>NW_026695243.1:1822500-4222500 GCF_021218885.2 Marmota monax
ACTGAAGTTAAACATTGAAATGCCTTAAATATGTATAAATAATCATAGTTAGGTTGCAAATACATAAAAAGACTATTTTGAAAAGCAATATAATTTTTTAAAATAAACTTAACTGCAAATAATCTGGAGAGGATTCTGGGAAGATGTGACCAAGCCTATGTCTTTGACACTGTCCCATGCCCCATTCCCTTCTTAGGTAGACAGAAAGGTCCTAATACATAATTTCCTTGGGATCTAAAGCAGGATTTCCCCTATGGGCCTGAAAAACTTCCTGAAAAAAAAAAGGTGCAGTTAAGAGGAAGGTAGACAACAACTTGCTTAGATCCTCACCACTTACTCAGGAGCTGAGAAATTTCCTTTCTGCAGGCCTTGCTAGAAACAGACCTTTCTAAGAGGCCACAGTTATCAAATGATGGGGTCTGACAAGGCTCAGCTAATCTTGTCTGTATACACACAAAAATAATGAGCTTGGTTCTAATTTTTCCTGGTTTTGAAAATATAAGAACACTAAAGATCCACAATCTTTACCAAAGGGTTTGGCAGGAAGATGAATCTGTATGAAGGGCATTTAACTGTTTACAAAGTTAATTAACATGGTTCTGACTCAGCAATGTCTGAATACTTAGAAACTCAATTAAGTCGAACCATCTATGCCAGGATTTTGTGTGTGTGTGTGTGTGTGTGTGTGTGTGAGAGAGAGAGAGAGAGAGAGAGAGAGAGAGAGAGAGAGAGAGACAGAGACAGAGAGAGAGAGACAGAGAGAGAGAGACAGAGAGATACTAAGGATTGAACCCAGGGGCACTGTACTTCTGAAGTATATTTCCAGCCTTTTTTTAGTTTGAGACAGGATCTCTTAAGTTGCTAAAATTGACCTTGAACTTGTGAAGCTCCTGCCTCCAACTCCTGGAATTACAAGCAGGCACCACTGGAACTAGCTATGCCAAGAATATTTCTTGAATGAATCATAAATAGCTACAGGGCCTTTAATTGGTATCTTAAGACATGAAGTTATTAGTAAAACAGTCCTGCTCTGGGGAAAGCATGCTAAAAAACTACAAGAAATTAACATCATATATACCCATTTTTTCTACTTAAAAAAATAAGAAGATTTAGCAGACCTGACTACATAAATCCTAAAATGAAACCTCAAGGGATCCATATCATTCTGCCCAAAATGATTGCTTCTTAGAAAAAAATCAGATCTCTCCTCCAAAAGAGTCAAGTCACTTAAAAAAAAATCATCTAAATGCTATCCAGATATTAAAGCTCCTAAGAAGCTTACATCTGTCTAGACCAGATATTCCCAAACAGTTTTAAAGGGTCAGATAGTGAATACTTTGGGCTTTGCAGCCATATGGTCTCTGTCACAACTATTCTTGGTTGTATAAAAGACTGAAGATATGTCAACAAATGAGCAGTGTGTTCCAATTATACTTTACTGACAAAAACAGAAAGCCAGAGCTGGCCCTGGGGCCATAGTGTGCTGGCCCCTGGCTCTAGACCTTTCCCCTAGAACTTAACTTACAGTTAACAAAGCCTGGGAAGAGGAGCAGGAAATACTCCCGTGTTCTATTTTCCCAGGTCAGTTAGAGCTCAGGGTTCTGTGCTCTCCCTTAAACTGATTTCTAAATAATGCAATAGCCCCTGGGGCTCACCAAAGAGAACCTCCCTTTGTCTTGCTTGTTAGTATTCCTGACTGTTCCTAGCAGTCAGTGAAGAAGTCAAGATGCAGAGGCCACTTTCAGAGAAATCTTCTGTAACATGAGTCCCTCACTTCAAAGGGATCCCATCCCCTCCTGGCTCAAAGGCATTTCAGCCTGAAGCCTTACTTCTTTCACAGAGGAAATCAAGCACGGAGTATCTTAGCTGCCATCTTGTGGCAAACAGAAGCAAGGACATAGACATTATAGGACCAACACCAAAGGCTTGCAAGCTTTTTTTTTGGGGGGGGGGGGTGGACACTGGTGCTACACAGAAACCAAGAAAACCAGAGTCCTTTGCCCTCTAGGAGTTTATAATCTATAGGAGAGGAGACACGTATTTAGTCCAAAAAAATTACAGGAGTATATGTAAAAGTACAACCATGAAAAATGGTCTGAAGAAGTTGTACATCATGCTCTGAAAGTGAATAAAATTATTTGATCCAGGTGCAGTGGTGCATGTATGTAATCCCAGTGGCTTGGGAGGCTGAGACAGGAGGATTGCAACCTCAAAGCCAGGTTCAGCAAAAGCGAGGCGTTAAGCAACTCAGTGAGACCCTGTCTCTAAATAAAATACAAAATAGTGCTGGGGATGTGGCTCAGTGGTCGAGTGCCCCTGAATTCAATCCCCAGTACCAAAAAAAAAAAAAGGATTCAACTTAGACAGGGAAAGTGGAAAAAGCCTTCCTAAGGATAAGATAATTAAGTTGTGTCCTGAAGTGAGTAGGGATTTCAGGTGAAAAGGAGAGGGAAGATGATTCCAGAAACAGGAATAGTCTCTGTTTTTATAATGTCTGCTTTTGCCCCATTGCAAGAGGAAAGCAACTGGGAGTCTGAAATGAGATAAGACCAGGAGGTAAAGCAGGGCTAGATGGTACAGTGCCGCCAAAATGTGAAAATGAGGGCTTTTTCTTTATCCTATAAAGAGGAGTGAAATTACAATATGCTTTTAAGCCAGAAGGTCTGATAATCTGTTTCACATTCAAAATAGATCACACTGTGTACCAGTCAGAGCCCAATCAGGAATCAGAAACCATACAATAATTTTAACAGGGAAAGTTTAGTATGGACAACTGTTAGCTATTTAACAGGAGATTGGAGGGACTGGCCCATAAGAAATGAGGAAAACTGAAAAAAAGAAGGGATAGCAGATATAAACTCCACCCAAGGAGGAAACTTCTGCTCCCGTGCCTGAGATCCTGCACAGTTAGAGAAGGCACAGCCATGGGCAGGGACATCTCAGTGACAGAACTTATTGAAAATTCACCCTCTAGGGCACCAGGGGAAAAATACCCCAAAGAAGGTATCTCAGGTGTCACAGAAAACTTGTAGCCACTGGCTGCTGCAGGCCATGGTGCCCAGAAGCTGGGCTCAGAAGCCTGGTGCCCAAGGTGATGCCACAGGAGAACAACACTTTAGGACACAAGCTCTTTGCAGGAGTCTGCACAGAGCCACACATCCCAACTAGGAGAGAAAAGCCCTTCCTTCCTCTGCCAGTGTCTCTCCAGTGCCCTCTTCTGAAAGTGCCAACTGGCCAAGGAAAAACACTTCAAGGACCCAGTGGAGCAGGCAATGCAGTGTACTGGAGTGAGAGGCCATAAATTTTTAACCAGTACACATAGGACTCCATGTGGAGAGCTTTCTAGAAGAGCAAGAGGGGATGCAAATAGACCAGGAAGGAGGTGCTTAAATAGGCCAGGAAAGGGAAGAAGAAATGGTAATCACTTATAGGAAAAATAGAAAAAAAAATCCACCAGCATTTTCCCCCATGGACTACAGAAAGGTCACCAAACAGCATGGTTTGTGTTCCTGTACTCCTTGGGCTGCTGCAGAAGAGCTCCCACCAAAGGCATGGCTAAGAGCAAGGCGGGTCAGCTGTCAGGAGTCTAAGACAAGAGCTTGACAGCCCCAGCTATACTGAGTCCATTCTTGGCAGAGAGAAGGCACAGGTAATATTGCTCCAGGAGACAGACTTGCCAGGCTTAAAAGGAACATCAGGTTCAATCAAAGCTACACCCAGTGCACACAAACACTACCACAATCAGGTTTGCAAGGGCAGACATTTGGGTATTTAAAAAATTACTAGAAAAAAAGTGAATATAGCTTGTGGAAAATCATCACTCCTGTTTTTAATAAGCTTTTAAATAAAAGGCTTTTTTAAAAACCCAGCAAGCCTGACCTTCTGCAGCTTCATTCAGACCTCCAAACTACCTGCTGTCTCAAGATCATCAGTGGGGGTGGGCCAGATGAGGGTTAGAGTGCCCCAGCATGACTTCAAGAAGGAGTCATCCCTCATTTCTCCAAAATATTAGCATCACCTGATGGCAGAACTTGAGCGCCTTAGGGATGAATTTGTCAATACCTAAAATTTACTATTTAAACACAAAAATAAGCAATTAAAATGGCTCTCTTAAGGTAGCAGAAATATAGATTGGGACAGAAGCACGACAGGTGATTGTTGCTTTTTTTTGAGGGGGGTACTGGGGATTGAACTCAGGGGCACTCAACCACTGAGCCACATCCCTAGCCTTATTGTTTTGTAAGACAGGGTCTCACTGAATTGCTTAGTGCCTTGCTTTTGCTGAGGCTGGCTTTGAACTCTTATTTTTTTTTTTTTTGTAGTTGTAGATGGACAGCTTGCCTTTATTTTATATATTTTTGTATGTGGTGCTGAGGATCGAACCCAGTGCTTCACACATGCTAGGCAAGTGCTCTGCTACTGAGCCTCAGCCCCAGCCCTGGCTTTGAACTCTTGATCCTCCTGCCTCAGCCTCCTGAGCTGCTGGGATTAACATGCATGTGCCACCTCACCTGGCTCAACTGTTGCTTTTTTTAATAAATACTCTGCATGGTTATTTTTAACAACCTCATTGAAGTGAAGAGATGTTCTCAACTGGGTAAGAGAAAGTGTTATGATTATGACAGGGAACTGGAATTTTAACAAATCAAAATCACTCTTGGGTCTGAAAGTAACTGGATGACTTTTTATTATCTAATATTAAAGTTATAGGATATACCTGAGGTCAGTGGGAAAAGAAAGTTTCCATCCATTACAATATCTTTGAATTCAGCTCTCCCAATACAATGGCATCCATATAAAGTACACTGAGAAAGAATATCTCAGAATTGAGCTCTGCTTGTTTGGTGCAACTAGGATTTAGACAAGTCTGATGTAAAGATAGCCTTGGTTTCTGGGATAGAGCTGAGCAAGCTGTTTTAGTCAATCATGCTGCAACAATAAACCAAACTCTTCCTGCTTGGGCGGTATAACTCAATTTATCAAAATGAGTAGTGAACCTGACTATCCTGGTGAATTTGCAATGTAAGCCTTGGCTAACAATTTCTTGAATCCATCATCCTGCCCATGAAGAAGATATAAAAGGTAAAAGACAGGAAGGCAAGTCTGTGGGAATTCCTTTGGAGAAATCTGCTGAACCTTCAAACAAAGGTGTTGGTGTGGGAGGCCTACTTTTAAATTCAAATTTAGCAAAGGGGGCCTTCATGGGACCACACAGAGGGCTTTTAGTTCAAGGAGTGAACAGATTGCTCTCTGCCCACCAACTGGGACATCTGGAGGCCAGTGACGCCCTTCAGGTATGTCAAATTCCCAGGGCTGATTCCTTTTCTTACAGAGATTGAGGCGCCTCCTTTGCTGCAGCAGGCACTGACAACACCACCTCAGCGTCTGAATCTAACAGAACAGCTCCTAGCCCCCTTCTGCTAAGGTCTCCTCATCTCTCTTAAGTGGAGGATCTAAGAGTTCCTTGAACTCCTAAGAGTTCTTTGCCACTCCAGCTTCCTACCACTGACCCCCCCACCCCACCCCGCCAAAAACATTCACCATGGCCCTGCTATCACCATAAGAACAACTTATTCCTAAATTTGATTCAACGGATGGGATGGAAACTGCAAAGCTTGGTCATCAATCATAAATAACACGGCAAAGAATATCTTTCAACTATAAAGAGAACAAGAGAATTGAAACAACATCGTTCATCACATTGTACGTAACTGTATTTTAATAAGTTTCCTAGTGGCAGGTTAGACTGCCACCAACTTATTAACATGAATTCTTGGAAATAAAACGGCTGACCCACACTTGCCTGCACTGGGTTAAGGAACCAGAAAGAAACGCCCAGGCCGGAGGACTCGGCGCCTGCGCAGTGGAGCGGGCTGGTACTGTCGTTCCGCAGCGCGCATGCGTCACCGCCTTCCTCCCGTTTCACGTCCAAAAGCTTCAGCCTTACACACCTCCACCGCCGGTGCGCCTCCGGTGGAAAATGCAGACCTTTCTCGTCACTCCCTGCAACACCGGTTGCAGCGAGTGATGGGTGGCTTCTGGAAGCCTTAGGGAACACGTCCCTCCACAGCCGCCCCGACGGAAACTTTACCTGAGCCGTGGGCGGTGTTCGGGGAGGGAGGAGCCTATCAGCTGGGGCCCCTGCTCCCTAGCACCACTTTCTGGAGACTCGTGGGGTGGTACGTAGATTTGTGAGGATTTAATAAAGGTTAATAAAGTTCCTGGTGCCTCAGGGAGCATAATAAGTTGCAGCCGTTGTTACCTGCTCGCGGGTCTACTCATCTTCAAGTGCCAGAATCCGGCTCTTCCTCCCCAAGATGAGGCTTGGGTGCTCCATCATCGGCCACCTACTAAAGAACTTTTCCTTAGTAGCTACTCCGGTGGCCTTCACTTTCTCCCTTCCTAACCGGACCTTTTTCCGTCTGTCTCCTACACCAACTATTAAGTATACACTCTGGTTTCCTCTGCTTCTCGCCATCCACATTTTCCTTGTTCCTTTGCTCCATCTCGTGAAAATTATAAAAAGTTCATTACATTTTTTTTCCTCCACCTCTCGCACCCCATCAATTTCTCAATTCACTGGAATCTGGCTTGTTTCTACTCTCTCCATGAAAACTGCTCCCTTGAAGTCTTCAATGACCTTCTCATTAAATCCAATGAGCACTTTTCCGTGCTACATTCTCTACAGTGCCTGACACATCCGCCTGTGATATTGTAAATCTCAGCAGCTTCATCGTATTCTTAATGCATGCACTCCTGTTTTTTATAACGTTTTTATTTTTTAGTTGTAGGTGAACACGATACCTTTATTATTATTTTTTAATGTGGTGCTGAAGCTCAAACCCAGCGCCTCACATATACTAGACAAGCGCTTTACCTCTGAGCCACAACCCCAGGCCCTGTTTTTCCTTTTTGATCACTCTTTGCCACGAATTTGTCTTCCTTGCCCTGCCACTCCTTTGGTTTCCAGGTCACTTCAAGTCCTATTCTCTTTCTATCCATCTTCATGGTGGTGGAGGGCTAGATCTTTTTGATGTCATTGATTTGGTGTGCCAGTGACTTCAACATTTGTACCTATAGCCCAGGTCTTTCCCCTGAGTGTCAGACTCTTGGCTCTCCCACAGTTACCTTAGATTTAGCCCTCCCAAATGTCTCTTTTCTAGTATCCATGTTGCAGCTTCTATACATTGTCTTTCTCATCTCAGTAGATGACCTCATGTCTTGTGCCACAAATCTAGGAGCCACCATAGAT
Organism: Marmota monax; assembly: GCF_021218885.2. Taxonomy (NCBI): domain Eukaryota; kingdom Metazoa; phylum Chordata; class Mammalia; order Rodentia; family Sciuridae; genus Marmota; species Marmota monax. Next base: position 1,829,753 of record NW_026695243.1, read on the forward strand.
TTCTCTTTCTCCATCACGGCTGTGAACTGGGTTCCCTGAGAAACAGACTCTTGAGATTTGTGTGGTTTATTAAGGGCTGCTCTCAGGAACAGCACCTGTGAGGGTTGAGGGACAAGGGGTTGAATGGGGAGAGAAGAGTTGACTTGATGCAGTTTTAACAGTGGCTGCTGCTCTGTACCAGGTGAGCTCTGCACCAGGATGGCCCTTTAAAACTGTTCCACGTTGAGACCATGGGCCAGACACACCCCCCCCCAATCAATCTGACACTGGATGTGAGCTGATCTTAGAAGGGCTATGACCTTGGTGGCTGTCTTTGCTGAGGGATATTCCTGGAGGAGTTGGCTGAAAGCCATCAGCCACCAAAACTGTCAGCATCTGGAGAAATGAGTGCTTAACCTTAAAGAGAACCAGGGCATCATGCCAAAGCAACCATTATGCCCTTCATATCCAGCCACCAAGTGTTTTGGCTATTTCTGTATTTTATTTTTCAAATAAGAGCCCTCCCTTTTCAGACTCTCTTTACTATTCAAAAAAATATCTGAGGCAATGTGACAGGGACAGAGCAATAAGCACAGCCCCAGTTCTCTAGATACTTAGTCTAGTTGGGGAGTGAATAACCCCCCACATGGGTACTTTAAAACTATGATAAGTGTTTCTGAGAATGTACAACAGATTTGCCCAATCCAAGCAGGGAAAGAGGCAGGGAAAGAAGCTTCTCTGAAGAAATATCATTTGGACTAGATTCTGAAAGAGGAACAGGAGTTAACAAACAAGTGTCTGCTTGGGTGCTGGGTAGGGTGAAAGTGGGAGAGGTATGGACAGGCAAAAGGAACTGCTTCTGCAAAGGTCCTGATACAGGTGGGACAGGCCTTAGAGGATTTGAAATGCCAGCATATCTGGAATGCAGAAACTAAGAGGAAAAATAATTGCAGATGAGGATAAAGACTCAGGCAGGAGCCAGAGTCTATAGAGTCAAATGTATAACTTTTTTCCCCCTAAAAGTAATGCAAGCCACTGAATTTTAATCTCCTTGTAGCATAATGATATATCTTGGTTAAGTAGAATATCCAACTACCCTTAACTCTTATGGATCAAATTGACCACATAGATACATAAAACGGTTTAAAGTTAAATTCTACTAATGCTAAGTGCTGAGAGCAAAATTTTTAACATAGATATTACTACAATTTGCTGCTTCTGTCTCTAAAGGTTACTTGTGGTTCCTCTCAATAGTAAAACCTGTTACTATTTGCATACCACATGCTAGTATTATCAAGTTGTTTTGCATAAATTAACTGATTTAGTAAACATCTTTATGAAGTGGGTATTAGAAACTGACCCAGGTTCTCATAGTTAGTTAATGAAGGCAGACGTTCAATTGTAAAGCTAGAGATCTTGATTACTACACTGAAATGTTCCATCTATGCTTTGGGAAACAACTGACTTCATGTGACTTTATTTCCCAATGTCTTGAATTTCTTCCCACTCCACCCCCACCCTTCATAAATCAGCGGCAACCTGACTCAAGCCCAGATTCAGAGCATGCACACGCTTAGACACCATCTACAAATGACAGACTACCTTTTGAGGGCCACCCCTAGAACCAGGGCACTTCTTCCTGGTTGATCCAACCCAATGCTGATTTGCTATCCCCTACACTACCAGCCCATGATTTTGATGTCCCCTTCTTCTGGCAGCTGAGCCCACCAGCTCTAAACAAATACAAACACATGAATATGGGCCAAAAAGGAATGAGGCAAATCCACAGCAATCTCCTCCTAAGAAAACTATGATCATTTTATCATCCCAGGTACCTGGGATTTTCTATGCCAGTGTGTGCCCTCAGTTCCTAACCAAGAGCTGGTATACTCCAAACTGCAAGTGTAGAAACAATTATGTACGTGTCCACTAGGTGTCAGCCTTGACCTGCAGTGGTGTTTGTTAGACCACAGCCAGGTAAACTATTAAGGCGTAAGCCCAGACTCTCTTAATGGCAAACACTTGGAGTCTGGGTGATTTCCTTTGCAGTGTGAACCAAGAGGAGAACTGTAGTTAGCTCTTTGTGTGCAAGGCATGATTTGATTTTTCAACAAGTAAAAATGCCATAAAGTTGAGCATGTCCCTCTGCTCAACATACTCCAGTGAGTCCCCTTCTCATTCAGAAGAAAAACCTTGCAACAGCCTAAACACTGGCAGCCTCCCACTCTTCCTTCACTTCAGCCATGCTGTCTCCTGAAACACCCGCATGGTTAACTCCTTAGATTCAAGATGTGTGACCACCTTATCAGGGGGGCCTTCTAGACGCCCTTTCTAAAAGAGCAGTAGCCTTCTCTGCCCTGCCACAACACTCTACTCATTGCTCTCAGTTCTCTTCACAACACTTAACATCATTCACTATTATCATATTCATTTACCAATTGTGAGTCACTCTGGAATTATCAGAAAACAGGGACTGTCTGCTTTAGTCTTGGAACAGTACCAGACTCATACGTGTTCAATAAATACCCATCAAAAAACAAATGACCTCAATCAAAGATACTCAGAGGTCAGAATTCAGAGACATTTGTCTTTATTCAGTAAATACTTATATTTAATATTAAATTAACTTCTAATATTAAAAGACACTGAACTGTGAGAGGTACAAGAGATACCATCTTGCTGATGAGAAATGCAGCTTTTAAGTCCCTTCCACATAACTCAAAGTATCGCAGAGAAAGAACACACAATAGTATCAAATGCTTTACATAAAGAGCTATGTATGAGTCATAGCTGCACATCATTCATGAAAAACAATGGAACAAAAGATATGATGCATGCATTTATCCCTAGACACTTCATTTACTACCTGCCTCCAAAAAGAAGATTGTGCAATTCTTAAAACCTCCCTGGAAAGATGTTTCTGTAGAGTAGGAACCTTTGAATCCCTTCTCCTGCATTTGAAACTCATTTTCTTTTGATAGTCCCCAGTGACAAAAGACCACTCCATTACTCTTCTCCAGATTCCTCAGTGTGCGCTATTTAAAATATTCCTGGCTTTGATCCTTAATTCACTATGAGAGGTGTTTTTTTTTTCCTATAAGAAGACTTATGATTAAGTTTCATGATATCCATTCCATTCTCCCATTCCTACACCTCATGCCACTGCTAAGAAAAAAAAAATGTGATAGCCATATTTTCTGCATAAAATTTTGAGAAAATTTCAGGAAAAAAAATCCACTAAATGCACACGGCTTAGTTTTCATCAAACCACAGGAGTGAACCACAGGCTCTTTTGGACCCTAACCAATTGTAGCCTCTCTCCAGCGACTCTAACCTCACAGGTGCCATCATCCTAGAAGGAAAAGGAAAAGGGATGGGGAGAGATGCTTAAGCAGATTATTACTGGAAGACAACTTCTCTTAATATGGGAGAATAACTAGTAAATCTTAGGTGAATGTATTATCTAACACAGATTTCTGTGATTTCTCTGTGAAAAATGATGCATGAATTTCAAGCAAGAATATTTTGGTATATTTCCCTCATGAATTTACAATCTATGATTTATTTGGATATTTCTCTCCTGTTAAAAGAAAATTTAGCCCTATATTTTGACAGTTGACAAGCATATCAGTGCTTCCTTCTGAAATCTTCTCTACTGCTTTGAACTAGAACCAAGCACATTCCATGCATAATTCACTTAATTTATTTCTTCTCCTTATGGGAATGTTCTAAATAAATTGGCCACTTGAAAGGTGCTAACACAATCAAGTGACACATTCATTTCAATAGATTTTTACTTTACCCTTAAAAAAAAAAAAACCATAACCAGGGTTTGGGAATTTGAATCTTGTTCAGATAATAGATCTAAAGAGACCCTGATAATTTATAAATACTGGCCTATGAGAGATTATTGGGATAACTTGGCTGCTTCACATTATGCTGTGGGCAAATTTCAGCCAGGACTGAAATAATACCTTAATGGACTCACAGCAAGAAACTGAGCCAAAACCTATAGACTATGGTGCTCATTCTTGAAAATCTTCTTGAAAAGACAATAAAAACTATTCAAAAGAAAAGCTTAATTTGCAAGTTAGACAGCTGTAAAATCTTTACTCCTTCCTTCTAACTGCCATAATTTCTCTTGAAAACCCACGTCACATATTTATATTTTAACAAGTTGCATATCCTGCCCTCTCTCCTGGATTGTCATCTGTAATGACCAACTTGCCTTCCCACTTCCATTGGTCCTCGCGGAAAATTGGCACCTCACCTCTGTGTCTAAACAGGTCTCGGAAGTAACAGCCAAGTTCACTGGGCTACATTTAACTCTGCACAAGGCCTCAAAAGCACAAAATAGGCAGCCTTCAAATTGGATCTTATATCCTAGTGGTATGGATATTTCTGGCCCAGGGTTCTGACCCCTCCACCTCCTATCTCTTGCTATGTGCCCAATTAAATTGGGAGTCACCTAAGAGGGGAGGCCCCCAATGCCACTGCCCTCCCTGGCTGAATATGAGGCAGGCCTGTGGGCATCCCTGCCACTGATGAAAGGAACTGTGCCTTCTGCGTGGAACCATGCTCTTCCCTGCTGCCACACCAGGGCATGTGGGTCCCAGGGACAAGAGAGGATTTATCCAGTCTTGGCTCTATAGAGAATTTGCCTGATGCCCTATATTTGGGGGATTTATTGGACATTTGCCCAATCCTGTATGAAGCCTCCATCAGTCAAAATGTTGGAGGGGCAGAAGAATGGTTGCTCCAAACCCATCCTGAATGCCTAAAACATTTTTGATGTTGTGACTCAGAACCAATGTGACAGACACTCGGAGGGATCACATATGAAAACAAAGAACCCATGAGGAGCTGGAGGCTCTTGCTGCAAAGCATGGCAGCTGATTTGAGCAGCAACCTGTATCTGGGCAACTGGCCTTCACTGATGTAGCAGGTTACAGAAGCTCGTATTGTGGTGACAGCTGAAATAAAGAACAGCTTGGGTTGGAGTTCTCAGGTGCTCATAAATGGTTAGAGGAAAAAAACACAATCCATTCTAAAAAACAGCAGTAGTTTTCTTTCTGGAACACACAATGAGCAAGCAGAACTCTGGCCTTGGGTAAAGAAAGAGATGGGGGAGAAGCTCTTAATGGCCTACAAAGGACGGTTCTGCTTCTCAAGGACTTGGACGTCCAGGAGATGGAGGGGGAGGGCGAGGTGCTTATTACAACCAGGAAGGGAGCTCTTGGATGCAGGGCTGCTGCCAGGGTAGGGAGAGCCACCATGGCTGCAGGGAGCACTAGCATAGGAGATCTGAGCACAGGCTCAGCTATACTGAGGAACAAGTAACCAAGGCTCAGAGCAGAGGAGCATCAGGAACATGCCTAAAGTCACAGAACCTGGCCTTTCCTGTGTCACTGATTGGCACAGCTATGTGTCCAAGTCAAAAGCCAGCAATCCCTTGCTTCCCATCATAACCCAGGCCCAAGTTTACCCCCTCCACAATCTCAGTTCCAGTACTGCTCTCCCAACTAGAAAAATGGTCTCTGCCCCTGGTGTGTTAAGGGTCTCCTTTCTGAAATATCCTCCATATCACTCCTTGACTTAAAAATCTCTCCATGGCTCTCTATGGCCCTTGATATAAAACTCCAAACACCATACAACCTCGGTAGCTGCATCCTGTCTAGAATTCCATGTTACTTGGCTTCAGATTCTTCGAAGTGTCTCATCTTAAACAGTACTTTCTCTAGTTGTTCCTGACAGCCTTTCCCCAGACTGTGAGGTGTTCCCTCAGCTCCCCATCATCCTATCTTGAATCTGAGCATGACACATCCGTCTCCTCCACCAGGAGAAAACTTCCTTATGCACAGCGACCACATCTCTCATCTGTAGATTTAGGATACAGGACACCGACACACAGGAGGCTCTCCAAGTGCTGGTGACCCAAAGATGAGCAGACACAGTTCCTATCCTTGAGAAGCAGTCTAGTTTAGAAGACAGTTACACAAATAAACCACAGTGCACTGCACGTGCTAGGGCAGATGATCAAAATGCTCTATAAATACCCCCCATCTCTACAGTTCCACCATCTTATACATAGCACTAGTCACATTGCTCAATTATTGCTGGACTGTCTGCCAGAACACTGCAAGTTCCAAAACTAAGGATTGGGAAGGAGATGATGAGATTCCTATTGTCTCTGAATCCTTAGTTCCTCACACAGAATCTGACACACAGTATTGCTAAATATACTCAATACATGGAGTAATTAAACATGCCTTCCCTAGGGGATGATCACAAAGCTAAAACAAGGACACTGACATTACTGCTGAACTTGAAAGTCATATCCCAGAATCAAACGGAAAAGTGACCCTCCAGGCAAGACATACAGCCTAAGTATCAAGTAGCACAGTAATGAACAGAGGGGTAGGAGTGGGTGATGAGCACAGCTGATTTTAGGAAAACATACAAAGTAAATACAAAGCCAAAAGATATTCTGCTACTCTATTCTATAATCAGTCCTAATAGACTCACAGTGGAGCAGCTGTTATCCTAGACCTCCTATCCACCACTCAAGAAGCACACTGATAGATTCTGACTTGGAAAGGAATGCTATAAATCCCCTCAGCCATGACATAACTCAGAGATGATCCATAGAATGACCCGAAATTTTACATGAAGCTTTTTCATTATTCATTCACTACAGACCAGATACTATCACACCTCAAATTCAAACAGATCTAAGATAAAAACCTAACAGTTTCATTCCCCTTACTTGGGGATTGGAATCTATCCAATTGGAATTTTCTTTGCAGGGTTCAATAAAAGCAGCTATAGAAAACATGTCTCAGCAGCAGAAAAAAAAAAAAAAAAAAAAAACAGACCCATGATTTTATCTAATGGAATTGCACAGTTAACAATGGCCCTGAGAAATATTTTACATAACACAATCCATGTTTTTTAGTTGATAAGAATTACAATGAACTTTGGGCCTTGTTCTAAACCAAAACCTTTAATGTGCATGGAAGGCAAAGAATGAAGTTAGAATGGTTTGCACTTTCATTCTGGTTTTATTTTCCATTTTTGGGGAGCTCACAGGAATCCCCACATAATACACTCTCAGAATGCTCAACTTTCATGTACTTTATTTCACTTCTGCCCTATTTCTCTAACCTATAATGCAGAACTGGGCCACTATCCATTGACAAGGAAAACACCTGGATTATCACATACAGGAGACAGACTTGCACTTCCCTTCCCTCCTCTGTCCACTCCATGGAGATGCACCAGAGTGGGCTCCATGTTCCTGTGTGAGTGTTGTACTGCTCTGCCTCGTACCCGTACCAAGAAAGGGGACAAATGTTGCTAATGATTTCATCCAAATAAACTGTTTAAAGTCTGGTATATATAATTTCTAAAAGAGATAAGTACATCAGTAATCTGTTCTGTGTTGTTTTAAGCTTTTAAAACAAGATATTTCCTGGAATATCCCTTACATTAAATAAGATGCATGATTTTGCAAATTATCATCTTTATACCAAGAAAACAGGGTGAGAGTAGAAGAAATTATCAATGTGGAATTTAGGAATGCCCTAAATATAAGAAGAAGTGTCAAGAGACAGAAGAAACATGGAAAACCTGAGCAGCAAGAAAGCAGTACAGGATTACTATGAACCGTCAGCGACATGAAATTGTTTTAGTGGTTTCCAGGGTTGCACTAAATCTAACATGAAGAAGAGCTGACCGGTTTATAACTACTTCCTCATCAAAATTCAAATGCACCTATATGAGAAATGTTCCATAAAATGTCAAGTCTGCTTATATAATGGTCAGTAAGCAAAATTCCCTGACAGTAACATTTACCAAAAAAAAAAAAAAATTGTTTTAACCCAACTGATAAATATTCTACCTAGTGATAGAAAAAAACTTGCCACTTCTTTACATTAATTTCTTTACATTCTTCCTTAGAAATGTACATGCTACAAAAAGGTTACTACATCAGACTTTGTTTGCATGTTGTTGTTTGATTAGTAAAAATATTTATAACTAGGACACTGACAACAAACTTTGCAGTATGTCTTTTTAAATTCAAATTTATTATGGCTCTTAAGAAAATGTATGATTAAGGCATCCAAGCTCCTTTTAAGCTGTAATAAAAATGTTTTCAGATTTATTCTTTCAAAGTTTTATTCAATGTTGTATACACTTTAGTTTTCAATATAAAAAGATAATGAGATGAACAATTTATGATTTTATGTATTCAGGCAGAATGAAGAGAAATCACGCTAAATCAAACTCCCAAACTCAAACATCTGGGTAACTAAGTCAAATATTTTAAAGCTGATTTGTGTGTGCCTGTGTGTACATGTCTATGTTTATTATTTTTAACTCTACATGATTATCCAAAACTGATCTGAGTGAGGGAAATTAGTATAGCCAATTACTGTCAAACTCTTCAAATTCTAACAATTTCATCATTTCTTTCATAACAAAAAAAAAAAGCAGAAGTTTTAAAATGCTGTAAGTACAGAACCAGATGACCCTTTCTTTCTTTCTTTAGCAAAAAACAGCTAACTTCCTGACTACACAGATCTAAAGCTAACAGTTAAGTGGAATCTGGTTTCCCCAAAGCAGCTATGATGAATGCCTGTAAACATGTTTTAGACAGCTAGGCCCTGAAGGGCTCACTCTGGGAAACAGAAACCTTGGAGGTCATTTCCAAATCCACTGCATCACAGCTGACTTTAGAAAGGCCACTTGACAACAGAGCCACATTCTTACATCTCATGCTCTTCAAACCAAAGTTGCTGTATGAGCTGGGGATGTGGTTCCATGGTAGAGCACTTGCCTGGCGTACGTGAGTGTTCTGGGTTGGATCCCCAGAACAGGGGTGGTGGGGGTGCTGCTATAGTCCACCACAGATCTAAATCCAAAAAAAAAATAGAAAAGGATTTTCCGGGGAACATTATAAGACCCACCTAAAACCCAAAGTTTGGTTTTAGTCTTTGGTGAAAAAAAAAAAATGGTCATTTATTTTTCACTCTTGATTCTGTGAAGACTCCTGAAGACCAACTTTACTTTCTGTCCAACCGAGGCCTGCAGTGCCTGGTGCTCAGGGCTTCTTCAGAAGGTCTAAGTATTTGATTCTGGTTTTGAGGGAAGAGTGTGGTTTCTGTTTCTCTGGATGTGTTTCTTGTTCCCCTAGAATGTGTAACATTTCCCGATCTCACAACAGCCCTCTGAGTAGGACAGACAAACCCTTTCCATGTCTATCAATGAGATTCAGCAGATGACTCACCAGGTGTCTCACCATTAATAAAGCTATGACACTAAAACCAAATGTTCCAGTTCAGAACTTCAATTTTTTTTAACGCAAAAGCTTCAAAAAGGGGTGTGACTCTTTACTTACAAAATAACCTGTTGATTGAAACATCTGGATTAGTTATAGTCTCCCCTTTGAGATTGGCTACAACATTAATCTAAACCAAAATTTAGAATTCACTAGGAAATGATGGGCACAAATTTGTCCTTCATTTATTTTGGATGCCCAAACATCTACCTGGCCTGAGTTAGGCAACCACTTTCCTGATGTCCAAGAGAAAGGTTAAACTTAAAAAGCCACAGCTGCCACAAGAAAGAATGATGTAAGAGAAAAAGCTGCTGGAATCATACAGGCTCAGGGGAAACAGAATTCCCAAGGAAGTTACAAACAAAAGTATGCAACATTTATATGATCTTCAAGATTTTAAACATAAGAAATGAAATAGCCCTATCATTTTTTTTTCTTACACAGCATAAAAATAAATGACTATTCAAACTAAAAAAGCATGATTAAGGAGATGTAGACTGACTCTGAATTCCTCTTTATGAAGACTGCTTTAAATCTAACAAAAGAGACTCATCATCTTCCACTCTCACTTGAGGTTTAAAAGTAACCTTTAAAGGCTCTGGGGTTGGGACGTCCCCTCCTTCTCGGGGAGCATACCCCACCCTGGTGGCCTCCTGTTCTGTGTCACTGGGCTCATCAGTGTGCAGCTCATGGACAGGGCCCAGAGATGGGCTCCCTGCAATGATATCCACGCCCATCTCCCTGTCCCCATCCAGACCTTGGGTCACTGTGGGGTCCTTTGCTTTCCTCAGGCTACGCATCTTAAAAGCTTCCTTTGAGGGAGCAGCATTAGAAATAGACTTCTTAAATCTCTCCCCTGACTGTTTCAGCCTCTCCCCTGACTGCCTCAACCTCTCCCCCGACTGCCTTAACCTTTCTCGCCTCTCTGGAGTCACTATTCTAGTTCTAATTCTGTTCACTTTCTTGTCAAAATTCTGCCGTGTCTTCTGCATGTTTTCTTTGGAAAATGCCTTTTTGATGTTATCAATGCGCTCCTTGCCTGACTTTCTAAGCCTGGCAGATCTGCTTTCTTCAACATAATATTCTTCATCCGAAGAGAGATCTATTGGGGGATCAAAGGCTTCATCTTCCTCCTCCTGATTCTCAGTTAGGTTTCTGTCTTTAACAATAGACAGAGATGTTGGACACCGAATCTCTTCCTGAAGGACAGAAAAAAAAAAAAAGTATATTAGTGCTTCATTTGTAGTAGAAAAACTCTTACCTATGGTCAACCTGCAGACCTCCTCCATAATCCTTTCTCTGCTGCTCCTTAAAATAGACTCCTATAGTGCAAGAATTAAAATCAAGAACCAATAAATGGGATGGATTCAAACTAAAAAGTTTCTTCTCAGCAAAAGAAACAATCAGGGAGGTGAATAAAGAGCCTACTTCTTGGGAGCAAATTTTTACCCTGTACACATCAGATGGAGCATTAATCTCTAGGGTATACAAAGAACTCAAAAAGCTAAACACCAAAAACACAAATAGCCCAATTAATAAATGGCCAAGGACCTGAACAGACAATTCTCAGAAGATGATAAATCAATCAACAAACATGTGAAAAATGTTCAATATCTGTAGCAATTAGAGAAACGCAAATCAAAACTAAGATTTCATCTCACTCCAGTCAGAATGGCAGCTATTAAGAATATAAACAATAATAAGTGTTGGCGAGGATGTGAGAGAAAAGGCTCACTCATGCATTGCTGGTGGACTGCAAACTGGTGCCCCCAATATGGAAAGCAGTATGGAGATTCCTTGGAAAACTGGGAATGGAACCACAATTTGACCCAGCTATCCTTCCCCTCAGTCTATACCCAAAGGACTTAAAAACAGCATACTACAGGGACACAGCCACATCAATGTTTACAGCAGCACAATTCACAATAGCTAAACTGTGGAACCAACCTAGATGCCCTTCAGTAGGTGAATGGATTTAAAAAATGTGCTATATATACACAATGGAATATTACTCAGCAATAAAAGAGAATAAAATCACAGCATTTACAGGTAAATGGATGGAGTTGGAGAATATAATGCTAAGTGAAATTAGCCAATCCCAAAAAAACAAATGCCAAATGTTTTCTCTGATATAAGGAGGTGGATTCATAGTGGGGTAGGGAGGGGGTGTGCATGGGAGGAATAGATAAACTATAGATAGGGCAGAGGGGTGGGGGGGCATGAGGTTAGAAATGATGGTGGGATGAGATGGACATCATTATCCAAAACACTTGTATAAAGACATGAATGGTACGAATATACTTTGTATACAACTAGAGATACGAAAAACTGTGCTCTATATGTGTAATATGAATTGTAATTCATTCCACTGTCATCTAACAAATTGGAATAAAAAAATTATTTTTAATTGGCCTTTCTCAGGTTTCTCACTCGTCGTCCCTTTTCTCACACTTTATCTTCACCTTCCCCCTTCTCCTAAGATGAAGACCCATCTAAATGATGATCAGACTGCTCCACCCAGATATAACACAGACACCTCAAACTGAGCAAGTCCAAAAATCAACACCCACCCACCATCCTCTCCACTTCACTTTTCCTGTACCTCCCAGCACCAGTAACCATCCACATGCTACAGAAGACAGAAACCTCAGAATTGTCACACCAAAGTTTCCTCTTCTTGCCCCACATTCAACAGTTTGCCAAGTATTGTCACTGTGTGTGATAACTCACCTAGTCCCCTCTCCCTTCACACTTTTCTACCAATGTCTTAATTCAGGTCCTTGTCATCTGAGGCCTGAACCTGTTCACTAATTCCTTACTTCTACCTCTTCAGTTTGAGCTGACCCTACTTTTCCACTTCTCCAGACCAGCAACACACAATACTCTCAATTCCTCCAGCACCAACAATGCCAGATATGTCAAAAGAATGAGAATTGAACTGGAAAACATAACACACACGGATGGCCTTGAGAGTTAGACCAGACCACAGATGTAAAGAAACCCAACTCAATACTTACAGATCACTTCTAAAAATAAACAGGCAAAACTTAAAGACCATGAGGTTTTTAACTACACCATGAATGACGGTTTTCTAAAGAAACTGTTCCTACTTGAGATTAATTCTATTCAATTAAAAAAAAAGAGAGAGAGCTGGGTTGTGGCTCAGTGGTACAGTGCTTGCCTGGCCCATGTGAGACACTGAGTTTGATACTCAGCACCACATAAAGATGGATAAATAAAATAAAGGTATTTTGTGTCCATCTACAATAACAAAAAAAAATTAAGATATAATAAGTACACTAGAGGGACTGGGGTTATGGCTCAGCAGTAGGTGCTCGCCTCACACGTGTGAGACCCTGAGTTTGATCCTCAGCACCACATAAAAAATAAATAAATAAACAAGTGAAAGGTGTTGTGTCCAACTACAACTAAAATATAATTTTTTTAAAAAATATATAATAAATACACTAGAAACACATATACACATATTCTAAAACTTAGCCTGACAGTCAGGAAGGAATCCCTGGAACCTTATTTCTTTGAATACTTACTTCAATTACATTCTTTGGCTACAGGATTGCAGTGTCTATGAGCTTAAAAAAAAAAAAAAAAAAAGCAGAGGTGGGCGTATCATAACTCTCTGATGAATCAGAAGCAGCAAAAGTAGCCCCCCCCACCCCCTTCCTGACACCTGCTGCAGGGAGTAGCTTCAGCAACACAGTGTGGGTTGGTCTGGCCTAAAAAAGGTATAATTAGAAAAGGAAGGAGCGGAAAAGTAATTACTGCTTGGTAGGGAAAAAACCCTCACAATCTTGCTATGAAAACTTCAGATATAGCTTGCCTCTGAAATCACACACTCCTCTCCTCAACTACACAACAAATAGTATAAAAATCAGGCTTAAAACCAAAGCAAAATGCCAGGGACAGTGGTGTATGCCTGTAATCCCAGTGGCCTGGGAGAGGCTGAGACAGGAGGATCACAAATTCAAACTTAGCCTCAGCAACCTAGTGAGGCCCTGACTCAAAGTAAAAAATAAAAAGGGCTGGGGATATAGCTTGGTGGTTAAGCATCTGTGGGTTCAAACCCTGGTACCCCACCTCCACCCCCCAAATAAAAGTAAAACAGATGCAGAGTCAGAAAAAGTAGTTGCTATGGAAACTCTGTTACAACTCTTCTGAGTTAGCAATACCATGAGTTAATGGGAAGAATCAAAGATTGTAGTTGATCTTCAATTATATTTGTTTATAAAAGTCCAGGTTAAAAAAATTTTTTTTTGTAACATGTTTTTGACTCAAGGGTCAGAGTAAGCTAAATTTGACTGAACATCCATATATCCAGGGGATTTTAGGAACATATAAGAATCTAAGGGAATAGTCAAATATCTCCCTTGGCCATTTATGTTTCTGATACCACAAGTACAAGAAGATATAATACAATTCCTAGCTTGCAGGATGAGAGGGGTCATGATGAAAATGTGTTCACATTGTAACTGTTTAAGAAATGCCAGGTACTTTTTAAAATGCCAATGTTCAGGATTGGACGGAAACTTAGCCATACACAACTATAGGAGATATGAGATCAAAAGATTACAGCCAAGAAAATATTAGTAGAGGGAGTGTCTCCACATAATCATTTATACACATTATGAAAATTTTAACTAATAACAACCAACTATGTGCATGTCATATACACTGTTCTAACATAAAATAAATTTATGAATCCAAGTTCTATGTCCATTGTTAAATGTCAATATCTTTTCTCTATTTGCTTATAGAAGAATGGCAGTTGCTTTTTTTTTTAACTTTTTCTGGTAGTTGTAAATGGACAGCATGTCTTTATTTTATTTGTGGTGTGTGTGTGCGTGCGTATGTGTTTATGTGATGCTAAGGATGAAACCCAGTGCTCATATTTGCTAGTCAAGCGCTCTGCCACTGAGCTATAGCCCTAGCCCCAGCAATTTTTTTTTTTGACAAACTACTGTTTACTCTGAACAACTTAATTCACAAAATCTTCATGATATTATACCTTACAAGAAATGAGATTTGCCTTAAACTGTATCTCTCAGTTCCTTTAAGTAACTCTAGGGGCTCAAAAAAAAAAAAAAAAAAAAAAAAGAGTACGTTGCTAGTAAGTTATAGGGAATGAACAGGTGAATACAGAAACATAGCAACTTAAAATAAAGGAAATATGTTGATGGACAAACAGAACTTTTAGGAAACCTCTTCACTGAAAGTTGTGTAAATCTGGGCTAGCACCTGGTCCACTGCTTTGTACTAAAGTCCTCAAGAAAAATGTCAGATGCCAAGTGTGTTTCCTGGCAGGCCATGTGCAAGCAGAGGATGAGATATACCCATTACTGCAAATACCCTCAGAAGGAGAATCAAAGAACTGATATCACATTGTTCAATATCAAATCTAGATCCTCACTACACATACTTAACCCTGGACCTGGCCTCTGAAAATGATGTGAAATGTTTCAGCCTGGAGAAGGGCCTCTAGGAACCTGGAAGGAAAGCGAAATGGTAAAGACTGCTAATGGAATAGTCCACTCTGTCCACCTTTGAAATCAGCATCCTTCTCTTTCCTTCCTATTCTTTTCCCTAACTAACCTACAAGCACAAGCTTTTAAAAACAGATCTAAAATACCTCTCTACTACCCTAGTGTAACTCTCATCAGTCAACAGAGGGCTATGGAGAACTGACCAACGCATAGAGAATACTGTGCAGAGTTATAGGCCACATCTCTAGTAGTTTGCAAATATAATCCAACTGTCTTCCTATATCATTTTGTTTTTATTCTTCTATGGTTTTTCCCCTATACACACAGGCATCCATCTTAAAAATATAGTTTTAATATGTACCGGTGAACATTCTTGCACATATTTCTGATGTCATGCTTAGAAAAAAATTCTTTGACATGAAATTTTGGAGTTAAAGGTTTGGGTACTTTTAAAGATTTTACTATACATCACAGAATTGCCCTCAAAAAATGTTGCATCAATTAATACTCCTGCCAGCAGAGCATGAAACTGGTTGTTTTCTCCTACACTTAAACTGAGCATATGTTTTAGTAACTTCCAGTGTTTATTAAATATGTGAAAGATGAATTCTGTTCTTACTTATTTCATCCTTTGTGAGCTGCCAGATAATGACTTTCCTGGTTTTTGTTTTAAACTGTGGGAAGAGAGTTCCAACTTTTCCTTTCCATTTGTAAGAGTTTTAAAAATATATTGTACATATTATGCATTTGCCATGAATATGCTTCTATTTCGAAAATTTTGAGTGCTGAGCAGGATTCTAGGAACTTAGCTCAATATATTATTATATTAAATAAGCTAAGTAAAGAGACTTTGCAATCAGATAAATAGTAGTTTATGTGACTTTTGTATCTTTGGTATTATAATAACAATGTAAAAATGATTACTTGATTGTTAGGAAATAGATATTGTTTCTTATTACGACAAATGTAAAAATTCCCATAGACAAGTATATATTCTGAAAAGTTTGTATTTGGGGCTTTGTAGACTCTCCATGATAAGAAAAAAGATTATTGTTGGGGTACTGAACTCCAGTTTCTTCTTCATTTTTTGTTGTGCAGCTGATCAAACCCAGAGCCTTGCACATGCTAGACAAGCATCCCTTCCAGTTTCTTCTTTTTTGCAACAAGGAGGTGTTTTAAACTAGAGATCTCTTAGGTGGTCTCTAATTCTAACATTCTCAAAGACTACAAGAGGGCATCATGCTAATAAGGCTAATATACTAAAAGAGCTTCAGCAATATTAAATTTCAAAGGGAAGAAATAGCCTAAGCTATGAGCCACACAGTTCACATTACATGAAATGGTTGAGAGCTCAAAATACTGATATGATAGATAGTGTACTAGTTAACATAGAAATGGTTTTGTTCTGAGGTCCCTTCTAATACAGAATTCTACCGCATTAATATATACAATGGCTAAGATGTGACACTGGAAACCTCTGATATGACCTGTTGACAATTAAAGAATATAAGAGATAACAGAAATCAAACTGAACACAAGTGCAAGCTTACCTGGAATATCACCACACGGAATTTATTTTTCTTCATTATTTCCTCTTGCTTGGTTTCAACTTTTGTCACATGAACTTGCTGCTTCTCCACCCGGGCCTTCACATCTTTAATGTGAGCACTGACTTTTCGTGTTTTCTCAAACAGCTTGTTAATGACATAGCCTGTATTGCTATGTGACTGTGAAAGCTTCAACAGGTCAATCTGAACAGATTTTATGGCATTTTCCATCTCCCTGTGTCTCTCTTCTATTCTCTTCTGGCTTGCCTGCACAGTGTCCACAATGGTAGCTACCTTGTCCAGCACAGTCACAATGGTAAGAGCAGCATCTTGGTCTTCATCCTCGGTAATACTCGACAGGCGATTCTGGGGGATTTTATCAGCATTTGAAGCAGACCCATTCTGTTCCATTTTATTTATTTCTTAGTGAAAGATGTCCTACTGCAATCAATTCAGACACCTGGAGCACAAAGCCAGCTCAATAACAGGCAATGGAATTGCTGAAAGGGCTGGAAACCCCACCCCTGGAGAACGGTCAAGTATTTATAACGACAAATACCCATATGTGACTGTTCTGCAATATGAGCCCTTGCAAAAGACCCGGGACTGTTCCAAACATGCTTGCTGACTGACTAAGGGACTCAAATAGGACTGTGTGGGCAGAAGAGGAAAGCTTTTTTAAAAAGTTCACTAAAGCCACCATGTTACTAATATTAAGCCTTGAAGCCAAGTAATAAAGCAAATTCCAAATACGGGCTGAAGCTTTTGTCTTTAGATAATTTCAAGCAGTATTTGTAAAACCAAAGGGGTTTCATGAACTGAAATCTGCTTTTCCTACTAACTTTACCTATTTTATACACTGATATATCAGTATCAAAGAATACTGTAAATAAACACACCAAAAGAGGCCATATAGTGAAAACATTATATTATAACATGCTTTTCCAAACCAAATATTAAAATTAATATTTAATTTCAATCATTATTCTTTAAATTCTACATGCATATTTTTGAGTATCTAAACTACACATTAAACAGCTCAATACAGTCTACTCACACTTTAGACCTTTAAACACCAACAATCTACTAATATAGCTATGACTACAGGACAAATTTGGATAGAGGTCTTAGGTCATTTTTAAGCTCACTTTAAGAGCACCAATCAGTAACAATCATTTTTGTATTTACAAACACTGGTACAATTTGTTTATGCATGTTAAAACAAATATTTTGTTTAAAAATGAATGTGTATTAAAGTAGTTTCACTGACAGTGTAGGCTTTATTCCAATCTGTTTGTTAAAAGCCTATTTTAACAACACCTAAATCTACTTTTCAGTGATCTGTCGCATCATTACTACCAGGTACTTTTTCAAATTATGAGAATTATCTTTTCAAAGAGAGGAATAAGCAAATTCCAGTCCATACATCTTATAAATATTTCACATCTAACACACACAGCTTTACAGTTCATGCGGTAGGCAGTGTCTAAAAAAATCAGGTACTAAATCTCAAAAACATTTAAATATCTATTTAAACACAGTGTCTTCTAGAATTTTTTTTTTTGTAAGAAAAGTAATCTGTAAACATCTTTAATTTTAGTTCATGCTTGGTCATTTGCTGTGGTTATTGTAGAAGAAGTGAGTATGACCTTATAACCATTTGTGAAGTGGGTCCATTTTTGCAAAAATATTACATTCCATGGGTAAAGAACTAGTCTTGGAATTACCATGTGGTACAAATTCGTTAAATCAATTTCTGCATTTAAAAACATAAAAC
This sequence comes from Marmota monax, assembly GCF_021218885.2. Taxonomy (NCBI): domain Eukaryota; kingdom Metazoa; phylum Chordata; class Mammalia; order Rodentia; family Sciuridae; genus Marmota; species Marmota monax. The sequence goes on from NW_026695243.1 coordinate 1,847,897, forward strand.
AAAGACTTCTAAACAGTCCAAAACTGTTGTAGCTGAATATTCTAAATACAGGCCAACAGTACTACACTAAAAATGTCCAAAAATAAGGCCTCTGAAATAAATATTCCCATTCTTTAAAAAAAGACATAATAAGTGTACATCACATGGTCAGTGTACATATAAAAGTCATAAATTTAAACCATTCTGGATGAAGTATCTGAAGTAAAATGACCTAGGTTTTGCTTCTGTCGACGTCCTCTATTGTTTTTGGGACATTTTCTGTTGCATCAAGGAAAAAAAAAAAAGGAAGAAAAAGACAATTTTGAGCATTTTGTTAAGGATATTTCAAATGTTTTCAAAGTAGCACACACTTCACACATAAAGCCCCATTGCATGCAATCACATGACAAGCAAACAAGAAGCTATTTGGTGCCAAGATAAGATGAGGGCAAACACAATGTCAGGTTGCTACCCTCCCCCAAAAGCAGGACACTGGAAGGATCAGACATATGGTTAGGGCCAGACACAAACAGAACTTGTTCCCAGTGTCCATCCTACTGCATCTGTACCCCTGAGGGAATGCCCTTCCCTCCTCTGGCCTGGCAACTCCCCAGCCACATAGATTGATAACATGAAATCAGTAACAGCAAAAAGGGCCTTGGCTGTGTACTTCCCTGAGCATTATGGCACCTTCAAAATGATTTTTAAAACAAGCTTAAATGAAGGAAGATAACAGGAAAAGTAAGCTTATTAGCCTCAGATATGAATTACTCTACATGTTACTTTATTTTTTTTTTTTTTAATAGTACTACGGATTGAACCCTGCTCTTTACACATGCTGGGAAATCACTTATACCATTGAGCTACATCCCCAGCCTGAATGCCTACTGATTTTAGAAAAAGAATCAAAAGGAGATGTTTCACACTGTGTTGGGCACACCACAGAACCCCTTGGGAACTGGGACCCCGAGGATAAGGGATATTCCTGGATTCTGCTCTCATTTTACTGTGATTTTTCTCTATGGCATTATAACTGCTCTTGTGCCTGCCTGCTAGATTGGAAACAGCTCCTGCTATGCATAGGTGCTATATTATGTAGAATAGAATAAAGGGGCTGGGATGAATTCTGGTAATTTGGGGTTTAGACTTTGCTACTAACTTGCTATGCAATCTCAATTTTCCTCTATGTAAAATATTAAATTAGGAGTTAGACTAACCTCTATAATCTCTGGTTATAAAGGAATTCATAATCTGATGGAAAGTCCTATAACAACCAGTGTTCCTACTCTCACGTTCCATACTTTTACTCAATTTCAAAGAGTTGCTTTGCCTTGACTTGAAAGCCTTGATGATAATACTTCCATTTTATGTACAGTTTTCAAAAGTTTCATCTTGCTAATCCTCAAAATTACTTTGAGGTAAACAGAGCTGGAATCATCTCCATTTCATAAATTAGGAAACTGGTAGACCTCTTCAACCAGCACTAATTCACTAGGACCTTGTGCTGGAAAAGTTCCAACTTCCTGGGGCCATGGTTTTTCTTCTACAAAATAAGGGAGTTTGGCTAGGATGACACTGAAGGTCCCTGCCAATCTGTTATTCTGTGAGTCTAAAAACATAAAAGATAATTCCAAGCATGAAAGAAAGGATGGCTCATGCAGTCTTGGTTAAGTTGGTCAGTGGGAACATTCTTTTAAAGGAAGATTCATCACAAGCAACACCATGTGATATGTGGACAGCTGTCCCACAATGGACTGTGTGGAAGAGGCACTCCTTAAAAATTCAATGGAGATAAGTTCAAGCATAATTATAACATTCCAAATCCAAGACTGCAAGACATTCTAGGGGAGATGTCACAACCAAAAAAACAAGGAAAAATATGTGATAAAAGCCAATGAGGGCTGGGGTTGTGGCTCAGTGGTAGACCCCTTGCCTGGTATGGGGCACTGGATTTGATCCTCAGCACTACTTAGAGAAATAAATAAAATAAAGGTATTGCGTCCATCTAAAACTAAAAATATTTTTTTCAAAAAGCCAAAGAGATGATTCTTTGGTTGTAGAGACAGTGGGCAGTGAAGACTGTGGTGTCCAAGTGGGCAGGAAGGCAGCAAATGGACGTGGTCATAAACTCGAGGGTACCAACTTAACAAGTACCCACTAGGTAATTTTAATTTAGGAGTTGAAGATTACAGCACACTGAGAGTAGAATCACAGAGTAGGGCAAAGGTGAATTAGGGGTTACAAAGGGGCTGAACTAATTCTATGACCTTGAAAAAGGTACTTCTCAACTCAAAACTTCTCAAAGTGAGTTTAGTTTCCTCACTTTTCCAAAGGAATTTTTCAAATTCAAAATTCAAATTTCAAAATTTCAAAGGAATTTTCCAAAGCCATTTCTCGGTGTCTCCAACATCCGTTGATCCTCTTAAGTTGGCCTATCACCTGGCCTCAAAAATCTTTCCTTCCCTTTATTCCTTCTTTCATCTTCCAAATCACATACTATCCCACTCCTGCTTTTACTCCAATGTTAATACCCTAAGGCATAATCCCCCCCACCCAATATCAGATATCTTCTCTATTCCAATGAATTTTGCACATGACCCTTTGACTAATGCTTTGGAAAATGGTTTATACTAAACCCTTTCCTGCTCAAAAACCCTAGACTATTATAAAATCAAGTTTGAACCCAGTTCTCATGCAATAGGCATGCCTAACAAATCTATTTCCCAGCATGACTGCCATGGACCTTCCTCTTGATGGTTCAGCAGAAGATGAACGATTTGGGAATCGACAGCACTGAATTCAAACCAAGACACTTCTATTTACTAGTTACTGGATGACCACAGGCAAACTAGTTAATCTCTGAGCCTATATTAAATGGCCACAGCCAGCCTGCTTTTGTGTGATTTTTTCCTATCTTTTCTTCCTATTGTCACTATTAGTATGTCTTTGTGTCCCCACTTTGATCTACTGCCCAATTTTATACTCAGTAGTCTTGCCTAAGGGAAGATCGTCTGTTCTATGGAATGAAATGCACTGACTTTAGTACCTGATTTTATGAAAAATATCTGTTACTCAGAGAACATTTTTTAATCATTTCTAGATTTATCATTTTAGCTCCAGATGGCTGAGACTACTGAAGGGCTGGCTTCTATTCAGATTTTAGTTAGAAGGGCCATAAATCCAATACGGACTGCCAATATCTGTACTTGATGTGCACCAATCCCCTTTCCAAAAAATGGAGGAAAGTATAAAAATGAGGTTTATCTGTGCCAAACCTTAAAGGAGACAGAAAGAGCAAGAAGAAAGACAGGGGCTGGAGTTGTGGCTCAGTGGTAGAGTTTTTGCCTAGCATGTGTGAGGCACTGGGTTCAATTCTGAGCACTGCATATAAATAAATAAAGTTCACTGACAACTAAAAAAATTTAAAAAGAAAGGAGACTGGGAAGTACGAGGACATTTTCTCTGACATTTCTCAGGTTTAGTTCAGTTTGACATACTCAGTTTGGAAAACACTCATTCATGCCAATTGTGCTCCAAATAAGTCCTTTAATTTATGATAAATGGTTTAATTTATGATGCAGAATTTAAAGCCTATTACTTATCACTGTAATCTAGAGTATGAAACAATGTTAAGACAATGATGTAATAAGAAAAGTAGTCATGTTTAACCTCTGATTTCTTCTTTTGTTATTATAGTACTACAGATAAAGCATATTCTCAGGGCATAAAACACATTGTGGCCCATAGGGCTTAAAACATTTCTGCATGGCTCTTCTGTACATCTACAGAACATTTTAGAAATTCTACTACTATTATTATTGTCCCTGAATACACTGCTCAAGTACACAGTTCCAAGATCCCTAAATTCCTTTATTTCACAGACTGTTTTAGTCTCTCTGCCTGTAACCCTGACCCACGTATTAAAGAAGCAAGACAGAGAGAGGGCAAACCCACATTGAAATATCAAGGAATGGACCCCTAGGCTTTTCCCTAATATACTGAAGCAAACTTAAAACACCTATCATGAAGGTTTGCTTCAAAGTTTCTCTGTATCTTAACAGCCACCAACCTCCAATTTTAGGAAGTCTGATGTTGTTTGGGTGCTGGAGACTGAGCCCAGGGCCTTGTGCATGCTAAACAGAGCCTACCACTGAGGTTCAGCCCCAGCCTACAGCCCACCCTGCAGATGAGAGCTGACATTTCTTACATCATTACCTACCTTGTTATGCACATGACAATCGCTACTATGATGGCAATCTGCACAGCTCCAATAATGGCTGCAATAAGAACATGAGTGAGCTTCTGCCTACTTGGCACTACATAGAGAATACTAAAGTCTGTCTTTTCACAGTGCTGTCCAGTGTAACCAGATTCACATCTGAAAGGGGAACAAAAGGAATTCCAATGAGAATTGCAAATTCTTATGTTGTCAAGTTTCTAAATTAAAAGACACAAAATTTAAACAGGAATAGAAAGTCACTTTCCTATCACCTGAAGAAAAAAAAAAGCCATCTGTATATTTTCCTATAGTCTTTTTGACATGCCTATTTTACATAGTGCCTTTTTTATTTATTTTAAATCAGATTAATTTGAAGTTGCTATATTATATAGTCTTTGTTACCATCATTTCAAAATAAAATTACAATACTCCCTTCAGTGACTACAATGCAGTTAACTGATCTGCTCCTCATTCTAAGACTTATCAGTAGCTTTTTGCAATTATAAAATAAGTATGGTAAGCACCTTGTGAAAGTGACTTTCTATGTAGGTAATTCCACAGGCTTAGTTAGATAACTGGGTTACTCAATAAACAGTCATAAACATTTATAGTTCTGTGAACACAATACCAAATTATACTCAAGACTTTTCAGTATACGAAGCACAAACATTTAAGATGCAGGAAGGAGATGAAAATAAGTTATTAATGACAAACAGAGCAAAGCAGTCAAGTAGGCACTAAGCTTAGAAATCATCTGAACTCTAATTAAAAGTAAATACAGGAGCTGGGGTTGTGGCTCAGTGGTTTAGTACTTGCCTAGCATGTGTGAACACTGGGTTTGATTCTCAGCACCACATATAAATAAATCTAAAGGTTCATTGACAACTAAAAAAACTTTAAAAAAAGTAAATACAAAGGTAACATCATTGGCTGATACTTTAAAAGGGGGGAATATTTAAGATATTGAACAGAAAATTCACATTGGTAAGTTGACAGAAGTGAAGCGTATAAATTAGCCAAGCTTCCGTTTGAACTGATTAATAAAATATGTGATGTGTAAGGACAGTGTGTGTATTTATTGATGTCCCAGACCTTGTTAGAAAAGGATTTGAGGCAGCTTAGCCTAAAGCCCACATTACAATACCAGAAACAAAAGGAAACAAGGAAAGCCAGGGTGATATGAGTTTACCAGCCCAGTCCCTGAGGTTCCTGGACACCTGTCAGGAAGATTCACATTGGGCTCTAAGCTTCCAAGCAGACAGACAGACAACAGTAGTGAGGCAGACACACAGCTCAGACAGTAGAACTGAGTACCCAGAAATAAAGCCGCAAATCTATAGCCAACTGATTTTTGACAAGAATACTAAGACAATGCAACGGGGAAAGAAGGATGCTGGGACAACTGGATACTCACATGGAAAAGAACAAAGCCTCCTCCTCCCAACATACATAAAAACTGACTCAAAATTGATCATAAATCTAAAGCTAAGAGTTAAAGCTATAAAATTTCTAGAAGAAAATATAGGGGTAAATCTTTGTGACCCCAGATCGGGCAGTAATTTCTCATATGTGACACCAAAAGCAACAGCAACAATAACTACAATAACAAAGATAAATTGGACTAAATTAAAATTAAGATCTTCTGTGCTTAAGGAAACTATCAAGAAAATGTAAAGATAACCCACAAAGTCAGAAAAAAATTGCAAATTATATATCTGATAACGGACTTATACTCAGAACATATAAAGAATAATAAGAAGACCAAAAAAACAAAAACAAACAAAAAACTTAATTAAGAAATGGGCAAATGGACTGGGGTTGTTGCTCAGGGGTAGAGCACTTGCCTGGCATGTGTGAGGCCCTGGGTTCGATCCTCAGTACCGCATATAAATAAATAAATAAAATACAAGATCCACTGACAACCAAAAAATATTTAAAAAAAAAAAAAAAACAGAAAGAAATAGGCAAAAGACCTATACAGATATTTCTCCAGAGAAGACATACAAATGACCAATAAGCACAAGATATCCACCATCATTAGTCATTGTGGAAATGCAAATCAAACCCACAATAAGATATCTTTTTGTACTCATAGTATGGGGCCTGAATCTAAAAGTCAGATGATCACAAATGTTAGTAAGGAAGAACACTGTAGGGAATATAAAATGATGCAGTTATTATGGAAAAAAAGTCTGGCTTTCCTTACTTAGGAAGTTAAATGCAGAGTTTACTATTTGGCCTGACAATTCTACTCCTAGGCATCTACCCAAGTGAAATTAAAACATATGTCCACACAAAAACTTGCAAACAATTGCTCACAACAGCATTATTCCTAAGAGCCAAAATGTGTAAACAACCCCAAACATTCAACTGGGGAGTGGATTTTTTAAATGTGGTATTCCCCACAGATTATTCAGCCATAAAAAGGAACAAAGTGCTCAGACATAGTACAATATGGATAAAGCTTAAAACCATCAACTAAGTAAAAGAAATGATACAGAAATGTTCAGAATAAGTAATCCATTAAACAGATCAGGGGCTGTCAGGACTGGCATAAATAGGAAGAGTTGAGAGCAACAGCTAAAGGAAATGGGATTTCTTTCTGAGATGATGAAAATGTTCTAAAATCAAGGGAAGGAGGAGGCAGAGAGGTTGGCCACTGACACAAAAAGTAATTTCCATAAAATAAAAGCAAACAAGTCATTTCAAATAAGCATATTTACAACCGTTATTAAACTCAAGGGAATTTCCTCTCATTTGGTCCTCATTTAAAGACAGCACCTTCTAATATAGAGAACAGTAACCTCAATGACATAGCTACAGTAAATTCAATAACATAATGAAGTCTTGGGATTTTAAAAATAATGCCCTTCATGGTAGGCTAATGGCCAAGAGTCAAAGCTCAGTAAAATCAAAATAGTTCCACAGAGAGCTATAACCATGTCCTAGATATGCAGCTCTCAGATGGATTAGTTCAGTCCAAAGATTAAAATCAGTATCAAAAAGAATCATTAGGCCGGATATCATTCAAGTAATCCTCCCTGGATATTATTTTCCATAACTGACTTTCAGCCACACTCTCTAATATCTAGAGTATTAAGTTCTAAGTAATTATTTCTTCTTCTGTCATTAAGGGCAGATGGGGGTTCAGTCCTCTACCCTCTACTTCTTCCATTCCACATAACCTCCACAGGTACTCTCATTCAGTGGCCCCACATGCTGACTCACTCACACACCCATCTGACACATTTATTGAGTACCTGTTAGGTGCTGGGCACTACTATAGTGAGTACATGGGATATAGCAGTGAAGGAGAGAAAGACAGCTGTCCTGCTTACTCTGTGATGGGAGGAAGTGGATCAATCAACATAATAAGTAAACTAACAGGTTATGTTAAAAAGGTGGTGTGTGTGTGTGTGTGTGTGTGTGTGTGTGTGTGAGAGAGAGAGAGAGAGAGAGAGACAGAGACAAAGAGAAACTGAGTGCTGTGTTTGGGCCAGAAAGGGACGACTGCTATTTTAAATAAGGGGTTTGGCTTTATTCATTAAGAAGGTGAGATGGGAGTAAAGACAATGAGGGGGAAGTGAGGGATTTTACCAACAATTGGGAGGAGAGCAACCAGGCAAAGGAAGAACCAGAGGGAGCTCCCTAAAATGGGAGCATCCATGCATGTTGTGTCCAAGAACAGTAAGTGTGGCTGCAGTGAAGTGGCAGGAGAGAGAGGAGCAAGACAGAGAGGTGAAGAAGCCAAACTGTGTAGGGTCTTCTGCACTGAGTGAGGTGGGAGAGGCACTGGAAGGGTCTTAGCAGAGGAATGGCATAGACGGACTTATTTTAAAAGGCTCACTCTGACTGCTGTGTTCAATATGGCCTATAGGATACCTCAAGGAGGCTGCTAAAATAATCCCAGAGGGAGAAAATGTTTGGCTTGGACTGGGAATAGCAGTAGACAATGGTGAGAGGTAATCAAGTTCTGGATATATTCTGAAATAGAAAAGCAAACAGGACAGGGCTGGGGATGTGGCTCAAGCGGTAGCGCGCTTGACTGGCATGCGTGCGGCCCGGGTTCGATCCTCAGCACCACATACAAACAAAGATGTTGTGTCCGCCAAAAACTAAAAAATAAATATTAAAAATTCTCTCTCTCTCTCTCTCTCTCTCCCTCCCTCCCTCTCCCTCTCTCTCTCTGTCTCAAAAAAAAAAAAAAAGAAAAGAAAAGAAAAAGAAAAAGAAAAGCAAACAGGATTTCCCAGCTCACTAGATAAGGGTACATGAGAAAGAGAAGTCAAAGATGTAACAGAGATGTTCAATCTGAGCAACTGAAGAGATGGAGTTGGCATCAACTGAGATGGAAAAGGTTGCCTGGAATGACTGCCTGCAATGACTGCAGGTAGAATAGGTTTAAAGGAGGGGAAGCAGATCAGGAGATCAGCTTTAGTCCTGCTGAGATTGAGGTGTCAGACGTTCATGTGAAAATGTAAAGGAGGCAGATGGATCCAAGTCTCAAATTCTCAGAAGAGAGCTTTGGGATTTATGTAAATCGAAAGCCATCAGCATATGTCATCTAAAGCCCTGTGGCAGGATGGATTTGCTAAGGAAGAACCAGGACTGAACCCTGGAGCACTACAACCCGAGGAAGTCAGGAAGCAAAGGAGGAACCAGCCAAGAAGACCGAAATGTCCAGCAAACTACAGAAACCAAGAGAGAATATAACCCTAGAAGCCAAATAAAGAGTGCATCACACAGGAGGAAGCAATCAATCAGCTGTGCCAAATGCTACTGACCCTTCAAAAGTAATTTAAGATGAAGAATCAGTGACTGATTTTAGCAGTGAGAATGGTCTCCAGGCAGTGCTAGGAACAAAAGCTTACTGGGGTGAGTTCAAGAAGAGATGGGAAGTGAGGAACTGAAGACAGATTATAGACAACTCTCAAGTTCTTCTACAAGAGAAAGGAATGTAGCTAATGGAAATGAGATGGTTATTTTCAAGATGGAAGAAACACAAATATTTGTAAATATTTATAGCAAGATATATGATATGGAAGAAAAGGTAACAAATTGCTGGCAGGTGACAGTAATAGCCTGTGGAAGCTCTCTTCATACTGCTTCAGGTTTCTGAGTGAACTTGGAGACAAGATCATTTGTTGAAAGTAAGGATGAGAAAGGAGGTACAGTTTGAGGAGAGATGTGAAGGTATAAAGCAGCCATCCAGGAGAGCAGAATAAATGGATTGCAGTCACAAAATGACTGCCTGGAAGCATGAAGGGCCCACTTGGAGACTTACAGGCACACGCATCAGTGAGTAAGTTAACCTGGTAGTGTGCCTTTCAACAGCAGCACAATTTTCAGCAGCACAGGTATCAGCATGCAGTGGGTGGGAAGCCGGAATGAATGAGAACTAGCTTTGTCAAGTGAATAGGATGAACAAAAGAGGGAAAAGGCACACACAGGGGATCAACTCAATGAATGATCATGAGGATCATCCAATGGGTGAAGGACATAGAACAGGTGACAGGATCAATAAACTAGAGACCACCAGGATGGAATACTGCCAGGCAGAAACAAAAGGATACATGCTAGAGATGAAATCATGCTCAAATATACATCTTCAACCCACATCTATCATGGGTTCTTAAAACAAAATACATCCAGCAGCCTACCAGACATCCATAAGTAGAATCCCACAGGCACCTTAGGCCAAGCATGTTAAACTGAACCCATTCTTCTCCCAAACCTCTTCACTCTTCCCAGTCTATGTCCTGCTCAGTTTTTCTCTAGACAGAAACCCAGGAGACTGACCTCTTTATCCTCCTACCCTCCACCAACCCCCCCATGTTTTCATTCATCATATCTAACCAGTATCTGCAGATTCAACTACTTCATTTTTCTGTCTCCAACCTGTCTACTAATCTCAGGCCCAAGACAACCCCATGACTTAATTCAGGCTCTTGCTTCTTTCAGTTTTCCTTCCTTCCTTCCATTCCTCCTTCTTTCCTTCTTTTTACTAGGGATTAAACTCAGAGTCTTGTGCATAATTGAAAAGCACTCTATCACTGAGCTATATCCCCAGCCTTTTATTTTATTTAATTTTGAGTTTTGAAACAGGGTCTTACTAAGTTGCCCAGGCTGTCCTCAAACTCATGATCCTCCTGCCTCAGTCTCCAGAGTAACTGAGATTATAGGCATGCACCACCACACCAGGCTAACTTTCAGGCTTCTAATCCATTTTCCAAGATAATACTAGAGTGCCTTTCCTATACGATCAAAACAAAGATACGTAAAGTAATAGTTTCTCACTGTCTTTAAAATAAAAGCCATGCCTGTAATCCCAGCAGCTCAGGAGGCTGAGGCAGAAAGACTGTGCATTCAAAGCCAGCCTCAGCAATTTAGCAAGGCCCTAAGCAACTCAGCAAGACCCTGTCTCTAAATGAAATGTAAAAAGGACTGGGAATGTGGTTCAGTGGTTAAGTACTCCTGGGTTTGATCCTTGGTACCAAAATAAACAAATAAATAGAAGCCACATTCCTGGGATGACACAAATATTCCTGTGAAACCTGATCCCTCCTTTAAAAATATACTCTACCCCCTTTCAGACTGAAGTGTCTTTTGAGGTCCCAAAACACCTCATATATATGATAGCATTTACCAAATTATATTTTAGTTATTTACTATTTGTCAGTGTCTGTCACTGGACTACATGGTCTTGGAAGGTAAGATCCTGAGATCCAGGCTGGGGTTATGGCTCAGTGGTAGAGCGCTTGCCTAGCACATGTGAAGTAGTGGATTCAATCCTCAGCACCATATGAAAATAAATAAAATAAAGGTATTGTGTCCATCTACAACTAAAAAAAAAAATTTTAATTAAAAAAAATCCCGAAAACCTTGTTATATTCAAATTTAACACCCTAGTGCCAGAAAGAATTCAATACCAAGTAATCAATACACTGTAAATACTCAGACAAAACAAAATTATCAGCTGCTTTTTAGTAATAAGTGTTTAGGAAAGAGATTCTCTAGCATTTAAGAAATTCCTATAGAGAAGAAGCAAAGTTGATAACCATCACATGTCATTCAAAAAATATTTACTGACTATCTACCATAGCCAAATCTACAGCCCCTGAGGTAATGGGCTTACAGTCTCATAATATCAATTTGTTATTTATGAAATACATCCTATATACCAGATACTGTGTGTTAAGCACTTTATATATATGATCTTGTTTAATTTTAACAACACTATGAGACAATATGCTATTACTATTATGACTTTAGAAATGAGGAAATAAGACAGACATCTTAAGTATCTCCCAAAGAACATAAAGCCAATAACTGGCCAAGTCAGTATATCTGATTCCAAAGTCTTAAATCAGCATACCATTCAATCCTCTTACAATCAATCATTAAAATACTAGAGAGTGGCCTGGTATCATGTCATTATCAGAATGTAATTTTCTCTCCTCCTTCAGGTAGACATCTAGAAAAATGCCTCAAGGACATCAGGATAACAACTTCATGAAGTATCTATGCCACCGTGGGACAAGTATGAGGAATCCACTGTAGAACTGGTTTAAAACCTGGCTTGTTCTGTCTTATATGGCTATACTTTTTTAATGTTTAGAAAAAGAGGAGGGGAAGGCTAGCTTCTTCAAAGACAAGGAGAACTTCCAATCAGGAAAGAACCAAAGGCTTAACAAAGAACTATTCAACCATTAACAGTTTATAGTGCTTTGTTTTGTTTTGTTGTTTTTAAGCAAGAGAGGAAAATAACAATCGGGAGCAGAAAGCTAAAGAAGTGAAGGAACACAGGAGATGTGATGTCCAGCAGTTTCCTTTTACTTCTTGGGAAGACTCGCTGCCTTCTGGGATGAGAGAAGAAAAGCAAAGTATAATCTCTCTCCACGTTTTGATGTTTTGACTAAGTGAGGAAAAAAGATCCTGGCACAGCTCCCAGAGGCAGGGGTGAGCAGAATGAGAGCCATCTCCCCATGTCTATAGAAACCTGGCCTGGCTACGCAGGCCACATTGAGACAGAGGGTGAGCTCCTGGCAGCAGCACCGGGAAATGCCATCAGTCGCCAGGCACAGAGCAGCAAAGGCACTAAGATCATTAGGCTGAGTATCGGGAAATCTGAGATCTAGCTTTTTCCCAGTTCTATTTCTAACCTGCTCTAACCTGCTGTTGACCTTGAACAAGTTACGTAACTTCTCTGGAATCAGGGAGTTGTATTTACACCCTTTCCATTTCCATCTCTCAACTCACACCTGATTCTTCATTCCCACTCCCTTATTTTTAGAAATCTATTTTAGCATATATTTTATTTGAGTTACATATTCTCTATTCTTAATATATTCTATAGTCCCTCAACCACTCCATGACAGATTGCTAAAGACAAAAATAGAACTGGAATATGACATATTTATCTTTTGTATTAAAAAATATGTAACATTATCTTAAAAATGATAAGCCCATAATCTCAGAACCTAAATAAACCATGTTTTTTTGTTTCTGCATATTTCTTTCCAGGGTATTTTTTATTATTCTGCTGTGGTTTGTTGTTATTGTTACTGCTCTATTACAGATAAACACTACTTTTTGGTAATATTTAGTTCACATTTCACTGCCTTCTATAAAACAGTGACCACAGATGGAAATAATTTCCCACGGCTGCTCTGGAGGCACTGACTTACCTACAAGAAGCCTTCCGAGTAGAATAGATGAATTCACATTTCCCATGGATGCAGTAACCATTGAGGTTTTCGGGGCAAGGCATGTGGTTTCCAATATAAACATCTTCTCTTTGATCACTAGCATCTTAAAAGAACACAAACCAGGTCACTGAGTAGTGAAAAACAAACTGAAAAATATGGACTTTTCAAAGGTTCTGAAAAAGCAAATAAATTCACCCCTTGTCAGCCACCTGCTAGGCAATTTGGAAAGGAGATTTATCAAATGGGGGTTGGATGAGATCCAAGGTCCCTTCCTATTCCCATTATGCCACAAACACAGCAGGTAGACTGTTTAGATTCAATGTATTTAAAAATACCTGCAGGATGTGACTACTATGTGCTACTGTTGTATAAGAGCAATGTGCCAAAGAAAACTAAACATCATTAGTTTTCTTTTCATCTAAAGAAATAATAATGCTAGGTCTAGAAGTAAGTTCACTTCTGTGCAAGAAAGATGGCATACACTACTTGCCCTAGGGGAGTGAAGTTATTTATTTACTTGGGGACTATGAAACGGAGACCATCTAAGAACAATGAAATGGCAGAAAGCAAGTTATGGCATTCTAAAATTTTAAGGTAAAAAGTTTATTTTTGGAATGAAAGATCATACTGCTTTTTTTTAAATGAAAATAATTTTGCTGTGTCTTCATAAAATTTTTCTTAGCAGATGTTCATTGTAAAAACAAGCCAAATAACATAGAGAACAAAGATGAATTTAAAATGAATTAATGAATTTAAGATGAATTTAAAATCACCTGACAGACCTCTATCAAAAGAGAACCACTCTGCAAACATTTTGAACGTCTGTTCATATTTAGGTAGAATGATATGAACTGAGTTGAGCTGAGCAGAGTTTAAGTGAAGAAAATGAAGCAAGGTGAGTAATGCCACTGTCAGAAAGGGGACAGAGTCAGAGGGAGACAAACAAAGCAGGAAAGAGGACATTCTCCCCACCAACACCACTGTTTTCTCTTTCCCCTCCATTTTAAAATAATTTTTTAAATCTCTTTTTTAGCATATACACCAATATATCTCTCCTCAGTTACATGGACCCAGAGTTCCACAATGGCTTGTCCATGTGCAGGAAAAATCACGAGGCCTCCTGCCGTCTCTCTTAGGGTTCCAGCTTACAAATTTTGTGCCCATTGGCTATGTGACCTTGAGCATACTACCCTAAGATTCCATAATCATAAAATCAAAATAACAGGACCTATACTTCATACAGTTTTGAGAGGATCACGTGAGATAAATAATGCATGTACCATATGAGTAACATAACCAGTTATATATACAGCATACAATATAATGGCAAAGGGTTCATCTCTCAAACACAAATAAAGGCATTAAGGAAATCTGAAGAATATTAATGGAAACAAATTTAAAAGAGAGAAATAGAGGCTTCTGTATATATGTATGGATAGGGAAGAGGAAGACCCAGGGAAAGGTGGGAAGAGAGGTTCAAAAAACTGAGAACTCAAAATGCAGACGTTCTCGTGCTCAAAATTTATATATAAACAGGAAGAAAAACTTCAGTGAGGATTAAGCTCAATGATACAGTAACTAATGTGGAGATATCATGTCACCACTGCCAAGAACAAAGACATGTCATATTACCTTGATTTATATATTCATATTGTACTAATTTAAGTTAAGCCTAGAAAGAGAACTGAACTAGAAGCCAGGGAATCCAAGATATAAATTCTTAATTCTTTCTTTCTGTCTGTCTATCTATCTATCTACCTATTTATTTATTTGTTTATGATGCCAGGGATTGAACCCAGGGGTACTTAACCACTGAGCCACAACTCCAGCCCATTTTTTAAATTTTGAGACAGCCTCGCTAAGTTGCTAAGTCTAGCTTTGAACTTGTGATTCTCCTGCCTCAGCCTCCCCCAAGCTGCTGGAATTATGGGCATGCACCATCATACCCAGCTAAATTCTTAATTTTAAAAATGTCCTTGCTTGGTCAAGTCAGGTCTTCTCCTGAAGGGAGGTGAATGAGATTAGCGCTGTCCAACAGACACATGAAACTTGTTCTTACATAACAGTAGCTTATAGTGGTCACATCCTGCAGATGTACTTTTATATCTTCTAGAGTCCAAATTTTAAAAAGTAAGAAGAAACAGGCAAGTTAATTTTAATCATATACTTTAACCCGACATATCCAGTAAATAATATCATTTATTGATATTATTTATTTATTATTATTTATTGTTTATTTATTAATTTATTTTTTATATTATATAAAAAAGTATTTTACATTCTTTTTTAGATAAGACTCAAAGTCTGATACTTTACACTCACAACACATCTGAATTCTCACTAGACACATTTTCAAGGGCTCTGTGGCCATCTGTGGCTCATAATCACCATAGTAAACAGCACAGAATAGATGACCAATTTGTTGATCTTCTATCAATCACCTTCCACATGCCAAGTACTTTGCTAGGTGCTGGGAATATAAAGAAGACATATCCTGACCTTAAAGGGCTTCACGGTCTCCTCTAGCAGCCAGAGTTAAGTCCCATGGCAAAAGAAACCAAGCATTCTTTGCCTGGCTGTGACCCTGAGCATTCACCCCTCTGTGGACACTCATGAAACTGTGGTTCAGCTGTGTGGGTTTTGAAATCATTCTCTGCCATGAGACTGTGAGCTCCTTAAAGAGTACTGACATTCATGTCATCCCAGTCTATATAACTCCTTACACTTGGAACATAACTTAGAACTTAGACAGCTCTAGAGTCAGCCTGCCTAGGTCTGAATACAACCTGGGTTTGCCTAGCTACAACACCTAGTGGCTACATGACCTAAAGACATTTATTTAGCTGTTCGTGGCCCTCAAGTTTCCTCATTTGAGAAATGGAGATAAAAATAGTGTCCACTTCTCACAGTACTATTTTAAAAACTAATGAGACAATATATTTAGTGTATTAATGTATATAAGATCTTATAGAACTCAGAATTGTGCATGGAAAACCATAAGCCCTTAATAAATATTACCAAGTATTATTCCATGCTCAATAAATGTTACATGAATGGATTCTAATTTCTACTTGTTGACAAGCTGTACTATAAAAATATTCTTCTATTTTATGGACTAGGAGGATAGCTCAATGATAGAATGCTTGACTAGCATATATGAGGCCTTGGGTTCATTCCCTAGTAGCACAAAGAGAAAAAAAAATCTTCAGTTTTGTACTTTAATATTTCATTGGAGGAAAAATAAATTATAAATTGACAAAATTATTATCCACATAGAGAGTCCACCTTGAATATTTCCTTAAACTGAACTGCTTTTAGCAGTCCTGGTTCCATGTTTCACAACAAATTAAAACTTAATTTTAACAGATCTTTTATTAATAAATACTTGTGATCAAAGCAGAATTTTCTCATGCAATTAGCATTCATTGACAAGAAATAGTTTAATAGAAATCAACAACAACAACAACAAAAATTTACTTTTCTTACAACGGCTTCAAACTAAAAATGCCATCTTCCATTCCTAGTCAAGCCATGAGGGACTTGAGGAAGCAATCACTGTGCTACATCATGGCACATCTCAGAACTTGTTTCTTTCACAGTGGGACACCATAAAAGTATGTAATCAGGGGACTGCAGAGAGTGAGATCATGTTCAGCTAAGCTACAGAGGACAGAAAGGAAAAACATACATAGTCCTTGCCCTCAAGAAACTTATAATCTCTGTAGACAATCACCACACACACACACACACACACACACACACACACACACAAAGCCAAACCACACAAAGAAAGAGGGCCCCTCACGGCAGTTTACAATTGAATGCCACTAGGTGCTATGGAAGTTCACATTCAAAGAAATCAATAGGCAAATTACTCAGAAAGGACTTATATAGATAGGGTAGGACTCAAGTTAGGCCCCATATCCTAAATAGGTTTAGATAGAGAAATGGAAACCAAAGGGAAGATATAATGCACACTGAAGGAACAGATCAACCTACCGAGAAGAGTTAATGAGATGGGAAGTATGTAAATAAAGTTGGAAATGCAAGCTGAAAGCACTGAATTCTGGTAAGACATGTTTTCTTAATCACAGATAAGGAAAATACTGAAGGTCTTTTAAGAACAACATAAGGTAAGCTCTGTTTTATGTAAAATTTAATTGACAGTGGTTGCCTGGGGTTGTTGGTTAGGATTAGACAGTGACTGGCTGCTAATGGATATGAAGTTTCTTTGGGGGGTGATGAAAATGTTCTAAAATTAGATTATGATAAAGTTTGGTGAACTCTGTAGGTATACTAAAAACCATGTGAACTTCATGGTATGAAATTATATCCCAATAAAGGTGCTAAAATAGTTGGATACCAACATACCAGATAAAGTGGCAAAGGGACTAGGAAGACAAGTAGCCAAGTAGAAAGTAAACAGAGCATACTCTAAACTCATGGCAGTGAAAAGCTAAGCTAGTACTCAGCAGGAGGAATAAATACTATGACATAGAAAATAAATAAATACAGCCTGAAGGTATCCGGAAAGTGAATGAGCTGAGAAACTTGGACTTGGAAGGCTCCATGGGAGCTATCTGGTCTGATAAAGGAATCCTTTAAATTAACCCTGAGGGTCTGTTTCTACTTGAACAATTCCAGAGACAACAACTCATCAAAATACAATAAATTCCAATACCATCAACAGATTTCATAATGTTGAATGTAATTTCTATCTTTGTATAGATTTTCTACAGTCTGTTCACACTCTTCCCCCTACCCACCAATCTTTTATTCCGATAGCCAAACTTCCCATTTCCACCCTACTTGACTAAGCTTAGTGTGCAACCCAGTACATTTAGTAAGAACAGAACCGCCATCTTTATTAAAAGGGAATGGTGTAAAAATGGGAATGCTCTTAAAAGGGAATGATGTAAAAATGACTGTAAACATGAGCCTAATGATAGGTGGTCCAGGATACAGAATGTACTAAGCTGGGTTCAGATTTACATCTCATCATCCACTAAGTATTTGTTAAACAACTATTATATTCTAAGCACTATAATAGCTCCTGGAGTTGAGGCTACAGAAGAGCAGAGAGTAAGTACAGACTCACTAGGGAACTAAAATGTCAAACTAGTGCTCAGAGAAAGATGAGGCTAGGGAACAAACATGAAAGCTCACCAAAGTAACAGTGCCAAGTAGATTAAATATTCTGAAGGAGATTCAGAAAGAAAGCAAATGGACAGAACAGAATTCTGGAATAGCTGTGATTTAAAGGAAAGGGCTTAGGATCAGCAAGTCTAAACTCCAGTCCTTGATCTGCCATTGTACATGAGCAACAGACACTCATAGTTTCAGTTTCTTCACCTGCAAAGTGAGGATAGCATGGTTGTTATGAGGATTAAATAATAACACCAATATATGAAAGCACCTGGCATACAGTAGGGTACTTGATTGATACTTGTTAAAAAATGGATGAATGTCCAACTGATGTCACTCATCAGCCATAACACGAAATAGCAAGATAGGCAAACTCAACAACAGTGAGATAGGTCGACAACAGTAAAACTAGGAGACAAAAAGTATCACCAGTAGCCATAATAACATCAATAATGAATTCAATAATCTGGTGTTTGTTATTTAGAGTGACCCTGGGCCATAAATATTACTGCCCCCATTTTGTGGAAGGGATCATCAAAGCTCAGAGAAATCAGGTCACACAGATTTTAAGTGTGGACCAAGTCTGACTCCAAAGGGCAAGAGTGTGGCCATTCTACTATCATCTCATCAAGCTACTGTGGAGATGTGTTAGGAATGTCTGAGCATCTGCTTTCTAGACCAGATAAATTAGACAACTTCAAAATGGAGAGATAGAAAGCTTTTAGAGATGCAAAGAAGAATATGTGAGGTCCTAGCTTTGATCACCAGCAACCACTCCCTCAAAAAAAAATGCAATAATGCATAGTTTTAGAAACCAACACAGAAATGTGCCCTTCACACAGGAAGAACTCACCACAGAACAATCCTGTCTAAACAATGCCCTGGGGCAAGTGGTGACAGGCTCCACAAACAGCTGCAACTGCTAGTGCCTGAACAATGCTTCCATGTGTGCAATATACAAAGTGCATTTGGTCACCCAGTGGGTCCTTCTGTCCACAGATGTTTTCACAGACAAATCTGTCACCATCAGCAGTGTTTCCAAACACAAAGGCTTGCATGGTCCTAAGTGATGATGTTATGAGAAAACCTAGGACCAGGGGGCTAATCTGCCAAGGTGTGCTGTCCTGGCTATCTGTCCCATCAGGGAACAATCCACACAAAGCATGAAGAGTTGCTGTCAGAAGCTGAGACATGCACCTAGAAGGTAAAGCGCTGAGGCAGAAACTACAGCAACACTGCATCAGAAACTCTAAAGCTCAGTATTTCTACAAATCCCTCTAGTGAAAAAACTCAAAACACTGTCTGGCTTCCCCTAAACTACTGTGCATACCTACTTTCACCACTAACATCTCTCTCCACACATGTTTCCTTTTCCAATCCCAGTCTCCTAGGACTCCATTAAGGGGTCATCATTCCTACCTACTCTCCAACACCTCCCAGCCTCTCTTTTCTAAACTTGGCTATTCTTCACCCCAGCCCTGACTGTTCTTTTTCCCACTCTGCCAGTGAAACACCTTTTCTAAGAAGTGAATAAATTCATCTATCTTTTCAACTATTCCCTTAGAAAATACTTCTTTCATCTCCCTGAAGTTCCAAGACCAAACTGCTTCCTCGATCTCTTTTCCTTCCACACCTCCCCGTAATGTGCTTACCAAGGTCACTTCCAGGCTAGCCCTTCACTCACATGCCCAGCCTCTCAGGAGACCTGAAACCACCCTCATCACGATGCTCCATCACACACAGTCAGGCCTCCTTCAATGAGTTCAGCACCTGGACCACAGTCTCATCATTTTTAAAAGGTATATCAAAAAGCTGCATTGAAATATATAAGCAACAGTCACCAAGAAATGGGACCCATGATACTAACATCTTGCTAATTATGGTATCCTTGGCCAGCAGTAGCATTCTTGAGCAGGCTCAAGAATGAGGTCAATCATGACATGAGGGTTGGGATGATGTGATCCTTGGAATGAAATGAGAATGTCTTTGTAGGAAAAGGGCATTTAGATCTTAGGCTGCATGAAAATATTTTTTTAAAAAGAGAGAGAGAATTTTTTAATATTTATTTTTTCAGTTTTCGGTGGATACAACATCTTTATTTTATTTTTATGTGGTGCTGAGGATCAAACCCAGCGCCCCACGCATGCCAGGCAAGCGCGTTACCGCTTGAGCCACATCCCCAACCCATATAAAAATATCTTTGGATTAAAATGTCTATACCACAAAGAAACTTCCCAGGTAGATGGACATGTTATCAACTTTGGTAAGTTGTGATGCACATAGAGTACATCCTTTTGTCAAAACTGGCACTTATAGCTGGGTGCAGTGGTGCACACCTGTAATCCCAGCAGCTTAGGAAGCAGAGGCAGGAAGATCATGAGTTCAAAGCCAGCCTCAGCAACTTAGTGAGGTCCTAAAGCAACTCAGTGAGACCTTGTCTCTAAATAAAATATAAAGGGCTGGGGATGTGGCTCAGTGGTTAAGTGCCCCTGGTATCCCCAGTACCAAAAACAAAAATTTTTTTAAAAACTGACACATGTAAGATTTGTGCATTTGTGCATTTCTATATTGCAAATTATGCCTCAAAAGAAAAAAAATCTGCAAATGAGAATAATGAAAATAATGTGGGTGAAGGTAAACAGACAAAACAAGAACAACAATGTTGATAAATACTGAAGGTGAGTTCTGGGTACATGAGGGTTCGTTCATTATTCTGTTTACATTATCTCTGAAATTTTCTATAATAAAGTTTTTTTTAATGTCAAGCACCCATTTCCCATATACCTGACACTCAATCATCACATCCTTAATGACTTCAATATCTGCAACAGAACCAGTAACACTCCTACTTCAATATTTACCACAGGATCCCAACAGCCCAAGATGAATCTAAACCAGCCACTATTTCAGACATTTGAGTGCCCAGTTTAACAACACTCTTTTCTAAGAATTCCACTCTCAAAGCTTTCCCTCACTGAGTACTCCTTCTCAGTCTGTCTGCCTTCTTGCTGGTGCAAAGTTCCTGCTTGTCACTTTGGGGACCCATCCTAGGTCCTGTGTATCTACACAGTCTTGGCTGTGTATTGCAGATGCAAATATTTACTGAAGGCTCCTATAACTGTTGTGAAAGGCAGGTAAAAAAAAGCAAATGAAGTTTTTAAAAATACAACCAAATAAATCTTTTGACCTCTATCTCCTTACTGTTGGAACACTTCTTAAGTCTTTCACTGTTTGGATTTTATCTTTCTAACTATAGAAACTCTCTGGCCTAAGACTTTAACGATTCCATTTGCCTTCAAATTCAAGGCGGAGGACAACACTGTCTATTGCACATCTTTTCCCCATGGCTTCTGTACCACAGTACCCTTTCTTGGTTGCCTTCCTCTTATCCTGTCTGCTTCTTCCCAAGCTGGGTCTTCTTTCCTTTCTAAGTAAGTACTGTCCAATAAAACTTTCTACAACTCCAGAAATATTCCATACCTGTGCTAAACACTGTGGCAGCCACATGTCACAAGTGGCTACTGAACACCTGAAACAGGACTAGAATTTCATTTTAATTCAAGAGCCACATGTGGACAGTGGCTACTGTACTAGACAGTATAGTGCTAGAAACTCTCTCATTCATTCTCATGGCTTCCATTATCATATCTCTATATCCAAGGACTGCCTCTCAGATTTATGCTAAACAGTCACCTGGATGAATTCCACAAACACCTGAAACTCCAAAATGCAATTAATCACCTACACCATCGACTTTTCTCTTACCTTACCCCAAACACCTTTCCCTTCCCAGCATCCTTAGTCCTAAAAGAAGAATCCATGAACTCAGTCACCTGAGCTTAAGTCTTGGTGACTTTTAGCTCTTTGTCTTGAGTATAAGCAGATGCCTATTCTGAGTCCACCCAAAGGTTTTCATTTCAATATATATAATAAGCAAAATGTTCCTGCCAAGTATCATTCATTCAAGTGGTTAACTTTGTAGGTTTGTTTTCAAATATATTAATGATTCCCTACTGCCCATAAAGTCTAAATTTCCCAGGGTAGCAGATCTCACCCCTAGCTCTTTCTAGTCTGGCCTCTTTCTCTCTCCAAAGTCCTGTAATCCAGCCAAAAAGGATTCCTTACCATTCTCCAACACATTCTACCATAAATGTTTATGTCCACAACTCTGCTCCTACTCTTCCGTCCTCCTTAAATACCCTTTGACTCCTGTTCAAATTCTAATACTCCTTTCAACATTCACTCAAATTCTACCTCCTTCATGATATTTCTCAGGCTTTCATTTTCCCCCACCAAAGAGTAATCTTATCTTTTCTGAATTCCCAATTCACTTCTTTACTACATTTTATGACTATAATCAATTTCTACTTCGTTACAAATTAGTTATATGCATTTTTTTTACTATAGCACAAACTCTATAAAGATGCAGAGATTATGTACTAGATATCTTTCTACCCACAGGTAATGTCTAGTAAGATGAACAGTACAAATTAGGTATATAATAAAAATAAACTTAGTTCTCGATCAATGTGCTGGGATCAAACCCAGGGTCTAATGCATGCTAGACAAGCACTCTATCACTTTTGGCTACATCCCCAGCCATTTTTATTTATTTATTTTGAGACAGGGTCTCACTAATTTGCCCAGGCTGGCCTCCAACTTGCAATCCTCCTGTCTCAGCCTTCCATGTAGCTGAAATTAGAGATATACATCACAGTACCCAGCTAACGTTATAGATCAATACTTATGTATAAAAAAGTACTAAATTATCAACATAGTCATATTATTAAGTGATTTTATCAACAACCACCAAGTGTTTGAGGCATATACAGTTCCCCAGACTGCCTTAAGTATGAGCTTCTAAATATTGAAAAATGGCCTTCCTGTTCTGGTCATATTTTATCAGTATAGAGAATAAAACTGGAATAATCTATTATGTCGTCTCTGGGAATAGAGAAGATTTTTTATTTCAAATATAGTACTTTGTATCATCATGGGAAACTGGTATTTCAGGGGCTCATGGATTATAACAGGTTCAGGCTTAAAAATTCAAGTAAAGGAAGTAATAAATTATTCAATACAATAATACTTACCATTTATTGAGTACTCAATAAGCAGGCCAGACACTATTCTAAGCATTTGATGTGTATAATCTCATTTAATTTTAAGATAGGTACTGTTTTACTTTTTTTAAGATAGTTGCTATTTTACTTTTTTTAAAAAATTAGGTATATGAGGTGGCTTACA
Source organism: Marmota monax (assembly GCF_021218885.2). Taxonomy (NCBI): domain Eukaryota; kingdom Metazoa; phylum Chordata; class Mammalia; order Rodentia; family Sciuridae; genus Marmota; species Marmota monax. The sequence continues at coordinate 1,871,195 of NW_026695243.1, forward strand.
TACATATTCTAACTGTCCATTAGAATAACCAAACAAATTAGTAGAAGACGCACTGATAATAGGACTATTATATGGAAGTCCTAATCAAGGAGTTCAAAATCTAGGTGGTCTTCAGTTAACTGGATCTAACACCACTGAGTCTCAGTGTTCCTGTGGGTATAAGGCTCTTCTCACTAGAGCAGCAGTAAGAATCAAATAAAATAATGCATGTGAGCATACAGAGCATTGGACTTATGGCCAAGGATAATCATGATTTGGTACCTTTCACATCTGGTCGATATTGTAGTCCATCATCTTTCTTTCCCAGTAAACTAGTATCATCTGTGTCTACAAGAGAATACAGTTTTTCAAATTAACATACGATATTGAAGTCATACCATAGAACACTCAATTATTCCTAATGCTCCAGGTCCTTGTTAACTTTGTACAATTATCCTGCTTATATTTCCCACCATTCTCACTCTCTCTCTCTGACAGATAACACTATGTATATTTATTGTATACAAAATGATGCTTTGAAACATATAACATTGTGGAATGGCTTTTACCTTCCTCTTTGTCAACTGTCCCTTTTCTGCCTCAGGCCTCAAGGGAGCACAGGTATATATGCTCTTTACTTTATGAACTACAATTTCATTTGTACTTTAGCTCAAATATCATCTACTTTTTAAAAAATCCTTCCTGTGAAAACTAAAAACAACACATACCATAAGGAGAAAGAATTCACACTCTCCAAGGAACAATGATCTAAAGATTTATCTTCTACCAGTTTTCCTGGAAAACTCAGAATAAAATTATTTTGCAATCTCAATTGTGTTATCAAACATTTTCTAGGGGAAAAAAACACTTGATTTATGAGCTGCATCTGAACTAGGAGACTGAATAAGAACCATAAATACCTGCTAGCACATAAGAGCTTTGGATCTCAATACATAGCTGGGGAGATATTAAAAGGCACAGTTAGGCTTGACTGGAAAATTACTGAAGGGGCTAAAATAAAACTTAAGGCCCAATCATTCCAAAGCAATCTAAAATCTGCATGAATTTCAATTTAAATTCTCAAGTTTGGCCAAATGCTCTGAACGTGCTATTCCAGGAACTACCAATCAGATACCAGGTTCCTCAGAGAAGATACTCTTTCTCTGAGCTATTCTTCCTACCTAAGCTCTCAATACTACCCAATGAATAAAAGAAGTCATACTTCAAGATTAAAGTCAAGAAGAATATCTATCTGCAGGAGATCTTTGTCAGGAAATGCCCCTCTTTCTATCATACCCAAAACCATACATCTGGAAATCCTCTGATGAGCTTCTTGAGTACTTTTTGGTACTGCAATCAGTTGGGAAGTATGTCACAAAGATTTATTCAAGATAAGGCAGCAAACTTTGGCATACAATCTTTTTCTTTTAGCTCAGTTAATAGCACACTCCTAAAGTATCCCTTAAGTAAGCCCAAAAAAGGAAGGGGTATAGGTAGGAAGTCGAACTAGTAAGCAGAAAAGATGTACAGTCCTCATCCGTAAAAATGTGCTTCTTCCATATATGCTACTGAGGAAGTGCTCCAACACCCCAGCTCATATGAGTACTAGTGAGGAAAAATGATTTGAGAACCTCTGGCTTCAATGACTGTCACTATTCTCACAGGGGTGGAAAACAAAACAAACCAAACAAAATCATTCTTATACGGTATCTTATAACAAAAGTGAGAATGGCAAACAATTTTAAACCAAAGGGTATCATTTCTTTCTATTCTGTAACTTCACGCCAAAATCTTTAACTGTACCTATAACACATATGGGGCAAAAACTACATAGAGATAATATATTTGAAATCACCTTAGAACTATAAATATAAATATAAATCTTAATCTCCATGCCAGGATCAGCTGGGTAACTAAATAAACCATCAAGCATTGTGATTTATGTCTTCAGAAGACAAAAATAAGTGAAAAAAATATCTAAGTAACAGGAAATTCTGAAAGATGTAAAAAAAGATAAAAAACTTTCAAGGAATTTCTCATTTTACAAATATAAAATAATACCAAGTAAGATTATAGGCATGTAATACTAAAGACAGGTCTCCATGTGATCTTACCTGTGCAATGGCCAAGGTGCCTTATATCAATTTGTTCTTGCTTTATACAAGATGCTTCTCGAACAAAACAAGGATTGTTATATGAACTCCCATCAGAGGCACACACAGGATTAAAACTGTATCCACTGCAATCTATATTACATACACACCTGTTGGAAAAGACAATAATTACCTATGTTTTACAATGAAAGTACCTCAAAATCCTACAACAGCAAAAAAGAACATCTCTCAACTTTTTCACTGCTTTTTAAAACATAAGTCAATATATTGTTTTATGTCACTGCAGAAACCTTACGCAATTTGAATGCAGGGCTATAATTTTATACAGATATTATTATTTCAATAGTTTCTCTTGAATTTTCATATCTAGATCAAAAATAATCAGGAGACATCAAATGTTAACATTGAAATTTTTGGAAGATGACATAGTGAAAAGAAAACAAAATTATGTTATAAATACAAAGTCAAGAATCTAAATCCTAGTCCTATTCATAGTCACCAGATATATATTCAGATTCTTCCTCAAAGTCTTAGTTTACCAATTTGTAAAACACAGACAATAAAAATGTACCCCCTTCACCAAACAATTGAGATTTTAAAATAGAAAATATATGTAATACGTAGAATACAAACCCTCAAAGTGCTTCCTAGCTACACAACTACTTGTGTGACTGGATGTTCACAAACAGTAAAGTCTACATGGGAATTGGGGGAAAAGGCCAGATTCCACTTCTAGCAACATGTCGTACCGAGAACCTTTACTGACCCCTCCTGCTGAAAATAATAGAAAATATTGGATAAACCATTTTAAATGCACTCATTAGTTGGTAAGAAAGCCAGGAATATTCAGGGCAAAAGTTAAATGAAGAACAGAAAAGGTCAACTGAGCTCTCCATAGCTGATTTTCACCCTGAAGGATTTGCCAAAGTGGGTAAACTCAATTACACCTTTTTTGTTTTGACCCACCTAAAGTGGGGGTGGGGGCGGGTCCGGGACTCAAAAAGCTACAATCCTCAGCATGAGGTTGCCTTACTCCAAGTGAGTTGCATGTTCCAATGGGACTTTTGAAAAACTAAGAAGAAAAGAAAAAGCACTGCCCTGGGCCATGGCATTGAAGAGAGGCAAGAAAACATTTCTCCTGGGAATTCAAAACCACAAACCAGACCTCACAAGGGTAATTACAATTTAAAATTCCATTTGGTTGTTCTGAAAAACCTCAAGCTCAGAATTTATTTTAAGAGGTCAAGAACTAGAAGGGGTCCTAGGCAAATAACAAAATAATGCTCTATTCTTCTCTGGAGAAACCCAACTTTCAATGATTCTCCACAGTTACGGAGAAAAATAAATTTTCTGAGAAAAATAAGCATTAATCGCTCACGTCCACACAAACAAAATAAATAACAAAATAAACACCATATAGCAGAACAAACTAATTTTCAAAAGAACCAAACAGAACTCCCATGAATAAACAATGTATTACTAAAAACAAAAAATGTTAAGGGCAGATTTAACAGCAGATTAGACAAATTAAAAGAGAATTAGTGAACTGAAAGACAGAGGAAATTGCTCAAACCAAAGTAGTCAAGGACGTTGGACATACGAACAAAAGGTTAAGAGGCATAGAGAACAGTATAAAGAGCTCATAAAAATCCACAGTTGTATAGGCATTAAGAGAAATAAGAAGCAAAATATTTTTGGCAATTTCTCTTCAAACTATAAAACTTAAAAAAAAATAGTAATCTAAGTTTCTAAAAAGCCCAACAAATCTAAAACAGAATTTTTTAAAAAAAGAATCTACACACTGAAATATCATAGTGGAATTTTATACCAAAAGAAGAGAATATTTTAAAAGTGACCAGAGAGAGAGAGATAACCTTCAAAAAACATAAGAAGGAAAGCTACAACTGGATTTTAAAGGCAATACTGAAGCCAAATTATTTATAGTCAAGATAGTGAAATAATACCTGCAATGTGCTAGATAAAACAGAATTTTATATAAAGAGAAATGTCAATCTGTGGTGACACAAAAAAGTGGGAAAAGGCATAAATACGTGGGTAATGTTAACAAAACACTCACAAAGACAATGATAGCATTCTGAGTAATTAGCTCTTTTAAAACAGGAAATTAAATGCATTACAATGATAGTATACAAGAGGGGTTGAAATTAAATGTTTAAATAAAACAGACATTAATGAACTTAACACTGTGCTAATTTGAACATACATGATAAATTACTAAGATTATCATGAAAAGCAGAATCTATCATTTTGAAACTAATAGGGAAAATGATTTCTTTTAGGCAAAAAAGGAGAAAAAGACAAAAGCACAAAATATGAGGAAAAAATCAAAATGCATCATTCATTATTCATGATATATTTAAAGAACTAATTTTTATAGTTAAAATTACAAAAATAGGCTAGGTAAAGTTACAGAAGCCAGCTATATGATGCTTATAAGACACATGTTAAGATGTAATAATACAAAAAATTGAAAATAAAAGCATAATTAGAAATACCACAGCTAGTACAGTTATATTAAATATCAGATATAAGAGACTTCAAGGCAAAAAGAATTAGGAGAAATAAAGACAGTTCCTTCATAATAGTAAAACATTATATTCACCGGAAAAATAATTCTAAACATTTTAGAGTTACTTAAACAATGAACATTGACAAAATAACAATGAAATACCTCTCTAACTCATCAAATAGATAAAATATCAGTAAAACTGAAATCTCTGAAATAATTTGATGCTGAGATCTGCTTAAAATACTTCCCCCCCCCCACAAAAAAAAAGAAGTGAAGAGGGGGAAAAAAAGATGAAACAAAATTGGACTTTTTGAAGATGAGTGATAGATATATGGGGAAGGGTCCACTTCATCTTATTTTCCTTTTCTATGTCTTTGAAGACTTCTTTAACTTTTCATAAAATAAAAGTGTAAAAGGCAAAAAGTATAAAGATTTAGGAGAGCAAACATAAGAGACTGATTGACTTTGAAATAAAGAATGTCTCATACAGAATATAAACACAGGCTACAAACAAAAAATAATTATAGCCCATATAACCAAAAAAATTATCCATAATACATAAATATAAATCAGTTTTTAAAAGAAGATGTAATCAAAAGGGAATGGGGGAGGATAAGAAATAATCAGGAAGAAGCATTTAAGAAGAATGTATATGAAAAGATCTACTCATTAATAATTAAGAAAATGAAAATTAAAAACCACAAAGAAATGTATCCAGACTCACCAAATTGGCAAAAATTGAGAACAAGGACAATAAGTGTTGATAAGGATAAGGAGCAGAGGTGGATTCCTACTCTCTACTGGTACAACCACATTGGAAAACAGGCATTATCATGAAGTAAGGTAAACCATACTTGCTCAACAACTGCAGGGTCAGACAAGGCCCTTGAAATTCTCTTATACAATAAGATTATTCATGAGAACAAAAGACTGGAAACAATCTAAAAATCCATCTATAGTAAATGGACTGTAAAAGTATGTGGTACAAACAACTAAATTCAACAAGCAGTAAAAGTGAATGGGTCACAGCTATGTGCTTCAACATAAACAAATCTCAAAAAACCTAACACCGTGCTAAAAAGGTAAAAAAGAATGCAGTAATATGCTTCTTTTTATCCAAAATTTAAAGTCAATCAAAGCCAAACACTATTTTATTAAGGGATCTATCTTAATATAAACATATTAAAACTATAGGGTAAAACTATAAAGATAACAAGGAAATTATTTACAGAATATTGGTGGGTGAGAGAAAAGAACAAGGAAGACCCTAATGTATTGATAAAATTTTATTTCTCGGCTTAGAAGGCAGGATTTACATCTAAGTCTGTTTAGTATATTAAACCAAACATAAGTTTTCATACAGTTTTGAACATCTGCTATGTTTTACAATTAAAATTTTCAAGCACCAGAAAGAAAAAATTTAGTTTATAAGAATAACTTATTATAACATTGTACCAAAAGTTTAATTTCTAGAAAACAAGAGGAAAAAGAGGAGCCAGAGATCATAGTTCGAAGTCAGCTAACCAGCTAATCTGGTGAGTTCAGATTAAGAGAAAGGGGCAAAGGCAGATTGAAAAAATAACCAACTATGTGTGGGTGAAAACATACATACAAATATTTAGGAGTTTAGAAAAGGAGTTTAGAAAGTCATTTATTCCAATCTTGCATCCCATGCAGGGTTCCCCTGAGCAATCTGTATAACTACACTGTCTAATAACCCCTGCCAAAGCATGTAGTGATGGGCAGCTGGATATCTCATCAAGGCAGGACATATTTCATGGTTGACTTAAGCTGTTCCCTGGGGCTAAGCCCTAAATCTGCATCCTAATGACTTTCATCTATTGACTCTGATGCTGGCCTCTGAATCCACTGTAAAAAGTATCTTCCAGGACTGCCCTTTAAATATTGAGATGATCATCATTTTCCACATAGATTTTCGCTTCTCAGGACCAGATTTCCCAGATTATTCAGTGATTCATTGTTTGTTGTAGTGTCCAATCCCCACCATTCTGTTTACCCTCCACCTTCAGTATCTCATAATACATGAGGCAAGGACAAAATACTACCACAGTACAGGAAAACTATTCCCTTAATTGTTCTGGATATGCTAGCTTTCCTGGTAACCACACAAATTTAGGCTCACTTTGAGGTTTTTCAAACATACTCAAATTTGTAAATATGGTCTGCAAAACATAACCACTCTACTTGGGAACTCAGAGATACATGTACCTCTGTCAAACTTTAGACTGTTTCAGTATATTCAATCTTTTGAGCTCCAGTTCTGTCATTTAACATCTCTCCTAGATTGATATATTTGTAATTTTGACAAGACTACCTCATAGTTTTATCTAAGTCATCAATAAAAGCACTGAACAGAAGAGGATAAAGACAGGGCCATATATCATGTCATTAGAAACCTAACGTCAACATTTCTAGAAAAATTAAGCCATCACTGAACATGTTTTAAGAAAAACTGGGGCTGGGAGTGTGGTTCCATAGTAGAGGGCTTACCTAGCATGTATAAGACCCTGGGTTCAAGCCCCAGCACCACAGTAAAAATAAATACATACATACATACATACAAATAGACATACATACGAATGAACAAAATGCTATTACCCAGCAAGAAATGTTACCTATTATTTGACCTGATGTACACCAAACCAATTTGGTGAATATCTTGCTTAGATTCATAAATACTATAATTAAAGCTCAGCTCTGATACAGTAAATCTTATTTCATCATCAAAAAAGAAAATGAGGGCTTCAGGGTGTAGCTCAGTGGTAGTGTTTGCCTAGCATATGTGAGGTCCTGGGTTCAATCTCGAGCATTGCAGGAAAAAGAAAAAGAAAAAAACAAAGCACAATTTGTTCTTGGTAACCCTATGCTGTTACCAGAAACTTCAGTATGTGCTCAGAAACAGAGCCAATAAAACAGAAGACTTGAAAGAAATGTAATGATGAAAGGTCACTGAGGTTCAAAGATCACGACTTGTGGAGCACCAAATTTAATAATAATGCTTTTTGTATTAAATGTCCAAAGGTCTTTCCCATTACTCGAACAAAGCTTGAAGTATTAAGTCAATTATGAAACCTCCTGGCTTACAATTTACCAAGGAAAGGTCCCACTTCTCCTTTTTTGTTGTTTTTCTACTTTTCCAGTTTCTTCTCTTCAAGGATTAGTGTAAGTGGGGTGGGGGTGTCCACATGATAATGACTTGCATTTACAAACTTTCCTGAGTCCTATAATACAATGCAAGATCAATATTAAAAAAAAATGATACTGTTACTAAAAAATGGGCTTCCTAAGATTCAATCTACTTTTTGCACTAAGGGACAGTATTTGAGAGTGTCTATATGGGGTCTTAATATACACATATTAAGGTTTCATTTCTGAAATGCCACATTTGTAGCACAAATAAACATAACCTGATCTATACACCGACTGTTATATTTTATAGAGCCCATGCTCATTTTCATTTAGAAAATAGTAAATTAATATATCAAAATAATACAAGGTTTCTAATTACCTCCCAAATCTCCAAAATTACTTTACTGAATATCAAGTCTAAAAATGTTTGTGCATTAAAGATTAATATTGCTGGGCACAGTGGCACACACCTGTAAGCCCAGCGGCTCACACCTATAAACCCAGCAGCAGCTCAGGAGGCTGAGGCAGGAGGAGGCTCATGAGTTCAAAGCCAGCCTCAGCAAAATTGCCAACTAAGTGAGACCTGGTCTCTAAATAAAATACAAAATAGGACTGGGGATGTGGCTCAGTGGTCAGTGCCCCTGAGTTCATTCCCAGGTATCCAAACCAAGACTAATACCAACAATGGTTATTCTAGTGGCCTGTGAGCAGGCTGCTGTGAACTTGTAAAATGAGACTAGCAGAAGAGAGGAGATTAAGCAAAGAAACAGACAAAATTAACTACGAAAAGCAATCTAGTAAAGTTAACAGATTTTTCTGGTAAATTCTTCAGAGAAAGGTAACCAAAGGAATGATGCAGAAAAGGAAAGTTCTTCTTTATTTTCAACATGCCTCAAGGAATGGGAAATTTTTTAATGATACAATCAAGTAATTGGGGGACGGGGATAAAACCAAAGGCTTTATGAAGTAAAACAAACTTCTTGTTTGTAGAAAATCAATGGAGAACATGGATAGAAAACCAAAATCAAGGGAAAACCTGGACAGAAAACCAAAAGGTGAAGAATATGGAGAAACAACGAAAGAAAAAGGAGTTTCAAAGATGTAACAGGGGAGAAAGAATAAAGCTCAATCCAAAATAAAGGCATCGGTATTTAAAAATATTGATGGGTGGTTTAAGGTGGGGGCTGGCAAACCACAGCAGTGGGTCAACACAGACCAAGTTTCGTACACCTCTAAGCTAAAAATTAGTTTTATGTTTTTTAAAGGGGGCAGGTTTAACAGAGACCACATATGGGATGCATAGCCTAAAGGTTGTGCCATCTGACCCTTTACAAAACATTTGTCTGGCTTAAGAGTGAGTAGTAGGCAAAACTGGGGGTGGCAATCCAATAGAAATGATGGCTAGTGAAAGAATTGCAGAATGATTTCAGGACCAAGAAAGGGCTCTGTAACAAAGAGAAGACACTGTCACTCTGGTAAGGAGAAACAATACACACTTGTTTTAAAAAACGGCACTGTTTGTAGTGGGCACTGAGCTCAGCGAGAAAAAGCCTTGAATAAAAGTGTGAGAAAGACTGCTCCTGGGTGGGATGGCACCCCTACGTCTCATTCTAAGAACTGTGTGAACCAACCATCACCACTGCTTCCTATGGCATCTGAGGAAAGGTAATTAAATTGGCATCTTAAGTAAAGTCCAGTTCAGGGACACAATGAGCACGGAGGAAAATACTACTCTGCAGAGACCATAGATATTACTGATTACGGTGATTACAGGTGTCTGTAGACTGGCAACATTGGCAAACGGCAGGATGCTCACAACACAGAAAGGTCCACTCAAGTGAAAAGAAATTACTCTAGTATAAATATGCCAGATCCAAAACATTTAACAACCATTTACCCTGCACCTACTGTGTGGGTATAGTCACAATGGCCTCATTTAATACTGACGACTACAAATTATCAGTAGGGAAACTGAACATGAAAAAGTTTAAAAGCCCAAGGTCAAAAGCCAATGATTGGCTGGGACTGTATTTTCTCTATTCATTACAACTGTGACCAAACACCTGAACATGAGAATTGCCAAATGGTTATATTAAGAAAAATCCTTCCCCTAATCTGCCTTATCTTTTCTCTCCAATCACCAGGTACACTCACCTCAGGGATTCTTCCCCTCTTCCCACAGTTTCCCCAGATGTCTATCTGATTCAATCCCTCACCTGTGTCTTCTCTCAAATTTTACAAGAATGGCTGAAAAGTAAATCACTGTTAGAAAAAGAACAATGGGAAAAAAATCCAATGAAAACAGAAGGAAAAATATATATCAGCAGAAATAAAAATGGTTACAACAGAAAAGATCAATAATGTCTACTGAACAAAGACTCAAATCAACAAAGCAGGATGAAAAGAAAAAAAGAAAAGGGTAGGGAAAAAAAACATCGGAAAGGAATTAAAAATTCAATGAAGATTCCAATTTAAAAGATAATAAAAGACTATCAAAAATCAACTTTATGGGCTGGGGATGTGGCTCAAGCAGTAGCACGTTCGCCTGGCATGCGTGAGGCCCCAGGTTCGATCCTCAGCACCACATACAAACAAAGATGTTGTGTCCGCCGAAAAAAAAACTAAAAAATAAATATTTAAAACTTTCTCTCTCTCTCTCTCTCTCTCATTCTCTTTCTCTAAAAAAAAAAAAAAAAAAAAAAAAAAATTATTAAAAAAAATCAACTTTATTCTACCAAGCTTGAAAACCTATGTGAAATGAGTAACTTTATAAATATATTATTATTTGACCAAAAGAAGAAATAGAGCACCAGAGCACACCTATAACCCCAACAGCTCAGGAGGCTGAGAAAAGAGATCACAAGTTCAAAGACAGCCTCAGCAACTTAGCAGGATCCTAAGTTAGTTAGTGAGACTTTGTCTCAAAAAATAAAAGGGGCAGGGTAGGTGGTTCAGCAGTTAAGCACCTCTGGGTTCAATCCCCAGTACCAAAAAAAACACGAAGAAGAAGAAATGAAATTGAATGGTACTATAGTCCTTAAAGAAATTAAATTAGTTGTTTAAAAAAGGTCCCTTTGTTAGGCAACAGGCAGATGTGGATGGTGGGAATATGAGGTTAAGGCAATAATTTAATAAAATGGGCCCACTGTGCTGATTCCCACATGCTTCCTTTTCTAAGAAGCAATTTACCTGCATCCCTGCCCCACCGAGGTGGACAGGATATGTCACATTCCTAAGGAAACTACCTGTTCACTGCAGGAGAAATGCAGGCCCAAGATAATGTTGATAAGAGGAACCCAAGTTACTCTAAAGGAGAAGACTTTTGTGACCCCATCCTGAAACTCTGGGAGGTAATTATGAATAGTTCCTCCTAACCATAAAAAATCCAGTTAGAACCAGTCCGCCTGGACCAAGGTGACCTGGCCTTGCCATGACAGTGGGGACTTAAAAATCTGATGTCACTCTCCTGTCAGTCAAAAGTCAAGAGGTGGAGCTGGGAAGGCCTCTCTGGAAACTTCTCTGGGATCCCCAATAAAATGGGAGTGCAGAAGAGGCATGTTGTCCCTCTCCTCTATGAGAGAACCCACTCTCTCCTCCCATGACAGTGTCCCCTTTTCCTTTTCCCTAGCCCTTCAATAAACTCATTCCTATTACCAGTCAGAAGTCTTTCTGACATGATAACAAGAATCGGGGTTTGAAGAGGGGTCTTCATGGTGCCTCAGTTTCTTGGAAGGCCACAGCTACATAACTCCATAAAGACAGATAGCATCAGGCCCAGGCAGTTTTTAAAAAACGATTCATGAACACATTCATTCCAATCACTCAATATGTAGATAAAATTTATTCTATCCTTGCAAAAATCAGAGACTAGAAAGAAATACTCCCTGACTCTTTTTAAAAGATCACATAATATTAAAAAATTAAAATTACAAATTATAACACTGAATAAAAGCAACTAAAAGACACCCATGAGTCCAAAAGTAGGAAAACAAAAAAAGTCATTACTATAGAATAAATAACACAGAAAAATAGGATGCTATAAAAAATGAGAACTCAGAACAGAAATGAGCTTTTAGAAATTAAAAATTACAACAGAAATTAAAAACTCAAAAAGAAATGGAAAATAAAGCTGAGAAATATCTTTCAAATAGGACAACAAAAATTTTGTAAAATAGAAATTAGGAGAAAAAAGATAGGCAAATTAGAAGTCTACTCCAGGATGTCCAACATCCCAAGAAGAGGAGAACCAGGAACAGAAAGAAAAGAAAATCATCAAAGAACTAATGGCTACAGGGATGTAACTCAGTCATGGAGCACTTGCCTAGCAAGTGCACAGCCCTGAGTTCAATCCCATACTGAAGAACAACCCCCCCCCCAAAAAAAAAAAAAGAAAGAAAGAAAAGGAGAGGAGAGGAGAGGAAAAGAAAAAACTAATGAAAGAAAATTCCTAAAAACAGAAGTCAATTAAGGACCTAGAGAAGGGTATACTACTATGACATTTCATTACACTGAGGACCAAAAGATTTTCTATACTTCAGGAAAACAGATAGGGAAAAACCAAATTATACACAAAGAATCAGAAATCATAATGGCTTCAGACTTCAACAGCAACAACAGGAGGAAAATAGAAATGCTCTCTCAATGCTGAAAAAAATCACTCATCCAGAATCATGCTCTTGCCAAGTTATAATCAAGCATTAGTAGAACATAAACATGTTCACACATACAAAAACGCTTTCAAACATTTGGTCTCCAAAGTTTTTAAATTCTGTAACTTTTCTCAAGAAGCTACTAGAAGAGGGAAGATGGCGGCGAGGGGAGTGCATTACCCCCGTGTGCTGCTTCACTGTGTGGGAGTATGACAAGTCAGGACGGCTAAAGGATATCTTGTTAGGAATTTCCAGCAATAGTGGGGTGCGCCGGAACCTGGAGGAAGGATTTCCATCGCATGAGGATCGGCTACGGGGACTCAAACGCGAGAGGTTTGTCGCACGGAGGGTAAAACTGCTTATTCAGCAAATCGCCCCGCGGCTAGAGTCTGCAGCGCGCGCTGGGATAGAGACGCAGGGTTACAGCCCTGCAGTTTCTGCCAGCCGCGCAAGCACCGCACTCAGGGCTGAATTCTGGGTTCGAGACGGGGAAGGAAGCGGTCCATCTCGGTTCTCCACACCGGTCAGACCACAGAGGAGGCCAGCAGCCACCATGTTGGTAAACTGACGTCACCACACCTGTTTTTGACTGACCGCAGCTCATTCAGCCATAGAACAGGTAATTTCAGGCTGCAATTCGCCTGCGGCTTGCAGACAGATTGCTAGGGTTCAGCGCCTGGGGGCTTCTTAAAATCTGATCTTATCGGAGTGAACACGGAGCGCGGGGCGGCCGAGTCCCGGCTCCCGGAACCGTCCCGGAACCGCCCTGGCTCCGGGCTGCGGAGCCTGCGGAGGCTGCTTCTTGGACCCTGCTAATATCAGAGCAAACACGAAACACCAAGAAGCCGAATTCCAGCTCCCGGAACTGAGCCCGCGGGGACTGCTTCTTGGAGCTTACACTTATAGGAGCTTACACCGAGCACAGAGCGGCCGAGTTCCGGCTCCCGGAACCGTCCCGGAACCGCCCTGGCTCAGGGCTGCGGAGCCCTCGGAGGCTGCTTCTTGGACCCTGCTACTATCAGAGCATACACCAAACACTAAGCGGCCGAATTCCGGCTCCCGGAACTGAGCCCGCGGGGGCTGCTTCTTGGAGCCTACACTTATAGGAGCTTACACCGAGCACGGAGCGGCCGAGTTCCGGCTCCCGGAACTTCCCTGGACCGGGGCTAGGAGCCCGCGGAAACTGTGTCTCGGTCCGGGTCCTGCTGAGGGCAGGTCAGGACTCACCCATTGCTTGGGTTGCCTGGCAAGGGGAACGAAATGCTGCCATTCGCATAGGATACCAACATGGCAGAGATCTGATGTCAGCAGAAAGCGGTGGAGGAGAGATCTTCATCAATACCAGCGGTGACATAAGCAGTTGGTCTCCTGGTAAGGGGGGTGAGGCTCAGTCACCCGAGTCTCCTCAATTTGTCCTCGAGCCAGAGGGAAGGAGCCGGGCCACCGCCAGCCCCCGGAGCAGGCCCAGCGGCTCGCCAGCGTGGTGACCGCGTGACCCCAATTGGAGAGGGGGCGGAGCGGAGCCGCCACCCACACCCGCCAGGTGGGCAGACCCACGACCCAGTAGTACATGGGCGTGGTAGGAGGGGCAGGGCAGAGCCGCCCTTCGCGCTTGCAAGGTAAACAGACCTGTGACAGCCTGGCGGGTCAGGCCCAGTGGCCTGCCAGTGTGGTACACACGTCACCCCAACTCGAGTAGGGGCAGAGCAGATCCTTATCCCACGCCCGGATCAGGCCCTGCCGGTGTGGTGGTCACGTGACCCCAATTGGAGTGGGGGTGGAGCGGAACCGCCACCCGTGCCCGCAGGGTGAGCAGACCAGTGATCAACCTGCAGATCAGGCCCAGGGGTCCGCAGGCGTGGTAGGAGGGGCAGGGCAGATCCGCCGCCCGCGCCTTCAAGGTAGGCAGACCTACAACAGACCGGCGGATCAGGCCCAGGAGCCTGCCGGCGGGGTACAAACACCACCCTAATTGGAGTAGTGACAGAGCAGAGTCGCCTCCCTTGCCAGGAACAGACCCAGCATCCTGCAGGCGGGGTAGTCACGACACCCCAATTGGAGTAGGGGCAAAGCAGAGCCTCCACTCGTGCCCGAAAGGTGGGCAGATCTGCGACCGACCAGCAGGACAGGCCCAGTGGCCTGCTGGTACGACAGACACGTCACCCCAATTGGAGTAGGGGCAGAACAGAGCCGCCACCAGCTCCCAGAACAGGCCCAGTGACCTGCCGGCGTGGTAGCCACGACACCCCAATTGGAATAAGGAGAGAGCAGAGCCGCCGCCCGCACCTGCAGGAAAGATACGCAAGCAGTATGAAAAGACAAGGAAAGAAAGGACCACAAGCAATGCAGGTCAACGCAACTTTAGAAGAGGTAACAGCTGCAGCAGATGGAATGTCAGATAAAGAATTCAGGATATACATGCTTCAGATGATCTGGAGTATCAAGGAAGACATTAAACAGCAAAATCAGACAATGAAAGATCACTTCGACAACGAATTACGCAAACAAATCCAGGAAGCAAAGGATCAACTATACAGGGAGATAGAGGTTATAAAAAACAAGCAATCAGAAATCCTAGAAATGCAGGAAGCAATAAACCAACTTAAAAACTCAATGGAGAATACTACCAACAGAGTAGAACACTTAGAAGATAGAACATCAGACAATGAAGACAAAGTATTTCAACTGGAAAAGAACATAGACAGCTCAGCAAGACTGTTAAGAAACCATGAGCAGAACATCCAAGAAATATGGGATAACATTAAGAGACCAAACTTAAGAGTCATTGGGATACAGGAAGGTACAGAGCTCCAAACCAAAGGAATGAGCAGTCTATTCAATGAAATAATACAAGAAAACTTCCCAGACTTGAAGAATGAGACAGAATCCCAAATCCTAGAAGCCTACAGGACGCCGAATGTGCAAAATCATAAGAGATCCACACCTAGACACATTATAATGAAGATGCCCAACATACAGAATAAGGAGAGAATTTTAAAAGCTACAAGAGAAAGGAAGCAGATTACATTTAGGGGCAAGCCAATCAGGATAACAGCTGATCTTTCAACACAGACTCTGAAAGCTAGAAGATCCTGGAATAACATATTTCAAACACTGAAAGATAATGGGTTCCAACCAAGAATTGTGTATCCAGCGAAATTAAGCTTCAGGATGGAGAATGAAATTAAAACCTTCCACGATAAACAAAAGTTTAAAGAATTCGCAGCTAGAAAACCATCTCTTCAAAACATCCTAGCCAAAGTATTACAGGAAGAGGAAATGGAAAATAACAATGAAAACCAACAGTGGGAGGTAGGACAGTAAAGGGGGGGGGGAAACAATCAAAGAGGAAAACAAACAATGTTTAGTAACAGAAATAAACAAATATGGCTGGAAGAACAACCCATATCTCAATAATAACCCTAAATGTTAATGGCTTAAACTCACCAATTAAGAGACACAGGCTAGTAGAATGGATCACAAAACAAGACCCAACAATATGCTGCCTACAGGAGACGCATTTGATAGGAAAAGACATACATAGGCTGAAGGTGAAAGGTTGGGAAAAATCATATCACTCATATGGACTTCGGAAACAAGCAGGCGTGTCCATACTCATATCAAATAAAATAGATTTCAAGCCAAAGTTAATCAAAAGAGATAAAGAGGGACACTACATACTGCTTAAGGGAACCATACACCAACAAGACATAACAATCATAAATATTTATGCCCCAAACAATGGTGCAGCTATGTTCGTCAAACAAACTCTTCTCAAGTTCAAGAGTCTAATAGACCACCACACCATAATCATGGGAGACTTCAACACACCTCTCTCGCCACTGGACAGATCTTCCAAACAAAAGTTGAATAAGGAAACTATAGAACTCAATAACACTATTAATAACCTAGACCTAATTGACATATATAGAGTATACCACCCAACATCAAGCAGTTACACTTTTTTCTCAGCAGCACATGGATCCTTCTCAAAAATAGATCATATATTATGTCACAGGGCAACTCTTAGACAATATAAAGGAGTAGAGATATTACCATGCATCTTATCTGATCATAATGGAATGAAACTGAAAATCAACGATAAAAGAAGGAAGGAAAAAGCATACATCAATTGGAGAATGAACAATAGGTTACTGAATGATCAATGGGTTATAGAAGACATCAAGGAGGAAATTAAAAAATTCTTAGAGATAAATGAAAACACAGACACAACATATCGGAATCTATGGGACACATTGAAAGCAGTTCTAAGAGGAAAATTCATTGCTTGGAGTTCATTCCTTAAAAAAAGAAAAAACCAACAAATAAATGATCTCATACTTCATCTCAAAATCCTTGAAAAAGAAGAGCAAAACAACAGCAAAAGAAGTAGAAGGCAAGAAATAATTAAAATCAGAGCTGAAATTAATGAAATCGAAACAAAAGAAACAATTGAAAAAATTGACAAAACTAAAAGTTGGTTCTTTGAAAAAATAAACAAAATCGACAGACCCTTAGCGATGCTAGTGAAGAGAAGAAGAGAGAGAACTCAAATTACTAGCATACGGGATGAAAAAGGCAATATCACAACAGACACTTCAGAAATACAGAAGATAATCAAAAACTATTTTGAATCCTTATACTCCAATAAATTAGAAGATAGTGAAGGCATAGATAAATTTCTTAAGTCATATGATCTGCCCAGATTGAGTCAGGAGGATATAGAAAACCTAAACAGACCAATATCAATTGAGGAGATAGAAGAAACCATCAAAAGACTACCAACTAAGAAAAGCCCAGGTCCCGATGGGTATACAGCAGAATTTTACAAAACCTTTAAAGAAGAACTAATACCAATACTTTTCAAGCTACTTCAGGAAATAGAAAAGGAGGGAGAACTTCCAAATTCATTCTATGAGGCCAACATCACCCTGATACCTAAACCAGACAAAGACACTTCAAAGAAAGAAAACTACAGACCAATATCTCTAATGAACCTAGATGCAAAAATCCTCAATAAAATTCTGGCGAATCGGATACAAAAACATATCAAAAAAATTGTACACCATGATCAAGTAGGATTCATCCCTGGGATGCAAGGCTGGTTCAATATACGGAAATCAATAAATGTTATTCACCACATCAATAGACTTAAAAATAAGAACCATATGATCATCTCGATAGATGCGGAAAAAGCATTTGACAAAGTACAGCATCCCTTTATGTTCAAAACTCTAGAAAAACTAGGGATAACAGGAACATACCTCAATATTGTAAAAGCAATCTATGCTAAGCCTCAGGCTAGCATTATTCTGAATGGAGAAAAACTGAAGGCATTCCCTCTAAAATCTGGAACAAGACAGGGATGCCCTCTCTCTCCACTTCTCTTCAACATAGTTCTCGAAACACTGGCCAGAGCAATTAGACAGACGAAAGAAATTAAAGGCATAAAAATAGGAAAAGAAGAAATTAAATTATCACTATTTGCAGATGATATGATTCTATATCTAGCAGACCCAAAAGGCTCTACAAAGAAACTATTAGAGCTAATAAATGAATTCAGCAAAGTGGCAGGATTTAAAATCAACACGCATAAATCAAAGGCATTCCTGTATATCAGCGACAAATCCTCTGAAATGGAAATGAGGACAACCACTCCATTCAAAATATCTTCAAAAAAAATAAAATACTTGGGAATCAACCTAACAAAAGAGGTGAAAGACTTATACAATGAAAACTACAGAACCCTAAAGAGAGAAATAGAAGAAGATCTTAGAAGATGGAAAAATATACCCTGTTCATGGATAGGCAGAACTAACATCATCAAAATGGCGATATTACCAAAAGTTCTCTATAGGTTTAATGCAATGCCAATCAAAATCCCAATGGCATTTCTTGTAGAAATAGAGAAAGCAATCATGAAATTCATATGGAAAAATAAAAGACCCAGAATAGCAAAAACAATGCTAAGCAAGAAGTGTGAATCAGGCGGTATAGCGATACCAGACTTCAAACTATACTACAGAGCAATAGTAACAAAAACAGCATGGTACTGGTACCAAAACAGGCGTGTGGACCAATGGTACAGAATAGAGGACACAGAAACCAATCCACAAAACTACAACTATCTTATATTTGATAAAGGGGCTAAAAGCATGCAATGGAGGAAGGATAGCATCTTCAACAAATGGTGCTGGGAAAACTGGAAATCCATATGCAACAAAATGAAACTGAATCCCTTTCTCTCGCCATGCACAAAAGTGAATTCAAAATGGATCAAGGAACTTGATATCAAATCAGAGACGCGCCGTCTGATAGAAGAAAAAGTTGGCTACGATCTACAGTCGGTGGGGTCGGGCTCCAAATTCCTCAATAGGACACCCATAGCACAAAAGTTAATAACTAGAATCAACAAATGGGACTTACTCAAACTAAGAAGTTTTTTCTCAGCAAAAGAAACAATAAGAGAGGTAAATAGGGAGCCTACATCCTGGGAACAAATCTTTACTCCTCACACTTCAGATAGAGCCCTAATATCCAGAGTATACAAAGAACTCAAAAAATTAGACAGTAAGAGAACAAACAACCCAATCAACAAATGGGCCAAGGACCTGAACAGACACTTCACAGAGGAGGACATACAGTCAATCAACAAGTACATGAAAAAATGCTCAACATCTCTAGCTGTCAGAGAAATGCAAATCAAAACCACCCTAAGATACCATCTCACTCCAGTAAGATTGGCAGCCATTAGGAAATCAAACAACAACAAGTGCTGGCGAGGATGTGGGGAAAAGGGTACACTTGTACATTGCTGGTGGGACTGCAGATTGGTGCAGCCAATTTGGAAAGCAGTATGGAGATTTCTTGGAAAGCTGGGAATGGAGCCACCATTTGACCCAGCTATTCCCCTTCTTGGTCTATTCCCTAAAGACCTAAAAAGAGCATGCTACAGGGACACTGCTACATCGATGTTCATAGCAGCACAGTTCACAATAGCAAGACTGTGGAACCAACCTAGATGCCCTTCAATAGACGAATGGATAAAAAAAATGTGGCATTTATACACAATGGAGTATTACTCTGCATTAAAAAATGACAAAATCATAGAATTTACAGGGAAATGGATGGCATTAGAGCAGATTATGCTAAGTGAAGCTAGCCAATCCCTAAAAAACAAATGCCAAATGTCTTCTTTGATATAAGGAAAGTAACTAAGAACAGAGTAGGGACGAAGAACAGGAGAAGAAGATTAACATTTAACAGGGATGAGAGGTGGGAGGGAAAGGGAGAGAGAAGGTAAATTGCACGGTAATGGAAGGAGACCCTCAGGGTTATACAGTGGAGGGGGTAGAGAGAGAGGAGGGGAGGGGAGGGGAGAGGTGGGGAGGGGGGAGGGTGGATGATGGGAAAGGCAGCGGAGCACAACAGACACTAGTATGGCAATTTGTAAATCAATGGATGTGTAACTGATGTGAATCTGCAATCTGTGTATGGGGTGAAGGTGGGAGTTCATAACCCACTAGAATCAAAGTGTGGAATATGATATGTCAAGAAATTTGTAATGTTTTGAACAACCCACAATAAAAAATTAAAAAAAAAAAAAAAAAAAAAGAAGCTACTAGAAGAGGTAATAAAATGGGAGGGTAAAAAAAAAAAAAAAAAAAACAGAATCCTACCACCTGGGATGATACTTGTGTTACAATAGAGTCTGTCTTCCTAGTTCCTGGAATAGAGCTCTGAAAACCCTTGGAATTACCTGAGTGATAGAAGAATCTTTTTTTTTTAAGTGCTGGACCCAGGGCCTCTGGTATACAGGTATATTAGGTATCCCTTAAATTGAATATATGTTTTAAACAATTCTGTAGCAATGTACATTTTATAATAAAAAATTTAAATAAAATACAAAACTGAAGATGAATTGTGCTATGGTTACTTTTTAAAAAGAAAAGACAAAGAATATATGTACATATTTGCTTGCAAATGCATAAAATCCTCCTAAGGAGATTAAACAAGAAAGATCACAATGACTGCCTCTGTGAACACGAGTGAGTGCCTGAGAACAGGGTGGGAGAGAGACCTTTCACTGTACTAAAGGAACAAAGCTAAATGAATAAAGCTTTTCAATATCTAACTGTGAATTTCAAAAGCATAAGTACATACATACATAAGTAAATAAATGAATAAATGAAATTGCTTCTATTATTGAGCTTTATGATTTTGGCAAATCATAGCTCCAAGTTTTTAAAATAAGGAAAATACCTTATAACACTACTAACAGAATCAAGACTTCTAAAATGCCATTTGAAATATATCAAATACTGTGCACAACCGGAAGATATTGTGATTACTAAAAAACATCCATACATTCTCCTCCCTTCCTTTCTTCTTATTCTACATAGAAAGTACCATTTTTTTTCCCTCAGTTTATTTAGCAGTTAGGAAAACATTAGCCTAAGCTAATTCATGCGGAACTATTTAGATTTAACAAACTTCTAATGAAGCCTGCAAAAAGTTCAATATAATACTAACTATCTCTTTTTCCTTAATATCAAATTGTACTGAGCAGCTCTAAATGAGTAAAACCCAATTTTTAATTGTCACTAATTTAACAAAGACAAATAAGGGAGCCTACCCCTAGTAAGTTCACCCAATACAGAAATCAGCAAGACAAAGTGCCTACCCTCAGGGAGCCTGGTCTGTTTAGTGAGGCCAACAGTATATAACAAATGCCACGCAGAAGTTATTTACCAAGACCAAGGAAGAACAAAGAATGTAGTCCTGATGACCACAGAAGAAAGCAAGATAGGCTTCCCCCTCTTGGATGTAAGTCATACTGCATCTAAGTCTAGAAGGAAAAGGAGTTGAACAAGCAAATAAAGAGGGATGAAACTCCAGGTAAAGAAAATATCATTGCAAAGTGGCCAAATAGGTTACAGTGCATTAAGAAAACTGCAGGAGGTTGTGGGGGATGTAGAATTTTACATTTTAAAGACAAATCTCAAAAGAAATCTTTACTGAGCAGGGCATGGCCCACACCAATAATCTCAAGAGACTCAGGAGGCTGAGGCAGCAGAGAATCTCAAGTTCAAGGCCAGCCTGTGCAACTCAGTAAGATCCTATCTCAAATTAAAAAAAAAAAAAAATTTAAAAAGTGGACTGGAGATAGCTCAGTGGTAAAGTGCCCTGGGTCAATCAATCCCCAGTACAAAAAGGAGGAGAAGGAGAAGAAGAAAAAAGAAATCTTTACTGGCATCTGTCATGAACTACAGAACTTATTTCTGGACAAAAGAACCTGTCATTACTAACAAACATCCAGACTATACTTTGGACAAAATAATGTTTAATAGTGTTTATTTTCTGTTCTCACAAAAATACAAAATTATTTTTCCATTATAATCTAAGGGGCCACAGAAGGAAATTATTAAACCTAAATAATTTTAAAAGCCTATTATTATATGTATCTAGAATAAGGCAATACTAAATAACAATTACTGTCACTCCTGATTAGAAAAAACACAGCAGAAAGAATAGAAAATGACAGAGAAGGTACTGCTTTGGTTCTTTTTAAGCATATAAAGCTTCCAAAAAGAAGGATATTTTGTAGGATACAAATGTGTTGCATTAGTCTTGTTTTAACAAGGGAAAGAATTTTGTTGGAACTTTCAGGCAGAGATTCATCAGACTATAATACTGTCCAGGAATCTGTCAAAAACAGAAAATGGCACCACAAATGACAAAGATGCCCAGCAGGTGAATTAAGCTGCTTATCAATGTTGTCTGTTACACTGCATACCTATATGATTCTCAGATATTTATATCACTGGGGGGGGGGGGAGGGAACAGCAGCTCCAAAGAGGAGATTACATCAAAGAGGCAGAACAGCAGAGCCCATTTCCATAAAGCGCACCACAAAGTTCAAAAGGAATAATTGGAGGGTTTTTATAACTCACCTGTATTGGCATTATGCCTGATGGTTCTACAGTTTCCTCAAACCATTCCTGGGCAGGGATTTAGGTCAGGTATATAAAAGATACTGATGTGAAGGAGTCCTATGATTATGTGGCCCCACTGTCCAGAGAAACAGCTGGTGGCTATCTTGCAGCAATACTTCCGCCTTGGACAGATTAGAAATACTGTTTAGAAAAAGTGGGGTATGGTACTAAGAACATATGGTTTAAGAAATATAAAGTGCTGGACGGGAGGAGCTCTTTTCAAGTTTCAAGACTTAGTAGAAAGTCTATTCACTATACTTCACCATGGACACAGTGGAATACTGAAACTCTTCTTCGCAAGAGTCATATTTCTTGGAACACTACCTACCTACTTCTAAATATAAATCTGAAAGGTAAGTAGTTATGGATACAGCTGTTCTAGCCTACAACACCACTGGAGAAACAGTATGCTTCAGGAAGGAACAGGGAGAAACCTCATAGAAACAAAAATAAAATAAATTATAAGTGAATTAAAATAATCACCAAGTGGACAAAAGTGATAAATTATGTGCAACAAAGTTCATGCACTTAGCTGGTTGCATGACACACACTGTAATCCCAGCAGCTTAGGAGGCTGAGGCAGAAGGATCCTGAGTTCAAAGCCAGCCTCAGGAACTTAATGGGGCCCTGAGAAACTTATCAAGACCCTATCTCCAAATAAAAAATTTAAAAGGCTAGGGATGTGGCTCTGTGGTTGAGTGCCTCTAGGTTCAATTCCAGTACCCCTCCCCCCCAAAAAAAAAGTTAATGCACTTGGCTCCTAAGAAACCATATAGTCTCATTTTACATTTATAACTTATTTCTACATTAGCTGTAGTTATTACAAGTCTACAGTTTCCTATTCAAAGGCAGAAAAGCAAATAAAAAGTTGGGGGCATCTAGAGTCAGGTTCACTAACAACACACACTGTCAACATCCAGAAGCAGCAACTATGAGTCTGACACAGTAGCAACACAAAATTATTTTTTAAAAATAGATGTGAGAATTCAAAACACAAAGCAGAATGGCTTCAGTACAATAATGAAACAACCACACCAGGAGCCTCTGAGAATATCACCATATTACACATATGTAATTGACACAATGGGTGCTCTGGTCCTCCTGTTTAATAGGAAGGCATTCAGGCTCTCCTGAGCTTACCTTAACCTATAAAATCAAGACAATACTTCTTTACCTACCTACCAGACAGATCTGACAGCAAGAGTGGGGAGGGGGCCATGAAAAAAATGCTCTGAGAACTATAATACACTTTACAAATTTTAACATTAAGCAAGTTCAAGATCAACCTCAGCAACTTAGTGAGAAACTGTCTCAAAAAATAAAAAGGGGTGGGGAATTAGCTCAGTGGTAAATGTTCCTAGGCTTAACCCCAAGTACAAAAGAAAAGAATATGTTAAAATGTAACCAAGTGTGGTGGTGTACACCCATAATCCCAGTGACTCAGAAGGCTGAGGCAAGAGGATCACAAGGTTCAAGGCCCATCTCAGTGAGACCTTGTTCTAAAAATAAAAAACAAAAAGGACTGAGGATGTAGCTCAGTGGTAATGCATCCCTGGGTTCAATCCCTAACACCCCTGCCAAAAATTGTACATATGCATATATATGTATATTAGAATATGATATATTTAATAAGGCAAGAAAGCACATAATATATTTAAATAAAATTTCATTAAAATAGCTAAATGAAAAACATGGTATTAGTCTTTTTTGGTACACATGATAATAGAGTGTATTTTGAAATATTTTACATACATGGAATATAACTTATTCTAATTAGGACCCCATTCTTATGGTTGTACATGATGAGCGGCACTACTCTTAATAACAAAAAAACTAATTTACATGGCACCCAAAATGCTGAAGTTTTTTAAAACTTAATTATTAAGGACAAAAACTTTAAATCAAGAGAAAAGTATAAGTTTCTCTTTGGAAACTAGATGGGTTATATAGCTTTTCTTCTGATAGGAAGAATTTTTTTTTCAAAATGAGAAAATACAAAATATTTTTAGTGGATATACCCATATACAAAAATCTAGTCGGGCTCGATGGTGCACACCTGTAATTCCAAAAGCTTGGGTGGCTGAGGCAGGAAGATCGCAAGTTCAAAGCCAGCCTCAGCAACTTAGCATCTCAAAATAAAAAATAAAAGGGGCTGAGAATGTGGCTCAGTGGTTAAGTGCCCCTGGGTTCAATCCCCAGTACCAAAAAAAAAAATCATATACAAAAATCTAACATGATATGTGTGTGTGTGTGTATGCATACACACACACACACACACACACACACACACTAACGTAGTTACATTCTAGAGCACTATTTTATAAACCATTGGTGATAATCACTAATGGATTATGAAGTCAATTTAGTGGATCACTATGACCTTTTTTATCTTGCATGGTACTAGGGATCAAACCCAAGACCTTGAGCAAACCAGCCAAATACTCTACTACTAAGCTACATCCCCAGCTCTTTTTATTTTATTTTGAGACAGGGTCTTAATAAGTAGTCCAGGCTGACCTCAAACCTCAATTCTCCTACCTCAACCTCCTAAGTAGTTGGGATTACAGGTGTGTACCATGGAGACCGGCTTCTACAAACATTTTTTAAGAAAATAGGAAAGGAAATATTCAAGTGCACTGTATTTAATAAAGGTATCAATCCACAGAACATTGTTGTTCTTAACACATTAGCACTATGTGTATATGTATAAAAGTGCTGGGTAATAAGGTCAATGCCTTTCTTACATGAGGCATAGTCAAAAAGTCTGAAAGTTACTGATAAGAAAAATCGATAGTCATTTGGATTCCAGATGGCAGCTGAGGACTATGAAAAGCGATAGTTCTTAGAATGACCAGGAGACAGGAAGTTAAAAACCTCACAGCTAGGACCAGGTCAGCTGGATGGAGAGGAGGGCAATGTTATTTTTAAAAATTTTTCAGGCATTCTGGTACTTGTTATTCATCCTCATTCCAGCCCCCATTCCCTATGCTTGTGTTCTACAGCACAGCAGAGTGACTAAGTACTTAATAATCTATTATTTATGTCACAAAGAATTAGAAGAGGGGAGCTCAAGGCTCCAAACATAAAAAAATGCTAAGGAGACAGGAATGCTAATTACCCTGATTTGATCAATATACACTGCGTCCATTTACTGAAGTATTATACTACACCCCATAAATATGCACAATTATTACACATTAATTTAAAGTGAGCAATTTTTTAAAAAGAGAGCAAGATCACTAACTGGCTACTCACTACTGGGGGAGTAGAAGAGGGAGACTAAAGTCAAGAGTGATGCAGTGTGAGGAGGATTCAATCTACCACTGCTGGCTTTGAAGATGGAAGGGACCACAAACCAAAACATAAGGGCTGCTTCTAGAAGCTAGAAAGATTAAAGGCACAGATTCTCCCTGAGAGCCTTAAGAAAAGAATGTAGTGCTGCTGACACTTTGATCCCAGCTCAGAGACCAACCTGTGTCAGATTTCTACTCTACAGAACTGTAAAGCAATAATGCAGTTATTTTAAGCCAAAACACACAAAGCAACCGCCTGCCAAAAAAAAAAAAAAATTGTCAGGAAGCTACTTTGAAGAAAGAAAGAAGCATTCTTTTCAGTAATTAAAAAAAAAAAAAAGACAACTTAGCAAATGAGGTCCAAAAAAACATTGTCCTAAGTTTATAAAAGATAGGAGAATCCACTCCATCAAAACCCTGGTTTTGGTCCTATTTCCTCATCCGTATAAGAAGAAGATCAAACTAAAAGATCCTACCCAACCTTAATAATGACTCTGATGGCATTTATAATAATTCATGACAAGAGTGCTTAGTTTATAATAATAAAAAAAAAATTTAAAACAAAAAGTTTGCCTTTTTATATGACAATAAATAACATCTTAAGTAATAGGTTTACATATGCATATTTGAGTCTTAATGACTAATGTCGTATTTCTGCACACCTAAAAAGTCTAGCTAGCTAGGTAAAAATTATCCTTAGGTGATGATGTTACTTTTCACTTGGTGCCAATCATGGATAGCACAATGAAAGTACCTTGAAGGAGTTATATAACCTCCATATATCTTTCTTGTTGCTACGGTTCATTTAAAAGTTAAATTTTAAAAATGATTGTTGAGATATATTTACATTGTTAAATTAACTGCAATCAAAATGTTTTATAGACTAAAAGGTTCAATATTCTTAAAATTTCCTTTTAAGACACAAAAGGAAATTCTATAGTAGAATTTAGTTTCATCCTTTATTTTCTAGATAAAGGTATCAATTACTTCCTCAAGCTTTTTTGACTATTGTGTGGTCTTGACTGCGATCCCAGTCTCTGTGCTCCTTCCCTGATGGTAAGACCTATATGTTCCTTACTATCAGTAAGCCTTTCGTGGTCTATGCCCACTCCCTTGTGCTTAGGGCCTGCATGTACAAGAATGAGAGCTACAGTTCTAAGATACACAGAATTTAATGTATGTGTTATTTTAAGCCAAAACACATACATTATTAGTACATAAAACAGAGTTGCTCTGATTGAAAATATGATACATTTTATGAGGCATTTATTCACATAAAGATGTGTATTTTGTCATACAGATATCATATTTGGGACTACCTTTGCAACTAGCTGGAATCTGTTTTACTTCTAAGTAAAAGACCTCTAGCTCCTTCTATTTAGGAATGAAAAATGACAGCAAAGCAATACATAAAATAAGGCTGAATGGAGGTACTGTCAAAGGAATAAAAACAGATCAACAGAGCCAGCCAATCAATCATTGATAGCTATACTGTAGACTGCATACACACACACATACACACACATGGGTGTTTCATCATGCCATGAGTATAAATCAAGAAGAAGATATCTTTCATCTTTTCTTTCTTTTCATTCTAAAAGTCCATATTGCCCATCATCTCTCTTGCTCTACTGGCTAGTATCTGCTTGGAAAATTTTCTCCCAAATCAAATCATTCTGGTTGAACTGAGCAGACACAGGCCAGTCCAAATGACCCAAGGACAGAAATAGAGTAAATTCAGGTCTTACTGAATTCACTTCTCACTGAACTTGCTTATCTTTTGCCAAGTTTCACCTACACTGAACTATCAGGCATTTAATTTTACCAAATGCCATCCAAATAGTTGATGTTGTACCATAAATACTGAAAATGGAATGATCTTGATTTTTAATACTCCCTTTGGGCATTAATGCTAATTAGATCTAATTACTACTATTTTGTGAAAGGCACTCAAGGACTGAATAAAAGATGGGACTGGAAAATACACACCAAAAATATGTAAAAGTAAGGAAAAGAAAGTGCAAATCTCTGTAAAATAAGCATTTTGAAATATGCACTAAGGGGAAACGGAGGAAGTGAACAAGATGCATTTGTGCACTCAGGTCTTAAAGTCAGCAAACTTTTAAAATCAAACAAGCATAAAGCAGGCACTGTAGGAAAATGAAAGAAGGATGAAACTGGAAACAAGTGAACAGAATACTGATGAAAGGGAAACCAAACATGACTGTTGATAAATGTCTACATTATCACTATTCTACCAGAGAACCCCTATCTTCCAGGGAGTAAGAGGAAAACTGGACAATGCTTCTAGTCATTTTGTTCAGCCTTAGTGAAGGCTGATCATGAGAAAAACAAAAATGTCAGCAGGGATTTGTAGAAACAATTTTTTACTTAACACACTGAAAATATGAAAAGATTTCTGTATAAAACTGAAAGAGAAGAAAAAGAGAAGTTGTTTTTGTTATAGATATTAATTAAAAGTGTACTAAGATAATTCAAAATTGCAGGTTGGGTTAACAAAATTAGCAGCTAGTATAAAATTATGAAAAAAAAAAAAAAAACCACAGGTAATATCCAAAAACTATAAATGGATTTTCTGTCTAAAATATAACAAACTTATTTACATATCATATCAACTTAAGAGAAAAGTCATTAAGACTAGCATTAAACTTAACAAATACATAAAGCACAAAATACACAGAACCAGGCAAATGATACCTTTCTATAAATATAGTCATGCTGAGGACCAACCTCTAAGTTTATCCCTTTCCCTCAGTCAACTCACCCAACATTTTCTGCATCTTCATCACACTCAGCTTTATATTTGCAAGGTCCACACTTGGAGTGTTTTCTGTGAGCTTCTGCCCCTGACCCTTCCTCTTCTGTTTAAAAAGAGAAATTAAACTTTCAACCAAAAGTTGGGATCCTTTCCAGATACATTTCATGTTTTCATTACCCATTATCCTGTTTCTGGGGAAAAAATAGCCCCAGCTCTTGCAAAGAGTCACTTCCAAAATCTATCAATGCTGTTAATAATGAATACAATATAACCTGTAACACAAGTATTGTTGCTAGCAAAATAGATATGATAACGAATTGCTTTTAAAAGAATTACCATGTGGGCTAGAATTGTGGCTCAGTGGTACAGTGCTTGCCTAGCATGAGTGAGGCACTGGGCTCGATTCTCAGCACCACATATAAATAAATAAAATAAAGTCCACTGACAACTAAAAAAATTTTTTTTTAAAATTACCATGTGGGCTGGGGCTGTAGCTCAGTGGCAGAGGGCTTGCCTAGCATGTGAGAGGCACTGGGTTCAATCCTTAGCACCACATACAAATAAACAAAACAAAGGCATGGTGTCCATGTACAACTAAAAAAATTTAAAAAAAAAATACCGTGTAACACTGAGTAAGAGAGAGGATTAAAAAGTAATTCTGGGTTTCATTCCTAACACACAACCCCCCAAAAGGCAATAAATTCAGTTCTGTAATTACCCTTCTATTGAAATAAATCTGTATAATGCTGGTTAGCAGAACAATGCTTGAAGACCACAGAATGTAATTTCCACCCTTTTCCTCACATTAGTTTCATACCTGCCTTTCTAACTACATAAAAACTAATTCCAGAATTAAAACAAATATCTGTCTCCAAATTTTGAAAAGGAAAGGGGTCTTTTTATAAAGGACCTTTTTTCCCTTTGCCTACTTGGTCCCTTGGCACCTATGACCCAGCACAAAAAAACAGCAGAAATACTAGCACTCAGCTCACATCCCATACCTGAGGAGATCCTACATACATGGGTCTCAACCTCAGTGGATCCATATCATGATAATCTCAGACTAGGCAGGGAATCAGCACTGAGGCCAATTTAACAATTTCAATTCACTCAAGAGATTTCTCAATTTTGTTCAGGAAAGAATACAATTCAAATGATATCAATCAGTAAATAAGGTTTAAAAGGAAGCCAGGAATTGTGGTGCATGCCTGTGATCCCACCTGCTTGAGAGATTGAGGCAGGAGGATGACAAGTTCAAAGTCCAGCCTGAGCAACTCAAAATAAAACTTAAAAAGGTCTGGGGGTGTGGCTCAGTGGCAGAGTGCTTGCTGAGCATGCACAAGGCCCTGGGAGAGAGGAAAAAAAAGAAAGGAAGAATAGGAAGAACAGAAGGGAGGAAGGGAGAAATTTTTAAAGGAAATACCATGCTAAGTATAAATACTTCCAGACTTCCAATTTGGTGTGTTTGCCTGCACTCTAAGTAGAAATATTTCCAGGAAGATTTCAGAGATCATAATCCTAAGTAATTCTGAGGATTCAAAACATTATGAAATACTAGTACCACCAATAGCTCACTAAGATTTATATATTAATTTAAGTAAACTACTAATCTTTCTAATTCATACTCCTAAAAAGGACCAACTTACCTCCTTAGAGTAAGATATCCAATACCGTTTCATATTAGCAATTCCTGAAAACTATTCTCACTTCTTTTATCACAGGAACAAGAACAACTTTTTGACTGAATATCTGACCACAGGATCTAGACCTGATCTCTTAAAATCCTTTCTAGCTCTAAGATCTAGAAGTCATGGGCTGATCCTTCACACATTATAAAGTTCTGCTTGAATATGTCCATTTAAATCAAATTCTAGCTGTGCGCAGGGGCACACGCCTATAACCCACCCCAGCAGCTCGGGAGGCTGAGGCAGGAGGTTTGGGAGTTCAAAGCCAGCCCCAACAACTTAGCAGGGCATTAAGCAACTTGGCGAGACCCTGTCTCTAAAAATACAAAAAAGGGTTAGGGGTTTGGCTCAGTGGCTGAGTGTCCCTGAGTTCAATCCCTGGTACCCAAAAAAGTAAAAATAAAAATAAATCAAATTCATAGTTCAACAGCTTTAATCACTTTCTTTTTGGCTGAAGCTGCTATTCTTGAACTTCTTCATGATTGTTCTGTTCTCTAGATAACCTTTCAAGTCCTTTTCAACTCTTGAATTTTAGAAATCTATGAAATACAGAGTAAGGTGTAGTCTGGAATAGGGTTTCATGTGGTGTTGAATGATCATAACTGTAGCTTACATTTGGAGCAAATTTTCCCAGCATGAGTGTTCTTTTACGGTATCCTCATAGTACTTCAAATATTATTTTTCATACAATAGATAGAATTAAAACCTCACTAGACTGTGAAATAGTTTAGTCATTCTTTTTTTAATTTTTTTTTGTTGCTGACCTTTATTTATTTATATGTGGTGCTGAGAATCGAACCTAATGCCTCACATACACTAACCAAGTGCTCTAACCACTGAGCTACAACTCCAGCCCCTAGTTTAGTCATTCTTTTTTTTTTTTTTTCAGAGAGAGAGACAGAGAGAGAGAGAGAGAGAGGTTTTTTTTTTTAGTTTTCAGCGGACACAGCATCTTTGTTTGTATGTGGTGCTGAGGATAGAACCAGGGCCGAACGCATGCCAGGCAATCGCGCTACCACTTGAGCCACATCCCCAGCCCCCTAGTTTAGTCATTCTTAATTCTGACCATTTAAACTCTATTATTTGCTACTGCCAAATATTAATTTGCTCATATATTTGTAAAATAAAAATTAAAACATTAGAAAAAAAATTATTTTTTTGAGAGAGAGAGAGAGAGAGAACTTTTAATATTTATTTTTTAGTTTTCGGCTGACACAACATCTTTGTATGTGGTGCTGAGGATCGAACCCGGGCCACACGCATGCCAGGCGAGCATGCTACCGCTTGAGCCACATCCCCAGCCCCAAAACATTAGGAAATTTTAAGGGTTTAAACTCTAAATTTCACTGGAACTATTCTGTAAGTTCTCCCTTTTCTATACAAAACTGACTCTGAGTATTATGACCCTGTACCTTAAAAATTCCTAATGATAGAGCTGGGCGCAATGACACATGACTGTAATCCCAGTGGTTCAGGAGGCTGAGGCAAGAGCATTGTAAGTTCAGAGCCAGCCTTAGCAACTCAGAGAGGCCCTAAGCCACTTGGCAAGACCCTGTCTCTAAACAAAATATATAAAAGGGCTGAGGATATGGCTCAGCATGAAGCACCCATGGGTTCAATCCCTGGTACACACCCCCCCACCCAAAAAATTCCTTATGATCAAAATTTTGGAAGCAAGGAGTAGGAGAGAATCACAAATACTCTGACCCAAGCTAAACTCCTTTGTGTGGATGATCTCAAGAGGAAGTAGTTTTGTGCAGCCTCAATTTAACAGAGGCTACAGCATTTTCTTCTTAGTCTGACAACACACCTTCAGTGAAAAATGCATAAACTAGGGAATGGCTGGGGCCAAGGGACATGCAGTGGTGAGGGATAATGGCTAAGGGGCAAATGGTTTCGTTCTAGATATGAAATGTTCTAAAGTTAATTGTAGTGAAATGTACAACTCTGTGAATATACTAAAAGTCACCAAGTTGTACACTTTAAACAGCTGAACCAAGTGGTATCTGATTACATCTCAAAGCTGTTAAAAAGAAAAGTGCAACAAAACAAATGCCCTTTAAGAAGTACTTAAAACTTACCTCCTTCTCCAGATCCAGAACCATTATCTGAAAAGAGAAACAATAAATATAAACACTTTTACTGGAAATTTAATGCTTTCAAATAGTAAAATGTCTTTTTAAAAATAAAACTGTAATATTCATTATCATAACAGTCCCTTTCTTATATTTTGCTATCATTTTTTTTGCTATCTAACATATTTTATGCCTCTCTCAAATGTGACTTGGATACATAATTATCTATAGCTCAAATTTTTTTAACCCATTCAGAAAATGTCCAGGTACAACAGAGTGAAGACCAATAAATATTATAAATAGTTAAATATAAACAACTAATTTTAATTCACTCATTTAAAAGGTGAAAGAATATTTAATTTTGTTAAAGCTTGAGAGGAATAATGAAAAAGCTGTTTCATCACAAAGGCAGGAAAAGAGCTTTGAGTCTTGCTCCATAAATCTTCTTAATGAAATCTGTGGATATCGAACAAAAGCCAACAGGTAGCAAGAGGAGAGGAAAGCCCAGAGGTTTGGAAGCAAAGGAGCTCAGGACTGAGTGTTTCATATTTCTGATGAAATTAACTATTACTTCTAGAAAATCTTATCAGGAGGAATCTCAGAAAATAGCCAATCTAAAATGAAATTAGTGTAAAATATGTATTTTATAATGCTAAAAGAACCAACATACAACAAAATCACATTGAAAAGTAGGTACCACTGTGGCATAATCAGCATGGAGTTGTTAAAAAAAAAACACACACACACACAGAGAATGTAAGTGAAGAATATCACACAGCACTTTACAAGAGAGAGAATACCCTTATTCTAGAGAATCCATACTTCAAATAGTTCTCTGGAGTGAAAGACAACACCCAGCTCCCTTCCCTTCAATCTCCTTTAGACAACAAATTCCCAGATATGGTAAAAACAGGAAAAATGAGAAAAACATAGATTGTATGCAGTACTGATTGCAAAATTTTCATGGGCTTTTGTGGAAATGTCTTCAGTTGAGTTCAATTTTGATTAATTAGCCATAAAGTGACATCTTCCCTAAGTGATGAGGAAAAGAAAGAGTAAATCAATAGGGAAAAAAAACAAAAAACAAGGAAGGGAATTAATTGAACATTGTTCTTAGACCAAATTTTCTTAGGAAAACACTTCCTTATTCCTTCTATTCCATATCCACCCACTGGTGCGTATTCAGTCCCAGACACCATGACACATGCTAGGCATAAAATGATAAATAAGACATGTTCCCAGTGCATGAGACACTTACTCCCAACCTCTTTTTCAACCCATGTCTAATTTTAATAAATATAAAAATATCATGCCTTCCTTGGTCATTTCAAATTTCTAAATAAACACTATGACTACTCATAATGA
This sequence comes from Marmota monax, assembly GCF_021218885.2. Classification (NCBI taxonomy): domain Eukaryota; kingdom Metazoa; phylum Chordata; class Mammalia; order Rodentia; family Sciuridae; genus Marmota; species Marmota monax. The sequence continues at coordinate 1,904,809 of NW_026695243.1, forward strand.
AGTAGAATAATTCTAGATTATATCTGTAGTCAATACACACACCTTCTCCAGCCCACATCACTCCATCCTAACCCTGAGATTATGTTATACCTCCCTAGACAGGACAATAGTATCCTGAGGTTGAGAAATCACTGATCTGGCTGGAAGCAGACATGTAAGATAAATAAAATACAGTATTTATATGCGTAGATATATATAAAGTGTGAACAAACAGACTAGAGATGTCACAGAAGAAAGATTTCAGAGAAAAGGCTTAAGCTGGCCACACTAACCTGCGCTGGATCCAGTCTCAGAGTAGGCCCAGGTCCATCCCGCCACCTGCAGACACCCAATGGACCTGCAGCACAGGACCACCTCTTCCAACCAGCAAACCACTGTGAGAGCTCAGACTCAGCCCAGATCCGCCCACAAGAACATAGACCCAGGCCCAGGGTAGGTCCAAGTCCGCCACCCTGACCTCCACCTGGGAGCCCAAGCCTAACCCACTTCCATCTTGGGACACTGCAAACATCACCATAGCCATCCTCATAGCCATCCCCATGCGGTAGCCTCTACTTTTTGACAATAGACAGGGCCTAGATAGAAGCAGCTGCATCTCAGAGCAGGCATCCCAAAGACAGTGTAAGGCCCACCCTTTCAGCCCCATCTGTGTAAAACATTGCATCCATCTTGGGGCACCTCCACTATTATCTCAAGTAACCTTGGCTACTGCCACCGCCACCTTTAGTTGCAGTAGCACACACTGAGGGACACCAGCAGGGTGTGGAAGCCTAACATCAAGGTGAGATGTAGACAATCTGCACAGACACTATAAGAATATAGAGTAGAAACTGAAATATCTCAGATCCTCATTGCAAGAAAGGAAGACACATAGACTACATGAAAAAAAAAGGGGAGGAAAGTGCCCCCAAACAAACCAGGATACTACAATAACAGAACCCATGCACAGCAAAGTTGATAAAATGCCAGAAAAGGAGTTAGGAATATTCATAATTAAAATGATCTCTGAATTAAAGAATGACCTAAAAGAGCAAACACAGGCAAAAATTGATCACTCCAACAAAGAGATAAGACAGCAAATACAGGCAATAATTGATAACACCAATAAACAGACAAGAGAGCAAATACAGGCATCCATTGATCACACCAACAAAGAGATAAGGGAGCAAATATAGGTAGCAAAAGATTATTTCAAGAAAGGGATGAGATTCTAAAAAAAGAAAAAAAGAAAAATCAGCAATCCTTGAAATGAAGTAAACAATAAACCAAATAAAAAAAAAAACTCAATAGAAAGCATCACCAACAGATTAGATCACCTGGAAGACAGAACATCAGATAATAAAGACAAAGTATACAATCTGGAAAATAAAGTTGACCACACAAGATGGTAAGGAAAGATGGTAAGGAAACATGAGTAGAACATCCAAGAATTATGGGACAGCATCAAAAGACCAAATCTAAGAGTTATTGGGATACAGGAAGGCGCAGAGTTTCAAACCAAAGGAATGCATAATCTCATCAATGAAATAATATCAGAAAATTTTCAAAACATGAAGAATGAATTGGAAAACCAAATACAAGAGGGTTACAGGACACCAAATATACAAAATTACAACAGATCTACACCAAGGCACATTATAATGAAAATGCCTAGTTCAGAATATTCAGAATAAGGATAGAATCTTACAAGCTGCAGGAGAGAGGAATCAGATTATACATAGAGGAAGACCAATTCTTATCTCAGCAGATTTTTCAACCAAGACACTCAAAACCAGGAAATCATGGACAACATATATCAAGCTCTGAAAATGGATGCCAACCAAGAATCTTATATCCAGCAAAATTAAGCTTTAGATTTGATGATGAAATAAAAACTTTCCATGATAAACAAAAGTTAAAAGAATTTACAACTAGAAAGCCTGCACTACAGAACATCCTCAGCAAAATATTCCAAGAAGAGGAAATAAAAAACAATGATAAAAATCAGCAGAGGAAGGGATTACACTAAAGGAAAATCTAATCAGAGGAGAAACCAAGTCACCTTAAATATCAAAAATTTTTAAAAAAATGGCTGAGAATACAAATCATGTCTCAATAATAACCCTGAATGTTAATGACCTAAATTCACCAATCAAAAGAAACAGATTAGCAGATTGGATTTTTAAAAAGACCCAAAATATGCTGCTTCCAAGAGACTCATCTCATAAGAAAAGACATCAACAGATTGAAGATGAAAGGCTGGGAAAAATCATACCACTCACATGGAATGTGAAAGTAAGCAGGGGTTTCCATCATCATATCAAATAAAGTAGACTTCAAATAAAGTAGCTAAAGTTAATCTAAAGGAATAAAGAAGGACACTACATACTGCTCAAGGGAACCAAACCCCAACAAGACTTAACAATTATAAATATATATGCCCCAAACAATGGAGCATCCACGTTCAACAAACACTTTTCAAATTCAAGAGTCAAACAGACCACAACACAATAATTCTAGGTGACTTTAACACATTTCTTTCACCACTGGAGAGATCTTCCAAACAAAAGCGGAACAAAGAAACTATAGAACTCAATAATACAATCAATAACTTAGACTTAACTGACATATATAGACTATTTCATCCTTCAACAAGCAAATATACTTTCTTCTAAGTAGCACATGGATCCTTCTCTAAAATAGACCATATATTATGCCACAAAGCAACTCTTAGCAAATATAAAAAAGTGGAGATACTACCCTGGGTTCTATCAGATCATAATGGATTGAAATTAGAAATCAATGATAAAATAAGAAATAAAAGCTACTCCAACACCTGGAGACTAAATAACATGCTACTGAATGAACAATGGGTTGCAAGAAGACATCAAGGAGGAGATAAAAAAATTTTAGAGGTGAATGAGAACACAGATAAAACATATCGAAATCTCTGGGACACTATGAAAGCAGTTCTAAAAGGAAAGTTCATTGCATGGAGTTCATTCCTTAAAAGAAGAAAAAGTCAACAAATAAATGACTTAACATTACATCTCAAAGCATTAGAAAAAGAATAACAAATCAACACCAAAAGCAGAAGATAGAAAATAATTAAAATCAAACCTAAAATCAATGAAATTGAAACAAAAAAAATTGAAAAATTTGACAAAACAAAAAGTTGGTTCATTGAAAAAAAATACATAAAATTTACAGACCCTTAACTATGTTAACGAAGAGAAGGAGAGAGAAAACAAATCATTAACATACATGATGAAAAAGGAAAATCAAAACAGACGCTACAGAAATAAAGAAGATAATCAGAAATTATTTTGAAAACTTGTACTCCAATATAATAGAAAACACTGAAGGCGTCAACAAATTTCTAGAGTCATATTTTGCCCAAACTGAATCCAGGATGAAATACACAAATTTAAACAAATCAACTTCAAGTGATGAAATAGAAGACACCCATCAGAAGCCTAACAATCAAGAAAAGCCCAGGACCAGATGGATACATAGCCAAGTTCTACAAGATCTTTAAAGAAGAACTAATGCCAATACTCTTCAATTTATTTCAGAAAATAGAAAAAAGACTTCCAAACTCATTCTATGAAGCCAATACCACCCTGATTCCAAAATCAGGCAAAGACACATCAAAAAAAGAAAACTTCAGACCAATATCTCTAATGAATATTGATGCAAAAATTCTCAATAAGATTCTGGCAAATCGTATACATAAACATATCAAAAATATAGTACACCACAATCAAGTGGGCTTCATCCAGGGATGCAAGGTTGGTTCAACATACAGAAATCAAAAGATGTAATTCATATCGACAGACTTAAAGAACCATATGATCATCTCAACAAATGCATAAAAAGCACTTGACAAAATACAATACCCTTTCATATTCAAAACACTAGAAAAACTGGGGATAACAGGAACATATTTCAACATCATAAAAGTTATTTATGCTAAGCCCCAGACCAACATCTTTCTAAATGGAGAAAAATTGAAAACATTCCCTCTAAAAACTGGAACAAGACAGGGATTACCCTCTTTCACCACTTCTATTTAATATAGTTCTTGAAACACTGGCCAAAGCAATTACACAAACGAAAGTTATTAAAGGGATACGGATAAGTAAAGAAGAACTCAAATTGGCACTATTTCCTGACAATATGATTCTCTACCTAGAAGACCCCAAAAAATCCCACCAGAAAACTTCTAGAATAAATGAATTCAGCAAAGCAGCAGAATACAAAATCAATACCCATAAAACAAAGGCATTTCTGTATATCAGTGACAAATGCTCTGAAAGGGAAATGAGGAAAACTACCTGATTTATAATAGCATCAAAAAATAGGGGCTGCGACTGTAGCTCAGCAGTAGAGCACTCGCCTAGCATGTGCGAGGCCCTGGGTTCGATCCTCAGAACCACATAAAAATAAATAAATAAAGGTATTAAATAAATAAAATAAAATACTTGGGAATCAACAAAAGCAGTAAAAGACCTCTACAAGGAAAACTACAGAACGCTAAAGAAAGAAATTAAAGAAGACTTTAGAAGATAGAGACTTTAGAAGATGGAAAGCTCTACCTAATTCTTGGATAGGCAGAATTAATATTGTCAAAATGACCATACTATCAAAAGCACTCTACAGATTTAATGCAATTCCAATCAAAATCCCAATGACATTCTTCATAAAAATAGAAAAAGCAGTCATGAAATTCATCTGGAAAAATGAGAGAGCCAGAATAGCTAAAGTAAGAAGAATGAAGCAGGTGGCATCACCACACCAGACCTTAAACTATACTACAGAGCAACAGTAACAAAAACAGCATGGTATTGGCACCAAAATAGACTTGTAGACCAATGGTACAGAATAGGACAGAGACTATCCCACATAGTTACAGTTATCTTATATTTGACAAAGGCGCCAAAACCATACTATTGGAGAAAAGACAGTCTCTTCAACAAATGGTTCTAGGAAAACTGGAAATCCATATGCAACAAAATGAAATTAAGCCCCTATCTCTCACCTGCACAAAACTCAATTCAAAGTGGATCAAGGACCTAGGAATTAAGCCAGAAACACTACATCTGTTAGAAGAAAAAAGTAGGCCCAAATCTCCATCGCGTCAACTTCCTTAATAAGACTCCTATAGCATAAGAATTAATATCAAGAATCAATAAATGGGATGGATTCAAACTAAAAAGCTTCTTCTCAGCAATAGAAACAATCAGTGAGGTGAATAGAGAACCTACTAATTGGGAACAAATTCTTACTACACGCATGTCAGATAGAGCATTAATCTCAAATATATAAAGAACTCAAAAATCTTCCATGTATGTATTATATGTCAAAATACATTCTGCTGTCATGTATGACTAAAAAAAATTAAAAAATAAAAATAAATCGTATGGCAAAAAAAAAAAAGAACTCAAAAATCTTAACACCAAAAAAACAAATAACCCAATCAATAAATGGGCCAAGGAACTGAACACCCACTTCTCAGAGGATATATAATCAATCAACAAATATATGAAAAAATGTTCAACATCTCAAGTAATTAGAGAACTCCAAATAAAAACTACTCAAAATTTCATCTCATTCCAGTCAGAATGGCAGCTATTAAGAATACAAACAACAGTAAGTGTTGGCGAAGATGTGGGGGAAAAGGTACACTCATACACTGCTGGTGGGACAGCAAATTGGTGCAGCCAATATGGAAAGCAGTATGGAGAATCCTTGGAAAACTGGGAATGGAACCACCATTTAACCCAACTATCCCACTCCTTGGATCTATACCCAAAGGACTTAAAAACAGCATACTAGAGGCTGGGATTGTGGCTCAGCGGTAGAGCACTCGCTTAGCAAGGGCGGGACCTGGGATCAATCCTCAGCACCACATAAAAATAAAGGCATTGTGTTGTGTCCATCTACACGTAAAAAATAAATATTTTTTTAAAAAAAACCAGCATACTAAAGGGACACAGCCATATCAATGTTTATAGCAGCACAATTCACAATAGCTAAACTCTGGAACCAACCTAGATGCCCTTCAGTAGATGAATGGATAAAGAAAATGTGATATATATATATATATATATATATATATATATATATATATATATATATATATAATGGATTATTATTCAGCATTAAAAGAGAATAAAATCATGGCATTTGCAGGTAAATGGATGGAGCAGGAGAATATAATGCTAAGTGAAATTAGCCAATCCCCAAAAACCAAATGCCAAATGATTTCTCTGATTTAAGGATGCTGATCTATAATATGCTGTAGGGGGGCGGGTGGGATGAGAGAATTAAATGAACTCTATAGGGCAAAGGGGAAAAGGGGAGGAAGGGAATGGAGGGGGCTTGGGGTAGGAAAGAGTGGAATGAGATGGTCATCATTACTGCAAGTACATGTATGAAGACACAAAGGATGTGACTCTACTTGTGTACAGCCAGAGATATAAAAAAGTGTGCTCTATATGGGTAATATGAATTGTAATGCATTCTGTTGTAATATATAATAAATTAAAAATTTTTTTCCAGTTTCCAAAATTTTATTATCAATTATGTCAGTAAATTAAAATTTTTTTAAAAAAAGAAAAGGCTTAAGTCCAATCTTAAAGCATAAGAAAAAGATTTTTCAAGTAAGGAAAGGAGAATGATAATTCACACTCCTGAAATAGGACCTGTTAAAAACCAAATGATAAAACACTGGCTCACTCAGCAAATAACAAAATCAATATAGCACCTCATAGTTAGTTCGTTCAATCATTACTTAACAATCCCAGGAGATGATATCTATTTAACAATTTAAGAAATTGGGGCTTATATGAAAAATAAGAGTTGGGGTAACTTTAACTTAGTTCAGTGCTCTATCCAATCTATCACTGTGGCTCCTAATATTTAACATTCACTACCCATTCAAAGCACTTGGTGTCTTATACACATGCTCCTCATAAATGATGCACAACAAATTTGGGATTAGAAAGAACTCCATAATCCTCCTTAGTTTCTAGACTAAATCTGTTAAAAAAAAAAAAAAAAAAACCATAGTTAAGAGAAGTATATAAAAACTACACCACATGGTAGTCTCCTAGCCTAAGATCATAATAATTTCTTTAAGTACCTAATTAGTGAAAAACTATGGCTTTGTCCAAAGAGAGGTCTGGCCTTTACCCTTGCCTTCCAATATATATCTCTTCTAGGGGAAGGTGGCACATCAGGACTCAGTGTGGGGCCAGACACATCTAGTAGTCTTGAGTGTGGCTGTCCACACTAGAAAGACCAGCCATACAATTTAGTGTCAGGGATTTGGGTCACATGGTATTAGCAAACTTAGAGTCTCAGATAAAACACATGAACAATCAATGACACTTGCTTAATGGAGCCTCAATAAAAACCAAACACTGAGGCTTGGCAAGCTTTCCTGGTTGACAATATTCCACACATAGTATCACACAGTGAGGCCAATAGTTAATACAGTTCAAGACTCCATGGAGAGAATACAGCCACAAGCCCCATGTTTGGAACACTCCCAAGTCTGCCCTGTGCATCTCTTCCTTTGACTGATTTTCATATGCCTTCTTACCTTCAATAAATCATAACCATGAGTATAATGACTCTTGGTAAGTTCTAGCAAATAACTGAGCTTGAAGGTGGTCCGGGGAACCTCTTGAACTTGGTGTCGAAAGTGAGGGTAGGATTGGGGTCTGGGTCTTAGCTGGCCCTAAAAATCTTTACCTTTAGTAAAAGGGAGAACTTTAACATAATAGGAAAAGAAAGTAAATGGGGATAACATTAGTCTCCACCCTTCCCAGTCATTTCATATTATAATTTTAATAACAATACCTCCCCTGCATCCCTACCCTCAATAAAAACAGCAGAGAGAAGCTAACATTAATACTTCCCAAAATCAACTACCACCAATTCCAGAAAAAGGAAGCAAATATACACAGCTTGGCAGCAATGGGTGGCAAAAACAAAGGGAAGAGCTTGAAATGACATACAACCTAAACCTAAAATGTTTCTCATGGTTTTTTACAGATACTCCTCAAACCCTAGGGCAAAGGATGTGCAAAGTCTTCACAAAAAAAACCTCAAGACATAAAAATGGAGAAGTTACACACTAAGGATGTGAATGGGGGTGAAAAAGAGCTCCCCGCAATTTTAGGAATCTCTCTCTGGAAGGAATTTTCCTTTTGGCAAATATAATGGAACCAGTTCTAACATTTACTCAGAAGAATGTCATACATACCAGAATAACATGGTCCTCTTGCTACTACTGTTATCTCTTTCTGGTGCTTACAAGCAGCCCTTCTGAGAAAGCATTCATTTTGATAAGTGTCCCCATTTGATCCACAGACGGGAATATAATTTGTATGGCACTACAAATGAAACAAAAATAAACACTCAGAACTAGGCATGAATATTAATAGTTTATTTCACATTCATGAATGCAATACCATAGTATTATGACAGTCTACTACTGAATAGTTTGTTCTTTTACTTGGTTTTTTTAAAAAAGAAAAATTATGCTACTTCTTCATACCTTTTTCACATTCATAATGAAAATACCAACTATCTGTAAAAATGAGACTGAAAATCCTTATGCTATCTATTTCATTAACTTGCCATGAAAAGCCACTGAGATAATAAGAGGAAATTCTTGACAATGTTTGTAAAGAGCAATAGGTTAGGTAATGTCATTTTAGTATTACCAAAATTCATTTCTTTAATACTTCTATAGTAGGGAAGTTCCAAACTAAATGCTACAGAAGACACAAAGAACTATAATATGATTTCTATTCCCAGAGACCTTATACTCAATAGAGTCATAAAAATATGACAGAAAATGCTGCATAGCTAAATCATAACCCAAATTAATAGGATATACAAATAGAATATACATCTTTATTTTCATGTATACCTGGTAGGAAACTGCTTCAGATTCTTTTAATCCAAACATTTATTATAAGCAAATAGAAGTATCTGACTGCTGTGTTGTCTTTCTTCTAGTATAATCATCTGCATTCATTTACATGTTTGCCTAGTGTTGTAAGCTAGAGTACTCAAAAAACAAACCTCCTCAGAGAAAGTGAAATGTGAACTGGGCCTTGAAGGATGGGTAGAAATAAGAAAGTTTAAGAAGAAAAAGGATGGGCTGGGGTTGTAGCTCAGTAGTAGAGCGCCTGCCTTGCACATCTGTGAGACTGGGTTCAGTCCTCAGCACCGCATAAAAAATAAATAAATAAAGATATTTTGTCCGGGCTGGGGAGGTGGCTCAAGCGGTAGCGCACTCGCCTGGCATGCGTATGGCCCGGGTTCGATCCTCAGCACCACATACAAACAAAGATGTTGTCTGCCGAAAACTAAAACAAATAAATATTAAAATCTCTCTCTCTCTCTAAAAAAAAAAAAAAAAAAAGATATTTTGTCCATTTACAACTAAAAAAATTTTTTTTTAAAAAAGAAGAAGAAAAGGGGTAAGATAGGTTTGAGAAATGTCAAAGGATCTGCATGTTTTTAAAAAACTTTAAAACTAGCCAGGCATGGTGGTGCATGCCTGTCATCCCAGCAGATCAAGAAGCTGATGCAGAAAGATCACATGTTCAAGTCCAGCCTCAGAAACCTAGTGAGGTCCTAAAGCAACTTAGCAAGATCCTGTCTCAAAATAAAAAGTAAAAAGGGCTGGATATGTGGCTCAGGAATTTATTGTTATTAAACTAAGTTTAATCCTTGATACAAAAAAACTTTAAATTTCTACATTGTCAAAAATATCATAAATTAGCTGGGCATGGTGATGCACAACTATAATCCCAAAAGTTCAGGAGGCTGAAGCAGGAGGATGCAAGTTCAAAACCAGCCTCAACAACTTAGGGAGGCCATGAGTTAGAGAGACCCTGCTTCAAAATAAAAAATAAAAAGAGCTGAAATGTGGTTTAGTGATTAAGCACCACTGGGTTCAAACCCCAGTAAACCCCCCCCACACACACACACACAAAAAAAGTCTAAATGAATAGTTTTAAAATCTGAGGGAAAAATTGTTGAGAGCCACAGCCTGAGGGGCCCCAGCAAACTTCCAGCTGCCAGCAAACTTCCAGCTGCTGGCTGATGATTGGCTCACAGCGGCCCCAGCAACATCTAGCTGATTGGCTCCTCGGCCCCAGCAACATCTAGCTGATTGGCTCCTCTGCGGTGATGCTCATTGGACTGTTTCCCTGCCCTTTCAGACCACGGAGCTGCTCATTGGGGGACTTTTTTGGCTCCGCCCACGTGACCCAGCCAATCGGCCTCAAGAGCAGGAGGATTGTGGGAGGTGGAGAGAAGCTTGTGTGGGAGAGAGAGGCTTGGGGAAAGCCGGTGGTGGCAGTTGAGGCTCTGAAGGTTTTTCCTGAGAGACTATTTTGTTTGTCGTGTGTGGTTCTAAAAATAAAGTTAGTTTCTTTTGACAAGTGGCTCCTGATTGTGCCCAGCCAGACTGCGGCATTTGGTGGCTCGCACGGGGAGCGACTGAGGGTAAGTGAAACTGCTCGCCCCTGAGGGCAGGGCGAGAGGATGGGTAGCCATTTTAAGATTCCTCTTTTATTTTGCTTCACTTTTGTTTTAAGTTGCCTGTCCCTGGAGATGAGTGAGACGGAAGAAAAACCGCTCACATCTGAGGAAAAACTATTTACGTCTGAGGAACAGATAGGGAGAAAGGACGGATGCACATGTCAGGAGGATAGAAAGGCTATAATGACTTTTTGTTGTTCCCTTTTTATTTCATTCTGTCTCGGTTTTGTTTGGCGTCATCTTGTTGGGTTGTATTATAGTAGAAATATGGGATCAGAAATTAGTAAAAAACAAACTGAAAGAGTGTTAAGTAAATTGTTAGAGGAAGGAGGCATCCCAGTAAAATCAAGAGCAGTCAGGGCATACGTTGATACAATACAAAAATGTAGCCCATGGCTTTTTAAGGAGGAGTTGTTGAATATATCACAATGGAACCATCATGGTGAAGATTTAAAAAGAATAGAAAAGAAAAGCCCAGGGACTCTGCCAGTTGGCACATTGCCATTGTGGACATTCATATCTTGTTTGCTTAGTCCAAAGCCTTCAGTTCAGACAATGGTAGAGGAAGGAGAAGACATAATGATTCAAGTAAAAGAGAAGGCCTCTCAAGCTAGTCAGACAGAGAAAGAAAGTGTAAAACAGAAAAAGCCATCAGGGGGAAAGTTACAACAGGAGACTGCTACACACCTTTCTATCACCAGAGGGTGTAAGTGTCCAACCAACAGCACCACCTCTACAGGAGACTGCTACTAACACCTTTCTATCACCAGAGGGCGTAAGTGTCCAACCAACAGCGCCACCTCCATATGCTGGGAGGCCCCCAACCCCCGCAGTTGATAGTTGGGATCCTGAGACAAGGTCTCAAATATTAACATGCCCTGTATTTGAGGCAGGAGGGCAGCGATTTTACCAAGTTTTAAATTTCAAAACAGTGAAGCAGCTAAAAGAGGCTGTAACAACCTATGGTCCTCAAGCACCCTTCACTGTAAGCTTGGTCGAATCCATTAACAACTTGAACATGACGCCAGCAGATTGGGCTAATATGTGTAAAGCTGTGCTAAATGGAGGACAATACCTGTTATGGAAGGTTGCCAATGAGGAATTTTGCAAGGAGACGGCTAGGCGAAATGCAACAGCTGGTTATCCTCAGAGAAATCTAGATATGTTGTTAGGAAAGGGACCTTATGAGGATCAGCAGCAACAAATTGCATATGATCCTGGCGTATACGCACAAATTGCTGCAGATGCAATTAAGGCATGGAAGACTTTACAAGGACATGGAGGTTTACAAGGTCAATTATCTAAGGTAATACAAGGAGCTAATGAACCTTATGCTGAATTTATAGATAGGCTTATTCAAACAGCTACCAGAGTTTTTGGGAATACAGAACAAGCAATGCCATTACTAAAACACCTGGCTTATGAGCAAGCGAATCGTTGGTGCAGAGATATCATTAGACCATGGAAACATGAAGATTTAAACACATATATTAAATTATGTAGAGACATTAATGAACAAGAGCAAGTCGTGGCAGCTGCAGTAAAACAGGCTTTAGATGCCAGAGACATTAATGAACAAGGGCAAATTGTGGCAGCTGCAGTAAAACAGGCTTTAGATGCCAGGCCAAGAACATGCTACAATTGTGAACAAACAGGACAGTTTAAAAGGAATTGCCCCATTGGAGGAGGGTTTAACAAAACTAGGTATCAAAGGAGTAGAATACCAGGTATTTGCCCACGATGCCGTAGAGGGAGACATTGGGCTAATGAATGCCGTTCTCAAACCACCATAGAGGGTACTCCATTATCAAAAAACGAACAAGGACCAGGTGTTTATCCACAATATCGTGGAGAAAGGCATCGGGCTCCATTGCCAAAAAACGGACAGGGGGGCCCAATGCTCCGGGGCCCAAAACCACAAATATACGGAGCACTGGAGGAACCCAGCAACCCCATCAGGGTAGTGCCCAGGACACATTGTCCATCAGATCCCTCATCAGACAAACCAGAGGGAGCGCAGGGTTGGACATCTGCGCCTCCGGCAGAGCAGTACTAACTCCAGAGATGGGAGTTCAAATCATTCCCACAGGGGTGAAAGGACCTCTTCCCAAAGGAACAGTAGGCTTATTATTGGGACGCAGCTCTTCTACTCTAAAAGGACTTATGATAAGTCCTGGGGTAATTGATCCCGATTATGAAGGTGAAATAAAAATTATAGCCAGTTCTCCAAAGGGTATATCAGTAATTTCACCAGGAGATAGAATAGCACAGTTACTAATAATACCCAGCCTACATGATAAATTTTCCAGTCGTACTGTAGAAAGAGGTTCCAAGGGATTAGGCTCCACAGGTGTAGATTGGGCTATGCTTTCTTTAAATTTAGATTCTCGCCCCATGCTAAAACTAAATATTCAAGGACATGAATTTAATGGGCTACTGGATACAGGTGCAGACCTTAGCATCATCTCTCCTCAAGAATGGCCAAAACATTGGCCATTACAACAAGCCACTCAAACGCTTCGAGGCCTAGGAGTGGCGACTAATCCCCATAGAAGTGCAATGGTATTAGATTGGAAGGATCCTGAAGGATGTGAAGGAACTATACAGCCATATGTATTTGATCATCTTCCCGTAAATTTATGGGGACGAGATGTCCTAGATCAATTAGGTTTGACATTAACAAATAACATCAACCAAAATGCACCCACTATTATGACTAGACAAGGTTTTAGGAAAGGAAAAAGATTAGAAAAACAAGAACAAGGTATAGCAGCACCAATACAAATAGATCAAGGAACAGACAGACATGGGTTGGATTTTCAGAAAGGGCCACTGAGACAATAAAAATTACTTGGAAATCAGAAAGACCAGTATGGGTTCCTCAGTGGCCCCTGACTAAAGAAAAGATACAAGCAGCCCATGACCTGGTCAAACAACAATTAGCAGAAGGACATATACAACCTTCTGTATCTCCCCATAATACTCCCATTTTTGTCATCAAAAAGAAATCTGGTAAATGGAGATTATTGCAAGATTTAAGAGCCATTAATAATGAGATGGTTATTATGGGACCTGCTCAATCAGGGATTCCTCAGTTGTCTGCTTTGCCAAAAACCTGGTATGTTTTAGTTATAGATATTAAAGATTGTTTTTTTTTCAATTCCAATTCATCCTGAGGATAGTCCACGTTTTGCATTTACTATCCCTGCACTGAATCATGAAGGTCCTGATCAGAGATATGAATGGAAAGTACTCCCTCAAGGGATGGCTAACAGCCCAACTATGTGTCAAATTTATGTTAACAAAGTAATCCAGCCACTTAGAAATCAAAATCCTGAACTACAAATATTTCACTATATGGATGATGTATTATTAGCACACAAAGATAAAAACACATTGCTAGAATGTTATGCCACACTTACAAACTTATTAAAAAATTATAATCTAGAGATAGCAATAGATAAAGTACAATTAAATTTTCCAATTAATTATTTAGGAGTTCTATTATCCTCAACCATGGTCCGTCCACCAAAAATTCAAATACGAGTAGATCAACTCAAATCACTTAATGACTTTCAAAAGTTATTAGGAGACATAAATTGGATAAGGCCTTATTTAGGTATACCAACAGGAGAGTTGGGACCTTTATTTGATATCCTAAAAGGTCCATCAGATCCAAATTCACCCCGAATGTTAACGCCTGAAGCAAGAAAGGCATTAAAAATCATTGAAACATATATGGAAAATATGCATTTGGATAGAATTGATATAAGTTTGCCTTTATTATTTATTGTACTACCAACAAAAAATATTCCTACAGGAGTATTTTGGCAAGAAGGTCCATTATTATGGATACATTTATCTTATTCTCCTAACACTATTCTTACTAGGTATCCTGAGGCTGTAGGACAATTAATACTCAAAGGAATAAAAGCAGCAAAGGGAGTGTTTGGAATTTCTCCCAATAAAATTATTACTCCATATACTATGAATCAAATTGATGAGTTAGCTAATGAGTTAAATACTTGGGCAATAATCATGTGTAAATCTAATGTTTCATTTGATAACCACTTACCATCTAATCCTTTCTTGTCTTTTTGGTCATTGCATCCTGTAATTTTTCCAAAAATGACAAGAAAAACACCTATCATGAATGCTCCAAATATATTCACTGATGGGTCAAATAATGGTACAGCAGCAGTAGTTACCCCTGATCAAACTTTTACATTTTTAGTACCCAAACAATCAGCTCAAAAGGTAGAGCTTAATGCAGTTTTACAAGCTTTTGTGATGTTTAAAGATTCTGTATTTAATTTATTTTCTGATAGTCAGTATGTAGTTAATGCTATAGTATCTCTTGAAGATGCTGGTAGGATTTCCCCTTCCTCTACTGTTTTCTCTTTGCTTTCCACTATACAAAGTCTAATCTGGGACAGAAAAGATCCATTCTTTATAGGACATATCAGGGCACATACAGGAAACATTGCAATGGAGATTTCACCTGTAAAAAGTTATAAGGCCTTTACTATAATGTTATGTGTTGTATGTATTATATTATGTGTGCACACTTGTGTTTTGTGTTATATGTTTGAATGTACGTATGTCCATATATCATATATGATGAGCGCTCATGATAAAATGGATCCAAATATTTTTTTTTTCACGTGATTTATATGGTTTAATTTAAATTGGGTAAACAACTGTTGAGGATTGTTTTAATATGTAAACAAAAAAGAAGGTTAACAGATCTGTTTGTTTACTTTCACCTTTCCTTTTCATTATATTTAATAATTCTCTTAAAGACAATGTAAATTGTTAAGAAAATTGTTTTCTTTTAGTGCCTTCTGTAATGTTACATAATTTTTTCTTTAGCCATTATTGCCAGAATTCCTATCTTCATCCCAGTGCCGGTGAAGACAATGTAAATTGTTAAGAAAATTGTTTTCTTTTAGTGCCTTCTGTAATGTTACATAATTTTTTCTTTAGCCATTATTGCCAGAATTCCTATCTTCATCCCAGTGCTAGTGAAGTCAAAGATAAAACCAATATACAGCTTCTACAATAGCCATCACTGAACTGCTTGCAGAACTTGCCTGGACACATTGTGAGCTCACCTGTATGCATTGTGAACTATCTGTTGGTACAGCGAATTGTGGTAGTGCTGGAGTATTTTTGCTGATGATGTCACCGGTGGTACAATTTTTCAAAGGAGCCCTCAATTGGCTTAATGTCATGGCATTTTGCATCCTCCTCTACTAGTGATGGTCTAAAATTTGGGGGCCAACAGAGGTGAGGCAAAGAACCTCACCCCCCCACAGGTGCAAAGGCCTATCCACAAGTATGGCTGTATGCTGGACCGGTAGTCAGTGACGGGTATGATCCAATTGCAGTGGTACCAACCTAAGACAGGAGGCTGACGCCTAGAGGTCAGTTCATCCGATGACGGGTAAGGACCATATGTTGAATTGGACTGCCTAACAGGCACGGTCCCTAAGCCACATGCTTGTTGTTTAAACAGAGAGGGGGAGATGTTGAGAGCCACAGCCTGAGGGGCCCCAGCAAACTTCCAGCTGCCAGCAAACTTCCAGCTGCTGGCTGATGATTGGCTCACAGCGGCCCCAGCAACATCTAGCTGATTGGCTCCTCGGCCCCAGCAACATCTAGCTGATTGGCTCCTCTGCGGTGATGCTCATTGGACTGTTTCCCTGCCCTTTCAGACCACGGAGCTGCTCATTGGGGGACTTTTTTGGCTCCGCCCACGTGACCCAGCCAATCGGCCTCAAGAGCAGGAGGATTGTGGGAGGTGGAGAGAAGCTTGTGTGGGAGAGAGAGGCTTGGGGAAAGCCGGTGGTGGCAGTTGAGGCTCTGAGGGTTTTTCCTGAGAGACTATTTTGTTTGTCGTGTGTGGTTCTAAAAATAAAGTTAGTTTCTTTTGACAAGTGGCTCCTGATTGTGCCCAGCCAGACTGCGGCAAAAAATATAATGGAAGTTTTAATTACTTAAAAAAAAGAGAGAAAATACAAATTAATAAAGCAACAGACCAGAGAAATGAAGTAAAATTTATAGAAAAAATACGAAATAGCCAGTTAATGTACAAAAAAGCACTAACATTCACTTGCAATCAGAGTTATATACTAAAAGTGAAACATTATTTTTAACTTAATGTCTTTAATACTATTTAAAAATTTTTCAACTATGTGAGCATTCCAATACACCAATTATAGTCATCTAAATTGGTTCAACTTTGGGGAAACATCATCTAACAATATGTTTCAAAAGTTCTAAAATGGGAATGTAATTTTTGTTCCAGAATTACACATTTAAGAATCTATCTAGGGTTGGGGATGTGGTTCAAGCAGTAGCGCGCTTGCTTGGCATGTGCAGGGCACTGGGTTCGATCCTCAACACCACATAAAAATAAAATAAAGATATTGTGTCCACCTAAAACTAAAAAATAAATTTAAAAAAAAAGAATCTATCTAGGGGCTGGGATTGTGGCTCAGCGGTAGAGAGCTCGCCTAGCACGGGCGGGACCTGGGTTCGATCCTCAGCACCACATAAAAATAAAGGCATTGTGTTTAAAAAAAAAAAAAAAAAAAGAATCTATCTGAACGAAACTTGTAGACAAATATTTATTACAGTCTTTTCAAACAGAAATTTGTACTATCCAACCTAAGTGTCAAATAGAGCAATGTTTAATTAAAACATTGTATTTGTTCAAGAATACTGCAGTTATGAAGATTTAACTTCTAAAAAATACTGTGTGACAGAAAAAGCTAATATCAGGTTAGGTGAAAAACATATATATAACTTCTGGGAATTTTGTGCCATTTTTAAAAGTATTATCTATCTGTAAAACTAAGTGCAAAATTCTAAAAATAATATAGTAATATAAAATAGAATATAGCAAGAAACTAAATCACATCTTTCAATTTAGAAAAGATGAATGTTTAAAATAAATTCTGGAAGAAAATATCAACAACAATTTTTTCACATTATGTCTTTATGTTTTATTTCTCAATTTTTCTGCAATTAAGATTAACTATTTTTTTTTAATTTATCAGAAATTTGTTTATGAAACATAAATACAGCATAATATCACTGGTAAAAACAATTTCTAACTAATAAAATATTTTAAAACCAAGTTGATTTTGTACACATTCAATATCAGCAGAATCCTACATCAACTTTTATTAAAATTAAATTTTTACTTTAGGAAATTTCATGTAGAAAATACAGTAATATCATATACAAATAAGTCTGATCTGTCATACTTTATCCCAATAATGATTTTTATTCTAGCATCCAACCATACTTCTACATCTTTACTTTCATGTACACCTGGTAGGAAACTGCTTCAGATTCTTTTAATCCAAACATTTATTAAAGCAGATAGAAGTATCTGACTGCTGTGCTGTCATCTGGTATAATCATCTGCAAGCATTTACATTGTAAAAATATTTATATTATTACAAATTACTTTTATTTTTCTCTTATATTGGAATTAGGTATCATATTCAATTCTTTAATTATGTTTATGCAGATTACATTATATTTAATAAAGAAATTAAACAAATTTTTTTAATTGGAGTTGGACACAATACCTTTATTTTTATTCGTTTATTTTTTTTATGTGGTGCTGAAGTTCGAATCCAGCGTCTCGCATGTGCAAGGCAAGCACTCTACTACTGAGCCACAACCTCAGCCCCAAAACAAAATTTTGATTATTAAAAAAGAGCATTAAATCTGATAGGGCTGACAATCTTCCAATTATTAAATAGTACCTATCTAGAACAAGCACTGAATTACAACTTTATACGTACTATCTAACTTACGTATCCCAATAACCATGTGAAACACATAGCTTAACACATAGAGCTAGGGCTCTGGAGTCAAAAGTACCTGTGTCCAAATCCTGCCCACCATCCATGTGACTATGAGCTAGTACCAGAACCATTTTCCCATCTGTACAAGGGTAATTATAATAGTCCCTACCTAAATAAGGTGGTTTTGAGGATTAAATAAGAGAAATCTACCAGTAGGATTTATATCTGGCCACGGTAAATTCCCAATAAACATTAACTATATCACAGGTCAAGCACTGGTAAAAACAATTTCTAGCTAATAAAATATTTTAAAACCAAGTTGATTTTGTACACATTCAATATCAGCAGAATCCTACATCAACTTTTATTAAAAGTTATTTATTATTATTATTTCAGAGTCTTTAAGTATTTGCCCAGGGTCACAGCTAATAAGTGAAAGAGAAACAATTCCTCATACGTCATATACTTTAACCATTACATAACTCAAGTTAGCCAGCGAGATCTCACCACAGAGCTCTTGGAGATAATAAGCAGGGGACTTAATGTCCCTGAAATATAACTTCACAAGCATATCCCTAGGGTGAGCCCGAGATGGCAGAAGCAGACCTGCTATTCCTGGGTCATTCTAGTTTCTAGGAGTCATTCTTGGTGATCTCTCAGTATACTTGTGAACAAATGAGAAGAGATCTGGGAACTTCTGATTTCTGCACAGGTGTTGGAACCTATCTCTAGGTTCCTCCTTGTTGGGGGAGGAACCCTCCTCCATCACTTCTCTTTAGCCAGAAGAGCATGATGATACTGCCAGCTATGTAAAGTAGTTTAGAAAGATGCAGCAGTACCCAAGTCTACAGAATCAAGTCATTCAAGCATTTACTGTGTACCTACTATGGGATGAAATTATGCTGCATGTAATCAAAACATAATAACTAGATTATCTGGGCACAGTGGCTCATGCCTGTAATCTTAGCTATTCGGAGGACTGTAAGTTCAAGGCCAGCATTGACAACTTTAAGAGACCCTGTCTCGGATTAAAATTTAAAAGTAGGTTGGTGGGGCTAGGGATATAGCTCAGTTGACAGAGTGCTTGCCTCACATACACCATGCCCTGGATTTGATCCATAGCATCACCAAAAAAAAAAAAAAAAGTGGGTTGCAGATATAGTTCAGTGGTAGAGTGCTTGCCTAGCATGTGTGAGGCCCCTGGTTTGATTCTCCACAAGGACCACAAAAAAATGAATAAATAAAATCATAGATGGTGACAGGTAATTTCATACATCAACTTGACTGGGCCTCAGGGTGCCCAGATTCAAAATTATTTCTGATGCAACTGTGAAGGTACTTTCAGATGTTATTACCATTTGAATCAGTGCACCAAATAAAGAAGACTGCATTATGGGTAAGTATTATTCAATCTGTTGAGGACCCAAAAAGAACAAAGTGGCAGAGAAAGGGAGAATTCTCTCTGCCTGGCTGCTTAAGCTAAGAACATTGGTCTTCTGGTTCTCAGGCCTTCAGTCTCAGACAGGGATTTATATCACTGGATTTTCTGGGTTTGCAATGCGTAGATGACAGATTGCATAACTTCAACCTCCATGATCAAATAAAACAGATCTTTGTAGTCTCTTTCTCTCACTGTCTCTCACATTTCTCGTGTGTGTGCGCATGCACATAAAACTCTGGCTAATACAAAGGTCTAAAAAGAGGACATGGCTCTCAGCAAGAACAGACACTGATAAATTCAGGAAGAAAGACACATAGTCCAGAGAACTGTGTATAGAAGAACAAAGAGAAGAAAGTCATAGGTGATAAGTTTTCAGGAGAAGATGCAGTATTGATCATTTTTCTTTGTATAAAAATGACTAAACATGGCTTTGTTTAGGTATGTGGTAAGATAACAGCTGTTATTAGCAGACTGAAAACAATTTTAGACTTTTACATACAATTTTGTCATTACCTGTTAAAATGTATTTCAATCCTGTCCCAGAAAGTTTTTATCAGCACCAAAAGCATGCTAAGTCATGAGTTGAAAGTACCCAGCAGAAAGAAATGTTTAATGTGCACACTAAGTCATTGTTTTGAAGGGGCAATACCTAAAGTCTAGCTTGAACAGATTTATAAACTATGGGAAGGCACTGTGGCCAAAAGAAGGCTTTCTCAGCAAGAACATCAAACTGTGGATGTAAGCCCTGAGGCAGTGTGCTCCTACAACCAAGAACCTGCCTTTAAACATCTTTACATCTCGTCTAGGACCCAGAATGAAGTAAATATTCAATAAACACCCACTGATCCCAACTCCTAACTTATATTTCCCTTTCCTGCTCTGCCACAAGAATGCAAATGATTCGAACATGGGATGGGGATGTGGCTTAAGCGGTAGCGCGCTCGCCTGGTATGACGCGGCACTGGGTTCGATCCTCAGCACCACATACAAATAAAGATGTTATGTCCACCGAAAACTAAAAAATAAATATTAAAAAATTCCTTCTCGCTCTCTTTAAAAAAAAATGATTCGAACAGCTTCTGGGAGGATTTTCTCTATTCAAATTTGTTTTTTAAAAAAGGCTATTTCTTTATTAATCTTAAAACTTTCAGCCAGGCACAATGGTGCAAGCCTATAATCCCAGCTACTCAGAAGGCTAAGGCAGGAGGACCTAAAGTTTGAGCCAGCCTCTGCAACTTAGCAAGACCTTGTCTCAAAAAAATATAAAAAGGGTTAGGGATGGAGCTTGGTGGTAGAGCACCTTGGGTTCAATCCCCAGTACAAAAAAGAAAAAAAAGAAGTTTTAGAAAAAGACTTTCAAAAAATGAAGAAAATCAGAACCATAAAGACAAAAACACAAAGATAAATATAATTTTCACAGAAAAATTTATACTTCTTTATGTCAAAAAAGTAAACAAGATAAAAATAAAACAATTATTATTTGTAAGCCAAAAAATAAATCATTTTTAAAAAGAAAAAAGCAGAAAATAAAACTAGAATAACTTCTTTAAAATATGGAATTTTTTTTTTTTTACAACCTAAATAAACTATACTGGAACAGTCTCTAAGGTAAATACTATTCAGTAACTTACATACTTAAAAGGGGAACTAAAATCACATATGTTTGTATAAACACAAAAAGATAGCAGCCAATGTTACCTCTAAGAAGAGCAACTGATACTCTAGAATGGAGACTTTTTTTTCCATTATCTATCTTCTTATATTGTTCACATTGTTTACTATGGGTAATATAACTCTTTTTAAAAACACATCAAAACAGTTGGTTGGTTCTCATGAGGGTTTCTGAATTAATGGATATAAAATGCTTAAGCACAATAAGCAATATAGAAGTATTTAGATTCTGTATTTTGTATAGCATGTACACGTACATTCACACATATATACATTATGTTTTTACAAATTAACACAAGGGAAAAAGAAAATATTACAAAAAATAAGCAAAAAAAGCCGGGTACAGTGATGCATACTGTAATCCCAGCAGCTCGGGAGGCTGAGGCAAGAGGATCAAGAATTCAAAACCAGCCTCAGCAATGGCGAGGCGCTTAGCAACTCAGTGAGATCCTGTCTCTATATAAAATACAAAATAGTGCTGGGGATGTGGCTCAGTGGTTGGGTGCTCCTGAGTTCAATCCCCGGTACCAAAAAATAAAAATAAAAAATTAGCAAAGAATATGAAACATTAATTCACAGAAAAAATGGTCAATAAATAAGTGGCACGTTCTCAACTTCTCTCATAGACAAATGCAAATAAAAAATTGGCGGGAGGCTCAGGAGGGGCTTTCAGATTTACAAAATTTAAAAGGACTGACAAAATCAAGAAGCTGAGGGGAGAATGAAGGAACTTTGGTTTGTGTGGAGGGGAGTGAGGAGAAGGGAGGGGGGCTATGGAGGTGGGAAGGACAGCAGAAAGAGACAGACATTATTACCCTATTCACATGCATGATTACACTACTGGAGTGATTCTGCACCATGGACAGCTACAGGAATGAGAAGTTGTGCTCCATTTGTGTACAATATGTCCAAATGCATGCTATTGTAAAATAAATTAATTAATTTTTTAAAAAAGAAGCAGCAGCAGCTGAGGGGGAGACAGGAACTCATATATTGCTAATTGGTGAGAATGTTAATCCTCTCATGAACATCCCACTGGTCCATTAGATCCATACCAAATTTAACCCAAGTAAATACTGAAGACAAGTAAGAGGAATAGCCCCAATCTTTAGCAATGTAAAATAGCTAAAACTGCAACAAAAATACCTGAAATTTTTCTGGTTTCACAAACCAGAGAATAGAGTTTGGGGTAGCCAAAGCTACTAGAAAATAAAAGGGAGATCCCAGGAAGTCTCAGATTCTCTGCATAAACTCAGAGTTTACCAACTCAGAGCTTGGCCAACACTGAACCATAAACGGACAAACTGCTATGTAGTTCCACTAATGCTAAAAGAAATGATAGTTTGTATTGCTACCTACCACAGGAAGGACAGAATCTGCAGTTGGAGGTCAATCAATTCAACTACTTCAAAAATAACAATACTAAGGACTGGGATGTAACTCACTGGTAAAGCACAGCTCACCCAGCATATATAAGGCCCTGGGTTCAATCCCCAGTAAGGCAAAAAATAAATAAGTAAGTAAATATATAAAAAATTCTCAAAAAAAAAACAGAATTGAGACATCTAAATTATATCATTTGTAATGTATAGAATAAATTTAAAAGTAGTCTAACACAGCAAAACACTATCCATTGTCAAATGAAAAAGAAGAAAAATCTAGAGAGATAATACATAAGATGTCCTTGATATTGATTTTAGCAGGAAAAAAAATTTAAAGCAGCCTGTAACATCTAGGCTCAAGTAAAATGTCTGTAATGAATGAAAAGATCGGAAATCCCAGCAGATAAAGAAAAACTATACATTCTAGAATTTAAAAGTCTGGAATTAAAAATTCACCATACAGCAAAAGTAGAGATAACAAAATCAAGCGTTATAACCTGAAGACAGATTCATAAAAATTATCCAGCGTGAAAAACAGAAAGCAAAAAACTGGGAAATAAGATAAACAGAGTGCCTCTGGGGCCTTGAGACAGAACCAAAAAGTCTAACGTAAATCACTAAAATCCCAGATTAGAAGACAGAATGGAGAGAAAAAAAGTATTTTAAGAGTAATGACCAAATACTTCCCAAAGTTAATGAATAACATAAATTTATACATTTCAGAAACACAGCCAACTCCAAGCAAGATAAATTAAAAGGAAAACAAACCTAAGTACTTCATACTCAAACTGATAAAAAAAAACCTAGAGAGAAAATGTTGAAGGCAGCCATGAATATTACCTATAGGGGGAGAACGGTTTGAATTACCACTGACATCTTGTCTGGTTCTAGAAAAAGCCAGCTTCCACGTTGAGGAGCCCAGGACAAAGAACCAGCATGTCTGGCCAACAGGCAGACAAACAAGGATCTGAAGCCAGACACAGCTACCATAAGCTTGGAAGAAGGTGTCTATTGCAAAAATGCCCAAGAGAAACCCACTTAACACTCTGCAAAACTGAATGTGAAGTCTATTTTGACCATAAAGAACCTGTTGGACAGTACCGCGCACCTATCCTTCCCCTTTCCTTAAACTCTCTAAGTTCTTTAATGAAAATAAACATAACCTGTAATTCCAGCAGCTCTGGAGGATCACAACTTCAAAGCCAGATTCAGCAAAAGCAAGACTCAGTGAGACCCTATCTCTAAATAAAATACAAAATAATGCTGGAGATGTGGCTCAGTGGTTGGGTGTCCCTGAGTTCAATCCTGATACCAAAAAGAAAATAAACATGATAGTTTACTTTCTGAAGAGAGGTCATACACAATTCTTACCAATTTAAAGATTCTTATTACAGTATCGTAAGAAAGATAGGAAATGTGCCTTCTCTTTTCAAGTGGAATTTTCAATTGATGTGAAGGAAATTACCTAAGATCAGGCAAATTTATCTGAGGTCATGAGGTTACTGGAAATACTAACAACACTCCTATGCTTCTATTCCTAATTTCCAAATCTTTACCTCCCCCTCAAAATCCAAAATGGTTAAGTACATTTAGAATTAGACTATAAGTGAAAAGAAAATACTAGTTCCTTCTTTGTCTCATCTCAAATCCTGAATCAGAAACCATCTTATGAAAAACATTCAGAAACCCTGCAATTTAATTACAGAATAGATACAAAAAGAAAGGCTTGAAAGCAGCACACTTCATTTCCTTTCTTTTACTTTTTCAGACACTAGAATCACAACACTTAATCTGAGGTTCCACTTCCTAGTCCCTCTCTATCCCTGACTTACCCTGAGGTTCCAAGTCAATCACATTCTTTGGCCTAAAAAAATGAGACAGCAAAAAATGAGAATGGGGAGGGAAAGAGATATACTAACAGAAGAAAAGAAAAAAAGATGCCTACATGTTAGAAAGAGGTTCTATCGCAATCTGCATCTTATTTCCCTTCAGTGACAATTATATCTTAAATTTGAATAGGACTTTAAAAGTTTTTCAAAGCATTTTCATATCTATTATTGCCAGTCTGTCCTCTTTCATTCCAAAAAGAAGCATGAAAGGTACAAATAACAGGGCTTCGTTTGACAATGAAGTACTGGTAGGCTAAGAACTCAATCTTCTCAGGGGGTCAACATGTTATAAGCTTTCTAATTTGTAAAATGTATAATTATAAAATATGACAAATACAAAAAATTTTTAAGTTTGATTTCCTTACCTGAAATTGGCATGCACATTTCAAACCATCTCCATCTTCTTTACAGACTCCTCCATATTTACACGATGATTCATCACAAACTCTTACATCAGACTCCCTCACATTTAATTCTGCAAGAAAGGAAAAAATTGTTTTATATGTATATATTTGGCTTTTTTTAAATCCAGATGTTCATAAACAAAAGAGCAAAGCCTTGAAATGTGTTGGGCATCCCATTCACAAGTATAACAATTAGACAATACACAAAAAGCAAGTTCTATAGAATGCAAAATGTTCAGTACACCCCA
Organism: Marmota monax; assembly: GCF_021218885.2. NCBI lineage: Eukaryota > Metazoa > Chordata > Mammalia > Rodentia > Sciuridae > Marmota > Marmota monax. The sequence goes on from NW_026695243.1 coordinate 1,930,221, forward strand.
GAGAAGCTTAATGACATGTCAAAAAGACACCCACCCCAAACTTGAAATTTCAGGATTTAACATAATCCCCAAAGGTAAATCTATGGAATATTTCTATTTTGGCTGCCAACTCCTTACAATAATCTTCTTACTATTGTTTTAATATTTTAGATTATTTTTCTAGTGAGTAACTTATTTTAAATGATAACAAATAAAAACAATTAGAAACAATCTTCTCTTGGTAGTGAAAATAAATTTAAATGATCATTCTAGACAAATTAACAATTTTAACTATGAATTATGAAGTGAACTTGGATTTTGTAATATGTATATATACGTATGTATATATAGAGAGAGAACATTTATGTATACAGAAGAGATTAAAAATCTTCATATACTTAAAACTTAAATGCCTGATTTAAATTTGCTTTACCACAGGAAGCAAGTCAAATCAAAATCACACATCATTCTATGATGATTTTATTCCTGCTCCAATACTGTCAGTCCTGCACTGAAAGCATCATATTAAGCTTTCTCTGAAAGCAAATAAATTGCTTCAGGGTTAGTGCTAAGTTGCCAATCACATGGAATTGGGTGAAAATCTCTACAATGCCATTTTCATATCCTCCTATTAGGAATTTGAGCCACAACAACAAATGCACTTCTGCAAAGAAAAAAACAAATGATTTTGTTGTTGCTGTTGTTGTTTTAAATCCCACTACAGTTGTGATAACATGGATCTGGGAGCAGGGAGGCCCAAGTTCACCTGAGACTACTGGTCAGCAGCTGAGTAACTCAGAAAAGTACAAGGTCTCCTGCATTCTAGGTCTTCATGAAGGTCTGGCAAACATTTCACGGAGTACCCCCAAGATATCCCCCACCCATGGTTATTTTCTATTTCTAGATTTCAAAGTAGGACTCAAGGAATGGGTCAAGTAGAGTCCAGTGTCTAGGGACATCTACCTTAGTGACATTTCATTGACCTCACTGATTCACTGGTTCTCACTGCTCTGCAATGGCGTCTTGGGTCTGACACTCCTAGGAACTGACAATCAAGTACCTAAATACACAAGGAATTGACCGGCAACCATAGTCATGTGTGAACCAACCACCCTGAACCAAGCACTACACTAGAGTAAGCACAATTTACCTAACTGTGGGTTGCGAGGGTTTTTTTGTTTTGTTTCTTTTTCTTAAATGGATCTCAAGTGCACAGAATTGGATTACTCTAAGTTCAAGCATCTGCACTTAAAATAAGAGCTAGCTTATACAGCTGTTTTGTTATTCTGTTTCACAAACCATTCTAGGTACAGGAGATGCTTTCTTAATTTCTTCTGGCTCTGGCTATGAAAGTGTTAGGCCCTTGGTCCTCCTCTCCCAATACTTGCTCATTGTCCTGTTTCCCTCTTGACCATGTGCTTTAGCTATTGAGGCTCCTGAGGCTCCATCCTAAGCATAGGGGTTTTTTTCCTATCTACTCACACTCCTGCTAGGAATTTAAACAAGATCCAGTTCCAAACACTATCAAATAAACAGCTTCAGACTCAAGGAAAGTAACTAAATATTAATTAAAGATCTACCCTAGAAAAGAGCATAAAAGTGCATAATATCTTTGCTCAACTACAGATTTAACCAAGTTCAAAGGCCACAGAAATAAGAATTGCACAATTTAACAAATAAAACTTAGTGTATTAACTCTTCTTTCCTTCCTTTAGAGGCCTAAAATTCACACTGAGTTCAATTACAATCTATAACACAATTAGATATAAAAGAAAAAACAAGAATAACTGAAGTTTTTAATATTGTCTCTGAGTCAAGATGGAGCTTAATCATAGGTTGCTACCTTAGCTTAAGATTCTTTTGAGTTATAATATGTTCTTCATGCTTTTATTTCACAGTATAGTGGATTGCATGCTAGAGAGGACCCAAACCATCCCTGCCACTAAGATTCACACATTTAGTGACCTCTCAAGATGGCCAGGCAAATGTTTGCCTGAAGGACTAAGGAATATTTTAGGAGAATGATCTTCCTCACCAAAGTGAAGCAGAAAAGCTTGGTCCAATAAACAAAGTCTTGAACAGAGGCAGGGATCTGAGGCACATTGTGGCATCTATCTATCACTTAGACTGCTCGCCCAGATCAGACCCAAGAGCTCATCATGACATAGACAGATGGGCTACAATAAGAAATTAAAGAATGTCTTGTCTGAAGTGACAAGACATAAAGACCTCTGCTTTGATGCTTACATGACAAGTTATAACAGAAGTGAGACACACGGGGGGCTGGGACCCACAACCGAGCCTGAGTATCTACAGCATACGTGGCAAAACACAAGGCCAAGAAGAAAAGTAGTGTCAGGCAAAGAGTTCCAATGCTGATAGCTGGAAGGACATGCCAATGCATACCTGTAGGGGCAGCAAACATCACACGAAGGAAAGAACAGCTGCGACGTGACAGAGGCCCAGGGAAACACCCTTTGGTGACACTAAAGAAGGGAGGCATTTATGAGGGAGCTAGAGATCTGCTATGGTTTGAATGTGTCCCCCAACAGCACATGCGTTGGAACCTAATTCCTCAGGGCAGCCTAGTGGGAGGTGTCTAACTCATGGGGAGGGAGCCACATGAATGAATAATGCCTTTCTGAAAGAAATGGACTAGCTATGTCAGAAATTAAATCCCTTTTCTTTTTTCTGCACATGCTCACATGCCTGTCTGCTTTCTACCATGAGGTAGTACAAGGCCCTCACCAAATGAAATAGCCAGATTTCTCAGCCTTTAGAACCATGAGCCAAAATAAACATTTTCTTTATAAATATACACAATCTCACGTATTCTGATATAGCAACAGAAATGGACTAAGACAAGGTACTATTATCAATAAGAGTAAAAGTTATGAAATTCTGATTACTCTGGCTACTAGTTATATCTTATTTTATGTCTATCTTGCAATCAAATACTGTTATTTTCATGTGTTCATGTGTTAAATATGATTAATTGATCAGAAAGAATTTATTAAGCATCTACTATGTACCTAATTACTATGCTAAGAATTTGGAATACACAGGAAAATATATAACAGGAGGCTTATGATCCTGCTACCATATGGAACAATTAGTGATGATTTCAATATAGTGAATAATTAAGGGGATAAATGGGTAGTACTGTCTATAATTTCTCTAGGAGTTTCAAGAAGTTGAGGATAAAAAGGGATTTGAAGCATAGGGTGCAGAGACAGAAAAGGCGAGAACTTGCATTGACTTGAAATTTTAACAAGGTTTTTTTTTTTTTCTGATAATAAAACATAGATAATTATAAAGAACTTAGAAAAGATGTTTAAAAAGAAAATCATCTTAATTGCCCACAACATGTAATATTAAGATAGAAAAGAGAATTTTTTTAATGTACAAAAATTATGTAAGTGAAAGTAGAGACAAAGTAATTTAATAGTATGCAAAAATAGTATTAATGCTGTGGTTCTCAAACCATGTTCCTTGGGAAAACTGTTGTCCTAGACTAGGATGTAAACTTCATTAAAATCAAGAGTTTTATTTGCTCATTTGCAATAAGAAAAAAGCAATGGATTATATATGAATACACATCCAGTATAGCTCCACGTAATGTATAACCACAAGAATGGGAAGTTATGCTCCATGTATGTATAATATATCAAAATACACTCTGCTGTCATGTATAACTAAAAAGAACAAATAAATTGATTTTTTTAAAGCATTGGAAAAAAATGGTCTCATTTCAAGGAAGTTTTTATTTCACTTTTATTTCTTAAACCTTCAACAGCTGATAATACCTCTTTACCAGCTATCAATAAAATGTTCAACAAATAAAGAATGTTTCAGAAAAATTCCAACAGTTTTATAAGAACAAGGTCATGAATATACATCTTAAATTCTTAAGTTGTTTTATACTTGTGGCCACCACTAATTACCTTCCTCTTTTTTTTTTTTTTTTTTTGGGTGCTGGAGATTTAACCCAGGAGCACTTCACCACTGAGCTATATCCCCAGCACTTTTTGATTTTTTTTAATTTGAGACAAGGTCTCATCAAGTTGCTTAGGGCTTTGATAAATTGCTGAGGATAAACTTCAACTTGTGATCCTCCTATTGTGAGCCAGGATTACAGGCAGGCACAACCACACCCCACTATTCACCTCCCTTGAATCTAAGCTCCCCATCTTTCTGAGTAAGGAAACCCAGCTAACTAATCTGTACTTCTCAGCCTCCCTAACTCTGTGCCACAGCTCATATATAAGCAGTGTCCCATCCTCTTTCATTCTTCATTTTTTTTCCTGACAGAACATACCTACATGCTAAGATTGGAATAGATGGAAGGTAGAGATCAAGATGATAGGTTCAGGAAGACAGGAGAGCAAGAGGGTAGGAGAAGAATCATGGAATCACCATACCTACTGTGGACTCAATCCTCCAATTATTGTTGTAGGAAATAAATGAATGATAACATAAGACAATAAAGCCATCATCGTATAAGCCACTGTTGGTCAGGCTGCCCTGATGTGGTGAAACACAATCCACTTATAATAATCACACAGATTTAATTAAGACAAACATTTCTAAGCAAGAGTTGACAGAATTTATGCTACATTGAAATCCACATTTATGAATTCATCAAGAGACTTCCTGGTACTCTGCCTCCCAACAACTGTGAGAACCAATACCTTAGCTCAAACTCACTACAGAAGAAATCTATTCAGGGATCATCTTCTGAATGTTTCAAGTATTCTGTACAATACCAGGCATCCAGAGGGCACTCTGCTATCTGTCCATGATGACAATTACATACCTGTCTTCTACAGCCAAAAACAGAAATTCAGCAAAATGGACAAGCCATTTCTAAGACCCTCAAAAGTCAATTCTCCAAATAGAAATATTTTACACAAAGAAGCACCCAGAAGAGTGAAAACAAAAATATTTTGCTCTGGTTGCAAAATCGGTCCATCAAGCAATTCTCAAAATGCAAAATTTGTCTTAAATTTAATTAACATTTTAAAGCTGGGAAACAATGCACACTAGGGGAAGGAACCCTGCTGACTGAACCTGAGCTCCCAAAATTCCCAAGGTTTGGCACCACTCACTGGGTTCAGGATGCCATTCAAACTAACACCCAGCAGCCCTCCAGCATGGTATGACTTTCTACCACCTTTCCAGTACACAGAAGGTGGTTCTGTTTAGCTGACACTAACTCAGAGCCAAAAGAGAAAAGACATGTTACAAGAGAATGCAGGGCTTCTCAATCTGAGCACCATAGACATTTGGGGTCAGATAATTCTTTGTCGCAGGTATTCTCTTTGTGCACTAGAGAATTTTGAACATCCCTGGCCTATACCCTGGCCTCTACCCACTAGCTAACACAGTAGGACCACACCAGCTGTGACAAACAAAAATGTCTCCAGACATTACATTATCAACTGGATCACCTCCAGTTGAGAACCACTGCAAAAACTGAAACCAAAGGCTTCATATGTTTGATGCCCTAAGACAATCATTATAAGGAAAGAGTCAAATAAGAAGCAATTTGCAAAATCTCAGCATATTTCTACAGCTATTTTTCATTTCAGTGGTGGTATCTAAATATACTGACTTCAAGTTTATGTCAAGCCAAGGTTCAAAGTAGAGGCCCCAGCTATAATGATGCCTTAACTGCAAATAAGCCTGGCTTCCTCTCTCTCTCTTCCTATCAAGACCTCATGGTCAACAAGGACCTCCTATTCTAAAGGTCCAACACTTTTTTAAGTCTTTAAACTTTTCCTTTTATAGATTTTCCAACTCTCTTCTTGCTCTTTCTATAGTAGAAGACATTCAATAATACGCCCCCCCCCCAACACACACACACACTCTGACTTCTTATTAGCTCATTCCTTTTTCCTCTCCTACTGGTCCAGTCCCTGACTAAAAACTCTTAGAGGTTGTCTCCAGTTTAATCAACTCTTTTTTTTTTTTTACTATTTATTTTTTAGTTTTAGGTGGACACAATATCTAATTTTATTTTTATGTGGTGCCAAGAATCGAACCCAGTGCCTCATGCATGCTAAGCGAGCTACCACTTGAGCCACATCCCCAGCCCTGTTTAAGCAACTCTTGAGATTAACCAAAGTGTGCCACCCACAGACAAATGTTTCCAGCACAAGGAATCCTCACTCTCTAGAACAACCATGAGCACTTTAACTCCAACCAGGGTTAACTGTTCTTGAGCTTCAATCTAAGTCATACAGCCTAGTTATACACCCTGTATCTGTTGCCATAATTACATGATGTCAACATCTCATAAAGAGTGAAAATAAATTGTTTCTATGAAAACTAAAACTGAAGACTTGGAAAAGGTGAGCTGCTTTAAAGAAAACTACAGTTAAATTTAGAAATCTTCATTTAGAAGTCTTCAAGTTCATTTTTTTAAAAGATCAAAACTGGAATTTGTAAATCAATGCCAAATGTGTTTTAGCTCAGTGGTAGAGCACTTGCCTAGCACATGTGAAGCACTGGGTTTGATCCTCAACACCACATAAAAATAAATAAATAAAATAAAGGTATTGTGTCCATCTACTACAACTAAAAATATATTTTTTTTAAAAAATGTATTTTAAGGGCTGTGAATATGGCTCAGTGGAAGAGTGCTTGCTAGCATGCATAAGGCTCTGAGTTTGATCCTCATTACTAGGAGGAAAATATATGTACATGTACATTTTTGTTCAAAAAAGAGGAAACAATTCAAGAAATAATTCTGCGCCCTCTTTCAAAATATAATTTATTAGATAACTACTTATGCCTGGCACAGTGGTGCACACCTATAATCCCAGCTGCTCTGGAGGCTGTTGCAGAAGGATTAAGGGTTCAAAGCCAACCTCAGCAATTTATCAAGGCCCTAAGCCTATCTCTAAATAAAGTGTGAAAAAGGGCTAGAGATGTGGCCAGTGTAGTTAAGCGCCTCTGGGTTCAATTCCAGGTACCCCCCCAAAGAAAGTTTATTTTTAAATCAAAATAAAATGCCACATGCATTTATAAATCATTTTTGTGACTCCCCACTTAACTTTCTCAACCAACTATCAAGAATCTTAAGGGCCAGGCATGGTGGCACACACCTATAATCCCAGAGGCTTGGGAGGCCAAGGCAGGAGGATTTCGAGTTCAAAGTCACCCTCAGCAACTTAGTGAGGTCCTGAGCAACTTGTCAAGACCTTGATTCAAAATAAAATACAAAATAGGGCTGGGGATGTGGCTCAGAGGGCGAGTGCCCCTGAGTTCAATCCCCAATAACCACCCCCCCACAGAAAAAAATAATCTATAGAACCATGACAAGAGGGCTCCTACTGTACATAAAATGTTCTGCCCTCAGCTGCCCATCATGCCATCAACCCATCTTTGTGCTCTCACCGCATTCTCATGCACCCACTACTTCAAGTATTTAACCTGGCTTCCCCACTCTTATTAAAGCCACGTCATCTGCTTTTGCCAGTGCTGTTTCTAGTCTCCAGAGCACTGCTAGGGAAAATCCTATAAATTAATACTCTCTAATGTGGAAATCACCTCTAGTTGACTTCTTACTGTCTCCACATAAGACATATTTTTTTACTTTGTTCTTAAATACAAAATTTCAATGAGTTTATACTCACTGCCTAGATATTAAAAATTTCTGGGGAGCCATCCCCTTTTCAGAAAAGGACACCAATCTAATCCAACAGGACCAATGCTGAATGATTCCACACCCAAAACAAGCCCAGCTCATTCCTGAACTTGTATCCAATCAGACAAACCAATTCTATGATCTCTATACTAAAAACAGCAAAAATATTTTAAATATTTAAACATTTACAATATCCCTCACCAGGAAATGGTGTGGTATAGCCATGGAATATTATACAGAAAGTTAAAGATATGTATCATGACATATAATATTATGAAGATATTAGTGTTAAAAATGAAGACAAAAACATAAAACTATATACATACCTGCAATTAGACTTAAAAAACACATGTAAGAAAATCCAGCCCCGAAAAAACAAAAATGGAAACAGCAACTGTATAAATACCAGTTGAACAGCAGGTGATTTTTTTCCTCTTTTCGAGTTTATATGTTGGTTATTATTTTTAATGGAGGGGGTGTGATTTCAAATCACTGCTGAGACACTGTTATGTAACACATGCTAGGTCTTCACCTTTTAGGTAATCACTTTCCCTTAGTATTATAATGTTTTAAGGATATAATGTACTTAGAATATGTATGATGCATAACAAAGGATCACTTTCTTTTCCTCATTTATGACTACAACTCCCAACCAATCTGAAGAGAAGCTTTAAGGACAAGAATCACTGAAAATATAATTTGGGGTAAAACGAAGCAATAGATGTTATAAATATTGGCTTCAAGTTCCAGCAAATCAAAGAATTAAAAATTAAATTTTCTTGAGCTGGGGTATAACTCAGATGCATGAGGCTCTGGGTTCAATTCCCAGCACACACAAATTAAATTTTCTTTAACTTGTTGATTAAATTAACCATATTATAGTATTTACCTTCTATAAAGATGTGAGGGAGAAAATAAACTTTATTTAATATTTCATGATACAAAATCACAAGCAGTTTACATTAATATTAAAAGCATCAACAGCAGTGGTAACTAAAAATTCTCAGCTATATTTAAGGAAAGAAATTTTACATACACCACACAATTATGTGACTCTGATATTTTTTATTCCACTCTACGTGCTACTGCCAAACTACCCTTTGTTAAACAACACTTTGATCCTGTCAATCCTCCACCCCCACACCTGCTTTCCCTGCTGCCTACACTTCAATTCTAAATGCCTTGTCAGGATGCTTCAGGCAAGGTGACAGAGAGGACAGCTACTGCAGGATCAGATGCAAGAACAGACCTGGATCCCAGATGGAGTATTAAAGGCACCCAGGATGGTTCCAGGCATCTCCAGTCCTAGGGAAAGCCCCAGGAAACAGTAATCATCTCTCCTTCCCTCCCTCTGGTTCGGAATCTCAGGTTCTAACACTAGCTTAGCAAACCTGTAACATGTTTCCTTCTCAATAGATCAATACTGAATCTCTTATGTTATTAAAAATAATCACAAAAAATCCATTTTCTGATATGATACATTGAGATTTTTAAAAGGCAGTATTTTTTATAATATACAACATGAACTTTTTAATGCCCATAAAAAATCTGAAAGATAAATAGATGGATAGATATCTCACAGGGAATGTAGCTCAGTGGTAGAGCATTTGCCAAGCATGATTAAGGCCCTGGTTTCATTTCATTATTATCATTTGCAGTACTTTTCCCCAGTACTGCAAATGATAATAATAATTTGAACTTTTCTTCATTATTCTGTATTTTTCTGAATTCATTTTTATGATGATCTTGTAGTACTTTTAAAATTAGATAAACAATTACATGCTGTAGCATGTAAGAAGCTTCAAAGTACTATGCTAAGAAAAGAAGTCAGGCACAAAAAGTCCACACATTTTCTGATTCTATTTATATAAAATGCCCAGAAGAGGTAAAGCTTTAGACAGCAGTCTCTACATGATTTCCAAGGGTTAGGGAAGAGGGGTAGGACTGATGGTCAGTAGTGACAAGAGATTCTTTCTGGAGTGATGGAAATGTTCTGTAATTAGATAGCACATAGTGATGACAGTTGTGCAAGAGAATGAATGTACCAAAATCAATGAATTATACTTTAAAATGATGAATTTTACACTATGTGAATTATCTCAACTAAAAATATTTTTTTAAAAAAATCAGACAAAACAATCACACTATTTATATTTAGGTAAAATTTAACAACAAATAAAGAAGCTTTATAATTTTGTGTTGAAGAGGCTACCCTGGTTCTCTCACTTACCATCTGTGTAACCTTAATAATTTACCACTTCTGGGTCCATAGTAACAATACTTCTCTCATAATACTAATAGAGGATCAAATGAAAATATGAAGGTATTTAGAGCAGTCTGTGACATATAATAAGTGCTACAATAAGTGTTGGCTACTGTTTTTTTTTTTTTATTAGCATCAGTGTTGGAAAAAGGTGTTGAAAAACGAGTACTTGAACCCACTGTGAGTGTACATATTGGCAAACCTCTCATGTGACCATATGTATTGCAATTTTAGTTATCTTTATCCTTTTACCCAACTGTTCTATTTCTAAGAAATGATGATGAAGATAAAAGGAAAAAATACCAAAAAATATATACAAGACTGTATATATTTTCATAACAGCAAAGGAAAAACAGGAAACCAACCTAAGTGTCCATGTGTTAGGAAGTAATTAAACAAATTATTGATAAAATATTACACAGATATTAAAGTGTAGAAATACATGTAGGAATATGAAATGGAGAGAAGACTAAGACCCACAGTGAAAGTGAACAAAGGTTATTAAATTATACATACATGTTTACATATATATTTTAGGATTTTGCAAGTACATTCAACAGGCTTCCTTAATCAACCATTTTTAAAAATTAATAAATGTACCTAAACAAAAGAAGAATGCCTTTTAGGGAGGAAAGAAGAGAAGGAATGGGATTGTACTGGGAATTGGAATAGAGAAAACTACGCTGTATGCATTTTATGAATATGTCAAAATAAACTCCACTATTATGTGTTAACTATAATGCACTAAACATTTTTTTAAATTTTTTTAAAAAGAAAAAAAGGGCTGGGGCTGTAGCTCAGTGGCAGAGCGCTTGCCTAAGCACATGTAAGGCACTGGGTTCAACCCTTACCACAACATAAAAATAAATAAATAAAGCAAAGCATACTATCCATCTACAACTATTAAAAAAAAAAAAAAAGAATGCCTTCACTTCTATTTCTAACCACTTTTCCTTAGTGTCTGCAAGACTAATAGAACAGGGCCAGAACTCAAGAAACTCACCCACAGAGACAAAAGACCATAAAACAACTGGCAAATTGGCACTGGAGAACTTTTTCCTAGAGTAAAAATTGGTGTAATAATCTCTCAACAGACCACATAAATTAAATGACGCTCATACAAAATAGCATTGAGAAACCGTAAAAGATTTCTTCCTCTTTGGCTGAAACTACCAAAAATCAAACTTAAAAAGACATTATTAGTACAACCTTAAGCCCCAGCAAACTGTAGTAGTAGAGTTAAAAAAGAAAGAAAAAATGCCTAGATTTAATTAAATCGTAATTTAGGAAGTGCTTATGCTTAAACTTAAAGAAGCAAATAATAAAAGGTAATACTATCATCAGTACTATCTAAAAATTTTTCTCAAACCACTTTAAAGAGGTAGGCAGTAGAGAAGCTATGAAAAATGAACAGACACTAAATAAATAAATAAATGGACAGATGTAAGACTGAGCTGACTTGTGAACAAAAGAGAATCTAAAGATATCAATTAGGCTGTGAACAACAAAATTGTTAACAGGAACATCAGCAGTTTAGTTTCACTTGCAAACAATATTAGATGAAAACTGATACAGCAAAATAAACTGAACTTCAAAATCCCAAAAGAAGATGTAACCTCTAACAGTAGGTCCAGTACAAGTAGAAAAAAAAAAAAATCAAAGCAAACAACTAATATTTTTTAAGAAAGCAAAATTTTTCTGTTATCAAATGAATTTCAGCATAAACATTAAGAGATTACAGAATAATAATCTGAGCCACTTGGGAAACTGAGGGCTGAAGGATCACAAGTTCAAGGCCACCCTGGCTAGGTCCTTTAGCAACTCTGTCTCAAAATAAAAAATAAAAAGAGCTCAGGATGCAGCTCAGTGGTAGCATACCAAAGGATTCAATCCCTAGTACCACAAAAGAAAGAAAAAGAGACACATTACAGAAGAAAATGGCAATTATAGATTGTTTTATATTTTTCCATATTCCTCAATTTTTCTACATAGATTATATACTGGTCTTTTAACAAAAAAAAAAAAAAGAAGAAGAAGAAGAAGAAAAAAAAAGTGTATGTTCCCACACACACACTTTTTTTCAACCACAGAGAAGAATGAATATTTCCTTAAAAAGTGAGAGAAATGGATTGTGGTTGAAAATATAATACCTTCCCAAAGTTTCTGAAGGCAGAATAGAATGTTAAGAGCTTGACAACCTTAACTGACTTTTGAAAAAATGATGGGGCAACTGATCCATGGAAAATATATGACACTTTTTAAAAATAAATGGACTTGAAGAGTAACAAAGGATTTACAATAAATGAAGTCACCTAATAAAAGTATACACTAGGAGGATTTTAAGATTTAAACAGAATTTTAAAATACATGAAAAGTATGCCAAGTTCCTCATACCTCATTTCTCCCATGAGAGAAGCTAATAATAGAATTAATAAAGGAATAATGAAAATAGTTCTGTTAAAACAATGTTTCTAACGATGTGAAAAAGGAGGGAGGAAGAATAAATGCTTGAAGTGACCTAACCCAGCTTAAAAGAAATGGAGCTTTAAATTCCATTAAAGAACCACAGAAGAGCCAGCCATGGTGGTGTTTGCCTACAATCCCAACAACTCAGGAGGCTGAGGCAGAAGAACCACAAGTTCAGGGCCCGCCTCAGCAACTTAGTGAGGCCCTGTCTCAAAATTAAAAATAAAAAGGAGCCTGGCAGTAGAGCACACCTATAATCTCAGTGGCTTGGGAGGCTAAGGCAGGACGATTGCAAGTTCAAAACCAGCCTTAGCAACTTAGCGAGACAGTCTCTAAACAAAATATAAAAAGGGTTGGGGATGTGGTTCAGTGTTTAAGCGCCCCTGGGTTCAATCCCTGGTACCAAAAATAAAAATATAAAGGGCTAGGGATGTAGCTCAGTGGTTAAGCAGCAAACTGGTTAAATCTCCAGTACCTCAAACCCCCCAAAAATGCAGTACCCCCAAAAAATAAGGGAAATTAATAGCAAATATGAATTTAAATAAAAATGGATGGTTATAATTTTGGAAGACAGTAGCAAATGTTGGTGAGGCTATAGAAGAGAGACCACACATACATGACTGGTGAAAATATAATATGGTGCCACCATCCTGAAAAACAATCAAGCAGTTCTGCAAAATGCTCAAGTTACCATGTGACCCAGAAATTCTACTCCAAGGTGTATTACCCAAGAAAAAAAAAATAAACAAACCTTCTAGCTTTATTGGCTCTTAGTTGACTTAAAAATCATTTTTGGAGGTCACACAGCTGAGCAATATATTATTACTCTCCCACTAGCTTTGCTGTAGATAACACCTCTGCATGTGGGTTATGATGATAATGGTTGCCTAGGCTACTTCCCAGGGACATCAAGGCTGCTTTTGCTGAAGACATACCTCTTCCTTTGGGCCTGCAGATATCCAACAGGATGACTAGACAAGAGAAACAGGCCTGGCATTTCTGTCTTCATACTGTGTCTGTCTCCTTTGTGGCCCAGGCTTTAGATGCCTACAGCCACCATGACCAGAAACAGAAGACCATAAAAGAAGGGAAAACAGGTGGCACCTGAGTTCCTAGAGGATAACTATTCCTAAAACAGGCATAAATAATCCTCCCCTTTATCAGCCTATCTCCATCCTGGTTATTCTTACCCCATATCTGTAACTCCTTAACTCCCTAGAGTTGAGAAGCTGTTTTGCAAGCACTATTGCTTCTCCTTTCTTTGGCTACTACTGAATAAAGCTCTTTCTTCTCCTCTCACTTGTCACTCTCTGGAGTCACTGGCCTTATCAAGCAGCAGCCAAATTGGACTTTTTCTTGGTTTCAGGTATATACATACCCAAGAGAACTGAAAACGTATGTCCATACAAAAATTTGTATATGACTGTTCAGAGCAGCACCATCTATAATAGCCAAAAAGTGCAACAACGCAAATGAAATAAAATTCGATATTATCCACACAATGGATTATTATTCAGAAAAAGAACAGAGTGCAATGGAAGTTACAAATATAGGCAGGAAAGGAGTTCAGACAGGTAAGGACAAGGCACTACAGAAATAAGGATTTGTATGAACTTGGCAACTATGAATAACAGGAATGAGAGAAGGAATGTTCATTTACTCCAAACAGGCTCTCCATTCCAAATTAAGAGCATCACAGTTCACCCAATCTATACAGCAGCAGAGGCTAAGGCAGAAAAAAAGTGAAGGAAACATATCAGTTGGATGAGGGCCATCAGAGTAAAGAAGTGGTGACTCTAGTTCATTCTGGCTATGTGGAAAGAGCACCTAAAGCTTCTGGAAAGTCCAAGTTTACAAGAGAAAGCAGAAATCCAGTCTTTAAAGTGAAACCTCTATTTTTTTTTCTTTTTCTTTTCTTTTCTTTTTGGTACTGGGGATTGAACCCAGAGGCACCACTGAGCCATATCCCCAGGCCCTTTGTATTTTTTGAGACAGAGTTTCCCTAAGTTGCTTAGGGCCTCACTAAATTGCTGAGGCTGTCCCAGAACTTGCAACCTTCCTGTCTTAACCTCCTTAATCGCTGGGATTACAGGAGCCCCAGTTCTGTAGATTTTTTTCTGTAGATTTTTAATGGTTAACAACCAATGCAACTTTTTCAAACACTGCCTAGGCCAACAGTTCTCTTAATTTTCCCCATGTTATTATTTTTCACCATGCTTCCAGTTCCTTCACAGTTCCATCTTCCCCAATTACAGACTATTTCTAAAATCACAATGTCCAACCCTTTAAAAGCCTACCTTGCTCTGGAGAACAAATGCCAAACTTTCACATTAGCCTTAAAAGCCCTTCCACTAATGGTGGCAACTTGTACTGCATCTCCTGCCTTCATTCCTGCCCCCTCGCCCCAGGGCAATATTCCCAAAATACTGTCTTCACTTTCCCACCTTCAAAACTTGCCATTTCCTCGGCCTAGAATACCCTTCCCAACTCTTCTCAGTTGCTATGTTCATTCTGTCTTTAATCCATCCCACAAATAAATATCCAATGGGCAATTAACTGTGCCAGACACTATGCTACACACTGTCTATACAACACTACACCAAACAGGCAAAAATCCCCACCTTCAAGGAGCTATATAAAGGAAACAGATAATAAGTTAAGACAAAAGCATGAAGGAAGATTAAGATGGGAGAGAAGACGGAATGAGAGGTGCAAAAAGTTGCATTTTTTTATTGCTTTTTTTATTTTTTAGTTATAGTTGGACACAATCCTTTTATTTATTTTTATGTGGTACTGAGGATCAAACCCCAGGGCCCTGCATGTGCTAGGCAAGTGCTCTACCACTGAGCCACAACCTCAGTCCCCAAAAAATTGCAATTTTAAGGCATCATTTTGAAGGTGACATTAGAGCAAAGACTGAAGATGAAGGGATAAATAACTGGAACAAGAAAGTCCCAGGCAAAAGAAATATCAACAACAAAGGCCTCAGAGGCAAAAGTGTTTCAAGCTAACATTCAACTCTGTCTTAAAACCCAACTCAAGTGCCACTTACTCTGGGAAACTACTTTTAATTTCTAGAATCAGAATTATTCATTTCCCCAACCCTGTATCTGTTCCTTCCTTCAGGCACCTTGTACAGTGGAAACCCTCCTTTTGAGCATAAAGAATGATCATGATCAATCAAAAGTCAGTTAAAGCAGAAAATTATTCACAAACAATACATATTTTAACCATTTTAACTTCAAATATACACCTTTTCTTTGAGCATGAGTATGTAGATAAACTACTCTGATAATCCATTGTCTATGATGTCCCTTGCCTTTAAGTAAAACAGGGACTTAGAAATAATTGAAATGTTTTCTGGGAAATTCATTTAAAAACTGACAGAGCTCTCTCACAGTTTAAGTTTTCTTGATCACAAATGCAATTCGCTCAAAGGCAGTTCTTTCAGCACCATGCCTTCATCAAGTCTTTCCAAAGCATTTCATAAAAATAACTTTGTATCCATATTTCTTGATTTGTGTAATATTTATTAAGTTATACTCACAAGTACCAGTGGCATACATAAGTTTGAATATATATAACTAACTCTTAGAGAACAGAAAAATCAAATGATACACATGCCAACTACAGCAAACCTACCAATTTGAGCCTCTGTATAATAGTTGTGGGTATTACCTAATATGGTTTACCAAGGAAATGATTAAACCAAGATGTCAAATCAAACCCAACAAAGGATTTGAATAGATACTTCTTCAAACAAGATATACAAAGGCCAATAAGCACATGAATATTTGCTTAACATCATTAGTCGCTAAGGAAATGCAAATCAAAATCACAGTAGTACACAACTTCATACCCATTAGAATGGCTATACCAAAAAAAAAAAAAAGCAAGCATAGAATGTGAAGAAACGGAACCCTCAGACATTAATGATGGGAAGCATAAAATGCTTTGGCAATTACTCAAAAATGTTAAACAGAGTTACCATGTGACCCATCAATTCTACTCTTGTACACCTAAGAGAACTGAAAACATAAGTCTACACAAAACTTGTATATAAATGTTACAGCAGCATTATTCATAATTAAAAAGTAAAAACAACTCAAATATCCATTAATGGAGCAATGGATACACAAAATATGGTACAGCCATACAGCAGAATATTATTGTCATAAAAAGTAATGAAGTTCTAATACACGCTACCATATGGATGAACACTAAAAACATTATGGTAAGTGAAAGAAATAGACACAAAAGACAACACATTGTCTTTATCCAAAATAGGAAAATCCATAGAAACACAAGGTAAATTAGTAGCAGCCAGAGGACAGAGAAAAGTAGAAATGTAGAGTGACTGTTGACAGGCATTGGGATTCTTTTGGGGGTGAAGAAAATGTTATGGAATTAGTGTCTAACTTTGTGAATATACTAAAAACCACTAAACTGTACACCTTTAAAGAAATTTAAATGCTACTAGTGTTCAATAAATGATTGTTAGTGGAGAGAAGGCAGGCCCAGGCGTACTACTAAGCAGACATTTCCACCAGAACACATTTGTTAGAGGCCAACTACCTCTGTCAGACTCTGGCCCTGGAGGACAGAGATGCCTCACATATATTTACCTTACCACCTAGTGTATCATAGTAAATCAAAGTTCACTAAATTAATTAATATCCAGGACTCTAGAAGAAACGTGTCCTGATCCAGATTCCACAATTAGAAAAACTCACTTTTTTATCCCCCAAAATTCTAAATTCCCACTAAAATGGCACTTCTCTTAATCTGACATTTATTCTATCCATATACCACAAGCCATTCTTACCATCATATAACAATCCAGAGGGCCCATGTTTAACTGCTGTGACATTTTTTTGAAATATTTTTTATTTGTAGATGAATACAAAAACTTTATTTTTTATGCGGTGCTGAGGATCAAACCCAGTGCCTCACTCATGCTAGGCAAGCACTCTACCACTGAGCCACAACCCCAGCTCCACTTCTGTGACATTTTTAAAACCTAGTTCAAATTCTCTACCTTATGTCTATCACCAAATGCTATTTATTGGGCTCTTCATGTGTTCTTCTGCCGCTTTAGCATATTCCCTAAGATAGAAATGCCTCATATGTTTCATCTCAAACACCCTAAAGAAAAAAAAAAATTTCTAAATTAAAAAATCACTTATTCATGTTAGAAGTGGGAAAAAAAATCACACATTTTGGGTTACCTGGTCTCCTGAGCTCAATCATAAATGTCATGGGTGCCAAACTTTTTTTCTTTGAATGAATAAAGTACTTTCTCATATGTTAGAATTTGAAAGGAAAATAAAAAGATAAAAAAAATCAAAGGTAATAACCAATAAGCCTGTCCAGAATGAGTGGCATACTGAGGCAAGAAAACAACAAAAAAGGGCTATTTAGAGCAAGAAGACATAAACAAAGGACCCACTGCTTAGGGAAGATGTCGTAATATCAAAAGACAAAAGGACAATGCAGACCCATTCAGCTTCTTTGCTTGTCTTCATGAAGGAGCCTGATCTTCAAACTGGAAAGGTTAGAATTTTAACAAAAGGGAGCTAACATCTAAGATGAGTAGCTTGGATAGTGGACAGAAACGGAATATAAAACTAGTTCAAAAGTATCTACTTTCTGATCAAATTTAACACTGCACAATACTTAAAAAACTTTCACATCCGACAAAAAAAAATTACTCTAACCAGTAGTTATTTAAGCTACCTTGACAAGGCAGCAGGAGTCAGAAATGAAAAGAATGCATCCTCAATCTTCAAAAAACGGGACATGTAAATTCAGAAAAGCATCTATGGGTTTTCTTGCCACATATTAGCTAAAAAATTCTAGAATGAGTAAATAACAAGTCTTTGAATACAGTTTATGGAAAGCCACCACGGGGACCTTTACACTAAGGCAAGCTCCACACCTTTGCTTTTTGATAGGATTACTAAAATGGAGAAAAAAAAAAAAAGATGATACAGACATTTACACAACTGATTCCAACAAGACAATCTGACCAAATCTTTTAATGAGTGTATGATAAACAAAATGGAAAATGTTGAACAGCGGTAGCTGGAAAATCTGTTGAACTCAACCAAGAGGATTTATAGCTGGTTGAACATATCAGTGACTCATGCATCAACATCAACCAACTTTATAGGCAGTCTCCAGTAAACATCACAGGGTTCCACCCTTTCCCACAATCTACATAACTTCTGTTAATTTAATTAAAAAATTAATAAAGTCATAGACCTGCTCTTCACTTTGTACATGCCTCAAAGCTTAGTGGCCCAACATACACAGTCAGACAGAATAAAGCTCCAGAAGAGTCATGGTGGGCTGAAGTGGTGATCCAAAAGCAAAAATGAAAGTCCATAGAAGTCAGGGCCAGCATTTAGATTTTAAAACTCAAATACATGAATAAGTATATAACATCATTAAAAGACCTACACACAATCTTCAATTGCATTAACAGATGCTTATATCCAGACTGTCTCAAATAGTTCTCAAGTTCATCAATTAAAAAACACACGTATTTCCATATGAGTTTTTCCCAGTCTTCATCCTTTAACAGTTACAAAAAGAATCTATAAATTTCATTTAGTTAATACTTTAGCTTCAGACCTAGAGTCATTCAAGTGTCTCTTAGGACTAGAAAACGTTTTATTTGATCAGTCTAATTTATTGACATTTTTATCAGTCACAAATATTCCTTGAAAGAAGGCTCTGATATTATTAAATCGAAGTCTCTCTTATAATAAAAGAAACCAAAAACAAAAAAATTAAATAACCTGCCCCAAGTTACCCAGCTGCTTTTTACCAATGGCCATGACTCCTAGATCCCATGCCCTTTTCCCCACATCATGTGGGTTTCCAGTTCTCTATTTCCTTTTTAAAAACAACCTCTGCATTAAAGAGTTAGAAGGCATACAGAAAAGAAAAAAAAAAAAAGAAAATCAACCAATACACACCATATTTTGTTAAAGACAACTTTGCTTAGCAAAAACAAATAACCATAGCATATTAGTCTGTAAAATATTTTGACATGTGTGATCACTTGCAAGTTTGATAACCAATATTTGTTTTTTTCTAAAAAGGCACTCTAATATACAAATTGCTTTTATTCTTAAATAAAGTATGCTTACTTATTAAAGCCCTATCTCATATCCCACTTACCATTAGAAAAAGTTATTTCATGGATGGAAAGGCTTTTAACGGACATGCCATTGTTAACTGTTCTCAAACCCCATCCCCCCCTCATAAAACATACCATGTGAAATTATTAAAAGGTTTTAGGCCTTCAAACATAAAAGGCAGGCCAAAACCTTAGCCCTGGGCTGAGACCCCTCTCTTGCTCCTTCATCAGCCCTCCCCTCTACCCCAAAACAATGCCTCTTCAGAGCCAGAAGGTACAAAGGTTGTCTGGCAGGCTAGCCAGCAGATTCCTGGTGGCCTCCTGTCCATCCTTCTTCCCCCTTTCCCTGGGTTTAAAGACTAGTGGTGGTTTGAGAACTGACAAAAGGACAAGTTAGTAAGCATTATCTTATAATTAGTAGTATCTACTAGGCCAGCCTCAGGACCAACCCACCCACCCCCACCCCGGAAGAGACCTGGATGCCTTTCCTTGCCCCAGGCCTGAATCCTTGGGTTCCTCTGGGACCCCTTTAGAAAGGAAGAGGAAACTTAAATGCCCCGTACCCTCCTCCCCGGTGTCATCCATTAAAGCCCCAGCAAGCTCTTTGTTTCCAACAGCTGTGGGAGGGCAGGCGGCCTTGGAGAGAGGGGAGAGGTCATTCCCTAGCTCCCCTGGCTGCCAATCTCTGGGCTCTCCCTCTGGCAAAACACAGAGACACAGGCACATCACCCTCTCCTTTTTGCACAACCATCTTAATAACCCAGGGGGCACTCTCTGAGGCCTAAATTACCTGTTTTTATACTCAAACCCCACACAAGATGACTCCCTGGCCCCCTCCCTCTGTAAACGGGGTTCACTCTAGGACTCCTATCCCTCCTCCTCAATGCAAACGCCAGGGGGACTACCTGAGCCCCAGGCTTCATCCACACACAACACACAAAAACACGGGTCACTTTCTGAGCCCTGGGTCTTTCCCCACATCCAAAGACCTGGGGACACTTCAAGACCCCATCCCACCTCTGAACCCGAAGGTGTCTCACACACTCTTTCTACCGCCACCCGCGCCCTCGGGCCACCCGTTCCATTTCCTACAACGAGCCGGAGACCGCGGGGCACTCCTCTGCCCCTGCGCCTCGCCCCCAGCCCCTCACCATCTCCACCACAGCGCTCTCCCACAGACGCCAGCCTGGGGCCGGCCGCCCTCCCCGGAGCCTTCACAACACAAACACGCGCTCCCGCGAGCACACCCACGACCACGCCGGGAGCCCCGGCCGCCCGCCCCGCGGGGTCCAGCCCCGCAGGCTCGCCAGGAGCGGGGCCGCCCTCGCCCAGCCACCCGACATCCACGGACGCACGCAGGCCACTCCCCGTCCCCAACGCCGGTTCCCAAGCCAGCACCGCGCGCTCGCGCCCTGCCCTCCGCCCTCGCGCCAGGGTCTTTCCCAGCCCCGCCGCGAGAACCCGGAACGGGGCGACGGCGGAGGGAGGGGCCCCGGGGCGGGCTCCGGCCGGTCCTACCTGAGCAGTTGATGCTCTTGCCTTTGCCACCGGGACAGTCCCCGCCGCCGCCGCTGCCGCCACCCGGGGGCTGGTTGGACGCGCGGCTGCCGGGCAGGGAGAAGGCGAAGAGCAGAAGCACCGACGTGTAGCAGCAGAAGGCGAGCGGGGGCGCGGCAGCCAGCCGGAGCGGCCCCTCAGCGGACGCGGCGCCCATGGCTGGCGCCCCTGGACGGCGGGAAGTGCAGGGAGCTGCAGGCCGGGGGCATCCAGCCGCGCGCCCAGAGCCCCGCCGCCGCCTCTCTCTGCCTCCTAGCAGCCGCGCCGCTGCACCCGGGAGCAGCCCCTCGGCATCCCCGCCCCACACGCAGCGCCCGCCAGGCCCCGGCCCGCAGCGCTCGGGACGAAGTCGGTGGGTCCCGGCGCGTGCGAGGGTCGCGGGCGCGCGAGGGAGCGCGCAAGGGTGCGAGCCCGCGTGGGGGAGATCGAGACTGGGGGCGCGAGCGGGCGCGCGCGCGGTGGGCGGGGGTCGCGGGGCGGGGGCAGGCCCAGCCCCTCGCTCGTCGGCTCCCTTCCCTTTGTGTCCGCGGCCGTCGCCACCGCGTCACAAAGACCCCGGCCCGCCCCGCGAGGGGCGCGTGACGGAGCCGCGGGCGGGAGGGGTGGCTGCGACCCCGCCCCGCGCACACCCCCAGCGCCCGCGCCGACAGCTCCGCCCCCCCCCCCGCGGCCGGCAACGCCTCCGGGGCTGCTATTGTTCCTGCGGCGGGGCGGGGGCCGGGCGGGGGGCGCGCACCTCTCCGCCGCCGGGTGGGCTTCGCGGTGCCGAGGTGACCTAGTCGGCTGGGTTTCCCTAACAGACGTCGTCGCTGCCCTTTGTGAGCGTTTTTGAAGCGTTTCCGTCAAACGTTTTGAAACGCTGGGAAAGAGGGGCAGGTGGGCCACCCTCTGTTCTCCAGGTGAAAAAACGACCGCGGAGAGGAAAAGGTGACTTGTCCAAGGTCACACACCAAAAAATGGGCAGGATCGGGATTGGAACCCAAGTTCTGACTCCAGCCGTGCAGTTCACAGAGATGAGATGCTACGTGAATGGCTGAATCTCTAGGACCTCACCCCCACCGGGTTCCCAGATGCGCCACACCGACTGAATTTAAAATACTTTGGAAAGTCTGTATTGCTCTCTCCCCCTAATAACAGCCAAGATTTAGAGAGGACTTGCTGGGTCCGAGGCCTGGAGGAAGCTCTCTGCATGCGTTTCTCTCCAGTTCTTCTTTACAGCCTTACACGGGAGTTTTCATTCTCATCTACAGATGAGGAAGTTGGGACCCAGAGACTTCATGATCTGCCTCTCAGACCAGTGTTCTTCAGGCCACATCTTGCTAGGTGATAACCCAGACATAAGATCCTGGACTGAATTCTCGGGAAGTCTTCTGCCCTCTTCATTCCATTATACTGCCTCCTATCTCAGAAGGAATTTTTAAGTCTCTTTGAAAAACTCACCAGTTTAACTCGTAAAATTAAGAAATGTGTGGGAAATCCACATCAGGAAAAATGCCTTCAATGTAAAAATGAGACAAAATACTTACACAAACAGATAATAATAAAAAGCTGACTGGCTTATTCACAAAAAAAGTGTAGACAATAAATATGTGAAAAGAAAATTAAAGCCATTAGTAATAAAAGATAAGATAAAATTCTGTCCCCACCCCAGGATGATTAACAAGAAGTGACAAATCCTCCAGCTGTTAATTTATACTCTTTGGGAGGGCAATCTGACCATGAATGAAAAACCTTTAAAATGCATTTACCCTTTAATCTAGCAATCCCACTTATTGGAATTTATCCTACAGAAATCAGAAAAAAATATAAATAAGGATGTTTACCAGAGCCTTTTTACAATAGTAAAATATAACCTAACTGTCCACCAGTGGGGACTAGTTAAATATAAAGTATGATACATCTCAGTATGTTGGCCTATAATACAGCTTTAACAGCAATGACAATTAGGTTAATGTTTATTGACATGGAAAAAAGCAGTAATGAGGGTGTATAAGAAAATCCTATTTTTCTAAAATGTACATGTGTACACATCCATAGGAAAAAAGTCAAGATGACTATACAGCAATGGTTATCTCTGAGAAATAGCTTGTGAGAAATAGTTCCTTGTCCTTTATGTTTTTCTGTATGATCTGAACTTTTTTTTGGAAGCAGGGTTTTAAACTCAGGGTACTCTACCACTGAGCAACCTCTTCAGCCCTTTGATATTTTGAGACAGGGTCTCACTAAGTTGCTTAGAGCTTGGCCAAATTGCTGAGGCTGTCCTCAAACTTGCAGTCCTCCTGCCTCAGCCTCCTGAGCTGCTGGGATTACAGGTGTGGGCCATTGCACCTGGCTATGATCTGAATTTTTTCAGTGACAGTTTCTTATCGTTAAAATTTTAAAAAATTATTTCCTTTTAAATTATGTCTTCATTCTGCTATTTACATAAATAAATTTGCAGTTTTTAACATTAAGATTTGCCTCAAACCTCCAAACTGTCAGCAGTGTCATGGCAGTTGTTACAACTACAACTGAACTTCAGACTTTCCTGAATTAGGTGTGATCCCAGGTGCCTGACTGCTAAGCCACAGAGGAATGCTCATTCTCAGAGCACTCCTTCAGCAGCTCTTTGAATCTTGACTTCACCTGTGCTACTTCCCTGGCATGTATCTTGGCATCCCAACCCCAGTATTCTGCCTTAAATTTTTATTCATTGACTGACCATAGCCCAGGCAGAAATAGTAAGAGTAGATAATACTTAAATAAAAAGGAAACAACCCTGGGTTCATAAATCATAATTTAATTTACATCTGTGTCTTTCTCCAAATTAGGTAAGAAAAATTCAACACACATTTCTGAAAAGTTTTCAGAGTGAGCCGGGTGCAGTGGTGCACACCTGTAATCCCAGCAGCTCAGGAGGCTGAGGCAGGAGGAACGTAAGTTCAAAGCTAGCCTTAGCAACTTAGCAAGGCCCTCAGCAACTCAGTGAGACCCTGTCTCTAAATACAATAAAGGGTTGGGGATGTGGCTTAGTAGTTAAGTATCCTGAGTTCAATATCCCTGGTACAAAAAAAAAAAAAAAAAGTTTTTAAATTGAAAAGGACTCTAATTCAGAAAGAGGATTTCTCTGACTTTCACCATACAATCTCAGAAAAAGAGGATCTTAGAGGTTATCTAATAAAACCCCCATCACACTCTAATATTATGTGGCTCCAAAATACCAGATAACAAAATGATATAGGACTTGGTACATAAAATCCACTCTGAGAGTTTAAAAGAAATGTAAATTCTGAACATCATTCCAGTCTGGGTGAAGCTCAAGTATCTCATTGCTTTTAAAGTTCTCTAGATAACTCAATGTCCTGTCATATTTGAAAACCTCTGACCTCATCTTGATCAATCAGCTATTGCTCCATAACAACCATAAATTCTCAGCAGCATGAAATAATAATCATTTCTCTTGGGTCTCATAGGGGTTGTCTGGGACTTGACTGGTCAAGGCGAGGCCTGGCTGTATGGTTCTCAGATCCAGCTGGGCTTGGGTCCAGTGCGCAGACTGAGTTCTGGTTCATTCCACCAGTATTCATTCTGAGACCCTGGCTGAAGTGGCAGCAGCTATCAGAAGGAACTATTAGGGATGTGGCAGTGTTGCACAGGGACAGGCCCAACCATGCAAGCACTTTCTACACTGCCATTTGTACATGTCTGCTAACATCCCGCAGGCTAAAACTACTCCTGGGGTTGAGCCCAAAGACAAGAGATTAGGAAGTCTATTCTTAAGGAGGTAAGTGAGAGGGGTGAATATTTTTGTACAAAAATCTTATCAGAGATCCTATACTTGGACACCATTAGTTATTGCTGTTTTCAAGAATGTTTTCAGTTCTGAGCAACAAAAAACTGCAATCAAAATTAACCTAAATAGAAAGGTGTTTCTTGGCTTAAAAAGAAAAATGCCAGAGACAGTGCGCCCTTTCCTATGAATTGGTTCTTGTCCTCATTAAAGCTTCACTCATGAAAAACATTGCATTCCTTCAAGAAACTTTTATGAGCATTTGTTGCATGCTAGGCATTACAGTAGCCTCTGGTGGCAAGAGATAATCCTGCCCTAGCTGTGTGGGGATGGTGAGACATCTGAAAATTAACAGTTACAACACAGTGTGATAAATACTAAATATAAATAGAGCGAGGGTAGGGTAGGAGTAAATGGCAGATCCCATCCCATACTCCCAGCCCTGCCAAAATCCTGGCTTTTCTGGAACTCCTGCTGGATGGACTAGCTGCATAATGAAGTCCTGAGAAGCAGTAATAAGACACCTAGGGGCTGACAAATTACCCTGCCTGGGGGAGAGTCAGAATGCTCCATCCAGAAACAGGAGAAAGGGTTGATTTATGGTGTAGCACTGGCACAAGCCTGGGACTGACCCCACTTCCTAGAGAGAGGGATATATATATATATATATATATATATATATATATATATATATACACACATATATATATATATATATTAGTTGCAGATGGACACAATATTTTATTTGCTTGTTTTTTATGGGGTGCCGGGGGATGGAACCCAGTACTTCACACTTGCTAGGCAATCACTCTACCACTGAGCCACAACCCCAGCCCCACTGACAGAGAGATCTTTAAAAAAGAAAAAAAAATAGGAGAGTGGATAAAGTCATTCATTCAGCACATTGATAATGAGGGTCTATTTCTAGTCCATGAGAATTCAGTGGTGTGTCCAACAGACCTGATGTCTGTTCTTACAAAGTTTAAGGTCAAATACTAATCAAAATTATACAAATAAAAATAAAATTGCAACATTTTTAAATGTTACAAAGATGAAATTCAGAGGTTTCTCTGAAGATGTGATGCTTGTGCTAAGATTAGAGGATAATGGGAGTTAACCAGGAGACAGGGGAGCACTCCAAGCAAGCCAAGGACTGGTAAGAGAGTCTGAATGCCAGCCAGAATAGGAAGGACCTGAGACAGCAAGGTCCCCTTGTTTAGAACTTCATTGATTCAACAAGTATTTAATGGACATCCACTATGATCTAGGAACTGTTGTAGATACACAGAAACATCAATGAACAAAACAAAGTCCCTGTTTTTCATAGAGCTTAAACTCTAGTAAAGGAGATGTTGTTGATGGGAGAGAATACTTGTTGGATCACATGAATTAATAATAACTTAAAATTCTCTGAGGACATGCTGGGTTAATTCACTGAGGACCTCCAAGGTATTGTCAGACACTATATTTGTTATCAGTAATCTTTCTACCCCCCTTGTTGGAAGGTATTGTTTCCATTTTATGAATTAGGAAACAAAGGCCTAATGAAGTTAAGTACTAAGGCTACAAATGCTAGGAAGTTGGAGTCATCTGGTTCACTCTGATCCAAAAGCCCTCTGCATCACAAGCATTTGAGAAGATGGAGGAACATCAGATACAAGATTGAGCAAAGATTGGAATTGTCATGACTGAAGCCAGACTACTCACAATAACCAAGATACAGAATCAACCTAGGTGCCCACCAACAGGTGAATGGATAAAGAAAATGTGATCTATATATACAATGGGGCATTATTCAACCATAAAGAAGAATGGATCCCATCATTTGCAGCAAAAATGGATGGAATTAGAGGACATTATACTAAGTAACATAAGTCAGAAAGATTAGTAGTGCATGTGGATTCCAAAAAAAGTCAACCTGAAAAGTAGAAAACTAATTACTAGGAATTTGGAAGGAGCTGGAGTAGGGGCAAGGAGAGGGTAGAGAGGGATGATTAGACATGATCAATGCATACTGTTTGCAAGTATAAAAATACCACACTGCACCCCATATGTACAATTAATATTAATTGAAAAACTGACCACAGTCAAGGGCTGGGGGATGTAGTTCAGTGGTAGAGCACATACTTAATATTAGTGGAAGCCCTGTTCAATCTCCAGCACCAAAAAAAAAAAAAAAAAAAAAAAACAATCTGCAGCTGCTGAGAGTATGCACAAGGCATCCTCAGCACCTGCAGGAGTGTCAGAAGATTTTGTTGGGGCTTCTTATGATAATGATGCAGGGATTCTTGTGAGTACATTGTCAAGGACTCTGGTTGAAGGCACTATTATTGCTACCCACATTCCCATAATGTGCATGGTGGGCAGAAGGCAAGGAGGCATTTATAGATATCTGAACAAAACATGCAATGGAAACCCAGAGAACAGCCTCCCCACTATAATTTTGTCAGTTTGAAAGTCTTCTCACCCAAACAGTCCCTGTGAGTGGGCAGAGAGAGTGAGGAGGCATCTCTGGGTTTTTCCTGCAGGTCTTTTTATCATACAATTGTTTAGCACTGCTCTGAATACAGAATTAAAATTTTTCTTGATCTTTCAGCAAATGGAAAATTTCAGCTGCAATTCAAAAATTTCTCCAAGGGTTTTAACTCATAAAAGATTGTACCAAAGAAATAGCTTTCCTGACAAAGACAATCACACATAAATGGAAGTAGGAGGTAGAACAGAATAATCAAGAGTGTAAGCTCTGGAACCAAACCATCTGGGTTTGTGTCTTAGCTCTGCCACTTGCTGGTTCTATGACCCTAGGCAAGTTATTTCTCTATGCTTCAGTTCCATGATCTACTCAGTTCCATTTTTATCTACTTCATAGGGTTTGTTGTAAGGATAAATAGGTCCTTAGAGGGTTGGGGATATAACTTAGTGGTAGCATGCACACTAGCATGCAAGAGACCCTGGGTTGCAAAGAAAAGGGGAGGGGACATATATTTAAAGTACTCAGAACCGAATTTAGTACATCACAAGTATTCAATAAATAATTAGCTAAAGGTAGTAGTGGCTTAGTAAGCATGTGATAAATGTTATTATCTTTGGTTTTTGTGGGACTTGTTTGTTTGTTTTTGCAGTACTGGATTAGACTCAGGGGGTCTGCTACTGAGCTATATATCCAACAACCCCCACCCCTTTTTTTAATTTTGAGACAAGGTGTCTCTAAATTGTTCAGACAGGCCTTGAGCTTGCAATTCTCCTGCCTCAGCATCTCATCAAACTGGGACTACAGGCATGTGCCACATCATCAGCAAATGTTACTTATTTTCAGTGACAGTTGTCGAGTACACTTATATACTAGGATGAAAGTTCCATATGTATTACCCAATATATACTACTAAAAACATAAAAGATGTTAATATTATCTTCATTCTCTAGATTAGAAAACAGGTTTAACAAGGTTAAGTCATTTTTCCCAAGGTTACATAGTCAGTGGGCAACAAGGCTGAGACCAGGTCTATGTAATGTCACAATTAGTACTCCAGATCAAAACCCAAAGGGTCAAATTCAACAATCAAAAAAGGTCATTTGGGCTGGCTGCCTATTGAAGAAACCTGCAGAAGAGAAACCTGGTGACTGGAGGGGCAGCCAACTGCTGTGAGGAAAAGTTGGACAAATAGCCAGGTGGGTCAAAGGGAAAGACAAGAGGTTACAGCCAAGAGCCCAGGAACTTGAGAATGGCATCCACTGAGCTAGAATCATGAGAGACAAAGCAAGGAGCTAGGCACATGGAGGAATTAGAGAGATTCAAAGGAACTAAATAATTATATCTTACCACTGAATGTATTTAAGTATGTCAGCTTGTCTCTGTATGTATACATATGTACTGAGCATATGTCATTTGCCTGTGTGTATACATATGTAATGAGTATATCAGCTTGCCTCTGTACATATGCATAAGTGCCAAGCATATGCCATTTTACTCCCTGTGTACATATGTAAGGAATGAGTATATATCAGGTTGCCTCTGTGAGAGTGTGCATGCATGTATATTTGAGAGTGACAGCCAGGCCCTGTGTTTATACATGTACATTTACATGTGTATACTCAAGCATATATTACTGTATGTATCAACTCAACTGTATATGTACATGTGAACTTGAATTGAGTCCATAATTTTTTAATTCTTCTTCCTTGTTTCAGAGTTGAAAATTATTCCCTAAAATCTAATGGCTTGGCAGCTTTGCATTGGGGTCAGTATAGTTGGACTCAGCACTTAGTCTGGATTCCCAGCTGAGTTGCAAAGGTAAAACAGCAAGATCACATTCTGAGGCTGTTTCTCTCAGCACAGAACAATAGTGATAAGACATAAGGCAACTTTGGCAGTGGTGACCTCAACAACGATGAGAGCAGGGGGTAGGGCAGGTCAGGGAGCACAGTGACAATAGCCCTATTCATTCAGCAGTATTTAGAGATTGCTATTATGTGCCAGGCAACTGTGGAAGGCAGTGAGGACACTAAGATGAACAAGACAGGCACAGTCCTTCTCCTGTAGTGTGGTAGGGATGTCAGACTTTAAAGCATCCAGCCCCTGATGTACCAGGAGCTGGAGGTATCAAGGAAAGCTTTCCAGAAGTGCCATTCAGGCTGAAGCTGGATGACAAAGAAGAATTAGAAGAAGGTAAGAGGGAAGAGTATTCTATGAAGAAACCGCATCATTAAAAATGAAATAAAAGATATGGCAAATTCAAGAAACAAAAGCAAATACCACATGATCTCTTGTGCAGAATCCAAAAAAAAGTTGATCTCAGATAAATAGAGAGTAGAATAGTGGTTCCAAAACTCAGGAATTTAGAAGTGGGGAATTTGGTCAAAGGATACATAATTATAGTTAGATAAAAGGAATAAGTCAAGCATAGTGGCACCCTTGTAATCCCAGCAACATGGGAATCTGAAGAAGAGAATCACAGGTTCAAAGCCAGCCTCAACAACTTAGCAAGATTCTGTCTCAAAATAAAAATAATAAAAAGGACTGGGGATGGCAAAGTGGTTAAACACTGAATTCAATCCTCAATACTGCCCCCTCTCAAAAAAAAAAAAAAAATAGAAGAGGGCCAGGGTTGTGGCTCAGTGGTATAGAGCTTGCCTAGCATGTGTGGGGCACTGGGTTCGATCCCTGGCACCACATAAAAAACAAAATAAAGGTAAAAAATATTGGGAATACATATGATCTATTATATTATACAATAGATCAAGAGATCTGTTAAACAGTATGGTCACTATTTCATGATGATATATTTCTTTGCGTGTGTGTTGTGCATTGAACTCAGGGCTCTGCACATGCTAAGCACATGCGCTACCACATACTGTTTTCTTGAAAAAATGCAAAACAAGTGGATGTAAAATATTTTCACCATAAAGATGATAACTATGTGTGAGGAGATCCATTTGTTATTTAGCTAGTTGTAATCATTCTGTATATATAATTTAAAACATCATGTTGTGCACCATAAATACATATAACTTTATCTGCCTGGTTTGTTGTTTTTTTGTTTTTGTTTTTGTTTTTGTTTTTTTAAGAAACAGTCTGGAGAGTGAATGAGACAGAATAAAGTTGGAGATGTTAGGGAGCAAAGGGACAGATCATGTAGACCTATTAAGCCGGAATAAGGATTCAGATTTGAACTTAAGTTTATAAGCATGGAATAACCTGCTTAGATTTGTGTTTGAAAAAGATCACTTGGCTAAAGGGTGAACTGTACTAACATCTCAGTTCAGCTAACATCTCAGTTCAGCTGGGGATACAATTCAGTGGCAGAATGCTTGCCTGGCATGCATGAGGCCCTGGATTCAACACCCAGCACTGCACAAAAGAAAAGAAAAAATTCAATGAATCTGTTAAACCAGAAATCATGTGGCTGCAGAGTGCAGCATGGAGTGAAATGACAAAATGTACGCAAAGAAAACCATCTATTAAACACGATGGTCACTGTACTTAATGATATAGTGTATTCTTTTTGATGGTCCAAGTAAGTGATGATGGTGACTTGGACCAGGTAAGATGGGGACAAGTAGGGCTGGGGTTGTGGCTCAGTGTAGAGCACTTGCCTAGTACATGTGAGGCACTGGGTTCAATCCTCGGCACCACATAAATATAAATAAGTAAAATAAAGGTATTGTGCCCATTTACAACTAAAAAAATTTAAGATGGGGACAAGTATATAGATTGGACAGATTTAGCAGATAAAATCATGAATAGATGTGGGAGGTAAGAGAGAGAAAATGTCAAGTGACAGTTATCCCCAGTTCAGTAGCATTTATAAAATGACCCACTCTTGAGGAAAAGCAGGTTTGAAGAGAGGAAAATTGAATTCAGTGGTAGGCACACTGAGTTTGAGGTGCAGTGAGGTATCAGCATGGAAGCCTCCAGTAGTAGTTGGATTTGTAAGTCTGGTGCTCATAAGAGAGGTTTACACTGGGCATCAGAGGATTTAAAAAGTCATGGAAGTGAGTCTGAGGACTTAATGAGATAAAAGTACAAGAGAAGAGGGGCCCACAATGGAGATAAGGAACTCCAATGGAGGGAACTGAGTAGGAACTGTTAGAAAATTAAGAGGAAAATCAGGAAAGAACAATGACCAAGTAACAAATGTGTTTCCAGAGCAGGATGTGGCCAACTGGTCAAATGCTGCTGAGAGGTCAATCAAGATTAGTATTGAATAGTGTCCAATGGGTACAGCCACTTGAAGCCACCAGTAATCTTAGCAAGGGCTACTTGGTAAATTGGTAGGGGAAAAATCCAGATTAGAGTTTAATGAGACATGAATAAGAAATAGGAAGAGGAGACAGAACATTTAGACAGCTCGGCTGTGAAGGGAAGAAGAGAAACAGGCAGGATGTGCCTACAGGTAGAGGAAGGACTTTTTTTTTTTTTTAAGACAGCGAGAGAGAATTTTTTTTAATATTTATTTTTTAGTTCTTGGCGGACACAACATCTTTGTTTGTATGTGGTGCTGAGGATCGAACCCAGGCTGCACGCATGCCAGGCGAGCACACTACGGCTTGAGCCACATCCCCAGCCCGAAGAAGGACTTTTTAAGATGAGACTATAGAACATTTAAATGATGGTGATAAAGGTCCAGTAAAGGGAGAAAGAGAGACCTGAAATAGACAAGACAGAGAAAAGGATATTCAGTTGTGTAAGATTCTTGAGAAGACAGAAGAGTGAAATTCAAAGCACAGGTGGAAGGAATGGCTTTTGAGAGCAGATATTTTCTTCGTAATGAGGAGGAAGGAGAGAATGGAGGCTGAGGCAACTGGGCTTGTAGACAAGGTATTGAGACTCTGAGGAAATGCCTGGAGCATGGCTTCTGTGCTCTCTGAAGGGGAAGAGGGGGCAGGGTAGAATGGGGATAAGGGTTGAGGGGAGTGGCTGCATCAAAAGGTAGTGGAAGGCAGCTATAGTTCCACCAAGCTCTCCAACAGCTCTCTCTCAGCCTCTGCACCCCAGTCTTCATCACCAATTGATGTGAGCAATTGCATTTTCTCAATCTTATGTAAAATCTTACTTTTTTAAAAACCTGATCTATGATATACAGTCTATATAATAGACACCACTCCAAGACAAGCACCCTGGTCTCTCCCTTCCAATCAGATAGCTGCCCCAGTCCATGCCACACAGATATTCTGGGTCAGATTTGGAAAGGGTGGGGAAAAAATTGAAGTGGCCATTGAAGATAATGAGAGAGAAAGCATATGATTTTCTCCAGCAGAGTGCAGGAGAGATGGATCATGCCAGGCGGACACCAAGGAGGCAATCTGGAGCCAGGATGCTCAGAAGAAGGAAGTTGGGAGCCTTTTCTCTTAGGTGGGTGTTTGCTGGCATTGGGGGGCGACCTATCCCTAGTATTCCCTACATCCAGCAAAGCAATTCTAAGGGAGACGCCCTCTTAAAAAAAGATGAAGAAAAGTGAGTAGCCGGTGTGACTTGAGGTGACCTAAAGTAGAGTTTTGTCAAACCCAGCACACCTTTATCCACATGAATGCTGACAAATTGCAAGGCTAATGTAATCACCATTCTGGTAAGAGTCATCAGTGGATGCTAAAAAATCACTGGGTGAAAGATTATGAGGGGATATTCACAGAGTCTTAAAGGATCACCTCACAGATAACTTAATATGAGCAAAATAATTTATAATGGTGAGATTTTGCAAATAATATCAACCTTCAACAGGTGATCAAATTTAGCATCATCAGTGATGAGACAATTCACCAAGATGTGCCTCCTGTGAGGATGGCAATGAGAGATATGCGACATTTATCTATGTGATAGTCATACGGAAAATATTTAACCTAAATCTAATCATAAGGATGGAATCACATCGATCCAGAATGTGGGACACTTTACAAGGCCTGGATTTTAAAAGAAATTAATGTCATGAAAAAAACAAAAAAAAAAAAGAAGAAGAAAGCTTTGTTCTAGATTATATAGAGACAGAACATCCAAATGCAGTAAACCTTGATTGGATTTGAGAAAACAGCAATAAAAGACATTAGGATTACTGGAGAAATTTAAATCATAGACTTCATATTAGATATTACCAAATTAATGTTGATTTTCTTAGGTGTGGTAATGTGATTATAGTAACATTGGAGAATATTCTTATGCTTATAACATGCATGCTGAAGTACTTAGGGATAAAATTTCATAATGTCTGAAACTTTCTGGCAAATGATTGAAAGAAAGAAAATGAAAAACAATTGGTAAGTCTAGGTGAAAGGTGAAAAAACAAAGATTAAAAAATCTCAAGGCAGTCTATTTCTTAATTACTTCACCAAACATTTTCTTTTTGTCATGACCTTGGATAGCTTTATGCTCATAAGCATAAACTGTGCTGCTTAATGTGCTAAATTAGATTGAAATCTTTAAAGGCATCACAGCAAGAAAACTGCTCTGCAAAGCTTTTTAGACATAAAAGAACTTCTAATTTGTGTAGGAGTATAAGTAAAGATATGGTAAAGTGGGAGAGCAAGCCACAAAATAATAAAAAGAATGCTTTCTTTGGGGCCAGAAAACCTTTGGTCCAGAACATAATGATTGCAGATATCGGTTTCCTCATCTGCCAAGTGGGGCTAACAATCATCTCTGTCAACCTGATGTATAGGTACAAAAGAATACACGAAAGCCCTTTCTAAACTGGAAATGGAAAAGCAAATGATTTTTATTTAGTGCCACATGATATCTTATTAGCTGTGGTTCTCAAATGTTATACATAACAAGCAACTGGGAAGCTTGTTAAATGTGTGGGATTTCAATTCCATCCTCAAGTGGTCTGAAACCCACACCTGGTGAGCCACCTTGGAGGAGGTTATTGTGATCTAAGTCCTTGCTACTTAAGGTTTGGTCCATGGACAAGAAACAATCCCCATCACTTAGGAGCTTATCAGGAATACAAAATCTGACCCCACACCAGTCTTACTGAGTCAAAACATGCATTTTTAACAAGCTGTCAGATGTTTCCTGTGTGTATTCATGTCTAAGAAACACAATAAAAATGGCAGCACTGATTAGAAACCTCTCTTTTTTGGCTCGGTCACTGATTCTCAGTTTGCTTTAAGACAGAATTGGGGCCTGTCACCCTGGCTGTTGCTGACACCTTTAACCTCATTTAGCTCTTCTCTCCGCTTTTCTTTGTTTCTGGCTTTTCAGTGTCCTGGCAGATCTTTGATAAATAAAACCAGCCCATCGAGTGCCATGCTCCCATGCCATGAACACACTGACCAAAGCATACTGACTTGGCATCTAAATCTAATTAACTTACATCTTAAGTATGTGTTTTTTCTTTTAATTGGGGTGAAATATAAAATTTTCCATTTTAACCATTTTAAGCATATGGTTCAGTGGTACAAAGTACATTCACACAATTGTGTCATCATCACTACTATCCATCTCCAGAACTTTTAGCACATGATTTTGAAAAATCAACCTCTTAAAGCTATATCTCCTTATCTATGGGTAATATAATCTACACCTGCAAAATATTTGAAGCATTAAATGAAATAATATATGAATATGTCTAGAGCCCATAGATATTCAATAAATATGAAAACCTTCCTTCCATTTAAAGTAGGTTTTCAGACATCTCTCTTTTACAAGAGATATTGCCTTTAGAAGTCCACTGAAAAGAATTTTTAAAAGTATACAAAATCTACATGTTCTGGGCACATTATTGCCTTAGAACACTGAAATCTGTAAAATAGAAGTATCCTATAAGCTATAGAATTGGACAATTTGAAACAGGTAAACAGCAGCCAATTACATTTTGCTGGGAAAATTACATTTTGGGAAGCACCAACCCTTGTGTTCCCACTATATAGAAATTCTTGGATGGTCTATATTTAGATTATGTTATTAACAGTTTAAGTACAATCATTATCCTAATATCAATAACATTCACAAATGCTGCTTTCAACCTTGGGGCTTATCCACTTGGATATAGTATTTGAATTCTATTTATGTACACATTATCTTTTAAGGAGAATGCTAAATTGCAAACTTGGGTTACATGTAGTAAACTGAAAAGATTAGTTTAACTTCAGAATGAGACTAATTAGAACACAGGAAGGGAATTTAGAGATCTTCTTTTTCTAACACACTTATTTTATATACAAGGAGATGAATATCCGGAAAGATCTAATAAGTTGCCCATAATCACATGATGAGTTACCAGCAAAGCTGGGACCAAAGCCCAGGTTCCAGGAGGGCGTCCTGGTATTCACTGGACCTTGAGGAATGGGCAACACTGCAGCAGCATAGGTTACATGAAGGGACCATAGAGGGGTAGAGAGCCTGCCAGGTAAGGGCTCAACAGAAGTGATTTCACAGAGCCTGGCTATTCAACTGAGCGACTCAGTGATTGTGTCCAGGGAGATTCATAAAGAGGGGCAACTGGGAAGAGAAATTAAGACGAGGCTTTGTGATGAAAGGAGAGATCTTCTCAGACTCTCTTGTAACACAAAAGGCCAAAAGATCTAGGAAATTCTTGTTTTTGATTTCACAATTTACAAGGCTCTTCCATATTTATATTCTCATGTGATCACTATAGCAATCATGAGAAGTTGGTATTTTGCAGATGATAATCTAATACGCAGGAAGTCAACGTTCTTTGCAAAGATAAGATTTAATAGAGACCCCCCATACACACGTAGAAAGTCTGTGTTATGATTCTTAAAAACATGAGCTCTGGAGCCAGATTCCTTAGATTCAAACCTTTCCACGTAGAGGCCGTATGACTTTGAGAAAATAAAGGGACTAAAATTTGCAGTGTTTATTATGTGCCAGGCACTGTTCTAAATACACATGCAGACTATCTCTGACTTACAATGGTTTGACTAATAATTTTTGACTCTGTGATGATGCAAACATAAGCATCCAGTAGAAACTGTACTTTGACTTTTGATATTTTCCCAGTCTAACAAGGAACAGTAGGATACTCTCTTGTGATGATGGGCAAGACAGACAGCTGCAGCTCCCAGGCAGTCCCCTGGCAGCCACCTTGGCAGTCACCTCGCCAAGTTACCTGTACTGTACAATGCAGTGTTGCTATCATGTTCTATAGTGTTTAAATGAATTTTTGATATTTCCAACTTACTATAAGTTTATCAGGATGTGACTCCATTGTACATATTGGCAAATCTATACTATTCATTTATTTTAACAACCCAAAGAAGCATATTCTATTATTATCACCATTTTAAATCCCTTCTACCTGCCGAAAATTTAAAGGAAGGAAAGAAGGAAGATGTGTCTAAGGAGAAAATGAGAAAGGTGTTTCTCTCCTAGATTCCCTGTTCCTTAATTTATAAGGTAATCTCAACTCCTTGGTATCCCACTAGCTCACTTACTCCCTATAATACTGTCTTAGATTAAATTATTTTCTAAAAATATTCACTTTCTCTTCTCTCCCTCGTAGGAGGAGTCTGCTTCCCCTCCCTGGACATCAGATTCAGCCGTGTGAATTGTTTTGGCCAAGGAGAGGTTTAGCAGATAAACAAACTTGAAATGTCCTACAATTGGATTTTCTCTCTTTTTCTTCTTCCCTAAGAAGAGCTTCCTCAGGAGAGCTATGGCTCCTTTGGCCTGGGATTCAGAGTGACTACAGATCTGCACCAGCCACCAAATGTTCCAATGGCTGAGTGCCTCCAATCCTACAGAAAGTGTAATACTAGCCCATTCCAAGAAATTTTTGTAGACTGTGGATAGGAGAATGGGAAAGTAGCTCAGTAGTAGAGTGTATACCAAACATATATAAAGCCCTGGGTTCCATCCCAGCACACACACAAAAAAGAGTCTAGATCCATGTGTACCTTACCAGCAGAGCACCTGCTCTGACCTAAGCTGCTGCAAGCTGAACCAGATGATTAAACAGAAAAGGAACTGTAACCTTCTACTGCTACTCACAGTATTTTCACTACAACAAGTATTCTTTTAATTTAAAAGAACCAAACTGTTAAGTAACAGGATTTAGAATTTTTACCCCAGCAAACACACAGAAGAGAAAACTAAGAACAGAACTTAATAAAATCTCTTAGTAGTCACCAGGAATTTAGAAAGTAGGACCATGATACCAGTTAGAGACCTCCTTACTTTCTCAGCCCTCTAGAGAATATACATGATTAGTCCTTTCTCCCTATACCAGCAGTGATATAAGGACATTCTACAAGACTAGAGTCTTGGATCCTCCCTTTCATAAGTAGCAGGATCACCCTTTTGTCCACCTCAATCAGTGCCAACAGTGAGGGAAACTTCACGCACATTCGGGGCATCTGGATAATGAAGATACAAAAGTTTTCCACCTAATGATGATAAAGTGCACCATTAGGTTAATAATCAGCTTGTAAGCCCAACAATTATATTGAATAATAGAGGTTCAGGAGATGTGTTCTTTTAAAATTTTGTATAAATCACACTTCTATAAATTGAATCAATGTACTATTTACTATTTATAAATTGCACCAATGTACTATTTAAAGAAATGTCAACATTAAGGAATGTTGAAAATCTTTCATAAAGAAAATCACTGCACTCTCGTATTTGTTATGGAAGTTTTACACACTGGCCATTCCTAAACCATGGAACATCTGGAGTACTTCCCCTGCAGGGCAGCCTCTCTACAGGAGGGCAACCCTATCCCAATGACAACAATAATGTTAAAATGCTTGACATCATTTTTTATTTTAAAAGTTCTTTACCAACATATACTAATCTTCACAACATTCAAGGGAGGTAGATAAGTATTACAACACTTTCACAGATGGAGAAACTGAGACAGGGATTAGTAGATTGTACTGAAGGGCATAATATATGGCACAACTGGAAAAAGAATCTGTTGCAGTCACAGGTCACTGATGACCTTTCCCACGTTCTGAGTCCCACTAACACAAAAGTATCAGGTGGAGCATGGAAATGAGTCATCCATGATTTGGCTAGCTAAGGCTCAAAGTTACCTTGTTGATACTGGATGCTAACCATGCTGTCCTTTGGCAAGCATTCCCCACACATTCTCACATGCTTCCACCTCCAAACGGGAGAGGGGAAGATGCTCTAAATACAGAAGGGGCTAAAGAAACAGGGTGGGGAAGTAAGACAGAAGAGAAAACCCAGACTGATGTCAAAGCAAGGGAAAAGAACAATAGGACCAACTGGGAACCAGTCCAACAGAAAGGAAAGCCACAGTAGAAATGAAGTGTCATTCGTCTGAAAAGCTCAGGCATCCAGAAATGCTATTAAAAGGGTCATTCTTAGCAATGACATTACAGAGCCATTCCTCGTGGCTTTGCCAAATATAATTATCAGGTCGTTCTGACATTCCCAGGAGGCAAAATCATTCCTTTCCTCTGGTCCAGACCAAGTGCTGATATAATTGACCTGACACTGCAGAAACTGTTGACAACTCAAATGCACTCTCCCACCATGCCACCTCTCTTCCTCTGCTCTGCTAGTCTCTTCTGAAACAAAATGAAAACACATCTTAAGATTCTCCATGCAAAATCCTAAGATATTTCCTAAATCTTTGATGCATCATAGTGTAGGATTCCATGTTTGATTTTTGTAGAGAGGCTGTGAGAAGCATACACAGGAATACCAACTCCTCCCAGCCAATGCTCCTTGGTACCTTTTCTGATTGTTCTAGCATGGAGCCAGTCTAAGAGATGGTGAATGGCACACCACAGGCTGCAATGGAAGTATTGATGGCAGAGGCAGTGTTAAATGAGAGGGGTGACCCAGGACCCAGCAGGGAGGGGATAGTGTCAGATGAACAGGTGGAAAGTGACAACACAACACACGCAGGTGGAGAGACAAACATCAGAGCAAAGATTTGATAGCCCAAGAAAAGATGAGTGGAGGTCCTGGCTGAGAGGCTGGCAGTAGCATTAGTTTGTCTAGGCCTTTCCTAGGTCAGAGCCCAAATACCATTCCTCCCTGTATTTCAATCACAGCATCATTTTTTCAGGCATCTAGCTTTAACACCTTGTCCCTCATTACCCCCCAAAAGCAATTACAACCACCAAGCCTTACTGATTCCACTTCAGCAACATCCTTCACATTGGTCTCTCCAGGTTTTATTACACCCTTCTCTGGGTCCTCCTCTCATCTCATCCTAACCAGGATCAAACCCTCCTACCTGATATCCCCGACTCCAGTCTTCTCTCACTCAGTTTCATCTTCTAATCTTCCTCCTGGAGTTCAGTTCTGATCACAGTACTTCCCAACTTGGAAATTCCTATGCCTTCATTGCCTCCTATTTATGTGTCTCATCTTGAATCTTCAACTGGACCTTGCATCTAGTGAAATTCCTATGCTTTTCCACCTGCCAAAATGGCAACCCTAAAGACTTATTGCAAATGCCACCTCCTTCACGAGGTCTTCCTTCAAGCTTCTTAGTTCCCTGCTCTCACCTACAAGTGTGCTTGAAGACATACACTGACCAACTACGTGAGAGCTCTCTATAAGCCTTACCTCCTAACTGGGCTGTGCCCATGATTTGTCCTAGTAGGGGATAGTGAACTGTGTCTTAACATTTATCTGTCTATTCCCTACAATACCTGCAAACAAATGGTTATTGCATTTCCATATCAGGTAATGAAGAGCTCAAAAATGAAATAAGTTGGGATGTTGTGTACTTGTTCATAAATGAATGCTATAAGAAGTATCCTAATGTGATCTGACTCGGGATAAAACAAATCCATGATATAGCTTCAAGGGAAGGGCTGAGGGCAGGCAGGTGGGATTTAAAAGACCTGGGGCTGAGGTTCTGCTTTGCACTTACTAGCTGTAGGCTTGGTGCCAGGTCGTTCTCAGGGCATCATTTTCTTTTGCAGGATTCCACAGGATTAAGAATCAAATGAGACACATTTGTGAACTCTACGCAAGTGGTTCTCAATCCCAATTATGCACCATAAACACCTATAAGGCTCCCCAAAACTACAGAGTACCAGGCCCCAACCCAGGTGAACTGAATCAGAATCCTCTGGAAGTGGGACCCAGTGGGATTAATTATTTATAAAATACTGCTTCTAATGCATAGTCAACATTGCAAACTACTGTTATAAAGTCATAAATACCATTAACAGTAGAGGAAGGTGCTTTAGGCTGCTGGCTTAATTATCCTTTATTTGTTCAGTTAGAAATTAGCTCAGTGCTTTTATAGTTCAATTAAAATATACTACTGTATGCCAACATTTTGTGTGTTGTTCTACATTGTTGTTTGTGTGCCTAAGTCATAAATTCTTACAGCAAGCACAATAACCAGCCCACCACTGTACTGCCCCCCACCTCCTTTTTTTTTTTAAGGTTGATAAATTAAAACTTCATAGGGTCATCTACACCCTTGCTACTCAGAAGTGTGTTAACCAGTCAAGCAGAACTGGTATAACCTGGGAGCCTGTTAGAAATGCAGAATCTCAGTCCTCACTCCAGAATGTGCATACTAACAAGATGAATTAATAGGTGAAACAAAGGCAATCTTTTCTCAGTTCCTATCTGTGTTTAGGACCTGCTGTTCCCTATCCTAATCCTGAAGGCATGGAATGGGAGGAGGATGTGGAGAAGGTCTTTCATAGACCACTTAAGCTTGAGACTTTAGGATGCTTCATTCTCTAAAGGGTCCATTTGATTAATTAAGGACAGAAATCCTTATAAAAGTATCCTTCCTCTTTTAATCTTCTAGTCTTTCATTATAGGATCTAAAATAATTAACCAATTCTTCTAAGATATTTAAAATATGATGCATTGTATAAAGTAAATTGATACCCATTTACCTTCCATCCAGAGCACAAATCACAGTCCAGATGTACCTTACAGAACTTATAGTCCCCAGGACTCAAATTTTAAAAAATTATCAAGGACAGGAGCTTAGCCATTGCAGGAGACGATTGTTCCCCACTGACCCAAGCTTTCCAGGCAATCATGATGTAGGCTGATACTCATCCAAATTACACAAACCAAATCATGGCCAAGGAGTTGAAGCAGACTCCAAACACTGTCTAGCCAGCTCCCTTGTTCTGTGGACAGGAAACGCCACACCAAGAACTTAAGGTCAAGTAGCAGCTTAAGGCAGAGCCATGCTTGGAACTTAGATCCCCGACTCCTAGCCCTACCCTACCTTATAAAGCCCCTGCTGCATCTACTCCTCCTTCCCCACCACAAGGCCTTGAAATTTCATTATCAGAGATAACTGATCTGCTCTGCACTGAAGTGTCACTTTGTGCCTTTAGGACTGCTCCCACTACTCCTCTTAGGACTGTTTTTACTACTAGGTTACAGGAGCAGCTGCACACAACTCAATCAAAATATCCATTTATCAATCCATACTTCTACATATGTAGATAATGGAATCTTAGAAAGGCAAGGTTAACCATGTAATGGCAACTCCACAGCATTACTATTCTCTAGCACCATGAGCATGGGGAGGGAAGAGCTTTTTCTTGGGAGACTGTAAGCAAGGTGACCAGGAACTCAGTAGCACAAAATTGGGAGGAAGGAGAGAGACAGGACAAAAAACAGGGGCTCAGTTGAGAAGGTAGCACCTTTAAAAAACATACACAGTGTGACTATAAAATTTCAAGTCTTTTTTTAATAAAACAAACATAACAGTGTAGAAACCTAAATAAACATTTCTCCCTCAAAGTTGTTACATCCTTAGTTCCCAACAAAACTCTCTACTATTGGAGACAGTATTTGGAATCCCTCTTTTGGGAAGAGCCTTAAAAGGCAGTTTATGAGCCACATTAGAAACTATCCTTTCAAATGCTCGGCTTTTTGGAAACAGAAAATCCACAGTCAGAGGATGACACTGGAAAAAAATGAAAGAGGTGTTGCAGCTTTTGCAGAAATCCCTTAAAGACCTCTAGCAAGTTCTGAGTAATAACACAGCCACTGGAGAAACAGGTGGGCACCCTGGACAGCCACTTTCAATGGGGAGAGCATTCATTTGATAGAAAAATTCTGCTGTCTGCCTAAAAAAAGAAAAAAATCAGCCACACTCCTTTATAGTCACACTTGCATTTGATTTTAAAAAAAAAAATACAACACTCACACATGGTTCTTATATGAATTCTAATTAAGAGACAATACATTCAGAATTATAGCACTCAGAGATAATTTTC
Source organism: Marmota monax (assembly GCF_021218885.2). NCBI lineage: Eukaryota > Metazoa > Chordata > Mammalia > Rodentia > Sciuridae > Marmota > Marmota monax. Next base: position 1,972,705 of record NW_026695243.1, read on the forward strand.
AGAAACTATAACAGCTTCGTTGCCACTTAAGGGGTACATAGGGTGCAGCTGTTTACCTGAATGTATTCTTAAATAAGTGACTACTACCACTCTAGTTTTCCTAGTTGTAGCTCTGTTACAGGTTACTGACCGCAAGTTCATGTTCCAGATTTCCTTTGCCAACACAGATTAATTACAAGGGAGCCACCCCCAAAGTCTTAGGGTGAATTGGGAAAGGGCCGGTTAAATGAAGAAACAGGCCATTCCTTGGTAAAAGTTTGTAGTTTTCTTTCCCAATACATCTTCTTTTTATTGAGAACTTCCATTTTTATCCTGTGTTCCTCCTCTGCCATCTCACACTCTCGCTCTATCTGCTGGATTTTGGCCACATGCACCTCATTCATTTGTATCAGCTGCAGTTGTAAGATGGACATTTGTTGATGGTGTTCTTCCTCATGCATCTTTTTTAAAGCACCTTCCTGAGAGGTTTTGCTCCTGTAGTTTTTATTGGCTGTTATTCTGACAGCTGAACACGAGGGTTCAGGTTGAGAGGTCCCCTCACATACTGGAAAATGTATGAACTCTTTCTCATCATCGCACAGTTCTCTATTTGAAACAGCAAATGATTCTGAAAAACAGTAGCAGAAAACATGTTCAAAGATTTTACAGGCAGAGAAAAAAGTCAATCCTAGCTCAAATGATAGGATGCCTCATTACAGGATGGGTCTAAAATAGTGCCTACTTTGGCTTTCATTTCTATAGGAACCTGGCCACACCTGACTTTTTAAAAACCCCAGGAATCAAAAGCAATTTCCCCTTAATAATGATAAAGGGTTTTGTTATGTTATTTCTAGAACTGCAAACTGTGGGCACAGTGGTCGAGAATGTACTTATCAAGAATCAGAGAGCCTGTGATGATGATACAAATCCTAAACTGAAATGTGCACAACTCTGAGGAGGAGACCACAGTACAGGGCCAACCACGTGGGTCTTCAGATGAAGTTCTCTATCAGACTAATCACCTTTTGCCAGTTTCTCATTCAGCTACAACACTTCTGCTACATCTCCTCAGAAGCATGGTTGCTGGTTGCTACTTCCTGTTCACAGGCATTAGCCCTCATGGACATCTTACGAATGCTCTTCCTAGAAAGAAGAGTCTATAGTCCCTGGCTTAGCTCCCTCCCACACCATTTCTCTTCCATCTCCTGCACCTGACTGTTACCACTGCACTGCTATATGGGGCCAATATTCAGATCCCAAGGACACTTGTCAATGTCCCCCTTACTTAGCCTCTTCCTTGGTACTCGACAATCCTTGAAATTTCTTTCTTCCATTGGCTTCTGGAGCACCACTCTCTCCTTGGCATCTTTCTAGTCTCCTTCCTCTCCAATTGCTGCTCTCAAGTCTCCTGGATGTACTGAGACTCCTCTCCACCCACCTGTTACCATTTTATATTCCCCTAAGGTTCCCATCTCTGATTTTCTTCTCCATCCACCCTTAGTAATCTCAAAATCTGGTTCCAACCTCCTTTTATTGTTCTTACTTTACTCTTCAAAATACTTTGTGCACCCTTTAACCCTACTAAAAACTCACATTCTTGAAAAAGTCATGCTGCTTTTCATAATTCTGTCTCACTATTCCCTCAGCTTGAAGTTGGGCTCACTGCCCCCACCCCGCCCCATTCCTTTTTCAACTCCTGCTAATTCCTACTCATTCAGGACCAATGCTGCTTGCTCTGTGAAACCTCAGATCTTTCCTTTCTTTATAGGTACTCTACAGCACTCAACATGCACCAGGCTTTAGTCATCTCTTTTATCATTGGGCACAAATTACTTTCCAGTACACAGTAGATGCCTAGTGATGTTTATTGTGATGAACCCTTGAATACAAAAGGAAAAGAGCACATGGATGCAAAGGATGCCACTTTTGGTAGGTGCCATGTTTACACTGATATTTTTATAGGATAATGACATTATTGTCAATTAGAGAATTTCAATAGGGGAAACCACTAATTCCACTAACCCATGGAGTTGTCTAGCTGTGACTCCAAGGCTTTCTTGAGAAGCTTTACATTTCCAATAATGAGAATCTTCTCCTTAGAGAAAAGTAATACCAATTTATTAAGAGTTGATTACATTATTACGTCCACTCCATTATTCTGGAAGACAGGATGCTGGGAATGTTAATTGCTACTGGGGGAAACTTAATTCGTGATACTCTGTTAATAAAAGTAAAATGGATACTGTTTAGATTATTTCACTCCAAGGGGTAAGGTAACAACTATAACTAGTTCCTAATTAAGATTAAAGAACAGGTAAAAATCTTACTTTTGGAAGATTAGTTTTAAAAATGAGAGAGAGAACTTCTGTGCCAGAGATAATGAAAGGTCTCCCTAGGACTCTTTTCCAACTCCAACAGCTCTGGCCTCAATTCAATCCCCTTCCTTTTATGTTCCCACTGCCTTCTGGGCCCTCCTCTGACCCAGAGGTGGTTTAGCTACCTACCCTTCAGGTTTCTGAATACTCTGAGCCTATTACTCAGGGAGAACCCAGACAGAGTCTGGGACAGTGCTGGGCATGCAAGAAATGCATGAGGGATGAACTGGCTTCAGCAGATCATGTCCCTCCCCGCAACACGTCTATGGAGAAAGAACAGTACTCCAGAGCGGGTGACTAAAGCACAGGACAAAGGAATTGGAGAGGGCTGACAGGGAGGACAGAGGACCTGGGGTACAAGCATTAACCACAAAGTCTTACCTCACCCATTTCCCTTCTAGTCTTCAATCTGAAAATATTTTTTTGAAGACTGGACACATTAGACATTTTCTGATATCTCTACCCTTGTGGCTTTTAAATTTCATTCCAGAGGATAGTTCTAGATATTCCTTTGAGTCCTTAAAGTTCATCCTCTCACAATGCTGCTGTTGCTACCAATTTCTAAATGCTCACTTTCATCTCAGCAATTCTAGGCTTTGGGGACATGAGGAGGAAGGGGAGAAGGAAGAGGAGGGGGAAGACAACTACCATTTTCTGAATGGTGAAACAGGTATGGAGTAGTATTTTACAACATTTCCTTATCTAATCCTTATAACAACACTAGGAGGGAGGTATTATTATAGAAAATCAAATACAATTTCCAAGGTCATTTGGCTAATTGAAAGAGCCAGGATCCTAATGCAAATCTACATGACTCCAAAATCTAAGCTCAACCTCTTCAACTCAGCCTCCCACGACTCTGCTTGCTCAGTTGATCACTTACATACTGTAAAATACAGCCCCAAATTTGTATCCACTACAAAGCCATCTATTACTAAGAATATCAGTATGTATTCCAAATTTTGATCTCCAAAAGTTCTCTCTGAACATTCAAACAGTATATTCATATCTGGAAGCAAACAAATAACTACTTTAAGACTATTCTTTAAAATGAGCACTAACAAACATATTTTCAAGAAAGACAGGCCTCTTGAGAAGGCTAGCATAGATAGGAATTAAAGTAGGAAACCCAACTTTCAAACATGTTAGCTCCAATTAATAAAAGCTAGTGTTCAGATAGGAAGAATATTCCCCTAATTGGAAAAAGGCTAGCCTGGGAATAGCAACCTGCTACAAACACACACCACATAATAATCTCTTTCCCAAGTAAAACCAAACCAACCAAAGTAGAAAACAACTCAATTTTATGCAAAAAGGTTAGGAAAGCTTTTCTGGGACTGAGAACACAGCCAAGAGGGTGTTCTTTCACTTGGGCTTTGAGTAAATTTAGCATTAGCTGGAAAAGCCTACACAGCAGTGAAAGGCTATGAGGAAACTGTGTACGGGCCAATCTGCAATTCTCAACAGAACAAAGGAAACCAGATTATGGAGAAATGGATAAATGAGATAGGATGGATGCATATTATGAGAGATAATGCCATAACTAAAAGAAATGATTCAATTCATATACAATGAGAATAGATCTTAAAAACATTATCCTAAGTGGAAAATGCAAAAGCAGAGATATCTACAATTTTTCATCTATGTAGGTTAAAAATATATGCACACAAAACACATGTGAAATAATACTCAAGCAGACTAGACTAATTTGGGTATAGGAGAAGAGAATGAAAGTAGGGAATAGGGATGAAAAGGGGATGAACACATAACTAATACAAAAGAGGGGGTTTACACAGACCAATAATGTAGTTGTGCCACGACTGCAAATGAAACTCAGCCCTCTGTACCTGAGTTCCCACCCCAAAAAAACGGGATTGGATTAAACAGTGATGTTTATTTAAAAATATTCTCTTTATTTAATTATAATAGAGAAAATAAATACATATGTAATTAAATATAAATTATGCCAAGATACCTCAGAGGCTTAGTTTCCTTAAATGTATTGGACTATCATCTTATTTCCCAGTCACTCCTAGCAAATTTTGATGGCTCCCTTAGTTTGTTCTCCACATCTGATCCCCAAAGATAATGGAAAATAAGTTTCAAGGCCATATTATCACAGATCACAAAATGTGCAGGGTGTAAACTGTTTAATATGTTACGGAAAAAAATACTCACTTTTTACTTTTATTTTTTTCTTAAATTCAAAGTCACTGTGTTCAAACTGCATTTGGACATTTTGTACAATTTGGACATTTTGTATAATTTGTACATTTTAAGAAAGTCCTTGGCAAAGCTAAGAATATCCAGGGGACAGTGATCAAGATGACACAGTTCATACTGTCTCATATTGAAACACAGTTGGAGGGAGGCCCCTAGTGGAATACTGCTAGGCTCCATCCTGCCTCACATTTTTATAATAAATTCCAGCAAATCTCTGAGCCCCTAATTCTGTTAAGAGGCACCCTGTAAGATGTTATAATAGAACTGTCAATAGAAATAGAATATATTACATAATTGATTTTAAATTAATTTTAAATTCTAATTTCTGTAATATCAATCCAATATATCTAAAATATTATCATTTAAATATGTCACCAATCTAAAATTTAATGAGATATTCAACATTCTTATTGTAGTACTGTTTTCAAAATGTGTGTACTATTATGGCACATCTGAGTTTGGTCTACCAACTCATCAAGTGCTTATGAGCCTCATGCAGCTTGTGGCTACTGTACTGGACAGTGCAGTGTTAGAGATAACACAGGTAAAACAAACACACATACATAGTCCATGTGTCGAAACACACAGGAGGCCAGGAGGGCCATAACCATATACAGCAGATTTTCAACCTTTTCTCCACCAAGTCCCAGAAGGGATGATTGACAATTCTAATCTTTTATTTTTTGTTCTTTTTTTCTTGAAAATAAATCGAAACACAAATGGGTGGAATAACCTCACAGCTGTTTAATGTGTAGAAAGAATTCTAACACCTTAATTAATAGTACTAAGAGATGACTTTGGGGACACTTCCCAACGGACTAACCACTAAGGTTCTCCACTGTGGAAACAGAAGTAGACAGGATTTGGTTGGGCGCCATGGAACCAGTGACCCAGGTGCCATGGTACAGATCTGTAATCCCCGCAACTCAGGAGGCTGAGTCAGAGGGATCACAAATTGAAGTCCACCCTGCACAATTTTGTGAGACCCTGTCTTAAAATTTAAAAAGGGCTGGAGATGTAGCTCAGTGATCGAGCCCTCCTGGATTCAATCCCCAGTACTGGGTGGGAAAAAAGCAGGAGCAAAGAAAAGTCTCCATTGTTATATAGGTATAAGCATCTAATTTAAAATAATTTTATTTTACAAGTGATCTCCAGCAAACATCACGACAGGAAGGACATTTAGAACCTATATTCATTCTCTTCTTGCTGAAAATTTATAGAGTGCATTATGAGTAAATGAATTACATCATTTCTTCTCAAACAAAAAAAGGAGGGGCTGGGGCTGGGGCTCAGTGGTAGGGCGCTCACCTAGCGTGCGTGAGGCACTGGGTTCAAGCCTCAACACCACATAAAAACAAAATAATGTGTCCACCTAAAATAAAGATACATAAATAAATAAATGGGTTTTTTTTTAAGGAAAAAAAAATTGTGGATGAACTTTCTAGATCCTAGCCCAGATTCTGAAAATGTGGACATAAGACTGTCCCCTAAGGATGACCCTATAAAATCAATACACCAGAATCTAGAATACAGATTTGCAAAATAAACTGAAGGCAGTTCACCCCAGCATCTTCCTCAGCAACAGAGCCCAGGGGATACAAGCAATGTGGAAAGCCAGAAAATCACTTAAGCTGATTCGCTTTCTCCACCACCTCAGCACTACTTCCTATGCTGCCTTGCAGAGGCTAAACAGCTTTGAGGCCAGCAAGAGGGAGAGAGATCAGCTGAAGATAGAAGCGTCTACAAAGCAAGAACCCTGTCGTTCAGCAGGCCCAAAGAAACAGCAGGGAGGGAAAAGAGAGTTAGCAGAGTCTATGAAAACACTGTCTGCTAAGGAGCCAGCCTGGCTTGGGAACCCAAGAATCAAAACCGAGGCACTAGGCGCCTGCAGTGGAAAATGATGCAAGAGGGCCATTACATTAACCACTGTGGTTACCTAACTGGCTCCCTGAACTTAACCTCAGCTAAATGTTCACAAGCAAACTTTTGATCATAGTTTAGCTTCCCAGTGTGATCTGCCTATAGGAGAGGAAAAAAAAAAAGAAGTGCTAATCAAAAGCATGTATTTGGTTCACTTGGTAATTACTTTTTTCACTCTACACAGATAACATTCTTGGTTTCAGATAGTTTCTGGTAACTTTTAATTAACAGAAGTCAGTCCCTCAGAACTCAATCTACTCTGGGGACACTGACAAGTGAATTTCTGATCCTGCAAGCCAAGAACCAGATTTTCTGGGGCAAGTACTTGCTGGGTCCTTGGAATACCTTATGAGTAACACCCAGAAACATTCCTCTGCTTCATAGTGACTTTTGCAAATTGCAGTGAACAGGTCAATTCATATATAATCTTCAATTGTATTATTTTCCTTTACTGGAATTATGTATGACATATTTGCTTTTGTCAACAGAAGCATATTGAAATAAAAATGTTTTTTCAAAATCCCTAAAGTGCTACAAATTAGAACTTTAGATCACAATATTATAGTGGATAGAAACATGGGATTTTAATTTGGATGAATGCCAAATGGATGTTTGCTATTTTATATAAATCTCTGTACTTTGTCTTTTAAGTCAGAATTGAGAGGCTTACCACACTGGTTTGTTCATAACAGGTCCTCAAAACATACTGTTTGAGAAAATAGTGAGTGAATGAATATAAACCCTCATCAAATTCTCTTTAATATACTGGAAATGGGTTGACATAAGCAACTGATATTTCTCATTAATAACAGCTCTATTAATGTAGTCCCTAATTTTTCCTTATGTTTAAGTGATAATAAAATCTCTAAGAGAGATGGCAGAAGGATTTAAACAAGTACTTTTGTTTTATGCACTATATGACTTGCATGTCAACACATTCCTCCCGTTTTCAATTACAAGCGGTACCTGGGGCTGCGGCATCAGGATGGTACTCCGGCTCCTCCTCGGGCGGGCTCTGCAGAAAGTACAGCTGCTCGGGCAGCATGCTGGCGATCTTCTCCTTCCCCAGGACGTGGGTGCTCAGCAGTGGACTAACGCTTCGCTTCACTTTCTCTCTCCTTTCGTGGGCCATAATTTTTTTGGTCCGAGCCTTGATGTTCTCCCAGCACTTCTTGAGCTGTTTGAAATCCCGCAGCGACACGCTCGGCTGAGAGTTGTATTCGTGGGCAAGCGCTTGCCAGGTCCGCTGCTTGAGGGCGATAGTTCGGGCATCGCTTTTCTTGCACTCCAGCACATATTTGTACTTTTCTACCAAAGCAAGCAAGATGCTCTTTTCCAACTCTGAGAAGTATTTGGCAGGTTTTATAATTTCGTTGTTTTGCATTTTCCACTCTGTTTCTGTGGGCCGTTAGCTATCCTGTAAAGGGAAGTTTGAAGCAAAAATTACCAACTCCGGCAATAAAAGTGCTGGCAAATCACTTAAGCTTAATTCCTGACTTGATTCTCTTGTTGGAAGAGGATCAGTACTTTCTTTTCCATTAATGTTGAATAACGAGATTCACAGGAGAATATTCAGAAATTTACTAGGAACTGGATTTTAGACGTTCCAAGATTTTCTAGTAGGTGCTTTGTCTTAGTCATACTATGAATATTTTGTAACAGAAAAAAAGAAAAGAAAAGTTGAACAACTATGTGGCACTTTGATTTCTTAATTTATTTCTGCTTAGTGTGAGGGAATTGATTATTCCCCTCAAATCTTAATGTCAGACAGCTTTGGTACTAAATGGCTTTTTCAAGTTTTTGTCACAAATGAATATAAGAGAAGTCATTGTGCAATCAAACAGAAGGGAAGATGTAAACACTATGAAGATTTCAGAATCGTAAAGAAATTACTCCAAAGATCTGATATTTCCATCACTATATCTGTGACCTTAGGTCATGCTCCCAGAGCAACCTGAGATTCATCTTTAAAATAAGGGGGTGGACCTTCTTGGTCTATTCCCTAAAGACCTAAAAAGAGCATGCTACAGGGACACTGCTACATCGATGTTCATAGCAGCACAGTTCACAATAGCAAGACTGTGGAACCAACCTAGATGCCCTTCAATAGACGAATGGATAAAAAAAATGTGGCATTTATACACAATGGAGTATTACTCTGCATTAAAAAATGACAAAATCATAGAATTTACAGGGAAATGGATGGCATTAGAGCAGATTATGCTAAGTGAAGCTAGCCAATCCCTAAAAAACAAATGCCAAATGTCTTCTTTGATATAAGGAAAGTAACTAAGAACAGAGTAGGGACGAAGAACAGGAGAAGAAGATTAACATTTAACAGGGATGAGAGGTGGGAGGGAAAGGGAGAGAGAAGGTAAATTGCACGGTAATGGAAGGAGACCCTCAGGGTTATACAGTGGAGGGGGTAGAGAGAGAGGAGGGGAGGGGAGGGGAGAGGTGGGGAGGGGGGAGGGTGGATGAGGGGAAAGGCAGCGGAGCACAACAGACACTAGTATGGCAATTTGTAAATCAATGGATGTGTAACTGATGTGAATCTGCAATCTGTGTATGGGGTGAAGGTGGGAGTTCATAACCCACTAGAATCAAAGTGTGGAATATGATATGTCAAGAAATTTGTAATGTTTTGAACAACCCACAATAAAAAATTTAAAAAAAAAAAAATAAAAAAAAATAAGGGGGTGGAGCTGGGCAGTGGTGCACACCTGTAATCCCAGCAACTTGGGAGGCTGAGACAGGAGGATTGCAAGTTCAAAGCCAGCCTCAGCAACTTAGCAAGGCCCTAAGCAACTTAGCAAGATCCTGTATCAACATAAAACATAAAAAGGACTGTGAATATGGCTCAGTAGTAAAGTTCAATCCCTGGTATCAAAAAAAAGAAAGAAAAAAAATAAGGGTAGAATCTGTGATCCCTCAAGTCTGAGGGTCAATTTTAAAAGCATATAATCTTATGTAAACTATTTCTATAATTTAAGAAGTGAAAAGGTCCTGCACACCTAGAGACTGAATCTACTGTCCCACCTTAAACTGAAGGAGCCAAAGGCTAGAAAGAAACAGGAGATTGCGCAAGATCATAAAGATGGTGACTTGGAAAGTCCAGAACCTTTTTTGTCCCTGTAATCTGGTGTTCTTAACATCATTCTACAGCTATCTTTTGGGTTCTTGCCTTGAATGGCTCCAAATCTTTTAACCCCTGAGGCCACCCTGCCATTCCCCTACAGAGCTGAGTCAGCATCTTTCACACACAAGGTGCATTGTAAAGGTCCACTAAGTCTGAGACCTGTGTGTGTGTCCCACATCTTCTAATCAGAGGAGGCTCCTATAAGCTCAAACTCTCCACTGGGATAGAAACAGGTGGCTAAACAATGCTGATGGCAGCAGTAGAGTGAGCATTGTCTGTCCCTTTGCTGGAAAGGGCCAACCTTCTCCCAAAGCTTCCTGTGTTTCCAAACCTCAATCTTTCAGAGTAACAGGCAAGCATGGAGATAATGACGTGGTCCATTCAAAACTGGCCAGTCCATATCTAAAGAATTAGGAAACAACTTGAAGGAGTCCTTTTAGCTAAAAGTGGGACGGTTGGAACAAGAGTGGCAAGTATACCAAAATTCATTATTTTCTCCATTTTTGAGTATGTTTGAGAATTTCTACAATGAAGAGTCAGAGTGAGGAGAGGCTGTGGCTTTTAAATGTATGGTACACTGATTTAAAATCACACTAGAATATGCCAGCTGTTTACACACTCTACCTGAGAAGTTACTGTAATTGGATCAGACTGAGGCTGCAGAGGACCAGGCCAGATCAGAGTTTTGAAACTGGGGTCAAGAATGTGGACTTTGACACTAGGGCAACAAAAATCTATCAAGGTTTCTCATAATGAACTGCCTCATCCCAAAAGTTAAGGTTCAAATGAAGTTTTAATGTGATCAGGGTCTCCACCTACCAGGCACCCCTCTTCCCAGTCACACTGGGAACATTGGATATTAGAAATTGAGAGATTTAAACACATGTCAAAGGCAGGTTGGCCCTAGATCCTAAGCAATGCTAAATGAAAGGACATTTATCTTTGGGAGAATGTGTCCCTATACCCTTAAATTCCCAACATGTGGTTTGATCACATTACTCTAATTTCCCTACAACAAGACCCTAATGCAGGCCCCTTCTTCCTGAAAGATCCTAAATTCATTTTTCACCTTTGTCAATTCTTCCATTCACTACAAAGAAATGTTTCCCAAACTGAAATTTATTAATGCATGCCCTACACAATCTATCTCTTCTATAAAGTCTCTATGTTTCAAAATGTCCATGTCCAACTTACTTTCTGTAGTTTTTATTATGAAATCAAAGGGTACACTGAATGTTCTTAAACCACAAAGCTCCAAGAGCAAGTTCTAACCTGATTCCCGATCCCAACTCCTCTACCACAGAAATGTCAATATGATAATTTTCTCATGCCCCAACTCTTTAAGAATTTGCTACTAAGGATTCAGAAAGCTCTGATCCACAGGGGGAAAAGCGATTACTCTCTATTTTGTTTTATTATATATAAAATGCTATTTTATATGTACTTTATAATGTGTGTATGTGTACATATATATTACATATACTTTTGAAATAAATCTTTTTCCTATTTTAATGATTTCTTCAAGAAAAATTCCTAGAAAGGGAAGGGTTGCCATGGAAGATGAAAATATCAAATATTTTGTGATAACCATCAATTTGTCCTTGTAAAATTCTGTACCAACTTACATTCGTACTAACAGCACGAAAGCATATCTGTCTCCCTACTTCAATTACTCTTTTGGTGTTTGGTTTGTTTGTTTGTCTTTAGTACCAGGGATTGAAATCAGAGGTGCTTAATCACGTCCCCAGGACTTTTTATCTTTTATTTTGAGACAGAGTCTCATTAAGTTGTTTTTAACCTCACTAAGCTACTGAGGCGTGATCCTCCTGCCTCAGCCTCCCAAACCACTGGGATTATAAGTGTATGCTTTGCTCTTATTGTTAACACATTTTTTTTTAAATTCTATGCTATCTGCAGAGGTAAAAACTGTCACTTTACTGTCTAATATTATATGGATTGCAGCTCTCAAGCAAATAAGCCACATTCTTAGGCAAACCCCTGTGATACCTGATAGAATTGAAACTACACAGAATTAATATCAAGCAATTTAATAATTTTTCCTCACAATGTGTGCAGTACCACTAGCTGTTATCTGGCAGTGATGAACTTGGGGGGAATCTCAACTTCACAAGGGATTTTGCCTTAAGTGTGGCCAATGGGGTGTGCCTGATAATGGCAATGATGTAATAGTAGATAACTTTTATTGAGCTCTTACTGTGGATTACATGCTATACCACATGCTTTTTTTTTAATTTTAATATTTTTTTTTTTTTTTTTCAGTTTTCGGCAGACACAACATCTTTGTTTGTATGTGGTGCTGAGGATCGAATTTGGGCCGCATGCATGCCAGGAGAGCGTGCTACCGCTTGAGCCACATCCCCAGCCCTATACCACATGCTTTATATCATACAATTCTCCCAAAAATAGCTCAAGAGCATCATTTGTTACACCTCAATTTTTTTGCTTAAAAAATTACAGTACCAGAAGAAATTATGCAACTGCTCTCAAAAACAAATACTAAGAATTACCAAAACCTAGGGACCATTAATAGTCTATTAACTAAACTGTTATTTAATCACTAAGTAAATCCAGACTTACCAATTTACTTCATTTAATTTCTTAGGACAGCAGTCCTCCCTGGGCCCTGTGGTTGCATTCCATAGGACTATAAAGGGATTCTAGTACAAGCCAATATAACCCAAAGGTTCCCTATAGATTCTCAGCAATCTTATAAATAGGTTGTTTATCTCTACTAGCCAATGATTATTTCCATTTCTCAGAGAAGAAACCTGAGGCTCAGTAACTTGCCACAGTAAGCTGCAAGACCAGGATCCTCAGGTCTGAGCCCAATGCCCATGCTCCTCCACTTAGTTCTCTTATTTCAGACCTAGTGACAGCCTCTACTCCCTTGCTCAAATTATGTCAATTAATTAGCAATTTAGTTGCCAGTTGGCAGAGATCTGGGTAGGGCAACTTAGGGAGTGGTGCCTGCTCTGCCCATCTCCATTTGTTGGCTCTTCTCCTCCCTGCCCCTTCCCCACCTGGTTATTCCTCTTGCCTTCTTCATCTCCTCCCTCCATCTCTCAAACCCAGGCCCCAATAGCCCCTGCACAGGGTACCTCACTCACCCCAGAGTTCCAAAACAATTTCTGCTGTTGATTTGGCAAGAACCATGTCTGTAAAGTAACTGTAGAGATCACATGGAGCTTGAAAATGGCCCACACCCCAGGGAAACTCTAGCATTCTGCTTGAGCACCCGAAGGACAATCCTCAGTACAATAGTGCTTCCCAAGGTAAGAGCTCTCACCAGCAAAGTTTATTAATACTAACTTCCAGGCTGGAAATCCTATTCTAGCTTTAAAACTATTCAGCAATGTCCAGGACTGGCTACAAGTGACAACGTAACAAGCATTTCCTGCTGCATCAGTTTTTATTAGAGATAAACTAGTCTTCCCTGCCCTCTAATTCTTTTACACCTGCTATTCAGCTAGATAATACATTACCTTTTCCTGCGCATGGTTGTGGTCCAACAAGCAGCTCAGTGACCCTCACAAAGTGGACAATCAATAAACATTTAATGAATGCTTACATTTTTACACAGGTGTAAAACTGCCTATCGTGTGTAAAATATCACACACAAAAACAGAGTACACTAAAAGCTGCATTCAGTTAAAAATGATCAATAAAATAACAAAATCCAAATACAATGAAAGTTTCCCTTGGATTTGGCAAAGAAAGAAAGACCCATAGACAGGTTTAAATAAAACAGTACAATTCTAACATCATAAAAAAAATAAGGAGGAAGTGACTAGCACAATCCCCAAAACACTAACACTGAGTAAACTACCAGAAGATTGTAATAGGTACATTTAATATTATACCTTAAGGCAAAAACCCAGGTGTGTAAGCACTGAATTTTTGTGTGCTCCCAAAATTCAAACACAGCCCCAGTGTGACTGTATTTATAGTCTGAAACTGTAGGAAGTAGTTAAGGTTAAATTAAGTCATAATTTTGGGGCCGTAGTCCTATGGGATTAGTAAATGCTAATAACTTATAAGAAAAAACACCAATTGTGTGGTAGCATAATCTCAGTAACTTGGGACACTGAAGCAGAAGGGTCTCCAGTTCAAGGCAAACTCAGCTATTTAGTGAGATCCTAAGCAATTTACCAAGAATAAAATAAAATAAAAGGTCTGGGAATGTAGTTCAGTGGTAAAGAATCCCTAGATTCAATCCCTAGTAACCCCCCCCCCAAAAAAAAGAAGAGAGATCTCTCTTTCTCTCTCTGCACATAAAAGAGGCCACTTGAGCACACAGTGAGAAGGCAACCACCCCCAAGCCAAGAGAAAGGTCTCAAACAAAACCTATCTTGTTGGCACCTTTATGGTGGACTTCTCATCCTCTGAAACTATGAGAAATGAAACATGCAATCTGTGACATTTTGTCATGGCAACCTGAGAAGACTAGGTATGCTCTCTAATGATTTTTTAGTCAGCCAAGGGTGAAACCAAATCTTGAAGTCTGAGCAAAGACTAGAGAAATTTGGCAAAGATTTTGCTTCTACTTCCTTTGGTAGAAAAAGAAGTTCTTTAAAGTTAATGGGCATTATAACTGAAGAGCTATGGCCCCTTGGCTTAGGCAGTTGTCAAGATATTAATGAACTAGGGCTCCTAAAGTAAACTTGATGCAGAAAATCTGGGTTCAGTTCTGGCCTTCAGCACCCACTTGACTGTGTAACTTTAAATGAGCCAGTAATCCTCCAATGCTTCATTTGTAAAATGGATTTTATGCCCCCCAACCTGTCCTACTCCCTGAGCACCACAGTCTTTCAATGCAAGTGAAAAACAAGCATAGATTAGAAATTCAATAAATTGTAGTTCTTTTCCCACCTCCCACACATATCAGACTGTTTCCAAAAGTAGAACAGTGGTCTATATGCCCTATATATATCTCTCAACCATATACTTATGGGCTTTTTATTTCATATACACACAATTCAACAAATATTGAATACATGCCTGCCAAAGGCTGAGCGCTGCCCTTAAATACATGAGAGATAAAAGCCAGATGAATCCTGCAGCCTAGGAAGAGCACTGGCGTGCATAAACCAACATCTACAGCCAGCAAGAGGCAGGCTGAAGCAGACAACCTAACAGAGGACCACACACCTTGGGTGAAAAGGCAGGAGAGGGAAGAGGTGAATCTGCCTTCTTCATGAACAAGAGGACATTGTGCTAGACCTGTAAAAATGAACAGGAGATGAGCAGGAAGAGTAGAAGGAGATACTTCAGAAAAAAAAAAAATGGATAAAAAAGGGCCTGGGGCTGGGATTGTGGCTCAGCAGTAGAATGCTCACCTAGCACGGGCGGGACCCGGGTTCAATTCTCAGCACCACATAAAAATAAAGGCATTGTGTTGTGTCCATCTACAAAAAAGACTCTCTCTCTCTCTCTGAAAGAAAGAAGGAAGGAAGGAAGGAAGGAAGGAAGGAAGGAAGGCCGGCCTGGACTCTGAGTGGGACAACGGTAATGGAGAGGAGGTACATGCCAAGGACTGTTATGAAGGAAAGAATGACCAGGATGTGTGTGTACACTAGGGTGAAGGATAAAGCAAGAGCAGGGCAATGGAATGCATGAGGATTAACCTGTGCAGGAGTCAGCGGGAATGGCATTTCTGAAGGTGGATGAGGAGATCATGGTCCCATAATGATGTAATACAACACAGTGCACTGTGGGACAGGCTGAATCCTGTGGTATGGTAAATAGGGTGATAGAGATGAGCCTGTGGACACTACTCCAGGATGGAGGAGGTCCAAGAATAGGAATCTTAATTCCTTAATTCTCTAGAAGAGAATTAGTCTTAGAACAAAGCAGGGCCACAACTTGAGAGACTAACAACACAGGGAGAAGTGGTAGGTGAGCTGGAGGAAATGGGGCACCTATTCCCCAGGGTATCTGCCAGGTAGGGGATCAGTTTGTTCTCAAATGATAAAAGCTGTTTCCTATCCTCCTGACTCAATATCTCAAACCTTTCTTTGAAACAATCTAGAGCCTAACATAATAAAACTTAAAAAAAAAAAAAGGATCTTAGTCTAATCCTCTTACTTCTATGAGGAAACTGAGACTCATAGCAAAATAGGGGCTTCTCAAGGCCTTGTAACAGAGGAAAGACTCCAATCGAATCTTCATGGTTTGTTTGTGGGCCCTCTCCCCTTTTGGAACTCCTTCCCATCAAGATCCCCTTTGCGCTAGGTTCCCCCAAGACTTACTGATTATCCCACCTACCACAGTTTGAATCTGAGTATCCTCCAAAGGCCTGATCCCCAGCTTGGTGCTGCTGAGAGGTGGTAGAAGCTGTAAGAGCAGAGGCCTAGTGGGAGCCCTGCCCCTTCCTCTCTTCCTTCACTTCCTGGTCATGAGATGAGTGGTTTTGCTCTGCCACATGCCCCCACCACAACGTGCTGCCTTGCCACAGGGCCAAAGCAACAGGGCCAACCAATCATTAACTAAAACCTCTAAAACTGTGAGCCAAAATAAACCTTTCCTTTTTATAAATTGACTGTCTCAGGTATTTGTTATAGCAACAGAAAGCTAACATATCATTTGAAAACTAAGGTCATTGCTCTCAACTCTTCCAACTCATTTTGTGACATTAGGCAAGTCCTCTTTCTTCCCTGTCAATTCCTCATCTCTAAACTAAACTCTAAACTATTTTAAAAACTAAAGGGGGTGTTCCCTGAAGTCCAATCCAGTGCTGGAGTCTCAGCACTACTACTGACACTACTGATTTTCTGCAATCAGACTTCTACAGCTTGCTGCCAAAGATGTATGGGTGGTATTTTCTGATTTTTGTGAGGCCAGTGGAGCTACTGGCCAATGAAAGAAATGATCTCACACAATCCTGCTATTTGCTTCAAGGCCCATACACAGATTTAATTCCATAAGTTAAGCAATTCCAGGTAAAATGGCTAAGATAGGTGATATGATCTGTTTTCCACAGCTCTTTGAAGAGAACTGGCTACAGAGTAGAAACTTTTTTCTTTTTTCTCCTGTAGTGCTGGGAATTGAACTCAGGGCCTTATGTTTGTGAGGCAAGCACTATACCAACTGAGCTATATCCCCAGCCCCAGAGTAGACACTTGATAAACACTTGTGGAATATATGTAGACCCACCTGCTTGCCATTGATAATTTTTACTAATTATATAGCTAGATGTTCTACTATGTAAAATTTCTCCTTTTATAAGGGCTTCATCATAAAAATATCATTTTATGGCTTATTCTTATAAATACCATCACAGTCCAAAAAGAAGTAGAAATGCCATTTTTTCAAGAGCTTCATGACAGCCATGAACCTTCCAGATCTCATGTGATCGTCACATGTTCAGACCTGTCTGCCCCAGGTGGCCACTCCCCATGTCCTCTCTGCCCCTCCACCTTCTTTCTTTGCTTTTAGATTTTCCATTCTTCAACCCAGTACCAAACTTGCCTCTCATGTGTTCCCTCCTCTTCCCCTTGCCCACCCATCCCAGCAGCCATGTAGTTTGAATAGTTCATCTTTACCATCTGTGTCTGAGTGCAACTCTGAGCAGAACCAGCCTTGTATTTAAAGGCAAGAGCCCTGTCATCCCCTCCCCTGTCGTCCCACTCTCTAAAATCCAGATGAGGGTTCTTAAAAGTCCTAGCTCCTTCCTTTGCCTCCCCAACAGCTCCATCCTAAACCACCCCCACCTAGTGACTTCCCTGAAATGCTTCTGAAATCATATTAAAGCATCCTCCACAGAAAGCACTTCCAAAATACATTAGGTGCCCTTCTGTAGGTGTTCCCACTCCAGCTTGCTTCTCTTACTGACGACACTCTCCTCCACACCCACCACTTCAGCTACAGCCATTGGCTCTTGGGTCTTCTCTAGACCATGGGTACCATGTATTTACTTCTTACCACAGCACTCTGGGAATTACTCAGCACTGGGATCTATCCACATCAAAGATCTCCCGTTTGAGGCTTGGGACTACATTTCATGTGTATCTTTCACATACACAAGAGGCAGTGTTTGTTCAAAAGAAAGTGAGCTATCAGGGAGAACCTCTCTCCCAGGTCCTATTTTTTCTCCTTAGCATCAATTGCAGTGCCAGTTATTTCCCAACCACCTCTATTTAGCAGCCCAATATGGGAACCTCGTAAATCTTCAATTCTCCACAGTCAAAAACAAACTAATTATTCCCCTACCTCTCCTTGATGTCTGATGAGTTCAGCCACATCAAGTTGGACTTCCAAAGCAGAAACCTCAGTGTGTTCTTCAATATATGCAACCAGATGTCAACACAGTGTATGTTCACTCAGTATCTATTCCCTCTTCTCCCATTCTCATCACCCATGGCTGAGGTCAGACTCTCATCTCTAAAATGATCTCCCAAACTTCTAGCTCATCTTCCACACAACCATAGGAGGGATATTCCTACAACACAGTAATCAAGCCACACGTGTGTTTGTATACCTCTGACATCTTTCCCCCTCCCTAAATGACAGATAAATCCATATTGTCACTTGGTGTTCAGGGACTTTCTGGATCTGACCCTTATTATAGCACCCACTTCACCACCCCTCCCATCCTCTCAGTATTTTTCAACTTAATCAGATTAAACTCACCTCATGCCCTTGACTCTGCCATGTTCTCATGCCTCTTTGCACACAAGGCTTCCTCTGGCTGAAATCTTCACCCCAGGGTTCACCCAGGACCCATTTCCAACCTACGAGGATCAGCTCCCATGTGATTTTTCTGAAGCCTTCCTCAACTAATGCCCAGGCTGTTGTGTTTGTTTAATTTATAACAGCTTCCTTTTAAAATGAGTTTGAAGCAGCTTACAAACTATGCACACACTGCGGCTTGATTTTTTTTTCTTGAGAGGAACTATCAGGGCAAAGACAAGAGAGAGTACAAGAGATAAAAGCTAGGAGGTAATGGAGCACTCAAAAGATCTGTCATAGGTCTCATATTCATCTTGTTAGCGTACACTGGCCCCAAGTCTCTTATCAAATGAATTAGCTACTCTTCCATGAGCCCACTACCAACTGTGGATGCCTGGGAGTACCTCTCATATTTTTTTGTAACTTGCTCTTCATGTCGGTCTCCCTCCTGGACTGGGGAATTTCTAAGGGCTAACTTCTGATTCATCTCTGAATCCCAGCATGTAGCATATGACTCAGCACACAACTGATGCTCAGCAGACGTTCGTTGAATGGACATGGAAAACAGTACAAGTGCTTGTTGAGTTCTCTGTTAGATATTTGAAAAATAACATTATTTATCCTCAGGAAAAAGTTACGATGCTCAAAAATGGCAGAGAAATGAATTTGAACCATATATCGTCTATCTCTCCAAAGCAATTACTCTCCACTATGCTTTGTATTCACCACCTTCACCACATTGTGTTCCCAAATATCCTCTGTTCAAGGCCTAGTTCAAAATAAAGCACACTTCTCCAAGAACCTGTTCACTTGCCTTTACTATAGTCTTGCCTGACTTTCTGCAGCACTTATGTAAGACATCGGAACAGGGCAGACTGTCTTCTTGGTAACTGCAAACTGAAGTCTTCCAGGTACTCTGCAGAGGGTATGCTGAAGCAGCCAGCTTCTCTTTCCAAAGCATTCTCCCTAGTGTATCCCTGGACTTTTCATAGTTCAAAGTCTTCCAGTTTTCTCCATTCCAAAATGAAACTCAAAACAATCTCCTGGGGCCCACTGCTTCTCTAACCAAGTGAATGTAACTCAAACACCCTCCTCCATTACATCAATTAGTCCTTGGTATTTTAAGCGTCTTATTAATCTTTAGCCCTGGTGAGCATCCCCATCTCCTGAAACACATTATAAGAAGTGCAGGCATCACAGAAGGGACAAGGACACTTTAAGAGGCCTGCCTAGTCAGGGGCCTGCATTCCTTCTGAATACCCTTTTGTCCTGCCCCAGAGTAAGAAGAGACAACCTGTGATCTCCCTGGGGGCACGCGCCCCTGGTTTCTAAAGGCAGGCTGGAAGACTTGGTCCAGCATGCTGCTGGGAGGATGGGCTGAACCCTTCTCCCTTCCTCTACATTGTCTCTAGGGTTTTAGGATTCTTCCCCTCCACTCCTATCTCCAAATTCCCATAGCAGTCCTCAATCCTAACTCAGAAACTATGCTTTTTAATTAACGCTCAACAATTTCCTGGGGGACACATGGTCTTTTCTGACATGCTGAAATGCACACCTCATGACCCCCCTATTATTATCTTACCTCTAGTTTTAAATGTGTGATAAATATATCCCTGTATCCTATAACCACTCTAAGTATGGCAAGAATATCTGTACTCTAAATGTTACCACACCTAACAAACATCCATTCTCCAGAATCAGAAGAGCCCAGCTAAATTCTTCTGTTTCCTACTTCTAAATAAAGATTTTTCATGTAATTTACAGTAGCTCTCATAGCACCAGTGCGATGATTTAATGAAAATTCATGCCAGCTGCTCCATAGAAAGTGCTCAGAATTAAGCTATTATCCTGGACACACATCTCTTTCACAATAGTACCTGAGGAGAGGTATTACATCACGCCCCCCGCCCCCCAATTACAGAAACGGCAGCCCAGGTTCGGAGTACAGGAGCTTCCCCAAGGTCAGTCGGCAGAGATGATGCTCTGCCTTCATCCTTCGAGTGGGGGGCTCTCTCCTCTTACACCCCTGGGCAGGGCACAGGGGGTCTCAATGGAGACAAGTATGGAAACCCGGAGAGCAGAGCGCGGCGTGCGAGGAAGCCGGGGCTGGGAGGACAGCGGCACTGCAGGTCACCTGGATTCTTCCCCAGCGACTCCCGACCCAGGGGTCCGGATCCCCCAGCTCCAGGAGCACCGCTGAGCCCGCGCCCCGGGGCTTTGTACGCAGCAGGCCGGCCCGCCCGCCAAGTCCCGCCGCGGCGCGCGGAGGCGGCTGCCTGGCGCCCGGCCTGCAAACCGGGGTCGCGGCGGCTCGGCCCCAAAGCCCGCCAGGCCCGCCCGCGGCCCCGCACCGGCCCGCGCGCCCGCCCGCCGCGGCCCTCCCGGCCTGGAGCCTCCTACCTGCGGGGGCGGCGCGGCGGCCGCGGAGACCCGGGGAGGGGCCGGCGAGGCGCGAGCGCGGCGGCCTCGACTCCACTCGGGGGCTGAGCGGCCGGGAGGGCCGCGGGCTCCGGAGCGCCGGGCGGCTGCGGCGCGCCCCCGGCCGGCCAGGCCCCGCCGCGCGCGCCGCGGCCACAAAGCCCGAAGCCGCCGCCCCCTCGCGGGCCGCCGCCGCCTGCCGGTCGGTCGGCGCCGAGGAGGGCGGGAGCGCGGCCCCGCGCAGTCCCCACCTCCCCGAGCCGCGGCCGCCGGGCTCCCCGGGGAGCAGGGGCGGGGCGCGGGTGTCCATCTTCCACCCGCCGGGCCGCGCCGGCCCCCAGCTGGCGTTCCCCGGCTGGCATCCTTGGGCTGACTTGGTTCCCTTTCCCCACCTTGGCCGAGGAGCTCCTGAAGGGGCCCAACAAAGTGCGTTTCTTTTCCCTGAACAACAAAAGAATGCATTTGCCACGAGGGATGTGGCAGTGGTGGACTCGATTAGTTCGGTCCAGGGCTCCTCATCGACAGAGGCCCTTTTCTTCTGGGACTCGGTGATGCGGGGAACCGCCGACCCCTGTGTTCTGAGTTTACCACCGACTTTTGTTCTGTTTTAATTGGTGGGATCCGTCTCCGAGGTAGTGCGCTGCCGGAGGGCCGGGACTGTGCCGCGGAGCTCGGGACCTGGCTCAGCCCCCGGGTGCTGACTCGGTGGGAACCAACACGTGTGTACGCGAATGCACAACAGACCGAGCAGCTGGGGGACAAAGCACTCTCCTACAGACAAGGCGCTTAGCCCTTCCCGCAGGGATGGTTTCTTTTGCCCTGGATCCGCTGGGAAGATTCCAAGACCACAGAACAGGCTGTTGAACTTTTTTTTTTTTTAATCGAGCTGAAATTCATACGGCATTAAAATAACCATTTAAAAATAAATAATTTAGTACAGTAATTGTATTTATAATGTTTTGCAACTACCACCACTATCTAGTTCTGAAATGGTTCCGATGTCCCAAAAGGAAACCCTGGCACCAGTTAAGCCTTAACGGATCCAGTCCCTGCTCCCCCTCCCCCAACCTCTGGCAATCACTAATTTGTTTTCTGTCTCCATCGATTTACCTTTTCTAGGTATTTTATATAAATGGAATCATACAATATGTGGCCTTTTGTGTCTGTTTTCTTTCTCTTTGCCTAATGCATTTAAGGTTCATCCATGTTGTAGCATGGACAGTACATTGTTTTCATAGCTGAATAAGATACCATTTTGTATGTCTATAGTACAATTTAATGATGATCATCTGTTGGTGGATATTTGGGATATTTCTACCTTTCATCTGTTGCTGAATTTTAGGGTTATTTTTACCTTTTCCACAGCTATTGTGAATAATGCTATTTTGAACATGCCTGTACATGTATTTGTCTACTTTGTCCAACTCTTCAGAATCATACCGGAGTGGTAATTTTTTGTTTGTTTGTTTGTTTGTTTTGTATTGGTAGGGACCTAATCCAGAGCTTGGGGGAATGCTAGATAAGTGCTGAACCACTAAGTTACATCCTGGACCCCTATGTTTTAACTTTTTGAGTAACCACCAAAAAGTTTTCCACAGCAGCTGAATGAATAATTTTGCAGTCCCACCAGCAATTTATGAATGTTTTCAAACTCTCTACAACCTCACCAACACTTGCTATTTTCCTTTTTTATTTTTTTAATCCCTTGGACATTTAGGGGGCCAATGCCTACCTGTCAAGCTTCCACCACCCAGACCTTGAACAGTGCTGATCCAAGGCTTTCACTCAAAGTCAAAGAACTTCCAAACACTCCCTAGGGACAGAAGAACCAAGAAAAATAAAAACACTAGGCTAAGAACTATATTGCTCCTTATCATTAATTTGACAACAACTTTTCTCCTATCTAAGTGGCTTTGAAATTGTCTAGAGAGCCTAGAAACTAAGACCATCCTGAAAGAGCTGCTACTGCCAAAAAAAAAAAAAAAACTTAAAACATCTTTATGAGATGACCCTGGAAGCCAAGACTGCACATCATTTCCACTCATGTTTTCCATTTAGTGCCACATTGGAATCAAGGGAAAACTATTGGAATATGAAATTGGGTCAATTCTAGAAATTTGATTGATAGGTGGTAACAGTGTAGGAAACACATTAGATATGGCAAACATATGTCTGAATCCTTCTCTGTACTGCTTATTTCTTCATGAACTAAGTTAAATCCTAGAATGTGCTTTCTCATTTTCTATGGTGAGAATAACAAAGTCTTCCTGACATGCTAGATGAAAGCTTTTAATCTTGACTTCAGTAAATGATCTTTGATACTCAAAATACCATGATTGAGGTGGACCACATGTAGAAATGCTGCTTGCCGCAGTCTGGCTGGGCACAATCAGGAGCCACTTGTCAAAAGAAACTAACTTTATTTTTAGAACCACACACGCCAAACAAAACAGCCTCTCAGGAAAAACCCTCAGAGCCTCAACTGCCACCACCCGCTTTCCACAAGCCTCTCTCTCCCACACAAGCTTCTCTCCACCTCCCACAATCCTCCTGCTCTTGAGGCCCATTGGCTGGGTCACGTGGGCGGAGCCAAAAAAGTCCCCCAATGAGCAGCTCCGTGGTCTGAAAGGGCAGGGAAACAGCCCAATGAGCATCACCGCAGAGGAGCCAATCAGCTAGATGTTGCTGGGGCCGCTGTGAGCCAATCATCAGCTGGCAGCTGGAAGTTTGCTGGCAGCTGGAAGTTTGCTGGGGCCCCTTCGGCTGTGGCTCTCAACAGCTGCTAAAGAAACATGGAAAACTCATTTAATCATGAGTCTCCTCGAATCAAGATAGTAAGCCTACTCTCTGCTACCAGCTTTAAAACTAATGTAACAATGGTAACTATTTGGACCTGTAATGTAGTTGCTACCTTCCCAGCTTTCTCCTTGTTCCCTGAATTAGAATAGCAAGTTACCATGGATAAACTTTTAAACTTGTCTGAATCTTGTCTGTAAAGTGGAGTAAAAATACCAACTTTTTTTTTTTTCAGTGCTCGGGATCTAACGCAAGGCCCCACACATACTAGTGCGCTCCTTCTGAGCTATATACCCTCAGCCCCAATATCTACTTAATAGGGTTGTGTGAGGAGTCAGGCCTACTTAACAGGGTCATGTGACGGGTCAATGAAATGTGTATGTAAAGGACTTAGCACAGTACTAGCTAACAGAAAATAATGTGAGCTATTATCACCTATGATAAAGCTATTATAACTTCTCTGAAGAAAGAAAGTGTTAACAGAAGGATAGGGTCTACACAGAGTCTAGTATTAGAAAGCCATAGAGAAAGAAGCCATTTTTGTGAATTGTTCCTTCCCCAAGAGCATGAGGGTTCCCTAGGAAGTCCATTCCCACAACAGAGATGATGGTGCATTGCACTCCAATAGGTTGTGGAGAATAGCTCTAAGAATGGTCAACCCTCACCAAGCAGGTAGTTTCTATAGAAGTTTTCTTAAAGGAGAGAAGATACACTAAACCTCCAACCTGAATACTCCAGAGTTCTAAGAAATTTAAATTTGCTTTGAAATTTAATACGTGGTGAATTTATCCATCTGTCTGTTACTAATTTGATTGGCCAGATCCAGTCCTCCTGGAATATAATTAAGAGATATATATCTATTAAGATATTAGAAACTATTTTCATCAGTCTCTTCTGGCAAAGAACAGAGACTCATCCCAACTTGCTAAAGAAGGATGTTCACTGAATCTTAGGTGAATTTCAAAGTAGAAACCCAATTTGAACGGGACCAGTTTTTCTCTCTCTCATGTGAGGTCTGTGCCTCTTCATTTTTGTCTCTTAGACTCATCTCTCTGTCTTGTTACACCTCTTTCAAAATATGTACTCCATTCTCCTCTATTTCCCACCTGTTATCTCTTCTCAGACAGTTATCCTGCACATGGCCATGATGGACACCTCAACCCCAGCCCAGGGCCAATGTGGAAAGCTCCTCTTTGTCTCTTAGTTCATATTTACCTAAAGAATGTCAGGCCCAGTCCATCATTTCAAGCCAGAACAAACTGGCAACCTATGGTTTGACTGGGAATTAGAAGTCCCTTCTGATCCAATCAGCTGTTATGGGATGGAAAGGAGGTACCAGTAAATATAAAAATAGCCACCCAGTACAGCAAGGACTGTAAGTATTCATCAAACTTCGCTGGCATGGTGGGTAGATAGACTGAAATCATTTAATGCTACTAATATGACCATATGTTCTAACGCAAAATATTAAGATAAGTAGTTTATTGGGCTGGGGACGTGGCTGAAGTGGTAGCGCGCTCACCTAGCATGCGTGAGGCACTGGATTCAATTCTCAGCACCACATAAAAATAAAACAAAGATATTGTGTCCACCTAAAACTAAAAAATAAATATTTTTTAAAAAGATAAGTAGTGTAAAAATTATTTGGAATATACTCTTTGACAGTAGAGGTAGTCTGGGATATGTAGTTCAAATGCTGAAATACTAGAACTTCTAAAGTATTTTGGAAGCTAAGGAACAGTAATGGAACAAGATTTTTGAAATTAAGAGTATCCTGGAAAATCTTAGTCATCAAAAAATAGCAAACGATCTTATAAAGCAGAATACCTATGTAGCAGAATTGTTCAGAGAATTAAATGAATTCATACCCATAAATCAACTTGAAGTTTCCATATAAATATTAGATATTATTGTCACAGAGCAGACAACTGAAAGTTCTCAACCTACACTGACTCCACCAAGATACAGCTATCCCTAGCTGCCAATCAATGTCTTTCTACATGTCTCTTTAAATGCAACATCAACATTAAACAACAGCCATGCAAGAGGACAGTTTTTAGGAAGCTTCAGAGAACAGCAATAATGTCTCCTATGAAATAAATATATATATATTAGTTGTTGATGGACTTTTATTTTGCTTATTTATTTATACACTGCGCTGGGAATCATACCCAGTGCCTCACACATGCTAGGCAAGCTCTCTACCACTGAGCTACAACCCCAGCCCATTTCTCCTGTGATCTTACCAGGGCATGCATAGTTGCTCATCATCCCCTTCCCTAAGTTGGAGAAGGGTAGGCCATTCTTCAGAATTCCAGATCTATCCTTTTTTTTTTTTTTTTTTTTTTTGGTACAACATGGGCATTGAGAAAAACTAAGATGCCTAAGGGAAGAAGAATTTGAAATGCAAAAGAAGCTACAGTAGAGCTGTTGAATGCCCAGAAGCTGGTGCTGAAAAGCAACCTAAAAGAGTAGTAGGTCAGAAGTAGTGGGGGACAGAGCCAGAACAGATTATGAGCTGCAAGAGTATTCCAGGATTCCTGGATTTCATATGCTTACTCTCTACCTTTGCCTGAGGCCCATTTATCTATTTTATTTTATTTGTATTTGTTCCAAGTGATAGTAGAATGAATTTTGATACATCATACATAAATAGAGTATAACTTTTTATTCTTCTGGTTGTACATGATGTAGAATCACTCCAGTCGTGTAGTCATATATGCACATAGGATAATAATGTCTGATTAATTCCACTATCCTTCCTATCCCCATACCTTCTCCCTTTCTTTTACTCCCCTCTGCCTAATTCAAAGTACCTCTATTTTTCCCTCCATTATTGTGACTTAGCATTTGCATATCAGAGAAAACTTATTCAGCCTTTGGTTTTTTGGGGATTGGCTTATTTCGCTTAGCATGATATTCTCCAACTCCATGCATTTATCAGCAAATGCCATCATCTCATTCTTATTTAAGACTGAATAATATTCCATTATATATATATATATATATATATATATATATATATATATATATATACCACATTTTCTTTATCCATTCATCTGTTGAAGGGACCTAGTTTGGTTCCATGGTTTAGCTATTGTGAGTTGTTCTGTAGTATGGACTTTCTAATTGTAAATTCTTTTAGCTTTTGTTAATCATGGAAAGTTTTTGTTTCATCTTTAATTCTGAAGCTTAATTTTGCTGGATATAAAATTCTTGGTTGGCATCCATTTTCTTTCAGAGCTTCATATATTATTCCAGGACCTCCTAGCTTTGAGAGTCTGGACTGAGAAATCAGCTGACATCCAAACTGGTTTCCCCCATATGTAGTTTGATATTTTTCTCTCAAGGCCTTTGAAATTCTATCGTTATTCTGTATGATAGTCATTATCATTATAATGTGACTTGTATGGTCTGTTGTAATTTTATACATTTAGGGTCCTGTAAGCCTCTTGTATTTGGTTTTCCTTTTCATTCTTCAGGTTTGAGAAATTTTCTGATATTATTTGATTGAAAAGATTGTGCATCCCTTTGGTTTATATCTCCATGCCTTTATCTATCCTGATAAATCCTAAATTTGGTCATTTCACATTATCCCATAATTCTTGGAAGTTCTGTTTGTGGTTTCTTATCATCTTCTCTGCATATCCCAGTTTCTGACTTTCCACAGGATTGCTGGGATTAGACTGCTCACACAGACCTAGCTGCAAACTCATGGCTCTCCATGATGTAGTCCCACAATCTCAATGTTGTTTTAATTTGCAATTAGAGAGACTACCGGGGTGCCCTCACATAAAGGAGTAACCATGTGAAGAAGCAGCAAGATGGTGGTTTGTTAGCACACCTACCAGGAAAACCTCAGGTGTAACTAAACCTGCAGCCACCTTGATAATGGACTTCCAGGCCCTGGCCAGTGTCCAAGATGGAACTGGCCATGTCCGAGATGGTGGTGGTGTCCTCTTTCATCTATATTAAAATGCCTGAATTTGCAAGGTGCTGGTCACAGGACTTGCCACAAGTGCTGCCACAATTTGAGGTTGTAGCGGTTTTGCCTGACATATTCTAAGCCCATCGTATATGTAAAGTGCAGCTTTTATTATTTATTTTGGGAGTACTTGATTAAATAATTGGCACCTACATGTATCAGTTACTAATTGCTGTGTAGCAAATTATCTAAAATCTAAAGGCTCATATCAACAAATAATTATTATTTCACAGTTTCCATAGTATGGGTAGCAGCTTAGCCAACTGGTTGTGCTTCTAAGACTCTCATGGGGTGACAGAAGAAAAAGAGCTATCTGAAGTCTTGCCTGGGTTTGGAGAAAACTCTTCCAAGGTGGCTCACACACATGGCTGATAAGTTGTTGACAAAAGGGCTCAGTTCCTCCTCATATGGACTTCTCAGGATGCTTTAGTATCCTCACGAGGTGGTGACTGTTTTTCCCTCAAAGCAAAATATTAATAGATATACATTAAAGTCTTCACATCAGGCAGATTTGTACTATGTCAGTTTAGCTACACTAGAACCACGTTTCCAAAATTTCATTCCTGCACTGTTGTGGGTTAACCTTGGTCAGGAGAGACATTGGAAGGTGGAGATTTGGAAGCAGGCGACATGTCTTTTACTCTGAAGGTCTCTTGGGCACTAGGCTGTGAGATATCTCACACATCTTGTTACTGATCTGCTGACTTACTCTCACCAACGTCCTACACGGGTGACAGAATTGGGGTTTAATGTGTGAAACGAGCTGGCTGTGGAATAAAACCTGCTTTGTCACTAAATGGCTGTGAAACCTTGGAGAAGAGGTTTAGTGTTAGAAAAAATTAAGAGTTTGGCTTAGATCCCTAATGGCTGTTTTAACATTAGTTGCTGCTATCCTCATCCTGTTACTATTAAATCTCTAACTCAGCAATTCCACTTCTAGGTGTCTCTTCTAGAAAAATCATTACCTGTGGTTACAGAGAGGCATGTCCATAGCAGCTTTGATAATGAAAAGTAAAAGAAGGTGGAGGGGGGATTGGAAACAACTTAAAGGTCCATCAATAGGGGAATGTTTCAATAAACTATGGTATTCATACGATTGCTAAAGCATTCTATTGATGTAGGTTGAGGGGGTTGTTTGCTTGCTTGCTTGTTTTTGGCTTGGTTTGGTTTTGCCAAGCCATTTGGACTCCATAATTTAAAACCTGATGAACGTTTTGGTCTTAGGCACATCGTTGCCCAAGGATATTTTGATCCAATCTATTGCACATTTTTTTTTCTTTTTTGGGGAGGGTACTGAGGATTGAACCCAAGGGGGTTTAATCACTGAGCCACATCCCCAGCCCTTTTTTGTATTTTCTTTAGAGACAGGGTCTCACTGAGTTCCTTAGTGCCTCACTAAGTTGCTGAGGCTGGCTTTGAACTTGCAATCCTTCTGCCTCAGTCTCCCCAGCTACTGGGATTACAAGTCTGTGCCACCACACCTGGCAAATCTATTGCTCTTAACTCTACCACAAATATGAGCAGTTAGTGGCATACACAAAGTTTGAAAAGCAATACATTGCTGGGCATGGGTGGCACAGGCCTGTAATCCCAGTGGCTGAGATAGAAGGATCACAAGTTCAAAGACAGCCTCAGCAATTTAGGGAGGTCCTAAACAACTTTTAATTCCCTGTCTCTAAATAAAATATAAAAAGGTCTGAAAAACTGGGAATATGGCTCTGTGGTTAAGTACCCCTGGGTTCAATCCCCAGTATCAAAACAAAACAAAACAAAAAGCAATATATACCAATGAATGAAAGATGACAAGATAATGTTACTCCTCTTGCACATCTGAAAGGATTTGTTTATAATAGTCTCATAAATTAAGAATTAAATATAAACTATTGATATTTTATCCAATTCATAACTAACATTTCTTTTTTTTTTAGCATTCTTTTTTTTTTTTAGAGAGAGAGAGAGAGAATTTCAATATTTATTTTTCAGTTTTTGGTGGACACAACATCTTTGTTTGTATGTGGTGCTGAGGATTGAACCCGGGCCGCACGCATGCCAGACGAGCGTGCTACCGCTTGAGCCACATCCCCAGCCCCATAACTAACATTTCTGGTAAAAATAATTAATACAAAATAAAATTGGCAATAGCTAAAAATGCACTTGGTAAATGTTAGATCTCCAAAGTCCAACATGGGAAAACAGGACTCACTAGAAATATTGATCACGAAGAAAACTCAATATGTCAGAAACACTAATCAAATGCATTTAAAAGAATATTCATAGAAAAGGATAGAGCCTATTAATTATAATCTCCATAAAATAAAAACTTAAACATTTTGAAATCATTTAACCAGGCCAGCTGACCAAAGATTTAAATGAATGTAATAAAATTGGCTCCAGAAAATGTATTCTCAACAAAAATTCCTGAATGATGAAATAAATCCTGATTGACATTTTTATGTTCATAAACTCAGGTTCAAAATTTCTATGTGCCAAAAGAGTAGGCTAAAAATAGCTGGGTCAAACTTCTCTTGCTAAAAAGTATTGTTTCTCTCCATAGACCCCACATTGTATTCCAATTATTCTGTGTTTTTAGAGTTCTTATAATTATTTCTGATAGGGGGTAGATATCTAGTTGAGAAGGTGGGAACCTGAGGTTAGGGGAATAATTCTATGAAATGGGTCCACTATGCTGACACCCACATGCTTTCTTTTCCAGAAAGCAATTTACCGACAGCCCTGTCTGGCTTAAGTGGACAGGGTATGTCACATTCCTCAGCACACTACATGTTCTCTGCAGGAGAAATAGAGACCTGAAATAATGTCAATAAGAGGAACCCAAATTACCCTGAAGGGGGAGACTTTTGTGACTCTTCACAGCCGAGATCTCAAAACTCAGGGAGATAAGGATAATTCGTCCTAAACATAAATCTGTAAGAATTTATAATTCACAATAACTAAACTATGAAGCCATCCTAAGTGACTTTCAACAGATGAATGGATAAATAAAATATGGTTTTTGCACACAATGGAATATTACTCAGTCATAAAGAAAAATGACTTTATGACATTTGCTGGTAAATGGATGGAACTGACTATCATGATAAGTGAAATACGCCAGACTCAAAAAGCCAAAGGCCAAATTTTTCTCTGATATGTGGAAGCTAATCCAAAATAAGGTGGGGAGGGGGAGGATAAAAAAAAATAGAAGAAAGATCAGTGGAGTAGACAAAGGGGAATGAGGGGAAGGGAGGCAGGATAGAATAATGAAAGACAGTGGAATGAATCGAATATAACTTTCCTATGTACATGTATTAATATACCAAAGTCAATCTCACCATCATGTGCATCCACAAGACACTAATGGGGAAAAAAAACTATAAGTAAATAACAGAAAGATCAGTGGAGTGAAGGGAAAGGAACAGGGGGTAGGAGGAAGGGAGGGAAAGGGGAAGTACTGGGGACTGAATTAGAGCAATTTGTATTCTATGCTTTTATAAATATGTCAAAATTAATTTTATTGTCATGTTTAACTAAAAAAGAACCAATTAAAAAAATTAAAAAAAAAAAAAAAAGAATCCAATGGGCCAAAGTGACCTAGAGTTTTCATTGTAGTGGGGACTTCTTGAAAGTCTGTTGTCACCCGGCTATCCAGTCATATTCAGGAGCCAGACCTGCCTGGGCAATGGCACCCATCTATAATCCTAGTGGCTAGGAGACATGAGTTCAAAGCCAGCCTCAGCAATGGGGAGGCACTAAGCAACTCATTGAGACCCTGTCACTAAATAAAATACAAAATAGGGCTGGGGATGTGGCTCAGTGGTTGAGTGCCCTTGAGTTCAATCCATGGTACCCCTCCCCCACAGAAAAAGAGGGAGACCTGGGTGGGACTCTCTGGAAATTTCTCTGGGATCCCCAATAAAAATGAGTGTGGGAGAATCACACAGTCCCTCTCATCTCTGAGAGGACCTACCCTCTCCCTTTCCCTTTTCCTATGCCTTCAATAAACTCATGCCTGTGTGAGGATGGCCTTAGGCCTGAGCCTAAGCAACTCCATTTTTAAAACTCCAGTTTGAAACCTGCAGTCTCAGCAGGCACACCTAACAGAGTCCTCCAGTATGGCTTCAGACAAGTTACTTCCCTTCACCCTGATAAACAGAGTGAAGCCTCTGGCAGGCTGTCCTCACCTGATAAGAGGAAAAGGGGAGAAGATCAGGGTGGAGACCACCAGACCAGATGTTTCTAACCCCAGGATAAATGATGTCATGGAGAAATTCAGTGGTAGCTGATAAGGATTGAAAGCAGGGGTCCAAAGCCCCCAAATTTAGTATAAATAATAGAGCTAATGAACAGGAATTCAGCCAATGAAACAAGGATGCACTTGAGCTGGAGACCTTGATGAGGACCTGGACTGACATCCCATCACTTGTCATTGTTTCCTGATCCTCTGCGTGATCATCACTACTCTCAAACTCTACCACCTCGTCTGGACCTTGGTGAGAGCCGCAACTTCTCCCTACGACCCTCTCCTCAACCGGTTTTCCACTCCACACCAGGAAAAGCCCTGCCTTGGTTCCGGACCTGATCACCGCTGTCTGAGTGAGTGTGCATCTGTTGGACGTAAAGCCTAAGTCTTGAGACTATTGAATTTAGCACACAGAGGGAATGTCTGTCATTAGCCTGTCATGATTAAGTATGTTTTGCAGTGCTTAGAATTAATCTAGAATTGTTTTCAGAAAATTAATTAATCTAGAATTGTTTGCTGTGAATTGATTATGTCTATTGCAGTGCCTAGCATAAAGGGTTGTTATTTTTCTTGATTAAGAACCTATAGAGTGAAATTGTATTGAGTGATTTGAGAGAATAAAGCATTGAAAGGGGCAGAAGTGCGTGGACACTCTTTATTTCTCCCTTCGACTGCATACATCACAATTTTGCCCCCTCACGACAGAGTGTTACTCTGAGTGAGTGATATTTCTGAAATCTTTCTGACTTGATTGCAGGAATAGGGGTTTGAAGGGGGGGGGGGTCTTCATGCTGCCTCAGTTTCCCAGAAGGCCCCAGCTCGGTAACATGATGATCTCTTAGATCTTGTGACAGTGGTCAACTTTACCTTGTGAATGAATATAGCTCTCCTGCTTATTTTAAAAGGGACTGGTCTTTCTTTTTCTCGTTTCCCTCTCTCCCTCCCTAACGTGGGGGCGGGGCACAAAATTACCTTTTCCCATCCTAGAGTTATCTCCTTGAGCACATAAGGAGATATCACTGGAAGGTCCAGGAAATGACCATCTCCCAAATTAACAAGTGAATTTTAACATACACCATCAGAGCGCACCTGAGACATCCCCTCCCCATCCCTCAGTCAGAGCACACCTGGAACGAGCCTTTGAAGAGGTCCTTTAAAAGCCCTCTGTTCTCCCCATGGGACTGGAGTTCCCTGTGATTCTCCTTTGCTAGTAACACAATAAACTGTTTTCTTTTTCTTCAAAACCTTGTCCTCCTTATTAAATTGGCATCAGGGACAAGGACTGAGTTTTCAGTAACAATCCAAGTGACCTAGGGTTTGTCACGAAGAGTATAATTCTACCAACCAGGCAACATTGCTGTCTGGATGTCTTCTTTTCCTGGATTTATGTTTTACACTTCTTCAATTTGAAAGAATGTTCTTTTGTCCATCTTTGCGGGAGTTTCTTCATATAATGGGGACTGTGTTTATTTTTAGATTGAAATTCTCCTTGTCTGTCCCACAGTGCGGGGCCCACAACTTAATCTTTAGCCAGCTAACTTTTCTGTCTCCTCCTACCCTTTTACCAAAAGCTCTGTCCTTGCCCCCAATGCCAATCCAATAACACAGTTTTGAGAAAAAGGAAAAAGAAGTGTTATTGCTTTACTAGCAAAGGAGAAGCACAGAGGACTCCTGTCCCAGAGGCTGTGATTCTACTCATCAGGGAGAACAGGTTTGTGTTTTATTTGTTTGTTTTTAAAGAAGTGATTCATTCCAGATATTCCCTGTGTGTTTGTATGAGTGGGTGTGTGTGTGTGTGGGGGGTGGGATTCACTTGTTAATTTGGGAGAGGGAGAAAAGGAAAACACAGGTTTGTTTTAAAATAAGCCTTGGGATGGGTTTGTGGCTCATTGGTAGAGTGCTCGCCTTGCATGTGCGAGACCCTGGGTTTGATCCTCAGCACCACATAAAAATAAATAAAGGTATTGTGTCCAACTACAACTAAAAAAATAAATATTTAAAAAATAAAAAATAAAACAAAACTGTGGCAAAGCAGTAAGGACTATATTCAAAGCATGAAGTGAACCATGATTACACCTCCATCAATCCAGTTCCTCCTCAGGCAGTTATGCACAAGTGTTAACTCTTAGACAGATCCCTTAATAATAAAAATCCTTCTGATTGGCCAATTTGAAGTGCTGGAATTTATCACGTGTCCCCAAATGTCAGATTGTTTTCCAGTTACTTTACATAGACTGTACATTTCAACCTCAGACTGTATTTTAATCCAGTTGGAATGGATGAGGTTACCAAACCAGAGGGTCCTATCTGGAGCAGTGGTTCACAGAGGGTGATGTTGGACCAGCAGTGTTACTTTGAACTTGTTGGAGATACAGATTAAATTTGGAGATCCTGACCAAACAATACCGCCGGGCTCCATGAAAATGCATTTTAATAAACTCTCTACACTCTTGTACAGTTACTATTGTTGAACCACAACACAAAGAAAAGATCACCACTCCAACTTTAAATCAAATTAAAGCAAGCTTGTATAGTGTAGACAAATGCTGGCCAGCAACTGTCTCTCCCAAAGCTGCCCTAGATAGAGATCAGCACCCGAGCTCTCCAGGTAAAAGGTTTTATAGCACAAAAAGTTACAAAGGGGGGTGTCTTGGGAACTTACAGCTAACAGGTTTCTGGCAAGCATAATACAAAGGCAGATAGCAGGTTAATAATCTACATGGCTTAACATTTCATGGTAGGGAGTAAATTGAGATTCCAAAATCAGGCTTTATGAAGTGTAGCTGAAATTTTAGAGAGGGTTGTTATCTGGTCAAGGAGAGTCAGGCATGGGTGAGTTCAGAGCACAGGCAGGAATTTCAAATAAGTTTAAACATTAGGTTGTCCGGCCAAATAAAAATCTTAGTATTTTATAGTAAAACAGAATTAAACTTTGTATAACTTTGTGATGACTCCCAATCTTAAGATGGAATTTGGTTGGGTTCATCACTGTAAGAAAGGAGGGTCCAGTATCTATCAATCAAAATCCCAAAGCCAAGAGTAGTGCATCGGGCCCGTAATCCCAGCTATTCAGGAGGCTGAGGCAGAAGAATCACAAGACAGAAAGAGGCGAGTTTAGGCAACTTAGTGAGACCCTGTCTTGAAATAAAATTTAAAGGGGGTTGGTCATGTAGCTCAGTGGTAGAGTGCTTGCCTAGCACATGTGAGGTCCTTGGTTCAATCACCAGGGCCACAAATAAATAATAAATAAATAATAATTAATAAATAAAAATTCCAAAAGCATTTTTATGGAATTTGACAAGTTGATTCTAAAATTCACAGGCAAGCGGAAATGTTTAAGAATAGTAAAGAAATTTTTGCAAAATATTCAAGATGGCATTTGTCCTACCAGATAATAAAATATGCTACAAGCCTATAGAAATTAAATCTGCATGTTGCTATATAGGAATAGACAATTAAATCTAAAGACTATAATAGATTCCAGAAGCTGGGTATGGTGGGGCACACCTGTAATCCAAGTGGCTTGGGTGGCTGAGGCAGGAGGATCATGAGTTCAAAGCCAGCCTCCAGGATGGGACTGGGGCTCAGTGGTAGAGCGACCACTGGGCACATGTGAGGCACTGAGTTTGATCCTCAGCACCACATAAAAATAAAATAAAGGCATTGTGTCCACCTACTGTAACGCCGGATTTGGGGGACCCGAAAGACCACTAGAAGCTGAATCCGATACGATCACACAAGAGTCTTTATTGCAAGCTCGAGCCTGGACTCACAATCATTTCCTATGCAGCGGTCCTGAGGAGTGAGTCCCGTTCCTTTTTTCACTGAGATTTTATACGTTTTGGGGAATACTCTGTGTGTCACAACATCACACAGCAAATCATTCCATACCTCAGGAAAATCAAATAACAACTCTTAACATTGATTAGCACATTCTTTGGCAGGAACAAGTTGGGTAGGGGTGATTGGTTAGTTTGAACTGATTGGTTTAATCCGTGAGGGGTGTACATGCTCAACTACATGGTTTCCTAACATGTTATCAATCACCGAGACTACTGGGGGGTCACCTGGTATTCCAGGTATTTTCCTTGTCTCACGCTGATTGGTGGTTGCTAGGAGGTTGCTATGGGTCTTCAGGGTCAGGCATTAGGCCCCCAAACATTCTTTTGTCTTTCCAGGAACTAGCATAACTGAGTCAAGGACACCTGGTGCCACAGATCTCTCCTATTATTTACAGACAAACAACTCAGCAGGGTGGCTATGTGCCTAGGAACACTCTGTGGGTTTTTCCAAGGACAAGGGTCACACCCACTCCCTTTGGACAGGCCTTGAGGTAGAAGCTGGGCTTTTTTCCAAAAATGGAGTCACATCAGTTATATATATATATATATATATATATATATATATATACACACACACACACACACACACACACACACACACACACATATATGCAGCCTCAGCAACTTTGCGAGGCCCTATGCAACTCAATGAGACCCTATCTCTAAATAAATCGTAAAAAAGGGCTGGGATGTGGCTCAGTGGTAAAGTGCCCCTGGGTTCAATCCCCATTACCGCCCCCCAAAAAAAGAATATAATAGATCCCATAATAGACTGTTGGACATGTAGGACTATCATACATTTAAACCACAGAGGAAATAATTGTTTAGTCTCCATGAATATGTGAGAATTGCTATCCATTTACAAAGGAGTAACATTCCTGCCCTGCATCATATATAAGGCATTATTCCAGATGGACGTTAAAACTACATGTAAAAAAAAAAAAAACCCAAAACTACATAGGTATTAAAATATAGAAGTAGTTTGGTTACAAAAAAGGCAAATTTTCTTATGTAAGACACAAAAATCAAAGCCATGCAGGACAATATTGATAAATTTAACTATGTAAAAATTGATTTCTACCCACATAGCATCCAAATCTTGGTTTCTTTTTTTTTTTTTTCTTAGTACCAGTGATTGAACCCAGGGTCACTTAACCACTGAGCCACATCTCCAGGCTCACTGAATTATTTAGGGCTTTGCTAAGTTGCTAAGGCTGTCTTTGAAGTCACAATCATCCTGATCAGCCTCCCCAGCCACTGGGATTACAGGCATGCACCACTACACCTGGCCTAAATCTTGGTTTCTAATACTGTTCTCCTGTAAACAAACAAACAAACAAACAACAATAACAACAAAACAGAATTCTTTGAAGAACCAGCTGTTTTTAGGGCTGGGATAGGAAACATATGAGTCTGGAGCATTTTGTGGTACCAAAAAATAAGCAAGAGTGAAAATACACACAAACACACATACCACACACACATAAATACACACACAATTATGAAAATGTGTTGAAGGGTCACAGGAGCCAACTGAAAGTACTCCCAATAGCCAAGGCTAGAACAATTTGAGCAATAAAATAAAATAATATTGAATGAATTATAACACAAAATATAAAATAAGTAACCATGAGTACATACTGAAATAAATAAATGATTGAATAAATAAATAAATAAATAAGTAGCAGAGAACAAAACCTTCCATGCAGAAGAATTCCAAATAATTTATGAAGATACTCCATACTCAAGGATTTGGAGTATAAATCCCCACTCCTCACCATGCGATGCATGGTGACTCTCCTTCAAAGGGTACAGTAAAGAAAGGGGGAAAGGAAGAGTGACTTTATCATGGAGAAGCCTGACAAACACTAGACAATTCAGGTTACTATAGCTAATGATAAGTCTCATGAGAGTGAACATCCTTCAAATGACATGGTGAGAATGGCACTTTACTTCTGTGGTCTTCTCCCCAAAACCCAAACCAAACCCAAGGCTAATCATGAGAGGAACATCAGGCAAATCCCACCTAAAGAATACCCTACAAAATAACTAAAGAGTAATCCTCAGAACATCAAGGGCATCAAAAACTAGGAAAGTCTGAGAAATGTTCACAATCCAGGGGAACACAGGAAAGTTGATGAGTTTGTTTAATGTACTATTGCACATGAGACTGTGCCAGAGGAAAAGGCATTAGGAAAAACTAAGGAAATCTGAATAAGCATGGGCTTTAGTCAATAATAATGCATCAATATTTGCTCATTAATTGTGGTTAAATTTCAATACTAATGTAAGATGTTAACAGCTGGGAAACTAGGTGTGAGTATATAAGAATACTCTATCCTCAAAAAATTTCTACATCTTAAATTATTCAAAAATTAAAAGTTTAGCCGGGAGCAGTGGCACATGCTTGTAATCCCAGAACTCAGGAAACTGAGACAGGAGGATTGCGGGTTCAAAGCTAGCCTCAGCAACTGTAAGGCGTTAAGGAACTCAGTAAGATTCTGTCTCTAAAGAAAATACAACATACAGCTTGGGATGTGGCTCAGTGGTTATGTGTCCCTGAGTTCAATCCCCAGTACCCCCCCCAAAAAAAAATAAATAAAAAGTTTATTTTTAAAAATGATTTCTATGTGATAAAGACTGTTAATGATGTTAGAAGACAAAACTGAACCCATAATGTGCTATTTTGGGAGGTTAGAGTCACTGAAATTTTGAATTGATTGGAAAAATTGGTTCATTTTCATTCTGGAGAGAGTATAAATTGATAGGACCTTTCTTTCTATTTTTCTTTCTTTTCGCTCTGACTGGCCTCAAACGTGTCTCAGTCTCCCATGTAGGTTAGGACCTTTTTGGAGGGCAATTGCTTTTGGAATTTTAAAATGCACAGTCCTAGACATCCAGAAAATTACTTTGTGCATATGTAAAAAAGATCATGAACAAGGGTTTAGACATCCAGAAAATTACTTTGTGCATATGTAAAAAAGATCATGAACAAGGGTTTACTGAAGCATCATTTTTAAAAAAGCACAAAAGTAAAAACATCTACCAAAAGGAAAATAATTTAATGAATTATGAAGCCAGGTGTGGTGGCGCACACCTGTAATTCCAGTGGCTCTGAACGAGGCTGGTGTGTTCAAAGCCAGCCTTGGCAAAAGTGAGGTGCTAAGCAACTCAGACCCTATCTCTAAGTAAAATACAAAATAGGGCTGAGGGTGCAACTCAGTGGCCAAGTGTCCCTGAATTCAATCCCCGGCACCATCACCCCCCCAAAAAAAGAGAGTTATGAAATAGTCATAGTATTGAAAGTCATTATCTTCAGGGTGTCATCAATTATAGAAATAATATTTTTGTGTGTCATTAAAAAATGTTTCTAATTGAACTTTAATGCAAAACTGTTCCATTTATAATCTTTTGAAAAGGCTAATTGAGACTTAAGAGGTAGATTTTTAACACTTAGGCATCTATTAAAAGGAAAGAATTCATGAAATAAGTTGATTAAAGCATATCTAAATCCTCTTCTCAAAGTCAGACATTTCTGAATAATGTTTAGTCTCAGAGTCATTGATATTCCAGGCTGCTGAATTCCATTCTGCAAGTTTCCATGCATAACCAGCAGGCAATGACAGCTACATCACTACTGCTGCCGAGCTGATGGCAATTGTAAGATGCATATCAATTTTAGAGGTTGCAAAATGTGAACGAAAAAGTGTGCCTGAGAATAATGAAACAAGGATCACATGCAGCAGTGAAAGGAACCAAGGATTTTCTTCCATGTCACTATGGGAAGTTCTCATTCACTTTGCTAAGAAAAAGTAACAAGTTGCAAAAATCCAATCTGCAGTATAAGCCTATTTATGAAAAAAAAGCCAAGTAAACCTGCATGTTTCTATGGCAGACTCTGAAAATTTGCCTACCCCAAAGATTCACAACTTCCCTTTACTGTGCTACTCTGTACTTCAGATACTTGACAGGTAACTTTCCCAGACTCCTCATTAAGAGAGCATGTGATAAAATTCTGGAGAGTGAATCACAGGCAGAAACTCCCTGGGGCTTTCTTTTCTGAATGCAAATATAAAACTTCAAAAGAAAATGACTTTTGGCCCTTCCTATCTGGGACATAACACCAAGGGAAGCAGCAATCATCTTATGACCACAAGGACAAAAGCCAAATTCTGGGGACCACTGTCTGAACTGAAAGACAGAAAATCAGTTTTCGGGATTTTTTTTTTTTTCCAGAAAAAATGAAAGCCTGGGTTCCTGGTATCATCACTAAGCTGAACTACTGTGCACTGTCCCCTGGGCGCTACCTGCCCAGGCTTCTCTTCTTTTCTTTTCCACATGGTAAAATGTATGTAAGTGTACAGTTCAGTGACATTAAATGCATTCTTCACACAGTTGCTCACTTACTTTTTTAAAATTTTTTTTTTAGTTGTGGATAGACAAGATACCTTTATTTATTTATTTGTATGTGGTGCTGGGGATCAAACCCAGGGCTTCACATATGCAGGGTGAGTGCTCTACCACTGAGCCACAACCCCAGCCCAAGTGGCTCACTTACTATCACCTCGTGTCTCCAGAACATGTTCATTATCCCAAATCCCACCCATTGGCCAGGCACAGTGGTGCACACCTGTAATCCCAGCAGCTAGGGAGGCTGAGGTGGGAGGATTGTGAGTTCAAAGCCAGCTTCAGCAATTTAGTGAGGCTCTAAATCAACTTAGATCCTGTCTCTACGTAAAATATAAAAAAA
The DNA here is from genome assembly GCF_021218885.2 of Marmota monax. NCBI lineage: Eukaryota > Metazoa > Chordata > Mammalia > Rodentia > Sciuridae > Marmota > Marmota monax. The sequence goes on from NW_026695243.1 coordinate 2,013,060, forward strand.
AGGTTTGTAGATATGGCTCAGGAGTTAAGTGCCCCTGGATTTAATTCCCAATACCAAATCATCATCATCATCATCATCATCATCATCATCAACAACAACAAAACCCTGGAAATCCTACCCATTAAACAATGCTCCCCCTTCCTGCTCTACCCCCAGTCTCAGGTAACCACCATTCTACTCTGTCTTTATGCATTTATCTAGTCCAGGTATCTCATATGAGAGGAATCATGTAATTTGAGTTCTTGTGTCTGACTTCTTTCACTTAGTATGTCTTCCACAATTATCCAGGTTGTAACATGAGTCAGAATTTCTCTCTTTTTAAAGGCTGTATAAAATTCTGTTGTATGTATGTACCCTATTTTGTTTATTATTCATATAAGGACATTTTCATCATTTCCTTCAGGCTTCTTTTTGAATGAGACTAATGGATTGCTTCATTTTGTTAGGTTTTCATTTTCCTGCAGCCAAATAAACTCCTAATTATGACAAGTCATACCCATGTAGAGGTATGTAAGTAAAAATATCTGGAGACTGCAAACTACACAGGATAACTCTGGGATTGAGAGCAGGACAGGGAGAACACCTTTTTTGCCTTTTAAAAATCAGAATATTTTCCAGTGCTGCATATAGTGGAAATAAGGAGACGATCAAAGTATGAGGGATTTTGTTGTTGTTTTGTTTTGTTTTTGTTTTTGGACTAGGGATTGTGCCAGGAGCACTTTACCACACAACTAAATCTCCAATCCCCTTCCTTTCTTTCCCTTCCTTCCTTCTTTCCTTCCTTCCTTCCTTTCTTCCTTCCTTCCTTCCTTTCCTTCCTTCCTTCCTTTCTCATACCAGGGATTGAACCCAGGATCTCTTAACCACTGAGCCACATCCCCAGCCCTTTTTATATTTTATTTTGAGACAGGGTCTCCCTAAATTGCTTAGGACCTTGCTAAATTGTTGAGGCTGGCTTTGAACTTGTGATCCTCGTGCCTCAGCCTCCCAAGCTGTTGGGATTACAGGTATGCATTACCACGTCCAGTCCTTTTATTTCTTATTTTGAGACAGGCTCTCACTAAATTGCTAAAACTGACTTCAAATTTGCAATTCTCCTGTTTCAGCCTGCTGAGTCACTGAGATTACAGGTGTGACAAAATCATATTAAATTTATCCTTAGTCATCAGTTCCCAATTCCTTATTTGAAAATAGTCAAATAGCAGCATGCTGTAAAATACCATGTATGAGCTAGGGTAAAATGATTTTTATAGCAATTTTACCTCTATAAAACTTCATAAGGCTGACCGGTTGTTTTAAAATAGACATAAAATTTATACATCTGTATTCAGTTATCTGATAGGCTCACATACATTGTACATGGATGTATTAAATAGCCATGTAATCACTAGAGATAATTCAGTCCAATCATTTTCATGTGGATGTACATTAGTATTCAAACTAGATTCATATATTATAGCACCTGATATGTTGTAGACCATAAGGTAAATTCATCTACATATGAGGTCACTGAAACAAAGAATATATTCTACCTGCTACAAGGTAGCATATCAGATTTCATTCTAGCCTTCTAATCCATGTAGTCAGTTGTAGTAAAATTCCAGATCTTTAAGGTGATATTATCCCAAGAGGGAACTCTAGAGAGGTTGTTTTGCCCACAGATACTTTTGCATAGTATACTGTTAAATATAATGGTACAGGTGTCTGAACATATTAAATTTCAAGTTTGAAGAGTGTGTTAATATTAGAATATATTCCTGAAACATTGTAAGAATATTTGTAAACTGTACCATACATGGCATTAAAGAATATTTCACATGTAAAATTTAAAATTGTGTAAGACGTTAAGTGGTAGAAGTCACTGAAGTGTGATTATTGTGAAGTTTAGTCTCATTGCAGGTAGAATGAGTGAGACTACTATCAAACCTGTTGGTACTGCCAATGCAGAGATGTTGATGTGTATATTATTATAATAGCATATAGAGAGAGCAAATATATTTGTAGCCAGCAAATATTGGTATTAATGGTCCCAGTGTGGCAGGTCCTGCAGAGGCAATGAATATAGCATTCTCTCATGTAGAAGAGTTGCATCTTGCAATAGACTATTTTTAGGCCATCTGTAATTAGGTGTCATTTTGGCAGTATGTTGACAAAATGAACTTTTTGATGCATATAGTATCTTTAAATTTTATCTTCACTTTATTTGCCTCTTTTTATTTTATTTATTTACACATACATGTAACTCACAGCACTGTATGCCTTTTATTTTGAAAGTGATGTGCCTGTAGGCAAGCTGTGGATATATTATTGGGATAAATATTTTTCTTTATATTTCCTTTATATTTAAATGTGGCAAAGTTGACATTGTGAGAATAAGAGGAAAATTTTGATGTTGCCAATTTAATTCACAGTAGGAGAGATGTTGAAGAATGTGGTTGGGTTAAAGAACACAGCTAACTGTAGCTCAGTGGTAGAGCACTTGCCTAGCAAGTGTAAAGCATTGGGTTTGATCCTCAGCACCACATAAAAATAAATAAATAAAATAAAGGTGTTGTGTCCACCTTCAACTACAAAAGAAAAGTTTAAAAAAAAGAAAGAAGACAACTATGGAAATGGCTCATAGTTTCATGTACAATTAAGTGACCATAAAAGAATAAATGTGGCCATTCTGATGTCAACCAAGTAATACTATTATCATTTATAACATTATGATCTCAGAAACATCTAAATGAAGGTTTTAAGTGTATGGCAAAGATTAAATGCTGTTGCTAGTAGAGGGCCATTTTAGTGGGATTAATGAGTGTTTTACTACAGACCAATATTGACAATAGTGGTGTTTTGACTGTGATGGAAGGGTTTTAAGTGCTGATATCTACATGGTACCTGCAGTGTTTGCTTCTGCACAGAAATATTTATAACTTACATGAACATAGTTTTGTTTTAATGTGAGCCAATCATGAAGCTATTGCTGCATTGCTAAGTGGTACATATCTTTGGAGGAAAGTTCAAGGTATCATTCACATAATGTATGTGAATCGGCTTCAGGTTCAATTGAGGCAAGTAGAATTGTCATTTTGTATCCAACTAGTAAATAAAAGATATTTTAAAAAGCATCCTCTGATAGTGAAGAATTGTTGCATAGAATCAAAAGAATCTGCTAGGTCAGGTGGGAGTGAGCATATACCATCTTTTGTGTTTGTTTACAATTAAGTGACAAATCAAAAAAGATTTTTCTTCTAGCCAAACATTTCATTCTCTAATTACAGTGGAGATTAAAGTCATAGATCTTTGCACAGTAGTGCAAAAACTGCTTCAAATTACAGGGGTTTACATAGGTTTGTATATGTGGAATGTAATTAATATTGCCTAATTAGCATGAACTAATATTGCCTTAATGGGCAACTAATATTGCCTTGGTAATAGCCAAAGTTAAATATTTTCCTTTATATTTCAGCAACGAAGCAAAGGGATTAAGAGTAATAAGAACAGTAGCAGAAACGGTGTTGCTCCCAGAGTACCAGCAAGGCTAGGAGTGTAGTATCCAAATCCATTTTAGCAAACTAAGAAAAGTGGTCTAATGCCATTAATATAGGTGGGTATTTATGACAATGTTTAGGAATTCCTAAAGGATGCAATCCAATTCCTAGGCACCCAGCTAAGCAAAAGCAACAATGTTGCATGATGGAAACAGTGGCAGAAGTCCCTATGAGAGTTGGTTGCATAAAGCCTAGAGCCCATTCTGAATATGCTGTAGTTGCTTTATAATAGTGTGATACAACACTTAAACAAATCAGAGATAAAATCAGGGTGGAATTCACACCATCCTTGAATACTATCCAAAGCTGCACCCAATTGTCAAAGCCAAGTTGGCAAGATAGGTTGGTCAGTACCTGGTAATAGAACTAGTGCAAGAACAAGTGGGTTAAAACAGGAGAGTGTTGAGATGGCTAATGTAGGTCAAATACTGCCATTGTCGTCTTCTTCCAGATGGCCATGTTCTATTCTCTCTGAGAAAAAAAATTAGTTGCTGCTTGAGAGGCCCCTCAGCTTTTTGAACAACTCTCTCTCTCCCTCTCCCTCTCCCTCCCTCCTTCTCCCCCCCCCCCCTCTCTCCATTGGTGAAAAGTTTTCCATCTTGGTAGTCTGGGAACAGAAGGGTTGGGATAAGGAGAACCTGGTTTACCAAATCAAAAGATGAAGTCAGCTGCTCCACAGATGGTACTGTTGTGTTCTTTCCAGAGTATTGCATTCCAGTTTAGAAAAAAAGTAAAGCATTTAAAATGTTACAGCACTTTTCAGGGTTGGTACTTGTTTAATGCCAAGCATGCATCTAAAACTCTATCTGTACTAGTTATGTTAATGTATTAGAAGCAAGTCCAAAATATTTGTTGGTGGAATTTGTATTCAAACCTATCAGTACTGATTTCTTTTTCTCTATCTTTTACTTTTCTTTCTTTCTTTTCTTTTCTTTCTTTTTTTTTTTTTTTTTTTGATACTGGGGATTGAACCCAGGGACATTTTACCACTCAGCTACATTTTCAGATATCTTTATTTTTTATTTTGAGATTCGGTCTCACTAAGTTGCTGAAGCTGGCTTGAACTTCTGATCCTTCTACCTCAGCCTCCCAAGTCTATGTACTGCTTGTTTTGATTTTTTTAGGAGGTAAAAGTCTCATTGCTTTTAAGTTCATATAACAAATACATGAGATTTGTGTCTTTAATTTGGTGTAAGGTACCTTTACTTTTTATCATCCGAGTTTTATTAGCAGGAGGAGTAATAAATAATTTTACCTGTAGAAAGATGCTATATTTTCTAATTAAGACTTTTCCCTTCAGTGTTTATAATTATTAGCTACAATCTTATAGATAATAATATTTGTTGGTATGGGTAGTAACGTTTCCCAAAAAGTATAGTCATTGGATTTGTATGTTTAAATCTATGTTTAATGATTTTAGTAACCTGCCATAGAATATTGGTTTGTGCCTTAATTTCAGGATTATAAATAAGCAATCTTGTTTAAACAAGCCATTAAAGCATTCAGTAGAACCAAAGACATTATAATGTTGTAGGGACAGACGAGGCAAGGCACCAAAGACAGCAGGAAACAGTTTTATTTGTCTGCAGCCAGGTTCAGAGGGTACAGCCTTTGCTGTAATCAATCAATCCCCGGAACCCGAGTTCAGGGAGTTTCACAGTTTTATACCCAGCATATAAGGGGAAGGGCTCAGAAGTTCACAGTCTGCAGAAGTTCACATAAAAGCAGCTTTTTCTTTCACTGTTCTGGGCAAGTTAACTCTTCAAGGACAACACCTAGAAGGGGAGAGCTTCTTTTCCCCTTTCTTTCCTCCCCCTGCCAGCTGTTACCATGGAGCCCAATTGTAACATCTTAAAAATGTAGACATCTCTGTGAAGCCCAGCTCAAGGCCAGAGGGCTTGTTTGCACATTTCTTCAAAGTACTATACTTGATATGTTTGTGAAAAACTAGTAAGGGGGTGTCCAGCACCTGGAGTGCTGTTATTTTCTTGGCCAGTGGCCAAGTAAACAGGGCAACATAAAAATAGGAAGTTTATCTACATTGGACTCTTTCGCAGAGACTCTTTTGCTGACAGTCCTAAAATCAGCCATGGTGAAGAGGGCTTTTCTGTGGAGAAAGGGGGTACCACTTCAATAAGAAATGTGAAAATTCCACAAAATACTTTATTAGCCCATGATTGTATAAATTTGCCTGTTAAATATCTTGATTTGACTCATATTCCTAATGCTTTAATGGTAGGTTGTTGGTCATTTTTTTATACACTTATGGAAATCTCTCTCTCTCTCTCTCTCTTTTTTCTTTTTTTTTTTTTTTTTGGTACTGGGGATTGAACCCAAGGGTGATTAACCATGAGATGATCCCCAGACCTTTTTATTTTATTTTTATTTTAAGACAGGATCTTGGGGCTGGGGATGTGGCTCAAGCGGTAGCGTGCTCGCCTGGCATGCGCAGGGCACTGGGTTTGAAACTCAGCACCACATACAAAATAAAAGAAAGATGTTGTGTCCACCAAAAACTAAAAAGTAAATATTAAAAAATTCTCTCTCTCTCTTTCTCTCTTTAAAAAAAATAAAAAGACAGGATCTTGCTAAGTTGTTAGAGCCTCACTAAATTGCTGAGGCTGACCTTGAACTTGCAAACCTCCTGCCTCAGCCTCCTGAGTTGCTGGGATTACAGGTGTGAACCACCATACCTGGCTAAATATATGGCAATCTTAATTCTGACAGCATATGAACTATGGTGCAGATGTAAGCCTGGTCTCAAATATGGAGCAGGTCCTGTATAATCTGAAATGGTTTGTCTGTCCTAACTCATTATAAGTAGTAAATAGAAATTTGCCTGCTTTAAATTGCAGTCCTTTTACTTTGATGTTATATGTATGGAAGGGAAATAAAGAAGTTCCTTTCTCCTAGTCATAATCTTTTTTTTTTCTTTTGGTACTGGGATTGAACTCAGGAGCACTCAACCACTGAGCCACATCCCCAGCCCTATTTTGTATTTTATTTAGAGACAGCTTCTCACTAAGTTGCTTAAGGCCTCCCCTTGCTGAGGCTGGCTTTGAACTCTTGATCCTCCCACCTCAGCCTCCCTAGCCACTGGGATTGGGGGGGGGGGAGGGCGCCACTGTGCCCAGCCTAGTCATAATCTTGCACCACGAATAACTAACTGTACGTTCATGTGCCGGTGTGCAGATTCTATCAGTTGGCATTTCTGAGTGTCCTGGTTTGTGATGTTCCATAGATAATGGTGTTTATCTAATATGGTATTTATGAGTTTATATGTATTTTGAAGTCCAGTAGTTCAGGACAGTAATTCAAGTATGGGATCTGATAAGTTTTGACATAATGTTCTGGGGGGAGAGGGAGTTCATTCCAAGTTCTCACATATGGGATCTGAGTAAGATGTTCACTCTTTATTTATTTTTTAATATTTATTTTTTAGTTGCAGTTGGATACGATGCCTTTATTTTATTTATTTAGTTTTATGTGGTGCTGAGGATGGAACCCAGGGCCTCGCACGCTCTGGGCGAGCGCTCTACCGCTGAACCACAACCCCAGCCTAGGATGTTCAATCTTAAACAAAATAAAAACATCATGTAGCAAGCTATAACATCCAGTCTTGAATTTTCCGTTACTTCTTATGTTGTCTGATAGTTCCTAGTTCCCAGGGATTGCCAGCATAATAGTTGCATACAAAAGATTCTGACACACCCACACCCAGTAAAGGACCAGACCAGAATGAACCCGGTGGAGCCCGAGCAAACACCCGTTCTGATCCTTTCCGTATTTTCGGTTTCACCGCAGCGCAAGCTCTCAGGCTCCGCCTTCCTGTAGCCGCAACGCCAACTGCGCAGGCGCACTGAGACCCGGAACTTGATTCCGCCAGTCCCGGAGTGCGGCGGGTTCGGGCGCCTAGGGAGCGCGCCCAGCTGAGCCGCGCTCCGAGGTGGGCGGGGCCTCTGTCAGCGGCCCAGAGATTTGGGCTTAGGGTTTGGGGAAAGAATGGCGGGGAATCCACTCCTCAAGTGGAAGGAGGGGTAAGAAGTTGGACCTGTACAAGTGTTCGAATCACTCATTCATTTATTTATTCCAGAAATATTTATTAGTAACTGCTGGGTATGGCCACCACGTGGCGTGAAGGATGCTCTCGCACTCCTGCATTTGATAGATATCACAGAACCTGCAGAGGCAGAGGACTGGGAATGTTAGGGATGTCGCTTGAACCCCCACCCCACACCCAACCCCAGCGTCCACACGGGAGATGTAATACAGTGGGAGAATAAAATGGGCCTCAGCCAGGACTCCTGTTTTCAGCTAGCGGAGGAATGGCAGCCAGGTTGTCTCTCCAGGCTTATTCCATCCACTGTTCTCCTGGGCACCGGTTCTCATCCATTGATACCAGTCTTGGAGATCAGGCACAAGTCTTTGTTCCCCGTGTTGATGAAACACCAGAGGCAAAGGTGGAAAGCAAGTTTTATTTAAGAAAGGGATGGAAACAGATTTCTTTGAGGAGAAAGGGCCTCAGAGCTAGGTTCTATGGGAAGGGGTAGTCTTGTCTCTCTTGTAATTAATCCCCCCTTTTAATTATGCTTTCTCTTTCTTTTCTCGCTCCCCCTTTCCCACTGTGGACTGAACCCAGGGGTGCTTAACCACTGAGCCATATCCTCAGCCCTTATTTATTTATTTATTTATTTTGAGACAAGCTCTTGCTAAGTTGCTTAGGGCCTCACTAAATTGCTAAAGCTGACTTTGAATTTATGATTCTCCTGCTTCAGTCTTCCCAGTCCCTGGGATTATGGGTGTGGGCCGCCATGCTCAGCTGCCTTCTCTCTTCTCTGTGTGTGTTTAAGGGCAGGAGCACTAATCCTTAGCAACACATTGTGTTGGGGAGTACAATCATGAGCAACCCATTGTATTCTTTCTTTGATTAACCAATCCTCAACCTCTCAGGCCCAATCATTCATTAACCATATTGACTGGTTAATATTGACTACCTGAACTTTGCTGCGGTCTCACCATCAGCATTTACCTTAGGGTCATGAATTTCCTGTTTTGGTGTCAGTGTCCTCCTAAGATTGTATGATCTAAGGAAGTGGGGACTGGGTCTTGGTCACAGTTGATTCCCCAGTTCCTAACACAGAGTTGATCCCAGGTAAGACAGATTTACCTGGATAAATGATAAACAAATGAGCAGCACAGGGGGCTATGCGATGGTTAGCATACAAAGATGAAAGAGCTTAATCCTACGTGCCCAGGAGCTCACTCTAGTCAGGTTGGACCACTCCACACCATGAAGTGAGGAAAGGAAGCACTCAACAAAGGAGCAAATAACTGGGGATGGGTCTCTACAAGGCAGAGCCTCAATCCTCTTGCTGCTTCCCAGGGAGAAAGCAAACAGAGGGGAGGGTGATTTTCTGATACAAATCTAATCTGTAATTGGATGGTTAACACCCGTCAAGGTCTTACTTTTGTTTTAAGGATAAAGTTCAAAATCCAAAGTGGAATCTACCTACCATGGAGCCTGCCAAAGTCTTCACTCTTCTACTCTGCTCTTCACTTTTGTCTTTCTGTTTCACCCCTGGGCCATCTTTCAATTCCTCCCTCCTCAGGGATCTCGCACAGCTGCTTCGAGGTTTCTTTTCTTGCTCTTGGCGTTCTCAACACCTGCCCATCCTCTAGATCTCAGTTTAGGCAGCACTAATAAGAGAAACCTTCTCTGACTCCCAGACTGTCATTACAAAGATTGATCAAAGCAAAAACATATATACGATAAGAATTCCATTCACTCCTCCAACTGTACTCTTCATTTTTCTCTACCAAGCCTTGCACCCACTGGAGATTGACCCTTGTTTTCTACACTGACCTCCTGGCCCTCTCCAGAGTGAGGAAAATGAGCAGCAGTTCAGAGCAAGAAGTCTCCAAGTGTTCATCCCCTGCTCCCTCCAGCCCTCCAGACAGAAAGCAGGAGGCTCGAAGCTCCCTGACCTAGTGCCAGCTTCAGCTCTATCAGGCAGATGTCTCCATGGAGATTCCTTTGTCTCCAGGTTCCAGGAACTGCCCCTTCCTTTTTCTTGCCCCTTCAAGCTAAGGGGTGCCATCAGCAGTGCTGTCAAATGCTGCCTTATTACTTGTAGTGCCCTAGTCCCTGCCCACTTCTTTGAAAATTGTTCCTGTATTTAACACTCCTCAAATTACCCTCTTCAAGTATACCATCTGTTTCCTCTGGGGATCCTGATTAAGACACTGCCCCAGGGAATTTTTCCTGTAATTAAAATTTACATCACTGGTGTCAAATCTTTTCCTTAGGACCAATAATAAGGGATCTGATTCTTTTTATTTATAAAACAGAATGCTGTGTGGTTATTGAAAAGTCATGCTTTTGAAAATAAAAACAAGATACAAACAGTATGTTAAATTTTACCCCAATATTATTTTAAAAATAAAAAAAAAGTAAAAGTATGTATGTATATTTAAAAGATTTAGTGAATATACTCTAAAATGTTGCTAATTATTTGAGGGTTGAAAGGTCTATTTTTTTCCTTTAAGATTTTCTATAACGATGCATTATTATTATTATTATTATTATTATTACTATTGTTTTGGTACTGAGGATTTTTTTTTTTTGGTACCAGGAATTGAACACAGACTTACTTAACCACTGAGCCACATCCCCAGCCCATTTTTGTATTTTATTTAGAAATAGGGTCTTGCTGAGTTACTTAGCACCTTGCTAAATTGCTAGACTGGCTTTGAACTTGAAATCCTCCAGCCTCAGTCTCCTAGCTGCTGGGATTACAGGTGTGCCAACGTGCCTGGCTGCGTTATTGTTATTAAAGATATAGAAATGTTATTTTTAATCATTTTTACCTGATCCAAGTATGCAAGTTATAAAATTCACTCACCAATTAAAGTACAAATTAAATAAGACAATGGAGATATATTGCCTAGGACATTACTTCGTATAGGGTAATACAAATTAGCCATTTCTGGATGAGTCATAAATATTAATTATTACATTGTATTTTAATAGAATAATGCTGAGCTTCTTTGGTTCAATTCTATCATTTAACATATAGGAAAATCTGTAAATGGGAGTCATCTCATGGGAGGTTTAGTGGCTTCCCTGAGGTCAGATCCAGTTAATTAGCGCTTTCACTTCACCTTTTTTTCTCTAAAGACTTCCTCTAAGATCTGCTTCCTTCCCTCTGGAGAAATAGTTCTTTTCCTGTATTTGTCATTATCCACAACTTAGTTAATTCTATTACAGACTTTTTCTTTAAGTAATTAACCTTGTTTCTATCTTTGTCTTAGAACGTCATGTACAGTTTCTTCTTTTCTCTCCTTGTCTCAGTTCTACTTTGATTCTGAAAGTAGACTTTATTAGGTGAGATGAGTATTAGGGGTAGAAATGGTAAAAAATAAATTAGAAAGTTTCAGAGTAAAATTGGGTTTAATAAAGAATGAATGTTAAAAAAATTAATGTAATCAATTTTCAGATATTTTAACATGTCTTGTATTCCCCTTCAGAAATTGCAGAATGCCCATTGACACCCTTTTCCACTCTTTATGCCAAATTCTTTAGTATTAAAAATGAATAATTTGCAAAACTGATGAGTTTTGACAAATATATGCATCTGTGCAACCACCATCTACAAAAGAGAAATTTCCTTCAATTCAGAAAAATGTTCTCCTTCCTATCATCCTGCCCCTCTCTCCCCTGACACACAACCACTCATCTGAGTTCTTCCTCTCCTTTCTGCCCCACTCCCCTTCCTACTTTCCTTTCTCCATCCTTTCTTTCCTTCCTTGTGCTGGAGATTGAACCCAGGGCCTTGCACGTGCTAAGCATGCACTCTACTACTGAGCTATCCCCCACCTCCAACTATTCTGATTCCTATCACAATAGCTTGGTTCTATCTGTTCTTGAGCTTGTAAATGGAATCATGCAGTTGTATGTTTTCACTGTGTAAAGCTGTTGTTCATCCCTTTATACTTCTGTGTGGTATTCTACTGTATGAAAATACCACACTTTATTGTTCTGATGATAATAAGAATTAGGTTGTTTCCAGTTTGGGCTATTATGAATAAAACTACTGTGAACATTCCTGTATGAGTTTGTTGTTGTTTCTTGGGTAGCAGTGCTCGTCTCTTTGGAGTTTATATCTAGAAATAGAATTGCTTTACCATGAGGTAAAATAATGCATGTTTCATTTTATAAGAAACTACCAAATAGGTTTCCAGTGTTGTTGCTCTATTTATAGTCATTTCCATGGTCCCACATCCTCATCAATACTTAGAATTACCAGTCTTTTTATTTTGGCCATTTTGGTGAATATGTTGAGTTGTATGTGTGTGTGTATTGTGTTTTAATAGAATAATGCTGAGCTCCCCTGGTTCAAGTCTATCATTTAATATATAGGAAAATCTGTAAATGGGAATCATCTCATGGGAGGTTTAGTGGCTTCCCTGAAGTCAGAAATATCTGTTCAAATCTTTTGCCATTTAAAAACTGAATTTGCCTTTTTGTTATTGATTTGTAAGAGTTCTTAAGATAATTTGCTTATCTATCTTTTGTCTATTCCAGTTTGTAGTTTACTGTTGGACTTCTTTAAAGTATCATTTAATAAGTAGAAAAGTTTATAGTTATTAAAATACACCATTTTCACAAATTTGCCTTTTACTGTAAAAGTTAACACAAAAACAATCAGTATAACGTAGATCTATATGTTGATTTTTACTTAATAATATGCCATAGAGATCTTTCTGTATCAGTAATTATAAAACTATAGTGTTCTTTGCTTTTTAGTAGATCCATAATATTTCATAACATGTAAGACTGTGCCTAGCGCAACCACTTACTGTATATAAAATAAACTGTGCAGAGTCACAATCACGGATGTACTCTAATGTTTCTTTAATATTCCTCTGATGACAAACATCTATGTTGCTGTCAGAGATTTTGTTCTACAAGCATTGCTCATACTGAATATCCTTGTTCACTTATCTCTATGCATAAGTGTGAATATTTTTGTACAGCAGATTTTTAGATCTGAAATTTCTGAGTTAAGGCCCTCGCTCACTGATACCACTTCAAATTTTGATGATCACTGTCCAATTTCCCTCCCAAAAACCTGTCCCAGTTTTCACTCTGACAAAGAATCTGAATCTAAAGTGCTTTTATCTCCATCTCTCACCAGTATGGGGCATTATCAATCCTGGAAATGTTCGCCTGCATGGATAGCTAAAAATGATATCACAGGGTTTTAAGTTACATTTCTCTATTTAACTGATAAAGATATTTCAAAAGTTTAGTGATCATTTGAATTTATCTTTTAAGTCAATTTTTTCGGTTAGTTTTTCGGTGCAGGAGGCTTATGTGCATACTTTAACCGTCTGTGCTTGTCTTTTATCTGTCATGATATGTGTGTGTGTGTGTGTGTATTTTATTTATTTATTTATTTATTTATTTTTACCATACCAAAGCTGGAAATGTTGATAAAATCTAATGGCAGTGGATTCGGGACTTAGTGACTTGCTTATAAAGGCCTTCTCCATGCCTCAGAAAATATTCTTTATTATTTCTTTCCCAAGATAGTTTTTCTATAACATTTAGAATTTAGGTTGAAATATAAATAAAATTTTTATCTCCAGATTCATAGCCCATCATCAAACACCACCTATTGAATCATCTTTTATTTCACTTACTTGAAATGTCACATTCGTCATGTCCTAAATTCAGATATATACGTATGTGTGTGCTTGTGTGTGCATGTGGCATATGAGGAGATCTTAAATCTCTATGGCAAGGAGAGTAACTTCCAATGGCTCCGGCTGGAACTCTGAAATCCGTCATCATTTTTTGTTCTATGGTCTCCCTTGGGCCTTGGGTCTCCCAGTCAGCGATTGGGCCTGAAGAGAGGCTAAGACAGGTCCCTTTCTGGAAGAGGAGGGGTTCTTCTGACTTATGGCTTTGGCTCAAGACCTTCTTAATGAAACTTCCTCAGAACTGCACTGCCAGGGAACACCTTCCCTCCCTCTCTGCTTCCTGGGAAGTCAGACCTGCATCATGGTCTCATGGTTTTCCCAGTCACTCCTTCTCCATTTATCTCATAAACATGTTTCTCAATAGATGGAACACATCTCATTCCATCTCGCTTCTGCTTCTCAAAGGATTGGGACTAATCAGGTAAAATGTGGGTCTCTTTAACTTCATTGATCTATTTGTTAATCACAAAAGCTTTAAGTATGGGTTGCAGTTTGATTCAGCCATTCCTTTACATTGTCCTTCTTATCAGAAGTTTGTTGACTATTATCCTGAATCAATTTCCCTGCTGAATTTGTTTCATGAAAAGTTTCTTTCTTTGTAATTTAATGCATACACATGATGACAAAGAGTACAGAGGATATATGAAAAATAAGTTTCCCTCGCACCTCTGACCCTCCGTCTACTAACTCCTGTATAGTTTCAGGAACATTCCTAATATATGCTAGTATATGTGTGTACTGTGCTATGTGTGGGTGTTGTGTGCTATTATTTGGATGTGGTTTGAATCTGTTCCTCAAAGGCTCGTGGGTCCAAAGCTTTGTCCCAAGGTCATAGAAAAAGAGGTGATGAGACCCTCAAGAGGTGGACACTGTTGGGTGCTGTGATGCATGCCTGTAATCTCAGTGGCTGGGAGACTGAGGCAGGAGGATCTAGAGTTCAAAGCTAGCCTCAGAAATTTAGGGAGGCCCTAAGCAACTTAATGAGTTCCTGTCTCAAAATAAAATATAGAAAGAACTGGGGATGTGGCTTAATGGTTAAGTACCCCTGGGTTCTATCCCAAGTACTTAAAAAAAAAAAAAAGAGTTGGGACCTAATGGGAGGTTATAAGGGGCATTGCCCTCAGATGGCATTAAGGAAGTTCTCATGGGACTCTGAATTAGCTTTCACAAAAGTTGTTATAAGAAGAGCAAACCTGGCCCCTCCCCTCTCTCTCTCTCTGGTTTCCTGACCTGTGATGTGATCTCTCCCTGTAACATACATGCCTGCCATTGTGATGCCATTCACCGTGAGGCTTTCACCAGAGCTGAGCAGATGCTGGTGTCAGGCTCTGGAACCTCCAGAACTATGAGTTAAATAAACCTCTTTTCTTTATAAAATATCAGCCTCACATATTTTGTTATAATAACAGAAATCTATGCTCACCATCTCTAGCAGTCAGAGAAATGCAAATCAAAACCACTCTAAGATACCATCTCACTCCAGTAAGATTGGCAGCCATTATGGAATCAAACAACAACAAGTGCTGGCGAGGATGTGGGGAAAAGGGTACACTTGTACATTGCTGGTGGGGCTGCAAATTGGTGCGGCCAATTTGGAAAGCAGTATGGAGATTCCTGGGAAAGCTGGGAATGGAACCACCATTTGACCCAGCTATTCCCCTTCTTGGACTATTCCCTAAAGACCTTAAAAGAGCGTATTATAGGGACACTGCTACATCGATGTTCATAGCAGCACAATTCACAATAGCTAGACTGTGGAACCAACCTAGATGCCCTTCAATAGATGAATGGATAAAAAAAATGTGGCATTTATACACAATGGCGTATTACTCTGCAATAAAAAATGACAAAATCATGGAATTTGCAGGGAAATGGATGGCACTAGAGCAGATTATGCTAAGTGAAGCTAGCCAATCCCTAAAAAACAAATGCCAAATGTCATCTTTGATATAAGGAGAGCAACTAAGAACAGAATAGGGAGGAAAAACATGAGAAGAAGATCACCATTAAACAGGGACGAGAGGGGGGAGGGAAAGAGAGAGAGAAGGGAAATTGCATGGTAAAGGAAGGAGACCCTCATTGTTATACAAAATTACATATAAGAGGAAGTGAGGGGAAAGAAAAAAAACAAGAGAGAGAAATGAATTACAGTAGATGGGGTAGAGAGAGAAGATGGGAGTGGAGGGGAGGGGAGGGGAGGGGGGATAGTAGAAGATAGGAAAGGCAGCAGAATACAACATACACTAGTACGGCAGTATGTAAAAAAGTGGATGTGTAACCGATGTGAACTGCAGTATGTATAAGGGGTGAAAATGGGAGTTCATAATCCGTTTGAATCAAATGTATGCAATATGATATGTCAAGAGCTTTGTAATATTTTGAACAACTAATAAAAAAATAACAGAAATCTAACAAATATAGTACACAACGAATACATTCCTTCCTTCTTGGATCAGACTATAGCAGAGAATATGTTCCCTACATTGTACTTTGCTTTATTTATTTATTTATTTTTTACTTACCAATAGATCTTGAAGCCTTCAATGTCAATATTTATAGTTTTGCGTCATTCTTTTTGTAACTATGTAGCACATTCTTGTTCCCTTCCAAAATACATTTAAATAGTTCTTCTGTCTTTGCTTTAACAATACACAGAGTAAATCAAATAACTTTAGAATTACCCCATCCAGTCCAGTGTTTTCTTTCTTTCTTTTTTTTAAACTCCATTGGGATTTTAAATAGAATTGCCTTGAAATTTACAGATTTAGTTTGGGCAAAAAAAAAAAAAAAATCATTTTATTTGAGTCTTCCCAGCCAGCCACATAGCCACATAGAATGTTTTTGTTTCCATTTAGTTAGAAGAACAAACTTTTACATGGGTTTTCTTTTCTTTTCTTTTTTATCAGCAAAGATCTTATTCTTTTGTTTAGGTTTATTCCTAAAATATTTTCTGTTAATACTGAAAATGGAAATTTAAAGAGCTTCGTTTGAGGAATTTTTAAAAGTTCAGAAAGAGTAAATTGTATCCCCTCAAAATTTGTATGTTGAAGCCCTATCTCCAATGTGACAGGACTTGGAGATATAGCCTTTAGGGAAATACTTAAGATGAAATGAAGTTATAAAGGTGGAGCCTTAATCTGATAGGATTACTGGTTTTATAAAAAGAGATCCTATGTAGGGCTGCATTGTGGCTCAGTGGTAGAGGCTTGCCTGACATGTGTAAGTCACTGGGTTTGATTCTCAGCACTGCTATAAATAAATGAATAAATAATAAAAGTCTGTTGGCAACTAAAAAATACTTAAAAAAAAAAGAGATGGCAGGGGCTTGGGAGGCTGAAGCAGGAAGATGGATAGTTCAAAGCCAGCCTTAGCAAATGTGAGGCGCTAAGCAACTCAGTGAGACCCTGCCTCTAAATAAAATACAAAGTAAGGCCAGGGATGTGGCTCAGTGGTTGAGTACCCCCAAGTTCAATATCTGGTATAAAAAAATGAGAGAGAGAGAGATCTGCCAAGTGTGGTGGCACACGCATCTAGTTCCAACCACTCTGGAGGCTAAGGCAGGAGGATTGCAAGTTCAAGGCCAACCTAGGCAAATTAGTGAGACCCTGTCTTAAAATAAAAACATTAAAAAGGCTGGGATGTAGCTCAGTGGTACAGCACCCCTGGGTTCCATCATCAGTACTGCAAACAAGCAAACAAAACAAGAAACAAGAAAGAGACACCAGAAATCTCCATCTTTCCAAGTGCACAGAGAAAAAGTCATGGGAGGACACAAGGTGAAAAGGCAACCATCTGCAAGCCAGGAAGGGGGACCACATCATCCCTAACGTAAAGAGAGACAGTAAAACACCATGTCCCTGAATGCCCCTGCTCTTCCCCCAAACCTAGCCAAGTCAAGGGAACAATGAGAGCAAGCCTGGCTGGAAGGCAAGATATATATTATCTTGAAGGACATTGGCTTTCTTGCACAATGGAAACTAGGGCAAGTTAGTGTTATCTGCAAGAAGCTACTTTCTTGCATGTACACCAGGACAATCGCTCGTTGGAATTGCTGATGATGTCATCAACTTCTGTAGCCTAACATATAAAACCCCTGAGTGGGGACTGGTACAGAACGGAGGGCACTGTGGAAAGGAAACGTGTCACTCATTCAGCCAGCCACCCCTGGACAAAACACCATGAGGAAGAGGAGGTGCAGCAGGTCAAAGCACCATGAGGGACAGTGGTGCTATCTGTCAGCAGGTTGCCACAGAGCTCTTGGAACAGTTTCTGATCTCTTGTAAGCTTTCCCCTATAAATCACCTGTCTCCTGTGCTGTCTTTGGGCACTTTTTTTTCCCCTTTGGCTTCTCTGCAAACTACCCCACTGCTCTGGCAAAATAAGGCCTCAACAGAAGCCAACTTTTCTGGAATTTTGATCTTGGACTTCCAGTCTCCAGGGCAGTGAGAAAATAAAACTCTATTGTTTAGCAGAACACTCTGTGACATTTTGTTATGGCAGCCCCAGTGGACCAATACAGACTGGAATTGGCAAGAGTAAAGCTGTAATGAACTTGGCTGTAAGATCATAGCATTTTGTTCAAGTTAGTGGGAATGGGCAGTGGTAAGTAAGGTGCAGTTGGTACTGGTTATGCTTTTCTTTTTTATGGTACTGGGGATTAAACTCAGGGCTGCTTGGCCACTGAGTGACATCCCCAGCCCTTTTTATTTTTTATTTTTGAAACAGAGTCTCACTAAGTTGTTTAGGGCCTCTATAATTTACTGAGGCTGGCCCTGAATTTGTGATCCTCCTGCCTCACCCTCCCATGTCACTGGGGTTACATGTGTGTACCACCACACATGCTGGTAGTGATTATGCTTTTTAGATGGTTGGTTGATGGCACGTGGTGTTAAGTCAGGGAAGTACAGAGAATTATTGAAGGTAGGGCCTTTATATGTAATGAAGAGAGAAAAGGGTTATGATAAAAGAGCAGATTGTTACTATGGATATTTAAAGAGGAAATGAAGAACAGTGGAGCAGATTAGAAACTAAGAGAACTAGCCAAGCCTGGTGGCACATGCCTATGATCCCAGCAACTCAGGAGGCAGAGACAGGAGGATCACAAGTTGAGGCTAGCCTTAGCAATTTAGCAAGGCCCTAAGCAACTTAGCAAGATCCTATATCAAAATAAAAAATCAAAAGGGCTGGGGTTGTGGCTCAGTGGTTAAGTGCCCCTGAGTTCAATCCCCAGTACCAAAACATCAATCAATTAATCAATGAAAAAAAGAGAAGAAGAAACTAAGAGACCTAGTTCCAACTTATATTTTGCAGCCAACCTGTACTGTAAACATTTTGTGCTTTCAGAACGTGGATCTGTGGGATGATGGTTGTGGAATGGGAGATTTCTTAGTTCACCCTCACTTCTGACAATGTGGAATTCCATAGCTGTCTTTTCAATTTGGTTCAGAAGCTCCCAGCTCAAATGAACCCTTCTGTTCCCCCAGACTACCTGAACCTTAGAGACGAGACACTTTCTGGGTTGTACAGAGGAATAGACCTATTTACTACTTTTTTACTGAAATCACCTCCAACTCTCTAGCTTTGTAACTGAGGGAGATTAAGTTGGGTAAATGGGGCTGAAACCCTGGGGTAGGAGGGCAGGACATTTGACAAGAGCCCCGCCTGCACACCTGAAAGGTAACTCTTGGGGATTCTGCTTCTTAGGAGACTGCAATTAGACAATACCGCAGTTAGATCTTGCCGTTTGGGGACTGATTTTGGCCTTGACTATCAAATATTGAGCTTTCACCTGCTATGTTTTATTTTTCCTCAGGTGCATAGTTTATCTCTGTGTGGGAATAATTGGAGCAGTGCATAGGAATATCCCCTTCTCCATTCCTTACTTCAGTAGCTTCTCCTGTGTTGGATTTAACAAGTAGGATAGACTTGCTAAGCAGTTGTCATGGGATGAATGATGGGATTGCAGTTCCTAAAGCAAGGGGGTGAGTAGGAGGAAATATGTAAAAACAGGAAGATCCTGAATGTTAAATCCTCAACTGCCTAGTACTTTGTAAAAGAAATCAAAATACAGATGGTCTCTAACTTAGGATCGTTTGACTTACAAATTTTTAACTTTTCTGTGGTGTGAAAGTGACACATGTTCAATAGAAGCCATACTTCAAATTTTACATTTTGATCTTTTCCCAGGCTAGTGATATGTGGTAAAATCCCCTCTCATGCAATGCTGGGCCGCAGCAACCAAGTCAATTTTCCCTTCAGCCATGTGATGGCGAGGTTAAAAGACTGATACTCAACAGGGGCTAAGCTGTGATGTTCAGAGTTAAATGAAATATCGGCCACAATATTTTCAATTTACAATAAGTTTTTCAAGAAGTAAGGTGATCATAAATCAGGAAGCATCTATAATAATTGCCCATTTTAGAAAAGAACTATTCAGTTTCAAGGATAAAGCTAATGAACACACTTTTAATTTGAAGCCATCTTTTGTTTTTGTTTGGTGTTTGTTTTTATTTGATGATAAATACAGATTCATGTGCAGTTGTGAGAAATAATAGACACCCATATACATTTCATTCAGGTTCAATGGTAACCTCGTGCATAACCAGGGTACAATATCATAACCAGGAAACTAACATTGACACCTTAGTTCAGCTTCCCCAGAGATGCTCTTTTGTGGATACTGTGTGCATATGTATTTAGTTCTATGCAATTTTACCAAACATATGTAAATTTATGTCACTACCACAATAATCAAGATATACAATAATTCTGTGTTAATCAGGATTTTCTAGAAAAACAGAACCAAAAGGATGCTATGGTTTGGATATGATTTTGATATAGTTTGGATAAGCTATCTTCAAGATGAAAAATAAAGAAAGCCAGTGGTTAAATTTTGTCCAAGTTTAACAGCCTGAGAATTAGGGATGTTGACAGTGTAACTCCAACTTTGAGACTAAAGGCCTAAGAAACAGGGGACTGATGGTGAAAGTACAGAGTCCAAAGGCTCATAAACCAGGGGCTCTGATGTCTGACAGCAAGAGAAGATCAATGTCTCAGTTCAATAAGAAAGGGAGAGAATTCACCTTTTCCACTGTTTTTTCCCCATTTCTATTTGGGTCCTCAATGTATTGGATGATGCCAACTTCTATTAGCAAGGACAAATCTTTATGCAGTCTAGTGACTCAAATGTTAATCTCTTTTCTAGAAATATTCTGAATAATGTACCCAGGAAAAATAACATTTGACCTGCTATCTGAGCATCCCTTATCCCAGACAAATTGACATACAAAATTAACACCACTAGTTTTATCACAGAATTCCTCCTGTTGAGCTTTATAACCTCAGCTACCTCCTACCATCCCCTCCTGGAAAACATAAATCAGTTCTCCATTTCCGTTATTTTTTCATTTTGGCAATGCAATATGAGTGGAATCATATAGTATCCTTTTGAGATTGGCTCCTCCACTCCATCATTACTCTCTTGAAATTCATTCAAATTGTTTCATGCATCAAAAGTATAGTTTCTTGGGCTGGGGATACAGCTCAGTTGATAGAGTGCTTGCCTAGCATGCACAAGACCCTGAGTTCAATCCCCAGCACCACCAAAAAAAAAAAAAAAAAAAGTACAGTTTCTTTTTATTGCAAAATAATATTCCATGATATGGGTGTACCACAAATTGCTTAACCGTTCACCCATTGAAGGCCATTTGGGTTGTTTCCCAGATGTCTGTTTGGGGCTTTTTCAAATAAAACTGTAATGAACATCTTTATATAGGTCTTATTTATTTATTTGTTTGTTTGTTTTTGTATTGGAAATTGAACCCAGAATCACATTACCACTGAGCTACATGCCCAGCCCTTTTCCGTTTTTAGTTTGAGACAGGGTCTCACTAAGTTGCTTAGGGCCTCCCTAAATTGCTCAGGCTGGCTTTGAACTTGCAATCCTTCTGCCTTAGCCTCCCAAACTGCTGGGATTACAAGTGAGTGATATCACACCCGGCTTTATACAGATTTCAAAGAAATGAACGTAAGATTTAATTTATCTGGGAATAGTTCATTTATTTTGACTATTTGATAACCAGAACCATATAAAGGGGAAAGCCAACACAGCTATCTTATATAGAAATCTACAAAGGGTGCTAAAATTTCTTTGGAGAGTTTTTTTGTTTGTTTGTTTGGTTGGTTTGCTTTGGTTTGATTTGTATCAGGGTAGAGTTCAGGGGCACTTAACCACTGAGCCACATCCCCAGCCCTTTTTATTTTTTATTTTAAGACAAGGTCTCATTAAGTTCCTTAGGGCCTCATTAAGTTGCTGAGGCTGGTTTTGAACTCAGGATCCTCCTGCCTCAGCCTGAGTCGCTGAGATTACAGGAGTGCCACTGTGCCCAGCTTCTTTGGAGAGATTCGAAGAAAAAACAATTCTACCTATAAAACACTCTTCTTGGGAAGAATACCATGGCATAAATGGTTAGAACAAATATTTGGTAAGGTCTTAAACTTCTTTTTTTAAAAAATATTTATTTACTTGTAGATGAACACACAGTATCTCTATTTTTATGTGGTACTGAGGATCAAACCCAGTGCCCCACACATATGAGGCAAGTACTTTACCACTGAGCTACAGCCCCAGCCCCATTTCCCCTTAAACTTCTCTCTTAGAAAAATGCTCTAGTTTATCAAAAGCATTTTGTTTTGCTGAGTGGCTTCTGTTAAATAAAATTTATTTGGAGGCTATCGATTTGGCCAAAGCTCCTGCACTAGGCCCAACAGACAAAATCAAAATTACTTGTGCTGAAATTTCATGTCACCAAAGGTAATACTAAATTGTCTATCTGACCTAAGAAATCAGGAGAGAGAGAGAGAACGACTAAATCCTTAAACAAGCCAATTTTAGGTAACATAATAAGGAAATCTCCTCTGCTTTAAACTTTATAAGGAAAATAATTCTGAAATAATCAATACACTTTTGAAAGCTCTGTTTTTATTTTGCTCAACCCTTTTCTGTCTACAATGTCAACCTCCTCTGCTCAGCACATCCTATGGGGCCATCTATTTTTAGCATGAAGTGTTGCCTGATTCTAGGATAGTAAATGAAGGCCAATTAAGATCTTTAAACTAAATTTGTTGTTCTTTTGTCTTTGACAGTTCTGGTGACCAACAAAGAGACCCTAATGACACTGTCAATGACTCTTAACACCCCTGAATGGAGTGGGAAAGTCAGCAATGTCCCTTTATGAGGTTTGCTGTCTTCCTCATGGAACCCCGAGGGTTGTAAGCTCTTCTCAGGTAGGACTCTGCTCCTAAAATTTTATTTTAAATAACTTTATTTTATTTATTTATTTTTATGTGGTGCTGAGGATGGAACTCAGGACCTTGCATGTGCGAAGCGAGCACTCTACAGCTGAGCCATAACCCCAGCCCCTCTGATCCTAAATATTTTTATGGTTTAAGTAGACAATATCACAAGTTGAAAATGCATGTGATACCTCTAACCTACCAAGCCTCGTAGCTTACCACTATACTACACTGTAAGATCCCAGTCATTTCTGCCTCGGGATCATGTAGCTGACTGGGATCTGTGGCTGTGGCTCGTCACTTTTGCATCACATGAGTATATCAGACCACATACTGCTGGCTGGGAAAAGATCTAAATTCAAAATTCAAAGTACAGTTTGTACACAGCAGATATGGCTTTCACATCATTGTAAAGTTTAAAAGTAGTAAGTTAAATAATTTTAAGTTGGAGACCATCTTGTGGTAGTGACTGGGAATACAGGCTCAGAGCCAAATGACCAAAATAGAATTCTGCCTCTTCCACTTATAAAGGACGTGACCTTGAACAAGTAGCTTACCCTTGGTTTCTGAGTCCATAAAACTACAACAGTAGTAGCTTCCTTGGTTTTTATGAGAATTAAATAAATTGATTCATGTAAAAGTCTTAGAAGGGTGTCTAGGACATAGTGAGTACTTGATGACTATAAGCTTTAACATTTTTCGTTTAAATTTGCTCAAAGTAGTAGTCTCCCTCAGCGTGTGACTATTATTTACTTAAAACATGTCTATTTTTATCATGTAATTGGTTTTTTGCTAATTTAAGAAAAAGTCCTTTACACTCTAGAATTATAATTTTTAGGCAATGAAATTAAAATACTTAAACTTCTAAGTGAATGAAGTATTTAATAAGGCTAGTGATTGACCTTATTACTTGTAATTCATCAGGTTAAACCTGCCACTTACTTCCCCTTGCCAGTTACAAATGCTAATCACCTTAGGGAAACCAGCAAAGAAGCAAATCAAACTGAAAAGGAGATCTAAAATTAGATGTTGAGGCTGGACATGGTGTCGAACGCCTATAATCCCAGCTATCCAGGAGGCTGAGACAGGAGGATCAAGAGTTCAAAGCCCAGCCTCAGCAATGGGGAGGCGCTAAGCAACTCAGTGAGACCCTGTCTTTAAATAAAATACAAAATAGGGCTGAGGATGTGGCTCAGTGGTTGAGTGCCCCTGAGTTCAATCCCTGGTGCCGGAGAAAGGAATGAAAGAAATTTTTCACCTCTGGAAGTCATTTTTAGTGTTGAAGTATTTAATTCACTAATTCTGACAGTCATTTGAACAATATCAACCAAAATATTTTTCAAATGGCTTAATATCAGGTATCAGTAAATATACCACATATAATTGCTTTGTGAAGATAAAAAAACATGCAATTCAAAGATAGATACAATCCATTCATTTTGTAAACATATTTGGGCAATGTTCAAAGGATGTGAAATAATGTTGACAATGTAAAAATGTTATCATATAGTTGGGTTAATGGGGTTTCTAAGTGGAAAAAATTGTGTGATTCCAGTGTAATCCAGAAAGAACCCAGGCTGCTTCTGTCTTAGACATGGGTTAATATGGCTATTGTAAGTCAGAGGAGAGAGAGACACTAAAAAATTACTGCCATGAATAGTTTACTTTTGGCACAGATTTTTTTTTCCGAGCTAGATTTTAAATTTCATTACAGTGAACATTTAATTTCAACAACAACAACAATGACGACAACATTTGCATTATAGCATAACCTAGATAACATGGAATTGGCACATAAATTTCATAGAAAGGCAATAACCCTATTCATTAACATACTTTCTACAAGAATCCTGTGATGAAACCATTAAATATTTTTCAAAGAAGATTTAATAGAACCATGCACACAAAAGATAACATGTAGATGATGGATATATTAATTTTCTTGACCATATTATTTATTTCACTATGTGTGTGGGTACCAAAGCTTCTGCCTGCAGTTTTTCAGGTTGTATGCCTTAAATCTATGAATTTTTTAAAAAAATAATAGGTTTATTGTGTTGGAGAGTGTTGTGGGCTCAGGAAACAATCATGAAAAAAGTCTAGTTCTATAATGTATTTTTAAAAAATATTTCTCCTGTAATTACTATTTATTTTCAGTGTGTGATAATTGCTTCACAATTATCATAATGTGTGATAATTGCTTCAAAAAGAAATATAATATAAGTGTTGTTTTTCTTAACTGGAGACTTGTATATTGCTTGAGTTAATTGTAATAAGATTTGTGAAGTCTTAGTAACTTGTTAAATCTTACAGGATCGATGAGTAAATTTAATTTCCTTTACTATACAGACAATGAAGAGATAAATTTTCCTAAATCAAACAAGAAAACAAGCATTATTATCAAAAGCTTAAGAAGTGTATAAGAAATAACTATTGAAATTAAAGAAGATTCTCATATAAGGTTAGGAAGCAAAGTAAGCTCTTAGCAAATGTCAATTTCCTTCCCATTCTCTTCTCTCTTCTATGTTACATTTCTCTTATTAAATATGGCGTATTTTTATTTATCTAAAGAAGGAAGATTTCAGCAAGCATGGAATACACATATGATTACCACCCACTCTTCCAACCCTCATGGATGACTCAGGATGAAGAGAATACAGTTTCATGCCTAAGAAGGGTGAAGAAGTGAACTACTGTATGATAGGTGCAGGCAATTTACTTCTACCACACTTCAGGAAAATTACAGACAGGAGTCCTGGGACTCCATTCTTTCCCAAGCTTGTTTTTATTTTTTTATTTTTATTTTTTGTGGGGCTGGGGATTGAATCCAGGGCATTTGCCTGCTAGGCAAGTGCTCTACCACTGAGCTATACCTGCAGCCTTCCAGCTTTTAATGTAATTATATTTATTAATGTGATTTATTTATTAATGTAATTTTATTATTTCAAAGTAGTTGGTTGTACAAAGCAGGAAGAGCAAACGTAGCTAAAACTTAATTCTTTTATTATGTATTTTGTGTTGCTTATTGAGATCCTGAACAATAACTGGACAGACTAATGCCTTTGACTAAAGAATGTAAAAATCTTTGTGTGCATGTACAAATATGCAACAACAAATTCTATCAGTATGTACAACTATAATGTACCAATAAAAAATGTGGGAAAAAAAAGAAAGTAAAAATCCAAACCCTGCCAGGTATGGTGGTGTACACCTGCACCTGTAATTCCAGCTACTGGGGAGACTGAGGCAGGAGGATCACAAGTCCAAGGCCAACCTAGGCAACTTAGTGATAAACTGTTCCAAAACAAAAGTAGTAAGGGTTAGAAACATAGCTCAGTGATAGACTACCCCTTAGTCCAATCCCCAGTCTCTCTCTCTCTCTCTCTTACACACACACACACACACACACACACACACCTTGCAGTTGGTGCCTCCATTCATTTTTCCTTCTTTTCATTTTCTTTAGTAATACCCAAAGAAAGTTTTTGCTTTCCAAAATGCTGGTTAATCCCCAAATATAATTAAATACCTACTATTTACAAAGAAAAAAGTAGGTAGGTAGGAGTCTCTATTCAGAAGGGGTTATAATCCAAATTCATGCAAAATATGAAAAAAAGTTATTTACCCAAAATGTCATTAAAAAAAAATAGATAAGTATCTAAAAGTTGCTAAGGGTCTTGCTAAATTGCTAAGGCTGGCCTCAAAATTTTGATCCTCCTGGCTCAGCCTTCTGAGTTGCTGGGATTACAGATGTCACTTCTCCTGGCTTATTTTTTATTTATATGGTGGCCATATTAATGGGTATGAGGTAGTATTTCATTGTGATTTTGATTCCCTTATAATAACTAGTGATGTTGAACATATTTTAATTTAAAATTTTAATTGATCACTTAATACATGTTAATTTAGTAAAAATAGAAAATATATTTAAGTAAAAATGTAGAAAGAAAACCAACCATAATGCCACAAGAACACATAACTACCTCTCTATTCCTTTGGTAAAACTTTATCCAATTTTGTATGTACTCGTACAAATGCAAAAGCATGGGAACATACTATACCCTCTGTATCTTAGTCACTTTGGGTTACTATAACATGTTCCACAGACCAGGTGGCTTATGAAATGCAGAAATTTATTTCCCACAGTTCTGGAGACTGGAAATCCAAGATTAGGGTGCCAGCATAGTCAGCTTCTGATGAGGGCCTTCTTCCACCACATTGCAGACCACCAACTACTTGTTCCATCCTCACATGGTGACAGCACCTAGGGATCCCTCTGAGGTACCTTTTTTAAGGACACTAGACCTATTCATGAGGACTCCACACTAATCACTTCCCAAAAGTGACCTGATCACTTTCCAAAACCCCCTTTCTAATAGAGAAAAGAGTTTATTCTAGTTCCTAAAATGCTGGGAATTTAGGTTTTTGCATATGAATTCTGAGAAACAAAAACATAAAAATTAGTTCATTGTAGGCTTTAAATCTTTCTTGTTAAATTTAATACCACTCACAATGCATTTATTTTAAAATTATATACAATTTGAAATGATTACAGAATATTTCTTTACATAATTTTACTATGATTGATTTAATCAAATGCTATTGTTGAGCATTTAGTATTTTTGTGTTTTAAATTGGGCATTATAAATAGCCCATAATTCTTTCTTTTAGGGGAATGGGAAACAATCTTTCAAAAATTTAACAGACCAGGGCTTGGGGTATGGCTCAGAGGTAGAGCACTTGCCTAGGATGGGTAAGGCCTTGGTTTTGATCCTCAGCACCACATTAAAATAAATAAATAAATAAATAAAGGTTAATAAAAAAAAAAGTAACAGACCTGGCATGGTGGTGCACATGTGTAATCCCAGTGATTCAGGAGTCTGAGGCAGGAGGATCACAAGTTCAAAGACAGCCTCAGCAACTTAGTAAGGCCCTAAGCAATTCAGCGAGACTGTCTCTAAATAAAAAAAATGAAAAGGGCTGAGGATGTGGCTCAGTGGTTAAGTGCCCCTGGGTTCAATCCCCAGTACCAAAAAAAAAAAGAAAGAAAAGAAAAGAAAGAAAGAAAAGAAAATCGGGTGGTTTTATATCTTCTTTGTGCTCAGATACCATATAAGATTTTGGTTCTTTTGTCCTGCATTATTATCATTCCAACAGTTGGATCTATTCCCTGTCAATAATGTCTCACCTTTGATCTCCCAAATGTTCTTAATTTGGATTCTGCCTTTTTTTTAATCACCTAGAAGTTGAATGTATATAGCAAAATGAATAAGTTAAAAGTATAGGCATTTTGAGGGCATTGAAAATGGATTTAACAGTTTTATTCTAGGTTGGGTGTGATGGCGCACACCTGTAGTCCCAGCTACTCAAGAGGATGAGGTTGGACAATCACTTGAGCCTAGGAATTTAAGGACCAGCCTGGACAATGTTTCAAGACTCTGTTTCATAAAAATATGGGGTGGGGGCTGGAGAAGTGAAAGAGAAAAGAGTTTATTCTAGTTCCTAAGATTATCATCTATCAACATTTTCAATCATCAATAACCCACCCCAATACAGAGAGAGTCACAGGTGAGGAGGTGGGATTTGGAGTGAAGGGAGAAGTTGGGGGTATTAAGGGAAATCTGACTTAACATCAATTAAGGCAAGAGCCTGCAAAACCAAGGCAGTAGGATGAATCTACCTGTGAGATTTATTTATAGGGCAACTGAGCTAAGGATGGTTTTAATATTCTTAAAAACCTTTTAGATTTAAATAATTTAAGCATGTAGAATAATAAATCACAATATTTATCACTTATATGAGGTACTAACCAATCAGAATGCAATGTCCTTATAATTCTCTGTACTTCTTAAGTACAAAGAACATCAGTTTATGGTGTATGTTTTGGCTTACAAACTTATCTTTCAATAAACTTAATTTCCAATGAGCAGTTGGTGTGCATGTAGAATACACCATCACCAGTAAGAAAATACCTCCACTAATGAATGAATCAGATCTCTCTCTGATTCACATGTATATGTGACTAATTCAAAGAAACAAGAAAATGCTTTCTACTCAACTCTTTAAAAATAAAAAATAAAACTTTGTTAAAAATATGAGAGACAACGTGTAAAATTGTAAAGAAATATAAAATATTAATTATCTGAACTGTACCTGAAATGTGGGTCCAGGTGCTCAGGGCAAAGACTTGCAAATGTCCCAGTATGCAGGCTGAACTCAGGAGCAGAAAAAGCTGTGGAGGTATGGCCTGAAAAGAAAGTGACCAGAACACTCAAAGCGACCAAGAGATCTTTATTGCGGTAGTGTCTGATCGACAGGGAAGGAGGAGAAAAAGAAAGAGAAAGAGAGAAAGTGAGAGTAAGCGGAAAAGAAGAAGTAGGAGGGGCAAAGTGCAAGAGAGAGTTCCAGCAGGAGAAAGTATTTGTAGTCAAAATCTAATGGGGTCTCCTGATCTGCAAGCTGCCTTGTTGGCGTACAGTGATTGGATCACACAGTAGTTGCTAAGGATGTCATCTTTTGCCCTCAGGCAGACGGGGCAGGGGCCAGATGTGGGTCTCCGTTGCACCAGACGGTAGGAGTGTTCAGCCTTGAGTGGGGTTGAGCTTCCAGCCTTGAGGCAAACAAGCGATTAAGGAACCAGATGGGTGGGGGTTGAGTGTTCAGCCCATCCTGCAACTAACATTCGTTCAGCCTGCTCTGCAACTAACATGACCCATATATTCTTTTGGCATCCTATGAAGGGGGGTGTGTGCTTGAGGCAGGACTGTGCTCCAGCAGTGAGACCCTGCTTTACCAGTGCTTTCCATTTTTACTAGTGAATGTGAGCAATCTTAGGGGCAAAGAATAAACCTTACAGGCTTTTGCATGAGAAAGTCTGAAGTTAGATGCAAACTGTTTATGCAGACTCTGTTTTTGCAGGTCTATTTATGCAGATTTAGGGAAATATTCGCAGCTCTGCCACCAGGTCCCATGGGCAGCTCACATTAGGAATAACCCCTCTTGCTTGGTGGAGAGGGAACCACTACTCATAGCCAGGCAACACAGAAATTGCTCTTGGACATTTCTTGGACAATCTTGCTTGACTCTCCAAAGTCCAACCTGTACTTTTGGAAAGTTTCATGATTTTTTTTTTTTCCATCAGTGAAAATGACTTGTTTATATGTGGAATAGAAAAAAGGGATGGTCTTTTTCCCTCCTTTCCCCCACCCACTTCCTGGTTTGGACATGTTTAAGCCAAATCATTGGTGTCTGTTCTTCTCCACATGGATGGGCCATACCATTGTCTGCTTAGTTGAAGTTACAAGAGTTTATGATATCACTGTTTGAATAAAACTGAGAACACATTGAAGGGCAGGACTTTGTGGAACACGGCTTTTTGGGAGGCTGTAGAACAAGAATGAAGTAATGAAAAGGAAAGAGAAAGATTGGAGCCAGAATAAAAAGGGTTGTGGGTGATCAAAACAGTGGCATAGATTACAGAGGGGACAAAACTAAAAAGACTGAGACGAGGTCATTAGATTTATTGTTCTTAGTTCTCTAATAAATTTTTCAAAATTTTATTTTATTGGTTCTTCTTAGTTATACATGACAGTAGAATTCATTTTGTTAAAATTATACAAGCACAGGATATATCTTGTTCTAATTAGGACCCCATTCTTTTGGGTGGACACAATGGTAGGGTCTAATAAATTTTGAAAGAAAAGTTTCTGTTCAATGGTGAGAATAAAATTCTCCTTGCAGGGAACCAAGTAGTGAGCTCTACTCAACTCTTCAGATTTGAAGAAATCTGAAAAAAAAAAAAAAAAAGCAATCACATTGAGTATTGCTTCATAAATATCTCCATATCTTTTTTTCTCCTGCTCTTCATCCTCCCCCATAGTCCCACACAGGTATTTATCATTACTTATGGTTTATTAAAGCAGCCTTGTTCCTATCATTACTCTCTAATTCCCATCCTATATTAATAAGAATGGTTATGTTGATAGAAAAAAATAGAACTCAAAACTTCAGTGGCTTAAAGAATAATAACTTCATTTCTTATCTCATTCCAGATTCGGTTTCCAGGTCAGCAGTTGGCTCTCTTCTGTGTAGTGACTCAGGGATCCAATCTCTCACCTTAGTCCTCTGCCATTTGCTAGGACATTCTTCTCACACAATTGAGGTAGGGTCACTATAACCAGATTCCAGCTTTTGGAGTTAGAGAATATAGGAGAAGGTTCAGCCTGGTCTTCACGTTCTGGTGCAGCATCCTTTCTGATCCTGCATGGTACACATCATTTCTATAACTTGAGCCTCACATTCCATTGGCTGGAATGTGCTTATGTGATCACACCCGGTTTAAGGGACACTAGGAATTGTACTATAGCTGAATGCTCAGGAAGAAATGGGGATTGGATTTTCATAGACAGGTTGTCTCTGACATACCTTCTTACCCTCTGTCATCCTTCCAACCTGCTATCAAGGTTAGCAATTCCCAAATCCAAACACATCATTCCCCTACAGGAAAATAAAACAGAACAAAATTTAGTGTTTTCTGTCATTGAAAAACAAACGTTTTTTATTGAGCACTGACAATGTGCTGAACACTGTAGATACAATGAAAAGAAAAATAAAGATTCTGTATTTTTCTACCTGGGGCTTACAGAACAGCTAGGAATCCTGGGAACCATATGTGGATCCTCCTTCTTTCTTACCCCGTGGACCTACTCCATCATGAAGACCTGTGAATGAATTCTTCTTACTACCAAAGTTCTGCATTGCATCCTCACTGTTTCCCACCAGTATTCTGCTCTAGATATTAAAAAAAAAAATCCAAAGTGACATTGTTCCTACATTACTAGATATATAGAGGGCTTTACGAAATGAGCCATGAATATACACAGTTGAGGAGAAATTTCAACTAATTTATTGACATTATCTATTTTTATGTTTATTCTCACTCTGCTTCTGCTTGAAGCTGTGAGGGAAACCTTTCCCAGAAATGCTATCCGATGACTGAATTCATTACATCTGTACTTGGTGGTCCATGAGGTTTCCTCTTATAGTCTTAGAATAAACCTCTTTTAGGACAGGGGTTGTAGCTGTGTGGTAGAGCACTTGCCTCGCATGTGTGAGGCACTGGGTTGAATCCTCAATACCACATAAAAATAAATTAATAAAATAAAGATATTTCATCCATCTACAACAACAACAAATTAAAAACAAAACACCACCTTTTTAGTTTGAGTTGCTTGAATGATTGAATGATTTCTTAATCCTAACAGCCAAAAGATACTTTGGTAAAACAGTAATTTCCTTTTGGTACCAGAGATTGAACTCAGGGGCACCCAACCACTGAGCCACATCCCAGACCTATTTTTGTGTATGTTGTGTATTTTATTTAGTCTCACTGAGTCAGCAACTCACTAAATTGCTGAGGCTGGCTTTGAACTTTTGATCCTCCTGCCTCAGGCTCCCTAGCCACTGGGATTACCTGTGAGCATCACAATGCCCAGCTGTAGTTTCATTTTTTAAAAAAACATTTATTTTTTAGGTGTAGATAGACACAACACAATGCTTTTATTTTTATGTGGTGCCGAGGATTGAACCCGAGTCCTGCCTGTGCTAGGGGAGCGCTCTACTGCTGAGCCACAATCCCAGCCCCTGTAGTTTTATTTTTTGAGAAGTGTATTTAACATTTAATGTGGGCTTTGCATAGTATCACCTATTTGGTGGTTACCATAGAATTTCTCATGGAAAGTGCTTTGGCAGTGACTGGTGCCCAATTTGGAGACAAATAAGACATCTGTATTAATTTACTATTGCTGGGGTGACAAACTAACACAGATGTGGTTTAAAATAATATAATTTCACAGTTCTATAGGTATCATGTCTGATATTATTTCAAAAAAAAAGTTTTTAAAGTACATGTAACAGTGAACACTAATTCTAAACTATCTGAAGTAAGGGAGACTGGACAACATTGTAAGTGATAAGACCTCTTACCCCAACAATATAATTTACTAGTTGTGTAACCATGGTTAAATTACTTAACCTCTCTTAGCAATGTATCATACGCTGGTGTATAATAATACCTAAATAATATAATAATTATAAGAATATGTGAATGCATATATTCATGTATATGAATGTGTATAAAAACAGTCAGTATAAAGTGAATGATCAAGCCAGGCATGATGGCACAGGCTTCTAATCTCAGCAAGTCAGGAGGCTGAGGCAAATTGGAGACCAGTCCAGGAAACTCAGGGAGACATTGTCTCAATATTAAAAATAAAAAGGACTAGGAATATAGCTTAGTGGTAGAGCACCCTCAGGTTCAATCTAAGGTACCAAAAAAAAAAAAAAGTAAACAATCCATAAATGTCAAAAAGTAAATAAATAAATATTAAAATTTTTTGTGTGTGTGCTACTGTGGATTGAACCTAGGGTTTTGCACGTGCTAGACAAGTGATCTATCACGGAGCTACATGCCCAACTGTTTTTCAAATTTTATTCTGAGAAGGGTCTTGCTAAATTGCCCAGGCTGGCTTTGAACTTTCAATCCTCCTGTTTCAGTCTCTCAAGTAGCTAGGATTACAGGCATGTGCCACCATGCCAGGCAATAAATATATTTTTTAAGATAAAGAAGATTAAGCAGCTGCTATTTCACAAAGCCATAACTCTTTTTAGCTTTTTTGGGGGATGGGAGCGGTTAGAGTTACTGGGTATTGAACTCAGGGGCACTCATCCACTGAGCCACAATCAGCCCCCAGTCCTATTTTGTATTTTATTTAGAGACAGGGTCTCACTCAGTTGCTTAGTGCCTCACTTTTGCTGAAGCTAGCTTTGAACTCTCCATCCTCCTGTCTCAGCCTCCCAAGCCACTGGGGTTATAGGCGTGCGCCACCACCCCTGGCCCTTCTCAGCTTTTGAAACAACAAAATACACAGATCAAAAAAAAAAAGTTTTGGGCTGGGGATGTGGCTCCCACGAGGTGGCGCACTCGCCTGGCATGCGTTCGGTCCGGGTTCGATCCTTAGCACCACATACAAACAAAGATGTTGTGTCCACAGAAAACTAAAAAAAAAACATATATATATATATATATATATATATATATATATATATATATATATATATATATATATATTCTCTCTCTCTCTTTAAAAAAAAAAAAGTTCAATGAGTATTGACAAACGTACATCCCTGTGTAACCCATGCATAGAATCAAAATATAGACCTTTCCTACCACCCTGGAAGATTTGTTCTCAAAGTCACTCCTTCTTGCCTCACTGGAGGTAACCACCGTTCCCATCTCTAAAAATTAGTTTTGCCCATTCTTGAGATTCATGTAAATGGAATCATTAATTAAATTCTTTAGTATTTGGCTACCATGACCAAAATAACATCAGTGAGATTCATGCATGTTGCTTTACATTTCTATGGCTCATTTCTTTCTATCACTGAGCAGTGTTCAATTGTATGAATGTACCACAATTGGCTTATTCATTTTTGTGTTGATGAACCTTTGGGTCGTTTCTATGAATAAAGCTGCTATGTATATTCTTGGGGAAAAAAACCTCATGAATTTAAGCTTTATGACCTAATAAATTAACCACATTTTACAGATGAGGAAACTGAAGTACAGAAATAATTTTTCCTATGCCACACAACTTCCAAATCATGGTTTGGGGAATTTTGTTTGGAAGTCTGACTCCAGTGCATTTGTCCTCTTTGTGCTTTGCCTCTCCAGGTATAGCTTACGTAGAGAGAGCTATGGTATGTATTGCTGCCATATTGTACACATAATATATCTTATGTAATCCAGTTACTTTACTGTACAAACGAAGAGTTGCCTGGATAGATGATGGAATTATTTTAACACTTTTGTTCTTCGTCCTTCCTAAGTTTTCAGGTTATTTTTCACAGCTTGGGCTGCGGATAATTATAAAGGAGGAAGGAAGGTTGAAGAGCAACTGTGTGATAAGGTAGGAGACCATAGTCTTAGGTATTCTCCCAACTCCAAAATCTGGCTTATTGCCAAAAAGAAAGTAGCTGTTACATCAAGAGGAAATATCTGAACCATTCTTTACAGACAGTAAGCTTTCTTATGTTTTAATTGTTAGTCTTTGTAATCACACTTCATACAGACAAAATAAGTGATGCAGAAGGAGAGAAATTTGGTTTTGATTTTTTTCTGGGTTTAAACCACAACTGATATAAATGTGCATATATTTGCATGTGTTGGGTGGGGAGAATAACTTACTTAACTTAAAAAATGTATTTTACTAGAAGTTTTTTTTTTTCTTCTTGTTGTTGTGCTTTTCCTGTACTCTGTAAAGACAAGTGAGACCATTTGGATTTTTCTATTATCTGAGGTCCACATGGGAAATAGAATAAAATACAGAATTTAGAGCTGGGCGTGGTTGGGCACACCTATAATCCCAGCAACTCTGGAGGCTGAGACAGGAGGATCACAAGTTTGAGGACAGCTTCAGCAACTTAGAGAGATCCATGGCAATTTAGCAAGACCCTATCTCAAAATTAAAAAAAAAAAAAAGTACTAGGGATGTAGGTCAGTGGTAAAGCATTCCTGGGTTCAATCTTCAGTAAAAAGAAAAAAAGAAAAAGAAGAAGTTAGGCGTAATGATAGTAAAATTAAAAAAAAATCTTTCAAGAATCATAGATTATTAAAATGATATTTTTATGAGACCTCAGATAAAAGATAAATCTTTTATCTCTTACAAAAAATTAATGTGTTTTTTTTCCTGAGCTTTAAAAAGGAAACACTTTTATTCCCAACCCATTTTGTACAATTACACTATTAATGGTAATGTCCATAATGTAAGGGAGGATTTATTTGTATGTGGAAGGTGGTGGTGATGGGGAGGACCAACTAGAAATAAAGCTCCTTTCGTAAACTACAAACACAACATATGTGTATCCTGGTTTCAATTAGGGACATGACATTTTAAAAGAAGGACAGGATTGTAAAACTGAAGACAGAATTGTAAGTCTACAGGATTGGAAGATTTAAGCTAAACTGTTAGTATGCATGCATATATGTATATATGTTGGGGATGAAATGCGGGGCCTGGTACAAATTAGGCAAGTACTCTACCTTTGAGCTTTATCCCCAGCTCAAATTAAAAAAAAATTATTTTTGACAGCTAATGAAACAATGTGTCAATTAGAAATTATTTTTTTTAATAAAGGAAAAGAGAAACCCTAGAATACAAGTTTGTCTAGGCTTATTTAACAGTGTTCAGGGAAAGAGATTTCCTTGGAAAAGTTCAGAAATCACTTCCCCAGTGGCAAATAAAAACCAATTTTGAAAGTGGGTTTATCAGGTCTCTTATTCATAACCCCTCAGGTTATTTAACTTAACCCCCTGGATCCACTTCCATACCCACTATTCAACCTTGTGGATATAATTTTTTCCTTTGCTCTATAGAGGCACGCCCTAAAGGAGAGCAAGTACTTGGCATATTAACTTGAATATTCTGGTCTCTTTAGTACATGTATTTTTACTGTACTTCCAAACATTAATACTGTCTTTATGCACCAGCCCCTTGAGCTTGGTTAATATGGGCTTATACTAAGTCTGTCTACACTACTTTTAAGTCTTCAGGGGGTAAGAGAAAGAACCTGTAAGTCTTTAACAAAGTTAATATATAGCACAAATCAGAAGCATCTTTCCCCAAAAGACCTCCATGTCACTGAATACTATTTTTCTTTTCTTTTCTTTATTCTTTATATGTGCAGCTGAGGATCAAACCCAGGGCTTCAAGCATGCCAGGCAAGCACTCTACCACTGAGCCACAACTCAGCCCACAATTTTTTTTTCCAAACATTGATAGTGCATTTGCAGATCATCTCTGGAATCCGTTGGGGTACTGTGAAATAGTGTTTATAGAGACTTTGCTTTCCTCGAAAAGAAAAGAAAATTGCTGTTTTTTATTTACAGAATCAAATCCATGGGATAAATATGAATGGACCCTGAGCTAGGAACACCAATGATTTCATTCCCATAAAATATCTATTTTATAGATAGATCACCTCTAATGTTGAAAAGGAAAATTGTATTTTTACAATGGTCTTTAAAATGAGATAGAGATAAAACTGATGAAATGGTCAAACTCTTGAAAAGTTTTTTTTTTAATTTTTTTTAAACCTACAAAGAAATCCAAATAAGATCTGTACCTGAGTTAATAGCATCGCAACAACTCCCATTTTCTGGTTTTGACAATGTGTTCTAGTTAGGTAAGATATTATCATTAGGAGAAACTAGGTAAAGCGTACGAGAGAACTCTGTAATGGTTTTGTAAATTCTTATGGCTCCAACTATTTTCAAATAAAATGTTTTGAAAAGCAATATTTGATAGGAAGGTGTTAAATATTATTTTTATTTAACGTTTTGATAATCCTCTTTTTAATCATTTCTTTCTGCTGTTTACACACATTCCTTTTTTGTACTGGCCTCTAGGTAACTTGCAACTCTCTGATCTGCCCCATCCCCACCTGTGTTTATGTGATTG
Organism: Marmota monax; assembly: GCF_021218885.2. Classification (NCBI taxonomy): domain Eukaryota; kingdom Metazoa; phylum Chordata; class Mammalia; order Rodentia; family Sciuridae; genus Marmota; species Marmota monax. The sequence continues at coordinate 2,050,171 of NW_026695243.1, forward strand.
TATACAAATGAACACATATATTGATGTTTTACATTTTTGGCTTTCTTCATAAAAATGTCATTTGAGTAGATATACTTCCCTAAAGAATGTTTTTCTTACTTAAAAATATGTTGTAAAAAAACTCTTGGGCTGAGGCTGTAGCTAAGTGGTAAAATGCTTGCCTAGCATGTGTGAGGCACTGGGTTTGACCCTTAGCACCACATAAAAATAAATAAATAAAATAAAGGTATTGTGTCCATCTATGACTAAAAAAATATATATTAAAAAACTTAAAAAAAAAGCACCTGAGTTGACTCATATAGATGAAATCCAGCCTTTTTAATGGCTTTATAATGGTCCATGTATTAGTTTACTCAAATATATCCCTACTGTTTGATATTCATTATCTGTGCAATATTTTGCTACTAAGATTTTGTTATAATAAATGTATTGTAAATATATACTTTGGACTGATTTCTTTTTATATCTATGGGACACAATTACAGCACAACTTTTTATTTCTCTGATTGTACATGATGTAGTGTCACACCATATGTGCAGTTATACATGTACCTAGGGTAATGATTTCCATCTCATTCTACCATTTTTTCTGCCCCCATGCCTCCTCCCTCTTTGCCCAGTCACAGTTCCTCCATTTTCCCCATGCACTGCCTACTTCCAATTATGGATCAGCATCCACTTATCAGAGAGAACATTCAGCCTTTTGTTTTTTGGGGGATTGGCTTACTTCTCTTAACATGATATTCTCCAACTCCATTATTTATCTGCAAATGCCATAATTTTATTCTTTTAATGCTGAGTGATATTCCATTGTGTAATATATACCACAGTTTCATTATCCATTCATCTATTGAAGGGCATCTAGGTTGATTCCACAGTTTAGCTCTTCTGAATTGAGCTGCTATGAACATTGATATGGCTGCATTACTATAGTATGCTGATTTTAAGTCCTTTGGGTATAGATGGAGGAGCTTTGGGTAATATGGCCATTTTGACAAAATTAATTTTGCCTATCCAAGAGCATGGGAGATCTTTCCATCTTCTAAGGTCTTCTTCAATTTCTTTCTTTAGTGTTTTGCAGTTTTCATTGCAGAGGTCTTTCATGAATTTATTAAAGTGATTCCCAAGTATTTTATTTATTTGTTTGTTTGTTAGTTTGTTGAGGCTAATGTCAATGGGGTAGTTTTCCTAATTTCTCTTTCAGAGGATTCATCACTGATGTATATAGAAATGCATTTATAGGTTTTTTTAATATCCTGCCACTTTGCTGAATTCACTTATTAATTTTAGAAGTTTTCTGATGGGTTTTTTTGGATCCTCTTAGTATAGAATCATGTAGTCAGCAAATAGTGCTAATTTGAGTTCTTCTCCTATTTGTATCTCTTTAATTCCTTTTATTTGTCTAATTACTCTGGCTACAGTTTCAAGGACTATGTTTAATAGAAGTGGTAAAAGAGGGCATCCCTGCCTTGTTCCAGTTTTTAGAGGGAATGCTTCCAATTTTTCTCCATTTAGAATGATGTTGGCCTTGGGTTTAGCATAGATAGCTTTTACAATGTTGAGGTATGCTCCTACTATCCCTAGTTTTTCTAGTGTTTTGAACATGAAAGGGTGCTGTATTTTGTCAAATGCTTTCTCTGCATCAATTGATATAATCATATGATTCTTATCTTTAAGTCTATTGATGTGATGGGTTATATTTATTGATTTCCTAATGTTGAACTAACCTTGCATCCCTGGAATGATCCCCACTTGATCATGGTACACTAATCTTTTATAATATTTATGTATGTGATTTGCCAGAGAATTTTTGTATCAATGTTCCTCATGGATATTGGTCTGAAATTTTCTTTCCTTGATGTATATCTGCCTGGTTTTGGAATCAGGATAATACTAGCTTCATAGAATGAGTTTGGAAGTGTTCTCTCCTTTTCTATTTCACAAAATAATTTGAGAAGCATTGGAATTAATTCTTCTTTGTAGGTCTTGTAGAACTCAGCTGTTAATCTATTTGGTCCAGGCTTTTCTTGGTTGGTAGGCTTTTGATGATGTCTTCTATTTCCTTGCTGGAAATTGATCTGTTTAAATTGTGTATGACTTCTTGACTCAGTTTGGGTTGATCATATGCCTCTAGAAATTTGTTAGTGTCTTCGAATTTTTCTATTTTACTGGAGTATAAATTTTCAAAATAGCTTCTAGTTGTCTTCTGTATTTCAGTATTGTCTGTGATGATATTTTCTTTTTCATCATGAATTTTAGTAATTTGGATTTTCTTTCTCCTTCTTTTCTTTAGGATGGCTAAGGGTATGTTGATTTTATTTATTTTTTTTTAAAGAACTAGCTTTTTGTTTTCTCGTTTTTAAAAAAAATATTTATTTTTTAGGTGTAGATGGACACAACACAAGGCCTTTATTTTTTTTATGTGGTGCTGAGGATCGAACCCAGTCCCCCTGAGCCACAATCCCAGCCCCTTCTCAATTTTTTAAATTGTTTCTTTTGTTTCAATTTAATTGATTTCTGCCCTGATTCTTAATTATTTCCTGTCTTCTACTACTTTGGTGTTGTTTTGTTCTTAATCTAGGGCTTTGAGATGTAATGTCAGGTTGTTTATTTGTTGACCTTTTCTTCTTTTAATGAATGCAATGAACTTTCCTCTTAGCACTGCCTTCATAGTACTCCAAAGATTTTGATAAGTTGTACTGGATTTCTCATTGACCTCTAAGAAATTTTTTTTTATCTCTTCCCTGATGTCTTCTGTTATCCATGCATCATCCAATAGCATATCGTGTAGTCTCCAGGTGTTGGAGTACCTTCTATTTTTTAATTTTATAATTGATTTCTAATTTTAGTCCATTATGGTCAATAGAATTCAGAGTAGTATCTCTCTACTTTTTTGTATTTGCTAAGACTTGCTTTGAGGCATAACACATGGTCTGTTTTGGAGGAGGATCCATGTGCTGCTGAGAAGAAAGTGTATTCGCTCGTTGATGGACGGAATATTCTATATGTGTCTGTTAAGTCTAAACTATTGATTGTTTTATTGAATTCTATAGTTTCTTTATTTAGTTTTTGTTTGGAAGATCTTTCCAGTGGTGAGAGAGGTACGTTAAAGTCACCCAATATTATTGTGTTGTGGTCTATTTGATTCTTGAAGTTGAGAAGGATGTGTTTGATATACATAGTTGTCCCATTGTTTGGGGCATAGATATTTATGATTGTTATGTCTTGTTAATGTATGAATCCCTTAAGCAGTATGACATGTCCTTCTTTATCCCTTTTCACTAGCTTTGGTTTAAAGTCCACTTTATCTGATATAAGGATGGAAAGAAACCTCTGCTTCTTTTAAGTGGTACATGTGAGTGGTACATTTTTTCCCACTCTTTCATCTTCAGTCTGTGAATGTCTTTTCCTGTTAGATGAGTCTCTTGAAGGCAGCATATTATGTCTTTTGATTGATGAGTTTAGGCCATTCACATTAAGATTTATTGAAACATGATTTGTATTCCTGGTCATTTGGGTTTATTTTTGGTTTTAACTTGACTTGGTTTTCCTTTGATTAGTCCTTTAGTGTAATTCTTCCCTTTGCTGATTTTCATTGTTGTTTTCCATTTCCTTCTTGTGGAATTTTTTGCTGAGAATGCTTTGTAGTGCAGGCTTTCTCGCTGTAATTTCTTTTAACTTTTGTTTATCATGAAAGGATTTTATTTCATCATCAAATATAAAGCTTAATTTTGCTAGATATAAGATTTTTGGTTGGCATCCATTTTCTTGCAGAGCTTGGTATATGTTGTTCCACGATCTCCTGGTTTTGAGGGTCTGAGTTGAAAAATCTGCTGAGATGCAAATTGGTCTCCCACCATGTGTAATCTGATTCCTCTCTTTTCTGGCTTTTAAGAATCTATCCTTATTCTGTATGCTAGGCATTTTTATTATAATGTGCCTTGGTGTAGATCTGTTGTAATTTTGTATGTTTGGTGTCCTGTAAGCCTTTTGTATTTGGTTTTCCAATTCATTCTTCGTGTTTTGGAAATTTTCTGATATTATCTCATTGAAGAGATTATGCATTCCTTTGCTTTGAATCTCTGTGCCTTCCTCTATCCCTGTAAATCTTATATTTGGTCTTTTGATGCTATCCCATAATTCTTGGATGTTTCTGTTCATGGTTTATTTCCATCCTCACTGTGTGGTCAACTTTATTTTCAAGAGTGTGTATTTTGTCTTCATTATCTGATGTTCTTTCTTCCAAGTGATCTGGTCTGTTGGTTATGCTTTCTATTGAGTTTTTTTAATTATTATTATTTGGTTTATTGTTTCCTTCATTTCAAGGACTTCTGGGATTATTTTTGTTTTTGTTTTTGTTTTTGTTTTCAGAGTCTATATCTCTTTCTTGAAGTAATCTTTTGCTACCTGTATTTACTCCCTCATCTCTTTGTTGGTGTGATCCACAGATGCCTGTATTTGCTCTGTTATCTCTTTGTTGGAGTGATCAAGTTTTGCCTGTATTATGTCATTCTTTAATTTGCAGATCATTTTAATTGTGTACATTCTGAACTTCTGCTCTAACATTTCATCAACTGTGCTGTCAATGGATTCTGTTGTGGTATCTTGGTTTGTTTGGGACACTTTCTTCCTTCGTTTTTTTCATGTTGTCTATGGGTCTTCCTTTCTTGCGGTGCAGATCTGAGGTATTACAGTTTCTACCCTATAATCTTGTAGTGTCCATGCAGATTACCTGTACCTCACCTTGTTGTTGGGCTTCCAGCTACTGTAACTAAAGGTGGTGGTGGCAATAGTGGTGGTAACTCAAATAGTAGTGGGATGTCTCAAGATGGATGCAACCACTTTCAGAGATGGTGCTAGGCCTGGGCTCCTGGATGGGTTGGTGGGGGTGGTCCTAGGCCTGGGCTTAGGTGTTATTCAGTGGGTTGGTGGGGGTAGTCCTGGGCATGACCTGGGCCTGGGCTCCTGCATGGGCCCATGGGAATGGTCCTAGGCCTGGACCTGAGTTCTGGTGTGCCCTTTTAAAAATTGAATTATTTTGCCATTTTTTGTATAAGTTCCTTATATATTGCATATAATAATCCCTTCTCTTTCATATGTAGTATTATATTTCCACTAAGTTGTTTATTGCCTTTCTTTTGCTATGCCATATTTAATTTTAACATTGTGAAATAGATTTTTCTTCAGTGTTTTCTAGGCTTCCTGTTTGTTTGTCTGTTTATTTATTTATAGTTTTTGGTACCAGGAATTGAATCCGGGTAATTAACCACTGAGCCACATCCCTAGCCTTTTTTAAATTTTTTATTTTGAGACAGTGTCTCACTAAGTTGCTTAGGGCCTTGCTAAGTCTCTGAGGCTGGTGTTGAACTTTTTGTCCTCTTGCCTCAGCCTTCAGAACCACAGATGTGTGCCACTGTACCTGGCCTTCCTGTCTTTTTAAAGAAAGTCTCTCCAACTCGCAAATTACACAGTTCTTTCTGATATATTTGCTATTTTATTTGGTGATTTAAATTTTTATAGAGTTGAAGTGCTGATTATTAAGCTATTGACTCTCAGTTTCAAAGCCACTCTTTGGTATTCTGTTTTGTGATGCTGGGCCTGAGATTCCCCAAACCCCCTTCCTGCTTTGCCAGCTGGCTATGGGGTCCTGCCAATGGGAGACAGGAGAAGAAGACCCCAAGGACACAGAATGAAGAAGGGAGACTCTTGCTGTTTTTTGTTTGCTCCTTGTTCCTGTCAACAACATTGAAGCAATGTGTCTTTACTCAGAGGCAATGTGGTTTTAGAGCAGCAGTTGGTTCCCATTTACAGTTTGTTTAAACTCATGCAGAAGCTGCCAGCCTCTTTGCACCTCTTTAAGAACACCAGCCAGTTGGCACCTAACCTGTCCAACACTTCTGACATCTGACCTGCAGCCTAGTGGTCCTCATCTGAAATTGTCTAAATTCTAATAAACCCCACTCCTTCCCTTTGCTAACCTGACCCAATGGGAAATAGTTGCTTCCTGATGTTATTTCCCTATGATAGCTCAGAATCCTCTGCCTTCCTTTTTATTTCTTGAATACCTACTTAAGTAGGAGAGGAGGGAAAGGGAAAATACTGGAGAATGATTTTAACCAAAATTATATCGTTATATTGTGTGCATGTGTGAACCTGTAACAAATACCATTATAAACAATTATAATTTACCAGTAAAAAGAACACCCACTTTCCTTTTTTTTTTCTTAGATGAAGTCTCCCTGTATTGCCTAGTCTGGTCTTGAATTCCTGGGCTCCAGCAATCTTCCAAGTAGCTGGACTACAGGCATGTGCTCCATGTCCAGTTAACAATTACATTAACAGTTACATTAAATCCTCTCTTTTAAGATAACTGGTGCTACTCCTACATTGCTGGTAGGACTGCAAATTGGTGCAGCCAATCTGGAAAGCAGTATGGAGATTCCTTGGAAAACTTGGAATGGAACCACCATTTTACCCAGCTATTCCACTCCTTGGTTTGTACCAAAGGACTCAAAAACAGAATACCACAGGGACACAGCCATATCAATGTTTATAGCAGCACAATTCACAGTAGCTAAATGGTGGAAGCAACCCAGCCAGATGCCCTTTAGTAAATGAATGGGTAGGGAAACTTTGGTATATATACACAATGGAACATTACTCAGCATTAAAAGAGAATAAAATCATGGCATTTGCAGGTAAATGAATAGAGTTGGAGAATATAATTCTAAGTGAAGTAAGCCAATCCCAAAAAACCAACGGCCAAATATTTTCTTTGATATGAGGATGCTGACTCATAATGGCGATGGATGGGGAGAGAGCATGGAAGGAATGGAGGAACTTTAGATAGGGCAAAGGAGGCATGGGGGTGGGAAAGACAGTGGAATGAGATGGACATCATTACCCTATGTATGAAGATATGAATGGTATGAGAAGACTTTGTGAACAATCAGTGACTTGAAAAATTGTGGTCTATATGTGTAACATGAAATGAATTGCATTCTGCCATCATGTATAACAAATTAGAATAAATAAATAATTTAATAATAATATTAAAAAAGATAACTGGTGCTGTTTCTGTTTCCTGCCTGCCCTTAAATGTCACTGTCGAATTTGTCAATCTTTTCCTTTAGTGTTTTTCATGTTGTGACATGCTTTTGATGTTAGGAATTTTAAAGAGACCAGTTTTCCTCTCTTTAAATGGCCAATTAGTTGTCCTTTTAGTTTCTATTACCTCCTCTTTTTCCTATAGATTTTGTTTGAAATAGTTTTCTATTTATAAAACTTTAAAGTGTTTGTATAGTTAAACTTATGAATTCATCCCCCATATTTTTTTCCTTTTATCTTATGCTTTGAAAATTCCTTTTTACCTGGAGGTCAAACAAATAGTCCTGTCTGTTCTTTTTGTGCTTTTGTGCTGATTTAGGTCAGTGGTTTTCAAATTTTTTAAAATTGGAACCCACTATAATATGTTTTTCTTTGTCAATGTATGTGCTCATATATGTTCATATAAAATTGAAACAAAAATTTCCCAAAACAATATTCATGGCACATATTTTTATCATTTATAGAAGATTCCTTGAATTTCAGCTCCTTGACAGGTACCATCTGAGTTCCAGCTGCTGGGATTTGGATGCAACTTCCAAGAAGTCTCTGCAGATGGAGGAGCCATTCCCTTCTCCTTTCCTTCCTTTTGTTGTTGATTGAAATGTGGGCACTGTGTCTGGAGCTAGAACAGCCATCTTGAAGCCTGAGGTGACATTGGGACTAGGACAAAAAGAAGAAGTAGCCTGAGTATTTGAGAACTTCTTGGGGAAGAGTTAAGTGATGCCTGTCAGGACTGCCTACATCTCAACTTTTATTTGAGAAATCAAATCGTTATTTTGTGTTTTGTTGCTACTCCCAGCCAAACTGAGTTCTCACACAGTTATCTTCTTGGGAGTTTACACCATTTCATAATTGTACTAACAATATGTTAAAGGCTATTGCTTCATAGCCTTACCAACCAGTATGTTGTCAAACTTTGAGATTTTAATCATGTTAAAAGTAAGAAAAAATATCTAACTTTTAATCTGCATTTCTCTTTTTAGGAGTCAGATTGAACATCTTTTTAGTATGTGGAAGGGTTGTTTATATTTATTTTTCTATAAACTATGTGGAAATAAATATTTTTCGTTGATTTGTTTCTAGGAGTTCTTTGGATCTTAGGAAAATCAATATTTTTACCTGTGATGTGAGGTGCAAACATTTATTCCAAGTGTATCATTTGTTTTTTGACTTTGGTTTTGTTAGTAATGCAGAATATTTTTTGAAATTTTAGAAAAAGATTTTAATCAAATTTAAAAAATTTTGTTTCCCCAGCATTTAGAGTTAAGTCATTGCAGAAGTCCAAACTCTTAGGATAAATTATTTATCTTATTTTCTGGGAATTTTATAAATTTGCTTTTGAAATATATATCTTTGAATATAATATGTGAAGTATGGACCCAACCTTATCTTTTCTTTAAATGGCTTTCTGTGTAAACTATCTTTGTACTATTGATATGAGATTTTGCCTTTATAATTTACTGAATTTGACATTTATTAAGATCTGTTTCTAAAGTTTGTTTTTGTTCCATTGATGTGTCTATCCATATGCAAAAACCACATTTAATAATTTAATTGAGGTGTAATAATATGTTTCCACAACTAAGAGTGCTAGTAGTCTTCCATCATTGCTTTCTCATTTCAAGGGTTCTTGCCTATTCTTGCTTGTTTAATTTTTTATAAATAATTTTGACCTTGTGTAGGTCTAGAGAAAAATCCTGTTGATATATTTATTGTGATCTTACTCAATGTAACAATCAATTTAGGGAGAATTGACATCTTTAGGATGTTGAATATTTTATTCCAGCCCAAGAAATCTTAGCAGTTTTGATTGCTATTGCAAATTGGACCTCCTTTTTCATCCTATCATCTAACTGGTTATTGTTCATATATATGAAGACTATTGATTTCTGAACATTAAATTTATACCATTGTACCCTTTCTGAATTTGGTAATTGGTTATAGTACCTTTTCAGTTGATATTGTTTTCCAGTTTACAATCATATCTGCAAATGGAGATAATTTCACTTCCTCTTTTCCAATTATTATGTCCTAGGCTGATTTTGTTGTGTAATGGTGATTGTACTTTTTGGTCTGGCTGGTCTCCCTCCTACCTGTCTTTTTTCCCCAGGACTGGATTGGCAGGTTTCTGGTCATTTTGTGTGTTGCCCAATTCCTTCTTAATAGATTTCTTTTCACTTAAAGTCAGAACTGGTTTCCTGTTACTTTAAGAAACTGAATAAGCTGGGTGCAGTGGTGCAGTGGTGTGTGTGTTCCTCTAATCCCAGCAACTTGGGAGGCTGAGGCAGTAGGATCCTGAGTCCAAAGCTAGCCTCAACAATTTAGTGAGACCCTGAGCACTTTAATGAGACCTTATCTCAAAATAAAAAAACATTAAAAAGTGGGGGGGCTGGGGATGTGGCTCATTAGTTTAGTGCCCCTGGGTTCAATCCCTTGTACCAAAACAAACAAACAAACAAAAGAAACCAGAATAAAAGCTCATTTTTCACAAATATGGTCCAATAATACATCACCAACTTGTCATTTATTGAGGGCCTACTCTGTGCCAGGCAGTATGCTAGTAATTTGCATACTGTGTGTATCAGATCAATCGTGTGCTTTGAATTTTTGTCACTGGTTATAGCATTAAATTTGAACCAGTCCTTTTCAGCTTTCTCCCAGGAGACTCTTTTTGTGTTAGCAGGTGCTCTAAAATATGAGTCAGTTTAATATATTTATGCTTTTATTGTTCACTTTGACATTATAAAATAAATTTTATTAGGTTAGTAGCATTTCAATTTTTTTTAAGCAGTGATATTTTATTCCCAAAGCAAATGTTAACTTGGAGCCTAGCACAGAAAACATTCTTAAAGAGAAGCTGTAAAGGTTAGGTAGATTGTGTGGGAGTGACCTAATTTAGAATTTTCTGAAGCTTCTAAGCATAGACAAAAAGAAAAAAAGGTGTTCAGATAATGAGTCATAGAGATGAATAGACACAGATCTTGATGACTGTTATGGGTTGAATTGTGTCCAAATGAGATATGTTGAAGGTCTTCCCAGTACCTCAGAACATAACCTTATTTGAAAATAAGATTTTGACAGAGGTGATTTAAAATGAGATATTTTTAAAAGTTAAAATGAGATTATTAGGGTATAATTAATCCAATATGAATGGTGTCTTATAAAAAGGGGAAACATAGACACAGAAAGAATATGATGTGAAGACACAGAACAGTATCTGTGAGGAACATATAAGGCTGCCAGAAGCAAGGGAAGAGGCAAGGGACAGATCTGCCCTCCAAAGAACCGACCCTGTTCATGCCTTTGAAACCAGAGTTATGAGACAAAACTGGATTCTCTGCTTCTGCTTCAGATGGGGTCTGTGTAAGGCTGCAGGCCTCTGCAGATGAGAAGTGTTGCAACTCTTAATGGTGGGCCCTGTCCTCCAGTGTTGAAGCAGACCCCAGCAGCTCACCATCAATCCTTTTTTTAGGGTTCAGGATCTTGTGAATTTTAAGAATAAACTCCACAGACCAGGATGAGTGTGTAACAATAGGATTTATTGAAGAACAGAAACAGAAATAGAACTCTTGCAGTGCAAGAGTGAACACAACAGGGCATTTCCTCTATCCCAGCGAGCTACTCTAGGGGTATATATAGCACATGGTTCACTGCTATTGGTCCAAATTTATGCTAATTAGGGGTTGGAAATGACTAATGATATTGGTCAGTTCTTGAATCCCAACTTCTATGTAGATCTGGTCCCGATTCCATTTCGTCATGACAGATCTGGAAGCAGTGGGTATTCCCACTGTGTGCAGACCAGGCTGCTTCGGGGTATTGGATCTGCTTGCCTCAACTCACCCCAATGCTAGCTTGTTGTGCTTCAGGACCACCATGCACTTGTGGCGGGCTCCACCTGGCCATAGGCTGCACTCTAACCCACCCGGGCTGCCCTTGGCCCCTCCACCCCTCCTCTGCAGCTTCTGGGCAGGGACCAGTAGGCCAACTGCACACCTTGGCACTCAGACAGCCATGTCACCTTGATTTCAGACTCCTAAGGTGTCCAGAGCTCAGCCAATAAATTTCTATTTAAACCACAGTTTTGGGTGGGGTGTGTGGGTATGTGTGGGTGTGTTTAATATTAGTCTCAGGAAGCTAATACAGTAGCTTATGTGGCCAACTGGACAGAGTTTTGGGAGTAGAATGTCCTATACATTCCAAAATGTATGTTCATTGTAATTAATATTTTTTTGACATGGGTCGAGAAAGTTGATTAGTAATATTCTTATTGGTTATTGAAGGTTTCTAAGCAGACAATCCTTCTAATTGTTGAGTTCATCACTTACAGTTAGGAAAACCCTGTCTTTATGTACATATTTTTCATATATTAAATTAGAGATAGTAAACTGGAAACCTGTTCTTAAGTATTTTGTTTCACACACAATTTTAAAAATCAGGGTAAAAATGTACTTGCTCACCAATATTTAAATATAAGATTTGTTATAAACACTTGTGGATTTCTAATTTTGCTAGAAAATGAAAAGATTTGCTTTCCTTCTTGGTGGAGTTAGCTGTTGCTGAAAACTGGCTGCTTTCTTTAACCACACTATGAGAACCTCCATTAGCTCCACAACCACTAGACCCACTTTCTGTCTTTAACTTCTGTCCTGCAGCAAAGTAGGACAAGGATAAGAGCTACTGTTGCTAAGTGCCATTATGTGTCAAGTGCTCTCTAGACATTTATTCAACAAATATTTATTGAGGGCCTACTATAGCCAAGCTCTGCTCTAGATATTTGGAATATAACCAGGTAAAGATCCCAATGGAGGGCTGGGGTTGTGGCTCAGTGGTAGAGCGCTTTCCTATCAGTTTGAGGCCCTGGGTTTGATCCTCAGCACCAAATAAAAATAAATAAAATAAAGGTATTGTGTCCAACTACAACTAAAAAATAAATATTAAAAAAAAACTCAATGGAGTTACATTCTTCTTCTTTTCTTTTTTTTTTTGGCACTAGGAATTGAATCCTGGGGCACTTAATCACTGAACCACATCCCCAGTTCTTTTTGCATTTAATTTAGAGACAGAGTCTCACCGAGTTGCTTAGGGTCTCATTAAGTTGATGAGGCTGGCTTTGAACTCATGATCCTCCTGCCTCAGCCTCCCAAGCTGCTGGGATTACAGTCATGCACCATTGCACCCCGCAGAGTTTACATTCTAGTGCTGGATGGAGAAACAAATTAACTAATAAATGCAAATCACATAGTATGTTAGAACGTCATAAGTTCTAACAAAAAATTTTAAAAAGTAGAGCAAGGAAGGAGAGTTGCAAGTTCTAGGACAAGGTAGGCTGTGATTCTAAATGGGGTGATTAAGATAGGCCTGTCTGAGGAGCTACTTGAGCAGGCAAAAGAAGGGAGTAAGCCATGTGGATTTATTAAAGAATATTTCAGGCAGAGGTAAATGCTTAAGAAAAGGTCTAACAGCTGGGTTGGGGATTTAGCTCGTAGAACACTTGCCTAGCATGCATTTTGCTCTGGGTTTCATCCCCAGCATGGCAAAAAAAAAAAAAAAAAAGAAGTCTATAGGCAGGTAGATGCATATCTCATTTCTTTGAGCAAGGCAAACAAATGTAGCTGGAGCACAAAGAAAAAGAGGAGTGAGAGGAAGATTACCAAGAGGTTAAGGGCCTGTGTTAGAATGTGACAGACCTTGAGGCCATCATGACTCTGGCTTTTATATCTAATGAAATGGAGCCCCACTGAAAGGTTTTAAGCAAAAGAGTGATCTGATCTCATTTAGACTTTAAATAATCAATCATATAGCTGCTGTGATAATACTAGACCTTAGTCAGGAAAGGGGCAATGGTGGCAGTAGAGAAACTTTTTCTCAGGCTTTTTGTGCTGGTCAGGAGATCATGGGGATCATGAAAGCAACATTAGAGCAGGTAAATTGGGGAAGATGTATTTGAAGATAGTCAATAGAATCTCCTGATGGATTAGATGACAGATTCGAAAGAATAAGTCAGGCCCAAACCCCAAAGGTTTTAGCATGAGTAACTGGCAGGATGGAGTTGCTATCTGACAAGAAGAAGCCGTGGGAGGAGCAGATTTCAGGGGGGACATCAGCAGTTCGGTTTTGGACATTGGATATCTGAAAGAAATATTGAATAGGTTGTTACAATTCTGGAGTTCAGGGGACGTGTCTGGCTTGCAATACACCTTTCCTCTTCTGTTCCAGTCTCATAGTTATTAGAAGTAACACATAATGCTGATGACTCCCAAATATATATGTTTAAGATGATTCAAGGCAGGCTGTGGTGGTGTGGCTGTGTTGTCAGCAAAAGGTGGGTTGGACCCCTGGGACTGCCTCTTTACCTGTCATGCTTGGTTGTAGGCCTCCCAGGTTCAGATGTCATTGCTTTATCCCTACTCAGTGTGTGGAGGCTCACTATGAGAGCAAGACTTTATTAATTCATATCTGGTAAGCTGTAGAGACAAATTTAAATCAGGGTCTACACTCCCTATCTGGAGCTCTTTCTTCCATGCCACCATACGAGGCTTTCGCAAGTCTGCCTTTCAAAGGTTCTTTCCTCTTCCCTTCTCATCTCCTTTAACTTTTCTGGGCCCACTTAATTTGAGTAGTAAGAATTATGTGCTGAGAAATACTTAACTAGGGAAAATACCAAGTCTTCCAGGCTCTATTTGCTAGATGTATTCTGCTTTCCTTTAATTAATTCTTCTGTGTTCTACCTCAACCTAGGTTAGTGTCCCCAGATGTTCTATCCTTGCTGTCCCAAAGTTTAGCTTCCTCAGTTCAGTCCAACTTATACTCTCTGAAGGCAGTTCCAGGTCTGAAGAGCCGTGGTCTAGAGCAGGAGAACAAGCATGCTACCAACCAGCTGCAACCTGGGCGGCAACCTGGGAGACGCAGGATCGGGAAGTTCCGGGCTGGACTCATAGGCCTGCTTTGGCCCCAGGTCCCAGACTCCACGCGTTCCCATCCTGGGCGAACTAGGGGCTTCCGGCGTGGCCCCCTCCCCCGGGGGCGTGGTCTGCTGCTCCGGCCCCCGCCTCCTGGGCTGCGCGCGGCTGCGGGCCGGGGTCACGTGAGCGCGGCGGGGCGGGGGAGGGGCCCTGATTTCCGGGCGGCGGAAGGAGACGCGGCCGCGTGAGGACGAGGCGATTTGAAAACACGCTCCGGGAGTGAGAGGCTGAGGCCGGCGGCGCACGCTGTCGCCCCGTGGGCTAGTGCTTGAACGTTCTCTCCCTCGGCCTCTGCGCGCCGGTCTCGGCCGCACCCTCAGGTGAGCGGCCGCCGCCCGTCGGGTTGGGCCCTCCCGGGGCGCGGGACGTCGCGTGGGACCGTCGCCCCCGGTCGGCGCGCGGCCCAGGCGGCAGGGCGGGCGGTGGCGGCGTGCGCCCCTTCTGGGTCTTCGGGGTTCGGATCAGACTGTGCGGGGGCGGGGCTCCCACCGTGTCGGAGGCGCCTCTACTGACTGGGCGGGTTCGCGTGGTTTCGGGGCTGGGAGAGTTTTAGGCCAGTGTGTGGGGCTCGGAGTACCCCTTTCCCGGCCGTGGCTCCGACCGGAGTCCTCGGGAGCAGAAGTAGTTCCCTAAGACTCTTGGGGGTCTTCACTCCTTGGACGCAAGACCGAAAAGGGGTGGGGTGTCCAGTCCCCTAATTGACCCTCTGGTCTTTGGGCGAGGGGATTTAAGCAAGCGGTCGGTTCCGAGCTGAACCAGACCAGCAGTGCTTTGGAATCGCCCCTGCCTGGGGCGCTTGCTTTCTGGGAAAGCTGGTGTCTTTGGCCCCTCAGTGCGATTTGGAGAGGAATTTATCAAAGGCCGGGTACCCTCTGCTTGCTCTCCTTAATTTGGGAGTGGGGGCAGGGAAGCAGTTGAAAATGAGGAAGGGTAATGAGGTTGATGACAGACTAACAGGTTGAAATTCCGTTAAGTTGAAATCCTGATACGCCAGGGTTACTAAAGCCCTGCAGTAGGAATATGTGAAATTCACTTTTAAAACCGATTGGGGCTCACATACAGAGGAGGACCAGCGATATGATATAGGAGGTCTGTCCCTGAAGCTAGAGTTGCTGCCCTCTACTCAAAATCAACTACTGTAAAAGTGACTTTGAACGTTTTGATTTGCAGGCTGCGAGAATCTTTTAAATGAAAATAATAACATTTGCCACTAGAAGTTTTAAAGTTCCTGGTAAACTTTCCTAGATCAAAAAGTCAATGTGGCAGTTAGCCCTCATAATCTTCCTGATGGAGGGAAAACCGTGAATTAATAGGAAATGATGGATAATATGGCATAAACTTTACAAATGATTGCATGTTGGAGACCCAGGTACTTAAATGATTAAAGCGAGCTCAGAAAACTTGGGGGACGGAGAGCAGGCACAGGTTAATTTGTCTCATTGTACTGTACCATTTACTTTGATCTCTAGTTCCAGTTTATGGTCAATTGTAGGAAAAACTCACAAAGTATACTTGCTTAATTAATAAAAGCTGTTTTTTTTTAATATTAAAATAGGCCACATGAGTATCAGGGCTTTCTTTTTAGATCCATAATTTCTTAATCCCTCTCCCCCCCAACTGGGATAACTAGAGTGGTGGGTGGAATGAAAACTTTCATTTGGGGTAAATGAACTAAGGCAAGCCATTTTTCCACACAGACTTCAATCCTTATTTTAATTCCAGTATGTATAACCTCAAACTGATTTTCAGTGCTCAGTCCTAATGAATCCCTCTCCAGGACTGACTTGCTCATCTTTCTGAAACACATGGTTAAATGGGTTTGGTACTACCTTCTTTGCATGGTTTTGAACTGATAGAATGATAGTATACATAGTGTATGTGATACTGTGCTTGGCATGTACTTACTGGCCCTAAGACTTCAAAAACACATGTATGTGTTAGCGTCTGTATTTAGTGATGTGCAAGGCATAGTTCTGAATGTTTTACAAGCATGAACTCATTATTTACTCCATCTCATAACAACCATATGAAATAGGTATTATTATTATCATCTTGTAGGTTAAACTGAGCCACGGTGTATAAGAACAGCTAAAAAAAGTGGCAGAATTTGGATAAGCATCAGTCTAATTTTAGAATTAGCTTTATTTATTTATTTTGAGATGGGATTTTGCTATACTTGTCCAGGCTATACTTTAACTTCTAGGCTTAAGCAATCCTCCTGCCTCGTCCTCCTGAGCATCTGGGACTACATAGTTGGCTTTAAAATAAAATTAACTTTTTAATGTATTGTCATATCCTAGCTAATGAGGATATATGGTAGTAAAATGCTGCAGTCAAGTGGATTTAGATATGTAATAGCTGATTGACTTCTGAACTTCTTGAATTGAGGCTGGAACTTCAGCTGCTTAGTCTTGGCCCAGCCAGTTTATTAATTAAAAAAAAAATTTTTTTTTAGTTGCAGGTGAACCCAATACCTTTGTATTATTTATTTTTTGTGTGGTACTGAGGATTGAACCCAGTGCCTCACATGTGCTAGGCAAGCACTTTACCACTGAACTACAATCCCAGTCCCATTTTATTAATCTTGAAATACTGCAGACTTTATTTTTTTTTTTTCTCTAATGCTGTGACTTCATAGATAGGCATAGGATAATTATGGAGACTGGAGAAGTTTTATTCCAGAAATATTTATCTACTCAATTGGATGTACAGTGGAAGGCAGAATTCATTATTTTTGAGGCATGTGGAAAATGTATCAAAAAGAGTTGAGCTGATTCCAGAAGGAGTGGGCTGTTTTTTAGAAGTTAGCTTGTGGGAAGATAAAGCTGGAGAGAGTGGTTAGGGCTCCATTAGGAGGGTCATAATATGTCATGGTAAGGAAGTTTTACTCTCTGTGAGTATAAAGAACTGAAGTATCCTGAGTCTTGGTCAGATCTATCTAGAAAGATTTGTCTGGTGACTGTGGCCAGAGGACTAAATAGTAGACATTAGAGACAAAGCAAGAATACCACTGAGGAAGCTGTTGAATAATAGTCAAGGGTAAAAAATATAGGACTTCTTTAAAGTAGTGGCCTGGGAATGGGTAGGAGGCACAGATCAATGATTTTGTAAGTAGAAAGATTTGAACATATGTTCAAACAATGTAATGGTGGATGAGGAGGAGGTGGTACAAGGTGTCATGGTTATGCTTGAGTTATTTATTATGATAGTGGTCTAGCTAGTCTTTGTTCCTTATCCCTCTGTAACATTGTATTTCCATTTATGTTGCTTTTTATCTTTTTGGGGGGGAGATACAGGGTTTCTGTTTATCTAGTCTGAACTTGTCTGATATTTAAGATGCTAGTTTCTTCACCTAGCCTATACCAGGTTTATCCCCTACTCTTGGTCTTTACCTCCCACCCAAACAAAAAATTTGCAAACCTAGTGACAAAGTTGTTGCCTTATCATTAATGGCTCTGATAGCATTTCTTGACTAAACTGATTTTTTTTTTTTTTTGCACTTCTTGAAAATATTTCCCATTTAATATTTTGATCCTATGGCATAATCACTGTTGGCCTTAATTCTTTTTATGTTTGAAATGTTAGAGTAATGTAAATGTTGGGTTTAATTGTTTTTGATATAGTACTCAAGAATGACCAGAAAAAGGAAACGCCAAGATGATTTCCAAAAAGTAAAACTGAAAGTTGGTAAAAAGAAGCCCAAGTTAGAAAATGCTACTGCTACAAACTTCAAAACAAAGACTATACATCTTCCCGAGCAACTTAAAGAGGATGGAACACTTCCAACAAACAATAGAAAATTAAACATAAAGGTAAGTCATAAATCTCATTTTGATAAAATAAGATTTTCTTTGAAATCATGTAGAATGTTTTTGTAAAAAGTTGCTTAAACTCTTAGAGGAAATGATTTGCCTAGGGTCAGAGTTTATTGATAGATGATATTTAGGGTTCATCTGTTATCCATATCTGATCTTGGAACTGCATCTTTTTTACCTCTTCCATAAAAGTTTGCTGAACTAAATGATAGTGGTTTTCCTCTAGTATACTTATTTGATAATATATTTCATCTGAAGGTAATTCTTAAGTTTAACTTTTTGTTTGATGTATCATGTTTGTGATGAAAAGTTTTCTATCTGTTTTTATAGCTACTTAAGACTCTGTTGCATTCATATTTTTTAAAAAATAGTTTTTTAGTTGTTGAGAGACCTTTATTTATATGCGGTGCTGAGAATCAAACCCAGTACCTCACACATGCCAGGCAAGTACACTACCACACTTTTGTTCAGCTACGAGCTGAACAAATTTCTCAATTTTTCCCTTTAAGTGCCCCAGCCCCAGCCCCCTGTCACATTTATTTTTGAACCTATGTAGCCCATAGTTTGTTATAGGTTCATAGTACAGATTGAATATTCCTTATCAAATTCTTGGAACCAAAAGTATTTTGTATTTCACATTGTTTTCGTATTTTGTATATTTGCATATGCATTGTGAGATACCTTAGGGATGGAACTCAAGTCTACATTTTATTTTATACACATAGTCTGAAAGTAATTTTATACAATAATTTTAGTATGCACATGTTTTGACTGACAAATCACTGGAGGTCAGGTAAAGAATTTGCCACTTGTGTTGTGGCACTCAAAAGTTTTGGATATTGGAACATAATGGGTTTTAGATTTTTAGATTAGGGAACTCTAGTTTATAAATGCTTAAAGTCAAAGTTTGAGCAGAAGTTTTGTTTAAAAATTTGAATAGCTTTATTGAGATATAGTTCATACATAATGAAAGTCACCCATTTAAAGTAAGCAATTCAGTGATTTTTAATATATTTTACCAAGTTATCCATTGGAGTCACTCCCCATTCCTTTTTCCTGGCCCTAGGCAATCACTAATCTTCTGAAGATTTTTCTTTTTGTTATTAGTCTTTCACTTAGCTTATTTTTGAGGTTCATCCATGTTATAGCTTGGATCAGAAAAGTACTTTATATCCTTGAATAGTGTTCCTTTGTATGATTGTCTCATTTTGCTAATCACTTATGGACATTTGATTTATTTTCACTTTTTGGCTCTTAAGAGTAATGCTGTTATGAATATTTGTGTACAGGTCTTTGTGAGGACATGTTTTCTAATTTTGCTTTTGAAGCTCTGGATGTTAAATAATAATGTATTTGAAGTTATTTTTTCAATTGTTAAATGAAACATTCTGTGAATAAAATTCTCAAGTAGTATCCTGAATAAAATACATACACACTTGTAAAAGACCTCGCACTTGTAAAAGAACATTTAAAATAGGCAGGAAAAGGCCTGTTAAATTAGAAGTACATAAATGCACTCACCATAATGTTTGGTACGTAATAGGTTTATAATAAATGATGGTGTTGATTGCTATCACTTTAAATTATAGTGTCTGAGCCTGTATGTAGTTTAATGTAAAAAAAAAATTCTAACTGAAAATTATGTAACTTTTTTAAGCTAAAAATATTTTGAAGGCAAAACTTATGATTTTAATCAAAGTTTAATAGCATTTAAAATACTTATTGTTGCAGTTTGTATAAGGAGTATCAGTTAATTAGCATAGTTTGCATGTTTAGTTGAAAATGATATAATGTATAGATGTATATACACCTAAAAACTTTATTTTTGTTTGTAGGATTTGCTGTCACAGATGCATCACTACAATGCTGGGGTTAAACAAAGTGCTCTTCTTGGACTTAAAGACCTTTTGTCTCAATACCCATTTATAATTGATGCACACCTTTCAAACATATTAAGTGAAGTGACTGCTGTGTTTACAGATAAAGATGCTAATGTACGATTAGCAGCAGTTCAACTTCTTCAATTCCTGGCCCCCAAAATACGAGCTGAACAAATTTCTCCATTTTTTCCTTTGGTAAGTGCCCATCTCTCTAGTGCCATGACTCACATTACTGAAGGAATTCAGGAGGACTCTCTGAAAGTTTTGGACATTCTGCTGGAACAGTACCCAGCTCTAATTACTGGCCGTAGCAGTATATTGCTTAAGAATTTTGTAGAACTTATTTCTCATCAGCAGCTGTCCAAAGGACTGGTAAATAGAGACAGATCCCAGTCTTGGATACTTTCTGTAAATCCTAATCGGAGACTCACTTCTCAGCAGTGGAGGCTGAAAGTCTTAGTGAGACTCAGTAAATTCCTTCAGGCCTTGGCAGATGGATCCAGTAGGTTGAGAGAAAGTGAAGGACTTCAGGAACAAAAAGAAAATCCCCATGCCACTAGCAACTCCATTTTTATCAACTGGAAGGAACATGCCAACGACCAGCAACACATCCAGGTTTATGAAAATGGGGGTTCACAGCCAAATGTCAGTTCACAGTTCAGGCTACGGTAAGAAGGATTTCAGTTATGTCCACGCTCAGTTTTCCTATATTGAATTCTAACTGCTGACCATTGATGGCTAATGGTGGAAGACATGCAGTTGTCTTTCATAGTTTTCATGTAGTTACTCATGATTTGATTTGATGACTCCTGATGGGAGGATTTATTTGAAAGTATGTTTGTTTATTCATTTCTAGAAAAGCCTAACGAGAAGTAAAACTTGATGATCTCTGTTGGCTTTGTCATCTTAGAATTTCATTTTTCTTACTAGTCTTAATGTAATTATCAGTTCATGGTGCTTCATTTTACTGGTAGTTTATATTTAAGATTTAAATTGAGTAAGGGATAATGCATCTTTTTTAAACAATTTTTTTAAATTTTATTCTTTCCTTACAAGGTTTTTTGTTGGAGGACTAGGAGCTGTGGATGAAGGACTATCATCTACTGAAAACCTGAAAGGATTTATAGAGATAATAATTCCATTGTTAATTGAATGCTGGGTTGAAGCTGTGCCTCCACAACTAGCTGCTTCTGTTGGAAGTGGTTTCGAGCGAGAACCGCTACAGGTTATGCAGCAAGTCCTTAATATTATTTCTCTTCTGTGGAAACTCTCTAAACAACATGATGAAACCCATAAATTGGTGAGAACTAATGGGTTTTTTACTTTATTAGTAAAGCCGTTTATCGTAAATAGGAAGCTTAGAAATCAATTTATTATATGAATCGATTGTGCATTTTCCCAAAAAATACTCAAGAGTTTTAAGTGTGAACTTCAAAAAAAATGTGAATAGTTTTATGAGGTTATTATCTATGAATATATGTAGTTTTTTAGTGATATGTATAAAAATTTGCTGGATTCCATTTGATTTTATTAGATATAATTCATAGTAGTGTAAAATGTTTAAGGTGGATTATTATTTTTATTTTTTAGTTGTAGATGGACACAATATCTTTAGTTTATTTATTTATTCTTATGTGGTGCTGAGGATCAAACCCAGGGTCTCGCACATGCGAAGTGAGTGCTCTACTGCTGAGCCATAACCCCACCCTCTAAGATGGATTGATTATTTAGGGACATTTTAGTCTCTGACGGTCTTTGTAGGATTAAAAAAGTGCAAGTAAAATTATTAAGTAATGGCTTCTAGTTGTGTCATGTTGCTTAAGTTAGCAGAAAAGACCAAACTGAGACCTTATTGTGAATGTAGTGTATGGTGTGTATGCTGATCCTTTGCTGTGCAAGAAAGGAAGAATAATCTATGAAATTAAGTTGGTGCTAAATTAGTATGCCAACACACTTAAAAGGGCAGCTATAAAAGAATTTCTGCAAGAACTTTTGACTAGACAGATGTAAATCCTTATAATTGTCTATGAACACATAAAACAGAGAAGGAGGTCTTCTTTGTTCTGATTTTTAAATTTCAACCTAAAGTAGTAGTATCAGGTAATTTTTGAAAAGCATTATGGTGTTCTAATTTTTAAATTTCAACCTGAAGTAGTAATATTTGATAAATTTGAAAAGCATTATGGAATTGTACTAAGGTAGGTTGAGCATGTTCTAGCACTGTTATCACCTATCTGTAGGGATGGTGTTTAAATTCCTTTTTCAAATAGGCATTTTATTGATGTAAATTTTGAGTCTTTTGTCTTTATTGACACATTGAAAAAAATCATGATTAGAGGTATAGTATATGATATTGAGAAAGCAAAACTTGCTTTCTATATGGCAGTTCATTTTTGATGTAGGCTCATGATATAATAATGTATACAGTTCTTTAGAAAAGTATGTATTATTTGTATTCTTGAATGGATCTACTGTCCCTGACTTAGGATGGTTCAGCTGAAAATTTTTCTACTTTAGAATGGTGCAAAAGAGCTTGCCTGTACAACTATTCTGTTTTTTTTTAATTCAGTTACAGGAGATATTCAACACTTTATTGTAAAATAGGCTTATGTTAGATAGTAATTGCCCTAACGTAGGCTAATGTAAGTAATTGTAACACTGATTAACTCATTAATGTTTTCGATTCTGCAGCTGTATCAACAAAATTGACATAGATGCATTAAAATACCTTGGAAATCATAACCTATAGCTTATATCCTTTATTGTGATTCAGACTGAAAATACAAATTGTCTTATAAGTTGGGCACTGGGACAATACTTTTGCATATATAAACCATTCTAAAAACAGGACATTGGGTAAATATTTAATCTGTGATGTTGGACACGATGAGTTAAGATAGTTTAGGCAAAGTTATGATATTTGGTAGGCTAGGTGTATTAAATGCATTTTTGGGGTGGGGGTTTACCAGGGATTGAATGCAGAGACACTCAACCACTGAGCCATACCTCTAGTCCTATTTTGTATTTTATTTAGAGATGGGGTCTCAGTGAGTTGCATAGCGCCTCATAATTGCTAAGGCTGGGTTTGAACACTGTATCCTCCTGTCTCAGCCTCCTGAGCTGCTGGGATTACAGACAGGTGTTTACAGGCATGAGCCATCATTCCCAGATTAAATGCATTTTTGACTTAGGGTATTTTCCACTAAAAATGGGCTTATTAGGACATAATCCTGTATGTCAGAAGCTGTATTTGCATTTGAAAGGCCAAGAAAAAATGAAAGTAATAATATTTTAACATGGATTTTGAATACTGGTCTTTCCTTCTATTTTAGAGAGCTGAGAAATAAAAATTCCAGAATTCCTTGGTATCTGGTTATATATGATGCACCAATAAACATTTGTTGTTGCTTTAGTAGTAGTGATTATATTTAGGTAAAATAGTAAGCCCAAAATGCAGAACATGCAAATTAATTAATTGGTGCTAGTTTTGGGTCATCTGCTACCAGTCAAATGACAAAGGTTCTAAATATTGCTTTAGTTTTATGGATATTTAAAATATTATACCGTAGAACTATTTTTTATTATAACATGGCTAGGTTTATTAGTGTTTTTTAAACATGGCATACTAAGCATAAAAGATTATGAACTTTTGAAGACCAGAATGCTGATTTGATTTATTTACATAGAATTGGGATGGAGGAGTAATTCAGATAGGATAGTATATATCTTTGCAGTATTAAGGATCAAACCTAGAGCCTCACACCATAGTAGGCAAAGCACTTTACCACTGAATTGCATTCCTAGCTCAGAACTAATATTTGAAAGCATCTATTTCTAATTTACTTTGGGAGATTTACTGTGCCAAATTCTAATAACTTGATAAGAACTATTATCTTAGAAAGTATAAAAGTGTATGTTAGCTGTGCCGAGTGACATTGAATGGCTTTTTTTTTTTTTTTTTTTTTTTTGGCATTCCTACTCTTAACTCCCATCTCTCATTCACCTTTATTTGTAGGCTTAGTTAAGACATTGAATAACCTTTCTAACAGCTTCACTTTTAGGAGGAATCAAATGGCATTCCTTAGCCTTTTAATGCAAGTCACAGATGGCAGACTGAATGGTAATTTTTTTTCTCTCAGAAAGTCTATAGGTTTTTCTGTTGACAAATTGGCATCTGGGTTAGGGTACCGTCTTAGGTGCTGTTTAATGCATTTGATTTTGATAGTATCTGCATCACAGTTGAGATTTAATTTGTATTCAAGTAGTTTTTTTTTTTTTAAATCTTTTTTAGCAATTTGAAACTGATTCTTGTTTTGAAAAGAAATCTTACGGTACGTTCAAGTTACAAGCAGTGTTGGGATACTCTGATCCTTACTGAGATAGCTTATTTCTGATAATACTCTTAATATGTAGCTGGTTTTAAAAATGAAAATATAATTTAACTTTTTAATGTACTTTGATTTTTAGGATCCTATATTAACATTGTTGGTTTCAGGATTATAATTACTCATAAAAATTTGTATCTTGTATTTTAATGTTGGCTTACTTGCTACTTTTTATTTATGTGATCCATTGTTGTACCCTTTTCTTGTGAGAATTAGAATATGTAAACAGATGTAGTCATGCTTTTTGAGTCATTTTACTCAAAGGTTTATTTGACATCTATAAGTGGGGCAACTTAAGTTTGTTAAAATTCAGTTCTTCAATTTTACCAACCCACAATTTAAGTGCTCTATAGTTGCATATGGGTAGTGACTGCTGTATTGGATGGCACAGATATAGAACAGTTTCATCACTGAAGAAATTTGGGCTTTTTGAGTTCTGTGGTGCTGTTCTAGGCAGTGGACATAAAAAGGTAAACCTTACTGGTAATGAGCTTAGAGTGATTATCTTATAGTTGATAAAAGGTGAACAAGTATATAATATTAATGCTGGAAATAAAATTTAAAATGAAGTCAGGTATAAAGAAGGCATGTGCTGGACATAGGAGTGGGAACTAGAACAGAATGATAAGTTGTCAGGAAATGCTCTCTGAGGTTAAGACATTAAAAAGTAACTGAATGAAGCAAAGGAGCAAGACTTATAAATAAATATGCAGGAAAAAGAACATTCTTGGTATAGGGAAGTGTTCCTAGGTGTACTAGTTCCTAGGTGTAAACAAGTTTGGCATATTTGAAGAATGACTAGAAGGCCAAGTGCAAGTGAGGTACTGGTAGAAGTGGAAGATGAGGGAGAAGAAGAGTGACAGTGGCCAGATCATGTGGGACTCTGGTTCCTGTTAAGGAGTTTGGATTTTTAAATAACTTTTATTTATTTATTTTTATATGTGGTGCTGAGGATCGAATCCATTGCCTCACACGTGCTAGGCAAGTGCTCTGCTACAGAACCACAACCCCAGCCCTGTTCGTTTAATTTTAAGTGTTTAATTTTAAGTGTCAAATTGTTGAGAGCCATAGCGGCCCCAGCAACTTCTAGCTGATTGGCTCCTCTGCGGTGATGCTCATTGGGCTGTTTCCCCGCCCTTTCAGACTATGGATCTGCTCATTGGGGGACTTTTTTTGGCTGCGCCCACGCGACCCAGCCAATTGGCTTCAAGAGCAGGAGGAGTGGGGGAGGTTGAGAGGCTTGTGGGAAGCCGGTGGTGGCAGTTGGGCTCTGAAGGTTTTTCCTGAGGAGCAGTTTTGTTTGGCGTGTGTGGTTCTAAAAATAAAGTTCGTTTCTTTTGACAAGTGGCTCCTGAATTGTGCCCAGCCAGACTGCGGCATCAAATTTATAAAACTAGAACACTAATGAACTCCTTTATGGTCACCATCTCTTCTAGCAGCCATCATCTAATGATTAATAGTAAAAGTCCAAGAGATGTCAAGTGTACACCTGTAAATAGAATCTGGAGCTTGGGAAGAAACATCTAAGGACTGGTAACTGGGTACATCCAAACAATTAGAGGTCAGGAAGAAGAGAAGAACCCAGTATACTAAGCAGGAGCACCTGAGCTATAGCTAGCTGCATTAGTACCTGAAATCCTATATCCTAGGAAACTGCTAAGTGTCTGGCAAAATGGGATGATTGGTTACTCTGTATCAGAAGAAATAAGAATGTTCATCTGGAATTTTTAAGTGTTTTAAGTAGGAGGGAATGACAAATTCACCATTATTGCTAAAGCATTTTAGAGACATGCATTGCTTTAAGTTTTGGATACCTTTAATGAGAAACAGTGGAATCACCGTGGTTTGGAGTTATGGTATAGATAGAATGCTAAGTAGAAGAGTTTGTTTTGTGTATTTTATAAATATTCCATTAATGGTTCAAATTCATAATATTTTCCAATCTCATTTACTTTTCCTTTTTTTTTCTTAAGTAGCAGATAAATTCAAGGAAATAATTATCAGGTACCAAAAGGATCTGTGGATGAAAATTGGATACCTTAATAGTTCATTCTGATTTTAAAATTTTATTTGCATCTTATATCACTGGCAGAAGGTGTATCATAATGGACCATCTATAGCTGAATATTGACAAATTATCATTTTTTCTTAAAGTTTTATTGATTATTGTACATTTATTTCTCATAGATAGCTAATCTTAATCTTTATTTCAACAGGAGTTCTGGCTTCGAAAGAATTACCTTATTGACTTCAAACACCATTTTATGAGTCATTTTCCGTATGCCTTAAAAGAAATAACCAAGCACAGAAGGAAAGAGACAAATAAAAGGTATTGTGATTATTTTCCACTGTATAAATTTAAAAAGCTGTTAAACATGGAATTATTAAAATGTAATTAATCATAGTCTGGCAATTTCTACATCATGAGATATTTAGATTTTGTGAAAATAGAAGTAGCCATAGTATGGCTCTTTTGAACAAACCTTAGTAATTTTCTTTTTGAATTTTTAAAAGTCTGTACAGTTGTGCTATGTGAATGTATTAAAGTACATAAATGTGCATTAATTAAAAATTGCCAACATGGGTGGTTTATTTTGAGGGGCACCATGTAATTATTGATTCTCTGTCTAGAGAACTTTGGAAAGTCATCTTAGTATGCTCTCATTTTTACTTGAGGAAACTGGTAGTAAAAGTAGGATCAATGTCCTGAAGGAAGGAATTGGAAAAGAAAGGGGGAAAAGGGACAATAAATTAGAAGATGGAGTTTAAAAAGTCAGCTTGGAAAGCATTTAAAATGTGTACTGCAAGTGAGAGCAGATAAATGTGAGAACACGTTATATAATAAAACTTGACAAGCAGGTACAAGCGAAACACTAAAATTATAGTTGCTTCAAATGAGTGAACATTCAAAGGGGATCTTAAAAAGCCTGTCAAAACAGTCTTTAGGATCTTTAATATACAAAAGGGAAGAAACTAACTGGAGAAGCTTTGAGGCTGTGTGCTGTTTTCTTTCTTTCTTAGTCTCTCTTTTTTTTGGGGGGGGGTGGAGGATGGGTCAGTGGATTGAACACAGAGCTTTGTGTATGCTAGGCAAAGTACTCTTCCACTGAATTATATCCCCAGCCCCACAGAGATTTTCTGAGCAGGGTTCAGGGACTGTGCTGGAAGAAATAAGGCTGTTCTATAGATGAATGAGCTTTTCATTCATTCACTATTTATTTTGGTCACTTATTGTAAATAAAGTATTTTGATAATAAAATATTTTAAGTTGTATTCCTTTCTTTCCTAAGTGATTTGATTCTGAATTGTAAGCAAGTGTGTCTGGATCCATTCAGGAGATAAAAACCACACCAATGAGTTTTAACAGAATTTAATATAAAGAATTATTAATTACGGTTTAAAAAACTGAGAAGACAACAAGGGAATAGTAATATATTATGGAAATAGCAACTCATATCTCTAGAACTGAGAACAAAGAAAAGAAAGGAAAAAGCTTAGAGGAAGGGAGCCAGGACTGACCTCTGGAAGCGGTTGCTGCTCAGCTGGTGTTCATGTCTTGGCCTCAGAGAAGACTGTATAGAGCAGGAACCCACAACTCTGCAAAGGGGGTTCTAGCTTGGTTCTGTTGGTATTTTCCTACAGGCATGGTGATACTAGTTGTGTAGAGTTAGGATCAAAGAGACCCTTTATTGAACAAGCTGGAATCACTGTGGCTTCTAGAATGAATTGTGAACATTCCTGTAGAAGAGGTGCTAGTTGATGCAGACAGCAATAGGAAGCAAAAACAGGGATAGGAAAGAAAAATACCCTGTCTTCATCCTACAGCTTTCAAGTCTCTTTCTACCATCTCTTTATTGTTAGAAGAAGCCACATAAAGGAAAACTGTGGCTCACATAGTCCCAGCCCCAGGATCACAAAGTGGAGTTTGGAGGGTGAGTTGGAAGCTGAGAAGTAGTAGCTCCATAATTGGTAGAAGTGAATTAATATGGGGCTGAGGTTGTGGCTCAGCGGTAGAGCACTCATCTTGCATGTGCAAGACCCTAGGTTTGATCCTCAGCACCACATAAAAATAAATAAATAAAATAAAGGTATTTTGTCCAAATACTTTTTTAAAATGAATTAATATAGATAACATAAGGCTTTATATAAGTATACTTATAACTGTACCATTAATTAACTGTGAATTTGTTGGGAGACAGATGATAAGTTTTTGTCAGGATAAATAGACAAAAGCTATATGGAGGGTAGTGTTTGAAGTGGATCTGAATATGGATATGATTTCATCTAGTAGACTGTGTAAGGGACTAGAGACAATGTAAGGAGACCATATTAAAAAAACAAAACAAAAAAAAACTGGAGAATATGGACCTGGCTGGGTCAGATCTGGTTTCTATTCTTCACTGACCTTGATACTGGAAATAACTTCTTTTTCCTGGAGTTCATCTTACTTTTAGCCTTGATTCTTTTGTCATTGAGGACTTTTGGTTGGTCAAAACTGTTTTAGGAAGACTAATTTATGGAGTTGCTCGAATCAGAGAGACCTTTTTTTGAGGAAGATGTTAGGTTTTTCCCTCCACACACAATTTTCTTATTAGAACAGAACTTTAATTCACAGTCTATCCAAGGTTTAGAAAGTCTTTGAACTCCTGATATCATGATGTAAAATTTTATGTGTGTTTGTTTTTTTCTGGTAAGGGGTTTCAAAAAAATGAGTTTAAATAATGCTTAGGATGTTTAGAATTAAGTAGACTCTCAAGTGTAAGTAAATGATTTAATAGTGTAGGGTATACTGTTAGCATTCAATAAATTTGTTGGACATTTAATATGTGTAAGCCACCTCCTGTAGTAGGTGCTGAACATTTAGTGATAAAGATAAATAGTGCCAGTTCTCAGTGGAATTCAATCTAATGAGGGAGAATTTTTTTCTCTGATTATTGAATCAGTGACCCATTGTGATCAAATGAAAGAAGAGTTAGGGCAATATAAGAGTATATAATAAAGGGGTCAGACATGGTGGCACATGCCTGTAATCCCAGTGATCCAGGAAGCTGAGGTCGGAGGATCGCAAATTATAAGGCCAGCCTGGGCAATTTAGCCAGACCCTGTCTTAGAATTTTAAAATAAAAATAAAAGGACTGGTGGTATGGCTTAGTGGTGAAGTGCCCCTGGATTCAATTCCCAGTACTTAACAAAAGGTATAGAACAAAGAGCTGGTCCTTGTTTTTTAGGGGGCTGGAGGCTTCTAGGAAAGGCAACTCTGATGAAGTGACATTTGTGCCAAGATACATATTTATGTACTCCCAGTTTCTTTAGCTTGCTGTCTTCATTTTCCCCTCATGTTGAAATGTAGTTACAAAGCTTGTAATTATTTTTATGGTAGAAAGTGTACATAACATAGCATTTAACCATTGTAACTACAAGTGTACTGTTGAGTGTCATTAAGTACTTTCACATTATTGTGCAACCACCTTCTGAACTCATCCTGAACTGAAGCTCTGTTTTCGCTAAACAGTAACTGCCCATACTCCTCCTGATAAGTACGGTTCAACTTACTTTCTCTGTATGTTTGCTTATTCTAGTACATCATGAATATAATCTACAGTATTTGTTCTTTTGTGTTTGATGTTTTCAGGGTTCATGTTATAGCATGCATCAGAATTTCTTTCCTTTTTTAAAAAATATTTAATTCTTTTAGAGCAGTTTTAGGTGCAGAGTTCCTGTATATTTCCTGTCCTCACACATGCACAGCCTCTCCAACTATCAGTGCAGTTAGTGAACTGAACATTGATACATCATTTTCATTCAAAGTGACAATTTATATTCTTTTTCTAGAAGTGTAAAGTGGGTTGGTATATGTAGTCTTTAAACTTTTCGTATAAATTATTGGAGAAGCAGAATGAACTCTCTGAAATTTGCAGTTGCCCATTGAGTTCTCCCAGATTTAGTAATAGATTGTGCTGCATGAGATAAATCTAGGAGAGTGTTATCTTATAAAGCTCTACCTGGGGGGAGGAAATGTTGCAAATTTATCCAGGTTGCATTCTCTTTTAATGATAAAATTCCCGGTTTTTAGCTGGACATATAGCTACATAAAATAAAAACTAGCCATCCTAGTTTCCTTTGCAGCTAGCTGGGAGTGGTTGTGTGGATAATTTCTATAAAATTTTGCTCAGACTTCTCTTTCCAGTGTCAAGTGTCAGACTTCCATATTGAGTTGTTTGTCAGCCATGCTGCCTGGATTTATGACAGTTTAGGTTCAGTATATACAAGGTAGAATTTATTTCTGGATTTCTGCTCTTTTTTCTCCATCATCTCTTATCAACTTAGTCACCAGTGCTAGAATCTTTGATGCTGCCCTTCTCTACCCTCCCCATCTCACATATGTATATACATTTGAGCAAGTCTCATATCCAGACAATTTTTATTCTAATGTTTCCCTTCTCCTAGTCCATACCAGTATTGACCCTAGTTCTTGCCCTTGCCTACTGTTGCCTGGATTGCTCCAATAGCCACACAGCTGCTTCTTTGTTTATAGTCTATAACTCTTGTTTTTCCTTTTGTATTTGCAAAATCATCCATCTGAAAGAAGTTAGCCATGGTACTCCCTTGTCTGCAAAATTAATTTTGATGTTCTTTGTAAACTGGTTCCCTTTTTCCTTTCTAGGCTCATTTGTGGTTTCTAGCCTTGCTTGATGCTCAGCCACACCAAATTTATTTCCCTTTTCATGTATGTGTGGTTCTTCACAATTGTCCTTGCTGAAATCTAATCCAGAGTTACTGTTTTCCTTTAAAATTGATTACTTTGAGATATTTATAATTTTAGTCAACTCCACATTTTTCTAAACATGAAAAAAATGGACTGTACTGTAATAATCTGAAATGAGTATGTTTTGAATTTCAGATTTTGTTCAATAAATATTGTATTCAGGTATTTAAAAATTTCTTTCAAGTTTTGAAAGAAACATTTTTGTTTGGCTAAGATAAGTAAACTGATTTTAGTATGTGAATTATAAAGTTAATTCATTTCAAATCAGTGCTTACGTGAATCAGTCTTCATATTTCATACAGGAGGAAATTATTATCAGGAGAAACTAGTGTTTCTTAGGTAAGGTGATTAGTTAGAAGTAAAGCCAAGATCTGCTGTGATGTCCATCCAAATAAATGTTTTCTTAAAAAATCTTCAGGTCTTCTTATCTTTCAAGTTTTTTAGGATTCCCATGCAGTATTGTGAAACAGTTTGCCTTCTATATAAACAGCAGCATTAGTAATGAACTGAGCCATAAGCAGGGTAATTCAGACTTTCTGAACAACCCCGATTCTGTAGTAAATAGTTTATTTACAGAACTATGACCTGAACCTTGCCTATACACTGTGTCATCTTGACATTTTATTAATTCTAGAAGGAATTTTTTTGTTTCAAGTACGCTAAGTGAAGCAGGCATGGTAGACATAACACTTTATAGATATATGTGTGTGTGTGTCTTTGTTTGTTTTTAGCATCAAGCATTGCACGATTCTCTCCAATAACGTAGATCATCTCTTACTGAATTTAACACTGTCTGATATCATGGTCTCCCTGGCAAATGCCTCAACTTTGCAGAAAGATTCCAGTTGGATAGAAATGATAAGGAAATTTGTGACAAAGACCCTTGAAGATGGCTCTAGGCTAAACAGTAAGCAGCTGAACAGATTGCTTGGAGTATCGTGGAGGTTAATGCAGATACAACCAAATAGAGGTACGTGATGC
Source organism: Marmota monax (assembly GCF_021218885.2). Lineage (NCBI taxonomy): Eukaryota > Metazoa > Chordata > Mammalia > Rodentia > Sciuridae > Marmota > Marmota monax. The sequence continues at coordinate 2,082,070 of NW_026695243.1, forward strand.
TGTTTTGCCTTGATCTGAGAGGAGCTCTTATGGTATTTAGTGACTAGCCATGAAATGGTGACTTCCAAACTTTTCCATGTAGTTAATTATATTCAGACCGTATAAGGTAGCTAGCCTAAGAATTTATAAAGCACTATCTGCTTGAACTCTGAAATCATTTAGCCCTTAGAAGATAGGCCCATATTTAATTTGCTTCACAATGGGCCTATCTTCTAAGGGCTCTAGTCTGACTGAAAATTAAAAGTTTTTCCCTTTGATCAATGTAGAATGAACATTCTATATTTCCTCATCTACCTTTCTTCAGTGTAGGAGTTAAGTTACAATGTCCATTTTTTGGACTGATTTACAACAACTTTTTTCATTCAGAATTGAATCAAGGCTTTTCTGTTTGGTTCCAATCTAATTCACCTTTCACTTTTTTTTTGGCATCCCAAGGTTTATTGTACCTTAAGAAAATTTATATTGTAACTTTTGGTTGGTTTGACTTTGGTTTTAGTTACGCTGTTATTACAGTAGGACTTTGATAGTTATCAATAGTTTGTAGCTAAGACCTGCTTTTGCCGTATGGGCAGAGTAAAAGTGAATTTAGAGGAATTTCGGAGGTTATTAAAGAAATATTTTTGATTGATATCAGTTATTTTCTTTCTGTTTTTAGAGGCTACAGAGACTCTCATTAAGGCAGTTTATACATTATATCAACAAAGGGGCCTTCTTCTTCCAGTTCGGACTTTGTTACTAAAATTTTTCAGTAAAATCTATCAGAAGGAAGAATTGAGATCTTACAGGCTCAGGTAAAGTTTTATTTTATTATATGCCAGGTGTAGTGGCACATACCTGTAATCCCAGTGCCTCAGGAGGCTTAGGCAGGAGGATCGCCAGTTTGTAGCCAGCCTCAGCAAAAGTGAGGCGCTAAGCAACTCAGTAGACCCTGTCTCTAAATAAAATACAAAGTAGGGCTGGGGATGTGGCTCAGTGATTGAGCACCCCTGAGTTCAGTCCCTGGTACTCAAAACAAAACAAAATTTCTCTTTTCTCTTGCTGAGTTATTTGTAGTCTGTTTAAATATTTTAAGTAAGCTGATAGAGTGATGAAATCTTTGGAGAAAGTGTCTCTTTTTTTTTTAAAAATCCTATGTAGTGCATTTATGAAATGATGGAAAGTTTTATAAAAAAGCATGCTTAATAGTTCTCGTGAACTTTATACCCATGTCTGAACAGTAAAAGCCTCTTTAGCATGTATTTCTACTTGTAGCTAGTGAACAGATGCAACAACCTATAGCAGCCTGCTTTAATTAGCCTTTCATTGCTGTGGCCAAAATACCTGACAAAAATAACTTAGAGGTTTTGGAGGTTTATTCCATGATTGGCTAAGTTCATTGCTCTGGGCCCAAGGTGTCTAGTGGAGGAAAGTGGCTCACCTCATCATGGCCAGGAAACCGGGTGGGGGCACAGGGAAGCTAACCCTTCCAGGGCATGCCCCATTGACCCACCCTCTCCACCCACATCCTACCTGCCTGTAATTATCCGGCAGTTTATTCAAAGTAGATTATAGCACTCTGTCTAGTCATTTCACCTTCAAACAAACTTTGGGGGACACTTCATATTCAAGCCACAACACGGCCATAATCTTTTTCTTCCCATAGAAAATATGGAGGTTAGGGCTGGGGATGTGGCTCAAGCGATAGTGCGCTCGCCTGGCATGCGTGCGGCCTGGGTCTGATCCTCAGCACCACATACAAATAAAGATGTTGTGTCCGCCAAAAACTAAAAAAATAAATTAAAAAAAAAAAAGAAAGAAAATATGGAGGTTGAATCATTAGCCCTTAGTGACATATTGGGACATGTGGGATAAACTGGAGGACAATAGAAGATGACCAAGTTTCTGGCTTAGTTTAATACTATCAGGTGAGATAGACAACAAAGAATGGAACTAAGGAATCAACTTTTTTTTTTGGACACCCAGTATTTGCATTCATCCCAGGGGTGCTCTGCCACTGAGCTGCCACCCTTAGCCCTTCTTATTTTTCAGTTTGAGACATGGTCTCCCTAAATTGCCAAGACTGTCCTTCAACTTGTGATCCTCCTGTATAAACCTCTCAAGTATCTAGGATTGCAGGTGTGCATGATTATGTCCATCAGGAATTAACTCTTTTGATATGGTAAATTTAAGATCATTTGAGCTAGTCAGGAAGATGTGTGGTTGGGGTTTGCCACATGTGGTGGTGGCTCATTCCTGTAATCCCAACTATTAGGGATACTGAGGAAGGAAGATCACAAGTTCAAGGCCAGCCTGTAGCAAGCCACTGTCTTAAAGTTAAAGGGGGGGGGGCTGCGGATTTAGCTCAGTGGTAGAATACTTGTCTAACTTGCGAGACCCTGCGTTCAATCGCCAGTAAGAGAGAGGTGGATTGATTGATTGATTGATTTGGGATATCTCCATATATGTAGGTAGTTGTTGGACTGTAGTCTGGTTTTTGCTATAAATTTAGGTCTGACAATGAAGTGCATACTTACTTAAGCTCTCAATGTTTGCTGTTAAACCAAGACATTAGAGCTTTAAGTAAGTGCCCTATATAATAAAATAACACAAGTTCAAAGCCATTTTGTGTGTGGGCAAATGCATCAGCTTGTTAATAGAGTATAATAATTAACATTAACTAGATAAGTAGTTTACAAAGAGTTAAGTATTTCTGTCCCTTAAGGTAAAACTACAATTTAGATAATATCCCATATTGCATAATTTAGTGGGCAAAGTCTTGGAAAACGTTTCTCGTAGGTAAATGATGGGGACATCTTGTAGGCTTTCAAATGTTTAAATGAACAAATGTGTTATTGGTTCATGATTAGTCACTTGGTGGCATGTTTAAATTATAATCCTTTTTTGTTAGTTCAAATTTATTTCCCTTGCCTTTGAAGATCACACTTTGTCGTGTTTTCCCTTGGTCTATCTAAGATACCGTAGTAAAGTGTTATCCCGTTGGCTTGCTGGTTTACCATTGCAACTCTCTCATCTGGGCTCCCGAAACCCTGAACTCTCAACACAGCTGATTGATATCATTCATACTGCTGCAGCACGAGCAAATAAAGAATTACTAAAAAGTTTACAAACTACTGCTCCCCGAATCTATGGTAAGAGTTTAAGTGGCATATGTACTCATTGGTTTATCCTAGTGTAGGAAACAAATTTTTAAGGGAATCTCTTTAGCTTTGCCGCCTTTTTAGTTATGCCGTTGTCAAATTGCCAAAATTAAAAATTAAAAACTAAACAGTAAATTTATTTTCAGTATTATTGTTTGTTGGAATTGTTATAGAGGATTAATGTTTGTAGATGATATTTTTTTTGGCAGGGTGTGGAGTGGTACCAGGGATTGAACTCAGGGACACTTGACTACTGAGCCATCTCCCCAGCCCTATTTTATATTTTTATTTAGAGTCAGGATCTCACTGGGTTTTTTAGTGCCTTGCTTTTACTGAGGTTGGCTTTGAACTTGGGATCCTCCTGCCTCAGCTTCTTGATCCTCTGGGATTACAGGCATGTGCCACTCACTGGGCCTGGCTGCCGATGCTTTTTGTGTTCTTAAATTATCTTTGAAACTACCTCCTATTTATAAATTCAAAACTAATAAGAGACTTAAGAAATTACTTTGAAGCTTTAATGGCACTATAATACCTTCATTACTTATAATGAATATATTGTATGACTTCTTTATATTTTTACTTTAGTATTCATCCCTGGAACTGACTTAAGTGTTTAATATTTTAAGCAAAAAATATGACTAAAATACATGAATATATATATGTATATACATGGGCATATACATGTGCATATAGTTTGTATTTGTTTATTGAGATTGAGTCACATAATTTATTGAGACAGAATGATAAAATCTACCAGTTTACAATATATACTTCAGTGGTTTTTAAATATATTCCAAAGATTGTACAGTTGTCACCACTATTTAATTCTAGAACATTTTCATCACCCTAAAAAAATACTCTGTACTCAGTAATTGTCCCTAAGATTCTCTCTCCCCCAGTCCTTGGAAACTACTAATCTACTTTGTATTTTTATGGAATTGTCTATTTTGGACATTTCGTATAAGCAGAATTATATAATACAAGGCCTCTTATGTCTAGCTTCTTTCCCTTAGTATTATATTTCAGGGTTCATCAGTCTTAGAACAAGTATCAGTACTTTATTCCTTTTTACAGTTAAATGATATTCCCTTTACTCATATGCCACTTGTACATGGTTTCCACCTTTTGTGGGTCATATGTTAAGAATTTTAATGTATTTTACGTTATATATTTATATGTTTTATATAATATTTTTCTATAACTTCTAAAAAATTTTTGGGGGTGATGAGGGTTAAGCCCTTTTTGTTTTGAGATTAGATCTTGTTAAGTTGCTGAACTATACATCCTTTTTGTTTTGAGATTGGATCTTGTTAAGTTGCTGAGCTTGCAGTCTTCCTACCTTAGTGTCCTCCTGAGTCACTGGAATTACAGGCATATGCCACCATACCTGGACCATGGATTATATTTTAAAATATTGTACATATATGTATAGGTACATAGATATATACACACACATGGAGCAGACAATCAGGTCTTTTACCTTAAATTAGGTTGATATTGTAATTTTCACTGTTAGTTGAATTGCTTGTTTTTCATTGTTATGCTTTGTGCTCAGTCCTGTTTCCTTTTCACTCCCATCAAAGTTCTTATTTCTAACAGAACACTTAGATATTGTGAAATTATTATAGTGTTCAATAAATAAATAAATTTTGAATAAATGATTATAATGTTCACTGTTTTACTTCAGGAAATAGCTTAACAAGCCATAGATACATGATTTATGATAAAAATTTTGTAATTGATATGATTGAACTTCAGTGTAATTTGTCAGCCTCTGATTCAATAAAAGCCATCAACATGCTTTACTAAATTTAATCTCCAGTTTGTATATATCGTATAGCTGAATTTAATATTTTTACCTACCCCACTAGATCCACAAGAAGGCACTGTGGTCGTTCTCCCTGCAGAGTCTCAGAAACGTTTGGTTCAGCTTGTATATTTTCTACCCAGTCTGCCTACTGATTTGCTTTCTCGATTAAGTCGTTGCTGTATTATGGGAAGACTCAGTTCAAGTTTGTCGGCCATGCTTATTGGGATACTACACATGAGGTATCTTGTTCAAGTGAGCTGTATTTTAAGTGTATAATCTTTTCCCCCTCTTCCTCTTACTGGAAACTGGTACAATACAGAAGGCTTTTAAAGTCACATATTGCTACTACTGATATTTGATATAATTGCAACTCTTAACATTTATTAGCTGACGAAAATTTGCCTACTGTAAAACTGCTTCATGTTTATGTCTCGTGATTTATATAGCTAGATTAGAATGAGGGCTGAAATTCAATCAAAAGCATGGAGGTGAGAGTACTCTGCATAAAATCTTAGGGGTTAGGAAATTGTCACCTAGACTTTCTGGGAATTCAGAATTTAATTAGCTGCTGAATTAAATAAGCTTGTGGACTCAGATCAGGAATTACTTAAAGTCTCTCTTTTTGTAGTAAAATATACATAGCATAAAATTTACCATTTTAACATTTTGTGGCTATAGTGGTATTTTACAGAATTATTCATCTCAAACTAAAATACTACCCACTAAACAATTCCTCCCTATTTCTTCCATGCCTCACCCCCCAACTCCTCCTAATCACTATTCTGTCTTTTTGATTTTTATCACTGTGGATACTGCATATTAATGGGACTATCGATTGTTTTTCTTTTTATGACTGGCTTTTTTGCATCTTGTCCTTGAGATTGATCTTAAGGGTGCTCTACCACTGAGCTATGTCCTTTCCTCCCCACCACCTTTATTTTGTTTTATTTTTTTAGTTTTGAGACAGGGTCTTGCTAAGTTGTTGGAGGGTCTAAATTGCTGAGGCTGGCTTAGAAATTGTTCTGCCTTAGCCTCCAGAGTTGTTGGGATTACAGATCTGTGCTTAAATTTTATTTCATTTTAAGGCTGAGTGATATTGTATTTTGTGTGTGTGTTTGTGTGTGTGTGTGTTACTGTATTTTGTTTATCCTAAATTTTTTTTTTCTTAGTTGTAGATAGACACAGTACCTTTGTTTTATTTATTTATGTGGTGATAAGGATTGAACCTAGTGCCTCACACTTGCTAGGCAAGTGCACTACCACTGAGCTACAGCCCCAGCCCTGCCATTCATCTTTTGATAGAAATCTGTTTTTTTCCCATCTTTTGGCTAATTAGAGTAATGTTTTTAATGCACAGTGGTATACAGATATCTTTTTGAGGCCACTCTTTCAATTTTTGGCCATGTATCTAGAGATTAAATTGCTGGATCATATGGTAATACTGTGTTCTTATTATTTTTTGGTGCTGGGGATTAATCCAGTGATTAATGCATGCTAGTCAAGTGCTCTGCCACTATACCCCCATCTCATTTATTTAGATTTTTGAGGAATTGTTATGCCATTTTCTATAGTGACTAGGCATTTTATTCTGAAAAGTTTTTGTAATAATTTCAAATTGCCAGTGTTGAAAGAATCCTTAAACACTTCATGTTTGTAACAGAGTAATTTGGTATTCATATCCATCAATATTTATTGGTAGTTGTGGCTCCTTTTAATAAACTTTGTCAGTCTTTTCATATAATATAGGACAAATATTTGACTAGTTACTAAAAGTGTGCTACATAACTGACTATACCTTTCCTTCTAGCAGATGAGAGTTATTGGTAATATGTTGTTTATATATGAAAGTTCAAGGTTTATTTCTTCTCTGTATATGTGTTAAACTTGGTCATTTTTAAGTATTTTAAAAATTGATAAATTTCCCATATTTTTCTATATCTGAGGTGGCTTTGTATTTATTAACTTCCAGTGGAGGGCACTCTCTACCTTAGGTATAAATTTTATCAGCCAGTTAAGACCCACCTTTTGAACCATAGTTGAAATTAATTTACTTTGGAAACTGCATTTAATATTTTTATCAATGTCAGATATGATTCACTTTTTTTGGGGGGGGGTGGGGGATTTGTAATGAGTATTGGGAAAGTACATATTGATAATAAGGCTCATAATCATTAAAAGCAGATTGGGGGGTCTGGGTTTGTGGCTCAGTGGTAGAGCGCTTGCCTAGCATGCGTGCAACACTGGATTTGATCCTCGGCACACATAAAAATAAATAAAAAAAGGTTTTGTGTCCATTTACAACTTAAAAAATATTAAAAAATAAAATAAAAGCAGATTGGGTTGTAGGAGGTATAGCTCAGTGGCAAAGTGTATGTTTAGCATATATGAGCTATTTTGGCATACATACATGCAAAGCTGACTGGTTTTGTAGTTAAAACTTCACCAAACTTGAGTTTTGCTTTTTAAGGTTTGTAGAATCCATTCGTAGATTTATCTGTAGATGTAATATTCCTGTTTAGAGTAATCTCTTTTTGAAAAAAATATAAAATTAAGGTTTTTTAACTTTCCTAGACTTGGCATTATATGACTTTTCAAGTAGGGTCAGAATTTAAGACTAATGTTTGGTTCCTTAGACATTTTGGGTCACTTTATATCTTTCAGAATATTCCCTTTTATCCTTGACTTTTTCATTTTCTCCTCCTACCTGTACTGATGTCAAATTAATTTCTGTGAAATGTAACTTTAATCATTTCTGAAATTTTTTTTGTTGGGGTGGGGATGAGGTTACTGGGGATTAAACTCAGGGTGCTTTACCACTGAGCTCAATTCCCAGACCTTTCTATTTTTTATTTTGAGACAGGGTTTCAACTAAGTTGACAAAGGTGGACTGGAACTTATCATTCTGCCTCAGCCCCCGAGTCACTGAGATTATAGATGTGTGCCATCGCTTCTGGCAGTTATTTCTTATTTCGATTTTGTTACATTAATTGAGCCATGAGATTAAAGTTAACTCAAATTTTTGTAGTTCTTATGCCCCTCTCTGTCTCTATCAGAAATGTTTATTGAAAGCAGGATACAACTTGAGTGTTTCATGTATGAAAAACCCATCAGCTAGAAATCATTCATGTTTATTTTCTCTTGAGAAGTATACTTGGATTTGCTGTCCCTACCTTTTTACCAACCCATTTATGTTTTCTTAGAATTTTATTTTTTTTGCATATCATTCTACTGCATGCTCACTAAGGTGTTCAGAAGTAGTTTGAAAACAAACTAATAGGCTCTTGAACCCAGTTTAAAAAAAAAAAAACAATCACGGGCTGGGGTTGTGGCTCAGCGGTAGAGCACTCGCTTAGCGTGTGTGAGGCCCTAGGTTCAATTCTCAACACCACATATAAATAAATAAAGGTATTGTGTTCACCTACAACTAAAAGAATAATTAAAATTTTTTTTATAAAAGCTATCACTTGTACCATCCTATGGCTAAATGGCAGCAAATTCATTTTAAGTGTCTCTTTGGGGACAAATGACAAACTATTATCACACTGTCTTTTAAACTATGGTGATAATATTTGTTCTGATGCCCACCTTGTGTTGTTCCATGATCATAGCAAGTTCTTTCCTTTCTGCCCCTGATTTGTTTACAGCTGGATTGGGGAAATATAAAGCATAAATATGGAAAAGTAATTCCAAATGTTAAATAAAGAAATTGTTTGGACTAAGAAAATTTGGCTTGGGTTTTAAGTAGGGTGAATATACAACCTGGCCTGCCAGCAACTGTTTCAGTTTACCTCTTTTGCTCTTGCATAGTTAGTAATAGCATTCCTCTCTCTTTTCATAAGTGTTGCCTTGGACAATGTATATGATCATCATAGTTTTAAAAACAGTGTTGATGTAATCACTTGTCATTTTCCCCCTAAAAAACTTAAATGTATTTTCTTCTTTTAGCCACTGGGTGGCACAGTTGCTTCCTATATTTACTGGGTTCAGAAGAATGTTTTCTAACCGTTCTTTTGAACTCCTTTCTATAGGGCAACTGTGGCTTTCTATGACCTTTTAGATTGTGATATTCCTTCCATAAATCTTCACTTGTTTCCTGCATATGATACTCAAAAAAAGTTTTTTTAATTTTAACCCTCCAAATTTAAGACCATTAATAAACATGATGCAGTTATTATGATGGTAAAAAATTATTAAGTGCTTATTGGTGATTTAGAAACTCCTAACTTTATCACATTCAGAATTTGTAAGCTCAGTTTTTTGGATCTGATCATTTCCCTTTTTGCTATTTCTGTGATTGATGTTTGCTCTCATTCTAGCCTTTCCTTGAAGAAAGTTACTGGAAACTCATCTCAGCAGGAATTGTAATCCTCATTTAATGAAAGGCTGCTTTACATTTAGTTATTCCCTTAAGTCCTTAGCCAATACCTTAGCTGCGCTATAGTGAAATAGATTTTAAGAAGAGAAACACAGGGCTGGGGATGTGGCTCAAGTGGTAGCGTGCTCGCCTGGCATGCGTGTGGCCCGGGTTCGATCCTCAGCACCACATACAAACAAACATGTTGTGTCCGCCGAGAACTGAAAAATGAATATCAAAATTCTCTCTCTCTCAAAAAAAGAGAGAAACACATAGTTGTCTTTACTTTTGCTTAGGTAGGAAGCTAGAACTTGATTATTAAACATAACTCATTTGCTGAATGTTAGACTTTATAAACAGTCATAGTGAGTAAAAGTCATAGTAAGTACATAGTGATAGAACCTAGTGCTGAAAAAGCAAAACTTCATTTTGGCTCTTTGGAGTTTAGTTTTGGAATGTGGTGGAAGTTTTCTGCTATACCATACATGTGTGAATCATTTGTGCTTTTTAATGAAACTTTACATAAAAATGTTAGAATTTAAAATTTTTACATTATAGGACTTGAGCCCTTTCATAAAATATTAAAACACTATAGTTGGGTGTAGTGATGCAAACTTGTAGTTCCAGCTACCTGGGAGACTGAGGTAGGTGGATTACCAATTTGAAGCCAGCCTCAGCAATTTTGTAAGACCCTTAGCAACTTAGCAAGACCCTGTTTCAAAATAAAAAGGACTGGGTAAAGTGCCTCTGGCTTCAATACCCAATACAAAAACAAAACCAAAAACATTATATACTATGGGTTTTCTTTTAAGCTATTAAATAAGTCTTATTAAAGGAAAATGATTTGATGTGGTTTCTAGCTCAGTGGCTGAGCATATGGAGGCTGTGAATTCAGTCCCTAAGACCCTTAGGTCCCCTGAAAAGAAAATTGAACTTCTGATAATAGTTCTCCCATTGTTTATTATAGATCATCACTTTCTGGATGGAAGTATTCAGTTAAAGACTGGTTGATAACTGATGTGGACTATTTCAGCTTCTTATTTTCCACACTTACAGGTAACCCCATTTCACTTGCCAGGTCACAAATTAAAAAACCTCATTCTCCTAAGATTTGCTGTCTTATCTGTTTGGTTCCCAGTATGGGAGATGATAAGTACGCTGTCTTAGAAGGATTTTTATTATAAGTGAAAATCTTTGAAAGAATATTTGTACCCTGCAGTATCAAGTTCCTGAAGCAGGTGATACATGATTCAACTTAAGTGACTCAAATCTCTCATAAATATCCAACACTTTGGGTTATTTGAAAATCACGTGATTATATTTTCATCTCCTTCCTAGTCTTTATTCTTAATTTTATTCTCATCTTTGTTTATAGTGAATTGTACCTAATTGGCTCTTTTTAAACTAGGCAGAGAAAATTCCAGTGCATGGTTTAAAAATGCAGCAAATAACAGATCTCCTTTCCAAACATGTTCAAATGTTCAGTTTGATATAATAATATCAGGTTTTGATTAGTTCTTCTACTACATTTACCCTCAAAACAAAATTGCTAAAATGAGTAGAAATGCTATCTTATTATCATTTTGAATAATTGTGCTATTTCAATATTAACCTTTTTATACTTAGATGATAATGATGAGATTGAAATTTTCTAAATGCTTGAAATTAGGGGGGTTAGTTATTATCCAAATACAGAAAGAACTTGACAGGTTTCAGAATGAAGTTGAATCTATTAAGATAACTATTTAAAAATAATAAAAACTCCTACGTGTTAATTTCATATTTTTTGGATGAGCACATTTGAGGTAGGAGGGATTTATATTTTATGTTTATATATTTATATAAAAGTTACCCGTCAAAAAGCTTTTAGTTTTACAAAACTCATTCAAAGTTAGTACTGTTATGTGGCTATTAAACTTAGATAATGCTTCTTTAGGGTTTACTTATGGAAGGATAGTGGTCTGAACATCTAAGTAGGCAGTGGTATTAAATCATTCTGAGAACAGCTACATGTCAGGAGCAACTTTGGGACATTGTCTGTGTAGCTTAGGTCAAATGTACTGGGGTGATAAAGAAATCAAAATTTTGTTAACTAAGGTGTAGTTGAAGGAACTACAAATGTATTGTCCATCTGCAGGGCCCTGAGTTCAGTTAAGAAACAAAAAAATAGACTTGGGAGGTACAGTAATTTTAAAACAGGGCTTTTATCTAAGAAATGTAATGTTTGGCATTGTAAAAGTATGTTATTTTTACTCATTCATTTGCTTTTTCAAAAAAATTTATTTTTTTAAGTAAAAGTAGTAAAGTTCTAGTAGGTGGGATAGCCCATTTTAGGATATATTTTACTTTGGGTCAGAGCACATAATTATGTGAATTCAACTGCCTCATTATTACAAGTTCATTTCTTAAGATAATTATATGATATGTAGAAACTAAAGAAGGGTTTGCTGGAAGGTACATGTTACCTGTTTATAAAAAATTATGAAGACTGTTACTGCTTTGTAATTAATTTATTTTTACATAGCTTTCTTTCTTAACTGCGTTAGGCTTTTCAAAAGAAGAGTTGACTTGGCTTCAGAACCTCCGAGGAGTTCCTCATGTCATCCAGACACAGCTTTCCCCTGTGCTGCTCTACCTTACAGACTTGGATCAGTTTTTACACCATTGGGATGTAACAGAGGTAATAGAGCATCTCAAAACAAACTGATAATTACTGAATTTCTGTTTATTAACCACCAACGGTTACTATATGTGTTAGAGTTGCCTTGTGAGCTGTTTTTAGAGAAATTAGTATAAGATAGTGATCCCTGTTTTGAAAATGCTTATCCCGGAGAGGAGATACTTGTAAGAGGAGTGGTTTTCATTATGAAACTCCACTAGAAATAGAACAAAAATCAATACTTTGAATGATGGAGACATTTATTTTCTTTTATTTAGCATAAAATAGATCCATCTATTTAAAAAAGGAAAGAAGTCTAATTTTTAAAATAAATACAACAAATTTAAACAATCTTTTAAAAAGAGGACTTTGATTTATATATGATTCCTTTTACAGACCAGAAATTTAATAACTTTAATATATTTTAGTATTTATAAAATACTTTGGTTTCCAAAGCAATTATTTGTTTCCTTTATAAATATTAAGGCAAATCTTGTAGATATCTAAAAAATTAAACTTAATAAATAAGGTGAATATTTTATATTAATACTTTAATATTTAATATTTTGTTAAAATATTAACATGTTTATGTTTCAGTACTATTTAATGAAATTTCTAACTAAAACCACAAGTCTAGCTGGGTACTGCAGCATACCTGTAACCCTGCAGTTTGGAAGGCTGTGGCAGGAGGGTCGCAAGTTCAAGGCCAGCCTCAGCAATTTAGCAGTCCCTAAGTGAGACCGTGTCTAAAAATAAAAAGGGATGGGGATTTGGCTCAGTAGTTAAGGGCCTATACAATCCCTGGCACCAAAAAACAAAACAAAAACAACGAAGCAAGTCTAAATTAAATTGGAATTATAAGATTGATAAGTTGTTGCAGATGTTACCAGTGCTTAAACTAAATACACAAAAACATTACAACAGACAATACTAACGCTTTGATGCATTTCTCCTTTTTTTGGCTTGATGGTAGGATTAAATTAAGGGACCCTGTGCTTTCTAAGTATATGCTCTACCGCTGAGCTTAATGCCCAGCCCCATTTCTTATTTATTTTCTTTTTAAAAATATTTCTTGGGCTTTGGCTGTAGCTCAGTGGTGGAGTGCCTCCCTTTCACGTGTGAGGCATTGGGTTCGATCCTCAGCACCATATAAAAATAAATAAAGGTATTGTGTCCATCTACAACTAAAAAAAAATTACAAAAAAAAATTCTTCACTTGCATTCAAAGTTGCTTATTCTTATTGAATATAAGTACAATTATGTCATCCCATGTAATTTGGGGCGGGGTATCAGGGTTTGAACTCTGGGGCACTCAACCACTGAGCCACATCCCCAGCCCTGTTTTGTATTTTTATTTAGAGTTGGGCTCATTGGGTTGCTTAGCACCTTGCTTTTGTTGAGTCTGGCTTTGAACTTGAGATCCACCTGCTTCAGCCTCCCAAGCCATTGGGATTACAGGTGCCACTGTATCTGGCTTACCCCATGTAATTTTGGTTTTAATCTTTCACTTATAATCTGCACTTATGTTTTTGCTGGCTGATTTTTAAAAAAATGATCCAAGAGGCCCTGGCCAGGACATTGCATTTTTTCCCATAACCCAATGACTAACCCCCACCCCTGTCAGTGTTCTTCTGTTTTGTTGTTGCACCAACTTATTCATCTGATCTGTTTACTTCTTTATTCTGAATTCTCTTCATGTCCTTTTGATTTTTAGGGTTATACTTTTTATAGATACTTAACATTTTTCTGTCATGGCCTTTTTAAAAATTTTAGGTCTATTTTATGCTAAATAAAATACCTTTATTTAGTTCTGTTAAATGTTTATTTTTTAGTTATAGGTGGATACATTAAAAAATTTTTTGTTATGTTGTGCTGAGGATTAAACCCAGTCCCTCACACATGCTAGGCAAGTGCTCTACCACTCAGCTACAGCCCTAGCCCTGTCATGGCCTTTTTTTGACTTTGGTTTTGACACTTAAGGCTTTGCCAAAGACATTTATCCTCCTTTTATATTACTCATGGTATGTAGTATTATGTGTACTTGGGGTCCTTCAAAAATACTGATGTTTTTAAAAATGAAAAGAAATAATAAATTGAGGTGAAGGTCTTGCTTACTAGATTCAGAATTGCCAACAGTATATAATAATGGTAATTGTGTCCTTTGAAAGCACAGGCAGATTCTGATTTATTTAAAGTGTTCTATCAGGCATAGTGACACACCTGTAATCCTGTTGACTCAGGAGGTGGAAGTGGGAGGATCCCAGGTTTGAGGCAGGCCTCAGTAACTTAGTGAGACCCTGTTGAAAAATAAAAAGGGTTGGGTTCAATATCTAGTACCACCGTCCTCCACCCCCACCCATCAAGTGTCCTGACATTTTGAGGAAAGCATTGTATGGGGATTCCAGGCATAGACTTGCCAGTGTCTAGTGTGATGACTTGAAAACTCAACCTTTTTAGGCATTGTTATTATGAGGTCATAATATATGGTGGTTCTTACAGCTCTGGTTTCTAACTAGCAATTAAAAAATTTTTTATAAGCCAATCATCTGTAGAAAGCCAAGACACAGTTGTCATTAAAATGTGATTATCTATATATCTGAGGTGAACATTTGCCAAGGCCACCTATTAAATTCCAAGGTTGCTATCTTTGCAATGTTAGGACATAAATTAGGGAAAATTGTAAAGTCTTGTTTTTAGTTATTGAAGTTTTTAAGCAAAATTTACTTTGGATAAACTTTGTTATACTTCAGTCTTCAGGTGAAAATATTTGAAATACATAGTTTTTGACATGTTAAGTGCAAAAAAATATGTTTTTCTAATAACTTAATTTGGGCAAGTTACTAGAGTGGACTTACCTGTTTGTATTACGGCAGTGTTATATGCCTAGGTAAAAAATATTTTTTTAAATATCAGGTCTTTTTGGAGTATGTATTATTTAAAACATATAGTTGAGAAAGATAGACAGATCATAGTGAAAAAACATATTCTGAGTTCCTGAATCGCCCATTTTCCCTCCCCAGGTTCTGCTAGTTTCTGTTACCTAGTTTTTTCTAAATAACATTACCTTCTGTATCTTTACAACAAACTACCTATATGCATATGTTCTTTGGGTTTTCTACTCTTATAGAAATAACATATTGTTTATATTGTTCTGGACTTGCAATTTTCATTTAATGTCTTTGTGATCGTTCTTCCTGGCCACAAAAGAAATCATACAGCTGTATGATTGTATGATCTTTCTTTTAAAAACAGTAATTAACAGGGTAGGATCCCAAATAGAGATTTCCTTTCCAGGCCCAGCAAACAGTTTTAAGGTTAACTGTCATTTGTAAGATATTGAATGGTTGTTTTGTTTTGGTTGTGCTGTGGCTCAGACTCAGGGCCTCATGCTTGCTAAGCACATGTGCTATCTGGGCTACCTTACAAACTCCCAAAGATTTTTTTTTTTTTTTTTTGGTACTTGGAATTGATCTTAGGGCCTCCTGCGTGCTAGGCAAGTCCTCTACCATTGAGCTACATCTCTAGCTCTTTTTATTTTGAGACAGGGTTTCATTAAGTTGCTCAGGCTAGTCTTGAACTTTCTCTCCTCCTGCCTTAGCCTCCTGAGTCACTGGGATTATAGGCGTGTGCCACCACACTGGCTAAGAATACTTTTTAACATGAATAAACTCTGAAAAAATGGTCATACAAAGTAACAAACAGTTTTAAGAAATAACAGTATTTTCAGTATTTTTAAAATCTCTCTGTGTCTTTTTCTCTCTTTTTTTTTGTTACGAGGGCTTGAACCCAGGGGCACTTAACCACTGAACCACATCCCCTTCCCTTTTTTTGTATTTTATTTAGGGACAAGGTCTCACTGCATTGCTGAGGCTGTCTTTGAACTCACCATCCTCCTGCCTCAGCCTCTCTAGCTACAATTATAGGTGTGCACCACCATACCTGGCTCTGTTCTTCATTTAGAGTAATGTAATATGTATTTATACTTTTTTATAGTTTCACCATAAATGTATATAACTTCAAATTTTATTGTTTTGTTTTACATGTTACTGAACTTTTTTAAAAAAATATTTTTTAGTTGTCAATGGACCTTTATTTTATTTATTTAGATATGGTGCTGAGAATCGAACCCAGTGCCTCACACGTGCTAGGCAAGCACTCTACCACTGAGCTACAACCCTAGCCCCCATGTTACTGAACTGTTAAAAAATAAAATAATACCTTTTTAGTAATTTGCTTTTATTCATTCAACATACTAAGAGAGTTATATTAATGTGTCAAGTAGTTCATTCTTTTTCAGTGGTGTATGGTATTTCATTGCAAAATAGGAATTCATTGATGGTATTTCATTGCAAAATAGGAATTCATTGTCTTTCATATTTTGAGTATTTTTAGATTTTCAATTTTTTTTCTACTTTTGGCATCAAGGGCATCCCCTTTTATCATTAATTGCTCTTTAACTTAACACAGTCTACCTCCAAATTACACTATCCTACTTTATGTAATACTGGAATATATAAGGATAGATAAATAAGGTCATTCTTACTTGTGTTTCTCTGTATGTAATGTGTTTTCATTTCTCTAATTTCTTTCTCTGCATTTTTAAAAACATTTTCTTTTTATCCTTCTTAAATATTTCTATATGGAGCTTTTGTTGTACCTAAATGTTACTTTTACATTTTCTTGGCTTATATTTGCTTAGTGTTTTGTTGGCTTATAGTTTATTGTGTTAAGGAAAATAGGTGTTGTGTTCCCTTCTTATAGGTCTCTTAATTAACATGTGTTAAGACTATTTTGTTTTGAATGTCATTTTTTTAAAGCATTTTTTGTGTTTTAAAAAATTATTATGTCTTCAGGTCACTAATCTTTTTTGTAGTATTCAGCTGCTTTTATATCCAACCAGTGAATTTTTAAAATTTCTTAAATTTATTTATTTTATGGTACTGAAGATTGAACCTAGGGGCACTCTAACCACTATATTCCTAGCGCTTTTTATTTTATTTTATTGAGATGAGGTCTTACTTAAGTTGCTGAGGCTGGCCTAAAACTTGATATTGTCCTGTTTTAGCTTCCCAAGTAGTTAGAATTACAGGTGTGTGCTACTGCAGCTGGCCCAACCAATGAATTTTAAATTTCACATTTTTTTAATGTCAAGAATTTTTTCTTAAATCTTTTGCTTTTCTTTTGGTGTTACATTTGCTTAAGATAGTTATAAAAATTGTTTTAAGGTTCTTGGTTCTATCAGTCATTTATGTAGATTTATTTTTCTCCTGGTTATGTTTTGTGTTGTACATCTTGACATGTTCAGAAGTTTTTGAGTAGATATTGAATAGTGGGTATTTTTGAGTTGGAAAATTTTGTTGTTCTTAGGCTATTTGGCTTTTTTTCTGGTGGTCATGCTGTTTGAGAAGTATCAGCTTGGGCCTTTTGAATCTTGGTTTTTAGTTTGATTGGTGTGGCTTATTAGAACAAGTTGCCTTTATTAACATAAGGCTCATTAAACTGTGGCTTCTGACCCAGTTTTTGTTGTTCCTATTTTTATACCATCCTTGATCTAAGTGTGTACGTTCTTTTAACAGTTGTTAAAATGAAAGAAAGAATATGTGACAGAGCTGTACATGGCCTACAAAACTTAAAATACTATTTGGCTTTTCATAGGAAAATATTTGCCAACTTTTGTTCTTGGGCTCATTTAGCCCTGCTTTGTGTTCTCTGAGCATCTTCTCAATGACCTGGGTGTTCTAGGAAGACCCTCCATTTTCCCTGGTTAGTACTCAGACATCTCTGTGTCCTGTTTGAGCTTTAGGAATTGTTCGTTTTCTGCCCCTGCATGTTCTTTGCCTGGCATCCTGGAGACAAGCCTTGTGCATTCACAGCTTTGTATTTAGCAGAATACCTAAAGAGACTAGAATTCTCTTTACTTTCAAGTTCTTTTCAATCCAAATTCTAGTTGTCAACAGCTCTCTCAAAGTCCTTGCCCTGTCTTGCCTATATTAGGGAGCCTTCCACACTTTGCTTGGGTTCCTCCTCAAAGTGCCTTCAGCAGAGGCCAATATAATAAATCGCAGTATTTACAACTTTAGTGTTGCTCATTGTCTAAAGTTTGAAAACATTTGTTTTCTATATTCAGTTTTCTATATTCAGTTTTCTGTCTACATGCTCTGGTTTATAACATTTTTATGTGACGCCACTGAAACAAATAGAGTAGGAAAGTCCCAGATTTTCAAAAAGAAAGAAATTGTTCTTGGTCAGTAAGATACTGCAGCACAGGTAAGTCTTTAGCTGAATAGAATTTTGACTTAGGAGTCAGGGTGCTGCTCCTGACTATACTGTTGACTTCTAGATACTAGAACATTGGTTGCTTTCTGTGTAGCAGTTTGGCCTCTTTTAGTTAGGTATGTACATGGAAAGGTGACAAGAATTCTTGTCTTGATGTCAATGTGTAACCTAACTTTTTAAAAGTTAACATATTTTAGATCTAAAACTTTAAAAGCCTGTTTTATTTTGTAATTTATTTTAATATTTAACCTTTACCAGTTATTAAATTATAGTTTTGGCTACTTAGCACTTGCCCACTTTAATCTTAGCCTCCAGGTCTTGAAGTCATATGTTCATTTCAGGTTTTCTGCTTTCCTTTCTCTCTTATGTCAGAGTAGAATATGGCAAACCAGTTCTACATGGAATAATGAAGAATGGTTGGTAGAAACCAAATGGATTTCTGTCCTGCTTAGTGGACAGCAATTAGGAATTCACCATCTCAGGGTTCATTCTAGTTGTCTTTTGTTCCTTCCTTGTACCTGTTTTCTCTGATAGTGAGAATCTTATCTCCTGTAGTACTGACTTGATCATTTCTTCTGTTTGTAATCCATCTCTCTTTGTTGTGCCTTCGACCCTTCTCTCTTCACTCCACTTGGACTCTGGCTCTTGGGGGCAGTCTGTCCCTATTCATGCATAACCTGATCTGAGCCTCCTCTACTTTCTCACCAGAGTTCACTAGCTCAGCCACACCCACTGACTTTAGAACTGAATTGTTCAAGGAGGGAAAAGATAAAGCAGACATTTATGATTAATGGACACTTTTCAAATGTGATTTATCTTTTATTAATGGCAGTATTCACCATGCTTACTTTGAAGCAGGAAGAAGGCATTGGAAAATTTTTCTTCTATTGATAAATAAAATTTCCATTTAAAAACTTTTGAGTAGTATCAAACTCTAAGAAATATAATGTATAGAGCTATTGAACTTTTCTCTCCTACTTTAAGAAATCCATACATAACAAATATAGGTTGTGGGTATAGCTCAGTGGTAGAATGTGTGCCTAGTGTACAGAAGACCCTGGGTTTAATTTCTGGCACCAGAAACAAAGACCCTACCACCACCACCACCACATACATGCACCATCATGTTTTTTTTGTTTTTTTGTTTTTTTAATATTGGTTTAGTTGTAGGTGGACACAGTATCTTTATTTTATTTATATGTGGTGCTAAGGATCAAACCCAGGGCCTCACACGTGATAGGTGAGCGCTCTGCTGCTGAGTCACAACCTCAGTCCCCATTTGAGGGTGATTTACAGTTCTCTTGAACCTAGGTGGACCAGTTTCTGCCTAGGGTGATATTCCTTCTTTCATCAGTCTTTTTGTCTCTCCCTACAATTTTTCTACATAGTTCACCTCTGGTACTACATGCCATCAGGTTCTAGAGTCTATGTTATGACTGAAATCTATGAAAGACTTGGTGCCATTCTTGGCTTTCTGTTTTCTTTATGACTTAAAAAGTTTAAAGTATTTTTGGTGTGTGGTTCCTACCTCCCTTCTTTTCCTATAGATTTCTCCTATTTTTACCTTTGGGGAATAGGAAGTCAGGGTTATGATGAAATTGAACAGAATATATCCTGTGGAGTGCCATCCTCATGCTTTATTCAAAAATTAGAAATTTGAAGTGCTCAGAAGTCAGAAATTTCTTAAGCCTGACGTGACTTTCAAAAAAGTTTTGGATTTTGGAATCTGAAGTGTTTTCAGATTTTAGAAATTTTGGATTTTGAATATTTCCATAGATTTCACTCCATAAGAGCCAAATATGCAAATATTCCAAAATCTGAAAAACTCTAAACTCTGAAACATTTTTTCAGTCCTGGGCATTTTGGATAAGAGATACTCAACCTTCAGCCTGTATTTTTATTTTCTGTATTGAGTATTTTTCTGTGGTACAGTTTTTTCCACCAAATGGCAAGAAGTTTTGTTAGCCCTTCCTTCATATCATTCATATCTTTCTATTGTAGCAACTTGCTTTAAGCTACTTGAAAATTGTGAGAGTAGAAAATGTCTCATTCTTCCATTCCTGTGACACCTAACCTAGTTCAGTGCTTAAGTACATGTTTAATAGATGAATGGGGAAAATTAGCCTATATATGAGGTCTGATTGACATTTGTATCTTCAAAGTCATTTTTTTAATACCTGTTTCCCATTATTATGTAGAGCAAATAGGTTTAAAAAAATCTGTTGAACTTGTCTTACCTAAAATGTTAAGATTTGGTTACTGGTTTTCTCTTTTTCTGACAGGCAGTTTGTCACAGTTTGTTGGTTATCCCTGCCCGGAGTCAGAGCTTTGACATCCTGCAAAGTGCCATCAGTAAGCATTTGGTAAATATCCTTAAAATTTTTTTTCTCTTAAAAAATAAAACCAATTCAGTAGCTAAGATTTGAGTTTGTCAAAGTCGAAAGAGACAGTGTTTGGAATTCTAAGCTTAAGGATAGCATTGCCTCTAACAGCATTATACAATTGCTGAGAACTGAGAAATCCTGTTATTTCTAGATGTTACTAAGTAATTCTGTGACCTTGGGAGAAATTCCTTCTTTTCCTTTCTTCATCTATAAAATGAGGGTCCATAACATACTTTAGTTCTCTTTTGATTTGTGATGCTCTTGTAATTTACATGTGCATGGTTTTTGTGTATTAGGAACCCAGCAGATAGACCAGAGTCTGAGTTCCACTTAGGTAGTTTGGGTTCTAAGTCTTGGTCCCTGGGAGCAGTGTGATCAATATTGAGACTGACTTCACTTACCCATGGGTGTCTTTTGTCCCTATTAGTATTAACTCAGAGAAGGCATATCTCCTTTGTTGCTTTTAATTTGCTACAACTTTAATCTTTAGTTTTTTTATAATGTGTTATAGTGCAAGGGAGAATTCTCAAATTTTATCTTCCTAAAAACTCACTTGTTTTTGTAATTTTATAGGCACATCCATAACCCCCTTTTTCTCCTTCAAAATTTTATTTCTCTTGAATTAGAACAGGGTAATTCTTTGAATTCCTGGTACTTCCTTTTTTTTTTCTTCCTGCTGTCAAACTTGCAATTCTTATACCTTGTATCATCAGAGATGCCTACCATGTTTTTTTTTTCCTGTTGCCACCTCAGAAGGTTATGCTTTCCTTTGACTATATTCATTATCCTAGTAAAAGATCAATATGCCAGCCAGGCTTGGCCACCATTTTCAGACAGCCTAATGGAGGAGATTAAGTCCTCAGAATTTCCAGGCTTTTAAAATGATTACGTGATAGTAGTTTTCAGGAGATTGAAATCATGTTTCTGTACAGTTACAAGTTAGATTTTACCTTTATGACAGTGTAGTCTAGGTGAATGAACGTACCATAATGAGCCTTATTTGGCCTTCCAGGGTTTCTTGACTGCAAAGCAGTCAAGTGTTATGAATAGTAATATCTTATATCCACTCCTCTAATGGTATTTTCTTTTTATCTGAATGGCTAAATCAGAAGGCAGGAGAAGACTAAATGTAAAATGAACTCTGTACATTTAATTACCTGGAATGGAATATGGTACCAAATTCCAAGAGTTTTCTAGTTGGTAAAGTCAAAAGTTTTTAACTGTGATTATTGATGTCAAGGTTTTCTTTGGATGCATGAAATAATCCTTTTAAATAATGTTTTGATGAGCAGTAGAACTTGTAACATGGAAGATTTTAGATTTTGTCCTAAAGGGGAGGCAATGGATTTCATTAATCATATTTCTTGGGCTCAGTGGTAGAACAGTTGTCTAGCACACTTGAGGCCCTGGGTTCCATTCCTAGTGCTGCTTATTCTCTTCAAAGTTATTTGACAATTAAATTCTCAAAGGAAAACATGACCTTTGGGTGCAGCAGGTGGTGTATGTTTTGTGTATGCTAGTTTTTAGTAGAAGCGTTATAAGTTTGATATTCCAGTTAACAGATTTTGGTTTTATTTGGGTGATGGGTACTTCTGTAAAGAGGTAATTAATCTCATTTTTCTCTGCTTAGGTTGGGTTGACTGTAATTCCAGACAGCACGGCCGGCTGTGTTTTTGGTGTTATCTGTAAGCTCCTGGATCATACGTGTGTAGTTAGTGAAACTCTACTGCCATTTCTGGCTTCTTGTTGCTACAGTCTTCTTTATTTTCTGCTCACTCTAGAGAAAGGGGAAGCAGAACATCTAAAAAAGAGGTAATAGTTTTTTTGTGTGTTTGTTTTGTTTTTTAACCTTAAGTTTTTCCTTTTCTGCCTTTCTCCCCAGATAAATAAATTAGAGAGGGTGAATTAAATTAGATTTTTAGAAATACTGTAAATTCTCTTTTAGAGAGTTTGTGTAAATCTAGCTTGTCTTTGCTTTGTTCTTTCATGAATCCTCTGTGTGTTGTAGTGAGATTTTTTAGTTTTTTGATTTTCCTTTATAAATTTTATAAGTTAGTTTCTTGAGCGCTTTCCCTTATTAACATTGCTGTGGGTCTAGCAAGATAAAAAAAATTCTATTCTTAAGAGGATGGGCTATTACTACAAGCCTTTGTATTTTGTTTTGGGCTTCATTAGAGCTTCCACAGTGGAATATAAAATTCTTGGATTTATGAAAATTGTTCTAAGATGCTGGTGATTTTAATTAGCCAGTACTTTTGCTCTTAGGTAATATTCAAGCTAGACTTTGTAGGATAGTTTGTAAAATTCCACTTCAGTTTAAAAACTGTTCCCTTGTGTATATTCTTATACTTAATAAGATTCATTGTAGGTTATTTTTTTAAAAAATTTGGCAAGTGAACAAATAGGAGAAAGTAAGTTCTTTAATTTGCTGCTAACATTTTGATGTGTGCCTTTTTGGGGTGTGTGTGTCTCTCTCAATTTTTGTTCATTTATTTATTTTTGGTATTGGGAATTGAACTTATTGGCACTTTACCATTGGGCACATCCCCAGTCCTCATTTATGAGAAAAGGTTTTGTCAAGTTGCTGAAGCTAGCCTCAAACTTGAGATCCTCCTGCTTTCACCTCCCAAGTTGCTGGGATTTATAGGCATACACCATTGAGCTCGGCTTTTTAAACATTTAAATGCCATGAAAATGTATCGTACATACTGATTGTATAACATACCTATATACTTTAAAAGAGTATACTGAATCTTTTTTTAACTGACCCCTAGGTTTAGAAACAGAATATCATCAATACATTCAGTTTCATGCACCCTCCACAGTTATATTTCTCTTCTGCCCCCACCCCTAATCACTTTTGTGTTAACTTTTTGACTTTAAAAAGAAAGGGTATTTATAAGAATCACATGTGTACATACTTTACGGGGAGGAGTTCTGATTCAGTGTCACTTGTGAGATTTCATATTTCATTCAGTTTTTCCCCCCCTCTACTAGGGGTCAGTCAGTTTCTCAGAAGGGTCAGATATTAAATATTTTAGGTTTTATGGGCCGTGTCTCAACACTGCTGGTAGTGTGAAAACTGCAGTGGATAGTATGCAGAGCAATGAATGTGACTATGTCTTAATTAAATTTACAGAGGCTGTTGGCTGGGTTTGGTTTTGGCAGTAATCACCTGACTGCTATACAGTATTTTGTTATATTAATGTACCATAATTTACTCATTTTACTGTCTATGCTCATTGATTTTTTTTTAGTGTGTGTGTATATGTATAGAAAATGTGTATTTCACTGTAAATACTCTATAAATACACTATAAATTGACATAATGAACATAGATTTGATATTCTCATCATCAGACTTTATGTCTGATGGATCAAGAAAAGTTTTTATAAATCTCAAGGAACTTCTCAAGGTTCTAAAGATTTTATAAGATCTTTACTTATGCACTGTGTATATTGTCATTTGTCACTTTCTGTCACTTGAAATACAAGCTCCTTTATTAAACACTGTCATCTGATGTTTCATAGATCTTTTGTACTTTCTTAGAGAAGAGTAGCCTGCTTTGACTTTATGTGGCAGGATGCAACTTGTTGGCCTGTTGAAAGTGCCCAGTTTTATATGGATATTGGCCAAGTTGTTAACACCCCTGGACCCCAAGATGGCATTAGTCAGAAGAACGTGCTTGTAGCCAGAGTCTAAAATACTTAAAATTCCCTTTACCATTGAAGAAGGTATTTGTAAGATCACAAAAGGTAAGAGTGCCCAAATGACTGAGAACCTTTGATTTTACAAATACTGGCCAAAAAGTCAGGCTTCACTAATTTTAAATTGTTCAGAACTTTTCACCAAACCTTTGTTACTAATGAAAAAATTTGTTGTTATTCTGAGTCCTCTTAGTTTGTAGGTTAGTAATCTTAAATTTTTATTTTCTCTTCAACTTTGTGTTGTAAGTTGGGATTTGTCCTACAGTACATTGTAATTTATCCTGCTGGAGACTTGGTGTGCTCCTTCATTCTGAAGACTAGTTTTTTCTTCTTCACCCTGGAAACTTCTGTTGTTAGTTCTTGATTATTATCTCCTCCTATGTTTCTCTTCAGTTCTTTCAAAAACTACTTTTACTTGTAGAGAGTGTCTCATTCTGCCTTTGCCTCTTAACAGTTTCCACTTTGCTAATTCTTTTAGCTTTCCCTTTGAGCATTTCTTTCATTTAATATTGTTCAGTTTTCTTTTGGATTTGTTTCTAGTTTGGATTTTTGCTATTCTTGTTTGCTTATGGTTTATTGGTTAAAGCTCCTATCAGTTTGTTCTTTATCTTTTTTTCCTCTGCTGTGGGGAATTCTCCCTCAATTTGGAGAACAAGTGGGGCTCTGGAGATTGTCTTTCACAAGGTTGAACTAACTCCTGTGCCTTTTCTGTAAATGTGCCTTTTAAAGAGTTTTGTAGTTTGTGGAGGCCTTCCCATGGGATAGTTGAACACTTGGATTTTCCTGGCTTCCCACTGCATGTAGGGAGCCCAGTTCAAGCTCTCTGCCTGCTATAATTGGGGTCTGAGCTGTCAGCTTCCAGCACTATTGACTGGAAAATTCTATCCCCCAAATCGCACATTGTTGTGTACCCTGTTGGGTATCTCTGAATTCTTTCACTGTTTCTGGCATGTAGAAGTTTCACCTATTTATGATTTTACATCCACTTCAATTTACAAAAGTAGAAAATGAATTCAGTCTTGTGCTACATAATGAGGTTTCTCTCACTGAGACCTGTGTATGCAGTAGTGGTCCCCTAAGATGTGGAGCTGAAAAATCCCTATCACCTAGTGACACTGTAGCCATTGCAAGCAACATTGTAATGCAACACATACTTTTCATTTGTGGTGATACTGGTATAAGCAAACCTACTGCACTGCCATGGTTTAAAAGTATAGTACGTACAATTATGTATAGTATAGTACTTCATAATAGATAGCTATGTTACTGGTTTATGTTTAGAGAACATTCCTGTTTAAAAAAAAAAAAACTAAAACAGTATGCTGGCAGCAGCCTCATTTTTCTTGTGTTTTTTCATCCATCTCTGGACTGCATTCAACATTGGACCATTACAGGAGTAACTTGTAAATATCTAAGGGCAGGTATTATAAATTCAGTTGGAACCAAAGTAGCTTCCTTTGTTCTTCTTCCCTAGATGGTATGATCTTTACCTCTATGCCTGTACCTCAGTATTAGCTATGTCTACAGTCTGGTTTACTCTTTTCTCCCTGCATGTAGCTTTGCTAGCCTGACTGCATCAGTTAATGGACTGAATAAGTGCCCTTTAATTAAGGGGGTCTGTTTACCTAGAGTGGATTCCTTATCCGCCTTAGTTGTCATTGCCATATGTGAAGTCAGGAAAGTTAGTCATATGGTGAAGGGCCCGTTCCACCTAGACCTAGAGGGTAGTAAGCTTCTCTTAAAAAAGATTGGGGACTGGGAGGGTTGTACACTTTGGAACAGAAACTGCAACAGACTAAGGTCAGAGCCTTTAGCAGTCTGTAGACTCGTCCCTTCAAATAGGTGTTGCTCCATTTAATTGACACTCTTCTAGAATGTGGTTAGACTAACTACAAGTTCATATGTCTCTACCATAAAACTTTTTTGCTCTTGCTCTATAAAGATATGAAGAGAATGATGTTTGTTGACATTTGGATTTACCATTTCTGGCCTTCCATGATGTATTGTTGACAGTAATGGTCCCCTCACTGGCTGCTTTGTGAGATCTATTTTGGCTCCTGATGAGCACCCTACCCCCCATAAATCTGCTCCTTCCTAAGAAATTAAACAAGTTCAGAATCTAGGTCATAGACTTAAAGTTTTGTGTATTTCTTTTCTTCTTCTTCTTCTTCTTTTTTTTTTTTAAACCAGTGGGGCATTCTTATTCTTCTGATGTCTTTTACATTGTATAGCAGTTGAATAGTGTCCAGTGTTAGATACTGGGGCTTCGAGAATGTCTTGTTAAATCCAGGAAAGTGCTGGTTGCTAAGCTTCCTGGAACCCACAGAATAGGTGAGAACAGCTAATTCTTCATTGAATTTATACTTACTTAGTTCTGATTAAACCCAGTTCTTATTTATGATGATTTCTGGTGTTTTATCAAGAAATGCTAATCTCTTAAAAGACCATTTCAATTTTTGGGAATGTGAAAGGAACACTTTTCCTGTGTTGGCTCACTGACTGACTTCTTTTTTAATAGGGACAAGCTATGGGGGGCCTGTGTCTCCATCCTGGCTCTCCTGCCTCGAGTTCTCAGGTTGATGCTGCAGAGCCTGCGTGTGAACAGAGTTGGGCCTGAGGAGCTGCCTGTTGTGGGCCAGCTACTTCGCCTGCTGCTTCAACACGCACCCCTCAGGACTCACATGTTGACCAATGCCATCTTGGTACAGCAGATCATCAAAAATATCACGGTAAGAAGCATAACAAGAGTAGGTTCATGGGACAGGTAAGGGTGGGGTTCCTGCACCTGGATTGGGTTCTGTAGTTAAGCCCAGTGTGGTGATTGCTTAGGGCTTCCCTGCTATACAGCACCTGACTAGGACTTAACTAGTACTTTAAGCCTTAAAGTACACACACTTAATGAAGGTGGCACCAGGAAGTTTCCAAAAAGGTAGGGTCATCAGAGTCATTCCTACTTGGACTCTGTTATTTAACTGGGATCATTTGGCAATTTTTTCCCCTCTTACCTGAATAGGCTTGTTTTCTTGTCTGTCAAAAATGGAAGTAATGTCATTTTTTGTGTGCCTTTGGGTTTTGGTGACCATAAATGAGATTATCCAAGTACCGTATTTAGTTTACCTGACATTTTTTTGCTCACTAAATGTTAGCCGACATTAAGGAAATTCTTTAGTAGCAACTTCAGGCTGATTTCTAATCACTTATTTCATTGGATAGGAGGAGATAGTAATCAGCTCTGCCTCCTTGGTGGCTCTTGCCTTTAGCTACATCTATTTTGGGAGGTAGTTTTATCTTCTAGGATTCCTTTTATGTTTCTGTTTAAGAGGGTTAAAAGGTGTTTTGCAGAGGTGTTTGGGGTTTACTCATTGAGACATACAATCTGTTATATTTTGGAATAGTGTTTGTAGGAGTAATGAAAATAGCAATGGCATAATTCAGAACCCGTAGAAGGAAAGAAAAGTCAAGAATTTGAATTATTCCCATATGGGAGAATCAGCCTACCTCTTGATAGATAGAAATTGTCAGAATTATTCTCAGTTGTTGTTAATGCAAGATCATGAGACACTAGATGACAAAGGGAGGGAATCACGGGTATAGGAGTGGTTGATGGTGAAATTTCATTAGTTCTCAGCATATACACTAGGAAATAGGCTAATAAACCAGTAATACCTGAGGACATAACTGACTAGGAATTTTCAAGGTCTGTGGTAATGCCCAATTAGTAGTTCCTTTTTTTTTTTTTTTAATTTTATAGGTGGGGGATACTGTTGGCTAGACTTTGAGAAATCATGTTTCGGTGTGAAAAGTACTATAAGGTGACTTTTAATATAATTCTCAAATTACTCTTGTTTTTCTCTGCAGACACTGAAGAGTGGAAGTGCTCAGGAGCAGTGGCTCACAGACCTACATTATTGCTTCAGTGTGTATATCACTGGGCATCCCCAAGGGCCCAACGCGTTAAGTACAGTGTATTGAAGAGGCGTTGTGGTACCTACTGTTTGAAATTGTTTATTCACATCTATCTTATTTTGAAGAGAAACTGATGTAATAGATGTTTGTCATTAAAGCCAAACTTTTAAAGAAGTTTTTGAATCTTCCTTTGCAAAGCAATGTTTGTGAGTTCCCATTGAAGCTTATGCTGGCTTCTGGATTAGTAGATATACATGAGATGCCTGGTTACAGGTAGAAATAACATTTTGCATTTCAGAGGAACTGAATATTTACAGAATAGAAGTATAGTACCTTCTATTATTTATCAACATACTAGCAAAAGTGTTGTGATCCCAATGAGGTCAATCTCATTCTTAATTTTGAAAATAATAAGTATTAAATTAAAAATTGAGGTAATTAAATTAGGTAAACACATTGCTTTTTATCTCGTAAGCACGGGGATGATACTGATCTTAACAAAAGTGACTTAAAAAAGCCATGAACTCTAAGTTTGTGCTTCCTCTCTGCATCCCCACAGCAGTCTTTACCCTATAAAATGTGAAAGAGCCCACAGTCACCAGATTTCATTTATATCAGGTGTTCTTCGATCTAGAATGTGTGTAGTTTTCCCTGCCAGCAATAGAAGGCATTTTGAGAAGCTTGTTCACCTCTGTAAGTTGGTCAGAAAGTACAAGTGGGATGTCGAGTCCTGAGTTGGCACCTTGGTACATGAGATCTGGCTTATAAACCCTACCTGACTGACTCCTTGATCCTGACAGGCTGGTGGTGCTAGGCAGTGAGGCGGCCATTCAGAGAGGACATGGCCCCAACCTGTGGCCTTCAGAAACTAACATGGGAACTGGAAAATGTAAGGAGTTAACAGAATGTACTTAGTTCTTTTTTTATGAAGTTTCTAAATGCAAACACTGGGACATAATTCTGATATAAAATTTAGGACTGATAATGTTGGAGTAATAGGAGGTGATATCTATCAGAAAGTTTGTTTTAGTAGATTCCAGGCAAGTAGTAAGATGAAGACGGCTGCTGGGGGTGTAGAGAGGGAGACAGGTTCCCCGTCTCATTTAGGTTTATCACTTGAACCAGGAAACGAGGCCTGTAGTAGCTAGCTGTTATAAATCCCAGCCCGGCAGCCCCTGCAGTGCTCACCACCCTAGTTTTTACTTACGTTACTGATAATTATCAATTCTCATTTCTAGCTGTGCTGTGATGAAGGCACACAGCTGGGCAGTATGCATGGACATAGTCCTGGTCCTCTCAGTGTAGGCTGAGATGATTTACAAATTAGCACTTGTAGAGCAGAGGAAACGCTGGATATTTTCTTTCAGTTATGACATTTTCAAGGTAATAAGGCTTTAGGCATGGATATTAAAGTTTTCCCAAAATGTAAGACAGTCCATCAACAGAGAATCAGAATTGCATAGCTATTCACCTTTCTCCACAGGCCATCAAAGCTTTGGTTTGTTTTTTGATTTTGCAGCTGATTGCAGGTTATAAGAAAAGTTCTTCGATCTTCCACTGTTCTCAAGGAGATGTATGCATTGCAAATTGCTCACTGTTAAAAACAAATACCAGATAAATAGTCAAGTTAATTTTAGTGCTGAAGGGAAGACTTCACTGATGCTAAGGGAAAATAAGTTTGTGCTATCCCTGGAGCCAAATAAGTTGATGGGCCAGTGTACTTCAGAGGCAGGGTGATCACTGGCCTTGCATTTCTTCTACTCTCAAAAATATGGAACATTTCTTGAAGGAAACACCTGCATTGGGAGGGAACAGGTGTTTTAAGGAGCTGGGACTGGAACTTTTGGTCTTAAGTCTACCTGGAATAATTAGTGTTCTCTCGTTGTGTCTCATGACACAGTGCATCCTTACTCATATTCATGTACCATCTTTTAGTTCCCTTTCTTTTTTGTTTCAGAAGATTTGAAACCTATTCATATTCCTGAAGGTTAATAGACTGATAGACTAATAGGCATATCAAACTCAAAATGGATTTTAAGAGGACTTTTTATGACTTAGAAATAATAAATTTGTAGGCTGCCACAGTCAGAAAACATGATAACTGACAAATGAGGATACTGAGAACTCATGGTTGGGAGACTTTGCTGCAGCCATATTGCTATATTTTGCTCTTAACCCTGGAAAAATAAAAGCAAATATGAGGGCTAAGTTTTAAAAAGTATAGAACATGTCTTTATTTTTCTCTCCTGGTTTTACAACTGCAACAAAATTATTTTTAAATGAATTAACTGCTTTTGGAACTCCTGTGTTTTTGGCTACCCCCAATATAACTGAAATTATCACCTGCATACCCCTGTACAAGATGGCAGAATATACTGGATTCAACAGGGGTTCCATTAGCAATGTTCATGTAAGCTATGATATTCCATTCACTGGTGTGGAATGTTACAGGAAGCTCTTTCATTTTTAAAGAAATGATCCCTGGTATGTATGTGTCAGTAATAGGCTATGTTGATAGTCTTTGTGGGTGGTTTGCAGCAGCACTGTGAAAGACTGGAGAAAGCAGGGAGTTTATCTGTCTCCTAAATGGATGTAGGGCAAATAGCCTGCAGAGACTACATTTTGATATATTTTTCTGTTTCTTCCTTTTTGAAGTGGTAGAAGAATTATAAAACTTCAGCATGGCATCTCCCTAAGCCAGAGGGCAGGAACGACATATTCAGTCGTCAAATAGTTAACCATCTACAATGCACCAAGTAATTTTCTGGAAGTGAACAGAACATAGGCAAAATCAGAAAATTTATAGCCCTATTACATTCTCAAGGCAAAAAAGTGATTTTTCTTTTTTTTTTTTTTTGATGCTGAGTATCAAACCTAGTGCTTCATGCATGCTAGGCAAGAGTTCTACCATTGAGTCACATGCCCAGCCCTGAACTAACATTTTTAATTCAAAGTGAAAAACAAAGTTAATGTTCTCTCTTTTGGTTTGTTACTTGATTACAAAATTCACAAACTTGTGTATATATCCAAGTCACACTCACTTTATGGATATTATTTCATTTGTAGACATGTTTTCTATATAAAACAGACTACAGCTAAACTGTACCTAGTAGCTCTGCTTGACCAGCTTCATTAACTGGTTGATGCTTCATGTAGGTGGGTTTAGCCTTGACAAAACGTATGTTCCCTCCAAGTTCAGGGTAGGGAAAGATTCTCTTTTCTGATTTCAAACCAGTCAGAAATGTGTGCAGGACAAACAAGATGCTTATTATGTAAAGTCCTAATAAACCATTAAGATGCTTTGAATTTGTTTACTCTGTACCCTCACTAAAAACCTTTCATACGCATTCGTTGTTTAAGAATTTCTGGCAGTACTGGATTTGCTTCTCTCTTAAGTCAGAATTAAAACTGATCTGATTATCTTTACTAATATTATATAGATGAAACTTTCTGGTAGTTCTGACAGTTCTGTTGAAATATTCTTCAGTCAAGAAAAAAGAAGGCCTTTTTACATAGAACTGTGAGGTTTGATTACTTTGAAAGTTTTTACTATCCCACCCACCACTTCCCTGATCAGCCTGCCTGGGTTACATGAGTTACCTAACTTATTAAAGGATTGGCAGTAATTACTCTGTCCCCCCACCTCCAGATTTTCCCCTCATCAAAATCTAAATGAATGCTAAAGTTCATGCTGACAGTCATTGTTCACCTTCCCAGCTGCAC
Organism: Marmota monax; assembly: GCF_021218885.2. Taxonomy (NCBI): domain Eukaryota; kingdom Metazoa; phylum Chordata; class Mammalia; order Rodentia; family Sciuridae; genus Marmota; species Marmota monax. The sequence continues at coordinate 2,114,026 of NW_026695243.1, forward strand.
TCTGTTCTTGCAGGATGACTGTGTGGATCAGGGTCAGGGCCATGGGTTGCCATAGCCACTGTGAGATACACTGGACCTGGCATTAGCTGCTGACAGCACTGAACTTATCACCCATTTTTAATGCTGGCGTGAAGGAAGGGGCACTAAGTAAAACTCTCTTGTCTTGTGGCTGCAAAGAAAGCTGCTGAGCTCTCGAATGAAAGTGTACCTTTGAGCCTGAGTGCAGTGTCCTGTTTATGGTGTTCTTCCCACTTTTGGCAAGGAAATGGAGGATCTTCTTGACACCAAATGGGCCAAGGACTTCCAACATTGATTTGAAGAAAGTATTTTTGTAAATGAAAAAGTATGTAAAAATGATTAGTGATAGCTACCATTTATTGTTTCTACTGAAGGTAATGTTAATAGCTTTCAGTTGTGAAAATAATTTGCCTCGGGCTAGGGATATAGCTCAGTTGGTAGAGTGCTTGCCTCACATGCACAAGGCTCTGGGTTCTATCCTCTGCACAGAAAAATAGTAATTTGCCTCATAGAGACATATATTGGCTGTGATAATCCCATAAAAGGGGGATAAGAAAACTGCATTCTTGAAATGACTTTGGAAACCCTGGCCACCTCTCTTCTAATGTCTCCTGTATTTGGGAATGAAACAAGAAAAACCCTTCACATGTTCTCTCCCCCTGCTTCATGATGCCTTACCTGAATTGAGATGCAGAGCAGGAGGGGCTCTGGAAAGTCTTGTAGGATGATGTACTTTTCCTTCCAGAGAACAACCTGAAATCAACCAACAACAGTCATCTATCTTTGACCAATAGCAGTGTGGCCTGACCAAATTATGAATTCCTCATTGAGGAAAGGGCTTGAGCTACCAAGATACAGTAGGTATGGCATGGAAGTGCAGATTGTTCCTTATCTGAAATGTTTGGGAGCAGCAGCTTTACAGATTTAGGGGCAACTGCATAGACTTTACTGGATGGGCATTCCTAATCTCCGATCCCAAGTCTGAAATTTTGGGCTGCTCAATCTGTATCGTGTAGGTTCAGAGCCAAAACCTGAGATTTTGTTGCGTGAACTACACAAGATCTTTCTAAAGGTGCTTGGCTTTTTTGGTAGGAAGTTAGCCAGAACTGTTCTCTGCTAAGTTTATTTGGATGAGCTCTTTCCAGAACTAAAAATGCTTCTGTTTACAGCAATTTATCTGCTGAACAAGTATTCACTATAGTGGATGGGTCTCAGGCATTCCATAGATGAGCAACCCTATACTACCTTAACATAGGAAAGGTCAAGGCAAGGCAGACAGGGTATGAGTCTGGAGTTGTCCCAGTGGGTAACGTAAGTTGGGGAATACTCGAGCAGAGCTGTGGAGAGGTTCAAAGGATGAGACTGTCAACCAGGGAGCCTAGTGAAGAATCTTTTGGAAGGCTCTCTGAGCTGTGATGCTAGCTAGAATGCCTCATGAAACCAAGTATGACCCAGAATTGCTTGGAGGCAATAAATGGGGTGCTAAAATTTTATGCTCAGAAGTAGAATAAGGAAGCTTTCTGAATGGTGGTGTGCCCAGTGTAATTAAATCCTATTTCAGATTCTGCCGTGGCACTCTGAGGGTGGCACTCAGGTGGTATACTACATAGCCCAGAAGGACATTTACCATAGATCTGCTTGAGCACTGAGTGCCTGGTAGACTTGGTGCCTGAGATGCCCTTGGATGGGCTCTTGGGAACCCTGATGACTGCCACAGTCTTTGGGAGCTTTACTTCCAGTTCTCTTCTCCAAACCTGGAGGAGCAATGATGTGCACTCACGGCTCCATTTGTGCCCGTCTCCAGCTCCAGGCTGCTTCCTGTTCAGCAGGTGGGACAGGTGCTTTCTGAGCCGGTAGCTGGTGGGGCCGGAGGAGAGGAGAGGCTTAAGGTCACAGTATAAAGAAGAGCAAACTTCTTTCAGCTTCCTAGAAGCTTTAGGAACAGTACTTGTGAAACTCCTGATTTCAAAGGTGGCATATTGAATTTGAGTTCTATCTCTTCCCATCATGAAATACTAATTGAACTAGGATTCATCAGATGAGTCTTTGCCCTCAGGGAGAAACACTATGCAAAACCTAGGAGCTGGGCACATGGGGACAGATGTGATGGTTTGGTAGGCTTCCCAGGCTGCTGTGCACTGTGCTGTGTGTAGGAGCTTCCCAGGCAGAGGAGGGCACTCTGGGCAGCAGAATCAGCATGGACGGACGTGAGGCTGGCTGCACTGTGGAAGGAGCCGGCATCTGTTGAAGATCTGCATTCCAGGCACACTCCCTGTGATTTAAGGGGCTGTGAGGCAGACCTTCCAAGGTTCAGAAAAGCAGAGTAACACAGAAAGTGACACGGCTAGAGCCAGCAGAAACCAGCATTCTGCATCAGTACTATCTGGCCCAACTGCCAAACACTGCTAAGGACTTTGTCTGATTTCCATACATAATGGAGGGACTCACAAAGGGTTAAAGAAGAGTGGCAGCCAGGTGCAATGGCACATGCCTATAAAGCCAGTGATTTGGGAAGCTGGGGCAGGAGAATAAGTTTAAGCCCAACCTGGGCAACTTAGGGAGACCCTGTCTCCAAACATAAAAAGGCTGGGGATGTAGCTCAGCGGTAAAGTGCCCCTGGGTTCAATCTGCAGTACCAAAAAAAAAAAAAAAAGTGGCAAAGGTAAAAGCTGCTTTTTTACTAAGAACATTCTGCTGGGGAGTGGAGCTTGGAGTGGGGAAAGATGGACAGAGGAATGATGGCAGTATTTACATCTAGTCTTTACTTGATGGTTTTTATCCCACGTGTACCCAAACTTACTGACAAGCGCAACTGTTTGGAACCCTGTGAGGGAGAGCTGCATCCGTGCACTGCATCTACTACTCCCAGCGAGCCTAGAGGAGCAGCAGGCCCATGCATGATGCTAGGACACACCACATGGGAGAGAGTCTTCTCAAGTCTGCTAAATATTTGCAGTGCTTGGTGCAGCCCTGCCTCCTTTACCAAAGGCTGATTTCGGCAACCAACATGGTTCTTCCTTTCTTTTCCTGGAGAGTGACAAATCATAGTGTCCCTCAACTAGAATATGTTCCACCTTTCTAAATGGCCAGTATTAGAGAACTATAGAGATGGGGCACTGCTGTTCCATAATGGTTTCTTACGTTAGAGGTGCTGGGTGTCTCCCCACCCTCTGCACTTTGGGGAGGCCCAGGTACTGGTTGAGACTGTGGGGAGCTTCAGCTTTTAGTGGACACAGCTCCCCCGATCAGCTCTGGTATGGAGACTGGATTGGCATCCAGGAAACTCTTAAGGTTCTTGGGGCAGAGGAACAGGCCTCATTCTCCCTCCTTCAGGAGAACAGATGCCCCTGGACTGTGGGAAATTCAAACATGCCCCATAGTCCATGGGGTCAGGGCTCTTCCTGCTGTCCAGTCTATCCTTGCTTCTTTATCTCAGAATATGCTGGAGAGAGCGGACAGAAAGGGGCTTCCACATATTAGGTGATGTTTTGAACAGCAGCTTTCCAGCTTAGCCTGTCCAGTACCTGATTTTAGTTTTTATAATAGTCAAGTCTTAATTGGTAATAAAACTTCACACTTAATTTTCAGACTAGGTTTCATTTTCTTGAGGTCCAAGGTCAATCTGCTCACCCATTGATGCCTATTTTCCAGCTCACTTTCTCCGTCCTTTTCATGTCTCCTATAAAGACAATCCATTCATTGAACACTAAGTGCCACGACCTATCCCCTATGCTGTCCCTCACCATTCCTTGTTTTGGTGTCAGACACACAGTTCCAGGACAGCACTTTGGGTCCTATAGTTAAAATGGAAAATATAGTTAAAATATAATAGAATCAACAAAAGTGTTTTCACCCTCCAGATCTAGTACTCCACAACATGTGGCATCCCAGAGGCCCTTTGGGAGTTGATGTTTCTGAGAACTGCACAATGGTGCAGCCGGAGGGGGCCTGGGTAATTGCCCTTCCAGATGGGCGCACCAGACGATCAGCCCACTGTTTCTGTGAGGAATGACTGAAGGCTCATTTGCTAGTCTGGATACTTACTGACAGGACCTGTCAGCTCCTGACTCTTCAAAGAAGTCAGAGAACAGTCTGGGAGGGAGACATTTCAACTAGGGAGCAGCTGTGGGGCCTGGGGAGGCAAACCTTGCCAGCTTGTTTAGATCCCAGGTGTCAGCCAAAATACTTAACAAAAAGTCCCTCCTGATGGTAGTGCATGTCCTAGTGTAGCTTCCCAAGGAGGGGAGCAACGGATGTTCCCTCCTGCAGCTTCAGAAGGAGACTCGACTCAAAGTCAGCATTGGCACCTACTAGCTCTATAGTGTTAAGTTGATTAACCTCTTTGTGCTTCAGTTTCCTCATCTTTGGAATGTGGACAAAAATAGTAACTACCTCAGAGGGTTAATTGTGAGAATGGAATTAATATCTATAAAACTACTTTGAACAGTACTTGCACAAGTGCCCAATAAATGTTAAATAACTACTAGTATTAACCATGGCAGATATAACAGCATCACCCCACGCTGGGACTGAACCCTCGGTGTGTGTGAGCACCTCCAGGCAGCCCTTCTCTAGCCTGCTCTCAGGTGAGGAGCAGGAGGCTAGCCTCCACTGCCACCATCTTGACCACAGCAAGAACTCACTTTAATGTCAGGGGAAGGCCCTCCAGTGTGAGTCAAACGGAGATTCAAATGCTGGGTCTGCACCACAAACATAGCTCATTTTTCCTGAATGGTTTGCTTATCTAAAATACAGAAACCCCCATGTCTGTCATGATGGCCTTCTGGTGTGGCTGGGAGCTCCCATGTGCTTAAACAGACATGAGTACACATTATTCCAAGCTAGACCAGATCGGCCAGCTCTGGGTCAGGCATTCTTTGGCGTGATATTCCTATTGGCCTCTCCTGGGACCTCCCACAAATTCGTCTTGCTCTCTTCTTTCTCAGCCAATAGTAGTGTTCTCTGGGCCTCTTCTTCCTTTTTCTCTGGGTGTGGGCCTGGAGACCTGGCACACTGGGCTTGTAGAGATTCACTTGCTTTACCACGCCATCAATCTTCCTCTCCTCAGAGATGGAGGACATGTAACTCCCACCAGTCAGCGATGGGCCAGCCCTTCCCTGGTCACTGTCATCACTATAAGGCCTAATATGGACTGAGGCCCAGAGGGGGCCTACAGTGTGAAGGAGATTATGAGACAAGTGGAAACTTGTAGCAAAGGACCTTTGTGGTCCTCTGGAGAGGTGTCTGTCTCTATCATACTGGGACACTGCCCCAGCCTCTTAGGATAGCCTCCATCCCAACTCCTAGCATCTAACCTGTACTGAGTTTGTAGATGCTCAAACACATTTTCATAATAAATTTCAGACACTTCACTATATCCAAATCTTGGTTTAGGTATTTGGAGTAATTTAATAAAAATAAAATATGTGTGTAGTGCTAAGTGCTTGAGAATTCACAAAGCACACATTATTTCATTCCAGTAACCTACCATATAAACAGGATAGGTGCAGCAACTGTTAAATCCTGTTTTACTGATGAGGAAACTGAGGATCAGGGAGGCCAAGTAGTATGTAAATTACTAGGATATACATGTGTGAATTTCATGTCCAGCTCCATAAAATTGGCCTTACGATGCCCTCACATGGAATTCACTGAAAAATATCAAAGCACAGGAAGAACCAAAGAGGTGGCAGCCCTTCACACTCCTACCTTCGCCAGGCGCGCTGGATGACTGCGGCTGCCTTGTTCTTTTTGCGAAACAGCTCTTTCCTAGTCCTTTCTCTCTGGATTATCTGCAGTCGGAGCTCTACAGGGAGAAGGTCAATATTCACACTCTGCCCAGAGAGGGGTCCAGATGCTGGATCAATGTCCTTAGATAACTGAGCATCCTCAGACAGGGTAGGTGTCCCCAGTTTCCTGGCTCCTGACCTCATCTCCTCTGTGCTCTGTGGCAAATCTAAATAGACCCCTCCTGGGAGCTTGTCCTGTGTCACTCTGTTTCTTGGTGTGCGATGGTGGAGAGGATTCTGCCCAGCATGAACAACCTCCCCCTTGGCACTGCCAGGCCGGCTGGAACCAGCCGGGGAGCACCTTCCTCTGAGCTCTTGAAGGCGCCTTTTCTGGGGGGTATTTCTGGCCTTGGGGGCTGCATCATGCCGCCTGCAGGGCTTCCGGTGGCCATCCTGCTGTGGAAGGTCCTCTCCTTTCTCATCAGGCCCAGCCACCCTGATACAGGAGGGCTGCTTCAGTGCGCCTTTGCCTCTTTCACACCGCTGCTCACCAGCCGTCTCCCCTCTGGTCTTCTCAAGCGAGGAGACTCCCAGACGCCTGTGTCCCTCACTGTCTTCACTGGGTCTCTTGTGGACACAGGCAGAGTGGCCTTTAGAATGTTGTTCCCTGGATGTTTCTTGGAGAGACAAAAAGGGGAAGAATATTTTTTGTCTAAAATTTACTATATAATAGGGCAATTCTAGTTTTCCATGGGAATTTGAAACCAAAGTTTCTATGCCCGATGTGGATTTGGTATTTGTTCTTTTTTTCTTTTTTTTTGTTTATTTTTTACTGTTCAGATGGTTTAACAATTCCAAACACAGTGATTCCCATAAATTTTAAAAGGAATTTATGAAAAGTTTTGTATTCTATTACTTCTAAATATCTCCAAGGACTAGATATTTCACATAAGAACCTGTCCACTGTGCACACAGCACTGGTAAATAAAACTGCACATGTAGCAATGGTTATAATAGGAAGTATCTTTTAATATGACCATTTTGTCCTTGAACCTTTTCCTCTTCACTTCCTTTTACTTTCAGTCCAGTGGACAAGTACAGACATATGCATGGTACTTATTTATTCTTAATCCATAGGAGATAACATATAAAATCTGGTCTCAGGATATGATATTCCAGGATGCCTCATAATAGCAAAGACAATATTGGTTTAGTGTGACATGTTCTCAACAGGATGCACAAAAGGGTCCTCTGAAAATGGCTTCATGGTCTGAAATTGTAATGTGCACAGGGCACAAGCTACCATGAGCAAAACGGAATGAACATATAGCAAGATCAGATCTCCCAGGATTTAGTATACACACACCAATTGATTAAACATGCAAAAGAAATTAAAAATATTAGAAAAGAATAAATATATTTGAAAAAAGAACTAAGCATAAAATGTAAACTAAAAAACAATTTCAAAGTAAAAAAGCAGTGAGGGAACTTCTGCTTCTGTAATGGCAGAAGGGAGACATGCTCTCCAATGAAGACAACAGAAATATTGTATAGAATGTTACCAACAATCCATAGGAAGGGACTGTGAAGCTAACAAGGCAGAAAAAATGAAGAACCAAGATTCAGAAGATCTCAGCAACCTGGACTGTTGAGCAAGGCATTTAGGGGTACATATCTCAAGGTCTGGGGGACAAAACATGCAGACCAGAACCTGCTAACTGCGCTCTTTTGGATTGGGACTCAAGAAGGCTGTGCCATAGAAGGAAAGGTGATCCTTTTAGGACTGAAGCCAGCTTCGTATCATCTCCATTCTGGGAACTGGATTGTGGTGACTGGAGACTGCTAGTGCTCCTACCTTCCAGAAGCCAATGTGAAGAAATTAATATCATCCAAGGCATCAAATTATTTCTATGGTTTTTTTATATTTAATGTTTGACACTCAATGAAAAATATATGGGCTCATGAGAAGACAAGACAACAGAGAAAAGGAGAGAGAGGGAGAGAATGAGACTGAATAATGAAACAGGTTATCCAATTAATATGTTCAGAAACAGATTCAAAATAACTATTCTTAAGTGCAAAACAACAAACTATGCTACTCTTCATGTAAGAAAGAAATGAAGGTAAGAAATACCCATGTGTGCTTACTTGTGCAAAAGAAATATAGATAGCATAAACCATCAATGAAAGAGACTGGTTTCCTATGTGGGTAGTGTGGAAAAGGGGTGGAAAGTAATTAAAACAAGATACCATCATACACTTAGTAGAATGGCGAAAACCCAAAACACTGACAGTAGCAAATGCTGGTATTGGAATGCTGCAATTCCAAATGCTGGAATGTGGAGCCGCAGGAACTTCATTTATTACTGATTGAAGTGAAAAATGATTCAGCCACTTTGAAAGAGAGTTTGGGAGTTTCCTGCAAAGCTAACACACTCTCATCACAAGATCTAGCAATTATATTCCTTAGTCTTTACCCAAAAGAGTTAAGAACTTTTGTCCACATAATCTGCACAGGGATGTTTAGAGGAGCTTTAATACTTAATGGCCCAAATTTTGTAGCAGCCAAGATGTTTTTCAAAAGATGTATGGATAAATATACCCTGGCACCTCCAGACAATGGAATATTACACAACACTAAAAAAAGAAATGAGCTGTCAAGCTATGAAAAGACATGGAGGAACATTAAATGCACATTACTAAACAAAAGAAGGCAATCTGAAAATATCACATGCTGTATGATTCAAACAATCTGATGATCTGTAAAAGGAAAAATTTTGGACACAATGAAAAAGATCAATTGTCGGGTTAGGGGAGAGAGGGAGTAACGAGTACGTGGAACACAGAGACCTTTCTGCATAGTGAAATTACTATGTACAAAATTGTAATGGCAGATCCATGTATTATATACTTGCTTTATCTTAGGTTGAGATGTGTCTGAGGTGCCCAAGTGAGGACATAAGTTAAATAACTGAATATGCATGACTGGAACAGAGAGATCAGGAAATCTTCAGTGCAAAAGTGGTAAGTGAATTTGCTGCCTCAGCCACTGTACATGTACCAAGCATAAGGACCACTTTACTCACACCAGTCACACCCACCGGTTCTGACTGTCCATATGGTTCAGAATAAGAAAACACAAGGACTGGCACAGTGAATCTTTCCTCAGACTCTCCTGAAAAGCACAGTGACTCAAAAGCAACTTTATCTCACCACCTCCCACAAGCAATCTGCTACCAAGTCACCTCAATTCTACTCTTCAGACCATCTTGACTCTCACTGTGCTGCTGCTGTGTTAGTGCAGACCATGCCTGGCCCCTCCAGTACTCCCCCTCAGCCAGTGATCTTCCTAAACATGACACCAGATACCTCCCCACATCATGGGTTGTGCCTTGTTTTGATTAGGCTGTACCCTGGATGCTCTGCAAAGACCCTCCACTCTAACATTCTCTGTCTGTGAGACTGGATGGAGGAGAAAAAGAAGTGGTAGTTACTTCCTGTGTCTGGATTCTTGCTGGGACACCCACTGTCAAGGTATACACTCCTGATCCCTGATCAGTTAAGCAGATACACCCCTTCCTATGGGGTCAAATACAATGTGAGTTGGAATGTCCTTTGTCCACTGATTTGGGGGTTTTCTGGGAATACCATGCTTGAGAGGCTGCAGTCAATGTCAGACTTGATTCCTAGAAGCACCTCCCTATTTTCCTTTGCACGGTGGGCTTTTAGGCAGGTGGTGAGGATAAAGGCTGTCCATGGGACTGGAGCTTCTGTTCCTTAGATTCAAACTGGTCTCATTAAACTCCTGTCCTTATCTGTTCCTCAAAGTCTGGATTCCTGGCTGTTTTGAGACCCTGTTTGCATATTTGAATCTACTTCCTTGCTAAAGTCCATTATTCAGGGTGCCACTTCCTGTCCCTAAATGAGTGAGAAGCTCCCCTGCCTCAGAGTTATTCTAAAACAGAAACTTTCAAAATTTTTGAAAATGATCTATATCATGAAATAAATCTTTCATTGAGTCTCAATGTGCTCAAATACATGCACACACGCGCATGTGCACACACACACACAAACACACTCACACATATATGCACTGTACTTTGATATTTTCTACCAGCAGAATAGAAATACTTTAGTCCAGTCCAATCCATTAAATTCATTTCACGAGCTATCCATGGCTTGGAAATCTCTGTAAATGAATCCAGCAGATCACCTTGAGGAAGTTGAGTATCCATGAAAAGGACAAAAGGAATGGCCACTAGAAATTGAAACAGCATGTTTTTTTCAGGATGTGGGACACACTATTAGAATATCCTCAGGTCCAGAGTAGATCTGATTGGCCTTGCAGTGTAACTATCTCAAAGTGTTTATAATAAGGATAATAGGAATCACCATTACCCTGTGTTATTGTAAAGAAGCCTGAAATCATTCTCGCCTCCCAGTCTGCACAGCGTAGGATTAGGAAGTTCAGCACTGTCTGTTTGAACTTACAGGGATTAAGTGTGATCCTTGGGGTGGAGGGAAACTCCACGTAACCAATGTTGTACTCACTGCGGTAGGAAAGACTCTCATGGCAAGGTCTTTAATCTTAATTGATAGTTTAGTAGAGCTGGCACATAGTGTGGCCTCTAAAACATATCTATTTGATGAATACACACATAAGTGATTTAGAGTTTGAATAGAAGCAAATCTTGGTTATAAAAATAGAATTCTGAAAAGAATAGATTAGAAACATGACTAGACCTTATAAATACTTTTTGTCTTATGTTTAACGACCTTTCTTCTCTGAATCTCCAGTACCTACTTAGTATCATTCAACTATAAATTCAACAAATATTTATTTCTCGTGTTCTAGACACCCTTTAAGGCGCTAGGGATATAGAAGTAAGAGACATGTTGTGTTGCCTCCTATGACAGATTGCTTAACTTCTCCTCATGTTATTGTATGTGCCTTTGTGGTAACATTGGTACATATGCCATCCAGAGGTAAGTCTATTTCTTCATTCCCTTGAACGTGGGCTGGTGTTGTGACTTCCTCTGATTAACGGAACGTAGTAGAAATGATGTAAAATTTCTGGAGTCTAGGCCTCAAAAGGTCTTGCAGTTTCTGCCTTCTCTCTGAATGCTGCTCTGAGAACAGTATGTAAGGAGGATGCTCTAACCTACTGGAGAGTGAAGGGCCACACAGAGGAGAACTGAGGCACCTCAGCCATTGGCCAGCAATAACTGCCAAAGGTGGCCATCTTGGACTTCCCAGCTGTCAATTCTGCAGCAGCTGTGAGTGAGCCCAGGTGACCCAGCAGAGGAACTGCTCAGCTGACACACAGCAAACTGTTGTTCTTTGAGGCTACTTAGTGTTGGGGGTGGGTTTTTATTATGACACAAAAGATGACCATCACAGAAACTGATACCTTGAAAAAACATGTATTGTCCCAAGAAAACTCCCTGACAGTGACTTTGGGATTGTTTGGTGAGCAGAATCTGGGAGGTTGATGAAGAGACTTAGTGAAGCCGGGAACCAGAGTAGAAATTGCTATTGGAGTCTGGGGAGAGGTGAACCTTGTTATCCAGTGGCAGAATAACCAGCAAAACTATCACCTGCAGTTATATAGAAAATAGAAGATATCCTAATGACCTTGCAGATATGGATCAGAAGACTTCCTACTGGAATGATGAAGGAAATATCAACTATTTTTTAAGTTGCAGATGACAAGAGAAAGAGATAAAGAACAAATTTCTCAGTTTGCAAATAGGTTAGAGAAAATAGGAGGAATCAGGATGTTCCAGGTTAGAAAATAAAACTGTTCAACATTTTGATTTTTTCCAGTCAGCAAAAGAGTCTCATAATGGGATAAGGCCTCAGAGTAAAGACTGCATCAAGAGTGTGGCTATGCAAGCCTTTATTAAGACCTCAAAAATATTTAAGGTGGTGCATAGTAGGCCTTCTGAGCTAGACAAAAGAATTTTTAAGAATTTCCAGGGTGTTTTCCCACAGAAATCTGAGCCACTCAAATTAGAGAGAAGTTTGTTTGAAAAATAATTATGGATATCATTTTTTGGAACATGGAAACTTAAAGTTTTTGAGATAATAGTATCACTAAGATAAGCACCAGCTTGAAATGGTGACACAGTTCAGACAAAAAGAAGCCCCCTCTGGGGCCCAGATTTCCTAGTCAGGAAATATAAATATAAATATAAAATATAAATAAAATATATATAATATATACACACACACACAGTGATAGATTGTTTGATAGCCCAAAATTCCTTCCATCCTAGTATACACAAAGGTGAACTCTATTTCTCCACATCATTCAGTCTGGGATGGTCTTATACTTGCTTTTATCAATAGAATGTGGCATGCAAGCCACATTAATGTTTATAGCAGCTCAATTCACAATAGCTAAGCTATGATCCAACATGGCAGCGGGCGCAGAGAGATCAAGTCTCTGACCTCTTCAGCTGCGCGGGCATAGGGAGTCGTAAACCATCTAAATGCTGTTTGCTCAGGATCACTAGGCAATGCTGAGCTGACGTGGATCTGGGGCGAAGAGTCTGGGCCTCTCAGAACACACACCGAGCCCGGATCGGCTGAATTCAAGCTCCCGTTCGCCTGCTTCTCGCAGACAAACTGCTGTGACTCAGCACTAAACGATCCCGCTGAAACAACTGGTTGGCCCTTCTGAAACTACGGAGGTTAATGCCAACCGAGCCTTCATAGGCAGTGGCCACAGGATTGAAACGGGGCTTGGGAGAGCCAGTCAGGACCCACCCATTGCATTGGTCACCCGGCAAAGGGAACAAACTGTCACCATTTGCATGGGATACCACCATGGCAGAGAACTGACGTCACCAGAATGCGGCGGAGGCGATAACTCCATTGAAACCGGCGGCGACAGCATCACATAAATTTATAGGAGTAAACAGTAACTCAGCAGTCAAACAGAAAAAGAAGTAACATGAGCAGCATGAAAAAGCAAGGAAGAAAAGGAGTACAAACAATGCAGGACAGCCTAAATATTCAGGAGGACCTAGAGGCATCAGAAAAATGGTCAAATAAAGAACTCAAGGATGACCTTAGACAGATGGAATGGAACCTTAAAGAGGATATGAGACAGCAAATTCAAACAGTGAAAGAACACATTCAAAATTAATTACATAAACAGATAAAAGAAGAAATTAAGCATCTTTATCAGGAGATAGAGATTATAAAAAAAATCAAACAATAATTCTAGAAATGAAGGAAACTATAAACCAAATTAAAAACTCAAATTAGAGTATCACTAACAGAGTGGAGCAAGTAGAAGCCAGAACGTCAGATAATGAAGACAAAATGTATCAACTTGAAAAGAGTCTAGCCAACTCAGAAAGGCTGGTAAAAAATCATGAGAAAAACATCCAAGAGATATGGGATAACATAAAAAAACCAAACTTAAGAGTCATCGGGATAGAGGAAGGTATAGAGGTTCAAACCAAGGGAATGAGCAACCTGCTGAATGAAATAAGTATAGAAAACTTTCCAGAAATAAAAAAGGAAACGGATATACAAATTGTAGATGCATACAGGACACAGAGCATACAAAATCACAGTAGACCAACGCCAAGACACATTGTTATGAAGATATCCAATATACAGAACAAAGAGAAAATATTAAAAGCTACAAGAGAAAGGAGGCAGATTACATTCAGGGGTAAACCAATAAGGTTAACAATGGATTTTTCATCACAGATGCTGAAAGCGAGAAGATCCTGGAACAACGTATTTCAAACACTGAAAGACAATGGATGCCAACCAAGAATTTTGTATCCAGCAAAATTAAGCTTCAGGTACGACAACGAAATAAAAATCTTTCATGATAAACAAAAGTTAAAAGAATTTACAGCCAGAAAACCAGCATTGCAAAGCATCTTGAGCAAAACACTACACGAGGAAGAAATGAAAAACAATAACCAAAACCATCAGTGGGAAGTGCTTCAGTAAAGACAGAGGGCGGGGGGAAAGCTAATCATGGAGAAACAAACTAAATTAAAAAAAAAAAAGATAAATAATCAAACATGGCTGGCAGTACAAACCATGTATCAATAGTAACTCTAAACGTTAATGGCTTAAACTCTCCAATAAAGCGACATAGGCTGGTAACATGGATTAAAAAAAACAAATCCAACAATATGCTGCCTCCAGGAGACACATCTGATTGGAAAAGACATACACAGGCTGAAGGTGAAAGGTTGGGAAAAAATATACCACGCACACGGTCCTCGTAAGCAAGCAGGGGTGGCCATCCTCATATCGAATAAAATCGACTTCAAGACTACGTTAATCAAAAGGGATAAGGAAGGACATTATATACTGTTAAAAGGAGCCATTCACCAACAAGACATAACAATTATCAATATTTATGCACCAAATAATGGTGCTGCGACGTTCATAAAACAAATTCTCCTCAAGTTCCATAATCAAATAGACCACAACACAATAATTATGGGTGATTTCAACACACCTCTCTCACCATTGGACAGCTCCTCCAAACAAAAGTTGAATAAAGAAACTATAGAACTCAATATCACAATCAATAACCTAGACTTAACTGACATATATAGAATATATCAACCATCATCAAGTGGATATACTTTTTTTCTCAGCAGCACATGGATCCTTCTCAAAAATAGACCATATATTATGCCATAGGGCAACCCTCAGTAAATATAAAGGGGTGGAGATAATACCATGCATTTTATCTGATCATAATGGAATGAAACTGGAAATCAATGATAAAAGAAGGAAGGAAAATTCCTACATCACATGGAAAATGAACAATATGTTACTGAATGATCAATGGGTTACAGAAGACATAAAGGAGGAAATCAAAAAATTCTTAGAGATAAATGAAAATACAGACACAACATATCGGAATCTATGGGACATAATGAAAGCAGTTTTAAGAGGGAAATTCATCGCCTGGAGGTCATTCCTCAAAAAAAGAAAAAACCAACAAATAAATGAGCTCACACTTCATCTCAAAGCCCTAGAAAAGGAAGAGCAAAACAACAGCAAATGTAGCAGAAGGCAAGAAATAAGTAAAATCAGAGTGGAAATCAACAAAATGGAAACAAAAGAAACTATTGAAAAAATTGACAAAACTAAAAGTTGGTTCTTTGAAAAATAAATAAGATCGACAGACCCTTAGCCATGCTAACGAAGAGAAGAAGAGAGAGAACTCAAATTACTAACATATGGGATGAAAAAGGCAATATCACAACAGACGCTACAGAAATACAGAAGACAATTAGAAATTATTTTGAAAACCTATATTCCAATAAAATAGAAGATAGTGAAGACATGGATAAATTTCTTAAGTCATATGATTTGCCCAGACTGAGTCAGGAGGATACACACAATTTGAACAGACCAATATCAATTGATGAAATAGAAGAAGCAATCAAAAGACTACCAACCAAGAAAAGCCCAGGACTGGATGTGTATACAGCAGAGTTTTACAAAACCTTTAAAGAAGAATTAATACCATTACTTTTCAAGTTATTTCAGGAAATAGAAAAAGAGGGAGCTCTTCCAAATTCATTCTATGAGGCCAACATCACCCTGATTCTGAAACCAGACAAAGACACCTCAAAGAAAGAAAACTACAGACCAATATCTCTAATGAACCTAGATGCAAAAATCCTCAATAAAATTCTGGCGAATCGGATACAAAAACACATCAAAAAAATTGTGCACCATGATCAAGTAGGATTCATCCCTGGGATGCAAGGCTGGTTCAATATACGGAAATCAATAAATGTTATTCACCACATCAATAGACTTAAAGATAAGAACCATATGATCATCTCGATAGACGCAGAAAAAGCATTTGACAAAGTACAGCATCCCTTTATGTTCAAAACATTAGAAAAACTAGGGATAACAGGAACTTACTTCAACATTGTAAAAGCTATCTATGCTAAGCCTCAGGCTAGCATCATTCTGAATGGAGAAAAATTGAAGGCATTCCCTCTAAAATCTGGAACAAGACAGGGATGCCCTCTATCACCACTTCTATTCAATATAGTTCTCGAAACACTGGCCAGAGCAATTAGACAGACAAAAGAAATTAAAGGCATAAAAATAGGAAAAGAAGAACTTAAATAATCACTATTTGCGGAAAACATGATTCTATACCTAGAAGACCCAAAAGGGTCTACAAAAAAACTACTAGAACTAATAAATTAATTCAGCAAAGTGGCAGTATATAAAATCAACACGCATAAATCAAAGGCATTTCTGTATATCAGCGACAAAACTTCTGAAACGGAAATGAGGAAAAACACCCCATTCACAATATCCTCAAAAAAAAAAAAAAAAAAACTTGGGAATCAACCTAACAAAAGAGGTGAAAGATTTATATAATGAAAACTACAGAACCCTAAAGAGAGAAATAGAAGAAGATCTTAGAAGATGGAAAAATATACCCTGTTCATGGATAGGCAGAACTAACATCATCAAAATGGCGATATTACCAAAAGTTCTCTATAGGTTTAATGCAATGCCAATCAAAATCCCAACGACATTTCTTGTAGAAATAGAGAAAGCAATCATGAAATTCATATGGAAAAATAAAAGACCCAGAATACCAAAAGCAACTCTAAGCAGGAAGGGTGAATCAGGCGGTATAGCGATACCAGATTTCAAACTATATTACAGAGCAATAGTAACAAAAACAGCATGGTACTGGTACCAAAACAGGCGGGTGGACCAATGGTACAGAATAGAGGACACAGAGACTAATCCACAAAGTTACAACTATCTTATATTTGATCAAGGGGCTAAAAGCATGCAATGGAGGAAGGATAGCATCTTCAACAAATGGTGCTGGGAAAACTGGAAATCCATATGCAACAAAATGAAACTGAATCCCCTCCTCTCGCCATGCATAAAAGTTAACTCAAAATGGATCAAGGAGCTTGATATCAAATCAGAGACTCTGCGTCTGATAGAAGAAAAAGTTGGCTCCGATCTACATATTGTGGGGTCGGGCTCCAAATTCCTTAATAGGACACCCATAGCACAAGAGTTAATAACAAGAATCAACAAATGAGACTTACTTAAACTAAAAAGTTTTTTCTCAGCAAAAGAAACAATAAGAGAGGTAAATAGAGAGCCTACATCCTGGGAACAAATCTTTACTCCTCACACTTCAGATAGAGCCCTAATATCCAGAGTATACAAAGAACTCAAAAAATTAAACAATAAGATAACAAATAACCCAATCAACAAATGGGCCAAGGACCTGAACAGACACTTCTCAGAGGAGGACATACAATCAATCAACAAGTACATGAAAAAATGCTCACCATCTCTAGCAGTCAGAGAAATGCAAATCAAAACCACCCTAAGATACCATCTCACTCCAGTAAGATTGGCAGCCATTATGAAGTCAAACAACAAGTGCTGGCGAGGATGTGGGGAAAAGGGTACTCTTGTACATTGCTGGTGGAACTGCAAATTGGTGAGGCCAATCTGGAAAGCAGTATGGAGATTCCTGGGAAAGTTGGGAATGGAACCACCATTTGACCCAGCTATTGCCCTTCTCGGACTATTCCCTGAAGACCTTAAAAGAGCGTACTACAGGGATACTGCCACATTGATATTCATAGCAGCACAATTCACAATAGCTAGACTGTGGAACCAACCCAGAAGCCCTTCAATAGATGAATGGATAAAAAAATGTGGCATTTATACACAATGGAGTATTATACAGCACTAAAAAATGACAAAATCATGGAATTTGCAGGGAAATGGATGGCACTAGAGCAGATTATGCTAAGTGAAGCTAGCCAATCCCTAAAAAACAAATGCCAAATGTCTTCTTTGATATAATGAGAGCAACTAAGAACAGAGCAGGAAGGAAGAGCAGGAGGAAAAGATTAACATTAAACAGAGACATGAGGTGGGAAGGAAAGGTAGAGAAAAGAGAAATTGCATGGAAATGGAAGGAGACCCTCATTGTTATACAAAATTACATATATGAGGTTATGAGGGGAATGGGAAAATAAACAAGGAGAGAAATGAATTACAGTAGATGGGGTAGAGAGAGAAGATGGGAGGGAAGGGGAGGGGGGATAGTAGAGGATAGGAAACGTAGTAGAATACAACAGTTACTAATATGGCATTATGTAAAAATGTGGATGTGTAACCGATGTGATTCTGCAATCTGTATTTGGGGTAAAAATGGGAGTTCATAACCCACTTGAATCTAATGTATGAAATATGATATGTCAAGAGCTTTGTAATGTTTTGAACAACCAATAAAAAAAAACTCCTTAACAAGGCAAATTTCTTTTTCCCAAAGGAATGCCCTCCCCAATCTCTTTTCAAATCTATGCTTTGCATTGTTCCTCAAATTCTAGCTTAAACGTTACCTCTTCAGGGAATTTTTGTAGACTTAAGTCTGAGTCTGCTTTATTTCCCTGCCTCATCTGTTAATCTTATTCCAGACTTAAGTTTTTCTTGTAGTACTTTTTATTATTTTCCTAATTTTATTTGTTTGCCTGCTTTCTATACCAGGGTATAAGATCCAAGAAAGAAAATTCTGTTTGCTTTCCTCACCAGTGTATTTCCACTCTGGAGCAGGGTGACTTGAAAAATTGATAATACATTTTGATAAAGAATGAAGCATGCCAGTTATTCATATTTCAACTTGCAACATTGTAAGACTATGAAGGACCTAGGTTCTGAAATTTCTTTCATTGGATATGTTCAAAATAGATGTAAGTTTTGAGAAAACAGGCTAGGTCAAAAATAATGCTCTGTGTGCTCAACAATTACTACGATGCAGACATACACGTTGAAATGTCTCACAAAACTACTCTGGGTATGTCTTTTGAACTGATTTAAAAACAATAATGCTGCTTTGGATCAACAGTTATGTTACAATAATATACTAAAATTCCAGAAAGGGAAGGTGATGGCTTCTTGGGTCATATCTCCTTAGTTGACTGAAACACTGAGAAAGTGAGACAAGTTAGTGAAATCAGGTGGTCCAGGTCCTAATTTTACCTCATGCACACTTTGCTCCATATGACAGGGGCACAGTGACCCAGAGAGGAGTCTTACCTCATGCAGTTTATGTCTCACTTTCATGGATATTTTCCTTTGAAGCCTTTGTTATTTGTACCAAGGCATCTACCTGAGATGTGACATTCTCTGTGGTGCCAGTGGTCATTTCCTAGGGTTTGTCTATGAGCATTCTGTCTGTTATCTCTTCAAATTTTCCTTAAATGTTTACCTTCCTATTACAATGCATGTGCCTTCCTATTTCAATCTTATTCTAGTGCTACAGGGTTGATAAAATGTTAATTGAAAGTCAGTATTTGGGGAAAAGCAGATTTTGAAATAATAGAATTTTCATAATTGGTTTTTAAAAAGTTTTTACATTGGAGAACAAGAATGACTAGGTTCTGTGATTACACTCTGAGAAAAAATGATTCTGGTATAAATCTCCTTACATAAGTCTGTCCTTAAATATTGATGTAAAAACCCAGATTTCAAACAGCAAGAGCAAAAGTAGACAAACTATATATATACATATATATATATATATATATATAGTGAAAAGCCTTCTAAAATGCAGCACAGAGTTTATAAATTAAATCTATCAATACCAGAACATAGAAATAACTTGCTATGAATTCTTTCCATTTCTGATATTTTAAACACTAAATACAGTGAACATATTATTAAAAGCACCAATTATAATATTTTTAAATTCCTAATAGCCTCTAGGAATTTTGAAATACAGAGAGTATTTTTATTCCTTAATAACATGTTTTTC
Organism: Marmota monax; assembly: GCF_021218885.2. NCBI lineage: Eukaryota > Metazoa > Chordata > Mammalia > Rodentia > Sciuridae > Marmota > Marmota monax. Next base: position 2,133,602 of record NW_026695243.1, read on the forward strand.
TACTTATTTACAATATTTATTATATTCGACTTTTATGGCTTTTCTGTTTCTTTCTGCATGTGCCTTCCTATTTCAATATGTGCCAATATTGCCTATAAGAGTCACTTGTTTTACTTCATACTTGTTCATTTTGAACTCTCTCTCTCTCTCTCTCACACACACACACACACACACAAAACCCCAATAGCTAAGCTGTGGAACTAACCTAGGTGACCTTCAACAGGTGAATGGATAAAGAAAGTATGGTATATATACACAATGGTATATTACTTAGCCATAAAAAGAATGACTTGTCCAAATCCTAAATTAAGTAATCATGAGATCCCAGAGACAATAGTTTTTGCCACAAGGCGAAAACTATTTTCACAGTAACACTAAAACATTATTTGCCCTTTTCACTATGTTGGCATTTGCAGTTAGATTTCTGGAGGTTTCCTACCATGCTCTAACTTATGAGTGGCTCAATGTGCTTAAAATCCTGGAGTTCTAGGTTCAGATGAACTTTTCTGAAGACCCTCTGCTGTCTCCTGGTCCAGGGTCTGGGCTGTATGGCTGGCAGGAGACTATTGCTGGGAGGCCCCTTTGCCTGCTGGGCTCATTCTGAGGGCTGGGCTGACAGGGTAGACAAAAATCTGGTTACAGTTTATTGCTGAAGGAGTTAAGTGTACTATGTGGGACTCCACTGGAGGAGAATTCTTGTAAGCTTGTGCCTAGTTTCCTCTGGACTTTATGATTGACATAACAAGTATGATATCATCAGATCCCCAAGCAATGATACTTAAAAGTGGGAAAAGTAAAGGTACCTAAATGGAAGTGAGATTTCCCCATTTTGCTCAGAGGAAAATGTTGAGGTACAAGTCACATATGTACCTTGTAATACAGAGTCACCACTATGAGAACTGTGGAAAAGGAAAACACTCAACAACATTATAAACCAAATAAAATGGAATCCTAAAAAATGTTCTAGAAACCCACAGGGAGGGAAGAAAAGAGAAACAGAGGACTGAGAACCATAGGAAACAAACAGAAAAACAAACCACAAAATGGCAAACTTAAGTGCTAAAAATTATAATAAATGTAAATGGTTTAAATATGCCAATCAAAAGAGCCCATGATCCATGGGTTGGTATTAGATAACAGTCTACACACATACCGTATGGCTTTCTGGAGTCTGTTTCCTGAAGGTCTGAGGAAACATGCGGCTCCTTCTGAGAGGCTTTGCCCGGAGTCCCACCTGGAGACCCTCCACTGTCTCTGAGCTCAGGGCCTTGGGCTATGTGGCTTGCAGGAGGCTGTTTGCTGGGTGCCCTGCTCTTCCCGCTGGTCTCATTCTGCAGAATGGGGCTGGGTAGACAGGGAAGAGCTTGTGGTCTGCAGGAATCTGGGCTCAGGTGTCCTTTCTGTTGTTCTGCCTCTTTTCGCTTGTTTTCTTCCTCCCGCTTTCTGGAAGAAAAGTCAAAGAGGAAGAAGAAAAGTTTAAAAGACTATCATCTGCTGAGTGGTCCCTACATGGGACTGAAATTTTAAGAGGAGCTCTCACAGCATAGGTTTGGAAATTCACATTTTCCAGGAGCAGTCTTCACCTACAATAAAACCCCTCTCTTTTTATAACTCAGAGGGTGACTACACCAGACCTCATAACTCAAAGGGTGACACAGTCCAAAAGAAATCTTGCAGATTAATTTTGCACTGTTGAGACAGAAGACAGATGATCAGGCTATTTTACTGTGTGAGACAACACATCACCAAGGGTATGTGTGTCTCACAGGCGTGCGTGCGTGCGTGTGTGTGTGTGTGTGTGTGTGTGTGAGAGAGGGGGGGGGGAGGTATCTTGGAGCTACCTGAAACTCTACCCCTTTTCCTCCTGTTCCAGAAAGCATAGCAGAATGCATCTGAATGACAGGGATAGCCTCAAATCTGTTCTACTTACTGAAAAAAGACCCTTAACAAATCTTAATGAATATATGAAAAAATTCACTTGCAAAGCATTTCCCAACTGATAAAAACCCACCTAAGTATGAAGTACTACTACTGAGATCTAGCTAAGGACTCAAACCCACTCCCTTTGCAGATGAGGCCCAGAAGTTGTGTTAATTTTCAAAAGACATAGGCAAGTAGCTGATGGTTAAGCTGCAACCCTTGAGTAGCAACAACTAGAAGAGGGCTGGGCAGGGTGAGGCAAAGGGATTCCAGAAAGGGATAGAGTTTTAGGACAAAAGGGTTGAGCTAAGGGCAGGATTTGTTTGACCAATGTCACTAATTTGTAGGAATGGTCAAAGGAAAGATAGCAAGAAATAAACATAGTTATTTTATGAGTCTTGTCTCTACTGGGAACTGAAGATACAGAACAAGGATTAAAAAGTTGAAGTTCTCCCTAGAAGAACATTCTATCCAGAATTTCCAGCCAAGAAATCAGAGACCTAACCTGTTATGGAAGAAATGTTATAGCAGTGTGCCTGCACAGAAGAGGTGGTGATACATTTTATCTGGAGGAATCAAGAAGTTCTCAAAGATATTTGGAAATCTATGAGGCAGAGAGGATTTCAGCTGAAGGAGGAGTTTGGTCAGACAGGTAGCATGGAAAAACCTGCTTGGTTTTGCTGCTTTAGATCTTTGATTAGTGCTTTTGACACATTGCTGGCACTCAATATATATCTGCTTCCCAGCTGAGTCACAGTTACAGCTCAGGGAGAGACGACGATTGCCTCTTGAAGGTTCCATTTAGTGTGGAATGATTGGGGTATGGTAGAAAACTCTGGGCTGGGAAGTTTTCTAGTTTTGCTTCTGCCGGTAGTTCTGGAATGAAACACTCTCCTGTTAGGGACCCCATTTTGCTAGGTCAGGCACCTGTATGATAGCTCAGAATCCTGTTTCGATTTAGAGGTTTGTTTGGGGGCAGCTGTCTTTACAAAATTTGGGATTTTAAAAAATGAGATGGAGAGTTGTTTTATCCTTATAGCTGGCTGGTATCAGAGCCCCTCTTAGGTGATCCTGTTGAGACAAATACACTAATAAGCCTGGGGATAAGACTGACGGCTGGTAGAAGGGAAAACTTTTAGGGCCTAGGTGGTGACCAGCTCTGAAGCGCTAGAGAAAAGGGCTGTTCTTCATGAGACAAATGTTGGTAGCTCCTGACAGGGAGGGAGGAGTGGAAAGAACAGAGGACCAGGAAGGTGTGGGGAGGAGAATATGAGAGAACTGCAGAGGCAGGGCCAGGGCAGAGGAGGAAGCCTCCCATGGTGGGGTGACCTTGGGTCTTTGCTCCCCACATTCTAATGAATCACCTGGGATCTTGTTAACATTTTGATGTAGACACTGGGGAAGGACTCAATATTCTACATTTCCCACATGCGCCCAGGGGACAGATGTTTCTGGTCCTCTGACCATGCCTTGAGCAGTGAGGCTTTAGAGAACAGGAGGGTCTAATATGAACTATTAACTGTACAGTGAGGGATAAGAAATGTGAATCTCCCCAGTGACACTGACTCTTTGTAAGGTCTACCATGTTCAGCTGTGCTTTCCTATGAGTAACCTGACAAGCTACAGAGCCAAGACATCAGTCATGGAAGCAAGAACTCCCAAGCAGGTATAGAATCCAGACTTCTCCAGTTTGTGGAATTTGAAGCAAAGTCTGTTCAGATCTCAAGGGACTGGGAAGACCCAGGTGATAGACATCTGGTTAAACTTTTTCAATTTGTTAATTCCCCTTCTGAAGGTCTTTCTTCCTATATGGAGAAGCCCCTGACCTGGGGTCCAGGCCTATTTATCTGATAGTCTTCTGGAGAGTCTCACTGCAGAGAACTCGGCCAGATGGGCCTGGCTAACTCCTGTACAGCTCCGATGTTTTTATTTAACCCTGGTTTTGTTAGATCTTGGATAGCTGCTGACATTGAGAGTGCTGCACTGTGGTCACCATGCTAACTGGACAGCCTGTCATCATCAGTGCCTGGGATCCATATGGATGCCAGCAGGGGCCACTAAATGTGATCTGTCTGGAGAAGGTGGAAGCCCAGGGTGGCTGGGGTGCTGCCAACTGACCAGACAGGTCCCTCCTGGCAGGAAGAGGGAGCAGTGCTCTTCACACAGCACAAGGAGTAGAGCTGCCTTGAGAGAATGATGTTGGCCCTTCGACAGATGGATTGTCTGCTGTCCAGGTTGGCGTCTACATGGATCTCAATGATATCGAGGGAGGCTCTAAGGTGAAAAGTAATACTCTGCTATATGAGCAGTCGTTTCTTTTAGGAAATCAAACAGCTTTTCTTTCTTAATTCCAAGAAGTTGGTTCCTGGGCAAAAACTTTTACTGCAGCACTTTCTGGGCCTCTGACAAAAGCAGCCACATTAGAAAAAAAAAAAAAAAAAGGATGTGGCTTTTTAGAGTAATGAGGATATCCAGAAAACAATGGGCTGTGCCTTCCAGAGGCTTCTTTGGTGGAGGAGGTTTACAGGGGAGGGATTTTCCATTTTAGAGAACTAAATAAGCAGAATTAGGAGAAATAATATAATCATCAAGATATATAATTAGGCCTTGTGTTCATGAATCTACTAAATGTATCTTTTAAAAAATTGATGACATGTTTAGCATTAAAGAAAACCTTCCAGATAGCACAAATAACAATCTCAATTGTCAGTATTGAATACTTGCTCTTCTCAATATTGTCTGAATCCAGCAGGGGTAAGACTTGTAAGCTGCTTTTGTCTAAGAGGTTCAGAAAATCATGGTTTGTGTTCAAGTATATTATAGGCATGAGCCTCTAAGGACAGTTCCTGTCATAAACCTGTCAAATGGTAATTTGCTCATGATAAGTATGCAGGGACTTGGAAATCCAAATACACAAATGTATAAATGCTAGAGTATTTTGTGAGGATATGGGTGACTAAGTGTGTTTGCTGCCCTAGGTAGGGCTAATAAGTGGTATACTTATAGAGATTCACAGTATTCAAACAAAAAGAGAGTGTCCAGTCCAGTCCTTCTACTTGACAGATGGGGGAATTAAGGCCTAGTGTGATGAATGACTTATGTCAGGTCTTAGACCCATTATAGAGGCAGTTACTGAACATTTACTTATTGAATTCTTACTATCTACCAAATACTCCAAAGCACTGGAGATCCAGACTTACAACAAACAGTCCCTGCTCTAAGGAACTGACTATGAAGTGGGGGAACCAGATCCCTACACTTCTGCAGATAGAGATCGAGGTGTGATGAGTGCTAAAATAGAGGTATCTTCACAGAGCTCTAGGAAGATGTGGGAGAAAGTTGCTAATTAAACTGAGAGAGAAAAGGCTCTAAATTAAGGATGTCAAAATGGGGGAGGAATGAAGTGAGAGAAGGCTATTCCAGGCAGAGGGAAGAGCACGAGCAAAGACTTGCCACTTGGCTCTCATTGAAGCTTCGACTCAGAAGAGATCTCGGAGACCAGTTGTTCATGTAATGTAAAAAATTTCTTATATAACATCCTGTAGAGATGATAATTCATGTCCTGCTGGAACATTTCCAGTGAGAGGAAGCTGATGACCTCATGAGACAGAAAAGGTTTAGCTGTAACCTTTTCAGTTGCTGTTGCATGGCATCTAAGGGTCTGTCAGAGTCGCTCTCTTCATTGTCAATGAATATCAGACATAGTAATATTTGGTCTTTAACTTCCTCCCAAGGGAATAAGAAAATGGTGTGTGTCTCAGGACCTCTGACTCATAGAATGTTAGTGCTGGAAGGGACCTCAAAGATCATTTAGTCCAGTGGCTTTTATCTTTTTTGTGACTTGTGGACATCCTTTGAAACTGAGATTAAAAAAAACCCCAACAAGTATAAATCCTCACCACCAAAATGAATATATGCTCCTGATATACAAAATACTGGATATAGTCTTAAGGGCATTCATGGAGCCCTGAGCCCATTCCAGATAAGAAAGCTCTTATTTATTTTACTGAAAAGTGAGGATCTGAAGTAGGGTGGCATGAAGTAGAACCATGGAAATAATTCCCTGTGGATCAGATGGCTTTCTGAGCACAGGAATCAGACACGTGGGTCAACCCTAAAGAGAGGTGTTGACAAACTGGAGATGTTCAGGGAAGCAGGCTGCAAAAGGATCAATTATAAAGTCAAAGGAATTCTTGAGGTAGGAGTTGGAGTATTATAAACATTTCCTTTAGCTACCTGAATGTTAGTTTATGGAAAACAATTTAGACATTTCTCTTTGGCTTCAAGATGAAAGGTAGGAAGAATTTACAGATAGAACACTGCACTAACAAAATGAGGTGTTTTGAGAAGTGCAGATTCCTTGTCACTTGACACAGAGCAACTGAAGAAAGTTCAGGATGACCAAAATCTCAAGTATGAGAGCGTGGAAAGGTATTGGTAAATGGAGAGAAATGAGACTTGGAGATATAAATGGAAGTAAAATGTTGGAGGGTCTTACATAGCATCATGGCTGGTGTTTGAGAGCAATGGCCTATGTAGAGTTGTAAGACAGAAGAATAAAACCAAATGGACCTAAAAGAACATTTGAAAGGAGGAATAAACAGAATCAGTGGTAGAAGCACTAGCAAGGAAATAAGAAGGTCAGAAGAAAGACAGGTTATTGTAGGTTTCTCACAGTGAGTTTGAAGTGATAGTGACTATTGGACATAGGAACACTGAATGATCTGATGTGTTGACAAGTGACCAAGAATGGCAAAGTGGAAGTGCCCAGGAGGCAACTGATGATGTGAGATCAGAGTTCCAGAGGTCAGGATATGAGACAGATTAAGGGATTATCTACAGACATGAATTAATTAAAAAAAATTTTGAGACAGGGTCTTGTGTGTTGCTCAGACTGGCGTGGAACCTCTGATCCTCCTGCGCCAGCCTCCTGAGCACATGGCACTGCACTTGGCTCTAAACTGCATTTTTAGAGTGGATACATTTTCAATGGAAAACAGTACAGCATGAGCAGAGGTCTAAAGAGTAACCTCCAGGTCTGACCTTAGTGTGGTGATGGCATACTTAAAAGATGTGAGAGGAGTCAGAGAGAGGAGATCTGAGATTAGAGAGAGAAATAAGAACCTGGCAAAAATGAAGCTTCAAGGAAGAAGGATGATCAACATAAACATGGTCTATTTAAGAGTGCACTCCACTCTGCACTTTGGCAGGTAAATTACAGTAATGTTCATTTTGGCAACAACCTAGGTAGTGCACTGTGAGTTATAAAGTGCTTTTAAATGGATTATAGATATTTCTTAAATAGGAGTTTCTAAAATACCTGCCTTAGTAAATATGACTATGACTTTTCTCTCTTTCAATTTCTCTATCATAAATTAGGGACCACTTTACTTCAAGTTTAATAAGTTCCTTTCACATCTTCACTTGAAGGAGGGTGATTTCTGCAATCCTAGCATGATTAAATGGGAAAGGTACATCGAGGTAACATGATGTGTCTGGCCCACCTTAGTCGATGCTGCAGCTGCAACATTCTGATTTTTGTTTCTTAAAGCAAAATCGAAAACAAAACTAAACATTGACTCAGATTTTAAGGAATAATTCTTGAAAAATAAAATTAAAACAAGTTAAATCAGTGAGTCTCTTCTATTGAAATATTTCATTTAGGGATCTATACTACGATGACTGTGGGAGTGATGGCTGAACTCTTAAGAAACTTGTTGATCTCTAATAACAATACCCAACAAAGGAAAAACTGTAATCAGGAAAGAGTGAGTACAAAAGATTGCAGTTTTTTCATTTTGTCAATTTAAAAATATTATAACAAGCAAACACAGCTCCCATTTAAAAAGCAATGTTAGGTTTGGGGACACAGTTCAGTAGTTGAGCACTTGTCTAACATATGCGAGGCCCTTTTTAGTTAGTTTTTTTTTGCTGCTGTGAGGAGAAGACCTTACAAGAACAATTTTAGAAGGAAAATTTTACTTAGGGACTTATAGTTTTAGAGATCTGTCTATAGATGGCCAACTCCATTCCTGAGGCGAGGCAGAACATCATGGCAGAAGAGAGAGGTGGAGGAAAGCAGCTCAAGACGTGGCACCAGGAAGCAGAAAGAGACTCCATTCAAGGGACAAAATACATACCCCACCCCAAAAGCACACCCCTAATGACCTACTCCTCCAGCCATACCCTACCCACTTTCAGTTGCCACTCAGCTAATTCCTATCAGGGGATTAATTCACTGATTGGGTTAAGGTTCTCATAACCCATCACTCCACCTCTGAAACTGTGAGTCCCCAAATAAGCTTTTCCTCCTCTAAAATTGTTCTTTTGGTCATAGTAACATGACAGCTGACTAAAATAATCCCTGAATTCAATTCTTGGAATGGAAAAACAAAACAAAACAAACAAAAAACAACCAAAAACCCCCAATCTTCCAGTAATTAACTGGAATAATAACTAAAAGGGAGTTTGGACTAGTTTCTTAAATCTCCTTGTTGTTTCAAAACCCCTAGACAGGAAGTCAGGGGGTCCAACAAGTTCATGTTAGGAAAATAAAATAAAAAAAAATTAAAACCACTATGCTATTTAAGCAGGCCAATACTTTAAATCTCCTCCTCTGTACAGGAGACCCTTTCACAGGGTGGTTCTTGGTTTCCACTTCTAAACTGACTCAAAAATATGCACATCTGAGCTCAGTTCCAGGCACATGAACTCTACAGGCCAAGGAGAGGAAGAAGAGGCTGCAAATCACTAATGATGCAGACCTGGGAGTTTCTATAGAACTGGAGAGCGCCTAGAAACCAACTGGTCTAACATGTCATGTTTCACAAATGAAGAGATAGAGGCCTACAGAGAAATGCTGTGTTTGAATCAACACAAGTAAATATCAGAGGCTGGATTTGAATCCAGGTGTCTTCCCACTCTACCAAACCCTTTTTATCCTGCTAGAAAGGGAGTTTGGGAGAAAGCAGGACACCAGGGCATCCTCTTCCCAATAATGAAGTGGAATGTGTTTGTTTTAATACACATTCCTTCAGGGACATAGAAACTCAGCCACTCTGCTTTAGTAGAGTCCCACTTCATACTTAGGTAAGTATAACTGAATTCTGAAAACAGATTCTCATACATTAAGCTGGAGTTTATGGGAACATCTGTAGGAGTCAATATAGTATTTTATTCACCTTATCTGCAATTTTGCTTTCCACAGTTTTAGTTACCCACTGTGAGCCTTGAGCCAAAATATTAAATCAAAAATTCTGGAAACAAACAGTAAGTTTGTTTATAGCATGATGAAATCTCCTACTATCCTTTCTATTCTGATCAGGACATAAATTATCCCTTTGTCCAACATAATCCCACTATATATGCCCATTACTCACTTAATGGATATCTTAGTTACCAGATTAACTGTTGCAGTATCACAGTGCTATTATCAAAGCAACCATTATTAATAATGGTCTCAAAGTGCAAGGGTAGTAATGCTGGCAATGTGAGTTGCCAAAGAGAAGCTAGAGATGTGAGTTGCCAAAGAGAAGCTAGAGAGAGACTTTAATGGGAAAGATGAAGTACATTAAAGTATTTTGAGCAAGAAAGAGATAACATTCACCTAATTTTCATTATGGCACATTGTTGTAATTGTTTTATTTTATCATTATTGGTTTTAATCTTTTACTAAGCCAATTTATAAATTAAACTTTAACATGGGTATATATATATATATATATATATATATATATATATATATATATAATGAAAAAACATAGTGTACACAGATGTTCCTTGATTATGATGGAGTTACACTCTAGAAAACCCCATGGTAAGGTTAAAATATGGTAAGTTGAAAATGTATTGAATACTCCTAGCCTACTCTGGATCATCCTAGCTCAGCCATCAGTCAACTCCCCATGGAATTGAGGGGCTGACTGGGACTGGGGCTCACTGCTGCTGCCCTGCATTATGAGAGCATATCATACTGCATACCACCGGTCTGGGAAAAGATCAAAGTTCAAAATTTGAAGTATAGTTTCTATTGAGTGCATTATTTCTTTTGCATTATCATCTTAAGGTCAAAAAATTGTGAGTCCAAATATTGTAACTTGGGAACTGCCTACCAGGGTTTGGTGCTACCCAAGGTTTTAGGCATCTACTGGGGATCTCGGAATGCACTGCTCATGAATAAAGAGGACCACTGTAAAACATTCCATCCCTTGTAGAGAGTGTATGCTTGCAACTCAAGACAACTGGTCACATGTGTTACCTACTTGTGGTTGTCACTTGTGTACAGAGAATTTTTATAAGAAGGCTAAGACAAAGACGACTGTGTGGAGACTTTAATATTGGATTCCCAGGTAGGTGAAGAGACAAGAGCCTAATGAAGAGTATAAGATGTGATTTCCTAGGATGCCATCTACTTCTGTAACCTCAAAGTCACAGAAAATTATGTCTTTCCATCAATTTTTTCTACTAAGCTGACATTATTGTTAGTATTCCAGTATTATTTAACCTCTCACTAAAATGATTTCGTCTTATTATTTTTAATGGCTATTTATTAATATTTTTAATGGTTGTTTATTATACTTCCCCCTTTGGGTGAAATATGGAAGAATTCAGGAGTTGAAGGACAGGAGATTTGGAAACATTCAAGATACAATCAGAAGTTAGCTTCCAAGAATCTGCCTTTTGAGCCAGGTGCAGTGGTACACACCTGAAATCCAGATACTCAGTAGGCTCAGGGAGGATTGCAAATTCAAGGTCTGTCAGAGCAACTTAGCAAGATCCTGTTTTGAAATTTAAAAATGGGGTGGGGAGGTGCTGGGGGCTGGGGATGTAGCTTGGAGGGAGATCACTCTTGGGTTCAATCAATCCCTAGTACAAAAAAAAAAAAAAAAAAAAAAGAAAGAAAGAAAGAAAGAAAAAGAGAAAGAAAGAAAGAAACTGCTGGTCATCTTCATTTTAAGAGGCTTTGATATCTGTGTTTGCTAATGCAATATGCTGATGATATTTAAAATATTCCTACCTAACCTAAGTATAAAAAGAAAAGGCAAACCCAAGCAGAATCTACAGTCATTTATGTGATATAATCACAATGTGTAATAGACACAAATGGCTTTTTCATACATTTGTATCATTTTCCAAAAAATGTTAAGTCTTTGAAGTAAGGTCTTTGTTTTTAGTTACCATTTCTCCCTAGGATCTAGCCAAGGGTGGTGTATGTATAGTAAGAAGTTCATTAATATTTCTTGAGTAAAGCAGTTTACAATTGGCTCTCCATATTCACAAGTTCTGCATTTGTGCATTCAACAAACCACAGATCAAAAACATCTAGAGAAAAATTGCATCTGTGGTGAGCATATATAGGCTTTTTTCTTGTCATTATTCCTTTTTTATTTTTTGTCTTGTCATTATTCCTTAAACAATATAGTATAACAACTATTTATTTACATTGTATTAGATATTAAAAGTAATCTGAAGATGATTTAAAGTATGAGGAGGATGTGTATAGGTCAAATGCAAATGCGAGGCCATTTTATATAAAAGTTTTGAGCATCCGTAAATTTTGGTATCAACAGGGAGTCCTTAAATCAATCCCCCATAAATATAGAATAACAACTGTGTTTAGTACAGATTCGTTAAAGAATGGGTGAGGAGAGTCAGTTATTTTACAAGGTAGTTGCATTAATCAAATCAAAACAAGACTTAGTTTAATTTAGTAAAAGCAGGTCAGATACTGGTGTAAGTTTCTTTCATAAAGGCAGGAAGGCCAAGAAGACAGCTTATTTATTTGTAGTTTATACTAGGTAGCAATCCCACCCCTAACTCCCTGCCATGGGTGCTGGTGACAATGGTTTGTTCCTGGGTTAGAACACCAGGAACAAATCTATATGGAATAGCCACCAAGTGGAGGTTAGGCCCTCATCTTTCACTGCAGCCTTAGTCTGGTGATGAGAGAATGGTGAACAGAGAGGGAAGATGACATGGGTACAGGGACCACAAGAAAATCAAATTCTCTCCTGACTTACTCTCCTGATACCGCCCCCACCTCCTTCCACCCTGATTCTGAGCTGTGAGAACAAAATCTCCATGCTCACACTTACTTAGCTGCAGCATCTTTTCTCAGCTGCTCATGCTTCATAAGGAGATTCTTCCGGTCTCGAAAAGCTTTTCTGACCTTGTATCCTTTGTAGACAGCTTGGATTTTGAAGGCGGCAATATCTTGTATGGCTGCAATGGACAGGGCCCCATGCTCCAAAAGGAACTGGATTACTTCATGGCGCTCACCAAGCAAAGCATAATCAAGAGGTGTGTACCTGATGCAGGAGGAAGAGTTGTTTTTTGTTTGTTAACAAAATGAATTCAAGGTACTGGTAAACAGACAATATTCTCATGCAGCAAAATGAATCATTCTAAGATGCAGAATATTCTCTGGGCAAAGTCACCATCTCTACTCAAAGGCTATTCCTTTTTCTTCTGAGGGATATAAAACAAGGTTGAATATGGCTGTGGGTAAGATGCTTTGTGCTACTGACCATGCCAATTCCTGAGTTTGACTCATTGGTTCACAAACTGGTGACTATTGAGAACACAGGATCATGTTCCTTCTTTCTCATGTACCAAATAATAACTCCCACTCCTATCTGGTAAAATGCTGCTAATTATAGTCTGTGAGATTCATAAATTTGAGCCCATGGTTACTGATACTTAATGCTTATGAAATGAAAAATATACCTCCAAATGGAGAGATTTAATATATGATAAAGATGGCCCTTTAAATCATTGTGGAAAAAATTAAAGTATTATATAAATAGTGTTGCTACAACCAGGTAGTGATCTGGGAAAAAAGAGATTCTAATATCATGTCTTACACCAAAGTAAATTAGGGATGGAGCAAAGATCCAAAAATCAAAACAAACAAACAAAATAAAACAAAGGTACCAGAAGGTACCATGGAAATTTAAAAAATACTCAAGTGGGGTCTGGAGTGTAGATCAGTGGTAGAGGGCTTATGTAAGCATGCCAGAGGCTCTGGGTTCAATCCTCAGCACTTTATTTTTTATTTTTTTTATTGGTTGTTCAAAACATTATAAAGCTCTTGACATATCATATTTCATACATTAGATTCAAGTTGGTTATGAACTCCCAATTTTACCCCAAATACAGCTTGCAGAATCACATCGGTTACACATCCACATTTTTACATAATGCCCTATTAGTAACTGTTGTATTCTGCTACCTTTCCTATCCTCTACCATCCCCCCTCCCTCCCCTCCCATCTTCTCTCTCTACCCCATCCACTGTAATTCATATCTCTCCTTGTTTATTTTCCCATTCCCCTCACAACCTCTTATATGTAATTTTGTATAACAATGAGGGTCTCCCTCCATTACCATGCAATTTCCCTTTTCTCTCCCTTTCCATCCCACCTCATGTATCAATCCTCAGCACTTTAATGCAAAACAAAAAAATACTAATGTGGGAAATCCTTTCTTAAAAAAAAAGATATGAAAATCAGAAATCATAAAAGAGTGTTAAATCTGATTACATAAAATGAACAAAATTTTAGGGCTAGGACTGTGGCTCAATGACAGAGCACTTGCCTTGCAAGTATGAGGCACTGGGTTCAATCCTCAGCACCATATACAAATAAATAAATAAATAAATAAAAGGTAATGTGTCCATGGGCAAAAAACATTAAGCCTTCCTGTTTTAAAGAAAATGATTACTTTATATAAATGATATGTTAAAAATTCAAACAGTGAATAAAAGTACAAAGATTGAAGTAAAAGAATAATCTCTCAATGATGGTAGTGATGAATGTCATTTCTTAAACAACTTACTTGATGTTTCTAAGCCCCAGCTTTTTTTCATATATTAAACAAGTTAATATGGAGAAAATGAAACCATGAACATAAAGAGGATTGCACTGTGCCTGACATAAAGGAAGAAGGTCTGGGAATAATAAATATTAGCTACTACTGTTAGGATCGCAGGCCCTACACTGCAGTATGGTTTGTGATACTATAGATGCTCATCATAAATATCACTTCCACAGGATCCAAACTTCTATAATGACTGCCACTGATGCTGAGTGCTCTCTGGATGACTATGACTGTAGACTGCAATCACAAGTGTTAGGAGGAAATCATCAGCTGGTTTGTGAGGTGGAAAAAAATGATGATTATAGGGATGCATGATTCGACTTGGAGAATTATTCAATGATTACAGAAAGAAAAACTCTCTTAAAAACTTACCTCACAGTCACAGTAAGACATAAAAGGGATAGGTTTTCAGAATAAGGGTAGTTTGATCGCTTCAGCAAGGAAATTTGTAAGTTCAGAATTTCTTACTGAAACCCCGAATGCTAAAATTAAGGAGCTCTCATTTTAGGAAGGCTCAATATGTACTCCTGTTCAGGGACCAGAAGGCCATAGGTTGGGGTGCCTACATAAACTTTCAAACATTATTTATAAATAGATGGCATTTTATAAATTCAGAAGAATTCTTAAAATTTTTATTATATATTCTAAAATTCTTTTTTATGGAAAAAATTAGCATAGAGTAATTGAACCACATGATAGTAAAACTAAATTCACTTTAAGAGGTCATTAAGTTCAACACTTTCATTTTATAAATGAGTAAACAGACCTAGCATGGTTAATCAACTTGCTGAGGATTATGTAATCACCTTCTACAGAATGCAGACTAGAATTAAGATTACTGAACAATTCCCAGTTCAGTAATCCTTCCAAAACACCTCTATCAATTATTGAATGTCTCCCAAAGAACAAAACTCCTCCTAAAATCAATGTGTAAACAACATATGTATTTAATAAGCTTGAGAATTTTCTGTAATTATTAATATGTAGTGTTCTTCATGTGGAATATAAGCAGGATTACCAAACTCTGGTTAAGAAACATAAGGCTCAAACCATGTCTTTACTTAGGAATATGACAAAAAGAAATAATGTGCAGCATAATCCCCCTAAAGAATGTTGGAGTGGGACTCAGGGGACTTTTGTGACCCTGGGAATTCTCCTAACTTCTCTGAGCTTCTATTTCTTCATTTATAAAAGGGTGGGGGAAGGAGGAGAAAAGAACTAGGTTTCTTGGGCTGCTTCTGGATTGAAAACTACATATTGAATATTTTTATTATGAAAAAATAATTTTATTATGAGAAATCTCAAGCACAAAAAATAGAATAGCATAATAATCCTCTGTGTACTCAATACCGCAAATTAACAATCAGAATGACTTTTTGTTATGTTTGCTTCTTCCAACCTCTTCTTTTTCATTTTGTTGAAGTGTTTCAAAGCAAATCTTGGAACTCCTATCATTTTCATCTTCATCCCTAGTTCAATTTAGAACCATTCAAGTACTGTGAATATTCCCATCAATGTTATATTGTGACTGTCAGGTACTTATTGACTGAAAGCCAGCAGAAGTTGGTAAAAATTATGTCTATACAATGTACATCAACTGGTTAGTGTCAATGCATGAGAAGTAAAAATTAGTACCACATTGATGGTAACCAGCCAAGAAACAATGTAGATAAAGACAAGAGATAAGACACAATTGGACCTGCCATACGGGAATGGTCTGATGGGATCAGTGGAATGCCTAAACCAGAATGTCAATAAATATAAAAGGCAGTGCCAACTTCTGACACTTGTACATCAAGGTGCATTACTAATGAAACATTAAATGAGACTGGGATACGGCCACTGTCTCTTTTTATTTACAGATTGGCAAGTATAGTTAGGAGGATTTTTCCTTTGGTTTTCTAGTCTGCAATTGAAGTATGTTTATTCCAAGGGGCAGTAAGCACTTTAACTCAAGCAGTGACTTAGGTTTGAAATTCAAAGTTTAGTATATAAATAGGAAATGAATTTAAAAAACATATATTTTCCATTATTTCTTTAAAAAATAGCATCTAGACAGTGTATATTGTAAGAATAAGTTCTTCATAAACACAAATCCTCACTAACTCTTAGATTCCTCATTTTTCCTTTCTGTTTGTTTTAGAACTTCAATGGGAGACATCTTCAGTTCTCTGAGGAAAGGCTCTGAAATAGGTGCAAAGGGGTTGATTCAAGAAAGGAGAAATGTGCCTCCGCTGAGATAGTTGATTTAAAGAAGCCCTTCCTTTTCTAGAAGGCTTTCCACCTGCTAACAGCAAGCAAGAACTGGTGGTGGCTAACAGATGGGGCCATTCTAGTTAAAGCAGCCATGAACAGTGACAACTAATGTGTTGACTCGGGCCAAAGGGGGCCTCTGCTATGGAGGTCTGGTCACAAACTGAGTGGTTACCTGCAAATTACTAGAATTCCCCTGAGACTACCAAGAGTCTCTCTTGCTTAGACTTCATATTGTGTCTTGTTCTTTTCATGGGTTTGGGTCCCTGGATAACAATCACAGCATAACTCTGAGAACCTTATGTTATTCAAGAAAGTTGTATCTAGAATAGATGCTGACCTTTCATTTGAGTTTCTCCATATGTTTTTTTTCTTTTTCCTTTCCTTTTTTTTTTTTTTTTTGGTACTAGGGATTGAATCCAGGGGCATTTAACCACTGAGCCACATCCCCAGCCCTTCAAGTTGCTTAGGACCTCGCTAAGTTCTGAGGCTGGCTTTGAACTCATATGATTCTTCTTCCTTTGCCTCCTGAGCTGCTGGGATTACGAGTGTGTACCACCACACCCAGCTCTTCATGTTTTCATGCTAGTGATGGCACCTTTTTGTCTACTAACTGATAATGTGTCTCCATCAAGAGAAACATCTTGAATATGTAACATATTCCACTAGCCTCACTGAATTCTTGGTCTTGGTCAGTCAGGATTTCACTGACCTCATGCTAGCCACCAGCCAGAAGGAGCTCTAAGTCTCCTCATTTGCAAAATGTGAACCTGTCTTAGGTAATATCATATCTAAAGTCCTGAATACCTATGATACTCTATGATTCTAAATAAATATTGCATGGAACTTTTACTCCTTTTTCTGGTTCAGTATTTCTTAGTGTAGTGTTTCCTTATGATTCTACTTAGTTTTGAACTTGAGATATCTAAACTTGAGATTTTTTTTTTAATCTGGCAGAAAGGATGTGGGATGAGCAAGAGCATACTCTCTCATTTTTTTTTCTTATCCACAGCTTACCTCTCTTCATTGTTTTCCATCTGATTAGGGAAAGCAGCAAAGTCTAGTAATAATTTAATGGCATCAAGGTATCCATTGTTACAGGACCAGTGCAAAGCTGTTCTTCCCTATAAGCATGAACAAAATCAAGTGTACCTGGAGTAAATATTTTTGGACATGTGACTATTTATGCTAATTAAAAATATAAATAATTCTCCCCTTAAACTTTTCAATTATAAAAAAGGATACTATTATGTACACAGTGGAGAAAACCGTCAGCTCTTAACCAAGGGATCATAACTAACACTATGTGAAAGTGTACCATATACCATTGGAGGTGATATCTGAGAAGGATTCAATATCCCTTATATAATATTCCAACCAAAAATGTAAAACCTGCATCTAATTATGAAGAACCATAAGACAAACTCAAACTTAGTCAAATTCAACAAAATAAACATCCTGTATCCACTTCTCCCCACCCCAGTACTGTGGCTTACAACCCTGCAGCACTTTTGAGTTATATTCCCAGTCCTTTTTATTTTTTTAATTTTGAGACAGGATCTTGCTAAGTTGCTGAGGCTTGCCTTGAAATTGTGATCCTTTTGCTTCAGCCTTTGGAGTAGCTGGGAACAGATGCATGCGCCATTATAACTGACCTGGTGGCCTGTATACTTAAAAAACTTCAATGTCATGAAAGATAAAGCCATGAAGCATTGCAGGATATTTCACAGTGTTAATGGATATAAAGAGAAAAAGTCCCAACCCTAATTTTTTACATCCAATAACAGAGTTTCTAAATATCTAGGGAAAAAAATCTCACAAAATTAAAGGGGACATAGTCAAATCTATTATCACAGTGGGAGATTTTAGTGTTTTTAAAATAACAGTTGATAGGAAAAAAAGACAAAAGAGCACTAAAAACATAGAAGACACAAATAACACAATTTAAAGATCTGTTCTAAGTGACCCTGCATTTAAAAATGACAGAATTAGCATTCTTTTCAAGAGTACACAGAATTTTATCAAAATCAGTCATATACTGGACCATAAAGAAAGACTATAAAGAATAATGTGCTCTCCTGCAAAATGTCCATATCCTAATTCCTGGAACCCTGTTATGTTATGTGGAAAGCAGGGAATTAAGGTTACTAATAATCTGATTCTGAGGTGAGGAGATTATCCTGGATTATCTGGGTAGGCCTCATGTATTCATGAGGATCCCTCTAAGGGAAAGAGGGGGCAGGAGAGTGTCAGAGTGATACAGTGTAATAAAGTCCCAACTAGCCGTTGTTGGCTCTGAAGATGGCAGAATGGGGTCATGACCCATGGTAAGTGAACAGCCTCTGGAAACTGGGAAAATTAAGAAAAAGAATTCTCCCCTAGAGCCTCCAAAAGAAATACAGCCCTGCTGAATCTTAAGTTTTAGTCTAGTGAGACTAATTTTGACTCCTGATATCCCAAACAGTAAGATAATAAATTTATGTTTTTTTAATTTGTGATTAATTTGTCACAAGAGCATAGGAAACTAATCCAATCGATTAAAAAAAGAGAGAAAGAGAGAGAAAAAATGCCTAAGTGCCTGGAAATTAAACAATATAGTTCTAAGTAATCTACAGTTCAAAGAATAAATCAAATTAGAAAGTAGAAAATATTTTACCTAAATGACAGTGAAGGTACACAACTTAATCCAACTTGTAAGATAAAGCTAATGCAGAGTTTAGGAGAATCATTATATATATATATATATATATATATATATATATATATATATATATATATATTTTTTTTTTTTTTTTTAATTGATGATTTAATCTTTTTTTAAAAAGTATTTATTTTTTAGTTATAGGTGGACACATGTCTTTATTTTGCTTTATGTGTGCTGAAAATCAAACCCAGTGCCTCAAGCATGCTAGGCGAGTACTCTATCTCTGAGCCACAACATCAGCCTAATGATTTAATCTTTTATCAAAAGAATCTAAGGGGAAAAAAGAATAGTGCATCAAACCTGAGGAAAGTGGATGGCAGGAAATAATAAAGATGAGAGTAAACAATTATCAAAATAGTAAGCAACTTCAAAATGTATAAAGTCAATAAAGGCTGAAGTAAGTCCTTTGAAGATCAGAATAAGCCACATAAAAAGTTAAAAAAGAGAGAAAATACATGTTACCAATATATAAAATTAAGATGAGGAAGTCACTACAGGTCTTACAGACATAAAAATGATAAGTGCAGATATAGCCAACTTTATGCAAATACATTTGACATATTTCTAATAAATTATCTCTTACTAAACTGAAAGAAAATTAAACTGATTAGAAAACTTATTAATGGAACTAAATTAACAATCTTTGTACAAAGAAACCCCCAAACCAGAAGACTTCAATAATAATTTTTTCCAAATAGTTAAGGAAGAAGTAACATCACTCTTATATAATTTGTTATGAGAATAAAAGAGGGACTATATCTTGACTCTTTTTATAAGGTCATTGTTAACTTGTTACCAAAATCTTACAAACACAACATAAGAAAGGAAAATTATAGGCCAAACTTTCCATGAATATAGATGCAAAAATCTTAAAATATTAACAAACATAATACATCTTTATATATAAAAGTGCAGAATACATTATAAGTGGGGCTTACTCTAGAAAGGTAAGAGTGGTTTAACATCTCACAAAGGCAATCAATATAATTCACCATATTCACAAAAAAGAGGAGAAAAATAATATGACTTTTGTTGATAGATGCATAAATTTTACTTGACAAAAACTATGGTATTTAAAAACTCTTAGCAACTAGAAATATAATTTCATTCAATGGTGAAATATTGAAAGCTTGATCTTTGAGAAGCAATTATGAGTTAAGTATGCCAACTGTCACCAATTCTATTCAACATTGTATTGAAAATTCTAGCTAGTTCAACAAAATAAAACAAAGAAATGAAAAGTTTGGAAATAAAGAAAAATGATATTATTTACAGGCAGTAAGATTATTTATGTAGATAATCCAAACTACATATAGAAATTAATGGAACTGGAAAGGAAATTTGTATGCTACTTATAGGAGAAATAGGCAACTTGGTAAAATATAAAAGGTATGACAAATTATAAAACATGCATTCCTAAGAATATAAAGACAAGGTCTATATTTTACATGTTTTTCATTATGATATTTTTACAAATAGTAACAATCTTGATTAAAAACTTGCTTAATGAGTTAGTAGAGAATCTGTTTTCTGACTTGGAAAACATAGTTTATGCTAATATTTTAAAAGAGTTAAAATAAACTAGTACCTTTCCCCCCAAAAAAGTTAATACCAGCTAAAATGAGAAAAACTAATATATTACTACACAGCTGGGTGGAGTATAGATTGACTTTCAAATATTAGGTTGGCCTTATGATGTATTATGGCTGAAGCACATTTATATATCATTTGTTGTCAGGTGCAGTGGTACACACCTGTAATCCTAGCAACTTGGGAGGCTGAGGCACATGGATTGCAAGTTCGAGGTCAGCCTCAGCAACTTATCAAGACCCTGCCTCAAAATAAAAATAAAAAGGGCTGGGGATGTAGTTCAGTGCTAAAGTGCATCTGGGTTCGATCCCCAGTACCCTGCCTCCACCCGCCCCCCGCCCGGTAAAATACACACACACACACACATTTACATATATGTACATAATTTACATATATATATATATATATATATGCGCACTATTTTTTGCTTTGATTCAATATTCTCACTTAAGGGGAATTATTTTAGGAGAATAACTCAAAAGGAAAAATTAAATGCACAAAGATGATTCCTGCAATATCATCTACAATAATGGAAAAGTGTCAAGCAACAGGAGGTTATTTATTTAATTATAAAATTTGGGTTAAAGGCATAACTTGAATCCTGACTCACCCATTCCCAAAGGTTGTCATTTTAGGGTCATGATTGAAAATACATGAGTTTCAATTTCCTTATATGTAAAATGGGAGTAATAATAGCAAGTACTTTATAGGGTTGTTGTGAGGATAGAACCATCTATTATATTTAAAGCTCTTAGAATTTTGGAATCTTAAGAATTCATGATCATGAAAAAGATTATGTATCAAATGCTAAAATACTGATGATCATTTTAAGTGAACAAAATATGGGTCATAGTCATATAATATATATTTATATACATATACATACATAAATATGACATATATATCTTTTATAGAAGCTATAGAATGACTCCCAGTCTATTTAATGACTATGTTAGATATAAAGACTGGTTGAGAACATGGATAAATAAAAATCATAATTGTATGGATTTGTAGGTGATCTCTTCTTTGGTAATTTGTTTTATTTAAGTTTACAACAAAGAAGAAACATTATAAACACTTTGTAGCAAACAATATAGAAAAGACCAAGGAGTTCTACCTCTTTGTCTTGAATGTTAGGGTCTGCATTATTTTCCATGAGCACAGCCATGCAGTTGATATATCCCCCATATGCAGCACACTGCAAAGGGGTTCGTCCTGCATAATCTTGCACATTCGGATTGATCTTATTTTCTATTAGAATCTGGCAAACATCAGCATTTCCTCCCAGTGCTGCCCAATGTAGAAGAGAATGTCCATCTTGGTCAATTAGATCTACCCTTGCTCCACCTGGGAAAGCAAAAACATATTGAAATGTGTAATGGAGATAGCATTTATCAAAAAGAATAGAAGTTAAAAAACAACAGTCCCATCAACACTTTACTCTCACTGAAATGCTTCCACATGCCTAAGTCTACTTCAGAGTTTTACAACCAGCCTGTAAATTGGTCAGGGTAGGAATCACTCCCTTTTACATCAAAGGAAACTGAAGACTAGGCAGGTGAAGTGACTTTTCCAAAACCAAACAACTGTCAACAGGTGGAGCTGGGAGCAGAACTGGAGTTTCCTGATACCAATTTGGCTGTTCTTCCCTTTACCTTTTTACCTGGGTGGCTCTTTGCTGTGTAAAGCTTTATTTCCAACCAAGCATGCAAGAACTTCTACCTTTTGTGAGTGATTTAATAAGACTACTTGATTAACTAACCTTTAATAAGTGTCTGAATCACGTCTTTGTGTCCCATCTCACAGGCTCGGAAAAGTGGAGTATGTTTCATGACATCAGTAGCATCTACTTGAGCATCATTTTCCAATAATAACTTCACAGTGCTAACGTGGCCAGAAAGGGCAGCGGCATGTAAAGCTAAAAAGGAAGTAAAAGAAAGTGACAAACTCTTTAACAACTTTACCTTTTTATTAGTCTAACTATGAATCTTTTCCTCTTCTGATTTCCCCATTGTTTTGGCTAAATGCAATCCAAATTGTAAAGATTCTCCAGTTTATTTTTCACTTTTGTAGGTTTCTCATTTCCTTCCTATTCATTTGTATTAGTCATACCTCTCCCCACCCCACACACTTCTACCTTTCTTAACTCATTGTTTTCTTTCCATCCTGTTGGTCTGAAAATGGCACCCTCTTCTCAGTTACTAGTTTATTTAATCTTTCCTCTTTTAGCGAGCAAGAGAACAAAAAATGACAAGGAGAAAAGATTTAAATAGCACAGGCAATTCTGCCCATCAACCACTTGATAAGCACAGTTCCATAAGGGGCCACATGACATGTCCATAACTAGACCATGTCAATCTCCTGTTCCTTCAGCTGGCTACATGTGCCACTCCTTTGGTTGGTCTGTGCTCTGAAAGCACACACATCTTGTTACACTGTACATTTTTCATACTACATGGCTCCAAATGCAAGCCAGCGACTTTCTCAGGGTTCAATTTAAGCAACATCAATCCTTTTGAACAATGGAGAAAAAACTGAGAGGTGAAATGTGCTCTCCTCTCTGGTGCCTTTTAAGGGGTTTTAAAGAGTAATTATGACTACCTGTGTTTAATGGTATGCTAATGCTGATCCCTTCCTGTTTACTCAACCGTAGTGTTTGACTTAGACAGTCACTCTAGGTTTGAATTAGCCATACTCACAGTTTAGAGGCTTGTGGAAGTTCTTTTTAAGTATGATGGCTCTATAGTGCTTAGAATAATGTCTATTTCATACAGAATGATCCACAAGCAAACCTGGGATGCCTGTAAAAGTGTGGACTTTTGGGCTGGGATTGTGGCTCAGAGGTAGAACGCTCGCCTAGCATGCGTGAGGCACTGGGTTCGATCCTCAGAACCACATAAATATAAAATAAAGACATTGTGTCCACCTATAAATAAAAATATTAAAAAAGTGTGGACTTTCGGTCTGGTTACTACTGGAATGCTGGGAATAAAATAGACAAAGTTATAGTCTAGAAGAGGAGCAAAGCAAAGCAAATATAAAACACTTTAAAATCCTATCAATAAATTGTTATACAGTGATGAACAGAATAAGAAATGTATGTAATAAAAGGTATTTTTTTATATAGAGAGTGACTGGGAGACTGTGTGTGTGTGTGTGTGTGGGGAGGTATTGGGGATTAAACCCACTGGCACTTAACCACCAAGCCACATCCCCAGGCCTTTTTATTTTTATTTTTTATTTTGAGACAGGGTATCACTAAGTTGCATAGGGCCTTGCTAAGTTGCTGATCAAAAGTTTGAACTTGTGCTCCTCCTGCCTCAGCCTCCTGAGTCTCTGGGATTATAGGCGTGTACCATTGTGCCCAGCTTGGAAGACTACTTTTGACTGATAGTTAGGAAGTCCTTGCAGAAGAGCTGACATTTAAATTGAGACCTGAAACATAAAAAGAGAGAATATTTTGGGCAAAGGGAACAGTTGGTACAGGATAGGAATGACTTTGTGTGTTGAAGGAAGGCAAGAGTAGCTGAGCACAGTAAGTGAGAGTGAGATAAATGAGAAAGGTAGAAAAGACCAGATTGTAAATGGTCGTACATATCAGACTGTTGGGAGACACCAAAGGGCTTGAAGTAAGGGGGGTGATTATATCCAAATTATGCTCTAAATGGCTCATCTCACTGTTATAAGAAGAATGCATTATAGCAGATTAAAATACAGGCAGGGAGCCAGTTATTTTGTAGTAGACTGAGCAAAAAATGATGGAGACTTGAATGAGGATGGTAGAAAGGGAGATGGAGAAAAACAGAGAAAGAATTAGAATATGTTTTGGAGGTGGAATCATAGGATTTGAAATAGGATCTCTGTCCAAATAGCATGGTATCTGCTTTTAAACAAATACCTCTAGTAAGTCTTATACATTCCTGAGTTTGGGAACTAATGACCTAAATGGCTGCATGTTAGTTTGATCTAGATGAAATTCAGATAGAAAAGAGTGACTTCAGTTATCTGAAGGCCTATCATGCGTGAAGAGCACAAAGGGATCAGTCAGTTGTTAAACTGGGCTCAGTATGAGAAAGAGCATTCTAACAGAGTCAGGTTACCATGGAAGTTGTAGGTGTGCTGTGCGGAAGCTGGTCAACCAGAGGCTGAGAGACCACTGGTGAGAATGTTATGAGGCAGATGAAAGCATGGCATAATATCTGTGATAGTTCTGGGATGTTTCACATTTAAAAAAAAATTGTTAATTTTATTTGTTCTAATTAGTTATACATGACAGTAGAATGCATTTTGATGCATCAAAAATAAATGGAGTATAACTTCTCCTTCTTCTGGTTATACATAATGTAGAATCAGCCCGGTTGTGTAATCATATATGTACATAGGGTAATAATGTCTAATTCATTGTATTTTTCACATTTTAAGAGCAGAAGAACCATCTCACCACCAAATGAGTTTTATAAAACACTCCACACATGAACCAGAAGTTGAGTGGTTCAGCTTAAATCAGGGGTGACAAGTTACCCACCTGACTGTCTACTCCCCAGCAGCATTTCAGCTACCTCTATAGAAATCTGCTCTTCTGAAGAGCAGGTTTAGGAACCCCTGGGCTAGGTTTAATTTTAAGGTAATATTTAATTTTTTTAAATATTTAGTTTTTTTAGTTGGACATGATACCTTTATTTCACTTATTTATTTTTATGTGGTGCTGAGGATCGAACTCAGGTCTCGCACATGTGAAGCGAGTGCTCTACCCTGAGCCACAACCCCTGCCTCAATATTTAATTTTTCAATGTTACAATCTTGTGATGTGGCATCAAGTATGAAATAGATATTCTATAGATAAATAATACCCATATGTAAAATTTTTAAAAAGACAAAATTTCAATTAAGCAAAAAATAGAATTAATGACATATTAAATAAAAATTTCCATTTTATTTGTATTTACTTTAAAAATTTAGACTTAACTATTATTACTTCCTCTTTGAAAAAAGTGCTGTGATTTTACATGAGGACTTTAAATTGTTTTAAAACTTAACTTTATATTCATGGAAAACTTCAAACATATTCAAAATTAAATAATAGTTCAGTGAACTCAATATAGCCATCACTCAGATTCAATCAACAGTTATCAATACATGGCTAATCCTGTTTCATCTAACCAGCAATCCTTCCTGGCTTTTAAAATTCCAAAATCATTTCCTCTCATTGGTAAATATTTTATTATCTCTGGAGAACAAGGGTTCTTTTTTAAAACATCAGTGTATCAGTCAAGGTCTAGTCAGAAGACAGAATCCTCACCAGATATTTTAGCAGAGACAATTCAGTATAAAAAAATTGTTAGTTATGTATTAAAGAAATTAACAGGCAAAAGGAGAAAAAATGTAGGAAGTAGCTACCAATCTTGCAACCAGGGAAACAAAAAAGAAGAGAATAAAATTATTAAAATCTAAAAGCTTAGAAGAGCCCTGCAGAGCAGAAACTCAGACCTGTGAGGAGGGGCTCTGCTGTGCTGGTCTGGGCATCCCTAAGAAGGGTGCTCTTGATACTGGCATTGTGCATGCTGGAAAAAATTCAGAGTGAAATTAATTGTTGTCAATGAAACAAACAATGATGCTGCATTGAAGAACCATTACAGAGTGATGCTGACCAGAGCAGAAAACAAACCAAGACCAGGAAGCAAACAGGATGATGTAATCCTTTGTTTCTGTTCAAACCTTCCAGTCTCCCTCTACCTCCTGCTATGTGCACATGCTAACAGGGCACTCACTGGCAAAGCGGAAATCTGATTTGCAGAGCCTCAGGCCCAGCACTGCAAAAGGAAGATAAAAGGATAACCTTCAACTAAAAGCAAGGCTAGTGATAAAGTGGAAAGCTGCATAGTAACAGAGATGTGGGAAAAAATTAAACATTCAGCTAAGTTGTCCTTGAAGCTGAGAGATAATAGTTTAATAACTGGTGTACCACAATGCCCAATTGTCATACCTAAAAAATACTAATAGAAGTTCTATAATACCATCAAATATCTAGATAGTCACTTTTTATGATGACTTAAAAAAAATAGTTCATTTATATGAATCAGATTCCAAACAATGTCCATATGTTACTATTGGTAAGACCTCTTTTAATGGGGAGGGAAAAACAGCCTTATAGAGGGATGATGGAGAGAAACTCACCTTCATAGAAATGTAAGGAAGGCATCTTTTTTTCTTTTATTTGTTCTTTGTTGGATATACATGACAGTAAAATGTATTTTGGCATATTATACATAAGTGGAGTATAACTTATGCTAATTAATCTTATTTTTGTGATTGTACATGATGTGGAATTACCTCAATCATGTATTCAAATATAAAGATAGGAAAGTTATGTCTGATTTATTCTACTATCTTTCCTAATTCCTTCCCTCCTCCCTTCCCTTCATTCCCCTTTGTCTAATCCAATAGGCTTCTATTCTTCCCTTCCCCATCTTCCTTTGTTGTGAGTTAGCATCCACATATCAGACAGAACATTTGACTTTCGGTTTTTTGGGACTGGCTTATTTTACTTGGCATGATATTCTCCAGTCCCATCCACTTACTGGCAAATGCTATAATTTCACTCTTTTTTATGGCCAAGTAATATTCCATTATGGAAGGCATCTTTGATACACAGAAAAATCCACATAGGAGAAAGAACCCAGGAATTAATGAATCTGAGAAGAATTTATGCCTGAACTCCAATCACAGTGCATATCAGAAACATGCTTTTGGTCAAAGTATGCGAGTATCCTTGCCCATACTTTATTAAGGTACATGAAAAAGTTAAACTAAAAGCAAAGTTAGAAATAAAGTGGCAGACTGTATAGTAAAGGGAATCTGATAAAAAAAATTAAATGTTCAGATCATTTATAACCTCAATGTCCTATGGGTCTGCTTTATATCCCTACAAAAACTTAAGATCTGCTATGAGGCTTTGATAAAGAAACAATCTTTTTTTAAATATTTTTTTTTGTTGTAGATGAACACAATATCTTTATTTTATTTATTTATATGTGGTGCTGAGGATTGAACCCAGGGCCTCACAAACGTGAGGCAAATGTTCTACCACTGAGCTACGATTCTAGCCCATAAAGAAACAATCTTTTTTTAAAAATATTTTTATTAGATTTTGATGGACTTTATTTTATTTACTTATTTATATGTGGTGCTAAGAATTGAACCCAGTGCCTCATGCATGCTAAGCAAGCGCTCTACCACTGAGCCACAACCTCAGCCCTAAAGAAACAATCTTGACAGAGGCTTTGTCATAAAATTGAAATTGCCTAAAATCTTAAAAAATAATTAGAAGGGTCTTGGTATAAGGAGGATGATTTTTCAGTGTAGTAACTTCAAATCCCTCCCCTTCCTTCCCCTTAGTACTACATCACTAGTTTTAGTGGCCAAACAAAATCTTATCTAGAACAATAGGTAGGGCAAATGGCTTTAGTATGTTTGCTCAAATAAAAAACCCATAATACTGTGAAGCTAACCCATCACTGAGTTCTTAATTCTGTTTAGTACTGGTGT
This sequence comes from Marmota monax, assembly GCF_021218885.2. Taxonomy (NCBI): domain Eukaryota; kingdom Metazoa; phylum Chordata; class Mammalia; order Rodentia; family Sciuridae; genus Marmota; species Marmota monax. Next base: position 2,161,490 of record NW_026695243.1, read on the forward strand.
GCAAATTTTACTGGTGTGTAAATTTTCTTTCTTTCTAACTTGAAATTAGGACATAGGACACAAGTACGAGACCTCTAAGTTGATACTGAATGCTAAAAAATGTGTACATCTCTTAGTAACCAATACATAGTTAAAGGGCTCTCTTATTAAAGAAAGATTAAATAAGCATCTAGTAAGAGCTTCTGATGCAATGCTGCCTTGAAGTTGTGAAACCTAGAGTCATGGGAGGTTATCTCTAAAGTGGGAGATTCAGTACTCAGTCATTCTACTCAAAACTCAGAAAAGAACATAGTAAGTGAGACTGGTGAGAACACAGGCATTCTTTAAAACATGACTCTAAATTTTTGAAAATATAATTAGTAACTACTAAAAATGCACAGTTTTAAAGTGGCTTCTGCTTTTTAAAAATTTTTAAGAACAAAGATAAATGATCAGAAGAGTTACCATAACCATGTTTAAGGAGCAACCAACGTTTTAAACCAAATGCTACCATTCACCTGGTAGAAACGTGTGCAATTTTAGACATAATACTTGGAAGAAATAAAAGTTATCAAACTCAAACTTTAAAAGTGGTGAATTCAAACAGTATTAGGTTAGGAACAATGATTTCAATTTTTTGAAACAATGATTTCAAATTTTATAGTACCACCTATACTTTGAAAGGTGAATTAAAGCAAACTGAACTTATCTACCAGTTCTTACCTGTGCCCCCATATTTGTCTGCCATGTTAATATCAATGTCAGATTTTAAACTCAGCATAGTCCTAAGGACATCATCACTGCCTTTCCCTGCTGCCCACATAAAGGATGTTCTTCCTTCGAGGTCTGAATCATCTCTCACTGAAGGATGTTTTAAAAAAACTTGTACTGTTTCCTGTAAGAAAACTTCATTTAAAAAATTGAGACAACAGGGTAACATTTTATGTTAACAAAGCATATATATATATATATCTATCTTCACTAAGAAGTAAAGTATTTCCCCTTACTTTTGAATCAAATTAAATTGTCTTTTCTATGAATAACAGAGTAAAAATTTTCATTGAAAATAATAATTCCCTGTACTTATATATTGGTTTTAGTTTCTATAACACTTTAAAACCATAATCTAAACCTCTCATTCAACATTCTCAAAATTGAGAATGATCATTTTTAATTAAGTTTAAAAACGTTTGGTCACTTGGAAGTGACAGTTAAAAGACTCAGACATATTCAGTGTCATGACCAACATTAAAATATATGTTTTATTAGACATTTTACATGCAGAGTGTTCAGACATACCTCAGGAGAAAATAAATACATCATGTGTTTTGTTACTAGAACTTTTAAAGATGGTTAACACACTTACTGAACACTGATTAATGGTTACTGAGATACACAGTGTTCATTTAAACGTATTTATTTAGCAATTCCTATATTCTAGGTCACTCCCCTGGAATCATACAAAACCCAGGACCCTTGACAATCCTAACAGTGTCTGACATCTTTAGTGGGGGTTAACATTTCAGCATCTTGGAGTAGGGAACTGGGGGTTGAACCCAGGAGAGCTTTCCACTGAGCTACATCCTCAGCCCTTTTTAGTTTGAGAGAGGGTCTTGCTAATATTTCAGCATTTTAAATTGCCTATTTCCTCAGAACTCAGATTCTTATAAATTTTTAGAACTATCAAGAAACTTGTGCTTGAATGAATGTTAAAGTTTCAGAAAGAAGTTTTTTGGGCTTTTAATTTAGAAAAAATGTATAAAATATTGAGTCTTAGTACAGAAAGAATAAAATTAAGGGCTCATTTAATCCAGTCCCTCATTTTATACATGAAAAAAAATTCAGATTCAAGGTCATACAAAATATTTGGGGTAGAAACAAAAATAGATGACAGGGCTAAATTACAGTACTCCTTTTACTACATCATATAGTTTCCTAGTCTTAAAACTCTGGTGAATTACTGAGGTATGAAAGCTTATGCTTGGGCTGAGGCTGTAGCTCAGTGGCAGGGCACTTGCTTAGCACATGTGAGGCACTGGGTTCGATCCTTAGCACCACATAAAAATAAACAAATAAAATAAAGGCATGCTGTCCATCTACAACTACAATTTTTTTTTAAAGCTATACTTCTAAGGTCTACTGTATATGTTCATTAAATGCACTTTAAAAGTTTGTCATTTTTTGGTTTTTTTCTCTTACTAATTTGCAAATTTTTTGCTGAGTATGTTTTTTCTCAATGATGAATATTTATGGGAATTTTGGTTGTTTGCTTTTGTTTTTTGATATTTTTAAAAAATGAAGTTGCATCCTCCTGTGAGTTAACAAGGGGCCAAGTTGATCAAGGGACTTGAAAGAGAACTTAGAAAATCTGCATAACATTAAGAATCAACTCTGTTAATTAGCAGATATCTAAAGCAAATATTTCTTTGAATTAACATCCATAATGTTCTACTATTCTTTCTTACTCCATTAGTATAGTTATTTAATTATTGGTATCTGTACATTTATAAATTTGGAGCCTAAAACTGATTTGAGACCATGGACAAGTAATTTAATCTCTTGGAATCTTGCTTTTTTTTTTAAATCTGTATACTGGATAATATGACCCATCTCATAGACTTACGTTGTATTATGGGGTTGAGGTCTGATATCCATAGATTGAAAAGCCTAGGCCAAGAGAATTTCTTATCTATTTGTTAGAAGAAAGTACTCTTCCTCAAAATACTACTTTGCATTTTTCTGTGATGTTGGGAGATAAAAGAAGATAATGATTTGATAAAATTCTAGATGATAACTCTTGAATTTTCAAGAATGCTAAGAAGGAAGGACTATAGACATATTTTGTTTTTTGGAGACCAGAGAGTAAAGAAGGGTATGAAAGTAAAATATTTTCACCCTCTGAGTATTCAAGAAGTATTTGGAGAAGTCAAGAAGTTGAAATTATTCTGTACTGATGATAATATTATCATAATTTAATAAAACCAAGGGTTTCATGAATGCACACCTGTAGAAGACAGCCCAATCAACTGTGACTGCTTTAATGTGTGTGTGAATCTTTGAGTCTTTAGTTTTTGCTGGCCATACATACTCAGGAAGCTGATCTAGCTTACACATTGTCATGTTGCAGGGTGGTCTGAGGACATAATGAACAGGAAAGTGCTTTGCAAAACATAAAGAGCTATAAAGGAAGAACTATTGCTGATATTCAGTGTTTCTGAAAGAACAATTCATGTTTGCTTTCTCAGATATAAAATACATAATTATTAGCACTAGTAATAAGAACATATTCTATTCAGTACCTGTTCTAGGCCAGCAATTATAGTGGGCACTTGTCATAAATTTTCTCTAGTCTTTACACCAATCCAAAAAGAAAAGGCATAATTATCCTCATTTTACAGATTAAGAAACAAAGATTCAGGTTAAGAAATTTCCATTAAGGTCATACAGATAGTTTCCAGCCAAGGTTTTTTTTAATTCCAAAGCCTTGCCACACTGCTTTTAGGAACATAAAGATTGTTGAACACTAAGATGTCCTTAGTACTATAAATGTAACAAAAGATGAAGCACATTTACTTACATAAAGCAAAATATTACACTGAATGTTAAAATAAAAGCTATATCAAACTTTGCATGTGACCAGCTTCACAAAAAGTTGAAATGTCACTTGAATCACAGAATTAACAATATGAACAATTGTCAGAAGATAATTGCTATATCAACACGGGCAAATGAGCACCCATAAAACTGGTGAAATTTTAATAAGATCATTGTCAACTTCCCATTTCTGATAATTGTACCAGATGTTACCATTAGGGTAAGCTGGGTGAAGACTACAAGGGATCTTGTATTGTTCCCTGCAACTGCATGTATTATATCAAAATAAAAAGTAAGAAAAAAGAATTATTGGGCTGGGGATATAGTTCAGTGGAAGAGCACTATCCCAGCATGCTCAAAGCCCTGGGTTCAGTTCCCAGCATCACCAAAAGAAAAAAGAAAATTGCCTTATTTTACTTACAGCAAAGTTACTCTGAGCTGCATAGTGCAAGGGTGTTGCTCCTTGGCTGTCAGATGGGATAGTTCCAGATTTATTTCGTTCTAAAAGGAGATGGACAATTTGTGCATGGCCTGAGAGCAAACACAACAAGGTAGTTATAACATAGGAAGGACACAATTAATTTATAATCTATTTGAAAAAAGAAAGATGTAAGAAAAATCACTCGCACATAATGCAGCATTCAAAATGTTTTGTGAATAGCACTGTCTTCCAGTGCAGACTCATCTAACTTCTCACCAGCATACTAGATAGAATAGAACAAGGTGAAAACACACAGCACTAAAATCTTAATGCTTCAATTGAGAAAGAAATGACATTGGGTATAACTGCTAGACCAAGAAAATATTATTAGGTATTAGGTACCTAATATTAGGTATCATCTCATTGCATTCCCTGACTTCACTTTGTAAATGGTCAGTCACAGAGGAGGGAAGATAGGTCCTCTTAGGATTCCCTGTGCCTGTCTCAAGTTCCATCACCAATTAACTAGAACTACACAGCTGTTCCCTTCTACTATTCTATATCCTGAATGGCTTCCTGGCCATTCCCTCTAATCTCTCTCCCCTAGTCTTTTAATATCAAGGCAGTGATTTTAAATCCCACAAAACAAGGAGGTAGGTATGACAAGGTACTGGTGGGACAATATTCTGCAGTACACTCTGGAGGAAGTGGGTTCTATAAGTGAAGAACTATAGAAAAGATAAAAAAAAAATTGAACCTATAATAGCATTTGTAGAAACCTGAATTTCATACTCTTTATTACTAGAGCACACTGGGGAACTGGGCAATGAAGAAGATGCCATATTAGCACAGCAAGGATACACTGAATGAAAACCAGGCAGAAAAAAGGGAATTTGAGTGGTACTGTGCTCATCTACTTTGCATATGTGACTTAAGATGGAGTCTCCAGAACACAAGGCAATCTATGCCACACAGTTAACCTGAACACATCCCATCTTGTTTTGTGGCATAAAGATAAAAATTCAGTGAAGACTACTAGAAAGCATCCTATAGCACAGGGGAAAAGGAACCAGAAGAAAGATATAGAGCATACCTCTGAAGTGATCTAAGAAGGATCCAGAGGAAAAATTCAGGAAACTGGCATCTTTGACTTACGATAAAAAGAGGTGGCTTCTAGGAAACAGAAACAGAACACCCTAAGAAGAAAACAGACTGAAATACAAAGGTAATGAATGGAAGGAGGTAAAAGGAAATAAGATGAAATTAAAGAAATACAGGTAAAGCTGGGTGTGGTGGTGCATGACTCTATTCCCAGCTAACCAGCGGGTGGAGGCAGGAGGAGAGTAAGTTAGAGGTCAGCCTGGGAAACTTCAAGAGAACTGTCTCCAAATAAAGAACAAAAGGGATGGAATATAGCTCAGCAATAAAGTGCCTCTGGGTTTAATTCCCAATGCTGATGGGAAAAAAAATGAAAAGAAATATGGAGAGAAGGAAGTGAAAATGCAATCTAAATTACAATCTATACAGGAGGCAGAAAGAAAGCAGAATTTATGGGTAAAAAAAATCAATTTAGTTATGAGACAAATTTGCCAAATACACTCACATTCTAGAGGAAAAGGAAAAAGGGGTGAATCCATGCATTGAAATGAAGTTTAAATACCAGTTATAAATTTAATTATAAAAACTGAAGGCAACAGAAAAATCATGTTCAAAAGAGAAAATGTGTAATTTATAAACTAATATCAAGATAATAATAATTGGAGGGAAAAACCTCAGATTATATCAACAAATATTAAAAGAATAGTGAGTAAAAGTGTGCTAAATTCTGTCTTTACGTGGAAATTAGCAGATAAATAAACTGAGTCAGACTCAAAAAACTGTTTTTGATAAGTTTAAGTAACCCCTAACAGCAACTAAAAATCCTCCTAATAACACAAAGTATTTCAAAACCAAATAACAGCAACAAACCTAATCCATAAACCAAAAGACAGAAAACAAAGGAAACAGGCAAAAAACAAACAAAATTAAGAAAAACCCTGAAAAAACTAATAATAGCATAATAGCAGGGGGGGAAAAAAAAGACCAAATTCTCATTTAATTATTAATGGGTCAGCAAAAGAGAAAGCCTTTCAGAATGTACCCTTTTCAAAAAAAAAAAAAAGAAAGAAAGAAAGAAAAGAAAAATCTGTCACACACACACATACACATTCTCTCATCTAAAAAAGTGATCCCTTGGTGGGGATGTAGTTCAGTGGTAGAGCATATGTCTGCCTGGCATCATGCATGAGGCGTGGCCCTAGGTTCAATATCTATAGAACCATAGAACTGCCAAAAAAAAAAAAAAAAAAAAGCGGCTGGGTGGAGTGGTTCACACCTGTAGTCCCAGCTACTTAGAAGACTGAAGCAGGAGGACCACTTGAGCCCAGTAGTTCAGTAGTTTGAGGCCAGCATGGGCAACATAGTGAGATCCCTATCTATAAAAAAAAGGACTAAAAAAGTGACTCCCCAAAAGTTTAAATAAAAAGCAAATATGAAGGAAAAAAGCAATTATCATGGTATTAACACAAACATAAAATCAAAGCCCCTTTCCCCATAAATAAAGGCAATGAACATGAAAAACAAAAGTTAAAAGTTACAATATGATGTTGAAATTAAAGCTAACATCATTTAACTGAAAACAAAGTTACATAACTAAAATTTAAGTATACAATGAAGGGAGACAGTTTATAAAATAATTTAACATATCAATGAAAAATTAAAATATTTAAATGGAGAAGGGAACCAACAGGGGAAGAGAAGGCATAGGAACTTTCCTATACTCATGCAGTTCTTCCTACTATTGATCCTGTAATTTAAAGCCAACTTACCTAGTAAAGCTGCCCAGTGAAGTGGGGTTCGAAATAAGTTATCATAAGACGTTATATTGCAGCTTTCATATGAAGTCAAGACATCAACCACCGTCAGGTTTCCATCAGCAACAGCAAAATGAAGAGGTGTGCGCCCCTCATAGTCTTGCCAGTTCAGTAAAGACTCCGTTGGAGCAGCATCCTATTTTAGAGGAACCAAAGACTTTTAGACATATGTGGAATCCTCAATAAATTTTATTTGGCATAAGTAATGAGCAATTTTCTAAACAAAACCTCCATATTCTTTATGGTCACAAGTAAAGTGATAAAGCCAAAAAAAGTGTACAGTCTAAAACTTAAAATTTATTTTCATATTTAACTATAAAAAGTACAGAAACGAATAGCCATCATGTACTATGTTAAAAAGTATCAATATTTTGCCTAATGTGTTTTTGTATCTGTTACAGATTCAGTTAAAGCCGTATGTTTGTCCTTCTGTACATATGGGCACATCCATAAGCAATACATAAATTTTATATGTGTGTTTTCGATATTTACATAATGGCAGTATACATGTATATCTTTTGGCAACTTTTTCTCTCAACAACCTACTTGTGGTATCTATGCTGATACTAGTTCATTTGTTGAAGTGCATGAATAAAATATGATTTAGTTGTCTATTCTACTGAGGGACAGTTAGCTAATTTCCATTTCTTCATGATTACAAATAATGCTGCAATAAATATACTTTCTTTATTGTTCCTTGTAGCACATGTGTGAGGGTTTTCTCTTGGCTAGATACCAAAAGGGGAATTACTGGGTTGAAGGACATCTGCATCTTCAACCAGATATTGTCAAACTGCTCTCCAAATGGTTATACCAATTAACACACCCATGACAATGTGCAAAATTTTTTATTTCCCCACATGCTGGCACAAATTAATCACTTGGTATATCAAGCTTACTACATTTTCCCCATATGAGTATGAAAGACACTTCAATGATGTCTTAATTTGTAGTTCTTTTATGAATGAGAGGGAGATTTTTAATTATATGTTTATTGGTGATTCATTTTTATTGCTCTGTAAATTGAGAGTTCACAATAGTTATTCATTTTTCCATTGGATCTTTGTAGCAGACATTATAATGCATTACTTAGGTCCCCCTTCAAGACTAGAGGCTTTACTTCCCTAGCTGCTGGGAGCTCTACCAACTAGCAACCCTTAATTGTCAGCTTTCTGGAATTTCTTCAGCCACAGAGTTACCTCACCCAAGGTCATATTTCTTCTCAGGTTAGGCCTAGCCCTCTTGCCTCAATCTGAGAACTCTTTGAAGGGCCATTCCAGGTTTAAAACTTCCTATCCAGTCAGCCTATTTTACAAAAAAAATTGTATGATTTAGGCCCCGGAGACTCCTAATGAGTATGGTGTATTTACACAAGGGAAAAAGAAGGCCAAATCTGAGAGGAAATAAGTGAGAATTGCCCCCCAAGGACTTCAGATGTTGGAATTAACACATAAAGAATATAAAATAAAGGCTGGGGATGTAATTTGCTGGTAGGGCACTTGGCTAGCATGTGTAAGGCCCTGCACCAAAATAAATTAATAAGTAAATAAATGAAATGAATATATGAAATATGTAAAAAGATAAAAAATGAAATGGGAAGTGAGCAAGAAAGGAAATACTAATATAATGATAAGACAGATTTGAAAACAAACCAAGTAGAATTTTTAGAAGTGAAAAAAAATACAATCACTAGAATTAAACACTCAATAGGTCAGGCAAGACTCAGTAAACGACAAGATGAATCAGTTGCCATTACCCAGAATGCAGCAGAGACTCCAGGAGTCGGGAATAGAAGATTAAGTGAGGAAACATGGAGAATAAGGTGCAAAGTTCTAAAATGTAGATAATTGGAGACCCCAAAGGCAAGAATAGAGTTAATAAAGGAGAATCAAGATTTAAAGAGATAATAGCTATATGTTTCAGAACTGAGATACAATAATCAGAATGTACACCAAACAGGATTTTTTAAAATGGCCACCCCTAAGCACACTGTAGTAAGACTGTAGAATGCCAAACAGAGAGAACTAAAACAGCTAGAGTGAAAAAGATAGGTCATCTAAAAAAGAATGATAATTAGACCAATAATAGACTTCTGAAGAGTGATAATAAAAGGCAGAAAGGAGCAAAATAATACCCTGAAAGAGCTAAGAAAATTAACTACCTGGGATTGTGTACACAAGAAAACTGTTTTTTTTCAAGAGCAAGGTTGAAAGGCAGACTTGTTTGGTTGGTTGCTTTGTTGGTTGGTGGTGGGGATTGAACTCAGGACCTTGCACATGCTAGGCAAATGCTCTACCTCTGAGCTCTACCCCCAGTCCAAGGCAGACACTCTCAACAGTTAAAAAAAGAAAGTTCAAGCTAGCCCCCAAAAGTCAAAAGGTAAAATGTTTTTTCTGATATATGGAAGCTAACCCCAAATAAGTAAGTGGTGGTCGAGGGGGAGCTAGAAAGGGGGAAAAAAGGAAGAGGGAATTCCACCAAAATAGGGGAAAGGTCAGTAGAGCAGACTAAGGGGACTGAAGGGGAGGAGGCAAGGATGGGAAAGAACAGTGGAATGAATCTGACTGAACTTTCCTATGTACATAGATGAATATACCACAGTGAATCTCAACATCAAATATATCCATAAGACACTAATTTAAAAGAAACTATAAATAAATTACAGAAAGATGAGTAGATTTGAGGGAAAGGAGAAGGAGGAGAGCGGAGGCAGGGGAGAGGGAAGTACTGGGGACTGAATTAGAGCAAATTATATTCCATGCTTTTGTGATTATGTCAAAACATATCCTAATGTTATATATAACTAAAAAGAATCAATTAGGGCTGGGGCTGGGGCTGAGCGGTAGCACACTTGTCTGGCATGTGTGAGGCACTGGGTTAGATTCTCATCACAATATATAAATACATAAAATAAGGTCTATCAACAACTAAAAAAAAAAAAAAGAATCAATTAACCACTCCCCCAAGCAAACAAACAAGAAGCAGAGTTTACCACTTATATATCTATACTAATGGAAGTTTTAAAAACTATATATTAAGAAGGAAGATAATAATTCCAGAAGGAAGACTTAAGTAAAGAAAAAATTAGGAAGGATGCAAGTAAAAATAAATAATCATTGTATATACAAAATAACACTTTTAAAAGTCTAATTTATGTATTAAAAACAAATAGCGACAACACTATGTAAAGTTGGAAGTTAGGACACAGTGATTAGAAAACCTCATAATCTACTGACAAGTATTCAAAATTAATAAAATAGGTTAGATATATAATTAATGAGCAAAAAATCAATTGCATTCCTAAACAATTGAAAAAAATATATTCCACAGATTATTTTAAAAAATACTCAAAGCAACAGTGATTGTAAACAGCAAAAATATAGTTTAAATGTCTGTCAACAATAAAACAATATACAGTTTATTCATAAAATGGAATACTACATAGCAGTTAAAATTAAATCATTACAGCTACACATAGTAGCATATATAAAATCTCCAGCATGAGGTTCAACAAGTAAAATCACACTACAAAGAATATCTGCAATGTGATTTCATGTATATAAAATTTAAAACTAATGAAAATCAGTAGAAGGAAGCAGAGAATAGAATGGTACTGGAAGGTACTATACCCAGAAGACTTCAATGGTAATGGTAGTGTACCTTTTTAAAAATTCAGTGGTGAGTACATGAATCTGTTGTTTCCTTATTCTTTATAGTACACATGCATTTCTATGATACTTGCTTATATCTACTTATTATTTAATTTAAAATATAAAGCAAAATAAGGGAATGGTAAATATAAATTCAGGAAAGTAGTTGATGGGGGTCAGGAGTGAGAACAGCATCAGATGACTGAATGTATTTGGAAATTGGAACTCAGGAAAACTCTGCTCTTAAACAATGGTATTGAAATGCTCTATGTCTTGGGGGATAAGTCCACATGTTTGTTGTGTTCTTTTGCTTCATGATTTTTTTGTATAAAATGTATAAACATATATATGCTTTTGTACACATTAGATATTTCATAGGAGATTTTTTTTTTTTCCGAAAATGGCCATTCGGGTCCAGTAGCATTTTTCTACTCACCAGAATGCATCTCACAGTATGAACAGCACTTGGGTCTTTATGGTTGGCTGCCCAGTGGAGAGGGATCTTGCCTTCAACATCAGGAATCCCAATGTTGGAATCATGCTTGATAAGCAGCTTCACATGTTCAGGGTTGTTGTAGTAGGCACTCCAATGCAGAGCTGTTTGCTGAAAGAGCGAGAGGATCTCAAAAGAACTATATATTAGGAAGGAATAGGCCCAAGCTATTATTGTGTAATAAGCATGGGTGTAAGAGTTCTATAATTTTACACCACACAGTCATCATGACATCTCTGGGAGCTAAGTACTCTTTAATTTGCATGTGATTGATACAAAAAGAGTACAAAGAAGATGAGTAGTTTACTCAGGAACATAAAGGTAGTATGTGGCTAAACTGAGATTTTAACCCAGGTGGTCTGATTATAGAGTCCAACCTCTTAATGGTAACAGTCATTTAGTTTATCAAATACAACTAATGCTAAGAAAGATAAAAACTGCCCAATAATTATGAATAATTATCAATGAAGTAAATATTAAGCTTGATACATTGTATATTTGGTTGTAACCAAGTACCTTAGAATTTGATAGACTGATTTTAATTTTAATATCTATCGAAAAAGAAGATAGGGGCTGGGGTTGTGCCTCAGCGGTAGAGTGCTTACCTAGCATGTGCCAGGTGCTGGGTTCGATCCTCAGCACCATATAAAAATAAATAAATAAAATAAAGGTATTGTATCCAACTACAACTAAAAAATATTTTTTAAAAAGAAGATATATCTATAGAAAGTTCATAGATCTAGAATCCATTCTTTATATCAAAAGATAAATTTAAATTTATAATTTTATAGGATAACTGTTAGACCTAGTTACTGAAGAAAAGATACATTTTGAAAGTATATCAACACTTGCTTTATTTCAAATAAAATGATCATCCTCAACTTGTTGAAACTGCTTAAAAATCATTTATAAATACCCATCCACATACCTCTGAACAGACATAAGACTGTTTTTGCTATTAGGAGAATTACTAAGGAAAAACATAGGAACTATTTATATGTACATTATCCCTGACAGCATAATCATCAGTCCAATCAAGAATTAGATAATTTAATGAGCATGAACCAAGCTCATCTGTCACATTAAAATCTGACACATATATTCAAAGTGTACCTACAGGCATTTAAGATAAAGTCAATTTAATTTGTTAGTTTTGTTTAATAACAACTGTGGAACACAGTAAAATCACAACTATAATAGCAATTATTAATCATCCTTTGTTTTCCTATGTCATGTTTATTCTGATTATATTTATTGAAATATGTCTGTTCAGCCTAATAGTAAAAAGTTTGAACTTATTTTTCTACATGTTTGTTTTTTGTTTTTTAGTAATTCTTTGATTACTGTATTAAAATATACATAGTAGAAAATTCACCACTTTAACTGTTTTTAAGTGGACAGTTCAGTGGCATTAAGTACATTCAGATCACTGTGCAACCATCAATACTCTACACCTCCAGAAATTTTTTATCTTCCCAAACTGAAACTCTGTACCCATTTAACAATAACTATCCAGTCTTAACTTCCCCCAGCTCCTGGCAACTATCAGTCTACTTTCTGTCTGAATAAATTTGGTTATCCTAGGTACTTCTTAAGTAGAATCAAACAGTATTTATCCATTCGTGTTTGACTTATTTCACTTAGTATGTTTCTTCACAGTTTATTTATGTTGTAGCATATTTCATAATTTCATTACTTTCTAGGGTTGAATAATATTCTATTGTATATACAGATAGCTACTACATTTTAATCATCCAGTTATCCATCAATGGGCATTTGGGTAAGTCCCAAATGTTTTCATCTTTTGGCTATTGTGAATAACGCTGCTATTGAACATGAATGCACAAATGTCTGTTTGAGTTCCTAATTTCAATTCTTTGAGTATTTATCCAAAACTGGAACTGCCAGATCATATGGTAATTTTATGTTTAATTTCTGAGGAATTGCCATGCTGTTTTGTATAGTAGCTGCAGCATTTTACACTTCTTCCAGTAAGGCATTAGCATTCAAATTCCTCCACATCCTTCCCACACTGGTTATTTTCTGTTTTTGTGATAATAGTCACACTAACAGTTGTAAAGTGTTAGCTCACTGGTTTTGATTTGCATTTTCTTAATGATCGTGCATCATTTCAGCCATTTGTGTATCTTCTTTGGAGAAATGTCTATTCAAGTTCTTTGTCCTTCTTAATTAGATTTTTGTTGTTCATTTTTAATGCATGTTATAAAATAATTGATCTGTGACATTAAAAATTAAAAAAAAAAACCACAAAACACCTGATCCTTTACTACAGATGGTCTTTGAAGAATCACTCTTTAGGCTCTGGTCTTGTTGTTGTCTCTGTGACTTGCTGTAATGTGCAGCTCTGTTTCATCTGTCTGACTACATAAACTCCCTTTTCTGTCCAAAAACAGAATATAGAGATACTGGAAGACAGCAGGAAATGCCTAGAATACATTGAGGAAGATATTATAAAGCTTAAAGACATGGGAGGTTTAAGTGATTAATGGTTCTTTGTAGATGAATTGAACTGTTTTTTTTCTAGTGAAATATTACCACTGTAGATACCATGAGTTAGGAACAATATTAATGTATATTTACTACAAAGTAAAAGTTGACCTCAGAACTCTGGTGACTACTAAACAAAACTTGAAAACTATATAAACACTATGAGAGCAAAAAGATTATTAAATATGAAACTAGTGGAGTTAATCTTAAGAGGTCGTGTGTGTGTGTATGTGTGTGTGTGTGTTTGTGTGTGTGGTACTGGGGACTGAATCCAGGGGAGCTCTACCACTGAGCTATATCTCCAGGCCTTTCTTTTAAAAAGAATTATTTTGAGTCAGGGTCTCACTAAGTTGCTGAGGCTGGCCTTGAACTTATGATCATCTACTCAGTCTCCCAAGCAGCTGGGATTACAGGCTTGTCCTGCTGTGCCTGGCTGTAAGAGTTTTAATTACATGGGAGCACTGGAGTTAATAAGACTCTATGACTAAGTACCTGATGAAAAGAAAGAAGATTATTGTTCATGCTTAACTAATGACCACATTTTTACCTCGGGTAAAGAACGTTCAGAACATCAATCAAAAAGATGACCATTATGTACAATATTTAAGAATTTAGTAACAGAGAACATAATAAATCCTAGCAATAAATGCTAGATCAGATATTAGAACTTAAAATTAAATTAATAGTTATGTAACAGTGAGCGTTTATTGAGAGTATACTATGCACTAAGCATTGAACAGTTTGTATGTATTATCTCATTTTATTTAATAATTTTTTAATTAAATTATTTATTTGTTCTAATTTGTTATATATGATGACATAATGTAATTCGTTGCATATTACACATACAGAGCACAATTTTTCAAGTCTCTGGTTATACACAAAGTATTTTCACACCATTCCTGTCTTCATACATGTGCTTAGGGTAATGATGTCTAACTCATTCCATTGTCTTTCCTACCCCCATGCCCCCTCCTTTTCCCTCCCTTCCCTTTGCCCTATCTAAAGTTCCTCCATTCCTCTCATGCTCCCCCCAATTGCCATTATGAATCAGCATCCTCATATCAAAGAAAACATTCGGCCTTTGGTTTTTTGGGGATTGGCTTCACTTAGCACTATATTCTCCTACTCTATCCATTTACCTGCAAATGCCATGATTTTATTCTCTTTTGTTGCTGAGTAATATTCCATTGTGTCTATATACAAGTGTTTCCCTATCCATTCATCTACTGAAGGGTGTCTGGGTTGGTTCCACAATTTAACTATTGTGAATTGTGTTGGTATAAACATTGATGTGGCTATGTCTCTGTAGTATACTGTTTTTAAGTCCTTTGGGTATAAACCAAGGAGTGGGATAGCTGGGTCAAATGGTGGTACCATTCCAAGGAATCTCCATACTGCTTTCCAGATTGGCTGCACCAATTTACAGTCTCACTAGCAATGTATGAGTGTGCCTTTTACCCCACATCCTCACCAACACTTATTGTTGTTTATATTCTTGATAGCTGTCATTCTGACTGGAGTGAGATGAAATCTTAGAGTAGTTTTGATTTGTATTTCTCTAATTGCTAGAGATGTTGAACATTTTTTCACATATTTGTTGACTGACTGTATATTATCTTCTGAGAAGTGTCTGTTCAGTTCCTTCCCCATTTATTGATTGGGTTATTTGGTTTTTTGGTGTTAAGGTTTTTGAGTGCTTTATATATCCTAGAGATTAGTGCTCTATCTAATGTGCTTGTGGTAAAGATTTGCTCTCATTCTGCAGGCTCTCTATCATCTCACTGATTGTTTCTTTTGCTGAGAAGCAGTTCTCTGGTTTAATTTCTAGTGCTTGATCCACTTTGAGGTCAACCATCTTTTTCTTTTCTTTTCTTTCTTTCTTTCTTTTTTTTTTTTTAGTTGGAGATGGACAGCATGCCTTTATTTTGTTTCATTTTTGCGTGGTGTTAAGGATCAAACTCAGTGCCTTACACATGTTAGGCAAATACTACTCTCCCACTGAGCTACAGCCCCAGCCCTTATTTTCAACAATCTGAATACCCCTTTTCACATATGAGAAAATTGAGACATATAGGAATTAAGCATTCCCTAAGGACACAGAACAAGTAAGTGGTGGCTTCTGGATTGAAATCCAAGGAATCTGATGCCAAAGCCCAGGCCATTAGACCACTATGCCTTGGGACATTTCTCTGGGTACCATGAGCCTAACTACTACATTAATTATCATGACACTCTGTCAATATTGGGTTTTGGAGTTAAACAGGCTTGGATTTGAATTCTAGTTCTATCACTTGGGTCTTGTGCAAAATTTTAATCTTTCTGAGCTTGAGTGTCCCCATCTCTAAAAAGGAGATGATAATACCTACATGGTAGTGAAGAGGCTAAAATAACAGAACTTAAGTGAAATACTTTCCTGGAATGGATGGAGATATGGAGTTCTTCTACTGTAGGTATGGGTGGTAATTTAGGCTTTATTTCTTGAAGTTTTATTTCATAAAAGGAAACATTTGCTTTCTCTTCTCATTTGTCTTAGACTTTGCCAGTCTATTACCTTGTTTTTATCCTGTGTATCTACTTCCCCTGGTGCCATAAACTTTAGCAGAAGTGCCAAACACTTAGGGCTCTTGTGCCGGGTGGTCAAGTGCAAAGGCGTCATTTCTTCTAAATCCTTTTGCATCCAGTTTGCTCTGCGTGTAAGTAAGAGTTTCATGAAACGATAATTTCCCTAAATAAAACAAAAAGAAACAATATGAACAAATTTACTTTGGAGCCATTTTTAAAATTTTTAAATGTTTTGAGTATTTTAATCATTGCCCTAGAGCAAAATATTCAGAGAACTTAATAAAAGGAAAAATACTTATGATACTACTAAACTAAGATAGCAATTGTTTTATTTTTTTCAACAAGTAAAGCAGCCTATTCAAAGTTCATATCCCAGATTCAAATGGGCACCTAAATTCCAACCCTGAAGTCATTGTAGTCCATCCACTTAGAGGTAATACTTTCTGTATCAATTAAATCTTCTAATCTTGTAGAATAAACCCATCTAGAGAAAGAAACTTAGGTACAAGGGCTCGAACAATATAATATTGGGGATCCAGGACAACCATTATACAGTAAGCCTGTATAATGTGGGAGCTTTGAGACAAAATAAAACTCTCTAAAAATAGTTCTATACAGTTCTTTCCTGAGATCTAATTCCTTTCTTCCAATTCTGACTGGGAGGCTTCTATATGTTTCAAGGTCAACATGACTAAAAAGTACTACATTGATCAAGTTTTCAGCCTACTTCATGCTTATTTGTCTCTCCCTACACAAAGCATAGTGGAAGGCAGGGTTATCTGTTTTATCTTCTTGGACCTTAACCTTTATGGAGGTGGGGTCTTTGAGTATAATGATGCAAGATACCTCTTAATCAAACAGACAACCCAGGGTGAAGGATGTGAGGCTCTAAGGTAAAGGGGACTAGCAAGGGTAATAGAGGTGCAGAAGGATGAAGGAGACTGACTTACTTGCCCACAGGGGTTAACCCATGGTTTGGGACAGAGACAAGGAGAGATAAGACCCAGATTAGAAGGAAGACTATGTTAGAGGAGCACAGCTGGAATGGACGGAAGAACAAACTGACTCAGCTTAATGATTTTACCTCAGAGAGACTTTCCTTGACAACCCTAAGTAGAACTTACTTTCTTATTCTTTATCCTACTACCTTTCCATTTCCTTCATGGTATTTTATTCAGTTTGTAGTTACATATATATTCGCTTCCTTTCACAAACTCCCTCACAAACTATAAGTTTCACAAAGGCAGAAGCTGTTTCAATGACCTCTGTGCTCAGCAGAGTTCTTGGCACAAAACAGGTGCTTAATAAATATAAGTAAATTACATGAAAGACTAGTAGGCGAGAATGAAGATTTCAGAAGTTTTTGTTTTCATTTTAAAATTCTTATTTATAGTGCTGTATTAGATCACAGAGTTAAGAACCTTAATTCTCAAATAACTGGTATCTGGTTATTGTTACTTTTTAATATTTCACTTATTTGAACTTTGTTAATAGTGTAATGATTAATGGACTTCTCATTTTATTCTATCAGTTCTTGAGAAGGAAAGTGCTAGAATTTCCTCAAGAGGGCACCCTGCTCTAAATTTCTTCACATCTTTGAAAAAAAGAAAAAGTGCCGAGGAAAAACAAATCTATATGACACTTCATACCAAAAAATAAGATTTGACCTTTCTGAGCATAACATTTCAAACATTACAGAATAATTCATCATGACCTTTTAAAGATATGCAATCAGACAATCATTTTGATTGTGAAATTAGAGGAAATGGAAGGAGAGGAAGGAAATAGGCATATGTATGTCAGGGTGGGGTGACTACTGAGTAGAGACACAGTACTTGGCATATTTACATTTTACATTATGTTGGGGATCCTACCTTCACAAACATGGCACATACCAGCAATATTTACTCATTCATTCATTCAACAAGCATTAATTGAGTCTTGTTATGAAGCAGGAAATAGTATGATGTTTGCATCCACTTTACTTAATAGAAAGCTCTTTGACATAGTCTCATCTTTGCTCCTCTCTGAAGAATCATGGAAAATGTTTATGATATATAAGGTATCCTTCTGTATCTATCTCTGATTCTTCATCTGTAGAACAGGGATAATTATGGTACCGAAGTTATGATGTATGTGAAATGAGATAGATAATATCTGAAAAGTACTCAGTGTACAAAGCAAATGCTCAGCAAATGTCTGTTAGTATGACTATAAATAGTTTTCTAGTGTGAAGGAGGCCACAGAATATAGATGGCCTAGTGGAACCAAGAATGGCCCATGATAGAGGGCAGTAGATAGATTTAATTGTGTTCACAGTTTAGTAGTGATTAAGGAGAGAAACAAGGTGAGGAATAGGTATAATAGTTGGAATGATAAAAATACTGGTTTTTCTTTTTATTTTTTTCACCTTACATTGAGAAAGATGTATCTTCCCTACCTACAGATACTGATAATACAGGACCAAGGACAGAGACACCTATCAGGTATCACCTATGATAGCTGCCCCTAGAAACAGTGAAATTCACTTGGCTCAAGGTCGACCTCTTTACTCTGACAAGTAAGTATTTATTAAAACTTATCATATGCAAATTCAATATCTGGGGCAGAAAGGGCAGGGAAATTTGAAAGCCAAAATCAGGAGAAAGACTGGGGCTTAGCTCAATGGTACAGCATCTTGCCTAGTACGCATGAAGCCATGGTCTTCCAAGATGACTATATCCAGCAGGTTTCTGACAACCTCCACATTGGGTTGGGTTTGATTCCTAACACCAAAAATAATCAAAAGCAAAAGCCAAACAAAACAAAACAACAAAACTTCCCAAAGCCAGAAGGATATTTCTAGTGTCAGCAGGAAAGGAAGACAATAGCTTGAGGTAGCAAGTTAATCTGTAGACCTTAGAAGGTTGTTTGACTCTGGGGACCCATGTTATAGGCTATTTTGCTTCTCAAGAAGCCCTCTCAATACATAAACAAGCAAAATGTCTCAATATTTCCTCAGTATTGTTTGAAATGAATACTTCTTCAGTTTTTAGGATTAATCTTACTTCGGGGAGGATTTGGAAGTTAATCATTTGGTACCACCTCTTAGGGCCACACAGAAACTAATTCTCAGGTGAGAACTGCTTGCTTTGGGATCTGCTTTTATAATTTTTGATTTGATAAGAAATAGTATAAGAGTGAAGAAGATAATAGATCAAAGAGAGAGAATGTGTATGTATGTACTCGTGTGTACATGCATGTGTGTGTATGTGTGTGCGTCTATTTTTTGTTATTGTTAGTATGTGTGGTTGGTACTAGGAATTGAATCCAGGGCCTCACATACTAAGCTATATCCCTAACTCTTTTCTAAAAAAATTATTTTGAGATAGGATCTCATTAAGTTGCCCAGGCTGGCCTTAAATTTGTGATCCTCCTATTTTATCTTCTTAGTAGCTGGGATCACAGGCATGTGCCACTTTGCCCAGCTCAAAAGAGTACATATTCTTAAGGAAATATGGCAAATAGACAGAAATAAAAAAATCTGACATTACAGAAAGGTCTTGACTTAGTCACTGTAAGGACATTACTGTGATACAATCAGGTACAGTATGCCTCTAAAATGTGAAAATATCACCAAACACCTATGAAACAGTAAATAAAATTGTGTGTGTATATTTCATCAGGTAATCATAATTCTCATCTTCATCTTTCTGTAATTATTAACACCAAAAACTTCTTTTATCTATCATATGAATGATTTTGACACTTGGATTGTATCCAAATGTATGAAAAGGGGCATAATCTCTGAAAGGGTGAAAGAGAATGAAAAAGTTCTCTGACCTGGAGAATAGCACTTGAAGTAAATCCGAGAAACAAATCAGCCCCAAATGCCAATTTGAACTTTATATGAATATCTAGTTCTCTTAGGACAGACTCCTTTTCAAGAAAAAAAAAACATATAACTATTTAATCTTAATGACAATGATCTTAATGACAAGGAGATTTTGAGCAAACAATTTTGGAATTTTGCTTTTTCATTTTTAAGAAATAAAATTTAACAGTTATGGTTAATGCTCCCTTTGTGTCCCCAATTATATTCTCTCCTTCTTCACAGTCTATGATCCTGAATAGGGCATTTATCATCCCAATGAATTTTGTATTTCATATATATGTCTATATGCATGTATACGTATATATATGTATGAATATGTATATGAATGAATGTGTGTACATGTTTTTTACATATGCATAAAATCTCCAAAACTACCTGGAGTTGTTTTATATGTTCTCTATCTTTATAAATATGGTTTTGAATAAATCACTGTTGATCTTTTAATCAAAGCAGTATATTTAGCATAGTTCTCATTTTTTGCCATTACAAACAGTACTATAATGAATTTTCTTGTATATATATCCTGGTAAATTTCTGAAAGTGTTGTGCTCTGTAAAATATCTACTCCAATTTGCATTCTCATCACTAACATATGAGAATCCCTGTTTGTCCATATCCTTGTCACACCTTGTTTTGTCAGACTTGTTAACTTTTGCCAGTCTAATTGGAATACAGTTGTGCTGTATTATAAATTTAATTTGCATTTCCTAATTGAGGGGGAATGTTTGGATGGCTATTTCTTTCTTCTGCTGTGAATAACCTTTTTGTACTATTTACTGATTTTGGAACTTGGCTATTTATCTTTTTCTTACTGGAATTCTTTATACCTTCTGGATACTAACTCTTGGTCTTGCAAATGTCATCTCTCTTTGTGCAACTAATCTAATCAACTCATCTTTTAGCTTTTCTTCAGCTCTTCCATTAGAAATAAGTTCATAATCTGAATGATGAAATTAGTAGCTTTTTTAGCATTAGATTTCTTCATATATTTTAGAATCTTTGCTTTAAGTGGATTTTAAATTTGTTTTTCTTTCCTTTTTCTCTTTCTTTACCCTTCTATTTGTTTATACTTGGCTCCCTGTCTATTATAAGAATTTGGTCTTAGAAAGACTTTTGCAAGCCCTATCTGCAGTGATACCAGGGATACTGTAGTTATTGTCATTCATCCGGTAGATAGCTTCCCAGTCCTGCAACTTGGGCTTTGTCCTGTTCCCGCCACTTCTCTATACAGATTCCTCTAAGGCTATAGACTCACATTGAGGAAAAGAATATCCAAAACTTATAAATATCTTCTTTTGCTTTAGCAAAAATACAACTACTTTTCCATTATTCAGTTGAAGGGATTATCTTCTGGGCCAGATATATATGAAATTATATTCTTCAATAAGGCTATTTCTGGTAAGTTCTTTTATCACTAACTTCTAAACAGTTGGCAGCTGATCTTCAAAACATTCTGAACCTCTACATTTCCTTCCCAAATGACTACCATATTTTTTATATCTTGCTACTAAGAGCCTTTGCTATTTGTCTCATCTTCAGATGAAACAATTACTTTAACAAATTCCAATGCTTAAACCTTGGCTGACATGGTCTCTAGCAGCCCTTTTCTCACTGAAATACCAAAGGGGCCAGATGTTTTACCAAAAACAATACTGTTTTTCCATTAATTTCTTTGCATTCTTGTTCTATATTCCCAGTGCTTACATTTACCCTCATTGTACTTAGGGAGTAAACTATTTTTCACTTACATACAAATGTGCACTATATTTTAGTTCATTTATAGGTCTGTATATAATTTTGTCCTGGAAATATTATAACTATATTGATAATAGCACATACAAATGTAAAGAAGGCATTCTGTCATATTTTATTCTAAACACTAACCATATTATATGCCCAAAATACATTATTTAAAATTGAAATGGAAATAATAGAAACATGATTTGTCATTAATTCTAATGATATCTATATAATTATATATTTATAAACTTTCAAGACATTTGCCATATTAATTTTTAAAAAGATTACTATCCCTAGGAAGTATATAGGTCACAATTATCAGTAAAACGTTTCTGTAATAGTTGCAGACACAATCAGTTTTGGAAGTACCACACAGTGTTGGAAGAAGAAATGTGTCATGAGCTTTGAGTATTTCTGAATGTACTTACTGGGCATGTCTTGACTCTATACTGGGGCTGTTTCTCAGAGTTTAGTTTGCAAGAGTGATCTTGAGGAATGAAGTAATATTACCCACAAAAAGCAGGCTTGCTTAGTACTCACTAAAAGCTGGAGATTCCCTAAATTCAGCATTCTTCAGATATCATGCAAACCCATTATGTTCTATGTCCAAGTCCTCTGTATTGCCCCTATTGTACTTGGGGACAAGGGAAATGGATGCCAACATGCAGGTACTCATGCTACTTGCTATGCCACTGGTAATAAAGCTTTGTGTCTTGTGTAGCTAACTTGTTACCTTGTAAGGTAAAATTAAATCCCAGAACTGACAAGACAGTAAAATGGATGAAATGTGGACAGTTTCCTTGAAGAATAAGGAAAGAGTGTTGTAGTCCCATCCTCAGGTTCAGGGATGGGAAGACTCCTTGAGATCATGCCCAAGGGTGGACAAGGTTGGTGGTGTGAGAGACTCCACTACCCTATCTGTGAGTGAGTCTGAATGGTAAGTGGCAGGATTAAAATAAGCTGCCCAAATAGGGCTTTGATCTTTACTTGCCTTCCTTGGGGAAGGCAGAGGAAGGGACGTTAGCATGATGTTAGGGCAACAAGCTAAAAGGCAATGTGGTTGTGGTTGCTAAGTCAAGGAATCTTCAAAGTAGAAATAGTGAGAGCAACAAGGATCTTGCCATTTGAAATAGAACTTTAGGTAGAGTGAGAACACTGGATGTTCATTTGGTTTAGTGCAACTAGTCAAAAGTGAAAGTGAGTGCAAAGCCTTGATAGCACAGAGCCTACTGTGCTGTGTAACTGATCCCTGCTACAGCCTGACTTGTTTGGCACTGAGGACTAAACACTTGGCATAGAGGTGGCCAGTCTTTGAAGCAAAGCTGTTGGCTTACTGGTGACCTGAATGCCTCAGCCTGGTTTACTGATAGGATGGTTAAGTTAAGAACCTGATGATGTCCATTGGGAGGCAGTAATTACCCAATCTCAATGATAACTTTCAAATATTGATTGGGGTAAGGGCCAGTTAGCTCCATGGGCTGGAGTGAAAGTCATTACCCTTACTTTAGGCAATACTCCTAAGGACTAGTCATATCTTTACTAACCCTTGGGTAGTTGCTAATGCTGCAGTCATCAGTTCTGATAATTAGAAGACTATAGATGGTAGATTAAAGACATTCCCCTTTGGGGCTACGAACTGTGGAAACAATTTGTGGCTGCTAATCAGAGAGTCAGAGTCACTCATGTAGAAGCTAACAATAAGGGCCTGTTCTCTGATAAGACCCACCAGAATCAAGTTGCAGAATAATTCTCCATTACCCAGGTCATGGGCTGCTTGCTACCTAAATCCATCATTGTACAAGATAACACCAATGAATCCATCATTGTAGACTGGACACAAAATAAAAAGGTTTTTTTGTTTTTTGTTTTTTTTTTTGGTGCAGAAAATATCACTACATACTAGACTGTGTCTTTTGCCAAGTTGTTCTCTTTCTCTTGTGGTGAAGGAGGCCATATTATAATGCTTCTGTTTGTTCCTGGCAGGGACCTTTGACCATACTCTCTTGGACCTACTTTGTGTCTCACCACCACAGACATATTGTTCCAGCCTACTCCAGCCATAGCACTGAGGCCCTTGAAACTAAACCATTTCATGTTTTGGGGCTTAGAGACTATTGGTGGTCTGACCATGATGTGCCTTTTATCACAAAGACCACATAACAGTGGGCCGACAATTATGGTATTTGATGGTCATTCCATGCTTCCTATCATCCGGAGGGATTTGGGATTGTTAAGAGAAGGAATGACCTACTTGAAAATAAACTCAAAAATATTTCTAGCTCTACCTTGCTATCTCTTTCTGGTCCTCATACCTGAATCAGACTGTTTGGTTATTGAAAGTAGTCACCCCTAGAATGGGTTCCTTGCACCCTCCTGGGAGACAAGTAGGACAAAAGTGGTGGGGGATTATATACATCTATTTAGAAAATCTGGGATTCTGCTCTGTCCATTTCTGGTAATCATGCTTCTCTCTTTCCTTTTTTTTTTTTTTTACTTTCTTTTTAAAATTTTTTTACTTTTATTTTTGGTACTAGGGATTGAACTCAGGGGCACTCAACCACTGAGCCACAGCCCTATTTTTGTATTTTATTTAGAGACAGGGTCTCAATGAGTTGCACAGTGCCTCGCTTTTTGCTGAGGCTAGCTTTGAACTTGCAATCCTCCTGTCTCAGCCTCCTGAGCCACTGGGATTATAGGTGTGTGCCAGTGAGCCCGGCTTTTGATGCTTCTTCTTTTTCCCTGAAAGCAATCTTAGACTGGTCTAGTTGGTGGATCCTTTAAGTGTCAGCCCAACCAAAAGGGGGCTAAGAGATGAAACTTTCTGGTTCACCTCCCTAGGCTTATTTGTTCAAGTAATATGGTCCTAGGTCATAAACATCCACAATGACCATTTGATTGAGTAACCTGCTTTCTGAGTTCTCCTATAAGGGCTATAAAGTAAGGGATATAATGGATCTCTATAAATTCATTCCATATGCACTTATCCTTCTAGATGAAAGGTGCAGGTACAGTAGGAGAAAACTGGAGAAAAAGTGAACTTATGTCTACTAAGATGAGATACATTATTTACTGCTTTCACTATATTTTGTGACTAAAAAGGGAAAGCAACATCTTCCACCCCAGGGAAGGCAACACCTTAGACCTTGTGAGATACAAAGAGGAGGACAACAATTAGTATTCTCTTTATCCTCTGAATCCAATACTGTATAATAGCAAAGCAAAGATGGTTTGTCACCTGAGCCAAATAGCAGCTGTGGCTAGCAATCTGACCTGCTGCTGTGTTTGCCACCCTCGTCTACATCCAATGAAAGAAAAATTCATAGACATCAGTAGTTTCATTTCTGCTATGTCTCCTGCTATCAACAATAGTTCCTTACAATACCCACCAACATAGACCCACTTATACATGTAGAAACACAGGGACTGACATAGCTTATTTTAATCTGATGAATACAAATCCATATGCAATCTTCTGATGCACGAGAAGCCTTGAGTAATGCCATGTATGCCAATGGAAGCTGCAACTCCTTGGAGATAACTGTAGCTGGAATTATAGGTATTTGCCCCATACCGTGCCACTTATTTATCTTTTTTACATGTGGAGTTTGAAATATTTGAGGTGATTCTATGTAGAGGTATCTATAAAAAATGAGGATATGGATCTGAAAATTGGAGGAGATAGCTAGAATCAAAATCTAGACTTATAAATCATCTATATTTATAGTTGCCTTAAATTTAGCAACAAATTCTGGGCAAAACTGACTTGTATATTTTAAGGTCATATGTTTATATGTAGGGGAAAGTAGGCTATATTATGTTTCTCCATTGGGTTTGGAGGTTGTTTTTTAGCTTATCTGGTTTCTCCTGTAGATGCCAAAGATCTAGTAAATTCCCTTGTGTGGGTCATAATAGATAATATACTGGCCTTAGATATGTTCTGGCTGTCTGAAGTAACCTACTGTTCTTCTCTGGTATTTATTCACATTTGACTTAGTCCAGGATGCTGGGGCACGTAGTTGAAATCCATATTGTTAATTTTTTTTTCATCTGACTATGGGGAGTTCTGCCAATTAAATGCTGTATGAGACTAATTAAAGTGATTTGGTCCCAGTCCTCCTTGGTCAGATTAATCAGAGTAAATGATGGAATGGCATTCTCATGTCAAGAAAATGTAAGGCTTAAGGATGGCTTGTTGGGATAAGCAGTTCACCATGGTCCTTATGAATTCCTGTGTGTTCTCATTAAATATGTGAAGGATGCAAGTGTTGGCCACCCTTTATCTAGGTAACTTATCAGGGTTGTGTGTGCAACAAGCAACTATAGAAACAAGGTCATGTCTTCCTCAAGGCTTATTTACTGCTTACTATAAAAATGGTAGTTTCCTAAAGTTCAGAAAATATTTTAGAAGTTGTATGAAGCATAGTTTTGATGGTAACAAATCTTTATGCAAGGAGAACATCAGGGAGTTATGTCAGCAATCTGGAATAGAAACATAGGAAATAAGGTGACAGATCAGTGAAATATATAAGAGGACTCCTGAATGGGCACAGAATGAAGAGTGGTGCCAATATAACTGGAAAGATAAAAGGAAAATTAGGGTTAGTGATGAAGATTTTTTTTTTTTGATACTGGGGATTGAACTCAGGGGCACTCAACCATTGAGCCACATCCTTAGCCCTTTTTTGTATTTTATTTAGAGACAGGGTCTCACTGAGTTGCTTAGGGCCTTGCTAAATTGCTCAGGCTGATTTTGAACTCACAATTCTCCTGCCTCAGCCTCCCAAGCCACTGGGATTACAGGCCTGTGTCACCATACCCGGCCAGGGACCAAGATTTTTGAGATCTGTTTTGATTTTTGTTTTGTTTGGAGGGGAAGGGGGTTTAATGGGAATTGAACCCTGGGGTGATTTTACCACTGAACTACATTCCTCGGATCTCTTTATTTTGTTCAGACATGGTTTCACAAGTTGCCCAGGCTGTCCTTAAACTTGATATCTCCTGCTTTAGCCTCTTGAGTAGTTGAGATTACAGGTATGTACAGTATACCCAGGTGTTTATTTATCTTTTTTTTTTACATGCAGAGTTTGAAGCATTTGAGGTGAATCTATATAGAAGTGTCTAGAAAAAAAGGATATAGATCTGAAGATTGGCGAAGATAGCTAGATTCAAACTTAGACTTATGAGTCATTCACATTAATAGTTGCCTCAATTGTTTTCTCCAAAACAATGCTTAAAATTTTTTTTTAAATGTTATTTTTAAAATCAAAGCTCGTAACTATAAATAGGAACCTCTACATCTATTTGAAATACAAGCATAATTTAAATATCCATATTAATGGATCTATACAACACAATCTAGGATTTTTTTAACCTAGACCATGAGATACCACTACCATATGAAATATAGACTACAAATGCTTCTGTCTTTAGACAATTTTCCTGTCTCAATTGATTTAGGTGTCTGGTTCTACTCTGGTTTCATAAACTTTAAAGTGAATTTTTATAGAAAAGCAAACAGCTATAAAAATCAAGTTATTGAAAGATATGAATTCACTGAGCTATAGAAATGAAATTAAATCTGCATGGCTTTCCTCAGTGACAGACATTCTCCCTCCTTCCTTAAACTTCTGATTATCAAATCTAATACTTTATTTTATAGCTAAAATTTCTAATTACTTACGATGGTAACTATATCACTAACCTGACATCTTAAGCAGCTCTTTGAAAACATTAAAAAAAAGTTATTTGAGAATTCTCTAAGCAAAGGCTAAGAATGGTGCTTCAAAGACAGAATAGGAGCTTTATTTGTTATTTTCCAAGTTTAAGATGCTCATCCATCTGGCAGAGCAGCTAGACAATCCATCAGCCAAGAACATCTCTCTGGCTTGAAAAAGATTCTGGCTCTTACAGAGGATTTGACTGAAGGAAAGGCAACATCTCTAGTTGCTCTGTGGCTGAACTCTTCTAATATTTCTCCCCAATGCCTTCACCAAGTCTTGGCTCCATCTACTAACTTGGTTTCCATAGGAATAGACAGAGCTATCAAGTGGCACATGGTCAAAAACACAAGAGAAAGAGAAAATGTTACTGTCAAAAAAAAAAAAAGTTCTTTTTTTCCTATGATAGGAAACTATGGAAAGATATTCTTTACTCAGAGACTTTCTTACCCAATGCCAGATTTTTCATGTGCTTTTCCTGACTAACATAACCTATTTTATTTAGATGATTATAAAAATTAGTCCCCTCAGCAGACAACATTTCATATATAGAAAACAAAAATAAATACTGAAACCAGTTAGAAAGTGTTCTAATACTTATTTTCACAAGGACAAATTCTATTGTGCTTGTGAGATACCCTTATTTATTTGAGTGGTGCTTTGAATTGCTGCAACTTTGGGGATGATTATAAAGGATATTTTGTCTGTCATAGTTGATATTTTATTTAAGGGATATAATCCTTTTGTCTTCAATTTACAGTTCTCAAACTCTAATGTGCAGACTCTAGTGGAGGACTTGAAAACACAGATTGCTGAGGCCCTCCGCCAGCTTTTCTCATTCTCTGATTTCGTATTAGGCCCAAGAATTTACATTCCTAACAAATGTTTTGGAAGATGCTGGGGCTGCTGGTCTAGGAGTCTACATTTTGAGGACCGCTATTTAAACAAAGAATGTAATATAGGCATTCTCAAGCCTGAGGAGTTTAAAAACAAGACTGTTTCCATTCTAGATCAATGAAATCAGAACTTCTTACATTTTGGAGTTAATACCTCTTAAATTCTCTGCAGATGACTTAAAAATGCAATCAGGATTGAGAAACACTAATTCAACAATTCATTCAATATTCAATAGTTATTTTCTATGTAATAATTCTGCATTAGAAAGTTGTGGATGCTTTAAAAATAACTAAAATACAGATGTGTGTTCATAGACAATGCAATATAGTATAAGCAAGGAAGGGTAAGTGCATAAAAAGGGTACAAAACAGATCATAAAAACAGACAGAATACAAGTTGTACTTTCAGTCCCTTGAGGGAAGGGGAAGAGATTAGATCAAGACTTACTTCATGAAGCAGATGGCAGTTGTTCAGGATCTTGACTTGGGATCACCAACAATTTAATACCCTTCTGTTTTCATCACCCACTCCCATTTCTTTGATATTGACAATAAATATTTTCTGAATTTTATGTAAAGTGCTGTACAAAGACAACTTCAAGCCTTACTCCTATTCTTTCCAATCAATTGGTCTCCAGTGAGCTCTTTCTAAACACATGTCCTAAAGCCAACATCAGTAAGCTTTTTTGTATCCACTTATTTCTTGATGCAATAATTCCCACATTATCCCTCACTTTGGCCATAGTAGATAGTGAAAACATAAACGTTATTCATTACTGTAATACAGTAATTCCAGAGGTAAGAACAAACTGTATGAACTCTGAAATGGGGCACTAAACCTAGCCTTGAGGGTGCAAAGCTTTCCTGGAGAAATCAGTGCCTGAACTGCATCTTAAAGGGTAGACACAATTAAGCCAGATTAACTAGGAAGAAAGCTAACTGTGCAAGGGCGTTGTGTGGGAGGTGGGCTGGGGATGAGGAAGAGGTGACCAGAATAAAAGCTTTAAAAAAATCAGTATGCCCAAAGTAGAGTGGAACAGGGAAGAGAGGAGGCTGAGGCCAATAAAGGGTAAGAAGCAAGAACCTGATGATGAAAGGGGCTGGGCTCAAGAGTTTAAACTTCTTTTTCAGCATTTGAAGCAGTACTGAAGGATTTAAGAAAGGCAGGGACATGAGACAGGCTCAGCCAGATCATCCTTATGTCCAAAGGTTTATTGATGGATATCTCTGAGCCTCAGTTACCTCCCATGAGAAAAAGGAAGAGGTTGGATTATGATATAAAGTCACCCAACTTCCTGCTCTAAGACTATAATTCTTAGAGGCAGAAGACCCACTCTGTATCACTACTTCAGAACTAAATGTTTTTATTCAAATTGCCTCAACAATAACAATTTCTAATAATCACAGGCTCAAAGTTTTGGGGTCTATTTCTTTTTTCCCTAATACAAATAGTTAGTTTTCCTAACATTGAAGAGCAAACTTCAGGAGATCCTGAAATGCCACACCATAGGGAGGCAATATGGTACAATTGAGAATGAGTTTTGGAACCAGTCAGATCTGGGAACTTTTGGGCTGCATTAACTGTGGATAAGTTACTTTTTTGAAGCCTCAGATTTCTCATTGGTTTAAAAAAAATTAGTAACCTTTTCATAGAAAGTATTTAATAAATATTGGTTTCAGTCTCAGATACCATTATTGACCTCTTCTCGCCATGAAAGTAGTTTTAAAAAAAAATCAGTTCACCTACTCTGCTAAGATATATATACTTCTGGGGGAACTGTTTCAAATAACTGATTGAATCCATATGTTGCTTCCTTGACTTCAGTTCCACACAATGGATTGGGATTTCTTAGTGTGAAAACCAAATGTACAGATAAATATATAAATAAATTCAATTGGTGGTACTGGAAGTTGAACCAAGGGCCTTGTGCTTCTAGCAATCGTTCTACCACTGAGCTACACCCCCCAGCCCTTTTTAAATTTTTCATTTTGAGACAGGGTCTTGGTATGTTGATTAGGAAGCCTGGATTTGCAATCCTCCTGATTCAGCTTCCTGAGTAGCTATGATCACAGGTGTGCACCACTGTGCCCAGTTAAACTCAGAAGCATTCAATGAACCACATTCAGATTATGCATTAAAGGTTTTAATTAGTGGTTGGGGCTGTAGCTCAGTGATAAAGCGCCTTCCTAGCATGAGGCACTGGGTTCGATCCTCAGCACCACGTAAAAATAAGTAAAGATATTGTGTCCATCTATGACTAAAAAAAGAAATTAAAAAAGGTTTTAATTAAAGGTTGAGCATAATTAGTAATATGATCTAGTGACTATTACCATTTTCAAAATGGTAGCATAAGTCCTCACAGTGGTGATGTCTGAATTCAAATCTGTATTCTCTAGTCTTAAATATAATCATCTTTTAAAAATTGTATCACAATGGTGTACACCTGAAATCCCAGTGACTAGGGAGGCTGGGGCAGGAGGATCCCGAGTTCAAAGCCAGCCTCAGCAACTTAGTGAGACACTGTCTCAAAATAAAAAAATAAAAAGGGCTGGGGAGTAGCTCAGTGGTTAAGTGCCCCTGGGTTCATTCCAGGTATCAAAAAAAAAAAAAAAAGAATAATTCTACAGTTTAGCAGCTGGAATGGGAAAAAAGAATTGCAGAACAGACTATTTTAGATATGTCAATTTGTATTGTATCCTAGGGTACACACCCTGTTTTGCTACAGTGATCTCTTAGCTCTAATCTAACAGTTATTCTAAGTGTAAACATATCACAATTCTTAAATCATATTTTAGTATCTCCTTCCAAGTCCCTGTGTACCAACTGGAAATAAGCCTACATTTTAGAGAGCCATTTGAAATTTCTAAATTATATTTTATGCCTACTGATTGAAAATTTTGGACAATTATTGAAAAAATAAAGTAAGAGAAAATATTTTGTACAATTCCTATATCCTGAGCTCAGCAATCTTTTCCATTCCTTTCTAGATTTATAGTTTTATAGTTTAACATGAGGGATGATTTTTGTAGTTTTTCCTCAAACTATTCATTCAATTTGTATCTGGAATAAGAAGTGATTTTATGTAATTTATTTTTATGGTACTATGGATTGAACTCAGAGCCTTGTATATGCTTGGCAAATGCTTTACCACTGAACTACACCCCCAGCGCCCACATAGTGAATTTCAAAATAACTTCTGCCATGTGGCAACCATCATAATAATAGACTCAAGTGGGAGTGGTCAAAGAATGGTAACAGCAGTGGGTAAGATTTTGAGGAGTATCAGAATATTTACATAGTTCCAAATTAGCTCTCCACAATATCCTTATTAATTACAAAGGAAAAAACAGCGATGTTATAGTGGAGCAAGCAGCCTAGCAGATGCCACTTTATCCAAGTGTTCAAAATTAACATCGCCATTACTGGGACAAATCGACATCAGATGCTTCCTGTTATGATGCACCGTGAAAAACACAACATGACTCTTGTGTATTCTTACCAAAAGTGCATAACCTGAATCTAATTATGAGGAAACACTCGACAAATTAAAAATGACAGAAACTGGCCTGTAATCTTAGAAAATGTGAATGTCATGAAGTGAGTATGTGTACACATAAAACACTGAGGAACTGTTATAGATTAATGAAGACTAAAATGATGTAATAACTGAATGCATTGCTTGATCCTGGATTTTCTTTAGAATAGATGACATTAGTAGAACAACTAGTGAAATTCAAATAACGTTTCTGGTATCGAGAATAGTATTTATATTAATTGCCAGATTTTGATAACTGAACTGTAGTTATGTAAGAGGGTGTCCTTGTTTTCAGAAAACATGCATTTAAGATCTGGGGGCAAAAAAGCGTCTCATGTATGGTTTACTCCACACAGCTCAGGAAAGGTGTCTACACATTCATATACACTGCAAGAAGGACACGACACATGCGGTGAGATGGGGACATACGGGGAATGTGAGTGAAGGTACACGAAAATTCTGGGCTCCATTTTTGCACCTTTTCTGTAAGTCTGAAATTATGTTAAAACAAAGTTAGAAAAAAGAAAATAACTTTTTATTTTTATCATAAAATAACTTATTCATTAAAGGAATTTCAAATATAAAGAAATTACAAAGGAAATGATGATTGGTCTCCATCCCATCAACATGAGGGAACCAGAGTTTACATTTTGATATAATCTTTTTCCTGTCTGTTGTCTACTAAAAGTTGTTTCTTGCCCCCAGATTACATGTAAATTTTAAAATGTTCCATAATATGTTTTAAAAAGTTAATATTTACAATATCCCAACTGTGAAAGCCAGAATGATTTTCACTTCATAGAAAAGGAAAGAGATTAAAAAGGAACTCTGAGTTCACTTTTAAAGATTATCAGGAAAAAAATCCACTAAATAACTGGCTGACCATGATTTATAGATTGTGATTTATTTATTTATTTTATTTTTTAAAAATATTTATTTTGTAGTTGGACACAATACATTTATTTTATTTATTCATTTTTATTTATTTTATAAATAAAAATTTATAAATTTTTATTTTATAAATAAAAATGAATCCTGAGGATCGGACCAGGGCCTCACATGTGCTAGGCAAGTGCTCTGCTGCTGAGTCACAACCTCAGCACTCAGATTGCGATTTAGTTTCCTATAAAATGAGGAGTTTGGAGTAGATGATTTTTAGGTTTCCTTTAACACTAAAATGCTACAATTCTAACATGACCTATTATCACAATATAGAATCTGTAGTGCCTAGTGCAGTGCCTTATATATAATGGACACTAGATAAGTACTTTTTAAACAATAAAAATGCATTATAAATTATAAAATGGAAAGATATGTTATAGAGGGAAGGTTTAATATTATATATGAATAGTTTTTAAAGTATAATTTATAACTGAAATTGTTACCGATGATTTTTGAATAGAAAACAGTATAAAACCAATTGCTCATTAGTCTAAAGTAGATTACAGTTAAGATAAAAGCCAAGAAATATCAGCTTTTTGTAGGACTCTAAGATATTTACTATGAAGTTTATTTCTATATTACTCTTGCTTCAAGTATAATTCACTTTATTCTCATCAATAACCAATTTAACTGACTGTTTACAGACAGATGGAGAGACAAATGATGAATTAGTACTCCCCAGGTTTGTGGCATGGACATAAAAAGTGAATTTATTTTTCAAATACCTTTTATAGCCATAGCCTTGCAAGTAGAAGACATCTTATCTGGTTTACTATTGATCCAAATGACAAGGCTGAGCATCAGATTAAGGATATGTCAGAAACCTGAAAGAAGGCTACCAACAGATGCAGCTTCTTTCAAAATGATCTATTAAGGCTACTGTGTTTATAAAGGCAGTTGAGAAAACACAGCACAATATACTGGGTTGTATCAAGTAACTGGTAGTGTGGTCATGAGAACTTTTGATACTAATGTGATCCTCATGATACATGCTTATTTCTAGCAATAAAAACTATGCACAGACTTTTGAAGATAAACAAAAGATGCAGGGCTTTTTCTTCACCCATGTCCCTTTCCTATTGTCACAGTTTCTTTCTCAAGAAATGATAATGTTCCGAAGAGGTCTGTTCTAAGACAATGGGAGACACCATCTAATTTAAGCTGGTAGTCAAAAGGAAAGCCGTTCCAGAATTTCATTCCAAGATATCTTCTTTGGTGCTACTGAAATATGACCAAAAACTATCATGCCAAGCAGAGTCCTTTAAAATTCTGAGGTGTTCCTTATATATAGCATAATATTTTATGGAAAAGCTAATGTTGTCTTAGGGATAAAATACCAAGTATACTTTAAAAAAAAAGTAGCAAACCAAAAAACCATGTTCAGAGGTGTAGAAATCTAGGTGTTTTGTTTTTTTTGGTGATCACTTTGGGATTAGCACTTCTTTACAAAAGATCCATTACTTTCTAGGCTAGAATGAACTGAAGAATTTTGTGAGAATCATGGGAATAGAAAAAGCTTCAGAAAATTCCCCTTTCAGATGCCTTTAGACAGACTTGAGGTGTTTTTTTTAAAACCCAAAGTACTTTAAACAATTTCAAGAGACCAATATTTGACACACTTTAAAGACAGAACTGTGGTCTAAAATAATTTAAAACATCTGTAACTGTTCAACTTTTAGTTTATCTTTTTAGCTAGCATATGACACTTTTTATAGCAACAATAACAATGTTGTTTTTATTTATCATCAGCTTGAGTAATGGTGAATTTAAGTGTAACTGCATCATCTTTATTAAATACTGTAGGTATTATTGTGTCAGGGCCTCCGGATTTTGGTCCTGACTCTAACCAGTTATCCAAACATGAACATATCATTCATTTTACCAAATAAGTATTGAGCACCTTCTTTGTGTAAGGCATTGTTTTTAGAAGGGACAAGTATGATACATTTCTGGGCCCTCAGGGTCAGGAACAGTGGCACACACCTATAATCCCAGCGACTGGGGAGGCTGGGGTAGAAGGATTGCAAGTTTGGGGCCAGTCTCAGCAATTTTGCAAGACCCTAAGTAACTTAGTGAGAACCTGCCTCAAAATAAAAAAATTTTAAAAGGGCTGGGGAGGTGGCTCAGTGGTAAAGTATCTCTAGGTTCAATCTCCAATACCAAAAATATAGAAACAAAAAATTTCTGGGTCTCAGTTTCTTCTGAGGTAAAATCAGGGAATTTGATTAAATTATAAATATTAGAATTTACCAAAGTTTTTTATAGATCACTAATTCCTTACATACTACTTATTATGGAAAAAAATGGGATCAAAGATTATGAGAAATTATAGATTAACAAAAAACAACCAATCCACCAAGTTTCTTTAATACATGATTTCTCAAAGCCTCCAAGATGATTGATCAGAGGCACTGTGAGTTTCTAAGAAGGAAGATGCGGTATTCTCAAACTTACTGACCATGAGCCCATTTTTCACAGATTTCATGGGACCATCACTTTAAGAAAGAAGTTTTGAAAAATACATCACTAGATGATGATCAAGTTCCTTTAAGTTTTATAATTTCTCTTTTTAAAATAAGAAGTATAGAGCTCCTGACTACTGAGCCACATTTTTACTTGGATAACATGAACTTGAGAAAGTAAGTTTGAGGGAAAAAAAAAAAACTTTCACAAAGTCAAGGAAAAAGTTACTTAAGACTACAGTTACTAATGAGAAGTCAAGCTACTGAGTAATGAGTAATATGAAATTCATTAAAACTGAATGCCAGAAAATATAACAAGATGACAAAAATTATAAAGGTATACCCAAAGGTCATAAAGCCTCCTTTCAACCTACTTAATTAGAAGACTGGAATGTGTTTTGCAAATGGCTCACCAATGCTATTTTTTGATGCTAAATATCAAATGTATATTGGACTTTATTCTTTGTATCATAGTAAATTTAATTTGCCTATCACTATGTGAATTGTCTTATTGTCTCCAACAGTCCTTAGATTCACCTTCTACAAGCCCATCCCATTACTTTCATGCCCACCACTAACTCAAATTCCCTATCACATCCTTAACTCTCCTCTGCCAATTGATAAGAGATATTGCCCTGGTTAGAATCAGCTGGCAGTAAACAGGGCTGTAAAGCTCAGGGCTTCCACGTGCAGTCAGGCACGTCTAGGGAGGATTTCTGGTAGCTCACAATAAATCTGTTTAGTCCAAGGAGACTAAATTTATGAATGAGTCTGCTTAGTAATAGAGCCAAGTTCAAGAATGACTCTGCTGACTTAATAGTGTAATATTTAATGAAAGAAGAAAATTTTGGAAGTGCAGCAACTTTAATTCTGAAACACTCCAAAACAAGTAAGCAGTGTCTATGATTGCTACTGTGTGACACTAGAAGGTTTAAAATACAGGCAAGTGATATGTGGAAGAAAGGACAGGGGAGAGAGAAAGAAAGAAAAGAAGTGGAAAAGGGGAAGAGAAATGAAAAAACTAGGATAGGATGAAAAGAAATTTGTATGACAGGAAACTCCAAGTTAGTTTTCCTCTCTGTAATCAACTTCCTCAGTGTCTCTAAAAAATACTCTGGACACTTCTGCCTTTCAAACTTACTCTGTTCCCTCTGCCTGAAATCTTATTTCCCATTCCCATTCCTTGGCTAGATTTAACCAATTCTTTCAGTTTCATTTGAAATTTTAATTCTTCTACATACTAAGCAGGTTCAGTTCAAGAAAAATAAGTTATTTATGTATTTGAGGCAGGAAAGATTTTATTTCATTTTTTAATTGTTAACTGTGATTTATGTAAGGTAGGTTTCCTGGTGAAATCACTATGAGACATTTCAAGTAGCATTTCTTTGGAAATGTGCATTTTCTTGTTCTTAATTTTTTCTTTTTTCCATTTTTTATTGGTGCATTATAATTGTACGTAATGGTGGGATTTGTTGTTACACATTCATACATGCACACAATATAATAGTTCAATTTGGCCAGTATCATTCCCTAGCATTTCCCATTTCCCTCCCTCCTCCCTTCCCCTGGGGCCTTACTTCTACTCTAATAATCTCCTTTCCATTTTCATGAGACCTGTCTCTCCCACCCTTTCTTTTTCTTTTCATCTTTAGCTTCCACATATAAGAGAAAATATGTGACCCTTGTCTTTGGCTTATTTCACTTAAAATAATGGTCTATCCATTTTCCTGCAAATGACATAATTTCATTTTTGATTATGGCTGATTACAACTCCATTGTGTATACATACCACATTTTCTTTATCTATTTTTCTGTTGATGGACACCTAGGCTTATTCTATAGTTTGGCTATTGTGAATTGTGCTTCTATAAGCATGGGTATGAATGTGTTGCTAAGTATGCTGATTCTTTCTTTAGCATAAATACTGAAGAGTGATATAACTGGGTCATATGGTGGTTTCGTTTCTAGTCTTTTGAGGAACTTTTATACTGATCTCCATGGTGGTTGAACTAATTTACAATCCTACCAACAATGTAAAAGTTTTTTTTTTTTCTCCACAAGGAAGAATTTTAATATTGGCATTATGTGCTTATAAAGTAAGTAGAAGGACACTAGGTAGGCTTCAAGAAATGACTCTATGATTAATATAAAACCACTTTTGTGACTACAGTATTAAGTTCAATGCACATCTGTAGCTGTATCAGGAAGTCAAAAATAAAAGCTGTTTTCGCTCTCTCTCTCTTTTTTTTTTTTTTTTTTTGTGGTGCTGGGGATTGAACCCAGGGCCTTGTGCATGCAAGGCAAGCACTCAATGGGAGAGAGAAGGGGAATTGCATGGAAATGGAAGGAGACCCTCATTGTTATACAAAATTACATATAATAGGATGTGAGGGGAAAGGGGAAAAAAAACTAGAGAGAGAAATGAATTATAATAGATGGGGTAGAGAGAGAGGAGGGGAGGGGAGGGGAGGGGAGGAGGGATAGGAAGGGGATAGGAAAGGCAGCAGAACACAACAGACACTAGTATGGCAGTATGTATAAACATGGATGTGTAATCAATGTGATCCTGCAATCTGTACACGTGGTAAAAATGGGAGTTCATAACCCACTTGAATCAAATGTATGAAATATGATATGTCAAGAGCATTATAATGTTTTGAGCAACCAATAAAAAAAGAAATCATAATCCTACTATCTGATAGTATTATGTAGTTTATGTAATTCCTACTCATTCATGTTGTGATTATTCATACAATGAATACCTGTTGTTTAATGTCTGATCTAGTTCACAGTTCTATATTATTGGTGCTGATATTAAATGCTGACCCCACTATTCCTATATAGGTGGCAATTAGTGTTACAAAAATAAATAAATAAAAGCTGTTGTAGTAACTGCTTCTCAATACTGAGAAGAAGGAATACTAGAAACTGGAATGTTCATTAATGATTGCTCCCATCTCTGAACCTGAGAAAGAAGCACTTGCCGCCTAACTTGCTTGTAAAGGACACTCAGCACATTAACACTGGCTTATAAGATTATACCGTCTTCACGGATACACCCATTCTCCTTGTACATAAGGCCCTCACAGCTAGAACAGTTTCTTCCTCCTCTGATCAAACCTAACTCAATTCTTTTGGATAGCAGTTCAAAGTATGCACATATTGCTAATTATAAACAGTTAATGCCTTTGCAGACTATGCCTTTGCAGTATTTTTCCAATACTTCCAGTACAAGATAATTCTGGTTTTATCCTTGTACCTGTGAGATGAAAGGTTTAAAAACTATTATTGAAATACATAATTGTAATTAGCAAGTGGTTGAGATTTCTTATACCTTTGCAGATGGAAAGGGGTTAGGGAGTAGATTAACACATTGACAACATCTCTGAAGTCACTCTCAAAACTTGACCTAAGGTAAGTTTGCTTTGTTTTTGTACTTATTTGGAGGCAATTCTCCATAATATTTAGTAATTTGGACTATCTTTTCAATGTCTGCATAGCAAGTAGATTTGGAAGCTGGAGATAGTACCTTTTTTGGGGTTAGAGGACAGATTTGTTTGCTGACCAGAATAATAAAGATAATGTTTCATGTGGGGGGCAAAGTTGCCACAGGTTTGCTCCGAGTCCTGATCAAGTACAACATAGGTGTGATGCCTGTTCAGTATCTGGACATGCCTCCATGTTGCCTTTATGGGACCTAGGGTCAAGGAAATACAATGCAAACATGAAATTCATATTGCCTGCTGCACTGTAAGTTTTAAGCTACCTAAATCAATTTGGACTTGATTGCTTAACAGTATTATCTTTTGGGAAAGAGCTTACCAACTCTTTGATAAAAGAGTAGATGACTGAATAAAATCTGGTTACAGTGTGAAAAATGGCTTAGAGAGGAGAAAGATTGGAATTAGAAAGACTGACAGGCTATGTAAGTTGGTTAGACAATAGATATGGTAGACTGGATTAGTTCATGGGGAAAAAAAAGCCAAAGAGGAGAGGAGCCCAGATATGCACAGACGTCACTAAAATTCTTGGCTGATCCCTGTATTAAAAATGCATGGGGGTGGGGTTTGGGGATTTTGCTCAGTGACAAAGTGCTTGCCTAGCATGCATAAGGCCCAGAGTTGGGTCCTTGGCTCTGGGGGAAAAACAACCAACAGCTAGGTGCAGTGATGCATGCCTGTAATCCTAGCGGCTGGGAGGCTGAGACAGGAGGATCATGAGTTCAAAGCCAGCCTAAGCAAAAAGCAAAGTGCTAAGCAACTCAGTGAGACCCTGTCTCTAAATAAAATATAAAAAAGGGCTGGGGATGTGGCTCAGGGTCAAGTGCCCCTGAGTTCAATCCCCGGTACCAAACAATAATAAACAAACATAAAGAAAGAAAGAAAAGATGATGCATGGGGGGATCTCCAAGAAGTCTTCGGAAACAAACAAAAAGCTGATAAGGCTGATCAGAAATTTAAGTTACTACCCAGGGCAGAGGCATAGAATTTAGAGTCCTATATCATCCTAAGTGAAATAAATCAGTCTCCTCCCGAAAAAAAAGCCAAATGGTCTCTCTGATAGGCAGATGCTGACTGACAATAGGCAGGTGGTAGGGGGAGGGAAAAGAGAAGAAATGGAGGTTCCCTGGATTGGACAAGGGCGAGTGGGGGAAGGTAGGGAATGGGAAAGACAGTAGAATGCATCGGACATAACTTTCCTATGTTTGTATATGAATATGAACGACCAGTGTAACTCCACATCATGTATATCCACAAAAATGGGAAGTTAAACTCCACGTGTGTATGATATATCAGAATATATTCTACTGTCATGTATAACTAAAAAAAAAAAAACAAAGAAAAAAGAATTTAGAGTCCTACCTAGTATTTATAAGGTTTGGTACACATCTCAGGCTTTCCGTTGGAGTCTCAGAAGAACTATGCCTTTAAAGGATAGGATATGTACCAGAACTATGGAGTAGGTCTAAGAGATTCAACTAAAGACAGGGAAAAACTGAAACACTGAACAAGTTTAATGTGATTTGCCAGTTTTAACTGTCTAACAACAACAACAACGATGACAAAATACTCTTTATAGGAAAGTAACAGCATCAAGTCGTTACAAAGTATAATCCAAAATTCTGAGTATACAATCAAAATTCGTACACATGATATAGAACAGAAAATCAGGATTCAATGTTAAGAGAGAAAACAATTAATACAAATAGATATCAAGACAACCTGGATGGTAGAAATAGTACAGGAAGACTTTGTAGCAGTTTTATAAATATGTTTAAGGATGGAACAGAAAGATGGTCATAAGTATGAAACAAATAAGAGAACCTCAGCACAGAAAATGAAAAAGATTAATTTTCCCACTAATTCTTCTTAAGAAGAATTAGTGGGAAATTCTAGAATAAAAAGTACAATATCTGAAATGCAAAACTATACATGCACTTAATAATAGACAAAACAGCAGAAGAAAGGGTCAATGAATTTCCATATACCTTAATAAAAGTTACACAAATTGAAGAAAAGGACATGATTTTTAAAAATCAATAGAACTCAATGACCTAGTAGGCAAAAGTATAGGGAAATCTGACATATGTATAATTGGTATCCCAGAAGAAGAGAGAACAGAACAAAGCACTGAGACTAAAATTTGGTATAAATAACCACTTTTAGATCCAGGAATCTCAGTGAATCCCAGCATGGTTAATATAAAGAAATGTATAGTATCTTTAGGCACATGATAGACAAAACTGCCAAAAGCAGCTAAAAATATTGAAAGAAAACAAAAAGGAATCAGTCAGGGGCTTCATGCCAGGCAATTTGGCCAGGGGTTTCCTGGCCAGGCAGTTTGGCAATGCTAACTGCTGAGTATGTGGTTTCTCCCCATCCTGCAGGCGCTCCTGTCAGGCCTGAAGGAAGGTGGATATTTCAGGCACTTCTGAGCTGCTAGTAGCTGCTAGCTGAGACTGAAAGTTATTCCAACACCTTTGCATCCCAATGAACTTCTCCACTATCCAGGGTCACATCCATACTCATTCTGACAAGATCTGTTCTCAGCTTTGTGGGGAGGAAGATTTCTCTTCCAACTTGTTCTTCTCTTTGGATACTCTCCCTAAGCCTCAGAAGTAGTCACTTCCTTCTTCAATTGCTATTCTGTATTCTTTAGATCAACAACACCTAAAAACTGACAATTATCTTCATATTTGGTGGTGAAATATTAAACACTTCCTTCTTAAGATCAGAAATCAAGGCCAGGATATCCATTCTAACCATTTCTACTTGAAATTGTAATAGAAGTTTTAGTTAGTGAATAAGCTACAAAAGAAGGAAGGAAGGGAGAGAGGGTATAAAGATTAGAAAATAAACTCATTTTTATTTGCACATGACATGATGGTTTACACAGAGGCCTAAGAAATCTACAAAACAACTTATTAAACTAATAAGGAGATTTAGCAAGTTTATAGGAAACAAGCCTAATGTCCTTGCCTCCCCCATCAAAAATATCAAAGCACATAAAAAGATCCTTAACATTACTTAGTCATCAGAGAAATGCATTTCAAAATCACTACACACTTAAATGGTTTCATTTATAATGACTGCATAGAGTGTCCTAACATAAAGTTGAGGATATGGAAGAACTAAAACTTTCATTCACTGTTGGTGGGAAAGTAAGATATACAACCATTTTGGAAAACTGGAAGTTTCTTAAAAGTTAAACATACACCTTTTATATAATCTAGACATTCCATTTTGAAATATTTACCCAAGATAAATTAAAGCGTATACTATATGAGTTTTCATTTGTAATAGCCCCCAAATGAAAACAACCCAAATGGTCACCAACAGGCAAATGGATAAATTGTTTGCGGTGTGTCCATTCAGTGGAATACTACTCAGCAATGACAATAAATAAATTATTGATAATATAACAATAATATTAATTGCAAAATAATTATACAGAGTAAAAGAAGCCAGACCAAAAAAGAATAAAATTTTATAAAATACAAGCCAATCTGTATTTACAGAAAGCAGATCAGTGTTTACCTGGGGAGGGAAAGCAGGGGCAGAGAATAGTGGGAAGGAAGGATAACAAGGGTTATGAGGAAACTTTTGAAGATAATGGCTATTCTCATTATTTTGCTTTTAGTGATGGTTTAATTAGTATGTAAATATGGTTAAGCTTGTCAAATCATATGCCTTTGATGAATGCAATTTAGTGTATATAAAATTCAAGAAACTATTAAAATAGTATAAAGAATAGTAGAGATGTTGCATAATGTTCTGAATGTGCTTAAACCACTGAATTTTTATCTTAAAAATGATTAAAATGGTAAATTTTAATGTTATGTAAATTTTGGTATAATTTAAAAAAGAATTATTGCCATGGAGAGTTTAAAAATACAGTGCTATCATAGGTAATCTAATCTGGAATCTTATTTTAAAACTGTTTTTAGTGCTTACTATGGTAAGATTAAAAATAATGTGGGAAAAATAGGCAAAGGATTTCAACAGACAGCATTATAAAAGAAAATATACACATGATTTTTTAGGACATGAAAAGCATTCAACTTCCATAGTCATTAGGAAAATGCAAATTAAAACAAAAATGAGATAAACATGAGAAATTCAAAAGACTGACAAAAACCAAATATTGCTGAAAATATATAACATCTGGACTATCATATATTTTGGTCAGAGTAGAAAGTGGTATCAATATTTTGGAGAACCATTACACAGCATCTACTAAAGTTACACATATGCCTACTCTTTAAAGAACAGCTACACTTATATGTATTTAAGAGAGAGTAGCACATATGCCCATAAAAAGACTTGAACAAGAATGGTAATTTATTTTAGATTCATTCATAATACCCAAACTGTAACCAATCTAAATGTCCATCAAAATGTGGATGTATAAACAAAACCATATAATGGAATACTATTTAGCAATAGAGACGGAAAGAACTATTGATACTGCAAAAATATAAATGGATTTCAAAAAATATTGTTAAGCAAAGAAACTAGATACAGAAGAATAGAACATTGCATACTTCCCATTATAGAAAGTCAAGAACAGGCAAAACTAATCTCATTTTAGAAATTGGAATGGTGGTTACCATTGAGGTGGGGACTGGTCTGAAAGAGGCAAAAAGAAACCTTCTGGTGTTGCTGAGATGTTTTTATGTCTTGATTGTGGTGGTGGTGAAATGATTAATACATATTTAATATTTACACTTTTCTGTACATTATAATTTGTAAAATTTAACTCAATTAAACAGAATATGAATATTTACTGTTACTAATATTAAGTTTATTTTTGCAATGTAGATTTATTAAAAAATGTAGATTTATTAAAAAATATTACATCATTAAAAAAATCATCAAAGAAGGAATAAAGGATTGTCTTTCCCAAGAAAAGACAACTGAAATCTTTTTATCAACATCTGTTTACATCCTCCTTGCCTCTCCTGAGGAGAATCAGTATTGTGGCATACATTAACATGGTTACCCACGTGAGACGCAATTCTACTACAATAACAAATCAACAGTAATTTTAATATCTATCATCACTTTCAAGGTGGTAAATATTTAAAATCAGTTTTTCCTCTCTGTTATGTTTTTAATAATAAAGACATCTCCCTTCCAGGAGCCTTCTAAAGAGGCTTCTCACTGACTCTCCATTTGGAATGCTCTGGAAGAACTTTTTAAGGGCTCCTCTGACCTACCCCAGAAACATTTTTATATGTCATATAGCATATACTTTTAAGTCATGTTGTTGTAAACATGCCCTTCAAATGTAGTAAAAATCTACCCAGCCATTTTCAAGACATGCAGTGTATAGCTAAACATATATACTATACATATAGACATACATTTACCCAAATATATTAATATTATGATGATCTTCTTTCTTTACAAAATGGTAAAAACTGTTGTCATCTGCAGGAAGCAAGTGGTCTGTAGATTAGAAGTTAGGAACTAATGCTCTTCAGTGGGACTAAAACTGTGCTTTGGTGACCAGCATGATTCTTCCAACAACATATACTTTTCATGTTATATGCAAAGACTCTCCTATATAGCTTCTATCTAGTAACCTTGGTGTAGTACAATAGTGTTTTAAAAATATTAAAATTACCTGAGAAGTTTAAAAAAATATTAATGTCTGATTCCCACCTCAGACCTATTGAATCAAAATCTTGGGAGGTGGGACTCAGGTGATTTTTAAGAATTCCTTTTTAAACTTCTCTATTGGAATTTTAAAAAGCTATGCTGTTTTGCATTATTATTTTAGGGTTTTCTCTGAGGATTACAGTTTATATTCTCAACTTTATAAAGTTTACTTAAGAGTTAATATTGTATCACGTCATATAAAATTTAAGAGCGTTGCAAATGTATAGTTGCATTTATTCCCATTCCATTCTTCATGTCACAG
The DNA here is from genome assembly GCF_021218885.2 of Marmota monax. Classification (NCBI taxonomy): domain Eukaryota; kingdom Metazoa; phylum Chordata; class Mammalia; order Rodentia; family Sciuridae; genus Marmota; species Marmota monax. The sequence continues at coordinate 2,206,205 of NW_026695243.1, forward strand.
TTATATATGCATTACATATATAGGTACACTATACAAATATTATAAATCCCAATACAATTTTATAATTTTTGCTTTAAACACCCATATGCATTTTAAGGAAATTAAGAGAAAAATACTTTATCTTTATCCACATATTCATTTTTATAGTGTTTTTCATTCCTTCCCCACGACCCAAGTTTCTGTCTAGTATCGTTTCCTTCCAACCTGAAGAAGTCCCTTTAGTAATTCTTATAGGTTTATTTGAGATAAACTCTCTTATTTTTGTTTGTCTTTATTTCATTCTTATTGTGGAAAGTTTTATTGGATATAGAATTTAAAGATGACATTTTCTTCTTTTAGCATTTTAAAGCTATCATTCTACTACCTGCTTGTTTTTACTGTTTTTTAGAGTAGCATGCTGTCACTTATATCCATTACTATACTAGATCATGTCTTTTTCTCTGTCTGCTCTCAAGATTTTCTCTTCATCTCTGGTTTTTAGCAGTCCAATTGTGGCATTTTTAGGTGGAGTTTTCTTCATATTTATCTTATCAGAGTTAACTTCATGAATCTTTATGTCTTTCACCAAGTTTTGGCAATTTTTCATTATCATTTCCTTGATTATTTTTCTGCTCCACTCTCCTATCCTTCTGGGAATCTAATTATAAGTATAACAGATCTATCAATATTGTCTCACAAATTATTGAGATTCATTTTTACCCTTTTTCTTCTGTTTGTTTTTAAAGTTGGATAATTTATATTGATTTATTTTTCCATTTACTTCTTTTTTATAGTTTCTATTTTTCTGTAGGACATGCTTATTATGAACATTGTTTTCTTTTCTTTTTTTTTTTTTTGTGTGTGTGTGTGGTGCTAGGGATTGAACCCAGGGCCTTGAACATGTGAAGCAAACACTTTCTTTGCATTCTTAAGCAAAGTTAAAATGACTGCTTTAAAATCTTTGTTAATTAAATGTCTGAAATAACATGAATGGTTATTCTCTGTTATTGCATTTTTCTTAAATATGGATCATAGTTTCCTGTTTGTTTATGAATCTAAATAATTTTTAAAAATATTTTTAACATTAAAAATGCTAATACAATAGAGACTCTGTTACATTACACTAAAAAGTATTCAACTTTTTGTTTTAGAAGGTAGATACTTGGCCGAATTCAAACTCCAAAGTCTTGTTTCTCCAGCAAAAGAAGGCAACAAGTAAAATCTCTGATGAAATATTTTAGCCTTAGCTTGCCTCATAAATATTTAGGTTAGAAGTCAGTCAGAAATTTGGGCAGTTTATATGAAGAGTTTGAGCTTCCCTTTCATGGGTCTCTTCTGAAACAGAAATGGCTTTTAGCCATTTCTTCAAATGCAGTCCTTTGATTCTTCAACAAATAAGAGTACAGATTCTTTTTTTTTTTAATTACAGGTTTAGAACCGTTTTTAAAAAATTGTTCTATTATACGTGATAGTAGAATGCACTTTGATACATCATAAATAAATGGAGTATAATTTCTCATTCTTCTGGTTGTAGAATGATGCAGAATCCCACTGGTCGTGCAGTCACATATGTACATAGAGTAATAATGTCTGATTCATTCTACTGTCCTTCCTATCCCCATAGTCCTTCCCCTCCCCCCACTCCCCTCTACCCAATCTAAAGTAACTCTTATTCTTCCCTTGCCTCCCCTCCTTATCATGAATTAGCATCTGCATATCAGAGAAAACATTCAGCCTTTGGTTTGGGGGGGACTGGCTCAATTTTCATCCCTCTTGCAAATTTGAGTAGGTCCTTCTGTAAAAGTAGAAATTCACTCAATGCTGTTGTCCTTCTCCCTTCTTTTACAATTTCTGTCTGCTTCCAGTTCCTCTAGATAGTTTCCTTTATATTGTGTCCAGAATTTAAAACTGTTTTCATTGGAGGGTTGATCAAACATGAGTACTCACCATTACCAGAAGGCATTGCTATTTTAAAAAGCTCTCTAGATGGTTTAGAACTATATTAATTCTGATTATTTTAAAAGGATTTAGTTAATCTCAATAGTCTTCATCCTCCTAATTAAATCAATCCTATCACACCTTGAATTATCCATGCAATCACAATAACCTGAAGCCTGGTTTCCTAGTGATTATCACTGGGCTCTCATATCTTACCCCAAGCACCCAATTCACTGCTTAGTGCAATAGTTGAACTACTAATCAGACTTACTGGATAGAATAGGAACTAAATCTTTTCCTTTCTTTTTTTTTTTTGTACCAGGGATAGAACTTAGGGGTGCTTTACTGTTGAGCCATATCCCCAACCCTTTTTTATTTTTTATTTTGAGACAGGATCTTTCTAAGTTGCTTAGGACCTCACTAAGTTCCTAAGGCTGACTTTGAATTTGCAATCCTCCTGCCTCAGCTAGAGGATTACAGGAGTATACCACCATATCTGGGTACTAAATTTTCAACTGTGTTCTGTCTAGTGACTGGAGCTCCGCTACTCTTGCCCACTGCCTATCTGCAGCGGCCCCACAAGTTACCACCTGACTCTATCTACATTTTTAAAATGCTGACAATAGCTATCCTTGACTAGAAATCAGACACAGTCTTTATGCAATTCAATATCCCTTCCTACTGAACCTCTAATAACAGCTGGGTAAAACAGATTCTCTTAGACTTTTCTTGTCCAAGCAGGAGGGACAAGCATAAAGCTTCTCTCCTTTCTCACTGTGAGTCAAATACTGTATCCCATTAGAAAATTCTAAAGTTAGGATAATATATTTTATGGAATGAGTAGTATTTTTAACATATCTATAAGACTGAAAATTAGAGAACAAAATGATTCAAGAGTATTGGGTATTAAACTGTATCCAGAACTAATTCTGACAGTACTAGCACATGAATTCATTGTTTCATGCCTTACAGATAACTGTTTAGCAACTATTTTGTCCAAGTCATTTTAGGGGGATACAAAGATAAATCTGATAGGACTCTGTATTCTAGAAGCTTACAGAGCATGAGTGGATTGGTTCATGAATTATAGGATAAAAGGGCTAAGATTCATAAGTAAGGGCAAAATGACATTCTTTTTTTTTTTTTAGATGGACACAATATCTTTATTTTACATTTATGTAGTGCTAAGGATCGAACCCAGTGCCTCATGTATGCTGGGCAAGCATTCTACCACTGAGCCACAACCCCAGCCCCAAAATGGCATTCTCAGAAGTGTTACCTGAATGTTTTAGTTGATGCTTCTTGATTTTAACTTCAAAGTAACTAACTAAATCTTCTTAAATACACTTTGCACCATTCAAAGGGCTTATCATAATGTGATCTAAGTCAGGGCTCTTTAGATTATAGGTTCCTTAACAGAATCAAAGTTATATAGAGCCCTTTCAATTCATTAATTTATTTTAATCCATCCCTATAAAAACCTAAGTATTGTCAGAAATTTGAAGAATAGGAAACAGAAACTTGGAGTGTTTAAATTTGAAACCTGCCAAAAATCACTCAGGAAGAAGCAGAAACTAAGTCATAAATCTAGATCTTCTGACTTCCAAAAGTTCAATTCTTTTGCTATTGTTACAGCTGACATACATTAGAGAAAAGAGATTCATTGAGAGGACTACAAAGAAGGTCAATGTACCAATGGAATCAAGGTTTATGAGGACTGAGGAAAGGTTTTGAATTTGATGATAAGAAGGGCAGTGGTAAGTTAGTGACAAATGTCTTTCTTTCAACCCAATACAATCAATTTTCAAGTTTTAAATCCAACTTTTAAATAAAACTTAAATAATAAAACTTTTAAATAAAAGTTTTACATAAAACTTCAAATGGATCCATTTTCTCCATGTAGGACCCTTCAATGATCTGAGCCTACCTTACTTATCTAATATCATTTCCATGTTTTCTACTTAATAGTCAATGGCCCATAGTAATTAAACTAGATATTCTTTTTTCCTTGAGATTACCCCAAGAATACTTTGGATATACATTATGTCAATACATAATTCTTTGGATATACATAATGTCAATACATAATTCTTCCTCTCTTCCACTTAGCATAGATGCTAGCTTCTGAAGGAAGCCATTCCTGCCCATAATACCCTGGTGTGGCTTGGGTGCCTTTCCTACATTTTCCTATCCTTACTCCTTTTCTAGCATTTAACACAAGAATACTACATTTTAATGACCAATTTATCTTATTTCTTGTCCCCATTAAACTATGAACTCCCAGAGTGCTGAATTGTCCCTGTTCATGGTTGTATTTCTATAACTTAGTATAGTAGATTCTGTACAAATATTTGTTGAATGAGTAATAAAGACTATTTGGAGTTAAAAAGCAACAAAGCATTGTAATCTGATCTTAAAAGCTTATAGATTTTAGACAGTGTGTATTCATGAAAATCTTTAGTGCAAATCTATTTAAACTTTGAATTTCTTTTGCCTCTACTATTTCCTGTAAATAATTCTGCTGAAATATAAATGTGGTCACAATTATACATCCCCAAAGATAGTTCTAGAAAAACTGCATGAAATCTAAGAGAAAATTCTTTGAGCTTATATGAAGCAAAACAAGTAGTTTATATAACCACTATTCCAAGTGTTTAACAGTATTGAGAATTTTGCTGATCTTTATGGTGGATTACAAGTGATTAAAATCATAGAATTTTCAAGCCAGCACTGACATAGAAAGACCCTAATGAAATATAGGAAGAACTCAAATATTTGGAAGGCTAATGAACCTTAGGATTTGAAGGGCCCAATGAGATCACTAAGGTCATTCACCTAACATTTAGTTTGTGCATTCATTCAGTTATTTTAAAATACTTTTTGAATCATTTCAAACTGATTGGCTAGACTTTGACCATGGGAAATATTCCGGGGTTATGGAGATGGGCTGGATATATAATGCGTAACTTAGTAATGCCTATTCACACACTCTTGGCATTACTGTCAACTCACCTTTATTCAAGGCTTTCATGAAGATACACTGTATGGATTATGCTTATAAATGTTTTCAGTACTGACTACATTATAAAGACATTAAAACAAAATTACACATGGTTTTGGATGTCAGAAGTACGCTGAATTTACTTTGTACTTATAGAATGTATCTATAAAAACAATTTTGTTTACAACATTATATTTAACAGTTCTCATTATTAAATTTGTTCCATTTAGTAGAATTTAAGTTATTCACTTAGGCTTGAAGAGGTGGTATGAAGACCTCTGTGTATTAGAGAACAAATTAATTCATTTTTCTTGATTACCTTCTCCATTCATACTCAAAATGATAGCACAATAGCATCAATATATGGAGTATAAAAGCACAGAAATATAGGAGTGTAAAATAAGAGATATGAGATTGAATTGCATATGATACCATTAGTATCATTTAAATCCAATGCCATCACTTTGTTCTATTTTGCAAATGAAAAAAAAAGGGCATTCCTTAGAAGAAGCAATTTGGTCAATACGTAATTCTTCATTGTTTAGGTTTGTCAATAAAGGCATAAATGAAAGATTTTATTTTATAAGAAGCCATATTTCTAAATGAATATAGGTAAAAAAAGACTGTCAAATATCCACATTTTGTTAATTCATTTATCCTTTTAATAACTTGCTTATTTTTTTTCTAATACTAGTATTTAAAATGCCTATCATTTGTTCATGATGGTGATGAGGTAAGAAATTAAGTTTTCCTGTAAAGTTTCATTTTTATTCTTCATTTAAGTGGGTTTATCTTCTAGCATCACCAAAGACAAAAAGAAACAACCAGAATTTATATTTTATGTGTGTGTGTGTGTGTGTGTGTGTTGCATATCCAGGCTTAAAAATATCATTTAAAGTTCCATAGCTTTATTATCCAAAGGGCTATCTAATTAAATAAAAAGGGGAGTATATGTTAGCTGAGTCAACTTCAGTATCTATTCCTTTGTATAAAGGGCTTTCACATGCTTTCCTCTTCAATTCTGAAAGCACACGGTTCCTTATTCCCTTCACCATGAATAAGGCTGACATTTGACAGCTTCACAAGGCTGACAGGGTTACCCAACAGCCCACCCTCCCTATTCTCAATCCAATTAGACCTCTAATCCTCCAGATGAAAGGCCCAACTGCTCACGTTCCTCATGACAACGACAGCTATTGATTATTTGTCACTGCAGCTAACACCTTCCCTGTCGAGGCTGCTCTGACAGAAGCAAACCTACCAAATTAGACAGCACTTTATCTGCCCTGGAGGCCAAATGGCACAACAAGTAAAGGCTAATAAATGGTATAAAAATGAACAAATCATAACATTATGACAGGCTGATCGTTGCCAGCAGCCTCCCAGCTCAAGCTTGATGTTCTGTTAGACTTGCTCCTTCTCTTTCGCCTCTGCTCTAGCTCCAACTTTGACTGAATTAAAGGCCAGAACAATTAAGGCATTTGACCAGCAAAGATAAGCCAATTGAAGTATCACCAAGGGACATAAATGTCAATAACTGACTGCCATTTGTCAATACAAACATTCTGGAGATGCAAATGCTGAAGCCTCTGCTCTCCACTAGGCTGCACTGACTCACTTTCCACCAAGAGTCAGCTCAAATGGACAGTCTGTGGCTATTTAACCAGAAGAGGGGGAAAAGGAAAGAAAAGAAAAAGAAATTTATGCTCCCAAGAGAGGAAGTATTCTATGAAGAACAAGCAAAAGTCATTGGGGTGAGGGTGGAGGGTTGCATGAGAAAAAGATATAGCAAAGTAGAGCTATTTTTTTCTTTAGAAAATATTCTAATATTAGATAACTGGGATTTCATCATATCTTTTTAGTTGAGAATATATGCATGATTTAAGAAATGCTGGACCACCTGGGAGAATTAATGAAACTCTAACTTTCAAAGAATACTCATTCATCCAGTAAATAATTTTGAGCATCAACCATGTACTTGTTCTAGGCAATGGGAATAAAAATGAATAGAACAGACACACACACACACACACACACACACACACAAAACAACAAAACCCTAATTTCATGGGTATTCTTTACATCTGAGTGAGATAAAAGACAATAAACAAGATAAATAAGTAAAACATGTAGTATTTTAGATAGTATTCATTGCTAAGGAACAACCATAGAGCAGAGTAGGGTGAATAAAATGTGTTGAGGTCAAGGTGGGTATTAGAATAGCTAGGGAGGGGTTCACTGACATAGGGCCTTTTGAATAAAGGACTGATGAAGTCAGGGAATTAAAAATGGAGATTTTACTGGAACAGCATTCCTAATAGAGGGAAGAAAAAATGAAGAGCATCCTTGGTTGTTAGAGGAATAGCACTGAAGTCAGAGTGGCTTATGAAGAGACCACAAAAATTAGAAATAAGGTCATACAGACAATAGAATTCAGAACACATAAGGTTTTATAGTCATAGGAACATAGCAGTCCCTTATTATATTCATGAGATTGGTTCTAAAACCCCTGTAGATACAAAAATCCACAAATCAAGTTCCTTATATGAAACAGTACACTATTTGCATATACCATACACTCATTCTTTCATATACTTTAAATTATCCCAAAATTACTTATAATTTCTGATGATAGTTGTTACATTGTATTATATAGGAAATGAAGACAAAAAAGTCTATACATGTTCAGTACTGATGCAAATTTTTTTCTGAATATTTTCTATCCATTGTTGGTTGACTCTGCAGATGAACAATCCATGGATATGAAGGGCCAATGTACTTAGGCTTCTACTCTGAGATGGTAATCCCTTACAGGGTCTAGAATAGAGGAGTGACAGGATTGACTTAGGTTTCAAAGAATCATTCTGGCAAATGTATTGGGCAAGGACTGTAGGTGGCAAGAGCAGAAATCAGGAGAAAAGTTAGTAGGTTCCAATAATCATCTAAGCAAGGCTAATACTATAATCCAATCCAACCTGAAGATAACTAGAACAAAAGCAATAAGAAAGGGGATGGTGCAAAAAGTGGTTGAAGTCTGGGTAAACCTAGAATGTAGAGCTAATAGGATTTATTGATGGACACTTGTATCATACAGGTGAGTGGGACTTTGCATAAAAATGGGAGCTCAATACATGTTAGTTGAACTGAATTCACCACTTGGCAGTTCTATTGAAAATCCTATGCCTTGCAGCAAGGGAACTATATCAAGTCAAATTTTCTAAAGAAGGTTATAGGTAAACATTTTGGAGTCAGATCTGTGTTTGAAATCTTAGCTCTGCCACTTGATGATAATTTACTCAAGCTCTTTGAGTCTCGGTTGCTTCATCTTTACTATTTGATATTCTATCATTGTTAGAGAAAAAAAGAGTACAGTTATAAAATCGAAAAGATTAAGTCAAAGCCCTTTTAGTCCTGAACTAGAAGAGGAAGTGATAAAATTGTATATATATATATATATATATATATATATATATATTTTTGGTACCAGGGATTAAACCCAGATATGCTTAACCACTGAGTCACATCCCCAACTCTTCTCTTTTTTTTTTTTTTTTTATTTTGAGACAGGGTCTCACTATGTTGCTTAGGGCTTCACTAAATTGCTAATGATGGCTTTGAGTTTACAATCTTCCTGTGCTACTGGAATTACAGGCGTGTGCCACCATGCCCAGCTTGTATTTATAGTTCTTAAATAAATTTCCAAACTCTACCCATTGCAAAGACAGAAACAATCATCAACCCAGTAGCAATGAGCTCTCTAGACCCTAGATTGTGGTCTCAAAATGCTTTTTTTCTATTGAAAGAAAATTCTTTGGAAACATGGTTAATTTTAAGGTCTGGAGCAAAAAATAATAACAATGAACCTGAAATTATAAATAGGATATCAAATACTAGGATCATGTCAAATGATTCAGAATCCAAATTGGAGGATCTTCCATAGGCCAAAGATGGAGTATTATGAATATAAATTAAGGATTATAAGTTCAATGGATTGGTATAGCAAATGTGCTAAAATGATACTAAAAAGTCTAGGCTTTATTCATAATAATACTGAAACAGAAAAAAAATTAAATGGTCAGCATGTGACAATGCCAAGAAAACAACTCATTATTTTGAAAATTGATAAATAAAAGCAAAAGAAGAAAGCATTTCTTTTTTCTTTATAAACTGTACTATTGAGTGATCTACTAATAGATAAGGCAAAGTTTCTCCTTATTGAATTATTCTAGCTAAAAATTGTAGAAAGGATGGTAGAATTAGACTATCACCATTTTATAATTCCTAATGAACAATTGACCGTAGGCGCTGAGCATTGATAACTGCTAACATCACAAAAATGGAGACAATGAAATAGCAACCCCCATGGCAAGCATACCATAGTAATGAAGTAATTTTGCACCCCCCCCCAAAAAAAAAAAACCCAACTGAACCTGAATGAGATCAAGTATCTAGATCCAATAACTAATTTACAGGAACTACATAGGACTGAGGAATAAGTTAATTACACCTGGAGAGAGAATCAACATCCTACTGAGACAATCAGTCTACACTGAGATGTCAAGTTAGGGTAGGGATTAAACTACAATTACAAAAAATTGTAAGGAAATAAAAGCAAGATTGAGAGTGAATCAGATTTAAAATATATATAAAGACATATCAATCAGGATATATTATTTGGGTCCTGTGTCAAACATATGTAAACAAAAATACTTTTTCTTTTTTTTTTTTTTGAGATGGGATCTTCCTTGTTGTTCAGGATCCCTCACATTTCTGGGTTCAGGTAATTCTTCTGCCTCAGAGTTCCAATAGTTGGGACTACAATGTATACACAACCATTTGGCTTTATTCATATCGCTTGCTCAATTTTTAATAGGGTCATTGGTCTTTTGTATCTTCAGTTTATATTTCAGGGGTATTAACCATTTGTTAATGATATAACTTGCAAATATTGTTTCCAGTTTGTCCATTTTTCCTTACTTTATTTGTCATGTTTTCTGGAAGAAAAAATTCTTCATCACTATGTAGCAATGTTTATTACTCTTTTTTCTATTGCTTCTATATTTTGATTCACAGGAAGTTTTCCCCATTTCTAGATTATTTATGGCAAACATTAATATCTTTAACATTTTATAATAATATAAAGGATTACCATTTAATTAAATAACACCTTAAAGCATGCACCTATGTGCACATGAACACACATGCGTGCGCGCGCACACACACCTATATGTACTTACTGTACTAGTTAACAACCTGCACAACACTGAAATGATCAGTTTACATACATGATTAAAAGTTTACTTCATTATTTCAAAGTACAGTTTGATATTTTAGCTCAAATTCCTAAAATATGATTTGTAAAGAGTCAGTCTAATGAATGAGAAAGAGATAGAAAATATTTGAATAATAAATTTCAAAGAATCCAAACCATGTCTTATGAAATCTAGAATTGAGATAAACTTTAAGTATACTCAATAATTTCATAAAAATAAGTAGGTTTATTGGTAAAATGTTAAACTTATGGTTATGAATTCTGAGATTTTAAACAGTTATACAGATTGAATTTAAATACTTTGAGATATATGGTACAATACCTGACATATATTAAATACTAAAAATGTATTTGTTGAACAAATGAATAAATGATATACGGATCAGAAATGGAATGGCAAACAAGTAGATTCTGATAGAGAATATAAAAAATTTTAAGAGGCCTCGTTGATACTTGTAACATAGTTTAGACAAGTACATGAAATATTAAAAACATTTTTTAAATTAGTGAGGTTGATCTTAGTACTAGTGTTTCAATGATTGAGGTTTTCTACAAACAGGACCTATTTTGATATCTAAGATTAGAATAAGCATCCTGGTGACTCATAAGTGAGGGAGAGGACAATTATACTGAATGGCAGATTCAAAAACCATGAGGACTTTGATAGATAGCATGATGAAAACATTTCAATTCACCATGCATTAATTATTTATTAAGTATTTGATATAGGAAATAAAAAGGATTACTAAAACACTCTTCCATATTACTATGCTTATCATCTGTGGGGAAATCAAATGTGTCAACAAAAGAATATGTATCTGTGAGACAGGTGATAGAATAGTGACTGAGAACACAAGGTACTAGAGGAATAAAGGAAGGAATGGTTAAATTTACTTAAGTAAGTATGGGCAAGTTCAAAATATAGTTAAAATAAGATGTTGTATTTGGATTGAAAACCATAATGATATAAATACAGGATGTAGTTTAAGCAGTAGTAAATACAAAGCAGAGGTAGAGATTTTATTTGAAAAGACTTCCAACATGAATAAACAATATTTGGTGGTCAAAAAGTTAATGGAGGGGGTGGGGTTGTGGCTCAGAGGTAGAGCGCTCACCTAGCATGCGTGAAGCACTGGGTTCGATCCTCAGCACCACATAAAAATAAAACAGAGATATTGTGTCCACCTATAACTAAAAAATAAATATTAAAAAAAAGTTAATGGAGATAGTCATGTTATACTTCGGGCTCATTGAATTTACAGTATATTCTGTTAAAACTTATTTTCAGGGGGCATTTAGACAGTGCATACATATCTTGTGAAAGGGATCAGAAAGGGCTGGAGACTTGAAAGCATATTATTATGTGAGGAATGAATGGAGGAACAGTTAAAACTGGAGGAAAATTTCTCTACTTGGCCGGCCAGAGTGATTATTTTATTAGGATATATGACAGATCATGTTATTACTCTCCTTGAAATCCTCCAATGACTACTCATCTCATTCAGAGTAAAACCATATTCTTGGTCATGGCCTATACAATGCTACAGCATCCAGCCACCATTTCTCTTTCCTCATCTACTACTTTCCCCTTGCTCAATCATTAGAAGGTTAATTGATACTAGCTTTCTTGCTATTCCTGAAACATTCTAGGCATGCTTCCATTTAAAGGCCTTTGTTCTGACAGTTTCTTTTGCCTGGAACAAATGATCTTTGCTCAAATGTTCATAAGGCTAACTTCCCCACCTTACTCAACTCTTGCTGTAAATATTTTGATACAGACTATTTTGATTGCTTCATTTAAAATTACAACTTGAGCTGAGAATGTGGCTCAGTGGTGGTGCTACTTGCCTAGCATTCACAAGGCCTTGGGTTCAATTTCAGCACCTAAATAAATAAATAAATAAAATTATAACCTGCCCTCTACACCCAAATGACTCTCTTCATCCTTCTTACTTTGGTGTTTTGAGTTATCTGTTACTATATTTGTAAGTGATCATTTGGAACTTATAAAGCTTAACAGCCAAAGAAGGTACAAAGAGTCCTATGATTGGTCATAGGTAAAATGTTGTGGCCAGGGTGGACAATATTCATACTATAGTAATAATAAGTCCCCAGATTCCCTTTTACCCTTTTGTGAACAGTAAAATATAAGTAGGAAAAAAGCAAGAAAAGAAAATTACATGAAAAATTATGGTCCTATGACATAAGAAGATAATTAGAAAATTAATGCTCACATTTTCTTTGGAATTGATGTTATATACAAAATTAATTTTTAAAAGGTTAAATGAAAGTAAATGGATCTGAAGTTCCTTTTTACCAGCCATAAAAATATTCGCTGGCCCTGTGCCCAGAGTTTAAAAGAAATCAGCATGAGTCTAATGAAAAACAAGCTGTAGGTCTCAGGGAAATTCAATATATACTCTTTTTTTTTTTCTTTTAGTTTTTGATTGGTTTCCATGGGAATGTAGACTTGTGGGGATCTCTGAATCTATTCATGGAAAGCATATACTTGTATTGTCATGCCTTGATAAGAGTGGGGGTCAATGAAGAGATAAAATGATTAGAAATAAATATGACTGTAGAAAATATGATTGTTTAAAATGAAATTCTACAAGCCATGTAGATTTTAAAACAATCTTTAAATCATGCTGTGTTTGAGAGGTATGATGACAAAAGCAAACAAACAAACAAAAAATAAACACTGGAATTAAAAGCAGCAGCTTTTAGTTCAAATCCTGAATCTGGTGTATGAGAAAGTAACCTATTGGAATTTCTTTAGCGGTTTGACAGGAAAACTGGATTTGGAAATGACTATTGGCCAAAAGGAACAGAAGTATGAGAATGTAAAGCTTCAGGAAAATAGGGAAGTTTTCTTTCTGTGTAGCTACATCAGCAGCACTGAGTTGGGAATCAGAAAAACAAGGTAATTTCTGACTTGGAATAAGTGACCAAAGAGGCCTCAAAGAACTTAATCAAATTATACCTCAGTTTAATTATATAGAAAATAGATTTTAAACAACTCTTCTGCTATGAAGCTACTGTAAGTTAAAGGAAGGCTTTTAAAAAATGTTAGAATCATGGTAGAAAAATTCAAAATAATGATTTCAATCAAGATGTGTTGATATGTTGTTCCTTGTAACTATAAATTTTATCCCTGCAAGTAGAAGCACATGAACTATAATCAAACTGTTAAAAGGACTGACAGGTTTTAGTTTCAATTATTGGATTTGTTTAAAGCAGAACAACTCCAGTTTTGATTGGAACACTAACTTGAATGTAAATCCTAAATATCTGAAAACAGTTTCTAAACTGGAAAATAAGAGGACAAGTTTAGTGATAGTTTCTAAATATGTGGAAGGGACAATGCTGGTTTACAAACCCCAGAAGCTGAAATATAAAGAAGCAGATTCTTTAGAACAGAATTTTCTCCCTGCCTGGAAAAAAAAAAATAGAAAACTCTAGCTAGGGTTGAAATCAAATGGGGTAAAACCAAGGGTTGTCTAATATCACCCATCTCCATCTACAGATTTCTTGAGAGATCATTAAGATTGCAGGGCATAAAGGTTTCCTGTGCTGATTTTCTCATATTTCTAAGCAAGGAAGACATCAAAAATGTCTTTTGGTGCCTTCTTGTAGAGGCATACCAATAGCCAAAGCCTCATGAAATATCACTAACTGTTTACTATTCAGATATTCATTGGCTCTACATTTGTGTAGAGTGAGTAGTTATTAAATTGTTTTAAAATGGACTAATGAGTGAATACAGCCATGGAGAAGCTGAGTAGTAGCCACTAAAAATGTTTAACTAAAGCAAAAGGGATGAGTAATGGCACAAACTAATTTTTCACTACATCAAAAGTTTAAAAAAGATGATAATTTTAAATATATGATAGTCTTATTAATCTTGAAACAGATTATGATAATTCTAAACCCTACTGTCACTTTAATAATATCAGCTCATCTACATAACAGTCAAATTTCAGATTTAAGGATGTTTTCAGGTATAACTTATGCCATGTAAGTCACCAAGATAATAAAGAACTTTCTTGACATGGATGGGATATATATGTGTTGGTTACATAGAAAGGATGAGGTGATGCTGGACATAGTAGCACATGCCTGCAATCCCATTGATTTAGGAGGCTAAGGCAGGAGGATCACAGGGCAATTTAGTAAGATCCTGTTTCAAAAAAAATAAAGAAGAAATTAAAAAAGAGCTGGGGTGTGGCTCAGTGGTAAAGTATACTGGGTTCAATCTCCAGTACTGCCCCCCACCTCAAAAAAAAACAACACTGAGGTAAGATTGAGAATGTATAAAAAATGGTGGGTATTTGTAAAATATATTCTCTACTTAAAATAATTTTGCAGCTTTAAATGATAGTTTTAATTGAAATCTTTTCATTTTAATGTACTATACTAAACTTGCATTGCCTTATTCTTGTCCTGTGCTAATACTTTAGTTATGTTTCTGCTGTTTAAATTGTTGTTTCACAATTAAATTATTTTTCTTTATGTTAGAACAAGTTGCCATGTATATCTATGGCAGTATATCTTTGTAAACTTACAGTTATCTCATGTATCTTTTTCCCTTGGAATTTTCTGCCCTTTCCCAGTCTTGTACAAACATAATTATTTCTTTTAACCCATTTCTGTCCTAATTTTAACAATTAATTTTTACCTAATTTTTTTGCATAAAATGCATTCACATGGTTCAAAAATAAAAATGATATAAAAAGGTGCATAGTAAAAACATTTCCCCACTTTTGCCCCTCTCCCTCATTCCTTCTTCTACCCTCATCATGAGCTAAAAACTTTGATTAGTTTTTTATTTGTCTTTAAAAAGCTTTTATATCTTTAACCTTTTTTGGTGTTTTGTTTCTAAAATGTTATGTTTTCTTTGCAATTTATAAATTATTTTACCCCAAATCTATTCACTTTACAATACACCTTGGAGATAGTTCCCATTTATTAGTTAGATCTCATTGTCATCATTCTTTTTCCAGTTCCATAGTGTTCCATTGTATAAATGTACCACTTAAAAAAAAAAAAACAGTTTCTTATTGATGGGATTTTGGTTGTTTCCAATCTTGTTTTTGTAAATACTGCTGTCATAAATAATCTTCCACATCCTGGTGTGGTGGTGAACACCTGGAATCCCAGTGACTCAGGAGACTCAGGCAAGAGGATCACAAGTTTGAGGATACTCTCAGAAACTTAGAGAGTCCCTGTTTCAAAATAAAAACTAAAAAGGGCTAATGGTGTAGGTTTTGTGGCAGAGTACTTCTAGGTTCAATCTCTAGTCCCCCCTGCCCCCGTCCCAACAAAATTCTACATACATGATTTCTTATTTGTGCATGTTTATCACTAGGATAAATGATTAGAAATGGGTCAAAGGGCAATTGCATTTTCAGTTTATACAGCACTAGATGAGAGTACTTATCCATAGCCCTACACAGTGAGTTGACAGGTGGGAAAAATTGTCTTGGCATAGTTTTAATCTGTATTTCTTTTATAGACAGAATTGAACATATTTTCATTGCTTGAGAATAATTTGAATTTCTTTTAATGTGACTTTTCTGCTGATTCTTCTCTCATGTTGCTAATCTTTCTTTTCAATTTTAAGATGCAATTTATATTTGCCCTATATTGTTGTAAGTTAAAATGTCTTTTCCAGGTTGCTTCCCCCCAGCCTTTTTTTGGTACTGGGAATTGAACCTGGGGCAGAGAGCATGCTAAGCATGCACTTTACCACTGAGCTACAACTCCAGCTCTCAGGTTGTTTTATGATGTTGCTTATGTTTGTGGTTTAAAAACTTAATTTTACAGAGGAAAAAACCAAGCATACAGAGGTTATTTTTGCCTAAGTTTATGCAAACCAGTTAGTGGCAGAGCTAGGGCTATAATTCAGAGTTAACAAGTGATTATAAAAAAGAGGTATAAGAGAAAGAGTGATAATAACTCATGCAACACATCGATTTAACAAATACATTTAACCAATATATATTTAGCACTTACTATGTGCCATGCAGTTTCTAAACATAGGTGGCCAAGACAACATCATATCATAAATTGACAAAGCACAATCTTCTGGGTAAATTGAAAGGTTACCCAAGCACATGTCTATGCATGTTCATAGCAGCACTATTTACAGTAGCAAAAAGTACAAACAGTCCAAATGTCCATATGGATGAATGGATAAGCGAATGGTGCTATGTGCATACAATAGATAATACCAATAAAAAGAATGAAGTGATGATACATGTGATAGATAACCTGAAAGAACATTATGCCAAGTGAAAAAAGCCAGACACAAAATCATATATGATTTTGCTTACATAAAATACATATAATAGATAAATCCATAGAGGGAATGCATACTGGTGATTGCCAAGGATTGAGAAAAGATGGAAATGGGGAGAAACTGTTTAATGGTAAGAGGTTTTATTTTAGAGTAATG
This sequence comes from Marmota monax, assembly GCF_021218885.2. Taxonomy (NCBI): domain Eukaryota; kingdom Metazoa; phylum Chordata; class Mammalia; order Rodentia; family Sciuridae; genus Marmota; species Marmota monax. The sequence continues at coordinate 2,222,852 of NW_026695243.1, forward strand.
GAAATGCTTTGGGACTAAAGGGAGGTGTTGGATGCACATATAAATGTAACAAATTTAACTTACAACAACATAGGGCAAATATAAATATAATATGAATGTACTAACTACCCCCATGAATTGTTTACTTTAAAATGGTAAATTTTAGCGAGGTATGATGGTGCATGCCTGTAATCCCTGCAGCTGGGGAGGCTGAGGCAGGAGGATCACAAGTTCAAAGCCAGCCTCAAAAAAGGGGAGGTGCTAAACAACTCAGTAAGACCCTATCTCTAAATAAAATGTAAAATAGGGCTGCTGATGTGGCTCAGTGGTTGAAAGTCTCTGAGTTTAATCCCTGGTATCTAACCCCATAAAGGTTAATTTTGTGTTGTGGGAATTTTACTTCAATAAGTTATTTTTGAAAATCAGATGGAATGGCTGGTTATAGGTAAAAGGGAAAGGTCATGTTCAGATATATTGAAATTAAAAATTTTGGAAAGATACCCACTTAGAGATTTCTAGAAGAAACCAGAAATACAAGTCTGGAATTAGGAAGAAGGGTGAGAGCTATAAAGATATGAGGAAACAATAGCTGGAAATTATGAAAACAGATGAAACTTCAGGAGAGTGGAATTTATATAGAGATTATTATCTTGGGGGCAGAGCTTCTGGGAGTTAAAGAGGAGGTGTAAACTAAAGGAAATGAATGGACTGTCAGAGGGGTAGGGAAAAATGAATTACTACAGCATCATCAGGTCAAGAGAAAATTCTAAAAGGAATAAATGGTCAATAAATTAATCAGAGAAATAAGGAAGTATAAATATTGAGAAAAGAGTAAGCTCAGGTAAATTAGGTCACACTGTACTTTATTAAAACAAAGTGAAAACACTGAACATAACAAATCATGTTCTGTATCTTGTAATATAAAACAAAACTGCAAAATACGTTGTAAAAGATGTTTCTTCCTAGATAATTTTGTTTGCTTTGATTTGGATAAATAATGTTTAGACAAAGAAAAATATCATGTAAAATCTAAATCAAGATCTATAAAATTTTACTGTTAGAATTTCTTTAGTACCTAACTAGGACTGAAGACTATATGCATCTCTTTGGATTTAAAAAAGATTCATTTGGGCAAATGACAGGTCTAGAAGGAGTAAGAACCTGACATAGTAACATTAATGACTTAAGTTTATAATAATGTTTCTTCAACTCACATCTAATGTTTTGAGCCAAGGTAAAAAAAAGGATTAAATGTATAATAAGTTATGTATATTAAAGTGAAAAACTTCATTAATAAAGGTTAATGTCACTAGATGAGTCAAACCTATTTGTTACTCCCAATTAAGTTATTCATAAATAAAGCAGTTCATTCATATATATTATTAGGGTATATCTTAGTCTTTTAAATTCTTAGGAAAGTTTAAAAATGGGAAAAAACCCATTAGTATTAGTATGTTTACTTTTGGTATTTGTCAGTTGACTGAAAAAAATACAAGAATTGAATTCAATTGAATTGAATTCAATGACAATTTTAAATGAAATATGTTTCATTAATCATATCAACTTCCAAATGTCATTGGAAAAATACCTATATTTGCAAGACATATAGTCTATGGATAATGTTTTATACTCATATGCACTTGTAAATACTATGCATAATTTACTTGCTTTCCATAGTCTCTGGCACACATGTTAACACAGTGTTTCATTTTTTTTTTAAATTTTTATTTTTTTTAGCCATATCCCCAGCCTTTTATTATATTTTACATAGAGACAGGGCCTCACTGAGTTGCTTAGGGCCTCAGTAAGCCACTGAGGCTGACTTTATTTTTTATTTTTATTTATTTATTTATTTATTAGTTGTTCAAAACATTACAAACCTCTTGACATATCATATTTCTCATTTTTTTTAATATTCACAATTCTATGAGGTAGGTAGGTTAGTAATAGGATCCCCATTTTACAGAGTCTTAAAAAGTTAAACAGTGACATTTAGTGGTTCCAGATCCCTTGAATATGAATGGAATATAAGTCATAATCTCAGATACTATTTTCTTTTTAATTATGCTATATTGACTCTGCAGACATCCCAAAATTAATAGGTCCTTATCATCCAATAAAAAGCTAAGTTATCCTTAAACATCAACTTTCTCATCTCTTTTGTTCCTGTAACCTAAATTTGAGGGTTTAATGGAATCAGGGGTGTTGAGTCTGGAATACGGGAGTGGGGCAGCAGAGGTCTCCTATATCCCTCAGGTTTCTCTCATCTTCCTTGACAGGGATTGGTTGAATAGAAGCCGAACTTTCCTATGTAATAGCCTCTTCTTCAGCGCCAAAACATCTCCCTCTATAGGCTTTCAAAAATGAAATCTAGAGCTCCTCTCTTCCCATTTGTAAACTGAGAATAATTTCCAATGTAATTGTAAACTGTATTCAGATACATTCTAGGTGCATTTCTATTCATTCATTGAACAAACATTCTAATGTCTAAGCGACTTTGGGTCCTTTTTGTCCCCTCTTCCCCTTTTGATCCATCAGTCATCCACACTCCTCCTCTGGAATTTTGGGGATCTTCTTTTCCTCAGTATTCAAACGTGTTAATAATATCTCTCATCTAATTGTTAGACTGCAGGAGTCTTAAAAGACCACACAAATGCAATGTTTAGGTCCAGATTTGAATAAATTAACTTAAAAAAAACCCTTAAGACACAATCAGGAAAATGTGAACACTGATTAGATATTTAATGATATTGAAGAATTATTGTGAATTTATTTTTTGGTACAATGGTTATATGAGGATATATAAAACATATTTTCTCTTTTTATATACACACTGAAATATTTATGCATGTCTGTGATTGACTTTAAAATGGTCTAGTTGTAGTGTACAGTTGGAACAAGGCTATGAATTAATAATTATTGAAGCTGGGTGATGGTTACATGGGATAAGGTTCCTGACATTATTATTTATTAAAACTTTCCATATACATAATCTCTCATCTTAAAACTCCTTTGGATCAATAACTCCATTACTTTATCGCTCATTCTTATCTTTAAAGAGGAATACATTTTAACTCTACTCGTATCCTTTTTTCTGGTTCCTGAACAGTGATAGCTAGTTACTGTATCCACTAATACCATTGCTCTTGGTAAGGTCACTTTCTAACTAAAAAATCCAAAGGAAGCTTTTCAATTCTTACCGCATCTATGTCCATTCATTAATCCAAGAAATATTTACTGAACCACTGAATGTAAAAGGAATTCTTTTTTTTTTTAATTTTTTATTGTTGGCTGTTCAAAACATTACATAGTTCTTTTTTTTTTAATTCATCTACTCATTTTTTTATTTTTTTTTAATTTTTTTTTAATTTTTTATTGTTGGTTGTTCAAAACATTACATAGTTCTTGATATATCATATTTCACACTTTGATTCAAGTGGGTTATGAGCTCCCATTTTTACCCCATGTACAGATTGCAGAATCACATCAGTTACACATCCATTGATTTACATATTGCCATACTAGTGTCTGTTGTGTTCTGCTGCCTTTCCTATCCTCTACTATCCCCCCTCCCCTCCCCTCCCCTCCCCTCTTCTCTCTCTGCCCCCTCTACTGACATTCATTTGACTCTGAGGGTCTCCTTCCATTTCCATGCAATTTCCCTTCTCTCTCCCTTTCCCTCCCACCTCTCATCCCTGTTTAATGTTAATCTTCTTCTCATGCTCTTCGACCCTACTCTGTTCTTAGTTACTCTCCTTATATCAAAGAAGACATTTGGCATTTGTTTTTTAGGGATTGGCTAGCTTCACTTAGCATAATCTGCTCTAATGCCATCCATTTCCCTGTAAATTCTATGATTTTGTCATTTTTTAATGCAGAGTAATACTCCATTGTGTATAAATGCCACATTTTTTTTATCCATACATCTATTGAAGGGCATCTAGGTTGATTCCACAGTCTTGCTATTGTGAATTGTGCTGCTATGAACATCGATGTAGCAGTGTCCCTGTAGCATGCTCTTTTTAGGTCTTTAGGGAATAGACCAAGAAGGGGAATAGCTGGGTCAAATGGTGGCTCCGTTCCCAGCTTTCCAAGAAATCTCCATACTGCTTTCCAAATTGGCTGCACCAATTTGCAGTCCCACCAGCAATGTACAAGTGTACCCTTTTCCCCACATCCTCGCCAGCACTTGTTGTTGTTTGACTTCATAAGAGAACTCAAATTACTAGCATACGGGATGAAAAAGGCAATATCACAACAGACACTTCAGATATACAGAAGATAATCAAAAATTATTTTGGATCCTTATACTCCAATAAATTAGAAGATAGTGAAGGCATCGATAAATTTCTTAAGTCATATGATCTGCCCAGATTGAGTCAGGAGGATATAGACAACCTAAACAGACCAATATCAATTGAGGAAATAGAAGAAACCATCAAAAGACTACCAACTAAGAAAAGCCCAGGACCGGATGGGTATACAGCAGAGTTTTACAAAACCTTTAAAGAGGAACTAATACCAATACTTTTCAAGCTACTTCAGGAAATAGAAAAAGAGGGAGAACTTCCAAATTCATTCTACGAAGCTAACATCACCCTGATACCTAAACCAGACAAAGACACTTCAAAGAAAGAAAACTACAGACCAATATCTCTAATGAACCTAGATGCAAAAATCCTCAATAAAATTCTGGCGAATCGGATACAAAAACATATCAAAAAAATTGTGCACCATGATCAAGTAGGATTCATCCCTGGGATGCAAGGCTGGTTCAATATACGGAAATCAATAAATGTTATTCACCACATCAATAGACTTAAAAATAAGAACCATATGATCATCTCGATAGATGCGGAAAAAGCATTCGACAAAGTACAGCATCCCTTTATGTTCAAAACTCTAGAAAAACTAGGGATAACAGGAACATACCTCAATATTGTAAAAGCAATCTATGCTAAGCCTCAGGCTAGCATCATTCTGAATGGAGAAAAATTGAAGGCATTCCCTCTAAAATCGGGAACAAGACAGGGATGCCCTCTCTCACCACTTCTGTTCAACATAGTTCTCGAAACACTGGCCAGAGCAATTAGACAGACGAAAGAAATTAAAGGCATCAAAATAGGAAAAGAAGAACTTAAATTATCACTATTTGCAGATGACATGATTCTATACCTAGCAGACCCAAAAGGGTCTACAAAGAAACTATTAGAGCTAATAAATGAATTCAGCAAAGTGGCAGGATTTAAAATCAACACGCATAAATCAAAGGCATTCCTGTATATCAGCGACAAATCCTCTGAAATGGAAATGAGGAGAACCACTCCATTCACAATATCTTCTAAAAAAATAGAATACTTGGGAATCAACCTAACAAAAGAGGTGAAAGACTTATACAATGAAAACTACAGAACCCTAAAGAGAGAAATAGAAGAAGATCTTAGAAGATGGAAAAATATACCCTGTTCATGGATAGGCAGAACTAACATCATCAAAATGGCGATATTACCAAAAGTTCTCTATAGGTTTAATACAATGCCAATCAAAATCCCAACGGCATTTCTTGTAGAAATAGAGAAAGCAATCATGAAATTCATATGGAAAAATAAACGACCCAGAATAGCAAAAACAATGCTAAGCAGGAAGTGCGAAAAAGGAATTCTTTAAATCCTATTATAAAGATGAAACAGAAATGGGTCCTCTTCTGCTAGAAGTGCGTCCCTTTGGCTTTATAACACCATTCTGATATGGTTCTTCTCCTTTTTTTATTGTCTCCTTTGAAAGTTTATTTTCCTTGAACCTTGAATGTTGGTGTTTTTAAATTTATGACCTTGTTCCCATCTACACACCACACTTTATATGCACTAATAACTGCAGCTCAGACCCTACTTTGGAGATTAAAACTGGTATATTAAAACTCATGCTAGTCATTACTACCAAGATGTCCCACAGGATCCTAAAATTCAAATTGTTCACAAGTGAACTCAATGACTTCCTCTCAAAATTGTTCCTTAACTAGGATAACCTACCTTGATAAATAATATCATCAAAAATAGAATACCACTCAAAATAGCCATTAGTCTTAAGAGGTTAGGGTAAGAAGAGGGTAAGAGGTCAATTACATGGAAAATGGGAAAAAACATACAAAAGCAAATAGTGTGATTCTCAAGGGGTGTTAATTGCATCATCATCTTCACTTGGAACCTTGTCAGATTAAGCAATTATCTGGCCCTACACCAGCTCTACTGAATTAAAAACACTGGAGGTAGGCTCTACATTCTGTTTTAATAAAACCGTCAAGTGATCCTGGTGCATGTCCAAATTTGAGAATCCTTGAATTAGAGCATGGGTACAGGGCTTTCATATAGCTGCTCAGGCTAAGGTTGGGGAGTTGTGACCCGAGTGTGTGAGAACCCAGGCCAAGACCCATTTTTCCTTCCATTCTCCCTTATTCTACAAAGAAATAATGGTTACCAAGTTCTAACATTTTATCATTTTTAATAATAATTTATATGGTAGAACATATGCACAGTAAAATATATAAATCTTAAGAATACAGATTGATAAATTTTTAAGTAGCCACCATACAGATCAAGATGTGGAACATTTTCAGTACCCTCGAAAACTTCCTCATATCACTTCTTAGTCATTACCCATTCCTTAGGTAATCATGAATCTGATTTGAATCATCATAGCTTTGTTTTGTCTATTCTTGAAATTCAAAGAAGTAAAATGTAAATAAAAAAGTGTCTGATTTCTTTCAGTCAACATAATGTCTATGCAGTTCACTCATGGGAGTTGAATATATCAGTAGTTAATTCTTTCTAATTATGTATTGGGAATATATTATAATTTATTTCCATCATTAACCTGCTAATAGGTATTTAGGTTGTTTGAATTAGGAATTAAAATATTGGGGATGGGAATATAGCTCATGATATAGCACTGGCCTAGCATGTTTAAGCTCCTGGGTTCAATCCTAAGCATCACAAAATAAACCAACCAAACCACATGGATTGAATGTTTGCTATTATAAATAAATCTATCATTTTCATACATGTCTTTTGATGGAAAGAGGCACTAATTTCTCCTAGGTATCACCAGGACTTATGTTTGTATCTGTGTGCACGTATTTGGCTTTAGTAGATATATTTATCAGTTTTCCAGATAATGTACCAATTTATATTCTTGTCAAAATACCTCTGCTCTAGAATTTTGCTCTTCATGTTCTAGCCACTAGTAGCTTTAAACTTTACCATTGTTCAGCCTAGTAAGACTGTTAGGGTTATACTCTTTTGCAGTCCTGTTGAGAGTTCAGGACTTTATATCTCTGCCATCTGCTAATCCCTAAAGAGTAATCTGCTGTTTGTACCTATATCACAGTATGATTAATAGCAATAATGTCGATAACATTCTTGGAGAGTGAGTATGTTCCTTCAACAAATGAAATACTTTAAATATAAGAATCTGTCACTTTTATTTAGAACATAGGGTTAAATATATTCCATTTATAAATGAAATTGAGACATATAAGTTATTTGTCAAGAAACTAAGTTCACAGAAAGTCTTATAAAATTCTGCTTACAAAATTATCACAAAAAATAAAAACATAATAACTAACGTGAGAATGGTTGCTCTTCACAGGTTAGTAATAACAATGAATATTTACATACTATGACTGTTGATATTTTACAAAAATACTTATAAGGCACATGGGCCAACTTTAAGAATCATGTCTTTCATCTTTATATTCCAACATAGTATCTGTTAAATAGTATTTTTAACCTATGCTGAGTAAATGAACATATACACATATACATAAATATTGATGATTAAATAATATCATACTTCTGAGTTCACAAATACCAGAATTAAGTAGGATAGACAATACTTGATCAGAATACTTAATATCCAACATATCAGAAAGATTCATTAAACAAATGGAAATGAACTTTAATAGGGAATCAGTACTGTGGGCATCTATCCATAGAAGACTTAGGTGATTCATTTTATCATATTCTCTCTCAGTACATAATCATGACTACATAGAATACATTTGGCAAATACTTGTTGAATCAATATTTATACCTCTATAATATATCTCTTAGATCCAATTTCTCCTTTCTATTAGTTTGAACTACAATAGTTTTCAATACACCTCCATTTTCCTCCTTTTACAAAGAAGCTGTGGTTGCCATACTAATCCTCATAAGCTATTCTGACAATAGGATTTTTATTTTTATTTTCAAATTTCCTAAATGGCTCCTTAATAGCCAGGACCTTTCATAAAACAAACAAACAAAAATGCACAAAGAGTGCATAGTACAAAAGCTTGGCACCAGCATTCAGCTGGAAATACTGCTACATTGCTGAAAATTAATGAACTTGAGCTGGCAAAAGTAGTTATCCCTATGTGTTAAAATAAGAATGTATCCCTATGCAAAAAATCAGTGTGTTATGTATTAAAAGTAGTGAAATAAAATGTAGATAATTTTAAAACAATCTCTGCTCAGTTCTTCAGTTTCCCAGCTGTTGTTTACTGCTGGGTTTCTTAGGGCCCCACCCTACACAAGAATAGTTTGGCAATCTGTTGATGACCAGTAAGGAATTTGTATCCAGATTTTTGGGCTCCTACTCTGCAGTTCCCTCTGCTTCACAATTTTTGCTCTTCAAGTTCCAGGCACTAGTAGCTTCAAACTCTATCTTGGTGTATTCAACCTAGAAAGACTGTTAGGGTTATACTATTTTGCATTCCAGTCTGGAAAGTGCCTTTTAGGAAAAAGCAGAGATGAATTTGGTACTCTACTAATATGCTCTCCTTCTCCGAAGAGTTATAGTTTCTAAGATTATGCCTATGCTGCTTATTCTCAATGCATTCAAACAGTGTGGGTATGTTGCTCAGTTCTTATTGATATTTCTGGAAAGCACGTCCAAAATAAACAGTCATGGCTGAACTAAAAACTAGTGATGAAAGTCTTTTGTTGGTTTCTCATTTTTCTGTTGGTTTCTTTAAACATTCCATCAGTGGTTATTTTATATTGTGACTTTAATAATGTCAATATTTGATTTTTTTCACAGACTAATCTATTGTTTCTGCTGACTCTCATTCACGGTAGATTACTTCCTTATGTGTTTGGTGATCTTTCATTGTGAGATCATGTTTATTTTAACATAAGCTATTCCTGGAAACTTAAGGTAAAGTTGTTTACTCTAAAGAGAAGTTGTATTTGTGTCTGCTCAGAAGCAGACCTGGGACATATCATCTCTGGCTATTCTTTGAAAATCATTATATATTATTTATTGTTTTATTCCTGCCTGTTCTATATTACTTCTGATTTCTTATTAAGTATAAAACCAAAACAACACCAGGTTTAATCAGGCAGAGCACAGTACTAAAAAGGTATTATCATTCTTGTTTTGGAAATTCTACTTAGCACTAGTATCAATTAAAGACATATTACTTCTTTTGTCAAGTATAGAAAAAAGAACAGCAACAGAAAAAAAGGGGGAGATGTGTAATTATCAAAAACTCCAAAGTAACAGGTTTCATATAAATTATAATTCTATTTATCCTTTGACAGTATAAAACACCCATAATTTAAAAAATTAAAAATGGAAACAGAAAACAATGTACTACATCTTATAAAGAGATTTACAGCTAAGATATCTGGTTGTACACACCCCTTTTCTCAACCATTTTGTCATATTAATTCTTACAAAGATGTCATGATGTTGGATCATCAAGATAAATCCTCATTTTTGCCCAACATAATCTACTTGATATTAAGTTCTTCCAACCTACATTTTTGAAGTTGAATTTTATACATGTATGAATCAAAATGAAGAATCTAAAGGGTATCGAAATTTTAAGACTGGGGCTAGTCTCAATCTGAACTGTTTATTTTTTTATGATAACATGTTAAATGCAGTTACTTTCCCTGAGTGAATAATTTACCAGTTGACAAGCCTAGGTGAAAGGTTATAAATACTTTAGCAGTAGTTACACTGAGATTGAAAATGAGGGCCATTAAAAAAAATTACTATAATGAAAAGCAAATTCAGTAAAAATAACTTTGGAAAAAACCTGACAGACCTAACTGATAAGAGCACATAACTAGAATATTCAGTAGTATATCTTAATGTCAGCCTCTTTTATATGCATTCAACTAATGAAAAGATATTTTCTAACCCCTCAATTAATCAGTTCTATCTGATCACATTTATTAAATGGGAAATAACTAACAGTTTCTGATGGATCCAGCTCATTTTTATTGCTTTTTATCCCCAAAATATAGACATCTAAAATAATAAAAAGAAAAATACCATGCAGTGAAAAAATATCTTATTCACCAAAATTTTAAGGAGAGAAAAATTATTTTCAGGTAAGTTTTTAAGTTAAATTTAGAATTTTCCCATTTTCTCTTTTTAATGTGTTTAACCTTTCAAAATCTGATCTTTTGACAATGTCTATAAAATCTTGAAATTATTGCTATCAGCAATATAATTTAGATTTTTTAGTGGATGGGGTAGAGAGAGAAGATGGGAGGGGAGGGAGGGGGGATGGTAGAGGATAGGAAAGGTAGCAGAATACAACAGTTACTAATAGGGCATTATGTAAAAATGTGGATGTGTAACCGATGTGATTCTGCAATCTGTATTTGGGGTAAGTAAAATTGGGAGTTCATAACCAACTTGAATCTAATGTATGAAATATGATATGTCAAGAGCTTTATAATGTTTTGAACAACCAATAAAAAAAATTAAAAAAAAAAAACTTGAAAATACAGAATAAATAAATTTATTTATGCCCCCAATGCTAATCTCAAGAGAAATTACATCTTGAAATGTAAAAGTAATATTAATTAAGTAAGTAAATTTAAGCAGGGAGGGCTGGGGTTGTGGCTCAGCGGTAGAATGCTTGCCTCGCACGTGAGAGGCCCTGGGTTCGATCCTCAGCACCACATAAACATAAATAAATAAAATAAAGATATTGTGTTCAACTACAACTAAAAAATAAGGATTAAAAAAAAATTTAAGCAGGGAAAAGTACAAAAATTCACATTTATTTCTTCCAGTATTTAAACCTAACCACTTTTAACATTTTGTGTATTTCCTTTTAGTTTTTCTTTTTTCCCTATACATAGATTTGTAACGTAGTTTACTCATATAAATTTTGTTTCCTTCCCCCCCACCCCCCCCAACCCCACCGCCCCACTAAACATGAGATCATAGAACAAATTCTATTGTTTGGGAAAACTGGTTAAGAGAATACAGTCACTAATAGATAACTGTGCTTTAGTATTCACAGTTTAAAGACTGTTTGCAGAAAACATGAAGCCTAAGAATCAGGTATTTGTGGTTTCTTATCTGCCTATTGTATAATTCTACTAATCAATTAACAAATACCAAACGAAATGTTTAATTTTCAAGGTAATTTCACTTCTCACCTTTTGAGCTGCAAGATGGAGGGCTGTTCTTTGGCTATGGTCAGTTTTATTGACATTTGCTCCTGCCTTCAGGAGAGCATCTGCACAGTCCAGTCTGTCAGCCAGTACACAGTACATAAGTGGTGTTCTTCCAAATTGGTCTTCTTTGTCTTTAAGAGCAGAGTTTCCTGTAAGTACAAGAAACAGTGATATTTAATAATGTCTATCATTAATATAAGTAGGAGTTACATTAAATGTTTATTATTAAGCACTATACTAGTGCATTAGATATATTTCTTCATTTTTACTTACACTGTGAGGTAGATATTGCTATTCCTGTATTATGGAAACTGAGGTTCAGACAAGTTAAATAACCTGTCGACATTCATACTGAAAGTAAGTGGGAGAGCTAGAATTCAACTGATTAATGATTCTACAGGACATTCTTCCTCTAAGACTGAATGAACATTTTGAGATATGGAGTTACTTATGTTCTTCCCTCCTTTCTTTGGTTAACAAATGCTTATTTAGTGCCAATCATATACTAGGCAATGCATATGTTTTTATAAGTGACACAAAAATGAATCATGGTTGGTTTTACATTCTATCCAAGATGGACAAATACACAATATCCTGATCTTCCTGCTAATTACAACTAAAAACCCTGGACAAAAAAGTAAAAAGAAGTAAGAAGACAAAAGTAAAAAGAAGACAAGAGAAGGCAGGCTGAGGAGGGTCTTGGAAACTTGACAATCTGGTGGCAAGTAGTCTGAAGTTTTTTTTCTTCTGTGTCTAGCTATCCCAGTGCTAGAATAGCCTAAAATCTGGAAAAACCCACTGGCACAGATATAATATTCCCCAAGAGATAACTGCTCTCTCCAGTCAAAAGATCAGGTAACCCTGGGAAGTAAACTCTTTTGATTAAACCTGCTCTACTCAAAAGCACATACTAAAAAAGAAACCACACCTCTTCTTCCCAATAGGCCCTGCAAAGACTATGGGGAGGAGTTCAGTCAACCATAGCTGCCTAAATTAAGCAAAGGATCACAATGAGGTGGTGGTATACCCTTTCTCAACCAGAGAACAGGGGAGGGTTCTGGAGAGTAGGAAGCTAGAGAAAGTTCTTTAAACTGATGCATGGGTTCATAGATGCTTTTGAGCAACCCATGTATGGAACTGATCCGAATCTAAACAGCAAAAGCTCTGATAATTAAACTCTAGGTAGAATACTTTCCAGGTCCTAAATTGGCCTAGGCAGCACAGAAATAGGGCAGACTAGAAAAGCCCTACAAGAGCTCTGAAAGATAAATTGATATTTTATCACAGTCCACAAAACTGAAATAGAATATTTACTCCAAACTGAAACAGATTGTTAATCTACTAAAGTAGAATATTTAAATAGAATCTAGCCTTATTATATCTAAAATGTTCAAAAGACATATAATAACAAGTATTAACAAGGATATAGAGAAATCAAAATCTTCACATAGTGGTGGAAAGAATATAAAACGGTGGAGTCACTTTGGAAAATAGTCTGGCAGTTCCTCAAAACCCTAAACACAGAATAACCATTTGGCCCAATAATTCCTTTTTTTTTTTCAATAGTGGTGCTGGGTATTGAACCTAGGGCCTTGCACATGCAAGACAAACACTCTACCAACTGAGCTATATCCCCAGTCCTCCACTTTTAAGTATACATTCAAGAGAAATGAAAACATATCTACACAAAATCTGGTACACAAGGTCTACAGCAGTATTATTCATAATGGCCAAAAGATGGGCACAATTCAAGTGTCCATAAACTATTGATCAACTGATGAGTAGATAAACAAAATGTTGTATATCCACACATTGAACCATTATTCAATAAAAGGAATGAGTTTTAATATATGCTACAACATGGATGAATCTTGAAAACATTATGCTAAATGAAAGAAGCTGGTCAAAATACCACATGTTGTATGATTCCACTTACATGAAATGTCTGGCACAGGAAAATCTATAGAAACAGAAATAATATTAATGGTTGCCTAAAACTGGGGGCAGGGATTGGATTCCCAGGATCCCAGCTAAAGGGTTCAGATTTCTTTTGGGCGGGAGGTAATGATATTATTCAAAAATTAATTATAGTGGTATGTGTACAACTCTGTGGACATATAAAACCACTAAATTGTACTCTTTAAATTGGTGAATTGTATGACATGTGAATTATATCTCAATAAAGCTGTTAGAAAAAGCCCCACTATATATAAATAAAATAGAATACTAAAAATGCTTAATAAATGGAAAGGAAAACAGGAAAAGTGAAACAGGAATTAAAAACAGAAGAAACACAGAGTGAACACAAACTGGAAATCTTAAAATTCTAACATCCGTTATTAGAAAATGAAAGACTGAGATGGATAAAAAATAAGAGGAGCCAAATATATGCTATTTATAAGAAATTCACTTAAAATAGGATGACATAGGTAGCTGAAAGTAAGAAAAAATATGCAAAGATATAACATACAAATATTAATCAAAAGAAAGCTGAAGAGAAGTAATATCTAATAAGGTAGACATTGGAGCAAAGACATTTATTATAATAGTAAAAAGGTAGATTCACTAAGAATATATAGCAACTCCAAATGTATATGTACCAAAGATGTACCAAATAATAGATCTTTAAAATATATGTAGCAAAAACCGATAGAATTGAGAGAAACATTTGAAACTTTCAAAATTATAGTTGGTCACTTTGACTCCCCTTTTCAATAATTGCTACAACCTCTAAAATGAAAGTCAGCAAGCATACAGAAAAATGAACAACATTATAAAGAAACAGGATCTAACTGATATTTGTTGAATGCTTTGTCTAATGATAGCCAGATACAGTCTTAAAATACCCATGGAACATTCACCTTCAAAACAGACAATTTCTGAGTTATAAAACCAAACAATAAAGGATTAAAAAAAGGAAGTCATACCAAGTATGTTCTCTGGTAATAATGTAATTAAACCAGAAACCAGTGTCAGTATCATAACAGGAAATCACCAAATTCACTTTGAGATAATCCATGGGTTAAAAAGAAAATCTCAAGGGAAATTTAGAACATAATTAAAGGAATGAAAATAAAAATATTGTTGTAAGATTCTTACCCTATAAATGAGGGAGGCTTACAAGGAAATGTACAGCATCGAATGTTTGCATTAAAATATAAGGACAGTTTCAAACCAATGATCTAAGTGCTTATATCTTGGTATTCTAAGAAAGGAGAGCAAATTTAACCTAAAACAAGCAGAAGGAAGGATAAAAATAATAACAGAGATCGATGAAGTTAAAAATCAGAAAAACAACAGAGAAAAATCAATGAAGCTAAAAGTTCTTGGAAAAAAATGATACATCTGTAATAGGATTGATCAATAAAAATAGCAGACACAAATTTCCAATATCAGGAATGATAGAAGGGGCCATTTTTCAGAGCTTGCATACATTAGAAGGAAAACAAGGAAAAGCAGAACTATTTTATGCCCATAAATTTACAGTTTAAATTCCATGGAAGACATAATCACAGCCCACTTACAATACAGATACCCTCAACAGTATTTACGGTAGGCAAAACTCTAAGGTAGCTTCCAAGTTACCCTAGTATATATGGTGTGTGTGATCCCTTCTTCTTGAGTGTGGGCAGGGCCTGTAAATATGATCAGATGTCATTCCCATGATTAGGTTCTGTTTTGTGAAAATTTAAAGGGATTTTGCAGATGCAATTAAGGGCCTTAAGCATTCAACTTTAAATTCATCATATTATCTTGGATGCATATATGTATATATATGTATTTATGAACCTATTTATTTACTTATTTATTTCAATTCTGGGGATTGAACCCAGGGCCTCATGCATGCTAGGTAAGCACTCTATCATTGAGCTACATATTTGATCCCTTGTGTTGCTTTTTGCCTTGTGTGTGTGTGTGTGTGTGTGTGTTGCTAGGGATTTAATCCAGGGCCCTGTGCATGCTAGGCAAGTATTCCACCATTGAGCCATACTCCCTACTCCTCCTGTTGCTTTTTAAAAAAAGTTCAGGTCAGAGATGGAGGAAGTTGGAGACATTTCAATCAGCAGAAACGCTCTCCTCAGGCCTTAGAGAAGCAAGGTGCCATAAATCTTAAAGCTAAAAGAAGGTGAATTCTGCAAGCATGTACTTGGAATAGAATTTTGATGTTTTAGATGAGACCTCAACGTGGCTAACGCTTTGACTGCAGCCTTGTGAAACCTTGAGCAACAATGCCTGCTAAACCATATCTAGACACTTGAATCACAGAAACTGTGAGGTAACAAATGCTATTGTTTTAAATTCAGTTTGTGTTAATTGTGGTACAGCAATATTAAACTAATGTAGTATGCTATCTATTAAAGAAATTAAATTTATAATAACCCTGCCCATGAAGTACTACTAAGAACAATGTGTTCAAAAATTTCCAGACATGACAGGCATGGTGGTGCATGCCTATACTCCAGTGATTCAGGAGGCTGATGCAGGAGGATCACAAGTTTGAGACCAGCCTTGGCAACTTAGTAAGATCCTGTGTCAAAATTAAAACAAATGAACAAATAAAAATGTTTGGGGGAATGTAGCTCAGTGGTAAAGTACTCCTGGTTTCAATCCCCAGTAACAAAAAAAAAAAAAAAAAAAAGAATTCCCAGAAGCAATTTTTATAGAAATGGATATGTGGTTTTAAAATTGGTCTACAAAAGCAAAAGGAGTGGAAGGATAAAAGTATTTGGAAAAGAAGAGAAAAGTTGGAGGACTCACACTATTTGATTTCAGGGCATACTATAAAGGTACAATCATGAAGATACTATAGTAGTAGTAAAGGAACAGACATGCAGTTCAATATAATAGATTTGAGAGTACAGAAACAGATATATATATATATATATATATATATATATATATATATATATAATCAATTATTTTTGACAGAGCTGCAAAGACAAACAATCTTTTTAAACAAATGAAGCTGGAAAAATCTAACATTCATAAGCAAAAACCAAAACCAACCCAAACTATACTTTGCACCTGTCCTACTCAGTTTGGACTGCTATAACAAAGTACTGTAGCCTGGGTAGCTTAAAAACAACAGAAATTTACTGTACATAGTTGAGGCTGAAAATCTTGAGATTAGAGTGCCAGCACATTCAGATTCTGGTGAGAGCCTTCTTCTGGGTTGCAGACTCACAATTTCCTGTTGTATCCTTACACCATGGGAAAAGAGAGAGTTTCTGGGGTCTCTTTTATAAGGGGACTAATCTCATTCATAAGAGCCCCACCATTTGGACCTAAATTTCCTTCCAAAAGTCCAACCTCCTAAGAGCGTCACACTGGGGGTTAGAATTTCAATATATGAATTTTGGGGGAAACATAAATATTCAGCCTGTAATTGAACAATTTGCAAAACTATGTTAAAATGAATCACAAATTTAAACATAAAACCTACAACGATGTAAAACTTTTAGAAGAAAACCAAAGTGAAAATCTTTGTGAACTTGAGTTGGGTAAAGATTTCTTAGAGATGATACCAAAGAAAAATCCACAAATAAATTAATAGATTGGATTTTATCCTAATTAAAACACTTTTATATTTGAAAAACATTGTTAGAAAATAAAAGGACAAGAAACAAACTGGGAGAAAATATTTGCAAAACACATATCTGATAATGCCTTCATTCCAGAGTAAAGATCTCCTACAACTGAATAATAAAAAGGCAGATAATGAAATTAAAAGATGGGCAAAAGTCTTGAATAGACATTTCACCAAATAAGCATATGAAAAGGCACCCAACATCATGAATACACAGGGAAATGTAAATTCAATCCACACTCTGATACCATTACACATCTATTATAATGGCTAAAATGAAAACAAAACAGAAGCAAACTTTACAATATCACATGCTGATGAGAATATAGAAGTACTAGAACTCTCAGACATTACTGGTAGGAATGCAAAATGGTATAACTATTATCAAAATTGTCCGTATTTTATTAACTCAATTATACACTTATCACATGGCCTAATAATCTCTTGCTTCGTTATTTACTCAGCAGAAACAAAAACATGAAAGCCTATGTTCACATGAAAACCTGGAAGTAGATATTTATGGTAGTTTCATCTTATTGCTAAAAACAAGAAACATCTCAATTGTTCTTCAACTAGAAAATTAGAAAACAAACTATAGTACATCCATACAATGGAATAATGCTCAACAATAAAAGGAATGAACTACTGACTCTCCAAACATGGAAAAATCTCAAACACTTTATGCCAAGTGAAATAAATCAGTTTCAATGGGTACACTTGCATGATTCATTTATACGGCATTCTTGAAAGAAACTATAGCAGGAGACCAGTTTGTCAAAATTAAATAACTGTATACTAAAACAGGGGGAAATTTACTGTATTACATCTCAATAAACTGTACTTAACAATAAAAACCAAAAGATGCCAAACTTCTCCCATGTACTTTATTTTTTCTATATTTTTATTGATTCTTTTTAGTTATACATAACATTAGGCTTCATTTTGACATAATAGCATGGAATATTACTTACTCTAAATCAGTTCCCAATACTTTCCCTTTTCCTTCCCTGCTCTCTCCCATTCCCTTCCCTCTACTATACTTATTTTTCTGTTATTATAGTTTTTTTAAAAATATTGCCTTGTGGATATACATAATGGCGAGATTCACTGTGGTATATTCACATATATATAGGAAAGTTAGGTCAGATTCATTCCACTGTTCTTCCTTTATCCATCTCTCCTCTTTCCCCCACAATTCCCTTCCTCTACTACACTGATCTTTCTTCTATTTTGATTCCAGGCACTTCAAGTGAAAAAAAAGTTGCTACAGAGAACGATCAGGTACTTATACACTAGCTGAAAGTAACTACATGTATGTATTGAGCAGGAGGGAAGCCAGTTATTTCCAAATCACGGTTGAAGTAATCTTGGATATATTGGGTCCCAGAAAGACTTAACAGTCTCTTAGATGACTTACTTTGCTAATATGTTTCCATGCATATTGTTAATATAACAAGAAAGGTCATTGCTCTTGAAACTGGAAGAGCCTTACAAATATATTCAGGTTGTGTATAATTTCCGCAGGAGGCAGGTGGTATTTTTCAGAACCTTGGTTGTAAAGATGGAAGGCAAGTTTTGCATTTGATTCAACATATCTAAAATAGAAACCTCTGTACATAAGGCTTCTAAGTGGTACTGCTGGGTATTCTCTGAAGGGCCTCCTATATCTAGTCCAGAAGGTTCCAAAGATCCTATCACTACATTTATAGATAGGTTCTCATTTAAACCCATATTTACCAACTTAAAATGTGGTATAGTTATAAAATCTTCCTTTAATTGGTTCAAGCCTTTCTGGAGTCAAAGTGATACTTATAAAGAAAAAGCTAAAATAAAGTCCAGACTCTGGTTGACTTTCAACATGAGTAAAGGGCCATCCTACCAGAGTCTTATTTGTTAATGTTAAGCAAAGATAGTAGTTACGGGTATTAGCAAGATGACAGTAATTAATTTTACAAGTTCCCTTAAGGTGGGATTCCTCCTTTTAAGCTCTAGTAAGAGAGCAGATTTAGGAATTGTAGTCACGAGAATAAATGCAAAGAAATGGAGGCAATCATCACATAATTGTAATTGCTTATGCTCCTCAGGGTCAAAGTGAAGTCAGAATCATGGGACTAATAGGTAAGTCTCTATCCTAGGATAGAGAACTCGAGCGATTGCTGCCTCTTCCCAAATCTGCTGTAAAATTCAGGGAAATTTCAAGTCTTATCTCCCATTCCTGACAGACTTTGTTTGTGTGTAATTGATATTTATATTTCCCAAAAGAGAAGATCTAATTGGGTCATGTCACTACCATCCAACATGTTGTGCCTGTAAGGCAAATTTTGTCTATTTGAGGAAATTGAAAGTATATATCCCTTATTCATTATTAGAAAAAGCAACAATCAGCCTCACTTGGGTCCTGTCTTGGGTAGCTTCGGGGTGAGAAGGGGAAAGAGATGGTGGCTTCTCAGATAGTTTCTAAGTAATGTGATATCATCAGATTCAGGGCTTCCTGGCCAAAAAAAAGTAACAGAGAGGTCTACGCATTTATTTTCCTCCCCTAATCCCTTTCCTTATTTTATTCAATTATAACATTCAACTCATACCTATCAAGTCGACATCATAACTTATTTTGAAGGTCAAATAAAATGATTTATTGCTTGGATATGAATAGTAACTGCAACTTATTATACAAATGTAGGACTTAAGATAAAATTAATGTTTACTGGATTGGAGTGCATTAAAAATTTGCATTGTAGCAGGGCACAATGGGGCTTGGGAGGCTGAGGCAGGAGGAATGCAAGTTCAAAGCCAGCCTCAGCAACTTAGTGAGAACCTGTTTCAAAATAAATAATAATAATAATAAAATAATAATAAGTAAATAAATAAACATAATAATAATAATAATAATAATAATAATAATAATAATAATAATGGGCTGGGGATTGACTCAGTAGTTAAGCACCCCTGGGTTCAATTCCTGGTAAAAAAAAAAATGCATTCTTGTCAGGAACAGTTAATATAGAAAATAGCTGGTGAGTGTGCTGTTTGGTTTTAATTATTCTGGCAACTGTGGAGATGGTCTCTAATCCATGACCAATAAATGGGTGCTTGCTTAACTGGGGCTGGCATTCTGCATATGCTCTTTCTGAACACAGTTCAGAAAGCTGAGCTGGAACCATGCTGGGAAGCCACTGTCCAACAGCATACAGTTATTCCAAGGCTAGCTGAAGCAGAAGAATTTGAATAATGGCTGGTATATGCAGAAACCAGAGCTCCAGTTCTATTAGGTAAAGGAAATGACAATCACTAGAAGTGGCAGTTGTGTCAATCTACAGAATAACTATATTACCACATTGCCCAACATAAATAAATAGGGCATTCTCTACTGACGTCCTGTTTACTTGTTCTAAAATGACACATGACACCAAAGATGTATTTATTTCATCTGCCTTCACCTACTTCTTACCTCACACTTTTCATATTGTCAGAATGTCAGGAAAGCATTTGTTGTCATTTTAAAAATATACGCTTATTGCTAAGGAGAGACAACATTGGAACGATGGAAAGAACATAGAATTTATCACCAAATAGCTTGGTTTGAGACTCAACTCTGCCAATATACTGTACAAATAAATGTTTTTAAGCTCTGGGTCTCAGAGCTTAAAATGATAATAATAAGAACAACAACATGGGATGTACTGAATTTTGAGGGAACTTGATATTTTACAAAATATTTTTACTTATTTTCTCATTATAATTATTGCAAGTATCTTAAAATATAATTTGCATTCATGGTTATTTCAAAATTATATTTGTTAGATATGCCATTGGATCTTGCTATTTAATGTGTTACTAAAAATTATGGTAGATATATTGCTATGTCACAATTTTAAAATATTTGACAACTATATTTTAATATAACTGATTTTTAAAATTATAGTACAACTTTATAACTAGTTTTTACAATTTAAGATCATAATTTTTTTTCTAAGAAAACGTCTATCAACTTCACCACATTGTCAAAATAGCCCATAGTACAAGAAAAAAAGTTTAGAAAAATCCAATTTAGATTCAGTTCATCAGTCAAGGCTCAGGCCTAATCAGTTCTGTCTTTCTTGTCCTTCTTGCTTTCTATTTATTCATAGATCTGAAAGTACATATAAGTACAGAAAGTGTGTACACATACACTGGAGTTCCACAGATTAGTAGTTAAATTCATTGGCTCTGAAATGAGACTTCCAGACTTTAATCTCAGTGCTGCTACTTATTAGACAAATTAATCTCTCTTACACCTCAGTTTTCTCGTCTATATAAAAAAGGAAATAAGAGTACCCCTACACTCTTTGTTTCACCATTAAATTAATTAACGTTTTGCAGAACACTTAATTCAGTGACTGGTACATAAACTAAAAATGAATATTGGCTAATTTTATTACTATTATTAGCATTAATATTATAGTACAGTGTCTTTCAGTATACATGGGGAACCCCCACAGATAACAAAATTTATAGTTGCTCAAGTCTCTTATATAAAATGGCATAGTATTTCATATAACTTTCTTAGTCTTCCTTTATACCTTAAGTTATCTCTAGATTACTTATAATACCTACTATAATGTAAATATTATATAAATAGCTGTTATATTATATTGTTTAGGGAAGTCAGTATTTACTATTTCCAGTACAGAAGGATTTTTGGGGGGGTGGTACTGAGGATTGCACTGAGGGGCACTTGACCACTGAGCCCCATAACCAGCCCTATTTTGTATTTTATTTAGAGACAGGGTCTCACTGAGTTGCCTAGTTCCTCGCTTTTGCTGAGGATGGCTTTGCACTTATGATCTGCTTGCCTCAGCCTCCCCAGCCGCTGGGATTACAGGCATGCACCGCTGTGCCTGGTCAGAACAAGTTTTAAAAATATTTTCAATCTTGGGGCTGGGGTTGTGGCTCAGTGGTAGAGTGCTTGCCTAGCACATGTGAGGCGCTGGGTCGATCCTCAGCACCACATAAAAATAAATAAATAAAATAAAGGTATTGTGTTTGACAACAACAACAACAAAAATTTTTTTTAAATTTTCAATCTTCAAAATTGAAATTTGAAACTTGAATTTGTGGTTGAATTTGTAAAGAGAGCCAACTATACTTTTATAAATGCATATGTATAAGCAAGCATTTATAACACATTTAATGGCCCTAACGTTTAAGATAAGAGTTGACGTAAAGAAAGAAGTAACCTGAAATAGTGCCTCTACTTTGCCACTTACGAGGCTCCTTGCCAGATCTAACTACTATGTTGAGAGATGTTAAAAATAAGGAGAGGAAATGACTCAGAGATTATGCTTGCTCACAACATTGGACAATGCAAGAAAAGTGGCAGTAGAATCAGAATGGTACCATCTAGTCACTGCAATACTGCAAACAAAGTCAATCATTATACACTTGCATATTTATAAATTATTTCATTTGTTTTACACAGAGAAAACAGTATTAATCTTTGCAGCATTTAGTGCTTTTTTACTTTCTTTTTTACTCCATTGTTTTAGGTTAAGCGCTAAGAATTGTTCCTGAAATGATGTCTCATTCAGAGAAGGCCTGTTCAGTCCTCCTCCAGGACAATGGGCAGCACAGAAAGTGTTCGATTTAATTAGTTGTGTATGTAGAAGAGACAGTCATCTGTTTCCATGGAGTCAAACACATCACTGACATACTTCTCCATGGAAACAGAGAAAGGAAAACAGAAAATGCTAAAGTGAATGAATTCACTGAGCAGTTGGTGAACAAAGATTCAAGAAAACAAAAATTCATCTATAGTACTATATGTCTAGTTTAGAAAAGAGAAATAGTACATATTTAGAGATCATCAAACATGTACTACATAAGAGGATGTTTAAAATATATTGCAATTTTAGTTACCATTTTAGTGCAAATACAAAAGTGCTGGGAAATGCCACAGAGCAAAAGTGTGACTGTATGTACACAGAAGACATAATGGAACAGTCCTTAGAAGATAAGCAGCAGTGTTTCCTCAATCAGTAATGAATCAGGAGTGCCTTAGACAGGATGACAGAAAACACAGGGAATCAATCTATCGATAAATTTATAAACTCAATACTGGCTTCACATCATAATTGCATTTTGGTTTTTAAGAATTTTTCTCTTTGGGGATATAAAATTATAGGAAAGTTTCAAGTTTTATAATGAAACACAGTAATTAATTTGTATGACTGAGCTGGTTAAAGTATTTTTAATCTGCATGTTTTGTTTTCTTTGAAGGTTATATTTTTCATTAAAATAATGAAGAATTCATTCTATATGGTTCTTTTTCTTGAGGCAGTCTCATTAAAAAAAATTTTCCCCCCATGGAATTTAGTGCCAAGCTGCCTCTGAATTCAATTTAATTCAACTCAATGCTCTTTCAGTCCTGGCCCTCAAGATAATTATAGATAACCAGGGAGGAAAGATACTTAAAAATGATTATACTATTTATTCAATTCTTCAACAAATATATTTCATGTGCCTTTGATATGTCAAGTACTTTGCTGTATTTTGTGGATAGAGTGGTGCATTAAACCGACCCAGTCTACTCTCATGGAGGCTACTAGCCTGTAAAAGGAAAAGGCATTAAAATAGCCATACACATAAATGTACAGTTATATAATATGAGACAATTTCTATGAAGGAAAACTACAGAGTGTCAAAAGAGAACATCATGAACAGATTTCACTGAGATTGGAGCAGATTTCTTTGAAGAAGTGACCACAGAGTAGAGACCTGTAGGGTAACTAAGAGTTAGACAGAGACCAGGAAAACAGCATGTCAAGTGAAAGCCATGAGATGGCAGGTTTGAGAAACTGAAAGAAAGCAAATTTCTCAGAAGAGAGTGGTGAAAAGTGAGGTTGGAGAGGAAAAGAGGTACATATAGCTTTTTAAATTTCATTATAAGCATAATGGGAAGCAATTAAAGAGTTTTGAGCACAAAAATGATATTACTGTACACCTTTTTTTTCAGTTCAAGTAGAAATGGAACATTTGGGAAAAATAACTCAAAAAAGGCAAAACAAAATTCTAGCATTTAAGGGTGTATACTTATAAGTGGTAAAACAAAAATATAATGATTACTATAAAAGTCAAAATAAAGGGTAGGGATACAGCTCAGTGGCAGAACACATGGTTAACATATGTAAGACTCTGAGTTTGATTCCCAGCAAAAGAAAGAGAGAAAAAGAGAGGTGGGAGGAAGAAGGGAGGGGAAAGAAGAAAAAAATTAATCAAGATAGTAAGTTACTCTACAGGGGAGGAGAGAATGCATTAGGGACTTTTGGAGGTACTGACAATGGAGATTTCTTGACAGTGGTGGTTACATGGGTGTTTGCTTTATATTCATGTAACAAATTTTTATCTATGTGTATATATCAAAATAGCACTATATGTTTTGTTTTCTTTTAATAAAAGAGTAGATTGAGGTGAAGAATTAGGGACACTGAATGCAGATGGCCTAAGAAGCTTGGTTTTGGCAGCAGATAATGATAATTGCCCTCCATCCATTCTCTAATTCTTCTTTTTAGGAACTGTGCACCCTCAGTTTTGGTTGGAAATGACACCATCTAGGAAATGACATTTTTAAGTTTCTTCTGTCCTAGGTGTGACCGTGTCTAACTCTGGCCCACCTTCTTTTTTTTTTTTTTTTTTTTGTATTCCACATTAAGTTTAATTAAAATGTGTAAAAGTATTAACAGATGCTAGAGTATTATTCACTCAACAGTATGTTTTACTGTTACATAGGACATTTAGTCAAGTGGAACACTATGATATCTGTCATTTAACAACAGGCTGCAATACATGAGTGTTAACACATAAACAAATATTCAGTTATAAAGACATATTGCCTACATAAGTTAAATATAGGTTAAAAAATGCACTGTAAACCTGGAATGATGGTCCATGCTTGTAATCCAAGCAAATTGGGAAGCTGAGTAATTTCAGAAATTTAAATTCAGCCTCAGCAACTTATTGTGGTTTCAGCAACTTAGCAAGACAGTCTCAAAATTTGAAAAAGTGGAGAGAGGGCTTAGGAATGTGGCTCAGTGTATAAAAATACCTAAACTTAAACTGAAATACAAAAAAAATTAAAGTTTAAAATATTACACTTGTGTGTTAAACATCAAAAATAGATTTCATATAATTCTTTTCTCAGTATTCAAAAGTGAAAATAGTAATTTTTGATTTAGAAAAACAATTATATTCTTTCAAAGATGAGGTTTCTTCACTATGCATATATGATATTTATGACTGATATTTCTACAAAATAACTTGATAATGCTTAATAAATTTAAGCAATATTTAAAGACAACTACTTGTTTTTTAAACTTAAATGAGTTCTGTATTTTACTCATCCTCATATACATCAAGGTGTAATATATAGATAATAACTTTACTATACTCTCACATTTATTATAAATGTTTCATTGTTATATAAGGCATACATTTTGGACAAAATCTGTTCAATGTTCACTACTAGTATGAGTTTTCAGATGTTCAATGAATTTAAAATTTAAATACATTTTGGAAATATTATTTAACTTTTTAGAGTTTCTGGGCACAATGAATTCTCCAAAAATAAGCAGTGTTTAAGAAACATGTAGCTACATTTTTTTTCCATTTGTATTTTCTCTCACCAGTATGTATCCATAGGTGCTGAGTATTGCTGAATAAATTTTAGAGGAATTGTCACATTGTCAATTTTCACATTTCAAAATTTTCTCTACGCTATGGTTATTGTGGTGAGGATTAAATGTTGTCCCTTTCTTAGAGTAATGGTACAATGGTCTCATTTGTAGAGCTTCTCTCCAGTGTGTTTTCTCTGATGCCTAGTAATATATGATATATAATTTAAAATGTTTCTACTTTCTCTACATTTAGATGTCTTCTTTCCAGAATAAGTAGCCTACTGGTGAAAAGAATTGATTTCTTATTAAAAGCTTTGCTGCATTATTTCAATTTGTAGGGGTTCTTTTCTGTATAAATTCTGTTGTTAATAAGGTTTAGTCTTTCTTTTTTTAATGCTTATTTTTTAGTTGTAGTTGGACACAATACCTTAATTTCACTTATTTATTTTTATGTGGTGCTGAGGATCGAACCCAGGATCTCAAATATGCAAGGCTAGCACTCTACCATGGAACCACAACCCCAGCCCCAAGGTTTAGTCTTTCTTTAAAAGTATCATTACTTTATTCACATTTCAAATTCACCAGGATGTCTTCTGCTATGGTGAAAAAAGTTTTATTTTTTATTAAAAGCTTTTCCACATTATTCACTTTTGTAGGGCTAATCTCCAGTGTGAGTTCTGTTGTGGCGAATAAGGCCTGTTTTATTGCTAAAAGCTTTGCCACATTCCTTATATTTGTAAGGTTTCTCTCCAGTGTAAATTCTTCAGTGGCAAATAAGGTGTAATATTTGAGTAAAAACTTTGTCACATACTTTGCATTTGTGAGGCTTCTCTCCAGTGTGAGTTCTGTTGTGGCAAATAAGGTGTGATATTTGACTGAATGCATTGCCACATTCTTTACATTTGTAAGGCTTCTCTCTAGTGTGAGTTCCTCTATGGCAAATAAAGCCTGATTTTTGAGTAAAAGCTTTGCCACATTCTTTACATTTGTAGGGCTTCTCTCCAGTGAGTTCTGCTGTGGTGAAGAAGGTCTATTTTTGACCAAAAGCTTTGCCACATTCTTTACATTTGTAGGGCATCTCTCCACTGTGATTTCTGCTCTGGCGAATAATGTTTGATGTGTCACCAAAAGCTTTGCCACATTCTGTACATTTGTAGGGCTTCTCTCCAATGTGAGTTCTTCTGTGGTAAATAAGGTGTGATTTTTGACCAAAAGGTTTGCCACAATCTTTACATTTGTAGGGCTTCTCTCCAGTGTGAGTTCTGATGTGGCAAGTAAGGTATGATTTTCAACAAAAATCTTTGCCACATTCTTTAAATTTGTAGGGCTTCTCTCCAGTGTGAGTTCTGCTGTGGCGAATAAGGTGTGATTTTTGACCAAAAGCTTTGCCACATTCTTTACATTTGTAGGGCTTCTCTCCAGTGTGAGTTCTGCTGTGGTGAATAAGGTCCAATTTTTGACCAAAAGCTTTGCCACATTCTTTACATTTGTAGGGCTTCTCTCCAGTGTGAGTTCTGCTGTGGTGAATAAGGTCCAATTTTTGACCAAAAGCTTTGCCACATTCTTTACATTTGTAGGGCTTCTCTCCAGTGTGAGTTCTGCTGTGCCAAATAAGGTGTGATTTTTGACCAAAAGCTTTGCCACATTCTTTACATTTGTAGGGCTTCTCTCCAGTGTGTGTTCTGCTGTGGCAAATAAGGTGTGATTTGTGACCAAAAGCTTTGTCACAATCTCTACATTTGTAGGGCTTCTCTCCAGTGTGAGTTCTGCTGTGGCGAATAAGGTGTGATTTTTGACCAAAAGGTTTGCCACATTCTTTACATTTGTAGGGCTTCTCTCCAGTGTGAGTTCTTCTGTGGTGAATAAGGTGTGATTTTTGACCAAAAGCTTTGCCACAATCTTTACATTTGTAGGGCTTCTCTCCAGTGTGAGTTCTGCTGTGCCAAATAAGGTTTGATTTTTGACCAAAAGCTTTGCCACATTCTTTACATTTGTAGGGCTTCTCTCCAGTGTGAGTTCTGCTGTGCCAAATAAGGTTTGATTTTTGACCAAAAGCTTTGCCACAATCTTTACATTTGTAGGGCTTCTCTCCAGTGTGCGTTCTGCTGTGGCGAATAAGGTTTGATTTTTGACCAAAAGCTTTGCCACAATCTTTACATTTGTAGGGCTTCTCTCCAGTGTGAGTTCTGCTGTGGCGAATAAGGTTTGATTTTTGACCAAAAGCTTTTCCACATTCTTTACATTTGTAGGGCTTCTCTCCATTGTGGGTTCCTCTGTGGTAAATAAGACCTTTTTTTTTACTAAAAGCTTTGCAACATTCTTTATATTCGTAGGGCTTCTCTCCAGTATACATTTTCTGGTGATGAACAAGGCCTGATTTTTTATATGATTTCTGGTGTTCACTCTCACTTGTAGTTTTCCATATTTTCTTTTGTGGTAAATAGGCAAGATCACAACTTCCATATTTTGCACTTATCACTTCATGTAATATATGTTTTAGGCCCTTTTCTGGTGAATATTCTTGGATATGATTAGGAGTCATGGCCAGGAAGGCCAAGTTTCTATAGTTCTCTAGCATCACATCTCTATATAAAATTTTCTGAGCAGGCTGAAGGCATTCCCACTCCTCTTCAGTAAAATCAATGGCTATATCCATAAATGTTAACAGTTCCATTTCCTGGCTCTCAGGGTTCTCAGTGTTCTCCCTATGGTTTGTTTTCAGATTCTGCATAGCACAGACACCTGGGCTCCGGATCCAGGACAGAAGCCTACAAAAAGATTGAAAAAATGGCGGGTTCCAGACTCCAAGGGAACAGAAGATTGTGGAAGCCCTCCCCCTCATCACTCTGGCCCACCTTCTTAATGACAAATTTCTCTCTTTCTCTCTTCCTGCAATCTGGGTTTTAACTACAAAGAGAAGATTTGCCTTGAATCCAGACATGGAAGTTAAATAGATGTTGAGAATGGCAGAGCCACGCCCAGCAGCATCCCTGGTTGATTCTGTGAAACAGTGACATATATCTACCCTAGAATGCCCATGTACTTTTGAACTATTATGAGAATGAAATATTATCCTTCTGACTTCTTTAAGTCACTATGTGGCAGTGTAGATATGTACTAATAACAGTTGTGAGGAAAAGTTGAAAGAGATGGCAATACTTAAAGTGGGATATAGGAATAGGAAAGAGATTATTAAATGGAAGAGACAATAGAGCATGCTTAAAATGTTGACATGAAGAATTTAAATAGAAGAAAGGGGAAAAAAGTTGAAACTACTGTAATCAGAAGTTTAAAAACTAGAGCAAATTTTGTGAGAAAATAGAAGGGGATAGAATACAGAGCTTGTGTGGAAGAACTGGCCTTTGAATGAAAGAGGGAAATTTATTCTATTTTAGCAGGAAGTAAGAAGAGGATGTATATGGATGTAGCACTATTTGTAGACATGCTAAAATATGAGGATTCCTACTCAATGTCTTCATTTTCTTTTAGGAAGCAAAAGGTATTATCTGAGAATGAAGAGAAAGGAAATTGGCAGTCATAGGCTTCAGCAGAGTGAGAAGGTACCGAATGTTTGCTATGGAGAAATGTAGCATGACGAGCATTAAGTTCTGAATATTTATTTGAAGAGGGGAATCATGAATTTGGGGCATTATGAGCAATAAGTGTTGAGTGCTTATTTGAAGTGGAGAATCATAAATTTGGTATGTTATGAATCTTCCAGCCAGGTTCAACTGCTTTGGGGTTGCCAGGAATAGATGGATTAGTTCTATCCAGAGTTGAGAGAGCAAAAGGAAGTAAAAAAGAGAATTTTTCCAAGAGGATTTTAATAACAGACCACAGAATCAGGACTGAATAGGAAGAAAGGTACAGACAGAAGCCAGTGGTCAAAACTAGAGATGATAATGGACTGGAAGTCTCAGTGAGGATGAGAAACTACTGTTCTCATTAGTAGATGACTGGAAGTAAAAGTGTTTTGGATGAATGGTGAAACATTCAAATGAGTGATTTGGAGGTTGTGGAAGATGTAAAATTCAGGGAGGGGCTGTGAATGTAGGTAGTTGAGGTAAAGCAGGGATGATGTCTCTGTAGAGGAAGAGAAATCTTCATAGAGTATGAGGTAAATAGTTCCGTTTTTAAAGGCCATTATCAGTTTGCTTAGTAAAAAAAGAAGGTAAGTTGGTAGAAGAAAGAAAAGAGGAGAAGAGGTAGATTGTGTAGAGAAAAGACAAAATTTATGGCACACTAGAGAGTAAAAGTAACTGCCAGCCTCACCAGAAGTTAGTATACACCTGTATAAACTACTGAAGAAAGTGGAAATGTATAATGAAAACAAATTCTGAAGGAATGAGTATGGAAGTTCAAGTAGTTTGGACTTGATTTTGCATAACAAACTATCAGTCATGATGTCATCAGACACTGATACCTACAAAGTTTACCAAAAATCTATTTCATCTATTCTTCTTGGGAGTTGTAAATTTATGATTTTTATAATTCTGGAAAATTCTTAGCTACACTGTCTTTAAATATTGCCTGTCCATCTTTCACTTTGTTCTCTCCTACTAGAATTTCTACACTTCTGTCTATCTATCCAAATAGATGAGAGGGATAACATTGAATCAATTTTAAATAATTAAAGTTTACTTACAAACATTAGCACTTTGTCAAGTCAGAATTAACTTTGTGTATACTGCACATTAAATCTTAAAAGATCATTCTCCACTGTCTCATTCTAGATGTTTTATAAAGATGAATTAATCCCCTTTCTAATTACATATATATTTTCTTGACTCTAATAACACCTACATACTATTACTTTTTAAGAGTATCTAGACTCTCTACCAAATACATGAAAATTTCTTGAATACTTTTCACTTAATCCTAATCTATATTTTTAAGTTTCAGAATTTAATTTCTTTGTTAACCAAGTCCTGGAATAAAATATAAATAATATGTTTCCATAAATAATATATTTACATCAAAATGCATCAGTACATTGCAAATTAAAGCTAAGATTAACCAACTCCCTTAGGACAAAAAATTGTTTTTACAGTTTCTGAATTTAAAGGGATTGCTTACCTATGATGAGCCTCTGAAGAGCACCCTTATCTCCATTCACTGCAGCAGCATGAACTTGTGATGCTGATGAGGAACCAGTAAAGAGTAAGTTCTCTGATCTGTTCATAGTCTTTTCAACAACCGGAGCAACCTATAACAATGATTCAGACAATGAATTCGTGCAGGAAATTATCTTTTCTTTTCTTTCTTTTTTTGGGGTATGTATGTGTGTGTGTGTGTGTGTGTGCTCGTTTTGGTAAAAAAACATCTCCTCTCCAAAACAGTTTAAAGCTGACCTGAACAAAGAAACTGAAATAAGGTGATGCTAATTTCACATGAACTTCAAGTGTATAATCTAACTGTATTTACCATCTTCTTTACTCTAAAAACCTTTAGCATTCTGGAGCTGGGGGTATACCTCAGTGGTAGAGCACCTGCCTGGCATGTGGCATGTGCAAGGCCCTAAGTTCAATCCCCATCACCACACACACACACACACACACACACGCGCGCGCACACACAAACTGAATATCCATTTATCAATATCAAATCAATACACTTTGTTTTCTCCCTTTAGGAAGTTTCCAACCAAATCGATGTTAAATTAGGTTGGATAAAAAGCAAGGAGACTCCAGTTTCAGCCTAGAAAGAGCAGTCCCTGCCAAATCTGGCTGTTTCCTGTACCCAGCCCTCAAATCAGTCTTAGTTCCCTCTAACTAACAAGGCTGGAGCGCAGCACTAGCAGAGTTAAGGCCAATGTCACCCAAACTTGTCAGTGGACACTTCTGTACCATTCAATGCTCATGTTGATGGGTGATAAAAAGAAGCCTAGGTTTTGGAATAGCATAAACATTATTGACCTAGTAAGTATGATCAAAGTCCTGGTCTGGGATAAATGATACAAAAAAAAAAAAAAAGGAAATGAAGACCTCCAAATATTACTGCTGAGATTTTTTTTTTAGTTTGATTTTGAAACAGCTGAAAATGGTTTCTTCCATACAGAGACAAGCTGTGTACTGATGTCTCTCAGAATTAATTATGTCTCCATCTCTAGCCTCAGTTTAAGTTTTTTTAAAAAATATACCATTCCTATGTCCAAGCCAAGGTACAAAAGGAGTAAAGGA
The DNA here is from genome assembly GCF_021218885.2 of Marmota monax. Classification (NCBI taxonomy): domain Eukaryota; kingdom Metazoa; phylum Chordata; class Mammalia; order Rodentia; family Sciuridae; genus Marmota; species Marmota monax. The sequence continues at coordinate 2,254,710 of NW_026695243.1, forward strand.
CAAGAAGCCCTTCATCTAGAGACCCATGATAGAACGCACTCTAGAAGCCAGTGGGTATGAGCATATTCGAGTTACATAGTTTGAGACTATGGGTCCACAGCAGTTTTTCTTCTATTACTGGGGCATCCATCTTGGGCAGCTTGAAGGTTGTTGGATATTCAGCTATTTGGGTGGTCTGGGCATGGATCAGCTCCATGGGAGAGGACTTCTTGGTTTCTTTGTAGTCCTGGATGACAAAACCTCCAGAATTATATTTCTGAAGGGAACTTGGTTCAAAATGGCTCCGTTTATCTGATGAATTTCTGTCCTTATCTCAACTTCCACGATCCATGGTGCTAGGATTTGGACCAAGTAAGGCTATAGAGGAACCATAAGTCAACCAGCCTCTGGGCCTCTGCTTAGGGGAAGAGTGAGAGGTGCTACTTGGGGCAGATTGGGCGGATGCAGGTTGCTTTTCTTTTGTTCTCTCTCCATTCTGCAGCTTTAGTTTGCAGTGTGCTTCTGCCCCTCAGAGGTACTTGGTCTTCTTGGTAGTAAGGCCCTTATGAGGTGTATAGCCAGCAACTCTTAGTCTTGCCTTTTGCTCAAAATGTTGAATGCTCTCCTGGGTGTTTTATGATTAGAGAATTTATGATGACACAAGTAGCTTTAGCCTTAACCTTGTCCATATTGTCAGTGATCCTTGAAAGGGTCATGGGGGCTGGTTTCTTTCCTCTTTCTCCTCCTTTTTTATTTTTGAGGGGGTGGGTACTGGGGATTGAACTCAGGACACTCAGCCACTAAGCCAAATCCCCAACTCTATTTTGAATTTTATTTAGAGACAGGGTTTCACTGAGTTGCGTATCACCTCACTGTTACTGAGGCTGTCTTTGAACTCCATCCTCCTGCCTCAGCCTCCTGTTTGCTGGAGTTACAGGCATGCACCACCGTGTCCAGCTCTTTCCTCCTTCCTAATGAGATGCTGATACTTGTACTCTGGAATCACTGTTTTCCAGGGGATGCTGCCCATGTCTGATGAAGAAGGAGTGATGGGTGCAGGGTCCTTGGGACATCATCAATGCTGAATATCCAGAGACACATCTGCATGGGCAGGGACACATTGTCTACAGGCCCACTAGGTCCAAGAGCCAAGAACAGAGACACTAGGCACTTGTGCTTGTCCTGAATCATTAAAAGACTGGGATCCATATGCTTTTCCTATGTATAATTCAGGGCTGAGACAATTCACAATAGCTAAACTGTGGCGCCAACCTAGATGCCCTTCAGTGGATGAATGGATTAAAAACTGTGGCATATATACCCAGTGGAATTTTACTCAGCAATAAAAGAGAATAAAATCATGGCATTTGCAGGTAAATGGGTGGAGTTGGAGAAGATAATGCTAAGTCAAGTTAGCCAATCCCCAAAAAACAAATGCCCAATGTTTTCTCTGATATAAGGAGGCTGACTCATAGTGGGGTAGGGAGGGGAAACAAGGGAGGAATAGATGAATTCTAGATAGGGAAGAGGGGAGGGAGGAGTGAAAAGGAGGAGGCAGGGGATTAGCAAGGATGGTGGAATGTGATGGACATCATTATCCAAAGTACATGTATGAAGACACGAATTGGGTGTCAACCTACTTTATATACAAACAGAGATATGAAAAATCGTGGTATATAGGTGTAATAAGAATTGTAATGTAAAAAAAACCCAAGTACATGTATAAAGACATGAATTGGCATGAACATACTTTATACAAAGATATAAAAAATTGTGCTCTATATGTGTAATAAGAATTGTAATACATTCTGCTGTCGTGTATTTAAAAAAATAAAATAAAAATTCAGGGCTGAGTCCCTGTCACCACAGTGAAATGACGTCATGACATGCTGTCAGGTGTTCATGAGGAACTTTGTCCAGGTGCTGCAAATTAGCAAAGCTTCCCAAGAAAGTCTGATCTGCTGCCTCCAAGCTGCCTGCGGCTCAAACTCTGGCGTTAAAGAGGATCCCAGGGACCACATCTCCCAAGAGGATGATGTGTGCAGCCCAGATCCAGCCATGGTGAGAGCGGCAGCAACACTAACTGCCCCTACCACCATCTAAAGAGCACAAGCTGGCAGGAAATTTTTCTGAAATCTGTCTCAACATTTTCAAGTGAGTATATTGTGGTTCACAAGAAATATTCAACTAAGATTAAAAATAACTACAGTCTTAGTCCTAGAATTACCATAATGTGGTAAATTAGGTGACTTCTACACAAATTGCTAATCTGTAAAATGAGAGGATTGGGGTTCTTCTCAGACCATTCTCAGGGACTGTCTGAGAAAAAGCAAAAACAAAACACCCAATAATTAACATTAGGCACAGGATTCAAAAGTCACAATGAAAAAAGAAATCACAGTGACTTCCAAGTTAATACAGGTAATGATCCCATATAATAATAAATGTTACAATTGATATAGGGAATCAAGCCAGAAAATGGGTATGACATAAATTTAATTGTCAAGTCAGAATTAACTAGATGTAAGCATTAAATTAAAACTACCTAGTTCTTTTCTTCATACCCACAAAAGGTGAAAAATGGTTTTTTCTCTCCTTAGTCCACTAGGACCTTAAGATCTTATTTTATGATTAACATATTTCATTAATGAAAATTGTCTGGCTGGTAGTCTCTTGTGGTTTTTAAAAAACTTCTGGAAGTGTATCAGTTATGTAGGAAAATAGTGAGTTCCCTATAAGAGTATTTAAACAGAGGCTGGACTATGTCAGAAATGTAGTTAAGGATTCAAGCAACTGAGAGAGAAGTAGAAAGAAGTAGGTATATCAATTATCTTAAATGTCCTTCCTAAACCTAAGATGCTCTATCAATGTTCCAAAATTAAACACCTACATGGATCAGGGTGGTAACAAGTATAAAAATGTAGGAGTCATGGGGTTCAGGCAGAACACATACATTTGTAAACCAAGTAGCCATTAATTAGCTCCAGTTAATTGTTGCCAGGAAGATAGGCCAAGTCCTCTTCTGATTTCACCATAAAACATGTCATTCTAATCTCTGTACTTCCTGTGGACCTGGACCTGGGGGTTTTTCTCCACAAACTCTGGGTTTGCTCCACAACTGATCAGCTAGTACTTGGCATTGATAAGTGCTATTTGTTCAAATAAGATAGTTTTAAAAATTATGGTATAGGTTAGCTTTTAAAGATTTTATGTTGTTATTTGAGTTAGCATGATGGCAGAAAATATAGAGGAAGTGGGTACTTGAGACAGTTTTAATTTTCAAGCATGTCTGTCATGTTGGAAGAACCACTGTCATATGCAGAATTATATTAAAGTCACTTGGAAAAAATCTACATAACACAGATGGAGATGGAAACATGATGGAAGAGCAGTTACTTTTGGGTTTTAGGCTTAGGTGTGTTTACAATAAGCAGCATCTCTTTAAATATCCTCAGCTCTCAGGATTTCTCGAAAATATGAAAAGTAAAAAGGATAGACTATGTTCATTTACTCAACAGACATTGCTTTGAACTCTCATTCCTCACTTGGATTTTAAGTGATTAGTTATAAAAGCCATAAGAGTTCTTTATGTACTTTGAAAAACAAATAAAAGTTAGCTTTCAGTTATATGTATTTATAAATTTCATCTCATAATTCTTAGCATTTAGAATTTACAGGTGTATGGTTGATACTTAGTACATGTTTGTTGAATTAAAAGTTACAGGCTGAGTACTAAGTCTAAAGAGTGAGAAGGATCAAAATTTAATTTCTTGGAGTAGTGAGTTCACGCAAATGAGTACCTGCTCTTTTTTATTTTCCCATTTCAACTACACATGGGCTCTGTCAGAGAGGGAGGTGAGTGGCTAGTGGTAAGAGCACTGCCCTAGCAGTCAGGAGATCTAAGTGAAAGTCTTGGCTCTGCCACTGTCTAATTTTGTCATCCTGGAAAAGCCATTCTTTTAGGGTACTTTTTAGCATGAATTTTTTTTTTTTTTTTTTTTTTTTTTTTTTTTTGCGCTAGTGTTCTTTTGTAAACCATTTTTTTTTAATAACCGAAAATCAAAACCACTTACTTAAAGTGCCATAAAATGCAAGGGCATCATTAACTAATTATAAAACATGCCAGTGTAATAAATGGTGTAATAATTATAACGGTACAAAACGAGTGGTGCTGTAGTCTCACACAAAAAGAAATTCTGATTAGGAGGACTAAAAGATCCGTTCGTTGTTGACATGTCAGAGATGACAAATGTCAGAGATGATGACATTTGAGATGGAATTACAGAAAGAGAAGGGGGTAAGCCCATTTCAGGCAGCAGGAAACTGGAGCAAAGGCAGGGGAGAACCACAAAACACTGTCTTCTTGGTGCTTCATGGTTATTCAGTGGCTATCCTTCAGAGCTGGAGGACCGGTTTACACAAGGTGCTGGGGACTACCGGGGCCAGGTTAACATCCTTGACTGCTTGGCTAAGGAATTTCGTAATTATTCTGTATGAGTCATCCAGGTGTTAGAAGCAATCAATCTGTCACTGAGCTTTACAGTTTACAACGTGCTTTCCTGTCCCTTACCAGATCGATTCCTCACATGAGCCCTCAGAAACAATAAGGAATAGTCACTGGCTCCTAGTTCATAACGGAGGATTTAGTGCAGAAGAAGAGGAAGCAGGCAAGGAGGCTAGTGATAAAGGCTCAAGGCCACACAACTCAGGAGGCCAAGGGTCTGCGGCAGCGGTCAGGGCGGTGCACAGCGATCAATCTGAGCTTCCCCAGCCAGGCCCCTTCCTACTCACCCTGGCCTCCTCCAGGACTGACGTCCGGGGGGCGGCTCTAGGAGGCACGACTCTCACGGGGCCGTCCCTCTCGCCAGGCCAGGACACTACACCGCAGGGTCAGACCCCAAGGCGCTGAAGCGGGAGAGCCTCAGAAGGCCGCCCGAGGGGCTCGACCACACAGCCTTCTGGGAGCTGTAGTTCCTATCCTGAGAAACTAGGAGACACACCACCCTCCGCCCTTTCAATCCCACAGGGCCCCGCGCGCAGAGGGCTCGGTGGGACTAGGCCGAGGGCCTACTGGGAAAGGGAGTTCCAGATGTCCGATGACTTGCTCGGCGAGGGAAGCGCAGGACTACATTTCCCGACGTGCCCCGGGGTAGACAGGACCCGGAAGTGAGGGCGTGCGAGGCCTCTCTGGAAGTTGTCCCGGGTGTTCGCCGCTGGAGCTCCGGGTCGAGAGGACGAGGTGCAGCGCCGGGAAAATCCTCTACTGCTGCTGGCTCCCGGAGCCCAGCCCTTTCCTAACCCAGCCCAGCCCAGCCCAGCCCAGCCCACTCCCAGCCGCCAACGCCCGTCCCTGCTGCGGACCCCAGCGTTACCATGAATCCTGCCGTCTTCCTATCTTTACCCGACGTCAGATGCTCCTTGCTGCTCCTGGTGAGTGAGTGGGGGAATGACAGACCTTTCGGCCAACTCTGGGACGCCTCCCGCCCTCGCCGAGGGGGCACCACTGCTGACCCTGCATTCCTGTCTTTCTCCGATGACCAGGAGTGCACTCTCCTCTGCTGCCTTCACTTTCTCCATTTGTCTGTTGGCTCCCTAGGCCTGGGGTCCTGGAGGCCTGAGGAACCGCGGTCGGGGTTGGGACCTGTAAACAAGAGAATTAGTTCTTGAGGAGTGGTACATGGGAGGGTTACCATGAGGAGCTCCCCTTTACCGCCGGGCTGCAGGGCTTGTTTCAGTTTTGAGGGTGTGTGGACCTGGTGGAAGCCTCAGTGCAAAAGGACGGAGGATAGAACCTAGTGTATTTCCCCCCCCCTCCCCCTTCTCCATTTGGGAAGGCTGTGAAGCCGACAGGTGCTGGGGTCGTGCAGATCTCACTCTAGAGCCCTGAAACGGTGCCCAGGTTGGCAGAACCCTCTGTTGTGGCTTCATGGGATTGGTTGGGAACCCGGAACTGGAAACTGGTTTGGTGTCTACTGGGGAATAAAGGTTTGCAAATATGGAGAATGTGATTATCTAACAGGCTCAACTCAAGGCCTCCTTCAGATCTTTACAACCTCCCACTGAAGCATATTTCTTTTCTCTCTTGTCTTGAGACCAGGTCTTCTGCAAACACATGCATTCATTAACTTTCTAACCTGCTCAGTGTCATCCCATTCTATAAAGGAATCTTTCCCTAGTTCCTCTGACTCCAAAGTACATTTGATTGTGTAACCTAAGTGTCCTAGGATTTAGGTAAAATTCAGACAAAAGTGAAGGGCCAACTCAATGTGACAAAATGATGGGTATTTAATTGGGTAGTTATTATAGTACAATATTTCAAACTACTTTAATTGTAGTTTTTAGAAATTTAAAATTTAAAATGAAAATTATTGAGTATAAACCACTTTCTTCACAATCTAAGGGACATAGTTAAGTAACCCACAGGAACTGGGGATTGAACTCAGGAGCTCTCATATGCTAGGCAAGTGCTGTACTATTGAGTTAAATCCATAGCCTTAGAAACAGGTTTTCTTAACTTACATTGCTTACTCCATCTTATCACCTTAAAGATTTACTATTTGTATTTGAAATAGTTTTCTTTTTCTTTGTGACTTGTAAGCCATGTTTAAAAGCCATATATGGATACTACTAGGTCCCTTTCAGATAAAGCACTATAAAAAACTAGATGAAATGGCAAAATACTTTTTTAAAAATATATTTTTAGTTGTTGATGCACCTTTATTTTATTTATATGCAGTGCTAAGAATCGAACCCAGTGCCTCACACACTTTAGGCAAGCACTCTACCACCCAGCTACAACCCCAGCCCTGGCAAAATACTTTTGAGAACTCAACACTGTATATTAACATGGTAATATTAAATGATGGTACATCTTTCTTTCTTTCTTTCTTTTTTTTTTTTTGTACCAGGGATTGAATCAGGGCCCTCGACCACTGAGCCACAATCCCCAGCCCTATTTTGTATTTTATTTAGAGACAGAGTCTCACTGAGTTGCTTAGCGCCTCACCATTGCTGAGGCTGGCTTTGAACACATGGTCCTTCTGGAGGCCTCAGCCTCCCTAGCTGTTGGGATTACAGCAAGTAGCTATCTTTTGATGATCTCAAGAACATCTTAGAACATACTGCTTTATGCCTGAAAATCCTTTCTGGATAGATAACTGAATACAAAAGTTCAATGTGATAACTATTTTCTGTGCTTTGATGTATGTTAAAATATATTCATTCAACCCTTTCTACTTATTTTTGTTTCTGAGATAGGTTTATTCAGGGTTGAAAGTGATCATCTTCAGCTTTATTCTTTGTATTGTTCTTTCTGCATTGATTGTGTACAAGAGTTTTGGAAATAAGGCTACATTGGAATGAAATTGGATCATATATCCTAAGTAACCTCTTCTATGGTTCAAAGTAGCAATAAGATATACCAGCTAAATGATGATATATCTTACTGCTACTTTTCATAAGTATACAACAATGAATGATTTCTGTATAGAGAAGAATATTCTCTGTAGTGCTTTATTATTATTTAATGATTTTTAAAAATATACTGTGATTCTTTATTCCTTCTAGAAATGTTGCAACAATACAATTATTAGAGACCTATTTCTCCTTAAGGAACTAGATACTAATCTTTTTCTTATCTATAAAATGACTTAAAATTGTCTTATAAATTATTTTAAAGTTCCTGAAAAGTACAAAGGACAAAAATCTTAAGACATTGGAAAGAAAAGTTGAAACATTGAATACGAAACCTACATCAGATACACTTTCCTCAAATAATATTCTTTGGTTGTACAGCTAAGTTAAATGAAAAAGAATTTATTTAGAAATAACTCATGCTTTTCCTAGAAAACCTACCAACCCTGTTAAGTATATAAAGGAACAGTTTTTTCCAAATAAAATCTCGATTTAATTAAATTTTAGTTAGCATTTTGTATACCTTTTTAAGCAAATGTAGCAGATATTTTAGAGAATACTTGTAAAAGTTAATGGGCTGGAAAATAAAGCCCCAGAAAAGACTTAATAAACCAGAATTACAAGTCATACTAGATTTAGTTTGAACACAGTCGTTTACCTACTTTAATAATTTCATACTACTTAACAAATGTTTATAAAATGTCTATCTAATCACAACTCTAATTACCTGATGATTCTGTCAAATTATGGAACCTGCTTAGTCAGTGTTAACCTGTTTAATAAATATATTCTTTATCTTACCCAATGTACTTTTTTAAACATTCTCCAACTACCCCTCAGGTCATTTTTTTTTTCCTGTATTTCCTGCTGTAAATAGCCGTATATTCTCTTTCCACAGTTTTTTTCAGGCATTTTATGCATCAGCTCTAAAGAGCTAGATCTACTTAAGTTAGTAACATTTGTACAATAACAGCTGAAGCACAACCTAAGCTTCAGGAGGCAAGTAACTATCTTTTTGCTGATCTCAAAAACATCTTAGAATACACCACTTTATGCCTGAAAATCCTCTCTGGATAGATAACTGAATACAAAAGTTCAATGTGATAACTATTTTCTGTGCTTTAATGTATGTTAAAATATATTCATTCAACCTTTTCTACTTATTTTTGTTTCTGAGATAGGTTTATTCAGGGTTGAAAGTGATCATCTTCAGCTTTATTCTTTGTATTGTTCTTTCTGCATTGATTGTGTACAAGAGTTTTGGAAATAAGGCTAAATTGGAATGAAGTTGCATCATATATCCTAAGTAATCTCTTCTGTGGTTCAAAGACTTTTAGCACTCTGCTCCAGTTGCTTTATTGAAGATGTTTTCTCAATTTCTTGATAAATGTGTTTATATATAGTAGTCCTAATTGCTCATGCCTGAATGCTTAAGACTTACCATTGTTGCTCCTGGTTTGTTCAGTGCGCATAGGGAGCTGGGAGAAGTTGTTTAGTTTAGGAAATTAAGTGAATTAGAGAGCTAAGTAAACATTTATTTAATTAAAATTCTGTAAGTATCTTAAAAATAAATACAGTAGAACTCAAAAGTTGTCATTTTTTAACCATTAATGCCAATAAGTACAGTTTCCAATCTTCAAGAAAAGTATTTCAGGGGGCATGTAGTTCATTTTATAACTAAGTGGGTTATTTATCCTGCTGATATAATTTCCTTCATAACAGTGGCTTATAATACCTGACTTAGGATCACCTGGGACAATTTTAATGAAATAATATCAGGGTGGAGCTCAGTGGTAGAATGTGTTCAGTTTCTAGCACTGAAAAACAAAGCTGAAAATATCATGGCCCTACACCAGATCAGTTATATCTGTGGGACCCAGGCATTAATTGTTGAGAGAAAATTCCCTGTAATATCATTACCACATTTTGAAAAATTAATCAAATATTTTGTTAGTGTTTGGATTTTCCTGATTATGTCCATTTTTTAAAAAAAGTTTTTTTTAGTTGTCAGTGGACATTTATTTTATTTATTGATATGTGGTGCTGAGAATTGAACCCAGTGCCTCACACATGCTAGTAAAGCGCTCTGCCACTGAGCCACCACTCCAGCCCAGATTATGTCCATTTTTTAAAAAACAGACTGAGCAGGGATGGGGTTATGGCTCAGTGGTAGAGCGCCCGCCTAGCATGTGTGAGGTGCTGGGTTTGAATCTCAGCATCACATATAAATAAATAAAAAATAAAGATATTTACTGTCTACCTACAACTAAAAAAATAAATTTAAAAAAAAAAAAAAAAACAGACTGACCAAACCAGGGGCCATATAAGGTGTATACATTCTAATTGATTGATGTCTCTCTTATGAAACATTTTTTTTTTTTTTGGTGTTAAAAATTGAACCAGGGGCCTCGCACATGCTAACCATGAACTGTACCAAGCTATACCCCCATGCCAAAGTTTTAAATTTATAGGATCTCTCTCCATCTCATCTTTTTTCCTTATAAATTTCTTTAGGAAACAGTCCTGTAGAATTTCTCACATTATGGGTATTACTGATAGTCCTTGTGGTTTGGATTTTTGTTTTTCTGTTCCTTATGTTTGCTATAAATTTATAATTCAGTTCAAGTAATTTTAACCAATATATATGGTTAAGCTCATATATATGGTTAAGTTCATTTGTTTTATTTATTTTTCAATTTTTAGTTTTTTAACATTTATAATCATGTGAATCTACTGCTTTCAGATTAAATGCAAAGGCAAATATGAGAATCTTGTCATCTTTTATTAAACCAGATCTTAGATTTGCAGTAACTTAAGTAATTTCACACTTCTCTCTAAAATCTATTTTGCTTAGGAAATAAGTTGTTTTTCATAAGAGATGCTATTTATGTTAACCTATTGTTGGTCTATTATTGTTAATTTGATAACAAATATGCTTTTTAAATTTCCAAAAAATTAATAAAATTTACTGCTTCCAAAGCAAAAAGTAAATGTATAGTTTATGGAACTTTGTACGTGTTGTTGATATTATGAAATCCTACATATAGGGATTAGGCCATTTTGTGATCTTGCCAACAATGTAAGTTTTTCTGTATCCTTAGCAAGGTATGATGTGGGTCTGATAGGTGGGAATTGGTATATCAATGTCTTTTAATTTGCTCCTTTTTAATATGAGTGTGATTGAGTTTTTTTTAATTTAAATGTCATTTGTGTATTTTTAATGTGAAGTATCTTCCTACCTTTGAGATTGTTGGTCTTCTGTTTCTGTATGCTGCACACACACACTGAAAGAGACAGTAGCCCTTTATATTATTGTTATTTGAATCTATGATGTACTCAATGTTGAGAGACACTGGAATGGACTACCCTGTCTGAATTAAGTAATGTGTCTAATGAGTTAAAATTTATAAAAGCCTTGGAGAATGTGTCTCATTTCACAGTACTGAAAACATTTCCTAAACTGTAAATCATGGTTTTCAAAGAGCTTTATAATAGTTCACCCTATAGATGCACTATAATTTACCATCTTTTATTAAAGATGTTTGGATTGTTGGTTATTTCTGTTTTTTTTCAGTGTTATAGAAAATGTATAAAAGAAAAACATACAATGATGATGTTCACTGCGAATCTCCAAATATATCATTGGGATACTTTTAAAATTATATTTATTGAGTCACATGTGATATTTTTTGTTTGGAGTTTCTGATACATGGTACCAAATTGCTCTACTGGAAAGTTGTACCTATGTGAATTTCTGCCAACAGTGCCACTTCCTCACATTCTAATCAACAGGGAGTGCTTTTATAGTCTGCCAATTTAGTATACCGAAAGATGATATATAATTTCTATTTACATTTATTATAACCAGAATTGAATTTTTGCACATTTATTGAGACTCTGTGTTTCTGTGAGGGAGGGCAGGGAGAGGGAGAGAGAGAGTGTGTGTATGTGTGTGTAACTTGTTCATGTTATTTGTCCTCTTTTCCAAAAATCAGTTACTCCTCCTTCCTCCATTAACTCAGAATAAATGTAGTCAGAAGATAAACTTTAAGAATAATGGAAGGTTTTATTCCTTTGTTCATTAGTGTCCCTTAAAGAGGTAGCACTATGCAAAGAAATATCAGGACATCTATGTGCAAGTTCCAAACTCTTCCGTTTAACACAGTAGCCTTAGATAAATTATCTAACTTGAATTTGTAGTCATAAGGTAAGCACATTGGATTTGATGATTCAGTAATTCTTTATATACTCTGCTTGTTTTCAAAAAGGGTATTCCTCTGATTTTCTCTATTTTCAAAAAGGGTATTCCTCTGATTTCCTCTAAGTTGTAGACTTCCTTAAGTTTGAATACTTCCTTAAAATTTTTTGCTTTTTCACAAGTTATAGCACTGTGCCACTCACCCTGTTGTACATATAAAGGGAAGTGTGCTTTGGTTACAGCTTTTCTGATATTGATCACTGCTGTGCTCTGTTTCATCTAGCCAAGGAAATGATTACAAAGTTTGATTTTTAATAGCATTTATTAATCCTTAGTCTACTTTTGATCTGGTAGAAGGGAACTATCTATATATTCCAGGCTGCAGGAAGCTACTGTTTTTTTTTTAAATTTTATTTTTTATTCTAATTTGTTATATATGACTGCAGAATATATTACAATTCATATTACACATATACAGCACAATTTTTCATATCTCTGGTTGTATACAAAGTATATTCACACCTTTCTTGTCTTCATATATGTACTTAGGGTAATGATGTCTATGCCATTCCACCATCTTTTTTATACCCCTTGCCCCCTCCTTTCCCCTCCCATCTTCCTATGCTCTCCCTCCCAACACCACTATGAATCAGCCTCCTTATATCAGAGCAAACATTTGGCATTTGGTTTTTTGGAATTGGCTAATTTCACTTAGCATTATATTCTCCAACTCCGTCCATTTACCTACAAATGTCATGATTTTATTCTCTTTTATTGCTGAGTAATATTTCATTGTGTATATATACCACATTTTTTTTTATCCATTCACCTATTGAGGGGTATCTAGATTGGAAGAACCTGCTCTTTATCATTACTATTTTTTCTTTCCTTTTGTCACTTGAATACCTATTTGTTATGAAAGAGAAAAAGATAATTGATATGTAAATCATGCCTCCAAGAAATTTGTCATTCACTTGGGGAGAGAAGATGTATATGTAAATAATTAGAATACCAAAAGGAAAGTGATACCTGAAAGTAATTATAGATATGGGTTGTAGATATTCAGAGGTGGGATTGTGAGCCTAAGCATGCTTCTTCCAAGTAGCTTTACCTACTGAATCAGAACCTGTACTGTATACTTACCCAGGTAACTCAAATGTACTTTAAAAAGTTTGAGAAGTATCGTTGTAGATGTTTGTAAGAAACAAATTAGTTCTAAGGGGAGGGTAGAGCAACTTTTTTGAAAAAGACGAATTTCAGTATTGACTTGAAGGGTTAATTGATTGGTTAATTTTTAGATATGAATGGAATGAAAAACAAGGGCTATCTGTGAAATATTTTACGTGAATACTTTTTGTTTTGTTTTGTTTTTGTAACAAAGTCTTCCTATCTGGTTTGCTGACATGGCTAAATATAAGAATTGGTTCTAAAGAAGCTGGCAAACCCTTTGCCCAACTTCCATAACAGTTATCAATTTAGCAAAAATAAGAATCCTGGTTTTTAGTGAATTCTCATCATCATCAGATTAACAGGGGATAGGAAAAAAGCCACTTCCAATGAGTCTTGCCTGTGATGCCATGGGCCTCAGGTCAAATCATTCTGTAACTGCTTTGTAATTCCTCAGTGATATTGTGGTCAGAATCTCTATTTCTCTAGCCTTATGATTATGTCATTATGTAGAACCTTGAGCATTGTACTGAACTCTAATTTTAAAAGTTGCTTGAATTTGTAGACATTAACATTACTAATACAAAAAAGAAAGAGGAAATCATCTCAAAAAAACTTCCTAGTATTTGAACTAGAGAAAACTAGGCTGAGGCTGGGGTTGTAGCTCAGTGGTAGAGCACTTGCCTGGCACCACATTCTCAGCACCACATAAATAAATAAACAAACAAACAAATAAGATATTGTGTCCATTTACAACTAAAAAAAATTTTTTTTAAAAAAACTAGGCTGAATATTAGAGTGCCAGTGATTTTTCCATTTCTTCTTCAAGATTGTCACAGTCTGATAGTAGGACCTTTAGTAATTGTATTTAACAAGTCTTTGAGAATCAGAAGAGTTTTTGACCTTGGAAAAAGAGTTGGAACCCTTTTTATTTTTTTAGAAGACTATCACTTCTCAGTTATCTATTGGGAATGAACATAAGAACATGAATGGGTGATGTGCACTAATAATGACTGAAGTTATACTTGTCTAAAGTTGTCCTATAAATTTAAATTCACTTAAATTAAATAAAAGTTCCATTCCTCAGTCACAGTAGCTACATTTGGAGTACATAATCTGGCACGTCTAGTGTATGAAGGTGCACATTATGGATCGTGGAATGTATTTTATCATCCCAGAAAGTGCCATCCACAGGAAGTGAATAGTGCTGTTCTAGAGCAAGATAAAGTGAGCTAAAGAATGAGGAAAATTACTCCAGTAGTGTTTCAAAGCTTTGAGGAATGTATATCTTGTTCGTTCATGGGACAGCAGTAATCTGGAAAATGTCAGTCATCTTGTCAGTGAAATAGATTTGGATTTCCGTGTCCTAGTGGTTAGGGAGGCATCAGTTAAAATTTGAAAATAAGAATTTGAGTCTTAGTGTTCATTTTCTTATACACCTTCCCTCTCCTCCCCACACCTTTTACTGGTGATCTAACTGAGGGCCTCCTGTGTGCTAGGCAAACACTCATCCTTAGCACTTTTTATTTTGTTATAATACAAGATCTCACTGAGTTGCCCATACCGTCTTTGAATTGGTGATCCTCATGCCTGTCTCCCAAGTTGCTGGGATTACAAGTGTGCCTTCTAATGCCCAGATCTTATTATTTACAAGGTCATTTAGGCAATTTCCCTCTGGAGGATTTGTTTTCTTAGCTGAGTGTAAAGTAGGGTTGAATAGACTGTTTCTCTCAACACTAATGGAATGTGACTGACTTTGGGATTTGAAGGTCTGCAATTTGGTGAAATCCCACTTGAGGGGATTTCATCTCATCATACTTTAAAAGATGCTTTAGGAGAAAGTTTACTGAATAAGAACATATCTACATTGTAGTTAGTAAAATTACCTGTAAAAATATGGCCTGTTGATGTTTTTAAGGGTTTGCCTTGGATATCAGCAGTGTTTCTCTACTATATTAAAATATCATTCTGCGTGTGACTGGAGAGTGAGGTGTCACACTTGAAGTGTGAAAAACACTATTGTGATCACTTAAGATTTTAAACCAAGAGTTCCTTATGTTTTTCTGTTAATGATATGCTTTCATGATACAGAAAAGCATAATACAGACGTGCATATACCAACTGATGATAGCATTTTAGTATATAGCCTTCTACATTTTTTGGTGCATATTTGAATGGATTTCTAATAGTTATATATGTTGAACAATATAAGGTTAGGCTCTTGTTCATTCCTGGTGGAGAGAGGTAGATATTAGTTCATGGGAATATAGACAGAAAAGATATCACTTGTACGTGTACTTGTACTCCTACCACTTGGAAGTGACTACTAGCCTGGCAACGTACCTCAGAGTTACTTGATCTTGAGCTTCCATTTTCTAAGTGTAAGATGGGGATAAAGACCTCTTCTACAAAGTTGTAAATGTATCTATAGTACATCTGAGGAAATTCTTCTGGTATCTGCTACATAGTAGGTGGTGAGTAAATGTTAGGATTAGGGGAATCAGCAAATGAGTAGATGATTAAAAATATTTTTCAAGTTGCCCATCCAGTCATATTGAAATTGTGTACACTGAAGTATTGAGCTCACAAGACTAGTTTTTATCCACTGTGGTCTTCTGATTCTACTGTTAACTGACAGAAGCAGCTTAAAAATGGGACAGTAAGTGAATAAATGATCTACTTAACTCTGTTTTATAACTATACCTAATTAGTATTGTACTTATTCATTGTATAATTATGAAACTAGTTTAATGGAGGTAATTGTGTTTTGTTGAAGAGTCCACTGGTTTTAGGATTTTAAAAGGCCTGGGGTTGGGGATGTGGCTCAAATGGTAGTGTGCTCTCCTAGCATGCGTGAGGCACTGGGTTCGATTCTCAGCATCACATAGAAACAAAATAAAGATACTGTGTTCACCTAAACTTTTATATATATATATATATATATATATATATATATATATATATATATATATATATATATATATATATATAAAATAAAGGCCTGGATACTTACCTAGCAGGGAGCTACCATGATCATAAAGGTGGTTTTCCCAGGGTGAATCTCATCCATTGCACTCTGGATGTTCTGACCCCAGAGGCTTCCCCCAATGTGGGAAACTCAATTGCATAATTTGTGGTAGTGGGAGAATTCATTCAAGGTTTCCCCAGTTAAAAGAAGAAGAAAAAAAAATACTTGGGTTTGAACCCTGTTCTGCCACTAATTTGGATAAGTCACTTAGCTTATTTGGATCTTATTCATTTAACAAATATTTTGCTTTTACTATATGCTAGACACTACGAAATTTTGATTTTCTTATTTGTAAAATAGGAGTATGATTCCTCTTTCAGCCTCAGAGTTTCTATGATGATGCAGAGATATCAAATTGATGTTAATAATGTTTGTAAACTATAAAAATAGTTTATTATTAGCAATTTATTTGCTTTTGTATTAAAAGCAGAAAAGCATATCAAGTTGGATCTTTATTTCTATCAATCATAATTACCTTTATCACTATTTTGATAAAATCAGGGAAAGTGACAAGTTGATAAGCACTTTAAGAAACCACCACTATTTGGAATCAGACTTTTAAAATAAAAATCATCATCCATTTATTCATTTCAGAGGGTCAAAAGAGAGTACAGTGGGCTGGGGTTGTGGCTCAGTGGTAGAGTACTTGCCTGGCATGCATGAGACACTGGGTTCGATCCTCAGCACTTCATATAAACATGCTGCATGCTTCAAATACATATTTATTATTTGGATTCTTTCTCTAGAAGGCTAATTGTATAATATACATCTGTCTCAGGGAGAGTTGATGCATTATAGAAGTAGTTCTAGGATGTGGATTTCCAGGATTATTAATAATACTAGAAGGTAGAGAGACTTTAAAGCTAGAAAGACTTGCTTCATTTCTGGCTCTCTCTCTTTTTTAGCTGTATGATATTAGACAATTTTCCTTCTCTTTCTGAGCCTCAGTTTTTCTGACTTAAAAGTGGAGCTAATTATTTGCAAGGCTGTAATATTAAGATACAGTGTCCACAGAGTACTACATTGCATTGTGTCTGGTATATAGGAGATGTTTGTTTTGTAAAGTATTGGGTAGAGAAGAGCAGTGTACTGGACAAATGGAGTCACTGTGAAATGGAGAAAGTATGATGTACGTGGCTAGCGCTTGTGCTGACCATCCTTTTGTGACTGTACTGTCTTTTTAAAAAATATATATATTTGTAGTTGTTGATGGACTTTTTATTTTATTCACTAATTTATATGTGGTGCTGAGAATCAAACCCAGTGCCTCATGCATGCCGGGCAAGCACTCTACCACTGAGCCACAACCCTAGCCCAACTGTACTCTCTTTTGACCCTCTGAAATGAATAAATGGATGATGCTTTTTATTTTAAAAGTCTGATTCCAAATAGTGGTGGTTTCTTAAAGTGCTTATCAACTTGTCACTTTCCCCTGGTTTTTATCAAAATAGTGACAAAGGTAATTATGATTGATAGAAATAAAGATCCAACTTGATATGCTTTTCTGCTTTTAATACAAAAGCAAATAAATTTCTATAAGTGGTATGGTGAAAGTGGGGAAGTAAGCTTTTGCTCTTGCTATTTGAAAGGTATCATTAGTTTCATATTTCTAGAAAAGCATCATTTCTATTACTTTGAGCATTCAAAATCATTCAAAAACTATATCTCTGACTTGTAATTGACTAGATATGGAAAATGATGATGATTCTTAGAAATATATAATCTTTCTCCAGTAAGGGAAGAGTAGATTATTACTACAGACTTTAGGTCACTGAAAATATGAAAAAATAAATTCCTATATGTGTAAGTGTGGAAGATTCCAAATTTCTGGTATATAGCTTTATTTGCTCTGATAAGTCTGACTTACATGCACAGTATTTAGCCCTTAAACATTGCTTCCAATAGATTGTAAATTTATTTACACAGAAAGCATGTGTAATATTTACTACTTTTAGTAAGTTTTGGCCATAAGCCAAATCTGTTATAACAGATCTTTTGAAATTTGGATACTGTGATGAAAGTATTTAGTGAGAATCCATTGGCAGATGAAATAATTTATGATGGGCATTTCAGTTTAGATTAAGAAAAGTTAATTGTATGTTTTTACTTTTCTAAAGTAAATTTTCTAATCTCATAATACTTAAACCTTTCATTATTGGAAAGATCAGGAATTGGTTGGAAGAGAGGGAAAATTGTATTTTCCAGTCCACAGTTAAGAAGAACTCCTTGGTACACAATGGTTGTTATCTTCAACAAAAGAGTGATTTAAAACATAACAATATGGGGCTGGGGTTATGGCTCAGCGGTAGAGTGCTTGCCTCGTACATGTGAGGCCCTGGGTTCAATCCTCAGCACCACATAAAAATAAATAAGTGAAATAAAAGTATTATAAAAAATAATAATAAAATAAAATATGGGTCATTGACTTATCACTATCTACCTTGAAAAACAAACAAACAAAAAACCATAACAACATGAATATTCAAGAAATAGCTTTTAATTCTGAGAAGTATCCAGTGTTGTGTCGTGTCATGCAGCAAAATAATCAGATTTACATTGCACATAAGGCTGCTGTGTTTGATGTCTTTCTAGCTTACTTTATTTGGGGAATACTCATTTGTGCAGTAGTATCTAGCTTTCCTGGGTCATCCACTTCTAATGCAAGTGGATTGTGGTATTTGAGGAAACTAGCAGAGAGCTTTTTTATATTTCCATATAAGTAGTTAGTTAATAAAGATTCCTGAATATTGTGAAGATAGTATAAAAGATGTTTTCTGAGTGGCCTTAAATGCACTTTTATTTGTGTTGTTTAAAGGCTTTTTAAGGTTTAAGAAAGGCATAAGGGTGTCTTTAGGGTACATTTTCTTTTAAGAGAAAGCAGAGTTCTTGTTTTCAAAGTTTATTGACTCATTGTCAGGGACTGGGATAGTTTATATCAATAAATTATATTAGGTAATTAAAACCAGTACCAATAAAAGAAACCAAATGTGTGTGTAAATATAATTTTTTTCTTTTTTTGGTATTGGGGGTTGAACCCAGGGGCACTTAACTGCTGAGCCACGTCCCCAGTCCTTTTTAAATATTTTATTTAGAGACAGGTCTCACTGAGTTGCTTAGGGCCTCTCTAAGTTGCTGAGGCTGGCTTTGAACTCGCAATCCTCCTGCCTCAGCCTCCTGAGCTGCTGGTATTACAGGTGTGTGCCACCATGCCTGGCATAACTTTTTTTTTTTTTAAATGGAAATCATTAAAAAATAATGGGAAGCATTTCTCTTTAAATATAAATATAGATGTTGAAATTATATTTGTTAGTACTTTTGCTGTAAGTCTGGAATGACACCTTTTATCAAGGATGAATAGTTTCATCTGTTGAGGATAGGCAGAGCCTATGTGACTGTGTTTGCTTTGCATCTGTGAAAACTTTTAAGTTTGTAAATTGAAAGTTTGTAAGTAGAGGACCCTCTTTCTCTTCCTGGAGGCTATAATTTTTCTGTTAAGATATTTTTTCTTACATATTTCTAAGAACTTTACAGTTAAGGAAAATTATTCCCCTTCATATGTTTTTTCAATTTCTTTTCTCTTTTTTGTTTATTCTATTTTTTTACAGCATTTTTATAGAGTGTGCTCATACATGTATGTTTAACCTTTTATTTTTGGATTATAAATATTAGAAAGACCTTCCTCATTGTAAGGTGTAGAAGTAATTCTCACATGTTGTAGGGATGAACATAATTTTCCTATTTATCAGTAAGTGAAATTATTGCAGCAATTTCAGTGAACATTTTGCTTTTAGTAATTCAAACAACAGTTTTCATATAAGAAGTCTATAGTCTTCTAAATGGATCATTTAGTCAACTAAGTATCAAATGTGAAGCCTACAAAAATATGTAATTTATAATTTTTTTTCTGTATCCTGAAATGTAAAGAGAACATTAAAACAGAATCAGAAACTTTAGAGATTACTCAGCAATAAATTATCTGTTTACTGCTTAACTCATCTCACTTTCCTATTCAGTTCTTTAGCCCCCATTATCCTCTTATAGTCTCTGCTTTCTTTAGGTCAGAATAGTAGTTATTCACAATTACAAACTTGAAGGGGGTAATAGTTTATCTAGCTGTAGAATATTCTCCCCTTCTACTTTATGCATGGCAGTCCTTGACAACTATGTTCTTGACAAACGGCAGAATGGCCATTTGTCTTCAGGTTGAAAACTTGCTACAATAGAGGTCTTACAGGAAAATCCAATCTGTTGTAAAGTCATGCCACTAGAAAGTTTTGCCTCACAGAGCTGAACACATTCACCTTTCTCTTCTACATGTTGATCACAGTTCTACCAGTAGAGCTCACCAAGAACCTATCCACCAATTCTTGTACAGGCTCATGGCATCCTCAGATGAGAACCCTTGGGGATGGAAGCACTGAGCCAAGTAGGGCCTACAGGAAATTGATGACACATCTTGACCTTTAAGAGCTTATAGTCTACCTATGGAGAGTTTCATGATGAAGCAAAAAAAAAAAAAAAAAAAAAAAAAAAAAAGTCATGCCACAAGTACTGTAAAGTTTCTTTCTAGAAAGCATTCTAGAAAAATTAGTGCAGAAAAAGGGCAGAGAACACTGACTAGGTTAGATGAATAGAGTTGTTTCTATGAATGAAGTTAAGTGATTAAGACTGGCTCTGGAAGTTCAAGTTGTATATCATTGGAAGATAAAGTTCTGGTAGGTTAGGGCCAAAATGTGAAGAGCTGTGGACTTGTCCTCCAGTGAGCTGCCTTAGAAATTTGGTTATAGGGAGCTAACATAGTCCAGGGTTTTTTTTTTTTAATTTTTAATTAAATATTTTTTTATACCAGGGATTAACACAGCTATTTAACCACTGAGCCATACCTCCAGCACCCCACCCCTCTTTTGAGACAGGGTTTCACTAAGTTGCTGACACTAGTATTGAACTTGCTATCCTCCTGCCTCAGCTTCCTGAGTCTCTGGGAATACAGATGTGCATCCCCATGCCTGAATAGTCCAGCATTTTAATAAAGATGAATATAATAGCATAGCATGTGCAGATGAATAAAATATTTAATATAATGACTGCTACTACAAGAAAAACAAAACTTTCTGTATATTAAAAAAAACTACCTTTTAAGACAAAAAAAATCTAGTTTGACTAGGTAAAAAAATTTTTTTTAATTTTATATTTTTTTGCTTGTTGATCGACCTTTATTTTATTCATTTATTTATATGTGGTGCTGAGAATTGAACCCAGTGCCTCATACATGAGAGGCAAGCACTGTACCACTGAGCCACAACCCCAACCCAGTAAAAAATTATTAAAAACCATATTAACTGAAAAAATAATTTGACAAAAATAAGACCAAACACATCTACCATACCAATAACCATAAGTTTAACTGACTTATTGAAATTTTTTCATATTGAAGCACAAAGTAAAGTTCAACTGCATTCTGAAAGCCAGAGATGCTTTTAAAGTAATGATTTTTCTTTTATAAGAAAGTTATTCTAGAACTAATTGAATACAGAAAAGAAGAAGACTGTTGTTTCATGGAAAACAGTTTTCATTGAAGGTTGTTTACTCACCAAAGAATAATCAGGGCCATGTGTTTAGTAGTGAAATTAAGGCATTTTTTTAATGTGAGCTATTTCCTTCACATTTTGCAGTGTAGAATGTATATACCAATAGCAAAAGCTGGTAAATAGGAGGATTAAATAATTTGTTATATAATTTAGGAGATATCAGGGTGTAGTCAGCATAAACTGTGAAACTTTTTAAAAATTGCGAAGTGAAAACAGTGGCCAATGTTTAGGATACCAAAACGCTTAGTATATCAAAACAACGCAGTGTAGTATGTTGGCTGTGTTCCTGTCATACTTCCCATTTCTCCTTCATCTCCCAAATATTGTCTCCTCGTCTCAAGGTCTACCCCTGGGGGGAGCCCACATGAAGATAGGCTGCCATTTTTCCTATAAAATTTCCTGTGTTCTGAGAATGCCTGCTTTGATCCTTACAGTGTCATTTTACGTGTTTCTCTACATCCAGTGTTTCCTCTATACCAGTTGTTGGGCTTGGTTAGATTGATATTAAGTTTAATTTCTTGTTGTTAATAACACT
Source organism: Marmota monax (assembly GCF_021218885.2). Lineage (NCBI taxonomy): Eukaryota > Metazoa > Chordata > Mammalia > Rodentia > Sciuridae > Marmota > Marmota monax. Next base: position 2,276,618 of record NW_026695243.1, read on the forward strand.
TAGCAAATGGTACTGTATTTCTTATTGCATCCCACCCAGAAGCATATCTGGTTTTCCCACTTTAATTGATATTAAGATTGTTCAGGGGGCTGGGGTTGTAGCTCAGTGGTAGAATGCTCACCTAGGGAGGCACCGGGTTCAATCCTCAGCACCACATCAAAATAAATAAATAAAATAAAGGTATTGTGTCCAACTACAACTAAAACATAAATATATATACATAAAAGATTGTTCAGTAACAATGTCCATAAAGTTGCTACATGTTAAAATTAACTCAAGCCTAATTGAATACCTGGCAAAAAGGGAGAGCTGACATACAAAGTGATTCTCATTGTCCAGTGCCCAGCAGTTATTTTCTTTTTAGAATAGATAATGATTTTGTAGGAAGTATGCTTGACTCTTAAAATATTTAAGTGTGAAAATCTGTTTTAATATGTAAATGAAGTCTGATGATCTCAAGTAATGTAAACTCCATATATTTGTACTACTCCCACAGTATCTAGCATGTAATAGAAGACTCAGTGAAATATTTGTAGAATGATGGAACAAAAAAATACATGAACCAACGTGTATATAGACTATTCGTGTTAGTCTACTTTCTGCTACTGTGACAAAATACCTGAGAAAAGGGGAAAGATTTATATTGACTCATGATTTCAGAAGTTTCAGTCCATGGTCACTTGGCCTGTTGCCTTTGGGCCTGTGGTGAGGCATTTTATCATGGCAGGGAGTGTGTGGTAGAGGAGGCTGCTCACCTCATGTTAACCATGAAGGAAAGAGAAGAAGGGGCTGGGGTCCCTCAGTGGTCTAAATTCCTTTCAGTAGGCCTTACTTTCTAAAGGTTCCACCACCTAATGCCACAGGCTGGCATCCAAGCATAAGCACATGGCTTTTGTGGGAATTTTAACTAATTCTGTCCCATTGAAGGAATGAATGCCTGTAGACACTTAAACTGAACAATAAGTATGCCATTTGTGGTAACTTTGAAATAAATATTTATGTTTTTAAGTTTCTGCTTTTTGAGAAAAATAATAGTGAATGATTAGTGATAATATTATTAATAATATCAATCATGTCATTAGTATTATTGATAAAAATTATGTAATCAATTCTAGATTATGCTTTCCCACCTATTTTAATACATCTGTGTCAATTAAACTGAAATATTCACAGAATTGAAACTTGGGATTTAATGGGTTAAGATCTAAACCATAACAGTTCTGTTTAAGGCAACTTTGTTTCATCGGGCATCCTGGGCAGGAAGTACAGTGCATCTCAAAGTGCAGCAGTTGTAATTTTCTCTCATTTGCAGTTATTTGTTCTGGAAAGTTAGGTACAAGGACCACTGCTGGTTAATATTGGGAGATAATTATAAATAGGACATTGTCTCCTCGTTACTACCACTTCTCACCCCTGGGCTCCAGTGTGTGTGCAGAAAGGGGAGAGAACACTTCTCATCTTGACTTTTCTCCTCATTCTGATGCTTCATTAGTGCTGCCATTGCTAGAAGTTTGGGATCTAGAAGAGCACAGTATGGTGATTTTAAGAAAAGAATCCTTTCCACACATGGAGAAACTCACACCAGCTCCAAAAATCTTTTTATATCAGGAACATCCTCTCTGAAGGTTAGACAAATACCTTGTCTCTTTCAGATAAATTAGTTTGTACCATTTTTAGATATAGCGAAGAATAAAATACATACAACATCAATTTTTTTGTTTTGCTTTTTTAATTGATGCATTATATGTAATAATTAGTGGTATTTATTCTTACATATTTGTGTACAGACATGAGTTTTATTTTTTAACTTTTTTTAAAATTTATTCATTTTAGTCACATACAACACGAGGATACACGCTGACATTTTCACAAAAGTATGAAACACAATTTCCTCCAATTCGTCCCTAGCACTTTTCCCCCACCCTCCCTCCCCCCTCCACAGTCCCTCTTCAATCCATTTACAGTTTACTTTTTTTTTTTAATTGATGTCCTGTGGATTATACTCAGTGTGTGGCCCCACCTTGCCATATCCATGCATGAACATGAAAGTTCAGTCAGATACATTCTATTGTTCTTCCCTTTTCCTGTCCCTTCCTCCTCGTCCTCCATCCCATTCTTCTAGTCTACTGATCTTTCCTCTATTTTGATGAAATTCCCTCTCCCTTTTTTTCCCTTTCCCTTTCCCTTTCTCTTTGTAGTTGTTGCACACACACCTCCCCCGCCCCCATTTTGGATTAGATTTTGTATATCAGAGAAAACATTCGACCTTTGACATTTTGGGACTATCTAATTTCACTTAGCTCGATAGTCTCCACTTCCATCCATTTACTGCAAATGCCAAAACAGACATCATTTTTTAATGGAAATCCATGCATGATCAAATGACTTAAAAAAATATGAATTTCAACAATTTTTGTTTCCTTATTTTTTGTCTGTGGTTGCTTTTGCTGACTAGGATTAGATTATTTAATTTTGCATTTTTTGTTACAGATTTGTTTTCTCAAACATGTCTGCACATATTTTGAGTTAGTGGAGAATTCTTATTATTGTTCTTATATTATGTTCCTTTATAAATGCAGATTCCGCCAAAGTGGGTCGCACTGATACTATAGGATGGTTGTAACACTAAGCAATTTAAGGGTTAAAGTAGCTTCCTAGCGTTACTCTACACTTAGTCCTATTTTTTCTTTCTCTTTGAACTTCTAGTTCATTATAATGCTTCTGGGAATACTAACACTGTGAGATGTGCCTTGATTGATACCCAGCTTCAAGGCCCTTAGTCCCTGTCAGCTTCAGCATCTTTTCTCCAGGGATCTTTCAACCTCTCTAGCTCCTTGCAGCCAACTGCAAACCTTTATGCTTCTGTTGACTGCCAGCTTAATGCAAAACTGAGAATAAGAGTGGACTGACACTGCACTCAGAGAAGTGGCCTCCAGGGAGGAGAAGCAGCCTGGGTCCCATGGCATTGGGACTTAGGGTGGTAGGCTTACTTGTCAGTCTGGATTAAAAATGTGAGAGAGCAGTTGTCTGGTTTATCACTTATTTTTTGTTATAGGGAAGAAAGTTTGTAAAGAGCTTTGAAAAATCTCTGAACAGAAAGACAAGTAAATGAAAGATTTAGTAAAAGTACACTAAGCTATTACTGCAAAATCCTGGTGGAAGTAATGCCAACTGAGAATAGTAATGCTACCCAGAAGAAACATCCTTTATTGACACTTCTATTTAATGTCAATTAATATGCAAATTATCTACTTAAGATGTTTTTTAAGCATCAAACAGTATACTTTTAAAAAGTAACATCTGTGAGTTTCTAATAAGATTACAGATGCTACATTTTTCTAAAATCACAGCAATGTACATGTCATTGGAGAATTGTCACTTGAGTCCTGCCTGTTCTTGTGTGCATATAAGAGGACCACAACCATCATGCATAGTTTTGCATGAACTTATATGCTTGCTGCTAGAATAAAAGGCTTAAGCAATGCTTCCTAAACTTTAATGTGCATAGGAATCAATCTGGGGATCTTATTAAAATGAAGGCTCTGATTTATTAATCTGAGCTGAAACCTGATGTTCTTCATTTCTTACAAGCTTCCAGGTGATGCCAGTGCTGCTGGTTCAGGGGCCACACTTGGAATAATAAGGTTTTAAGATATTGAATTTTAAACAAATTTACTGTAAAGAAATACTTCTTATTTTCTAACTTATTTACTAAGACATTCCAATAAAGTCTAGCAAATACTTCTTGCTAACAAATAATATTTGATAACCTCTTCTTGGGATTTTATTAGCCTCAAGTCCTAAAAGTTCCAAATGGGCTGGATTTTTATCCACTAATGTGACATAGTGCGCTCGCTCGCTCTCTCTCTCTCTCTCTCTCTCTCTCTCTCTCTCTCTCTCACAGAAAGTGCTCTACAAGTTCACAGAGGAGAGAAATGGATTGCTGTTTTCTGGAACCACAAGGAAGGGCTTCAAGAAAACATAGCTTTTGAATTGGGTCCTAAAAATTAGATAGGCTTTCTTAGCTGTTCTGAAAGAGAAAATTGCATGAGTAAGACATAGAGGCATAAGAATAATGAGACATTTTTTAAGAATTGCAGGTGCTGTAGACCCCTTGCATTCTGAATTTATAACTTCTAGGATTTGTACTGTTTGTGTGACCTTTGAAAGGATCATGTAGCAATTTTTATGAGTTACTGATTTTATTTCCTTGCTGAGAGCCTAGTGTTTCAAGTCAATGAGTGAGGCTAGTGGTTGGCTTAGCATTCAGATCTTAGTCCATTTTTATTCTTCTCTGTTCACTTTCATTTTCATTTTTCATTTTGTCAGATGTTATGTGAAAAGACATTTTAGCTTAAATGATTTAGGATTTGTGAAGATCTTGGTACAGTTCCTCTTAGTTGCCAAGGGTCTATCAAACACAGGGTGACCATATAATTTATGCCTGAACTGGGACCCCCTGAAGATTGAAATAGATGGTACTATTAATAAAATTCCAGGGCAGTGGACATGATCTGGGAGGGGTCTCTCAAGTAAGCTAGGATATATATGACTAACTAGAATGTATGGTTATTCTAAAAGTAGTTCATTTTAGTTAGAATATGACATATAAATTGAAAGCAGGATGTGATTCAGGAAAGCAGGTACAAGTTAGTTTGTGAATGGCCCTAACTGCTAAGTGAAGGAGTTAAAACTTTTTGTCTAATTCTATAGACAGAAAACCATTGGAGGTTTTTGGCAGAGGAATTGAAGTACATGAAGCAGCATTCAGAAAGATTAGCCTCTGGGCAGAGTAAATTGAAGTGAGACATCCAATTTAGAGAGTATCATGATCGTTCCCATTAAAAGTATATTTTTGGATGGCAACCACTGGTCTTAATGTACTAGGAAGTTGCATTTGTTTTTTTAAATTACGTACAGAGAAACTGTAATAATTCATTTCCATGTGTATTATTATTGGTGTTAATTCATGATTCTGAAGAAAATTCTGTTGGATTATTGCCTTGTTTAATTGTTAATTTTTTTTTGAGAGAGAGAGAGAATTTTATCGTATTTATTTTTTAGTTTTCGGTGGATACAACATCTTTATTTTATTTTTATGTGGTGCTAAGGATTGAACCCAGCGCCCCGCGCATGCCAGGTGAGCGCGCTACTGCTTGAGCCACATCCCCAGCCCAATTGTTGATATTTTTAATAGAGGAACAGCACTGGGGCTTAGCAATGAATACCTGAATATTTATATGTAATAGTATTATAGCATGGGTATATTGTTAATATTGTAGCAATTGAGAGAATGCTTAATAAAAAGTCTTGCTGAAATTTATTTCTAAAATACTTTGCTTTATCATGTAATAAACTTTATTATTGGTATCTTTTTTCAATTTGAGCTTAATCTAGAGAAAATTTTAATTTATCAGTAACTCATATTCCCTTGCTTGCTTTTTCCCCTTTTCTCTTCCCGTCCCATGGAGCAGGTTGGACTAATGAGAAAGAAAAGCCATTTTCTACCAGGAAAACCAGAGCTTCATGGAAGAACGACTCAGTCCTTGAAGGACTAATCATGAAGTAGTGGAGAAGAAGATATTCTGGGTAGAGCAGACCATGTATGCAAATAGAGGGAGGCAAAAAAGTGGGGCTTTTTTTGGGAGAAGCAGCTGTCTGATGGGTGGCTTCAAAGTACTGTGGAAATGGGACTAGGCTGGTATTACCATCCAATTAGGTGGCCTTTACGGGAAGTTTAAGGAAAGCTTTGTAGTTCTCATAGGTACCTCAGTTTTTAAAAACCTTCTGTGTAATGGAAGAAAACATTTTTTACTTGCTGACAAATTAATTACAATTTAAAGCTAGTCTGTCACTGTTTCTTAAATGAGTTTTTGTATAATATTACCCATTTCACTGGTATGCCTTTCTACATGTAAGATCACTAGATATCCCAGACTGAGATGTTTAACAGTTGGTACAGTAAATGCATGTTCGAGATAGTATGTAATGAATTGTGGAGGATGATTGGAGTTGTCTTGCTCCCTGCTTTCTATAACAAGAAAATAAGCTAATTAACTGAAGAGAATGACGAAGTTGTAAAATACTTTCTATGTTTCTATCTGTATATTTATATGTTGTCTGTCCTATATTCTTCATAGAAGATCTTAATAGTCATGGAAAATATAACCTCTAGTGATGAAATATTATTAAGAATTTTCTTGTAACTTTTTGTTTATTTAAAAAAATTAAAAGTTTCCTTCCAATCTAAGTTTAAAAAAAAATTAATGATTCCCATCCTCCCTTCCTGACCTACAGCTAACTGTCTTTATTTTACTTAAGCCCTGTAGTGTTTGACACATAAAGATGTTTCCCTAGGAGAATCTTATTTCTGCCCAGGGCTGACATGAAAAGAAACAATTTGTCAGACTAGTGGAGCTTGCTAAGAATTCAAATAAACAACCTGTCTTTCCTTTCATACTGCATATTAATAGAAATGTTAATTATAATAAGAGAAGGTTCCTTTCCTCCCTTGGGAAAGAGAGACTTTTGGGTCAGAGACAGTTTCCTTGCTTTGGACTCTTCTACAAACACAGATGTTAACGTAATGCCAGTCTTAACAGTGGCATATTTATTAGTGCAGTGCTATTAAGTAATAGTTGTCTATTTAATGCAGCCAAATTGATCATTGCCTCATTTATGCCATTACCTATCATGTAAAAATATTCTTGCCATGTAAATATTTCAAAGTCAAAGACAATTAACTTTAGTATGTTAAAATAAATTCTCTGCAAACCTATATTTGAATAGGTGATAACAAACTCTTCAGATTCAGGATCGCTTGGATTATACAAATTAAAATCATCACCATATCTGTAATCTAGCATTTATTACATTTGCTTCTCTCTGTGTCACTGTTACTAGATTGATTGCTCCTGGAGGCACAGTATACCATGCCTTAGTGTCCTCAGTACCTAGTAGACTCTTAAATACTGGTATTTAATGACTTGACTTTGATAATGACCAGCTTTATTGCTGTGTGATAATATTTTTCTGTTTTCTTAAGTTTTTCTCCAACATATAACTATAAAATCTTGCTGTATCAATATAATTGGGTTCCACAGTTATTGAGAGTTGGTCATAAATTTATAAGGGAAGTATCAGTAAGATGTTGAGTGATTATAGAGGAGAAAATACTTCTTTCCTCAGCCATCTCTAGGTTCATGCCTGAGATCCCTGTATCAAAAGACAGATTATCAAGAGAAAAGTATGCAAATTTATTTAAAAAATGATGATGTAAGGTTCCCTGCCCCCCCTTCTTTTTTTTGTTTCCCCAGTACTGGGAATTGAACTCAGTACTCAGTGGCCCTCTACCACTGAAATACATCTCAGCCTTTAAAATTTTTTTTTTTAATTGAGATAGGATCTTGCTAAATTACCCAGACTTGTCTTGAACTTGCAATCCTCCCACCTATCCTCCCTAGTAGTGGGGATTATAGGTGTGTGCTACTGCACCTGGCTTAATACAGTTTTGTGTGATGTGAGATCATTCAGAAATGATGACCTAAAGAAACAAGGGAAACTGTATTCTTATCCTTTGATGAAGAATGGATATTTATGTAGAAAGAAGTATGGAAAAAAGTCATGCAGAAAGAAGTGTGGACAAAAGGATGTATGATCTAATGGGTAATGTCAGATTGTCCTTGGTGTCTTTGCATCTTCTGAGATGGGGATATTCTTTTCTTCTATGGAGGTTATTTATTCCATGAGGGTCTTATAACCTACTTTAGAAAGTCAGAGAATTGTTTTATGGCCTGATTCAGGGGAGAAGGTCAGAGAGATCTTTTCCGCTTCTGCTGTTTGTTGTATGCCCATGTATGATATTGTGATATAACATGTCCTGAACCACATCAATAATAATGACTAGTAAGGGACTTCTCATCTTTCTAGTTATTTTTTCAGGCATTAAAAATAACAAAATTATGTATAAAGTCAAGTTATTTGGCGATTACAGTCACTTAGGTGTTTTTTGTTAGTTTTGTTTTATTTTTGTACTGGGAGTTGAACCCAGGCACTTAACCCCTGGCCACATCCCCAGACCTTTTTTATATTTTATTTAGAGACATGGTCTCACTAAGTTGCTTAGGGTCTCAGCCTCCCAAGCTGCTGGGATTATAGGCATGTGTCACCATGCCTGGCTCACTTCAGCTTTTAGAAGAGTATAATTTATCAGTGCTGGCAAACATGGTCATCCATTATTGGCTACACCATTATGGTAACTTGAATATAAGCCTTCATTTTATCCTTAGGTTTTCCCCTAAAAAAAAAAAAAAGAATTGAGTCTATAGAAATATAAATTAGCTGGGATTATTTATATGCTAGTATAAAGGTGTCTCTATATATCATTTAGATTAAATTGTTGGTGAATTATAAAATTTTGAGTCATTGCTATTGAGAACTATAAGTGTCCGTGAAATAGGTGGCCATACTTTTCAGTACTCTGATCAGATCCTGTCGTTGATTGTCACTCAGTAAAAAGCAATGATTCAGTGAATGAATTTCCATACCAAATTCCGTTTTGAACAAAAAACTTTCTGGGTAGCAAATACAGTTTTCTACAGATGAAACAAAAGAATAAATATTACTTTTTAAAAAGCAAAAATCTGCTGGTTTAGCTTAAAATTTATCTTTGTTTTACAGATGGCAGGTGAAGAACTTTGGATTTCAGAACTTTGGATTTCAGATACCAAAGTAAAAGTAAAAGCAAAAAGTAAAAGCAAAAACATTCTTTTCCTCTATTTAATAGCCTCTTACTTAATACATTTTTATTATCACTAAGTGAAACTAATGCAGGAAGAACTTTTGCTTTATAATTATGGCAAGTCTTTTCTCAGTTCTTCATTAATTTGCTCTCAGAAACATGATGGAATCGAGTTAGCAAACAGCTTTGCTTTTATATTAATACTTTCAAAACTGATAATCTCTGGCAAATTTTTTCTTGTGTGCTGTAGAGATAAAGGTGTTGAAAGTATTTATTTAAATGGGTGAGTAAATGTCAGTTTTCCCAATTGTCTAGAAACAATTTCTTTTCTGTGTTTAGAAGTACAGGAATTCTCATTTTACCAGTTTCTAGGCTGGAGAAATTAATATTTCTCATATTTCATTGATATAGTGTTGGGTTAGAATAGTTAATAAAGATTAAAATCATTTGATGATTTTCTAAGGAACACGTGGATCCAATTTTACTCATTAATTTTTATTTTTTTATTGGTGCTTTATAGATATACACAAACGAGGAATGCATTGTGGTGTATTTATACATGCACTTAGTGTAATTTTGTTGTTTACTCTGCATTTCCTCCCTTTTCCTGTCCCTCCTCCCTGTTCTTTTATCTCCTTTTTCTACTCCACTCATTTTCCCCATATGTTTACAATCTCTCTCTCTCTTTTTTTATTTTGCAAGAGCAAAAAGTAAATATTATTTAAGAAACAGAACAGAGAGAGAGAGACAGACAGGAGGGAGCCCAGAGCTGGTGTCTGAGGGAGTGGGGGTATCTTGCCCCTTAAGATTTTAGTTTTCCTTTCTTCTCATGCCCCTTCGTCCTCTTATCTTGCCTACCTGGTGACCAAAAGGCAGGCAGAGAGCTGCAGGGGGTAATCCTTCTCCTCTCTCCCCAGGCAGTTAGCAACTGGGTGATGGGGAGTGTTATATATCCATTTCCTTTTCTTTGATAATCAGCTACCTGTCATTTGCCCTGGTCTCATTACCCCCTCTGATTAAGGGAATTCTTATTTTGCTGTATAAGGAAATGGACGATGACTACTCTGACTCCTTCAGGCTTAGAGGGGGAAATGTGGGGCATATTCATTAATTCTAAAAACTGCTTTATTTGCCTATTTTTTGGAGACATTAATTTCACATTTTTTAAATTTTCAGGTAACTTGGGTTTTTACTCCTGTAACAACTGAAATAACAAGTCTTGACACAGAGAATATAGATGAAATTTTAAGTAAGTACATCAATATTTTAAAAGTATATTTTCTTCTCTGTGAAGAGTTTATATAAAAAAACAACAAAATCTCAGTTACTTAGAATAGTTGAAACTCTGGCATTCTAATTCCATGGCTTATTGAATTTTTTTTTTTTTAAATAAAACACTTTTGCCTTTTAGTTTTAGTAAAATTTCTTTAAAAGTGTAAGTCTTCTTTCTTGTGTTACAAGTAATGCTTTTAGTCTTTTTTATTTCTTTGTCTTGATGTAGATGCCATTCTTAACAAAGTATTTCGCTGAAACTGTTTAGAGGCTTGTAGTTCTCACCATGCAGCACTACATGTTAATGTCTTTAGGACACAGCATAGATTTTTTTTTTTAATAAGTTACCTATTCTGATCTCTTACAGTGTCATGGGTTAAGTTCAATAAAGGTTTTATTTAATGCGTTGGTTTTTGACATTGTGATTATGGATAAAATTAACTTGAGAGAAACCATTTCTGATTTTTAAGAATAATAAAGGGAAGGTGAAGATATGGTTAATAGAGGATCACAATTTAGGGGCTTTAAGAAAATGTGCAATTAAACATCCAAAACACACAAAATCTAATGAATTAGTGGTGAAAGGGATTAAAACATTCATTGAGCATCATACATTGTTTTGTGTTCCTAGAACTTTAAATGATAAAAAAGTCTATTTCCATATTCTGGGATCTAAAGAGCAGTAGTTCTATAAACTTACCAGGTTTCAGAATCACCTGGAGGGTTTATTAACATCTGTACTGCTCTGATGACCCCAATTTCTGTTAGAAACTGCTAGACCCATCCAAATTTGCATTTCTGTAAGTTGCTAAGTGATGATGGTGTTTCTGATTCAGGAACTACAGTTTGTGAACCACAGCTTTAGATTGAATAGACAAGTGGATAAAACGCGCTTTATGGTAAAAAGGGAAAGGAAATTGAAACTCATGTTTCATTCTCACACCTTTGGTCTTCCAAATTCTGGAATACCTTTGTGTTTTAATTTTGTTACTGTTTGGGGAATTTAAATTTCTCTAATTAGGTTTAGGCAAAGGAAACAGTGCTATATCTTTCTCATGTCTTTACATCCTGATATGCAAATGGTAGTAAGTTATTTTTACAACAGTGAGTAACTGTTCAATGGATAGGAACCACAAAAATGTACCCCTTGTGCAACATTGTTAATTATTATAGGTCACTTGTTGCTACTAGATGGGACATCTGAAATTTAGAAATAGCTTAGTTATACAGGTCTCTTGTGAAATAGGATTTTACTTACAGAACTAGTTCTCAGTAATTCTTGAATATAGATAATCAACAAATGGCTCATTAGAATCCAGATCATTCTGCTTTAGGAGAGTAGGCTAATCAGTAGCTAACTTGATTGATCTAGATTTGATTTCCTTTTTGTTTTATATTCATTTAAGATGCAATGAAAGTGGAGGGTAGAGGATATAGAGAAAAGGGGCAAATTATATCGAAGCCATCCATGACTGTGCATGAGTTTCTGGGTGAGAGAGAACTTAACTGTTAGTGTGGATTTTTAGTTGGCCTTTATAAAGGGGAAAGACCATAATGAAAATCGTATCTTTTTGTCAGAATTGTGTAGACACAAATAACTTTGGTTTTGTTTCTCAATTTCAGACAACGCTGATGTTGCTTTAGTAAATTTTTATGCAGACTGGTAAGTAATCTTGTTTTTATATTTTGTTTTGTTTTGTTACTGAAGGTGACTATTCCTGTGATAGAGAGTAACGAATAGGAAAACTTTCTTCTCTTTTTTTCAAGATAGGATTTCATTTACAAAATCAGTTAAGGCTCAGCCACATATAAATATCTTAATTTGGCAAGAATTTGTTTTAAGAGAGAAATATAACTGATTCCATTATGCCAAATCTTAAAAAGAGATAACATATGACAAAAACAGTAATGCAGTGTTCTGTGCTGACTGTGGAAAGAGGGCAGAGTCTAGAGATCAGAATTTAGGTGTGGTAAGTTTAGAAGAAAAAATATTGTTGATATTTTTCAGTTTATGCAACCTGCCACCCCTTGCAGGGAGCCTTTACTTAATATGAATCGGATCCTGCCTTCTATGTTTATGTGGTATCCTATAGACCACTGACCACTTCCTTTTTCTTACTAGAAATTGAATATCTGTAATCCAAAATGTTTGTGACCAGAAGTGTTGCAGATTTTAGATTTTTTAAAAAAATTTTAAGATATTAGCATAGACTTTCCCAGTTGAATGTCTCTTATCTGAAAATCCAAAGTGTGAAATACTCCATAATCTGAAACTGTTTGAGCATCACCTCTGATTTTGATTTTGAATTTTCAAATTGGAGATACTTAGCTTGCATGAGGTTTACTCTTATTTTATCTCTTTGTACCTTTGCAAACAGATTTTGATGGCAGAGGCTATGTCTTACTGGTATTCCCAGAATCTAGAACCAAGACATGATATATAGTACTTTAAAGAATGTGTTGTAAAAATAGGAAGCAGGAAGATTTAGCTAGAGAGAAGTTTGAAACACTGGCGTAATTTGCCTTTAAGGGCTTACTGCCTAGGCTACCACTGTCCTGCTTCGGGCTAGCTACAGTCCAGCAGTTTATCTAGATTTCTGCAGCAGTTTCCTCACTCATTCCTCATTTATGTCTTTTTCTATTTTGTTCTCTTTAATATAAGCCAGGGTTCTTTTCTACAGTGCAAATTAGATTAGTTTACACTCCATGTTAAACTTCTTACGTGGTTTTCCATTACTTTTTGGTTAAGTTTAAGCCCTTACTTTGGCCTAAAAGGCCCCTCATATTTTGGCTGCTTCCTATCTCCACAGCAGTGTCTCTTGCTTCTCTGCACTCCCGTAGTCTGCTTGTTATACAGAACTTTAAATTCTTGTGAAATTCTATATTCTTTCATCACTGAACTCATGATATTTCCTCTGCCTGGATAGATTACTCTCTGTTCTCACTCACTTTTTAAATTAGTTAAGTGTTAACATCTTTTAATAATTTAAGTGCCATTTTCTTCAGGCCATTATATCAGTATGCCTACTCCTACTCTCAAGTCAGATTAGGAATCTTTCTTATACACATTTCCCCATTTTACAATAACTTGACTTATGATTTTTTTTTTACTTTATTATGATACAAAAGTGATACACTTTCAGTAAAACCATACTTTGAATTTTGATCTTTTCCTGACCTGTTGGTACATGATACTGTACTCGATCTTCATAGTGGGCAGTGGTGACAAGCTGAAGCTCCCAGTCAGTTGTGTGATCATAAGGGTAAACAGCTGATATTCTACAGTTCCCTCCCTTTGTTGCTGAACTATGATGTTTGGTAGATAGGTATATTAGGTGCTTTTCAATTTAGGATAATTTTAGCTTATGATAGGTTTATTGGGATTTGACTCCATTTTAAGTTTGGGAATATGTGTAATTCCTATAACACCCCAGTCTTACCCAGTGGAAGCACTTTTGGCTGTGCTCTAGTTGATAATTCACTGCTTTGAGGAAATAGTTACCACAGCTATATTTTTTTCAACATTAATTGCTAAGCACTTTGCATACTACATGGCTAAGTACATATAAATATGCTGAATGAACGTATGTTTGATATAGATATTTAAAGAACTTTAGTAAAAAGTTGGAAATATACAGAAAAAATATCCTTTATAAAATGTATAACAAAGATAGCGTTTTCTTCTGGGTGCAGTGACGTACACCTCTAATCCCAGCAACTTGAGAGGCTGTGGCAGGAGGTTTGCAAGTTTGAGGCTAGGCTCAGCAACTTGGTTAAACCCTTAGCAACTTAATGAGGCTCTGTATGAAAACAAAAAATAAAAAGGACTGGAGATGTAGCTTAGTAGTAAAATGCCCCTTGGTTCAATTCCAAGTAAAAAAAAAAAAAGAAAAAGAAAAAAAATCCAAGGTAAATTAGGCCAGATATAATATTTGTTAAAAAATTTGGTAGAAGATTATCTAGGCAAGTCTACTTTAAAAATAAGAAAAGTGAGATTCAGAGGAGTAAAGTATTTCCCCAGGGTTACCTGATTAGATTGCAGCAGAGGAAAAACTAGAACGCAATTCTCTTGGCTGAAGAATTTTGTTTGCATTAAGGAAGAAAAATAGAACATACTACCAACCTTTTGCAAAAACTGAATTGGAGATGTGAACTAATTTCAATTACTTAGGAAAACATTCTACCTAAGGAATGCCTGAGCTGTTAATGAATTAGTATTCTTGTATTCAACTGAGAAAAGTGGGATAATTGACTGTAGGACATGGACATATTCTCTGTGGTCTCAAAACTAGACTCTGGATTCTCTCTGGAAGTAGTTCTCTCATAGAGCTACCTAAAAAATAACTCCTATGCCTCAGAGAATAATAAACCATAGTAGGTACTTAATAAAGCTGTTATGTGCCAGACTCATCTGTGTTGTTTTTAATGCTCAGAATTGCCCTGCAGGTAGGTATTATAATTTCCATTTTAGGTTGAGGAAGTTGAGGTTCAGAAAGGTCATACGGCTTAGTAAGTGGTGGAACTGGGATTTAACTCAGGTATGTCTAACTCCAAAGCTTATTTTCCCCCCAAGTAGAGCACAGTAGTAAGTGGCCCCTAAGTGTCTTTGCAGACATTTTCCTGTTTGGTTGATTTATTAAGGATTAATTTAAGCACTAGATAGGAGATTGGGATCAGATGATCTTATGGCTCTTTCAATAGATTGATTGCTTTTTTGATGTTACTTTCATAAATGTAATATTTCCATGTGGGTAGATGTGTATGAAGGTACAATAATATTGGAAATGAACTTTTATTTCACCTTCCCCTTTAGACTTTTAGTATTAAAACTGATGCAATTTTAAACATGAACCTGTGCTTAAATACTTGCTGGGCAGAAACTGGACAGTCCACAGAGAAGGAGCCCTGGACGTGAGTCTTTACTTTGCCCTTAAGCCAGAAGCCTGATCATTATTTCTTTACTAGGTCATATCCAAATTTCTTAAAAAACTAAATCAGTCCCTGGTGTTCTCTTCCCATTTCCCTCCACTTATCCTATTTTCAGCCAGTTGTAAGAACCCACAAACCTGGAGTCCTAGCCTCTCCGGTTCCTCCATTATATTAGCTTATTCATTTAACAGACATCTATTGAGTGCTTATTAGAATACGTAGTCCCATAAGACCCAGTCCATGATGTCCACAGACCCTTTCCACCTATCCCAGATGGGAGAGATTTAAGAATGCTAAAAGAGGAAAGAACCACTTGAAAGCAAGAGATTGAAGATACAGATCCTTGATATATTTTAGGACATCTCCTTAGGAAGTCAGGTGAGTAGGTTAGAAGAAATGTATACAAGAAGAAATAGGGAGGAGGTATAATATTTGCATCATTTCATATTCTATACAGTATTTTTATTGGATTATAGCTAATATATATGACATAATCACACAGAGATTAAAGAGTTCACAGGCTTCACTTAAGTAAATTTCTTGCTGTACAAGGGCTCTGGAAGCAGTAGTAGCTGTTGTAATTTGTTAACATAGCTTCAATTCCATATGAGAATGTCCATTCTAACCCAGTGATTGAATGTATTGTATACTGACTCTTCTGTTTCTTCTTAGTCCTTTTAATGACCTACAGCATGTATTTGTGAAACTGGTTGGCCTGATTAAGGAATAGTCAGAATTAGAAGTAAGAAGTTTTAGAATTTTATAGGCTTTGCCCCCCGCCCCCCCCCATTTTTAAAGTAACAAAAAGAAAGAAGAGGAAAAATGGACAGGAAGGCTTTGAGAAATTTAAAATATTTGCTTTGGGACTTGATACATTTAGTGTTTTTACAGATATACTAAATTCATAATAAGGGGTAAATCTTGAGGGGAAACGATTCATCAGATGCTATATATCCTCTAATACAACTTATTTATTGAATATACATGAATATACTAACTTGTCTCTGAGATTTGATAGGATAGCCAGGTGGATTAGAATAATATTTGCAATAAACTTTTGTAAGAGTTTGTACAGTAGTATAAAAATATGTTCATTATTTAAAGAAAGCAAATTTCTTTCTTAAATGCTCAAACCTGAGTTGTTATAAATCCTAGGAATATATCTTAGAGGGAATATTACAAACATCTCATGGCTTCTGTGAGAGATTCTTAGATTCTTAGCTGTGAGCTCCCTAATACTGGCAGTTATCTTAAGGTGAAAAAACTAAAAATCTTTTAATTATTCATAGAGTATTTGAATTGGAGTATAGTTTTTGAATTCAAAATTGCCTTCATCTCCACGGAATGATATTAGAACCTGTGATTAAATAAATATGATTGTCTAACAAAGTTATTTATTTTACATATACTAAATATCAGTAGGTAATAACCAAAGTAAGATTTTATTACTTCTGCTTTTCTCTAATTGGTGTGCTTATCTGTGTATAGGTGTCGTTTCAGCCAGATGTTGCATCCAATTTTTGAGGAAGCTTCTGATGTCATTAAGGAAGAATATCCACATAAAAATCAAGTAGTGTTTGCCAGAGTTGATTGTGATCAGCATTGTAAGTAATTCACGAGGAAGTCTGGAAAAAACAATTCTGTTCCTTCCTTTCTACATGCATACTTTTTTTTTCTTTTTTGAAATGCCATGCTTTAAGTGGAGAACAAACCAAAATGATTCTAGCAACCTTGGCTAAATTGCTAATATTTAATCTACATATACTATAAAAGTTTGCTTGATGTTATTTTTTAAAGATTTTGCTAAGATTGACTTTGAGGTATAATTAGTTGTTACTGATGATAATTTTAGTGAGAGTGTTAGTTAGACTTTCATAAAATTCCAATTTCTTGTATTTTGCTTGTCTGTGGAATACTTGGTATTCAATCGTAGTTTTATATATACATGACAGATTCTCTTCCTTGAACTGGCGAGCTAGCAGTAATGTTTCCTCCTGAGTGCTTCCATTACATTTGAACTTTCCTTTCTCCTAGTACCAAATTCATTATATTTGGTAGTTCTGGTTTATTGTGTTTTAGTTGTCTCATCAGCTGCACTTAACAGTTCTTCAAGGCAGGACTTTTTTTCTTGTTAGTCTTTTAAGTGGAGACTAAACCACTTACCTAATTTTTGTTTCTCAAGCATTTGAGTTTCTAGGAGATAGAGACTGCTTATTAAAAGCTTTTTACATTGAGTTATTGGCAAGTTGGCTAGAATACAGAGCTGTTTTTCTTTCTACAAGATTTTTTATCCTTTACATTTAATCTACTAACTAGAATTAGTGTGTGTGTAGGTATATGTATGTATACACACACACACACACACACACACACAAACTTTTTGTTTTAGTAATGAGGAAATGGAAATAAAGTGGCTTAACCGATGTTGCACAGCATGAAGTTATTCAAATTGGAATTAGAATAGTGAGCTCCTGACCAAATGCTGTCACAGACCAGTTTGCTTTTTTCTGTTCAACTCAATCAGCATTTTGAGAATTTATTGGTATAGTACTTGCTAGGCAGAAAAGCATTTTCTTTCTAACAGCAGGTTATTTCAGAGTCATATGCCATATTTTTGTTTGCTAAGATTCATAACTAGATAGAATGAAGGGAGCCATAAAAGATTGTTATCATCACACTGCTTTCTGAATCTTTCCCTACTCCCTTCCATTGACAGAGAACATTGTATGATGTAGGCTCTCCATTCAAACCTTTCTATTTGTGTAATTAATTAGACATTGTAAGTGCAAACAAGAACCCCTACTTATGCTGAATTTGAACTGAAATATCTGAATTTATGCTCTTAATCTTATAGTCATTGGGAAGAAAATTGAATTACTTTTGAAATAAATCTGATGTCATTACTCTAATATTTCTTTTAATTGGAGAAATAGTCATTGTTCACATTCTTTTCAGTTCACTA
Source organism: Marmota monax (assembly GCF_021218885.2). Taxonomy (NCBI): domain Eukaryota; kingdom Metazoa; phylum Chordata; class Mammalia; order Rodentia; family Sciuridae; genus Marmota; species Marmota monax. The sequence goes on from NW_026695243.1 coordinate 2,294,521, forward strand.
GAGAGGGTTACTAATGAACATTATATTTGAAGGATCATGTATGCTCTCTAAATATTTTTTCTTTTTGTGTAAAATTCTTCATGTTTTAAAAAATGATAGTAGAAAATCCTTATTGGCAATTTATCCTCATTTTCTACTTTCTCTATGAAGGTTATAAGACAGACTATACTTTTGTTAAACCTTTATATGTCATTTAATTATAGAGGCTTTGAACTGAAAAGAACTTTAAGAATTCTATGGTTTAAAGAGAAAAGCATGTTAGTTAAATTGTTCTTTGATAGAGTTTTTTTTTAGGAGAGATTTATTGAGGTATAATTGACATATAAATGCACATGTTTAAAGGATACAATTTTTTATATATATATGTAAATTTTTTTTAAAAAAATTTTTGTGGTACTGGGATTTAACCCAGAGGTGCTCTGCCCACTGAACTACATGGTGAAGTGTCATTTAAGTCTTGCATATTTTAATTGAATTGTTTATTTTCTTACTGACTTTGAGAGCTCTTTATAATACTATGATATTATTTCTTTTTTAATGTGCAATTTGCAAAATTATCTCCCATTCTACTCTCTTGAGAGTGTCTTTTTAAAAATTACGGTGAACTACATATAACATAAAATTTACAGTCTTAACCATATTTAATTATACAGCTTCAGTATTGTTAAGGATATTTATATTGTTCTGTAACCAGTCTTCAGGCTTTTATCCATCTCAAGAACTGAAACACTATGCTCACTAAACAGTATCTTCTCATTTCTCCTCCATGTCCCTTGGAAACCACCATTCTGTTTTCTGTTTCTATGAATTTGACTTCTCTAGATGCCCCCACATAAGTGGAATTGTGCAGTATTTATTTTTGTGACTAGCTTATTTCGTTTAGTATAATGTCCACAAAGTTCATCTGTGTTGTAGCACGTCTTAGAATTTCCTTTCTTTTTAAAACTGAATAATATTCCATTGTATAAATACAGTAATCCCCTCTTATCTATGGAGAATATGTCCTATAACCCTCAGTGGATACCTGCAACTGCATACCATACTGAACCCAGTGTGTGCTATGTTTTTCTTATACATGCATTTTTAAGATAAAGTTTACTTTATAAATTAGGCACAGTAAGAGATTAACAAAAATAGTGAATAATAAAATAGAACAATTTTAACAACATACTGTAATAAAAGTTATGTGAATATGGTTTCCTTCTCAAATATCTTCTTGTACTTTTATCTTTTTACCTAAAGGAAACATTTTGTTTGTTTTTAATTAATTTATATTCTTTATTCTAAAAATTTTAGTTATACATGAGAGTAGAATGTATTTTGACATATCATACATACATGGAGTATAATTTCCCACTCTTGTGGTTGTATATGATGTGGAGTTACACTAACGTGTTTTTGTATATGAACATAGGAAAGTTATGTCCGATTCATTCTGTCTTTTCTGTTCTCATACTCCCCCCCCCAAAATTGGTGAACCTCCACTCCTCCTCTGACCTTACCCCACCCCCAGCCTATTGTGAGTCAGCATCTGCATATCAGAAAACATTTGGCTTTTGATTTTTTGGTATTAGCTTATTTCACTTAGTATGATAGCCTCCAGTTCCATCCATTTACAAGAAAATGCCATAATCTCATTGTTCTTTATGTCTGAGTAATATTCCATTGTGTGGATGTGCATATTTTCTGTATCCATCTATTGAAGGGCATCTTTGTTGATTTCATAACTTAGCTATTGTGAATTGAGCTGCTATGAACATTGATGTGGCCATGCCATTATAGTATGCTGATTTAAGTCCTTTAGGTCAAGTGGTGGTTCCTTTCCAGGTTTTCTGAGGAATCTCCCTACTGCTTTCCAGAGTGGTTGCACCAATTTGCAATTTCACCAGCAATGTATGAGTGTACTCAAGGAAACATTTTATGACTATTTTTGACATATTGAAGTTGCCAGAATCACTACTTAGCATGGGGCCATTAAGATAAATAATGGTTACTTAAGCATAATGACCCTTGTAGTGACCACTACAGTCCATAGGATAACCAGTATAGCTAATAAGTGACTAAAAGGTAGGTAGCATATCAGTGTGAATATGCTGGACTAAGGAATGTATGTCCAGGCTGGGTGGACCAGGACATTGTAAGCTTTCATCATGTCCCTCAGAATGGTGTGAAATGTAAAACTTATGAACTGTATATTTCTGGAATTTTTCACTTAATATTTTTGGGCTATTGTTGATGTGGATGACTGAAAATGTGGAATATAAACTGCAGATAAAGGGGGACTACTGTAAATCATATTTTGTTTGTCATCTGTTGATGGACACTGGGTTATTTTCATTTCTTGGCTATTGTGAATAATGCTGCTAAGAAACATGGGTATACAAATAAATATCTTTTTGAGAGCTTGCTTTCAGTTCTTTTGGATATATATACCCAGGCATGGTATTGCTGAAACATATGTTATTTCTGTTTTTAATATTTTGAAGAACTGACATACCGGTTTGCATGATAATAGTAATGGTTCAAATGTAAGCCAGTTTACATTTCTTTTGTACTGATTTCTCCACATCTTTGCTAACACTTTTTTTTTAATAGTAGCTGTTTTAATGGGTATGAGGTAATTGTGGTTTTGTTTTATATTTCCCTGATAATTAGTGATGTTGCTCTTCCTATGGTTTTCAGTCATTTGTATATCTTCCTCCGAGAGATGTTTATTCAAATGTTTTGCTCATTTTTAAATTAGGTTTTTTGTTTTGTTTTTGTTGCTGATTTTGATTTCTTTGTGGATTCTTATTACATGTATGATTTGCAAATATTTCCTGCCATCTCAGGTTGCCTTTTCACTTTGTTGTATATTTTGATGCATAAAGATTTCAAATCTAGTATAGTCCAGCTTATCTATTTTTACATTTGTTGTTCATGCTTTTAGGTGTCAATATTCAAGAAGTCATGGAGGGGCTAGGGATATAGCTCAGTTGGTAGAGTGCTTACCTCGCATGCATAAGGCCCTGGGTTCAATACCCAGCACCAAAAAAAAAAAAAAAAAAGTATATGTGTCATGTGTGCTGAAAGAGAAATATATCCATATGTGATAAAGTATTGAACCCAGGTAAAGATATATGCAGGTGTTCATTATATTACTTTTTCATCTTTTCTGTAAGTATGAAGTTTTTCAAACTTTCAGATTTAAAAAGTTGGTATTAAAAAAAATCACTGAACCTGTGGTTTTTCATTTACTAACAAATCAGTTAGGAATGCCTTATTGCTGTAGTTTTTGAGGAAATGTGTTTGGACATCCACAGTGTACAGGTGTATCATGATTATTATTAATTGTAATTTCTGTTTATTTTCACTATGATAAATGACTTTCAAAACAATCAGTGAATTTAAAAGGAGTTTTTGTGAATAGATTTTTACTGGCATGGTGTTTGAGGCCATTTCATTGGTCATTGGTCATGAAGCTAAGTGCCATTTTCATCTCTTCTTGCCTACAGATGTTAGGAAATGTAGATGGGCTTTTTGTGAATTTTCTCACATTATAAAGATGAATAATTCTCCCATTATCAAGTAGACACATCAATAGGTAAAATAAGGAAAACTAGCTTATACTATCAATAGATACCCAAGGACTTAACAAAGTACATTTTCTTAAAAGAAATTAATGTGACAAAATGCATGAATCAAGCCTTGCTTGCATATGATTTTTTAATCTCTTATAGCTGTTTATTACTTAATTAATGCCCCTTATCATTGAGATGCGATATGTTTAAATTTAGTTTTGAAATCTATCTGAGCCAGAAACCTTTATATTGTCCTGTTTTGTGAAACTGTTGTATATGTTATATTACAAATTTCTTTGTCAGTCCACTTTAAGAATTGAAGATGAGGTGAAGATCACGAAGTCAAGAAACAGACAATAGAATTAATTATAGGACAATATAAAAACATAATGACACTAATTTTCAGAAAGCATTTCAAATGAGTGTTTTCAAAGTAGTCCCTTTGGGAGGGAATACACCTACTCATTCCTTGGATCGTTTTGGGAAATCTTTAAGGAGTTGCCCTTTTTGCCTATTTTCTGGTCTCATCAGGAAAATGCATTGCAGTTTATATAGGTGGGAAACCTTCCTTTGGTTTGCTGCTTGCATTTTTATCTATCTCCTTCTCTTCCGCTTACCAGCATCCTGTGAAGCTTACTGCCCTGCCTTTACCTCACTTCTATATATGCCTTTCTAGAACTTTCTTGGGATTTTCTTTGTTGAAAGTTTCAGCTCAATGGGATGAGAACTTCAGAACAGGAGAAAGAAAAGAAAGCAAAAGTGGATATTACAGGCTAATTCTACCCTATAGCCTCTTCTATTTCTGTGTATGAACTGAATTTGACAGCTTTGCTTATCTCCCCTTCACCCCCAAAATAATAGAGTTGGGAACTGTAGTAGATAATTTTGAACTTCTTCTGAGGCTTGATTTTTATCAGGAAGCTTACAGCTATCTAAGCTGAAGTGTATTTTTTTGAAATCCTGGTGTAGAGTTTGTTGTTTACCTCTGAAAACCCCTAAATTCTCTATTTGCTGTATTTAATGTAGGGAACAGACAAGGTATGAGGAGAACAAGAATAGAAAATGGTGGCAGGGGGGAAATCAGGGCAACTCGAAAAGAGACAGAACATTGAGGCCCAGGAACCACATCTTATTCCTGTGCTGGCAGCTGAACAGATATCCCTCCTTGTTTTGCAGAGGAGTGGAGTGCTAGCGTTCATTTTGTCATAGATCTGACAGTTGTTCACTTAGTGTCTCCCATGTGGAGGGCCCATAAAAGGAAAATACATATCTAGAGAAGATCTATTTTATTGTTGATACTTTATATAGGGTGATAAGAAATTATCTGAGCTTTCTTATTTTGCACTGAGGGACTCTAAACTGATACATGTTTTTGGTATGATTGTATATTAAGAGTTTTCAGAATCTCATTTAAGGTTCTAGCCTATGGAAACAATTTGAATTAATATTAGCAGTAGCAGTATTAATTTATTAATCATAATAATAATGATAAAATGTAAGTTTTATAAGATTAGGGACCTTATCTTTTTATTCCCTGATCCTAGCCTTGAATTGGTACTTAGCAAATAGTAGGTGTTTAGCTATAGTTGTTGTAAAGATGGATGGGTAAATGAATAGCAAATGGTAACTAGAATTTATGAACTGTTACTTTTGCAGATACAGCATTAAATGGTTTAAGTAGATCAATTCATTATCTCCCAACAACACAATAAAATATTTTCTGCTGTATTTTGCCAAATCTAGTTCATCATTGACCATAAGGCATAATTTTATCTCCAGCTGCAGAAATGGAGAAAAACTGAACTCTATCACAATGCTTTCTTTCATTTAAAAAAAATTATACCTATCATTAGAACTGTTTTAGATTCATTTAGATGTAGTTTTAAAAATTGTATCATTAATGTGTTTACCTTTAAAGGAAAATAACTTTGTTTAAGGAATTCTGAAACAACTTCACATTCAGAGTCTGACTATTGTGCAACATTTTCCAACTGAGTCAGTTTTTATGTTTGTCCCCACAATGTTGACTCTGTACCATTAAAAGTGTTGGTAATACTCTTGATTAAAGATTCTTATTCTCCTTTTTCTAGGAATTTTTTTCCAAGTTGCTGAAACCTATTTTGCAAGGATTAATGCTAGAAACTTATTTTTTTCTCTATTGAAACATCACTACGAGTTAAGTAGCTGTCAGCCAAAGTCAACAAAATACAAACCAAAATGTGAATAATGGTTTTCCTCAGTGGTGGTTGGATTACAAATGATTCTTGTTTTCTTCTTTATAATTGCTCATTTTCCACAATTTCTTCACACACACATACATGCACATGTATGCATGCATGTGTACGTACACATACTTAAAATATGCTCTTGCTTCAACTGTGGAACCTGATCATATTTCATCTTCTGTAATCTTTGGGGAGTTTAGAAATAGAGTTCATCACTCTGATGGTAATGCTGCCTTGCATCCAGAAGATCCCATCAGTCTGCCCCTAGTGGGACCAGGTTGTCTGCTGACCTCCAGTGGTTAGAGGCTGTATGGCACTAAACAAGAGATGTTTTTAACGTTACCTTTTTTTTTTGTTAGGGCAGGACTTTCAGACTCCCAACAGCATTTTTAAGAAAGAACTTTGTAATTGTCCTTGAATTAGGACATTCTCCCATATAGTAAGTTAACTCTTACCTGTCTTCCAATGAAACTTGAGCCTTTCTTTTTGGAAATGGAGACGCTTTTATAAAAACTGCACATAAATCTATATTAAGGCAAAATATAAAATGAAGAGTGCATGTACATTGAACAGTTAAGCCTGAATTCTGAGTAAGCTTCTAGGCTTGCTTTTAATTTTTATATTTAGGATTATACTTCTGTTTTTGTGTGGGTTTTTGTTTGTTTTAGAGGTGTATGGTTTGGAATAGAAAAAGTTCCATAGGCAGCAGTGGTCCTTGTCCTAGAAACAGGAGAAGAAGACCTTCCTGTTGAACTCATCTGGCTCTTTGTACTGAGTGCCATGGATAATCGTTGCAGATGAAGAGCTTGAGGCAGTTTCCACATTTGTAACCCTACTAGGCATTGGTGAGGCAGGCAGAAAGGACCCATCAAGGAAAAGGAAGTGGTCATTGAAGCAAAAGTACATGCTAATTTTCCAATCAGGGAACTGTTAACCTTCTGAAATTTATAATTCCTCTGACATCCATTTTAACATTTGATCTACCCAATTTATTAAAAAAAAACTCTATTATACCCCTTAAGTAATTTTTTGTTATATTGTCAAAGTGTCACATCGTAATTATCTTAAAATCACTTTTGTCCAAAGCCTGTAAAAAGTCAACTTTATGTCTGATTATTGATCAATGTAATTTTAAGGTTTTTGTTCCTAAAGAATTGAAAACCACCACATTATGCAGTATACCTGCTGTATTTAATCTTCTTTGCTCCACAACCATAATTTTAAGGCAACCTAAATGTTGTAATGTTTCAATTTGTAAACAGACTCATTATTTCTTCCAGGATCATTGTGGTAGTTTTCTTGTTAGTAGTCTCTTGGTTCTTTGTTACTACCAGGTGAATTTTTGGAAGCCAACACTGTACTTTTATTGCTGTATATCACAAACAGGATAAAATTCAGATTTGATGATTATCTCTTTTTTATTTTTATTCTACTTCTGATTTGTGCATATTTGTTTTTAGCATACTACTTTCTCATTATGTTCACTAATTCACCAAGTTTAGAAAGTTTAAAGTGTCATATTGTCTCTGGCAGTGCCTCTTGTTGTCCATTTTCACACTGATCTTTATGCCATAAATGGAAAACAGATATTTCCTGTTACACTACTTTCCTTCTAAGTCCTTTCTTTCTTTTTTTAAAAAAGTGTGTTCTTTTTAGATACACATGACAGTAGAGTGTCTTTTGACATTATACACACATGGAGTGTAGCTCCCCATTATTGTGGTTGTACATGACGTGGAGTTACACTAGTTGTGTATTCATATATGAACATAGGAGAGTTGTGTCTGATTCATTCTACTGTCTTTCCCATTCCCATCCCTTCTCTCTTCTCTTCATTCCCCTTTGTCTAATCCAGTGAACTTCTGCCCTCCCTCCCACACTCATTGTGTTTAGCATCCACATATGAGAGAGCTTCTGAGTCCTTTCTGTCAAATCTTTTGGGGATTAAAAAAATTCTTGGCTTCTTATTGGCAAATTAGGCAAATTAGCCAGCTCAGCTAGTTTAGCCTTATTTATTTTGAATATGGACCTAAATCGGACGTAGTACTATTTTACATTCATAGGTCTTATATTATTAAATTTTAGGTTCTTAAATTACTATTATTTTTGCCAATATGAAAGACAAGTGTCATTTGGTAATTTAATTTGTAACTTCCTGATTGCAGCTGAGTATGTTTTTGTGTTTATTGGCCATTTGTGTTTCATAAATTAAAAATATATATTCAGTCTGCTTATCCTTTTTGAGAGAGGTGGGTTGTTTCAAAGAGGAGAGTGAATTATACCCGCTTTGTATTCTACTTTTATTGATGTCTTAAGGAAGTTTCTAGAGAGTTCCACCCATGTATTACCGCTTTACTTTTGACTGATAGTAGGATTGCATCAGATTTCTAAGTCCCTACTGCACATGAGTTTACCCACAGATACCCAGGCAAAACACACAGGGAGGTTGCTATTATAATGACTAAAATAACATGCTAAAGATCTAAAAGTAACACTGACTAGTTCTAATTGGAACTTGTTTTTACAGATTTTATGGTTGATGGGTTTTGCTTTCAATTATCCTTTATCCCTAAGTCTTAGAATTTTTGTCTGTGTAAAGGTTACAAAGGTCCCTTTCAGGGTAATTTCTGTTTTTCTTACTGGGGAGAAGTGTTTGGATGTACATTCCTCAGTCCTGAGAGCATAGTCCAGAGGATAACAGGTTGTAAAGAAATGTAACATCCTATTGACTATTGCCAGAGCAGGATCAGAATGGCCTTAGGGAAATTGCTTTTGTTGTTTGTTGTTAGGGAAATTGCTTTTTTGTTGTTGTTGTTGTTTGTTTTGTTTATAAAGAAAGCAAGTGGTCCAGTTTATAGAATTATTCTTTAACTTCATGTTCCCACTGATCATGTCTGTGAGCAATCACCATGTTAACTTCAAAAAACTAGTTGGGAAGTGTTCCCTCTTTGTATCTTTTCTGGAATAGTTGTATAAACTTGGCATTATTGACTCCTTACATGTTTAGCAGAATCTGGTCGTTAGTAAAGGTGTCTAGGAATGGAGTTTAATGGAAGATTTGAATTACAAATTCAGTTTCTTTAATAATTTTAGGACCATTTATGTTTTCAATTTCTTCTAGTGTCAATTTTGGTAAGTTGTATTTTCATGGAAAATTCTCCATTTTATTTACATTTTTATACTTGCCATTAAGTCTTTGATAATAGCCATCAAGGGAAAATGCTTAGAAGTGTATTTTTGAAGGAGAAAAATACATTGAAAATTTATGCAGCGGGGTGTGGTGGCACATGTCTGTAATCCCAGCAATTTAGTAAACTAAGGCAGAAGGATCACAAGTTTGAGGATAGCCTCAGCAACTTCCTGCGGTCTTAAGCAACTTATTGAGACCCTGTCTCAAAATAAAAAAGGGCGGTCATTTGGCTGGGGTCAATCCCAGTACCAAGAAGGAAAAAAAAAAGTTTATGCTATAAAATATAGCTTAATGGTAGAGCACTTGCCTAACATGTGCAAAGCCCTGGGTTCTAGTTCCAGTACCACCTGAATGAATGAATGAATATTTTAAAAATTTTATTTTATAGATAGGGTGTTATTTAATCACTTTAGTTTTATTTAAAACTTTAACAGATAACATTGTATGTTTTTATTGTGTACAGCATGTTTTGAAGTCTATAATTCTTGAATGGTTAAATCAAGTTAACAAATGTAGTACTGCCCACAGTTGTCAATTTTGTGTTAAGAACACATAATACCACCCTACCCTTTATACATTTTCAAGAATTCTGTGTACATAGTTAATTGTAGTCACCTTACTATATCTAAATATTTTGAAGTTTGTTTCTCCTAACTGTAATTATGTATCCCTTGACTGATATCTCCCCATTCTTCATTCCCCCCTAACCACTGTGGCCTTTGGTAATTACCATATACTCTCTATTTCTAAGAGATCATCTTTTTAAATCTCACATGAGTGAAATCATGTAGTATTTGTCTTTCTATGCTGGGTTTATTCCACATAATGCCCTCCAGTTTTATTCATGTTATAACAAATGTCAGGATTTCATTTTTCTTTCAGTAGTTGAATAGTATTCAGTTGTATATTGTATACCACATTTTCTTTTTCCATTTATCTAATGATGACACTTAGACTGAAAAGCTACTACATAATAAAGGAAATAATCTACAGCAACAACCTATAGAATGGGAGAAAACCTTTGCAAATTATAAATTTAACAGGGGTCAATATCCACAGTATATAAGGACTTCAAACAATTATATAGCAAAAATACAAATAACTCAATTTAAAAATGGACAGAAGACCTGAATAGACATTTGTCAAAAGAAAATACACAAATATACAATTGTCTTAACTATTGTGAATAGCACTGCCATAAACATTGAAGTATGGATCTCTTTGACATCATACTGACTTTATATCCCATGGGTATATACCTAGCAGTGGGATTGCTGTATCATATGATAATCTTTAGAGGAACCTCCACACTGTTTTTCATTATGATTCTACTAATATACATTCCCACGAAGTGAGAAAGAGTTCCCTTTTCTTTACATCCTTGCCAATACTTATTCTTTATCTTTTTAATAATAATCATTCTAATTGGAGCACAGTGATATTGTGTGTGTGTGTGTGTGTGTGTGTGCGCGCGCGCGCTTGCTTCTTCCTTGTTAATTTTTGTGGTGCTAGGGATCATACCTAGGGCCTTGTATGCGTTAGGCAAGCCCTATGCCACTGAGCTACATCCCCTACCCCTCATTGTGGTTTTGATTTCTATTTTCCTGTTGATTAGTGTTGTTGAACATTTTTCATATGCCTGTTGGCCATTTGTATATTTTCTTTGGAGAAACGTCTATTCAGGTCTTCTGTCCATTTTTAAATTGAGGTTTTTTTTGTATTTTTACTATATAGTTGTTTGAAGTCCTTATACACTGTGGGTATGACCCCTGTTAAGTTTATAATTTGCAAATATTTTCTCCCATTCTATAGGTTGTTGCTGTAGATTATTTCCTTTATTGTGTAGGAGCTTTTTAGTTTGAAGTAATCCCTTTTGTCAATTTTTGCTTCTGTTGTCTGTGCTTTTAAAGATTTATTTCCAATATCCTTGCTCAGACCAATGTCATAGAGCATTTCCTCAGTTTTGTATTTTTCCTTTATACTGAAGATCTTAATTTTTATGGCATTAGCATAATTGTTTATTTGCTTTATCTGTAACTTGTGTATATGTTAAGTTTCAAAATATTGTCAATATTAAATTTAAAAAAAATATTTTTTGTCTTAATATTAAATATATCCAAAATTCTAAAGTCAAAACTGTAAAACCAAAGTATAGAGAGAAAATCTAAATTTCTTCTCATTTTCTCCTGGTATTTTTTGGAGGTTGGGGGGAACAAATGTATAATCAAGTATGTGTATATGAGTGTATGTATATATATAATCTCCATGTATATATGTGTTTATTTATATTTCTTTTCCTAGTTTGTTTTCCATATTTCTTACACAAAATATCTTTACATAGTCTTTGTACCTGGCTTTTTTTTTTACTTAATAGTGTATCTTAAATGTTGCATTTGACAACATTCAGAGATCTTTTTTGTTCCTTTTTTTTGACAGCCTAGTACTTTGTTATTTGGGTATATCATAACTTTATTCAACCAGTTTCCTTTCCTATTGATGGAGATGTGAGGAAATAATAACTTTTTAAAATTATTTTTTAAATTTATATATGACAGCAGAATGCATTATAATTCTTATTACACATATAGAGCACAATTTTTCATATCTCTGGTTGTATACAAAGTATATTCACACCAATTTGTGTCTTCATACATGTACTTTGGATAATAATGTCCATCACATTCCACCATCATTTCTAACCCCATGCCCCCTCCCTTTCCCTTTCACCCCTCTGTCCTATCTAGAGTTATCTATTCCTCCCATGCTCCCTCTTCTTATCCCACTATGAATCAGCCTCCTTATATCAGAGAAAACATTCAGCATTTGTTTTTTTGGGATTGGTTAACGTCACTTAGCATTATCTTCTCTAACTCCATCCATTTACCTGAGTAATATTCCATTGTGTATATATGCCACATTTTTTAATCCATTCATCTATTGAAGGGCATCTAGGTTGGCTCCACAGTTTAGCTATTATGAATTGTGCTGCTATAAACATTGATGTGACTGTGTCCCTATAGTATGCTGTTTTTAAGTCCTTTGTGTATAGACCGAGGAGAGGGATAGCTGTGTCAAATGATGTTTCCATTCCCAATTTTCCAAGAAATCTCCATACTGCTTTTCATATTGGCTGCACCAACTTGCAGTCCCACCAGCAGTGTATGAGTGTACCTTTTTCCCCTCATCCTCACCAACACTTATTGTTGTTTGTCTTCATAATAGCTGCCATTCTGACTGGAGTGAGAGGGAATCTTAGTTTTGATTTGCATTTCTCTAATTGCTAGCAATGTTGAATTTTTTTCATATATTTGTTGATTGATTGTATATCATCTTCTGAAAAGTGTCTATTCAGGTCCATGGCCCATTTATTGATTGGATTTTTTTTGGATGTTTAGCTTTTTGAGTTCTTTATATACCCTTGTGATTAGTGCTCTATCTGATATGTGAGGGGTAAAGATTTGCTCCCAAAATGTAGGCTCTCTATCCACCTCACAGATGGTTTCTTTTGCTGAGAAGAAACTTTTTAGTTTGAGTCCATTCCATTTATTGATTCTTTTTATATTTTTTAGTTTTCGGCGGACACAGCATCTTTGTTTGTATGTGGTGCTGAGGATCAAACCCGGGCCGCACACATGCCAGGCGAGCGCGCTACCGCTTGAACCACATCCCCAGCCCCCATTTATTGATTCTTGTTTTTAATTCTTTCGCCAAAAGAGTCTTATTAAGGAAGTTGGGGCTAATCCCACATGATGGAGATTAGGGCCTACTTTTTCTTTGGAAATAGTAACTTTTAAAAAGATATTTTCCATTCTGGAGACCAGAACATTGTTGCATGGATTAGGACAAGTATTTAACCTAATATTAACAGCATATTAATTTTAAACTTTTTTATTTCTATATCCCTGTAAACATTTATTTTGTAATATGGTATGCATCAATGTGTAGTGTGCTGGGAACTGAATATATTTTTTAATTGGGGAGATAAATTATTATTAAATTATTTTAAAATGATTTCTCCAGGTGGTTTTAGTAAGGTAAGCCCCAAACTTGTGGCCTTTTCATTATACAGATGCCTTTGTGTAACTTAAAAGACCTCTATTTCTAATGGTATTATTTTCACCCTTCAGTGTATAGTTCAATTTAATCTCATTAATTTTTCACTCAGGTAATAGGACTCATCATCTTTATAACACCTCAAAGACATTCATTCTCATTATAATTTTTTCAGGTTTATAGATGATAGATCTATTGTTATTATAGATCTGTATTACCTCATTTAATCCTTAAAACAACTTTATGTGATAAAAATTATTATGCTTATATCATATGTTAAAAATGAGAGCATAGAGAGTTTATGAAATTTAAGTTCTCATATCCAGTAAGTGGAAAATTTGAGATTTAACCAGGTAGTATGAGTCCAGAACCTGGTCTCTTAATCAGTATAAACAAAAGTCATGATTATTATTTTTTTCCCTTTCTCAGAATGACATGAACCAAAAAGATCTTGTTTAAGTAATTGTAAGATATTTGACTGTTGAACTAATGGGCTCACCCTGACCAAGTAAGAGGTAATGTTAATTTTGTTGTTGTTGTTGTTGTTCTTTTAGCTGATATAGCCCAGAGATATAGGATAAGCAAATACCCAACCCTCAAATTGTTTCGTAATGGGATGATGATGAAGAGAGAATACAGGGGTCAACGATCAGTGAAAGCACTTGCAGATTACATCAGGCAACAAAAAAGTGACCCCATTCAAGAAATTCAGGACTTAGCAGAAATCACCACTCTTGATGTAAGTTAACTTTTGCTAGATCAAATGACATTTCCTGTTTAGTTGATGTAAACAAATTCTAATGCAAACAAAGGATCTGGACATTCTCTTATATTCATTGCAATGGATTTGAAAAGTACATACTTATTGGGTTGAATTTTTCTTGAGTTAATTATCAAGAAAAGTGCTAATGTTTTACTGAACTTATAGATAAAGTATATAGCATACAGTAAAATTGCTCTAATTTGAATTAATTGCGAGCAATGTGATAGAAGTTAAAGTCAAATATACATAGCCAAAGTTACCATATTTTTTGTAGTGGAAACTTTCAGGTCTCTACTGCTTTAATTACTTCTTTGTCAGGTCTCTCTGTAAGTTTTAGTGTCTTCTAGAATAGGCCCCACTTAGTACACTTAGCAAAACCCTTTCTTTGTACACTAAGTAGTGTTTTTAAAATAGTATACAACAAACAGAAGAAAAACAACAAAGTTTGGACTTTGTTACAGTCACTGATTGTCACTACCAACTTTGAAATTTGATTTTATTCTACCTACAAACTAATAAATTAGTTGCCATTTCATGGATGCTGTCAGAAGACTGAAGACTTTTGGGTCAGAGACAAAGGACTTTATTATTCACATCAAAGCAAACAGTGTGAGCATGTTTGTATTTTCCTTTTCCCCAAATCCTATGGAGGTAGCACAAAAGGCCTAGATAAATAGCTGCACATGTAGTGGGTTACATTACAAGAGGGAAACTCACTGTTTCAAAGCAAGCTTTTTGTAATTCTGCTTTTTGTCTAGGATGAAGTCATTACTTCATACTCAGTGAAGCTCCCTGCAAGCACAGCCCTGAGAAATGTCCTGGGTATAGAGTGATTAGAATCTTTAATTGTGACACATACAGTAAAATGTTTAAAGAGTTTGAAAGACCTGTGGAGGAGTATCTATCAACAGTCACAAGTTATGAGTTGTTGTGCTGTTTTAACAGATTTTAGAATTATATAATTTTGGAAAAGAATGTCACTGATAAAATAGTTATATTTCTTGAAAATTTAAAACAAAATGCTGCTAGGCATGATGGCTTATTCTTATAAACCAAATAATTCAGGAGATTGGGCAGAAGGATCACAAGTTTGAAGCCAGCCTCGGCAACTAAGCACAACCCTTTCTCAAAATAAAAAAGGGATGGGGATGTAACTCAGTGGTAAAGTATCCTTGGGTTCAATCCTCATTACTACTAAAATAAATAAATAAACAACAAAAGATAAAATGCTAGACAGAAATGTTTGTAGTTGTTTTTTATTGTAATTAAGATTGTTTAAAGCCCAATGTGATCTTTAAAAATTTTGGATTGGGTGTTAAAAGGTAAAATATACATTTATGGTTTATACTTCAGTTGAGACAGCTGGAGCTGTTTGGTTATCAGAATCATGGGTAAATGAAATAGCATGCTCAAGGAACTATAGTTTTTGCAAAATAATTAGATACCTTTTTTTTACAGCGCAGCAAAAGAAATATCATTGGATATTTTGAGCAAAAGGATTCAGACAACTATAGAATTTTTGAAAGAGTAGCAAGTATTTTGCATGATGATTGTGCCTTCCTTTCTGCATTTGGGTAAGTATTTTAGTTGAGAGTATATTTAGTGGGTCAGCTTGGCTGCCATGTTAAGTTCTCATTATGTTTGGTCACTTTGGGAAGATGACATCTCCAAAGTTATCTTGGTCCTCTTAAGTTACTAATAGTCTTTGTATCTGTCTCTGAATTCTTTTTTAAGGGTTTAAAAGTCTGTTTATTCTTTTCTAATATAGTCTATTCACTTTGTGAGTAAGAGGAAAAGAATGAGCCAGTTAACAGTGAAGTAATTCTAGCTTTTATTCAGCTCATTTATTGCACCTACCCTATGGCAAAATGGCAGCATTATTGTTGACAAACATGGGGTTCATTGTCTTTGTTCATTTGTCTCTCTACCACCTTTTCTTGTCTTAGAGGAACAAATCTTTTTTTTCTTATTTTTTTATGCTGATGTTCAAAACCGGGCCTTTATACATGCTAAGAATATGCTAAACTACACCCCCAAGCTCAACAATTCTCCTTTCTAAGGCTAACCTGTTCACTGGTGTCCTTGTAACTATCCCTCTGGGGCTTTGATCATCAGTTGTCCTTGCTTTCTTGAGTTTTCACCCCGACTCTTCATGAACTGCTTTCCTTTTTTGAAAACATGCTTCTCTTTCCTGACCCATTACTTTTATCTCTCAAACTATGGTCTTATCTCTTTCTTTTTATTCCCACATTTTCCAAAGATCAGTGTATGCTGGTGAATAAAAACTTTGATTTCTTGAAAGCTGACTTTTACCTCCATCCCTCCATGAAACTTGTCTCTGCTCAGTTGCAAAATGACTGCTTAATCCACCAAATTCTGTGACCCTTTTTCAGTTTTAATCCCTTCCTTTTCTCCTTTTCTTTCTCTGCTGTGTCAACACCTTACATTGAATCCCTCTTAGTTGATTTTTACCTTTCTGATATTTCTGACTTATTTTCTTTTTTGTTCTTTTTCTTTCCAAATGAAATCGTGGTTCTCTCCTTGATCCTCTCTTCTTCTTGGTAGTTATCTCAGCCATCCTTTGACTTTAATACAGTTCTTTTTTATTGTTGGCCCATAACTGTTAAGCTCAATTATAGTAGCTATTGATTCTAGCTCAGTATATCTTCTTCATTTTCTGACTTTATCCTTTTCCTTGCTTTAATGCTTTTGTAGATTTTGTTTGTGTGTATGTTTTATTGTTAGTATTTTCCATGTTTTTTTAGAGATCACTGTAAGAGTGATCTTCACTGTACAGAGTATTCAGAGGGGAAACTCCCTTTACCCCAACCCTTTTAATATCACTGCTTTCCAGCTGTACAGGCCTCCTGGCTGTTTCTTAGATTCTGCAGGCTCACTTCTACCACAGAGCCTTTGCCCTTGCTGATCCTGTATCTCTCAGAGGTCCTTTCCTGATAACCATATGTAGAGAAGCATGTCAATTTATTTTTCTTCATAGCATTCTTTCTTAGCCACTCTTTTTAAAAAATATATGTACTCATTCAGACCATCTTTCCTCACCAAAATGTAAACTCTATGAGAGTGGGGATTTATAAGTTTTGTTTGCTGCTGTATATATCTAGTGCCACTATCATACTTTATACAAAGGAAGTGCATAATAAATAGTTATTGAATGAATGAATGAACTATGTTTGTTCTTTCTGTTCTTGCTGGTCATTAGTGTAGGTTAGCACCCTTTTCCCCATCTCCTAGACTACTTTAGTCAGAAACTAGAGATAAATTATTGTTTAATTAATCTTAAAATAATTAGGTGTTACCAATTGTCTTAGTAGTGTTTACTGTAGAATTCTCTCACCAAATATTTATCACATACATATTATGTGCCACATACTATACAAGACCCAGGAAACAGAATTGGACAGATTTTTAAAAATTACTTTGTTATGGAACTTTATTTTCATGATGTAGATTATTTTAATTCATCTGTTTTAGACCTATTTTTTAGAGTAAGGAGTAATAAATTTGTGATTGAATCTGACTTATAAACAAATAACATATATTTGTTTTATTAATGTTTAATTTAATTAATGTCCTTGATTCATAGTTAAAAAACAGTCTGGTGTCAGGACAGCTTTAGTGCTAAAACTTCCAATCTAAATTTATAAACTGCTAGCCATAAAAATAGCTAACTAAAAATTTCCTTTAAAAAGTCTGCCTCAGATTAAATTTTTCTTTTAAAATGTATACTTTTCTTGGTATTGCACGGTCTTAAGAGAAAGATGGTGGACAGGTATATATTTCAAGTCTTTATAGTTCATGCATTGCAAAATAACCAGCGTATTCTACTCCATTCAGGTGTCTTACTGCTAGGATTTTTCTTAAAATGTTATTACTGTTTTTCCCTTCCTGTTAGGGATGTTTCAAAACCAGAAAGATATAGTGGAGACAACATAATCTATAAACCACCAGGGGTAAGTTGCTATTTCTTTTTTTCTTTAATATTCTTTTTAGCTGTAGTTGGATATGATACCTTTATTTATTTATTTTTATGTGATGCTGAGGATTGTACCCAGTGCCTTATGTGCACTGGGTGTGTGCTCCGCCACTAAGCTACAACCCCAGCCCCATAAGTTGCTATTTCTTAGTGTGTAAATACATCTGTAGTATAACCTATAGTTTTATATTTTTGAATGTTTGTGGAATGTTTGTGGAATCATAGAAACTTAGAATAGAAAGGAACTTAGAAGCACTATCTTTTGCCAATCCAAATGTTTCAAAACTACAGAAGCCTAAAGTCACACAGGCATTTATTGACAGAACTAGGATTAGGGATACCCTGATCTCTTTGGCTCTTAGAGCCACATTCAAAATATGCTTCAGTGGTCCATGATTGTCACTCTTAGTTGGATTGTACTGGCCAAATTCCTAGATCTTCTAGGGCATAAATTAATCTGGCAAGAAGGAACAGCTAGGTTGTTCTAAGTCTTGGCTAAGAAATTTTAAGTGTATCTAAATGTAAAAGTAACTGTTTAGGCCCACAACTAAGAGGAAAGAATTACAGTTTGTGTTATTTCAAATCGACCCAAAGGTCTGTCATTGCAGTTTTTTTTTTTTTTTTTTTTTTTTTTAATAACATACATACAAATAGAAATCTGTGGCCATTTTTTCATTTTGATGATTTCATTTAGATGTTGCTTGCAGTATTTTGACATTGAAATTTAAAATTTTTATTTATTTGGACAATTTTTTTTGTTTGTTTCTGGCTTAGAAAACTTGTTTCCTCTTCTGAAGTCAAAACAGGAATTAGTGTTTTAGTTTATTTTCTGTTGATGTAACAAAATGCCTGAAGTTAGGTACTTTATAAAGAAAAGAAGTTTATTTAGCTTACAGTTTTAGAGGCTGGAGATCCAAGATTGGTGGCCTCATTGGTTTGGTCTTTGGTGAGGGCCCTTTTGGCTTTGTCACACATGGTAAAGGAACAGAAAGGGGAACAGCCACCTGATTTTATGGTGAGACAGGAAACACAGACTGGTTGCTCTTTTTATAACAACTTCTCTCATAAAATCTAAACAGGGTCCTAGAATAACTACATTAATTTCTTCCTAGAACAGGGTCCCCAGTGACCTCTTTATCTTCTACCACTCCACCTGTTAAAAGGCTCTACCACCACTTATATTGAAGCACAGGACCAAAGTTCCAGCAAACAGACTCTTGGAACATACTCAAACCATATTCCAACCATGGCAGATGTGTATTTGCCTGTATTATCAGCAAATTCATTTCTTTAATAATACTTTACATAGTATCATCATAAAATTATCAAAAACCAGCCTAGTATCTCCCAATGTAATATGGTCCTTAAGAGCACAGGCTCTGTCTGGTATTAGACTGACTAGGGTTGAATATCAAAGCTGCCACCTTCTAGGTATGTTCTTCTGGAAAAGTTTCTTAGCTTCTCTGTGCTTCAGTTTGTTTTTAGTAAATCGGGGATGGTAATACTTGCCATATCGGGCTATTTGGAGGATTTAAATGAATCAGCACATTTTAAATGCCTAAAATAGTGCTTGACATAGGAATGTTACTCGGTTAATGTTGGTTATTATTTTTATCGTCATGTTAGACACTTCATAAAAATTGATTTTGAATGAATGTGGAAACAATTTTGTAGGTAATTAATTTTAGAGATACCCATCTCTTAGATCTGTGTAGCATCTTTTATAGGCTTTTTCACTATCCAAATTTTCTTCTAACATTTTTAACTTTTAAGGAATAGCTTAATTTATTCATACAGATAATTTTTCTTCTCAAAATGCTCGCCTGCCTTTGGTGAAGATACTTGTAGTTAATTATCTTAAATCCAAGGGAAAGCAGAAGGTTTATACGTCATAGGTTGTATTATCAAGTTCCTGATAATCACAGAATTATCTTTTTTAACCATCTATGACCTTCTTTCTCAGAAGTTCCATGTTTTATGTTTCTTTTATATCTCCTGTTGATTTTCTGGGTTCATATGTGCATTTTAAAAATGTGTTTTTGTCAGCACAGGTTAGTTTACTTGATTTATTTATTTTTTTCCCCTGTTTTTATTACAGCATTCTGCTCCAGATATGGTGTACTTGGGATCTATGACAAATTTTGACCTGACTTACAATTGGATTCAAGATAAATGTGTTCCTCTTGTCCGAGAAATAACATTTGAAAATGGAGAGGTATGGGCTTTTGTGTGTGGTGTGTGTGTGTGTGTGTGTGTGTGTGTGTGTTTTATATGTGTGAATGAACAAACTTTCTCTGCCCTTGTGCTATTTTAATAGTTTCCAGTTGTAAAAATTACACAGTGAACACAATTGTATTGAAGCTATTTCCATAATATATAGGCCAGTAATTTTCCACTTCTGTTATCCCAGAACCCCTCTGTTGCAGTAATGAATAGTTCAGTGTAGCCTTGAAAATGGGTTTGAAAATACTTGGATAACTCTGATACCGACCCATTGGTTGAGGGTCCTTGTTAAAATGGATGGTCTTTAGAAACAATGCTTTGTGAATTTGAGTTACAGTGAATGATCTTTTACCATTAAAAGGTTTTTTGGTTCCTGTCTTCTTAAAAGAAATAGAAACAATTGAATTGTTAATCTTCATCTTTTACATTTTGATCTTATCCTTGATTTTGAAAGAGAGGGTAGATTAGACTCTTTCACTCTTTCAGCATATAGTTTATTAAATGAATGAATGTCCCTGGTTCTTTTCTCAGTTCTGTAGTCCTCATGTGTATTTAGCTGAGTAACTTACATTTTTTTTTTTTTTATTACATTAGCTCATGTAGTCATCAGAGGCTCAAAAATTTTTGTATTCTTTTGTGTGTGTGTGGGGGGGTCAGTTCTTATAGGAGTTATCTCAAACAGAATTCAAAGATTTAGACCTGGAAAGTCTTAAAACAGTGTCTCGCCTTTCCTCATGTGGTAGTTGGCACATTTAATAATTCTTGAGACTTACTGTATGTTGTAACCAACCAGCTATAAGTCACTTAAAGATTTGCTTCATTAAACTGGTTGTCTTAATATCTTCCTGAATCTTATAAAATTTGTGTGGTAAAGAAAATGCTGGTGTGGGCACAGATTAATTAGGAAGCTAAGGAAGTATAAATTATTAGCTACTATGTAAATATTTGACTTTAGCAAATTAATTGACATATATGTTTTCCACTACTAATCTATTGTTCATACTTTAAAAAATAATGCAGTCCTTTTTTAAAAAAAAGATTTTTGGATATTGACAGAGCTTTATTTTATTCATTTATTTATATGTGGTGCTGAGAATTGAACCCCGTGCCTCACTCATGCTAGGCAAGTGGCCTACCACTGAGCCACAACCGCAGCCCCCATCCATACATTTCTTGAGTCTAATAAAATACTATACATGCTTTTACTTTTCCTCTCCTGGCTCTTAAATTTCCTCAGAAGTAACTGCTGAGTCTTCTTTTTGAATTTATTCAGTAATATCCGTTTTTTCATTTTTTTGTCATTTGTTGATTGAATATTATTGTGTACAAAAATCTGTGAGGAAAAAAAAAGAGAAATAAGATTGTCTTCAAGGGGCTTTCAATCCATTATTCTGAGTGTACAGATAACATCAGTAAATACATGCCCTGTACCACATGCGGATCACTGAGAAAATGTTCTTGGAGTTTACAAGAGAGCATTCATTTCTACCTTTAGAGATGGGGCAGAATCTAGGAATGCTTTCAAGAAGAGGCATTCAGCCCTGAAATGAAGTGCTAAAGGAAATGGAGGATTAGGAGGAGGGGTTGGAGAGGAGAGGACTGTGCCTTAATTTGTTTAAGGTGGTGATTAGACTGATAGGGAGATATTAAGCAGGTAGTGGGAAACCTAGGCTTAAATTATGGATTGGAGCTAGGCTTTTATATAGCTAAGGGACCAGTTAGAACTGGTGATTGAAGTTGTTGAACTAGGTGAGGTGCTTCAACTAGAGCAGAAACCATGGGGAGTAGTGTCAGTTAATGAGTGGGAGAAAGAAAAAATGTGATCCCAAGAAATAAAAGATGAGAAAGAAGACATTTTAAGTTAGCTTACCAAAAGTTAATGTGATACCAGGGCCTGGGAGATGGGGAAAATGGGGAATGACTGCTAACAGGTACAGGGTTTTTGTTTGGGAGCGATAAAAATGGTCTGGAATTAATGGTGATGTTTGCACAACTGTGTAAATGTAATAACCACCAAACTGTGCACTTAAAAATGGTGAATTTTATGGTATGTAAACCATATCTCAATTCAAATAACACTCAGTTTTTCATAAATGTGGCAAGAAACTTAATAATATGTCCTGTGTACAAGTGAAACAGGCTGAAACATGGGAATAGGAACCAGAAGGAAACATTTGTCCTAGAAGGTAGGTCCTAGTTTATTTTTTTAGGGTAAAGATCATTTTTGCTTTATACTAAAGCAGTTACTAAATTAGAGAGATTCTCAAAAGGATAGCTAATAGAAATAATTCTGTCATTGAGTCCCTTTTTGAACTCCGTGAGTGAGAACTTACCATTTGTTAGGGAGAATAAATGATTAAAATCCTATTTGTCCATCATACTTGTATTCTCCACTAACAATAAGATTTTGTACTATAGTGTGTGTATATATTAGGGGGGTTGTAAAAAATACATCTATATAGGGGTAGGTATTTGTTAATAATGTTGGTAAATTGTGTATTGGTTGAAAACTGACTATATTATGGGGTGTTTTTTGTTTGTTACTCTAAATAAAACACTTTTTGGCTTTGGATAGTTCTCATATAAGTGGAATGATTTTTGTAATAAACCTTAAAATAAGTGTAAGTTTGCTTACTTATTGCTTATACACTCAGTTTTTCAGTTTTGCCTGTGAAGAATGAAAAGATATATCATGTTTACTCCTAAATTGTCATCATGATAAAGAACTAGCATAGTTCTTTCTTTGGTCAACTCCAAATGCCACAGCGTGAGTTGGGTGCTCCCTAATACCCTCACATGCAATACTAGCTAAAGGATCAGCCAAGGGAGTTTGATCAGTCCTGCGACAGAGCAGGGCAAGTGGGTCTGGAGTGTCTGGGTACTTGGGGTGGAGAAGATGTGAATTCATTCTTCCTTTAGGGCTTATATTTATTTACACCTTCAGACTTTTCCCCCCTGAAATATTGCAACTATTTTGTTACATGGGTTGGGCAGAGGGTTGTTCCTCTAAAGAAAATAGCTGGAACTAATGATTCTTATTTAATGCATCTCTCTGCAGGAATTGACAGAAGAAGGACTGCCTTTTCTCATACTCTTCCACATGAAAGAGGATACAGAAAGTTTAGAAATATTCCAGACTGAAGTAGCCCGGCAATTAATAAGTGAAAAAGGTAGACAGATTAAGGTGTTTATTTTCATCCTTTCTTTCTCTTTTTGATCTTTCTCCCTACCCTTCCCATTACATTCATATCCACATAAACATTTGGGTTAAAAGCTTAACAAGTGTTGGGCATAGTGGTGCACCTCTGTTTATGTTTCCTGCAGCATGTTTATTTTAGAAAAATCAAAGAGCTTGAAAAGTAGGGTCTTGGGTCAACAAAATTAGTTTATCTTTTCCCTGTGTTTAGATGCTTGTCTGACATCTTTTCTAATATACAATTCCAGAGATATTACTGATTCACACTAATTTTTCAATGGAAGAAAGTTGAGTAGCCATCCAGATTTCTCAAAAATATCTAAACAAAATTTGAGGCATCAACAGCTTCCCCTCTGTGATTAGGGAAGAAAGTCAAATAAAATAACAGCACTATATGAAGCTACCCATTAGTCACTTAGTAAATATTTTTGAGGTTGAATTAAATTAAAAATCTGCCAGTAGGGGCTGTAAGGACTGGAATGAAGATGATCTTTTGGGAACAGTTCATGTATCTTTGTAGGAACTCCCTGCCCAGACCTGGATAATCTTCAGAGCTAATGATTGCCCACTTAAAAGAAAATAAAAAGTTCACCATAATATTTGAGTTTTTAAAATCATTTCTAAGGAAATTATACTCTCTACCCTGAAAATTAGAATTAAAATCCTACCTCTTTTTTAAATGTTATAATATTTAGATTTTAGTTTTTCTGATCTGTTACTCAAAAGAATATTTTTGTTTGTTTGTTATGTCATTTTTTGTTTATAATCATACGAGAATACAATGAAGAAATTCTAATCTATTCAAAATTTTATTTCTTTCAAAGGTACAATAAACTTTTTACATGCAGATTGTGACAAATTTAGACATCCTCTTCTGCATATACAGAAAACTCCTGCAGATTGTCCTGTAATAGCTATTGACAGCTTTAGGCACATGTATGTTTTTGGAGACTTTCAGGATGTATTGTAAGTATTCATTTTGCTTTTTAAAAAATTACTGATATTTGTCTCAAAATTGAATTTAAAACAATTGTCTTAATATTTCAAATAATCCCATGTTGTAACAGTAATATTTGTTAATTGGGTTGAAGAAGTTGGACTGAACTTCTTTTTACTATACAGCATGGAATAATTGACTATGAGAATTTTGATAGATCCTTGTAGATGCACCAGTATTAAATTATTGGGATTTGTGAGTAATGTTGGGGTGATTAATGATTAATGCTTTGGAACTAATCTCTGAAAGAAAATTTATGTTCTGTGAAAAATTAGCTTTGCATTGAGTTTGGTCTTTATCAGCCCACACCAAGGAAATCAGTTATAATCCTAGGTTAGGTTAAAGGAAGTTGGTAATATTCCTTTTCACTTGTGACTCCACCTAGCAAGAACTTTAGGAATGTGTGTACATGTGTGTGTGTGTGTGTGTGTGTGTCTCACAATTTTGTTCTCTCTAGGTAATTCTAGTGGCATACTATGAAACTAGTATGAACCTTTCCAAGAATAGGTAAAGTTTCTGGCTCTATTCTCAGATGTTCATAGTATGAAAATAAATGTGTAAGCCTTTTAATTGCTACAGGTACTGAATATTTATCACCTTTCAGAGATGTTAAAGACAATGATTAAAAATGGAACTATTTCTTTTTTAAAATTATTTTTATTTTAGAAAAAAATTTATAGTTGTAGATGGACAGATGCCTTTATTTTATTTGTTTATTTTTATGTGGTGCTAAGGATCAAACCCAGTGCCTCACACATGCTAGGCAAGTGCTCTGCCACTGAGCTACAGCCCCAGCCCAGAATTATTTATTAGTATATGGAAAAATTTAAGCAATCAGCTTAGACTTTCTCTTTTAAAATTTTGTTTAAATGCCTTTTTTTTTTTTTTTTTAATCTTAAAAGTCTAGATTGCACAGAGAGGATAATTTTAAGTCCTATCTCAGAATGAATCACCTCACAGGCTTCTAAACATTCCAGTAGAGATATGATTGTTAGAAGATTTTCAGTCCTAAAACTGCATTAGAGGCCAACAGTTGAGTCCTGACAATTGAGTCCTGGCAAGTCAAGTCATTAAACTTCTCTGTTCTGTTTTTTTTTTTTTTTTGGTACATAAAATATGGTTGATGGTACCACCTTCCTGATGAGATTTTTTTTTTTTTTAATTAATGAGGGGCACTAGTTGTGTTATAAACTATGAAGTCATGAGAAATCTTAATTGGGCTTGCTTTATCTGTACTCAGAGAAATGGTTGTGTTGTAAACCATAAACCAGTATCATATCTTACTTGACTTTTTAACCTACATTCAAAAGGATAAATTTAGCCTATTAATTCACTAAATATTTATCTAGGTTTTCTATATGACAGCCCTTGTAGTAGGATTTAAAGTCATACTTAGATCAGATCCTCTGAAGCCTGGGGCTGGCCTAGTGCTAGGGCTGGTGAGGACCCTTCATCTCTCAGGACTGTTCTGCAGCCTAGGATAATGGATGCTGGCCTGGTGCCAGGAACCACTGGGGCTGACTTGTATAGCCTGGGTCAGCTGATGACAGCCTATAGGTTTAGGTCCAAAAGGATGGCCCAAGTCCTGTAGCACAGCCTGAAACCTGGGTCTTCAGGGGCAATCTGGAGCTCAGATCTGTTGGGGCTGGTCTAACACAGATCTAATGGGATAAGTCTGGATGTGGGGGCCAGCCAGTGCTGGGGCCATTCCAGAACCTCAAGCTGCTTGGTTTGACCTGGCACTGGGCCAGAGACAGAGCTGGACCTGGTCCCTCAGGGGCTGGCTAGGTGTTAGGCATACCTGCAGGAATAAATAAAGCCTTACTTCTTCACATATGCAGACATCGGCATAAAGCAACAGAAAATGTGAAGAACCAAGTCAACAAGAAGTATGGGAAATCAGCTAAAGAACACAATAATCTCGCAGTTACTGACACCAAAGAAAGAGAGATATATGAACTCCCTGACAAAGAATTGTTTTCAGGTGGCTTAGTGAACTTCAGGAAAATAACAGAGAAATAATTCAGTGAAATTCAGAAAACAATAAGAGACCAAAATTTGAGAAAATCAACAGAGATTGAAATTACATATGTCAAAAAAAAAATCAGCCAGGCATGGTGGTGCACACCTGTAATCCCAGAGACTCCAGAGGCTTGAGGCAGGAGGATCACAAGTTCAAAGCCAGCCTCCATGACATAGCAAGGCCCTAAGCAACTTAGCAAGACCCTGTCTCTAAAACTAAATAAGAAAGACTGGGGATGTGGCTTAGTGGTTAAGTGTCTCTGGGTTGAATCCCTGATATGAGAGGGGGGGGGGGGGGGAGAGAGAGAGGGAGAGAGAGAGAAAAAAAAAAGAAAAAGAAAGGAAAGGAAAGAAACAGAGAAAGAGGGAGGCAGAAATTCTGAAGCTGAAGAACACACAAAGAAACTTGCCAGGTAAGATGGCACATGCCTATAATCCCAGTGTCTTGTGAGGCTGAGATAGGCAAGTTCAACGCCAGTAAAGCCAGTCTCAGCAATGATGAGGCACTAAGCAACTCAGTGAGAACTTGTCCCTAAATAAATACAAAATAGGGCTGGGGATGTGGCTCAGTGGTTGAGTGCCCCTGATTTCAATCCCTGGTCCCTGCCAACCCCCTCAAAAGAACTCAAATACACCCTAATGTTGCACCTTAAGGAACTACATAAAGAAGAAAAACCCAAGCCCAAAGTTTAGAAGGAAAAAATAATAAAGATCAGAGCAGAGTAGACTATAAAAATAATAGAAAAGATTAATGAAAACAAGACTTGGATTTTTTTAAAATATTTTTTTAGTTGTTGATGGACCTTTATTTTATTTATTTACATATGGGGGCTAAGAATTGAACCCAGTGCCTCACACATGCTAGGGAAGCCTCCTCCACTGAGCTACAACCCCAGCCCCAAGACTTGGGGAGATAAACAAAATTGAAAAGCCTTTAGCTAAACCAATAAAGAGTGAAGATTCAAATAAATGAAATTACAGATGGACAGAAGAGATATTACAAGTAATACTATAGAGATACAAAGGTAAAGAGACTACTGGGAACAATTTTGTGCCAACAAATTAATAATTTAGAAGAAACTGACAAATTTCTATATACATGCAACCTACCAAGGCTGAATCATGAAGAAATAGAAAATCTTAGCATATCAGTAATGAGTAAGGAGATTGAATCAGTAATAAAAAGTCTTCCATCAAAGAATAGCCCTGAACCTGATGGATTTCCTGATAAGTGCTACAGATATTTAAAGAACTAATACCAGTCCTCCCCAAACTCTACCCAAAAATTGAAGAAAGGAGGTATTTCGTATCTCATTTTACAAGGCTAGCCTTACCCTGATAACCAATATCAGACATGGATACTAGAAAAAATTATAAGGTAATATTCTTGATGAATATAGATACAACATCCTCAACCACATAACAAATGAGAGAGCCCAACAGTACATTCATTCATTTATATTCAATTGATTTTCAACAAAGGTGCTAAGAATACACAGTGAGGAAAAGACCATCTGCTCAATAATGGTGCTGGGAAATGTTGGGAAATACTGGGTATCCATATTGCACGAGAATGAAATTAGATCCTCATGTTGTACAGTACAGAAACATCACATCAAAATCGATTAAAGACAAAACATAAAGCCTGAAAACTAAAACCACTTGAAGAAAATGTGGGGGGAAGCTTCATGATTTTGTGGATATGATTCTAAAAGCAGAGAGAGCAAAAGTAAAAAGAAACAAATTAAATTATATTAAACTAAAAAACATGCACAGTAAAGGAAATAGCTTAATAGAAAATGGGCAAAGCATATGATTTTTAGTTTTGGTACCAAGGTTGCTGAACCACTGAGCCACATCCCCAGCCCTTTTTTAATGTTTATATTGAAATAGGGTCTAACTTAGGGACACCCTAAGTTCCTGAGGTTGGTCTTGAAATCTTCCTGCTTCAGCCTCCTGAGTCACTGGGATTACAGGTGTGTGCCACTGCACCTGGTATATATTTTAAGTTTTCAAAAAATAAATTGCTTCTTTAATTTTCTCCCTTAGGTGACTGATTTCCCCTCTAGACACTGTTCCCTCGATCATTTATTTTTAAATTGTGAAGAGGTACATTCTGTGTGAGCTACAAACTAAACCTATGTGAACAGTTGTTAATGTTAAAATCGAATAAAACGTGTAGTAAATTGAGGCTGATACATTTAATGGCTTATATAAGTTATTGTGCTGCATGGTAATTAAGGCTTAAATGATAAGCAGTTTCCATATATTATTATAATTACTTTTCCTTAGTAACTCAGAATATCTGGGGGTCATCTAGAGGAAGTATGATTGTGGTGAAGAAGTGGATTTATGGGGCAGAGTCTGCTCCCTTGACAGAGGTGGGCATTGGGAGGTAGAGGTGGTTACCACTGTTCTATGTTTACCTCTTCTTTGTTTCAGAGAAATTAGGCTCAGTAAAGCAAAGTAACTTATAAGGCATCACAACTAATTAGTAATAAAGCTAGGGTTCACAGAGTATATTGAATCCCAAAGTTCTAAATCCATGACATTGCATGAAAACAGTGACATTTTCAGCACCTGTAAAAGGCAGTGTCAGTATGCATGTGGAAGAATTTTGAAAAGCCACTACCTACTAGTACCTGGAACTAGATCACAGCTCTATGAATCCTTGATGGTTTTTGTTTGTTTGTTTGTTTGTTTTTTGGTATTGTTTGAACAGATTGGTTTCCTGCCAAATCTAAATGAAGGTTTTATATGGAGATAGGAAAAGATTGGAGATAATTTCTGAACTTATAGTCAGGTATAGGAGTGTTCTATAGCCCTGAGAGAAGAATAGATGATGGGATATTGTGTGAGACTGCTGAAAACTTAAAGAAAAAAATTTTAACAATTATGGCCAGACAGCTAAAACAGTTCTTAACTATTTCTGGAGTCTAAGTGATAGGAGAAACAGCAACAATAGGACAGATTCCAGGTCAAGTAGTACCTGATGGGAAGATTTTTGTTACTGTCAGAACCATCCTAAAATGTGATAGGTTACTCTAATGATAATGAGTTCCCTACCTCTGGGCTGTAGGTCATTTTTCCCAAATTACTGAATCACTGTAAAATTATTCTTATAATTCTTCCAACTAATCAGTCTGGGAAGTTTGCTATAGCTTATTGGCTATGTTAATGGCAGCAGGAGTTTGTGATGAGCAAATTGGAAAAGGGCAGCAAAATTAAAATGAGGTGGTAGGGGACAGGTATCTTACTAATACAGCAGTTTGGTTATCCATTGTGACAAATTAACCTGCTTCTTTGACCTCTGAGAGAGCAAGCCAGAAATTGGAGTTACAAAGAACTCAGAATAGGTAGAAGAAGAAATTCAAGTCAATTTATCATTAAGGCCTGGTTTTTTTTTTTTTTTTTTTTATGTATAACACAAAAGAAGATTTTTTTATTTTTATTTATTTATTTGTTTGTTTGTTTATTTTGTGGTGCTGAGGATTGAACCCAGGGCCTTGTGCATGAAAGGCAAGCACTCTACCAACTGAGCTATATCCCCAGCCCCAAAGGCCTGTTTTTAACTTTTTTTTTCATATTTTTATTGGTACATTATAATTGTACATAGTGATGGAATTTTTTCTTACATGTTCATACATGCACACACTGTAACAATACAATTTGGCTAGTATCAATCCCCAGTGATTTCCCTTTCTCTATCCTCCTCCCTCCCGCTGGTTCCTTTTATCTGTGGATGTCCCTTTGATTTTCATGAGGTCTCCCCACTCACCTTTCTTTTCCTTTTTCTTTTCTAACTTCCACATATGAGAGAAAGCATATAATCCTTGACTTTCTGAGTATGGCTTATTTTGCTTTAACATAATGTTCTCAAATTTCATGCACAGACAATCATATTTATATATTCATATTCCATCCTACATTTTCTTTTTAAAAAATATTTATTTTTTAGTTGTAGGTGGACACACAATATCTTTATTTCACTTTTACATGGTTCTAAGGATCGAAACCAGTGCCCACATGTGCCAGATGAGTGCTCCACCACTGAGCCCCAGCCCCACATTTTCTTTGTCCATTCATCCATTGATGAACACCTCGGCTTGTTCCACAGTTTTGGCTGTTGTGAATAGGGCTTCAAAAAAACATGGGCATGCTTGTATGCTATAGTATGCTGACTTTATTTCTTTTGGATAAAAACTGAGGAGACATTTAGGTGGGTCATGTAGTGGTTCCATTCCTGGTCTTTTGAGGAACCTCCATACTGATTCCATAGTGGTTATTACTGATTTGTAATCTCACCAACAGTGTAAAAGTATTTCTTTTTCTTCACCTTATCCAGCATTTATTATTTTGTATTCTTGACGGCTTGCATTCTAACTAGAGTCAGCTGAAAAATGTAGTTTTGGTTTCATTTTCCTAATTGCTACTAGTGTTTGAATGTTGTTTTTTTTCCATAAATATTTGTTGGTCATTTGTATTTCTTTTGAGAAGTATTTATTTAGTTCATTTGCCTATTTATTAATTGGTAACTTGAAGTTTGGGGGGTGATTTTGAGTTCTTTATATATTCTCAATAATAATTGTTTGTCAGAAGAGTAGCTAGCAGAGATTTTTCTCCAATTCTGTAGGTTCTCTCTTCACATTCTTGTTTCCTTTGCTGTGCTGAAGCCTTTTAATGTGATGCATCCCATTTATTAATTCTTGGTATCATTTCCTGAGCTTTAGGGGGTCTTATTGAGAAAGTCGTTGCCAGCACCTGTTGAGTGTTGGCCCTGCATTTTCTTCTAGGGGTTGCATAGTTTCTGGTTTAATTCCTAGATCTTTGATTCATTTTGAGTTGACTTTTGTGCAGGGTGACAGAGAAAGAATCAAGTCCCATTCTACATATGGTTAATCAGTTTTCCCAACACCATTTGTTTAAAAGTCTGTTTTCTCTAATGTTTGTTTTTGGCTATTTTGTTAAGGATCAGATGATTGTATCTGTGTGGGTTTGTCTCTCTGTCTTCTCTTCTGTACCATTGGTCTTTGTATCTGCTTTTATGCCCGTACCATGCAGTTTTTGTTACTATAGTTCTGCAATATAATTTGATGATGCCTCTAGCATTGCCTATTTTGGTTTAGAATTGCTTTGGCTTTTCTAGGTTTTTTTTTTTTTTTTTCCCTTCCAGATGAGCTTTAGAACTGTTTTATCTTGGGGCTGGTGTTGTGGTTCATTGGTTGAACACTTGCCTCACACGTGTGAGGCACTGGGTTCTATCCTCAGCACCACATAAAAATAAATAAACAAAATAAAGGAAAAAAAAAAAAGAACTGTTTTATCTTGTTCTGGGAAGACTGTCATTGGTATTTTGATGCAGATTGCATTGAAACTGTAATATGAAGACCTCTTCTAACTCTTGAGAATTTAGTTTGTGTTCATCACCTAATATACCCTTCCTCCACCCCCACTCCACGCCCCATTCTGAGGGTTTTCTTAAGTGGAAAAAAAATAGGTACTGATAGAATTTCTTAAAAGGCACGTTTTGTTTATCTTATATTTTTATTATTATCTCTTGTTATATGGATCACTTTGTTACAGATTAGTAGGCATTCAATAAATGTTCTGATTAATTTGCTTTTAGTTTAGTTGCTTATTACAATACTAAGAGTTTGAGTACTTTGAACACTTGTGTCTTCACATCTGGAACTGTAGTAATATTTATAAGTTACTCATTTATCCTACCATTGCTACCTCTCCTGTTCATTTTGTTTTTCTGAATATGCCTTTTGTCAGCCACTGGATAATACAGTGGCCCCATCCCTAAATACCATTCTCATTCTTATTCTCTTATACTTATCACACAACTGACACTTATTATCTGCATATTAGTGATTTGTATTTTATAAGTCATTTCAAATCTGAGGAATAAGTTAAATTATCCCTGTTTGCAGATGATATGATCTTATGCAGGTTGGGCATTCTTTATCCAAAAATTTGAAATCTAGAACGCTCCAAAATCCAAACTTTTTAAATGCCGATATGATACTCAAAATGTTTCAGATTTTAAAGCATCTCAATTTTTGCATTTTCAGATTAGGGATGCTTGATATATTTTATCTTATTTGTCCTGACAGCAAAATGGACATCAAGTGCTAATAGCCAGACAATGTACTAGCCTTAACTTATACAGTGTATGTGTCAGGTAATATCTCCACTTCTTAATAAACAAATCTCTGAGAAATTTAGTAATTGGAGTAAAGAAGCAATATAGCATAATGGTAAAGAACTAAAACTGTTGGCACAGACTGCTTAGGCTTGAATTCCATCCTGTTACCTACTACCTATATCACCTTGGGCAATTTACTTGGCACCTCAATGCCTTGGAAACTGTCATGATGTCTACTTCAGAGGATTGTAAGCATTAAGTGAATATGTGTGTGTGTGTGTGTGTGTGTGTGTGTGTATATATATATATATATATGTATGTGTGTGTGTGTGTGTATATATATATATATATATATATATGAAAAGCATCTGATGAATGAAGTGCTAGCCATTATGATTAAAGATAATAATATATATATATTCAAACCCAAGTCTGTCAGACTATTAAAAAAATGCAACAAAGTTGAATAAAGCTGTCATTCTTGTTTTATGAACCAGAAATCTGAAATTGAAAGAGTTTAAACATCCTGAGTGGCAAAATTATGGTGTGTCTTACACCATAATACATTCAATAAGTTTGTACTGTGCTATTTATAAGTTGATTAAAAATTATCACGTAATGTTGGGAAACTAAATTCGATACTATATAAAAAAGATAACATGTCACAACCTACTGGACTTTATCGAAAGCATAAAAGGCAGATTTAATATTCATAATTCAGGGCTGAAGCTGTGGCTCAGTGGTAGAGCACTTGCCTAGCATGTGTGAGGCACTGGGGTCAATTCTCAGCACCACATATAAATAAATGAATAAAATAAAGGTCCATATATCTAAAAAATATATTTTAAAAAAACATTCATATTTCAGCTTATTAATGAACAAATAGGAAAAATCACATGATCACATGGTAGATGAAGAAAAATTTTTTTTAAAAAATGCAACATTTATTTCTGATTTATTTAATTTTTTTAAAATACTTTAGGAAATAGAGTTCTGAAAACTTTTTCTTTTTTAGAGAGAGAGAGAGAATTTTTTAATATTTTCTTTTTAGTTTTCGGCAGACACAACATCTTTGTATGTGGTGCTAAGGATCAAACCCAGGCCGCACGCATGCCAGGCAATCGCATTACCGATTGAGCCACATCCCCAGCACTAAAAAAAAAAGCCCAGCAAACTAGGAATATAAGGAAACTTATAAGGATAACCAGAAGAAATAGGCTCATTCCTAGATCCATACAAGACTAAAACATGAACAAATAGAATATCCCATCAGGCTAATAAAAAGTAAGGAAATTGAATCATTAGTAAAAAGTCTCCCGTTTAAAAACAACAACAAAAACAATGACTTCATTACTGAGTTTTGCCAAACATTTAAAGAAGAAGTAATGCCAGTCCTTCTGAAACTCTTCCCAAAAATTGAGGAGTAAAAGCTTCCAAACTCATTTTGTGGGGCCAGCAGTCCATGGTATCAAAGCCAGACAAGGACACTGCAAGAAAAGAAAATTATAGACCAGTAGTATCCTTGATGAACTTAGATACAAAAATTCTTCTCAGAATCCTAGCAAACTAAATTCAACAGGGCATTAAAAGGTTCATTTGCCATAATCTAGTAGGATTTAAACCTGGGTTGGAAGGGGAGATAGTTCAACAAAATAAATTAATAATTGTGATATACTACATTAACAGGATGAAAGATGAGAACCAGATCATCTCAGTAGATGCAGAAAACTATTCAACAGAACTTAACATTCTCTCAAGATAAAAATGCTCACCAAATTAGGTTTGCAAAGAATATACCTCAGTGTAATAAATAATAAAGCTCGTGTACAACTAGCTCATAGTAAAGATTCTACTCCATGGTGAAAAGTCGAAAGCTTTTCTTTTCCTCTAGGATTAGGATTAAGACAAGGATACTTCTTCTCACTACTTCTATTCCATGTAGTACTGGAAGTCCTAGCCAGAGCAATTGATAAGAGAAAGAAGAGAGCCAGGTGTGATGGCACATACCTGTAATCCCAGCAGCTCCAGATACTGAGGCAGAAGGATCACAAATTTAAGGCCAGCCTGCTAAATTAGTAAGACCGTGTCTCTTATATGTGTGTGTGTGCGTATGTGTGTGTGCGTATTTAAAAAGGGATGGGGATGGGGTTGTAGCTCAGTGATGGTAGAGCACTTCTAGGTTCAGTTTGTAGTTCTGCAAAACAAAAACAAAACAGAAAAATGAAAAAAGAAAAAGAAGGTGATGATAGACTAGTGAATTGAAAACTATAAAATATTGCTGAACAAAATCAAAGATGACACAGTGAAATGGGAGGATATCTGATGATTGTGGATTAGAATTAATAATGTTAAAATGAAAAATGTACCCCAAACAACGTATAGATTTTATGCAGTTCCTACCAAAATTCCAATGACTTTTCCCCCCAGAAATAGAGAAAACAACAAAAGATCTTGAGTAGACAAAGCAATCTTGAGCAAAAACCAAAATGCCATAGGTATCACACTACTTGGCTTCAAAATATACTCTAGAGCTGTAATAATCAAAATAGCATGGTACTTGCATGAAAACAGACATAGAACAATGAAAGAGAACAGAAAACCCAGAAATAAATCTGCTCATTTGTGGTCAGTTGAATTTTTTAACAGGTGCTAACAGCACACAGTGGTGGCAAGGGCACTCTGTTCAATAAATGGTGCTGGGAAAAGTAGAAGGAAACTAGATATCCATAAGAAGAAGAATGAATGTAGACCTTTATATCACACCATACACAAACATCAACTTGAAATAGATTGAAGACTTAGGACCTGAACTGTAAAATTACTAGAAGAAATATAGGGGGAAAGCTCCATTACATTGGCCCAGGCAACAGTTTTGTGTATATCACCCTAAAAGCACAGGCAGCAAAGACAGAGACAAGTGGGATTGCATCAATATAAAGAGCTGTTTGTACAGCAAACAACTTACAGAATGAAGAGACAGCCTATGAAATAGGACATAATATCTGCAAACCACATACCTGATAAATGATTAATATCCAAAATATCTGAGGAACACAGTAATTAGAAAACAACCTGATTAACAAGTGAGCAAAGGATCTGAACATTGTCAAATGAAGACATAGAAGTGGCCAACAGATATGAAAAAAATATTCTCAAAACAAGTTATCAAGAAAATGGAAATTAAAACTACATGGAGACATTGACTTCACATCTGTTAGAACAGCTGTTTTCACAAAGACAACAAGTGCTAGCATAGAGAAAAGGGAATATAAATTAGTATAGTCATTAATGGTATGAAGTATAGTATAAGTATGAAGTATCCTTAAAAAAAAAAAAAAAAAAAAAAAAGCCCTATGATCCAGCAATTGCACCTCTGGTTATATATCCAAAGGAAACAAAATCAGTAATTCAAAGAGGTGTCCACACTCCCATGTTCATTGCCTCATTATTCATGATAACTAAGATATGGAATCAGCCTTAGTTACATGACCTGATGAATAGATGAAGAAAATATGGTGTATATATACACAGTGAATAAGAGATCCTGGTATTTTTGACAACATTGATGAACCTGAAAGACGTTATATTAAGTGAAAAAAGCCAGTCACAGACAAATATTACATGATTTCACATTATGAGAGTGTATAACACTTGAACTCCTAGAAGTGAGAAGTGAAATGAGTGGTGTTTACCATGGGGTAGGGGAATTAGGGAGTTTTAAAAAAAAAAAGAAAACTTCCACTATCTTACAAAGGGCATCTATAAATAACCCATACCTAATATTCAATAGTGAAAGACTGAATGCTTTTCTTAAGGTTGAAAACTACCATTCCTATTCAGTATTGTGCCAGAAGGCCTAGTAAGTACAATAAAACAAAATCAATAAAAAGCATACTAGAAAAAAATAAAAATCAGATTCTTTGAGGATGACATAATTGTCTATTTAGAAATTACCAACAAGTCTACTAAAAAGCTAGAGCTTAGAAGTGATATTATTTTAGCAGGATACAAAGTCAATTTTAAAAAACTTATATTTCTCTTTATTAACAATGGACAATTATAAAACAAAGATTAAGTTCCATTTATAATAGTTCCAAAAGAAGGGAAAAAAAAATCCTACCTACTAAATCTGATAAAATATGTGCAGTTATCTGTATGCTAGAAACTACAGAATACTTATGAAAGAAATCCAAAACCAAAATGAATGATGTGATATATTGTGTTTATGGATCGAAAGACTCAGTGCAGTTGTCTTTTGTCCCCGGATTG
The DNA here is from genome assembly GCF_021218885.2 of Marmota monax. Classification (NCBI taxonomy): domain Eukaryota; kingdom Metazoa; phylum Chordata; class Mammalia; order Rodentia; family Sciuridae; genus Marmota; species Marmota monax. The sequence continues at coordinate 2,331,164 of NW_026695243.1, forward strand.
ACCTATATAGACCTAATATAAGCCTAGTCAGAATTTCAGCTAGATTCTTTGTAGATTTAGACAAGCTAATTCTAAAATTTATATGGAAAGGTAACACTACAAAAGCCAAAACAGTTTTGAAAAAGAAACAAAGTTGGTGGATTTTGATTCTAAGACATGATAAATACTAAAGTAATTAAGACAGTGTAATATGGATGAAAGAATAGGTACATTGTATGGGACAGAATAATCTAGAAATAGAGACATAATTTGGTAATTTTTTTTTTTAATGGTTCAAAGGCAATTCAGAGGAGAAAGGACAGTCTTTTAACAAAGGATGCTGCACCAGTTGAACATCCTCATACCAAAGAAGAATTTTCTTTCAGGAATAATCAACTTAAAATTGATCATAGACACGAGTATAAAAGACTAAGCTAGAAAACTCTTAGGATTAAACATAGGAGAACTGTCATGACTTGACATTAAGCAGAGTTCCTAGAGTATCAAAAACACTATTCATAAAAGAAAAATTGATAAATTGGATTTTCATTAAATTAAAAACTTTCATTTTTAATTTATGTATAATGAAAGATCGTTCGAATGTAAAGAAGATATACAGATAGCAAATAAATACATAAGAAGCTCAGCACCATTAGTCATTAGAGACATCCAAGTTAGAACTGCAGTGAGATGCTGTTGTATTTCTTTAGAATGCCTTGATTGAAATAGTAATAATGCTAAGTGTTCATTAGGATGCGGACCCACTGGAATTCTCAGACCTTGCTGGTGAGATTGCAAATGATATAGTCACTCTAGAAAAACGTTTGGCAGTTTCTTTAACAAGTTAAACATATACTTACCATTTGACCCAGTATTTATTTTAGAGGAATAAAATTCACACACAAAAATGTATGCACATCTGTTTGTAGTAGCATTGTTCATGATCACCTGAAGTGGGTAAATGAACAAACAATTATTTTATATCAATGAAATACTATTCAGCAATAGAATGAATGAATACTTTATATAAAGTAGTGTGCTAAGGGAAGAAAGCCCTTCTTATGATTATATGTTATATGATTGCATGTATATAACATTGTAGGAACAGAAGACAGATTAGTAATTGCTAAGAGTTAGGGGAAAGGGGAAGGTCTGACTTTACAAAGGATGGAATTGTTCTTATCTGGTTTGTGGAGGTGGTAACAAAATGCTAGGTATATGTTAAAGCTTATAGAACTTAGATTGAAAAAAAGTACATTATCTACTGTATAATTTTTTTAAACAATAAAAAAATAGCTCGTACCTTCTATGCATGTATCAAAGCCTAGTCATACATTTAACAGTTGTGTGTTTCACTGTGTTCTACCTCATCTAAAAATAAAGAGTTGTAAACAATGGAAAAGTGGAGGATGGAAGTGAACACTTAGGTGTCCTTGTTAGGAAAATTGTGCCCTAAAGTGCAAAAATATAATTTTGCTGACTATGGTAAGGATCTTTTAGCAGATTACCACTTTGTTTTCTTGACCATTTATTGTTGTCTCACTGATTATTACTTCTTAATAATGATGGATAATTTCTGGCCAGGTGCTAGATAAGAGCCCTTTTGCAATCCCTTTTTCTGTACATCAGTTCAGATTCATTGGATCTCCCTTGTTGTTGCCTCTTGCTCACAATTCTTTAATCTGTTGACAAGAGGAGAAAAATCAAGTTAGGGAAAATCTGTCTTGCATGTTCTCTACAGATTTGTCACATTTAAGATTTAATCATTCATGAATTATTTCTAAACTAGCAAATGCAATTCATACTGTATTAGTTGTGATAGTCTTTGGCCCTTATGAAACCAAACTAGTAGGACCTCCATCTTAAACATTGTAGACCATTTGCGTTTCTATAGATATTATTTCAGCACTTTACTGTGGGTGACAGTAGATGATGTCAGATTAAATTTAAATTGATCCTCTCTCAATGTTTATCTCTGGTGCATGTGCAATTACTTCAACACCAGAGAACCTTTCAAAGGCAGCCTGTCAATACAGCTACCTGACAGTCATTTGTATTTGTAAACTGTGCATTTGGCACCTGCTGGTCTCGGTTGCATTGGAGCTAGTGGGGAGCCAAAATGGCTGTACAATGAAGTTATTGGTTGGTACATCTCAGTGGGAGTTATTGAAGGGGAGAAACAGCACTTCCAGGACCTCAAGAGAGGATAAAAAGAAAATGAAACTGGTAATGTCAACACAAGCCAGCTATTCTTTGCTACCAAAAAATGATTTAAAGAGTCAGTTCTACCCAAGGAATGATAGTATGTGTGGACCTCCATTTTAATTCTTGTCAGAGATGTGAAGCGCAGTGTTTCTGCTTAAGTATATAACGAATTTTTAAAAGTATCAAGATCTCAGTACAAGGTAGATAATTCATATAAGCAGAAATATAAATTGAAACAAACAATGGAAAGAAAATACTTAGTTTTTTGAAGACATAGAAATTAAAATGCAGGTACGTTTTACTCAACCAAATTAGCCAAAAAAAAAAAAAAAATAGTTTAAAAAAAAATAAACAACCATGCTGGCAGAACTTCAGAGAACAAATACTTCAGCAAATAGCAGAAATTGACTTATGTTTTTTAGGTATGATTTGCCCACACTTTGTCAAAAGTTCTTATTCTTTAACACAGCAATCCTAGTTTATCAGCTGTAACTCAAATAATTACAAAGAAGAAAGCCTCATATAAGTCTGCTTAATTAATTATGGTCTGTTCTGCCACAGTGCAGGTCTCTGTGCTGTAAATTTGCTTATACATGATTGGTGATTAAGGGAATAATGGTCATAGTGGAGTTGTATTGGTTCATCTGTCATTTTCCTCAGAATGTTTTGAAACCATGAGATTAAACTTTTTTCACAGTTAAAGACTTTTAGGGATTGATGAAGACCTCCAAAATAAAACAAAATAACTGAAAATCGTGCAGAAGTGCCTTTCTAGTGGAAAAAAAGTTGGCTAATGGCTCTGAGAAGTACTTTGCCTTTTTTTTTTAAGTTGTCAATGGGCTTTTATTTATTTTTTATTTATTTATATGTGGTGCTGAGGGTGGAATTCAGGGCCTCACACATGCCAGGCAAGTGCTCTGCCACTGAGCCACAACCCCAGCCCCAGTGTTTTGCTTTTAAACTGTCCAGTGAGGTTACATGAAAAAATGTGACAATACTACACTTGGTTCATATTAATTTTATGAAACTGATTCTTACTGGCAGTGAATGCCTTCAAGGACCTGCATTTCTAAAGAGGACTCATTAGCTCCAGGATAAGGTTACAAGGGGCACTTGGTTCAAGTGATGGTGGAGGTTGAGTGATGCCAGCATTTTTGTTGTAGGCTGTTTGTACTCTGGTTGCAAGACTGCGTGCTTTTAAGTGGTTAGCTCCTAACATTAGTTTTTCCTTGAGCCCTGTTATTTTTAATATGATTTTGCAGGACCTAGGTTTTTAAGTTATTTGTGTATATGTATATTTTTTCTTTTTTTATTCTAATTTGTTATATATGACAGCAGAATGCATTACAATTCATATTACACATATAGAGCATAATTTTCATATCTCTGGCTGTGTACAAAGTATATTCACACCATTCATGTCTTTATACATGTACTTAGGATAATGAGATCCATCTCCTTCCACCATCTTTTTTACCCCATGCCCCCTCTCTGATCATCCCACCCCTTTGCTCTATCTAGAGTTCCTCTGATTCTCCCATGCTCCCCCTCCCAACCCCACTATGAGTCAGCTTCCTTATATCAGAGAAAACATTTGGCATTTGGTTTTTTGGAATTGGCTGACTTCACTTAGCATTATATTCTCCAATTCCATTCATTTATCTGCAAATGTCATGATTTTATTCTCTTTTATTGCTGAGTAATATTCCGTTGTGTATATATACCACATTTTCTTTATCCATTCATTTACTGAAGATCCAGAATAGCTAAAGCAATCCTTTAGCAAGAAGAGTGAAGCAGGTGGTATTACCACACCAGACTTAAACTATACTACAGAGCAATAGTAACAAAAACAGCATGATATTGGCACCAAAATAGACTGGTAGACCAATAGTACAGAATAGAGGTCATAGAGACTAACCCACATAATAACAGTTATATTAGACAAAGGTGCCAGAAACATTCATGGAGAAAAGATAGCTTCTTCAACAAATGGTGCTGGGAAAATTGGAAATCCATATGCAACAAAATGAAATTAAACTCCTATCTCACCATGCACAAAACTCAACTCAAGGACCTAGGAATTAATGCAGAGACACTGCGCGTATTAAAATAAAAAAGTATGCCCAAATCTCCATCATGTTGGATTAGGCCCCAGCTTCCTTAATAATACTCCTATAGGACATGAATTAAAACCAAGAATCAATAAATGGGATAGACTCAAACTAAAAAGCTTCTTCTCAGCAAAAGAAACAATCTGTGAGGTGAATAGAGAGCCTATATCTTGGGAGCAAATTTTTACCACTCACACATCAGATAGAACACTAATCTCTAGGGTATATAAAGAACTCAAAAAGCTAAACACCAAAAAAACAAATAGCCCAATTAATAAATGGGCCAAGGAACTGAACAGACACCTCTCAGAAGATAATACACAATCAACAAATATATGAAAAAATGTTCTACATCTCTAGCAATTAGAGAAATGCAAATCAAAACCACTCTACGATTTCATCTTACTCCAGTCCAGAGTGGCAGCTATTAAGAACACAAACAATAATAACTGTTGGCGAGGATGTGGGGAAAAAGGCACACTCATACATTGCTGGTGGGACTGCAAATTGGTACAGCCAATCTGGAAAGCAGTATGGAGTATGTAAGATGGGAATGGAACCACCATTTGACCCAGCTATCCCACTCGTCGGTCTATACCCAAAGGACTTAAAAACAGCATATGACAGGGACAAAGCCACATCAATGTTTATATATTAGCAGCACAATTCACAGTAGCTGAACTGTGGAACCAACCTAGAAGCCCTTCAGTAGATGAATGGATAAAGAAAATATGTTTATATATGTGTGTGTATATATATATATATATATATATATATATATATATATAAAATTAAGAAAACTATATAAATGTCTAGTCATAAATAGTGTGGTTAAGTAAGTTTGGGTATAGCATTTTGACAGCTTACAATGTGTCTGTTAAAATGATAGGCCTAGAGCTGGGCACAGTGGCTCATGCTTGTAATTCTAGCAGCTAGGGAGCCTGAGAAGGAAGATCACAAGTTCAAAGCAGCCTCAGCAATCTAGCAAGACCCTGTCTCAAAAGAAAAAAGAAACAAAGGCTGGTGATGTTGTTCAGTGGTTAAGTACCCCTGAGTTTAATCCCTGGTACCACCCCCCAAAAAAAATTAAGCATAGAAAAATATCTATGAAACAAGTACAAGAATTAGAATATAAAACTGAGTATTTAGATGCCATGTTTACAACCATATTGACATATACCTGTCCTGTAATAGTATGGTGGGATTGATGGGATTGTTGGTAAAAAATTTTTTTAAGTTTTTTTTTTTTTTTTAATATTGTGAGATTGGTAAAATAGAGGTAAGAGTGTTTTGCCAGTTTAAGGTATTTTTATTTTATTTTGGTTTTAGAATTCCTGGAAAACTCAAGCAATTTGTGTTTGATTTACATTCTGGAAAACTGCACAGAGAATTCCATCATGGACCTGACCCAACTGACACAGCCCCAGGAGAGGTAGGACTCCTGCTTGTTTCCCAATGAGAACTCTTTCAGAGAGGATCTGAAGTTCCTGAGTTGGCTTGAGTTTCAACTCCTGAATTCTGTGCAAAGAAATTCTGAATATACCCTAGAAAATATACAAATTGTGCTACTTTCAAATTACTTTTAAAAATCTTAGGGCTTCAGGGCTGCGGTTATAACTCAGTGGTAGAGCGCTTGCCTAGCGTGTGTGAGGCACTGGGTTCAATCCTCAGCACCACATAAAAATAAACAAAGATATTTTTTAAATCATTAAAAATACGACTTCAGAAATGTGGAATATTACCATAGTTTCTTGATCATTTCAACTAAGGTGGTTTGATTATGACCTCTGCAGAAAACTACTGCAAAAGGGTTAAATACAGTTGGCTTCAGATAAAAGTAGGAACTAGGAGCAGATAAATCACTGAAGTCAGTGGATTCTAGTGATTATTCAAGCCTTCCTGTGTCTAGAAGATTGAACATACTATAAAGAAAGCAATGATTTTTGCTATTCTTAACCAAATGATTTTAGAGTACAGTATTGATAATGCTCAAAACTTATGGTTTAATGTAGCTTTCCTATTTGAGATTTAGAATGCTTCACGACTGTTTATAAAAATGTTTTCTTTTATTTGCATATACAAATTCTTAGTTAAAATATGTTTAGTCAGGTGTGGTAGCATACACTTGGAAACCTAGTGACTTTGGAGGCTGAGAAAGGAGGATCACAAGTTTAAAGCCAGCCTTAACAACTTAGCAAGGTCCTGTCTCAAAATATAAAGGGCTGGGGATGTGGCTCAGTGGTTAAGCACCCTTAGGTTCAATTCACTGTATCCCCAAAAATAAAGAAAAGAAAAAGAAAAAAATATATTTAAATACACACACACACACACACATATATATATACATATAACCTGAGAATTTTACTCTTTCTACTTTGTAACTTCTCTTACAAGTTATTTATTTCTTTGTCCCTGCTTTACTAAACAGCACTAAATTTGCATTTTGATATGTTCTGGTTTATAGAATGTCTAATACCATGAAACTAAGAGGGGAAAATGCCATGTACCAAAATCCCTTCTATTTTATATGTCTATGACTTAAATCCACTATTTTGCCCAAAGAACCTCCATTTGTGAAAAATGAACTTTACTTTATTTAAGAGACAGATTAGGTTCAGAGTTAAGAGTTCTCTTTGGGAATCTGATGACATGTTTTTTCCTTGAAAAATGAGATTAGACTTTTCTTTGATAAATAGAAGGAGACAAACTTGTTACTGGCAGTATAACTCAAAGGTGATTCTTTTTCTCAGAAAAGACCTGCTTAGCATTCTATCAGATTAGGAAAGAGGTGGTTTACCATTATTGTAGTGTCCTACCATGTGTTTCTGCTTCTCCATTAGACAATGAACTCCTGTATTTTTTTAATTTACCTTTGTATACTAATACCCGGAGGGGCACTGAATACTGTAAATGTTTGTTTTATAGTAACATAACTTAAACTTAATTAATGTAAACATGTATCTCAGCAAAAATTTTAAATGTACTAGGGAAGTAGAATATCAGGAAGTCAAATGGTAAGTTTGTAGACACCTTGCTTTGTGTTTCAATGACAGTGTGCTAATATGTATAGTGTGTAATATATGCACTATGTGCCCATGTTCATTATAGGGGATGTTAAAGTGGTGACATTCAGGCCTGCTCTTGAGGGGCTCACAATGAGGAGATAAGGGTCAGACTACACTGCCTTTTCTTTATAATTCTTGGAAGTCACTGTTCCAGTTTCACCATATATTTTGGTTTTCTACTGGTATACAAATACTACAGAAATTAATTTCTTTCAGTATTGTATATTTTTCACTCCCTATTTAAACCAAGCTTTGAATAATTTCTGGTATCTGAGTAACTGATAAATAAGATCTGCAGAGTAGGTGCCTTCCATTCTCTTAGCAGTCCTTTGTAAGAGGGATAGGTTGGGCCAACCTCAGGTTGTGCATCCTATAGAGAGAATCTGAGTAAGGACATTTACATGAGGAAATCAAGGCTTCACACTTAACTCTTGTCTTTGGCACACTTGCTATCTTTTATTGATTAATAAGGAAAGAATTATAAGGCAACCACCATTCATCTAATACTCCTATTTAAATATTTCAACTCCATAAAGTATAATGATACAAAAATGTCTCATTTTTTTTCTTTTGTAGCAAGTCCAGGATATAGCAAGCAGTCCACCTGAGAGCTCCTTCCAGAAGCTAGCACCCAGCGAATATAGGTATACTTTATTGAGGGATCGAGATGAGCTTTAAAAACTTGAAAGACAATTTGCAAGCCTTTCAACAGCAACATCAACTTACGTGGTGGAAATAGTAAACCTATATTTTCATAATTCTATGTGTATTTTTATTTTGAATAAACTGAAAGAAGTTTTGGGTTTTTAATTTTTTCCCCTCCCCCTGACTCAAAATACATTGTCATTTAATATAGCCTCTTTTTAAAAATCTGCTAGGGTTAAAAAAATAAATAAAAACCAGAGGCCTCTCTCCGCTTTAATTCTGTCCTGTACAATTTTTATAAATCAAGTGAACAGTAACATTGCCAGATACATACCATTAACTTGCACTATAGGTTAGGGAGGACTTAGGGATGTTTCCTATTTAAATATGTGCTTTTCTTTCTTTTCCTTTCATATGATCAATTCTGTTGGTATTTTCATTATCAAATTTCTGAAAGCTAAAGGGGTATATATTCTGGATACTTGGGAGGGGAATAAATTAAAATTTTCACACTGTGTACTGTGTTTTACTGATTGGTTGGATGTTGCTTATGAAAATTCCATAGTGGTATTTTTTTTAATTTTTAATGTGTAACTTAAACATACTATGAAGAGGAGGAGAGCCATAAGCCAGAACATTTGGCAGAAATTGTCCTTATGAATTAAGAAAAAGAAAATGAAAGTATTATTAAATTTCTGTGTCTTTGTCTGAGAAAGCAGCATATGGATGGCATTTAAAACTTTGAATGAATTATACCTGAATCTGGGAAGGGAAGATACTGTGGAGCAGGTTAATAGTATTGAACTAGATAACTCTTAAGGCTCCTCTTATCATAAGACTTCAGTTTCCTAAAAGAAAACCAGCATAGAAATTGTATTTCAGTAATTTTAAGCCTCCTTCTGTCTTGTAGAGTCTTATTATAGCTGTATAGAAAAGACAATAAGAACATGTACATTTAATTTTTTCCCATTGTAAATTTGTTGGAGGATCCTCCCCCCTCTATATTCCCTGATTTCCCAGGCCTGCAGTGTACAGTTAGATGGTCCCTGTGCCAGGCCTCAATACTGCCAGGGAGAAAAACTAGAGGGAGAGGACCCTTGGTGTCATTCAGGAATCCCATGGCCAGAGGACAGACAGGTCCAAAATTGGCTTTCCTCTGGGCCTGGGTTGGTGCTATAGGCTAAGGGTCATTTTCTACTTGGGGTATGAATCAATCCCAGTTTGGGGAAAGATTATTTTTAAGCTTAAAAGGTTGACATGTGCCATTATATGTAGTATGTAATATATGTAACATCTTTCAATCCTTTGAAAATAAAATGAATATTTATAATGGATATTTAATAATTGTTATTTTTAAAATCAGTCTAGAACTCTTAGTTATGCATGATTTATTCTTACTTTCCGTAGTTTTGTTCACAATAATCAATGTCAATGAAGTGATAAGTGGCATGTTTAGAATACTTTATTAGGAAAATAGGTAGAGTTTGGGCCTTAGCTCCTTCCTCTTCATTGTTTTTAATTAATAACTTGAATGAAGTCAGAATTGCAGTGTTCAAGTCAGAGGATAGGCCAGATCTGAGAAGGTCAGGATGAAAATTCTTAGGTACAACAACAAGCTAACATACAAGACCAAAAGCCAGCACATGCAGTTAAGTTGATTAAGTCGTAATCCTGTAGTTAGGTTTGAAAAAATAATAAAAGATAGCACTCAAGTATTGGGTTGCAGAGAGATGGCTTTAGAGTATTTATTATGAAAAAGCCTCAAGGAGCACATGTTCAACGTGATCTAGGGTAATAGTTATTAAGAAAGTGATTGGATTTGAAGATGCATTCTTTAGCTTCATACCTGTTGGACTTGGGATCTAGCCCTGCCACTGTCATTGTCTTCTCTAGACTGAAGCCATTGACGACAAGAATACTGAATTTTATGTATCTTTAGTGCCTAGCATTTCTGGATACTTAGCATTCATCATCAAATGCTTATTAAATGAATGAGAAGCAAAGTGACCTTGGGTAATTTTTGTATCCCTGAGAATGCCCAGCATTCATCAGGACTTGATGCCCAGTTTTATAAAAAGCTATTAACATGCTCAGGAGCATTCCATGAAAGGATAGCTTAGGATTTTAAATTTTGAAACATAAATGTGAAGGCTGTTTTGCTTGGAGAAGACTTGGGTCCAGGAACAGTGTAAATTTGAAGGGCCGGCATGTCCAGATTCCAGGAATCAAACTAGGATCTGAAGAAGTTATGGGAGGCATAAATAAATGTATATTCAAGGTCAGGTTTTTGGTACTATAATATGTGAGAAGGATACAAAGATGGATAAGGCATAATTGTGTTCCTTACAGTCGTGTCATTCAGATGGATGTGTAAATAACATCTGTAACAGGTGTAAAGGTAGAAGAAAATAGGGGTTAACCTGGCTGGCATAAAGGAGCACTGAGTTCCCAAGATTTTATTGAGATAACTTTCAGGAGATAGGGATCTAGACAGATGGAATAATGTGAGCAAAGGTATGAAACAGTCAAGTTCATTAGAGAACACAAGAAGTTCTTATAGGAGGGCTAAGTGCAGTAGAGGTTGGAAGGAAATGAAGAAGATGGGAGAAGGAAATGGAGCTGATCACAGAAGGCCTTGTATGGCAAATAAGGGGGTTGTACTGTGTGTGTATTGTAGTAGAGATCTGTTAGCAGGTCTTAGGGAAGTATGTTCATATTTAGGGTTGAGAAAGAGTATTACATAATTCAGACTTCCCTCTGAATCAGAGAATGTTACAGTAGAAGATTCCTAGTTGACTTGTGTCCAGGCTGTGGGGGTGAGGGCGCAAGACCAGACTGAATAGCACAGTTGAGTAGCAAACCAGAAGCTTGTCTTTCTGCTTCTCTGCCAGCTTCCTTTTCCAGTTTTTTTAAAAAATTGTACCAGTCATGAGAGGGCACCAGCAAAAGATGAAAATTTTCTTTAGATGACATTCTAAAAAAAAGTTTTTTAAGTTAAATGAACTTAGAGAGGAAGATAGAGAATAGGCATCAAAAATACAGAGAGCTCTCTGATGAAGTCAGGTTGTCAAAAATCATGTGCAGAAGAAGGGGAACTGGCATGATAAAAGCTACAAAGAGGAGCATGAAATATAAAACAGTGTTTGAAAGGGTAAAGCTCAGAATAAGCTTAAATTTATAGAAAATGCTAAAGTTGCCAAGAAGGCTTTTTTTTTTTTAAACCTGAGTCAAGGCAAAGAGAAGAATGGATAAAGTAGCGTAATGGATCGACAATCAGGAAAAGCAGAATAACTCAATTTTTTTTTCTTTGACAAAGAGAGTCTGGTTGGGCAAAAATAAAGTGACATAAAATTGCAAAAATTGGAAGTAGAAAAAGAAAAAAAACCTTGCCACCTTAAATGATTTCAAGACTGTTAGACCCACGCTTCTATATCCCAGAGAGCTACCGGAAGTTGCAAATGCTTTCTGTTAGCAATTATTGGGAATTTTTGAGAAACCATGGAGAATATAAGGTGACAGAAGACTGGAAATGGGCAAATAGTGTTCCAGTTTCCAAAATAGTTATAGTTAATGGCTTTAGCTATTTTTCTAAAATAAAAACTCATGAATCAAACTGTAATGTTAATAGTCTGTATTTTGAGGAAAAATTTAAATAGGTGTAACCAATTTTTAAACCCCATATTTAAAGGCCCTGCAGACAGTAAGTTGTTTCAGGACTTAAGTTGTTTAAATGCTGAATATAATTGACGTATGTGTTCATTAAAACAGGTTGGATAGGACCTCTGCTTAGCAATTGTTTTTAGCTGTGTTTGAATTTTTGTATGTATTCCAAGTAATAAAACTATATTTATAAAATATTTCTATATTTGAGACTTTTTACTAATTCACTATGTCATAAATATCATATTGTGAACATTTTACTCAGAATATAGGTGACCAAAGTTACCAGCTTTTTTCAGGTTTAAAGTTATTTTCCAGGTTATTTAGTTGTACTTGATTCAGAATAGAAAACTATATGAATACATGTGCTGATGACTCAAACCCAGCCCAGCATCGAAGTTCCCTCACATTGGGGAAAGGTTGCCCTGCCCTTAGACAATGGGGTTTGGACTCTTAAAGAAAAGTCAATTTACAAATGACTGTAAAATACTCTCCTTCAATCTTGCCTATCAAATTCATCCTTCAGTGTTAGGGCAATTGTCACTCACTGTGATCTCACAGCCCTTTATGTGGTTTAGAAGTTGGAAGTACACATATCCCTTTTCTTTATCACATGTGAATGCAAGTTATTACAGAAAACAGAAACCTAGTCTTTGTATGTCCAGTAACTTGGTATATTGAAAGTGCTCAGGAAATCTCTGATGAGAAAGAAAAATAACAAGTGAAGGAACAACTAAGGGACAAGAAATTACTACCATAATGAAATGGACTCTGCTAACTAATATGCAAACCTCAATTATCTGACAATTTTGTCAGTTGTCTCAAATGTGTTTGGGTGAATCCTGTCACCTTCAATCTTACATCCTAAACTGATTTTGGGATCCTCAGAGTTTTGTCTAGAATAAAATATTGCACAGTACACCAACCTAAGGATACATAATTGTTAAGATGATGTGCAAGTGCCCTCTTGGGCGATAGAGTTCTGTAGAAGTGCTAGGAAATTTCTCATGAACTGCACATTCTAAAGTAGACCTGACCACTTGTTTAGTCCCTCAGCTTCATGGAAGGACAAAATACAATGAGTTGACAAAAATGGCATGTGTTCTTTATAAAACCCATTCAGTAAGCATTGATTACTGTTGCCAGGCTAAAGAGTCAACTGTTAACAAGAGACTGCCCCTACCATCATGGAGCTGGAAGCTGAGTGAAGGAGCATTGATGAGGAACAAGGGGATTGTGATAGAAGGTTATAATGCTGTGATGTGAGTTAGCTATAAGGAACATGGAGGTGTGTACAGCCTTGAGAATCAGGAGCCTTCCTAGAGGAAGTGGTTTCTTGACTAGGAACAGAAAGCCCTATTTCCTACCTGCAGCAGGCTCCTCTCCTCCAGGAGAACAGTATTAGGAGAGCTATCCCTATCCTGTTTGACAGTAGTAATATATGCTAGGTATTGCTGACCTGTCCTTTCTCCAAACTCTTACCACTTAGATAAAAGGTCACGTACTTGCCTATCTGATGTGTCCTGTGTATTTTACATGTCAGGATAACCCTGACAAAGGAAGCCGTATGCCCACAATCTTGGTGCACTGTGTAAACTTGCCCAGGTAGGATTTATCCTTCAATCTTGGTAGGCTGGTGCTTTGTTTTCTTGCTCTAACCACTGTCCAGGAAGGAGAGTAAAACATAGCATCCCCTGGCTATGCACACAGTGAGGGAAGTAGAAGAGGGCATCAGTTCTGACTTCATAATGAGCATGGCTTTCTGATGTAAAACTTAACAGTACATTTCAGAAATTTTGTAGAATTCAAAGGGAAATTCCCTGGTCTGTAGCTTCTAGATTCCGACTTTATCCCTTCAATTTTACACATTTTCCAAAGCTCATTCTAGTACATTCCTATCTATCATATCTGGTACATATCTGTTTTCTGGTTCTTCAAAATAACCACATGCAGAAGTCCCAACTAAGATTGGAATGTTTTAATTTTGAACCTAGAAGTGTAAATTTCTTTAAAAGAGATAACAGATGCTTTTTTTTCCTTTTTTTTTTTTTTTTGTAACTCCACACTTAACTGTCATTGCCCTTATAACCAGAGTGCCCATGTAATTTTTCATCCAGACCAGGACACGTGACAGTGAAAGATAAGTGGGGAGATGGGTAACACCTTCACTAGGACAGCAGACAACCTGGATTTGCATAATTAGTATCCTGTGCCTAACTAGATGTTATATATTTTTATGTTTGGATATCAATGCTAATAAAGTTGAAAAAGATTTACCTGCTACCAGACAGCTGTCATTATACCGCCTTTGCAATAACTTACTCTTTAAAAAATAATTTAAAAATTGAGAGTATTTTTCTCAAGTCTCCATTCATTTTAGGTGTCTCCCTAACACTTGTATTTGGGTGGGGAATAACTGGGGACTGAACCCAGGATGCTGTACAACTGAGCTACATCCTCAGGCCTCTCTATTTTAAGACATGGTCTCCCTAAGTTGCCCAGGCTGACCTCAAACTTTCTATCCCTAGTCTTTTTCCCTCTGACCAGCTTCATCACCGAGCTACATTTAATTCATCGGTTTTCTCATGTTGTTTGAAGTTTTATTCATGCAGTTCCCCCTTCAGTCAGCACATTCTGAGGCTATTGCTCAAGAACCCCATGTTCCACAAGCCTTCCCTTTTGTTTCCAAGCAGTTAGTCCCTCCACTGTTTGTGGCCTTGAATCACTTTGTCCATTCCTCTTTTAGGGTACTTTGCTGGGATTTACCTGCTTTAGGTAGCAAGTAAATGGCTGATAAGGATTAATTCTGTAGGTCGGATATCTTTCTACATATGGCCCAGGCATTCAACACACAACAGGAATTAAGTTCAAAGTTTGTAGTGAATTTTATTGCAACTTTCTCTTACTCAGGCACCACTCAGCAACATAATAAATGACCAATTAATTCAGTAAGAATTAAAAAGAGTTTGCAGAAATTCTCACCATTGGGCCTTTCTTGTGCTGGCCTTGTCAACACCAAAGGTTTAACAATAAAAATGGAAAACATCTTTGGGGGGTTTAACTAATGAAATCCAAGTAAATGTCTTAGTTATTAATCTTAAGAAAATCTCCAATACTTGGAAAGTGTATGAAAAACATGTACCACTGAACGTTTTTCTCTAATACGTGAAATTTTTCTTGAGAGCTGTCCATTCAGGGTTGGAGTAGTTATGCTGCTGAAGAAGAATCCTCAGGCTTCTGCTGGCAGATGCACAGGTGACAAGAATGACATTGTTGTTCAGAGTGAAGAAATTGAGTGTAATTTCCTCCAGGGGAAAGAAGGTGTCTTTCCTTTTTGCCTGGTCTGCAATGTTGAGTGGAGCTGAAAGGCCACAGGTCTCAATAGGCAGCCTGATTGTGTTAACAAAAACTTAGTTTAATTACAAAGGATTCCCCCCCACCCCCGCAGGCTATACCATAGTTGCACTCCTAGCTCTTGTGCAAATTATCTTCATGATTTGGGGCGAGTCATTTGCCTCTGACACCTTTTGTTTTTATTTCAATGTATGTATTCTGTCAATATTGCACCAATATATTTTTTTCTCACAGTAAATTAATTTCTTTGAGGGCAGCAATATAGATACTGTGTGCACCCTTTACCGCTACTTGTCTACTATACCCAAGAAGCTTATCTATGCAAGGGTGTCAAATTAATGAATATAAATATGAGAACCACCTTCTAGAAACAAAGTGTTTAAAAAAAAACCAAACTGAATGCTTTATGTTAATCTAGGACAGAGGGTAAGTGCCCCTTTTAGTAGGCCTCTGACTACTTAAGAACAGCATCTATATCATTCATAAGCATCCGAGAGCCACAACCACCTTTTATTTTACATTGATGAGAAAACATCCCAGATCACAGGAGAACCTTTATCCCAGGCTTCTCGTGCATCCTCTGGAAAAGTCCTCGTGGAAGCAGTGAAGGTGGCTGGGACCCTGAGAAACACCTTTCATTTTTACAGTTAACACAAAGCATGGTTTGGTGTCTGTGCTTTCACAGGAGGAAAACAGTGTGTGCTATATATATTTATATCACTGATTTCCTCAACCTTTGGTGAACAATTTTACAAGCATTTAGTCCTTAGTTGTGTGCAAACAACCTATAGCACGTACGGGCACAGGCAGCCCACAGGGAAGTTTCTGGACTCCTAGTATTCTCCCTGTTAGCACCCAATTTCAGTATAACCTCAAAGTCCTTGCACCAGCCCCTCTGGCCAGTTGTAGGCAGCATCACACCCGCATTCTGGGCATCCTTAGGTAACGAGCTCATATACAGGAGAAGCCAAGCCAGTGGAAGAAAAGCAAAATGAGAAAGGAAGAGAGGAGAGCCACAAGGACAAGGACAAATGGCCTACAACTAATAAAAATGAAGATGGTTTTTCTTATGTGGTTTGCAAAATCCTTTTGGAGGCAATTCCAAAAGAAAAGTTTTAAAATGGCCTAATAACAGAATCACTTCAGTAAGTGTGTGGCTTTCCAAGGGCATCTCTTTAAAAGAAAATAATCATTTGATTTCTATGAGTTATGATATATTTGTTTTAAATATTTATTATAAAACTAAAAAGCACTTTGAACAATGATTATACCTATGAATATAAGGTAATTTGTAGGTTATATGAATGAGATGGAAACATTCTTAATTTTATAGTCTGAGGACCAAATTCAGTGCTGGGTACCTCTGCAACAGCCACCATTAAAGACTTTGAGGCTTCTGGACACTTGATGAGGATCAGAAGATTAAGGATAACAAAGGTGCCAATAAATGGCACAGGCAATTCCAAGCTTGCTTTACAGAATATATGGGCGTCTGGGTGAGGCAAAACAGGTGACCCATTTCAGTTTTATTTAGAGAGGTAGCATAGGTTGGCAGGTATCAAACAGTTTTTGTATCTCACCAGCCACATTTACATCCTGGCTTTATTTACCCTTTGTAGCTGAATAACCCTCTCCAAAGTATTTAATTTCTCCAAGGCACAGTTGCCCCCCCTGTAAAATGCCTAGTGAGTCTGCCTGGCAAAGAGTTTTCAATAAACATCAATTTCTCTGAAAGGGTGTTAGCGTCAAATCAAGGGTCACAATCCAATTGTATATTATGAAACAAGTTTAGTGGGTTGCAACTGGCATATTTTAAAAACAACATCAAAATGCCTTGTACATAACAGCACATAATGTCTCATTATGTCTCTGCTGAGTTTTGGTATAAATGCATTTTTTACTGTGGGTTACAGCCAAAAAGTTTCAATCTCTGCTCTACAGAGAAATGTTCAGGTTATGTCAAAAAAGCCTTTAAAAGTGCTGTCTTTATTCAAATGAGCCCCTAAAAATGTTCAGATCTTAATCAAAGCATTCTTAACTTGTGCAATAAATGTAAGACTTGAATCATAGAGAAGATAAATTTTATCTGACACTATACAGCATTAAATTCAAATTTAAGATTGGTTTCTGTGTCATACTGACTTATTTATACATATAAGCACTTTATAGGTATATCATTTATAGTTGATTAATTTCTATAAAAAGTTGGCTATTATGTTCTATTATGGGGGGAAATGAGATAAAACTTCTAAATAATTTTAATAAGGCTTTTTAAAAAATGACTAACTTGCCAAATCATGAAGACTGTTAGAGTAATATTCCAATCCTGATCACAGCAATAAAAGTGAGAGACTTATGTGAGTACAATGGAGTACCACACTGGCTCAGTAAAAATGAGAAATTCCAGAACAAAACGTGAGCTACAAACACAGGCCTCCTTTCTCCTTTAGGTCCTTTTGAGTTCCTAGTGCTGCCCCTAAGATGGCATGCAGGAAACATGGGCAATCTGAGGTTGACAGAGTAGAGTACTATGCAGTGATGAAGAAGGGTGGGATACTGGAAATTACAGAATCAAATGACACAGCTGAATCTTGACATAACTAACTACATTTATCATTTTAGCTGACTACCTGGACTGGTCCTATCAGCAACTGAGTTTAAGAATCCTGTTTTAATGCCGGTTGTGGTGGTGCATGCCTGTAATCCCAGCTCCTGGGAAAGCCGAGGCAGAAGATTAAAAAGTTTGAGGCCAGCCCCAGCAATTAGTGAGATCCTGTCTCAAAAATAAAAAATAAAAAGGTGGGCATGTGATTCAGTGATTTAGTTCCCCTGGATTCAATCCCCAGTACCAAAAAAAAAAAAAAAAAAAAAAAAGGCTTGTTTTAAATATTTGGGTGAGCACTGATCCTGTTCAGGTTTGAACAGTTGGTGTTAAAGGGATGGGCCAGAGAATAGAAAAGAGTTGGAGTTCAAAACGACCTTATAGGTATCCAATATCTGATACTGGATCATAACCTGACCCTTAAAGTATTTCTTTCTTGGTATTATTTGAAAGATACAGGTAAATAGATAACATTTGATGCTTCGTTAGTGATAATCATAAATGGTGCTTTGTCCCACTGGAATTTATTGCTGAGATTCAAAGAGTATGTAAGAAAAAGCTCTCTCACAGAGGTGAAAGGTAACATCAGTAAGTTATTAAAGGAAAACTCAGCAAGAAAGAAGCTAAGTGATGACCACTCAGCCCCCTGATGAACTTTGACTTCTAGAAAGACACCTTTTGGGGTGCAGGTGCCCATTCTGTCCTCAGGAAAGAGTAAAGGGCAAGGCAGAAGGCAGCTCCCTCCTATTTCAACTGAGTTGACAGTACAGAGTGACTCTGTCTAGAATTTTACATTCTTTTCTAGATTTAAAACCTCCTTGCTGTTTGAGACAGAAAGGGGGGGTTCTGTCTGTGTTGGCATTAGCACCACGAGTCCTTTGCTGGGTCTGAGCCTTGGCATTGGGCTCTGTCATCTTCTAGAATGTGGGCAAAGGTAAGCCTGAGTGCCACTTTTTGGAGGAAACAGCAGCTGTGGAAAGTGAAGGAACGCACAGGCGAAAGCAAAGCCGGGAAGAGGAGTGTGCTACAACTGAGGTAGAAAGCTGGCTCAGTCCTCCAGTGGCCACCTGAAGAAAGGGTGGCTCAGAGCCCTCTGTGTGGCGGCTACATCAACTCCTCAGAATGAGACGCTGCCCCAGGATAGGCCCTTGCTCTTTTCCCCTCTGCTCATTTTCAAGTATTTTGAACATTAACGATGTTCAAAATACTTGGAAATTTTTTTTCTTTTTTTTAAACTTAAGAAATTATAGGACAGGGTGATGAAAAATGGGAAATGATAAAAAAGATTCTGAGAAAAACCTTCACTATACATGGGTAGAATTCACCCCATAAACCAAGGACTTTTCCAAAATTATGAAGAATTGACAGCAAAGGGCACTAGGTCTCTTTGAGATGTGAGGGGAGGATGACAGAGTGAGCATGGTGGCTGGCTGGTAAGTCTCCTACCACTTGAGACTCAAGGCAGAACCTAGAAAAGAAGCCAGGGTCACAGAGTAAGATATCTTAAAGAGAACTTAGTATAAGAAAACAGAAGGAGTGGCCTATTAATTTCCTTCACCAGAAAAATATATTTGGATCAAACTGCAACTGGGTTCACTGAATGGGCTCCATTATGTAGCTCAACCTGTGCTCCTTGTGAGGCCCTGACTTCCCTGTCTGATAAACAGGGCTCCTGAACTCCCATTCTTTTCCTAGATACCAGGCCTAAATAATCCACAAATACACTTAGCCTTAAGATCTGCAGTTCATTTCTATACATCTTAAGTTCTTGTCAGCGTTACAGATTCAGTTTTCACATTTCTAGGCAGAAAATTTGTACCTCGGCCATCTTTAAACTTGACCTGACATTACCCACTCTGAGCCAGGCTCCTTGATCTCTAACATCAACAACACCCAGCAAACAAAATACAACCACTTAATATGGTTCAATTCCACTTGGGCATCTAGAGCCACTGTCTTGATACATGATGTTCCAAAGCTGTGTGTCCAACAGCAGCAAGGTGCTTGTTAGGATAGATACGCTGGCACCAATAATACTGAAATTGAGTTTTTAGCTGCATTTTTTGTCACTTTGGCTGGGAAGATCTGGACAGCTGGAAGTGAGCTTCTCCATCATTTTCTGTTTTCTTCTTTGTATCAGTTTTCCACCTGTGAAGCCCAACACCCCACCACCAAGTGCAGCTGCAATTCCTGCCACTTTGAAGCCTGCAAGGAGGCCAATCGGACCCCCCACCACTCCTCCGATGAGTGCACCTGCCACGGGCAGAGCTGCCAGCTTGTATTTTGCAGCCTGTAAAAAAAAATAAATAAATAAAAATAAATTCAATTTAGAAATTGAGTGGAGAATATCTGCCTGTGGTGATGTGCATTTTCCTCTCATTACTCCTGGCAATGCCTCTTTAACTCTTGGTACATAATTAACCTTAGAGATTGTAGTGTTGGGGGAGAAAAAAAGTATTCCACAGGTACTACAATTGCTCCAGATCTCAGGACTTGGAGAAATGGGCTACAAGTAGATTTTACTTGTAAAAAAATCAATCCACTAACTAGTTGGCTTATTTAAATAGTTTCCACAGCCACAGATTACATAACCAATTTTTTTTATGATGCACAGAGATTATTCTATACTATGAACCTGGGTATTCAAATCCACATCTTATGGAAAATAGATGATCCCAATCCATGCATGCGGTCACGTTCTTACACTTTTGATTCTTGCTCCTGCCCCCTGCTCTCCCTGGACCTCTGCAGACATTCATTCCCTCATGACACCAAATGCCTTACACTCGGCCTACTGTTTATTCTCTTTGAAAAAATAAATTTTCTTTCCTAATAGAACGAATCTTCGAGTAGAATATTACAACCATTGATTTCTTGCACTACCTATGTGTCATTTTTTCCTTATTTCCTTAATTGCTGGTTCCCTCAACACTGAAGAGAGCAGATCAATTGGGTTAATACTAGAGATTCCTGGGAGCCAGAGTACCATTGATTTGTCAGCAGGAGCAGAATCTTACCTTCCCCAAGTTTTTGGTTCCCTCTTCAACATTCACAGCAGCACTGTTGACATGGTCTGCAATGCTGTCAATCTTCTCCTGCTGAGACTAGATGCAAAGGAATTATGAGTGAGCGCTCCTGCTGGGGAGCGGTGGGACGCCAACACACACTATTTTAATTCCTGTAATCAAGGCCCCGGGTACTGCAGCCTTGCAGTCTTAATAGCGGTTCATTAATAGCATCTGATAAACCATGTCGAAAGCACAAATTCACTTTCATGAAAAAAAAGAGGGGGACTTAATTATTGGGTAATAAAAGGGTGGCACCTTCATAGCAAAAAGCATCTCACACTGAAATTCATTCAAACATACAAACATATTATTGTTCAAATGAATCCACTTTCCAGGAGGAAAAAAAAATCCAAATAAGCATTTATATGTTATGTTGGGTTTGATGGGAGAAAAACAAAATCAAACAAGAAAACTCCTCCCTAATCTATCTTCTTTGAAGATTCTGTTTAAATCAGGCAAATTTAGAAATAAAATGCCCTTCATCCAATAAATATAAAAAGTGTTAAGTTTTAGGAATAAGGCTATGATATGATTTGATCTACAATGACATCTTTCCACTTGGGCTATTCAGGAGGGAGCAGTGAATGAACCTATCATCCTGGGTTTCACACCTGTAGCCAAACTTCAAACATTAAAAAATCATGATGAGTTAAACTATTTCAGGTTGAATATATTAATAAAATATATTAAATAGCAACACCTGTGCTGACACAACAGCAACTGTGGCTGTGGCCCTGGGGCAGGAATGCTGAGGTAATGGAGAGTATTTTCCTCTCTGAAGTGTGAAACCCCACAACAGTGCTTTTGACAAGAGGTCACTGGGCCTCTGCCCTAACACCTCCAGGGATAAGAACAGATCCCTCGCAGGAACACATGCTTATTTTAAAATCAACTTATTCAAATTTACATAGAATGATGTGTACTCATTTTATCGGTGCAGTATGATGAACTCTGACAAATGATAAACCCCTATAATCACCCATGCAACTAACCACCATCACAATTAGCATGGAGATTATTTTTGTAATTTGCAGGAAGAAAAGAGAGAGAGAATCCCTCTTTGATTCCAGATAAATGCCTTCTACAATGAGCATGAAATAATTCAGCTTGAATCCTGAAGTATTTGATTGCCCTTATATAACTGACCTGCTCACTTACACTGAGGGAGACATAAAATAACACTCTCCTAATTCCAATCAACACTTCACTTGTGAACAAACAACATGGCTAATTTTTCCCATCGTTGTCTCCTATTAGCATTATTGATATTCCGTCCCTTCCCAGTATGTACCTTTTATTGTTGGGCCTTTTGTGGTATCTTTTCATTATAGGATTCTCCACCACTATCTTGATAACACAGTACAATCCCTTAAAAAGTCCTTTTTCAGTTTTCTTTGTCTCAGTCAGAGACAAGTACAAGAACAGTTCTTAAACTAAGTGGGCCACAAAATCACCTGTGGGGCTTCTTTAAACACAGATTGCTGGGCCCCACTCCCAGTAGGCCTGGGGTAGAACTGAGAATTTATGTTTCAAATAAGTTCCTGGATGAAGCTCATGCTGCTGATTCTCAAACTTTAAAAGTCAGTAGTACATATGATAAGAATAAGGGCATAACCTCTGGTCAGATATTCTGTGTTCAAATTCTCAACATACACCTTTGGACAAATTTCTCCGGCTATGTGTCAGTACTCTCAGCTATCAAATGAAGATAATGCTATTTATACCTCATGGAGACGAAGGAGAATAACATGAGATGTCTTCAAAGCATGAGGAGAAGAATCGAAGAATTCATCCTGACCTTCCCAAGATAAGTGTTCACTCTCATTTTCCTACCAAAAAATATATCGAGCTTTTTCCTATGATGCTTGAAAATTCTAGGGCAAACATTAGATCTCTCCTAGCATTCACTTGTTGGCTTTTTGTTTTTCTCAGACAGTAAAACTTTTAAAAGTCAGCTTTCTTTTTCTGATTCTTAGAAGCAATGGATATTAGCCAGTGCTAATATCCATCTTGCCTGCATTTCTGACGCCCTAGCACTGTTTCTGTTTGGGACACTCCAGCACCCCCTACTCCTGCCTGAAAGAGTCTATGCTAGCAGATAAATCACAGGGGTAAAATCCTGTCACCAACCTTTGCATCTTGATGAGTTGAGGGTAGAAGAACAATAGCCCATGTTCTTCCTTCCCCACAGCCGCAAATAATTTTTGGCCAGAGGGAGGAGCCTGCCAGGATTATTGCCATTTCCATCTCCAAGTGTGATCTCAAGGCCTCAGGGAAATACTTCTAATGCTCCTTTTTAGGATATTTTAAGGGTATTGCAACCTTATAACTTTTTAAGTTAAAGTGAAATTTTAAATATCATTTTAATATTTTTAAATGAAAATCCTTTGGAATAAATTGAGAAAAGACTAGAAGAAAAAAAAAGTCAATCCTAGGATTACCAATTATTTGAACTATTACACACACCCTCTATGTCTGCAATCCCCAGCAATGGTGAGGCCTGTCTTGCCCTGGAGTAGCCCACATCTGCAAGTTCTATTCACTGGCCCCAGAAGACCGAATAAATCTGGGGGAGGGGAGATAAGGCAGAGAGTAGAAAATCTGGGATCAGCAGGCATCCTTTAATTGTGTGGCTCTACCTTCCTCTTCCCCTACCTTACTTGGTTTGAATCCTCAAACGGCCCATATCTTCAGATTCTGCTTCATAAATAAGGAGGACTCAATGGCACTCACAATGATTACAGTTTAGCATCAAAATGGTATCACAGAGTTGTCAGTCACTATCAGTAGAATGCCAAACTAGACTCCATTCAGAGCTGAATCTGGGCACATTTCTCCACTGTATCTGTGGCTCTTTATGCTGGGCCACAGACACACCAGCCACACACAACCTACCCCAGCCTAGAAAGCCAAGCTCCTATGGCAGCTCGGGTCCTTCTCATTCTATCCGCCAACTCCCCCTCTTAGCTTCCGATGTGCTCTATGTTTGTCTTCATCCACCTAGGCCTCCCACATCTGTCAAACTTCAAACCCCTGCCTGGTATTTTATTCTTTGGCACTTAAAAGTGTTCTCAGCATTCCTTTAACAATGAGCTAAGCCATTTATGAGGGACACTGCAGTGCTTCTCAAATTAGAGTAGTGTATAGATTTCCTTGTAAAGAAAAAAAAATCTCAAAACTCCGAGAGTATGTCCATGGATTTCATTTTAAGGAACACTGACTTTCATCTCCCACTGGCCTGAAAATAACTGAATCTTGATGAATAATAGGGGCTCCTAAGATTCTGAAGCAAACGTGATTTATCAAATTAATACTTTAAAAGAAAAATGCAATTTGGGCAGATGAATTAAAAACTAACAAGGAATTATTTTTTCCTTTAATGCTTATTATGAGTACTTGTAAGCCCAGCATCCTCTATATCAAATAATAGTAATACATTCAACAAATCCATTTACATCAATAATAATGCTCTTCCTTGGAGAATTAGTTGTGCAATTTTATTAGTGTGCTTGGAAAACTATGAGTTTTTTTTAAGAAGACTCCAGTATTTTCCTTTATTCCTAAGTTCCATATTTATTCATATGCAATCAATCATAAAATACACAGAGAAGCTCAGAAACACACATATCAGCACTATGATATTCAGGCAGAGCACAAGATCATATTGGCCTAGAATAGGTGATAAGCAGAGTAGAGAAGGAGGACACTGACATAGGGGGATTCAGCAGTGGACAAGGGACTAAAGGAACTCTAGTACTAAAATGTCTGAAGATAATGTTGATACAAAAGTAGAATTTATGGATGGGGCCAAGGGATCCAAGGGAAGGACAAATGCAGAAATGCAGGTGAGGTCAGAGGAAAGGGAAAAGGATGGGAAGTAATAAACATCATCTCATTTAGTCCTCCCACTGGTTTTATAACGCCAATTGTTGCCCAATAATATCTTGAAGATCATATAGGTAGGTAATAAATGGAGGAATCTAATCTAATCCACAGTTTTGTGTATCCAGAGTAAAACTGCACTTCAAAAGCTGTAGGGAATAAGGTAAAAGGTAGAAGTCAAAACAGTATCAGCAGCAAGGATGACATGCTGTCAAGCTACCGGCCTGGAGTTCTTTAAATTCTCCTTGAGTAGAAATAGGGCTGGTTACAAGAAAAGGCAGTAAAGGTGAATGAAGCAGGGCAAATGAAGCAGGGCACCTAGTAGATATTAATTTGTTAAAATTAACAGGACCAACCATGCTTTCATCCCTCAATGGCTTTGTAGGTCCTCTGTGTTGTGCTCAAGTACAAATAACATAAATTGACCATTTTAACTATACAATTTAGTGGCATTAAGTACATTCATAATGTCGTACAACCATTACCACTATCCTGTAGGTTCTTTTTATACTATTCTCTATTCTTCATTGAGCTAACCATAGTACTACGTACACAGAAAGTGTTCCTTAAGTACGTGATTAATTTGCCTAGATACTATCATGTCCATGTGACGATAACAAGAGGATGTGGTCACTTTGGTTATGTTCCCAGGTCATTCTGTACCTAAATGGAGCTTCTGTGAATCTTTGGCCATGTGGTCATGAGAACTCAGTCACTCTGGGAATAATAATCAGGGGTTCTCCTTTGAGCTTTTGCCAAATAGCATTCTGCTCATGTCCTTGTACACATTATTATAAATAGGACATTTGTATAGAGCTATGGCTATAGATGGCTACAGCCAGAGTCTTCCTGCATAAATCTTCCTTGGGCTGGGGTTAGGAGCTGCTTATGTAACACAATTAAACATAACTGTTTAATGTAACTGTTAGATGGCTACAAACTTTCATTTTTCTTTCATGTGCCTACCCCATTAGAAAGGAAATGTATTTGTCTGGAGTGAGAAGAACTCTGTACATGTTTCCTTTGTTTTTTAAATCAACTTGATTGAGGTATAATTTACATACATTAAAACACATAGTTTAAATGTACAGGCTGATGGCTTTGGCAAATGTATAAATTTTATAAACTGCATTAGATTCAGAAATTATTAGTTACAATAATTGAATAAATTTTGATTCTAACCAACATATTTTTGGGGATTCCCTGCTGTATGTAAATATATTATTAGATTATACAGATACCTAATCCAGAGACTTCCAGCATTTTGTTTCTTCTGACTTAGAGGCATCAGAAATAATTCAAATGATTTATTGCATTTAATTTTAGTCATTACATTTCTAGCAAATATCCATAAACTAGGATATAAGCAGAATAAGGGGTGAAACTGGAAAGTCATATTGCAAAAGGAACACAAATGAATGGATTCTTAAGAAGTGAATATATGGTGGGGTGGGGTTGGGAGAGGAAAGTGATACAGGTCTTACAACCTAGAAAATCTTTTATATGAAAAAAAGTCCAGTGGCTTGGTATCTGGCTCTAGATGGTAAACGTACCAAAGAGTAGTTATCATAGAGCAGAGCTTACACATGGAAGACCTTCTGACTCCACACCTCCACATGGCATGGTAGAAACATCAAGTATGCCTGCACTGTAATTATGCAAAAAGGAGCTAAAAGACCCTTTGAGAAGTTGGGATGAGAGTAGTGGTGTTAGATTAGTTGGCCTTAATTTCCTCCCATTCCAATTCTGAGGTTGTATTACTTAGGCACTTAAAGCCTAGGGAAACCCTACTTAGAAGAAGGACAACCCCCAAATCATGATTTGATCAAAAATTTAAAATTAAACCTAGACAGAAGGAGAAACAGGCTAGTGCCTTTGTGGACATACATATATAACACACCTACTCATGTATTCTAAATTCCCAAAATTCCTAGCAAGGAAACTATAAGAAAAATAATGTTTCTTTAAGAAAAGTTTAGAAAAATAATGATAGAAAACCTATTTTCCCCCCAAAACTACCTTATGCTCCCAAATCTGTTAACAGCATTACTGGGGCTTGATTACGCAGAATAATGCCATAATATTCCTTATCTTTGACTCTATCTTCCTCCAATTTCTGCTTAGTCTTCCTAGAAATACCTCCCACTATTGTTGCCATTGCTCCAAGTTAAACTCCTACAGCTGATTCTTAACTAGTCATTCCTGCCCATGACCTCATTCTCTCTTTTCTTTTTCCATTTTGTCTTTTTTAGATATACATGACAATAGAGTGTATTATGACATATTATATATACATGGAGTATAACTTATTCTAATTAGGATCCCATTCTTGAGGTTGTACATGATGTGGAGTTTCACTAGTGGCATATTCACATATGAACATAGGAAAGTTATGTCTGATGCTTTCTTCCACCATTCTTTACCCAGGTAACAGTGGCCTTTCTAAAGCACAGACTGGATTACAACTAACCTGCTCAGAAATATGCAGTGACTCTGTAGTACCCATAAAGTAAAGCTCAAATTCTTTGGTATGGCATATAGTTCCATCATAGTTGGCCCTCACTCTCATTGCCTGCCCACTATACCTCATGCTTTAGTTTGCAATATTTAGTACTCCCGGACAGGCCATGCGCTTCTCAACACCTTGTCTTTGTTCAGCTGTTTGAAAGGTGCTCCCTTATACCCCCCTGGATCATTTCCAAATTTCTGAAGGCTCATGAGAATGCTACGTGCCTTGGTGAAGCTATGCTTCGTGCTTCCACCTTATAAACGTGATTCCCTCCCTTGGAATTCAATGCTGCATCTTGGAATAGATGATACTTCTCTTCATATCTTATTTTTGCATTTAGTCATTATGCTCAAAAGCTCAGTTTGGGGGGTTCAAAGTTTATCTCCATCCACTGCAGAATCCCCAAAAGCAGACAATGGGTTTCATTTATTTCTATATTCAACATTGTCAGATTCCCCAGTACTGAGTATCTAACAAAGTGCCTTTATTTACATTATTAAATAGAACTGGAATTTGAGGCTCCATACCAGTCTTAAAAATTATAATTTTTCTTAAAATTCTAATCAGGAGCACAGTGAATAATCAAAGTCTCTAATTCTAATACCCTACCAATTCAGAACCAAAAACAGTTATATACTTACATTCACTAGGAGAGAGAAATCAGTAACCAGTTGACTAAGTTCAATTAAGTCCTTAAAAAGAGAGAGAGAGAAAGTTACTTATTTTTATGCCTCACAGTTACCAAGAAAAAAATAACTTTTAACATACCGCTTCTAAAGTTTCCCATGATTCTGCAGCATTTTGATCTCGAGGAATTTCAGGCAATGCGTATATCTGAGTCAAACTCTGAGAACTAGCTTCATCTTCAGTATTGTGAAATGCTCCTGGATGAACACAGACTCATGTTTGGAATTTGCTTTTCAGCAAGGACACAGCATGAATCAATATCATACAACAACTGCCATATAAAATGCTCACAAATTAAATTCAGGCTAATAGTAAGTTGATTATTCTATGAAAATAGAATTATTTATCCTTGGGCAGCTTGTTCCCTTGGTTAGTTAACACACATTTTTTTTTCTCTATCTAGAAAGACATCTACAAAATGGCTACAAATACCATCTATCCAATCTGAATAATTAAAAATAAGTACAGAAGAGCCAGCAAAAGGAAACTAATCTATTTGGCCAATATTCCATGAGGAGACACCCCCAATGTTTCACTGCTAAATTTGTAACCTTTTATTGGTTAATTTAGTAATAAATATCAGATATACAAGGTAATAAAAGCAGGGGTGAAGATGTAGCTCAGTGGTGGAGTACTTGCCTAGCACACATAAGGCCAGGGTTTGATCCCCAGTATTGCATCTACTGATGACAATGAGTTTGTCCCCAAAAGAACATTTTTGTACATATTGTCACTGTTTCCTTACAGTCATTCTTCTGGTTCATTACTCCACTGTTTCCCTTATTTCTTTTCT
Source organism: Marmota monax (assembly GCF_021218885.2). Lineage (NCBI taxonomy): Eukaryota > Metazoa > Chordata > Mammalia > Rodentia > Sciuridae > Marmota > Marmota monax. The sequence continues at coordinate 2,359,727 of NW_026695243.1, forward strand.
GAGTTTTAAAAAGCCTTCAACCCACTAACACTTTGCTTATTTAACACCACTTTATTGATAAATTAATCTACAGTAAAAACTCATCTTCAAGTGTTTTGTATTTCCTCATATTGGTTTCACCAATCTTCCATTCATTCATTTGACATTCATTACATGCTCTCTATAGCCCAGTCAGTATGTCACAGTGCTGGGGACCCTATAAAAACAATTCTGAGATTCTGGCACAGCAGTGCACACCTGTAATCCCAGCAACTCAGGAAACTGAGGCAGGAGGTTCAGAAGTTCAAGGCCAGCCTCAGCAACTTAGTGAGACCCTGTCTCAAAATATAAATTAAAAAGGGTTGGGGATGTAATTCAGTGGTAAGGCATCCCTGGTTTAACCCCTGTATCCCACTTACCCCCTCCCCCCCAAAAAAAAAAGTTCTTAAGAGGCAACATTCTGTGGCTGTTAGGAGGATGGGTCTAGTCAGAAAGACTTGGGTTAGAATCTTGGTTTGGCTATGTACTAGCTCTCTGACTTGAGAAGGTATTTAATTTCTGGCTTACTTTTCTCATTTGTAAAATAAGGTGACTGTACTTTGCATAGCACCTGTCTTATATATAAAAGCAAGTCCTCAATAAATAGTTGCTACTACTACCACTGTTATTACTGCTATTATTAGTACAGCTTACCATAAAATGTGTGACAGACCAGTTAACAGTAAAGTGCATTCAGGATAGTTTGTAAGAACTATGATGTAGGTTTCTGCAGAGTGCTACGTGAGCCCAGTAGAAGCCCACAGCCTTTTAGTCAGGAGAGTGGTCAGAGAAAGCTCTGAGGCTGAAGCCCAAGGACAAAGGAATAATAGAGGTGAACTGTGGTAAAGGTGCAGGAAGACGCAAAAACTATTTAGGTCAGGGAAAAAAAAAAAAAAAAAGCAAAACAGGATTTGGAGCTAAAAGAGGATCCGTGTAGCTGATACATAGACTGAAAAGAGAAAAGCAAAGATTGAGGCCACGTGCCAAGCTGAGGGTATTCACGGCATTGTAATCATGTTAAAGAGTTTCATCTTTCTCACAAGATCACTATGGAATCGTGAAAAGAAGTTGGAGACTACTGGGAAGTGGGAAGTTACTACCATCAGATTTTAGATTTTAAAAGGAAGCTAAAGCTACAGTGTGAAGAATACATTAAGGATGGAGTTGAAAGGTGAAGAAATAAAAGTGAAAAACCAGTTGGAAGGCCTTCCAATATGTCCAGTGCAATACTTGCAGCTCTAGAATAAAGACAGTAGAAATGGAAAGAAGAAACCTGAAATTTTATTTTTTCCTCTTTACTTCAAGCTCAAAATACCTACCATGTTAACATTTTCTGGCCATCCATTAGGTATTGTGTTTGGTACCAGGGATGGAAAAGTAAATAAATCACTATGCCTACTCTCAAAGAACTTATATTCTAGAAAAGTCAGACATGCAAAGAGATAATCATAAAACAATGGGAAAGTTCATGATATCTCTCTATTCAGATGAACAGAAGACATGTACATTTTATGGGCATTCCAAGATGGGGGTGGCATCTGATCCAGCTTGATGTGGTATGAAGAGGGAAAGCTTCCTAGAAAAGTTGATACTACTGGTTGAAAAAGAGAGGAATATAAATTCTAGATAGAGAAACTTGATTGAACAAAGGCCCTCAAGAAAGAAACAATATAGCTAATGTAAAATTAGCAGTTTAGTGTTAACAAAACATGAAATAAAAGACACAAGTTACAAGAATAAGACATTATAGATGATCAGGAGGGACCTTGTTGACCAGGTAAAGACTCTAGACTTTATCTGGCAGACAACAGAGACTTGCTGAAGGTTAAAAGCAGATTTTGAAATGACATGATGACATGTGACCTGATCTACTTTTAAAAGTCAGCCCATATTTCTTTTGTTTCCTTTTTTCAAAACCTGTAATTGAATGATATCCCATAAAACTGCATTACTACAGTTATCTTCAAATTTATGAACACTTTACCTCTCAATAAAAACTGATATGAACTGCATAAAAAGGACATAGTCAGTAGACTGAAAAGTAATTTGTAGGTTTATCAGGATTGACAGTGTTCTTTTAATTTTGAACTTATTTGAAAATATTAAAGAAAGAGCAGAAACATCAGATACAAAGCAAATTTTACATTACAACATTATGACAAATATCCAATACTTTAAAAGCTCTCATTGAGTTGTATAAATGTTTAAAATATTTACTTAATACCTTAGATTATCACCATTAAGACACTTTCATTTTCACTTCAACCAAGATAAATGCATTACCCTATGACCTTTCTTCTACTTAACATTCTTACATTATTGGTGAACAATGATAACTTCATTATCATTATCAGACCAAATGCAAAGCAAAACTTTATGACCTTGCCTATTCTAAAGATTTTTAAAGCTATAACCTATGTACTATTAAAAAAGATTCAAATGGAGTATGTTAGGATGTATACACACACACACACACACACACACACAATCATATGTAAATTCTTTATCTAAAAAATAAGGGATGAGAAATGTTTGACATTTAAATAAATCATAAAAGATTTCCCTTAGTAAAAAAACAAGAAATGTTTAAGTCATTTCCGTCTCACTTGAAACCAAATTGCGTATGCATCTTAGTTCAAATAGAATCTTAGAACAAAGAACTCTATTCTCTGCCATAGAAAACCCTGCTGTAAACTTACAACTCTGAACATCACTAATCAATTCAAGGCATGACTATCAATTAAGAAAGCAAACCTTTTAATTTCTACAACTCCCATCATTCAATTTCAACTTGTACCTCAGCAATCATTCTTTGACTTTGAACTCTTGCAAATGTCTACGGATATGCTGAGGCAAAACACTGAGATTATAGCTACAGGAAAGAACACCAAAGAACTTGAACTTGTTCACAGAAGTAAAAAACTGTAATTGTTTCACATTATATAACAATCTCAGATATTCCCGCCCATGTGCAAACAACTTGCATAAAGGACAAGCATGTGTGTATCACTCACCCTGTTTCTCAAACTTGGAGTTAAAGCGTTATTATTTGCTATAAGTTCAAATAAACATGAAGACAGTTGACTCACTTTAGTTGAAGTGAGAGATAAGTTAAATAGCCTGGCTATAAGATTTTTCTTTCCCCTTTTATACATATTCAAATATTCTCTCCCTCTCTCTTTTTCTATACTTTGCAAATAGCACTGTTCCTGCTAAAATTACAACACAAAACATGAAATTTCCACAAAACTTCACTATATTAGGAAATGTTTCACTAAAATGTAGATTAATTAATAAGCATGCCAAGCATGGTGGCACACAGCTCCAGTGACTCAGGAGGATGAGGCAGGATGACCACAAGTTTGAGGCCAGCCTCAGCAACTTAGTAAGACCCTAAGCAATTTAGTGAAACCCTGTCTAAAAAATAAAAATAAATAAAAATAAAAAGGCCTGGGAATGTGGCTCAGTGGTAAAGTGCCCCTGGGTTAACTCCTTGGTTAAAAAAAAGAGAGAGAGAGAGGGGGAAAAAAAATATTCCTTAATTTCTTTCAAGTTTTGATGGTTTAAAAGAGTGAATTAATTTGCTGATAATTTATATAAACCCATCTATCAAAATAAAATTACTTTTAAGCCATAGCTTAACTTAACTGTAAAGAAAAACTATTAAGAAAATTAAAACCAGCTGGCTGCAGTAGAGCACGCTTGTACTCCCAGCTACTCGGGAAGCTGAAGTAGGAGGATCACAAGTTCAAGGCCAACCTTGGCAACTTAGTAAGTCCCTATCTCAAAATAAAAACTAGAAAGGGCTGGAGATATAGGTCAATGGTACAGTAGCCTGGGTTCACTCCCCTGTACTGCAAACAATTAAAAAAAGAAAATTAAAACCAATAGAAAATACATCTTCTGAAATAATATAATACAAAACCATCTACATGTTTCACAAAAATGTTATATATATATATATATATATATATATATATATATATATATATATATATATATCTGTGATAAAAATCTAATATTTCACCAAATTCAATATACTGGTCTGAAGTTCCCAGCAGCTTTAAGATTGGATTCTTTTGTGACTATTTGTTTAAAATGTAATAAGATTCTGTTCCTACCGCGCTGTTGAAGTGTGCGTCCTGGCTGGGAGTAAAGAAAGACAAAAAATGAAGAGAAGCACTGATTCAGTCTATATGGCTTGAATCACCTTTCTAAATACAAATCAGATTTGTGGGCTCACCATTTCTCTTGGTGGGAAGCAGTATGCTAAAAATGAAACTAGACACACAAGTGAGACAGAAGGGAGTTTCTCAGATCAACCAAGATTGGCAGAGAAGATTTACTTCAGGAATTCTTAGAATCTGGACAAAAGAAACAGCAAAATCATCATAACTTCCCCCTAAACTTAATAAGCTTCTTTTATTCTCCAGAGAACATAAAACGTCCTATTCTACTTGTTATTTCTATCTGTAAATGAAAAACTATTTTTGCATTTTTTTTTATCTCACTCATGGAAATGTGGCAACATTGCTCCTGAATCTCTGCTGATGTTTCCAACCAATTTATTTAGAATCAGACTTGTAAAGGAAAAAGTATTTTAAGGCACTTCTATGCAAATAAAACATATTTTTCTATATAGGCTGTCACTACTATAATGAGTATCTAAAGTAAAAATAAGGAAAACCCAGAGAACACAGGATAAAAACATACAGAATGACAGAAAAGAGTCTATAGTTAGAAGAAGACCACATATGGAGCAAACCCAATTCCTACCCTACTATTAAAGTGTATCGTAAATCAGTTACTTGAATTCTTTTCATTATTCTCCTCTTTTCTCATCCTGTTATTTGCTAATAATTTTTTTTTATTTAAGGCAATCTAGTAGAAACTTACACTTGGTAAAATACTCAGGCACTTGGTGAGACAATAATTTTAACTGCTTTATGTTGGCAGTGAATTCATAGTCAAAGCATAATCTGACCAGGAGATTCTTCAGAATTCGAAATTCTACATGCTGTTTTAGGTTTACTTTAGGTATGTGATTTTATAAGTAGAATGATTGTCTTAATCAAAGCAACACTAGTTTCAGAGATTTAATTTTCTAGCTTTCTTCCAGTAGCAAGTAATTAGATATTTAGCCTATTTGGTATCCTATGAATGAATTGAGAAGTTGGAAAATCAATAGAGTTGGAAAATGAATTTTGCCTGCTATTTCTTCTCCCTTATCCTCTGGCTCTATCCTCATCTTTTTCATTCCCTCTCTATACATACTTCCTCAAATTCTGCCAATCTTAGTTTTTATACCAGTCTGCTTCTTATGGAAAAAGCTAATTACCAGCAAACTGGATAAAATGACTTCCTCTAATAATTACACAATTCCTCTGATGATACATAAATCTAAGTTTGTTGAGCACTAACAGTTCTACTACTGGTAGCAATGCAAACAATGCAATAATAAAATGTAAAATGAGGAAAGCATTAGATTATTAATATATCATGAGAAAACTTGCAGAACTCAAAATTTTGCTTGACAGGAAATTGCTGGGGATGGGCATTTCAATGCTAAATAGCAAAAGAGATTGATGCCAGCAACTCTTTCCAGAATATTCAGCTTATCTTCACTGTTATTACTGCCATCACAACTGTCACACTGTCTGGGTACATAATATGGCCCCTTAATCAAATGGAACTATAAAGCCCAGTTTCTGTACATATGCACATAAAGCATCAGTTTGTGCTAAATGATAACATCCTTCTTCCTCACCAACATGGCAGTGATAACTCCAGATGAACGGAAATGAAAACTGTAACTATAAACTATTAAAACATGATTCTCAAATAATCTTCAAACAAGGATTGAGTGTAAACATCTCCTTCTCAAAACATTTTAGGCACTGGTTATTCCCAAAGTGACGTGATTGTAACACATATGAAATTACAAAATTGTCTCTAAAAAGATACTTATTTATGTATTTATAAAACATTATGAATGGTTCACTATGTGTAAAACATTGTGCTAGATTCTAAGGATACAATAAAACAAGATTACCCAGAAACTCGGAATAGTAGCCTAAATATTTCTTACAATATTTTTATTCCCCTGTAATTACTGAATCATTAGTACTGAAAATATAAAATTAAAAATCATCTGGGTTTGGAGATAGGGAGTGGTGTAGGAGTAAATAAAAATAAAGAAAAACTGGAAGGCATAACTTGCTCAAGATTCTATTCTAATTTGTACCTATTTATATTTTACTTTTTTCATAAGGACTAAAGGCATCTTATGATACATAAGATGGAATAAATAATAAATAAAAGCTAAACAACAAAACAAAAAAAGTAGAAAACAAAGGCAGCAATTATAAAATAAAGCCAGGATACTTTAAAAATTTAACTTTTGGTGATTAAGAAATTTGGCTTTAAACTCTATAGTAAATAACTCAAGTAGGGAAGCCTTATCAGTTACTCCATTCAATAATCAGAATATAAAAAACAAACAAAAAAATCAACAACTTTGAAGCACTACTGTGGATCAAAACAAGAATTTTTTCAGGGTTAAAGACACTATTATAAAGTGGTCAATGATTATCAACTAGATCCTTAGAAAAAATGGGACAAGTTTCACAGAGTATCACTTCACAAAAGTTGATGGCATGTCATCCACTGCAAATATTTTGTTATTAGTTAAATTCAGAGAACTGAGCTGGGAGGTAGATGTAATATCTCCTGTGAAAACCAGTCTACTTAAGGACAAAAAACATGCCTGAAGAAGTCACCTTTCCACTGGAGAGAAGTGAGGAACATGCTGCGGATAAGGGTGACATATCCTTAGGAAATATTTTACATTTCTTTTCAATATATAGGCAAATAGGCATTCGAAGCTCTGAGATTCCACTTCATATAGCAATTTATCCTGCAAATTTTTCAGCATACACATTTCCAGCTCACTCAGGGTTCAAGAATTCAACATATTGGTAAAGCAGATAACCCCTGGAGACATACAGATAATCAGCAATCTCTATGCAAGGAGGTGAGCTTTAATTAACTGCATTGCTGTGACCAAGAATAAGACTCAGTGTAATACATTACCACCAACAGTCAGAGATCTGGTCAAAGGAGGATGTAATAAGGTTTCTTCATCATTAAGTTGTTTCTTAAGTTCTTCGACAGATTCCAAATGGAGTTGGAGAAATTCTGCTGTTGCTGCTGATGCTTCTTCTTTAACAGGATCTATCATTCTCTTCAGAAGTAGTAGGTCATCCTTTCGGACTTTCAAGCAAAGTTTCTCCATTTCTCGGATATTGGAGCGCAGTTGCTATAAAAGAAAAAAAATCACTAATGCCACTGGCTTTGAGTATAAAACATTTGTTTTCATAAGCACTTTGTTACAATGATTGTGAATGGAAATGATTACATATTCTCTACAACAGAAGGTGTGCCATAATTCTTTCCTATTTTCCATATATAGCATCTTTAGAACCCACATTCTCACACTTTGAATTATTTAGCAGTTTTCCATCATTAAATGTGACTATTCTACAAAGGTAATTAATGCTCTTCAAAATAAGTCAAACACTACAGAACCATCTAAAGAAAAACTTATTTTCCCATTTCATTAATCCCATCTCTTTTCTTAACCCAATCCTACCACGTATTTCTCATGGCTCATGCACACATTTAGCATACATAGGCCTTCTCTCCTCATTAAAAAAAATGGATAATATTAGGTATAACAATCCATAACTTGTCATCCACACCCCAACTTGACAATATCATCATGGGCATCCCTCCTGATCAATAGTTATACCAACAATTACACCAATATTCCATAATATTGGTGGTCTAATGCTTCTAACCTACCATTATCCTATACTTCCTCCAACCTTATGTTCATTCTCTTACCATTCAGTATGAGCTAGAAAACCTTGAGATAATTAGATTGTATATTCAAAACCTATTATTTACGGGCATTAATATATCAAAATTATATAACTTTATGGCCACCTTAAGTTCATCTTGATGATTTATTTCACAAGAAGGAAACAAGTCTAAACAGCAGAATTAGGACTGCAGACCACGTCTGAAGTCCTAGAACAATATTGTTTCCAACTCATTACCACCTCCCGACTAAGTGACTCCTTTCTGGAATATAATTGTAAACCTTGGTTATATAGTTGCCACATAGTCTATAGAAATATTTTAGGCAATGTTATCTTTTTTTTTTTTTTTTGGTACCTTGAATTGAACTCAGAAGTGCTTTTCCACTGAGCCACATTCTCAGCCCTTTTTTAATTTTATTTTTTATTTTGAGACAGGGTCTCACTAAGCTGATCAGGTCCTCATTAAATTTCTAAGGCTGGCCTCAAACTTGCGATCCTCTTGCTCAGCATTCCCAGTCTCTGGGATTATAGGTGTGTGTCACCATACCTAGCTAGGCAATATCATCTTGAAGAAACACTGAAGTTTTCCTGCAGACAAACCCAATGAGCATTTACCTGTCACATATTTGTCCTCTATTAAAGAACTTATACATATGTCTGTGTCTCCAGGTAAATTCTACTATCCAGCTAAGAATTCTATTACTATGGGTGAACCTGTGACATATTCTTCCTGTCCTAAGGGACTTGTACATATGTCTGTGTCAACAGGGAAATTATCATATCCAGCTAAAAACTATTACTATGTGTGAAGGGAAAAAATTAAGGGAAAGACAATGCTCACTTAAGTATAAAATCTGATCCTACAGTAACAAATATAATAATAATAATATAAAAAAACATAACTAATGATATATTTTTGTCAATACTTACTGTAAGCTATCCATTATGCCAAGTGGTTAACCTTCACAATGTATCTTTAAAATGGTTATTGCCATTATTATGACCTTACGGAAGAGAAAATTAAAGCAAGAAGTAAAAAATGTAACCCAGGACCATACTGCTAGTAAAGGATACAATTAGAAATCAAATCCAGGCCAAGGATCTTGTATCCTTCACAATTTTACTATTTGATAATACTAGGCAACAGAAATATAATGCAAAACACATGATATAATTTCTTTAATAATCACATCAGAAAAAGAAGAGCTGAAATTAATTTTAATACTGTTATTTAACCCAATGTATCTGAAATATTAGTTCAACATGCAATTAATATAAAATTATGAATTGAGCATTGTATATTCTTTTATTTGTAGTCAATCTTAGAAATTGGGTATATATATATTTTATATTCACAACACATCTTAACACAAACTAGCAACATTTTAAGTGTTCATCAGCCCCATGTGACTTGGAACTACCACATTGGATAGCACAGGTATACAGTCTTTCTAAAATCAAATAGTAGATACAGTATAGCAAAACTACATGTAAAAACCATAAAAGAGGTATTCCTACTTCTGGAAATAGCAATACTAGGTGACTCAGAATAACTTTCTCACTAATGATTACTTTAAAAACTGAGTAAAAAAATCATAATACCAACTAAAAGAAAAAAAACCTCAAAAGCATCAAAAAGCAAACAAGATAATAAGTAATTTTTAAGACAAGAACTCAGCAAAGAAAAGTAGTCCTGAACTCAGGTCACATTTGCTCTGGGAATACTTGCATAATAATACAGACTCACAAAGGTTGGGACAAAAATTCAATGGCAGGACACCCTAACTGTGAGGACCCTGGTGCTTTGGGCTAGGATCTTAAAGAGCTACATCCTACAATCACAGGTATACTGAAATAAGCCATCTCTTGCATGAATGGCAGATTTACTTCCTATTTCTTGAGTAGCTTACAAAACCCCTTAAACTCCGAAATTATATAAAGATAATCTTAGAAAGTGTCCTCAGGGGCAGAAAAGAAGTCAAAGGCAAATCCTCACACAAGGAAAGTAACATTATTCCTAGCTTCAAATAATTTTTCAAATATAATGTCCACCAATTAAGATAATTATATATGTGAAGACATATGCAACATGAAGAAGCAGCAGAAACATACAAATGGACATTTGTCAATTTATAAATTTATAAAATATTTATAGTTATTTTGTTCATAGATACAAAAATCAAGCTGGAAAATTTGGCAATTACAATCTACATAAAGCAACATATAAATTTTAAAAAGATTTAATATTCCATAATTTTTAAATAATGTCAAAAAGAAAGAATTTAATAAATGAATTTAGCTGTATCTTAGGCCAAGCTGAAGAAAAAATAGAAAATAGATCGAAAGAATCTATGTAAAAAATAAAAAAGGAAAGTTAAAAATACAGAAGAGGAAGTTAAAAGACATAGAGAATACATTTATTTATTTAACTACAATAATAATAAATAATGTATTTATTTAGAATCTTAGAAGAGGATAGAAAACAAATTTGAAATGATAATGGCTGAAAATTTCCAGAAACAGAGGGAGGAAAAATATCAATCCACAGATTCAAGAAGATCAACAAATCCTGAGAAGAATAAATAAAAAGAAAAATATACCTAGCTAAACAAAAGGAAAGACGAGGATGAAGATGTTCAAGAGGAACTAGTGACAAAACCATTTCCTGCAAAGAGACAGTAAGATCATAACATGACTTCACATAGCAATAATGAAAGCTATTGAAGAAAACTAAATGATGTATTCAAAGTATAGAAAGAAAATTGCTGTCAACTTAAAACTATTTCCTGCAAAAATATTCTTCAAGATCAAAGGTAAAATAATATTTATAGAAAAACAAAAACTGAGTAATTATCTTCAGTATATACATGGTAAATGCTATATAAATAATATTTAAGTGGAGGAACATAAATGGAACTAAAACATTCTAATGTGCTTGTATTATCTGTGTTGCTAAGTAAAGGATATAATATGTTGTAGTTTTCACTAAAAGCCTATAATATGAAAGCCAACACAGAAAAAAACCTGAATCAATAGAAAATATAAAATCATCCCAAAGAAAGTAAAAATGGAGATGAAAAGAATCAAAAAGGCAGAATTAGATTACACACAATAACATGAAAGATTTAAACTGAAATATATCACTGATTATATTAAATATAAATGAAATAAGTATTCCAGCTGTAAAATGAAGAATTTCAGACCAGATAAAAAGCAAAAGAGGTATACGTAAAACAAGAAGAAAAAATAAAAGAATGGAAAAGCTACATGATAAACAAACCCTAATACTCCCTCCCCCAAGAAAACCACTGTAGCAATATTAATAGCAGAGAAAACAGACTTTAAAGTTAGAACATTACTATAAATAAAGAATTGCTTTATAATAATAATAATAATAATAATAATACCTTCACCAAGAACATATAATTCTAAAGTTGGGGATACCTAATAACATAGCCACAACATATGTAATTCAAAAGTTGACAGAACTACAAAGAAAAATTTAAATCCACAGTCATAATGGAAGGCTTTAATACCTCTTCAGTAACTGATGGGACAAATGGACAAATGATGTAAGTTAGACATAAAGGATTTGAACAAGATTAAAAGTTGAGAATATACATGTAAAAAACACAGGCAGCATTTACAGAAATTGACTATGTACTGTCTTAAATTTTACAATACTCTGATCATAATATACATTACTTGAAATAATTAGGGGGATATATAGCTATATACACTACATGTATTTAGAAAGATATTTCTAAATAACCCATAGGTCAAAGAAAAAATCACAATGGAAATTAAAGATGCCTTGAACTGAATGAAAAAAAAATAATTCATATTAAAACTTATAGCCAACTAAAAAGAGTAGTTAGAAATGTATATAAGTCCATATACATTAGAAAAGAAGAGGGCTGGGATGTGGCTCAAGCGGTAGCGCGCTCGCCTGGCATGCATGCAGCCCAGGTTCAATCCTCAGCACCACATACAAACAAAGATGTTGTGTCTGCCAAAAACTAAACAAATAAATAAATTCTCTCTCTCTTTAAAAAAAAAAAAAAAGAAGAAAGGCTGGAAAGTAGTAGACTAAACATCTATCCTAATAAACTAGAAAACAGCAAAAATGAATGCAAAGGCAGAAGGGAGAAAATAATAAAGATCTGAACAAAAATTTATGAAACAGAAAAATAAACACACAATATATCAAAGCCAAAACTTAATTTGGAAATACTAATAAAATTGATAAATCTCATGATAGGTATTTTAAAACAATAGAGAAGGCACAAATAACCAAAATCAGAAATAAACAAAAGGGGATATTACTACTGATCTTACAGAATTATACAATAAGAAGATATTATGAACAAATATATGTCTATAAATTAGAAAAGTTAGATAAAATATATAAATTCCTAGAAAACTACAATTTACCAAGCTGATAAGAAGCAGAAATCTCAATAGTCATATACCTATTAAAGAAATTACATCTATATTTTGAAACTACCCTGCCTTCTCCCTTTCTACACACAAAGCCAAAACCAACCAGACCAAAAACCCAGCATGAATGGTTTCACTGGCCAATTCTACCAAACATTTAAAAGAAATTATATAAATTCTTCAAGGGAATGGTAAACCATTTCCTAACTCTTTTGATAGCAGAAACTCAATACTAAATTCAACAAGAGGAGTAAGAAAAAGGAAAAAATCACACTAGACTCAAATATTCTCATGAACAAAATACACAAATCCTAAAGAAAATGTCAGCAATTTAAATCTGGGAGCATATAAAAATACAGCAATAATAGTAATTGAACATATACTTCATTTCAATATATGGACTGGAAAACTATTGTTATAGGTAACAACAGGTAAAGCTCAAGTCAGACACAAATGATTTGTTTAATATAATTTAATTATGTTAAAAAAACAGGTTAAACTAAACTATAGTCTTAAAGACTCCCATTTTTACTTATGTAAAATTATGCAAAAAAGTTTGGAAGTATTTATCATAGAGATCCAGATAGTGATTACTTTGGGGAGGTGGACATAATTGGGAAGAGGCTATGAAGCCCTTCTGGTATGCTGGCAATGGTCTGTTTCTTCTTCTTTTTCCTCTTCTTCTTCTTTTCAAATAAACACACATTATTTTTATTTTAAATCCAGATTCCTAAAAGGAAATTTCATCACCCTAATCACATACTTGTATAATTATTTAGGTGTATATTAGGCATTTATGTTATAGTTTAAAGTGAAAAGTTTCAATATTTTAGAAAAGAATCTTATATTATCCTGAAGAATCAATTAACACAAGGATAGAAATAAGTTTGAAAAAATGAGAGTAGGAAAAAATTCAGTAGGGATCTTATTGTGGAAGCATATTAAGTACCATCTATTGGATAAAAGATATTAACTCTACCCATTTGACTAGACTATAAAGTTTGTCAGAGCAGGTACTGGGTCTAATTTCTTCACCACTGTATCTTTTCAAGGCTGTATTTAGTTCTTAGTATAAATTGCAATTCAATAAATCTGGCAAATGAATAAATTCCTTCTTAACATTTTCAACAAAGTAGCACAGTAGTGATCTGACAGTAAGACAGATCACCAGGTATCATGAAACCTAAAATTCTTCCCTGGAAGAGCACAATATTAGTCACTAGCATATGAAATACTTCTTTCAGGGCAGAAGAAACAATGAAAGGAGCTACTCCTTTGAAATTAATTCTGACATACAAGAATAAAATAGTGTAGTGAAAATGAGAAAGCACCTTGGAGTTCTTAATAGTTAGGAATACTGGGACCAGTGATTTTTTTAGGGAAGTTAATATTATCAGTTTTAAAGAAAAAAAAAGCTGTATGATACCATAACATAAATTATATTCTGATAAGAGGACATTATGTTTTAAAAAGACATAATTTAGTTTCTCAAATGTGAATTTCTCACACTATAAAAACAAATTAATCTCATAAAAAAGAAAATAATGGCATCTAAAGAATCTAATATGATTGTGTAGGGTATGTTACAGATAAGTTCAGGATTTTAAGAGACTTGTCAAAAAAAAAAAAAAAAAAGGGAATGAAAAGAAAGGCACATGAATACAAAAGAGTGGTGTGAAACAAGGAGAATCACGTAAGTAAGAGCCCAGAATGAGCGGAGGCTGGTGAAAAATGTTAAGAACAATAAAAAGGATTTAAAACACATGTACAGCAAGAACATGAAAGAAGGTTCAGGCCTACTGCTTGGGGCAGATGGTATAATGTTAACAGATGATGCAGAGAAAGCAGAACTACTTAACTCCTATTTTGTTTTTGATTATTAAGGAGAAATTCAAAATCAAAAGGGGTAAGAAACATTTGAAATTTGAAATGTGCCTTTACTGTAAGGATCTAGATAGGTTTCATGAAGGAAGGGAGATTTGAGCTGTCTTAGAAAAATAATCTTGGGAAAATGGAACATACTAAATAGAAAGAACATATTGGAAAGAAACAAGCTTCTCAATAATAGAGTTTATCAATTTGGGGACAAAATACCTTTTCTATATTTTAGCATCACTGAAATTATAGAACACTGCATCTTACAATGCAGGGTAAAAAAGCATTGTGCCATAGTTTACTAGCAGTGCTTTTTCTTCCTTTAGAGGTACACAAAATAATAGTGTTTCTTACAACTGATCGTTTCTTGGATTTAATTTGCTCTCTAAGATTCTGTAGAACCTAAGCCAACTGGAGTATAGGCAAGGATCCTAAATCCTGATTAATTAGTACATTAAAAATTTGAAGCAAAATTTAAGTTATAATTTCATGTAAAACTGATAATGACCTAAAATAATTTATATTCTAGTAGCATTCATTTTGGAATCTACTCTTCTATCTTTTCTTCCATTCCCTACCTAGCCTTATTCTCAATCTTTTCTTCTTTTCTCCTAACTTCTACTATTATTGTTTTCCACTCTCTTTTCTATTTCTTCTCCCTTTTAAAATAGCTTTTTTTAAAATAAATTAAAATGTAGATAGTTCAAGTGTTCTGTATTTCTCCTAGCAAAATCATGAACACATTTCATTTCTACCAATTCCATGGCTAATTTTATTTTTGTGCATCTGTGCTAATTATGGAACTAGGATTGATTCTCTGCAGAGAAGCATCTTTCCAAATGTTGTCTGAAATCTACTGAATCAGAATCTCTAAGGTGAGTCCCAGAAACTGTGTTCTCAACAAATTCTACATCATTACTACCTTGGAAAAAAAGCAAGACTGACCAAGTTTTCAATAAAGCCAAGTTAATGTTCTTCAGTGAATTACCATAGTAACAATTTCTAATTTTTTCAATTAGGTTCAAAATTTTAACACAAAATCTTTCTTTCTTTTAAAAAAATATTTTTAGTTGTAGATGGACACAATACCTTTATTTTATTTATTTATCTTTTATGTGGTGTTGAGGATCGAATCCAGTGCCTCACACCTTCTAGGCAAGTGCTCTACCGCTGAGCTACAATCCCAGCCCCACAAAATCTTTCTTAATGCTAATATTTTCTTATTCTGGAGAAGAAAATTGTTAAGCCTATTCTACTTACAGTTCTAAAATATGAGTGACTTCTGTTTGTGTCCAAGGTCATCTCAGAACAGAATACTAAAAAGGAGAGAACCACACAAAGAATCCTGAAGGTAATGCAGAGAGGGTCACTGATACATCAGTATTTAGGGTTCATTAAAGATCTGTATTTACCAAAAAACTGACCAGAACATTTTATGTGAGTAAAGTGCCCAAAGCTATGGAAAGAACCATCTGAAAAGGTTAAAAGGAATAGTGTTCAGCACTCACTCAAAGATGGAAACTAACTGGAAAAACTCTTAATTCACAAGGCATTGTGTAAAGTACTCAGAAAGGTTTTGTCTTGGTAGGTAATAAGGAATTTTAAGCACACACTATGCACTACCAAAGGTAAGCTCCAGTTAATGAATCATCAAAGACAGACCTGAAAGGATCAAATTTATTGTTTCCAATAACTAGTAATTTAACTACATCCCAGAACAAAGCACAAGATGATTTATAGTAACATAAAAACATTCAGCACCTAACAAGGTAAAGAAACCCAAGGTAAAGATTACCAGACATACAGAGAAACAGGAAAACATGACCCACATGAGAATAATCAATGAATCAAAATAGACCTATAATTGACAGATATTAGAATTAGTAGAAATGGATATTAAAGTAATTATTAGAATTGTATTTTATAAGCAGGTACATGCCTGTGATCCTAGCACCTAGAGAAGCTCAGGCAGGAGGATGGAAAGTTTGAAGGCAGCTTCGGCAACTTAGCAAGACCTTGTCTCAAAATAAAAAATAAAAAAAGGACTGGGATGTGGCTCAGTGGTAAAGTGCCCTTGGGTTCAATCCCTAGTACCCCCTCCCCACAAAAAGAATTTTATTTCATATGGTCAAAAAGTAAGTAGAGATATGGAAGATATTTAAAAACCCAAATCAAAATTATAGAGATGAAAACTACAACATGTGATATTGAAAAAAAATGCATTGAATGGATCAATGGCAGATTCAATACTGCTGCTGCTGAGATTAGTAACATGAAGGCAAAGCAATAGATACTTTTCAAAATGAAACACAGAAGAAAAATTAAAAAACTGAGGAGTGTCAGTGAGCTGTGAGATAACATTAAGCAATAGATATACAACTGGAGATCATGAAGCGGAGGAGGCAGAAAAATATTTGAAAAGTACTGGTCAAAAAATGTCTGAATTGTATGCAACAATAAATCCGGAGATCCAAGAAGCTCAAGAAATTCAAGCACAAGGCAAATGAAGAAAATGCTACAAGGCCTATCATAATCAGAGTGCCCAAGACCAGTGATAAAGTTAACTCTTAAAAGCAGCAGAGAAAATAGACACATTATATAACAGGGAAACAAAGATAAAAATGAAGCAGATTTCTCATAAGAATGCAACTGAGAAGATAATCAAACAACATCTTTAAAGTAGTGAAAGAAAAATGTCAATGTAGAATTCTATACATGACAAAATTTCATTTAAAAAAGGTGAAACAGTTTTAAGATACATGAAATCTAAAAGAATTCATCATTGTAGAACCACACTCTAAGAAATGTTAAAGGAAATCTTGGGCTGGGGATGTGGCTCAAGCGGTGGTAGCACGCTTGCCTGGCATGCACGGGGCACTGGGTTCAATCCTCAGCACCACATTAAAAAATAAAATAAAAAAGATGTTGTGTCACTAAAAAATAAATATTAAAAATTCTCTCTTTAAAAAAAAGGAAATCTTTATGGCAGAAAGAAAACCAAAACAGTTGAAAATATAATAGATCTACACAAAGGCTTTAATAAGCAAATCAGAAATGGAAATGACAAAGGTAAATATATAAGATTTTCTTCTTAATATCTAAATAACTTTAAAAGATAATTGCCTGTTTAAGTATAGTACTTAATAACTAATAATTACCTATTAAGATAATACTGTTTAAGTATTACAAGGTATATAACATACATAAAATAAAATTATGAGAACAACAGCATAAAGACTGGGAGAGGAGAAATATAAGCATATGTAAGTTTCATACACATATGTGAAAAGTATATAATCCCTTGAAGATAAACTATGATACGATGTATACTATAAACCCTTAACTAACCACTATAATAGTAGAGTTACATGCAGCAAGACAAAAAAAGAGACAAAATGGAATAAAATATTGTCAGCTCAAAAGAAAACAGAAAGATTGTTAATCATCAGATAAATGAAAATTAAAGTCAGCAGCTACCACTTCAGACATATTAGAATAGCTGAAATTAAGAAAACTAACAATATCAAGTATTGGCAAGGACACAGAAGAACAGGGTGGGAATATAAAATGGTGCAACCATATTGGAAAACAGTCTGGCAGTTTCTTAAAAAGTAAAATAACAACTACCATGTGATCCAGTCATTCCATTCTTAAGCATTTACCCAAGAGCAATGAAATCCTTTGCCCATTCAAATATTTCTACCCAAATATTCATAGCAACTTTATTTGTAATAGCCCCAAACTATAAACAAACCAAATGTCCATCAATTTATAAATGTACAAAGTATGGTATAACAATATAATATGATATTATTTATTAATAAAAATAAATAATGATACACATTACAACAGGGATGAATCTCAGAATATTTATGCAAAGTGAAAGAAAGCAGATTTTTAGAAAATATATATATTGTATGATTATATTATATAATATATTGTCTATATTACATAAAATCTAGGAAATCTAGTGTATAATGACAGAAAGCAAGTCAGTGGTTGCCTGAGTATGGAGGGTTGGGGGAGGGCACAGACAGGTGTGGCAGGGAGAGATCAAGAGTGTGTGGGGTTCAAAAAGAGCAAAGGGAAACATTTTGAGGTAACACATATATTATTATCTTGATTGTAGGGATAGTCTCACGGTTATACATGTCAACACTTAAATATTTAAAATATGTGTACCTTATTGTATGTCAATTATATAATCAAGAGAGTTGTTTTTTAAAAAGCAGAAAGGAAAATGCAGAACAATATATATTATTTACATATAGTTATATGAACAGAAATGATAAATCTAAATCAGGCAAAAAGATTCCCTTCAGATGAAGGTGGGAGCAAGGGAAATAGAATTAAACAAGGGAACACAGGGTGCTTGGTGGGATTTGTAAAGTTTTCTTCAACAAAAGAAAAGAAAGCAATTGTGGCAAAGCATTCACACCTCTGACATAGCTGGGTGATGACATTATGCGGTGTTTGATATATTATTTTTGTCATTTTCTACATTTTTGTATGTTTGAAGTGTGTGTGTGTGTATGTATGTATGTAATTTTTCAAAAAGGTACCTCAATGTTAAAGTGGATATCAGAACAGCTCCTTATTTTTCTACCAAGTTTGTGAGTTCAGAATCATATACTACAGCTACAAAGACAGTAGGTAAAAATCTAATATAATCAGGCCTCTCATATTCTATACAAATTATCTGTACATGCGTGTATCTGCCTTCTTCTAAACAATATCCTGTTGATTATCATACTTGCCACCAAACTGGTCTTCTTGGTTCCAATCTTGCTCTCTTAGAGTCTATTCCTTTCTTAACAGTCAAGTGATCTTTTAAAGTTAAATCAGGTCATTATCTGTTCAGAACTTTCCCAAAGCCTTCTACCCAACTCTGATTATCACATCCTGCAAAGCCTTCCATGATCTGATCTGGCTGATTTCTCTGACTGCAACTCCTATGCTCTCCTTGCTCACACCAGCCACACAACCTCCTTACTACTTCTTCCCACCTCACAAGCATCTTCCCACCTCATAAAATTCACATTCATTTTCTCTCTGTTTGGAAACGCCATTCTCCCATGGTTTGTGTCTTTACTTCCTTCTGGGCTTTCCTCAAATGTCATCACCTTCAACAACCACTATTCATATAAAAGTTCCTTACCTTCTATGATTCTTTGTTCCCCTGAATCTGCTTACTTTTCTTCATAGCACTTGTAATCATCTAAAACAAATCTTTCTAAAAAACAACAAATACTGGCAAGGATGTAGAAAAAGGAGAACTATTGTCCATTCTTGGTGGGAATGTAAATCAGTACAGTCATAGAAAACAGTATGGAGCTTCCCTCCAAATGAACTACTGGGTATACAGCCAAAGAAAATAAAATCAGTATGTCAAAGAGGTATCTATTTCTATGGTTATTGCAGACTATTCACAGTAGCCAAGTTAAAGAATCAAACTAAGTGTCCCTAATGGATGAATGGATAAAGAAAATGTGGAGACACACACACACACACACACACCCCATCCATGAAATACTCTTCATACTACTTAGCCATAAAAATGAATGAAATTCTGTCACTTGATGAATCTGAAGGACATTATGTAAAACAAGACATGCACAGAAGGATAAATATCATATGATCTCAGGGAGAATCTAAAAAGGGTGATTTCGTAGCAGTTGAGAGTAGAATAATGGTGACCAGAGGCTGGGGATGAGTGGGAGAGGTTACATAGTTACAGTTAGATAGGAGTATAAGTTCTGGTGTACTACTGCACAGTAGGCTGACTATAGTTAACAAGAATATACTGTATATCTGAAAACTACTAGAAGAGATGATTTTCAATGCTCTTACCACAAAGAAGTGATAAAGGTGATGGAAATGTTAACTATCTTGGTTTGATCATTACACAATGTATTCATGTATCAAAGCATACCCTATGTTCCATAAACATGTACAATTATGTCAATTAAAAACAGAAAATTTAAGCGAAAATAAAATCTGTCTCTGTTTTCTGTAATTGCCACTTTCAACATACAAGTTCTATTAGAACAAGAATAGTCTCTTCTAACAATCAGGCCAGAAAGGCAGATGTACCAATTTCTCAAAACGCAGAAATATCAATATGTAAATCATTCAAGTAAATTAAAAAAAAGAAAGTACATCAACTCAGTATTTAATAAGCTTTTCAGTATGCAAATAGCAAACTGTAAACTATGGCCAAACTTTCAGAACAATAAAGATGACTCTTTATTTCTCTCTAGTTTTAGTTTAATAACTAGCTATGAATTTTTTCCTTTCAGAAATATCTCTAAACTCCTCTCAAGATTAAAAGATATATTCAAATATATACTCATCTATACTGATAATCGTAAAAAGTAATTATTCTATGTTAATTGAAAATTCTAAAAAAAATGCTAATTATGTATTTAATGATTAAAAGATGAGTGGCTATGCATATATTTGCCTTCATTAAATATTGATTTAGGATTCCTAATGTGTTTTTACAACATGTAATTTTAAGAGCAAATTGTGTATAGCAGAAAACATTTGGTATCATAATAATTAATTTGATTTCTTTACAAACACAGAATACAAGTCCACTGGTAAACATTTAAATAACAGAGTAAACACATTCTAGAAATCTGTAATTTATTATTAAGGGCTCCAAAGTTAAAACTATTTAATTAACATAAATATGGACTAGTCTTTATTTGTATTCTCTAATCACTATACTAAGGTATTGATGGTAGTATAATGACTTTATACCTCAATATCAAAAGGTACCAAAAAGAATGGATGAATTAGTATGTGCTAATAATGTAATTTAAATTTTATCAAGAAAAGAATGGATGATGGAAATATACATACATATATCTGAACAGCTTAAAAATATTCAACCATGAAAAAGTAAAAAGAAAAATCAAAGGAGAAAAAGGACTTCATTTATTTAAATATCTAATAAGCACCTAATGTATAGGTGTTAGGTGCAGAACTCAGTTCCTTTCTGCCTAATATTGAAACTATTTATAGATTAAAAAGAAGAAATTAAGATACTACCTTGGAATTAGTTCTCAGTAAGGATTCTCATTAATGCCAACTAGGAACAGTGAGACTATGCCAGATAAACTGGATTCTTTACTACCACTTATTTAGACAAACACTAAATTTCTCAAATTTAGACAAATAACTACATTTGTTTGTTTGTTTTACTTTAGACAAACACCAAATTCTAATCTTCAGCTCCCTTTTATCTGAAAAATGAGGACAACAGTCCTTTATCCAGAACCCAGATGGCTGGCACTATATTATTTATTGGTTTCTATAATATATTTGACAATCACATACTGGCTTACATTAACTTTTACTAAAAATTTAAACAATTATTTAAATTAACTTTTTTTGAATTGTCATCTGGACACATTTCTTACAGCAGAAATTGTTATGTAATTATCAGAATCCTCTATTATTAACCAGGATTGTTACTGTATGTTACATATGTGGATAGGGGAGTGGGGAAGACTGAGCTTTTAAATATATATTTTATACTTGTGTATGACGAGCTCATGAAAATGGAGAAAGTAATGCAATTTTAATGTTTTAAATTAAACAAAAAGCCAACATTTTGTTAGCTGGATCTAGTAGTGAAAAGTGGAAGTATCAAATTAAACTTGTTATTACTAATTCTTCTTATTCACTGAAGATCTACTATATGATAGGGGCTGTATAGGCTTTGGGCACACATGATGGACAATCCT
This sequence comes from Marmota monax, assembly GCF_021218885.2. NCBI lineage: Eukaryota > Metazoa > Chordata > Mammalia > Rodentia > Sciuridae > Marmota > Marmota monax. The sequence goes on from NW_026695243.1 coordinate 2,381,697, forward strand.
TACGAAGATTCCAAAAGTTAGGGACTATTATGTTAATTTGACAGCTGAGGAAACTGATGTTCAGAGATAGTAAATAACTTGTTCAAGCAAACAGTACTGCATATGATTCAAATGATCAAGAAAATTTTAATTGGGATATAGTATAATGAGATTTTACTTTCAGAAAAATAACATGTAAGGAAAGTGATGTTCAGAGATAGTAAATAACTTGTTCAAGCAAACAGTACTGCATATGATTCAAATGATCAAGAAAATTTTAATTGGGATATAGTATAATGAGATTTTACTTTCAGAAAAATAACATGTATAAATAGTATTAAGAATTCTTTTGCAGAGGGAGCTATTGTTTTTTATACAGTCTTTAAAAAAAGATATATTTGAATAAGCTTATTTATAACCAACTGTTTCTTCCAATAACCAATGAGCCAGATTGAAAAAAAAAACACACCAAGAATCAAAGCAAGAAAGAATCAGAAAAATATGGATATTATGAGAAGAAAAATATTACTCAAAAAGTTACCATAAAAAGAAGATACAAAGAGATTACAGACTAATTATTATAATAGTTTAAGGATAATTGACTCTTGAAAATTAACTATATGTCTATTTATAGGAGCAAAAATTAGCATAATTTAAAATAAAGCCAACACTTTTACACTTGCCCCAAATACAAACACACAAGTGCACACATACATACAACCTAAAATGTAAGGTATCTAAGCATAGATTAATGATACAGTTTGAAACACATAAAATATTGTTTATCTTCTTGATCTTAGGATAGAGGATTTCTTGAACAAGACACCAAAAGCATGAACCATAAAAGACTGAAAAATTAGACCACATTTAATTAAGAAGTACTTTCTCTCAAAAGATACCATAATGAAATGAAAGGATAGTTCTTAATTACACAAGTCCAATCGTGATAACTTCATGAAATTATTTCTCCAAAAATGACTTTTACACAAACTAGCAAAGAACAAGTCTATACACAAAATTCAGGGTAAATATGAATAAAACTAAGCAAATACCTATTATCTAACAGTACTTTTAATCTCATTATTTTAATGACACACATAAATCTTCCTTGCCAGATGGAGGTCAATAATGTAAATATATATGTATATATGTACATAAATATATATTAAATCGGTAAACAAACATTTTGACCATAGTCAATATCTCAAACAAATCCTGTGATTTTTAATAATATTTAAACAGTGATGATGGTAAGAAATCCAAGTCATAATAATTTCATTAACATTAACATGCTCAGTACCATTCAATAAACACTGAATCTTGCTGAGAACCAGGTGCTGTGGAATATACAAATAGTAGAGATATAGTTCCTGCTCCTTAGGTCTATAATCTAGTTATCACACAGTAAAATACAGAGAGATAAATCCTATTTACACCTAAATCTCAAATCAAATCTGGTTTTGTCTATTTCCATAACTCTAAGCTACTAGCATCTTATTTCCTTCATCTCTGTGACCTTTTCTAATGACCTCTAGCATTCATTTTTCATTGTATCCCAATATATTCACAATACTGCAGTTATACTAACTTTTTTGAAATGCAAGAGGGTATGCATTCTTTGGAAAAACTGCCTCTAGATTCAGAAACATGGTGCGGGGGGTGAGGGATCGGGGGTCGGGATTTGTGGTGAAAGCCTATAGAAAGTCCAATAGCCTTCATCTAAGCTGTCCCTATAGCTCTGCAAATTAAGGACCTATCTGCCCTAGCAGAAGAGCACAAATTTGTCATTAGAAAACTGAACTAGAGCAATCTCTAGACACTAATATTTGATGGTTTTCCCAAGGAAAATGCCAACTTGCCAAAGTACCTTTAAGTACCTACCAGGAGGCAAGCAAATAGGTTTTTGGTGTCTCAGAAAAATAAAAGAAACTATTACACCCATAGATGAGATGTATGAAGAAAAGAGAGAACATAAAAAAATATCATAATGACAGAAATAAATGACTCAGTGGAAAAAGTTGAAGAAAAAGCTATAGAAATCTCTCGGAAAACAGAAGATAAAGTTAGACATGCAATCTAGAGTTCCCACATTCAGTAGAACAAGTTTTGGCAAACCTTTTCTGTAAAAGGTCAGATAATAAATGCTTAGACTTTGCAGGCCGCGGTCTCTGTTGCAACTATACCATTTTGCCATAATAGTATAAAAAAAAAAAGAAAGAAGTAAACAAATGAGACAATCAGAAGGCCAGATATGCCTTCACAGTACGAGCCACAGTTTGCTGACTCTTAATATAAAATATCTAAAAAAGTAAAATAAAAAAGCAAAGACAGAAAGGCAGGAGAATAAATTATCAAAGAAATTTTCTCAGAACTAAAGAATATGAATTTTTATCAATCAAAAGGATCTAACACAATGCACAAGATCATCAAATTTCAGAATGTCAGAGATAAGCAGATCACAAAGCTCCCAAAGAGAGGGAGGAAAAAGAGAGGGAAATCAGATGATACCAGCTTTTTAAAGAGTAACACAAAAGAGCTAGAAGGCCTTCACTATTGAAAGAGAATTCCAAATAGAATTCTACATCTAGCAAAGTTATCAATCACTTAGTAGAGGACTAAAGGCTGTTTTTATACATACCATTCCTTAAATATTTATCTCCTTTGGGCTGGGGATATAGCTCAGTTGGTAGAGTGCTTGCCTCGCATGCACAAGGCCCGGGGTTCAATCCCCAGCACCACAAACAAGGAAAAAAAAAATTACCTCCTGGGCACTGACAAATTACTCAAACAAAACAATGAAGTAAATTAAAAAATGAGGTAGATATGATATACAGGAAAACAGGGACCCAACACAGAGGAACATCTAAGGGAAGTTCCAGAGCAACAGCTGTGCAGCAAGCCTGGAGGGAATACACAGTGCAGCTGGGGGCAGAAGGGCTTCAGCAGGGAGTTGTCAAAATGAAGAAGGAAACTGATATATCTGAGCATATGAAAAACATTCATAAAACGTGACAGTGATGTGGAGCATTTGAAATAAATAGTCACAAATATAGTGAAAGCCAGGCAATTTTGAAAAACGAGGCAATTATTAACTTTCTTTTTTTTTTTTTTTTTTTTTAATTTTTTATTGTGGGTTGTTCAAAACATTACAAATTTCTTGACATATCATATTCCACACTTTGATTCTAGTGGGTTATGAACTCCCACCTTCACCCCATACACAGATTGCAGATTCACATCAGTTACACATCCATTGATTTACAAATTGCCATACTAGTGTCTGTTGTGCTCCGCTGCCTTTCCCATCATCCACCCTCCCCCCTCCCCACCTCTCCCCTCCCCTCCCCTCCTCTCTCTCTACCCCCTCCACTGTATAACCCTGAGGGTCTCCTTCCATTAACGTGCAATTTACCTTCTCTCTCCCTTTCCCTCCCACCTCTCATCCCTGTTAAATGTTAATCTTCTTCTCCTGTTCTTCGTCCCTACTCTGTTCTTAGTTACTTTCCTTATATCAAAGAAGACATTTGGCATTTGTTTTTTAGGGATTGGCTAGCTTCACTTAGCATAATCTGCTCTAATGCCATCCATTTCCCTGTAAATTCTATGATTTTGTCATTTTTTAATGCAGAGTAATACTCCATTGTGTATAAATGCCACATTTTTTTTATCCATTCGTCTATTGAAGGGCATCTAGGTTGGTTCCACAGTCTTGCTATTGTGAACTGTGCTGCTATGAACATCGATGTAGCAGTGTCCCTGTAGCATGCTCTTTTTAGGTCTTTAGGGAATAGACCAAGAAGGGGAATAGCTGGGTCAAATGGTGGCTCCATTCCCAGCTTTCCAAGAAATCTCCATACTGCTTTCCAAATTGGCTGCACCAATCTGCAGTCCCACCAGCAATGTACAAGTGTACCCTTTTCCCCACATCCTCGCCAGCACTTGTTGTTGTTTGACTTCCTAATGGCTGCCAATCTTACTGGAGTGAGATGGTATCTTAGGGTGGTTTTGATTTGCATTTCTCTGACAGCTAGAGATGTTGAGCATTTTTTCATGTACTTGTTGATTGACTGTATGTCCTCCTCTGTGAAGTGTCTGTTCAGGTCCTTGGCCCATTTGTTGATTGGGTTGTTTGTTCTCTTATTGTCTAATTTTTTGAGTTCTTTGTATACTCTGGATATTAGGGCTCTATCTGAAGTGTGAGGAGTAAAGATTTGTTCCCAGGATGTAGGCTCCCTATTTACCTCTCTTATTGTTTCTTTTGCTGAGAAAAAACTTCTTAGTTTGAGTAAGTCCCATTTGTTGATTCTAGTTATTAACTTTTGTGCTATGGGTGTCCTATTGAGGAATTTGGAGCCCGACCCCACCGACTGTAGATCGTAGCCAACTTTTTCTTCTATCAGACGGCGCGTCTCTGATTTGATATCAAGTTCCTTGATCCATTTTGAATTCACTTTTGTGCATGGCGAGAGAAAGGGATTCAGTTTCATTTTGTTGCATATGGATTTCCAGTTTTCCCAGCACCATTTGTTGAAGATGCTATCCTTCCTCCATTGCATGCTTTTAGCCCCTTTATCAAATATAAGATAGTTGTAGTTTTGTGGATTGGTTTCTGTGTCCTCTATTCTGTACCATTGGTCCACACGCCTGTTTTGGTACCAGTACCATGCTGTTTTTGTTACTATTGCTCTGTAGTATAGTTTGAAGTCTGGTATCGCTATACCGCCTGATTCACACTTCTTGCTTAGCATTGTTTTTGCTATTCTGGGTCTTTTATTTTTCCATATGAATTTCATGATTGCTTTCTCTATTTCTACAAGAAATGCCATTGGGATTTTGATTGGCATTGCATTAAACCTATAGAGAACTTTTGGTAATATCGCCATTTTGATGATGTTAGTTCTGCCTATCCATGAACAGGGTATATTTTTCCATCTTCTAAGATCTTCTTCTATTTCTCTCTTTAGGGTTCTGTAGTTTTCATTGTATAAGTCTTTCACCTCTTTTGTTAGGTTGATTCCCAAGTATTTTATTTTTTTTTGAAGATATTTTGAATGGAGTGGTTGTCCTCATTTCCATTTCAGAGGATTTGTCGCTGATATACAGGAATGCCTTTGATTTATGCGTGTTGATTTTAAATCCTGCCACTTTGCTGAATTCATTTATTAGCTCTAATAGTTTCTTTGTAGAGCCTTTTGGGTCTGCTAGATATAGAATCATATCATCTGCAAATAGTGATAATTTAATTTCTTCTTTTCCTATTTTTATGCCTTTAATTTCTTTCGTCTGTCTAATTGCTCTGGCCAGTGTTTCGAGAACTATGTTGAAGAGAAGTGGAGAGAGAGGGCATCCCTGTCTTGTTCCAGATTTTAGAGGGAATGCCTTCAGTTTTTCTCCATTCAGAATAATGCTAGCCTGAGGCTTAGCATAGATTGCTTTTACAATATTGAGGTATGTTCCTGTTATCCCTAGTTTTTCTAGAGTTTTGAACATAAAGGGATGCTGTACTTTGTCAAATGCTTTTTCCGCATCTATCGAGATGATCATATGGTTCTTATTTTTAAGTCTATTGATGTGGTGAATAACATTTATTGATTTCCGTATATTGAACCAGCCTTGCATCCCAGGGATGAATCCTACTTGATCATGGTGTACAATTTTTTTTATATGTTTTTGTATCCGATTCGCCAGAATTTTATTGAGGATTTTTGCATCTAGGTTCATTAGAGATATTGGTCTGTAGTTTTCTTTCTTTGAAGTGTCTTTGTCTGGTTTAGGTATCAGGGTGATGTTGGCCTCATAGAATGAATTTGGAAGTTCTCCCTCCTTTTCTATTTCCTGAAGTAGCTTGAAAAGTATTGGTATTAGTTCTTCTTTAAAGGTTTTGTAAAATTCTGCTGTATACCCATCGGGACCTGGGCTTTTCTTAGTTGGTAGTCTTTTGATGGTTTCTTCTATCTCCTCAATTGATATTGGTCTGTTTAGGTTTTCTATATCCTCCTGACTCAATCTGGGCAGATCATATGACTTAAGAAATTTATCTATGCCTTCACTATCTTCTAATTTATTGGAGTATAAGGATTCAAAATAGTTTTTGATTATCTTCTGTATTTCTGAAGTGTCTGTTGTGATATTGCCTTTTTCATCCCGTATGCTAGTAATTTGAGTTCTCTCTCTTCATCTCTTCACTAGCATCGCTAAGGGTCTGTCGATTTTGTTTATTTTTTCAAAGAACCAACTTTTAGTTTTGTCAATTTTTTCAATTGTTTCTTTTGTTTCGATTTCATTAATTTCAGCTCTGATTTTAATTATTTCTTGCCTTCTACTTCTTTTGCTGTTGTTTTGCTCTTCTTTTTCAAGGATTTTGAGATGAAGTATGAGATCATTTATTTGTTGGTTTTTTCTTTTTTTAAGGAATGAACTCCAAGCAATGAATTTTCCTCTTAGAACTGCTTTCAATGTGTCCCATAGATTCCGATATGTTGTGTCTGTGTTTTCATTTATCTCTAAGAATTTTTTAATTTCCTCCTTGATGTCTTCTATAACCCATTGATCATTCAGTAACCTATTGTTCATTCTCCAATTGATGTATGCTTTTTCCTTCCTTCTTTTATCGTTGATTTTCAGTTTCATTCCATTATGATCAGATAAGATGCATGGTAATATCTCTACTCCTTTATATTGTCTAAGAGTTGCCCTGTGACATAATATATGATCTATTTTTGAGAAGGATCCATGTGCTGCTGAGAAAAAAGTGTAACTGCTTGATGTTGGGTGGTATACTCTATATATGTCAATTAGGTCTAGGTTATTAATAGTGTTATTGAGTTCTATAGTTTCCTTATTCAACTTTTGTTTGGAAGATCTGTCCAGTGGCGAGAGAGGTGTGTTGAAGTCTCCCATGATTATGGTGTGGTGGTCTATTAGACTCTTGAACTTGAGAAGAGTTTGTTTGACGAACATAGCTGCACCATTGTTTGGGGCATAAATATTTATGATTGTTATGTCTTGTTGGTGTATGGTTCCCTTAAGCAGTATGTAGTGTCCCTCTTTATCTCTTTTGATTAACTTTGGCTTGAAATCTATTTTATTTGATATGAGTATGGACACGCCTGCTTGTTTCCGAAGTCCATATGAGTGATATGATTTTTCCCAACCTTTCACCTTCAGCCTATGTATGTCTTTTCCTATCAAATGCGTCTCCTGTAGGCAGCATATTGTTGGGTCTTGTTTTGTGATCCATTCTACTAGCCTGTGTCTCTTAATTGGTGAGTTTAAGCCATTAACATTTAGGGTTATTATTGAGATATGGGTTGTTCTTCCAGCCATATTTGTTTATTTCTGTTACTAAACATTGTTTGTTTTCCTCTTTGATTGTTTCCCCCCCCCCTTTACTGTCCTACCTCCCACTGTTGGTTTTCATTGTTATTTTCCATTTCCTCTTCCTGTAATACTTTGGCTAGGATGTTTTGAAGAGATGGTTTTCTAGCTGCGAATTCTTTAAACTTTTGTTTATCGTGGAAGGTTTTAATTTCATTCTCCATCCTGAAGCTTAATTTCGCTGGATACACAATTCTTGGTTGGAACCCATTATCTTTCAGTGTTTGAAATATGTTATTCCAGGATCTTCTAGCTTTCAGAGTCTGTGTTGAAAGATCAGCTGTTATCCTGATTGGCTTGCCCCTAAATGTAATCTGCTTCCTTTCTCTTGTAGCTTTTAAAATTCTCTCCTTATTCTGTATGTTGGGCATCTTCATTATAATGTGTCTAGGTGTGGATCTCTTATGATTTTGCACATTTGGCGTCCTGTAGGCTTCTAGGATTTGGGATTCTGTCTCATTCTTCAAGTCTGGGAAGTTTTCTTGTATTATTTCATGGAATAGACTGCTCATTCCTTTGGTTTGGAGCTCTGTACCTTCCTGTATCCCAATGACTCTTAAGTTTGGTCTCTTAATGTTATCCCATATTTCTTGGATGTTCTGCTCATGGTTTCTTAATAGTCTTGCTGAGCTGTCTATGTTCTTTTCCAGTTGAAATACTTTGTCTTCATTGTCTGATGTTCTATCTTCTAAGTGTTCTACTCTGTTGGTAGTATTCTCCATTGAGTTTTTAAGTTGGTTTATTGCTTCCTGCATTTCTAGGATTTCTGATTGCTTGTTTTTTATAACCTCTATCTCCCTGTATAGTTGATCCTTTGCTTCCTGGATTTGTTTGCGTAATTCGTTGTCGAAGTGATCTTTCATTGTCTGATTTTGCTGTTTAATGTCTTCCTTGATACTCCAGATCATCTGAAGCATGTATATCCTGAATTCTTTATCTGACATTCCATCTGCTGCAGCTGTTACCTCTTCTAAAGTTGCGTTGACCTGCATTGCTTGTGGTCCTTTCTTTCCTTGTCTTTTCATACTGCTTGCGTATCTTTCCTGCAGGTGCGGGCGGCGGCTCTGCTCTCTCCTTATTCCAATTGGGGTGTCGTGGCTACCACGCCGGCAGGTCACTGGGCCTGTTCTGGGAGCTGGTGGCGGCTCTGTTCTGCCCCTACTCCAATTGGGGTGACGTGTCTGTCGTACCAGCAGGCCACTGGGCCTGTCCTGCTGGTCGGTCGCAGATCTGCCCACCTTTCGGGCACGAGTGGAGGCTCTGCTTTGCCCCTACTCCAATTGGGGTGTCGTGACTACCCCGCCTGCAGGATGCTGGGTCTGTTCCTGGCAAGGGAGGCGACTCTGCTCTGTCACTACTCCAATTAGGGTGGTGTTTGTACCCCGCCGGCAGGCTCCTGGGCCTGATCCGCCGGTCTGTTGTAGGTCTGCCTACCTTGAAGGCGCGGGCGGCGGATCTGCCCTGCCCCTCCTACCACGCCTGCGGACCCCTGGGCCTGATCTGCAGGTTGATCACTGGTCTGCTCACCCTGCGGGCACGGGTGGCGGTTCCGCTCCACCCCCACTCCAATTGGGGTCACGTGACCACCACACCGGCAGGGCCTGATCCGGGCGTGGGATAAGGATCTGCTCTGCCCCTACTCGAGTTGGGGTGACGTGTGTACCACACTGGCAGGCCACTGGGCCTGACCCGCCAGGCTGTCACAGGTCTGTTTACCTTGCAAGCGCGAAGGGCGGCTCTGCCCTGCCCCTCCTACCACGCCCATGTACTACTGGGTCGTGGGTCTGCCCACCTGGCGGGTGTGGGTGGCGGCTCCGCTCCGCCCCCTCTCCAATTGGGGTCACGCGGTCACCACGCTGGCGAGCCGCTGGGCCTGCTCCGGGGGCTGGCGGCGGCCCGGCTCCTTCCCTCCGGCTCGAGGACAAATTGAGGAGACTCGGGTGACTGAGCCTCACCCCCCTTACCAGAAGACCAACTGCTTATGTCACCGCTGGTATTGATGAAGATCTCTCCTCCACCGCTTTCTGCTGACATCAGATCTCTGCCATGTTGGTATCCTATGCGAATGGCAGCATTTCGTTCCCCTTGCCAGGCAACCCAAGCAATGGGTGAGTCCTGACCTGCCCTCAGCAGGACCCGGACCGAGACACAGTTTCCGCGGGCTCCTAGCCCCGGTCCAGGGAAGTTCCGGGAGCCGGAACTCGGCCGCTCCGTGCTCGGTGTAAGCTCCTATAAGTGTAGGCTCCAAGAAGCAGCCCCCGCGGGCTCAGTTCCGGGAGCCGGAATTCGGCCGCTTAGTGTTTGGTGTATGCTCTGATAGTAGCAGGGTCCAAGAAGCAGCCTCCGCGGGCTCCGCAGCCCTGAGCCAGGGCGGTTCCGGGACGGTTCCGGGAGCCGGAACTCGGCCGCTCTGTGCTCGGTGTAAGCTCCTATAAGTGTAAGCTCCAAGAAGCAGTCCCCGCGGGCTCAGTTCCGGGAGCTGGAATTCGGCTTCTTGGTGTTTCGTGTTTGCTCTGATATTAGCAGGGTCCAAGAAGCAGCCTCCGCAGGCTCCGCAGCCCGGAGCCAGGGCGGTTCCGGGACGGTTCCGGGAGCCGGGACTTGGCCGCCCCGCGCTCCTGTTCACTCCGATAAGATCAGATTTTAAGAAGCCCCCAGGCGCTGAACCCTAGCAATCTGTCTGCAAGCCGCAGGCGAATTGCAGCCTGAAATTACCTGTTCTATGGCTGAATGAGCTGCGGTCAGTCAAAAACAGGTGTGGTGACGTCAGTTTACCAACATGGTGGCTGCTGGTCTCCTCTGTGGTCTGACCGGTGTGGAGAACCGAGATGGACCGCTTCCTTCCCCGTCTCGAACCCAGAATTCAGCCCTGAGTGCGGTGCTTGCGCGTCTGGCAGAAACTGCAGCGCTGTAACCTTGCGTCTCTATCCCAGCGCTCCTTGCAGACTCTAGCCGCGGGGCGATTTGCTGAATAAGCAGTATTACCCTCCGTGCGACAAACCTCTCGCGTTTGAGTCCCCGTAGCCGATCCTCATGCGATGGAAATCCTTCCTCCAGGTTCCGGCGCACCCCACTATTGCTGGAAATTCCTAACAAGATATCCTTTAGCCGTCCTGACTTGTCATACTCCCACACAGTGAAGCAGCACACGGGGGTAATGCACTCCCCTCGCCGCCATCTTCCCTCCTTCGCCAATTATTAACTTTCAAAAAAGCAAAGGGCTATCCTGTATTTCACTAGTTGATTTGGCAGAAAACAATATCTCAATAATCAAAATAATGAGATACTGAGTACTAATTTCACCAGATTGCAAAATATGTAATTTTATACGGAAAAGGGAGGTAGGAGAGTAAAGTGGGAAACTAGAGCTCCACCTACAATGTTAAGAAGTAAAGAGGTAACACCTAATCAGGAAATACCAATCTATACATGGCATTTAGTAATAAAGAGGTAAATACTAGGAAAAAGGGCCAAAAAGGTCCACATTGGTTTCTTCCAACTAGGACTTGGAAATGAAGAGCAGGATACTATAATTATCTCTAATTATATTTGATTATTTGATTTTTAAAACTATGTAAATATATTTTTAACAATTAGTTTTAAATAATTTAAACTTATCTTTTTTCTTTTTTGCTTATAAATAGTGCTTTTTAAATTTTTTTATTTATATATAACAGAGGAATGCATTACAATTCTTATTACACATATAGAGCACAATTTTTCATATCTCTTGTTGTATACATAGTATATTTACACCAATTTGTGTCTTCATACATGGACTCTGGGTAATAATGATCATCACATTCAACCATCATTAATTACCCCCTGCCTCTTCCCTTCCCCTCCCACCCCTCTGCCCTATCTAGAGTTCATCTATTCTTCCCATACTCCCTCTCCTTATCACACTATGAATCAACTTCCTTATATCAAAGAAAACATTCAGCATTTGGTTTTTTGGGATTGGCTAACTTCACTTAGCAGTTTCTTCTCTAACTTAATCCATTTACTTACAAATGCCATGATTTTATTCTCTTTTATTGCTGAGTAATATTCCATTGTGTATATATGCCACATTTTTTAATCCATTCATCTACTGAAGGCCATCTAGGTTGGTTCCACAATTTAGCTATTGTGAATTGTGTTGCTATAAACATTGATGTGACTGTGACCCTGTAGTATGCTGTTTTTAAGTCCTTTGGGTACAGACTGAGGAGAGGGATAGCTGGGTCAAATGATGGTTCCATTCCCAATTTTCCAAGAAATCTCCATACTGCTTTCCATATTGGCTGCACCAATTTGCAGTCCCACCAGCAGTGTATGAGTGTACCTTTTTCCCCTCATCCTCGCCAACACTTATTGTTGTTTGTCTTCATAATAGCTGTCATTCTGACTGGAGTGAGATGAAATCTTAGAGTGGTGTTGATTTGTATCTCTCTAACTGCTAGTGATGATGAACATTTTTCCATGTATTTGTTGATTGATTGTACATCATCTTCTGAGAAGTGTCTCTTCAGGTCCTTGGCCCAATTATTGATTGGATTATTTGGTTTTTTGGTATCTAGTTTTTTGAGTTCTTTATATAACCTAGTGATTAGTGCTCTATCTGATGTGTGAGGGGTAAAGATTTGCTCCTAAGATGTAGGCTCTCTATTCACCTCACAGATTGTTTCTTTTGCTGAGAAGAAACTTTTTAGTTTGAGTCCATCCCATTTATTGATTCTTGATATTAATTCTTGTGCCACAGGAATCTTATTAAGGAAGTTGGGGCCTAATCCCACATGGTGGAGATTAGGGCCTACTTTTTCTTCTATTAGATGGAGAGTCTCTGGTTTAATTCTTAGGTCCTTGATCCACTTTGAGTTGAGTTTTGTACATGGTGAGAGATAGGGGTTTAATTTTGTTTTGTTGCATATGGATTTCCAGTTTTCCCAGCACCATTTGTTGAAGAGGCTATCTTTTCTCCAATGCATGTTCTTGGCACCTTTGTCTAATATAATTTTTCAAAAGCAAATAACTAAGTTAGGTGCAGTGGCACAGGCCTTAAATCCCAGCAGCTGGGGAGGCTGAGGCAGGAAGATCTTGAGTTCAAAGCCAGCCTTAGCAACTTAGTCCCGAAAAGCAACTCATTGAGATCTTGGCTCTAAATAAAATACAAAAAAGGGCTGGGGATGTGGCTCAGTGGTTAAGTGCCCCTGGGTACTATCCTCGGTACCAAAAAAAAAAAAAGCAACTAGCAAAGAGTATTTGCAATACATATTATATATAGAATAAATATATATTTTAAATTATAAGGTAATCTTATAAAAGATGTCAGCATATAATAATCGCAAACAACATAAACAGACAATTAAGAAATATTATTGCCCAAGACATATGTGAAAAAACCTTCACCTATCAAAGCAATTAAAAAAAAAAAAAGTAGCACTATCTTAACCTACCAATTTAGCAAAAGGTTTTTGGAAAAATGTATTGATTGGGAGAGAGTAAGGGAGTAAGGTAATGTATCAATTCTGTAGAAAAATTTGATAATATGAAATAAAATTTTAAAAATATGTACGATACGTGATTCAGAAAGTCCTACTAAAAAATGTATCCTTATGGAAATAATAACAAATACATTAAAAGGATTCAGGCACAGAGGAATATACACCTACCACCCCAATACAAAAATTCCAAAGATTTTGAGAATCAACATTAAGTTATATGTAGAAAATTCCACACCAATTCCACACCTGACCTCATGTGACAGGTTGCAGTCAGAACACAGGTACAGTTAAAAAAAAAAATTGTACATTACCTTCTGGCTATATGTTAAAGGTGTATATGAAACAGAAAATAAATTTCTTATTTAGGGTTGGGTGTCACCCCCAAGATAACATAATACACACATGCAAATATTCTAAAAACCCCACAAATCTGAAATCTAAAACTCTTTTTGGTCATAGCATTCTGGACACTCAACCTGCATTATTTTAGCAAAAACTTTTCCAAGACTGACTTTTTCACATTGATTTACCAGAAATAATATTATAGCCTTACCTGAACTGTACGTCCCGCATTGATATGCTCTTCATGCAACTTGTCCCAGATTCTGCACCGTTGATACTGTATAAAAGAGAGGAAAAAGGTACTAAATTTTTCATCACTAAAGGATTATTTCATTGTCATGTTACCACAAAAATCTCTCAAACTTAAATATATCAAAGATAGTGATTTGGTGGTAGTAGTTAACTTTCCAAAGACCATATAAGTAGGAAGTTTTTGATAATATTACATACAAAGGAAATAATAAAAGAAACAAAAGATAAACAGATCTAGGTTATTTAATTTTATAGAAAAAATATGTATTTTTGTCAATATTGTAAACACTTTTGGAGATGGAAAATATAAAGAAAGAAAATGTAAGAGAATGTGAAAACTAAAAAGATTAACCCCATTCCTTATACATTCTTGTTTTGTACTATGAATTTTAAATGTTTGTCAGTACAAAATATTGAAAATTAAAATCTGAATTTGAAAAAAAGTAACATCGAGACTGCAGACTAGATAGTAAACAAAAACGAGATTAAAGATGTAACATATGTGTTTCAGTTTTTACCAAAGCAATATTTAGCTTTCAGAATATCATCCAAGAAACTTCATAAGCATAATTGAAAATTTTTTCATTTGACAAGAACCAGAGGAAAATGTAATAACATTATAGAAAAGCATTTATATAGCATATAAACATCAATACCAAATATCACATATGATGTTTAGTTGAAATAAAAGATTCAAAAAATTAAAATGTTAGGAGAAGTGACTAATGACATTAAAGACATTTTTGATATATTCTACACTGAAACAGAATCAACTTAGCAATGATTTGAAAAGACAGAAAAAATGAAAATACCGCATACATGCATGAAAGACATAATAAATCATAAGAGGAGAGCACTGAAAATTTTGTCTAGGACATTTTTATATTCTTTGTTCTTCATATTCTTTAAATTTGGTAGTGAATGATGCAGTAAAATAAACTCTTGATATTTGTAAGATTTTTATATTGTCTAAAAACTAAATACTAATGGTTAAACTTAATATATATATATATTAAGCTTAATATATAGTCATAAATATCATCAAAACACTTTCATTTATAAGAAAAGTATCAGGTTCAGTATGAATGCTCTTTTTTAGGTAGTGTTATAGTATTTTTTTTTATTCCTTCTTCTTCTTGTTACCCTTGTGAGCTTATTCATACTATTCTCTATCTTGCTCAGCCTCTCCTTGCTTTCCCTTAAACACACTAGATTCTCTCCTTTCTTAAGTCCTTTGCTGTAGCTGTTCCTTCTGTTCAAATGATCTCCCAAGATATTCACTAGACTAATTCTTTCATGATTTTCATGTGCTTTCTCAAATCTTACTCTCTCAATAAGGCCTATCATGATCCTCTTATTTAATATTCCAACCTGCTCCTTCAACTAAGTTTGAGAAAAGAAACCAAAGATATACTTTTTGGAATAAACCATTTTGAAATTTATTACTTATCACTAATTTGTCATGATATTTTAAGAAAAATTAACATTAAAGAAGCAGAATTGAACATTTGTAGAGGCCAATGGCTAGAATTCATGGAGTAGAATACCAGAGAGGAGAGAACTGCATGGTGAGAAGAAAACTGAGAGGACTACTCTGAGAGAGAACATCAGGGTTTTCCTTTTGAGTCTTCAGCTGGGTACTGATTAGCACATGCATGTGAAGAAAGAACCTGAAGTCAGAAGAAGAACCACAGAAAAGAAACCAGTAGAATACTTCCTAATGGTCACAAAAGGCCAGACACATTTTATGTGACCACAAGAAAGAATGGGAAAACCATCAAATACACTAGGTATCAGCTAGACTATTTCAAAGTATTGCCAATGTGGGGGAAAATTAACCCTGAACTCAAGGCTGTTGTGGTCATACATAAGAAAGCTTTAAAGAAAGCCTCCAAAGAATCAAAGTGTTCCCAAGTAACTTACCTGAGACACTCAACTGTGCCTCAAAACAAAGTTCAAATATATTTAAAATAATTCATCACTATTTAGTACACAATAAATGTCACAATGTCTGGCATGCAATAAACAATCACCATGTGTGTAAAAAGGCAGAATAATATGATCTATAATGAGAAAATCCAATCAACAGAAACAGACCCAGACATGATAAAATCAATGGAATTAATAGACAAAGATATTAAAAAGGGTCATTATGATGCATTCCATGTATTCTAGAATTAGAAGAAAATATAAGGATACTGAGACATAAATTCTAACTCTAGGAATTCACTTTAAAATAGTGAATTCCTAGAGTTAGAAAACAACATCTGAGGGGATGGGATTGTGGCTCAGTGGTAGAGTGTTTGCCTCACATGTGTGAAGCACTGGGTTCAATTCTCAGCACCACATATAAATAAATGAATAAAATAAAGGTCCGTCAACATTAAAAAATATTTTTTAAAAAAATCTGAAATGTAAAATGCACTGAATGGAATTAAAGCAGATAAAACAATGTAGAAGGAAAGATTAGTAAACTTGACATAACAATATAAACTATACAAAATGAAACACAGAAAGTAAAAATGGGTCTGATAAATGAACAGAGAATCAATGAGTCATGGGCCAAAGAAAAACAATACACTCTCCATATAGTTAAATTTCTTGAGAAGACGGAGAGAAAGGGCAGTAAACAATTAAAAAAAATTAAGTGGCCAAAGTTTTCCCAAATTTGATAAAAAACATAAACCCAAAGATACAAGAAGCTCAAAGAACAAACAAATGAAACAGAAAGGAAAATCCATTGATGCATATATTATAAAACTACTTAAAAGCGATAAAGGAAAAAAATCTTAAAAGCAGCTAGAGTACAGAAGTACAGAAGAATATGATGGTGGAATGTGATGGACATTATTATCCAAAGTACATGTATAAAGACATGAATTGGTGTGAATATACTTTGTATACAACCAGAGATATGAAAAATTGTGCTGTATATGTATAACATGAATTGAAACGCATTCCACTGTCATATATAAATAAAAATAATAATTAAAAAAACAAAGAATGACAAAGACTTCTCATGAGAAGCAATGCAATCCAGTAAGTAGATATTCAACAACTAAATAGAGAAATTGATTTTCAATGTAATTATAAATTAAAAAATAAATATGAAGAAAAAAATTGCACAGATAAATAAATAACAAGTAAGACTGATTATGTATGGTTTTGTACCATTTAGTTCAGTTTTCATGCTGCTTAAATAGTATAATCCATGCCACCCATTTCCACACATAATTATACATTACCTCATCATTTTTTAATATTTCTAATCTTATTTCTTTAACTGGACTGCAAACTTCTTGAGAACTAAAAATCTATTTTTACATATCCTTCAATGCTAACAATCTAAGAACAACAAACAACAAACACCAATAAATACTTATGAAAAGCTAACATTTATTTCCTGTAATAAATAATTTTCCTTCTCATTACACCTGGCAGCTTGAATACAAACATTCATCTCTGCTCTTTTTTGAAACCCCATTAAATGAGGAAAAGGAACTTTAAAAGGTATAAATTAACATGAATAATGAGAATACAATGGAAAACATCAAATGACAAGAAATTTTAACAAAGAATTGGAAGCCAGAAAGAATACAGACATGTGCAACTGATTCAGCAGGTCCGAGAAAGCTGGAACTTCAGCCTGCAGAAGTGGAGGACTCTGTGGGAAAGAGACACTGAGAACAGGCCAAAAGCACTGCTCTCCTCCAGGAGGGCTATGAACCAGAGATACCAGCTACCAAAGTCACCAGTGGAAGTATGTAGTGGGGCACAAAGCAGAAGCTTTGGTTGAAAGTTTATGTAAGGAGCAGGTTGTTTACCAGATCCGCTCTCTGCTTACCCACGAAATTTATACTATGTCCACCCCTTCAACTTTTCTACCCCCACCTCCACCACAACCATCACTTCTGATAAAATAAACAGCCCCAACAACAAGGACTAGAAGCTGTCTGTATCCTGAGTAGCTACAGACACTGGCATCTGGTGGCTCCCCATCAAAATCTTTAGTTGTTCACCTCTCTAGACAAGGTCCCCACTTCTATCTTGCTATTCAACTACCCATGCAGAAACATACACACACCTGTACCTTCTGATTAGCACTCTTAAAAATCAACAGCCAGCCAAGGAGACCTATAATATTATAGAAGGGAAGGGAAGGGGAGGGGAGGGGAGGGGAGGGGAGGGAAGGGGGAAGGAAGGAAGGAAGGAAGGAAGGAAGGAAGGAAGGAAGGAAGGAAGGAAGGAAGGAAGGAAGGACTCATTCAGGAAAAACAAAGAAACAGAAGAAGACTTGAAAAATAATACCACTATAGAAAGATGATATGATACTGGATCCATGAAACAAGGATTCTTTTGAAAAGTTGAGAGTATTTGGGTGTGTACATGTACATAAGCACATTAAGAGAGAAAAAACACACACATACACAGTAATGTGTATTTCCAGTAGCTCTATTTAAGCTGGAACGTGGATGCAATAGCTGGTGCTAGAGTAGACATTTGACATACAGGACAGAACAAGTTAAGATGGAGAACAAGATAAAAAGAGCTTGGGTCTTTCATGACCACTGAGCTGCCATTGCAGGCCTGGACTGCCTCCATTACCATGAGATAGTAAAGACCAAAGCAAAACAAAAGCACAAAATCTCTACCATTTTTTATACTATTTGGAGGTTTTCTTTCACTTGATCCTTACCATATCCTAACTAATACATGCTAACTAATACTGTGTATGTGCTACAAATTAAAATTTCCCCCAAATCCCTACAATACAAAACAAAGAACGTTATGTTCCAAGCTTACTATCTTGTCATCCCTATTAACTATGCTCAAGTCTATCTTACATTAGCCAAGCAAACTGAGTGCTAACATTTCACATTTCAGGATTACATGTTAATAAAATTTATCATGTATAATAAAATGAAATGCTGAAGGACCTATGGAATACAGCTCCAGGTGTCCACAGCACACTACTCTCATTGTTTTCAGATGTTGCAGAATCACGCCACTAAGGCTTACCTTCAATTTCCCTTCAGTCTTTCTTCTTTTAAATTCATATTGGATGACTGATGGCCAGCATAATAAATATTTTATCTTTCTACACCTTTCTCCCAAGAAGAATATGGCTTTTTGAAGTGAGGCACTGTCAGACACCTGGAGTCCAAAATTATTTCTTAATTCTTTTGTCCAGAGCACTGCAGCTTTCAAATGTTTTTACACTGCCATAACATAACTGTTAAAATAAACTAGTCAATCCTATACAAAATGTTACTTTCTTATTAAACTAGAAGTCCTACAGATAGTAGAATGATCAAGGATATAAAACAAAGCCTAGTTCAGTATGAATTTAGCTGCTTGACTTAAGATAATATCACTTATAATTATTCTAATAATGTCTGAAATTTTCACAAAAAGTAAAACTTTCACAAAACACTAATAGTAAATGTTTGGGCAAAGAGGAATCAATGTAACTAACCTGGAATAATTTTCTGATGACACATGGCACAATTAGTGAAATCAACAAGAGACCCATTCCTATCTCAACTACCTTTCTCCCAGGATTCTGGCTTTGCCATTGATGATGACTGATTTGGTCATTCAAGTGGCTACTATCTGAGATAATGACAGGAGGCATTTTTTATAGAATAAATATAAGAAAAGAGAACTCTAAGACATGTCAAAGCTCAAAGGTAATTATGACAATAAAAGGAAGAAATGGCCTTAAATACACCATAATCCACCTGTTTCTACCTTTCAGAATCAATTCATTTGCTAAATTCCCATATTCTTTGTAACTGAGCACTTCAGTATGAGGTCAGGACTTTGAAACACATCTTATCAAACGTTCTACATGGAGATGATCAATCAAAAGTAAACAAGTCTATTTATATATTATAGAGCTAAAAGAACCAGGCCTTCTTCTTAAGCAAAGCATGGAACCCTTTAATTTGTTTCCATTCATGACAAGAATAACCAGTTTACCAGACAACTACTTCACCGTCCTTAAAAGTCATGGCATCACCTATTGCTTATGAGTAAAGAAGAAAGAAATTAAGGAATGACAAAATACTGACCCTGAATTCTAGAGACAGTTTCATATTTGCATTGAAATTTCCATTTAGTATTTCTGGCACTTATTTTCTGTATTTTTAAAAGAACTGTAGTACTTGGAAAATACATGGTATCCATGGTAGAAAAAGCTGGCATTTTTCTGGTATAAACTGCTCAGTTGAAGGCAATGAAGAGTGTTAATATGTCAAGGCCTAATGACCAGATATTCCAACCCAACCAAAAAATCAAAAGAAAACCACCAGTGGAGAACTCTAATTTTAAACTTATACTGGTAGAGTTCCTTTTGAAAGAACAAATGTCACTGGACTGTCCCATGGCAAATAGGAGATCATAACCTGCCAAGTCAATACTCAGTGCTCAGTAAACTTGATGTTGACATAAATTCCAAAATCCATCCACCAGACCCTGGCCAGTGTAAATTCTATGCAATCTCCACCATAGTTCCTGAGGCTAAGCTATCTTCTTTCTATTTCCTCAAAAGATATAAACAGTATGTACCTATTTGAGGCTTTCCTCAAGTAAGGAAATTCCCTTATGTCACACAATTGATTTACTTCTTTAATATATCTGCACCTGAAAAGGATAGGAGTTAGACTGATAACACCCTCAAGGTTCAAAAAAACTTGCCACGGGCTGAATGAAATTAAACAGGTCCATTATCCAAAGTTCCCCTCCTTCACATTATGGTGCATTATTTTTATTTAATTACTAACTGCCTAACACCTCCACATATACAATTAAAAAGGCATAGAATCTATTCCTACACTACTTCCTTAGAAAAAGAAATATATTTGTAGAACAGAAACACCAGCTTAAAAAATGAATAATGTTACTAAATCATCAGGAGTTAGGTATTTTAACAAAGCCTTTTGTCTAATATTCTTAATTTAGCTGAAAAATGCAACAAATATAAATCATATTATGTAACAATTTCTTGTGGTAGAAAATGAAAAAGATTACCTTCTCAATATTAATTTGGTGCTTTCTTAACCTCTCCAGGTCTGTTGGGATGACTATCTTGGTGAATTTCTGGATAGCTGGTTCAAGACGGCGTAATTTTACTTTTTCTTCATCTTCAGACATCCTAGAGAAATGTTATGTCACTTTCACTTGCAGCAACTGTCTTCTCCTCTCATATAGAAAAACCTAAAAGGGAAAAATTTCTTAAGAATGTTTTTCAATCAGTTTTCATTATGTTTAAATCAACAGTTAGGTAGATTTATAATTTATCCTAAATATGTATTCAACTTAATGCTGAACTTGAGTTGACTTATTTTTTCTTTATGAAACCATGCATTTCAAAATATTTTTCTCTTTATGAAAGTTGTATATATTCACTCTAGAAGGTTTATAAATGAAATCTAACTAAAAGAAGACATTAAATGAAACTAACAATGATCTCTTCATTTTTAGTTAACTACTATACATTTCAGTGTATGTCTCTCCAAGCCTTTTTCTATGTAAATATATTTTATAAAAAGGAGTATGCAGTGCAAGGTTCATGTATCCTGGACATTGAATAACCTTTTAAAAAAGGAGTCAAACAGTGAAACTTTTTTTTTCACAATACCTTTATTTTATTTGTTTATTTTTATGTGGTATAGGGGATCGAACCCAGTGCCTCACACGTTAGGCAAGCGCTCTACCACTGAGCCACAATCCCGGCCCAAATGGTGAAACTTGAAGGAAAAAATTCATTCTAATATTTCTGCTTGCATCAAAATGTGCTTCTAATGTCATCAAAATTTAAATATGTAATTATATATTTCAAATATATTAACATGCAGAACTCTTCCCAGGGATGTCCTGTAGATCTACACTTCCCATTCTGACAAAGTGATTAATATTGATTGCAACTGACTCAAATAATCAGTGACAGAATTGTATTAAGAATTAGGTTTCCTGACACTACAATGAGAGGATTTTTCTATTTCATCATTTTTCTATCATACCCAGGAAGTCCAAGGGCCAGGATAGGAGAGGGAAGGGGCTAGAAGTGAGCAGGCTCCAGAAGCTAAGCCTTGTTTCAGCTGCAGAAAATTTATTTACATCTATTTTATAAATTGGAGCTTATCACATCTTATGTGAATTAATGGGTTCCATTGCTTAGCCAAATTTGAAAACCACTATTGTACACCATGCTTACATGCCATCTCAATAGATACAACCTTTCCCATATTAAAAAAAAAAAACATATATATATATATATATATATATATATATATATATATATATATATATATATATATATATATATATTTAAGCTGACAAGGTTAATACCATTGGCTTATGGTGTCAGCCCAGGGTTCGGAGAGTTAGGAGTTCACATTTAGACTTTGTGCATCCCTGTTATCTTTAGAGTCCATTGCTTTCAAGAGATCTATTACCCCCCCAAAAAAAACATCAAGAGCTACTACTCTAAATAATGTCTATTTTTCTTCTTTCTCTCACAGCTGAAAAATCTTCAAGTGTTGGTTATAAAAACTGCCTTCACTGCCTATCCACTAGTAATCTGGTTCTTATGTCTGACATAAGTTTTTAAAAAGAAAATTTCCAAACACCAGAAACAAAGAGGGCAAAACTGCTGCAGTAGTGAATGGGAAGTGGGAACATAAAATTAATTGTCAAAACAGAGAGTCTACAAATCCAATAAAATAGGAAAATTTATAGCTAAGAGACAAGAAATAAAACCTCAAAAGATGGATTAAACAGTAAACTATATAGCTAAAAAAAGAAGTATTGATTGAAAGATATCACTTAGAACATAGATGAATAAAAAGATGAAGAGATTTTAAAAAGAAGATAATGGACATAAAGGATAAAATGACAGGATCAAGAACAAATAGGGAATAAAGAAAAGAATGAAAATAAATTATTCAAAGAGAACATGCAGAGAATCAAGATTGTAAGACCTCAAACTGGAAAAACACATTAGCCCAAGTAGTATAAATAAAAACCAAACATACCTAAACATATAGAAAGGAAACTGAAGAATACCAAGGATAAAGAAAAAAATCTTAAAAGAAAACTAGAGATATAAGTCAGATGAATGTAAACAACAGAAGCAGAAACCTTTTTATAAAAGCAACATATCAAAAAATAGGAATATCTTCAAAGTACTGAGGAAGCTGGTATATACCTAGATAAATTATCATTCACAGTGAAGGCAAAATAATCATTTTCAGACATACAGAGACAGAGTTTATTACAAAACCCCTTATTAAAAGAATTACTAAAGCCATATTTTTTAGAAATATTTTTTAGTTGTAGTTGGACACAATACTTTTATTTTATTTATTTATTTTTATGTGGTGCTGAGGATTGAACCCATGGCCTTGCACATGCTATGCAAGCGCTCTACCACTGAGCCAGAACTCCAGCCCACTTAAAGCCATATTTTAACAATAAAGAAAACAAACTCAAAGGAGTAGAATGGCAAGGAGCATTGAATATAATAAATTAGTACTGGATATAATAAATGAGTGACTAAAAGAAGAAATGATTTATTCTGAATAACATGATTAAATATAAGAAAAATGTTCCTACGTGAATAATTTCCTATTATATGACTTTGTATAGCAGCAAAATATCATCATATATATGTGATTCATAATGTAATCATATTGTTAGCTACTTAGTTTCCCAATTTTCCACTATTATAAAGAATACAGTAATTATTCTCTCTACATATAGATTCATACTGGCACCTATGGTTATTTCTTTAAAAAATACCTAATAGAAATATTAGGAAGACACATTTTTTAAACATTAGATATTTATTTTTTTCATAGTTCTGGAGGCTAAAAGTCCAAGATCAGGTTGCCAATGTGGCTTTTTCTGATGAGGGCTCTTGGAAGACACATTTTAAAAGTACATTTACACACATTTTCCCAAATGTCCCAACGAAGATTGTGTCCATTTACATTTCCACCAGCAACATATCACAATGTCCATTTATCCACATTCCAACCAATTCACTTGGTATTTCCCTTCTTCTTAGATATCTTAGATATTTAATTGGTGGGGAAAAAGAAGTGTCTCACATTGCTTTAGTTTGCATTCATTAAATTACTAATAGGATTGATTCATTAGCCATTTGCATTTCTTCTTCTGTGAATTACCTGTTCATGTTATGCATCTGTTTTACTACAGAGAATGTCTATTTATTATTAACTTATAAAAGTCTATTATATGCCAAATATATAGATTATTTGTCTAATGTTAACATTTCCCAGTTTATTACGTTGCCTTTTGTGCTTTCTTCTACTGTGCAGATTATGTACTATAGGAAAATATCTTGAGGTCTACTATCATTCCTATTGAAGTGTTTCCTAATATAACCTGTTGCTCAATAGATGCTATCTGAACTAAAACATTTATTCACTATTTTAATCCTATCACCCAAACAGCAAAATATGCATAGCACATGATACACATCTTTAATTTGTCTGCCTTTAGATTCTTTCCCCTTTCCAACTTTTCCTATGAGTTATCACTAATGAAAATATATATATATATATATATATATACACATTTATAAGTGTACATATATATTTATACACACACACACACACACACACACATATATATAAGCCAATTGCAGTATCTTATCTCTCTACACAAAACCTTTCAGTATTCACTATTATCTGAATAAGAAAATGTTTATAAGTAGATCTGTCTTATCTGGTCAATTATTATCTCCATGTCTGTAATTCTAGTTTTGGAATGATGTTCCCTCTGTCTAGATATTCATCTGCCTCTAAACCTTATGTATCATTTAACAGATGAGATGTAACTCAAGTGATTCTGTCTTGTCTTCTACTAATCAGTTTGTGGTGTACTTAACAATCCCTTATTATTAACTATTTTGGCTTGTTATCATCATTCCTTCATTGTTGTATAATAGCTTTCTTTTTTGAATTCCAAATGTGGCATTTCCAGGTATATTGTATGATTTTGTCCCTCAGCTTTGTGTGTACAAGGAAAACCTATCTCGGCAATGGTGATCTCCCAGGAAAGACAATCTGTCTCCAAGAACCTCCCAAGAGGCTTTTCAACTCTTGGTCTCCTTCTAGCTAGTATTTTATAATTTTTCTCTACCATTTTCTATGTTTAAAGTTACAATAAAATTTCTTTATAAAACTAATAATAGCATGCAAATAATTGCAGATATCATGATGTTATTGGCACAGAATGTTTAGTGATCATAAAATAGCTCAAATGTTTGTTAGTTATAATGGGATGATCTTAATTCAACATCTAAATGTGATTTAAAAGTATGATTGAATAATGAATGAAAATATATTTTGCCATTTCTTGATTTTTCAGTCATAAAACTGTAATATTTATGGTACAATTAAAACATGAGGATAAAAAAATATTCATATTAAGAGCTCACCTGTGTAAAATATGTCTGAGAAAAGATAAAGCAATACAAAAAAGTGCCTAATCTCCCAAACTCCTGTAAAGTTGTTATATTATTTTTAATATTTTAATATTGTTTAATATTTTCAAAAGTGTAATAAAGTATTTGGGGTGATAAGATCATTCTTATGAAATTATTATGATTGTGATGGTACATACACAACTATAGGCACTTGTTAAAACCTACAGAACTGTACACTTCAAAGAGTGAATGCAAGTGTATATAAATTTAAAAACAAGAATAAGATGTGGAAGAAAACCAAAATGAAACATAAACTATTAAAAATATCATTAACTGTATTATAAATGAATAACATAGCTATGTGGAAACAGGGAATAAAACAATATAAGTAACTTCAGAAAACAATATTTTAACAAAATATAATAAGGCTAAAGACAAAAACAACTGCACTGTGTGCTAGTAAATTGGTTTCTCATAGGGATACAGATTAGAAATCCTGAAATTACTTTATGTGTATAATAAGATTGAACAAATAAGGAAATATTTCACATAACATGAGAGCCAGATTTTTGTCAGAGAAATAAGTTAAAAATAAGGGACAAAACTAGATGAACCTGGTGATGTCAGAAAAGAACTGGAATCATTGGGCTGAACCTAAAATATATATAGGTAGATAAAATACAGAAATAAATATAGATCATCTTGTGTGCATGGATGTGTAGATACATATACAGCTGTCTTCTAAAAGGCTCTAAAAACAATGACACCCTTTGTGTACAAGGAAAACCTATCTCAGCAATGGTGATCTCCCAGGAAAGACAATCTGTCTCCAAGAATCTCCCAAGAGGCAATTCAACTCTTGGTCTCCTTCTAGCTAGTATTTTATAATATTTCTCTACCATTTTCTACCCGACCAGGACTCTTCAGAGGTGTAAAGGTCATGAAAGCAGTAAAAGAGTGAGCAATTGTCATTGATTGGAAGAGATGAAGGAGCTATGACAACTAAATGTGGGGTCTTAGATTGGGTTCTGGACTACAGAAAGAACATTACTATTTAAAAAATGATGAAATCAGAAGAAAGTTAGGTGTTCAGTTAATAGTAGCAACGAGCACACCTAAAGTTCAGAAGTTGGTATCTAAACACCATTCTCCAAAAAAGAAACCTGATTCAGGGTCTGGGCAGGGACAACACAAAATGGATATGAAACATTTTATGATGCCAGAAAGAAATGACATTCTCAATAAAGGAGAAGAGCATATAAAAAGGGTACAGAAAGCAAACAAACAACAACAGCAAAAAACAAACTCACAATGGTCAAAGCTGAAACAATTAATAACAAAATAAAAGAAAAATAACTAGGTCTACACCGATGCAAATAAATAGCTTAACACAAATAAATGAATGGGGAGAATGTACAACTCTTTTATAGAAGAATTCCAATTAATAAATAAAGAAGAAATGAAAAAAGTAGAAAATCACCATTTAAACACTATGGTAATAATTACACCAATGGATGCTAAGTTTAGCAAGGGAAATTTGAGGAGAAACAGGATATTTGCATAATCTAAAAGTTTTCTCCCAAGATATCTATCTATTCATTATAAGGGGGAAAATCCAACCTTTGTAGTGGAGAATCCCAGCAGACACCATCTTAACTAAGTGATCAAGATTAACATCACAAGCCATAAATCATATCATGTACCCTGATACAAGAAACTAAAATGGGCACATACACTTTTTGTACTAACAAAAACATATGACCTTAATCTAATCATTACAAACCATGGGAAAAACACCATTTGTGGGGCACTCTACAAGATACCTGACCAGGACTCTTCAGAGGTGTAAAGGTCATGAAAGCAGGAAAAGAGTGAGCAATTGTCATTGATGGGAAAAGATGAAGGAACTATGACAACTAAATGTGGGGTCTTAGATTGGGTTCTGGACTACAGAAAGAACATTACTATTAAAAAAAAATGATGAAATCAGAAGGAAGTTAGTTGTTCAGTTAATAGTATTGTTTTGAGATTAATTTCTTGCTTTCGATTGTACTATGGTGCTTAGAATGGTGACATTAACAGGAGACTTAGAGAATCCTGTATTATATTTGTAGCTTTTCTGTAATTGTAAAATTATTTCAAAATAAGAAGTCTTTTCATGTACAAAAAATAATGTTTCATAGAAGACAGACAGAAACTTTTATAAGCCAAAGAACTGCAATCATTTCCTTGTAGGAAAACTTGGAGTAAGAGGTGCCAGGAGTGCACCAGGTGCTTTACAAACTTTATCATTTAGTGCTTACAACTAAAAGGGGATGGGTACCCGACACCCAAGTTCCTGATGATGAAAAAGTACTCAAAAACTAAGGAAAGTACTTAATAAGTTATTTATAAGTGAAAAATCCCATTTCCCAGAAAAAGTTCAAAATCGCTGGCAACACCATTCACCCAAAGTAATGAACATCTTCCCAAAAGTGATGAGCCTAGAGATCTCACATGTGGGCATGGTGGCGGCGCCTGATTTTCTCGGGCATGTCGCTCTGTGTTTCTCACTGATGCAAGAGGTACAGAATTTGGAGACAAAGGTTAAGGCCTTTGGTCCCACTCTGGAGTCTCCTCTCTGGGCCTTGGACATCGAAAGGAGGGAGCTAGGTGTGGGACCTTCTGGAAACGACCTCCTGGTCTGGCTGACAGGAAGCTCCGGCCTCTTGCTCCAATCCTCCCCACTGTACCCATGAGCGTCGCGTCATCCCTCGCAGTGTCACCCACAGCACACCTGGGTCACACTGGGTCACACACACCAATCACCCCAGCAGCGAAAAGGTGTGCGGTCGGGTCCCGGGACCCAGACGCGGGCGACCCTGGCGAACTGGGGCCCACAGTGTGCCACGGGCAGGGTAGACACCAGGTACTTCCACCCCGCAGTTCCAGGAGCCATCCCGTTCGCCCAGTTGGCGGCCTCCCTACACCCGCTTCCACCAAAAAACGAAACCGGGTGAGGCTCCGCCACTCCTTGTAGCCGAGAGGAGCCCGCGCGGTGCTCACACTTCCAACCTAGTGTCCCGCTTCCCGCCAGACGTCTCTCCCGCGCTCAGGGTCAGTGCCCCGCCAACATAGCCTGTCAGGTCCGACGCACCCGAGGAGGCCTCCCGAGAGAGCCCCTTACCTCCCGCCGGGGCGTTCGAGGCCGGTCGGTGCGCACGGCGCAGGCGCAGGCGCGGCGGGGCGGAGCGTCACCAGGGGCGGGGCCGGTTGAGACCCGCCCCCTTCGGTCCTTGGAGGCCGGCGGGGGGGCTGGATGGTGCGCGCGCAGTGAGTGCGAACGAGGGCACCCTTATGGACCACAACCTTAAAAAAAAAAAAAGTGATCTTGCTTTACAAAGGTGGGTTTGTGACACTGGAGCCGGGAAGAGATGCACCAGCGTTTTTCAGGTCTCTTTGTGTGGTATGTTGTAAGGCAGTTCACATCTGTATAGCTCTCTGCATTTTGCAGTTTTCCTGCATATTTTCCTCTGTCCTATCTAGAATTTTATTGATGGGATGGCCTTGTGTCTTGTTTTTTACACGTGTAGAAACGGAAACTCAGAAAGGTTGTGCCTTTTTTCCCGCCTCAAAGCCCTGTGAAGTGGACAAGGTAGGAGTGCTTATCTTAACTGCAACAGGCACAGAAGTGGAAGCTCAGACAAACTGGGATTTTCTCCAAAAACCAGTGAAGTGCTTAAGGCAACTGGCATTATTTCGGTTTTATAGGTAATGACTCTGAAGCTCAACAAAGAGTTTTAAGTGACTCACCGCAGTTCAGCTCCTTGGTGACAGAGCTGTACCTCCCAGCTGGTTTTTCTAATTTCCTTCTCAAGTTATTCCAGTTAGACCAGTTGCTACCACAAGAACAAGCAGGTGGCTGATTTTGAAGCCCTGTGCAGGTCATTGGTCCTCCTCTCTGGATGGCCTAACTTCCAGACCCAGCCCTTTTAAAATTATGTATCTGTGAATATTCAGATAGCTTGCTTAGAATGTATCCATTCTAAGCCTTGTTTTCAGAAGTCTTAAGGATGTTCAAGCCATTTCTAAGGAAATTCAGTTCTTAAGGTCTTCTATTGGCATGGGAATGGAGATAGAAATTGTGGACTACATATTAGGTGGCTAACAAAGTCTTGAAAAGCAATATCTAAGATAAAGCACAAAATTTCCTAAGCAGTTCGAATATTCTTTGGGGTTATACTGAATACTGATGCTTATGTTGCAATTAGCCCTAGGAATGACATGTTTATCAAAATTTAATTTTAAGGTGAAAATGGAAGTATTAAGCAATACCATGGCAAAATGTCTTTTAATGACCTTTTGGTCTAAAAGTCATTGGTGTTATTCTGAAATAGGATACCTCTAGTATAATAGGGAGATGTGGTACTCAAGAATTGTACATTTGAATCTGGCCTTCTAAATTGTTATATGTAGTTGCTATAAGGTAGATGTGTCAGGTAGGATAATAGATGTTTTTAACCTAACAGTTGGTTAACTTGTTTTACAGTCTTTAAATATTTGGACATATGGTTTGTTGACCTTTATATATATATATATATATATATATATATATATATATATATATATATATATATATATATATATATATATACTTTTGCCCTGGACCATGAAATTGTTAGTGACAGGCCTGTTCTTCAAGATGTTTTCCTGAGATCCTAACTAAACTCAGTAATGCCAAACAAAACAAAACAATAAATATGCATTTGGGGAAGAAAACAAAAAAAATTATTTTAAGTATTATCATTGCTTTTTTAGGAGGATCCGTGGGAATTAACAGAAACAAGTTCAATAAAATAGAGAAATAACTTTCCTAAATGATAATTGCTAATTTAAAAAAGGTAGTGGAGAGGGCTGGAGATGTAACTCAGTGGTATAGTGCTTGCCTAACATGTGTGAGGCATCACATACAAATACATAAAATAAAGGTCCATTAACAACAACAAAAAATTGTTTTTAAATGTAGAGGAGAAAAGATCACATTCAAAAATAACAAAATAAGGGCTGGGGATGTTACTCAGTAAGAGTGTTTGCATAGCAAGTGTGGGGCCATCTCTAGCATGGGAAAAAAAAAAGTTTATGTTTAGAAGCAATATAGAACCTATTTGAGGAATTGAAAAGCTAGATGGAGGGATGGAGGCAAAAGAAGGAAATACAAAGTGGTGTGAGGAAAACATATGGAGGGAAACTCCAAAAGCACGTACTGTAGTTGTTCCCATTTTACAGACTAGGAAATTGAGGCTTAACAAGAAATTTGCCCAAGGTCAAGGTCTCACATATTAGATGAATGGAGTAACCAAATATGCACTTTTAACCTTGTCTTTATATTTCCATTAAGGATACAAATGAAGACTCAAATATATGGAAAAACAATACACTTTTCCCCCTGGTTTAAAAAAAACAACAACTCAGTATTGTCAAGTTATCAGTTTCCCTAAAATTATTTTTAAAATTCAGCAAAATCCCCATCAAAATTTCATTATTATTTTTGTAATAAAACAGCTTTTAAAAATCCCAATTGATTTTACAACTATTATTCTCTTCTTGGAATGCCATTTTTTGCTTACTTACCCCTACCTCTTCTTCCCCTCCACTCCCCATCCCCACCCCCCCTTCCCCCCACCTCCCCCTCCACCCCCCACCCTCAACTCCAGAGTAAAGACTTTAGGACTCAACTTGAAAGTTTCTAGGTAGTTTTCCCTAACCTCTCAAGTCCAGGTTTAATGCTCCCTCATATGCTAATATTATAATCAATGCATAACTTTAATAGTATTTGTCATACTTAATAGAATTTCTTATCTTTGTGTCTGTCTCCTATTAGATTCTAAGTATTTTGAGGACAAATATATATTATTACTTAGAACTTAGCAGAGTTTCCTGGAACAAATAGGAAAACTATATATTTACTACATAAATTAAGAAGTAATTTTTCTAATATTACAGAGCAAGTATATGGTGAACCTGATGTCAACTTTAAATTTGGCACAATGATATGGTTCTAATAACTTATCCTCCAAGCCCATTCCTTTTCTAAGAACTGCTTTTATCTTCCAGATCTGAATGCCAACAGTTATGAGCCTCTGGTGACGATTTCACATAAGCATGAACACAGGCCCCTGACCAAAGCAAATTGCTTCAGGAGCAGACGTGAAACTCAAACTAGAATGATAAAACCTCTCTCTCTCTCTCAGGTACTTGGTATTGGGAGTAAGAATCTAACGTTAGCTGGTTTCCTGAATAAAGATGGTGACAACCGAGTGCTTGGTGGCCATGTGTTAGTGTGGGTACAATAATAGATACCATAGAAAGGGTCACATAAACAGCAAAAGTTTGTTCTGGAGACTAGACATATAAAGCCAGGGTCCCAGAGTGGTTGGGTTCTGCTGAGGGCTCTCTTCCAGGTTGCAAACTACCAACTGTTCACTATACACACACAGGGTGAAAAAAGAGGCCCAGAAAGCTCAACGGGGTCTCTTTTATGAGGGTACGAGTCCTGCTTAACACCCACAATACCTAAATACCTCTCAAAGGCCCCACTTCTTAATACTATCACATTAGGAAGTGAGGATTCAAATATATGAATTTGGGGAGAAGCCATAAAGAATCAGTCCATAGCACCATGTTTTTGACTCTATAGATTAGCAAATCAGGGAAGATATGTTGTTTATAGATAAATTTGTAAGTATGGAGAGGTAAATATATGTATATCCTAGGCAATAATTTTTTTTATTGTAGGTCATGTTAAATAGTTCTCCAGCCATGAATTATTAAAATATCTATTGCACTTCTGAACATGTTCTATTTCTTTGTGCATTTTATCACTCCACTATCAGGTCAACCAAGACAGAGGAAAGTTAAAGTGATAATAGCAGTTATGTTTGGGGTTAAATTAGCATGGGATGCTTTCTGAGGTACTGGAAATGTTCTATGTATTGATCTGGTATGATTGCATATGAGAAAATCCATCAAGCTGCACACTAAAGATATGTGTACTTCATGTAGGTTTACCTTAATAAAAAAAAAAAGGAAAATAAAGAACTATTTAAATCAATTTTTGATTTAAAACAAAATCTTTAATAATCAAGGAATATGTACTTCCTTAATATTGTTTCTATTACCTCTCTTTGAACGGTAGTGAAATAGCAGCAGTAATCCTTATCCTTTTTAAAGACCTTGACCGCTTTGAAAACATAATAAAAATCCAAAGAAGAAAAAACAAGGAGAGGAGGATGCTTAGAAGCAACAAAAAAGAAACAAGAGTTTGGAGTACTTTCAAATTTCTGGTTCTAGTTCACTGCTGAGGCTTAGCTGCATCTCTACATTTAGGTCTGGTTATACTCCCCAAATCTTCTAAAAACCACCCTTAGCTAACTCATATGAACTACTATTTTTTAAAATATATTCTTAAACTTTATTTTATTTATATGGTGCTGAGGATCAAACCCAGTGCCTCACCTGTGCTAGGCAAACACTCTACCACTGAGCTATAGCCCCAGCCCCTGAACTGCTTTTTTTTTTTTTTTAACACAATACCTTTATTTTATTTGTTTAACTTTATGTGGTGCCAAGGATTGAAACCAGAGCCTCACCATACTAGGCAAGTGCTCTACCACTGCCACAACCCTGGCCCCTGAACTGCTATTTTCAATCAAGAGAGTTTTAACAATTGTGGTTACAAAATCCTATTTGTTTTTACTATCTGATGAAACCATTTTTTTTCCAATTTTATTTCTTTCTTTTATTTTTTATTTTTTTGTTTTTAGGCGCTTAACCACTGAGTCACATCCTTAGCCCTTTTTATTTTTTATTTATTTTTTTTTAATTTTTTATTGTTTGTTGTTCAAAACATTACATAGTTCTTGATATATCATCTTTCACACTTTGATTCAAGTGGGTTATGAACTCCCATTTTTACCCCGTATACAGATTGCAGAATCACATCAGTTACACATCCATTGATTTACATATTGCCATACTAGTGTCTGTTGTATTCTGCTGCCTTTCCTATCCTCTACTATCCCCCCTCCCCTCCCCTCCCCTCCCCTCTTCTCTCTCTACCCCCTCTACTGTCATTCATTTCTCCCCCTTGTATTATTTTTCCCTTTCCCCTCACTTCCTCTTGTATGTAATTTTGTATAACCCTGAGGGTCTCCTTCCATTTCCATGCAATTTCCCTTCTCTCTCCCTTTCCCTCCCACCTCTCATCCCTGTTTAATGTTAATCTTCTTCTCATGCTCTTCGTCCCTACTCTGTTCTTAGTTACTCTCCTTATATCAAAGAAGACATTTGGCATTTGTTTTTTAGGGATTGGCTAGCTTCACTTAGCATAATCTGCTCTAATGCCATCCATTTCCCTGCAAATTCTCAGAGACACGCCGTCTGATAGAAGAAAAAGTTGGCTACGATCTACATACTGTGGGACTGGGCTCCAAATTCCTCAATAGGACACCCATAGCACAAAAGGTAATAACTAGAATCAACAAATGGGACTTACTCAAACTAAAAAGTTTTTTTCTCAGCAAAAGAAACAATAAGAGAGGTAAATAGGGAGCCTACATCCTGGGAACAAATCTTTACTCCTCACACTTCAGATAGAGCCCTAATATCCAGAGTATACAAAGAACTCAAAAAATTAGACAATAAGAGAACAAACAACCCAATCAACAAATGGGCCAAGGACCTGAACAGACACTTCTCAGAGGAGGACATACAATCAATCAACAAGTACATGAAAAAATGCTCACCATCTCTAGCAGTCAGAGAAATGCAAATCAAAACCACCCTAAGATACCATCTCACTCCAATAAGATTGGCAGCCATTATGAAGTCAAACAACAACAAGTGCTGTCGAGGATGTGGGGAAAAGGGTACACTTGTACATTGCTGGTGGGACTGCAAATTGGTGCAGCCAATTTGGAAAGCAGTATGGAGATTTCTTGGAAAGCTGGGAATGGAACCACCATTTGACCCAGCTATTCCCCTTCTCGGTCTATTCCCTAAAGACCTAAAAAGAGCATGCTACAGGGACACTGCTACATCGATGTTCATAGCAGCACAATTCACAATAGCAAGACTGTGGAACCAACCTAGATGCCCTTCAATAGATGAATGGATAAAAAAAATGTGGCATTTATACACAATGGAGTATTACTCTGATGAAACCATTTTAAAGTGGCATGGAACGTATTCACTGACTTTATTATTTAAACTTCCCCACTATCTGTTTTATTGTCCTCTGTAACCACAGAGACACAAGTGTGTGTGTGCACACACACACACCCCATCATCAAATGGTCTGTTCATATATGTTAAGATTATAAAGACTTTATATCAAACTGGAAGGAGTAAATATTGCAGGGAAACAGCAACACTAGGATTTTCCACTCATCTCTCATTCATATGTAAGAATTTAATAATCATTTTGCATTTAGAATAGCTTTTGTGACCAGACATCTAATGGTAAACTGATTCCCTTTTTCCCTTTTTCTAACCCCTTGTTAGTATGTTAGATCAGTTAGCTTAACTAGTCTCAAAACTTAGTGTGCCTAAGAATTATTGCATAAGGTAGAATTTATAAAGCCATGCTTAATGGATATTACAGGCAACTGAAAGATCTTTCAAAGAAAAATTAACCATGCAATTTTTGCTTTATTTGCCAATTTTAATTCCTCATACCCACAATCATTACCAACCCAACTCACCTTCAAAGATGCAATTTTACTTTAAACTGCATTTACAATTAGAACACAGTAAACATACTTCATATTAAGATTATACTTATTTAAACCTTAGCAATTAAAATCCATCTTGGAATTTGTAGTACCTTAATCATTATCACAAATATCAATGTTACAGATATATGTATAGATATACAAGTTAATAAGAAATCACATGAGCCAAATTCTTTCTCTCACCAATTATTCTCCTTCAAATATTCTTTGTTCTATCCAGATTGAGTCTCAGTGTTCTATTATTATTATTATTAATTTTAATTTTTCCACATTTTATTGGTGCATTGTAGTCATATATATCAATGAGATTTATTTTTACATATTCATATATGCACACAATATAATGATATAATTTGGTTAGTATCATTCCCCAGCATTTCCCCCACTCCCTCCTTGTTTCCTATCCCTTTCAGTATTCTTTGTCTCAATCTTTTCCCCAGTTGTACCTTGTGCCTTCCACCTGGAATATTCTCCGTCAATTGTCCCTCCTTCTTTGCATGTCCAAATCCTGTTCATCTGTCTATGTCAGTCCCAAATGTTTCCCTTTGTAATATTTCTAGGATTTCTAGATTTAATGTCTCCTTCCTCCAAATGACTTATAATGTGAACTTTTCTTGACACATTACTGCCTATAATTTATTACAGTAATTTAGTATATGTCTTATTATCACTCCAGTGCTTTTCAACCTTTCAACTGTCTGTTTGAAGTAATCATAGTAACGATATATTAGCTGATCATAGTATATGGATAACTAAAACGAATGGCAGCAATGTTTTTAAGGAATGGGAGGGAGGAATTGGAATACTTTGTTAGAAGATACCTACACTGTGATATGTTGTTATTTGAAAGTGGACTTTGATTAATTATAAATATATGTCGCAAGTAGAGAAATTACTAAAACAATTCCAAAAACAAGTATAAGCCAGAGAATATAGAAAAGGATGGGAAATAAAAAGAAACAAAACCAGGTGCAATCAATAGAAAATACTAGGAACATGTTACATATTAAATCAGATACATCAAAAATCACTTTAAATATGAATTGTCTATACCATTTTGGGGTCAATTTGATTGTCAGAGTAGATAAAAAAAGAAAAAAGCTAATTATGTGTTGTTTACAAGAAGCCCATTTTCAATATAAAGACACAGATAGGTAAGAAGTACTGGAATGGAGAAAAAAATACCATTTTGTATTCATTGTCTATGGCTGCCATAACAAAGTACCACAGTCTAAGTGGCTTAAAAAGCAGAAATCTGTCTTCTCAGTCTGAAGGCTAGAAGTCTGAGATCAAGGGGCCACAGGATTGGTTTTTAATTTAATTTATTTTTCTGAAGTCATTGAGAGAAGGATATGTTCCAAATCTCTGTCCTTAGCTTGTAGATAGTCTCCACACTATCTTCTCTCTGTTCATGTCCGTGTCCAGATTTCCTCTTCTTATAAGGACACCATTCATAGTGGATGAGAACCCACCCTAATGACCTCATTTTAATTTAATTACTTCTTTAAAAACCCAATCTCTAAATACAGTCACATTCTAGGGGTACTGGGGGTTGGGACTTCGCATGAATTTTTGAGACAGTCACAATTCAGCCCAGAATACATGCTAAGACTACTCAAAGAAAGCCGAAATAGCAATAACAATTTCAGACAAAGCAGACTTCAGAACAGGGAAAACAATCAGGGACCAAGAGGAGCACATTATCTAATGGTAAAGGGCTCAATTATCTGGGCAAACATAACAATCCCTTAATGTATACACCAGTACCTAACAACAGAGGCAAAAACTAAAAGAACTGTGAGGAGAAAGAGAGCCTCTTACAGATAAAGCATGAGGGCAACAGAGCAAATATTAAGTTCATGTAACCTGCCATTTCTTCCAGAGGCAGCAGGATTGTTACAGAAGAACCAAGTGACTATAACAAAGGGCAAAATTATTTCTGAGATACCAAATATTTCTGGGTTCCTGTTGGAGAAGCTGCCGGAGCTCTCTTTTACAGGATTATAGAATCTATCCTAAGTCTTTTGACAACTGACACTCTCACCAGTAAACCTTTTAATCCCCCAACTAGTGGAATACATTTAAAGAATTGGAAATCAACAAAATCCACAAAGAGCCCCACCTCCCCTCTTCACAGCCCAGCAAGCCCCAAATCCCATTGTCAGACTCCTTAGGGGATTTCCCCGCCCCCCTTTCCTGGGCTTCAATGGTTTGAGAAGCTTTTTGAGTGATATTTATATTTCTTCTAGCCAAAGATACATTAACTTTAATGTTTCCTTGGCAAATTATTACTAAAGAAAGAAACGTTGGTGCTTGTTCCATGGAAATAAATTGATAGGTTGGGCAACTGTCACTTTGTTTATATAAGTGAACAGTGCAGAAAGCAATGTTTTGAACCTGAGCAAATGGTTTTAAATATGGAAAAAAATGTCCTGAATCCTGGTACTTAAACATTAAAGGGTGTAATTGGTAAGTTTGAGCTTTTCCAACATCTGGTAAATGCTTTGTAATTTATTCAATCAGCTGATGCCCCTGGCATGCCAGCCTCTGTGCTAAGTCCCGGTGATTAAAAGTTTACAACAATCCTGTTCCTGTCCTCTAGGGGCTCACAATCTGGAGGGAAAGACAGACATGTTAATAAATACAATTTAATTAACAAGTGCTACATTAGCTATCCCTGAACAAATGCTATAGGAAGAAGCACAGACCTGGTGAACTAAGAGTTTATTCAGTATGTAGGAATTAACAGAGGAAGGAGGGAGAAGCATTCTGAACAGAGACACATATTTAGAAGGTACCAAAAAAAAAAAAATAGCAGTGATATATTCAGAAACCCCAGAGTAGAGGGAGCAGCAAGAGAGGCCCCCAGACTCTTAAACTCTGTTTGACATAGTAAGAATAATTTAAGTGGCCAGTCGGTGTGCCTTTCTTCCTGATGGTGTAAACAGAAAGAAGGTCGCCAGGAGACAGGAACTACCTCAGATGTCTTCATCAAGGTCCATATAGATCACATGGACATTTGTTCATAACTGGTCATGGCACTATTTATTTTCAAACAGTTGTGGTGGTGTCTTCCACAAAGACAAACATTATACAGATTATCTGACTTACATGACTTACTTAGCTGCCAGTTTTTTGTGGAGGCTTCTGAGGCACTTCACCAAATTTGAATTTTAATTTCTAGCCTCGTAGGCCTTCTCTCTGTTTACACCTTAACTCGGTCACTGCAGCAGCATTCCAACAAGGATGTCAGCTCTTTCTCAACGTTACCAGCCTTTTCTCTTTCATCGTTAGTCAAGGTCAGGTCCACAGGAAGGAAAATACATATTTTATTTCCAGATTGTTTGTTTTGGGTTGTGTGCATATGTCAGATTTAATGATCTAAAGGCAAAGGAGAGATAAAATGAAGCAGTATTATCTACCCCCCCCCAAAACAAATGTCTCCTAGCACTTGCCAAAAAGCTCACGCCTCAAAAATGTCACTTCCCATTTTTCCATTAAGTGTGGTGGTGGTGGTGGGTGGAGAGATCTATTGAGTGGCTCTCATTTTTTTATATTTTTTGGAGAATATGAAGAGAACAGCAGGGTCCTCAAGGTGAGGAGAGGACTATTATTTTTCTCCCAATGAAATTGTGCTGAGAATAAAAACAAAATATAACATGAGAAGGTGTTTATGTAAAACATGCATTTATTATCATAAGAGATGTACAAATTGAAATCCATGAGGGTTTAAAGGAGAGAAAGAGACCACATTCTATCTTGGAAAACAGGCAGAAATGTCATCTCCCTGTTAATAAGGATGTGGCCTGTGTAAGACTCGGCTTCTGCATTGAGGAGCTTGACCATAATTCCTGCTCTGACAGCAGGGGAAGTTAGTTTTAAGGATAGAATAAGATTTGGGTGTCCACTTCTTGCACTGTAGAATACTCGATAAATGCAAAGTGATTTATTGTAGCTGATATTGGTGATGAAGATATTATTGTTCTTATTACTGCTATTGGTCTTGAAGAAATTGGCTTTTAATGGGTAGAGCTGACAGGGAAAGGCTTTATAGGCAGAGAGATGAAGACTGGCAGCGATGAGGACTGGAGAGGTTTCTGCCAGCTTTCCTGGCTAAGAGAACTTCTAATTCAATTGTCTTGGAGTGTTTGCTGATACGTACTCTGTCACTGGTCCTGCGATGACTAGAACATAAGACCGAGTCAGAAATAATATATACCTTCAGGGAGCTCGTTTCCATTTGTTTTGAGGATGGCTTCAAGATTCAAATCAAGAAGTTTGTAGTTAATTTATGGGCAACAGAAAGTCACTGAGATTGTTACAGCAGAGAAGTGACACAGTCTAAGGTGTACTCTAGGTCCTTCTGTCAAAATACCAAATTTCAGCTTTCAACTATTTGCCCCAGGAAGTATTTTAAGTTAGCAGATGATTGAACTCCTCATTTCTCTGTCTTCAAAAGCCTAGGATGTGGTACCCTTCACAATAGACTTTTTTTTTTTAACTTATAAATCATAGAACTGATTGTTTCCTTCTTTTAGAAAGCCTAAGCCAAATTTAACAAGTGTATAAGACCTCAAAATATTTGAATGTGAATCCTCCCTCAGTCCTGGCTTATTTTTTCCATATTTACTTTCTTTTTACTCATTCTTTTGCTTTTATGAAATCTTGTTGAATTACATGTAGTTTTGTAGAACACTTTTAATTCGTTCTATAATAAGTAAATTAAAACTAGATAAATTTTTCTATTTTTAAAAATTTCTTATTTGATCCACTTTTGTTGAAGATTATTTGAAATATCCCCAGGGTAAATTTGCATGAATGAAATATATTGGAAAAATAATGTTATAGATGTTACTTTCTGGCATGATTGCTGTCTCCCAACTTTTAAAAATTGGTTAATGTACTGTACAACATAGCACTTGCACAGGATGTGAAATCTACCGGTAACTGAATATTTTTGCATTTAAGTTTGAATTTTGTTTTCAAAGGAACTTAAGAAAAGATGCAAACTGAAAAATACCTGAATCTTTGTTCCCATGTATTTTAAAAATTCTCTTTAATTCAAATAAAAAATATAAGATTTATAGACACCGGAACATGAGAAGATAAAATCTGTTATCCGATTTTTAAAAATATACATATGAAAGTACATTTGAGATGGAATAAAATCTGGTCTTATACTAAAAGGTATTTATCATGCTTAGGCTACATTGCTAGACCTGAAGAAAGAAAGGTATAGAAAAAATTCTGTATATATATTCCCACACTCAATCCACCTTATCATTTTTAACTTGCACTGAAAAGCAAGATAATGTTTAAGAATTTGAAAATATTAAGGAAGGACATTTCTTTCCCATGAAAAAAAACCCTTCCTTAGAGATGGTTTTCAGGGCCAATTTACAAGACCCACAACTAAGTCAGTTCCCTTGGTTCATGTACACCCTCAAACTTCGCCTTTCTTTCCTCACCTTCTCATTTAATTGACCAGATGATCAAAGTTCATCTTTCTCTTTTTTTTTGGTTTTGTTTTAAGCCCGGATCGTTTCTGAAAAAATTTAAAAATCCATTCTCTAAAGGGCAATGATTTTATACCTGTGGAAAAGAAGTAAACTTCAGAAGAAAATTCTGAAAGGAGAATTTAGAGATGCTCCAAAGAAAGATAATAAAATCTTACTAAAACTAAAAGATTGCCTTCAGATTCTTCTGCAGGAAGGACTCAGAATTTTATCCAGATTTGATGAATAAGTATTTGCTGCTATATGAACTGATTTGGAACATAGAAAGAAAATATAATACCAGCCAGCTGATTTTGTGACAGCCATACATTGAAATATCTGTATCTGATCTCAAATCTGATAAACCAATAAATAAATTGGTTGGCTGACAGACCAACCCAGAACACAGATGGTAAGCTGGTGTGATTGCTGCATTGGTAGTGAACTCTGTTGCTTCGTGGGATCACTGAAGTCTTTTCTGGACTCAATAATCTGCCCAAACTTTTCCAGATATGTACCTTAAACTCATTTTCCTATCCTTTCAGATTGGAATCATTTCTCTATTTATTAAATCAGAGCATTTGCTTGTTTCTAGCGTTCAAACACTTGATCTCATCTCTACAATGTCTTCAAATGTCTCAGAGGATGATCAACCATTTCTTGCACATTTTTGGGTAATTTACCTAGGTCTAGAGACATGAAGTCATGCAAAGTAATTAAGGGTATTCTTTCCTTGTCCTCGTCTATCTTGAGACACAGTTTTCTACTCTTGTGGTTTGTCTGACCCTTGTGAGTTCCTATTATGTTTCCATGTGCACCAGAAGAAAATGGAAATCAAGTTGAAATAGAGTGTAAAATGTCAAAGCTAGAAAAGCTATTAGATCAAGTCTAGATAAAGAAACAAGAGAGCGATTTAATCTGTCTTGTTCCTTGTGGTATAGTGGGCTATATCTATGATAAAGCTACCAAACGCTTGAATTCTGTACTAATGCTCCTTGATCTGAGTTTATGCTTATGTGAAACTGTAGACTTTTGATAATAATTGTCTGTGTAGATCTGTCTATAGATGACAAATATATCTACCAAAGGATCCATGTCCCTGGTTATAAGTTAATAAATGAGCTTCCCGATTTATACATCAGAACTTGTTAGTGGTGTCCGAGAGAGAGAGAGAGAGAGAGAGAGAGAGAGAGAGAGAGAGAGACCTCTTAACATGTGGCTGAATCAGGCTTCTGAGGTGTAGCCCCTGATGATCACACCAAGGCCACTTTTGGGGCCTCTCAGTACTCAAAAACCCTTCTTCAGAAGCTACCTTGACTCCATCTTGTTTGCTAGTTGTCCACAGACACCTGTTCTGTGAAGACAGTCCACCTCTTGGTTTGCAAGGCCAGGCATAAACACAGCTACTTCTCAAGAGGTGGTTACTGACCACAATAGATCTTTTCTTCCTAAGAGCAAAAGCTGGAATTCTTCCACCTGTTAACACCTGTAAATCTTCTGAAAGGCTCCATGAACAAAGACTGCTGTTTCTCTAGGCGTATGACATGAAAATCCATTTTTACAGCCATACAGTGAAATATGCAGCTGTGTGGAAAGCTCCTGGAATAAAGAAAGATTACAATAGCCTCTTTTCCAAACCTTTTAAGGATTCTTCAAATGATGGTGTCTAATTTGAGGGTTTGATATATGTTCCAAGGATAAATCCTGGACTTTTATAAGAACTAAGAAAAAGGATTTAAAATGACTAAAAGCTCTATACTTGTTTTTAAAGATGCTTGCAAAATATAATTATTGAAAAATACTATTTGGAACTGTGTCACGATTAAGGAAACATCTAAAATAAAGTTGGTTGGCAATTTTGAGTTACTTTCCAACTGAAAAATCTGTTTAATGGACTTTAAAATGATTTCGTATTTGTGTTTAAAAACTATGCATCTCTATCCAGGTTGACAGCTTAAGTACTAAGCTCTGGCCAGATAAAAATCTAAGTGACTAAGGCAGTGCTTCTTAAATAAGAGCAAATTGGACCTGCCATTCCAAATCACTACCATCTCTCCCAGCAAGACCATATTAGCACTCACACTCTCTTCTGATGAGGGAGTCACCTCAAGCTTGCAAACAGCAAGTTTGGGTCACCCAGCAAGTACAGGAAAACCCAGAGAAGTTTCCAAGCACTCAGCCTGCTTATAAAAAAAAAAGTGGAATGAAGAATTTTGCACAGCTTACATGTTGAACTCTTGGATGCATTTAAGAAAACAACACAAGCCTAGCTCCTTCTCTGTCTCTGGGCCAGCTCAAAACAACCACACACAGGGCCTCACTGACCTGGAAGGGTGAGTCATTATTGTGTTTCTTACCTGTTCTTGCTTTATTTACGTCTCTCCTCTGACCCCTTTGGGTACCTGACTTTGATTCTGCTCCCAGCACTTTGGAATTGGTGTTTGAACTTGATCTCTATTCCTTTAGATCCTAGGTTTTCCTAACACATTCTATTTAGGTATTTGCTGCTGGCTGTCTATGACCTGGGCTACCCTTGTTCTTGCTCTTCTGAACCTCACTTCCAGAACCATTCATTTCTAGCTGACTTTTCTTTTTGCAAGAGTGTATGAGAGTGTAGGGCAGGGTGGTGATGAGGTAGGGAAAGGACAAGTGTATACAGGATTTAGAAAATCACTTACTGAGAAAGAGAGAACGGCTGAACATAATAACAACATTTACAAGGGGAGTGAGGAAATCGTGTGTTTGTTCCTCCTTATTGACCATCCTGAAATTTGAAGTAAATTCTTAATTAGGTGTTTACTTCTCTGCCAAGAAATTTATCTCAGCCTTCAGATTTTGCTGCCACCTGGTGCTACAATGTTCCAGGAAGGGATGACTAAATAGTTTGACAAATTCTAGAAAGTATAATCTAGATTCAGAAACCACACAAATTAAGATGATGGATATTCATTGTAATAAATAAATGAACATTTAAAAAATAACTCAAAGGGCTGGGGATATAGCTCAACTGGTAGAGTGCTTGCCTCACATGCACAAGGCCCTGGGTTCAAACCCCAGTACCACACCAAAAAAAAAAAAAATTGGGGGCTGGGGATGTGGCTCAAGCGGTAGCACTCACCTGGCATGCATATGGCCCGGGTTCGATCCTAAGCACCACATACAAACAAAGATGTTGTGTCCGCTGAAAACTAAAAAATAAATATTAAAAAAAAAGAAGGGGAGAGCTTCTTCTATCTTAAAAAAACTCAAACTAACATAATAAATAATGAATGTGATATACCTATTGTAACAAATTTATGGGATATGGTGATGGTAAATCATGATGCAGTTTGGCAGTACCACCCATCTCACAGACGTATGGCCCATACTGGCTCCTTTTTGAGGTTTTACTCCCAAATATGTCCGAACACTTGATGTTAATACCACATAAATAATTTCTCTTAGTTAATGATTCCCCTAACTGAAAAAAAGTTTGCTGCCTATTACTCTAAATTCATATTGGTTAATTTTGGCCAAGGTTTACCTAGATTTCACAGACACATTTATTTTCCTTTGGTGGCCTTGGCTGCTCTGCCACTTCTCCCCATTCTCTGTTCGTCTGCGTTGTTTTCTCAGTTGCTCCTTCAATCAGGACCTGCTTCCATTGCTTCTCATCTTTCCAAAATGATATTTGGTCCCTATTCTTCCACTCTCTGTGCTGGAAGAAATTCTTCTTTCCAGGTAATTATCTATCATCCAGCCTATTTTATTCAATCTAACTTTTAAAGAAATTCTGGGCTATTGGACTCCGAATTGGGCAATACCTTACTCTTTTAGCTTTGGATTCTCAACTGCTGAGGAACATAAAAAGAATCCCCAAGGTCCAGGCAAGACAAAAGTTTAGTAGTATCATTCATCTGAGGCAAATTACATTTTCCACAGATGACCAAAAAGAATTACTCTCATTCCACATGCTCTTTTTACAATGTGATGTTGGCTGTCTTTCCATAGAAAAGTGCAATCTATGTTCTCTTCTCTAGAATCCCGGGTGGGCTTGTGATCTTGGAAGAAGTGATCC
Organism: Marmota monax; assembly: GCF_021218885.2. Taxonomy (NCBI): domain Eukaryota; kingdom Metazoa; phylum Chordata; class Mammalia; order Rodentia; family Sciuridae; genus Marmota; species Marmota monax. Next base: position 2,425,913 of record NW_026695243.1, read on the forward strand.
CTTGTGACTTCCAAGGTTAGGTGATACAAAGTGATAAAGTTTCTGCTTGGCTCTCATGGGGTGTTCTTTTGGAACCCAGCCACCAAGCAGTAAGGAAAACCAAACTAGCTCACACAGAGACACCACATGGAGAGGTCATTCATGCTTTTTCCAGCTGACAGAGAGCCCAACTGTGGCCCAGACTCAACCGGCATTGACCACAAACAGTTCCAGATGGTTTCAACTGCAGCCATCAAGTCACCCCTGGCCCTCAGGCCTTGGCAGCCTGGGACCCAGGCATCAGAGAGCAGAAGCAGACCATCCCTGCTACACTCCAGTTCCTAATCCCAGAGGAACAATGAGTACAATAAAATTGTTTTGTGCTAAGTTTTTTTAAAAAATATATTTTTAGTTGTAGTTGGACACAATATCTTTATTTTTATTTATTGTTATGTGGTGCTAAGGATTGAACCCAGCGCCTCGCACGTGCTAGGCGAGTGTTCTACCGCTGAGCCACAACCCCAGCCCATCTGTGCCAAGTTTTAAAGAGTGGTTCAATGGGCAGTAATGGCTTTGGGAACCACAGCTTTTACAGTGTATTCCTCAGAAACTGAGAGCATTGCTCGAGATGCTGCAGATTCCAACTCCCCTCTACTCAAGCAAGCTTCTTACTCTGAAGCATCTCCCTTCATCACAGTTGAAGAGCCTTCCCCTCTTTTGGTTTTTGAGGGTCTTATTTCTGGCTCCACCATTAATCTCAGAGATGGTTTCTTCATTTCTCTCAGGAGATCTGTGACTTCATTGAAAGTATTTTTGACTCACTCTTTTCTGGCCTCCTTTTTTTCCCCTTCCACTATTCACCCTTGGCTTTTCATTCTAACATCTGTTTCTGGAAGATTCACAACTTAGGATGATTGGCACTGGGAATTTCCATTCTTCCAAAGAGACTCCAACCTATGCACAGGAGTGTGGCCTTACCTTCTGGTTCCAAGAAAATAATGATACCACGGATGACCCAATGTTAATATTTTCTAGATTATTCTGTCTTGATATCAAGATAATAACATATCTAAAATTTATTGAGTTCACTACATGTCAATCATTGTGCTAACCTCTCTCCACACCGTTTTCAATTCTTTCAGTAACCTTAGTCTTACCCAGTTTTGAAATGAGAAAAGTGAAGAACAGAAATGATAGATTATTTACCTAAGGCAACACAGCCTATAAATGGAAGAGGGGAATTTGAATGGCAGTGATCTAACTCTAGAGCCCATGTTCTTAATCACATGACCCACGTATAGAACATTAACTAGCTAGCATGCAGCCAGCCAAGCCCAGTCTTCAAAGACTATTTCAGGGTAAGGAAAAGGTCTTACTTTCTTTCATCTTCCTCTTGCTTTTCTCTTCCTCATGATTCCCTAATTCTGCACACAAGGGAACATACATCTCAACAAGAATAAGCAACTGTTTCAAGGTATAGAAAATCCAGTTTAATTCTGTACAGAAAAAATAAACATTTTCCCCAAAGAAGCAACAAAGTTTGCAGGTGCGTAATTCTGGCTGCTAAAACCTCACCAGGACAATTTATATTAAAGCACAGTCACTTAGCTTTTTAGGCTGAAATATCAGCATTTAGGTTACATCACAAATCTTCCCAAGAACAATGAGTGGAAGCTTGTTTTATATTTGTGTAACTAAAACGCCTATTCAGGGCTTTGTCCCCCTGAAACAAAGGACAATCTGTTTCCAAGTGTCTTCTTGCAGGCCTGAAACTGTTCGCTGTGTTTTCATATCACTGCTCCACACTGTTTTATTCCCAGTGCAACTGGGGTGTAGCAGGCTTCTGGGGAGCAGCCACAGCTCCTGCACCAGGCCTGCCCTTGAGGCTGCACTTGACACTGAGGTTTTCCCAGTGTCAATGCATCTCTTCCACGCATGGAAGAAAAGTCCACCTCAAATTCCAAGGGACTAGTAGAAAAAGTTTTTTTGTGACAAAAATCCTATTTCAAAAATCAATAAAATCCCATTTAAATACCTCTCTTCTTCCCCCACATATCCATTGTGGAGAACAACATTCCTCTCTCTTCAGAGAGCTTCCTCCTCCCTCCAGGATTGTTCTCCAGACTCATACTCCCCTTCAGCTCCATTCACTCATCCTTAGACCCCATCCCATAATCCCCCCTATAGTTTCCATCCTCAGGCTGAGTTCAGCACTCAGGAGTCCCCTTTTCAGAAAAGGGAAGAGTGTGCATACTTAAAACATAATTCTTCCCAGTCACCAATAATTTTAAAACAAATATCTCTATTCTAAGAGCTTCTAAATATTAATTTTAAATCTTTTAAAAATTGTGAACTAAATCATACATGAAAAGGAATAAACATGTAAGTGTGTATGTTAAAGAAATAATAATAATAATAATAATAATAATACCACAACCCAAAACTCAGTGTACTGGCTCATGCTGGGTCAACTTGGTTAAGCTGGCAATGGTGCTTCCAGTTCTCCATTACCTCTGTGACTCAGGGTCAGAGTTGGCTCCAAAGAGGAACATGCACAATATGGAAGATGGACATGAGCCACCCCATTATGCTGTGAAGGTTGTTATGGTCAGATGTGCAGTGGACAAATCCAGAGGTTCTCAATGGGTCTAACTTGCTCTTGATTTTATCCACTCTATCAATATGTCAATAGCACTCCTTCCTTCCTTTCTTTCTTTCTTTCCTTCCTTCCTTCCTTTAAAAAAATTGCTGTGCTAGAGATTAAATTTAGGGCCTCTGGAATGCTATGCGAGTGCTCTACATTGAGCTATTCCCCCAGGCCTTTTAAATTTTCTTTTGAGACAGGATCTTACTAGATTTCCCCTGCTGGCCTCAAACTTGGGATCTGCCATCCTCAGGCACCACACCCTGCCAATAGCACTTCTTTATGACTGCTTATCTTGCCTCAGCTCCAGATATATATTGTTTGCTGAAGCAAAACAACATATCCACTGGCAGCTATTGGTGGGGCAAATACTTTTTTCTCAATCAATGTCCACTAGTAAAGACCACCAAAAGTGGTTGTCTGATCCAGCAGATACAATGGTTCTTGGAGTGTCTGTGACAGAGATTCATTATAGCATATATGGCAACTGTATGAACATATGGGTGAGTCATAGTCCAAACCTTTAGGATTCTGGAACAAAAGTATATCATTTTCTCTCCTAATTATTCTTCTTCCTTTTAGAAATGGCTTCAGGCTTGCTATTAAGCCCTAGTAGAGACTAAACACTTAACTGTGGAATACCAAGTTACCATACAACCTAAGCTGCCAATTACAAAGTGGGTGATGTCTGAACTAACAGGCTATAATGTTGGGTGTGCACATCAACCCTTTGCCATCAAGTGGCAGTGATATGCATGAGATCAGCCTCAAACAGGTCCTGAAGACACAAATTCAATTGCGTCAGCAAGTGGCTCAGATTCCCATGAGCCCTACTTCTGTTTTTCTCCTCCCTCAGTCTGTGCAAATTTCCTCTTAGGGTGGATTGAGGAAAGGGGGAAAATGGAGCTAGGTTTACAAATATGTCTTCTAAAAATGCTGGAAGAAGCTGCAATAGTATACTTGCAGCACTGTAGCCCCACCCACTTAGATGTGTCTTATGAAGGACAGTGTTGAAAGGAAAGATTCCCAGTGGGCAGTGTACTTGTTAGTTAATTTGTCTGGAAACGGTCAGTCAGAATTAAGGATCAATCAAGTCATGACAGTGACTAATGATTTGGTCTATTGCTCAAGAACTGAGAAAGGAAGATGATAGGAAAACTGGAGACAATGAAGTCTAGAGAAGAGGTATGAAGATATGCACCAAGGAGCAGAAAGTGTGACAATATTTGTGTCAGGTGAATGCTCTCATCAAAGGGCAACCTTACCAAAGAAAAAAAGTTACGAATCAGGTAGACAAGATGATATGTTTTGTGGATTTCAGTCAGCCTCTTCCCCCTGTTATTCCTGTCCTTGCCAAGCACAACCATAAATATGGTGGACGTGGCTGTAGAGATAGAAGGATAGAGGTTATTCAGCAACATGAACTTTCTCTCACCAAAGCCTATCTGGTTCCCTCCATGGTTGAGTCTCCAACTGTCAACAGCAAAGACCAATACCGACTGGAGATGGGCACCTAGATTAAAGTGATTGTATCAGACTATTTCTACCTCAGAAGGAGAAGTACACTGTTCTTACAGAATGCCTTATTTGTTATGGCATCAGGGTCTCTCATAGACATTTGCTTCTGGACCCAGGAGCTCATTTTACAGAGAACAAACACAGTAGTGGTCTTCCCATAACCTGAATGCAGCTGAACTGATAAAATTTGGTAATAGCCTTTTGAAGACTCAGCTTAGTGCCAGATGAGTGGTAAAAACCATTAGTTGAATCATGGTCTTGTTACATTTTTTATTTGGAAATTAAACACAATTAAAGATGTGTGCAGATGCTAAGTTGACAAGGGATGGACTATGCTGGCTTGTTCTATGTCAGCATGGATAAACTGAGAACTACATTTCCCAGAATTCCATTTTCTGTATGATTTTGAGTTTGAGTTGGCCAAGACAGTAATATGTGGTAGATTTTAAAGACATAAAAATAAAACAATTATGATTATTCTCTAAAGGTTTTTGTGGTCAGATGTAGTGACAGATATATACAGAGATGCCCAGAAGGTCTCTCTTGTCATTTTTCTCCCATTAGCATTTAACAAGTCTTTCTGTCTTTAAATCTCTCCTTGACCTCTTGTCCCCTTCTATCCTATTTGTCTTTTTTTCATGCTGGTTGGGTCCATTTTCATCTTTCTCTTCCATCCTGTGCTACTAGCCTTTGCCACCAGTATCCCCCTAAAACTGCCCTCACCACTCTTTTCCTTGTACTAAGTTTTATTACTGGTATGTGCTGATGCCTTCCCAAGAAGAATATATATATATATATATATATATATATATATATATATACCCAATAGTCGCCTCTGAGTTTCATCTTTGCATTTTCAACGGTCTCCACCTGGATGGTAGTCAGAGAAGTGCAGCGTGGACCATAACTACACTCATCACACTTCCCCTCAAAACCACAGGTCCTTCATATGTCAGTGAATAACCTCATCATCAGGTGTCAGTGAATAACCTCACCATCCACCAGAAACCAGGTATGAAAGTGTCCCACTTGTTTCCCTCTCACGTACACTCTCTTTGCTTTGGTTTCCTTTATCTCCTGTCTGGAAGAATGTAATAGGCATTTTCCTAAAGTTGTGAAGTTCTAGTTATATAATACAGAAAGAATTCACCATACAAACACTATGGTTTTTCTTCAGTGTAGACCAATCTTAACCCTAAAAATGTAGACAATAAATCCATTTTATGGCACAGGTTGCAGCCAATCATGGGCTGAGATGAACAAAGGGAAAACACACTTGCATGACATTTTTGGTGTATTAGACCAGTGGCAATGCTGTCCATTCCACAAATATTTGTCAATCCTCGCCCCACCCCACCATACACTAAGAAACGTGTCTTCAGGAGAAGCATACAAAGCAATGATTCACTGTGTTCTTTCAAGCCCAGCATTATGTGACATGCAGGGAATACAAAGATAGAAAATTCATGGTCTCCATTCTTAAGGAGCACTCAACGTTCCTCAGTCACTGCTCATGTTGAATGATGTCTCAGATGGTCCCTCTAATGCTGAGCTCCTCCCAGAGACAGTGTTGCAGTGAAGTTCCTCCCAAGGCCTATTATTTTCAGAGAATAAATTGAGAGGGGGAAAAAAATCCCCATTTCAAAGTCAATCTAGAGACACATGTAGACTGTTGTCTAGATGCAAGGATTCTTTTCCGGTGACACATAGGAACCACCTCCTTGAGACCTGAATTAAATTGCAAACAATCTCAGTAATGAATTCAGCCTTGTGCTCAGCCCATTCCCAGAACATCCGGCTTAATTATGAGAAGAAAACCTATTTATTCTGGGACATCACTACTTTGGGATAAATTCCTGGAAGCCATCAGAAAAGTAAAGGGAAGATCTTTCTCAGAGTCTCTTCTCTGGATTTCTGAGAAAGAAGTGTTTCCTGTTTGGCCTGTCAAGTCGCTTTTAATTCCAGCCCATGTATTGCCCCTTATTAAATTCTCTTTGAACTTAGATTCTGTGTCTATACAGAGGCCTAGGTTTCCTGTGGGAGACTAAGTTGAGCTTTCTCTTGTCTTCAGATATCATCTTTCCCTGAGTATGTTCTTTTTTTTTTATTTTTTAGTTGTCAATGGACTTTTATTTATTTATTTATATGAGGTGCTGAGAATTGAACCCAGTGCCTCACACATGCTAGGCAAGTGCTCTGCCACTGAGCCACAACCCCAGCCCTGAACATACTCTTTCTGTTAATAGTCGCAAAATAAAATAATAATGTTTATACAGTACTTTACATTTTACAAAAATCTTTTCATGTGTTTTAGTTCTCTTACTTCTAACAGCAACCCAGAGAGGCAGAGCTGTGAGGCTCAGAGGAGAGTAATTTGTCCAAGATCACACAGCTATTAGAGGACAGACCTCACAAAGGATCCAGGGATTCGAACTCTTTCTTCTTTTCCACTTCTCTCCCTATACCCATCCAGTGCCCCAAATGACATATAGCCCTGATCCACTTAAAATTGCTCTAAACTCTGAATAAAACCATGTTGATAGCTCAAGCCAAGGAACACTGGAATCTGGCCAGGTGACTAGCTTGATTGTGGGAACCTATGGATATGCCCTGTAAAACAGAGCTTCAAGGAGGTGCTTCCAAGAGCTGGGAAACACAGGAGGAGAACTCCCAAAGCAAAGGTTCTCTTGTTGGCTACACATTTAAAACCCTGAATCCTGGGTTACTGCCCCAGAGATTCTGATTAAGTTGATCAAGGGTGCAGCTTGGTCATTAAGATATTTTTAAAACTCCCTGGGTTATACTAATGTGTGCTCAAGCTTGAGGAATGTTGTTGAAGGGCTTCTGCCATTTACTTGTCCCTTTTAATTCTTGTGCGCTCATTCTTTTTCTTTTCTAAATACTTATTACACTAATCAAATATAATCATTGAATAAAATCTAGAAAATATAGATTAGTCTTTGGAGATTAAGCCTAAGAGAAAAATAAATACCGTTAACAATTTGGTGGACATCTTTCTAGGGTTTTTCTATATACATATGCACAAATAAACTATATGCTTTAATAAAAAATTATATACATACTGCCATATAATATGCCTTCTATTAGTATCATTTTTCTATATCAATACATTCAAATTAATATCATTTTAAAGATTCTATAGAATTCAATGGCTGTAACAAATAGTTTTCTTTCTATATAAACATATCCACTTCCTTTCAGAGGAAATGCTTGAAATCCTAAAATCTGGTAGGGAAGATCAGATTTTGATGATCCTCTTAGTTTCTCAGCCAATTCCAGTTTATCTGGAAGAATTACATATAATAAAACAGTATACTAACTTGGACAAAGGCCCTTGTGAGGGAAATTTAGAAACTATTATTATTATCCAACTCCCAATAATCTTAGAGAATGAAAGGAACTGTGTTTTATAAACATCCAAATTCTATCAAGTCTTCAGTTATTTGAAATCTCTTCTCACATTTGTTGAAAATTCATCAACTACCTGGGTCAGCTCATTGAGTGAGTCTCTGACATAATGCTAATATAATAATGATAATGAAAGGTAGGGGTGTAGCTCAGTGGTAGAACACCCTAACACCTGTATAGTATGCAGGAAGCCCTGGATCCCCAACACCAAAAATGAAATAAAATAAATAACTACTAGTATATACACAGCATTTTATAGTGGATAATTCTAACATAAAAATAATAAGAATTGACTACCACTTATTAAGTATCCTTATTGAAAATCAATGTGCCAGGCACTGAACAAGGTATTTAATGTAGTCTTCTATTTGATGTCTCTCATAAAGTCTATACACAGTTGCATTATCATCCCCATTTTACAGATGAGACAGCTGAGACTCAATGAAAACTCGATTGTAAACTTGGATGTGTTAGGGTTTTACTCAGCACTATAGCTCAGAGCCTAGCTCAGTGTCTTGCACTATACGTAAGCAAAGGGCAGGACTCGATACATGGTTGATAGTTGAAGGAATAATTAGATCACATGCTATGTCGTTTCTTCATATTGTCTCTGGATACTCTCCTCAGAGGAGATTGTCTCCCAGGCTTCATGCTCTAGAAATGGCTATTCACATAAGGGAGTGGTTCTCAAAATATGGTTCCTTGCCCAAAAGCATTGGTGCCATCTGTGAGTTTATAAGAAATACACATTCATGTGCCCCACTCCAGACTACTGATTTCAGAATCTCTGGGCAGGAGTATCAAAAAGTACATTTTAGTAAGCTTTCCAGAAGATTTCAGTGAATATTAAAGATGAATATTAAAGTTTGAGAACCATGGGAAATAAATGAATGCCTTTCTGTACTGAAATTTATGATAATAGTTGAGCTTGGATGGATGGATGGATGCATTTACAGGGCTTGGGAAGACAGGAAGAGGAGCAAGTTTGGAGGAATTTAGGCTGATATCAATTTAGATCTGATATGTTGAGTCTGAAGTACCTTTAGGGTATCTTGATGAAAGCATCTGTCACCCCCAGGTCTGAAGCTCAGAATAAGACTGAGCTGGAGATGCAGATTTGGGAGCAGTAGTTAAAGCCATATATGGGACTGCTCAGGAGAGTGAGAAGTGTTAGCACAGAGAAGAACCACTGATATACCCAAATAATAGCATTGTTTTAGGAGAGTCAGGGAGGGCTGCTCAGAGAAAGAAGTTGTTCCTCGTGAGTGACTTGCATTGGAATGTTTGTCTCATCTTCCCCTCTGGATTATAAGCTCCTTAAAGGCAGGGACTGTGTAAACTTCAATAAGTCCCTCAAACAAAAGTACATTGCTGCACCATCTTTGAATAATCAGTGAATTCCTACCAGGATTCTTTTACAGAAATCCGATGTGATCTGAGCCACCAGCATGATGTGTCCCCTGAAATCACTTACATAATTTCCCAGAGGACGTTGTGGCAGATTAAAAATAAGTGAATAAATAAAGGGCATCATGTGTAATCCACTGATATCCATGCTAATCACATTAATCAGAGTGAATTAATTACACCTGAAAACAGATGCAAAGTTAAATTCCTTAGAAAATCAATTCATTAAACTCACATTGGAATGCATAGTCAACAGCCCCCATGTTTAGAAACTATCAGCATGATTTGTGGCAACTTCTGATTTACTAAAGAAACTGCTTAAAACATTTTTAAAGGCAATTACAATTACTGTCTGGCATTTGATGGAAAGAAATCTCGTCAGCATTGTCCCTCGTGTGTCAACTGTCACAATTTTCTAAAAATTTTGAGGCGAAAAATAGGCAGGCTCTACTATTTGCTAGCCTCGATTAGGGTTAATTCAATGTGTGTCTGCAAATAATAGTGTTTAATGTAATCTCTCTAATTACAGATAAAACGCATTTTCAGTCATGCTCATCACTGACAGTATTTTGGGATAAGTTAAACTGACAGCTGCTTTCTAGAGGAAAGGAAAAAACAAACCTTCCTTGGGGTTGTGTTGATTTTTTTTCTCTCTCTCTCTTTCTGCATTAAAGTTCAGAAAAAGATGAAACTAGACACTGGCTCTGAATAACAACTTTAAAAATCATGACATGGTTTTCCTTTCTTGGGAAGGGGACACATTTTTTTTTAACCTCCTACCCCCTTCAATGAAGTAAATCAGAAGTTGCCACAAATCATGCTGATAGTTTCTAAACATGGGGGCTGTTGACTATGCATTCCAATATGAGTTTAATGAATTGATTTTCTAAGGAATTCACTTGAGTTCACTCAACAATAATTTTCTTGGGGTTTCCAGTGAACTAGGCATTGTGCTAGGCACTAAGGAGATAAAAAAAGAAATGGTTCTACCAAACTTGCCTCCCCACAGTTGGTCCCATAGGCCAAGTCAAGATTCCTACTTGATAGGGGTGGTGCCAATGTATTCACAACCCCTGCAGAGTGAAACTACTCAAATCACAGAATTTTCTGAGAGGTCAATACATTTTCTTCCTTGACCAAATCAACTGGACCGGAGACAACCCAAGGGCATCTAATCTATAGATGGCCCTGGCACCCACAATAGGGCCTGGAACAGGAACAGGGATTAGAAAATGCCAAATAAGATGTTAGGGATAAAGGTGAAGTTAGAAGTGAATAAGACAGAAACACAACACAAAGAACTATAATCTCCAGGGGGCAGGCCTATCTATGAGGTTATGAGGAAGCAAGAACACACAGCCTAATTCAATGTTAAATGAATAAGGAGCAAATAATTGGGATCATAAATATCTTGACTTTTTAAAAAATACTTATTTATTTATTTATAGTTTCCGGCGGACACAACATCTTTGTTTGTATGTGGTGTTGAGGATCGAACCCGGGCCGCACGCATGCCAGGCGAGCGCGCTACCGCTTGAGCCACATCCCCAGCCCTTGACTTTTTTTTTTTTTAATATTCTTAAGACGCGTGTGGTTCACACTAAGTCATTATTTGCAATACTTTTTTTCACCTGTGCTGTAGATAAGCCGTGTATATTGCAACCTGTGTGTAGTTGGGATATAGTTCAGCTTTGAGTTAATACAAAAACTCAAAACAACATTGGGTTAATAAGGAGTTAATTTATCTCTCACAAGAACTCTAGTTTTAAGTAAACCAGGGCTGACAGTGTAGCGATACTTCCAAAACCCTCAGGGACACAATTCCTTCCATCTTGTTTTCCTACAATCCCTAGAAGATACCCTTATCTCCATGGTCTAAGGTGGCATCCGTGTTCCAGATGGAAGGACAGATAGAGGAATGAAGGAGAAAAGGTAAAAAACACTTAAAATAGATTTCTAGCACTGGAATATATTTCCAGCAGCTGGAAAAGTGTTATTATTTATAGATGGAAATTATGTAAAGTATCTGATTCTTATTTCTAGAGTAACACCAGAAACAGAGACAAGGAAATCCATTCACTGATCTAAGCAAACAGAAGTGGGAGCCCAAAGCCAGAGCTAGTGTAAAAACTGGCAGAAATTATAGACAACTTGTGTGGGTGGGGGTGTCTTTGTCCTTCCCTATTTGTGAAACAGTTCAAAATAATCCCCATTTGATCCCAGGAAGAAAAGGCCCTCACTACCTTGTGAGTTACAATACAAATCACTTATTTTTTAAAAAAAAATATTAATTTTTTAGTTGTAGTTAGACACAATACCTTTATTTTTATTTATTTATTTTCATGTGGTGCTGAGGATTGAACCCAGGGCCTCGCACATGCTAGGCGAGCGCTCGACCACTGAGCCACAACCCCAGCACAAAATAAGACATGGTTTAAGACCAGCTGTTGTTTATAAACTATCTTAAAATGTCACCTATTGTGACACTTGAGTTTTCTCCAAACTGACATTTCCACTTGTAGAACCACTCTCTAGGGCAGACAACCATGATGTCTCTAGAAGGCCGCTGTCAAGAGTCATCTAGAAGAGGGGGCTGCATATAAAACATAGTACCCAGATTTCTAGCCTACAAGATGGCAGGAAAGACTCCATCTCAGAAGTGGGGAAACAGGAAAGAAGAAGAGAGGAGGGGAGAGGAGTTTCTGAATGGAAGGGGAATGAATAATTTTGAACATATTAAGTTGTTCTCTAAAAAAAAAGGTATAAAGCACAATGAATTGTGTAACCACTGAATTAGCAATAATAAGAAATTCTGACAAATCTAAGTGTTGGGGAAGGTGTAGAACCATAGGGAATCTCATGCATTGTTGGTGGGAATGAATTGGTACAACCACTTTTGAAGAAAATTGGTATAACTAGTAAAGAATATGGTTTACATACCTAGGAATCTAGTAACTACTGCTTAGTAGTTCCAGAGCTGTAGGTCTCAAACTTTAGCATGTATCTTAATTTTCTGGAGGGCTTATTAAAGCAAATTGCTGGGCTCTCCCCCAGAGTTTCTGACTTAGTAGGTTGGTGGGGAAGCCCAAGAATTTACATTTTTAGAAAGGTGCCAGATGATGCTTATGTTGCTGACCCTAGGACTACATTTTCAAAACCAGCAACCTAGAGGAATTCTTGCCTGTGTTGATGAGGAGACGTGTACAAAAATCATCACATCAAACTTGTAATAACAATAACCCAATACAACTTAAATATCCATTGATAGAAAAGTGATTAGAGAATTACAGCATATTAAGAAAGGTAATATACAGCATTGAAAATTAATGAATTAGCTGTACAACACCATAGATAAATGTCAAATATAATTTTGAGCAAAGAAAAAAATCAGGTTGCTGAAGAATACACACCTTATGTTACCAATGGTATTAAATTAAAAAATAAGTAAATCTAAACAATAAGTTGTTAGGATTGCGTATGTATACACATTCAGTGGCAAACCAACATTCAGAATGGTGGAGGGAACAGGGACATGCATTAAGAAAGGTAATATACAGCATTGGGAATATGCAGAGGGAAGCATGCAGACTCAGTTGTTGAGGTGCATGGTGAGTTCAAAGACGTTTGTTATATTATTCTTTTGTGTGATTAAATATTCTTTTGTATGTATAAAATGCTTTAAAATCACTTTCATTTTTTCTACATATGACATATTTTTCTTTTTTCATTGTAGTTAGTTTATGTATTTCCAATTTTATACTATTTTAATCTCCCATAGAATCTTGGCAGTGTAAAAAATAAAAACACAACTATAAGGATGACTATTATTTTAAGGAAAGAAAACACCTTAAATATGTGAATGTGAATAAAGAAAAATAAGATCAACTGTGTTAGACAGTATACTTGTGTGTTTGTATGTGTGTGCATTTATACAGTCATGCATTGCTTAATGACAGGGGTATGTTTTAAGGTGGGAGGTGACTTGTCAATTATGCAAACACCACAGTGTGCTTACTCAAACCCAGATGGTGTAGGCAGGTCACTCTGCGTGGCCTCTGATGCAATCAAGGGATGCAGTAAACATGAGATGTCTCAGGCTTCTGGCCTTAGAGGGCACACTGTTATGTAGTAAACTTTTTTTTTTTCCTAATGATTAGAAAGAGTATATTCCAAAATACTGATAAAAAAAAAAGGATAATATAGTAGGTACAGAAGCCAGGAGCATAGTCATTGGTTGTCTTCAGATATTATGTACTGTACATAATTGTATGCACTATATTTTCATATGACTGGCAGTACAGCAATTTTGTTTCCCCAGCGTCACCACAGTGGGTCATGCATCACCCTGAGACAATATGACGACTGCAATGTCACTGGGAATGGGAATGTTTTAGCTCCCTTATAGTCTTTTTTTTTTTAAGAAATAATAAGTGACTTTATTGAAGTGGTTTTTTTGGTCTCAACTTATTTTTCATTTTAATGTTTTTATTAGTGCATTATAGTTATACTAATAGTAGGGTTCATTTTACCATAATCATACATGCATGCAATATAATTTGCTGAAATGAAGCAAATTATATTCCATTATAATCTTATGGGACCTCTGTTGTGTGTGTGATTTGTCCTTGACAGAGACATCATTATTTAGCACATCATGAGACTTAAAAATCATTTTTGTATAGTTCTGAGCAATTGATTAAAAACCGGCAGGGAAAATTGAGCAAGGATAAAATGGCTGGGGGGCTGGAATGAGGGTTTTAGAAATTAAAGATAGAAAGTGTGTTAAGGGACTCATAAATTCACAGGGCAAAATAAGTCCAGTCTGCTAGAAAGAGAACTACTCCAAGATGTACAATGATTGCCTGAATCTCTGCACTGTCCCAGCAGCTCTCTGAGGGGATAATGAAAGCAGATCTTGGGGGTGATGGATTTGGTGGTTGTAGGTTTGGTGAAAGTGGCCAAAAGGGGTGGCAGAGTTCAAAGGAGGACAACTTTGAAGCTGTTGATGCTAGAGCCTATGTGAAAGTTTTAAATCACTTGGAAATTGGGAGCTTGGCCCAAAGCAGAGAAGCATGATTGAATGATGGAGACCCACCGTGAGTGTAGAAAGTGTTTGCAGTTAGATGGGGAAGCCCCAGAGGGGACTCCCAGAGCAGAGCAAGCCCTCATTATCACATGGCTCAGTGCGTCTAAGACCAGTGAGGAACAGAGTTTGAGAACTGAGGAGAGTTCATTGGGGGCCTGTGGAGTCCAGGAATCTAAAAACTTAGCAATACAAGTGGTTAAGTCCAAGAGAAAGAGAAAATGAGGTTGAGTCAGTGTTTGGACAGTAGCTTTGGTGCTCAGAGGGTTCTTACCTTTTGCTGATGAGCAGGGAATTAAGGTTATGTGACTCTGTGTTCTGGGGAGGAGCGGGAGTCTCCAGGAAGGCAGTCAGGGTGGGAGAGCTGTACCTATATGTGTTCCAATGCCACCCACTAGCTGTGGGATCTGGGGCTAGGTGCTTAACTTCTCTCAGCCTCTTTCCCCATTTTCAGACTGATAATCATGCTGTCTTAGAGGCAGAAGGCATCAAATGAGATCACGGATAATTGTGCTTACTAGAATACACTAGAATATCTCATGCACGCTATGGATACTTAATAAACATTAGGTCTCTCTCCTCTTTCCCTCAAACCAAATACCCTTTGAGGCTCAGCTTGGGGGTCAACCAGTATCACAGCAGGTAATCAAAGGGACTGATGATCCCTGGGCTCACTGATGGAGCCAGGAAATGGGTCAAAGACAGAAATAATAAAACTGAAATGACAGTGTGCTTGTGACACAAGCCAAACAAAATATTGCCCATGTCAATGTCACAGAGCAACTCAGACACAATCCTGGGGAAGAATTTCCTGAAGCATTTCTTGAATAATTTTATTCATGGTGAGGGGTATCAAATAAAAGAAGGTACAGAAATTCCCTTTGACACTTGATGGATTAGTTGGGCCCTTTTCAAAGAAAAATATTTGGACAGGTATTAAGCCTCTTAGGTTTTTAGTTCTTTCAGTTTTATTCTAGCCATAAAACAAAGGTTTATAAACATCCTTGCTTGCAGAGCAACCTCAGACATTTTGTGAAAGAAGGAAATGGGGATCTCCTGAAATCAGTACCTAAAACAAAAACAAAACCAAAACCACATAAAATCAAGATTATCCTTAGAAAGCACTTAAATCATACTTAAGCTCAAAAGTCAACAATTAGCCAAAAGAGTAGAAAGCAAAGTATGAAAGAGATATTTATACACTCACGTTCATAGCAGTTTTGCTTACAATAGCCAAGAGGTAAAAGTAACCCAAGCATCTATCAATGGATAGCAAAAAGTGATATATATGGACAATGGAACAGTTTCAGCATCAAAGAAGAAGGAAATTCTGACACATGCTACATAATACAGTAAGTGAAATAAGTTGGTCAGAAAAGGACAGATCCTGTATGATTCAAATTAATGAGCAGGCAGATTCACAGGAGAAGGTAGAATAGCAGTAGCCAGGATGTTTGGATGGGGGAGTGAGGAATTATTATTTCATGGGTACAATTTTAGTTTTGCAAGAAGAATAAGTTCTGGAGATTGGATGCATAATGCAAATGTCCATAACACTATTGAATGGTACACTCAAGAATGGTTAGGATGATAAATGTTATATATGTGTATTTTTCTACAATTGAAGAGTCAATGATGAATTTCTTTACTTTTGTGTATTTAGCTTATAGAAATTCAGCTATGGTCAAATGGTCCTTACTTAGCCTTGACTTTCTTGTCCTCCTTCCCGTTCCAATGAGGCCTTTCTCCCTATGGTCCCCAAAGAGGGAGCTTAACCCTTTCTTCTTTACTTTTTTATTTTTAGTCAA
Organism: Marmota monax; assembly: GCF_021218885.2. Taxonomy (NCBI): domain Eukaryota; kingdom Metazoa; phylum Chordata; class Mammalia; order Rodentia; family Sciuridae; genus Marmota; species Marmota monax. The sequence goes on from NW_026695243.1 coordinate 2,441,781, forward strand.
GCATCTATGCTCTGATTCATATGCAAATGGTCTTCTACTGCATCTCTCCTTCTTACTAATCATATTTTATAGCTGATAAATTCCTGTAAAGCTGCAGCAAGACAGGTTTGGCTCCTAGACCACATATTGAATGTCACAGAATATACCTATGCATGAACTGATGAACTAAATTAGGAGAGCCCCCACATTTTTATTTTTGAGCCATCAACATACAAAAAAAAATTTGGACTGAGAATATTTGATGGTTTGTGTAGAGTTGAATAAAAAGTTGATGAGTATCTCCCACAAAGAAGGGGGTTCTGAGCAACAAAGTAGCAATGGCTTAAACAATAAGGCAGAGCACTGCTCAATCTTTGAGAGCTGTATCCCTGATTCTTGTCAATTTTCATTCACGAAAAATTAATATCCTGTCATCTTAATTTAAAAATAAATCCTCTGTACCTCTAAAGGTATGGCACTGGGCATGGTGGTGCTCACCTATAATCCCAGGAGCTCAGGAGGCTGAAGCTGGAGGATAGCAAGTTCAAAGCCAGCCCTTCAAGTTAGTGAGGCCCTAAACAACTTAGTGAGACCCTGTCTCAAAATTTAAAAAATAAGAATAAAGAGGACTGGCGATGTGGCTCACTGGTTAAGCGCTCCTAGGTTCAATTCCCAGTACCAAAAAAAAAAGAAAGAAAGAAATACTGTTAGGCAACAAATTGTTAGCTCTATTTAAATTATGTACAGTTGGAAGAGAAATGGAGTTTCACACATTGTGTGTTTGTGTTCCTCAGAACACCCAGGAAAGCTTTGCCCCCAGGAAGTAGTCAATAAATGGTTATTGAATTTAGAGTGTCCTTCTTTCCAATCAGTGAGGTTTAATCTATTTCCAATTCAGAATGCCTATTAATTTTTCAGCATTACTAAGCCTTTTAAAAAATCCATTTTGGGATGTGCTTAAGAGTTCACAGCAAATACTATTATATAAATGATTAAGAGAAAACTGTTAAATGAAGCATGCTTATTCAACACACCAGCAGCCATTGGTAAAATGTAATTTAATTTAATCGTTTAAATTTACATTGTTAATGTACAAGAGCATTTCTTTCAAACCACAGGTTAACACACACTAAAGAGCAATGCTGTTGGAGGAGCAGAGGAACTTGGGAAAACTCTGCTATCTGAAATAAAAGCAAGGCACTCTCCATTAACAGCTGGTGGATTCCTGATTTCCGCCCACGGAAGGCATGTTCACACTGAGAGAGCTCTCCCACAAGGGGAAGAATCACCTGCTTCAATGCTTCTTGTCCTCTTCTGAGCTAGTGTGGTCATCCACTCTATACACTGGTGTGTCAACATTAAGACAAAAAGAGAGAGAGAGAGAGAGAGAGAGAGAGAGAGAGAGAGAGAGAGAGAGAAAGAGAGAGGGTGAGAGAGAGAAAATTGAATTGATCGCTGACTTGGGAGGCTCTCATAGTTGTAGTAACTATGGAAGACAGAAGAACACTGGCTATCATCTTTATTTTCAGCACTGGTGTCTGGACCTATAACTAGAAAAGCTTCTTCATGCCTTCCAATCAATAGATAGGAGGGCTAAAAAAAAAGTCCTTTTCCTTAGATCTGAAGGATGTTAAAAAAAAAAAATGTAACAGCATTTCTCTAGGGCTCTGTGTTTTTGTTTTGCTTTGCTTTTCCTTCACAGACATGACAAAACAAGGATTAACTTTCCAAATACTCATGGTGCACAAGAAGGTTATGTATGCACAGTACTTCTAATTTATTCAAATTCAATTTGAATTTGGTCTGAAGCTATCTTGTATGAAATGTTAGCTTTCCTGATATTTAATAATGTTCATTATGTTTGCATATAGGTTCAAAAAAAATTAAAGCAAAAGTACTACCTTATTCACAGTTATCTTCAGGTAAAATGTTAATATTAATGGTTATGTGTAAAAGCCTGTTTTTCTATAGATGCAGTAAGTTGAGAAAGAAAGACCATGGAAGGTGAATTAAGTCTTAGTCTTGATTCTGTTACTAGCTGTTTGTCCTTGGGTAACTCTGTATCCCTCAATGGGCCCCAGTTTTCTCCTCTATTAATTTCAGGAAGTTGGACTGTTTTACAAGTCAGGCCCTTTGCAAGTCTAACATTTCAAAATCCTAACATTCCAGGCCCTATCATCTTGATATAAAAATAATAATCTTTCATAAAAGCTTACACAAACATAATACATGATCAAATATCAGAATGACTCTTGGAAAAGAAAGTATATGATTTGCTATCTGGGTTATACTTTGCAGCAATTAGGCAATTCATTTGGCATTTGATTGTATAATTTAATGACAATATAAACAGCATAGTTTTGTTATTTTTTCCTTTAAAAAGACTAAAGCAAAAATGATTTAAAGCTAACAAAAACTACTGTGACATCAGTTTGACATTCAAAGTTTGTTTCTTAGCAAAATGGCCAAAGATATTTTGACTTGATACAGAGTATATAATATAAAGACTTTTAGACCTAAAAATCTTCAAACATTATTTGAATTTAGCAAAACATAAGCAAAATTTTAATATCAAAGTGCTAAACAGTACTGCCTTAAAAGTCACTGCAAATGAACCATAAAATAACGGCATGGGAAGTGACATTTATTGTACAAATGGTTAATAAAAAGACACATTATAAATATATATATGTAACCTGCTATATTTATATATATATATATATATTTGTTTATTTAATTTCTAACTGGTGTATCCAAGTCACTGTGAACACCCCATTTAATTATTCTGTAACTCAGCTTCCACGAGCTGGTGGTCTTGCAATAAATACAGGCAAAGCTATTACAATATAACGTGCATACAAATGTTTATACAAATAAGGACACTGCAACAAATTATCTCATAATCATATGGCATTAACAGTAGAAACATAGAAAAGGGAGTACGAACATGGAATGTTGAAACGCAGCCCACTAATTTCTTCTAGTACTCACATTAATACTATTTTTTTAAAAAAGAAGACTTGCTTACTCTCCAAAATTGTCTCTTTAACCAATAACAAAAATTAAATTTTATATATAAAAATCCTTATTGTCCCTGGTGCTTACCCTGTATGACCCAGTTTCTACTCATTCGCATGTTCTCATCTGGGGATCAAATACTTGACTGATTCATCAAATGCTCCTCTCTGGCTTTTGAATGAATGTATCAGTAAGCTGCTACAACTGAAGCAAGTTTAGAACACTCTGGTGGGGTCGATGGAACACAACCAGAACAGGTGTATATAATCCATTTTATAATCTGATCCCCTTTCAGCATAGCTGAACAGTCAGCAGGGATCTAGTTCTATCAAGAATGCCCAAAAAGTCTTGGATGGGCTCGATCTCAGAAGGGTTCTACAGGGCGGGTGGATGGAGCCTTTTGCTAGGAAAATTAGCATGTCACTTGCTAACATGACTGCCTCCTTTTTATTTCCATAGAAAATAAAGGAGAGTTCATGAACAAGACTTAATAAGACAGCACTTTAAAAAATTGCACTTGTATATGGAAGCGAACGGCCATTATCATTTTGCTATGTCTGATTTGTAGGTAATCCTTCATCTTTCATCATTAGTTAAAATAATTGAAAGAAATTAAGAAAAGGGAATTTCTGCCTTGTTTGCACCACATACGTACAGGAAGTATGATCTAAAGGGATCAGTCTTAAGACACATCCTACCCTGGTGAACAACCCTTGGCTGTTCTTGTTTTTAAATACAAAGCAACCATAATTGTATTCCCCAGGAAGAGTTTAAAAACAGTTATATTATCCTTTTCTCTTCTTCTTCTTCTTTTATTTTTCCTGTTGGGATAGCATCATCCAAAAGTGCTTTTTTAGCAATTTCTTAGAAAACCCTCATGAACTATACCCCTCCAGCCCCACCCTCCAAAGCCTAATTATAAAACACAACCCCAACACAATTCTCTGCAAGTTTTCTGGCTTTAGGTTGTAAGGAAAGTTGCCAGAAAAAAAAAGAAAAAAGAAAAAAAAAAAAACCACAAAGAAGAAGAAGTCTTTTGCCTTTTACAGGAGCTGCTTTTTCTCTGAAGGAAGGACAGAAAGTGATCGTGTCCAGACCCATCCCTTTGCTGCTTGGCAAGCAGGTGCCAGCAGAAGAAGCTGCTCCCTGCTCAGGCTGCTCCGGCTTAGAAAGGTAGGGTATCCAGGAAGAGCTTGTCGATGATGGAAGGCGGAGCCACCAAGTCTTCCAGCTTCAGGTAGAAGATGCGCTGGAGGCCCAGGGTGCAGATCTTCCTCAGTTCTACCAGGGCACCCAGCACCTTGGGCTCGGTGGGCTCCAGAGCCTGTCCCTTACTCTGGTGGTCTTTTAAGCTGCTTGTGATCTTGTTGCATAGCTCCTCCACTCTCTTTGGTTCTTTTAACCCATGTCTTTCTGCAGAGGGATAGAACAGGGCAAGTTTAGGAGGTGGCTGTATCTCATGACCCTTTAAATCCCTAATCAAGGTCTGAGCCCCTTCCTGCCAGTTGAAATGGTGTTTTACGATCAAAATACCCTTCCTCTGAGAGCTTGTTCCTGGCCTCTGTATCAAACAACACTAGGGGTTGAATCCCAGTCCTGACACTTAACTTGCTGCCTGTCATTGAGGAAGTTTCTTTACCTCCATTTCCTTATGAGATGAACAGAATGATCAACTCTGGGAGGGCCAACTTAGGTGAATAACATGAGTGAAGCACACAATTTCTGGCACACAGCCATGCTGAGTGCATGACAGGGCTGTTACTATTTTGTATACATTATCCTGCTAAGGTTTCACAAAAGCCCTATCAGTAGTAGACAAGTCTCTTTCAGAGTGAACCGAAAACACAACTAGGCAAATGAATTTACTTGAGGGAGGTGGAGAGGCTGTAATGTTCTATTTGCTAATGCAAGAGCTGCCCTGTAAGACCCAATCCAAAGTGCATTCTGTTTTCAGGCTAACCAGATTGAGAAGATTCCAGCTTTTCTCTTTCTTTTTCTCCCCCCACCCCCCTTCGAAACACCCACTGAACTACACCTGATGCTCTGTAAAAAATACATGTGTTATCTTGCCATTGAGGCTGAAAAGTCAAAGAGAAGTGGAAGAGGTCTGGAAGGATGTAGTGCAAGCATTTAATAACATGCTAACACACGAAAACCACTATCTGATATTTTTTAAAACAATATATAAAATGATCCCCATGTTAAATATTATGGTCTACTTTTTTGAATAAAGTTGAGACATTTTCCCAAAGCCACCCAGCTGCTAAAAGCTGGAATTTGAACCACAGCTTCAAAGCAGATTCTATACTCTTATGCAGCCACCGCTGCATCTCCCTAGAATGAGAAAGGAGCCTGACACCCAATACAAGTCTCCCAGCTCTCCCTCAGCCTTTAAATAGCAATGCCTCTTTCCTAAGATCCAAGCTTGGTCTCTGTTATCTCAAAAGTTTTCTTCTTTCATTGTATTTACATGTAAAAAATCATAATTCTTCAGAGATGGAAGACATCCCTCTAAAGGAAAATCAAACATTAGTTTCTAATTTCCCCTAGATTTAGTTATTTTAGTCGGAGATATTTTGTTTGAAAAGTTATTCCCCAAAGCAAGAGCCAATCAGAAAATGAAGCATCGAGCCACACATTTTTCTCTTTTCTTGTCTCAAATAAGAGAGGCCTGGGAACCAGGAAATCTGCAATCTCCCCCGAAAAGGCTAGTTGTATGTGACTTGGGAGAGTTGCTATCTCTCTAGGACCTTGTCAAGGGAGGAGGTTGGATTTAATGACCTCTAAAATCCTTTCCAGCTCTGATCTATTACATTAAAGCGCTACCATGATAATTGCCAGCAATGGACGGTACCTCAGTGGATTATGATTTGCAGGTGTCTCTTCTCAAAGCAACACGGTATAGAGAAAGGAGTACTGGGCTTGGAGTTAGAGCTGAATTCCAGGGCTGATTCTATCACTTACTGGCACACTTACACACTTAAGTGTGACCTAATCTCTCTAAGGTTCAGTGTCTTTATAGGAAAATGGGAATGATGGGGTGGTGACTATAACAAAACCCTACCTCTGTGGGCAGTTGTGGGGCTCAACTAAGATGGCATTACATGAAAGCATTCTGTCCACTGTGTAATGCCATGCACGTGGGAGAGTCAGCACCTTAAGACAATGACCACAACTGCAAGATGGAGCAATGAAGTCCCCTAATTCCCAAGCTCTGCAATGCATGCCTTTACTTTCCCCAGGGAATTATTACCTAATCAGCCCAGGTGCAAACCTTTCCCCTTGGCTTATCTATACTAAATACATAGACCCTGTGTTTCAGTCTCAAAAGGACCTAATCATGAACTTCAAAAGAAATCCTGACTGCTGTGATGTTCTGCCCTCCCCACACCCTCCCAAAAAAAGAAAGCATAAAAAGCAAGCTGCAAATTTTATAATAAATTTCAAGAGCTACAAAATGTTCATAGTCTCTGACCAAGTAATCCCACTCTTGGGATTTATCCAAAGGAAAAATTCAACAGAAAAAAACACAACTGTATGTATATAGAAGTTTGGTGCATATTATCTTTTAAACACCCCAAACTCCAATAACAAAAACAAGCAAAACACTGGAAAAAGCTAAGGCGTTAAAGAATCAGTGGATTGTTGCATAAAAAATGGCATGTCCACTTAATGAAAGATTCTGTAGACATTAAAAAGGACAGACATGAAGAGTTTGAGGTAACATGGAAAAACACCTATATCGTCAAATAAAGGGTAAAATATTAAAGAGTATCTAGGCTGTGATCACATCTATGCAAAAATTATTTCTGCATGTAGAGGAGGAAAGGAAACAAAAAAATGTGAAAATATTTATGAGAGAGTTGGATAACTTTTCTACCTTTCTTTTAAAATCTCCAGGTTAGTGCTGTTTGTATAATAATGTTAAAATAGAAAATAGGAGCCGCTGCTTTGTGAAGGCCTCTAGTAGCTATAATGTGGTCAAGCACCATCTTGCTGATACTAAATTCTATTAGCGCTGAGATATATTAAATTAGATTCACAAGCCAGGGAGAGATGCGTTTCTCAGAATTAAATACCAGTGTCCTGAATTGTGAGCTTTCCCTTCCTTTTGGTGCCTCATGTCTTACAGAATATTGGAGATCCTATATTCATTATGGGGATGAAGAAACTGAGCAATTTGCTGGCTGGATTTCTGGAGGGGGCTGACTGTAGAACCCTGTAGCCAGACTTTCTCATGGCCAAACTCACAGAAGGGGCCTCGTAGTTTTCCCTGCTCTCCAGCCAGTTGCGCCTGCTCAATAACTATGGCAACCATTATTTATTCAGTGAATTCAAGTGGAGATCGATACCTCCTGCCAGCTGGATCAACCCTAGGCCTGGAATTCCTTGAGGAATTCAGAGACACTCCTGTTGGAAGCCAAAGGCACCTCAACCCTCCTTTGTTGTTTTGAACAGCCACTGGATTTGTGGCTTCTTTACTTTTCCAAAAGGGCTAAGATAAAATCAGTATCCATGCAAACTATTGCCAGCAGCTAGCAGGATTTTTACATCACTAGGGAGTCACTAAGTGTCTGGTACCTTCCCAGCCATTTGAAATTCCTTAAAACCCCAATCACTGACATTTAGATGAAGGGACCCCTTTCTTCTTACAGCTTGGTAAACATAGCTGCACAGCTGATGTATGGAAAGTTCATACATTCTGGGGGCAATCAGACATTTGGATTTTCTCCTTTATGGATAATTTTTACAAAGAAGATTTTGGTTTAAGATCTGTGTCTGCCATTACAAAACAAGTTTCTTGGCATTTTTTTTTTTTTTTTTTTACATTTTGATCTACATAATATTTATCCCATACTTCAGTATTTTAACTCAGGCAGTATGTATTCAAAGTACAACTTACAAAAATTGTCAAATAATAGATTTATGTAGCCCAATAGATTTATGTCAAATAATAATTGTCAAATAATAGATTTATGTATGTAACTTAGAAAGGATTTGAATCACTAAGTTCAAATTTCCACCTAAGAGAGGAATCTCTACTATGAGATAGTGCAAGGAGACATAGGTACCAGCTGAACTGTGAGTGTCACTATCTCAGCCTGATAAGAAAAATATATTTACTAGCACTTTGTATTAGACTCTTTTATTTTGATTATTTTATCTCACCTCACAACAACCTGGTGAATTAGGCAGGCTAAAGATTATTTTTAATGAATAGTTAAGGCTAAGACTCAAAGAGTTAAGTGACTTGCCCTGGGACAAAATTATCAAGTGGCTAATTTCTTTCATTAAAGAAGATATTTCTTTAATGTCAAGTGCAGAGATACTTCTTTTATACCTGTCTATTTTCTTTCTTTGAACATCTCTAATTGTTAAGAAGAATCTTCTATCCCAGTCTCCCTAACATACCCTCTGACTTTCTGTATACCTACTTCTTTCAAAAATATTTTTTGAGCACCCATTCCATCGAAATGTTATAGCTGCTGGGGTTGGAGCAGTGAAGACAGCAGATCTTAACCTGTGTGTGCAGTTAACACCTAAGGACACAGCTGGATGTCTGCGCATTTTGTTCACCTGTGCCAGATGTCTTTGCTGAGCAGGAGAGAACAGGAGGGGGCAGGGGCAGAGAGGGGGGAGAGTGGGGAGAGGGAAGATCTTGATTGGGTTCATGCTCATGTTTTTCCATCTTCATCTGGTTAAGACCTATTCCTTTTTTAGATCTTGGTCCAAGTATTTCTTCAGGGAGGCTTTCCTTTTTGTTCCTAGTCTAGATCACATTCTCCCATGGCATTCTTCTCATGCCCTTTGCAGGATATAATACTTTGAAATCAGATATATAGGTGACAGTTGCCTGCCTCTTTCATCAAACTCAAGGTCCACGGAGAAGTGGACTGTATTTGTTCGCCACTGTGTTTCCAGCCCCAAGCCTAGAACTACGTGACATCCAATAAATAGCTGTTAAATGAATATATAAGCAGAGGATCAAGGACATGTTAAAAATGGTTAATGAAATACTAAAGTTGTAAGTTGTAATGAAATACTAAAGTTGTACACAGATTGGCAGTTATTATAACAGTAATAGCAAAGAGCTTTAGAAACCTCCCATATCAGAAGCTTTGGAACCAGATTTCCTGGCTATACCCCCTAGCTTGGTAACTTCAGGTCTGTTTCCACATTTAAAAAAATAGGGATAATATTGGCAGTTGTTTCATGGGCTGTTGTGAGAATTAAAGGAGTTATTACATGTAAAGTATTTGGAATAACGCCTAGCATTTAGAGAGCACTTAACAAATATTTGCAAATATCCTCTACATTTAAAACTCATTATGTTTCCTTTCAAATCAGCCAGGTTTCTGATTCGTTTATTAATGATATCACAATCTTCCCCACCCCTCTCATAATAATCTGACAATTCCTTCCCTGAGTGGCCCATTGATTGAATTTGTCCCAAGAAATTCAGTTAGGGGCTGGGGATGTGGCTCAAGCGGTAGCGCGCTCGCCTGCCATGCGTGCAGCCAGGGTTCGATCCTCAGCACCACATACAAAAAACAAAAAAACAAAGATGTTGTGTCCGCCGAAAACTAAAAAAATAAAATAAAATAAATATTTAAAAAATTCTCTCTCTCTCTCTTTAAAAAAAAAGGAAAGAAATTCAGTTATTATCTCTGCGATGTTCTTTGCATCTATCTCCTCTTCAGTACCAACTTCCTCTCAACTAGGTGTTCAATACCTGCTACCTAAAATGTTTTAGTAGCTCCTGACTAGTATTCCTGCTTCCTGTCTCTGCTGTAACCCATCTCAGGTAATTCCAAATTCATTTATTAAACAACATCAAGCAAATCAACATGTGTAGAGCCTAGCACTGAGTATTTAAAAATGGTAGCTATTATTTTCAGAGAATCCCCATAGCCAATAGGGAATGGTCCCCAGATCAGTAGCATCAAGTAGCATCTGGTTAGGAACGCAGAATCTCAAGCCCTGCCCCAGACCCACCTCATCAGAATCTGTACCTTAACAAGATGGTGTGTGTGTGTGCATGTGAGAGCTGGAGCTCTGCTCTAGTCAGTCCTGGTCCCTAGAACTTGCTTAACTCATCTGTCCCTAGGATTCATCCAGCCTCCCTCTGTCAACCCCCAGGCAGTGAACTCACTCTCCAAAGCAGCTCATTCCATTTTAGAGAATTCTGTCTATGAGAATTCACTCACTAGGGGAGCTTATTCTAGTTTCAAATAATTCTGTCGTAGTTTCTTATATTGAGCTAAATTTTGCTATCTTATATTTTCAGTTCTGCTTCTGAAGTCCATACAAGGAATATCAAATTATCTTCTTCCTGGCAGAAAGCAGGGGATGAGGAAAGGGATGGGTGGTAGCTGTCAGGAGCCCCCTCAAGGAAAAATGAGCTCTCTTTTTGAGTAGGCTGGCTCAGAGACAGCCAACAATTCCAGCCAAAGGGGAAGGAGAGGCAGGAGAAATGTATTTGTAACCAAAAGCACCAAGAAATAGGACTTCCTGTTCTGAGCTCCACCTCTTTCTCTAGGAAGCCATGTCACTGCTACTTCTCATGTCACATATGACATCCTTTACCTACAGCCAGCTCCAGAGACACTGAGCCCACGCTGGTCAGGAAGCCACAAGCCAGTTGGCAGTCTGTGTTGAGGTGTGGTAGTACTTTTCAGTCTGACTGTCCTTGAGTAGGTGGATGTCAGTCTCTCCAACAAGACCACAGACTCTTTCAGGGTAAAGGATTGTGTACCTGGCACGTAGCTGATACTCCATAAATATTATCTGCCTTGTACACTTACAAGAAGAGCTAGCTATTCTCCTGAGAATCCATAAAAAATGTAAGATAGCTAACATTTAGGATAATAACACTGCAGGTTTGTCTTAATTTTTTTCTCTGCAAAGTACACCTTAACTCATTCAATTTTGACAAGAAACCTACACATAGTCAGCATTATCTGCCATGGTCTGAATGCTTGTTTCCCACCCTGTCCCATTGATGTGTTGAAACCTAATCCCCAATGTGATGGTATTAAGAGGTGGGGCCTTAAGATCATGAGGAAAGAGCCCTCATGAACGTGGTTAGTGGCCTAATGGAAGAGGCTCAAAGGAACTTGTTTGTCCTTTCTCCCATATGAGGAACAGTAAGAAGGCACCACCTGTGAAACAGACCAGACACCAAACCTGTGGCTGCCTTGATCTCAGACTCCCTGGCCTCCAGAAGTACAAACAATAAATTTCTGTTTTTCATCTTACCTTAGGCATGTCCCTTTAAGAAATGAGAAAGCTGATATTCAGAGAAGGTAAGAAATTTCCCAAGCTTGTTTATATAGGAAGTGGGCTGGTAAAAACTTGAACTCAGATCTCTAATCTCCCCTGGAGCCACTCTTTTTCAAACTATATTACTTGACAGTTTTACACCTAGTTTTCCTAGTAATGTTGCCGATGGCCATAGCTGATGCAAAAAACAGGGTAACCAGGTAACCAGGTAACCACCAGGGGAGCTCTGGAAAGACAGGTGGTGGAAGGTGTGGCAGGATCAGCCACTTGTCTGTCCCTATCACATCACCGTTTCACCACTTTCTGCTCTTGATTCTGCCTTCCTTCCTCCTCTTCCATCTTAGAGGTCATGTTCCATTAAGACCAAGAAAAATACTAAGAGAAGAGAAAGGGGTCATTGTCTTGCCTGGCAGAAGACCTGAGTGTGGAAAAGAAGGCCATGGGGAACTTTTTTTTTTTCAAAGTGGCATTTGGGGACATTCGAGATGCCCTCCACCATCTGGTCCAAAACAATCCTTTCCATCTATTTTCCCCTATTACTATGTGGAAAACGCATTTTTCTCCGAGGTTAGGTCATAATATCAGGTCATAAGGTCAACGTCTCCCAGATGCAGTTGTTGCCCTGAAAATCTTTTCAATTTCCCCTAAGTGCAGGACATGCTCTCACCACGAGTCCTGGGAACCATAACCCACAGTGGTTTCCTATCTGCTCTCTCAGGCTCACTCCAGAACATATGGTCATCGCACTCTGTTCCTTGCCCTCTACTTTCTACTGAGATCATAGATATGATTTAATACGTGCATAATGCACATGTTTTCCCCCAAATGTGCTTAGGTGTTCCACTATCATGCCCGTGGCATCTGGTTTCCTTGATCTGGAATGTTCTTTATATCTTCCCATGTCCTGATTGATGCTACTGCTTTAGGAAGTCATTCATGACCAACACCTCCACTGTCTGCACCCACTAACAGCTGGCAATTTATCTGGACGTCTCCTGCACAGAATTAGTCCTTTTTCAGGATATGAGCAGTCATCACCATACATGGAGTTCATTATATCACAATCATATGTGACTTCCCGGTAGACTATACACTTCCCAACACCAGAGTCCATGTCTGCTCATCTTCACATCCCAAGGGACTATCACAGTTCCTGGCTCATACTTATTTAATAAATGGATAGTTATAAAATGGTAATTCCACACTAACTTCTGTTTGGAGGGCTTCTTATTTATTAAACACAATCAACTACACCAGATATCAACACACTGGCATCCCATCAGAAGTAAAGTATTTCCATTACTCCAGGAATGTAACACTGGCCAAAGGTAAAGGTTAGGGTATATAAACCAGGGACCTAAAAACATTTAAAACCACAACTGTGGGGAACTCCCTATCACTGTAGGAAGGGAGAGTGATCTTAAAAGAAACCATTTCCTGCCCCGCCTCAGCACCTAGTTTTTCATGAGGGGGCCTAGAGAGAATAGGAGGAAGAAGGAAAAAGAATTGGGGTGGAGGGGAAGCCATGTTTATCTAAGTCACCAATATTTTCCAGGTTCTTAATGTTTATCCTGGAAACAAGACTGGCTAAACTCCTAAGACCCTATTTCACTTTTATGAATTCTTCTCTGGTTTACCAACAGATAATTCTGGGATGATTTTTCTAATACCCATAGCCCAGTTGACTTTCCACAATTCCTCTTTATGATAATGGAACTTATTCAGAAGATTCATGTGAGCCCACAATCAAATGAAAGTTACTGTCCACAACAATATGTTCTGCTTCCCAGGCAGCCCCTCTTCTGCTATTTCCTGACGCTTTACAGACTTCACACCCAGCCATCAATCACAAGAGAGTGCTGACTTATTTTCCTTGTGGGTTATAACCACGGCCTCTGTAACAGCCGGCTCTGCACAGGCTGGCTGGACTGAGGACTGGAACCAGAGCTGCCTTGTGGGGGAGGACGAAAGACACAGCCATAAGCCCCTAGGCCCTTGGAAAGTGCAGCTTAATTATTTTAATACTGTGTCCTCCCTCAAGCTTCTCTCTCAAGGATCCAAGGAAACAGTCCCCAAACCTACTGCCTTCTAAAGCCATCACCTGTTTCCTTCCACTGCTAGGTTTGATTTCAGACCAGACAGGGCTTCCAAGGGGAAGGAACAGGCATACGCTTAATTGGGGTTGGGGGAGAGGGAAGAGAGCCTCTGCCACCATCACCCCAAGCAGGAAGGCAGGCGGATTGTGTGTCTATCCTGAGTTCAGCTTGGCTACACCACAAACTCAGCTTTCTGTAATCCACACAGTCACCCCATGGAATAGATATTGTTATTCACATTTTACAGAATGGGGAAGTTCAGAGAGAAGAAATCCATTACTCAATAGTACATACTTAATAAATATGGCATCACAGATTAATAAAGGGATGTTTGATTCCAAAATCCATGCTATTTCTGCCATGCCAAATTACCGCCTCCTCCAGGAAGTCTCCATATGAATGGGCAGGAGGCTGAACAGCTATAACCACAGCACACAGCAAATGGGACAAAGACTGTCCCCACCCTTCTGACTCTGTACTCCACACTGAACTGCCAATCTCCCCTGGTAGAGACTGCCAAGCATCCACATATCCTAGTCTCTAAGTTACCCATCAATTTCCACTTGAAGAGGAAAACAACAATCACCAAAGAGATGTAGGCTTCTGGGGCGAGACCTCCTCTTAAGCCACAGCTATCACTGTAGAACCGGCCACTGTTTTACTTTTAGTCTCCTTCCTGCCCTAATTTGTGCTCAAAACCATAAGTCAGGGTAGATCTTTCTAAAGTGTGAGCCTGGGCATCATGCTCCTCTGGACAAAACTTCTGTGGCACCCACTGCTCTCAAGATAAACTCCCCCTGCCCACTTAGAGGTGGAATGTTCTTCATACCCTGCCCCACCTGGCCTGTTGCCCAGTAGCATCTCCCATCACTCTATTATTCAGTCATTTCAATATTTTTTATTCATGCCTGGAATTCTCCTTCCTTCTCTCCTAGCCTGGAGACAGCCTCTGCTCTCATGAAGGACCAACTCCTGTCTGTGGTCTCTTCTGAGAAGACCACCCTCACCAATAGTCTCTCAGCACTTTGTACTCACACCCTCATCTCCACTGAGCACTCAACACCCTCCCTCACATGCAAGAGTCTGTGTGTTCTGTCTCTTCCAGGGATGTGTACTATCAACTTGAAAAGTAATGGCAGGTGTCACAGCACCTAGGTAAGTGGACATACATCGATTAACTAGACCTAAGACCCATCTCCATGGAGATGTGGCAATGGTCTGGTTTTGCTGGCAGAAATCTGAGGCTGGGTCTAATTTTTGTTTTTTGTCTTCTTAAAATGAACTAAATTCCACAGGTTGTGGTATTGAATGTCTAACTGTCCTAGGAAGAGCTGAATGGTTCTAAAATCAAGTTGAAGAGCTTTGAGGCAAAGGAAGCCTCTGAACCAGTTTCATTAACAATCTTGCTGGAATAAAACACTTGGGCCTTAAATGTGCTTGTTTTCTTTAGGTGCTGTGGCATGCTATTGGAAAGCCCTCTAGATGGAATCCATACTCTTTTGAGACTGCCTTTGTTTTTGTTTCATATGTAGAAGTCGGTAGACTTCTTAGAAGTTGGTAGCAGCCTCATCAAAAGAAGTGAGTGTCTCATCAACCAAAAATCAAGAGGAAATTGAGCTCCCTTTGGAATGAACATGCTAGTGCCTCATATCTAACTGCAGCATAAGCCATTTACTTTACTTTGCCTTTAAGATAGGGTCAAACAATGCACCAGCCCAGCCTCGAAAGGCACACAATGCATCTCACTTTAGCTCAAAGGAGAGACCCCAATATGGTGTGTGTGACCAGTGCCTGGGTAAACCAATGCACATCTCTGATGCATCTAAAACAGGATGTGCTCAGGCCTTTGGAAACTCACCACCTGCCTGAAAAACATTTCCTTCAGCCAAGAGCATATCAGGTTTGATCTTTACCCTTAGTTCACAGACTAGCCTGTGTTGGGTCTAACCAAAAGGACAGAGATGAGACCTGGACCTGGCAAGTCCTTTCCGGACCACATTGTCCCCGGCTATCACTGCCTCACCAGGCCCAGTCTGACTGAAAATGAGAGCTAACAGAAAACTCTGCAAGTGTGGAGGGGAAGGGGTGTTGGGGCTGGGCCATGTAGCCACAGGCAGATGGTTGGTATCTCCTCTCCCATCCAAAATCCCCACTTCTGTATCTTCCTAAAGACAGAAAGGGAGACAGAAATCTAGAAGGAGAGTAGCATTTTTTATGCTTCTAGTTCTTCAGTTTTAAAAACTGTTGAGCTATTTTTGCTTTTGACAAATATCTATTTTCCTCAGTCCTCTCCCAACAAAGTTAATAAGTCAAGTTGTCATCTATATATCTGCAATTCTTTGATTTTACTTTGGCTTACTGGGGAGGGAAGACTTGCAACCTCTGCCCCACAGAAATGGGCTAGTTAAGCTAATCTTCCTTGGAAACCTTTGTAAAAACAACTCTGAAGCAGCTAGTCCAACGGTCAACAGAGCTCTGCTAGAAAGGCTGATTTTCATACAGTGGGTTTGTTGACAGTGGTAACCACCAATAAGCTAGAAATCCTCTTTCCTAGAAGCACATGACAGCAAGCTGAAGACACATTTCCTTGTTTAAACTAGACTAACCATCACAGGTTTCACTGAAGTGGGTCATTTTCACAATGTTCTTATGTGTGTGCCATGGCCAACGCCAGAATCCACCTGGATCACTTTGGGATTCGGCAAGGTCAGGCTTACCTGTGATCATGCTCAGTGCTGACAGGCAGGCTAAGGCTTGGATATCAAGGTTCAGGCTCTGCAAATTTAAGGAAAAGTCTTTAATGGAGTCGAGCCACTCCCCAAATCCACGAAGGCACTGAAGTCGGTGCAGGACAAGTCCATTGCAGAACACAAACTTATCTTCAGCAGTGTTTGACCTGGGGGGCGGATGAGGAGACACATGAAACAGGTCTATTGGGTCTGGCCAATGTGATAACATGATAACAGGCAGACAGCCAAGGGGCAGTGTTCAGAACCTCAAGGGTACTGTAAAGTATGCTGAGGCACCTCCGAGGAACAAGACTATGTACCCAGGAGGTAAACAACTGGAACTGCCTGTCTGCGAAAACTTACTGGGGAGCGTCAGCCCCAGGCGAGATAGTTTCATGACACCTGCTGTCTTATTCCTCCATTCAGTTGCTGGCTTGCCCTTGGACAGGATATGGAGTAGCAGACAATCATGGACTACAGAGGTGAAGCCCAGTGACGGGTCCCATGGAGACTTCTGAGTTGGGCTTGTCCCTTGTTTTCTTAAACGCCAAAACAGATAAGACCTGAGGCTAGACACTATAATTCCACTGTGCAGATTGTAAAAGCATCAAGTCCTTCCAAGCACCAGAAGTCAATCACAAACTAAAAAGTCAATCACAAACTAACTGAAAATTTGTATTTCCTTCTCTCTTTGAACAGTGGGGCTGCAGAGGACTATTTATGTGGCTTGGTAGTAAAGTGCTTGTCTATCATGCATGAGGGCTGGGGTTTGATCCCCAGCACCCGCCCCCCCAAATTAGAAAATGATTATTTCCATAATCATCATAATCATTCCATTCATCTCTTAAGAAAGGTGCTCTGAAACCTCTAGTTGGACATGATAGCTTAGCAGTGTGACCTTGGACATTCCTTAAATCTCTCTGGGACTTCCTTTCCCTTATCCGTAAAACAGGAATTCAAATTGTTAACTCCTAAGGTATTCGAGGGAATTACATAAAATAAAGGATTGGAAAGCCCATGAACTATGTCTTTAGTACACAGGAGGATGCAAAAATATTAGTGGTAACTAATTCTGAATTCCACGTGGTCCTTAATTTAATCTTAGTTTAACTTTATAATATCTTATTACACATTTATCTATGTTGGCCTGTCACATTCACAAGTCAACATGCTTTTTGGATGAATAGCTTTATTCATTCCTTCACTCAGCAAGTATTTACTGAGCACCAAGTATGTGCCATTATTAGAGTCAGGCACTGGAGAAAACTTGGTGAATGAATAGGACAGATATGGTGCCTGCCCTAGTAGAGCTTACTGTCTACTCTGCTGTGCACATATTATATGACAGTCACAGTGCTGCTGGGCTCTGGCATGCACTGAATTGGCTGTACATTAAGCTAATTACCAACACTATAATTGTAACTTCACCTTTCCTCTTCCCCTGATCCTGCCACACAGGGCACATAGGACAGAATGATTCAATCTTAGAGTTTAAACATGGGCCTATGACTGCGGGAATCCAAATGAACAGAGCACAGGTTAAACACGCAGGTGCTGGATTTCTTCCTATATGATTTAGTGAAATGTTGGTATCATCTCCTAAGAATAGGAAGATGGAAATAAGCATGCGTGAATAAAAACAGTAATAAAGTTTAAAAAAGAGCTACCTGTGGGATATATGAGAGGAGCTTAGAGAGATCTGAAGCCTTTTGAAAAATCACTTCCCCTTGTGTTTGGTGTTACTGAGCATGAGAGGCTGGACCAAATCTTTTGATGGGGGGCTGGGGATGTGGCTCAAGCGGTAGCACGCTTGCCTGGCATGCGTGCGGCCCGGGTTCGATCCTCAGAACCACATACAAACAAAGATGTTGTGTCCACCGAAAACTAAAAAATAAATATTAAAATTCTCTCTCTCTCTCTTTAAAAAAAAAAAATCTTTTGATGGGGTGTGTGTGTGGTGGTGGTGGGGGGTGCTGTTCTTTTGGAGTAAAAGCTGGGGGTTGTGAAGCTGTGGAACTCTTTAGAGCCCCATCAAATATACTAGAACAATAACTTGCAATAGAAACTTATGAGGTAAACACAGCGTTCACAAGCAAATACTTACTCCCAGGAAATACCGTATCCACCATGAGAATCTTCCTAGAACCTTAGAATATTGAGGCTGTTAGGGACTTCAGACATTAGCACATTCATCCTCCTTATTTCACAAAGGAGGAAACTGGATTTCCAGTTAGGCAATAACCTGCTCAGGCTCTCACAGCAAACGCATGTTAGAATTGGGACTAGAACCCAGAAGTCCTGGTTGCCTCCTCTGTGTTCCTTCTGCTACCTACTGCTAGTGTTTCTAATACCTGATCATATTTCCTATTTGCTCCTTGAGCAAACTTTTCGCCAATTATTTGGTTGCAAACAAAGAAGTTTGCAATCTTTTTCAAAGGAAGAAATAGACTGAAGGAAGATGAAATCATAGTAATTACCTGATGGAAAGTCTGAGAACAAACAGCTCCAAAAAGGCTGATTCTATAAGTAATGTCTGATCTTCTTTGGGGAGATCAGTAAATCCTGGAATCTTTTCTGCCCAGCTTCTGGATACATCAATGGAGGCTGTCAGAAGGTTGTAGAACTGTTGCACGTGCTCAGCATCTGTGCCTGCAGTGGCCTGGTCAGTGGGACAGTACTAAAATGCAAATCACAGAGGGTAGCGTCACCTCCATTCCCTGGGAATAATACCACCATTTACAAATTGGCTCTTCCCAGTCTATCAATGCCTCAATCTTTACATTTATTTTAAGGTTCCAAGGTTTATAAAATCCTTTTGCATTCACAGTCTCATCTGATTCTCACAATGACCCTGTGACATAAATAAAGTGAATTCATTATTATTATTCAATAGACAAGGAAAATGGTGTATGTCCCTTTAGTTTCCAGTCCTAACTTCTCCTGCAAACATCTGGGGAGCTTAAAAAAGAAAAAAGAAACACTCGATGCCCAGAGATTCTATCCCCAGAGATTCTAATTTAATTGGTCTGGGGGTGAGATCTGGCCATCAGAAATTTTAAAAGCTCTCCAGATGATTCCAAAGAGCAGCCCACATTGAGAACCACTGCCCTAAGGGTTTGGGTCTGCATGGACCTCCAGGGTCTAGCGATTCTGGGATAGTACAGTGGTTTCCCAACAAGAGGCCATATTAACCCAGCAGCTCTGGATGATGTTCTGGACCAACAGCATTAGCAACACCTGGGAATTTGCTAGAAATAAATCTCTGGCCCCAACCCAGACCTACCTAACCAGAAACTCTGGGGGCAGGCCCAGCAGACTGGTTTCTTCAAGACCTTCAGGTAATTCTCATGCACACTGAAGTTTGAGAATCATGGATTTAACCAATAGGAGAAAGAAACATTGTGTGTGTGTGTGTGTGTGTGTAGGGGGTGAAGTGTGACCTTGGCAGAGCTTAGGCAACTGTGTGCCTTCAGACACAGGACTTGTGGCTACTTAATGAAATGAAACAAAATTTAAAATTCTGTTCTTCCTCATACTAGCCACATTTCAAGGGCTAAATAGCCAAATATGGAACAGAATGTTTCTATCGCTACAGAAAATCTACTGGGCAGTACTGATCTAGAAAGCTGCAAAAGGGAAGAAGAAAGGTGTAGCAGGAATGAAGTCTCTACCTAGCTCTTGGATTTTCTGGTATAAGGACCAGTTTGCTTGAATCATGGAGGAAAAATTTTTCTGCTTTGGGCAGGAAGGTTGATATAGCAAGATAATACTCAATGAACAGCCAACAACACAGATTCAAGAGATATGCAGAAGCACACATGTAAATATGTGTGCCTTCACATTAACATGGCTTAGTAAGATTTTGCATCCCTTCTCTCCATTGATCCTCAGGGGCAGGGATTTTAATCCTTATTTTACAGAGGAGCAAACTGAGACTCAGAAGCTTTCCCAAGTCACATAAGTGGCAAGCCAGGACTTAAACTGGCTCTGGGACTTCAAGTCCTTTACTTCCTGTCTGATGTTACTAGTTGGTAGTTACTGAGATCTTTAAAAAGCTTCTAGCTTTACAATAATTAGAGCTCTTCAGGTAGGTATTTATTGGCCCCATACTTCTATCAGCAGCACAGTGGCTGGCACATAACCACCCCTCAATAAATAGTTGTCAAATATTTTTTTTCAATGAAAGAGTAGTCAGGGGAGTGCCTAGGTTAGCTGCAATACCCAAGCTGATTGGAAGAGAAACAGTTACTAAGCAGGAAGGTATTGACTTTAGAGCTACCTAGGTGTGAGGACTAGGATCTAGACTTAATTTGGTCTTTTTGTTTTTATGGGTTTTTTTTTTTATTTTTTAGTTGTTGATAGACCTTTATTTTATTTACATATACACGGTGCTGAGAATTGAATCCAGTGCCTCACACATGCCAGGCAAGTGCACTATGGCTGAGCCCCAGCCCCAGATTTGGTCTTTTTAAATTTGCTTCTTTCCAAGAAGCATCAAGACATAACTGAAGAAACATTAGACTCAGAGCCTAGGTACTTTATATCAGTTTTGTCCTGGCCCCTAATTTGTAAAAAAAAAAAAATGTAGCTCTATTTCACTTTTCTGAGCCCAGTTTTCTGTTCTGTAGAATAGGGATAATAATACCATTTTAAAAATTTTGTTGTGATGATTAAATGTGATAATATATGGAAAGGGGCTGACATGTAGAACAAGTGTAAAGAACGATGGTGGTGATGATATGGGTATAGGTTGTGATAGTTGAAATTGTCACCATTCCTCAGCTTCCTTATTTATTGAATGGGGGGATAGGCTAAAGCATGAGTTTTCTCATTTTCACTCTGGTTTTCTAAGATTCTATAATCAGGTCCAGTTTAAAGCTCTGTCTCCTTTGTTTCAACAATCTCACAAAGTGTCTGGGATTTTATGAAACCATGAATATTGTGTGATGCTCTGGACCATGGGACTAAAGTCCAGGAAGAAGTATGACCTTCCCAAGGGCATTCGAGGATGTTGCATGGCCTCTTATCACAGGCATTTCCTACCACTGCCTTTCAGCACACACACCCTTAACTAGGGGAGAAAAGAGGAATTTTTCTTTACTTTCTCCTGTGAATCTAATACTATATACTTTCCAAAGGCAGAATAAAATTCGGGGGAGGTCTCCCTTTGAAAAGTTGATAGCACTACATGAGAAACCTCCTAGTGAGTGGTAGTACGAAGAAGAGGAAAGTATGTTGGACCCAGTAGCAGGTCCTCTGGGCTGTGGCACTGACCTGCTGTGTAACTCTAAACAAATCCCTTAACTTCTCTGGCTCTATTTCTGTCTCTGAAATAGGAATCAACTGGATTAGCTAATCACTAAGATTTCTTCTGAGTCTTGCATTCAAAGATTATAAATATTGCTAAAAATCACAACAGATACGATGTTATTGCCTAGAATTTGACACCAACTCAGCATTATTTGTTTTTAACTGGTGGGTTAAATGGAGAGAAGAAGACTAAAAGATGTAAACTCTCCCCTGGAGATGGGATCTAACAGCCCCCTCTTGCATTGACTTCCCTGAACCATGGCTCCCGACTCAATAGTCACTCAGCTTCCAATATTTGTTCAGAACCCACCAGAGCGCGTAGCTTTCACCTGGGGTCCTCTGCAGGCCCCTGCCCCTGCTGAGCTCACATTTCACGCCTCCTGCACTCAGGGAAGAGCAGTCTCTGCCTGCCCTGTGTGTGTACTTTTCTCTGATGGAGCCCAGCAAGGAGGAAAGCCAGCAGGTCTGGCCTGTCAGTCTCTAGCCAGGCCCTCTGGGCTTCACCTGCAGTGATTCTGGTCCAAGTCCCAGAATTATGGAGCCAAACTGGATTCAGCCTGAGCCACCAGTACCTTGGGGGTGACTGGAGGGTCAGTATCCAATGCTGGGGGAAAAGAAAAATTATCTCCTCTAGATTTAAAAAAACAGAACAAAATATGCCAGATTCTTTGCCTGCCTTAGCAGTTTAGACTTGGAGTTGGAAGAACCAGATCCCCATTGCTGCTTCTGAGCTCTCTTACAGAGCTTTGACTCTGGGCAAGGTAAGTTCAGGTTCACTGAAGAAAATCTAGGAATGGATGTTTACTGATCTTGCCAATCAAATCCAGGCCAGATATAGAAGGATTTCTTAAATAAAATTTTCTTGTTTATGCTAATTTTTAATTCCAGCGTACAAGAATAGTTGAGCCATCAGAATCTGTCTTTACCACTAGTCAAATATGTAGCATTATGTCTACTGACAGCCAGTGCCAAATGGAGATTTCTCTGAAGCAACTAGAATGAGAATCCAGAGCCACAAACAATAGCAGGGGTATTATTTAAATGAAGATGCCTCTGTACATTTCATGCAATAATAACCCAACTGTATAAGTTAGATTTCAGCAACAGCCTAGGCCAAAAATAAGTTATTTGAAAGGAGAACATCAACCAACCCTAAAAAAAAATAGTGATGAGATGCTTTAATAGTTTAGTAGGATCAAATATTTATCTCATTTTCAGTTTTAGCTAGATATATAAAATATCCTAAGGATGTGTTTCTCTCTCCTTAGTATGTTACTTTTCTCTGGTCTTTATATCTCTAAAAATTTTAGACATGATCATTCTATGAGTCAAGCAATGTATTCTTAGGTTCTTACACTTTAAACAGTGATGTTTTAAAATTGGAAATGAATATATTTCCCCACAAATTTCTTCTTTTCTGATCTAACTGCCTGCCCTCCTCCCTTGCAAAAAGCCAAAGCCCATAAAACTCCCCTCCCCCGATGAATGACTCCACTGTAGTTCCAAATTTACCTTCTTTCTCTTTCTCAGGCATGAGAGCTTTCTGAGGGCAGGAGCTTTGTCTTGTCCAACAATCAATGTGTTCACTACCCTAGCACAGTGCCTGACATCTGACAGCCATTCAATAAATGTGTTAAAAAAATTAATGTCTTTCTGGAAAATCTGTATCTGTATTGTTCACTCTTTCTGAACCTGAGGAAAAACTGGGAAAGTCCAGGTCAAATTGATTGTCATTATTAAGACATATTGGTGACTCTCAAACCTTAATGTGCCAAACAACCAGTTGAGGCTCTTGTTAAAATATAAATTCCTGCCTGCATCCCTCTTCCCGCAATTCAGATTCAGAGGGTCTGGGTGTGGCTTGAGATTCTGCATTTTAATGCAAACACTGGAGTTTTTCTGGCTATCACTGCTCAGGGAAATCCTGAGCTGTACTCAAGAATGGAACTGTAGAACTGTAGCAGGTGTGATGGTTAGAGGGTCAGGGAGAGAAGGCTGGAAGGGACCACAGGAGTATATTTAGCCTAATCTCTCCACCATTCAGATGAGGAAACTGAGGCCCTTGGAGGGACAGGAACCGGCCTGAAATCATCTAGTGAATTAATCGTTGGCAGTTTGAGAGTGTCTTCTGTGAAGATTCATGAAACCACTCTTTTTTGGTCTTCCTCATGCTGCCTTCTCCATAGGTTTAACATGTGCTAGCTGCGCTGCCTCTTACAGACTATTCTGTGAACACTTAAATGCCATTTGCTGATGCCTCGTTTTATCTGGGCAGCACCTCTTGTATTTGCAGTCTGTTACTGCACTAAATGGCATTGATTACCAGAAAACATCCTAGTGTGCTGAAAATACTTGGAATGACCAACTAATGAGGACATTAAGTATATTTTCTCATTAGTAAGTATGCAGGCACTGAAGCCAAGCCCAGTGTCTATATATACTTGTATTGCTAAATTAAAAGCAACTGTGGGGCAGAGAATAGCAGCATTTCGAGAAGAAACAAATCAAACGTGACATGTTTTGACTGCACTGATGTACAATGATCTGAGCTCATTTTTGAGGGAGAGAAGTTTGGCCCAAAGGAGAAGTGAAGGTCCCAGAGCCAGGAATGCGTCACAGGGCTCAGGAGCTCTTGTTCTGGCCTCTTGAAGCATTCATTCCCTCTGTGACTTGGAACAAAACCCTTCCCTTTTCCACAAATGGAGAAAACTGCTCAATTTCTACCTTCCAGGCACATATGCTGTTACATGGAGATTAAAACATACCAGGGCTGGCAAGCATCCCCTTTCTCTACTGACCTGATTCACTGCGGGAAGATAGCACCTTTAATAAATTGTATCGGTCAAATCAGCTCTCAGACTTGAAGCTGACAGGGCAAATTCTTATTTAAATGTAATAAATTATAGACACATAATGTTAAAATCAGTTACTGCTGAGGAATGGGATCAGGCAGGTATAAATGAAGAGAAAACAATGTTCTTTTTTTTTTTTTTTCATTGTATCCACTTCTAAATGGCTTGTTTTTAAAAAAAAATGAATGGGTATCTATTACTATTATTGTAAATTTATGAATATCTAATAAATTGTCTATCTTTAAAACTCTAGTAAGTTGCCATTAAATAGAAGTGGCAATGTAATGACATGGAAATACCTTGAGTGATGTGATTTGGGTCTTAGCCTAGTTCTGCCCTGACCCTAGGCAAGTGAGTTCACCCCTTTAAGTCTTAACTTCTCTGAAAATATGGGGGCTGGATTAGATGATCTCAAGGTCACCTCCAGGTCTGTGAATTTGCAAATATAAAACTTTAAGGGAAAGGTTATGAAAGTTGAATTTCATTGAATGACAGACTTAAACTACTGAAAACATACATTTTGCCACAGAGGGGTTTAAGTAGAAATTATATAAGAATATATGCTATGGTGCCTGGTTCAAAGTAGGCAGTCAACAAATTCATTTTGTTTCATTCATTTCATGTACTAAGGTTTTGATAGAGGAAAAAAAAAGCAGGTTTAATTTTAATTAATATCAAGTTACTTAGCCATATGTATTCTTGTATGTATATGTATATGTAACCACTTGTATTTAGGGATGCTAAAGGAAATCTCAGAATCTTAAAAAAAATATTAAAGAGTTGGAAAGGACTTAATATGTCATCTAAAATAACCATACTTCTGGTGCTGCTGATCTCACACTTTGAGAGCAACTGCTTTGACCTCAGAGTGAGCTGGAAGAGGTCCCCTTCCTTCTCTATCCAGCTCTTCCTGTGGGAGCTGTAGTCCTTTTTGCCACAGAGCAAAAGAGTAACCTCATTCCACCAAATCTTCCTTTCTCTCTCTCTAGTTCCATTTCCTACAACCATCTCTTACAAGTTCCCAGAAACAGCATCCACATTCTTCTTAAAACCCAGCCTGGAACAATCTCAGTTTTTGAAGAGTGGTCTGACAGGACAGAGTCCGTGAGACCATACTGAATTTGGTTCTGGTCCAGTACTTCTAGCACTGCAGGAGGTAATTCAGCATCCCTCTCTTTCACCACACACATACTTTGTGAGTTCATATTGAGTGTCTATGGAATAAACTCCCGAGATTCTTCTTAACACGAACCACTGACAAGCCAAGGCTCTCCCACTTTTTTTCTTAATTCTAAATGCTGAGCTTCACATTTATTTTTGTTAACTTTCTTCATGATGGCTTCAGCCCTTCCTGTTCCAACCTGTCGAGATCACTCTGAATGTTGATACTGACATCCATCATATTAGCGATCCCTCCCAGCTTTCTGTCATCTGCAAATGTGATCAGCATGCTCCTATGTCTTCATCCAAGTTTTTGACGAAAACTCACTGTATTTTTTAAAAAGTCTTTTAATTTACTTGATTTTGGTCCAATTTTTGATAATTCTGTAAAGCTATCTAAAAAGTAGGAGAACCTAAGCTATAAAGTTCAACCTGAACTCCAAAACAATGCAATTAAAATAAATATGCTTTGCAAAATTGAGCCAGGCCCCAAAGGTAGTCTCAGTGTGACCCAGACTCTGGCATGGTCAATCTGCTATTTTGGACAAAGCTAACAATTAAATTGGATAAATGTTTGTTGATGAGGATGATGACTCTAGACTAACAGACTGAATGGTGCAGAGGGAAGCAAACACACTGGATTGATTTTTCAGTGTGGAAACAGTTCCCAGCTGGGACAACTCAAAGTGCTAGGGAAGGTTTGCCACTGAATGAGTTATTAGGCCACATAGGCTGATAATTGGATAATCCGGGGCCAAAATATCACTTCTGGGGCCTAACTTCATGGGATTGACCATCAGGAGTGATGTCAAATGCCCTGGAACAATGTCAGATTGTGCGTTGTAGCCTTGACCAAGGCAGTGCCTAGATGCTTCATTCACAAAGATGGACCACATGGGGAGGGGGAAGGGGGTACTTCAGGGAGAAGTCTTCATTCCCAATACTTTTCCAGCATCCACTGACTGAAATCAGAGAGGCAGTGAAGCTTGGTGTTAAGAAGCACAGAATTTGGCTTCACTATACTTGGCTTCTAAATTCTATCTCATATGCATGTTAGCTATGTCCTTGGGCAAATTAGTCCTTTAGCCTGTCCTAGTTTTAATTTCCTCATCTGTGCAATGGAGCTCATAATACTTACCTTAATGGTGTTACTGCACGGTACCTGACATATGTAGTGTTCTTACTCATTAATATATTCAACTAATGGCAGAGTAAAAAAGTTTGGTCAAGGAAATAACATATAAAGCTCTGTGCTAAAACTTTGACAAGTATTATCCATATTTAATTTTCATGAACAACCCCAGGAAGTAGATATTATTGCCCTATAATACAGATGAGGAAACTGAGATATTAAAAGATTCAATCAGTTGCTCAAGGTGACCCAACTAGGAAATGATGGTGTTGGGATTTTCATCTAGGCATGCATGCTTCCAAAGCCTAGGCCCTTAACTACTGCATTATTCTGTTATACTATTATCTGAGACTTGACTTTAGTTAAGAGCTGCTACTTGTAATCAGAAGAAGAGTCTTCAGCCTTTGGTGCTAAGGATCAACTGTGCTTCTCCTAAGGAGTCTTGTGATCAGGTATAGAGAGGAGGCTTCACAGTCTAGTGAGGGTGGGGATGTGGGAGAGAGGATCACAGCAGGTACACCAATCATTTCTGTCAACACTACAACTGCAAAGGGGGGCACACAGCAAAGACACACTTGCATACTTTGCCAGACAGTTAACTGGATGACTGAAATGCTGACTAGACCTGGGGAAAGCAATCTGGTAGTAGCTGCCTATCAGATCAACCAAATGGAGACCCCTGTACTGGTCTGGCTTTTTCTGTATTTCTAAGTTTTCTTTTCATCAAGTGGAGATAATGATCCCTACAGTCCATGACTGGTTAAGGATTAAATAAGACAATATACCACAATGTCTTGCATATAGAAATTATTCAGTAATTGTGATCTTTTTCTCTTTCCTTCCCTCTTCAGCCAGACCCTGTCTTATTAGAAGTTTGCTTTTCTAAATCCTTGAAAACAAACAAACAAAAAAACCTGCCTTTCAGTAATGTTTGTACATTTTCTCAGAAAATCCTTTCTCATGGCTCTAAATTTGCAGAAATCCAACTGATGAGATTTTATTATATCTTATATGAAATAAAAATGGTGATATGTTTTGGCTGATTTAAATCACAACACCGGTAACCATTTAAGGTTTTAAAAGTGTTTCCATGATTTTTGTGTAGCTGATGTTTGAAACATCCCTCTGGGGTTAAATATTGTAATCATCTCCACTATAGGGATGAGAAAGCTGAGAGCAGGAGCCAGGTGACACAGGCAGGAAGCAGCAGAGGCGGTGTTCCATCCCCGTCCTCCTGACACCACCTGATGTCAAGGCCAGAGCTCACTCCTCTCCATCAATGGTCTAATTCCTCTGAATAAGCAGCAAGTCAATCAATTCCAATGCAGTTGGAGAAACTGCTTAAGAATAATTTGAGACTTACCCAGAAGGTTTGACCATAATATGGAAACAAAAAGCAGAAAACAGTAGTCACTTTGTGGAGACCATGAAAAGAAATCTACAAATTGCAGTTCACCTGTGCAGATTTTCATTGGCACAACCACTAGGAACCCCACCCCAATGGTCATGACAGGTGCAGCACTGTCAGGGTCATTTGTTAAGGCATTTAGAGATCTAATAACACAAATTGTTTGATGCAATAGATGCACTAAATTGCAAAATAAAAGGAGAAATGTAGAAAAGGTATGAAAACTGACTAGCATGGTGCCAAGCACAGTCATTCAATCAACTCATACTACTAGCATCATTAATAGAGATGCTGATCATTCACTCCAAAGCAAGACATCATAAAACTTACTCTGGAATAATCAAGATCTCTGGGTGTTGAGTCTGTTAAAGCTCGGACAAGGGCATTCATCATACAGATCGGAGGAGAAGGTGGGGAGGGCTGAGAAGGTTCCTGCTGTAGTGGGCTCTTTGGTTTGGAAGGCAGCCGACCTCTCCTCCCTTTCAGACTATCTGTACGAACAACTGATGCAGAGAGAGAGACATAAAACAATCCTTAAGATTATGTTATAAAAAAAGATTATATTATGATTAGGTATAAATCACAAAAAAAGGAATCAAAATACACCACAGTTGGACAATTATTACTGGAACAACCATTAAAAAGTGGTAAGAAGTTTGAAATAATATTCAACAATGATTTAATGTGAGTTGAAACAGGCAAGCAAAAAAAGACAGCCCATACTTACGTTTGGTAATGAATTAGCCCTGAAAGTCTCCTTCTTAAATAGAACAAAGATGCATGTACACAAGCTGTCTATTGATTTTGAGAAATTAGAATTAGTAGTCTGTGGCTATTTTTAAACATAAAATACATCATACAAATAAAATGTTGGAAGGAAAGAGATCCTAGGAAAATTTACCATCCCATCATAATTATTAACATTTTTTTGTGATGACTGAAAATGCATATAAGCAAAGTGGATGAAAAGCATGACATTCGTACCTTCTTTAACCATTCCGACACTGAGACACTTCTGAAATCGACAGTACTGACATCGGTTTCGACGTCTCTTGTCTACTGGGCAGTTTTTATTTGCCAGGCAAACATATTTTGCATTTTTCTGCACCGTTCTCTGAGAAAATACAATACAGAGATAGTCAACTAATAGTTTCTGGAAAGAGGTAGGACCTGACAAGATGTATTTTAATTACAATGTGAAAAGCGACAGTGCAATTCGTATAATTAGATAAATTTAATTTCCTAACACGCTAGCCTGCAGGAAAAACAATTTTATTAGTGTTAGCTGCTGACAATGAAAATCATCTCGGATTGTTCTGAAGCAAGTCTCAGGAGACACCCAACTCTGAATGATAAAATCATATCTGAAATTACCAGGTCAACATATCATACCTTGGAGGATTGGATTATCTCCACTTTTAATATCCCTTTGGGAACAATTTTCCACTTTGTTCCACTCCCCTGATTATTGCTGACCTTATTAAAATAAAATCAAAATTATCTGGGATGTACTTTGTATGCTATCACTATTGTAAGTCAAATATCTCAGTAACTGGCTTTGTTACTCAATAGAGATGAAATCGTAAAAAAGCAAAATAAGGGTTTGTCTTGTTAGAACATACAGGAAATAAGGTTTTAACTCAAAAAGAAATTAGCTTATTTAGCTTAGTTTATCATTAAAGGATATATATGGTAAACTGGCCATTTTTCATTTTTTAAAGCAAAATCTTAATACTGAATACTAAAAGTCACTGACAATAAAGAAAAAAGAAAAGAAGAAAGAAAGGAAGGGAGGAAGGAAGGAAAGAAGAACAAACAAACCCCAGGAGACAAATAAGAGCAAGAGAAAGATAGAAATATAAAAGTTATATATTTTCAGTGCAAATTCTCATTAACTGGTTATTTCATAAGTGACTATTGATGCAGACACCAAAACAGCTATATTATAAAAGACACATTATAAAACTTGGGCTTTGATATAAAAACATCGTATTTTTCAAAATCTGTAGAATTTTGAAATGACACATGTAGAAATAATTAAATATACTTTATGCTCCAAAGTAAAAAAGAAATGCTTGTTTTTTAAATTGAAAACATTTGTGCAAATGGATACATTTCATCACTTAGGGCAAAACTGCTCAGAAATTACCTGGATCTATACAACTCCAAATACAGTAGAAAGTTGGAAATCTATTTGGGAAGTATGGCTCCATTAAAAAAAGAAAAATTCAGATAACTTTGGCTTTGTGACCTATTTTGCATTCAAAATTCTAGGTTTCCTTTCAACCTTTCCTTTATTTTCAGTGATCCTCATCCCCATGTTTCAGTTTTCATCTTGTCACCTTTTAATTTTATCTTAGAATATGGTTTCTAAATTGCTTATATAAGACTTAAAAAATATAACAAAGCCAACCTCTCTCAATTTTAAGACATATTTGCTCAGTTTAAAATGCGAAATTCTGAGACACAAACACACTTTTGAGTTTCCAGCATTTAAATTTTCAGCAGTCTGTAAGGATAGGAAACTTGTGCTTTCTGAATGAAGCTCTCTTTCATTGAACATGCAGTAATTTCTAACACTCTATTTCTTGCCATTATCCTCAAGGCGATATGCCAATTTAAGTGCTAGTGGCATTTTGCTTCAGGTATACATTTTCCCAATAACCTGAAGCCTTCCCCACATTTATGTGTGCCTACACAGTTTAAGGACAGAGAGAGATCGTTACGGTTCAATCACTGGATTCCCATCATTAACTGCACTTCATGTCACATTTTTAAAGAATTCAATTTAATGGTAGAAAGCCACTGGGTAAAACCTGCTCCCGTTCCTTTAATTAACAGATCCGTGGGGTTGTTCTCCCCCATCCTACCCCCACCATTTCAAGTATAGATTTGATTTCAAGGGATTGTGGAGAAAAGGGAGGCTGTTGGAAAGCACTTAATGGACATTTCTAGATTCAGAATGTATGACCACTCCCATATTTTGGTCAACTCTAAATTATTTAGGAGTGATTCTATTTGCAGACTACTCATAATTCTCTTAATTGTTTTCCATTCTTTTCTTCCATATCCTGCTTTTTCCCACTACTCTTAATGGTGTACAAATTAAACCTGCTAAGGGAATGCAGTTACTTCAAAGTTACCCTGGTTAAGAGAAGGAAAAACATGGCTAAGGTTCTGCATTTAAGACATCATAATCCTGCATACCTGTAGGGCACTTTACACATTGCAAAGTCTTTCCATAAGCATTTTCTCATCTATCTTCAGAATTCAATTAATGACACGATTACCATCTCCACATCAAAAATAACTGTTGCTTGATGCTAAGTATTCCCATCCACAAACATGTGCATTTTTACAAATACTTTGTAGTTTTCATTTAATAATGAACTATTGTTTATAGCCTTTTAAGAATTCTAAAGTGCTTTTGCATATATTTTTATCTCCTTGAATACTCACAGCCTTTCTCTGAGTTTTATTCATAGATAGGGAAACTAAATCCTAGAAAGAAGTGTCATGCACAATGTCATACAATTGGTAGGTGACAATTTAGAGGTCCTATTTGGGTCTTCTCACTCAGTTCCTGAACATTCCCAGATATATCTTATTGGCCTCCAAATCCAAGTTACCCAATCATGATTCTGTTTCCCTTCTCTCTCTACCCTGACCAGCAATGGACAGGGTAGGGAGTGACTTGTGTGGGTTTACAAATGCCTGAAGTAATGGTCAATGGCATGGGGCGGAAGAAGAGTGGCACAGAAGTAAATGTCTGAAGCAGTCTGGGAATGGCAAGAGGCAGAGCAGCAAGAGAATGAGTTCCCTTCACCAACCTGGGTGAAAATAACATTGAACTCAGAAGTCAAGAGAAGCCAGCTGGACCCATCCTGTGTGGAGTTAAATCACTGTGTACAGCTAGCTCAAGGGTTCACCTCTTTTGGGATTAGCTTCCTCAGGGGAAGATGGATGACCCTCTCACTGCCAAATTCTCCTCTGGGTTTATAAAAGAATGAACAATGTTGAAACATGGCACTGTGGGTGGTATATAGAGAAGGAAGAGCTCCTAGATTAGTGCATTAGTGAGGTCCCCAACTTCTATCTCCAGTGAAGGGAGCCACCCAAACTCCATCTAGCCAGTTACACTATCTATTCTGCCAATGCAGAGCTATGAAAAGGGTAGGTGCTTTGGGGACACAAAAACATGAGTCAGCATCCTGCCTCCATCCCACTCTGAGTGTGTGTCCTGCGCCAGTTCAATGACCTCTCTCACCCTCCCTGACCCATCTCTGAAACAAGGATAATCATCAAGACACTGTTGACCAAAATAACTTTTGAGTGGTCCGAATTCAGTCTCAGGTCTGGTTAATTCTAGAGTCTCATCTCATACTGTGAGGATTAAGCAAGATACAAATGTCCAGGGCCTGCCATGCAGATCCAATCCCCTCAGACTCTCTGGATGGACAGAAAAGGAATTGCCTTTTTTTTTCCCCATTGTAGAGGTTACAGATCCTTCTGACAATCTGCTGAAAGCTCTCTCCAGAAAAGTGCTCATAAGGCAATGTCAGATCAAGAACCCTCACGTCCATCTCTGGGTGGCCTCCTGACCATGGGCCTCAAGTTTAAAACCCCCAGGAAAATGGGTCTAAAGTGTAAAGGCGATACCTCTCAAACCGTGAACAACAAGAATTACTTCTACACACACTAAGATGATAGCTTCAGTTAAGGGGCTGGCTGCAGAGGGGAGGGGGGCGCCAGGAAGAGGTGTGCGCTCACCTTGAAGAAGCCCTTGCAGCCCTCACAGGTGCGCACCCCATAGTGCTGGCAGGCGGCGTTGTCCCCGCACACAGCGCAGGTGCCCTCTCCGGAAGACGAGCTCCTGTTGGGGGGCGATGGCAGGCTGGGACTCTCGCCCAGCAGGCTGGTCGCGGTAGGGGAGGCAGTGAGGCCCAGCGGCGGGAAGGCCAGCGCGGCCGCTCTCTTGGCCAGCGGCAGCCCGTATGGGTGGCCCTCGAGCGCGGCAGCCTGGCTGCCAGCGGCGGCCGCGGCTCCCAGCGGCAGGCTGAGTGCTGCAGCGGCCGTCGGGTCATAACCGAGGTGGTGGCCGCCGGCCGGGCTGGGCGCTGGAGGGTGTGGCGGCGAGGGCTTGAAGTGGAAGAGCGGGAAGCGCGAGCCCGCCACGGTGGACACTGCTTTCATCGGCGGGTCCAGCAGCGGGCCAGGCGCAATGCAGCCTGGAGCCGAAGGCAGCGCATCTTCCCACAGCGCCCCCGCTTGCGGGGGGAAGCCCGGAGTGGTAGGGGTGGACGGCGGGGACTGCTTGAAGTACATGGAGGTGCTGGGCAGTACCTCGTCTTCCGGGCCAGAGGGAGGAGGAATGGACGGCTGCTGCTGCTGCTGCTGGTGATGGTGATGGTGATGGTGGTGGTGATGGTGATGATGATGGTAGCCCTGCGCGCGGCCCTCTTCCATCTTGATCAAAGGCCGCGGCCCAGAAGGAGGCATTTGGTACAGGCAGGAGGGCTTGAGTTCGTAGCTGCTGGAGTAACCCTCCATGAAGGTACTGAAACTGGGCAGGGACGTCGTGGCAGTGGCCGTGATCTCTGTACTGCCGAGGTCCATGGTCAGCTTGGCATAGTCGGGGTTCATGATTTCCGTGGTGTATTCAGAGCCATACGTCTGTGCTGCATAACTGGACCCCGGAGGCGAAGGGCTATACTGGGCTTGCACGCAGGGCATATCTGCAGGGGCAGAGAAAAGGATCTTTCAGAAATAAGGCAGCACTGGACTCACTGCTTTCTACTCTGGGAAGCACAGGAAGTGGCATCTTTCTGTTAGCACAGACTTTCTTCCTCCCTGGGAAGTTAGCTGAATCCTGAAAAGGGGCCACAAGACCCAGAATCTGGCCTCCTGGGAACCTCAATACCCATCTTCTCTCTTGCCCTGTTTTCCACCAGACCTGGGAACTTGATATCTTTCCTCAAAAGCCCAGAGATGTATTTTTAAAAGTGGCTTTGAGTGCTATAAACTAATTGATGTGACTCCTCAGTCACAAGCTGGGAGGACAAAGGAAAAGCCACTGAATGACCTGTTGGTTAATTTTGGGAGAAAGAAAGTCTATTGGTCTCCCAAGCCACACATATTGATCTGTAAATTTATGAGTTAGTCAAAAAAGTTGTCCTGTGTGGGACTTACTGCCCAGTGACATTTTAACATTTTATGAGTGCCAACTGAGGCTGCCCACACACGTTGTGGTTGCTTTTCCCCACCCCCTCCACACTCCTCTAGCAGCCTGTACAAACTGGACCCTTGTGATGACTTCAGCCAGCTAGGTGGTGAGGTAGGAACATAGGCCCAGGAAATGGACTAGAGGGAGTTTGTGCCATCTGCAAAGAAAAAGACCAGCAGCTGCAACAAAACACCCACCAAACCTGCTCTCTGCTACACTGTATTTGTGTGTATGTGTGTCTGTGAGCTGCACACACATGCTTGCACGTGTGTATCCCAATTCTGACTAATAAGATGTATCAGTGGCTGTTTAATCAAAACAGTTAATAGTTATAGCTATCATAATACGCAAGTTAGTCTAAGTATTTTCTTAGGACTTCAGAAGAATGAATTTCCTAGAAAAGAAGAAAGCAATTTATGAATAGACTTGGTTTCTCTGCCAGTTTGACTATGTTAAATCCCCAAAGCAAATGGTATCCAAGGTGCTTATTATTGTTCAGAGAGGTTGAACTGGGTGAGAAGATCCTGAAAGCTAATGGCTCTAGTGGATGATTTATCTGATTATGTTCCTTCTTTATAGCTAAACAGTATTGATAAAATGGGCAGTTTCTGGTGGTTGGTTTTTCTGAGCCAAAGGAAAACCTGCTACTTAATGTCTGTTTGTAGTGTATGGAGTAAAAGGTGTGACTAATAGAAAAGTGAGTACTTCACATTTCCTTTGACATCTTTCTCTTACCCACATTTCCAAATCTGATTGAGTCATGCGTGTATGGGATGAAATCTTGACTTGAAAAAAGGTGATGAGGGCCTGTTGGAAGAAGCAGTGATGAGGAGAGGCCAGTTCAAGCCTGTCTTTTTTTCAAGCAGGGCCTTAAAAACACACTAGTTGAAATTAAAGGATTAATTGTCTTGGTGTCCATTTGTTGGGATGAAACTAAAGGCTAATCATTTAAAAGAAAGAACATTGCCTGCCTAGTCTTTCATCTTGTATCCCTTCAGCACCTCTAGGATTTCTCCCTTAGTCTTTTCTCTCATTCTTCAGTACCATTCCCTACCTACTGCTTTTCTTTGTGTTTTTCTGAAGTTTCCAGCTGGAAGATGAGCTTGCTGGGACTGTGTTCTATTTATCTTCATATCTCTGGTGCCTACACAGGCCTGGCATCTAGTATCCCTTTAACAAATTTGTAAAGAGGTGGTGCAAACCAAACCTGCCGTCCTTTATTTTGCCAAATTTACATCTACTCCTTGGCTTTCAGCTCCTATGTTTTTCACTTTCCCTCTGAGCTTCAATCATTCAAACTTCTGCACCCAGATAATTTTGGTTTCATACAAGCAAAATCATTTCAGAGCATCCCTCACGCTCTAAAGTGATCCCACAACTCTTAAATGCGTAAACTTGATATAAAAGGAAGGCAAAAATTAAGACACTGAAATGCAAAAAGGACTCTCATCCACTGGGGTATTTGCATTTTCTTAGGAAATATAATTTTGAGGAATGGAACACTTAATTTAATTTGGCTGTTCCAACTCGATAGCAACAGGGTGTGGTATACCGAGGAGTTTTGTGCAAGCAAGCCACCTGTGCTGTGAAATACGGGGCTAGCAGTTACTGTGCTGGCACTGGGCAGGTTGACCAGCCTGCCTGCTAGGTGTGTGGTTCCATGCACCCATTTCTTTCTAGCCTTCAGACCTACCTGGAGGATATCTTGCGCGCTGAATGGTGGGGCTGGGGGTCTCTCCAGCGGAGGCTGAGAGTGTAGGAGGCGGGGACGTCCGGTGAGGCGAAGCAGCGGCGGTGCTGCCCGGCTCCGCTGAGGGTCCAGGCTCCGGGCCCGGGCTTGCCGGGCTGCGTTCTCCCGCAGTGGGCTCTGCAGGCACCGAGAAGGAGGACAGAGATCGCTGTGAGACCAGGCTAGGTCACTGCGTTCTGGGTTGGGCGAATGGGGGGAGGGGGCGCACGGGGAGTGGCGGTGTTATCTAGAAATTCTAGTTAATTACAAAGAATTATCATAAGGTTAAGTAAAGGTGCTTAAGGGTCCGCGGGTCCGGGAGAAAGAAGCATTACAATGCCTTAGGGGAAGCTAAGGAAATGTCCGCAACCACTGCGCACACCGTGGTTTTGTGGCGCACCAATTGAGGCTAAAAGCCCCGCAGCCTGTGGTTGTCCAGGAATTTCTCTCTCTGCCCTCACAATTGGTTCGGAGCTCTCTAAATCAGGAAAACCGAAGAAAGGAGAACACTTGAGGAATGAGTTCCACCCCAATTTGGGGGTCAGTGAGTGTGCACGAGCGGAAAATAGTCGTTTTCTAACTCCTCTCGCCCCCCACCCTTCAAAGACAAATTTTACACGATGCACAGGAAATGCACAAGGTCCGGAACGAATGCATGAATGCCCCGAGGAATTAAGAAAGTCTACGCTTTTCATTCTAAATGCTAATGGGGCTTCGCTTCTATTAGACGCGAGTTTCGGGGACCAGGGGTCAAGCAAACAAAAGGGCACAGTGGAAAAAGGCCCAAGCTGGAAATCAGGCGATAGGGCGGACAGCGTTTGCTGCTGGTGGAGAGGGCGGAGGGAGGTCCTCTGCACTCAGCGGGTGGGTTCCCCGAGGGTGGGCGGCTTGTAGGCTCCGGGCCATCCCCTGGCCTGGAGGGGGCACATTCCGGAGGGCGCCAAGCACAGCTCCCAGGCGAATGTCTGAGCGTACAGAGTAGCGAAACTTTGTAGCTGAAAGGCGCTTGGTTGCCCTCAGGGAAGGATCAGCCTGCCCCAAACTCCGGCCAATAGCGCCCCCTTTGCTCGGGGTGGGCACAGCTTGAAGGGTAGCAATGTTAACGGGGGGGGGGGGGGGCGGGGGAAACCAAACCAAACAAAAAACCTCCCGGGTATGCAGGTCTCAAGGGTCCTGTAAATTTCGTCTCCCCCCACTCGCGCGTCGGGAGCTTGCTTGCAAGGAGAAAGGGGCTCGGAGACCCCAGGTCCGGGAAACCCTCGATAGTCAGGAAATGGGGATTCCCTTGCTAACCCCAGCCGGAGTTGCTCTGATCGAAAGCTTGCGCTCGCTGTAGCGCTGGCACAAGCGGATCTTTCCACGGCTGTAGCATGTGCTTTTCATCCCCCAGCATCTTCCGTGGGGGTTTCCAGCAACCCCCATCTCCTCCTCTAGTGGGTGCCCACATTCCTGCCCCTCCCCGGGAGCCTTTCAAGCGGAGACTTTCTCTAAGGGGCGACCTCTGAACTCGCGTGGGCAGGGGTCGTGTCTCCCCAAGGAAGGGGTTCCTCTCAAGCGCCCAGCGTTCGCGGCGGAAAGCGGTACAGCCCTTCCCACAGTCTAGTCGAGCGCCCCACCGCTCTCTCCGCCCCCCAAACGGCCGGTTACCTAGGCAAAGCCTCGGCGCCTGGAAACACGTTCTGCCGCTCTTGCTTGCGGCCGCCGGGGCCGGGGAGCACAGAACCTCGGGGTTGTAAATTAGGAAGAAATAACTACCTCTGTCAAAGCCTCTTTCTTTCTCGTGGGTAGACGAAAGGAACACCCCCGTGTTCCCCTCCCCGTGGTGAAGTGTGTGGAGGAAACGGTGAAACGCACCATTGTGACTGGGGCTCCTCCGCGGAGTTTCCAACCCTGGGGAGCGGGGGCGGAGGTTGGGCGGGGGCAGGAGCAGTGGAGGAGAGACCGACAGAAAGGGAAAGACAGAGATTCTCAGAAAGAGCGAGGGAGACAAGACAAAACCGCGGGGGAGAATTTCTGCGAGCGCAAGGTCCCAGGAAAGGGGATGAGAAGGTGGGGAGGTTGCCGTGGCATGGAGAGTCTTTGATATTCACATTGCACGCATCTTGTTCAGCTAAAACAACTCGAATAAAGTAATTTCATTCATTGTGCCCAGTACCCGCGCTGGGCAGCTTTTCTTTTTCCCAACTCAGTTTTATAAAACACTTCCCTGTCGTGGGAAAAGAAGACTCAGGATTGGATTCGCGACGGAATGGCTGAACGGCGCCTTGTACCCCTCTCCCTGCACCCCAAGGCCCTGGGATAACAGTCCGAGATTTCTGATTACTAAACTCTTTGCAGCTCTTTCCTCTGGAGAATCCGAGCGCATAGATGAAAGGCAATTTCCAAGAACGTTCGGAAATAAAGGGACAAATGCTTTCCCTCTCATGACTGCCTGAAGCTACCAACAGGTTCGAGAGGTGCCTTTGGAAGTCAGTATCCGCAGGCTACGCTCGCATCACCGCTCTCTTCTCACCACCGAGAACTTTCATTTCTACTAAGAGTAAAACACTCGAAACAACTTCTCCAAAAGCGTGAGTTCTGTCAGTGAAAAGTAAATCATTCCTTTCCTACACCAAACCAAAGTCAGGAGGAGAGGGACGCTGTCCCCACGCGTGTCGGAGCGCGGAAGTCAGCAATTACACCCTATTACCTCCGAAGGGAAAAGTGTAAACCGGTAAGACCGCGATGCCAGGCAGACGTGCCTAGCGGAGCCCCAGGCTCATTTCAATACAATAAACCACATTCCTACAATTACACCCTCTTTCCTGAGATCTCCGAGCGCCTCTGCAAACTCCGGCCACTGCTGCCCAGGCCTCTTCGCTCCTAAGCTTTCTCCCAGACAATCAGCTCCATTCCACCATTAGGTACGTTAACTTGGACCCACCAGAGCCCCTATTTTCAGTCCTACTTAAAAGGCAGGAAAATTACTGCCGTTCATCACCGGGGCTGCAACTCCCTGCCGCTCGCGTTGCCGCTGCCGCTGCCGCCGCCGCCGCCGCCGCCGAGAGCATCATTACCATGACAACTAGAGCCGAAATACCCTGAATTACATCGCTAGAGCTCTTACTGCACAAATCCCGGTCCTCCTCTTTGTTAGAGGCTTTTCGCCTGTTGGGGTGGGGAGAGGAATCCCACAAGCTCTAGAGAGTCCTCGCGGGCCCGCTAAAGGGAAAAAGTTTCAGATCAGAACCCACGGGCCGCTTGGCAAGCAAAACCAGAGCGGGGAGGCGTGTGTGTGTGTGTGTGGGGGGGGGTACACCACACTCAAAGTTGTCATTTTCAGGAGCGACGCTTCCCATAGCGCCAACTTTTTAACAAGTCCCCTTATTAACTGGGCCAATCTCATACGTACTTGAGTGCTGTGGCGGTTCCGTCTTTAGAGCGAGTTTCTAGAGAGCTGTTCCGAAATCTTCACTGGGGGGGAGTCACAGCTGCTGTCCCGGAAGGGCTGCGGTGTATAAGCCCAGCGGCTCCCAGAGGCGGTGAGCGGCTGGTGGGGGATGCTGCGATCGCGACTCATGGGAGAGCGCCGCCGAGAGGTTCCGCCGGCGTCCTGGCTCCGGCCGCGACTAGGGGATAGGATGCCGCAGCTGTTCCCACCTCCACTGCCACCGCAGGCGCTGTCAACGTTGCAAAGTGAGCTCAGGAGGGGCGTCCGGCTGCGGCACGGTGCTGCACCAGCGAGGGCGCAGGGTTAGAGGGGTGTGAGCGCGCGGGAGAGAGTAGAGTGTGTGTGCGGAGCGTGTGTGCGGAGCTTGTGTGCGCGCGTGTGTCTGTGTGTGCGAATGAGGGAGCGGGTGTGAGCGTGTCTGTGTATTGGGAGCGGAGGAGGAGCAGGAGCTGGAGGGGTGGGGGGCGGGAGGCTGGAGACTCCGCTCTCCCGGCTGCGCGTTCGCTCGCTCTCTCGGCACGTCATTTATGCCACAGGAGCCCTAGCGGCCTCTCCATAGAGTGCCTGGAATGCGAGACGTCAATGTGACGCCATGGGACGCTACGTCACCCTCCTCCTCCCTCCCCTGGCCCAGCCAGTTCCGCGTGTGCGAGGGAGGGTGTGTGAGTGAGTGAGTGTGTGTGTGTGTGTGTGAGTGTGTATGTGCATGCTTGTGTGTGCGCGCGCATTCCCCAGCCATTTGCACCGCTGCACAATGAAAACTGCTCTGAACTGCCGACACCAGCCCCGGGACTTCTCGGACCCGCGCTGCCAACCCCTCTGCAGCTAGGTTGCTTCCCTGGGCGTGCGTCTTCGGGAGGGTGCTGCGGCCCGCCGGCGGGTCAGGCGGGACCGCCCAGCTGTCAGGCTCGGGTGGAGTAGAGTTGGAGGAGTTCTGCTGGCGCGCCTCCGAGGCTGCCCCGAGGCAAGAAGCCAGGACGAGGGGGTAAGGGAGAGGACAGCTCTTCCGAAAGGGAAGGCTCCGCCAGCCAGCTTCTCCGAGTGACCTGGCAGCGGGTGTTGAAGGAGTCTGGCACCAGTTTGAAGACTCCCCGAGGTGCAGCTGTGCTTTCCTCATGCAATGGTCCCAAAACTGTTTACGTCTCTCTGGCCTCTGAGCCTAGGCTAATTCCTTTCCTCCTGCCATTAATTTCTGGGTGCGTGTTTCACAAGGGGATGCAGATGGCTCTGGGGATACGATTTTATTTCTTTACACTTATGGTGTGAGTTTCCTAACTGGACGCATTATAACCCAGCAAAGTGCACATCCATCAACCACGTGCACGCTGCAGCAGAAACTTACTGTATAAAACAAACATACACGTGTTGAACAGCCGATCAAGTCTCACTTTTGCAAATCATCCCTCCTCTCCAGCACCCTGTCTG
Source organism: Marmota monax (assembly GCF_021218885.2). Classification (NCBI taxonomy): domain Eukaryota; kingdom Metazoa; phylum Chordata; class Mammalia; order Rodentia; family Sciuridae; genus Marmota; species Marmota monax. The sequence goes on from NW_026695243.1 coordinate 2,482,556, forward strand.
AAATGGAACTCTCAACTCGTACTTTCACTTTTTTGATGGTTGTAGATGCCCTCCCCCTCCATCTCCCAAATGAAACATTTCAAAATCAATCAACAGGATTTATTGGTCAATCGCTTGCTAGGGGATTTGCTCTGGTCTCCTGAGACACATATGTCTTGAAATAGTGTGCCGACAGCCTGGGCGACTGTATGAGGGAGAGCATTTTCTTCCTGGAAATGATGAATTAAGTGTAAGTTTACTGCTGAAAACAAAAACAAAAATGTATCAGAGGTAAAGACTCCTAGTTCCAAAGATTTCTGCTTAAAGCAACCTCTTTCAGAAAAGAATTTTTTGAGGAGAAAATATTTGAGTGAAACAATGCAGACAGACATGGTCCCCCACGTGGTCTCCTTGAATCAGATGTAACAGTTTTATTTCTTTGACTTGTCCCAATCTCTGAGTGTATATGTGTGGGGGTGGGGATGTTGGTGGTGTCAGATTGAGGGGGAGGATTCCATTGTCCACAAGCCCATGTTTCAGAATCGAAGAAGCTTCGATCTTAAGACCAGAAACTTGAAAACAAAACTACATATAAATATATGGTATATCTTTCTTCGCCTCCACTTCCACTTCAAGCAGCCTAGTGTGGAGAAGACCGTGGGAGGATGCTCTGAAAGTTGACCCAGCGGGGAGGAACCTAGCCTCTGCACAGCCGCGGGTTCCAATCCAGTCTCAGAAGGAAGGAGGGCGCTGCTACATTGTATCCATTCAAAGGCTGAAGGGGGGGGAGCAAGACCTGGAGCCGCGCTGCGCTGACGCACGCGAGGCGCGTGATTGACGCAGGCGATGTTACTAAATTCGGCGGTTGGCCGGGCCCTGCCGCCGGCGCGCGCCGCAGATAGCGGAGTAGGTTCCCCTCGGTCACCCCCGCCCCTTCTCCATTCAGCGCCGCGCGGGGCGGGGCGGGGCGGGGCCGGGCAGGGCGCGCGGGGCGGGGCGCGCGCGGCCGCGCCGGGATCCGGCCGAACCAAATATAGTCGGGCCCAGCTATTTTTAGTTAGGCCTCGGGCGCGAGCGCGCCGCGCTAGGGGCGCCCTGACCCCGCCTGGAGTGCGGAGGGGGCGGGGGCGGCGGAGTCGCCATCTTGGACTCGGCTCGACCCGCACTGGTGACCCGTTACGCTGGGAAGGGCTGAGCGCCGGGGGTCGGGGTGAGTGGGAGTGAGTTGCGGGAGAGAGCGTGCGCGGGCTGAGAGGAGCGAGCGGGGCGCCGAGTCCACCTCTAGCGGCGGCGCGAGCGGTGGAGTGAGCTCTGCGCGCGCGTGCGCGCGCGTTTGGTGTCAGGGACGGTGATCCCCGCCCGTCCTCCGCAGGCCTGGCGGTCGTGCCACCCTGCCGCCCGGCCAGCCCCGAGTCGCGTGGGGGCGGAGCTGCCCGCGGCCACCACTTCCTGAGAGCCGGGGATACCCCTCCCGGACGTCACGGAGGAGCCGAGGCGGCGGTGGCGGCCCAGGGCTCATCCTGCACTTGCATCACGGGTGCAGCAGCAGCTGCTCTGCTCCTTTGTGGCTTTTTCCCCTGTTGAGTAACTGCTTTGTTAACTGAAAATACCATGACGGGCCAGTGTGATCACCAGCTCCAGACCTCAAAGAAAGTGAAGCTGTCAGGCAAGAAGAGGGAGACTCCCCCAGTCGGCTGCGATGGTATCTGGTGGGTGGGTGTGTAGAGAAGCACTTGACAGTTTCCACGTATTACTTCTTGCCTAACTCTTCACCCTCAAGAAGGTTTAAAAATACTTTTATTTCCATGCTGTAAAAATTTCATCTGTGTTCTGCACCCCATCCATTCCCCGCTTCAATTTAAAATTTCATATAGCGCTGGGATCAGTGTAAGGAGGAACCCTAAAATTAGGTACGGTTTTTAGGAAACATGACATCTTTCAATGAATTTATTCAATAAACTACATTTTCTAATTGTTAATATACAAAAGGCCCTTGCCCACTCAAGGTGGTTATAAAGCTACTAACCAAGTTTACTCACAGGAATTGGGCTTCTTCAGTGAATTTCAAACCAATATCCTTGTTTATCTTTTTGTAGAAAAATCATCTCTGACTGAGAATCTCCAGATAAAGCGTTTCTCTGAGTGGGTGTGCCTTCAGGACCTCTGTCATGGCGAATCCTGAGCCTCCCTCTTCTCCCAACTTTCTGCCTCCTTTTATGTCCTTTCTTTCCCGAGTATCTGGGCTTTAATCTAGATTACGTTTCTTGACTGCTTTGCTGGGCTGAGGGCTGTTTGATGCACTCAACGGATTCAGGGTTCCTGGCTGGAGTTCTCTGGGCAGGTGGCTGGACCAACCATGGGAGGTTTCAGTGGTCACTGATAAGTGGCAACTCTTTTACACTCAAATGGGAAGTCATGGAAGCAGAGACAAGGCTTTCTTACAAACTGGGACACTGTCCTTTGCTTAATACTTGGTCCCTAAACATGTGATTCAGTGACCCGAAAGGAATTAATTTTTTGCTATTTTTAAAAAATTAATATCTATTCCTCTATTTTTTTTAAAAGTCTGAGTTATTCGAAATCAGGCATAGTATTGTGTAAGGCATATGTAATATAACTGTTTCAGTACTCTAAATTACTTTTTGATGATGACTTTTTATTTTATTTTTTACCAAGTGAAATTTAGTCTTTATAGGTAAGTCTTTAATTTTGGGAAAACAGGGTAAAACTACCTTAATCTGTGACATGTTGAAAACATAACCTGTAATGTATTGAAAAAGACTACCTCACTCTGTGACATGTCCTTTTTCTAGAAGAGGGACATTCAATATGTGGCCTAGTTTACACACAAAGTAGAGAAAGCAGTTTCTACTCTCCTGTTCTTTATCGCAGTCAATCTGTTAAAAAAACCTCTTTCCATAAAGTAACTCTTAAAGATTCACTTTTGTGGGCCTAATTTGCTTGTAAGAAAGAAAGTACTTTTTCTCTTGGGAAGTAAAATATAGGGGAAATTTACTGTGTGTGATATAAAACAATTGTTTTAACAATGTGGGATTTAAAATTGCTTTAGATGCTTTTTTGATGAAATAGTGACATGTAATCCATGATTTTGCTTACCTATAAAGTTCTTATTCATGTACAGATTGAATGAGGAAAGTCGAAGTAAAATTTCCAACCCAGAAGTTGTTACCTGAGGTGAAAATAAGGCAAAGTCAATGAATTTTAGTCCATATTTTCTTGAATCAGTACAGAACTTCTATACTATATTTATGGTACCTATATAAAATATTAAAATTTCAGCCGACGTTGATATATACACTTATAAAATGTCTCTGGTTTTAATAATCCAGCACTGTTGTGGTAATTTTCTATCTGGCCTCCAGCATATCCTCTTATCAATTGTATCAATGCCAAATTAGTCTTCTTAAAATTCAGTTTTTGTTATATCATTCTCAGCCTCACAATCTTTAGCAGTTGGATATTGTCTCCAAAGTAAAACCAAAGGCCTCTTTTATTTGCGCAGAATTTCCCTGTCCTCGTCAAAACTCGTATCCTCACTGTTCTTCAAACATCCTTTTAACCTCCCACATTTGTTCATAGTTTTCCTTTTTATGGCATTCCCTCTCTCCCTTCTTCTCCACTTATTGAACTCTTACCCTTCCTCTAAAACAAGCTCAAGAAGTGAACTCATACTGTGCTTTAGTCTTTAATAATTTTTACTTTTACTGCCTTCTTTGTGTGCTCTTCATGTAGATTGCCTGTAACCCCATCAAACCATAACTTTGAAAGCATGCCTCTTGTACCTCAGGAATATCTGTGGCACCTAAGAATGTCTAGTATAGATAGTAAATCCCCATAAAATGTTGCTTCATCTAATTTGAATATGAATGGACAGCAGCCATAACATAGGTAACATTATAGGGACTAGGTTATTCTTGGCACAAATGGGCATTTATGAGGTCATACATTAGTTGTTTTCTTTACCTGAACTTTTGATATTCCTAACTGAACTACCTTGTCAAGGTGCCTGCCAGAAGCACAGACAGCTGCGTGGTGATACAAGGAAATGGCAGTTTGGCTTGTTGCGTAGGAAGATTTGCTATGATCTTTTTTTTTTTCCTGGTACACTTTTGATTTGACTCTAATTCTAACCTCTTTCCCCCTCTCTTGGCACTTTCTCTTATGCTGCTTTCTCTCAGTGATGAACTGGATGCTGTAGACTAGGAAATGTTAACCTCTTTTACAAAAATGTTTTGATGTTTAGAAAGTGGTGGATTCTGACATCTATGCATAAACAGTTAAAGGTAAAGAATTCCTTATCTTTTCCAAAAAATATTATATGTGTGTATATGTGTTATTTATTTATTTATTTAGGGATACCAGGAATTGAACTCAGGGGCACTCAACTACCGAGCGACATCCTCAGCCTTTTTTTATTTTTTATTTTGAGACAGGGTCTCACTAAGTTGCTTAGAGTGTTGGTAAGTTGCTGAAGCTGGTTTTGAACTTGTGATCCTCCTGCCTCAGCCTCCTGAGCCCCTGGGATTACAGGTGTGCGCCACCACACTTGGCCTCCAAAATATATTTAAATAGATTTGTATGATACCACATATATGCAGAGGTAAACTGGGCAAAGAGATTTGGGGATTGTGATTTGTTAGATGCCCATGTGACTTAGAATATTAAAATTTATCCTATCAAGGAAAAAGTACTATAATAGATCAGTAAGGACTTTCTGTGTTATAGAAAAGAAAGAGTAGAAACCTGAGACAGAAAGATTTCTTAATGGTCTAAGTGGTAATTCTCATGCATCAGTAATAATAATAGGATAGGCTTCCAATCTGTTTAAACACAGTTTATTTCTTAGTCATGTTTTCCCCATTCACTGGTAAACTCTGAAAGACCATAATAATTTGGGGGAGAAAAGTTATTACTCATGTGTGATAAATCAATTTAGAATATTATTTATGCCTATGAAATAAGATCTACATTTTAGCTAGAGTTGATGAAGTAAATAACTCTTTCCAAATATAGCTGCACAACTCTTTCCCATCATCCAGCTCTGAAAAAAAACCTGCCTCACGTGCTTACATGTAGAAATTCAGTTCCTTCAGTATATTCTCGTAAGAGTGAGATGCTGTGTGTCACAAAGAGCACTCACTGTTTCTTGGAGATCTCTGCCTGGGCATTGCTGCTGTGAAGGTGCCCAAACTTGGGTAAATTAATCTTTATCACTGTAAAATTATAGTGTTGGTTTCACCTTATGATCTTTAAGGATTTTTCAGGTCCTAAAGTCAGATGCTTTCTTAGGTCAGTTAAATGATTGTAAACCATCAGTTAAGTCCTAAGTCACTACCTGACTGCTGTGCTCAGGAGGCTCATTAACTCTAGCAACACATGTGCTTTCAGTAGTAATGTTATATTAGCAGAAATATTTTATTAAACTGCTTTGGCCCACATAGTAATTAACTATGGCCATTGAGTGGGATTTTGGTGGCCCAAGAGAGTTAATGTACTACTAGCATCACAGCCCTTTCCTGTCCGTTAAGTAGAAATGAGCAGAAACCTGGATAGTCCAAAAGTCATTTTATATTTAGCTTTGGAACTTGTCTTTGTACATTCATTTGAATATGGATGAGCCACAAATTGACTTCATACAAATTAGCAAACTTTCTTGGAATGAGTTCTACTGTTTGCTCCTCTTCAGTTCCTTTCTGATCCTCACTGCTTGCTAGACATTAGCCATTTCTTAAGTGCAGCAGCCAGGGCAAAACTGTCCTCTTTCTGCTTTGTCCAAGCAAAGACCTGGTGATTGTGGAGTTGCAAGTCTTTACATTGTATCCTTTCTGAGCATGAGGAGATAAAGTAAAATGTTAAGGCAGGTCATAAAGGAAGTACCAAGAAGGTGTTGAGAAAATGTTGGCAAAGCAGTCAGGAAGAATACAGTAAATTCTGTTTACAAACTTGTTAGTTTTGTAGTTGGATACATCCCTTGGATTAATAAGAGCTGACTTTATAGGCACTGAAAAGTATCTGAATTTTAGCAGATTGTGGGTTTATGTATTATCAAAGTCAGGTTTAGATGGTAAAAACAAGGTTTGTCCATTATTTTTTTTTAATGCCTGTTCTATATATTTAGGTATCTGGTTTCCTACTTTAGATCATGTAATTAGTAACTGATTCTGATTTTTTACCCATAATACATTTTCCAGTATTTGTTCCTCATGTTTATAGTTCACTACTGGAAAAATTCTTCCCTGACATCTGTTCTGGATTAGTTCTCCTTTCCAGTTATGTTTTCCTGTTTTATCAGTTGTGTTGAGGAGAATAGAAAGCCATATTTTAAAGATTTCTGCTATTTAAATTTAGTAAAATTAAAATAAACCAACTCACATTTCTAATTTCTGAAAACAAATTCTTATTTTAAAATCACATGCTAAATTGCCATTTTTTAAAACAATACAATAAACTGTACAAAATTTGAAATCCATTTATTCTCATTTCATAGCATTTTATAGTTGTGAAATTGACTTTTCAGTGACCTTTCCACATTTCAAATTTTTTTAAGAGGAGCTTATATTATCTCAGAATCTTTTAAAATGTCTTTTTGAGCTGGGTGTGGTGGTGCATACCTGTAAGCCTACCTATTTGGGAAGCTGAAGCAAGAAGATGGCAAATTTGAGGCCAACTTCTGCAACTTAGAGAGACTCTGTCTCAAGATAAAAATTCAAAAAGGGTTGGGGATATTGCTGAGTGATAGAGCAGCCCTAGGTTCAATACCCAGTTAACCGTTCCCCTACCGCCCCCACCGCCCAACACACACACACCTTTTTGTTTCAGCCCTTTGGACCTGTATATTTTTGGGGGTGAGTTTTTTGAGCAGTTGCAGCAGTTCTTGATATGGAGTGGATACTCAGTAAATATTTTGATGAATGAATGAAGATAGGAAGTCTTATTCAAAAATATGCTGTTTTCCTATCCTTGCCAGTCTTGCAGTGTTACTGGCTTTTTTTCTGAGATAGTTTTACTCGTGGGTAGGCATGAGAGGAACAGAGAAGATCTGCTGTATGTCATTGTGTGCTTTAACTGTGCTACCCTGTCACATCACTGAAGCTAGTTTACAGAGACTTCTGGTTGCACCCCTGAGTTACACACTGTGACATCTGTGTTAAATCAGAAGGAAGTCAGGCATCCAAAGGAATTGTTGTACCACTTTTGGCCCCAGACATGGCCCCAGACATCCTGATTAGTTTATCTCTGCCTTATCTCTTTATTTTGAGATATCATTTTTGCTATAAGACTTTTACAAGATGGTGTCCTCTCTTTTCTTTATCATCTCTTCCCTGGCCCTGTGCCTACCTATTTGACAATGACTTCATCTCTAGGCATAAGACTAGAACCCCTGCCATGCTCTCTAGTTCTGGATGCTACTTTTCAAGATCTCCAGGTATACAACTTGTCTAAGGTATCACCTCTAGATTGAGAGACGGTAGACTGGATATTAACTAGGGACTCAAATTATAACTACCATACATATTTAAAGATTGTTCAATTTAACTTTTTTAAAAAAATATTTATTTTTTGGGCTGTGGCTATGGCTCAGTGGTAGACTGCTTGCCTAGCATGCATGAGTGAGGCACTGGGTTCCACCCACAGTACCACATAAAAATAAATAAAATAAAGGCATTCTGTCCAACTACAAAAAAAATTTTTTTTAGAAGTAGTTGGATACAATACCTTTATATTATTTACTTACTTTTATGTGGTGCTGAGGATCGAACCCAGGGCCTCGCACGTGCTAGACAACGTTGAGCCACAACCCAGCCCTCAATTTAATTTTTTTTCGATATTTACTTCTTAGTTTTAGGTGGACACAATATCATTATTTTATATTTATGTGATGCTGAGGATCAAACCCAGTGCTTCATGCATGCTAGGTGAATACCACTGAGCCACAGCCAAAGCCCCAAGATTTTAGGAATGAGCCCACACTCTGAGCCCAGAAGTTACAATGCTATATTCTTTTGTTTGTTTGGTGCTGGGGATTGAACCCAGGGCCTTGTGCATGCAAGACAAGCACTCTACCAACTGAGCTGTATCCCCAGCCCCTAATTTTTGAAAAAGTATTACATTCACATGATTTAAACAACAAAATGTTTAGAAAGCCCAAATTTCCCTTTCACCCCTGTCCCACATCTATTAAATTACCATCCTTATAGAGTTTTAAAATACATTTTCAAGAACAGTACAAATATAAATTGTTATCCTTTCCTATTTTTATACAAATGGAAGATTATACACATTGTTCTGCTTTTTTTACCTAACAGTGTATCGGAGTTCTTTCTATAACAGTGGAAAAAAATCCAAGAGATCTTTCACTTAATCTTGGAGATCTCTCCACACCATTGTGCGAATGTATCATCATTTATTCAACCTCAGTCCCATAGTGATAGACATTTGGGAAGTTTCTAATCTTTGTTGTTACCAGCAATGCTACAATAAATACTTTTGTTATATAGATTATTTCACACTTGTGCAAGTTTATATTTGTAAATTCCTAAAAGTGGGATTGCTGAACCAAAGGGTAAATATCATAGATAAATTGCCCTTCATAAGGGTTGCACAGTTTACACCCCATCAGGAATATAGGCTAGTACCTGATTATTTATATTCTTCTCAAGAAAATGCATTATTTAACCTTTGGATTATTTCTAGTCTGATAGGTAAAAAATGTTACTTTCTATTTTTCTTATGAGTAAGTTTGAACATCTTTTCATATATTTAAGAGCCATTTATATTTCCTTCTTATGAAGTATCTGTTATATCCTTTGCCTATTTTGGGAGGTGGAGGTGTTTTAAAAACCACTTTTAGTCACTGTTTGTAATATGGAGATCTACTCTTTGTAACATGAGTTGCAGCATTTTTTCTCTCGTTTATCATTTGTCTTTCAACTTTCCTTATGATGTTTTTGCTTTGTAGAGTTGAATTTGTCAGTCTTTTTATGACTTCTGAATTTTGTCATCATTAGAAAAGCCTCCTCCACTCCAAGGTTATGAAAGAATTCTTGGCTTTACTACTTTTATGGTTCCTGCTTTAGATTTTGATTTTTGATCCATTTTTTCTTGTATATGATGTGAGGGATAGGTCCAACTTTATTTTTTTCTAAGTGATTACTCAATTGCCTCAACATCATTTGTGAGTAATCTGCCTCTATACTGTTTGCTTCTACCAAAAACAAGACTGATTCATCTACTTCTTTTTCACACTTTCTTTGCTGTGACTAAATATGAACACAATCCTGTTTTCCTTCCTATAGAACACCTTCTGAAGTGGTGAAGATGTCTTTCACCATGCTTCCTTTGTCTTCCTCAGCAACACTGGGAGCCTGGCAGTTAGCAATGGAATGAATACAAGGCTGCTCAGAAGGCTGGCCAGGAGTTTTCATGGAGCAATAACTGGTTAAAAAGGAAACCTGAGTATAATCAAGTTCCTTTAAAGACTGTTCAAACCAGAGTTATCCTCTGGCAGTCTCTGGTCACCACTAACCAGCTATTATTCTAGAAGCCGAAGGTATGCTGCCTGCATCCTGCACTCCAGAGGCAGTTCAGTTCAGTTGCTTTACTTTATACCCATCTCCTCATCTAACACCTCTTCCTTGTTTGATAGTATGGAATATCGTCTCTTGTACATTCGAATGGAAATCATAATGTGCCAAGATGTAGTGCTGGAGGCCCCACCCTGCAGGGGCCAGCTCCAGGATCTTGCTGGAAATATAATTATGAATGAACTATTTTGGAAATGACTCCTAATTTGAACTGTGAGCAGATGAAGTTTTTTCAAACCCCAACTTTGTCCTATAAGGAGAGCCTGTCCAAGCAGGCAGATGGAGCTGAATTCCCTCTATCCCTTACTAGTGCTTTCTGAGCTGCTTGGTTTTTTTCAGAGCTTCTTGATAAATACTTCCTTCCACTCTGAGCCATTGCCTCAAGCATCTTTCCCTTCTAAATTCCCTCAGGCCACCTTGCCTGTTCTTCACCAGCACTTTGTTGCCTGTGATACCAAATAGTTACAGCAACCTCACTGCCCAATGGTAGGAGAATAGGCCAACAAGAGTGGTCTTAACTAAAAGGCAGCAAGAAGTTACTTGGAACAATCAAAACATCTAGTGGTAAGATAAAAACATTTGCTTTGTTGTTTTTCTTTTTCCTTCATTAAAAAGGGCATGCTTGTACAGTACAGGACGCTCAGAAAAATGTAGATAAGGAATAGAAGGAAAAAGGAAAAAAAATCCATAAATCAAGCCACCAAGGAATAATCAGTATCATCCTCCATCTTTTTAAATGCATCTCATTTATCCATATAAACTCTGCTTACTGTTTATATTTGCCATAATTTATTTAAGCATTTTCCAATTACTGGTTAGTTACCTTTGGCCAAGATTAGGCTTTTGTTCCTTCATGTCTTTTGTTTTGAAACTGTGGGTCAGTTCATCTTTAATTGGGAATAGCTTGCCATTCTCTTTTTCCTTTAGTCCCTCTATTCTGCTTAGGCTTGCATCCAGCCTGGGCCCCCAAGACGCCCTTGTTTGTTTTAAGTGAGACAGTATGTAAATGAAGCCATTCTGCCAAGCTTTTCTGTGGAGTTACTTATGGGGACCAATTCCAGAATTCCTGTGGAACTCTGGTTATATATAAAACATTTTTTGGAGTTCATGCTTGATGTATGTTTTGTGTATATGTATATAAATTAGATGGGGAATATGAGGAGAGAGGAGGGACCTCTATCAAAATAAAAATAAAGAGGGATTGTTGCAGAGAAACCCACCTTCATTGGAGGGCAGTTAAAGAGATTTTCTGTTAAACAAGGTTGGCAAATATGTGCTGTGTGTTGTGCCTAAACCTAAGCAACAGTATACTCACTAATCAGTCATGGTACTTATTTCTTACTAGATCCATACTCAACTTTGAATTGTTCTGAAAATGGGGTTCTAGGTAACTGTATTCGTTGGAGTTGATATGGGAGACAAACATACTCATCATTCTTACTCTAAAGTATTACATTCAGTTTTTTTTAAAAAAATAGTGGATTGACCAAGAAAATCATAATTAATGTTTTATATTTGATGAATAAGTTTATAAAAATATGGGATGTGAGGAAAGAATAATTATCTGAATCTCAGGCAAAGTACAAGCCTCCTAGCTAAGACCATAGAAGCAGCATAATCAAATTTTAGGTTTGTTATGTAGTGAAAACAGCGTTGCAGTAGTGCCCTTCATTATATATTGCCCACCATATTGTCATGGTGATTGACTCCTCAACAGCTCTTCTACCCTTTTGGGTAGTCTCAGCAAGCTTGGGTAATCAGCATGGGAAATCCCATTTCCCCTGCCAGGGAAGGATGAGAAGGCTTGGAACCTGTTTTGGCCATTGAGATGTGAAGGAAGACCTGGAAAGGGGCCACGTGCTTCCAGGAAAGGTTTTCTTGACCATAAAAGAGAGAAAAGAAAGAGATGACATCTCCTCTTCCTCTGATAATGTCTGAGTATGGTGGCAGCAGCTGCTGTAACTGTCTTGGGGCAGTTTAGAGAAACTTGTTTTGGATTGAAGCTGATCTAGAAGATGGCAGAACAGAAGGGAAGAAGAAACCTGAGCTGTTTGTAACCTCAATGAATTGCTGATTATTTTGTACTTCTGAACTTCCAGTTCTGTGAGATAATACAGTTCCTCACTGTGTAAGCCAGCATGATCTGAGACCTTGTCACTTGCAGCCAAAGCATCCTGAGTATATATCCATTTTGTCCCACCAGATTTACAGCACGTGGGTTTTATTTTATTCTGATGGATATCACTTCATCAGGGTGCTTCATTCCTCCTGTCTTTTGGCTTTATAAAATGGGGTATGGATTCTAATTGGCCATTTCTCATCTCTGTCTTTTCTAAGGGGCTCTGATGTAGACCAGGGTTCTTAACAGAAAGTAGCAAGAAACCGAACGGTACTCACTATCTTTTCTGGAGCATTTTGGGTTGTTTGAGTATTTGGTGGTGGGACTGCTCCCGTTTGTCATTCATTCCTGATTTTGATTTCTTGATTTGGTCTTGGTCCCTGCTCTTCCATATTTTGTATCTTATGCCTAGGCTTGAGATTGTTTGGTAGCTTTCTTTTCCTTTCTTCCTTCTTCCTCAACACCTCTTTCTCATTGTCTCCAACTTGGCTTTCTGGTTAGTGGGGACTGTTCTAAACAGATATTGTATATAATGATTTCCAGGAATAATAATGAATTAAATAAAATAAGTAGTGGTCCATTTCTCACCAAGCACTTTTTACTCATGTATAGAGTAAGTACCCAGAAATGGTCTGTGAGTCAGGACAGTTGAGTTTTTACTATGGCTTCACTATTTGCTACCTGAAATCTTGGGCAAGTCCCTTAAAGACATTGAGTTTATTTTTAAAAATTTGTTACTAATAATGGTCTATTTTTTTTTGTAGTTACTGTTGTGATTTAAAAGAGATTTTTATGAACCTGGCAAATGATAAAAAAAAATTTAAAAATACTCAATTTTAGTTGGATTTTCTGATTATTTTCCAGTGAACTAATGCCAGGATCTCTAGAATAAGCTGTGTAGCTTGTTTGTTTGTTTGTAGAAACGGATGCCAACACACAATAAGGGGAGGGGAGGGGAAGAATGTAAGTTTTTGGATTAGACAAAAGGGGAATGAAGGGAAAAGGGGGGATGGGAATAGGAAAGACAGTAGAATGAATCTGACATAACTTTCCTAAAGTTCTTATATGAATACATGACCAGTGAAACTCCACATCTATACAACCACAAAATGGTATCCTAATTAGAGTAAGTTATACTCCATGCATGTATGATATGTTAAAATACACTCTACTGTCGTGTATCTAAAAAGAACAACAACAAAAAAGAAAAGCAATAGAGTATGATGTGGGACAAATAATAGGAGTTGAATTTTGTATTTTATTGATAACATTAGGCCTGAAAAAATAGACAGGACCACACGATATTAAGCGGGAAATAAAGGCCAGGCTGTGAACTCTTTGAAGGTTATTTCTAGTTCAACCAGAAATTCTGGTCAGCCCCCATTAGGAGAAAATGAAACCAATAGAAGAAATACCCCCCTCTAGTGGCGAGGAGCCAGGTTCTACACTTGGTTGCTACTTTGGGTGACAGGAATGGGTGATTTTTAGTTTCTTAAGAGGAATCCTGAGGACCTAGAGGTAGAGTACCTAAGGAAGATCTTTAGCTCAGGCTTTCCTTATCAAGAGAGTTGGCACATTTCTCAGGTTCTATTATATGGAATCGATTATCTGAAAATATATAGAGGCTACAGTTATTTGAAGAAGTTTACAGTCTCTTATGAAAGCTACATAGAGATCATAAGAATTAGTTCATTGTTGCTAAACTTCTTACTGGAGTGAAAGAATGTTGTAGGTACCTTTGTAAACCCATTGGCAGGGGGATAAGTACTATATTAAAGTCATGGGTAATGCCATAGAGTAGTATTCACTTAGGTTCATGCAGAATAGTGGCTATAGTTTTGATTTGAAGTTTTTAGTGATGATTCTGAGAACCAGATGTTTAATTTATGTCTTGGAAGTAATATAATTGCTTCCTATGAAAAGGCAATGAAATTTAGTATGTTAAAAATAACATTACCCATGATTCAGTGGCTCAGGAGGAACACCTAATGCATTTTTGAAAGATCACATTTTATAAGAGTATGTTGTTAAAAGTAATAGTTATGGTTATTATATTTGTAAGTCTCACCCATAGTTCTTTGAAGTTTTTGTTGTTTCAACTTCTGTTTGGACATACTTTATTGAAGTTTACTTAATGATTTCTGAAGAGGCAAAATTTCAGAGAATAACATTTTAGTGATACTCTGTTATATATAAGGAAGATTTCAATGCCATATATCTCTAATAACAATGCTTAAGATACTAGAAAAATAAATTCTGGTACATGATTGCATTTTTAGTATGCCATTTCTTTATAGTCAAACATCTTTGCCCTGAAGAAATTGAAGCTTGCAATAGGCGAGCCTTCCTATAATTTTTAATGTTTGGTGACATTTTTTATGATATAGTAATGGAAAAATTCTCTAGAAACTATAAATGTACATTTTTGTATACATGAACCAACTGAGATTATGGAGTTCTGAATTAATTTTTATGAAACTGATATCCTTAGTTTATGGTTAAACTTCATAAATATACTTTATTTTTGGAAAGAAGAACTAGGTCTGGGAGTAGATCAAGATCCACCTGTTGGGGAAAACCAGAAATAGGAGGAAGAGGTTATTAACGACTCATTCTTAGCTGAGAAAAATTCAGTATGAAATAAGTAAGTCCAGTTAGAGAAAGAATTATGATTATGTTAAGTGAGTTCACAGATATTGTTGAAAGCAAATTGGCTAAAACTGATTTGTTAATATATATGGGAGTAATAAACCAATTAAATGATCTCTTTGCTAAATTAGTACGACAGTAGTAGAGGATATCTGGAGGGAAGTGAAAAAGCTGATAAAGTTAGTGGTAATTAGACCTTCATTAAATCCCAGCTCTAAAGAATTACTATATACATTAGTGACAGCTTAATTCTATAAATAAAAGTTGATATGAAAAATCAATATGATGTTGGCATTGCTGAAATTAGGTAAGAATTGATTAATGTAAAGAATTGCAGGAAATGGGCTTGAATAAAGAATACAGACTATCATTTGAAATTTCAGATAAAGTATAATAGTTCATATTTGCACAGGATTTTATGATATTCTGAGTGTTTTCATATACATGATCTCATTTAATTCTTCTACGAACTCTGGGGGACAATAGTACACATATGGAGGCTCTGAAAGGCAAGTAGGGACTAAATAACAGGAGAGAAACTCGGGTCCAGGGCTCCCTACCACAATGCCTTTGTTCGCTGCTAGTTTCTTGTGGTTGCTCTAACAATTTACTCCAAACAGAACAGCTTAAAGTTTCAGAAATTTATTCCCTCACAGTTCTGGAGGCCAGAAGTCCAAAGTTAAGGTGTTGGCTGGGCCACCATTCCTCTGGAGAGGCAAAATATCTCTAGAGAAAAGTATCTTGCTCTTTTCAGCTTTTGGTCACCATTGTCATTCATTGACTCATGGCCTCCTCACTCCATTCTCTGCATCTGTATAGCCTTATTTTCTGTCCTGTCTGCTCTGCTGTCTGTCTCAAAGCTCTCTGCCTTTCTCTGAGAAAGGCTGACTTTAAGGGAATCTGTTTGACACTGGATTTAGGGTTCACCTAGGTCATCCAGAATGCTTTCATCTGAAGGTCTTAAGTTAATTATATCTGTAAGAAACATTTTTCTAAAGTAATATTCACAGGTTCTGGGGATTAGGATATGGACTCTATCTTTTCAGGGGACACCATTCTACCCATTACATTCATTATATGATTTTAATTTTGTGTCTTTCTTTTGAATTGAGAAAATAAACTGTCTGAAGATGGGAATTTTTAGCTAGAAGGTAGAGAAGAAAATTTAAAATATTTCTAGTTGTTTCCAAGTGATTAGTAAGGGCTTGTTAAATTTTCAGAGGTCAGATATCTTTGACACAAACTGAGAAAGGGTAAATGGTTGTAAAGTGAAAAGTATGGTATTTTCTCTAAAAGGTAGCCATTGACAGTGCCTTGGTAAAAAGAATTAAAGTAATCCATTCAAAAGTTCTACCAAATTTTTGTACTAGCTTTTACATTTGTAACACTAGAAGTGACTAAATTATTATCTGATTTTGTATGATTGGTAATATTATAAGTTGACTTCATTTCTTGTGTTATTGCGCTAAAAGATATGTGTGTGAGAGAGAAAGAGATGCATTGTGTAAATGGTTTTAGTCAGTATAATCAGTTTCCTACCTAATATAAGCATGCTAATTTGGGTCATATAAGTCAAGATGATCCTAGTATGCAAATTATTTGAGGGCAAACTTATTTGGAAAATAAGTGAATGAGTATCATACTATCCAGATCAAAAATAAAGGAAATGGAATTTCTGAATGAAAAAGAAAGAGATCTAGAGGGCAGGTCTAGGAGATCTAATTGAAAATAAGACATTCTGGAGGGAAAGCAAAGACACACACTCTAACTGGATAAAAGACTTGGCATGTCATTTATCCAGTTAGAGTGTAGTACCTGACACATGGTGAATGTGCTCAGAGATTTGCTGTATGAATGAAATAACTTTCTATGACACTCAAATCAGGCACCCACAAATCCCACATCATTTTACTTTGGAGCGTCTTGATGGTAATATGGTTTATTCATTAAAGGAGTATTCCCCCTTTAAGAAACTCCATAGAGTCTGGGCGCAGTGGTGCATGCCTGTAATCCCAGCAGCTCAGGAGGCTGAGGCAGGAGGATTGCGAGTTCAAAGCCAGCCTCAGCAATGGCGAGGTGCTAAACAACTCAGTGAGACTCTGTCTTTAAATAAAATACAAAGTAGGGCTGGGGATATGGCTCAGTGGTTGAGTGGCCCTGGCTTCAAACCCTGGTACAAAAAAAAAAAAAAAGAAAGAAAGAAAGAAAAGAAAAGAAACTCCACTGAGTCTGTTTATCATGATAGAGCCGAAAACTTTTTCATCTTCAGTAATCTTGAGCTTCAGACCAAAAAATGGTGGTCTGTGTCAGTGAGATTTATTCTTCCCATCTTCTCACTAGCCAGGGGTTCAGCTGCCATTAGAGGTGTTGGGCTGGGGCTTGTGATACAGTTCTTCAGACCTTTAGTGTTGCCCACCGTGCTCTAGGGAGGGTCCACACTTATACTCTGCTAAGTCTGCAAAGTTTTGACTGTTACAGCTTTTGGTCTTCACAGATGGAAGTACAGGGACTTGAACTATGTGCCAGGCTCTTCGATGTATTATTTCGGTTGCTTCCAGCCAACCTTAGAAGCTGAGTACTATCATCATCCCTGTTTTACAGAAGCACAAGAAATTAAGTAACTTGATGGAGTTCATACCAAAATTTGAACCCAGAAAGTCTTACATCAGAGCCTCTGTTCTTCATCATATCCAATGATGACTTCCTGTTCTTTTTTTTTTTTTTTTTTTTAGTAATCTGTTCTTTCTTTGTGAAAGCTTATATTTTTCCTTCTTCTTACAGCTCAGAAATTCCCCCAGGATATATCCAAGTGAATGCCTTTTTTCTTACCTTTCTTGGTGCTTAGGGAGTGTTTTTAATGCAGCAGCTCTGTTCTCCTCAGGGAAGTTTTCTTGTGCTGTGTTGTACCCTTGACCATCCAGCATGTCTTTGCTTTCCCTCCAGAATGTCTTATTTTCAATTAGATCTCCTAGACCTGCCCTCTAGATCTCTTTCTTTTTCATTCAGAAATTCCATTTCTTTTATTTTTGATCCGGATAGTATGATACTCATTCACTTATTTTCCAAATAAGAAATTTGTTCCTTGGAGGGGTTGTTATACTTTTTATTTCCTCAGTTGGAATTTAAGATTTATGAATCATGATTAAAGAACTCCCAACTCTATTATTTTGTTGTGGTTATTCTTTAGCATTCAACAACATATAAGGTACAATATGTAAGTAAACAGTTTATTTTAGAAATGTGAGGTTATTTCAACATTAGGAAATACTAATGTAATATATCACTTTAATAGATCAAAGAAAAAAATCTTTGGGTCATTTCTATAGATATTGCAAGCATATTTGATAAATCAATACCCATTCTTGATAAACATAAAACAACTCTTAGTAAATATAGGAAAAGAATGATATTTTCTTAACAGCCACTGACAGAGTTAACATTGAAAGTTGACATTGGAGTCCTTGAGCAATATTTCCTAAGTGTGTTCTCAGAAACATGGATCTGGTATTTTATATACAAAAAAAAAAAGGTATCCTGGTGTATTAGGTAGGGTAAAGCAAGATGTTGTAACAAGTACCCACATTCCAGTGACTTAACACAATAGGGGTTTATTTTTGCCTCCTGTAATAGTCCATGTTGGTAGACATTTCATTTATTTATTTATTTTGGTATGGTGGTCCAGGCATTCAGTTTCCTTCCATCATAAGTCTGCATCACTCCCTAGGGCCTTGGACTCTTCTGTTTCCAGCTGGTGGAACTGCACAATAGAGTGGAGAATGCATATTTCTTCTCAATTACCTTGACCTGGTTGTGACACACATCATTTATGTTCACATTTCTACACTCCATTGGCCTGAACTAGGCACATGACCTCACCTGTGTTTAAGGTGTGTGTATGTTTGGGAAGGTAAATTAGAAACAGTGTCTGTGTGGGCAGCTACAGGTAAGGAACTAGATAAACATTCCCATTTGTAGTTGGCAGGAGTGGAAATTAGGATTGCCTGAATGGAGGGCACTGTGGTATTATCTGTCAAATTTTAAAATATACATGTTGTTTGGCCTCAAAATTTCTCTTCTAGCAATTTTTCCTACAGAATTATTCACAGATATGTACATATATATGTTTTAAACTTATATTTAGCAATACTGTGATAATAAAAGGTTAAAACATTCTGAATGTCCATAAAAATGCACTGGATGAATGTAGCATTGTACCCATACAGTGGAACACTCTGTGGCCACAAAGAGGAACAAAGAAGATATCTATCTATCTATCTATACCTACAGAGAGAAAAGCAAGGCACAAAACTGTGTGCACTGCTACCACTGATTTAAAAAGAAAAATAGTTTGGTGTGGTGGTGTATGCCTATAATCCCAATGGCTTGGCAGACCGAGGCAGTAGGATTGCAAGTTCAAAGCCAGCCTCAGCAATTCAGCAATTTAGTGAGGCTGTAATCAATTAGTGATACCTTGTCTTAAAATAAAAAAAAATAAAAAAAGGACTGAGGATGTGGCTCAGTGGCTGAGCACCCCTGGGTTCAAGCCCTGGTACCAAAGAAAAAAAGAAATACACGGAAACACATACACGCATATGTGTGTGTGTGTATATATGTATATATGTATATAGTGTGTATATATACTTATGTGTGTGTGTGTGTGTGTATATATACACACACACACACACACACATACATAGATATACATAGATTTACTTGTGGAAGAATAAAAAAAACTGGGAGGACCACAAAAGGCTGGTTACTGGCTGGTGGCTGCTCCTGGTTAAAACTATAAGTTAATGGGGATGGGGTGAGAGACATGCTTTTTACTGTATGTGCTTTTATATCTTTTGATGTGCACTTATTTAAATAAATATAAACATTCATTGTAGAAGTAGTAAATAAC
This sequence comes from Marmota monax, assembly GCF_021218885.2. Lineage (NCBI taxonomy): Eukaryota > Metazoa > Chordata > Mammalia > Rodentia > Sciuridae > Marmota > Marmota monax. Next base: position 2,501,811 of record NW_026695243.1, read on the forward strand.
TTGGGAAGATGGTTGTAATATATTGTTGCCTGAGGAAGAGCAGTTTATTGACAAGTATGAATACTGTGGTCTCAAATAAATATCACATACAAAAACATAATGGTTTATTTGTGGTTTTTGCTTATCAGTATTTTTGGTCTTTTTATAATGAACAGATACTACTTTTTAAAAGTTTTTTTAAAGGTTAAAAAATTATAAAGAAACTCAGCACATGGTCTAAAAATGACCTTGGTTGCCTCCAGAGAACTCTGTCTCTGGCATCCTGAATTGGTCAGCATGGGACTGTTTTAGAGGTATGTGTAGTAAAAATGACTCTAAGTTAAAAAATAAATGCAAGAACAATCAAACAGTTGATAACATGGTCCCACCCTGGATGAATACATGCCAATTTATTTAGAGGGTTTTGTTCTATTCTTCTCTGCAAATATTTTCCTTTTTCTACAACACCTCCCTGTACCCATAGGCATATCTTTGGTGTAAGTTTTTAGGTGTCAGTTATGGATAGATGAGGAGAATACAAATGAAAGAACTGGGAGCTGAAAACATCTGCAGAAGTAAGATTTTTAATTGAAGTAAGAAATTTAATTGAAAAATTAAAAAAACCTTAAAGGATTTTATGTAGGGGAATAACATAAGAAAGAAAAGAAAGCCTTGAATTCTGTTGGCTTTGTGAGGGCAGAAATCAAGTCAGCCCTCACTGTGTCATCTTTGCAACTAACATAGAACTTAATAATAATCAAGCCTCAGTGAAGTTGAATTGAATTTGTTGGATACTGCCCTAATTTTTTAAATAACTGATTTATCTGGAATAATCACTAGTAGTGCTGAACACTTTGCACTCAAGTCTATAAGCAATATCTTATAGATACCTATCCTTACAACTCTACAAGGTAGGTATTATGGCTTAAAGGTTTTGAGGAAAATGTACCATGGTAACTAAGTCTGTATAGGTTTGAATTCAGCTTCCTCACTATTTTTGATTTGAAAGATTTGTGCCTCCGTTCCCTCATCCATAAAATGATGAGGATGTTGTGAGGAATAGTGATGCATGTAAATGTATGTAAAGTCCTTGGCCCTATACTTGCACCTTCAGTAAATGTTAGTCTTAGCTTTTATTAAGAAACATGCTCCAGACTGTGGGTATACTCAGTGGTAGAAGGCTTGCCCAGCATGGGTAGGGCCTGGGTTCCATCCCCAGTGACATGCAAAAACAAAACCAAAAAAAAAAAAAAAAAACCCTCCAAAGTCAAATGAGCAACTATTGGAGAAGCCCAGGGTGAACAAGGTAATCTCAGAATCCATCCCGTGTAATTACTGTACTATGCTGTAACTGCTTCTGTGGTGAGGTGATTACAGATTAACAGGTTCTGAAGCAATGAAGTAATAGGGGAAAGACCTTTTAGGGAGTGAAGTTCTTAAGAGCTCATTAAATTACCCCCACTTAACTTTTCCTACCCTGACTGCGCATATTGTTACTTGGGAAATACATCTCTTTATTTAAAGTTAATGTCATTTGTTTCAGGTTCCTAATGCACATGACTAAAGAACCTGAGACTACCTTCTGAGGGTCTCCCTTTAGGAGCTGGTCTGCTACTGCTGACATCTGGCATACTGTGTCAACGCTTGTTGATCTGTTCCCCTTCCATACTCCACAGATTTTTCCAACTTTAGGACCCGAGTGGGAGTCTTATGTTGGAGGATGTTGTGCAAACCACATGCGTAAAGAAAATAATTTACATTTTTCCTTTCTTAGCTTCTGGAACATCAGTGATTCTATCCTCCCACTTCTATTGGGCAGAAATTGAGGTATTCTCCTTATGCTCCCTTATCTTCTCCAAAACCCACCACACACACGTGCACACAAACACACAGCCCACACTCCCACCATACATGTCATCAGGGGTCCAGCATAACTATTACCTTTTTTTTTGACTTAAGGGCTCAAGAACATGCAATGTCTTTGGTCATAAAGGAACTCTCCAGTAACTCATTTTCCCCCCTTCATTCCCATACTTGCTGTTCATGCCTGCCTTTTAGCTTTCTTTTCTCTGTTTCTTTGTCATTTTCTTCCTTTATCCCTTGTACAATAGCTGGTATGTAGTAGGCATTCAATACATAGATTTGGAAGGATTAAAAAAGGTAAAATGCATATCCAATACCTCAATATATTCAATTTTTTAAAAGTGCAAATTACTGCCTTGTTTTATATTTTAAAAATGAGAACAGAATGTTCTTTTTTAAAAAAATATTTATTTTTTAGTTGAAGATGGAGACAATACTTTATTTTATTTATTTATTTTTATGTGGTGCTGAGGATCAAACCCAGGGCCTCACATGTGCTAGGCGAGCGCTCTACCGCTGAGCCACAGCCTCAGCCCCTAGAATGTTCTTAGTACATGGACCCCACCTCTTCCCTAATACCACATTAGAGCTCCCTGAACTTTTACAGTTAATTGCCTCCAGTATATATCTGAGTGGTAAAGGAGCTGGGTGGATGCCTTACAGATACTGAAGGAGATCTCCAGGCTGGAGGCAGGTCTAGCTCATGGTGTCTGTTATTACTTCAAATTCGTTTGCAATTTTCATGATTTTAAGTGGAAAAATATGCACAGATTTAAGGCCGAAAAGGAAATTAATCAGAGGAGATATACTACTTACTGTTGGAAAGGGCTTGGGAGAAAATAATCTGAGGGAAGTAGAAGATACTTAGGAAACCCAAGTTCATTGCTTCAACTCTCTTTCTAGGTTTAGAAACTTCGTTGGAAATCACTGTCTTCTATAGACTTCCCAACAGCAGGGTATCAGACCCAATTCTCTTACTTTCCCATTTATAAACCCTTTGCTTGCATCATCAGTTACACTTGGAACTATAGTAATCTTGTCCCTTTGCTGTCCTGTCCCATCCCGCCCACACATCTTTCCTTCTATGAACTCAATACATTTTAGAATTTTTAACTAATTCAGATTTGTTGACACTACTTGTTGATCAGGATGCTAATGCCTTCCAAATTTAGCTATTGACATCTACAGCCCATAGTCTAGAATAAATAACCTTCATAGTTCTGGTGTCTAAAGAGCCCAAGTTTATGTAGACAGTGATGCTGAGAGACACCCCCTCCTGATGGTTCCCTAGAAAGCATTTAGAAATGTGAAAAAGAAGCTTAAACATTAGGACCTTATTTTTGCCTGAAAGTCCAGGCTCACTTTTAGTCTGGGTCATGATGATGCACCATCAGACCTTCCAGACATGCTCAGTGCAATGGGCCTACTCCTTTAGGACTTCAGCTTTGGATCTCACTGAATGTGCTGTAATATACAGAAACAATGTGTGTGCAGAGATGAAGAACACCTCCCAAAGCCCCAACATCCTGTGTGAGTGTGTATGTCTACAACCTGGAGTTAGTCTCCAATACTTCAAGTAAAAGTAATAATATCCAAGGTTGAATTTGGTATGTTCCATGCACAGATCTTGCCCACTGCCTGCTCTGTCTCCAAACCTCCTGAAGAACTTTGATAAACATGACTAAATTAAACCCAAAGTAAAATAGCAGAAACTAACCAAATAGAAAAAAGATAGTTAATAGAGAAATTTTAATAAAGCTTACAGTTTTTTTCTTTGAAAAGTATGATAGACTTGATAAATCCCTAAACAAGACTGACAAGGAAAGAGAAAAAAATTGCCAACCATAAAAGTGAAGGAGGAATATTCCTATAGATCATACTGACATTAAAAGAATATGGATTTTTTTTACCAATAAACTCAAGAAATTGGATTTTTAAAAATTCCTTTAAAACACCACTTACTAAAGATGGAATAGAAAATCTAAATAGCTCTATATCTATTTAAAATTCGAGTTTGTATTTAAATCTTCCCATGAAAAATACTCCAGGTCTGTATAGCTTCTCTGGCAAATACTATTAAATATTTAAAGAAGAAATAGAATGAATTTGGGAAAACTGAAAAGAGGAGCCTGTTTTATGAGGCAAACATCAAAATATGAGAAAACTATTTCAAGCAAAGAAAATTTCTCATTAATGTTCCTTATGATCATAGACACAAAAATCCTTAATACAGTATTAGCAGGTTGAATTCAGAGATCAATAAAAAGATTATTAAATTATGACCAAAAGGGATTTATTCCAGAAATATGAATTGTTTAATAAAAAAGTCAGTCAAAATGTATTTCACATATTAACAGAAAAATGGAGAAAAACAATCCTCTCAAATTCAGGAAAGTGTTGCACAAAATTCAACAGTTCCTGACTCAGCAAATTAGGCATGGCAAGAATTTTTTTTTTAATCTGATAAAAAAATATCTGCAAAACATCTCTAGTGGCATCCTATTAACAATGAAAAGTTGAAAGCATTTCCCTGTCCTCTCACCACAACTATTAGATATTGTAGGAGGTCCTAGCTATTGCAACGAGGCAAGAAAAATAAGTAAAAGTGATAAAGTTTGGAGAGGATGAAGTAAAACTCTTTCAAAGACAGGACTCTACATAGAAAATCTTGAATTTAAGAAACAACTAGAAGCTGGGTGCGGTGGTACATGCCTGTAATACCAGTGACTTGGAAGGCTGAGGCAGAAAGATCGCAAGTTCAAATTGAGCCTCAGCAATTTAGTGAGGCCCTAAAGAATTTAGTGACACCCTGTCTCAAAATAAAAAATAAAGAGCTAGGGATGTAGTTCAGTGGTTAAGTGCCACTGGGTTCAATCCCTTGTACTGGCTCCTCTCACCCCTTTAAAAAAACAACTAACTAGAATTAATAAGTGAATTTCAAAAGGCCATATGATACAAGGTCAATGTATAAAAATCAATTGTATGTTTATAGATTAGCAGCAAGCAATTGGAAAAGGCAATGAAGAACATAATTCCATATAAGACAATACCAAAAAATAAAGTACGTTGAGATGGATCACTGACCCAAACATGAAATGAAACTGGAAGAAAACACGAGACTATCTTCACAAGTTTGGGTTAGAGAGAGATTTCTTAGAAAAGGCATAAATAGTACTAAACTGAAATGAAGAAGTTGATGAATTGGAATTAATTTTTTTTTTTGCTCATCAAAAGTTACCTCAAAAATAAAAGAGTAGGAGAAAATATTTGCAATAAGCACATCTGGCAAAGGCCTTGTGTCCTGAATGAATAAACATCCTATAAATCAGTAATAGAGAAATCATTGCAAAATAGTCAAAAGATCCGATCAGGCTGCTCACAAAGAAGGGGTCCAAAAGCCAATAAACACATGAAATTGCTCAATATCATCTTTGGAAAATGCAAATTAAAAGTACAATGAGATACCATTTCACATCCAGTAGGAGGACTAAAATTAAAAAGAGAGCCAAGAAGTTGGGAGGATGTGGAGGACTGCTTGTGAGAGTATAAATTGTATACCATTTTGAAGAAAAATTTGGTAATTTCTTATAAAATTGATCATATGCTTGTGTTGTGACCCAGAATTACCTAGAAATATTTCTAGGTGTTTGTCCAAGAGAAATTAAAACATACGGCCATATAAAAAGACATGTATAAGAATGTTTACTGCAACCTTATTTATACTAGCTCTAAACTGGAAAGAAATGTACATCAACAGGAGGATCATTGTGGTGTAATTCATACAAGAGGACCATACACACACACCTAAAAGTGAACTACTGATGTATGCAGCACAAAAGCAAATCCAAATACATCATGTTAAGTGAAAGAAGACAGACATGAAATAATATATACTAAGTGATTATATTTATATGAAGTTCTAGAACAGGTATGTGGATGAACAGTGGTTGTACAAAGGAGGATCTGGTAACTTTGGCCATACATTTTCTCTTTGCTCCAAAAAAAGTTATTTAAGAGAGTGTTTTTTAAAATATACAAGTGTTTAGATATTTTTGGCTTTCATTTGTTAATCTTTAATTTTCAATTTCAAATTTTTATGAATTGTGATCCAAGACTCTGGCTTATGTATTGTCTGCTTTTGGAAATTTTCAATCTGGATCACTATATAATCTCTATATAATCACATTTTGTAAATGTTTAGCATGGACATTTGGAAAAAATGTACATAGTCTGAATAGGTTATAAGATTTTATATATTATGTTGATTTTTCACACTCACATTTTTAATGTATTTTTCACATTTTATGTATCTTTATGTATTATACACTTATTCTAATTATTGACAGAGTTGAGTTAGAAACTTCTTGCAAAAGTTGAAATTGTCATGTCAACTTCTCCCTGTACTTATAATAGTTTGGCTCATGTATTTCAAAGATGTGTCTTTTAGATACAAAAGGCTCAGAGCACATCTGTAGCCTTAAGCATGTGTTAGTATCAAATGTGACAAAAGAGAAGAATGAATGAAGAAATCAGAACAATCAATACCACTAAGGAGGTAGAAGATAGAAACTAACAAAGCTAAGTGCGGAAATTACAGAATTGGTAAATATAAAGAGAGTGGATGATAAATCCATTTAGTATGCTGAGAAAAAAACAAGAGTTCTTACAAGTCAAAGAGTGAAGGAAAACATCTCCAACGGTAGGACATGAAACCACAGACCCCTGAGAGGAAGGACGCCGCAGACAAGCAGGACACTCATCTGTAACTAAGGGATGGGAAATTCACGACCGAATGGTCATTATTTTTAAGGAAAAAATGTCAATTTTCTAAAACCAATTAAAGAAGTCCTGTGCACACCAGGGGCCATCTGAGAAAGAACTCAGACTGTGGAAGATCTATTCTACACAGGAAGCTTCAGCCTATGACTCATGGAAAACTCCTGGAAATATTGGAGGAACAGGGATCTCCTTTTTTTAAAGTAAAGGATTTGCATATTAGAAATATACAGAAATCTTCTCAATCCATCTTTTTGAAGTAAGTATGATTCTGATACTAACCTTGACTAAACTAGTATGCCCACACAAATAAACATGTACAACTGTCCAATTTCACCTATGAAAATAGATGTAAATACTCAATAGGAATAAATGCAGCACTATACATAACCATGTAATAATGTAGGACTGATTTCAGGGATTTGTGGGTAGTTTAACACAAAATTTATTAATGTGATTCATCACCTTAAGTGGACTAGAAAAGGACAAGTAAAATCCTAGAAAAGCAAAACTTAATGAAATTTACTATTATTAATTTTAAACTCCTAGTAAGGGAGGACTAGAGGTAGATTTTCTTAACACACTAAAAGCCTATTCATGAAAAACGTAGAGAAAACATCTCAATGATGAAAATTTAGGAGCATTCCGTTAAAGGTGCCCATTGTCACTGAAAATACTTAGCATTATCATTGAGTTCTCAGCCATTGTTTTGAACAAAGAATAAGTATAAATATTGCAAAGGGAGAGATAAAATTGTCACCTAGAAAAAATTAGAGAATATTAGGAATCAAATGAAAAACTTTTTAGAGCTAATATGAATGTTTGCTATGCTGTGTGATTGATGTGTGTGTACACACACATACATACATGTATGAACGTATACACATGTATATATGTGTATGTATATGTGTTTGTGCATCTGTAATGGCCTTCTTAGAAATCAACACAAACCACCTAGAAAATCTAATAGGAAAAAAATCCCTTTCACAATCACAATAGAAAGCACAGATTTTAAAGTTAATTAATTAAATTAATTGATGGTATTTAATTTAGCAAGAATTGTTTAAACTATGTGAAAAAAGCATCAAAACTTTGTGAGGGACAAGAGAAGACTTGAGTAAGTGGAGGAACACAGCATTTTTTTGGATGAAAATACTCAAAATTATAAAAGTATAATTTCCCTCCAATTTACTCAATAAATTAAATAATTGTAACAAAAATCAAAATGTCAGATTTTGGAAATTTGGAAATCTAAGGTCTAGATGGAGCCACAGATATTTAAAAATATCTAAAAAATTATTTTAAATGTCCTGAAGAGAGACCTGCCCTGTAAGTTATCAAAACATTATGAGGCCATGAAAACTTGTTCACCTTAAAACTGGTTCAGAAGGAGGCAGGTGGATCACAAGAATAGAATCAAAGCCTAGAAATAGTTACAAAGCATATATAGCATAGCAACATATTAATGAAATTATAAAAACATTATAAATCAACAGGAATTATAATGCTGTATTGAGTGGGGCACTAGTTAACCTATCTTTAAAAAAAAAGTATTTTGTAGCCAACAGATAAATGAAAAAAATACACCTTATCACTAATCAGGGCAATGAAAATGAAAACCGAAGTGCAATATCCTTTGATACAGTGGAGTGTATTTTGACATATTATACATATATGAAGTGTAACTTCCCATGCTTGTGGTTGAACATGATGTGGAATTACACTGGTGGTGTATTCCTATGAACATAGGAAAGTTATGTCCAATTCATTCTACCATATTTCCCCCTCCCTTCTCTTCATTCCCCTTTGTCTAATCCAAGGAACTTCTATTCTTTTGTAATTCTTAGAACAGCGATTATAAAAATAAAAGATAAGTGTTGGTGAGGGCATATAGAAAAGGGAACACTGTGCACCATTGGTAAGAACGTAAATTAATGTGGCCATTATGGAAATCAATATGGAGATTTCCCCAAATACTAACAATAGAATTACCATTGATCGAGCATTCCCACTTCTGGGTACACATCCAAAGGAATTGAGATCAGTACACTGAAGAGGTATCTGCACTCCCATTTTTGCAGCATCATTCACAATGGTTAAGATATGAAAGCAACCCAGGTGTCCATCATGAGATGAATGAATAACAAAAATGTGGTGTATGTACACAATGGAGTACTATTCTGCCTTCAAAAAGAAATCTGTCATTGTGACAACATAGATGAACCTGGAGGACATTATGTTAAGTAAAATAAAACAAGCAAAGAAAGACAAATACCGTATAAGCTTACTTGTATGTGAACTCTTAAAAAGTTTAAGTCATAGAAGAGTGGAATGATGGCTACCAGGGACTGGGGGAGAGGGGTAAGTAGAGAGAGGGGAATGTGGATCAAAGTGTACAAAGTTTCAGTTAGACAGGAGGAATAAGCTTCAGTGATCTGCTGCACAGAATAATGGGTATAATAAATAATAATGCACTATATATTTCAAAGTTTTAAATATTTTCACTACAAGAAAATAAGTATGTGAACTGATGGATTTGTTAACTAGCTTGAGTTGCTCTTTTCACAATATAAACATATATCAAAACATTACATTGTACTCATAAATACGTACAATTATTATTTATTTGTTAAAATAAAATTATAAAATTTCAATCACAGAAATGCTAGCAGAGTCAAGAAGTGATGTAAAATGTACTTCATAAATCAATAAAGAACAACTGATTTTAAATTAAAAAGAAAAAAAAAACAGAGAAGCAATTCAGAGCAATTTTTCCACATTATTGCTTTGTCCCAGATTTCTTTCAAATTCATTTTTGGACTCAGCTTTATTTTCTTCCTCAACTCTCCATTTCCTGGATCTGTTTTCCAGTTGATAATCCTCTTCCTTTTGTGTAGGTCCCCAAAAGTCCTTTTGGCTTAATGTAGGTCCCCAAAAGTCCTTTTGGCTTGATGCCCCTGTCTACCTGAAAGAGTACTTCTGACTGGATTGGACAACACAATCTTTTCTGAGGGATATTTGGGATGATCTAATGATGAACGGGGTCAATTCTCATCAGACAACTGCAGAATTTCCTTTGTGGGTGGAAAGAAGAGTCTGAATACTCAGGCGTGGCTCTTTTCATCACTGTTAGAGAAATTGTGGGTCACTCACGAAACAGAACACAGCGGTTAAAAGTGAAACAGACAGTGAATTTTTCTGACCATGCGGGTGTGATTAGGTCGGCTCAGAGGCTGCCCCAGGGGCACAAAGAACAGGGCAGCAGGTAGGGCAGAGCTTCCTACATATATTTTGATAAGGGCAATGTTTATGTACTGAGGGTTCACATAAAATTTCAGGAAATGTTTCTGCAGCTAAAAAGTTCGAAGATTGCTTCTGATAAAAGCAATTAAATTATAAAAATGTTCATAGGAAAAATGGATTTAACAAGCAGTGTGATTTCCTAAATTTAAGAAACCCATGACTACTAAAAGCACTTAGCAGTTACATTTGAGTGGTAGGAAGTGAACACTTTTATTTACTCTTTTTCTTACCTCTGTTTAAAATATTTTCTTTTGCTTTCTTTTTTTAAATTAATTTTTAAATTTGTTCTTTTAAGATACACATGACAGTAGAGTGTATTTTGACATATTATACATACATGGAGTATAACTTCCCATTCTTGTGGTTGAACATGATATGGAATTACATTGGTCGTGTATCCCTATAAACATAGAAAAGTTATGTCCAATTCATTCTACCATCTTTCCTATTTCCATCCCACTCCCTTCCCTTCATTCCCCTTTGTCTAATCCAATGAACTTCTATTCTTAAAACATTTTATATTGGTGACATATTGGTGCTCTTTTTAAATTTTTGTACCTTTGGAGGTAATAATTAATTCAGATTCAGTGAAACACATGACTTATAAGTGCACCGTTTGATAACTTTTTATGTATGTATAAGATCACGTGAGCACCACCCACGTGGAAATATAGAACATTTCTTTCACCCCAGAAAGTTCCCTCCTGTCTTAGTTCAGTCAGTCTTCCCACTCCCCATACCCCACCAGAGGTAATCACTATTTTGAAATAGTTTAGGTTAGCGTTGGCCTGTTCTGAAATGTCTTATTAATGGAATCATCTAGTATGTACCTTTTGAATTGGGGTTATTTTGCTCAACATAATATTTCTAAGACTCATTCATATTATTAGTACATTTTAGAAATATTCTCTTTTATAACTATGTTATACCTTATCCATTCTTTTTCTTGAACCTTTAGCCTATTTACAATTTTCTGCTATTAAGAATAAAGTGGCTGTGAACAAAACTTTTTTTTTTTTGGGTAAACATATCATTCATTTTTCCAAGGCACATACCTAGGATTCATGTATCTTTAACTTTTCTGTGTTTTGCTAAATTTCTCTTGAATTAATTTATATTTCAATTAGCAATATGTGAGACTCACCCATTCTCTTTCCCCCAATAAAGTAAACAGACTAACTAGGAAGACTTTCTCCAACTTCTCCTAGACCAACAGTAAGCCAGGGAGAATGTGGCAAAATCAACTTTCATGTGGTCCGGCATCTCATCCAAGAGAAACATCTCATCTTCTTGCTTGCAGACAGCAGCAAAAAGCTCTTTGGGGCAGCAATAGTTGGTGTCAGTGTGCATCTGGATTGCCAGCCTGGGAGGAGTGTGGGAGAGATAGGGAGGAGTGTGGAGTGCCTGTCTCAGGAAAGGGCTATAGACATTAGGTAAGAGGTCAGGTTCCTCTTGTTGTTTAGGTTTTCAGGGCTGGACTCCAGTTCCTTCAGGGAGCAGAGGATCTTGGATACAAGGGGTAAGTCCATGTGTCTGCCAAATTCCCAATGCTTAGATGATTTGATGTTTACACCAGCAACCTTCCCTGACACACCAAGGAGGAAGCTCTTACTGGGCTCCTAAACCTGGGCTGACTTGAACCTGTGAGTAGGTCTTATGGACATACAGGGCAGAGCTGACACAGACAGGGATAATCAGTAGCCTACTCCAGGTGCACAATCAAGCCTAATCCTGTAGTTTGCATATCAGTTTTCTAGGCATTCAGTTGTACATGGGGAAAGCTTGATCTATAAATGTGTGAAAGAAGTAGGCGTTGTTTGCCAAGACAAATGGAACAGTTGCACCAAGTAGCTGTTGGTGAGTTCTACTGTGACAGTGAAAAATCAGGCTACCTTCTCAGGTTTAGCCCCACACAAGTTCCTCACATTTAATCCATTCCATGGTCATAGTCTGGATGCTTAGCCTCTTCGGGGGGATTCAGAAATTTGTAGCTGATGACCTATGACAGAGTTTAGCTGATTCTATTCCCAAAATATATCCTCTAGCTTCTTTTCAATTTAATTGCCATCATTTTAATTGAAGCCACCATGATATATATTCTTTGGCATATTCCAACAGTCTCTTTCCTGGTCTCTTCCTATCAACTTGTGCCTCATGCAAATTTATTCTATGTGGTCTTATGGGTCTGATTTTGTTATTTTTGTTTTTGCTTCTCTACCTTCAAGTGCGTGCTCCTGAAATCTCAACAAAAATCATGTTGAAATTTCAGGAGATAGATAATGTGGAAAATAGAAAATGTGCAGTTAGGGAGCTAGAAGACTTGGGTTCTAATCTTAGAACATCTACTCATTAGCTGTATCATTGAGCAATCCTTCCTCCACCCCCAAGTTTTTCAGTTTCCTCATCTGTAAATAGGAGCATTGGACCAAATGAGAAAGTCTTTCAGGGCCATCATTGGTCTAACATTCTGCGATGTTTTTTGAGTCTGATCCAAAGGATTTAACTTGAATTCTTATGTGGTGTGGAGAGAAATGAGACCCTGAGGTGGTATTCAATCAGCTTGTCTATTTTTCTTCCCTGAGACGTTTGGCATCTTTGAAGTTTGAAGATAGTTGCCATACACTGAGGAAAAACCATATGAAAATGTTTAAGGAGCATTTCCCCATTTCGGCAGGTGTACCAAGAGGACTGAGAGCTCCCGGCAGGGTAGAGGAAGTCTGTGTGGGTAGTTTCACATTACTGGTGTGGGTTCTTGTCAAGTTCTCTCTGCTTTACTGTACACTTGACTTGAGGGTTATACGGGTCCTCAAATGCCACCCAATTCAGACCTGCTGTAGAAGATGAGTCTGTAATCTTCAGAGTGCTGCTGCTAACTTTGTAGGGTCCTGATTGAGTGGTGGATGTAAGACATATACATTTGTCCAGTTATATTTTAAAAATGCATTATGGCATAGAGCTATACACATATGTTATGCAAATGTCAGTTTCCTAATTTTGATATTGTACTTTAGTTATGTAAGATGCAACCATTGGGGGAAACCGGGTGAAGGGCATGAGGGACCTTTCTGTTCTATCTTCACAACTTCCTGTGAATCTTTGTTTCAAAGTTAAAAAATGTAAGTCTTTTGAGATGGTTTATAGGACACTGTAAGGCTGATTCTTCAACTTCTGCAAATGTCTGATTTGTGGCTTTTTGTCCTAAAGCAAAAAGAAGATTGACTGACAATGTAATGGATTTTTATAATTTTGACTGTGAAGTCTGTTCCCAAGAAATTTCCTGTTGAAGGCTTAACACATACCTTCAGTGGCCTGAGTGTTTATGTTGTGCATGATTGGCACCAGGGTGACCTTCAGCAATGGCACTGTTTGTGTGCTGGTCTTACTGGATCTTTGGGTTCCACACCATGTCCTGCCATTCTCTTGTCTACTTCTAGGCTCCCCAGCCCTCCCAGGCTCTGGGAATAACTAAAGTAGAATGTCAAGGCAGACAGAGGGCGGTGGAGTGGCCCTGCCAGTGACCCACCCAGAACTCAGAAGAGAGTGGGTGGGACAAGATATGTCCCTGGGGTCATTTGGAGATTCAGTCAATCCAGGATCCTTTCTTCTCTAGAAGAACTTATGGCGTGGGGAGTGTCAAGGGAGGAGGTGAAGGGTCTGTCAAGAAACCAAGAGTGGAAAAAGGATACTTGTAGTAGGCAGAATAATCTACTCCAGAGGTCCATGTCCTCATCCCCAGAACCTAAGAATACATTAATTTACATGGCAAAGGGGAATTAAGGTTGCTAATCAATTTACCTTAAAATAGGGAGATTGTCTGGGTCATTCTGGTGGGTTCAATATAGTCACAAGGGCCCTTAAAAGTAGAAGAGACAGACAGATAAGGTCACGTGATAGAAGAAGGGACCATGAGTCAAAGAATGTGGGTGGTCCCTGGGAGACAGTAAAAGCAAGGAAATGAATTCTTCATAAAGCTTCCAGAAGGGAATACAGCCTTGTTGACAATTCGATCTCAGTCCCTGCAGATCCATGTTAGGTTTCTGATCTACAGAACTGAAAAATAATAGATCTGTGTTGTGGTGACTGAATTTGTAGTAATTTGCTACAGCACCGTGGAATGCTGACACCATGCTGATATAACAGAAAACTAATAAAATACTGCTTTACTAGGTTTTAGCAACTGAAAGAGGCCTGAGACTAAAGACTCAGAGAAGGGAGCCCTGGGGCTGGGGGGAGCCAAATCTGAGCTGGTGGATACTGGTTAGGAAGTTTAAGAAGCCTGAGTTTCAGGGTCCGGGGTCTTAGGGAAAGGGGCAATGTCCTGCCAAGAGAGATTGCATTAAAAATAATGAAATAGGAATTTGACCTAAGCATCAGGGAAGCAGTTTTTGGGATTTGGAGTATCTGGTAATAGAGCAGAGGAGAGGTCTGAGTAGGGAGAGCGTACTTGGAAACAGGGGTCATGTCAGGCTGGGGAAGGGGGGGGGTGAGAGGTGGGGGGGTGGAATTCTGGATTTTGGTCATTTTTCTCTCTGAGTTGTTTGAAATGGGTGAATCTTGAAAATTCCTGGGCCTCAATTTTTCTGTAGGTAAAACGAGGGGCTCAGAGTATTGGAATTAATTGCTTTTTAGATTGAAACAAAAGCTGCATGATTTGGTGAAGGACCAGTGAGTTCTAAAGGAGTCATGTGGCTGTGGTCACAGTATTTCAGCTTACTGTGCCACAAAGCCAAAATCTCAGGCATGGCTCAATCTAATGGACCATGGCTTCTCCCTCAGCAGAGTAACTTCCACTCCACTTTTGAGTATTCATTGTGTTGCTTAAATGTAGAAATAATGACCATGGCAGATGCAAGCTCCCAGCGAAAGAAATATTTTATATTTACCGAGTTGTGTTTATCTGATGCTTTTTGTGGGGCAAACTGCCATCTCTGATTCCTTTGAGTAGGCAGGTAGTAACTCTTTTGTAGTGGGCCAGAAAGAGAAGCAGAGGGCTGTGGATCCCAAAATCTCTCAAATCTAAAGCATTAAATATTCCAGAATCCCGAAATACTGAATTCAGTAAAAATGTCTTTGCATTCTGTTTGATTTTGTACACTTTTCAGTTTCTCACAAACCTTTTACTGACAGAGCATCGTAGCATCTGCCAGTGATAGGGCAACCAGAGGGTTTGGCAGCTTGTGGGTGGGAGTTTCAGGGTTTGGGGACTTGGCTGCAGATAGATTGGGCTGTTGGAGTGGGTGGATGAAACTGTGTATTGATGATGGTCTTTGCTTTTCCTAAATCACAATTGCATCATCTGAGATAGCTGAGTTTATGTTGAGCTTTTACAAAAGCCTCCTGGGAAAAGGGCAAAACTGGTTTGAGTGCGTAAGAATTTATTTATGGCAATCATGGTATCAAACTGAGACTGGAGACTGTGGAGAATCTGGACCGTTTTCTGTTGGAGGAGAAAAAAAAATTCCATTTTACTTTGGTAAGTAAGAAACATACAGTAGAATCACTTTGTAGTTAGAGTGATTTTTGAAAGTCTTATTGTCCTTTTCATAGGGCGACAGATAGGATGTTCTTAAAATATACTGATTCAAATAAGGATAGATTCTGGAAAGAAATATCAGTGAGAAAAAAAAAGAATAAAAATGAGCAGAAAGAAAACGGCCGGCTCCACAGGAGGTGGTTTGAGGTTGTCAAACATGGTTGGCCAGGTTTCTCATGACTCATCTGTACGGCAGAGCAGTATGGCTGGCTCTCCTGGAAACACAGGGTCACAGATTTCTGTAGTTTCAAGATGAGTCACAAGGATGGGGCTTTTGGTCCTAACTCACGTTCACCTGCCATGCATAAATGTGACTGATTTCTTTGATTTTATTCCATTCTTGAACTTGTGGTACCTTGATTTCTAGTGATTATATTAAGTGATGGAAAGGAAATTCTATTAAGTGCTTCCCCTACCTCCCCGCCCCCCCCAAAAAAAACACTCTAGAAAACTAGATACCACCCCAATCATCCTTCTACATTGTTCCCTAAAATGGGTTACTTTGGGGAAGGTTCTGGAAAGAGTTCTTCCCATAATGTGTGTTACAATGTAACTCATCTTTGGTCAATTCAGTTGGGATACATTAAGGACTTAATTTTTACCCTGTAATTTCTTTCCTCTATATAGAATCTTCTTTTCCCTTCTTTAATGGCCTCTTAAGTAGGTACCAAAACATTCTGACAATTTAATGTTTTACTTTTAATTAAAGTGAGATTGACACATGATAAGCTGCACACATTTAAAGGACACATCGTGATGAACTTTGACATAGGTAACACCTGTGAAGTCATCATGGCATTCCAAATAATGAATATTTCCATCAGGCCCCAGAGTTTCCTGGTGCCCTCTTGCAGCACAATCTCTCCCTTCATCCCTTTCCGCAGAAGACTGATATACTTCCTGTCACTAGGGACTGGTTTGTACTTTCTAGAATTTCATAGAAATTTAATCATATGGCAATTATAATTGGTAAATCGACACTGGCACAGCATTGCCTAAAATCCACAGGTTACGTTAAAGTTCAGTCTTGGTATTGTACACTCTATGGGTGTGGACAAGTCTAAAATGAGACTTATCTACCAATAAGTTTTTTCCCCGCCCTAAAAATCCTCTGTGCTCCATCTATCCATTTCTCCCTACTGCTTAGCCCCTAGCAATCACTGAGGACCTAATCATTTTGATGAGTAAAACTCAATCTAGCCTCAAATCTAATTTAAAACTTCAGTTCCTTGAACCCATAGCTCAAGGGACCCAACTAGTGAATTGGAGGGAGATGGAGTGAAAGACCAAGAGGAAGATGGAAAGAGGGAAGGGGAGGAGGAGAAGAGGGAGGGGAAAGGGAAAGGAAGAAAGGCAGTGGGGAGAGGAAAGTGAGAAATGGAGGAGGGTTAGGGAGAGTGGGGGAGGGGAGAAAGTCAGGGAGTCTGTTTCTAAGCTATTTCTCCTGCTCTTCTCTCTGAACATACAGACCATGCAGGATTGGGGTGGACAGAGGAGGCAACAAAAGCCTCGTACTCTTGCCCACCTGCCAGGTGTAGGAAGGTGCCTTGGTCTCACTCTGGTCAGCGTGGGTCTGTTTGTTTCTGGTGGCCTCTGATGATAGAAAGCTCTCATCTCTGTCAACGAGGACTTCCTAAGAGAGGAGCAGCTGTGCCATGGCCCATGCCTCCAGGCCCCTTTCTGGAGTCACTTTATTTGTTCTGGTTGTCTGGGTGTCACCCTTTGTCCCCTACCCTCCTCTGCTATGGTCACTACAGAGATTTTCTTCCCCACTTTCTGGGGTAGAGATATTATGTTTGAGTGCATGGGTAGAGGTAACTTTTCTTCCCAAGGGGACTACCCTATACTTCTTCCTGGCTGTGCTGCTACAAGGCACCTCCAGGAAGCTTCTCATCTTCAGAGATCCGCAGTGAAAAGTGGGCCCACATCTCTGTGTCCAAGGCCTTCCTAGAACGCTCTCACCAGGCTGCATTCTGCCCTGACACTGGGCAGTGAGGTGCCTGGTCTCCCCCTCATAGTCAGTCTCAACTCTACAGGGAATTCTCTGGGAGCAGCACATCCCCCTCCCCCCCCAACAAGCTTGGATTGGTGGATAGAAGAAAGAAAATGTCCTCACTGTGCTGTCCACAAGGATGGGGGCTGTGGTCACTCCCCTCCAACCCCAGGCTTCTTACAGGGACTGGAGAGAGAGTATGGGTGGGGCTGATTGCTGTCAGTGGTAGAGTTGGCTTTGCTTCTAGTAAACCCTGAGGAAAGGTGTCTGTCCCTTTAGATATGGGGGCTTAGTGCCTGTGGATTTCATCTGTAGACTCTGGTGCTCATCCTGGGGCCACAGGGAAAGTCCCACTCAAAATCCTGGCCTACTGATACATGGTTTTACATTTGACTATGTTCTATTGGTGCGTGGCCCTTAGGTGTACTGGGATGGTATAGCTTTTTATTTGTTTTTGTTTTAACCTGTCAATTCCTATTCCTAGAAAGGCCATAGAAAGTAATGGTTTATAAAGAATAATAAATGGCTCTGTTTACTTTAGTACTGAGCTGTTTCCCAGGAAATATTTGATTTCCCTAGCTGGATGCCGTAATTGCAGTAGGACTTTATATTTACATTGTTTATTTTAACAGGAGTTTATTCTGTGCGTCAAACCAAGGCCTTCAGATGTATTCCGTAATCAAAGCCCCTGGCGCTCAGGGAGGCAGTAGGGAACAGATTGGAGTCAAATCGGCTTGGCCTGGAATTGTCAACTATGTGTGACTGGGAGGTCACTGCACTACTTCCTCACAGGCAAAAGACAAACAATAGAACCTGCTCAGCCGGAGGGTTAGGAGGACTCCATGGAATAATGTGTGTACAGCACTGAACAGGATGCGTGGATCCTGGAAGGTACGCAGTAAGTTTGGCTCCTTTCATTTCTGTGTGGTACAGACAATGCCATATGCAACTTGAATAGAAGCATGTCAGACAGGACAAGGGAGGCAAGACTGGGCACTGCACCAGATAGAAGGAGCATCGATCACCAAAGCAGAAAGCAGTCAAGTTCAGAATAGATAGCAGAGATTAGCTTCCATCTAAAAGATTAAGAGGGACAAAATGAGAATTATGGTCAAAGAGTGTACATAACTAGAAATTAGGTATAGCACAGCGTGGTGAAGCATGATAGTTTTGGATTTAAAAGTTAAGGTCCAGAACCATTTTGGAGGGTGGATAACCTGGGACTGCAAATTGGAGCAAACCAGGACCTCTGGCATCAGTGGTACTTGAAGTACCAGAGATGATAATTAAGTCCCTTCTTTTGCTGGAGGGAATATATTTTTTCCCCTTATAATTAGCAGGTCTCATTTCCTCCGTTTCTGTTCCACTCACTCTGGTAGGGATGAAGCAAGATTAAATATCCCTTTAAAAAACATTGCTTGACTGTTGTGAATTGTGCTGCTAAAAACATTGATGTGGCTGTGTCACTGTAGTGTGCTGACTGAAAATGTCATGCCAAGTGAAATAAACCAGTCCCTAAAAGTCAAAGGTTGAATGTTTTCTCTGATATGTGGAAATTAATCCAGAGTAAGGGGGGGGGTGGTGGGAGAAAGAAAGAGAGAAAAAGTAAAAAAATAAATAAATAAGGAGAGGGAATTTAATCAAAATAGAGGAAAGATGAGTAGAGTAGACAAAGGGGATTGAGGGGCAGAAAGGAGGGATGGGAAATGGAAAGAGCAATGGAATGAACTTTCGTGTGTGCATACATGAATATAGCACAGTGCATCCCAACATCAAGTATATCCACAAGACACCAATAGAAAAAACAACTATAAATAATTGCAGAAGATGAGTAGAGGGAGGGGACGGCTGGGGGGAGAGGGAAGTGCTGGAGACCAAATTAGAGCAAATTATATTCCATGTTTTTGTGATTATGTCAAATTGTATCCTAATGTTATATATAACTAAAAAGAATAAAAAAGTAATCAAAATGTTGCTAACTGATAGGCAAAAATAATCTTATTCACATTTTAATTTTTTGATCATTGAGATTTAACATTTTCTATTTATTTGCGCTTTTACTTTTTTGAAGTATCTGCTCATGCCATTTATAATTTGTTTATTAGAATCTTAAGATTTCTCTTATTAACCTGTGCATGCTCTGGATATATTGACTCTTTGTCAGTTATATTTCCTGTGTTTTTTTCCATTTGTATTTGCCTTTTCAGTTTTATTTTTCACTTTTAGGGCATATGGAATCTTAATAGCTTTACATAGTTAGCTATATAAATTTTTTACTTTAAAATCTCTTCTTGACTTTCAAGATGACTTCCATGACTTTTTCTCTGTGTACATTTATAAATATGTGTGTGTATACACACACACACACACATGTGTGTGTGTATATATAGGCATCTTAAAGTTTGATTTTTACATGTTATTCATCTGAAAGTTATTTGATGCAGATACAAATTTATCACAGCATGTTTATCATGCATTACTTCTCTTCTGCACTAATTTGTGATCTATCTTTATTACATATTAAAGTCATATAAAATAAGCTCTGTTTATGTATAATCTCTGTAATTGATTTCAAGAATATTAAAGGGATCTTTTTTGCATTAGTGTTTTTGAGTATGGAAATATGAATAGTAAGCTTCTGGGTTGTATATTTACCTATAGCATCTCTCTGGGTTATCATGATTATCCCATGTTAGTATAAACTCAATGTTTTCAAAATATGATTATCAAGTGGTAAGATAGCCCATTCAAAATTATCTACAAATGTTAGTCTTTCCACATGTGGTCAAAGCTCAGCCACAGGAGTTGTGAAGAAATGGTATGTATCAATGTTCAGTTTCATTAGCAGGGAGAGGTGAATTAAAAGAAACTCCACTTCTATACTATTTGTAGAACCATTAACTATTATTATGCCATTTTTATTCTTATGAATAATGCCTTTGTGCACTACTCTTCCAACAGGCTGGTGGCTGTTAATTTAGCAAATTCAATTTTCTGAGTGAGAAAAGTTGCCCTTGTGTCAAGTTCATGAATATAATGCCTGTTGGTGATATAATTCTTCCATTATCAGCTTCATCTATCACACTTCTGGCAAGTGGCCAGAACTGTGAGATTAAACATGTCAAAGACTTATAGTGGTTCCTCTTGCTTAATTTCGCTTGTGGATCTATTTACTTATTTATATTTTACTCTAATAATGATATGTCTATCCACGCTACATCTTTACTGAGGTGGTATATACTTTTTATATTAAGCCATTTCAGATCTGTTTTAGAATACTTCAATTGGTATTATTCTCTATTATTTATCCAGTGAGCTTGTCCATTGGAACATGCTGGTCTCTGGGCAAAGGATCTCCTTGCTCATTTGGTGAGTTTACTCAATCTGAGTTTTGTAACTGCTAGATTGTGCCTGGAGGTTCAGGCCCACTGAGGTATGCTCTATGACCACTGTGGCTGTCTTAGCATTTAACCATTTTATGAGTTTCTCCCTCCCTTTGGATTTTTGGTCTCTTATGTAAGGGACCCAAACAAACATAATCACTCTATTGCTACTAAGTAGAGCATCAACATTTATTTATTTATTTGTTTGTTTCTTAAATTTCTTGTTCAAAGTGACAGTGAGAGCTGGGGGTGTGGCTCAAGCGGTAGCACGCTCGCCTGGCATGCGTGCAGCCCGGGTTCGATCCTCAGCACCACATACAAACAAAGATGCTATGTCAGCGGAAAACTTAAATAAATATTAAAATTAAAAAAAAACAAAAACAAAGTGACAGTGAGTTTTCCATTAGCCCCTTAATTTCTGGTGTGCCATGCACTGGTTTTTCTAGACTCCATCAATTCACCAACCCATTGTATTTCCTCTTTTATTCCATAGAACCAAAAATACCAGCCGCATGGGTTAAGACACTTGGCTGAGACTTGATGTATAGATTCTATGGATGAAGGATAATTATTAGAATCAATCCTAAAGATTTGGTGAGTTTACAGAAACAGCCACAGAAAGTTTCTGTGAAAAACAGGCAGATTTTTTTTGACATCTAGGAATCAGACTGAGCTGGTAGTGGAAGAGAGAGCTATTTGAACATTCAGGAACTTAGGGGAAAATAGGCAGCTATTTCTGGAGCTTTGGTATTTTCTAGGATTTGTGGAGCAGAGTGTTTTCATCTATGTTATCTAATGTATCTGAGGTTTCTTTAGCAGGTTCAAGACAGGATGGAGGAAGTAGATGGAACCTGTTTCAAAGCCTGGTCACATCAGGACCACAGGCAGAGTAGTAGTGTTTAAGCAGCCCAGGAGGAATGGTTCCCAGCCCTTGGAGATGTAATGGTGATTGGGCTCCCAGGTTGTGGTAAAGAGATGACCAGGGAGAGGTTGAGCACATAATAAGCCTGACGACAGCTGAGATGTCCATTTATTATATAACATATAACCCCAAATATAAATTAAATTCAAATCTTGCAATTATGTTTGATTCTGCTAAGAGAGAATGGAGTTACTTTTGTTTTTCTTGTTTTGTTATATTGTTTTGGTTTTTGCTCCTTGGGTCAGAGATCAGAGCTTACTTTGCACTTTGCTCTACCAGAAGAGTGACCAATTGAAGCTGAAAGGATCTGGTCTTAATGTGTCAGATCACAAACAGTAGTGCTGGGAACCCAGGACTACAGACAGGAGATAAGGATTTGAAGTAGTAAGGGATTCCAGTGTATAGATCAGACAGGGACACCCATTGAGCAAGGTTAAGGCTAATAAGTATAGCTAGGGTACGAGCAAGAAAAAGCTAGGATTTGGGGAAACAGAGGTTTTGTTCAAGATTTTAATTTTTAGAAGAAAAGAATAGCATTTATTATATAACATATAACCCCAAAGATAATTTAAAAGAAAAATTTGTCTTTGGAAGTATTAATAATACTGATCAAAGGTTAAAAAAATCATCAGTGCTTATTTGTGAATAGTACATAAATGTATCTTAAATATATATCTTGCTGGGTGCAGTGCCTGTAATCCCAGCAATTTGAGAGGCTGAGGCAGGAGGATCCCAAGTTCAAAACCAGCTTCAGCAACTTAGCGAGGTCCTAAGCAACTTAGCAAGACCTTGTCTCAAAATAAAAAACAAAAAAGGCTGGGGATGTGGATCAGGCTCAGTGGCTCAGTGGCTAAGCACCCCTGGGTTCAATCTCAAAAAAAAAAAAAGTATATACCTTCAGGCAGATGTATTATGATAGACACCATCTTAAGATCTCTCTCTCTCTCTGTCTTTTTGTCTCTCTCTCTCTCTCTTTCTCTCCACACACACACACACACATTCATAACTGTGTATAACAGAAACATAAATATAGAAATATGGAGGTGGGGGGAGGGAGAGAGAGAATGGACTCCTGCTACTCTGAAAATTAAGAGTTTAATATATATATATATATATATATATATATATATATATATATTACAAAATTAGCTCCATTCCCTTCCTGATTGTGTGCTTTTATTTTTGGATTGCTATTTGCAATAAATGACTCAGAAACGGAAGTGAAAAATCATTTTACAGTTTGACTAGAGATTTTTTTTTCTGTTAGGCTTGTTGCAATTCTTACATAATATGAGTACAAATCTCTGAATGTTTATTAGATATCTGGGCTAGATTTCTGTAGAAAACAATACCAGCCCCCTAACTTCCATGCCTCTCTAATTATATGTAAACTTGTTTAAGATCATCAAGTACAATGATTCATCACTCCAAGGTGCTCTGCTACAGGCTACATTGTTACAAGACTATTGTTCCCTACTGAATATATTTATTTTGAGCCTTGGTTACTTTTTTTTATTTTTAAAATAAGCTCCAGATCTCTATCTGTACTTATTATGTAAGAAATAATAAACACTTGAATGCATTTATCTACATTTAAAAAGTTACTTATTATGATAGAAACAGAAGGCTATGGCATTCATAGAAAAGTCTGTTCAGATTTATTGATATCATTATCAGCAGTATCATATTCTTCGTCATCATCATTATCTGTTACTATTGGTTACTATTGGTTGCTAATCACTTAGTTCAGGGATTATTATAAATTCCAATGGCATTTACAAATAGTATGTATTAAACAATAGAATCCATGCCCTTAGAAAAAGAAAGAAAAATGAATAGTGGTCAAAATGATAAGCAGTTCTTTAATTTCAAATGGGTTGTTTGACAAATTTTGTTTCCAAAGAAGTTTGTTTGATTTGGAATCCCTTTTACTGACTAACAAAAGGTGAACAAATGTTATTTGTAGGTATATATGTGCCCAGTTTTCTCCCCCAAACCCACTCAGGAAGTGAAGCTCTGTGTGTTTAATCCTATGAGAGACTGTCAGAGTGGGGGTGTTTTAGTAAAAACTTATCAAGACCCAACAGAGTCTTATAATGGAGTTTGCTTTCTCTTCTATAGTCCTACCCACATCCTGAAGGAAGACATGAAGATATATTTGTGCTTGCCATAGTGAGTTGAATTGTGTCCTCCCTGACCAAAAAAAAAAAAAAAAGATATATTGAAATTTGAATCCTAGGTATTTGTGAATGTGACCTTATTTGAAAATAGGATCTTTGCAGATGCAAAGATGATGGTCTTATTAGATAAGGGTGGGCTCTGGTTTCCTCATAAGAAGAGGTAAACTTGGACATGGGGCAAGGAGGATTTCTGTGTGATGGTGGAGGCAGACTGTGAGGTGATGGGTCTTGTAAGCCAAGGAATGCCAGAGACTGGGAAAGGACAAGGAAGGGAAAGGACAATCTTGTTGTTGTCTCCTGGCATCTTCACAAAGAGCAAGGTGCTGTTGACACCTTGATTTTGAACTTCTAGCCTCAAGAACTGTGAGGCAATACATTTCCATTATTTTAAACCACCTAGGCTTATGATAATTTGTTATGGCAGCCCTAGGAAACTAATATATCTTTACATAATCAAAATTCGGCCATTAGAAATTTCTCATCTGTCTATTGTTCCATGATGAACTGTGGGAATGAACTTATTAAAACAAAACTTAGCATGCCTAAGTTTGTTACATGGTTTAGTTTGTTATGTTAAAACATGGTAGTGGTAATATTTAAACAACTATACTATTAATACTTCAAAATGTAAATTTTTTAGTTCAGTAAGAATTTTTAAGATATGTGATGATACAAAGTGAGCCCTACAATTTGTAGAATGATTGTGACAAGATACGAATATATAAAAAAAATACTAAAAATGGTGTAAGATGCTGTAATAGAAATCATGCCAATTCTTGCATCAGTTAGAGAACACATATTAAGTCAATCAGATAGTTAGATCTTTTTTTAAAAGTTTTTTTTAGTTGTAGTTGGACACAATACCTTTACTTAATTTGTTTATTTTTATGTGGTGCTGAGGATTGAACCCAGGGCCTCACATGTGCTAGGAGAGCACTCTACCATTGAACCACAACCCCAGCCCTAGATATTTAGATCTTTTAAAAAGAAAAATCTTTTGTGTACTGGTGGAAATAAAATCTTATCTTAAGATTTCCAGAGAAGCAGGAGTCTATCACCTTGAGGGTTTACCTTCCTTCCATAATGCTCCAAGAGTCCAGGGACCTTAATGAGTTCAAAGAATGTAATCATCTTTCCAAATATTTCACAGACGAAGAAGAGAAATGATTGGATTTTTGTTATTGTTGCGGCTGGGGATTGAACTCAGGACCTTGAGTATGCTAAGCACACACTCTACCACTGAGCTACACCCCCAGCCCCAGGATTGGAAAATTTGATCAGCCTTCAGCTGGGTCTCACTTTTCAACTTTCATGGTTTCGGCTGTCCACAAGTTACAGGGAACACTGGATCCTCAGGGTCTGATGCATCCTCTTTTACTCTTGTGATGATGTACTTTCTTGTCAACAGACCATGCAGCAGACATGCACTTCATACCTTGACTACAGCCCCTTCATTCACATTCACATCAGTTAGGAGGACAGGCCCTACAGTCCTACAGTCCTGATCTGCCATTAACTAGGTGTGCAACCTTGGAAAAGTTACTCCAGCTCACAGTCCTCTGTTTTTAGTACTGTAAAATGTGTATACTGTTGTATCTCATAGACTAGTTGTAAGTATTCAAAAAGAACGTGTGTGTGAAATACTTGGGAAAATGCCTGGCACACAGCAATATTTATTATAGTGAAACAATGATTCAGTAGCAGAGGGTTGTATCTATATGCCTTCGAAGAGATTTAATAATGTGGGAGAAAAGTCTGTGATATAATTTTAAGGGCAGAGAGACAAATCTAATTTTATACGTAGTGTGATTTTTTTAATGTGGCAAAGAAAGTGCTCACCAAACATTCTGTTTTAGCTCCTTGACATTTTCTAACTCCCTCGCCATGCCTGGAATTATGTCACTAGTTCTAGACCAAGGGCTGTGATGAAAAAGTATGTGTCTCTTCTGGACAGAGGGACAGAAGAGCTGGTGTGAGGCCCTTAAGCTGTGCTTTGTCTCTTAAAGAGACCACATGTTCCAGATGCAGCAGGAAGTGGTGGGGTTTCCATCAGCCTGGGTCTTGATGGACTAAGCCCTTGCTAACTGTGACGGACAGGTAAGTGTGAGTGAGAAATACACCTTGCTGAGTTAGAACCCTGGGAGGTGGGGGTTAATTTATTACTACAGAAAAGACATGGCCTATCCTAATATCCTTATTTTTATAAAATTCTGCCTAAAAGCTCTGAAGACAATTTCATCAAAATTTCAGTAGTGGTTTTGGATGAAGAGTGTGATTGTAGGTATTTTAAATTTTCTTTTATATTTTTCCTCTATTAAAATTTTAAAAGGTGGAAATTATGGGTTCAATTCATTCTAGGAAAATTTTGATCAAAACTGATTAAATCATAGGCATTGACTTTGAAATAATAAGCATTAGCTATTTAGAGACAAATTATTGATGAGAATTATTTTACTCTCTAGCACTGATACTCAAGGATTTTTTTTTTTTGAATTTTTTAATATTTATTTTTCAGTTTTCAGCGGACATAACATCTTTGTTTGTATGTGGTGCTGAGGATCGAACCCAGGCCGCACGCATGCCAGGCGAGCGCGCTACCGCTTGAGCCACATCCCCAGCCCAATACTTAAGGATTTACTGTAGATTAGTGGTTGGCAAACTACATGGGCCGTATCTGGTCTGTCGCCTTTTTTTGTAAATACATTTTATCGGAACACAGCCACGCTGATTTATTCAAGTATTATCTACGGTGTTTAATGCTATCATGGCAGGGTTGAATAATTGAAATAAAGCCCACTGGGCCACAGAACCTGAAATATTTAGTATTTGACTCCTTTCAGAATTTTTCCAACCCCTGGTATAGATTGTTAACCCTGAATAGGGCCAGGACTCAGATGAGAAAAGTGAGGCAATTGCTGAGTATAGCATGTTTTTTCAGAGAACAAACCAAGATTTAATTAATCAAGTAATTTACTATTTCCAGGAATCAGCTCCTGTGGTTATAGAAGTTGAGAAGTTCCAAGATCTGTAGCCACAAACTGGAGACCCAGGTGAGCCAATAGTTTCATTCTAGTCTGAATTTGAAGATCTGAGGAGCAGAATTGATGGTGTAAATTTCAGTATGAGTTCAAGTTTGAATGAAGGTGGGAGAAAACCAACCTCCCAGCTTGAGATAGTCAGGCCAAGGGAATCCCCCGCTTAGCTAGCCTTTGGTTCTGTTCAGTCCTTCAAGGGATTGGATGAAGCTTACCCACATTGAAGAGGGCAATATGCTTTACTCAGTCTCCTGACTCAAATGCCCATCTATTCTAGAAACATATCTCAGGTATACCCAGAAGAAAAGATTAATCTGGGCATCCTGTGGCTAGGTCAAGTTGACACATAAAATTGACTTTGAGTATGAAATTTAAAGAGGCACCGAAAAAATTCAGCAATCAAGGTTAAATAACATTTTAATACAATATTCAACAAGTATTAATGCAAAAAATCCATGATGAACAAAATGTTGAAATTTTAAATAAAGATAGAATCAGTCATGGTACCTTGCCAAGCCATATTGGAGCCTAAGGCAATACTTATCTTGTCTTTATTTAGAATTTTGATAATTTGTTCATCACGTAGGGCACAGAAGTGCCCTAAATTCCCTCGCACAATGCTTAACATACAGTGGGCTTGTTACAGTTTTTCATCAATTTTGAATTTGTTAGCCCATGATACTGTGAAGGAGAAATTACAAAAACTACCTGGTAGAAGGCAGAACTTTATGTGTAATTCTATTCATCAGTTTGTCTATTCACCGACAAATATTGGCGGTGAGCTTTGCCTTAGTCCTGGACGTGTGGGTGCTATCCTAATTTATATGACTGCTTTATGCTGGTATTTTGGGATTTATTATGCTTTAAGCATAATTTTGAACACAATTTTTTTTCGATATTTATATAGTCTGTAAAGACTTACTTGAATAATCTAAATACTTGCCATATTACTTTTTGGCCAATTATTTCTGGCATCCACTCCCATTTCTTAGTTGATGAATTCATCAGATAGCCTAATCTCATCCTCTCCTTTCAGGGTCCTCTTGTAATATCTCCATCCTCATTGGAAAATGGAATGTTCATTCCCAAAGTCAGGCTTGTTGGGATTCTAAGCCACATTTTTCAGAGTTCGAGGATCTGTGAAGACATGATCTTGAACTTTCATTATATGACATTTGAATGTAGTTGCCCCCCACCCAAAATAAACATTATACTGTTTTCTCATTGGCACAGACTCATGTTGATCAGTTCAGAGTTCTTGGATGAGAATAGGGAACATTCACCTTTGCCTTTCAAAGACCTGCTCTTTGAGGGGAAGAGAGAGAGAGAGAGAGAGAGAGAGAGAGAGAGAGAGAGAGAGAGAGAGAGAGAGAGAGAGAAAGAGAGAGAGAGAGAGAGAGAGAGAGAGAGAGATTGATTTTTGATAAAGTTTGGGCAATAAAGCACCATGTGAACGGATGTAAAGTTGCATAAAGGTCATTAGATAAAACGTTTTAAAGGGATTATAAATAAGTAAATGTAGAATCAGCATAATTATACATTTAGTTTACAATTGAAAATCAAAACAGTAGCTACTCAAGTGCAAGGAAAAAATTGTGCAGTTCTGGTAAACTGACAAATATATAGTCTGAATTACATTTAAAATGTTAGCTGGCTTAGTGTGAGATGTCTTCATTACCAGGCTTCTATCCCCCAAGGGCTCTTCTCCAGTAGGGAAGTAGAGGAAGAACAAGAAACCTTCCTCATCTCAGTTCTTTGACATGGATGAGGGGTGGTGGGAGCAAGGGAGAGGGAGAGAAAGAGAACACAGAAATGAGGTTTGAGGAAAGGGGGAAGTGGAAAGTAAGTGGAGAAGAGGAAAGGAGAAATGTGCAGTGGAGAGAGGGAAGAGAGCAGAAGAACAAGAGACCCGAGTTGGCTCCAAGAGTTCCTTTTTTGTGTGCTGCCTGAGATAACATGATGGAGGGAGATGTACGTACCCGTCACCATCGTTGGTGATGGAAACACACTTGGTTCATTATTACCACACGAGAGCCCTGCAGACTGGTTGGATTAAGGGGGGGATGATGTGGGGGTGTTGCCACAGGATGATTTCTGCTGAAGGCACCGTAGTCTGAAGTTTGACAACATTCCTGCCCTGGTCCTTTCCTGTTCCCACAGTGAAGTGAGCTAAAAAGAACTGAACATCTACTCAGGACAAATGGTGACATTTCTGAGGAAGTTGCCTGAGAATTATGGCCTCCCATACCTCATTTTTCCACCGTGTTTGTCTCCCTTTTGGTTTTTCTAATTTTCTGACATATTTTGCCGAGGACCACCTATGGCATGTTGTCTAGAATGTGGGGAAATAAAATGCTCTCAAATGTAACCAGGGGAATTGGAATCTTAACATTTCTCTATTTTTATCATATTTTTGGAGAGAGAACCTGAAGGTTTTTTGCATAGGCATTTTTCTAACATCCCATAGCTGAGTCATGTGGAGGGGATATTTCTGCTATTATCAGTAATTGTCTTTGCTCTGGAGAAAATAAAAGGATAGAGTATGTCTTAGTATCTTCCACAGTATCTAGTCATGTGCTTTGTTTACAGAAGATTCTCAGTAAAATCTCACAAGATTATTAATTTAGTTTCTTTGTAGACAATGATATACACATGGTAGGAATTTTTCTATCCAATTATGAGAATTGTGGGCTCTAGGCCAAATTGTGTATCTGCTATATTTTACTACTATTGTGTATCTGAATTATACTGCTTTTTTTTTTAATTTGGTTTGTATCTTTGTCAAACCAAAATAGATGCATGGCTGGCAGAGTTCAAACAGAACAGGACTTATAAAGAATACAGCATGTCCTGGGCCATCTTTTCCCATACCCGATTCTTGGTCACTCCTCCACTTTCTCAGCTGTTTAACTTCTCCATTTTAAAACAAAGCCTTAAACTTTAAAATAGTTTCATTTTGTGTATCAATGACTTCCTGCCATGGATGATGGAGCTTTAGCTTTCTTCACCACCCATTCCTTTCTCTTTCTTCTCTCCCTCCCTATTCTATAGGGAATGTCACTCTGTGGGTTAAGTTGACATTGAGAAATTCTTTAAACAATTCTTTTGAATGGTTGCATTCTTTGCTTTATCAAGTATATCTTTGGAAATTTATTTTAAGATAATAATCAGAGGTATGCACCAAAGATTTACAAACATGGATATTCATTACAATCCACCAGTAATTATGAAAGTGTAGACAAAAATCTGAAGTCTAGCGTTAAGAGGTTTTTTTGTTGTTATTGTTAAAAAATCTAGTGGGGCACGATGGCATGTGTCTGTCATTCCTGTTGCTTTGAGCAACTGAGGCAGTAGGATGGCTTGGGCCCGGGAATTCAAGGTCAACGTGAAACCCTGCTAAATATTATTTGTTCATATGATACATCATTAAAAAGAATGTTTGTGAAGACTGTTGGTACTATAGCTCATGATATAGAAAACAAAAAGAAGGTTATAAAACCACCAATCTGCCCAAATTTCCTTTGAAAAGAGTAAAAAATGTATTTACCAAATGGGAATGGAAGGTTTATACAAAAATGTTGAAAGTTGCTTTCTTTAAGATGATCATATTGAGAAGTAATTTTGGTTTTCTGTTTGGGTTTTTCTATATTTTCCAGAATTAATCATATTGCTAGATTGCTCTCTACAAGGGCCTACTATTTACACGAACACCAGCCAGAGATTGTAATGTATCATTAACACTATGTGGTATGGTGCTGTTATTTTTAAAATTCTTCTTAAGAGTGCTCCTTGCGGGATGGGGTTGTGGCTCAGTGGTAGAGTGCTTGCCTCAGATGTATGAGGCACTGGGTTCGATACTTGGAACCATATAAAAATAAAATAAAATAAAGGTATTTAAAAAATTTTAAAAAAGAGTGCTCTTCTTCTTTTTATTTGTACATCTTTGTGGAATTTTGACATGAACTAAATGAATTTACTTTTGGCATATTTTATAGGAAGACACAAAACTGTCATGATAATGTACATGTTAATTTAACTGACAAAAATGGCACTTTTTTCTAACTTTCTTCCTTTGATTGTGCTGAAGAAATTTTTTTCATAGCTTCCTTTTCTTGTGTGTTGACCATTTTGTGAACTATTTTGTATTCACTCATGTCCTTCTATAGCAGATTTTAAGGTAGTCAGATGGTTGCAGAGATTATTCCAAATCTGAGAGGACTAGAATAATAAAATTGTGAAATGGACTTGTGAGACTTCGATTCTACTTTGACAGGGTTGTGGTGTGTATATAGTGTAGGCAGAAAAAGGTTAGGTCTTAGGAATTCAAACTTTTTAAAATTTTTTATTATTCCAATTGTATGAATTTGTGGGGTACAGTGTGATAATTTGATACAGGCATATAGTGTGTAATGATCAAATCAGAGTATTTAATATTTCTCTTTAAACATTGAAAAACATATTAAATTAACATTTAATAATTATACATATTTATAGTGCATGCACAGTGTGGTGTTTCAGTGCACATATACTATATGTGCTGACCTGCTTTAGAAATGTTGATCTTTGCTAGCTTTTCCACCTTCTTCTAAAAGAATCTTTTGCTCACAGCTCGCTCATACAGTCTATTCCCTGATCTGTGGTTCTGCCTACCTACCAAGGGACAGGATTGTAGCGGATTGGAATAAGATGGGCATCTAATGCCAGTGCAGATAGTCATAGGCTGTTCTGGGATATTCTGTGATCCCCATGAAAAGATAGCCTGAGCTGTTTGGACTCCTTAGAATTTGGTATTGGAAAATCCTGAGACTGAGCCAATGAACAGTGGGGCCAGAAATTGCGACCAACACGCAGGTGCCCAAGGTTTAGGAGGAGTGGCCACACTGTATTGTGTGCTAGCTAAAACTGAGGGAAGGGAATGGAACAACCAGAGGAGACAGGGCAATAGAGAGAAGGGAAAGGACAGAAGCCGCAACACTGATAGGGTGGGGGCTGAGTTTCATAGTGTTCTTCTTTTCAGACAGCGGTCAGTTGATCAGTGAGTGTCCTTTCAATTTTCTTTTTCTTAACTTAGGTAGATCCTAGTCCTTCCAAGCATATTATAAAGAACTTGAATACTAGAACAAGACACATGTGATTTGCTAGGTAGTGGATGAATATTAAATTTTTTTGAGCTGTGGCATATATATCATAAGCATATTAAGTGAAGATTCATCTAGTAGTAGTATGTAGGAGAGATTAAGAAACTGATTTGGGAAGTTATTACCATAAAATATGTGGGAGATAATTAAAGCATTGAACCAAGGGTATGTCAGAAGGAGGGTAAATGACTAAGTAGATGTAAAACATATAACAAAGGCAGAATCAACAACACGTGATCGGTTACTGGATTTAGGGGACAAGGACAAGAATGAGCCAAGTTGGAGCTGAGATTTTTAAGTTTTGAGGATTACAAGTTGGTAATATCATTAAGAGAAACAGGGAAGTTAGGAGGGTGGATTGTTTTGGAATGTGGAGAGGAGACAGCTGTTTAGTTTTGTGTCCATTGAGTTTCAGGTGACGGTGGAAAACACTATGGAAATAACTTCTGTTGAATTCCTACCACCATGTTCCTGGCCCTGGATAGTGGTGAGGAGTTGAGGGATGAAGATGGATAACATGTGGTTTGTGTCTTTAGGAACTTCTAGTTTTATGGGTGAAGTTGTCTGTCAGTGGAGATGTTTTGTGGGTCCTGGGAGGGAGTTTTCAGACTGGATATCTGGTTGGTGATAGAGGATTGGAGAACAGAAGCATCAAAGGAGACAGTGAGGTGTTAAACCATGGAAACATCTTGT
This sequence comes from Marmota monax, assembly GCF_021218885.2. Classification (NCBI taxonomy): domain Eukaryota; kingdom Metazoa; phylum Chordata; class Mammalia; order Rodentia; family Sciuridae; genus Marmota; species Marmota monax. The sequence continues at coordinate 2,534,609 of NW_026695243.1, forward strand.
GTCATAGGGCAGGGGAAGGAAAGAAGAACCAGAGGAGGCATGGCCAGGACATTCTCAGGAGAAACTGGATCATACGGGGTGGGAAAGACCAAAGGAAAGGTGGGGGCCCAAAGCCATCAAGTGCTGTGGGAAGCTTGAGAGATTGTGGTTGGATTGGTTGTCGGAGGTCACTCATGATCCTAGAGCAAATTTACGAGTAAGGGGCTAGTGAAGAAATGCAGAAAGCAGATGAAAACCACTCTTGTAATAATTTGGGTGTTGAAGCAATGATAAGTGGAGGAAAGAAGGAGGGAGCAGATGTCAAGTCAAGGTCAAGAAAAGGATTTAGTTTATTAATTTTGAAGACTAGTTCTACCTGAGAAGGCAGAAGAAGAGACAACTGGTCAGGAGGGATCAAGGGTTCAGGAGAGAGAGAGATGAATGAGCAAGTAAGTAAGGAGGTGGGAGTATTTCTGATCAAGAGTGAAGGTGAAAGAGATAACCTTGCCAGAAGGAGAGACCTTTCATTCTGGAGCCTGGAACTGAGGAGAGGAAAAACAATACACAAACAGAGGAATTCAGCGGGGACAAGAAAGGAAGTACCTCAGATAGCTTCTATTTTCTCAGAAAGGTAGCATGCCAGAAGTGAAGTCTTGTGACTTGGGGATTTTAGGAACCTAGAGGAAGAGAAAGTTTTGAAAGGCCACTAGAAGGAATGGAACAGGGAGTTTGTAAAAGAAGAACAAGAGGATTTTTACATGGTTTATAAAGAGATCATAGAGGGATGACAGTTGAAAGATGACCCAAGAAAAAGAAAACAATTGCAAATTCTAGTGGCATTCAGTTTTACAGAGTTCCTCTCCCCGACTCATATTACTTTACAGACAAAGATTTAATTTCAGGGCAGTTAAGCAACTTATGCATAAGTTGTTGGAGTTGTAACTCCTGCATCCCTGAATGAAAATAGATGTGACAATTGGTTATAAAGCTAATTAAGGGAATTGGTTAAATCTGACGAAATTTGGAAAATATGAAATTGACCCAACCAAAAGATCAATGCCTCTGGATGTTGAACAAACATGATGGTTGGTCAGTGAATCACAAGAAGTGATTCAGGAATATTTTCTAAATTATAGTGTGTGTTCTGGGCAAGACTATTTTGTCAAATGTTTAAACAATTACAAGTGCATATAAATATTTAAATGTCTGATTTATACGAAATATCTGCCAATTGACTTATTATCTAAAAGAAACTCAGTTGTCATCATGCCCATTCTATAATGAAAGTCTAGTTTTCACTGTGAAAGTTACAGTTGTGGAAGATTCTCTGGAACATTATTACACATTCAGAAGTAATCAATCATTTCTAGTAATGGAATGAGGAAATTATTTAAAGTGTTTTAAAAAGTATTTAATTTATTCCCAGTTCTCAAGACTTAGTTCCTTAAATTTCTATAAATCTTCGTGAGGATGAGCTTTGAATTTTTGAGAACTCATTTTTCAGCAGAGCTCCAAGAAAGGTTGAATTCCCTTAGAGGTGTTAGTGAAGACAGATGCCCATTTGTCATCGTGGACAGGATCAAATAATAACTTTATCTTGAGTTTCAGTAGTGATCATCAGGGGCCAAGGACAGTGATCACAACTCTTCTGTGTCATTTCCACATGCAATTTTTGTAACCACAGACAGAACAATTGTCACGGTAATAGGCAGAATATTATCATTGCTGCTGGCTAGACAAGTCTCCGGACCTTTCTTTTTTTCTTTCTTCTCCTCTTCCTCCTCCCCTTCATCTCCCATCCCCTGCCTCTTCTTCTGTTCCTGAAACTAAATAGTGAGTCCAGAAGCAAAGATGAAAGTGCCCTTAGACACGTTGTGTTTTCAGAGCACAATGTCTTTGCTGGTTGCTGTTCTTCCTGCTAAGACGGCAGATGGGAACGCGTTCAGTGGTATCCCAGGCTTCAGCAAGAGCTAGGGTCAGCGATGTTCTGGCCCCTTGCCCAGGAGATGGAAAGGAATGACTCAGGTTTCTTGGCTGAATTCCACGAGGCATCAGAGGAGCCCTTCACACTGAACTGGTGCTGAACCTTTAATATGTTCCTGAACTGGAAGACCCTGTCCTCGGCCCAGATGCAGTGTCAGTGCTGTACCCATCCCGCCTGGTGTGTGCGCATGCGCATGAGCGCTTGTATAGCCCTGCCCTTGATGATCCAGACTTTTAACTCCTCATGGGGCAGTGGCCTCACCTTTGCTCCCTCTCAGGTCTCAGTTTAGGATGGGCTGTGCCACATTTCAGATGGATCCTTAACCAAGGAACCTGGCTTCCTTGGTGAGGTACTGGGCTGTTTTGTATGATGAAGCCAGGATTCGACAGGACAGTCTTCCTATCTGACTTGAAAGTCTGGGCCTTGTCCGGGGATGTCCTTACTTATGAAGGCACATTCTGAAGAGAATGTCCCCCTTATGCTGTATTTGAAAGCTAAGTCAAGAGTGCTCACTTTTTACTGGACGCTCAAGCTAGTTTTGCTTCCCCCCTAAATCTGCCCTAATACCCCTCTTCACTTTTTCTCTGCCACTGTTTTCTTTCTCCCTGGCTGTGTGCCATCCCGTTTATTAGCTCTGTACTAGGAACTCTGAGCATCTCCACCACATACAGTAAGAATTGTCAAATGGGAAGGCAGAAGGTCTGCCTTTGCCCCCACTTTCAATGCCCATCACCAAGATGGGGTGTGACAGAGCTGCAACCTGGTGTTTCTGCTGTCCCATAGCCAAGGCGGATCCTTCTTATCGATGCATTCATGGAGGCCTTTTTATAAGTATGACAATGCCGTGGCTAACTTGGTTTTCTTTTATAAGAAAAAGCATGCTGTTTCCCATGTTTAGCAAGACAACTGATCCTGCAGCCTGTCCATTGTGCACAACACCGACCAGCTCTCATTAGAACAGGCATATAAGAGGGATGAGCACAGGCATTGGAGCAGTGGGATCTGGCTTTGATTCCTGGCTCTACCACATTCTGACCAAGTGACTCTAGAGAGGTTGCTCTCAGTATTGTTTATCTATTATAGGGCCTTTGGGAGAAATAAAGGAACCAATACATGCGTAGATCTTAGCACAGGACCTGGCACATGATACCTGCTCAATAAATGGACTATGATATCACCATTATCACTATTTTCTTGAATGTGGGGCATAAGTCCTTGAATTTGGTCGTCAGGACAGATGTAATGTTCTTGAAAAGTGGCAAGTAGACAATATCTTTCCAGGCATATTTTGATGACTCTGAATATATCGTGAGATTGTTTGGCACCTGGATTCTTTGGCCATTTTCCAACACCCAACAAACAACATCTTTATGAAAGCTGGGACAGAGGAATCATGGTCTTCTGGGGTGACCTGATATGCTTCTCTGGCTTGCTGTCACATAAGTCCCTACTTTTGATAGTTTTTACAAAAGCTTCCTGAGGGATCTCTAGGTTAACTGGAAAATGTGTACTATTTGAGAACCCAAGAGTGAGACTCGTTTTACCCTCCAGAGATTTGTCAGGTCAGAAGTCTGTCACGTCTACAGTAAAAGGATGGTTGGCTGTATGCCCATGTCCAAGTGTCACAACTGTGTAATTCAATGGCTCAAGCCACTGGTATCAGCTCACAGGATATTTCACCTCTTTTTTTTTTTTTGCCATTGGATCTCAGGCCAAACTTGCTGCTCTTGTAGTGCACAGAGTTCCACAGCAGTGGCTGTTTGTAGCCTTGCTATTCCCCTTGAGCTCACTGCATCTCTCTCATCTTGGATGCTTCCATGACTTGGGCAAACTGCAGGCCATTCAAAGGGCAATCAGGATACTTTTCAGCTACCCAAGCACAAGTATTTAAAATACTCTGGTTAGCACAGGAACTTCAGAGAGAATTTCTGGGTGGAAAATACCCTCAGCAATTCCTGTACCTACTATCTACTTGAGTTGACAGTAAAGGATTTCCACTCATGATCCTTTGAGGGGAATGTTCCATTGGAGGTAGTTACCAGCCCCCAAGTGAATCTCGTATGCCTTCTATTATATGTGTGTACCTACATAGAGACCCATATATATGTGTGTGTGTGTGTGTGTGTGTGTGTGTGTGTGTATATAAAACTTATATTTTTCACTTAACATATTATCCTTTCATAAGTTTTGGCTTAGATCTTTTCAATCCATTCTTTAATGCTTTCAGCATGATTTTGACATAATGTGGAAACTGCAAATTTGTTTTTCTCCTCTTCCTCACCCCCTCCCAATTTAAAACTTTTTAGAAGACTCTTATCATTTTCAAAATGGAGATCTAATTGGTGGGCATGGCCTAGAAAACCCTTGGTGATGTGACCCCTGCCTGTTTTCCTTACTGCATCTCCTGTTGCCCCCTCCCAGTTTGTACTCTCCGTTGGCATCCTCACGCGGGTTCATGCTTCTTTTTTGCACAGTCTTCCCTCATCTAGTTTCTTCACTCTCCTTGTTCTTTAATGAACCCCCCAGGCTTTTCTTGTCTTCCTTTCTAAAGGAAGAGGTAAGTTTTTCTTTATTTCTGCCTTCATAGATCCTGAATGACTTATTTAACAAATGTTTATGGAGGAGGTTCGATATAATAAAAAAACTGCATTTTAAAGGAAAATTAAATATTAAAAACCATTTTTGGCTTCAGCAAATGAATACATCTATTTGGGATAAAAATGTAGCTTAGCCACTTAGAGCAGGGTAGATTACTTTAGCCAAAGGACAGTTTGATTCAACTATTTCTGCCTTTTCCCCTTCAAATAATTTATGATATATGAATGTTGTTGAAGAATAAAGGCAACCCATGTGAAAGGTGTATGGTATTTTGGCATGTTTGTTGGTGAGAAACAGCACAGAAATGAATTGCAAATGGTTGGATTAAGAGGGTTAGGATTTGATTTCTGGTGTCTTTGTTAGGCATGGGAAGTAAGGAGCTGGAATATTTTTGGACTAGATCTTTTTCAAAGATCTGAACTAAAAGAAGGCAACAAAGAGAGATCTGTCTCCAGGCAAATAGACTTGTGCTCTCATCATCCCACAGGAAACCTGGCTTGATCCTCCCCTACCTCTCAATCTCTTTTACCTCAACGTGCATGAGTCATTTTGGGGTTCTGGTATTATTTATAGCGAATCTCTGTTATTTTGTCAGCTTCACAAGTTTCACTCTTCTTCCACCCGTTCTGGGCAATGCTCCTTCTAGCACTCCAGCCATTTGGTTTGAATGTGAGCTTCCCCATTCCTGTGGACCTAGAACCTGACCCCAGTTGATGACTGACAGGCAGTCAGAACTCATTACTTGGATTTTTGAACTAGAGATGAGGAAAAGCATGGTGGGTTCTTCTCTGGTGGTAACGGTAGCTCTTGGCCACTGTTTTTCTCATCATATTAGTGTAGCTAGTTTAAAAGAATCAAATATACTTGCAGAGAAAAGCAAAGAGGAGCAGGGAATCCTGGTGGGACTCAGATTTTTGGTTGTGAAGTTGCTTATATTGAATTCTCTCTCTCTCTCTCTCTTTTTTTTTTTTTTTTTTGAGGCTGCTCAAAGGCTGCTGTCTTTGGGGACAGTTGTAAACTGCCCTTCTTGTACCACTCAAAACAATATATCTTTATCCCTAATTTAATTCAAACTGGGGTTCTGTTATCTTGCAACCTAAGGAGTCCCGACCATTCCACATTGAGAAATTTGGGTTTGAGCTTCTTTAATAGGAAATAATTATTTTTTTTACACTAATCTAGGTTCTAATATGACTACAAATGTGACTTGGGGAAGAAGCTCAGTTCATGTATTTTTGCTTTATGGACTTGAAGGAGTTTTTCTTTTCTTTTTTTCTTAGAGCTTATGAAAGGCATCATGGTAAAAAATAAATAATAAAAATAACCTAATGAAAATGAGCCAAAGATGCAACCACTATGGAAAGCAGTATGGAGATTCCTCAGAAAACTTGGAATGGAACCACCATTTGACCCAGTTATCCACCCCTTGGTTTATATCCAAAGGACTTAAAATCAGCATACTACTGTAATGCAGCCACATCAATGTTTATAGCAGCTCAATTCACAATAGCTAAACTATGGAACCAACCTAGGTGTCCTTCTGTAGATGAATGGATGAAGAAATATATCCATTCTTTATTCCATTGAGTATATATACTCAATGGAATATTTTTCAGCTTTAAAGAAGAGTGAAATTATGATATTTGCTAGCAAATGGATGGAGTTGGAGAATATCATGCTAAGCAAAATAAGCCAATCCTCCAGAAAAATAAAGGCTGAATGTTTTCTCTGATATGTGGATGCTAATTCACAATGAGGTGGGGCAGGGGGCACTAGAGAAGAATAGCATTACCTTAGATAGGAAGAGGGAAGTGAAAGGAGGGGAGGGGAGGGGATGTGGGGATAGGAAAGATAGTAGAATGAAGCAGACATTATTACTATATATATATATATATATATATATATATATATTATATAATCACACATATATATATGTGACTGCATGACTGATATGATTCTGCAACATGTGCACTCAGAAAAATGAGAAATTAATTCCCATGTATGTATATCAAAGTGCATAAATGCATTCTGTCATGTATAACTAATTAAAACAAATAAAAAATTAATTAAAAAGTAAAAATAAGAACACATTTTTCTTCCCTTTGGGAAAAAAAGTGAGCTAAAGATTTGAACAGACACTTCACAAAGGAAGATACACAAATGGCCAATAATATGGACATGAAAATGTGCTTAACAGTGACATTTAAAGCCACAGTGAATAATATTAATGCCCAAGAGAATGGATAAAATCAAAAAGTCTAGTATCACCAAATGCTGGACAAGATATGGAGCAACTGGAACATTGTTGGAGGACGTGTAAACATTTTTTTTTTTTTTTGGTACTGGGAATTGAACTTTATGACTGAGTGACATCCCCAGTCTTTTTTATTTTTTATTTTTTAAGCAAGGTCTCCCTAAGTTGTGAAGGCTGGCCTTGGACTTGTGATGCTTCTGCCTCAACCTCGTGAGTTGCTTATGTGAGCCACCACACAGTTACAGGTTTGAACCACAGTGCCTGGTGTAAAATGATTTAACTGCTTTGGAAATGGTGTGGAAATTCTTAACTAGTTAAACATACAATTTCCTTATCATCCAGCAATGCCACTCCTAAGTATTTACCTAAGAGAAATGAAATCTATGTCCACAAAAACATTTCTGTAACTTGATAAAGGTTGAGTTATACAGTTATGCATTTGTCAGACTCATCAACTGTTGCACCTAAGATTTTTTTAAATTTTAATTTTTTAAAATTTTATTGAGCATACATTTTGTCTCAAAAAGGAAGTAAAAATAAATGTTAAACTCTAATTAATGATATGCATGCCAAAGTATTTAAAGGAAAGATGTTCTGATATTGCAAGTTACTTTGAAATGCTGTAAAATTAAGATGGATACATGAATGAAGAGAAAGATGTACAAATTTATAGATGTGATGAAGCAAATATAATAATATGTTAAGTGTAAAGTCCAGTTGGTAGATGTATGAATGTTCACTGTAGAGTTCTTTCACCTTTTCTCTGAAAATTTTCATTGTAAAATACTAGAAAAATAAACTGCAAAATGAAAAGAAAGGGCATAAAATATATTAGTTAATTGTAACTGATTATATATTACTGAATGTAATTCAATAAACAACTGGCTTGAGTATAAATGTGTTGCTACCACATAATAAATTACAAATAATATATTGGCACACCTTATTTAGGGCTGTCCCCAACAGTGCTGATTTGAAATAGTGATATCTCAGAAATATTTTTATAGTAATATACATATGCATCTACATTTATTACAGCACTGAGGAGTAGAGTAATATAGACCTCCCTCATGATCTGTCAGCAAGTGCAGCAGATTGAGATCCATCAAAGGCTCACAGTCAGCCCAGAACTTGTCTGATCCTGATGATAGTGTGCAAATGACAGTGTTGGAGGAGCCAGAGATGTGTTATGATGAATGTGTAACATGTGAATTTCTGTAGTAGGTGATCTGATCAAGGAAGTGATAAAACCTTAGAGTCCATTATGACTTGCAGGAATTTTTTTTTTTAATACAGAGATGGTGAAGAAGACAGGTGCTGAAGCCAGACTGCCTGGTTCCAGTCTTGGCCGTGTTGTTTACTTGTTGAATGTTTTGGGCAAGTTAAGCCACCTTTGTCTCACTTTTATCATCCGTAAAATGAGCGTCTTCACAGTTTCTTCTTCATAGAGTTATTATGAGAATAAAACAATTCAGTATATATAAAGCCCATAGCACAGGTCGTGATGCTTACTTAGTAAGTACTCAATAACTAACTACCACTGTCATTTTTATGAGGAGGCATCAGATGCATTGCCGCAGGCTGGGAGGGAGTGCAGCCTGGGAGGAAGGAATCAACAAATGTCTTAACAAAGGTGGTAAGAAATTATGGCCCTAGGCATGGCATTCCTTCAGGGACTCAGAAGGGAAGGAAACTTTAATTACACTTAATTGCCCATTTATGATGTGTGGTAATGTCCTTATATAATGCTGATTCAGTTCAGGCTAACTTTTCCAGGAAGGCACCCACTTACCAAACAGGTCACCAAACAGGGTCAACCTGGAGAGCTAGTTCCCCTTCCAAGATCTGATAGGCCCTCTTAGCTGAGAGGCGGAGGGTTCTTATCTAGCTCCAGATCCTTTTCTAAGATCACAATTTTGTAGTGCATACATATCTTCTTGTCATCCTCTGGCATCCACATTGACTTTCTAAGTAGGAGGAGTCTTGTGAGACTTGGGAAAACTGTCAGGGCCTACCCCATCAGAGGGGCAAAGAGGTCAGGCATCTGTTCTCCCTTGAAGCTTTAGATGAGGCTTGCTCAAAATCTCTTGTCTGAGCATTTGAATCCTCAGGGAGTAAGAAGCTGGGGCAGTTCAGAATTTCTCCTAGTGGTGGTGGTAGCCATGGCATCTAGGTCCAGTGGTGGCTGTGTCAGCATTTTATCAGGGTTCCCAAGCTGCTGTGATGGCAGGGCCTATGGTGGCATCCAAAGTTCCATGGTGAAGGCTCAGGACTGAACCAGGCTAGTCCTGGCAGGTGAGCTCACCAGGGGTCTTCTGTTACCTGTATTTCGCTGCTTTCTGTTTATATTTTGAGCCTAATCTGCAGCCCGTGTGTTGATTCTGTATTACCCCGTACCTTTCAATTAATCCATTTACTCAGTTTGTCTCCACTGCTTGCCACCTGGAAACCTACCTAACATGCTGATTTTCTAAGATCTGCTTGTCCTATTCTATACCTACAGCTATCCTTTGCCTTTATTTCACAGCAAATGTACCGACTGTAGGCAAGTCTAAACTTGGTCTGTTGCAGTCTTTAAATTTTTAAAGTATAGGCTTTTCATATCCGGCCATAATCAACTGTGTTTCTTTTCTTTTCTTTTTTTTTTTTTTTTTTGTTTTAGTTTCCATCTCAGCTTTTTAAAAAAAATTTATATATGACAGCGGAATGCAACTGTGTTTTTTATCAGAAATTTGCTACATTACAGAATGGATTACATTTATTCAATTCATATCAGTTTACCAAACATCAGTCAAGCATTTGCCTTGTGCTGGGTGATAGTTAGTGTGTTAGCTTTTCACCGGTGTGACCACAATACCTGACAAGAAAAGTTTATTTTGGCTCATGGTTTCAGAGGTTTCAGTCCATGGTCAGTCAACCTCTTTGCTGTGGGCCTGAGACGAGGCAGAACATCAAGGCAGTAAGGTGGGGTAAAGAAAGGATGGTGGCAGAGAGAGAGGGAGAGGGAAATGGAAAGGTAAGAGAGAGAGATAAATATTGGGAGAGAGATAGCTGGGAGTGGGGAGTGGTAGGAAAGGTGGGGGAAGGTAGGATCCAGGGATGATCATGTCTATATTACTTGTAATACTAAATACAATGCAAATATTATGTAAATAGTTGTTACACTGTGCTGTTTGGGGAATAACATGATAAATCTCTGTTACATGTTCAGTACAGACATAATTTTTTTTCAAAAAAAAATTATTATTATTATTTTTTAATCCAAAGTTTTTTGGATCTGTGGATGTGGAAACTAGATGTGGAGGGCCAACTTATTTAGAATGATGCTCATTTAATTTGTTATATCATGGGGAGATGCAGGCACACCAATTCAGCCGCAGACAAAGAGCAGGGGGTGCAAAGAGTCTCCAGTCAAGGGGTAATTGGTAGAGGGTGGAGGGGTGGCATGACACGATGGCTCAAATCTTTATAGAGAAGCTTGACCAACCTGGGCTTATATCCAGCTCTTCCTTGCCTCATGAAATAGGACAAATTATTTAATGTATCTAAAGCTTGGACTCTTTACCTGGAAGGTGAGGATAATACTTACAGCCTCATATTACTCTGAAATTTAACTGAGTGTTCTGCCTGTTGCTGACACTCTGCTTGAGGCTGTTCAGGAGCATTTTAGTAGAATTTTTAGCTGCAATATCATGTTGAGGTGTTGTTCTTCAAGAAGTCTCTCTGTCCTTCCCCTGATTGAAGTAGTATTATAATATGGAAACTCCAGAATATTTCCTCTCTCAATTGCCTAAACATGTACTTCACACATGGAAACCTCTCTGCCTCTTTGCTGCTCACCGTGGGCACTTACCACTACTGTCAGAAGGTCTGACACTCAGGATCCATCATGAGCCTCCTTCCGCACTGTTTTCCTGGGAAGACCAAGAAAAATGAGTAATTTTACCCAATTTGCTATTTGATCTTTAGACCCTGTCATTAAATCATTATTCATATTCTTCAGCCCACTTTGTTTTTTTAAAAGTGTATTATAGGGCTGGGGATGTGGCTCAAGCGGTAGCGCACTCGCCTGGCATGCGTGCGGCCCGGGTTCGATCCTCAGCACCACATACAAACAAAGACGTTGTGTTCGCCGAAAAACTGAAAAATAAATATTAAAAAAAAAATCTCTCTCTCTCTGTAAAAAAAAAAGTGTATTATAAAAAGTACTTTATTAAATTTGGAGTCCTTCTCAAAGTATTTCGTAAATGATATTTGTGATTCTTTCTAGTTTATAGCTAATCTGCTCTGTTTCATTGCTTGTTTTCCTTAAATAGGCTATTTTTATATTATTAAAAACTTATTTTTTACCCCTATAATTATCATTTCAGCCATCAATTATACAAATGGAATTTTTGTTTATTTTTGGAAGGGTTTAATTTTAAAATTTTTTTGGAGGGAGAACTTTCTTTCTAGTCTTATATGAAACTTCAGTTTTTGTTCTCTAACTTCTTTTTAATTCTTATTTTATTTCATTGCCTTAAGTTTAATGATTTCTTTAGTCCAGAAACATAGATGCTAAGATTTTGTTTTAGTTTGTCTGAACACTCTTTCAGAAATATATCTATCCCCTTCTAGACCAAATGAACAAATAAACCCACATTTTAAGCAGCATAATAGTTTTGTAAGATAGTATTTTCTTCAGGACAGTTATTTCTAAGTGATGCTTTGTATGTTTATTTGCCAATGTTTAAATGATCATGTACTTCAGTTTGACCTAACTAGATTTTGTATTGTACTTATCTTTTGTATTTTTGAAGAAAGGTGTTGCTAGATTGTGAACTTGCCAAAATTATTCACAGTTTAGTATCTTTAAGGGTTAATTCTGCATCTTAAGTAAGGGGCACTGTTTTTATTTTCTTTTTTAGAAATTATGATTATTAAAGCATATTAAGTTTGTAAATTTGTGGGTTTCACCATGACATTTCTGCACATGCATATTTCAGGCTTTGACCATGTCTACCTTCCCCACTTTCCTCTCTCTGCTTAGTCCCCTTCCCCTTTCCTAAGAGTCCCTCTAGTACATTCAAGTCATTTTTTTTTTAAGTTCCCACAGATGAGAGAAAACGTGATTCTTGTCTTTCTGCATCTGGATTATTTTTCTTAACAGGGTGACCTCTAGTTCCCTCCATTTTCCTTCAAATGACATGATCTCACTGTTCTTTATGGCTGAATAGTACACTGTTGTGTATATATACCAAATTTTCTTTATCTGTTTATCTGTTGACAGTCACCTAGGCTGATTTCCTATTTTGGCTATTGTGAATAGCACCTCAGTAAACATGGTTATACAGTTATCTCTTTTTTGTGCTCTTTTCATTTCCTTTGGATAAATACCCAGGAGTGGTATAGCTGGATCATTTGGTAATTCTAGTTTTAATATTTTGAGGAAACCTTATACTGTTTTCCCTAGTAGCTGTACTAATTTACATTCCCATCAAAAATAAGGATCTTATTTTTCTCTATTTTTTTTACCAGCATTAATTATTTATTTTTATTAATAGGCATTCTAATTGGGATGAGACAGGATCTCAATATAGTTTTGATTTGTATTTACCCGATGGCTAAAGATAATGAGCATTTTTCATATATTTATTGTCCATTTGTACTTTTTAGAAGTGTCTTTACAGATCATTTTGCCATTTTTTTTTAAATTGGAAACTTATGCTTATGCTTTTGTTGTTAAGTTTTTTGGAGTTCTTCATATATTTTGGACAGATGAATAGCTGGTGAAGATTTTCTCCCATTTGGTGGGCTGTCTCTTCACTCTGTTGATTGTTTCCTTTGCTGTGCATAAGCTTTTTAATTTGGCATAAGCCCATATGTCAATTTTTGCTTTTGTTTCTTGGAATTCTAGTTGGGAAATTATTTTTCATGCTAATACCTTGAAGTGTTTGCCCTATGTTTTCTAAGAATTCAAAGCTTCAGGTATCCCAGTAAAGTCTTTGATCCATTTTGAGTTGATTTTTGTACAGGGTAAGACATAGAGGTCTAGTTTCAATCTTCTACATGTTGAAATCCAGTTCTCCTTGTTGAAGAGGTTGTCTTTTCTTAGTTGTTCATTTTTGGCATCTTGGTTGAGTTGGCACCCTTTTTGGTTGGCTGTATATGTATGGGTTTATTTCTTTGTCTTCTATTCCATTGGTTTATGTGTCTGTTTTTATGCCCAAACCATGCTGTTTTTGTTATTATGGCTCTGTAGTTTATTTTGAAATCAGGTTTTATGATGCTTCCAGTATTGTTCTTTTTGCTTAGTTAATTTGACTATTTGGGGCTTTTTGTGCTTTAATTATGAATTTTAGGATTTTTTTTCCAGTTCTGTGAAGAATATCATTGACATTTTGATGGGAACTGCATTGAATCTATAGATTGCTTTCAGTATTATGGCCATTTTAACAACACAATTCTCTCAATCCATGAACATGGGTGATATTTCTATCTTCTTTTTCTTTCTTCAGTGTTGGGCAATATTAATTGTAGGGGTCTTTTACTTCTGTAATTAGGTTTATTTCTAGATATTGTATGTTGATTTTGTATCCTGCTAATTTATTGAATCTGTTTATCAGTTTTAAGGGTCTTTTGGTGGAGTATTTAGGATCTTCTAAGTATAGAATCACATAATCTGCAAACAGGGATAATTTGATTTCCGTCTTTCTTATTTATATCTCTCTTATTTCCTCTCTTGTCTAATTGCAATAGTTAAAATTTCTAGTCCTATATTGAATAAGCATGGTGAAAGAAGACATCCTGTCTTGCTCCTGATTTCAGAGGATATACATTCAGTTTTTCCCAATTCAGTAGGATTTTGGCTATAAGTTTGTCAGATAGAGCCATTATTATGTTGAAGTCTGTTTTTTGCGGGGAGCAGGGGTAATGGGGATTGAACTCAGGGGCACTCAATCACTGAGCCACATCCCTAGCCTCATTTTGTATTTTTTATTTAGAGACAGGGTCTCACTGAATTGCTTAGCATCTCACCATTGCTGTGGCTGGCTTTGAACTTGCAATCTTCCTGCCTCAGCCTCATCTATATGAACCTAATTTATTCAAGGATTTTATGAAGGAAATTTTACAAAACTTTTTTCTGCATCTATTGAGATATTCTTGTGATTATTATTTTGCTTCTATTTATGTGCTGTATTATGTTTATTGATTTGCATATGTTGAACCAAACTTGCATCCCTGGAACTTGATCATGGTGTATGATTTTTTAAAATGTGCTTTTGAATTCTGTTTCTATGGATTATTGAGTATTTTTGCATTTCTGTTCATCAAGGATATTGATCTATAGTCAGTTTCTTTTTTGTGTCTTTATCATGTTTTGGTAGCAGGATAATAGTTACTTAATTGAATAAGTTTGGAAGAGTTCCTTGCCTTTCTTTTTCTGGAATAGTTTGAAGAATATTGGTATTAGTTGTTTAAAAGTTTGGTAAAATTCAGCGGTGACTCCATCCAGTCCTGGGTTTTCTTTGTTGGGAGACATTTTATTACTGCTTCAGCATCATTGTTTGTTATTGGTCTATTTAGGGTTTTTAATATTCTCTCAGTCTAATTAATTTTATTGTACATGTAGAGAAATTTATTCTTTTATTCTAGATTTTCCAGCTTACTGACACATAATAAAAAAATTCCCTAATGATTCTATGAATTTACCTGATTTTTCATCTCCATTTTTATTTAGCTGGATCTTTTCTTTCTTTTTGTTGGTTTAGCTAAGGGTTTGTTAATTTCATTTCTTTTCAAAGAACCAACTTTTTTTTTATTTCATTGATTCTGTGTATTGTTTCTTTAGTCTCTTTCATTTATTTCTTTGTTAATATTTATCATTTTTTTCCTTCTAATGATTTGGGGTTTAGTTTGTTCTTGTTTTTCTAAGACCTTATCTCCTTGTCCAGTACTGTTTGTTTTATAAAATTGAGACTCCAATTTATAATTCTATGTTTACATATTTACATGTAAATATGTAAATATATAATTATATATTTATAATTGTTATATTCTCTTTATCTTAATGAATTGTTCCCTTCAGAAACATGTAATGAACTTTGTCTCTTATGATATTGTCTTAAAGTATTTTTTTAATGGTACTGGTTTTTAAATTGGAAACTTATGCTTATGCTTTTGTTGTTAAGATTTTTGGAGTTCCTTATATATTTTGGACAGATGAATAGCTGGTGAAGATTTTCATCAGCTATTCATCTGTCCAAATTAATTAAATTAATTAAATTTTGTTTTGTCAGATATGAGTATCAATATTCCTGCTTACTTTTGGATTTGATGT
The DNA here is from genome assembly GCF_021218885.2 of Marmota monax. Classification (NCBI taxonomy): domain Eukaryota; kingdom Metazoa; phylum Chordata; class Mammalia; order Rodentia; family Sciuridae; genus Marmota; species Marmota monax. The sequence continues at coordinate 2,549,744 of NW_026695243.1, forward strand.
ATTTGGAATATCATTTTCCATCATTTTACTTTCAGTCTGTTTATGCTGTTGCTGGTGAGCTGTATTTCTTACAAGCAGTACATTGTTGGTTTTGTGTTTTAAATCTGATAAGCAAATTCGCATCTTTTCTCATTTGCTTATCTATCTTTCAGTGAGATTTATTCTTTCCTGTGCTCTCATGATTGTGTTTCTTTCTTCCTCTTTTGGGTATAGAATTTCTTTAAGCATCTTCTGTAATGCTGATGTAGTGGTCATGAATTCCCTTGGTTTGTACTTGTTATGGAAGCCCTTTATTTTTCTTTTGATTCCAAAGGGTAACTTTGTTGGGGATAATAATCATCAGCAGCACCATTATAGGTTGGCAGTTATTTTCTTTTAGGACTTGAAGTACATCAATCCATGCTCTTGAGGACATTAGAATTCTGTTGAGAAATTTGTTATTCTGATGGGTTTGCCTTTAAATGTGAGTTGGCACTTGTCTTTTGCAGCTTTTAATTTTCTTTCTATGTTCTGTACTTTTTTTTTTCAGTTTTTTTGTTCTGTACTTTTGGCAGTTTAACTATACTATGTCCTGGAGAGGTTCTTTTCTGGCCATGTCTTATTTGGTATTCTAAATGCCCCCTGTACCTAGATGTCCATGTCTTTTTCAAGATTTGGAAAATTTTCTGCTATTATTTCACTGAGCAGGTTTTTTTTTTTTTTAAATGTCTTTAGCTATAGTTTTTCTTCCTTGGCTATTTCAATGATGTATACGCTTGGATTTTTTAATAGTGTACAGAGATCTTGTATGTTCTGTTCATTCATTCTTTCTTTTTTCTTTATTGCTTTCTGAATGTGATAACTACTCAACCTAGTCTTCAAGCTGTAATATTCTTAATTATGCTTGATCTAGTCTATTGGTGAGGTTTTCTTTTTCTTTTTTTCTTTGTGAGGTTTTCAATTGAGTTTTTAATGTGATTTCAAATTGAACTTTCAGTTCCAAGATATCTGTTTAGTTCTTTTTAAAAATCTTTCTTTATTGAATTGCTCATTCAAATCCTGCCTTGTCTTCCTTAATTCATTTAGCCATTTATTTTTATCCTCTTGAAATCATTGATCTTTTACTAAACTCTTAAATTCTTTGGTATTTGATCCACTTCAAATATCTTTGGAATCAGCTACTAGAGAGTTATGAACTTTAGGAAGTGTCATATTGCCTTGCTTTTTTTTTGTATTTCTTGTGTTTCCACATTGATATTTGTGCATCTATTGGGATGAATATTTCTTCCACTTTTATGTGAGGGCCTTCTATGTAAGCAACATTCTCTTGATGCTGTACCCTAGGATATTGGTTTGTAGTATAGTGTTAAGTTTAATTATGATTGAAATTTGTATTGTAGTTTCTCTGTGGCTTCTTTGGCTGGGATTAGTGTTTTTTCTTATTCTTCTCTTCCTTCTCCCTTCTCTCTCTCTCTCTCTCTCTCTCTCTGTATGTCTCGCTCTTTTGTGGTACTGCAGATTGAACCCAGGGCCTCAGGGAATACTAGGCAAACACTCTACCACTGAGATACATTCCCAGCCAGATTAGTAAGTATTGATACAATTTGTACTGTGTTATAGCCTGAGGAACCCACTTTCTCCATAGGCCTTACAATGGTGGTGGGTGGTGAGTGGTGGGTGGTGGGTGGTGGGTGGGGTAACTATGGTAGTTCAGGCAGATATGGTGTAGACAGAAGGCTATTTGGGGTACACCCTTTGTGGCTATTCCTCCAGTCGTATGTAATAGGGCATGAGAGCAACCCATGCTGAGGTTCCTTGTAGATGTGGTGCCGACAACTGTTGTGTTATTTCTTTCTGTTATTGCTTTGGGATAAATGTCCAGGAGCCTCACCCCCAATTGTGCCTATTTGGGGCCGGGTCAGTGGCTGGGGGTTCTTATTTACCTTATTCTTTAAGTTGAAGTATCTGCCAAGGTTTGAGTGGTCTTGGTTGTTGCTGGAGTAACATACAATTTCTCTGAGCTGGGTGGACGTATAGCTCGGCAGCACAGGACCCACCCAAGTACTTTAATTGCTGGGTTTGATCCCCAGCATTGCCATAGAACAAAGGAAGGAAGAAATAAAAAACAACAACAAAAAGACAAAATAAACCAAATAAAGAAATAAAGTAAAAACCAAATAAACATCATCCACCACCACAAAACAATCAGAGCAGAAAAGAAAGGGACAAACATAATATAGAATAATCTAAAAAGTTGGGCTGGGGTTGTGGCTCAGTGGTAGAGCACTTGCCTAGCATGTTTGAGGTCCTGGGTTTGATCCTCAGCACCACATAAAAATAAACAAACTAAAAGCATTGTGTACAACTATTTAAAAAAGAGAATAATCTAAAAAGTTAAAAAAATTTAAAAAACAATGTTAATTTAAAAGGGGGATAAAAACAAAAAAGAAGGAAAATTAAAAGGAAAAGGAGACAATTTAAAAAGTGGAAAAAGGAATAAAGAACTAATAAAGAAGAAAAATATTGAGAAAGAGCAATAACAAATAAAGCATTACTGAAAAACTAAAAATTTCTTCTTCATTAAGGTGCTCGACTGGGTGGGCAAGCATGGACGCTCACAACCTAAGGCGATCAGAGCTTCTTTCTGCCTCTTGCAAGGTGAGGCCCTTTCAGAGAGCAGGGCAGATGCCAACATTGCAGCTTGTCACCAAGCTAGTACTGAGGGCAAAATTTGGTACAAGTTCCCACTGGGCACTGTGCATTCCAAGGGCAGGGTTGATGTCAGGTGCTGCAGCATGAGAAGTACTTCAGTGCTTTCTGTGCTGTGCATGCCAAGGCTGGGGTGTGGGAGAGGCTGTGGAGTTCCAACTCTGCGCTGGGAGGAGTGGTGGAGACCCATGTGACCCATTGACTACTGCGGTGGTGCTCCAAGATTCAGCTCCTGCTGGAAAAGCACATGCGACTGCTTTCCCCCACACTCTTTCCTGAACCAGTAATTTTAAAGGGGGAGGATCCTCTGTTCCTTTTTATGTGAAAGTCTGGTTTCCTAGTGTCTATAATTCTCAGCTGGGTTGTCATAAGCTCTACTAAGGATGGGGAAGGGGGGACACGCCAATTGTCAAGGTAGCTGGCACCTGAGTATATATTGCCTCAGGGACCCAGAGACAGGAGGATACGGGGCCTTTGTCTCCTAGAGCATTAAGGTCAGATATGACCTTCTCAAGATGGCTGCCTGCTAGTGCACTGTGAGAACACATTGGAAGCTCAGTGTGCCTCCCAGTGAAGCTCTCTTTTCAGGAGCCAGTTTGTTATTCAGGTCTGTTGTTTGTTTGCACTGTTTCTGCAGGATGCCAATTTCTGTGTTAGTGGTGCTCACTTAACCTGTACCCCACTTTCTGCTGTGCTGCTGTGTGAGCAGGTGCTGGGCACTCCTTTCACCCTCTGTTCTGCTATTCTAAGTCTCTGGGTTGCTCCAAGTCTTCGTGCACTAGTGAACTTCAGTATTCTCCCACAGTCACCTACCTTGATAGGTAGCAGCTCTGCAGTTGTTTTGATTGTCTCCTATAGAAGTGGGGAAGTGCTGGTTGCCTCTTGTCCACCATTTTAAATCCACCTTGTTTGTGTAACTTCTGACGAGGTGTTTGCAAACAGTCTCCAGGTTTCTCTTTTATTTTCACTTTGCATTCATGTTTCCTCCCACCTCAACATCTGCGTTTGCTTATGTTGAAATCATTGGGAATGATACTGAACACCCGCATTTTAGTACCAGAATTATTACAAAGTAACACTGTGACTTTGGTTAGGTCGTTTGACTGCTTTGGCCTCCAATTTTCTCATCTGTGAAATAAAGGGAGATTATTTCTTTTTCAACAAATATTTGTTAGGCAATATTATATTCTGGGCATTATTGCAGGTACTGGGAAATCTGCCGTGAACAAAATCATTCAGGTACTTCCCTCATTAGATGTATATTCTAGATTTATATAAACTTTGATGCCTTTTGTGTTTATAGGGCTGTGTGTATGATGATCCTTCCATTGAGTTCCAATTCTCATTTGCACAAAAGAGAGAACAACAACAACAAAACCCAAACACAAACAAACACCCCCCCCCCCCAAAAAAAAAAAAAAAAACCCAAGCCCTGAAATATGTCTGAAGTTTGTTTCTGGCTTTTGGGGGATTTCTTTGACTTAAAATGAATACCTTATAATTTGCTGTATAGGGAGTTCCATAGAAACCAGAGTGAGATGTGTTCTAGAAAGGATTCGAGTCAAAAGCTACCTATCATATCCCCTCTTACAGTGAACCCTCAAACATTTGGAAATACATTTTGGATCTCAGCTTTTGGAAGCACACTAAAACAAAAAAAGGAAAAGAATTACTGGAACAATTGCCACTGATCTTTATTTAGATGTGAAAGTCAGCTTCAGTGAAAGAGGAAATGGAAGCTTTCTTGTTTGCTGCCAATATGACAATATTTATTGGGTTCTAAGATCATATTCAGTTATAGAACATAAAACTCTGTACTGAGGAGCAGTAGTAATCCAAAGAGGATGACTAAAAAGTATAAATTAATTATTTGACTGACAATATAATGATAAGTAATGCATGAGTAACGAGAAATAGTGGGCTTTTACACTTAATTGCCAATAAATTATTAGAAATCCTTAAATAGGAGCCCTTATAAGAATATTAAGACAAGTCTTCTTCTTTTCCTTTATATCCCATTTAATTTAACGTGGCTATTTGTAGGGATGGTATGTTTAGATAGTAAGGTAAGATTGGAATTATAGGGGCTGGGGCTGGGGCTCACCATGCCTGGCACGTGTGAAGCACTGGGTTCGATTCTCAGCACCACGTAAAATAAATAAAGCTCTATCAACAACTAAAAAAAAAAAAAGATTGGAATTATATTCAGGTAATATTGGAACTTTATCAGAATGGAGCCATGCACAAGTAGAGTTTGTAACACTTAGTGGCTTTGATAAAAGGATAAAGTAGAATGAACAAAGTGAAAGAAAATAATTGATAAGCTGGTAGAAAACCCAGAAAATTTCTTGCATGAGTATCAATTCCTAACAGGGTTCTTGCTTTATTTTAGGGGATAGATTAAATAGTAAGTGTTAACTTTTGTCTTTTTCAAAAGTCCTTCTTACTCAAAAAATAATTCTTGTTTCAATTCTCAGTTACCATACTTATACATATTTTTTCTGCTCAAGGGTTCATATTAAATTTTCTTAACATCATGGCTAATTTCACTGGTCCCTTTAGGTTATTCTGCTAAAAATTCAAGAACAATAGCCATAGTGACTAAAAGGAAGTAGGGCCTAGTATTCTGAAAATTCATACATCTATTTATACATATACAAAAATAAAAATAAAAGAAAATATAAACATTGCAAAAAAAAATGGAGGCAATAGCTATTAAGATTTCAGAGGAGAGGAAAATTACTTCCAAATTGTAGGAAAAGGAAAATTTTTGTTCATAAGATTTGCAGTGACCTTAACAGATAGTGGAATTAGGGCCTTTAGAGATGCAGGAAAGGAACAGTGTCACTGTGAGGTGGAGGGTGTATTGGTTTGGAAGTAATCGAGCTTTGGTTTGATTTTCTCTAGTTCCCAGTTTTATCTGTAAAAAATGGGAGGATGACATCAAAATCTTGCCGCCAGCTTCTTGTGTGGTTAACATGGTATAATCAAGTGGAAATACCTAGCAAAATTCCTGGGAAATAAAGTGGGTTCTTTAAATAAAGACCCCCTCTTACTTTTCTTCATGTGTGATGGGGAGGATATTGGAGGCAACACTAAGGAGTTTGCTGGAGACCTAATCCTGGTTCTACCATTTACTAACTACCGTACCCTGGGCAATTTTTTTAAACCTTGCTCAGTCTCAATTTTCTTGAAAACAGGGATAATTATAGTACCAATTTCGTAGGACTAACGTAAGGAGAAAGTGAGTTCATGTGAATGTTTATAAAATACGTGGCACAAAGTATGCACTTGTTAACTACCGTTAATTTCTTCTTAGGCACCAATGAGCCAGTGGAAGTTTCTGAGTTGAGAGTGAGGGGTTGAGTGGAAGGTGAGATGGGTAGGGGTGTGATAGAGAGTGGTTCAATCTTTTCTTTAGATAAATTAATCTGTTGGTGGTTTATAAATCTGTTGGTGGTGAAGGACTGAAGAGAGACCAAAAGTAGGTAGGACTAGTTATGGCATTAGAAAATGCTCCCAAATAGAGACTTTGAGAGTCTGATGAATAATTGTGGTAGGAGGGATGGAAAGGGAGATGTGTTTTTCAGAGTTCAGTGTGCTCATGAATCACCTGGGGATCTTGTGAAAATGCAGATTCTGATGTGGTAGGTCTAGGTGGGATCTGAGATGTTGCCTGTATGAAAAAGTCTCAGCTGGTTTCAGTGATGCTGGACCACTGACCACTCTGGCATAGGTTTAAAGGGAGAGATTGATAGTATTTGACAATTCATTAGTCCTGAGGGCAGAAGACAGAGGCTGGTGGGGTCTTCAGAGAAAGGAGTTCAACTGAGAAGGAAAATGATAACCTTGGATTGAGCTGCTAGACTTAATTTCTTGACACTGGAATTGGGAGAGGTAGAACAGTATAATGACAAAAGCGTAGATTTATTATCAGAAGATGTGGATTGAATCCCAACTCCCACAATTATCAGAAAGCTGATCTGGACTTCCACTGTTCTTTGTCTCTAAATGGTAGACCACACTGACTCATTCAAAGGACTGCGTATAGATTCATGAAGTTACACTGTTGTGAAAACTCCCACTGTGGCCAGCAGAGAGGTGGCACTTAAGAATGAATAAAAGTTATAGCCACAGACTTTATAGATTCCGTGGACTAATCCAGCCCTTGGCAAGGCTGCTCTGGGCATTAGCATATACGTTTTTCCTACAGTGTGCATACTGATACTTTCAAATTGTTCGGTAATTTGACAGCCTTCTGAACTTTGTGTTTTCTAAGTATTCATTAGCTGACATAATTTCAGGGGACTTGAATGCCAGGATTGGCAGCGGTTCCACCAGAGCTACATCCATTAGAAACCTGCAATTGTCAGATTCTTCCTTTTAAGGCACTTCTCCAGGAGTAACTGTCTGAATCAAAGAGGAAAATATCTGGTCAAACTCATTTATAATCATGGTCCAATAATGATAAATGGCAGGCTATGGGATAAATCTGTGGCCTTTCACATACATTTCCAACCAGACGCAGCATTATTGATGACTGAAGAATTTTTTGCTCTTTAGAATATCCCTATATCCTTGTGCTGAATGTTTTAGACTGTTGAAAGTAAATATTTTTACTTTTAAACTTGATCTGAACTTTCAAAATTGGTCTTACATCTATCCCTATATGTAGCTCAGTTAGTGAGATTTCAGGGATAAGGCTAAGCTGAAGTAAACAAATTTATGATCTACAAGGAATTTATGGCACATGTATTATCCTGAAGAGCTTACTAACAACTGTTTATAATATTAAAAAATTGTGGTTATGCTACTATGTCACTGGATTATTAAAGAATAACTTCTTTTATCTCTTACTTTATAAAAGAGATTAGAAAACAAAAATATAAATACATTCCAGGCCACATTATCCAGATATTATCTCAAATATGACTGAGATCAAATCATCCAAAGACTCATTAAGTTGTAATTCTTTTTAAAATAACTTATCCTTTCCAAAAATTAAATTACATAACAATAATTTTGTTTATATTTGGTTTGCAGGGATGCTAAAAATGCAGATTTGGGGACTTCACTTCCTTGTTATCACTTCAGTTCAAGGAAATTCAGAATCATGTGAATGGATTGATTACTAAACAAATCATCTCAATTTCTGTTCTATCTCTTTGCATTTTGTAGTCTCCAGTTTCCTTCATTGCTGAAACCCAATATTTTCATCAGCCTAAAAAAAAAATCCAATCTTTCAAGGTTGTAAAGAGCTCCAGAAGCAAATCTGTGCTGCCAGAATTATTTTAATCTTGCTTGAGTAGCTGGCTGGAGTCCTTGCCAACCTATTTACTTTAATTAACTCCACAGGTATGGTTCCCTCAAGATGAACTCTTAAGTGTAGTTGACTCCAGATTTAAAAAGGGAAACCCTCCATCTCATGAAATTATAGAACCATTAGGGCTCTTAGAGTCCCCCTCAAAAATAATACCAGATTTCTTCTTAAATGGAAAGGAAAAGTCTCTAATACTGTGCCTGCATAGGAAGCTAACCTATGTAGGAAATAGGTACGAATATTCCCTACTGACAATTCCTAGTGAAGTTTTTGTTGAATGAGTGAATTCTGTTACCCATTTTATCTCCTTCAAAGAATGCCTAAGATTTTTGTGAAAAATCTTTATTTAGATCCATTATTTTCATCCCATAAAATCTTTTCTTCATATTTGGTACAAAATCCCTCCTATTCTCCCCATCATCAATTCCCAACACCTGCTGGGATTTTACATCCTGACTGTGTGTGAACTCTGTTCTCTTCCTTGATCCTATATGGGGATCTGTTTTAGCCTGGCCCTCTCATTTCTTTCTGGGATTTTGTTGCAGAATCCTAAGGGATTTCTCTGCCTCCTGTCATAGCCTCAAATATCCGATTGACCATTCAGAGTGCCTCAAGAGTGATATATTTAAATCTAAACTTGATCATGTAATTTCCTTTCCATAGTTCTTCATCATTCACAGTAGAAAAGTCTAGATTCCATGATATAAAATCTAAGACCTTCCATAGTTTGGCTTTATTGGGCTTGTTTCCCACCTGCTTCTCACCACATTTGGGGCCTGATAATTCTTTGTTGTGGGGGGTTGTCCTGAGCATTGTAGATTTAGCAGCATCCCTGGTCTCTACTCACTGATGCCAGTGGTACTCCCTTTCCCAGCTGTGACAACCAAAAGCCAAATCAAAACCAAACTTCAGACATTGCTAAATGTCCTCTGGGGCCAAAATTGCCCTCTGATTAATAAACAGTCATTGGGTTGTGAATCACAAAGTGTTCGCACACACCCGACTCTGCGGACCCTCCCTTCCTTTGCTTTTTGTTATTTATTCCTGGAATGCCTTTCTCCTTTTTGGTTTAGTGTAGGGAAAGAGGGAAAGATTCTGTCCTTCTGTCCACTACTCCATCCTCAGGAAGGATTGGTGATGTGATTGGTCAAGTTCCAGGACACTAATTGGGTGGGGGATGGTGTTTTTCTGCAAAAGGCCACATATAAAGGTAAGATCCACTCTTCCATTAAAAACAAAATCACCCAATTAAAACATGAATCCATGCTTGTAAGAAATCCAAACCATTTAGAACATAGAATTAAAAAATTAAAGGTTTCAAGAGTCAAAGCATTACAGAGTTTTTTAAAAATGTTATACATACTACTCTAACATTATCACCACCAGACATCCCCTCCCTTTAGGGCAGTGGCCCCTTGAAGCTCCAGGGTGGTGTATAGAAATTTGTGGATGGGTGGGTTCATAAAAACATGGGAAACTGTTGACTTCCTGATGGCTGCCAGGATTGCGGGAGAAGGTGATTCACATTTCAGTCCTATCTAGCTCAAAGACATTTCAACAAAGCTTATATGGCCACATCCTTCTTTCATGTTACTATTCTTTCCTCAAATCCGTGTAGTTCTCTTCCCTTTGAAAAATCCACAACCCAGAATAATCAGAGCTATTATCAAGAAAGAGAGACTTTTGACATTTTGTGATGTATGATGTTACCAATTATCAGTTCATAGATGAACTTCAGAGATTCTGCTTCACAGGTCAAGGGTGGGTTTTGGGATCTGTGTGTTTTACCAGATTTACCGCCCCCAGATGAGTCAGATGTGCTTCAAGTTAAAATGTGAATGATGTATCCAGGTATCCAACATTTTGTCATCTGAGGATGCCATTTCATGTTCATATGGATTTAACATCTAGTATCCACACTTTAAAAATTCCAAGTTATGTGGATTTTTTAAATAACAGATGGAGGAAAGATGTTTCTCTATGCCTGTGTCCTAAATATTAAGCAGATCTTCAAAACGTGCTAGGTACAGAGAAAATATCTGCTAGGGTTCTTTCTTTTTTTTTTTTTTTTTTTCCCCTTTTATTTTATTTATTTTTTTTATTTTAATTTTTTATTGTGGGTTGTTCAAAACATTACAAATTTCTTGACATATCATATTCCACACTTTGATTCTAGTGGGTTATGAACTCCCACCTTCACCCCATACACAGATTGCAGATTCACATCAGTTACACATCCATTGATTTACAAATTGCCATACTAGTGTCTGTTGTGCTCCGCTGCCTTTCCCATCATCCACCCTCCCCCCTCCCCACCTCTCCCCTCCCCTCCCCTCCTCTCTCTCTACCCCCTCCACTGTATAACCCTGAGGGTCTCCTTCCATTACCGTGCAATTTACCTTCTCTCTCCCTTTCCCTCCCACCTCTCATCCCTGTTAAATGTTAATCTTCTTCTCCTGTTCTTCGTCCCTACTCTGTTCTTAGTTACTTTCCTTATATCAAAGAAGACATTTGGCATTTGTTTTTTAGGGATTGGCTAGCTTCACTTAGCATAATCTGCTCTAATGCCATCCATTTCCCTGTAAATTCTATGATTTTGTCATTTTTTAATGCAGAGTAATACTCCATTGTGTATAAATGCCACATTTTTTTTATCCATTCGTCTATTGAAGGGCATCTAGGTTGGTTCCACAGTCTTGCTATTGTGAACTGTGCTGCTATGAACATCGATGTAGCAGTGTCCCTGTAGCATGCTCTTTTTAGGTCTTTAGGGAATAGACCAAGAAGGGGAATAGCTGGGTCAAATGGTGGCTCCATTCCCAGCTTTCCAAGAAATCTCCATACTGCTTTCCAAATTGGCTGCACCAATCTGCAGTCCCACCAGCAATGTACAAGTGTACCCTTTTCCCCACATCCTCGCCAGCACTTGTTGTTGTTTGACTTCCTAATGGCTGCCAATCTTACTGGAGTGAGATGGTATCTTAGGGTGGTTTTGATTTGCATTTCTCTGACAGCTAGAGATGTTGAGCATTTTTTCATGTACTTGTTGATTGACTGTATGTCCTCCTCTGTGAAGTGTCTGTTCAGGTCCTTGGCCCATTTGTTGATTGGGTTGTTTGTTCTCTTATTGTCTAATTTTTTGAGTTCTTTGTATACTCTGGATATTAGGGCTCTATCTGAAGTGTGAGGAGTAAAGATTTGTTCCCAGGATGTAGGCTCCCTATTTACCTCTCTTATTGTTTCTTTTGCTGAGAAAAAACTTTTTAGTTTGAGTAAGTCCCATTTGTTGATTCTAGTTATTAACTTTTGTGCTATGGGTGTCCTATTGAGGAATTTGGAGCCCGACCCCACCGACTGTAGATCGTAGCCAACTTTTTCTTTCTTAAGGTAACAAAAACATGCTTGATGGTGGGGAAATGTGACTCTTTTCATAAAAATTTCCAACTATGGGAGCAAGGAGTGATTACATTCTATACAAATTTCGTTCTGGGGAACTTATTGCATAAATAGGGAATTTCACAACAGCCCTTTCCCCTAATTCTGTTGATGATGATTATTTTTAATTCTTTATTACTGTCGATGGTTTGGATTTAGGAATGTCCCCTGAAAAGTTCGTGTGTTAGGCAATGCAGTAGTGTTCAGATGAAAAGACTGAATTATGAGAGTTGTAACCTCATCAACAGATTGATCCATTGGATGGATTAATAATAATCTGAATGGGCTACACAGTAGTAACTGTCGTCAGGTGGGTGTGGCTGGAGGATGTAGGTTCCTGGGGGTGTGGGCTTGGACTCTATCTGTCCCTGGCTCCTTCTTCTGCCTTCTCTTTCTCCCTCTCTCCCCCCCCCCCCTCTTTCTCCCCTGTTCCTGGCTGCCATGAGCTGAGTAGCTTTCCTCTGTCACACCCTTTGCCCTGTTTCTGCAATGTAGTTGGCTGAGCGACCGTGGAGTGAGACCACTGAAAATCTGAGCCAAAAGAAATCTTTCCTCCCTCTAAGTTGTTCTTGTCAGGTATTTTAGTTACAGCAATGAAAAGCTAACACATCACCCCTTCAAATCCGGTAGGAGGTCACCAAGGATGGTTGGGTAAAGCATTCCTAGCATTCCTGGAAACAAAGGTGATAGAATAAGCTGTAAAGAAAAAAAAATGCTTTTAAAACTCTAATTGACACAAACCTGAATAGCAAATTGTAACTGTGCTATGATTACAACTATAAAAATTCTGTCTGCATATGGACAGGGACTGAAAGGGAGCAGGAAAATATTGTAAACAGTTTGGTTTGTAGGATGGCAGAAATTTGGGTGGATTTTTCTTTCTTTTATTTTGAGTTTTTGTAATGTTTTGTAATAAACAATACTATAAAAGAAGCAGCTGAACCTGCTGACTAATTATTGTTAGAAAGAACAGCTTCGCATCAACTCTATCAGAGCTAAAATTGTTGTTTTGGGGCAGATGCTTTCCAACATTTAAATCAATGATATCGGATAACCTTACCCAAGAAGTCAACTCCTTCCAGTCCAGAGGAGGATCCCTCCTACCCCTAACCAACTCATTTTGGCAGGCACAGGAGAAATTAGTTCAACTGGGACCATAGTGAGGGGTTTGAGTAATTTTGTTGTTTTAATTTTATTTTTTAAAAATTGTTGAAATGGTTGATTGGTCTCATCGGCCCCAAGAAGGGTCTCTGACCAAATCTTCTGCAATATCATGAAACACACACACACACACACACACACACACACACACGAGCATTTGTCCAAAATGTACGAGAGGATTCAAACTCTGTTTTGAGGGAAATACTGGTATCACCTGCAGGAAACCCTGCAGCTTATCTTTGTGCAGAAATGGAATGGCAAGAATACAAGTCAGGTTCTTAAAAATTTGACGACAGCATGTCAGCCTCACTTCCTGCACATCTGCTGTTTCCAACATATGGATCATCAACAGCATAGACTATTGGCACTTGAGGCTCAGTCAGTGAATTCAGTCCTGAAGTGACTTGTAACTATTCACTCTCCAAAGGCTCACCTATGACAGCTAATGCTAGAGAGAGACAATTTAATGGACAAGCATTTTTCTATTCCTCTTCTCTAATCTTTGTCCTAATAATTTGTTATAATAGCAAGAAACAACACATCCAGACTGAGGTACCTCTTTTCCTGATAGAAAAACTCTCTCTGAGTTAAAAATTTACTATTATGATCTGAGCCTTTTTGAGAATCAATATAAGAATTGTCCACTAGAACAATGCTTATGCATTTTTTTTGCAAATATCATTGCTGAGGATGTTTTGTCCTAAGCCATGTGAAACTTATTATTCAAAACTGGCATGATAAATTCCTTCTAGATTGTGGATGTTAGCTTTGTTTCGCTTGTAACATAGGCAAAGTGTGAGTTTCTCTTTACGCCTTAGCTACTGGGAAACTCATTCTCTACTATCCTTTGTCCTATTCTCCAGGCAGTTTCTTACATTTCACAGGAACTGAGATGCTCAACACAGTTGGGCAGAAGGAGGAAGATCCCACTGGTTCCTGTTCAGTTGCTGTGCATGTTGTGGCTTGGTAGGTACAACGCTTCCAATGATCTCATTACAATTTTTTTTTCTCCAAGAATTTGTTGTTCCTAAAGTGCTAGATTTTTGTAAAGGAAAAAAAAATGCATTTCATTTTCTATAAATATCAAAATTAATTACTCATCGTTATAACTATTCATTAAAATTTAAAATTAGATAAGCATGTTCCTCATAGATTTTTTTTTAAGCCTTGAAGAGATCCATTTTATTATAGCATCTACAGCTCCACTATTTAAGGAAATCATGACATAAGGTTCATAATTGAATTAAGTCAATACCTATGCCCAAATCTTAGGAAGAAATTATGAAATATGGTGGCTTGTCAGGTGGAAGGGAAAAATGTGAACAATTGAATAGAATTGTTTTCGAGTGTCTCACCCCTATAAACACATTGAGGACATATCCATCCCCTCACTCACTCAAAATGTGAGTCTGATATCTTCCAAGGACCACTTTAGGATTTCCAAAGATACAATAAGCAGGACAGACCCACTGCCCTTATAAAATTTGAATTTTAGTGGTGGTGGCGGGGAGAATTAATAATAAATAAATAAATAAATATATGGAGTGACAGGTGGTGTTCAGTACTATGGAGAAAAGACAAGTAGGTAAAGGAATGAGGGTGCACAGTGTGGGGGTGGAATTTGCTATTTTAAACAGTGTGATCAGGTGGCATCTGAGCAGACATCGGAAGGAGGGAGCTATGTGAGTCTCCCCAGGAAGAGTTTCCATGCAGAGGAAACAGTTTGTGCAAAAACTCCAAAGCAGGTGTATGCTTGATGTGTTTTGAGGAAAACAGAGAGACAGGTATGGTGGCAATGTAGTAGCAGAGGAGAGAAGTCTGAGGCAGTTAGTTAGTTGACCTGTAGGGTTCGTTCCTTTTTGTTTCAGTGTATTTTTTTTTCCTAGGGACCAAAGCACTCCATGTTCTAACATACCATCATGAATATTCCTTCTTGAATTCTGTTTTAAGATTTCATGGGTCTGTGACTTCCTCCTGAACTGCAAACCCCTTGGGGACTGGGACATGTTATATCCTCTTTGAATTTCCTGAAGCACTTGGCACAAGACTTTATATATAATAAGTACTCAGAAAAATACTTGCTGGTTGGTTAATTTTGCTTCTAAGGCATCTATCCTTCTCCAAAGCACGAACACTACTGAGATGGGAAATTCATACCCAGCTTAACACTTCAGTGTGACTGAATTAACAGAACCATTTTCATCCTTGAAGTTTTGAGGGTCTGGAGAGTGTGTGTGTGGTGGTGTTGTTAAGTGAGGAGAAGAAGAAAATGTACCTGCATCTTATCTTTGCCCATAAATGCTTCTGCTTGTGTATAAAGTCTCCCTGACAGGTATAAAGCATACACCTGTCAAATATTGTTGTTTTGGAGTATTAAGAATACATATTAGAGTACTAAATGTCTGAATGGTATATTAGTAGCTTCAAAGGATTAAACAACACCCAAGATAGTTACTTCTGCTTTCTGAGAGTACTCCCAACAGTGAATCAACTTTAATTCATGTCTATCACATCTATAGACTTCACAGAAAACTAGTAGCATAGGTTCAATAAGCTCCTTGTCACAGAAAGTAAGAGGATTAATAACATATCTTCATCCATTTATCTGTCCATCCACCCGTCAGACATTTACTGAGCACATACTATGGACTGAACACTGTGATCAGTTTAATGAAGGATTATGACCTTGATAAATGCACAGATGAATAGAAGAACTGACCTAACATCATAGCACACTGTGCTAAATTCTCCACAGTGAGCAGCTAATTTCTTGGAAAGACAGGAAGTCTTCCTGAGGCAAGTGCCTTTTGAATTAACAAAGCTCTTTTACAGATTCCCACTCATCCCCCCCAGTTGGGCAGTTTATTTGCCTCTGCTGTTTTCCCATGCCGCTTGCTACTTGGTTTTAATTACAGCAGTACCCTGTTTATTATAATTATCAATTTGCCGTCTGCTTTCTCTGCTTGACCTAGACTCTTCAATAAGAATGAATAAGACTGTGTCTTATTCATTTTTATCCCTACACAGTTTCCGACACGAGTCCAGTGATGTTAGCAGACTCAAAATGAGTGAGTCCTGAAGAGTCAATTGAAGTTCTCTAGGTTCAGGAGGAGGGAGAAGTGGATTGAAGACGGAAGCATGAGCTTGTGGCAAGTTATGGAGACATCCATGGGTATGGTGTGTTGGGAAGGTGGTGAGTGGGTTTGTAAGAGTGGTGCGGAGGGAAACTTCAGGGGAGGGATGGGAGATGACTTAGGAATGATGCAGGGTATTTTGATGAGTCCACTGGAAGCTGCCATGGAAAAGGACTTACAATGTCAAAGCTTTTGAGAAACTCTCAAGCCATGTGTGCTGCTGCTGTCCCTGACCGGAACGCCATCCTCAGAACTCTGGACTCCCTCTGCCCTTCACTCTGTCTCTGAGTCTGACTCCACCTTGAGCTTCACTCATCACATTTATGGCCATGTTTACTCCCTTTTTAAGGTTCATAAGGCAAATTTAAACTTTAGCTGTAGGATTAACTCTGTTTTATTTATATTCTTCCTTTCCATGGACAAGGTTCCTTACTGAAATGACCTCATTGCATCTACTTTCTAAATTACTCCATGAGAAATCAGACTATCTTTTTTCAATCACTCACTCCTCCTAGAGACTGGCTTCATCATTATCCTGACTTCTCCTCTCCCTGTGGTGCTTGCTTCCAGTGAATACCAAAATAATACTCTGAACTCCTTGAGCAATAAATCCCCCTTTCCCCTTCCTCTGGCTCTGGGAAACCTCCATTCTACTTTCTATATGTATGAATTTAACTACTATAGGTTCCCTATATAAGTGGGATCTTAAGATATTTATTCTTTTTTGACTGGCTTAGTCACTTAGCACAAAGTCCTCAAGGCTCATCCACCTTGATGAATGAGTCAGGAATTCTTTCCTTAAGACTAAATAATATTCCATCATATGTATGTACTGCATTTCATTTATGCATTCACACAGCAATGGAACCTCAGTGATATTTCTTAAATATCATCACTCTTAGAAATTTATAGAAATTTGTCCTGATTGCTCTAAGGATGGAGCTATGGTTTGCAGCCCCCTCTCAACCCTATATATCTCATTCCCTTTACTCTCTTCTTGCACTATCCACTTGACTGTGCCACGAGCTCTTTCACATCTGAGTCCCCCCCCCCCCGCCCACAGGTTCTTCCTTGACATATAATGTCATTTTTCAGGATAATCCCAGCTTGCACCTCAAAATCACTGCAAGATGTTGTCACCTCTTCCAGGAAGGTTTCCCCACTCTCATCCCCTGAGTTAGAGATCTTATTTTCTGTGCATCTCGAAACCCCTGAACCTTTTTTTTTTTTAAATCAATGCACTTCTCACACTTAGAACAGAGGTGATTTTATTTCCAGAGTCTGGTATCTGTTAGATGCTCAATACATTTTTGTTGAATGAATGAATGAATAAAGAAGTAGAGAAGTTTATGAAGTCAAGGATGAGGCAGGTGGACATTGATGAGGTAGGTGGTCCACGTGACTAATGGGCTCAAGGCCACAGCAAATGTGAAGAGGCAATCCTATGCAGTGCTCTGGACTGGACTCCCTCCATTCCCAGGAAACAGTGGGCTCAGGCACTCTGTGTGCAGGATGACATGCCATGCACTAGAATTTATATTCCCTGGCCCTCAAACCCCTGTGAGGTTTTGGTATTTTCAGTACAGATTTTTTTTTTTTTTTGATACTGAGGATTGAAGTCAGGGGCACTCAATCACTGAGCCATATTCCCAGCCCTATTTTGTATTTATTTAGAGATGGGATCTCACTGAGTTGCTTAGCACCTCACTTTTTTGCTGAGCCTGGCTTTGAGCTCGTGATCCTCCTGCCTCAGCCTCTCGAGCCGCTGGGATTACAGACGTGCGCCACTGTGCCCGGCTTTCAGTCCAGTTGTAATATTTCTTTTTTGGTAAATGATGCTTACACTCTTCCTGTCTCTATTCTCTGCTGATTCTCTAACCTACTCTTCACCGATTCTCTTTCCTACCTTGAACTTGGAAATAAATTCACATGTTTAGGTCACTTAAACAAAAATGAGACTTTATTCTATGAAGCAAGTGTGTAGTTTGTAAAAGGATCAATGGGTTATTTTGGATCAAATAACTGTGTTTTCTTTAGCCACTTTAAATGGTCTATTTTCATTTTTTTTAAGCCATTGCCTTGTGAAAGGACCTAAGAATATCCTCAACTTAGTGTTAGATCCCGTAATTACATTTTCCCATTTTGAAAGCAGTTATGCAGTCCTTACAATAGAGTCAGTGCAGCTAAAAATACACTCCAGGCAGTTCATATTAACTGGGTAATAATAACAGGCAACAAGGAGGCTCGGTGTCCAAATATGATGAAAACAGGAAGTTCATTACACAAGCTGTTCTTTCCTGATAGATCTGAATTCTTAAAGCCTTAACTCAAAAATAATCCCTTCAGGTTATAAATAAAAGCAGAGAATCATCTCTTCCTTGTGCTTAATGGAGATGATAACATCGTAGCTAAATAAATCCATAGTTATGGATAACATATGACACCAGAGCACCAGGGTTAGAGGAGGAGGGAGCAGGACTCAGACTCTTCTCCCTACTACACAGCGCTAGAGGCATCTGCCCCAGGGCTTCCTCTTTTCTTACCCCAGGCACAAGTTGCCAAGGAGATGCTGCTTCACTAGGATACGGTGGTAGGGAAGCAGGAAGCCTTCAGGTATGGAAAAGATTTGTATTTTCCCTCTGTAGAGAATGGATGAACAGAACTAAAGTGTCTGTCAAACGTTATGTATTCTGGTCCTGCCTTTTTGAAGGTCATGGGCACAGGGCCTTAGAGAGCTTCTCAAGTGTCATTGATTGTGAAGATCTGGATTCTCTTGGTTAAAATGAGATGAATGTGGAGGAAAATTTTCACCTAAGTATCCAGAATGAACCCCACCAGCATCCATCCTGAGTTCAAACCCCAGTCCTCTAGGGTGTTAGTGGCTCTGGGAGGAGGATCTCATGACGCTGCCCCACACTTCCTTCTTGGGAATCTCTCCCTAGTCATTAGCATGACCGCCAGTAGGGCTGCGTTGGTTCAAGCAGCTGTCACATGCTCCTTAATTTCTCACACTATGGAGACCAGGGTGGAAGGGTTACCCAGTGCTTGGCTACAGGGTATGTTGGGGTAGGGAAGGAGGTTTCAAGGAGAATGATAAATGCAAACCAGTCTGGCTCCCCAGAAACCATTTTTTCTTCCGAGGATGATGTAGTGGCATTTGCAGGGTTTGCCTTGAACTGATGAGGACAGAACCCATTAAAGGAGCGCGTGTCTTTTGAATGTACTCAAACTCTCCCCACTATTGCATTCAGGAATGCGGTCTTCTTTCTTACTACATAGGTTTAGAAATTCCATTCTGGGAAGGGGATTCTCATGACCTGAGAAGTGATAGCAGACAGGGCCGGTCACAGTGGTCACAGTGGTGGGGGGTGTCACATTGCCAAGGTCTCAACTTCAAGAAGAGCCTCAAATTTAGATTTTGATGTTATTTCCAAATAGGGTTAAATATACAGCCAAATCCATACGGTAATCTAATTAAAAAGAGTCACACATGACTTAAAACTTGTGTTCCATGACCAGATGACATTAGTGTGGGGTACTATAAATTTTATAATTCATAAACCTGGGAATGCTTGTGTGGTACAGTCTCTATATCTATCTCTCTGCATATAATGTCAACATTTAAAATATATTAAAGTTTTTCTGCCAGGCGTAGTGGCACATACCTGTAATCCCAGTGGCTCCAGAGGCTGAGACAGGAGGATCGCAAGTTCACAGCCAGGCTCAGCAAAAGCAAGGCACTAAGCAACTCAGTGAGACCCTATCTCTAAATAAAACTCAAAATAGGGCTGGGGATGTGGCTCAGTGGATTGCCCCTGAGTGCAATCCCTGGTATCCCCCTAAGTGTGTGTGTGTGTGTGTGTGTGTGTGTGTGTGTGTGTGTTTCTAATGCTGTGTGTGTTTCTAATGCTGTTTTGCATTTCTTTATTTTCTAAAGTACTGCCATTCTCAGAAATTGGAAATGATCTGGCTTGAAAGAAGACCCTACTTTAGACCTTCTTCCCCACTAATGCTGCCCATGAAGAGTGGTGGAGAATTTGGGGAGAGTAGGCAGAGTGATGGTTCTGTAAGGGTTTATAGAAACACTCCCTCCTGGCGGATGAATGCAGCTGCTCTTAAACACACAAGCAGCAAAATCTCCTAGGAAGCTCATTAGAAGTGACATGCGATGCACTGAGAGTTTCTGGCTCAGACCCAGGATCTTGGCTTGGGGTCTGGGAGTGCTCTTTGAAAAATACTACAACAGATTGCAGAAGGAACTGCTGGGGGAAGTCAAAGAGGAAAAGAGGTCCCCTTTGGGAAATAAATAATGATTTGCTCTGGGAGCGGTGAGGAGTCTGTCATGGAGACAGATTCCCCCCACTAGGTTAAGTAAGGAAACCGAGCAGAGGACCTGGTAAAAGAGAGCAAGAGGTGGGCAGGGACACTCATGGAACCTGGCTGAGAGCACAAAGGACACTGGGGAAGCATTGGAATGAGCAGACTCTGGGGGTGGACAGCTAAGCCAAGGGGACATAGGAGAGAGGCTGCTTCTGAGGTATCCCACTGCAGGATGTGGCACATCCACAGGGGTCTGAGCACCAAGCTAAAGAAGAGTTGAAGGTCTGTGGGGCCTGGAGCAGCAGCCCACCCCTCGCCACTCTCTCCCCTAACTGTGAACACACTAGAACACTCCAGTAGACTGCTTAGCTAGCACGTGCAGACTGACTCCTGGTGATGTCCTGCTTTAATTAAAGCAAGGGAATGTTAAGAATTCTCTGAAGGGAGGGGGATGTCCTCAGCTTTGGGGTAAGGAGTGTTTGTGGTTTGAGCATGCAAAGTGTGATTTTCTTTCACAGATCAACCTGTGCTTCTCATACCATCAGTCGGGCTGCCAGAAGGGGCAATTTTATACATTTAAAAATGATACGTTATATGCATTTGTTTCATTTTCTTGGTCTACTTGTGACTCACAGTGCTACAAATCCAAAATTCTTCTGTGTTACTTTTGCCCATTCCAAGAATCTACCATGCTACCAAAACAACTCTTCCCATAAGTAATAAAAGAAATATATCTACTTTTCATGTAACTTAGTAAGTATTGAGCTTTCTTTGGTTGTCGATATCAGTGATCTCGGTTACATAATTTTTTTTTCCTGA
Source organism: Marmota monax (assembly GCF_021218885.2). Taxonomy (NCBI): domain Eukaryota; kingdom Metazoa; phylum Chordata; class Mammalia; order Rodentia; family Sciuridae; genus Marmota; species Marmota monax. The sequence continues at coordinate 2,570,621 of NW_026695243.1, forward strand.
ACTTTAAATTTCATTTCTTGAGTTTTCACCAATGATAGCAACTGTGCTCCATATTTTGGAGTTATCTGCCTAGCAACTTGACTATGAGCCATTCATGCTAACAGTACAATTCTCAAACTTTCTGGATTGCAAAGCTCTATTGTTTCTTGACTTCCACATATTATCCATTTTTTTTTTAAACAGAACAGATTACAGGAAAAAAGTCATAACAACTGAATTTCTATTTTGCTTCTGTTTCTGTCCCAGGTAATGGTTCCCAAGCTATAAAAAAAATAGTACAAATATTGTTAATAGAACTTTGAAATCAAAGATAGTTGTTGAATATGTGTGAGTGTAGGGGTTGTATATGGAAAGTCAATAGTGAGACATAGCCCTATCTCTTGTATTCGATTGGAATTGGGCCTGAATCACACCTAAACTCTCTTTCAGTTTTAAGATTCTAGGGACTATTTTGCCTTTTTATCTCTCACCCCACACCCCAGCCCTGCTTTCTTAAAGGAGATATAGACTTAAATGATTGTGTAAGAATCCCTGATATTCTTTCTTGATTAGACTGTGATTTCCATCCATGTGCATTCCCTGGGGCATATAACAAAGAGATTTGAGTGACCTCATGAGAAAACTCACGGTGCTAATTTCCACGATGCCAAATGTGTCACAGCAGAATTTCCAGTGTTAGAGTTTTATCATGGCTTCTATCTTATCCTGGAAATAGAAAAAAAAAAAAAAAAGAAAAGTACACAGGAGCCACTGCTCCACGTCACAAGGCTGCGAGTTTCGAGTTTCGTGGCTGTTTGTTGACTATTAGGTACCTATGCAGGCTGGGGGTGGGGTGCGGCAGCAGAGGGCTGAACACAGCAATGGCAGACTGGATGGCAGCCACGAGCAGCGGAGCTCGGGGACATGGTCATCTGTTGCCTGCGGCTGCCAGGCTGACTTCATTCCTCATACAGCAAATATTTATGGACCACTTATCATGCAGAGGACACTCTGCTAGGCACTCAGAAGGACACCCAGGAGTGTGACACAATGCCCATTTCTGGCAAGGAGTTTCCAGTTTGGTTGGAAGACAATTCCAAGTTGGCAGCAAACACTCTGCACAGTACTTGTATTAACCGGAGTGGTATCAGCTAGAGAAGCAGAACCAACCCATCAGTCACAATTAGTCACCGATAAATAAGGATTTATCATAAGGAATTGGCACATGCAGTTATGGAGGCTGGGCCATCCCAAGATGGTCTGCTGTCTGCAAGCTGGAGACCCGGGCAAACCAGTGGTGTGGTTCAAAGACCTGAGAACCTGGGAGCTAAAAAGCTGATGGTGTCGATTCCAGTCTGAGTGTGAAGGAGCACTGAGAGCAGGAGAAAGTGAATGCTCCCGATCAAGTAGTCAGGCAGAGAGAACTCAGCTGTCCCCAACCTTTGTATTCACTTTTCAGGCCCCCAGTGGATGAGATGATGCCAACTCATGTTGTGGAGGTTCCTCGGCTTTACTCAGTCCACCAATCCAAATGCTAATCTCTTTTGGAAACATCTTCACAGAAACACTCAGAAATAATGTTTAGTCAGGTATCTGGACACGGCATGGCCTCGTCAGAAAATCTGACAAATAAAATGAACCATGGGGCTGTGGCTCAGCGGTAGCACACTTGCCTGGCATGTGTGAGGCACTGGGTTCGAGTCTCAGCACCACATATAAATAAATAAAAGTATATCAACAACTAATAAAAAAATTAAAATAAATAAATGAACCATCGCAGCACTTCATTGTTTACAAAATGGAATCAGGGAAATCATCCCCTTCTCTACAGCCTGTGCACACCCTCTCCAAGTGCCCTCATAACAACCTATGAGGTACGGTTATTCTCTGTTGTCAAACAGGAAACCATGGCTCTGAGAAGTTAAGCAGCTTACCTGAGCCCACTCCTTTGTGCTTTCTGAAGTGCTCTTGCTCTTGTTGGATGGAGTGGGTCTAGGCCTGTCATCTTACTCCCATCCCAGCGCTCTTTGCCTCACACCATATTAACCTGCATAAGAGATGTTAAGAACCCAGGTTCCAAGAGAAATGCACAGGTGAACCCCGTGATAGGAATTCAGGCATGCAGGTCACTGTAGCTACAAAAGGGAGGATAGAGAGGTGGGTCAGAGTTTCATGGATGGAGAACAAGGCAAGGCATTTCAGACAAAGCAAATGCTGATTAAGATAGAATAAATTTAAGGAGGTGTTCACAGGGCTGCCATGTTGGGCCTCATCCTTTGTGTCCTCCAGGAGAGTTATTCACATAGACTTTCATATAAGGGTGCCCCAGGGGTTGTTCAGTGCACAGCCTGCATAGTGTTCCAGGGGCAGTCCTGGATGTTCCACCAATTGGACTGAGTTGGAAAGTGTAGTAGAGACATGAGATAGAAACCTAGGAAGCAGGCAAGGGACTGATGGTGGAGAGATGGGAAAGTTAGCAATTGGATTCTCGATCTCAGTTGGTGGGAATTGAATGATTCTTAACTAGACAAAAGAAAGTCACAATAAAAGCAATGTTTTGAGATGACTGATCTAGAGATTTTCAGATTAAATTTGGATAGGGAAAGGTTGGGGACAGGAGATCAGATAATATATTAGTTACCTCAACATGAGGTTATTTTGGTCACCTAAACAAGAGGTTAAAAAGGGGCCAAGCAGTGGTGGTGGCAATGGATGTGGGGAAGGAGAAATACAGAACATATTCTCTCATTAATTTTACAAATGTCATTTGAGTGTTCAGTGTGTAAAAGGCAATACACTGTATGCCAGTGATTTAATCATGCTAAATAGGTATGATTCTTGCCATTCTAGAGTTTATAGTCCAGGAAGAGAGTCAAGACATTCATCAAATAAACACAGTATAAGTCTATGAAGGAAATTTTTAAAAATATGAGAATGTAAAGGATGAAATTTGATCTATTTTAGGCTTATCTGGAAAAAAATGTTTGAATTGAGATTGGGAGATAGAATAGAAGTAAACTATGCATTCTAGACAATGGAAACAGATTGTGCAAAGGTCCTGTGGTGATAGGAAGCATGTGTTTAAAGAAGTGAAAAATGACTAGTAGCTTGCCATATGGCAAGCAAGGTAGAGAGGGTTGCCATGAGGCTGGAAATAAGGACAGGGTCAGGTAATACTGGGTTCTTTGTTTTTATTTCATGGACAAAAAGAAGGCATCGGAGTATTTTAATCAGGGGGTAACATGTACAATTTTGCATTTTGAAGTGGATATTCTTGCTGCCGTGTGAAGTACAGAGGGGAGGTGAACACTCAGGTAAGAGCGAGCCTGTTGCAGTGGTCTGAGAGGGAACTTGGTAGATTGATCAATGGAGATGGTAGAGAGGAGGAGAACATGATGGGGGAGGACTTACCAGGACCTGGTGGCTGACTAGGGTGGGATGAAGAAAGGGGAACATTAATCACCAGAGTTCTGGGTGTGGGAGTCTTGTTGTCCAGTGGTACTAGTAATGGATATTCTGAAAACTGGCAGGTAGTGCAGCTTCGATATGCAGAGCTGGGGTACATGCGGGTTTTCTAAGTGAAAACATGCTTACTAACCAATAGAATTGGGATTTGAAAAAGACAAAAGGATTGCACTTGTAAGATTAGGAAGTGTCATTAAAGTTGTGGTGGTAAAATGATATGAATGGGGAATATACCAGTGAACAGGGGGAGGGAGGAAAAGGCTCTGGAGTTGAACTGTGTAGAACAGCAGCACTGGGCAAGGTGAACGGACAAGGTGGAGGGAGCCTGCAGAGAGGTGGCCGCAGAGCTAGAAGGAAAATCAGACATTTAGCTACTGTCCTTCTGAATTTTTTTTTAAAAAACTATAACCTCGTATATATTTCCCTTAATTGAATAACAATAGATATCTACCAGGAAGGAAATTTCTCTGTGGACCAGAGTGTTGCAGTCACCATGGTGTGCCTGCTGAAGAGTATGATACTTGTTTAGGGATGGATGGATACTTATCAAGCTTAAGACTGTGCTAGCCAGAAGGCTAAAGGCTTCCCACCCCTGCAATATACTAGTCACAAGCAGAAAACTGACATTGAGTTTGTAGCTTTCACTAGTAAAGACTGTGGTCCAGAATCAGAATCTGCAAGACCCATCCACTGGTAAATAAATAGACCAAACGACCTGAAATCATCAACATGCTTTATTTTTTTTTCCTCTAAAGAATTAGTAAGTAATTTATTTCTACATTTGAGAAGTCACAGTGTGTTCCTGTGACCAAAGTACACCAAACTTCCATTTGTATTCCAAATGTCTCTAAAATCCAGTAACACTAGTCTCAGCTTTGGATAAGCACATTAAAAACGCAGTTATTGACTTCCTCTGCTGAAACATCTTCATCCATTTAAAGGTATGCCCAGAGACTTCGGTTCTGGAGGATGGTAGCAGGCTCAATTTGTGCCAGCTGCTGTCAGGAATTAAGGACCAAATTGGTTATTTCTGGATGTAAAACCAACTTGAGCTGGCACCAAGGACTTAATGCATTTGCAAGACAAAGCACCTAAGTGAAAGTCAATTTCAATCCCTTCTTTGGAAACTCTTTGGTGAAAGCAAAACTCAGGTGACTTCATCCAGCCAAGATTCAACTCAAAGTAGACTGCTCTAAAGACAAAAAGGAAAAATCCAATCCAATAAATTGGGTAATTTGTTCAGTTTAGGATTAGTTAAAAACCTAAGGCAAGACCTCTTAATTGACCCACTACATCCGTGCATGAAGGGGTGGGTACCACTCTCTGATAACCATTGTATGTGGTTTTGCACTTGGTAAGTTAGCTCTGGACACTGTCCCATGGTAGGGTGGTGAAGTTCCTGTTTTCCTTGTAGTGTCCCCCCAATTTAGCTCACCCTGTTTTCATAGTTTCTTCTGAAATGCTACTCTCCCTACCCCAGGATTTAAGTGGGAATATCAGATGGGTTCAGTGGCTGTTCCTGGTTCACTGAAGTATAGGCTCAATCAAGCTCTTTATATGTCAAAAGTAAGAAAAAACTATATAAACTACTTATAAATCTAAAGCAATGCCATCAATCCATAGGTGGATTAGTGACAAATGGATGTTTTCAAAAAAGTTTAAATGCTGATATTTGGTAGAAGTAGGTCATAACTCATATTCTATCAGTTCAAGTATTCTTAGTATGATTGCACTTCTATTTGTTTAATAGACTGGTAATACTGGAATCCACAACCTTTGAACCTTTAAAACATGTGAAGAAGTGTTTCAAACATTTCTAGACAAATCATATTTTTAAAAAATATTTTTTAATTTTTTAGTTATAGGTAAACACAATATCTTTATTTTATTTTTACGTGGTGCTGAGGATCGAACCCAATGCCTCACACATGCTAGGTGAGAGCTCTACCTCTGAGCCACAACCCTAGCCTGACAAATCTTATTTTTTACTTCTGGAAGAATGTAGATAATCTTCAAGGCTACTTAAAACCAATCGTCCCAAGTTGAATATCCTGGGGAAACTTGTTTTCTATTAGGTCATTTAACATTCAGTGATCATATTCTTGCCTTTTTTGGGGGGTGAGATGGGTGGTAAATGGGGTTGGATTCAGGGGCACTCAACCACTGAGCCACATCCCCAGCCCTATTTTGTATTTTATTTAGAGACAGGGCCTCACTGAGTTGCTTAATGCCTCACTTTTGCTGAGCCTGGCTTTGAACGCATGATCCTCCTGACTCAGCCTCCTAAGCTGCTAGGATTACAGGTGAGCCTGGTTCTTGCCATGTTTAAAACAACTACATTATACTTGTTATAGAAACTGTATTTTCTTGCTTTATGGAGCATAATTCATACACATATAATTAGTTGAATATTGTTGGAGATCACTACTGTGCCAGGGCAATTTCCTCTTATTTAGATGGTCCAATATAATCTCATCCAGGAGGCTTGAAACATTAATGGTTCAGTCTTGTGAATTTTAACAGTTCTCTATCATCGTTTAACAAAACCAACAATAGGCACAACTTCTTAAGCTGTGGTTTCAGTCTCTGCTAGTTCATATTACATGTTTATTTTGGACAGTCTTTTGTTAAGCATGATGCTTCTAGTAATGGCTTAAATAGAACATTAACATGAAAGTTAAAAAAAAAAAAGGGCCAGTGCAGAGCCAGAACTTTAGGAAAAATTCACATTTTTTATAAATTACATCTAGGAGGATAACCACTAAAATTTAAACTTTTAGCAACATTTATTAACCCTTTTAAAAATTGAGGTATAATTTATGTGCAGTGAAGTGCTCTGATCTTTAAGTCCAGTTTTGATGACTGCATATCAAGATATAAAATATTTTTATCAGCCCAGAATGGTCCCTTTTGATCTTTCCCAGTTAATCCCCAGGCTTTTCCCCAGTCAATTGATCAATTGCTCTTCTTTCTGTCCCTGTAGGTTGGTTTCATCTGTTCTAGAATCTTAAATACAATCATACAATATGTGCTATTTTGTGTTTTGTGTATTTCATTAAGCATATTACTTTTGAGATTTATTTGTGTTGTGTGCATCAGTAATTAATTCTTTTTTTAATTGTTGAGTAGTGTTTCATTCTTTGAATATAACAGTTTAAAAAATCCATTCCTCTGTTGGTATACAACTAGATTTTTAAAAATATTTATTTTTTAGTTGTAAGTAGACACAATACCTTTATTTTATTTTTATGTGGTGCTGAGGATCGAACCCAGTGTCTCTTGCATGCTAGGTGAGCATTCTACCACTGAGCCACTACCCCAGCCAATATATCTGGATTTTTTCCCCCCAGCTTTTACGTCCTATGAATAAAGATGCTATGAACATTCTTATGTAAAGATTTACATAAACATGTGTTTTCATTTCTCTTGGGAAGATATTCTGGAGTCGAATTGTTGAGTCACAGTGGTAGATGTGCGTTTAACTTTTTAAGAAACTATTAAATTGTTTTGCAAAGTAGTGGTATCATTTTATACTTCCGGCAGCAAATGAAAATTTGGGTTGTTCTATATCCTTTCCTACATTCGGTGGTGTTTATATTTTATTGGAAACATTTGGATGTGCATGCCTGTTGCTATTTCCTCTGCATTAATCTGATCACTATTGATGACAACAAGTACCTTTGCATGAACTTGTTGACCATTTTTATTTCTTTTGTGAGTGGTCTGTTCTAGTCTTATTCCCATTCTAAGAGTTGGGTTGTCTTTTTAAATTATTGAATTATAGCATTGCTTTGTATGTTAAGACACTACAGATTTGTCATAGACATCTTTCTTCCTTGATGGGATATTTTAATGAACAAACATTTTACAGTTTGGGATAGTACAGCTTATCAATGTTTTTCTTTTATGGTTCATTCTATCTATCTTAAAACTTTTTTCATGCTTCCAGGTTGTAAAGATTTTCTTTTATGCTTTTCTCCTTTTATTGTTTTACATTTAAGTCTATAACCCATCTCAAATTTATTTATCAATTTTTGCATATGGTGTGAGGTAGGGTCAAGCCCCTCCCCCCCAATATGGATATCTAGTTATTCTAAACTAATCATTGAAGAGATTTTCCTTTCACCACTGAATTGCTTTGATGGTCTTGTCAAAAGCCATTTGACTGTATGTAAATGCTTCTATTTCTGGACTCTCTGTTTCTAGTCCTGTTTTCTCTTCTAAGTGTTAGTACTGATTTTGAAATAGGACAGGACTGAGATTCTTAGATATACAGAGGCTTATAATTTAGTGTGTTCTTATAGTAAGCATTTTTTTAACCACTTAAAGACTTTGTCTTGTGTTAAGTGAGCACAAGATCATTTATTGGAGTACTCTAGGGGAAGTGCTTACAATGAGTTAGAGTGTTAACTTGTTTGGGTTTTTACTTGCTGCTTTAAAAGACATCTTCCATGAATGAGATGAAATCAGGCAACAATGAGCTGGTTGAGAACAAAAACAGGGAATAGAGGGAGCCTAGAAATGTCGGGGATGGCTGGGTGAGAAAAACCAACTATTCCTGAACCAAATGAACTACTGTCTTTCTCCTCAAGCTTATTATCTCAAATGGTGTAGTGTTCCTGCCATGAAAGAGGTGAAAGCTAGCTTACATTTGACCCTTTGCAATTAGTTAAAAAAATTTACCTGAATTCTTTGTACTCTCTTATATGACATGCAGTATCTCTTCCCTGGAGGTCTGTTTTCGTCAGCTTTTTTTTGTTGCAGGGACTAAAAGATCCAACTAGAATAATTTTAAATAAGGTCAAGTTTATTTGAGGGCTCCCAGTTTCAGAGGTCTTAGTCCATAGAAGGGGCTCCATTCTTCAGGGCTCAAGGTGAGGCTGAACATCATGGTGGCAGAGTGTGGTGGATGGAAGCAGCTCCCATCACGATCAGAAAGCAGAGACTCCACTGGCCAGATACAAATATACACCCAAAGCAATGCCCCAATTCCACCTCCCCCAGCCACACCCTGCCACTTCAGTTACCACTCAGTTAATCCCTATCAGGGGATTACATCACTGATTGGGTTAAGACTCTTATAGCCCAATCATTGCATTGTCTTACACGTGAGCTTTTGGGAGACAGCTCACATCAAAACCATCACAAGGTCTGACTCAGGTGTACCAGAGCTCACAGAAGGGCTTTCTATGGAAGGACCATCTTTCCTTAGAATTCAGACTGCTTAGTTGTCCTGCAGCTCTCTGGTACTTAACTCTATAATTCATAGGCTATCCACTATTTTATTGCCGTGAGGGTTGGTCAGATCCTTTCACTAGCTTTTTATATCCTTTGTGGAAGCAGGACTGCCGAGATAGTGATTTATAAGGTTATTCTTCTCTTTATGAAACAACTTCCTGCAATATTTTTTTGAATCACAATCTCCATTACCATTTTACTCACCTGCCTATAAACTTCTCCACCACAGCTCCTGGGAGGCATATCTTAGTATTTATTCATTTTTTATTTTTAAAATTTTTTAATATTTATTTTTTAGTTGTAGGTGGACATAATACCTTTATTTTATTTTTATGTGGTGCTGAGAATCGAACCCAGTGCCTCATGCGTGCTAGGCAAGTGGTGTGCCACTGAGCCACAACCCCAGCCCTTGGTATTTATTTTTATTCTAAGTGACTTGCAGGGATTCTGGCAAAAACTAAAGACCCTGTTTGTTGGAAAATCAATGAGTGAATGCCTTTTCTAATGTCCTCACTTGACACATACCTCCTACTAAACTTTATTTTTCCTTTTCTAAGAATTGTAATTATTAGCACAATAATGGTACAAAGGAATGGCTTCTCTCTGACATGTTCATACATTTATATCTTTTAAGGCTAAAAGCAATGTCACTTCCTGTGAAACAACTCTATGAGATTCCTGAGGATGAGTTATTTGTTCTTTCTCTGTGTCTATCTTATATTTCATAACCGTCCACTAGGCTTAAGGGATACTGATGATTTTTTCTTTTAATTTAGATTGTAAATTTGTTGGGAGCATAAACCAGTTCTTCTTATTTTATATCTTCAGGTGCCTAGAACAATGTGTGGTACACATAATTATGACTCAGTTTGTTAAATAGACACAACAAAAATAGATTTTTAAGAAAACAACTGAAAGTCTTTGTTGAATAGTTTACAGTTTGTTTGCATGTATGCAACTTTTATGTACATGAAGAAATGTACTTGTAATATATGTGAGTGTATTTACCTCCTAATAATGTATGTAATTGCAGAATTTGCTTAGGGCAAAAATGTGGCACCTGTGTCACGATTTTCTCCTGTGTGCTGGTGGGCAAACCATATCAGTTCTTTTTCCTATTGATCCCAGGCACAAATTCAGAATCCTACTATCCAATAATGATTCCACCAATGGATCAGATTTGGTGCATGGATTAAAGATTATTTTTCCTTCTCTAATTTGAGGGGCCCTGGGGGCAACGAGCTGAAAGGTCATCCTTGATGCCCTTGCTGTAGGGTCCTACAGGGAAGATTCTAATAAGCCGCAGACACTTCGCAGATTCCTGTCTCTCAGAACTTAATCACATTTGCATTTTGGCTATGATCAGATGGTGGAAACACAAACTCCAAACTGTCAATCAACTTGGGCTTCTTTTCCAACTTTTCACAAATAAATTTCTTCAGAAATCTTTGAACATTGTTTTAAACATCAGAATTATACAACTAGTTTTAAAATAATTTCAATATTTTCTTACCTATGTATTATACTTGGGAACCTAGAATTGTTTATCACTGAAAAATGTAGCTTAGAAGTTGTACAAATGAATGTGTGTGTGTGTGTCCAAGCATACATGTGTGAACCAAAGTATTCTGAGATTGAGGGAGAAAAGAAAGAAGATATTTACTGAAAATATATTTTTATATTGTCCAGTTTTTACCTTTAAATATCAGTTGAAAAATGTAAAGCATATAGAGTTCTGGCATGTAATTTATCTTCAAAACAGAAATTAAACCTAACCAGTTATAAATTTGAGTTTCTTTCTGAATTAACCATGTTGGCACTACCCCAGCTACCTCCTTATGTTCACATGGTTGCTTCCAGACTCTATGTAGAATTTTATGCCTCTGTAGTATCAAATTTGTTAAATGGCATATTTTTATATCAGTAATTTTTATAGCATATTGTTATTCCAGACTTTTACATGCCTCTAATTTATTCTTAACTTCAACATAGCAGTATTGATTTTTTTTCTAAGTTTGATGGTATGAACACTTCAGTTGTGTTTGAAAGTCACTTTAACACAATCAATAATTTGTACTTCCTTTTCTTTTACAAATTTAGATATTTGTGCAGGTACAACTGAAAGTATTAAAGTTCCTCAAGTTTTATTTTTATATCTCTTGGAAAAACATTTAAATTTTTTCTTAAAATGATTGAGATTATGTGTCTCCAGTGACTTTGAGTTATCCGTGACATTCAGTGCAGAATAATAAGAATAGTTTTGGTTGAAAATCAAATAGAACTTGCTATAGTTTCTTTAAATCATATTCCCTCTTCTTATTCTCCCAGAAATGAGGAGTAAAGTGGTCATAATCTTTCTCTTCCTTAGATCTAATATTAATGTTTTACAAAATGAGGTCACTGGGTTGCAGAACTGGCCTTAGGAAGGATTTTATGGCAATGTCCTTTCTCAGCTGTCTGGGTACCATGCTTCTGCGGCTGTCAGGGTAAAGAGTAAAGGCAACAACATGAATGAAGAAGGCTGATGAGCTGTGTTTTGGTCGAAATATGAAGCAGGGTTCACAAGTGCAGCAGTCTGAAGGTTGATTTTTTTCTTAGATAATTTGCTTGAAGTTGAAATAAAGCTGCCATCAGGTGAATGGTGGTACCTTGGTTATTTGGACTGTGGTTTTAACTGAAGACCTGTTCAGAGCATCAATTATCTCTTTTAATTTTATGTTTTCATTATTGTCATAGAATTATGACCAATGGAAATAAAAATTTTTAAAAAATTAAACTAAAAATCAAGTGTCTTTTATTTTCTCTTGTTTTGTGTTCATTTACAACTGTGATTTGTGTGCAGTTATAATCAAAGTTTTTTAACACATAATTTCATTATAATTTTCAAATAACATGTTAAAAACATGTTTTCATGTAAATGATCATTTAAAAAATGTTTCACTAATTTTCACGTGCCAGTAGGTATTCTTTTAAAAAAATTTCTTGAATGCTAACTTCATACCAAAATTTATAAATTTTATATAAGCTATAAACAATCACCATAAAATCAATACCCATATACTTATTATTTAGTTTAAAATAAAGAATATTAACATTATTTTGAAAGCCCCTGTGTACTTTTCCCTCAAATATTCTCTTTTTTACTCTTCTCAAAGGCCATGTGATCAACATCCGAAATCTTGTATTGATTGTACCCTTGATTTTATTTATAATTTTACCATATTTGGTTATATTCCTAAAACATAGTTTGGTGGTTATCTTTGACTATACTTAAGTGGAATCATACTGGATGTATTAATTTTTTTTCACTCAGTATTAAGTACCTGTGTTTTTCCCCATGACACTGTGTACTATATAGTATTCATTTTCATGACAGTCAAATATTCTATTTATACAAATACACCACAATATATTGCCTTGATTACATGTGGACTTATTGCATTTTGTACCCATTATAAATGATAACAAATAATATTCTAATACCTAATTTTTATTACAAATGTTCAAGGGTTTCTTCATGACATGTATCTAGGAGTGACTGCTGGTCATATGCGTGTACTTTTTCAAAAATGTAGGTAATTCCAAATTGTTTTCCAAAGTGGTTGTACCGAATTATTCTCCCACTAACAATAGTATAGGAATTCTGTACAGGAATTCTGCTTGCTTCACATTCTTGACATGCTTCATATTATCGGAGAATATCATTTTTGCTAATCTGATGAATATGACGTGATTTGTCACTTGGTTTTAATATTCATTTTCAAATAAGTAATGAGGCAGAACACATTTTCATGGCTTTTCTTCTATGAAGTGCTTATATTTGCTCATATTTCTCTTGGGTTTTCTTTTCTTGTTGATTTGAAGCAGTACATATTCTGAATATTAATTCCTTGAGTTATGTGATTTCAAAAATCTTATCCTATTCTACTTTTTAAATTATTTTTATGGTTCTAGTGGTGAACAGATAATTTTAATGTAGTCAAATTTATCAAACGTTTCTTTTCATAATTGTGCCCTTTGTGTCTTTTAAAAAAAATTCTCTCCTCAAAGTATTAAGGATATTATCCTACATTGTCTTTTGAAATGTTATTGTTCTATCTTTCACAGATCTTTTACTCACTTAGAACTGAATTTGTATAATGGGAAGTAAAAGCACATTTTCTTTCTTTTAAACGATTGTCTTGGTAGTACATCACAGGCCCAGTATTTATAAGGGTCAGAAATTTGTTGGCTCACAGTTTTGGAAGCTGGGGGCCTCAAAAGGAGGCTGAAATTATCTTTTTTTTTTTTTTTAATAAGGAACTGACTTCTGCAATAAAAACTCACTCCCTTGATAATGGCAATATCACATCCCTCCAGGTCTGATCATTTCTTGAAGATCCCATCTCTTAACACTGGAACCATGGCAATTACATTTCAACATGAATTTGGAGGGGACAAACATTCAAATCATAGCAAGAAGGATCACCGATTGCCCCAGCACAATTTATTAAGAATTCATTTTTCCTTATAGCTTTGCAATGTTAGCTGTCATATATTAAGTCTCCATATATGTGTGGGTCATTTTCTGGGTTGTATATTTTGTTCTTTTGGTTAATTTGCTTATCATTATGCCAATATTACATTTTAAAAATTAGCTTTATATAAAGCTTGGAGTTCTGGTAAAACAAATCCCTTTGTTTCTCTTCAGGAATGTACTGACTAAACAATCTGCTGGGATTTTATTTGGATTTTTATTAAATTTATAGATCTTAGAGGAAATGGACATCTCTGAACTACTAAGTCTTCTAGTTCAATGAATATGGTATATTGTTTCACTTTGTTTAGGGATTCTTAAATGCTTTTTATAATTTTTTAAATGATTTTTTTTTGGTGGAGACATACATCTTTTGCTAAATTTCTTTGTGGATGCTACTGGAAATGGCATCTTTTTTTTTTTAATATTTATTTGTTAGTTTTCGGTGGACACAACATCTTTGTTTGTATGTGGTGCTGAGGATCGAACTTGGGCCACACGCATGCCAGGCGAGCGCGCTACCGCTTGAGCCACATCCCCAGCCCGAAATGATGTAATAATATTCTAATTGTTTGGTTTTTTCCTGCAATAGAAATGCAGTTGTTTTTTGGAAATTGGCTTTGCATTTGGCAAAATAGTCAATTTTTTTTAAATTCTAATGATTTATCTGTAAAAGTTTTTTGGATTCTATCATGTGCAAAAAGGGACAATTCCCATTTTCCTTTTCCAGTGTTTCTTTTCTTTCCTCATTATACTGGTTTGAATTTTCCAATATTTTACTGAAATGGGGGTAATGGGCATTCTGTCTTGCATCTTATGCAAAGCAAAAGCTTTCAGGGCTTCCCTTTTAACTGTGAGGCTTTTTGCAGGTTTATATTTGTTGTTGACATCCTTCATTAGATTAAGGAACTTTACCTCTATTTTTAGATTACTAAGAATTTTTTTTTAAAAAATTGTGAATGGATATTAATTTTTTCAAAAATTTTTCTTCATCTATTAAGATGATTACATCATTTTCTTTATTAATGTGGAGAATTATGTTGATTTTCTAAACTAACATATTGCATACATATTCTTGATTGAAACTGACCTGATTTTTCCTCTTAAGTTCTAGTCAGATTTTAGAATCAAGGCTAATCTGGCTTTATAAAGTGAGAAAATGAATTATAAAGAACTCCCTTATTTTTTAATTCTCTGGAAGCAATTTTATAAATTAGGAATTATATTTTTCTTGGAAGTTTGGTGGAACTTGTTGGTGAAGCCATCTGGACTTGGAGGATTTTTTTAATGTGGAAATTTTATATCTGACTCAATTTCTTTAATAGTTATAATGTTATTCCAGTTTTTAAAGTTATGAGACTATTTTAGAACTACAAATAGATATATGCTAGATTATTACCCACACCCATCTTTTTCAACCTTTCTTTTGTATTTTCCCTTGTGTCTGTCCCTCTGCATTGCATCCTGAGTAATTTCTTCAGATCTATCTTCCGATTCATGAATTCTCTTTTCCAATGTGTTCAGTTTGCTGTTAAATCCCTCTATTAAGGTTTTAACATCAAAGATTATATTTTTAATTTCTAGATTTTTTTCTTCTCCTTTTCAAAAATAATTGCTAATCTTTGTCAAGTGTCAAATGTATTTGTTATCTTCTGAAAATATTAAATGTTCTTAGTGTGTGTTTTTAATTCCAAAATGGAAGTATTTGCAGCTCTGATTCTGCCATCTATTGTTTTATGTATTGTAACATGTTGTTTATTTATTATGCAACCCAGTGAATTTTAAGTATGCCTTGGAACTTTGCTGGGGTGAGCTCTATGAGAAAAGAGTGACTTCTTTCATAGAGAATTTGTATTTGTTTTTATTAAGTGCCTAGGGGTAATAATATGTGGCAGAAGCATTTTCAACTAAAATTTGACCTTGATTTTTAAAAATTCTTTCTTTTATACTTACCAGAAAGTGTAAAGTTTGCTTACAAACCTACAAAAGGTCTGGCTGTCATTACCAGTTCTCAAGGGGAGATTTAAATTGTGTCACCACTTCTCAACATGAAGTTCCACACAAGATAATTTCTTTACAAGATCTTTGAAGATGGAGTCAGTTTACTTCTTTTTAATTCTTTTTTTTTCTTCTTTTTTTTATTGGTTGTTCAAAACATTACAAAGCTCTTGACATATCATATTTCATACATTTGATTCAAGTGGGTTTTGAACTCCCAATTTTACCCCAAATACAGATTGCAGAATCACGTTGGTTACACATCCACATTTTTACATAATGCCCTATTAGTAACTGTTGTATTCTGCTACCTTTCCTATCCTCTACTATCTCCCCTCCCCTCCCCTCCCATCTTCTCTCTCTACCCCATCTACTGTAATTCATTTCTCTCCTTGTTTATTTTCCCATTCCCCTCACAACCTCTTATATGTAATTTTGTATAACCATGCGGGTCTCCCTCCATTACCATGCAATTTCCCTTTTCTCTCCCTTTCCCTCCCACCTCATGTATCTGTTTAATGTTAATCTTTTCTTCCTGCTCTTCCTCCCTGCTTTGTTCTTAGTTGCTCTCATTATATCAAAGAAGACATTTGGTATTTGTTTTTTAGGGATTGGCTAGCTTCACTAAGCATAATCTGCTCTAGTGCCATCCATTTCCCTGCAAATTCCATGATTTTGTCATTTTTTAGTGCTGTATAATACTCCATTGTGTATAAATGCCACATTTTTTTTTTATCCATTCATCTATTGAAGGGCATCTGGGTTGGTTCCACAGTCTAGCAATTGTGAATTGTGCTGCTATGAACATTGATGTAGCAGTATTCCTGTAGTACGCTCTTTTAAGGTCTTCAGGGAATAGTCTGAGAAGGGCAATAGCTGGGTCAAATGGTGGTTCCATTCCCAGCTTTCCTAATTCAGCAAAGTGGCAGGATATAAAATCAACACGCATAAATCAAAGGCATTTCTGTATATCAGCGACAAAACTTCTGAAACGGAAATGAGGAAAAACACTCCATTCACAATATCCTCAAAAAAAATAATATACTTGGGAATCAACCTAACAAAAGAGGTGAAGGATTTATACAATGAAAACTACAAAACCCTAAAAAGAGAAGTAGAAGAAGATCTTAGAAGATGGAAAAATATACCCTGTTCATGGATAGGCAGAACTAACATCATCAAAATGGCGATATTACCAAAAGTTCTCTTTTTAATTCTTAAGGTGAGCATAAGAATGGCGTGGGGTGGCAAAGCCCTGGGGGCTCAGCTTCACCTTGGGTGATCTCCAGGAGGTTGTGAAATCTTAAGCTCAGATTGAGCTAGTCGGCAGATGTTCTCCTGGTGAAATCTCTCTTCAGCGCTCTTCCCTTCTCTGAACTTGGGCCTTGATTTAGTTTTTGGCATGAATAGCTTTTATTTGCTTGCCATATCATATACTAATTTAATAACATGTAAAAATTTTTACTAAGATGTCAGTATTTTAGTTTTGGTGTTTTAAACTTTTTCCACTTATTTTTAACAGATATGGTTAGTTTCGGCACTTTGTCTGCCACACTGTTAGTCTGGCAATAAAGGGCTTAATAAAAGTTTATTTTTTAAAGACTTGATGACATAATGTAATATCACATGATCTTTCTTCTACTTTGATGGATTCCCTCTTTGCTTTCTCTTTTCTTCTCCTTTTTTCCCCTCCAGTGAGTTTCACCATCATGTATATCCACAAGACACTAACTATTAAAAGAAAAGACTAAAAACTAAAAGTAAATAGCAGAGAAATCAGTAGAAGGGGAAGGGAACATCGGGAGGGAGGAGGAAAGAGAAAGATTACAACAAGTTATATCTCATGCTTTTATAGTTATGTCAAAATGAATCCTAATGTTATGTATATCTAAAAAGAACCAATAAAAATGATAATTAAAAATATAATATCACACGAATATACCTCCATTTATTTTTGCAATTAATATTTTAAATGAATCCATTTATCAGGTTGAAGAATTGTGAGTTACTTGACCAAGTTTTTATTGGTCATTTACCTTGTTCTTGGTGTTTCTCTACTCTGAAAATACTATCATGAAAATTAAAACTTACTTTATGTATCTAAGGGTCTTGTATACCATAATGAGGAATTTCCATTTTGCCTGTAGGTTACAGGTGACATGACTACTTATTTTGAGCTGGGATGTGACATGTTTGGATTTAGATTTTAGAAAAAGTATGAAAGATGAATGAATTATGGGTCACTGAGGTGAAATGCATAACAAAGCCATTTCAATAGTTTAGGTAAGAGTTGATGCAGGTACAAACCAGGTCATGAAGCAGAGCAGACTAAGAAGAGGGCTTAGATTAGAAGACACATGGATTTCAGAATTTAGGCAATTATTGGATAAAAGGGATTGGGGAGAAATAGTAGGAGGATTCCATTGTTTTTGATTTAGCAATTTAGGGTGATAGCAATATTCCTTAACAAAAATAGGAAATAATAAACGGAGCAGATTATAATTATGGGTGTGTATATGTTGAGTTTGAGTACCTGTGGAGCTATTCACTGGAGATTTTATATCTATATAAAATATTGTTATATTTATACATGCTTATTATTATTTATTGTTACATTAAATTTATATTCATTCATTATTCATTATGTATATGAAATATTATAAACACACCTACCTTTGTATATAGGTATCTGGAGTGGTCTGTGATGGAGATAAAATTTGGGAGTCACAAGGGAACATGTACTAGCTGAAATTAGGGGCTTAAATAAGACCCTTGAGAGATTGTGTGTGTGGGGGGGGAAAGCTCATGCAAAATTATGGGAAAACCCAGCACCTAAGAGGTGAGAGACAGAGCCAAAGTAAATGAGAATATGGGACCCCTTAGTTCAAAATGCAAGGGGAAAATAGATCTATTCTAAGACATTTTCATGCAGGGTCTCTCTCACCATCACGGAGACTTTTGTTTATTAATGTCATTTTAAGTAAGGAAAAATTAAAACTTTAAATTATTAGCATGGATTTTGATCATTTTATCATTTATCTTTATATTGTGCAATGCCAATTTTAAATGGCCTTATACACATATAATTTACATGTAATACATTCACCCATTTAAAAAGCTGATTTCAGTGAATTTTAGTCCATTCACACAAAATTGCACAACCATCTCCACAATCCAATTTTAGAACATTTTCATCATCCCAGAAGAAAACACCTTTGCATTCATTATCAGCCTCAATTAGTCCCTTCCTCAGCCCCAGGCAACCATTAATCAATTTTCTGTCTGTGTATTTTGTCTATTCTGCATATGTAATACACATTGAATAATATGGCATGGTCTTTTGTGACTGACTTATTTTAGCAATATCAACTGGTAGTGCAAAAATCAGAATATTTAACTTATATGTGGACTCAATGAAATGCCATATTTGTATTTCATGACTCATCTCTACAGCCTTGAGTTGGACAGAAGAAACAAATTCAAATCAGACTCAGGACGCTTAGAAAAAGAAAGAAGAGGATCACCACCCTTCACTCCCAAGGGGCTGTCAAAGGAATATTCCTGGCAACAGGATGCTTATGGGGCAGGTGCAGACCCTTGCCAGCAGCCTGTGCCATGCCATGCAGTGCTCGTGTCCCTGGGCCTGAAGGCTGCTCTGTTTTCCCTTCCATCATAGCCATGCCCTGGCCACGGGTGAAGGCTGAAGAAATCAAGCCAGGAATTCTCTCTGTCTATGATCTGATGCCCCAAGTTGTGGCACACAAGTGACCCTCAAGGATCATTAAACCTCTGTGTCACAACATGTTCAGGGGTTGGGTAAGGTGGCCAAGCGGTTTGTGGGCCAACACTCAGCCCCAGCTGGTGACCTGCTCTCGGGCCGTGGTGTTGCTGGTATGGGGCAGGAGGATATGTGCCCAACCCTGATTCTCCTGGTACAGTACCAGGCCTTTTCCAGGGACAGAGAGTTGTAGCAGGCATGAGGCAGAGGTGGAGAGGGGAAGGTCAGGCAGGGCCTGGGAGGCAAGGAAGCATAATGGTGGGCACTGAGAAGCCCTCTGTGGAAAGTGGTAGGAGGCAAGATGAACATGAGCTGAGGCACATGTACGTTAAACAGTACATTAAACCCCAAGCAGGACCGCTTTTAAGTGTGGGGTGTTTTGCAGCTGTACTGGTCTCACTTGTATGAAGGTGGTTCTGGTCAGATAAATGGAAAACTCAGAAGCAGCAGAAAGAGAGGCGTGATGGGGAGCTACCAAGGAGCAGACACTGGAGGGAAATGTTCCAGGGAAGATAGAAGAGCAGACGGCAGAGTCACTGCAAGAGAGAAACGTAGATAAGGAAAGGACTGAAAACTCTCCCCTGACCGCCAGGTGACAGCTGAGACTCCGTGTTGGTGGAAGGAAGGCTGTGGAACCCAGAAGACAGGGGTGCAGAGTGAATGAGAAGGGCCAAAATGGAGAAAATGAGTGACAACTTATTCAAGAAATTTGGCTGTAAAGGGAAGGTGAGAGTAGAACTCTGAGCAACAGGGTCTGGACAGAGTGAGTAAATGACAGCCTGTGGCCTGGTTTTGTAAGAAAGCATATTGAAACACAGCCATATCTACTCACTGACATATTGTTTATGTGTGTTTTCACACTACAACGGCAGAGTCAAGTAGTAGCGACGGAGACTATGTGGTCGGCAAAGCTTAAGCTATTCACCATCTGGCCCTTAACAGAAGACTTTTGACCCCTTTTCTGGATTGGTGGTTCTTAGTGTGGCTACTGGACCACCAGCATCAGCATCACCTGGAACCTTAGACATATGAATTCTTTAGCCACATTCCAGATCTATTGTATCAGAAACGTTGGGGTGGAGGCCAGTGTTGTAGTTTGGATCTGGAATATCCCCCAAAGCCTCAGGTGTTGAAGGCTTGGTCCCCAAGTCAGCAGTGTTCAGAGGAGTGACCTTTGGGAAGTGGCCTTTAGATGATGAGGGCTCTATCTACGGATCGTAGCTGGATGAAGTGATGAAAACTGTAGGAGGTGGGACTTAGTTGAAGAGAGTGAGTCCTTAGGGACTGTATCTTGTCCTTAGGGACTGTATCCTCTGGGACTGTATCTTGTCCCCAGTTTCTTCCTTTTCTTCTGTTTCTGCTTCTCTGCCTCCACAAGATGAGCAGTTTTGTTTCACCATGCCCTTCTACCATGATGTTCTGCCTTGCCTCAGGACTAAAGCAGTGGAGACAGCTGAACATGAACTAAAACTGTGAACCAAAATAAATCTTTCCTCCTTTAAGTTGTTTTCTCAGGTATTTTGTCACAGTAATGAAAAGCTGACCAACACAGCCAGTAATCTGTGTTTTCTTAAGCTCATTTGGTAAATATGCTGTGGAGTGTAACTGTTAATCTCAGCAACTGGGGAGGTTGAGGCAAGAGGATCACATATTCAAAGTCAGCCTGGATAACTTAGAACTTGTTTTTAAATTAAAAAATACAAAGGATGGGGGTTGAAGCTCATTGGTAAAGGATTCCTGGATTCAATTCCTAGTACTGAAAAATAAAAGGTAAATCTGATGCACCTTAAAGTTTGGGAAACACTGGAATAGAGTGCAGATGGAAAGACTTAATGTGACTGGAAAAGAGAATCCTTTCCTCTGTGTCAGAGGAAAGGAAGAAAGGATGGGAGGGACGCATGAAGTCAAGTCCAGCTCATTGGATTCCATTTACTCCCTCCCCTATCTCACTTAGGCGAGGAATACCCTGCCTTTTCAACAGGGAAACAACCAGAACTGATTTCCAAGTGATGTGTGTAGCACTGCATAGGTCTGTGTTTTAACTTAGTGGAGGGAGATTTCAGCTTTGGATATGGAGGAAAGCTCTATTCCACACTTGTAAGGTAGAGCACTCCCAGGAGAACTGCATGTTTACCGGTGTGGAGGGATATAGGGGCCATTCATGTATATGTAGGTACTTTGGTCTTAGAATAGCCTCTTAGGCCTGCTCCAACCTAAAATTCCAAAAATCTTCCCAAGATCAACACTTCTTTCTAATTTTGTTCTAGTTATTCTGTCTAGAGTCAAAAATCTCTTCTTGGGACACGTTCTGGTCTACAGGGCTCTTTCCTTGTTTCTAGGTGTCAGATCTCAGATAATTGGGGTTTAATTAAACCAGCTGGTCAGAGAGTCCATTTGCCTGCTAACAGATCATCAAAGAGAAGAGACAATCTGACTTTCATAATGGGCCTTCTGCCCTATTCTTTTTTATTTTTTTAATATTTATATTATTATATTTTTTTAAAAATACAATCATTAGTGTCATCTGCTCTATTCTAAGAATTTTTGCTCATACTTAATGAATGAGTCCTGTATTCTGAACAGTTATAAAATTTAAAAAACCAAAGTAGGTTCTAAGTCAGTGTATATTTTCTATTCTTCTAGCATCATCTTTTACACTGTGATTAGTAATTCAGTTCTGCCGCGTCCTTGGCAAACCAGTTCACCCAATCCCAATCTCTCATTTACTTCCTGTGTACTATACACTTGGAGTGAACATTTCTTTATGAAAGAGCCCATATATTTTCAGGTACGAAGTGCCTGAGCTCCAGAATTGTTTTCCCTTTGCTCTGTTAATCATGAAAAAGTAATGGAGGAAGAGACCGGGTGACAAGTGTAGCTGACATGCACAGTGTGACACTTTGTGACCTGTGGGTTCTGAGGGTCTCATGTGAGTGAGCTCACAGCTGGGGTGGGGAAAGGCTGGTAGTAAAAGGGGTAGTAGGCAATGATAGGGGATAGGAGGGTCCCAGCTGCTGATTGTGCTGGTCCCTTCTAAAAGAGCACACTGCCTCTAACCCCTAGCTGTTCCAAAGGTCTTTAGGAACTCCTGTGGTAATGTTCAGGACCATTGACATTATATTTCTGGGGCTTTGAGAAATGTCACTAAGAACATTTTTCTGGGGAGTCAAGTAATAAATTAGACTACTTTGAATGAATATTCTTTTTTTAATCAATTTTTTATTGATTTTTTAAAAAAATAAATGACAGCAGAATGCATTACAATTCTTGTTATACATATAGAGCACAATTTTTTCACATCTCTGGTTCTATATAAAGTATGTTCACATCATGAATGAACATTCTTGATGTCTGGTGGTGTACGTGTGTGTGGGGGCATTGTGTATGTATATGTGTGCATGTGTTTTATAATTTTCTTTGGTTAATTGTATTTATGGTTTTGTTATTTTCTTGACAATCAGTTTCTCAAATGACAAAGATACAGTTTATCTTTTATATTTGCTTCAAGTATTTTTCCTAGCTACTTATTTGCATTTGTATTTTGGCTATTTTGTTACAGAATCTAGATGTATGAAATGGTCAAATTTATTAGTGTTTATAAAATGCAAAGGATGCCTACCTGCAGGCCAAAGAAATTCCCTGTGCCTAGGAATGTTTTGTTTGGGAGTGCTATAAAGAATGTATAGCATCATGGCATGGCTGGATGTATTATCTCTGGCTGGTGAGATCCGGGGAGCAAAGAGATGAGAGAACATTACTATTTGCTGCCATTACTTGGATGTTTATGGCTTAGGTGCTCAGCTTTTGGAGGGCTATGTCAGATCTTTTAAAAATAAGCTAGCATGGATGTATGTCCAAGCTAGATTCCTTGTGCACAGCCATTGGTAGGAAGGCTCACCAGGCCAGCTCATCACACAGTCTGTGCTCATGTACGAGGAGGAACCCAGACAGTGTGGGGGTCCTTTCTTGCCTGAGTGCTCAGTGATGGGCTATTGCAATGATGCTGAGTCTATGCTGCAGCAATCCTAAACTCTTTGGCCACCTACCTACATATGCTGGTAGTTTCTGAATTGTTGCTTAAATGGGGAACTGATATGGTCTAGCTTTGTGTCTTCACTTCTTCTTTCATAGTTGACAACCTACTCTAGAAATTTGCATTAGTTTTAAAACTCTGCCTGCTGAACTTGCTATGATGGACTGTAGAGTATTGAGCAGATTTAAAAGATCAAATTCTGTTCTTACCAATGTAACTTCTATGGTGGCTAAAATCCCACTGGATAGGAGACTGCATTCACAGATAGTGGCTGTTTGTGGAATCTGCTTGTAGATGTCCTTATCCCTGGATTTCCAGGAAAAAAGTCACATGGAGCTGTTGATACTCGAGTTCTGCACTTCCCATGTTACCTTGGCTATTGGGTCCACCCTGGCTTGAGGACCCTGGTTTCAGGGTATCATATCATCTCCAGAACTAATAGCAGGTCTTGAAGGTCACTGCACAGCTTGCTTTCCAAGTAAGTGGACTTTGAGGACATTTTTAGAGCGAGAATCCAGACTTGGAGTTGCCTCCTTTTGTCTGAGAGTGTAAAACTACCCTTGTACTTAGAATTGAATTCCAAGCTACAGGGGTTCATGTCTTCTTAAAATCAGGACCCAACAACTCTAAAAATATACTGACAAAATTTTTTGGTTACAATTTATTCATCTTACACTAACCTGAGGTGTTCTGTGATATTTATAATAAGAAGTGGGATAAACTTACAATTCACTGTGGCTAACATTTCTTGAATGTGGCAATCATTCAAGACTAGGATTCACTTCCACTCAACATTAATTTTCTGGACTGACTGGGGTGTAAATGAGGCCTGTTATGGGTTCGGAGAGGGTGGGTAACCCATGCCTATTCAGGTATCTTCAGGAGTGATGGATGGGAGGCCACCTTTGAATGATACCCAGACTGGCTTGTGACCAGTCCAGGCTTCTGGTTTGTATCAATGTACATTTTAACACCTAATAAATGCCAGTCTGTATCCTGCTTCCTGCACAGAGTACTGTACAAAGGGCATCTCTTTAAAGGTGTATGCTTTGTAATCATACCTCCCCTAAGTCTTCTTTTTTCAAAGTGAAACAAACCTCTTTTCCTTCAATTCGTCTTTATGTAAAAAATTCCAAGGGAATAGCCTGGTAGAAAAAGAGGCAATGGATGTAATCATCATAAAAAAGTAAATAATTCAAAATGTTTGTAGCTGAGTATGAAAAATTTTAACTCATGGGCAAACAACTCCAAATTGAACAGGTAGATTGATCAGATGATTACATGCAATGTTGATGACACAATATAAAGCACTCTCAGATGGCGCTGGTGAAGAAGTGCAGTGTACTTCTGGAGACATTGTAGCAAATGTCATTGAAAGCCTTAAATATGTGCATACTAGCAATTTCACTCCTACCAATTCAGCCAGGAGAAATAATCAGGCTATTCTATATACATGGACTTTGACTTTTGCACTACTTATAACAGAATAACAGAAGAGTATCAATGTCCAGTGGGGGATTGGTTAAATTATGATACAACCACATAGAGTTCTGTTCTTCCTTCTCCTTCTCTTTCTTCACCAGGGATAGAACCCAGAGGTGCGTAACCATGGAGCCATCCACAGTACTTTTTAAAAAAATTTTATTTTGAGACAGGATCTTGGTAAGTTGCTTAGAGAGGCTTATTTAGTTGCTGAGGCTGGGCTTTGAATTTACAATCCTCCTATTGAAATAAAAAGATATTCACAATGTTTTGGGGGAGTAAATTGATTATAAAACCAGAAGAATAACATTATGTTGTTTTTGAAGGATCTACATAAAAATGTTAGTGGCAGTTATTTTGACTGGTGGATCATGGGTGCCGATTTTTCTTTTCTGCCTCTCTATTTCTAATTTCCCTGAGTAAACAAGTATTACTTGGCCATTGAAGAAATATTAAACATTAAGAATATTTGCCTATTTTGTAGGCAAATGGGCCTCTTGATTTGTGTTTTGGATTACTAGTGAGTTTAAACAAATTTTAATATTTATTCGCTTCTTAATAAAACGTAGAGTTCTGCATTTTCAGATGAAATCTACAGTTGGAAAGGACTCAGCAACTTCTGAGTTAAATATGTTTAGAACCCTCACTTGTAGATAAGACCCAGTAAGTCCACACAGGTTATATGATTTGGTCAAATTTTAGATAAAACAAAGGCTTATGTCTGATCCCTGGGCTATTGAATTTTCTGTTACAGTTTATTGACTCCCTAAGATCCAGGGTCTTGGTACCTCATAGATGTTTCTCTGCAATATCAAGTCTTCCACTGTATCTATTCAGAGGTTAATTTGTGATGCAGGATTGCTAATGATTAATTTTAAAGGTGATTTAAAAATCAATGCTGAGTTACATGATTTTGTTTGTGAGGAAGTTGAGAGCAGCAGTCACTGTACAGTTAAATTTGTGCAATATAAGGAAGAATTCGGGATTTGGGTTGGAAGATTGGGTTTGACTCCAGCTGCACTATTTCCAAGCTTTGGGTCCTGGGGCAAGTTACCTGAACCCTTCTGAACTTTGTATTTTAATGATCACAAAGTTGTAAAGAGGATTTGTGTCAAGACCTGGAAAGTGCTAAACCAAAGTTTCTATGTCTATTTATCCTCACTTGCTTGTTTAGGTCTCATTAAAAAAAAAAAAAGATTTGAGAAGGCAGATCTATATCATCTGCTTGTTGCTGACATGGTTTCTACTCTGGGGGAAGGTCCATTGTCAAGGTAGAGGTCCATTCAAGGTGGAATGCAGAGAGAAAGCACAAATATTTACATACAATCTGTTTCAGAGAAGGGAGAGGGGGACCCTTCTGGAGGAGAAAGTTAACTACCCCAGTCCAGGGGTGGGAGGGAATCTGAGTCGTGAAAAGGTAGAATAATTAGTCGTCTGGATCAGGCTTGTGATCCACTAAGGGCAAAGCACTTTTTAGTCTGGGGTAAAATGTGTCTGTTAGTGAAAGTCTTTGGGGAATGCTTGAAGAAGGCTGATTGATCCATTGTTGGCCTGTGAACTTCTCAAAGTCAGAAGCTGGGTCTTGGCCATTTGCTGCTGGGCCACCAGCACCTAATGAAGATGAGTTGTATGAGTGGCTTCTAACATTTGGCTCCCATTTGTCAGGTACCGTGCATCTCGAACTATACTTTTCTGTGACGTTTCAACCTGGAATCTAATTTCCTTCCATTCTAGGACATCATCTGCTTATTTCTTTGATAAGTCTTCTCTTTTGTTTCCTCTGTTCTTTCACTTTAGAATTCCTGTTAGTTAAATGTTAGAGGTTTTGTGTTGATACTCTCACTTTTTGTTTTGTTTTCTGGGTGACTTCCTCAACTTTATCTTTCAACTATTCTGTTTACGTTTCCCTTAGTCCTATTTTTAAATACTAATATTTTTCACATTCTCTGAATACGGTAGTTCCTCTTATCCAAAGTTTTGCTTTTCACACTTTCGGTTCCCCCTGGTCAATTGTGGTCTGAAAATATTAAATGGAAAATTCCAGAAATGATTAGTAGGCTTTAAACTGTGTGCCATCCTGAGTAACCTAACGAAATTTCATGCCATCTTGTTCTTTCCTGCTCAGGACATGAATGATCCCTTCATCCAATGTATCAACACTGTATATGCTACCCACCTGTTAGTATTGGACTAGATTATCAATTTGACTGCAGAGGTATCACAGAGCTTGTGTCCAAGTAGCATGTCTGTAGTAGCCTAATGCTATGTCATAATGTCTATATCATCCACCTCACTTCATCTCATCATGAAGGCATTGGCATTACAAAAATCAGAAGAAAATGAGAGAGAGGGAGAAATCACATTCACATAATATTTATTGCACTGTATTATTATAATTGTACTATTTTATTTTTAATTTTTTTTGTAGTTGTAGATGGACAGAATGCCTTTATTTTATTTATTTATTTTTATGTGGTGCGGAGGATAAAACCCAGTGCCTCACACATGCTAGGCAAGTGCTCTGCCACTGAGCCCCAGCCTCAGCCCCTGTACTATTTTATTATCACTTTTTATTGATCTCTTGCTGTAGCTAATTGTTAAATTAATCTTTATCAGAGGCATATCTGTATAAGGAAACACATAGAATACACATGTTCAGTATTATCTGCAGTTTCAGGCTTCCACTGGGGGTCTGGGAATGTATGTATCCTTTGTGGATAAAGGGGATCACTGTATCTGGACACTGTCCTCTCCCCCTCCGCCCCATGGAATTCTCTTCTTGTTTAATAAATCTAATAGGCTTTAAAAAAATCTCTCTGAAGATATCAGTTAGTTTTTTTTTCCCCTGGGAGGAAGATTCCTTTTTAAAATTTCTTATATTATTTCTAATTCTTTGTGTTTCCTATCTTATTTTTACATGACTATATGGGTCTCTGTTGTAAATATTGGCATTCTTCTAAAATGCCTGATGATCCTTGGCTGTCTGTTCATATTTTAAAGAAAGCTGATTGAAAACACTATGTATTCTTGGTCAGAGTTTGGCAACTGTCCACCCGGAAAGAACTGTCTCTTTAGTTGGGGATTCTTAAAATGCCAATATGTTGTTTTTTTTTTAAATTTTTTATTGTGGGTTGTTCAAAACATTACAAATTTCTTGACATATCATATTCCACACTTTGATTCAAGTGGGTTATGAACTCCCACCTTCACCCCATACACAGATTGCAGAATCACATCAGTTACACATCCATTGATTTACATATTGCCATACTAGTGTCTGTTGTGCTTCGCTGCCTTTCCCATCCTCCACCCTCCCCCCTCCCCACCTCTCCCCTCCCCTCCCCTCCTCTCTCTCTACCCCCTCCACTGTATAACCCTGAGGGTCTCCTTCCACTACCATGCAATTTCCCTTCTCTCTCCCTTTCCCTCCCACCTCTCATCCCTGTTAAATGTTAATCTTCTTCTCCTGCTCTTCGCCCCTACTCTGTTCTTAGTTACTCTCCTTATATCAAAGAAGACATTTGGCATTTGTTTTTTAGGGATTGGCTAGCTTCACTTAGCATAATCTGCTCTAATGCCATCCATTTTCCAGCAAATTCTATGATTTTGTCATTTTTTAATGCAGAGTAATACTCCATTGTGTATAAATGCCACATTTTTTTTATCCATTCGTCTATTGAAGGGCATCTAGGTTGGTTCCACAGTCTTGCTATTGTGAATTGTGCTGCTATGAACATCGATGTAGCAGTGTCCCTGTAGCATGCTCTTTTTAGGTCTTTAGGGAATAGACCAAGAAGGGGAATAGCTGGGTCAAATGGTGGCTCCATTCCCAGCTTTCCAAGAAATCTCCATACTGCTTTCCAAATTGGCTGCACCAATTTGCAGTCCCACCAGCAATGTACAAGTGTACCCTTTTCCCCACATCCTCGCCAGCACTTGTTGTTGTTTGACTTCATAATGGCTGCCAATCTTACTGGAGTGAGATGGTATCTTAGGGTGGTTTTGATTTGCATTTCTCTGACAGCTAGAGATGGTGAGCATTTTTTCATGTACTTGTTGATTGACTGTATGTCCTCCTCTGAGAAGTGTCTGTTCAGGTCCTTGGCCCATTTGTTGATTGGGTTGTTTGTTCTCTTATTGACTAATTTTTTGAGTTCTTTGTATACTCTGGATATTAGGGCTCTATCTGAAGTGTGAGGAGTAAAGATTTGTTCCCAGGATGTAGGCTCCCTATTTACCTCTCTTATTGTTTCTTTTGCTGAGAAAAAACTTTTTAGTTTGAGTAAGTCCCATTTGTTGATTCTAGTTATTAACTTTTGTGCTATGGGTGTCCTATTGAGGAATTTGGAGCCCAACCCCACCGAATGTAGATCGTAGCCAACTTTTGATATCAAGCTCCTTGATCCATTTTGAATTAACTTTTGTGCATGGCGAGAGAAAGGGATTCAGTTTCATTTTGTTGCATATGGATTTCCAGTTTTCCCAGCACCATTTGTTGAAGATGCTATCCTTCCTCCATTGCATGCTTTTAGCCCCTTTATCAAATATAAGATAGTTGTAGTTTTGTGCATTGGTCTCTGTGTCCTCTATTCTGTACCATTGGTCCACCCGCCTGTTTTGGTACCAGTACCATGCTGTTTTTGTTACTATTGCTCTGTAGTATAGTTTGAAGTCTGGTATCGCTATACCGCCTGATTCACACTTCCTGCTTAGCATTGTTTTTGCTATTCTGGGTCTTTTATTTTTCCATATGAATTTCATGATTGCTTTCTCTATTTCTACAAGAAATGCTGTTGGGATTTTGATTGGCATTGCATTAAACCTATAGAGAACTTTTGGTAATATCGCCATTTTGATGATGTTAGTTCTGCCTATCCATGAACAGGGTATATTTTTCCATCTTCTAAGATCTTCTTCTATTTCTCTCTTTAGGGTTCTGTAGTTTTCATTGTATAATCTTTCACCTCTTTTGTTAGGTTGATTCCCAAGTATTTTATTTTTTTTGAAGATATTTTGAATGGAGTGGTTGTCCTCATTTCCATTTCAGAGGATTTGTCGCTGATATACAGGAATGCCTTTGATTTATGCGTGTTGATTTCATATCCTGCCACTTTGCTGAATTCATTTATTAGCTCTAATAGTTTCTTTGTAGAGTCTTTTGGGTCTGCTAGGTATAGAATCATATCATCTGCAAATAGTGATAATTTAAGTTTTTCTTTTCCTATTTTTATGCCTTTAATTTCTTTTGTCTAATTGCTCTGGCCAGTGTTTCGAGAACTATGTTGAACAGAAGTGGAGAGAGAGGGCATCCCTGTCTTGTTCCAGATTTTAGAGGGAATGCCTTCAGTTTTTCTCCATTCAGAATGATGCTAGCCTGAGGCTTAGCATAGATTGCTTTTACAATATTGAGGTATGATCCTGTTATCCCTAGTTTTTCTAGAGTTTTGAACATAAAGGGATGCTGTACTTTGTCGAATGCTTTTTCCGCATCTATCGAGATGATCATATGGTTCTTATTTTTAAGTCTATTGATGTGGTGAATAACATTTATTGATTTCCGTATATTGAACCAGGCTTGCATCCCAGGGATGAATCCTACTTGATCATGGTGTACAATCTTTTTGATATGTTTTTGTATCCGATTCGCCAGAATTTTGTTGAGGATTTTTGCATCTAGGTTTATTAGAGATATTGGTCTGTAGTTTTCTTTCTTTGAAGTGTCTTTGTCTGGTTTAGGTATCAGGGTGATGTTGGCCTCATAGAATGAATTTGGAAGTTCTCCCTCTTTTTCTATTTCCTGAAGTAGCTTGAAAAGTATTGGTATTAGTTCTTCTTTAAAGGTTTTGTAAAATTCTGCTGTATACCCATCTGGTCCTGGGCTTTTCTTAGTTGGTAGTCTTTTTATGGTTTCTTCTATTTCCTCAATTGATATTGGTCTGTTTAGGTTTTCTATATCCTCCTGACTCAATCTGGGCAGATCATATGACTTAAGAAATTTATCGATGCCTTCACTATCTTCTAATTTATTGGAGTATAAGGATTCAAAATAGTTTTTGATTATCTTCTGTATTTCTGAAGTGTCTGTTGTGATATTGCCTTTTTCATCCCGTATGCTAGTAATTTGAGTTCTCTCTCTTCTTCTCTTCACTAGCATCACTAAGGGTCTGTCGATTTTGTTTATTTTTTCAAAGAACCAACTTTTAGTTTTGTCAATTTTTTCAATTGTTTCTTTTGTTTCGATTTCATTAATTTCACCTCTGATTTTAATTATTTCTTGCCTTCTACTTCTTTTGCTGTTGTTTTGCTCTTCTTTTTCAAGGATTTTGAGATGAAGTATGAGATCATTTATTTGTTGGTTTTTTCTTTTTTTAAGGAATGAACTCCAAGCAATGAATTTTCCTCTTAGAACTGCTTTCAATGTGTCCCATAGATTCTGATATGTTGTGTCTGTGTTTTCATTAATCTCTAAGAATTTTTTAATTTCCTCCTTGATGTCTTCTATAACCCATTGATCATTCAGTAACCTATTGTTCATTCTCCAAGTGATGTATGCTTTTTCCTTCCTTCTTTTATCGTTGATTTTCAGTTTCATTCCATTATGATCAGATAAGATGCATGGTATTATCTCTACTCCTTTATATTGTCTAAGAGTTGCCCTGTGACATAATATATGATCTATTTTTGAGAAGGATGCATGTGCTGCTGAGAAAAAAGTGTAACTGCTTGATGTTGGGTGGTATACTCTATATATGTCAATTAGGTCTAGGTTATTAATTGTGTTATTGGGTTCTATAGTTTCCTTATTCAACTTTTGTTTGGAAGATCTGTCCAGTGGCGAGAGAGGTGTGTTGAAGTCTCCCATGATTATGGTATGGTGGTCTATTAGACTCTTGAACTTGAGAAGAGTTTGTTTGACGAACATAGCTGCACCATTGTTTGGGGCATAAATATTTATGATTGTTATGTTTTGTTGGTGTATGGTTCCCTTAAGCAGTATGTAGTGTCCCTCTTTATCCCTTTTGATTAACTTTGGCTTGAAATCTATTTTATTTGATATGAGTATGGACACTCCTGCTTGTTTCCGAAGTCCATATGAGTGATATGATTTTTCCCAACCTTTCACCTTCAGCCTATGTATGTCTTTTCCTATCAAATGCGTCTCCTGTAGGCAGCATATTTTTGGGTCTTGTTTTGTGATCCATTCTATTAGCCTGTGTCTCTTAATTGGTGAGTTTAAGCCATTAACATTTAGGGTTATTATTGAGATATGGGTTGTTCTTCCAGCCATATTTGTTTATTTCTGTTACTAAACATGGTTTGTTTTCCTCTTTGATTATTTTCCCCCCGTTTACTGTCCTACCTCCCACTGTTGGTTTTCATTGTTATTTTCCATTTCCTCTTCCTGTAATGTTTTGGCGAGGATGTTTTGAAGAGATGGTTTTCTAGCTGCAAATTCTTTAAACTTTTGTTTATTGTGGAAGGTTTTAATTTCATCTTCCATCCTGAAGCTTAATTTCGCTGGATACACAATTCTTGGTTGGAACCCATTTTCTTTCAGTGTTTGAAATATGTTATTCCAGGATCTTCTAGCTTTCAGAGTCTGTGTTGAAAGATCAGCTGTTATCCTGATTGGCTTACCCCTAAATGTAATCTTTTTCCTTTCTCTTGTAGCTTTTAAAATTCTCTCCTTATTCTGTATGTTGGGCATCTTCATTATAATGTGTCTAGGTGTGGATCTCTTATGATTTTGCACATTCGGCGTCCTGTAGGCTTCTAGGATTTGGGATTCTGTCTCATTCTTCAAGTCTGTGAATTTTTCTCGTATTATTTCATTGAATAGACTACTCATTCCTTTGGTTTGGAGCTCTGTACCTTCCTGTATCCCAATGACTCTTAAGTTTGGTCTCTTGATGTTATCCCATATTTCTTGGATATTCTGCTCATGGTTTCTTAACAGTCTTGCTGAGCTGTCTATGTTCTTTTCCAGTTGAAATACTTTGTCTTCATTGTCTGATGTTCTATCTTCTAAGTGTTCTACTCTGCTGGTAGTATTCTCCATTGAGTTTTTAAGTTGGTTTATTGCTTCCTGCATTTCTAGGATTTCTGTTTGTTTGTTTTTTATAACCTCTATCTCCCTGTATAGTTGATCCTTTGCTTCCTGGATTTGTTTGCGTAATTCATTGTCGAGGTGATCTTTCATTGTCTGATTTTGCTGTTTAATGTCTTCCTTGATACTCCAGATCATCTGAAGCATGTATATCCTGAATTCTTTATCTGACATTCCATCTGCTGCAGCTGTTACCTCTTCTAAAGTTGCATTGACCTGCATTGCTTGTGGTCCTTTCTTTCCTTGTCTTTTCATACTGTTTGCGTATCTTTCCTGCAGGCGCGGGCGGCGGCTCTGCTCTCTCCTTATTCCAATTGGGGTGTCGTGGCTACCACGCCGGCAGGTCACTGGGCTTGTTCTGGGCGCTGGCGGCGGCTCTGTTCTGCCCCTACTCCAATTGGCGTGACGAGTGTACCACGCTGGCAGGCCACCGGGCCTGATCCGCCGGTCGGTTGCAGGTTTGCCTACCCTGCAGGCGCGGGCGGCGGCTCTACTCTGCCCCTACTCCAAATGGGGTGACATGTCTCTCGTACCGGCAGGCCACTGGGCCTGTCCCGCTGATCGGTTGCAGATCTGCCCACCTTTCGGGCACGGGTGGTGGCTCTGCTCTGCCCCTACTCCAATTGGGGTGTCGTGACTACCCCGCCTGCAGGTCGCTGGGCCTGTTCCTGGCACGGGTGGCGACTCTGCTCTGCCCCTACTCCAATTAGGGCGGTGTGTGTACCACGCCGGCAGGCTCCTGGGCCTGATCCGCCGGTCTGTCGCAGGTCTGCCTACCTTGGAGGCGCGGGCGGCGGATCTGCCCTGCCCCTCCTACCACGCCTGCGGACCCCTGGGCCTGATCTGCAGGTTGGTCACAGGTCTGCTCACCCTGCGGGCACAGGTGGCGGTTCCGTTCCGCCCCCACTCCAATTGGGGTCACGTGGCCACCACCCTGGCAGGGCCTGATCCGGGCGTGGGAGAAGGATCTGCTCTGCCCCTACTCCAGTTGGGGTGACGTGTGTACCACACTGGCAGGCCACTGGGCCTGACCCGCCAGGCTGTCACAGGTCTGTTTACCTTGCAAGCGCAGGTGGCGGCTCTGCCCTGCCCCTCCTACCACGCCCAAGTACCACTGGGTCGCGGGTCTGCCCACCTTGTGGGTGCGGGTGGCGGCTCCGCTCCACCCCCTCTCCAATTGGGGTCACGCGGTCACCACGCTGGCGAGCCGCTGGGCCTGCTCCGGGCGCTGGCGGCGGCCTGGCTCCTCCCCTCTGGCTCGATGACAAATTGAGGAGACTCGGGTGTCTGTGCCTCACCCCCCCTACCAGGAGACCAACTGTTTCTGTCGCGCTGGTATTGATGAAGTTCTCTCCTCCGCCGCTTTCTGATGACATCAGATCTCTGCCATGTTGGTATCCTATGCGAATGGCAGCCTTTCGTTCCCCTTGCCGGGCAACCAAGCAACGGGTGAGTCCTGACTGGCCCTCAGCAGGACCCGGACCGAGAAGCAGTTTCCGTGGGCTCCTAGCCCCGGTCCAGGGCAGTTCCGGGAGCCGGAACTCGGCCGCTCCGTGCTCGGTGTAAGCTCCTATAAGGGTAGGCTCCAAGAAGCAGTCCCCGCGGGCTCAGTTCCGGGAGCCGGAATTCGGCTGCTTAGTGCTTGGTGTATGCTCTGATAGGAGCAGGGTCCAAGAAGCAGCCTCCGCAGGCTCCCAGCCATGGGCCAGGGCGGTTCCGGGAGCCGGAACTCGGCCGCCCCGCGCTCGGTGTTCGCTCCGATAAGATCAGGTTCTAAGAAGCACCCAGGCACTGAACCCTAGCAATCTGTCTGCCAGCCGCAGGCGAATGGCAGCCTGAAATTACCTGTTCTATGGCTGAAAGAGCTGCGGTCAGTGGAAAACAGGGATGGTGACGTCAGCTCTCCAACATGGTGGCTGCTGGCCTCCTCTGTGGTCTGACCGGTGTGGAGAACCGAGGTGGACCGCTTCCTTCCCCCGTCTCGAACCCAGAATTCAGCCCCAATATGTTTTTTAAAAGGCCTACTTTCATAGGGTAGAATCCTTTAATCTCTTAACCTGGTGTGTGTATGTGGGGTAGTAGATTTAAATCTTCCTCCCAGAATAGTTTGGGTAACTGTTTAGGGAAAAGGGGGCTGGAGATTTTCCATTATCAGAATATTGCTGTTTATTTACTCCCTCTGTTTTAATAAGGCACTCATTCTTAATCTCAGGAATCAGGATTTCTAAGTACCTTCAAAACTGATATTAAACCAATGTATGGGATGCAGTGAATAAAATTAAATGAGATAGTATTCCTGAAAGCACATTTTAAACTAAAAATAAATTAATGGAGGCACTCTTCTTACTTAAAAAGATAACCAACCTGAGCCATTAATTGCCTTGTATCCTATTCCTGGTATTTAATAACCCTATTGTGTTTTAGACTGGCCCTAGATGTTTAGAGCAAGGTATTTAGCTTTCAGTGACATGTTGTAAAAGGCCATTGGCAAACTGCAGGAGGGTGGTGAGGACAGTGAAGCATTTAGAATGGAGGTCATCAAACGGTGGCCTGTGGGTCAAATCCAGCCAGCTGCCTACTTTTGAAAACCAAGTTTTATGGAACACAGCCAAACCCACTCATTCACATATTTTCTATGGCCGCTTTCATGCCAGAAATGAGAGTTGAGGAGTTGTGACAGAGACTGAATGGTTTGAGAAACTAAAGTATTTACCCCTGGCCCTTTCCAGACAGCTTGCCAACCTTCAATCTACAAGAGGAGATTTAGTTTGGGTCCAACAGAAGGAAAGATTAACTCTGTAGTAGTTAATAAGAATAATGTCTAATATTTATTGAGTATTTACGTGTGCCCTGCAATTGTACACGTGTATTAACATATTTAAGAGTAAGTAAAGACCATCCTGATTAGATTATGTGCTCTGCAATATCAAGTTGATAACTCTAGGATGTAGACTGGAACCTAGCAAGTATGAGCTGAGTGAATGTTGAACTAAAGGACAGTTTAACAGTTCTTGGAAGAGATGAAGTCCACTTATTGGAGATCAGTAATGTAGTTTCAGGGAAGCAGATTTCAGATCATCAAAGAATGCTTCCTACAAGGAGTATCAGCCTTCTCTGAGGTAGTAAAAATTGCTATGGTTTGGGTAAGTGTCCCCGAAAAGACCCATGTACTACAGTCTTGGTCCCCAGCTGTATTAGTCAGTTTTTTGTTGATGCGACCAAAAACCCCAATATGAACAAAAGAGGAAAGATTGACTTTGGCTTCTGGTTTCATGGGTTTCAGCCCACGGTCAGCCATCTCCATTGCTTTGGGCCTGAACTCAGGCAAAGCTTCATGGTAGAAAGGCGTGGCAGAGGAAAGTGTCCCAGCTATTGGCAGCCAGGATGCAGAAAGAAGAAGGGACCAGGGACAGAATATAATCTCCAAGGGCATACCCTCAGTGACCTGCTTCCTCCAACTATGCCTTGTCTGCTTACGGTTTCTACCTCCCCACAGTAGTCCATTCAGATTATTAATACATCAAATGCATTAATTCACTGATGAAGTTAGAGCCCTTGTGATCCAATCGTGTCCCAAAAGTTGGACCTCTGGACATTGCTACACTGGAGATGAAGTCTTCAACACATGAGCTTTGGGAGTATGTTCCAGATCCAAACCCTACCCCCAGCCCTTGGTGCTGTTGGGCAGTGGTAGAACCTG
This sequence comes from Marmota monax, assembly GCF_021218885.2. Lineage (NCBI taxonomy): Eukaryota > Metazoa > Chordata > Mammalia > Rodentia > Sciuridae > Marmota > Marmota monax. The sequence goes on from NW_026695243.1 coordinate 2,606,917, forward strand.
GAGGTGGGGCCTCATGGGTGAGGTCTTCTGCCCATAATGGAGGAGGGCATGCTCTTGACTGGGACCCCAGTTCCCTTATCCTCCTCTTTTCCCCATCTGGCCATGATTTGAGGGCTCCCTTTTCTATGTGCTCCCACCATGGTGTGCTGCCTCACCACAAGCTCAAAAACAACGGTCCAACTGATTGTGGAGTGAAACCTCCAAATTGTGACCCAAATTAATCTTTTTCCTCTTTATAAGTTGATTATCTCAATCATTTGTTACAGCAACAGAAAGCTGATTAACACAGATATCTGTTTCTGAGAGGAGTTCACAGGAACCTGGTGCCCACCTAGCTGTTCATTGCTTGTATGTGGAAGTTTCTGGCTTTGAGTGGCAGCATGAGTTAAATGTTTTGGCGTCTAGGATTCTGTCACTCAAACTAGATGGGAGAAGACTGGAACACAGAACTTAGAATCAATACAGGTCTCTTTCCATTGCGTCATGCTGCTTCCCTTAGAGTTTCCATGAGAGGAGGCACAGGGAGACTGGTATAGTGGAAAAAAACATCACAATGAGCACCCAAAGAATTGGGGTTATAATTTCACTTCTGCAACTAATTTACCACATGAGCCCAGCAAGCCTTTTAATCTCTCAGGGCCTAAGTGTCCTCAAATAAAGGGGCAGGACTAGATAATCTCTAAATTCTCTTTCTGTTCTAAAATAATTTTATCCAAGGATTAGCAGGGCCCCTCCTACTGAAAGGACAGGACAGACTGCTTCCAACAAGATGTTTCCCTGTTATGTATTGCCAGAGAACTGAGGTTTTGCTTTTAAAAACATTTTGCCCACCTCCTGATGCCATTCCAGTCTCAGCTGCCCAATTTCCATCCCTCTCTATACCCCTGTCCTATCTTCCTTTCTGATACATTTTACTTGGGAAATTAGGTTAGTTCTGGCTGTAGTTTGAGTCTTACTTTAGCATGTCCAGGGCAAGCTCTTTCTTGTTAAATTTCTGCTCATTTGGCCGGTGAAGAACTGGGAGCTGTTCAGCTCTTGGGAGGTTGGGGGTATTAACATTGACCTCAGAAAGGTGATTGGACCTCCCTTACTTAAAGCACTAATCATGGAGAGCTCATATTTCTCATGGGGGAACATTTTATTCTTGGTGGAAGCAGTTTCAGCTCCCAGAACAAGATATTTGCCCACTTCTCCATTTAGGTTCTTTTAACTAAATGATTGTCCTAAATTCTTTTTAAAAATGATGGCAAGTCTCAACCTCAAATAGACTGTCAGGTAGTAGCTTTTTTTTTTCTTATTATTATTATGCTCCATTCATACAGACATCAAACTAATAACCGTGATCTCATTCTGGTAGGTTTTAGTTTGAACTTTGCAAACACTGAAAATTTCAATCGACTTCAGTGTTTAGTATTCAACTACCTTATAGTTCATTGCCCATATTTCACGTTATATCTGACCGAATATTTCATATTAATTCTCAGTGGCCCTAAAAGCTGCAGTGTCATGTTAAGAACTCCTTTTAGTCCAAGGCATGCCAATACGTGTTGCCAACTTCCAACTCGTTCTCATCTAGAAGATTAGCAAGGCCGCCACATGGTGTTCTTTTTCACAAAACGTTATTGCCTGCATTATAGCTAGGACTTGATGTGGTGACATTAATCCCAAATCTGCAGAATGGTACTCTTAATTCTGCCTGGGTGGAGAGCAACTTGAGCTCTCTGCATAAGCCTTTTATTTTAGGAATACCATTCTTTGTCATCATTTCTATTAGGAATCTTAGTCAGTTGTTAGGAATTTTATCTCTGTACTGAAAAAAATAATATTTCTCTTTTTATATCAAGATACCCAGACTTCATATATTCAGTGAATAATCTCCAGCATAAGTTGCTGAATATTCTCCCCAGATATATTTTAATTATTCATTAAGAAGCAATAGGAGTTCTAGCTAAAAGTGGAGCCTGGCTAGCAGTACCCCCCCATGAAATCTTTCTCAACTTTCCTACTAAAATGCATATGGAGACAAAATTTTGAAAAAGAATTTAAACACACACACATGCACACAACCAGTATAATTTCAAAATTGTTGATCTATGTGACTATAAAAAGCAAAGCTGAGACCAGATCTGCCTCTTTTCATGGTACCCTAGCAGCTCTATTATGTGATATTGTCATGACATAGAACCCCTCAAAAATGAGGAGGGAAGGTGCCTCTTTTCTGTCCATTGTCAGACTCAGGCTTGAAGTTGGCATTGATGAGAATCTGGGCAGGTGGGCTTTTACCCATGTGAAGCATTTCTTTCAGGTAAAGTTTTGGCTGGGTTTGGCAACAAAACCATCACAAGAAGACAGTCAGCAACAGCAAGCCCTGGTTTCAGTGCATGCTGGGAATTTTAGATTTTTACGGATGTTGTGGATTCATGGTATCAGGAAATCAGTGTTTGGGGAGCAAGAGGGAACATCACTAGAAGAGTTGTGTGTGAGATGACGTCATGCAGAAAACAGCCTTGGACCAGATGCTGTGCGCTTTGAATAGGTAGAGGAGAGTCAAGGGAATTTCAGCCATCCTGAGGAATTTCAGGGAACTGTTTGGCTTCCTCCATAGAATACAAAAGGTCTGGATATTAAAGAGCAGAGAGTAAATATATGGTTGGTATTCCTGAAGAAAATACTTAAATGGAATAAAAGCACCAATTAAAGAAGTAACAGGAAAAAAAAATTCATGAGCAGAAGTAAGACCCAGATTGAAAAAAATCATTTTGTTCCAGACAGATCAATGAACAAAGGCACACACAATGATGTATCCTGGCAACAGTTTTAATTCATAACCATAAGAAAAGACTTTCATAAACATCTAAGTAGAAGAAACAGAGTATTCTAAAAATATAATAAAAATCTGGCTGTTCTCTGGCTTTTACTCTGAAAGTTTAAATTTGGAAGAAAATGGAGTATTGTATGCAGAATTTTGAAAATCAAAGTAATGTATTGCTTTTATACCCAGCCTAGTAATCTTAACTTGTGAAATAATGTAAAAAAAACATCTCAGATATGCAAGGATTTAGAAATATGCACCCTTCTTGAAAACCTTTACCTGAAAGAAATGAGAATGGAAATCTTATGCCAGGAAAGGATTACCCTTAAGTCTGAAAACAACTCAACCAGGGATATATCCAAATCTGTGTTGAGCAAATGTTTTTTAGTCATAAGATCCTTAATCTAGAGAAAATTTTTCTTGGAAACCAAATACAAAAGCTACAATGAGAGAGAAGGGAGTGGGGAGGGGGGCAGAGAGAAAAGGAAAAGAAACCAACTGGTCCAATTTACCTACCCATCCACCCCATCAAAAAAAAAAAAAGCCACAAAAAAAGGTAGAGTAAGAAAACAGAAAACAAGATGAAAGAATAAATATCTGATATGTCAGTTGTAGCTATAAATTACTCAAACTACATTTTAGAAGATATGAATTCTCAGCTCATTTTTCAAGATCCCTATGAATTTCAACTAAGTATTGTTTGTAGGCAATATATCTAAAACAATGGAATATAAGGAGTTTAAATGAAAAAAAAAATTAATCCTATGGTTTATTTTCCAAATGAAAATAAATATATTTAAGTAGACCCTTGAGATGTGTAGTGCAAAATGTGTTCAAAATATAAAGAAAATTTTGTCCTTGATAGGTTATATTGAAAAAATATTAAAAAGAACTTTTTATTTTTTTCAATTCATTTATATCTTTCTATTCTTCATATCTTCCATATCTATGAGGATATTTCAGACTCCCTTTTTATTTTTAACTTAGACCTTTACAGAAATTCATCATTGGCCCTTAAAGAACAATTGTTACACTTATCAACAGCAGAAATTTCACAAATTACATTTTGACTACAGCACACTAGAAGGGGAAATTAGCAATTGCATTTGAAAAACAAAAAATTCAACGATTTGAGATTTTTTGGCTTTATGGGTAGGGTGGGGGAATATTTGTGATTGAACCCAGGGGTGCTTTGTCAGGGAGCTACATTCCCAGCTCTTAATTTTTTAAAAAATTTTTTTATTTTAAGACAGGGTCACACTAATTTGCTTAAGGCTTAAGTTGCTGAGGCTGGCCTCAAACTTGTGGTCCTCCTGCCTTAGCCTCCTGGGTTGCTGGGATTCTAGGTGTGCACCCATGATGGCTGGCTATTTGAGACTTTTTAAAAATCACTTTCTGAGATAATTCCTATGGCAAACAAGAAACTCAAAGTATACCTTTAGACAGCAGACTACTTGGGATAATATTTCTAAATTTCCTAAACTCAGGCCTTTACAATTATGAAAATTTAGTCAAGGATTAATTGAAGAAAAATTTGTATTGAACTATACTATACAATAAAATTTACAAATATTAAGTGTAATTTGAAGTATTTTGACAATGTATATATTTGTGGTTTATATTTACCTTGATTAAAAATGTTCAGAAGTAGTTGGTAAGTTGCATCAGTCTTGAATGAGAAGTTCAACTGCTCCATACCTTTACCAACATTTGCTATTTACTTAAAATGTTTTCATTCCAGTGAGCATAGCATAGTATCCCACTGTGTTTTTAATTTACATTTTCTCATGACCAGTGATGTTGAGTACTTTTCCATGTATTTATTAGCTGTTCATATATCTTTTTTAATATTTATTTTTTAGATTTTTAGGTGGACACAGTATCTTTATTTTATATTTATATGGTACCCAGTGCCTCATGCACGCTAGGCGAGCACTCTACCACTGAGCCACAACCTCAGCCTGTTCATAAATCTTTAAGTTCCAGTTTTCTTTGTTTCTGAATTATAGGAGAATGTATATATGGATTATACTTATTTTCAGATATGTAAATTATAAATATTTTGTCCCAGTATACAGCTCACATTTCATTTAATGGAGTCTTTTGATAGGCAGAAATTTTTGTTTTAATAAAGGCCAACTTATGCCAAAGTTGTAAATATATTCTTCTATGTTTTGTTCTAGAAACTTTTTTTTTCACATTTAGATGTATTACCTATATTATACTAATTTTTATGTTTGGTGTGAGGTACGGGTTGAAATTCAGTTTTGTTTACTTATAGTTACCTAGTTTTTTTTTTTTCCTTATCATACCTTAAAAAATATTTTTATTTTCCCAGTGATTTGTCCTGGCATCTTTGTTGAAAGTCAGTTGAGCCAGTAGATCTATTTGTGGATGATCTTCTTTGTTTAATTGACCTTTTTGTATGTCTTCATAACAAAGCACATACAGTATTGATTATTGCTGCTTACTGGTAAGTCTTGATATCAGGTCTTATAATTTCTCCAACGGTGTCCTATCTTTTAAAGGTTCTTTTGGCTAGTCTGTGCTTATTGTAATTCCATATAAATTTTAGAAAAAAATTGCAAAGAACAAGTCTGATGATCTTTCTGCACATCTTTTGTAATCACTGATTTTCTACAACATCATGGTGATATATCATTTTTCATTCCTGTTCTCTGATCATAACCATTGTTATGATCTTCAGAATTTGCAGTTAAATTTGAAAGCATATTGAGAGGTATTTACTTGCTTTCTTACTGGGTTGAACTAATTCTTTTTTCCCCTTGTTGGAGTACATATAGCTGAATCATAATTAGTATCTCCAGAAACTTGGCACATTTGGTCATACTCCCTAGCTTTGTAAACTCTATCAACTTTGTGAGAAATTTATCAACTTCTGCTATCTTTGATTGTATTGCCTTGTATAAGACAATCATTTACACACACACACACACGTACACACACAAATGTTCACTTCAATGCAGTAATATGATATGATATTTTGAATCACTTTTTAAATGAAAATGCAGAAATCGTTTTTAAGCAAAAATTTAACCCTATGTTGAACTATCAATGCAAATAACTCATTTGAGGTGATAAATGGAACATCTTATCGTTCTATGCATGGCTCAGATCTCAAGTATGTAGGAATTACAACTGCATTTCAACAACTTCCCTACTTGGCCATGCTAAGTTTCTTTGACATCTATTGAAAGATTATTCAAATTTCAGAATAATTAAAATTTGAAAATAGCATTAATGAATTGTAAAATGGAAAAATTATAGAATTGCTCGATAAATTAAAGAGCTGTCTTTTTAGAAACAATCAAGGTATGAACTTTTTGCCAGTATATTCAAGGAAAAGAAAAAAAATTAGATATGCAGATTGTTAAAATAATTATCGAAGCATACCATGACAAGGTTTTTAAAAATCTGCATAAGATGAATGATTGTCTAGGAAAAGATGTATTAACAAAATTACCTCAAATAGAACATCCAGTAATCACTAAAAAAAATTATAAAAATTGTCAAATAACCAACTCCCAGAAAGGCTCCAGGCTAACAGATTTACAGGCAATCTTTTAACAACTTCCCATGAATGGTTAATTCCTATCTTTGAACTGTCCAATAATAGGCGGAGGTAAACTTCTCAATTAATTTCACAAGGGCTAACATCATAATTATAGTTATCATGGGAGTAGGCCAGAAGATCTTAGAAATGCTAAAATGGATAAAAACTTTTTATTTAAAAATTTATAGAAAATTAAGAATAAAGTTGCAGGAGGCAGGCAGATAGTTATTTTTTCTTTGTTCATTTGTATTTAACCAGTTAGGAATCAGATTCCCTGAAAGGTAGAATGAAGCTGAAGACATGGTGAATCAAGCTCAGAATTTGTAACTTTAAAAAAATATTTCCATTTCTGCCATGTATGTCAAGGTCACGTTTAACTTGGTCTCCGTATGCATGTTCGTGTGAGTGTTCATCTTATGGTTAAGAATTACTGCATTAAAAACATGTGACTAAAAGACCCTTCAGAATTGTTCCTTTGGGAAGGGGTGAGACTTAGAAGTTGGAACTGTAGTGTTGGGAGGAAGCTTGTAGCTGATGGTCCCCATCCTCTGCTGAGTGCTGGACTCATTCCCTTGGGAGCCAATCAATTATTCTCTGAGTCGGCCTAGGATGAAGAAAGATAGCAGCCCTTTTATTTATTCCATCAGTGAAGATAGAGGTTTTGTTGGTCTCCAAGTAGATTTGATTTTGGGTTCCCTTTAAGAATAAGAATACAAAATTGTGAATATAAATGAAGTTGAAATTTTAGTTGAATAACTGGAAGAGACCCTGTGTCAGAAGGATCCTGAAGCCCAGCTTGGTCACCTTCTCATGAAGTTTGCCTCGGTCCTCAGCCATGTCAGCAGTTCCAAACTGGGTCATTTTGAAGTTTTTTACTTCTTTCTTGCCATATCAGCTTTGACTTGGAATTTTAAATTTCTTTGAAACTGGGCTGAGAAATAGGCACAAGTTCCCAGGTATAAGCTACCCCATGTCTGACTAGCATAGGGTAGCTTCTTTCTTGAGAGACTACACTTCTATTACTGCAATGATACTACTGTGTCAAAGAAAAACACAATGCACAGATGATTGAAATTGATTTAAACAACCTGAAACACATTTTACTAAGAGAAGTAAATTCTGTTCTTTACTTCTTTAGTCTCTTTAATGAATTATCTTGAAATCATTTCTATCATATCACAATCAACAATAGCAAATAACAATTAATATTCTTGAATATTTACTTATTGAATGTGCTGGACTCATTCTATGCACTTTACATATCTTATTTAATAGTCACAAAATCCCATGGGGTAGGTAGTATTATTGTATTAATGTTGCAAATAAGGAAACTAAAGTGCAGAGATGTTAAAAACTTGCCCAAATCCTTTACCTCAGACTGTATAGAAAAGTGAAAAAAATCTCAAGTCAAAGACTAAAATATAAAAGCTAATCTGGGCATAGTGGCACATGCCTGTAATTCCAGCAACTTGGAAGGCTGAGGCCAAAGGATTGCAAGTTCAAAGCCAGTCTCAGCCCTAGTAAACTTAGCAAGACCCTTCTCATAAGAAAAAATAAAAAGGAGTGGAGATGTGGCTTAATGGTTAAGCACTCCTGGGTTCAATCCCCAGTACCAAAATGAGCAAATGAACAAATGAATGAATGAATGAATAAAACTAAAGTCATAAAACTCTAAGAAGACAACATTGGAATAAATCTTTATGACCATGGAGTTGGCAACAATTTCTTAGATACAACACCAAAACTACAACACCACCACAGATCTATAGGACTTCATCCAAATTTATTATTTATGTTCATCAAAAAACACTATAAGGAAAGTGAAAAGACAACCCACAGAGTGCAGAGAAATTTTTGCAACTTATATATATGATAAGGGTCTGGTTTCCAGATTACATAAATATCAGCCATAAGACAACATAATTAAAAATGGGCAAAGAGCTTGAACCAATATTTTTCCAGAGAAGATGTATAAAAGGCCATTAAGCACATGAAAAGATGCTCAACAGCATTAATCATTAGGGAGTGAAAATTTTAAAAACTTACATGAATTGCTACTTTACATGCCCTAGGATAGCTATAAATACCAACTAAACAAAAACTATAACCCGAAACCAACGCCCCCCACCAGAAAATAGCAAGTGTTGGCATGTGTAGAGAAATTGGAATCCTTTTACATGGGTGGCAGGAACAGAAAATAGTGTAGCCATTGTTAAAAATGGTTTGGTGGTTTCTCAAAAGCTAAACATGGTAAAGCAATTCTACTTTAGGTTATAAACACCAAAAAGTTGGAAGCAGACCTTCCATCAAAAACTTGCACACAATCCTTCTTAGTAGCCCTATCACAAGAAGAAAAAGGTAGAAAAAATTCAAATGTCTATCAATTTGATGAATAGATTAATAAAATGGACAATATCCATACAATGGACTACTATTCAGCCATAAAAAGGAATGAAGTACTGATAAGACTACAACATAGATGAGCCTTGAAAAATATTACATAAATAAAAGAAGATGAAGACAAAAGGTCACGTATTATCTAATTCCACTTACATGAAAGCTACAGAATAGACAACTTCCTAGAGACAGAAACAGATTCGTGGTCTCCAGGGACTGGGTCTGGGGTAGTCGGGGAAGCAACGGGGAATGACTGCTTGTGCTTGTGGGCTTTCCTTCCAGGGTGACGACAATTTTCAGGAACTAGGTAATGTTAATAGTTGCACAACATTGTAAATGTACTGAACCTCACTGAATTTGCACATTTTAAAATGGCAGAAGTGGTCATTTTCATTTATGTGCATTTTACCACAATGAAAAAGAAAATTTGCCCAAAGTTCACTCTGCTAGTAGATGGCAGAGCCGGGCTTCTGACTCAGGCAGTCTGGCTCCAAAGTCGGTCTCTCACTGAGTATTTTCTTGTGAACATGAAATATTTAATATTACCTCCAAGTTTTCGACAAGGTGGTGTGTTCTCTTCTGCGCTTGTCTCAACTCCAGCTTATTATGAAAGTATTGACCGAAACAAATCTTGCAACTATTTTCATCAATTGGAAGTCTCAAATTGCAACTTCTAAAAATTATTCTTCACTCCTTCAGGAATCCTTCTAGGATGGCAGGAGGTTTTTGAGAGTGCATGTGACCGGAGCCTGGCTAGCCCAGAGGGAAAGGGAAACTTCCTAGAAGACTCACAAAGCTGCAAGAGGGGCAGGGGCAGTGGTGAGCCTTGGCGTCAGGGACTTGACTATCCGTGGGACTCTTTTCCTCCTTGTCTCCTTTCTCTTTATCGACTGCTTTTGCCTTTCATCCTGGGTTGGATTTATTCTCCAATCTTTTCCATTGGGTTTGGAATGTACCTACTAGCAGCTTCCAGGCTCAGGTTCTGACCTTGCCTCTGAGAGGGACTCCGCCTCTTCCTCTAGCTTCTGCTTGAAAAATCCTGGTGAGGATTTGATTGACCTCCTTTGCTACATGTCCATCCCGTGGTCCAGTAGCTGTGTGTGGGCATAGGGATGTGAGCACCGACCCTGGTGGTCCCCGTGGGAACCGTGCTCTTGCAGCAGGTGTAGTTCACCAAAAGAGGGAGTGTGGCCTTCCTAAGAAGCCAGGCGAACAAATAAAAACCCACCACACTTATTAAACCATAAACCCATAACTCAGAAGAACTTATGCATCTGCACTTGGATTTTAAACCTCGCAAGAGTGAGAAATCATGTGCACCTCATCTGCCTACTGTCTACCCGTTGCTCTGAGGAATCCCTTTCCTTCACCCCACTTTCCATTCAAGATGTCATCTTCCTTTCACCCCACTTACTGAAAGGGAAGAGCTCTCACTTCACTACTCCCTCACCTCTTTCATTTCTTCATCCATTTCAATCAGGCTTACACACTTATTGCTCTTTGGAAACCGCTCTTGGGGAGGCTTTGGATGTCAACTCCTATGGCCTTTAGGTCTCCACCCAAGTGGTATTGTTTTCGGAAGCTCTTCTTTGTTGGTATGCTGACAATTTTTCATCCCCTCCGACTATTGCTCCTCAGCCCAATGTTTCTGGCTGCACTTTTGTCTCTGAGACTAGGTGTCCCCCAAATTTCTTGGCTCAGGCTTTTCTCTTCTGACTCGCCTCTTCTGTGTTGTACCACTCTTATCTCTTTAGGCACGTGACATCCATGTTCATACTTAAAATCCTGTAAACTCCCTCCTGGATGTCATCATGTGGACTCTCTGCCAATACTACAACTTGAATGTATTTTACTTTTTGTTCCTATCTTCCCCTATTTCTAAGGACATTCAGGCAATATTCAAATTACCATTTTCTTCTCCCATTGAAATCTTACTGCACTTTCAAGGTCAAGCTGAGAGTTACTTCCTTTAGGAAACCTCTCTATGATCTAACGACTTGAGTCATTACTTGAGATCTTATGCAGTTTTAATTATTCCGTGGTCATGGTGATGGAGTTCTGTTATATGAAGTTGCATCTGTGTCCCCAAATATTGGAGAGCTACTTGAAGGCAAAAACCAGGCTTCTTACCCTCCTCCCTTCACCTGCTCACTCCTGAGCACAGGATCCTGCAGATAGGGAAGCAGTCATCAATAGCTCTAATTCTGGCCTCTGAATTGAGCTAGAATGGGGAGGGGTGCAGGGTTTGATGCATCAAGTAGGTAGTTTTAAAACACATAAAAGGAAGCACTCTTTGACACAGCAGGGAGTAGACTTATTACTCATCTAGGTACAAGAACATAGATGAAAATACACAGAATTTCACCAAACTTAGATGAGTTTAGAGATGCTTCATGTGTTACCCCAGGGATAATGGAGACATGTCTCACCTTTCAAGCAAGCCACAGTTGACAATCGCCATGATTTTTCAGGATGATCCGGGCTGACGAGGGACATCTAGTCACCCACAGATCTGGCAACCCTTCAATTATTCTGTGCAATTCAGATCACCAAGCTGGCTAATACACGCTTTCCACTTCACTGCAATCTCTGGAGACACAAACGCCTGTCCACACCCCAGAATGAATCCAAGCTGAGGTTCAGCACAATTAGTTATTTGTTTCCTCTAACATCTGAACCTTGTGAGACTCAGCCACCTCCTGGGAACCAGCCGTCTGCCAATGAGGCATGAATAAAACAGAGAAGGCTCCAGCTGGCAGCACCTGCTGTGCTTTCCCTGATTTCTCCACACACATTTCTAGACTTCTGAAATCCAGGGGCCTCTCTCAAGAGGATGTGTGCCACATGGGCTGTGCCTCTGAGACCTTGATTCTGTTTTAGAATTTTTTCATTTTTTGAGCCTCAGCCTGTCTCAGGTATTAGACAATGGATCTGGAAGCCCGACCCTCAGGTCCTTGCCTGGCTCTGATCCCCTGGTGACCCTCACATTCAAACTCTTTCCAGGTGTACCCCTAGATATTATTAAGCTTCTGATCATAAAAATATCTTTGTTAAAAAGATCATCTTTTAAGGCTATCTATAGTCTGCCAAGACTTTTCTCCTGTCCTGTAGTATGGCAGCTTGGTTCATTTTTACCATAGACTTTTTACCAGGGTCCTGTTGAAGTCTGAGTGCTTGTCTTTCCTGTATGATGCCTCTCTGTGAATACATGGATGGTCCTCGTTCCCACTGCTCCTGTCTTAGTTCTGCCTCTTCTGTACCTTGCTTGTTCTCTTAGTGCCTGTCAAGCTCAGGGCTTAAGGACCTGGATGCTGGAGTCAGATAACTTGTACTTGAACCCTGTGTCTGCCACCTTCTAGCCGGGTAGCTTGGGGTGAGTCATATAATCTCCCCGTGCTTCAGTTTTCTTTCTAAAACAACAATTCTACCCATCTCTTTGGGTTACTAGGGTGCTTACATATGTTAATATGTAACACATAAAGTGCAAAGAACCTGCTTATACAGGTACTATAAAAGTGTTATTTTCCTTCATAATATCCAAGGTGCTTTGCACATCAGTTCAGTTTTTGAATGAAAACTGAATTTTATAGCCATTCTTTATGTTGGAAAACAAACAAACAAAAACAAAAACAAGTGAGCCTCTTGTGGGTAGGATGCATTTGAGCGGAGTTCAGTAAAGATGAGGTCTTCTCAGTGCACACAATCCCCAGATATGAGCCTGGAGAGGTCGATGAAGGATTAACTGCAAAGGACCTTTAACATGCTGCAAAGGAGCTGGAGGACACAAGGCCGGCAGAAGAGAATCCCTGAGAGTTTTGAGCAGAGAATGACAAAGAACACTGAGAGTCTGATCTGCAGAAGATGTCTGGCTCATTCAAAAGCAAATAGGGCTTGTTTGCTTGGCTCACCCTAGAGAGTTTGAGTTTTATTCATTCATTGAAAAGTTTCAATGGACATTTATTACTAGGTGCCAGGTACTTGCTAGGTTTGGGGAGTATAATGGTGAGAAGTACTGACAGTTTCTGTCTTCATGGAGTTTATGGTCTAGTGGGGAAGAGATACCACCAAAATGAGGAGCCCCACAACAAATCTTCATTAATGGTGCCGAGGGATTTGGAGACCACCTCTTCCTCATTCATGCCATCCATCCCACCCCACCCTAGAGGAGTGAAGCATGGTGTGGGTGTGATTGATCTAATGCTTGACTCCAGGCAGTGGGATCTGATGAGTATAACTCAGTTGCTTCTTATTCTGTTGCTCCTTTCAATTACTTGGGGGAGTTTAGCATTACTTGAGGCTAATTTATAGCCTTGGCCAAGAATTTTTGGTCTAATCAAACTGGGTATTCTTATCTCTCCTGCTAGGATGTTTTGCTCAGGAATTGTCCTGGAGATGGAGTGCATAGACAGACCTAAGGCAGTCATAAAACAGCATTGCCTCGGCAATTGAAACTCATTTAGGCTGGTCATCAGAGTGGACCTTAGTGTTTTGCTTAGTATTTCCATGAAGTGGAGCTTTCTTTTCCTGGATATAAGCAATAAAATAGTTGCTTGCAAACATTCTGCAAAGCCAGTGTATGGAGTCAAGCTAATAGAACAGTAGAGAACAGGGGGTGCAGCCCTGAGCAAAGCATGCTCGATGTTTCCTTACCTCTGTATTTTCTAATTGCATAAACCAAACACATTTCCTTCAATGTTCAAGCCAGCTTTTGTTTTTGTTTGTAAGTCAGGATCTCAACTAGGTTGCCCAGGCTGGCCTCAAACTCCTAGGCTCACGCAATCCTGCTTCCTTAGTCTCCCAAGAAGATGAGACTGTAGGTATGTGCCACTGAGCCAGTTTAAGCCAGTTCTAGTTGGTTTACTGCTACTTGCACCTGCAGAGTAACAGTAAAAGTATCCTAATGGATTCAAGAGCATCATAACTGACTCAAGAGATAGTCAAGTTCAAGGTGCTTACTGCAGAGAAATGATGAGGGAAAGCGGGAGGAGTGCTGGATAGCACTCTTGATTGTGATTAGAGGGGTGATGTGATGTATTGGAAGGAAGCAGGACTTCAGAGTTGGCCAAGGCTAGTTTTCAATTCTAGTTCTGCCACTTACTGGCTCCCTAACCTCTTATTTTTTCATCTTTAGAATGGGGGATATTAATAGAACTTGCAGGATTATGAAAAGGTTTAATTGAGATTAATTATGATGATAGCTCAGCCCAGTGCCTCTTGGTATAATATAGATACTAGAAATGTAAGAACAATTGCTTTTTAAATAGCAGCTGCTACCAGATAAATGGTGACAAAAGGTACTTGGTTCAAGGGTTAAAGACTCAAAGACACAATAGGTTTCCATAGAATGGAGCTCCCAAGGTTCTCACCAGGTTTGGATTTGTTTGGGTAGAGACAGGATTGTCTTGGGCTAGGAAGAAAAGGACAAAAATGGAAAAAAGGTTGTATGCTTCAGGGGCTATTTCTGTTTGGAAGAGTTATCTGGATGGATTTCCCCTTTAGTTCTATGTAAGGAAACAGTACTGCTCATTTATAATGGACACACTGTCCTTCTTGAATGCTGTTAGATAAAATTGACAAAAGTTTGCTATCCCACTCCTTCTTTCATCAGTTGTCAAAATGGCCCTGTGACAGATGAACAACAATACAATCTTTACCCCTATTGCATTTAGTTCTATCTTCCTAGGAATGCATTTTCTTTAACTTGAACAAATTTGGGAAAATTTCTGTTGTCTGATGCAGACTTGACAACCATATCATTCTCAGCAGCAATGCATTTATAAAATTTTTTCTTACAACTGGTTAATTCTTCAGGTCATATAATCTATCATATACGTTTTACTGACTAATGTCAATTTGAGAGAATATCTTTGCTTTGATATATTCCTTCATGCTGAGGCGGAATAATGTGCAACTCAATGGCCCAAACTTCCTACCTGGGATTAGGTATTAGAGTTCCATTTTTGAGAGATATATCAAAGGAAGGGTACTTGAAACCTACCCCAGCTTCCAGGATAAGTGTCTTCTCCACATGTTCTTGCTATGGCTTTGGCAAGAATGAAAGAATATTTAAAGAAATTTAAGCAGCTAAGTATATACACTATTTTTTTTTTAAATTTTTTATTGTTGGCTGTTCAAAACATTACATAGTTCTTGATATATCATACTTCACAATTTGATTCAAGTGGGTTATGCGCTCCCATTTTTACCCCATATACAGATTGCAGAATCACATCAGTTACACATCCATTGATTTACATATTGCCATACTAGTGTCTGTTGTATTCTGCTGCCTTTCCTATCCTCTACTATCCCCCCTCCCCTCCCCTCCCCTCCCCTCCCCTCTTCTCTCTCTGCTCCCTCTACTGAGATTCGTTTGTCCCCCTTATATTATTTTTCCCCTTCCCCTCACTTCCTCTTGTATGTACTTTTGTATAACTCTGAGGGTCTCCTTCCATTTCCATGCATTTTCCCTTCTCTCTCCCTTTTCCTCCCACCTCTCATCCCTGTTTAATGTTAATCTTCTTCTCATGCTCTTCGACCCTACTCTGTTCTTAGTTACTCTCCTTATATCAAAGAAGACATTTGGCATTTGTTTTTTAGGGATTGGCTAGCTTCACTTAGCATAATCTGCTCTAATGCCATCCATTTCCCTGTAAATTCTATGATTTTGTCATTTTTTAATGCAGAGTAATACTCCATTGTGTATAAATGCCACATTTTTTTTATCCATTCATCCATTGAAGGGCATCTAGGTTGGTTCCACAGTCTAGCTATTGTGAATTGTGCTGCTATGAACATCGATGTAGCAGTGTCCCTGTAGCATGCTCTTTTTAGGTCTTTAGGGAATAGACCGAGAAGGGGAATAGCTGGGTCAAATGGTGGCTCCATTCCCAGCTTTCCAAGAAATCTCCATACTGCTTTCCAAATTGGCTGCACCAATTTGCAGTCCCACCAGCAATGTACAAGTGTACCCTTTTCCCCACATCCTCGCCAGCACTTGTTGTTGTTTGACTTCATAATGGCTGCCAATCTAACTGGAGTGAGATGGTATCTTAGGGTGGTTTTGATTTGCATTTCTCTGACTGCTAGAGATGGTGAGCATTTTTTCATGTACTTGTTGATTGATTGTATGTCCTCCTCTGAGAAGTGTCTGTTCAGGTCCTTGGCCCATTTGTTGATTGGGTTGTTTGTTCTCTTATTGTCTAATTTTTTGAGTTCTTTGTATACTCTGGATATTAGGGCTCTATCTGAAGTGTGAGGAGTAAAGATTTGTTCCCAGGATGTAGGCTCTCTATTTACCTCTCTTATTGTATCTTTTGCTGAGAAAAAACTTTTTAGTTTGAGTAAGTCCCATTTGTTGATTCTAGTTATTAACTTTTGTGCTATGGGTGTGCTATTGAGGAATTTGGAGCCCGACCCCACAGTATGTAGATCGTAGCCAACTTTTTCTTCTATCAGACGGCGTGTCTCTGATTTGATATCAAGCTCCTTGATCCATTTTGAATTAACTTTTGTGCATGGTGAGAGAAAGGGATTCAGTTTCATTTTGTTGCATATGGATTTCCAGTTTTCCCAGCACCATTTGTTGAAGATGCTATCCTTCCTCCATTGCATGCTTTTAGCCCCTTTATCAAATATAAGGTAGTTGTAGTTTTGTGGATTGGTTTCTGTGTCCTCTATTCTGTACCATTGGTCCACCCGCCTGTTTTGGTACCAGTACCATGCTGTTTTTGTTACTATTGCTCTGTAGTATAGTTTGAAGTCTGGTATCGCTATACCGCCTGATTCACACTTCCTGCTTAGCATTGTTTTTGCTATTCTGGGTCTTTTGTTTTTCCATATGAATTTCATGATTGCTTTCTCTATTTCTACAAGAAATGCCGTTGGGATTTTGATTGGCATTGCATTAAACCTATAGAGAACTTTTGGTAATATCGCCATTTTGATGATGTTAGTTCTGCCTATCCATGAACAGGGTATATTTTTCCATCTTCTAAGATCTTCTTCTATTTCTCTCTTTAGGGTTCTGTAGTTTTCATTGTATAAGTCTTTCACCTCTTTTGTTAGGTTGATTCCCAAGTATTTTATTTTTTTTGAAGATATTGTGAATGGAGTGGTTGTCCTCATTTCCATTTCAGAGGATTTGTCGCTGATATACAGGAATGCCTTTGATTTATGCGTGTTGATTTTATATCCTGCCACTTTGCTGAATTCATTTATTAGCTCTAATAGTTTCTTTGTAGACCCTTTTGGGTCTGCTAGGTATAGAATCATGTCATCTGCAAATAGTGATAATTTAAGTTCTTCTTTTCCTATTTTGATGCCTTTAATTTCTTTCGTCTGTCTAATTGCTCTGGCCAGTGTTTCGAGAACTATGTTGAACAGAAGTGGTGAGAGAGGGCATCCCTGTCTTGTTCCAGATTTTAGAGGGAATGCCTTCAATTTTTCTCCATTCAGAATGATGCTAGCCTGAGGCTTAGCATAGATTGCTTTTACAATATTGAGGTATGTTCCTGTTATCCCTAGTTTTTCTAGAGTTTTGAACAAAAAGGGATGCTGTACTTTGTCAAATGCTTTTTCCGCATCTATCGAGATGATCATATGATTCTTATTTTTAAGTCTATTGATGTGGTGAATAACATTTATTGATTTCCGTATATTGAACCAGACTTGCATCCCAGGGATGAATCCTACTTGATCATGGTGCACAATTTTTTTGATAAGTTTTTGTATCCGAGTGGCCAGAATTTTATTGAGGATTTTTGCATCTAGGTTCATTAGAGATATTGGTCTGTAGTTTTCTTTCTTTGAAGTGTCTTTGTCTGGTTTAGGTATCAGGGTGATGTTGGCCTCGTAGAATGAATTTGGAAGTTCTCCCTCTTTTTCTATTTCCCGAAGTAGCTTGAAAAGTATTGGTATTAGTTCCTCTTTAAAGGTTTTGTAAAACTCTGCTGTATACCCATCCGGTCCTGGGCTTTTCTTAGTTGGTAGTCTTTTGATGGTTTCTTCTATTTCCTCAATTGATATTGGTCTGTTTAGGTTGTCTATATCCTCCTGACTCAATCTGGGCAGATCATATGACTTAAGAAATTTATCTATGCCTTCACTATCTTCTAATTTATTGGAGTATAAGGATTCAAAATAATTTTTGATTATCATCTGTATTTCTGAAGTGTCTGTTGTGATATTGCCTCTTTCATCCCGTATGTTTGTAATTTGAGTTCTCTCTCTTCTTCTCTTCGCTAGCATGGCTAAGGGTCTGTCGATTTTGTTTATTTTTTCAAAGAACCAACTTTTAGTTTTGTCAATTTTTTCAATTGTTTCTTTTGTTTCGATTTCATTAATTTCAGCTCTGATTTTAATTATTTCTTGCCTTCTACTTCTTTTGCTGTTGTTTTGCTCTTCTTTTTCTAGGATTTTGAGATGAAGTATGAGATCATTTATTTGTTGGTTTTTTCTTTTTTTAAGGAATGAACTCCAAGCAATGAATTTTCCTCTTAGAACTGCTTTCAATGTGTCCCATAGATTCCGATATGTTGTGTCTGTATCTCTAAGAATTTTTTAATTTCTTCCTTGATGTCTTCTATAACCCATTGATCATTCAGTAACCTATTGTTCATTCTCCAAGTGATGTATTCTTTTCCCTTCCTTCTTTTATCGTTGATTTTCAGTTCCATTCCATTATGATCAGATAGGATGCATGGTATTATCTCTACTCCTTTATATTGTCTAAGAGTTTCCCTGTGACATAATATATGATCTATTTTTGAGAAGGATCCATGTGCTGCTGAGAAAAAAGTGTAACTGCTTGATGTTGGGTGGTATATTCTATATATGTCAATTAAGTCTAGGTTATTAATTGTGTTATTGAGTTCTATAGTTTCCTTATTCAACTTTTGTTTGGAAGATCTGTCCAGTGGTGATAGAGGTGTGTTGAAGTCTCCCATGATTATTGTATGGTGGTCTATTAGACTCTTGAACTTGAGAAGAGTTTGTTTGATGAACATAGCTGCACCATTGTTTGGGGCATATATATTTATGATTGTTATGTCTTGTTGGTGTATGGTTCCCTTGAGCAGTATGTAGTGTCCCTCTTTATCCCTTTTGATTAACTTTGGCTTGAAATCTATTTTATTTGATATGAGTATGGATACTCCTGCTTGTTTCCGAAGTCCATATGAGTGATATGATTTTTCCCAACCTTTCACCTTCAGCCTATGTATGTCTTTTCCTATCAAATGCGTCTCCTGTAGGCAGCATATTGTTGGGTCTTGTTTTGTGATCCATTCTACTAGCCTGTATCTCTTGATTGGTGAGTTTAAGCCATTAACATTTAGGGTTATTATTGAGATATGGGTTGTTCTTCCAGCCATATTTGTTTATTTCTGTTACTAAACATGGTTTGTTTTCCTCTTTGATTATTTTCCCCCCTTTAGTGTCCTACCTCCCACTGTTGGTTTTCATTGTTATTTTCCATTTCCTCTTCCTGTAATGTTTTGCCAAGGATGTTTTGAAGAGATGGTTTTCTAGCTGCAAATTCTTTTAACTTTTGTTTATCGTGGAAGGTTTTAATTTCATCTTCCATCCTGAAGCTTAATTTCGCTGGAAACACAATTCTTGGTTGGAACCCATTTTCTTTCAGTGTTTGAAATATGTTATTCCAGGACCTTCTAGCTTTCAGAGTCTGTGTTGAAAGATCAGCTGTTATCCTGATTGGCTTACCCCTAAATGTGATCTGCTTCCTTTCTCTTGTAGCTTTTAAAATTCTCTCCTTATTCTGTATGTTGGGCATCTTCATTATAATGTGTCTAGGTGTGGGTCTCTTATGATTTTGCACATTCGGCGTCCTGTAGGCTTCTAGGATTTGGGGTTCTGTCTCATTCTTCAAGTCTGGGAAGTTTTCTCGTATTATTTCATTGAATAGATTGCTCATTCCTTTGGTTTGAAACTCTGTCCCTTCCTGTATCCCAATGACTCTTAAATTTGGTCTCTTGATGTTATCCCATATTTCTTAGATGTTCTGCTCATGGTTTCTTAACAGTCTTGCTGAGCTGTCTATGTTCTTTTCGAGTTGAAATACTTTATCTTCATTGTCTGATGTTCTGTCTTCTAAGTGTTCTACCCTGCTGGTAGTATTCTCAATTGAGTTTTTAAGTTGGCTTATTGCTTCCTGCATTTCTAGGATTTCTGTTTGTTTGTTTTTTATAACCTCTATTTCCCTGTATAGTTGATCTTTTGCTTCTTGGATATGTTTATGTAATTCATTGTCGAGGTGATCTTTCATTGTCTGATTTTGCTGTCTGATGTCTTCCTTGAGACTCCAGATCATCTGAAGCATGTATATCCTGAATTCTTTATCTGACATTCCATCTGCTGCAGCTACTACCTCTTCTAACGTTGAGTTGACCTGCAATGCTTGTGGTCCTTTCTTTCCTTGTCTCTTCATACTGTTCGCGTTCCTTTCTACTTGGTGAAACTGTTGTGCTATTGAATTTTCCCCCTATATATTTATATTGGTCTTGTATAGTTGCAAAGTCTCCCTCGCAGGCGCAGGCGGCGGCTTTGTCCCTCTGCGGGCCGCTAGGCTTGTTCTGTCGGTGGTCACAGTTCTGTCTACTTTGCAGGCGCAGGCAGCGGCACTGCCCCTCTGCAGGCCTCTGGGGCTGTACTGCCAGTGGGTCGCAGGTCCGCCTACCTTGCAGGCGCAGGGGGGGGCGGCTCTAGCCTTCCTCAGGCCACTGGGCCTGTTCTGTCTCTCGGTTGCAGGTCTGGCCTGTTCTGATGGTGGTCACAGTTCCCTCTACCTTGCCGATGCAGGGGGAGGGGGCGGCTCTGCCTCTCAGCAGGCCGCTGCTCCTCTTCTTCCGGTGGGTCGCAGGCCCGCCTACCTTGCAGGAGTGATTGGAAGCTCTGTCCCGCTGCGGGCCACTGGGCCTTTTCTGTCGGTGGTCACCGTTCCACCTACCTGGGAGGCGCGGGGGGTGGGGGGCGGCTCTGCCCCTCAGCAGGCCGCTGGGCCTGCTCTGTGCGTGGTCACAGTTCCCTCTACCTTGCCGGTGCAGGGGGAGGGGGCGGCTCTGCCTCTCAGCAGGTCGCTGCTCCTCTTCTGCCGGTGGGTCGCAGGCCCGCCTACCTTGCAGGAGTGATTGGAAGCTCTGTCCCACTGCGGGCCACTGGGCCTTTTCTGTCGGTGGTCACCAGGCAGGCGCGGGGGGTGGGGGGTGGCTCTGCCCCTCAGCAGGCCGCTGGGCCTGCTCTGTGCGTGGTCACAGTTCCCTCTACCTTGCCGGTGCAGGGGGAGGGGGCGGCTCTGCCTCTCAGCAGGTCGCTGCTCCTCTTCTGACGGTGGGTCGCAGGCCCGCCTACCTTGCAGGAGTGATTGGAAGCTCTGTCCCGCCGCGGGCCACTGGGCCTTTTCTGTCCGTGGTCACAGTTCCCCTACCTGGCAGGCGCAGGGGGTGGGGGGCGGCTCTGCCCCTCAGCAGGCTGCTGGGCCTGCTCTGTGCGTGGTCACAGTTCCCTCTACCTTCTATACACTCTTTTCTTAATTAAACTTTGTCATTGTCCAATCTAACTTTTAATTGTTCTTTTTTTTTTTTTTTTCTTTTCTTAACTCTGCTCTAAGGATATTGTCTTATTTTCCCAGACTTACTTTTGAGGGCTTAACTCATTATGAGAGTTTCTCCCTCAGCCTGTGGTAGGAATTGCTTTGCCAGTTCCTAGTCCTTAGGTAAAGGAATATTTCCTTTGCAATTTGCTTTTCTTAGGGATGCACTACTCTCTCATGTAGGTTTTCTTAGCTAAAGGATTGATTTTTGTTTTAAAGAACAAGATCACCAAGATAGCATAAACTTCATAGTTGTAATTTTCCAATCGATAGTGGCTACAACTGGCTGGCCATTCAACATCATTCCTCCTTAATTCACGTGTCCAATATAGGGAGAGGGAGTCTGGGCTTTGGGCTCAAGATCTAGTTTTGTTGTTTATTTTTGTTATCTAGGTCAGGTACTTAGCCTCTCTGAAGCTGTTTCCTCATCTGTAAACTATGTAACAACTTGGATCACAGTATTATTCTGAATGTGAAACAAGGTATCAATAGCACCCAGCATGGTACCTGTGCATTGTGACTACTCTAAAATGACTACTCTCATTCCTTTTTTTGAGGCTTACATTTGGGGTAAAGTTATTTGCACAAAATACTCATTATTATAATTTAACCATGATAACAGCTTGTAGCATACTTTAAACCTTATTCTCAAAAAAAGATGCCTAATTTTTTTGGACTTGAATAGAAAGTTCACTGCATTTGTTAATCACCACAGAATACTGAGAGAACTGACAGTTAAGAATTTAATTATTATCAATCTATGATAAGACATGGAGGATAAGAGCAATTCCAGACATTTGGAATGAGCAAATATTCCAAATTTCTAAAGGAAGAGCAAAACATGGATCACATCCCCCATCCCACCCAATGATAGAGTAGCCAACTTGACACCAATCCCTGGAAAAATTATAAACAGGGCAACAATATCTATGATTTGTAAGCATTTAGAAAAGGAAGCAGTGGTCATTAGGAACTAGTATGGATTTGCAAGAACCAAGATATTTCCCTTTTCTTTTCTTTTTTTCTTTTAAGCGATTCTAAGTCCTGTGGATCACAGTGGTGCTAAAGACATGGTGTAGCAAAGCATTTAACAAAATTCTCATAACATCCTTATGGATAATATACTTCGAAAAATGTGGTCTGGATTATTTATCCATCTTCCATTTTTATCTTTGTTCTAAGGAGATTTTTGGTTGCTTTAATAATACATAAGATTCAATAATAATAAGGCAAAAAGTGAAGAAATTAGGGTACAGGAAAAACAAGGGGAATTAAAAAGGAACCATGAGTGAATGGCTGGTCCATAAGACGTCCACCATGATACTCTTTCATTCCATGCTCTATACACTCCCTAGAGGTGGTTTACAAATTTTCCCCCAGACTTCCTGACAGTCTAGGAAATGAGGAAACATTATAAATAAAAGTGTCTATAAGAAAGAAAAACAGTGCCGAGAGCCGAGAGAAGCTTCTGTTGTGTCCTCATGAAGAGGACATATGTCATGTAGTAAACCATCTGCTCAGTATATCCTTACGTGAAATGCAATGGTGAGTTTCGAGGGTTGCTTCTTATGAAGTACCTTCTTGTAGGCCTACGTGTTATGGGCACTTGAGGGTGGGGGGTTTTGAGAATGCCATCAAGATATGCAATTCTCTGATAGTCAGGGGAATACTTACCATCAGGTTCTAGTTTGACAACTGGTTGATTAATTATGTCCAAAGGCCATTGATTAAAGATTTGATGTGCCAATCACTCTGCTTTATCCTTGGATAACCAAAACTATCATTAAGGATGAAACCATTGGAAATACTTTTCACATTTTTGTATGAGAATTGGGAGGGAAAGTAGATAATAATGGTTAGAAGATCCTGATACCAGTTACATTGGGTTAATGTTTACAAGATACAGTTAGCAGCTAAATAAGCATACATAACAGTACGTTTCGGGTAAAAACAGTGCTTGAGTGACAGAACCAGGGATACCCTGAAAGCAAAGTAAATTATTTGGAAAGTATACCTGGAACCTCTAAGACTTCAAACTCAAATGGTACAATAATATGGTCCAGCTTCTAGGAAAGTTGCATCTGCAGAAGGCATTATGCCCAGAGTGCTGTTTATTCTGCCCTGGCCAGCTCATACCTGGGCCTTGGTTTAAATTTGTAATGCCTTTTTCCAAGAGAAATGAGTATGAGAGTATCTGGGATACTGAGGAGTGTAAAGGAAAATTAAGAAAAGTTGCAGATGCTTGCCCTGTGGATAAGAAAATAATGTCCTTATGGATTCATCTAGAAGTGGAGAGGAAGATGAGCGATAGAATATTTTGAAGAAAAATGTTCTAATTGCTAGAACTCTCTGAAAAGTCAAAATGGCCCTGTGAGGGGTGAACTTCCCATCCCTGGAAGAACACATGGAGGCTCTGGATAGCTTCCAGGAATATTGTCAAGGATCATTGGATGAGGACTCGAGATTGTTTCTGGTGATCTCCAAGTTCCCTTCCAGCTCTAGGGTTTTATGCATCTTCATCTGAAACGACAGAAATCTCAGCAGAAAAAAAAAATCCACAAGTTATTTAAAGAAGAAAATCAATCTAGTCTCAGACTATTGTTAGTGTCTCAGAAGATCTGCCCCCAAATGACTAAGTTAAAATAACACAAACAGAAGATGATGAGTCATGCTGCTTTTCCTAATGGCCTCTAATGTGCAAAGTCCCAGATCGCAGCTGCCACTCTGAGTGACTACGTGGGGAGGGAGAACTAAATTATGGTAGGTATAGCACTGCAATGTTCCCGGCTGGTGGCCTGTGTGTATGTGATTACCTAGTATTCCTTACCAGCTGTTTTTTAACATTAGTCATACTGATTTAAGACAACCACCCTCTTTTCATTTATCTCAATAAGCACTGTACTTTTTGGAGGAGTAAGACGTCTCATTTAAAAGTGGAAGCTTTTCTTAGTTCTGAAGTACACGTGATGTGATTGTAAGACATGCACTTCACAGGGTCACTCTGAGTCTCAGGTGAGGTAACACAGGTCCTACTGTCTCTCCTTAGTCTTCATGAGGCCACTGGGGTTGAGGCATGGTGCAGGGAATGGAGAGAATCAGTCTCTTCTCCATGGGCCAGAATAAAGGATGGTGTCAATGGGTGGGTAAACTTTTGGAACAGGTCTGTAGAATGTGAGCAACCAGGACAAATGGTCCCTAACTACCTCTCCCTGCTTCCAGTGCAAGGGCATTAAGGTGAGTAGGTTTTCTTTCTTGCTTCTCTTGGTGCTTGAATGAGGTAAAATCCGAGGAGTGCTGGATTGATAAGGGAATGAGGATTTGGGTCACCAAAATAAGCAAAGTCAGGGAGGAGAGACCCTGGAGCTATGTGACTAGGGACAGAATAGGAAGAGGACCCTGAAAGCCCAAGTCAAAGGTCTATAAAATAGGAACCAATGGGATGTCCAGACATCAGAGCAAGAAAGAATCCAGGGAAGGCTGTCCATGCAGATTTTGCTAAAAGGGCTTAGGGTTTCACAGGCTAGCTTTTATTATGTCTTACTCATGGGCAGCTCAAAGGCCTAAGTAACCAGCCACAGTCAGAGGCTCCCTAAAAGCCTGGCCCTAACAATGGGTATGCAATTCCTTGATGAGTCAAAGCCTTCTTTCTGCTCCAGGAAGTCTCCAGCACAGATGGGTCAGCTGATTAAAGGAATCTGGTTCCCTTAAGGCTAAGAAATTGATCCAGAAAATAAGATTTCTATTTCCTCTGCTGAGAGACCTATAAAAAACTGTGGGTCAATCCACTCTGATCTCAACAATGCAAGGGCATGTAAGCTGGGCCCCTCCATTCCCTGCCTTGGCAGTTCTGCTGGTCAGTGTCCCATGGGTGGCTCCTGGGATGCAGGATGGTGGATTGCCTCCAGTGTGTCCTTTCACTGTCTTATCCTGCAGAAAGACAGAGCCTTCAACATATCTTTTCCATACTCTAGAAAAGTCTGTGTACCTGTATTATGTACTAGAAAAGTCTATACATATTTCCTGTACTCCCAAGCTATATCACTGGCCTAACCATGATATAATTCTGATTGCATACTACCTTAAATCACATTTTACTATTTTATTACTCATCAGTGAATGTTCATCTTATAAACCATCATAAAATAATTATTAGAGTTCTTGAGGATTCCTTCATAGTTTCCCTTACAAATTGAATCCAATTCTTTCTTGAATCCTTTTTCTATATAGGGATAAAACTCAAGACCTTGAGTTGGTATCATGTGCACACATCTCGTTCATTATATGTATATAGCCATATATTTATATATACATATATAAAATGAACAAATATATATATTTAAAAACATACATCAAATAATCATATATAAAATGAATATAATAAATATATAAGTGTGTGTATATATACATATATATATATACATATATATACATATGTTTTTTTGAGCCTGTTTTTCTATCATGCTAAAGTCCTTTCTCTTCACAAATTTCTCCAAATAGTACCCAAAAATATATATTTACTTACTTTGAATTTAAAGTAATTCAATGTATGTATGGAATTATTCAGATTTTTTTAACAAAACTTGAACATCTATATCCTCTGCACATATTATTAGTTAGGCACATATTATTTCATTAAATCTGTACAACAACCTTGCAAGTAGATATTGTTACTCTAACTTGACAGATAATTAAATTTACACTAAGGCTTAAGAACTTTGTGAAAGTTCACACAGCAAGCCAGAATTTGAACCCCAGTTCTCTTGACTTCAGAACTAATGCTATCACTGAGTATATCACAAGAAATGTATGTCAATTACCATCTCACACTGTTGATGGGTGGAGACTGTCTCTCTCCCTGCTGCCCAATTTATAAAATGGTGTCAAAGTATTTATAATATAATATTTACCACCCTACCATTTTTTAAACATACAGTTACAGCGTTTTAGATACATTTGTAATATTGTACAACCATCTGTGTTATCAGGTTTTCGTCACTGTAACAAATACCTGAGAAAACCAACTTAGAGGAAGAAAGATTTACTTAGGCTCACAGATTCAGAGGTTCCAGTCCACGACGGGCTGGCTCCAAAGCAGAGACATCATGGTGGAAGAACATGACAGAGGAAAACTGCTCACTTCATGGAAGAATGGAAGCAGAGAGGAAGGAGCCAGAAACAAGATATAGCCCCAAGAACATGCCCCCAGGACCCACTCACTCCCTTCTACTAGGTCTCAACTCTTACACTTCCCACCACCTCCCAGTACCTCCATTCCATATGGAACTAGCTCCATAACTCTCTCCATCGTACGAAACTGAAACCTTGCATCAGTTACTGACTTTCTATTCCCTGCTGTCCCCAGACCTTAGAAATTACCATTCTACTGCCTGTTTCTGATTTGGATTTAAGTGCTTATATACATGGAATCATACAATATTTGTGATTTTATGACTAAGTTAAATAACTTAGCATAACTTCCTCAGTGTTTACCCATGGTATAGCCTATGTCAGACATTCCTTCCTTTCTAAGGCTGAATAATATTCCATTGTATGTATATTTACCATAGTTTGCTTATCCATTCATCCATTGATAGACATTTGGGTTGCTTCCATGTTTTGCCTACTGTGAGTGATGCTCCTTTGAACATGAATATACAAATATACATGTTTTGATTCTTTTGGGTATATATTCAGAAGTGGAATTGCTGGACCACTTGGTAATTCTATTTTTTTTTTTTTCCTGGTACCAGGGATTGAACTCAGGGGCGCTTAATCACTGAGCCACATCCCCAGTCCTTTTTAGTATTTTATTTAGAAACAGAGTCTTTCTGAATTGCCTAGGGTAT
Organism: Marmota monax; assembly: GCF_021218885.2. NCBI lineage: Eukaryota > Metazoa > Chordata > Mammalia > Rodentia > Sciuridae > Marmota > Marmota monax. The sequence continues at coordinate 2,634,153 of NW_026695243.1, forward strand.
CACTAAGTTGCTGAGTCTGGCTTTGAACTTGCGATCTTCCTGCCTCAGGCTCCCGAGCTGCTAGGATTACAGGCATGCGCCACCATACCTGGCACCTGGCTCTATTTTTAATTATGTCTTACACAGTAATTGTATCATTTTAAGGGTTCTGATTTCTTTTCTTTCTTTTTTCTTTCCTTCATTTTAATGGTAGCCATCCTTATGGGTGTGAAGTGTATCTCATTTAGTTTTGACTTTAATTTTCCTGATGATTAGTGAAACTAAGCATCTTTTCATGTGTTTATTGTCCATTTGTGTATATAAATATTTTTTGAGAAATGTATAGTGGAGTCCTTTGCCCATTTTCAAATTAGGTTTCTTTTGTTTGTTATTGAGTTTTAGAAGTTTTTAAATGTATTCTGGATATTGATACCTTATCAGATACATGATTTTCAGATATTTTCTCCCATTCCGTGGCTTGCTTTTTTACTTTGTTGATAATGTCTTTTTTTTACACAAAATTTTCATGAAGTTCAGTTTGTCTGTTTGTTATTTTGTTGCCTGTGCCTTTGATATCATGTCCAAGAAGTCATTGTGAAATTCGATGTCATGAAGTTTTACCCTATTTTTATTCCAAGGGTTTTAGGTTTTGGATATTACACTTGAATCTTTGGTTCACTTTGAGTTAACACTTGCATATGGTATCAAGTAAAGATATAACTTCATTTTTTTTTTCGCATGTGGAGATTCATTTTTTTCCAGTATCATTGTTGAAAAGACTGATATTTCCCTAATGAATGGTCATGGAACCCAACAATCATTTGACCATGTCAGTTAGGCCTTATTTCTGTCCTATTCCAATGGACTATATGTTCTTCTGGCAGTAGAACACTATTTTGATCACTGAGTTCTTTTTTTTTTAATTTTCAGGATTATTTTGGCAATTTGGAATTCCTTGAGACTACATATGAATTTTAGAAAGACTATTTCTGCAAAAATGTTACTGGAATTTTTGTTAGGGATTGCATTGTACATGTAGATTGCTTTGGGTAATATTGACATCTTAACAAAATTAAATCTTCCAACACATGAACATGGATTGTTTCCGCTTATTTATGTCTTCTTTAATTTCTTTCATCAATGATAGGTAGTTTTATTGTACAAGTGTTTCATCTCTTTGGTTAAGTTAATTCTTGAATATTTTGTGCTTTTCAATGCTATTGAAAATGGATTTATTTTATAATAAATATTTCAGATTATTTTTTGTTAGTATAAAAATACAACTTAATTTTGTGTGTTAACTTTGTATACTACTACTTTACTGAATTAATTTATTAGTTTTAACCTTTGTTTGTTTATTTTTGGTGGAGTCTTTGGGTTTTCTACATATAAGATCATATTATTTGCAAAAAGAGATAATTTGACTTCTTTATTTCTAATTTATATGGAGTAGAATTTCTTTTTCTTGTCTAATTTCTCTGGCTAGAAATCCCAGTACTATCTTGAGTAGAAGGGTGAGAGTATGAGCATCCTTGTCTTATTTCTGATCTTGTAAGACGCTTTCATCCTTTCGCCATTGAGTAATGATATTCACTGTGAACTTTTTATATATGGCATTTAATATGTTGAGATAGTTTCCATTTATTACCACTTTTATCATTAAATGGTGTTTAATTTTGTCAAATTATTTGTCCACATCAATTAAGATGATGTGGTTTTCTTTCTTCATTCCGTTAGCATGATGCGTAGCATTGATAAATTTTCATTCATTGAAACATCACCTGAAATGAATCCCACGTGGTCATGGTGTAAAATCCTTTGAATATATTGCTGAATTCAGTTTTGTTTTCTGATATTTTGTTGAAGACTTCTGTATCAATGTTCATGTAAATATTTCTTATTTAATTTTTCCTTCTTAATTATGGAACATAGCTTTCAATGGCCTAAGTACCTCAAGAGGTTTGTGTTGAGTCTGTGGTGTCAATAGCATTGATAGGCTGGAATATAATCAGAAAGTTTTTGTGATGGCAAGAGAATCCAAGGTATTAGTTGTCCAGATCATCCTATACCTGATGCATACGCCAAGGAAGGCAAAAGGTAACACCAAAAATCAGAATTCAGATGTGAATGTGCCTTGTCTAGAGAGCAAGTCATTCATCCTTCCTATTGAAAATGGAATGCCCTTGATGGTATATAGCAAATTACCGATACAAGGACTGATATAACTTGACCCTTCCTAAAAAAATAACTCAAAGCAAATTCCTGTTTCCTATTTTACATAAATTCCTGAAGGGGTAATGATTCAAATGGATAAAAAAAAATGCAATCATAGTGGTCTAGTAGAAAATCTGGGAGAGCCTGAGGAAAGTCTTCCTAAATATGATTCCAGAAATAGAAACGAATAGGAAAGATTGATCACCTCCAACCAAATAAAAGTTAGAAGAGCCCATGTCCCCTAAAATGATATGATAGAACAAAAAAAAATGATATGATAGCAAAAGACAAACTGGGGAAATATTTGCAACATGGATGACAGACAAAGATATAAGATCATTAATTTGTGATCAAAATTATATTCAAAATTGGCCAGTTATCAAAAAAAGAAAGAAGCACCAAGACCAATAAGCATATGAAAAATATCTAATTTGATAATCAAGAGAGTGAGTGGAAAAAAGAGACCTGGTTTTCTAACAATTAAAAAGAAAATAAACTAAAATTTTGAAAATACACTTTTACCCTGTTAGCGGAAATGCAAATTGGTGCAACCATTATAGAGACCAGCCTGAAAATATATATTAAAACCCTTTTAAAAATGTGTTCCACCTTTAATTCAGTAATTATATTTATGGGACTATAATAAAAAATAATTATACCTACAAAGAAGTGGTTAGAAAGATGTTCATTAGAAATATTTGAAATACCCACAAGATGTAAAAAAATAAATGTTTGGTAATAGGAGCATAAAATAATTTATCATTTATGTAATGGAATATTATATGATTATTAAGGTCATATTATAGTTGAAAATTGTTGGAAGTGGCTTTAAATGAAATTAAAGACGGTGTTTTCTTCCTTGATTTCTCTTTTTCACGGACTTAATCCAGGACCAGGCGCACACTAGGCAAGTGTTCTACCACTGAACTACATCCCCACACCAATGATGGTGTTTTGGGGGTCAGTACTTCTTTCTTTTTATTCTTCATAATCAGACACTATTACAGCACCACATTGTCTTGGTCTCTCAGAGTTGTCACACTGGTAATGTGCACTTTCTCTTTCATTAATGCTTTTCACTTACATCTTCCCTGAAGTTGGCATAAAGACTTTCTGCGTGCTGGTATTTGTCCCCTGCCCTGCCCACATTTCTGGTTCCTCCACATAAGCCTGAGCTCTAAATATTGGCCTATCCCATGTTTAGCCCTTGGGCCTATTTGATTTTCTATCAACATTGACTACCTATGTAGTCTCTTAAGTCTATGACCTTCAACACCATTTATATGTTGGTAACTCTCAAATTTCTAACCTGGCCTTCTCCCCAAGTTGCAGACCCACTAACATATCCAACCACTCCACTCTGATGACTAACCAACTCAAATGTCCAAGCTGAACTCCTGATTACCCACGCCACTGCAGCCCACTCTTTCCACGATGCTCCCTGTTCAGTAAATGAGACATCTCTTCTTTCAGATCCAGGATCAAAAATTTGGGTGACATCCTTGACTCCTCTTTCTCATATCCTGTCTCAAAATTATCACCTTATCCTGAGGCTGTGTCTTCAAAAAAACTGCAGAATCTGGCTGCCTCTTCCCAGATGCACGCAAGCCACTGTCTCCTGCAAATTTCCAGCCTATGGATTGATATCCTGCTTCTATTTTTGCCCACTATAATCTGCTTTGAAGTGATCCTCCAAAACCCAGGTCACATGATGTCACTATTATGCTCAATACTCACCAATGGGTTCCACTTCAAAGAAAAATTCAAGTCTCTCAATGATTTATGAAGTCCTATGTGATCTTGCTTTTAGCTACCTTTCTGAGCTCATCTTCTATTGCATTTCTCCTTACTCTGTTCCACCCACATTTGTCTCCATTGTATACTTAGCACATGCCCAAGTACTTCACTGTCTTGTGGCCACTGCCTGGAATGTTCTCCCCCTCCTGTCCCTATGGTCCACTCCTTTCCCTACCTCAGGCCTTTGCTCTAAATTCACAATCCCTGTTCCTCCTTCTTATCACTACCTCTTCTCCTTCCTGACTTTGTTTCCCTCCATTGTACCTATCATCATCTAAAACTTAGATTTTTATTGCCTATTTTCACTTCAATAAGAATGGAAGCTCCATGAGGACAGAGATTTTTCTCATTTTGTCCACTGCTTTATCCCAAAATGTTGAAGATGGCACCAGGTACAAAATACATGCCCAGTAAATGTTGTTGGATGACTCTACTGATGCTATATCTGAAGACATACCAAGTTGTCACTCTTGGTGTTAATATGATGAATATAGCAAACTTTTAAGTGCTTATGGGATGAATGATTGCTGTAATGTCACAAGATGCCCAGAGATAACAAGGGAAAAGTAAGATGAGACCGCAGAGGTTCAATTAGGATGACGGATGTTCCTTGGCTCTCTTCTCATTACGTTCCTGTCTCTTGACATGGGATGTAGCTTGTTACGATGACAGAGGAGAGGCAGCTGACGCTGGAAGAGGATCGTGGAGTATGATAATAGGAGACACTTTGAAATCCATTTCTCAGAGCTAGGTGGGAGGCAATCATGGGGGAAGACTTTATTCCATCATTTAAATATCTTAAGACTACGCAGACCTTGCCAGTTTCCGTCTTATTTATACCACCCATTACTTCAAGTTTTAAGGGGTTTCTTATTCTGGTAGGAAATACAAATTAACAGGGGAATATATTAACCACAGATTGTATTCAAAAGATTATAAAAGACCACAAAGACAGAAATTTTGCTTAGTTGTGGGAAAACCTAGGCTTTGTATCATGTATGTATCTGAAGATACATCTGCCAGGATAATGTAATAGAAGTATATGCGTACACACGTGCGCGCGCACACACGTGCGCACACACGCAGATATACACATACACACACACACACACATCCGTCGTTGGGACTGTGTTCTTATTTCTTCTCATTTTGTTTATTTATGTATATCTTTAAATATAAAAATTTAACTTTCTCTAGTAAATATACTGTTTTTATAGTAAGAAATAAATGACAAGCATCATATGGATCATCAGGCTGTCTGGGGGCATAGGATATTTTAGGCAAGGACCAGGGAGTCTCAATGTTGGAAATGACTCTTAGGTGGTAGAGCCTCTTCAATATCCTTGCCAAGAGCTTTTCTACATACAGACCTCCAGCGGCTGAATGCTCTCTGCCTTTCCAGGCAGCCCATTCCATACCTGCCTAAGACCTCCACACAGAGCATGTTATGCCCTTTGGAGTCAAGATTCCGGACTTTTAAAATAGCTTCCTAGTTCTTCCTATTTCATTCTTGTACCTCTCTATTTTTAATGGTATGGGCTTCCAAAAACCCAAGTCAGGTCATGTCACTCTTTTCAAAACCCATTTTTCTACTCCTTCAGAGAAAAATCAAGAATTTTCCATGACTTACAAGGCCCTCTGTTATTCAATCTATGTTCTTCATGAAAACCAGATTCCTTAATGATTGCTTGTATTTCTGAGCCTCATCATCTCCTGGGCACTTCAATGTGGACATTATTGTCCTCTAAAGTTTCTCTTAGGGTTTTCTGTTTTGGGATGAATACAGTATTCCTGGGGTCACTGAATATCAGTTGCAATGTTACTGGCCTGATTCCTAAGTCTTTGATCCATTTTGATTTGACTTTTGTGCAAAATGGAAGATAGTGATGCAGTTTTAGTCTTTTACATATGGACATCCAGTTTTCCCAGTGTCATTTATTAAAAAGGTGGTCTTTTCTCCAACATGTATTTTTGGCAGTTTTGTCAAATATCAGATGGTGTAAGTATTTGGTTTGTTTCTGTGTCTGCATGTCTATTTTGATGTCAATACCATGCTACTTTTGCTACTGTAGCTGTGTAGTATAATTTGAGATTGTGTATTGTGATGTCTCCTGCATCACTTTTCTATTCAAAATTGCTTTGGCTGTTTTAAGTCTCATATTCTTCCAAACAAAATTAAGGACTGTTTATTTTTTCTTTCTTTTTTTAGTTAGGTGAAGAATGCTATTGGTATTTTGATGGGAATTGCATTGAATGTGTATGATGCTTTTGTTAGTATGGTCATTTTAACAATATTAATTCTGCCTATTTAAGAACACAGTGTGGGGGCAGGCTTCCATCTTCTGTGATCTTCAATTTCTTTCTTTAGTGTTATATAGTTTTCATTGTAGAGATCTTTTACCTCCTGGGTTAGATTAATTCCCAGATTGTTTTTTGAGGTTATTGTGAAAGTGTTGGTTTTCTTGATTTCTTTTTCAGCTGAATCACTGTTTTAGTATAGAAAAACTATTGATTTTTTTAGTGCTGATATTGTATATTCTGCTTTGCTAAATTCATTTATCAGCTCTAGAAGTCTCCTGGTGGAATTTTTTGTGCCTTCTGGATATAGGATAATGTCATCAGCAGTGATAATTTGACTTCATTTTTGATTTGTATACTTTTAATTTCCTTCTGTTGCCTGATTGCTCTGGCTAGAGTTTTGAGAACTATATCGAATAGAAGTGGTGAGAGTGGATATCTTTGTCTTGTTCCTGATTTTAAGGAACAGTTTTCAATTTTTCTCTGTTCAATATGGTGTTGATTTTGAATTTGTCATATATAGCCTTAATATATTGGGGTAAGTTCCTTCTATCCCTAGTTTCTCTAGTGTTTTTAACATTAATAGTTACTGTATTTCATCAAAGGCTTTTTCTGTATCTAATGAAATGATCAAATAATTCTTGTACTTAATTCTATTTAAGTGGTGAATTACAATTTATTAAATTGCATAAGTTGAACGATCCTTGGAGCTCTGGGATGAAGCCCACTTGATCCCAGGTGTATTATCTTATTATCTTTATGATATGTTTTTAATGCACTTTGATAATATTTTATTAAGAATTTTTGTATTTATATTCCTCAGAGATACTGGTCTGTAGTTTTCTTTTCTAGCTGTGTCTTTGACTGGTTTTGGTATCAGGGTTATATTGGCTTCATAGAATATATTTGGGAGAGTTCCCTTTATTTCAATTTCATGGAATAATTTGAGAAAGATTGGTGTTCTTATTTTTTTTTACATGCAACAAACACTGTTTATTGTTTATCAGATTGGATAACAAACACAGAGCTGTTACAGAAAATCTGAAAAGTATAAAATACAAAGATAGTCAAAACATGTAATCCTACCACCCAAACAGACACCAATGAACATACACATACACAAACACATTAAAGAACTGAAAGGAAATACATGAAAGTGTTCATCAATGATGTTAGTTCTTTAAAGGTCTGGTAGAACTCAGCTGATAATCCATCTGATCCTGGGCTTTTCTTTGTTGGAGGCTTTTTATTTTATTTTTATTAAGTACACATGACAGTACAATGATCTTGACAATTCATACATTTGAATCAAATGGGATATAATTTCTCATTTTTCTGATTGTACAGGTTGCAGAATCACATATACAATCACCTATATACATACAGCAATAATAATGTCTGTTGGAGGCTTTTAATTGCTGTTTCAATATCATTATTTGATATTGGTCTGTTTAGGTTTTCTATATCTTCCTGGTAAATTTGGGCAGTCATATGTGTCTAGAATTTTGTGTCTTCTAGATTTTGCAGTTTTTTTGAGTATAAATTTTCAAAATAGTTTCGTGTAATTTTCTGGATTTTAGAAGTTTCTGTGGTGTTTTCTCCCTTTTCTGCTCTAATTTTGTTGATTTGCGTCTTCTTTTTTTGCCTTTGGTTAGTTTGCTTAAGGATTTATTAATCTTATTTACCTCTTCGAAAGACCAACTCTTTTTTTTGTCGATCCTGTGTATTATTCTCAATTTCAGCTCTGATCTTTATTAGTAACTGTCTTTTAATGATTTTGGAATTATTTTTTCTAAGGCCTTGAGGTAGAGCATAAGCTTATTTATTTGTGATTTCCCTATTTTTAAAAAAAATATTCATTTATTTTTTAGTTGTAGTTGGACATGATACTTTTATTTATTTATTTTTATGTGATGCTGAGGAGCCAACCCAGGGCCTCTCACGTGCTAGGCAAGTGCTCTACCGCTGAGCCACAACCCCAGTCCCTCCCTATTTTTTTTTAATGTGGGTACTCAATGCAATAAATTTTCTTCTTGGTACTACTTTCATACTGTTCCAGAGATTTTGACATGTTGTACCTTTGTTTTCATTTGTTCCTATGACTTTCTTTCTTCCTTTCTTTCTTTTAAAATATGTTTTAGTTGTAGATGGACACAATACCTTTATTTATTTATCTTTATATGGTGCTGATGATCAAACCCAGTGCCTCACCCATGCTAGGTGAGTGCTCTACCACTGAGCCACAACTCCAGCCCATGTTTCTACGAATTTCTTGATTTCTTCTCTCATTTATTTGATTCATTCTTCATTTAAAAGGGTATTGTTTAATCACCGTGTGTTTATGTAATTTCTATCATTTTTCTTGCTGTTGATTTCTAGTCTAATTCCATTATGGTGTGATAAGATGCATGGATTATGTCAATTTTGTTTTGTATTTGCTAAGACTTATGTCGTAACTTAGAATATAGTCTATTTTGCATAAGTTTCCATGTGCTGCTGAGAAGAAAGTAAATTCAGCTGTCTAGTAGGTAAATTAGCTGACTAGAAAGTAAATTCAGATGTCTAGTAGGTCTGTTTGATTTATAGTGTTATTTAGGTTGGTATTATTTAGTATCTTTATTGATTTCTTATCACATCTGTTGGTGATAAGAATATTATCGTATTAGGGTCTACCTGGGATTTGATGTCAAAGAGTATTTTTTTAAATATAATTGGGTGTGTTGACATTTGGAGCATATATATTTGCTATTGTTATATCTTCTTGTTGGATTGTTCCTTTTACCAGGATGTAATGATCCTCTTTGTCTCTTCTGAATAAGTTTTTGCTTTAAATCAGCTCTGTCAGATATGAGATTAGATACTCTGGCTTGTTTTCGGACCCAATTTATGTTGAATATTTTTCCCTATCCCTATCCTTTTACCTTCAGTTTGTGAGTGTTTTTACCTATGGCAAACAATATATAGTTGGATCTCATTTTTTGATCCATTATGCTAATCTATGTCTTAATTGGGAAGTTAAGACCACTTATATTTAGTGTTATAATGGATGTGTGTTTGTGGTTTGCTTTCGTCATTTTAATTTTTTAAAATTCTGTCTTGATTCTCATTTAGGTGATTAGTCTTCTGTTGATCTTCATTTATTTGGGAGTTTGGGGATTTGTTTTTGGGTTCTTCTGTGTAAAATTTAACTTTGAGAATTCTTTGGAGTGCTAACTTGGTTGTCATGTATTCTTTTTGTTTATTCTTACTGAGGAGAGTCTTTATTCCCCATCAAATATGAAAGAGAATTTTGCTGGCTATAGCAATCTGGGTTAGCAAATATTTTCTTTTAGAGTTTGGAATATTTTATGCTAGGCCCTCCTTATTTTTGTGTCTTTGTTGAGAAGTCAGAAGTAAGCCTAATTGGTTTGCTTCTAAATGTGACCTGATGTTTCTCTTTTGCAACTTTTAATATTCTTTACTTATTTTCTATGTTAGATATTTGATTATGATATGTCTAGGAGAATTTTTATTCTGGTTAGATATTTTGGGGGTCCTATATGCATACTGTATAGGTATGTCTATCTCATTTCTGATATAAGGAAAGTTTTCTGTGACTATCTCATTTAAAATGTTCATAATGCTTTTATCTTCTATGTCCATGTTCTTTTTCGTTCCAATAATTCTCAGGTTTGTTTTTTTGATGTTGGGTTCTTGTATCCTGATCATATTATATTATTTTTCCCTTTTATTGTATTCTGTGCACTCAAATTCATACATTCTATCTTCAAGTTCTGAGGTTATATCTTCAATGGCTGATGTTCTATGTTTTACACAATCTAATCTTTTGGTGATGTCTTCAAGTGAATTTTTAATCTGGTTCATTGTGCCTTTCATTTCCAGGAGTTCTGATTGGTTTCTTTTAAATGTTTCTATTTCTTTATTGAAATTTCTTTCATCTCCCATGTTTGCTGTCTTAATTCATTCCTTAGACCTTTTTTTGAGTATGAACATTTTAACAATTAGTTTTAAATTGTTTTTCCTTGGAATTTCATCTACTTCCATATTTGTGGAATCTTTTATTGAGGGATTTTAAATTTAGGTGAGAGGGGAGATTTGTTTGCCTGTTTCCTTGTGTTTTCAAAGTTCTTGGATTTGCACATTAATTGAGGTGGATACCCTTCCTTATGTGTGTATTTATTTTTTATTCTAGAATTTGTCTTTGTTTTTGATAGATGAGTAGATGTTGGGGTGGGGGAAATCTCAGGTAAATACCCGTTTCTCCAGTTAACCTTTCCCTATTTCCTTAATTATATCAATTTCTTTAATAAATATTTAAAAAAGAGAATTTGATACTAGAGATGAAACTTGAGGGGGGAATCAAGTATGTCTTGGTGGTAGAGTTATCACCAATAGAAATAAAACATTCTTTTTATATTTAGAGGTATAGTATTTTTAAATAAGATCAAATTTTTTTAGAAGAAACATTCTGGTAGGGATTGTTGGTAAAGACTAAAATCAAAAAGAGGAATTGAACCTATGAAATGCCTTTTCTCATGAAACATACTATCTAGTTAGGGTTAGACTGAAGTATCCCAAGAGCAAACACAGTATACCTTAAGTTGCACCATGTACACAGGATATCAGAGGATTGGAAAATTAAAGAGTGCTGAGAATGCATTGGTATTGATATTCCATCCAATGAATATTTTTCAATATCCCATTTCTATTAGTGACTGTGCTGAAATCTTATAGAAATATACAAAAAATTTAAAGCATTGACCTTATCTCTCATGTTTGTGATTCAATGGCATTCAAGATTAAACAGTTATAGGAGTTTTTTCAAGACTTGGGAAAATTTTCATGACAATGTTAAACTCAAAAAATGGCACGCAAAATTATATAGTCAGTATGAATTCAAGTGTGTAAAAAGTTCCCAGAACAAGATTAGGAGAAAATATGCTGAAATGTTAAAAATAAAAAATGTCAATCTCATCAGAGTGGAATTATGGTGATTCTTCTCCACTTCTTCTTTCATGTACTCACCAATTTTCTATCATAAAATGTATAATCTTGTTTTACAATCATTAAAAAAATTGAGTTAATTCCATCCATTTTGCTGACATTCTTGTCTTGAAGGATAACAGAGACTTTATCCTAAATCTTGAGGTCATTTCTTTTACCTTTATTCTTTTTTAAAAAATTATTCTAATTAGTTATACATGACAGTAGAACGCATTTTGACATACATAAATGGAGTATAACTTCTCATTCTTCTGGTTGTACATGATGTTGAATAACACTGGTCATGTAATCATATATACATATAGGGTAATAATGTCTTATTCATTCTACTATTCTTCCTAACCCCATAACCCCTCCCCTCTCTTCACTCCCCTCTGCCTAAAGTACTTCTATTTTCCCTAGAACCCCTCCCATTGTGAATTAGCATCCTCTTTTGCCATTATTCTTTTTAAAAATATTTTTTAGTTGTCAATGGATATTTTATTTATTTATTTATTTCTATGCGGTGCTGAGGATCAAACCCAGGGCCTCACACATGTCAAGGCAAGTGCTCTACTGCTGAGCCACAACTCCAGCCCTTGCCTTTATTCTTATTGACCATCATGTTAATCATCTTTGCATTCCTATAACAAAATACTTGAGATTATTAATTTATAAAAGAAAAGGCTTATTCAGCTCATGATTTTGTAGGTGCCCATCCAAGATCAGGTGGCTCACCTTATGAGCCAGGATGCAAACAGAGATGAACAGACTGGGGTCCCACAATCCCCTTGGAGGGCTTCTCTACCACACATGTGCTCTGACCCTTCTAGGTCAGAGAATTTTCCAAGATAATGTGAAGTGGTAGGGCAAAGTGAAGAAGTGGGACTGTTCTTAACTCCTCTAAGCCTCTGTTTCCTCATCTGTAACATGCACCTAGGGATAAGATGAAACTTCAAAGAGCTAAACTATGTCAAGGGCCCAGCATGGTGCTCACATGCAACAGCTGCTCCATGACCATTCTTTCCCTTCTTTCCCCTTTCCTCCATTTCTGCCATCTGCCTGAATACCAGGATGATGATCTTCAGGGCATATTGTCTGTGGTTCTTATTATATACATCTATTAAAGATCCAGTTAATCTATTTTGGTTGCCATCAAAGCAGAGGATTGCCATCAAAATGTCTATTTATGCAAACAGAATGGAGCACTTTATTGATCCACCAATTAGTTTTGTTCTGCTATTTTGGTCTAGTCTTGGCTTTTGGGAGATTCTTTTGCAGTTAGTGAATAAACAAGTAAAATAAATGTATTGTGTGGGATTAAAGCTAGCAAAAAGGATTATCCAAATTACTTAGCTTTGTTCTTATGGTTTTTCTGATGATTATTTTAGCTGCTTATTTATGTATTTATTTATTTATTTTTTTACCATTGATGAAGTTTCAGAACAATGGAGTCCTGTGTTCTCTCTGCCCCAACAATATACATGGGAGTATTGAAAAATAATTATGATTCATCTCACCAGAGGACACTTTCCACTTCCCACCTTGGTACCCTTGGTGTTAGCGTGAAAGGCAACATGGTATGGTGGGAAGTGTTTTAGACTTGTCCCTGTGTTCAGGCTCCATAAGAGTTGGAAATCATTCCTGCTTTGTAAGGCTAGAGTGAGGATTAAATCAGTTAACATCTATGAAATCATTAAAAAAAATAAAGTGTTAGAATTGTAAGTCATTATTAATTGTTAGGCTTCCATACAAATAATACAGAAATATCCATCTCTATCCTTTCTCTGTGTATTTAAATATTTACTTTATTCTCCACCACACTTGCCATGTAAGTAACCCAAGAAAAAGAGATAATTATCTTTTTAAAAATTACCAGCCAAAGAGCCTCAGCTTCTATATGTCTTCTCATTTAACTAGTATGTGGCTTGCAATGGGTGTGTGCTAAATGTTTACCCAATGGTTTCTAAATGAAATAGACTTATCCCACCCTTGTGATGAAGAGTATAAACATGGAGACTTTTAAACACAGAAACAATGAAGCTTCACTTTGATTTCAGTATCTTCTGTAACATTATGGAGTTCTATTTATCAGTCCTATATAATAGACAAGGAAATAAAATACAAGGGGATTAAGTAACTCTCTTACAGTAATGTAGAGGAGAAGAAGCAGAATCTCACTGCAAACTCAGGGCCTTTGGGTGCAAGCCCAGAGCACCATAACCTAGGCGTCCTTCTGACATGGCTTCTGCTAATGTGATAGTGAGTGTTTTGCCTCTGAGCTTCCCCAGGGCCTATGATGAGACACTGGGAGGCAATTTGGTTTTGGAGGTGCGGAGGGGGAAGCTGGCTGTTCTACAATTGCTTGCCGAGCCATCTGCTCTCTCTTCCTCTTCAGAAATGATGCATTTGTCACTGTGGGCTGCTTTTGCCGAATATTTGGATTATGTCACTTTCTCTGTATGTCACATGTGGGGCCCTTGGTGACATGCAACACAGCCTACATTGGTTTTCCTACGTAATGCAATAAGTACGTGCAGTTGCTTTCCTTTCAATGTCTGAACAATTTTAATGCCATTTAGACGAGAGTCACATGGCTCGGCAACAATGGAAGGCTTCATATTTCCAACTTCCCTTTTTGTATAATGCTAATGGAAATCAGGGAAAAACCATCACATACAACACACATGTGCATACACACACACTCACGAAAACAAACCAGAGTGACCTGTTGATTGAGTAGGACGCTGGTTACCATGTCACTCAGTTTTCTGCCAGGGGCAAAAATTGTATGTGCAGGCTTTGTCTGTTATTTTACAGCTTAGTATCCAAACCTATTCATGTTTAGTAATAATTATTAACAATTATCCTGGAACAATTTATAAGTGAACCAGTGGTTGAAAGGCTTTTGTGTGGGTGGGAGAATTTTTATCACTGTAGGAATATTTGATAAGATGATTAGGAAGCAACAGACTTGGGTGAGCACTGCTACTAATTTGCTTTATGACATTGGGGAAGTAATTTCACCTCTTTAGGCCCCAGTTATCCCCTCTATGAAGTTATGAGTGCAAAAGATCTCTGATAATTCTAGCTCTGTGGCTCTATGATTAATTGATTTTGTGATATATAAAAATTAGAGATGACATGCAGGGGACATATTTTCTGGGAATAGTAAAATGACTACAAACATTTTTTTCTTCTTTGTGAGTAAAAAGAAGAATTATAGGAGGGTTACCAGGCTGTGTAGCTATCTCTGAGCACAGAGAGAGTAGAGAGCATATTATCTAGATATGAAGTCTATAAAAGGCAACACTTTGTTAAACAAAAGACTGGGAAAATGCCATTTTTGAGAATGTATTTAATGTGTTTATGGTTCATTAGGGCATTTAGAATCCCCCCAAACTTGATGGGTGGTAACTTATCTGGTTGGATTTATTTAAGTCATTTCTTCATTTCTTAAATATACAGCGAGTAATTACTATGTGCCAACCACTGTGCTTGTTGATAGGGGTGTAAGGGTGAATTTAACTCATTACCTGACCTTCAGGTACACCATGTCTGATGAGGAAAGCAGGTCTGTAGACAGAGTGCAAGTGCAATTACAAGAAGGATGTACAGATGAACACAGCTGTTGAGGAGGCCAAGAGAAACCTGCTGGGAAAGGCTGACGAAGAAAGGGAAGGCTGACGTCGAATAGGCCTTACAGGATGAGACAATGATTTCCAGGTGGAGATAGTGTATGATGGAGAGAAGGCACAGAAGGACAGTCCAAGAAGAGGAACCAGCAGGCAGAAAGATACAGAGGTGGGAGATTATTATGCCATATTGGTCAGTAACAAGTACTGCAGTGGGAGTCCTGCAAGTTTTATACATCCTCCTTATAATTCCCAGAGTCCAATGTCTAAATCCTACCCCTTTTGAAATCACTTTTTGTAAGAAAACATAATAAAGGTATGAATTTAAGACAAGTTTTGTTAACAACACATAAATAAGTTGTCTCTTAAGTTTTGTTTTGGTGAACGCTTATGCTATTCTATTTAAAGAAATTATCTTTCTTTTCTTCCTTTCTCTTTTTCTTCCCTTCTTTTCTTTTCAGATAACCAGAAAGTTGGAGGCCCCAGGGCTGGTGCCAAGAGTGGATTTGTGACTGGGAAGGCGGATGAAGATGGTGAGGGCTTTTGGGTTGGGATGAAGAAGGAGTTGGGGAAGTGTTCAGGGTCCATGATGCAACAATGGCCTGTGGAACCTATAGGTCAAAGGTCAGAGGTCAGAGGTAATGGTATATACAGAGGCCAGTTTAGTAGGTCCACGGCATGAAATTAGTCAGGGCTTAGAAAGTGCCAGCAGGACTAGTTAGGTAAGAGTCCTTCTCCCAGGATTTTGTAGATTGGTTCAATACAGTGTAAATATACAGATAAGTAATTATGTTGAAGATAATGGGAGTCAAGTTTCTTACCATTGGAGAAAGAAGTCACCAATATGGAACAAGGGAAATCTAGGCTGAACCCTGTGTTGTCGGGTTGGAATTGGAAGTGTTGATATGTGTTCATGGCATGTGTGTGCTCAGGATGTGCAAGCTCACAGAGTTAAATGTAGGGACATGAATGATCTTAGGATTGGGGCAATAAAATATAAGACGAACTTGAAGAACTTTACCAGAGTGCAACAAAGTGAAAAAACAATGAGGCTCCTAGGTATTTATTTAAATGATTTGAAAACCTTATGTCCACGAGAACATGTCCACACTGTTTATAGTCACACTGGTATGTGTTTATAGCAGCTTCACTCATGATTCCCCCCATCCAAATGGAAGTAACTTAAATGATAGGCGAATGAATAAATAAACTGTATTACATCCATACAATGGAGTAATAGTTCATAGTGGAAAAAAATGCACTATCAAGCCACCAAAAGACATAGAGGAAACTTAAATGCACATGGTTAAGTGAAAGAAACCAGTCTGAAGAGTCTGCATATTGCATGATTCCACCTATGTGGTATTTTGGAAAAGGTGAAATCAGAGTGACAGTGAAAAGACCAGTGGTTGCTAGGGTTTCTGGGGAGATGACAGGTGGAGCACAGGGCATTTTCAGAGCATTAAGTTTGTTCTGTATGACATGGTGATGGTAGATACAGGACACTGTGCATTTTTCAAGATCCATGGAATAGGCAACACAAAGATTTACCCCAAGCTCTGAACTTTAATTAACAGTGTGTCAACACGAGTTCAACTGTAACAAACATACCACACTAACACAAAATATTAATAATAGGAGAAACTGGGCTGGGTTTGTGGCTCAGTGATAGAGCACTTGCCTTGAAAGAATGAGGCACTGGGTTTGATTCTCAGCACTGTATATAATTTTTTTTTAAAAAAAGGTCCATTCACAACTAAAATAAATAAATAAATAAATAAAATTAAAAAAAAAATAGGAGAATCTACCTCAAAAAACTAGGAATGAAACCACCATTTACCCAGTTATTCCACTCCTTGGTATATAGCCAAAGGATTTAAAATCAGCACACTACAGTGATGCAGCCACATCAATGTTTATAGCAGCACAATTTGCAATAGGCAAGCTATGGAGCCAACCTAGGTGCCCTTCAAAAGATGAATGAATAAAGAAATTATGGTATATATACACAATGGAATATTATTCATCCATAAAGAAAAATGACTGCATGACCTTTGCCAGTAAATGGATGGATCTGGAGACTACATGGTAAGTGAAATAAGCCAATTCCCCCAAAGTGGAGGTTGAATGTTCTCTTTGATACATGGATGCTAACCCAAATAAGGTAGGAGGGGGAGAATTAGAAAAGGAGAATTAAGGAAAGGGAGGGGGCATAGGAAAAGGAAAGACAGTGAAACGAATGTGACGTAACTTTCCTAAGTACATATATGAATATACTACAGTGAATCACACCATCGTGTATATCCAAGACTGGGGTTCTAATTAGAATAAGATATATTCCATGCTTGTATAATTATATCAAAATGTATCCTACTGTCATGCATAACTAAAAAGAACCAATAAAAAATAGGAGAATCTGTGTGAGGAAGAAGATGGGATTGGTGGAGGGGAGAGGAGAGCAGGGGAATTCTGTACTTATGGCATAAGCAGATCTCCTTGTGTTTGTCATACTCTGAGTTTCCATCCTATTTCATTTAGATTGTTGTTTTTGGTCATTATTTGTCCAAACATTCATTGCACTTCTTTCTTTTCTTTCCGGAACCTTCATTATATATGTGTTGGCATGCTTGGTGGTATTTCATAGATCTCTGAAATTTTATTAATTTCCCCCATTCATTTTTCTTTTAATTCTTTAGCTAATTCAATTGATATAACTTCAAATTCACTGATTATTTTTTTTTTGTTAACTCAGATATACTGTTAAGACCTGTTAGTGAATTTTTCATTTACATTAATTTACTTCCCATGCTGAAATATCCTTTTTTTTTTTTTTTGGAGATTTTATTTTTGACAAAAGCTGTAGATTCACAGCAAAATTGAGTGGAAGGCACAGAGATTGCCCATATACTCCCTGCCCCCACATCTATCTCTTTTTAAAAATAATTTCCATTTATAGATAATCTCTATGTGGCTAGACATTTTCTCATGTATTCATTTAGTTCTTTAGACATGGTTTTCTTTAGTTCTTTCACCACATTTATAACAACCAATATAAAGTTTTTAATCTAAAAAAATCCAACACCTGGGTTTCCTCAAAACAGTTTTCTTTGCATGTCTCCTAATTTATTTTGTTTTGGGTTGAAAATGGGACATTTAAAATAACATGTAGTGACAATTCTGGAAATCAAATATCTGCCCCTCCAAATTTGTTGTTGCTATTTATTGTTTGCTTAGTGGCTTTCCTGAACTAATTCTGTAAAATCTATATTTGTGGTATGTGACCACCCAAGTCTCTGCTCAGTTAGCTTGATGATCAGTGAATGTTTGGATGGAAATTTCTTTAAGTATCTTTTCAATAATTTCACCAGTTCTTTGCTGAGGGACTCTGGGTTCTGTGCATGCCCTCTCCATTTAGCCAGGCAGTTGACAGCTCTAACTTGGCCTTTACTTCCTGCTCCTACAGAATTCCAAGTTCAGAGATAATAGATCAGGACCCTCTTAGATTTTTCCGGCACCTGGGCATCGCTCTGCACATCGCATGGCTTTTTGGATTCCTAGAAATTGATTGAAGCTTTTCAAAGCTCCTAATGGACACTCCATTCCCCAGATTTCCTTTTTATGTTGTTCTGTCACCTCTTTGCTGAAACTCTTATCCACAATATAGGCAGGCACAGTATTGAACAATGGTCACTAATTGTTCTTGAAACATGCCTCAGAGAGAAAAGCTGCCCACACTGAGCCAGACCTGAATCACGCTATATACAAAGGAGCTCTGCAAATGAGGATTACCAGAAATTTGCCACATAGGTCAAATGATAATAATTGTTTGGAGTGGGGCTTTTGGGCAACTCCAAACCAATTGACCCCTTCTGTACTGCTAGTATACTGGTGTTCACAGCTACTGTGATTGTGAGGCTGTTCGTTTTCAAAGCTACCATGGAGATGTGAGGGAAAGATAGGAGTAGGGCAGGGGAAACACCACCACAAAACTCACCATTCCATTGAGGTTCCGACATTTTTCTTGAATAAATTATCCTCAGATTGTTGCAAATCATTGGTTAATCTCTAGAGTTCTAAAAAGGTTGATTTTGACATATTTTTCATTGATATCTTTTTGCTTTTTTGGAGGAGGAGATTTTCAGAGGTCTTCATTCCATCAATCTGGAGATCAGTTTTTTATAAATGCATTAAAAAAATCTATTCAAATATCCATATGATTTTTCTCTCTTTTATTTACTTAGTATGGTGAATTACAATGATAGATTTCCTTTGAATTCTGGAGTGGGGGGAGCATCTTAGGATCATGATGTATACTTTTCAAATATATATATTTTTGAATTCAGTGAGTTAATATTTCATTTAGAATTTTTGCATCTATATTTGTAGAGGTACCAAGCCAATAGTTTAATTTTCTTGTTCTGATCTTATCCAGTTGGTAAAATTAGATTATATTAGTTTTAGAAAATGAGTTAGACAGCTTTATCTCATTTTCTGTATTTTTGAAACAACTTGTATAAGATAGAGACTTATCTGTTCCTTGAAATTTTGGCAAAATGCACCTGTAAAACCAACTGTGTCAGGCAATATTGGGGGCGGGGTATGTCAATTTCCTTAATTCTCATGCCTTTGCCATGTCTCACTTTTCTCCCTCTCTCTCTCTTTTTTTTAAATGACTTTCTAGCTTCCTTCCTAGTTTTTGCATCTGAACAAAACTATCACCACAAAAATTACTAATAGGAGCTGGGTAGAGTACCTGCCTAGCATGTGTGAGGCACCCTGGGTTCAAGCCCCAGCACCACCA
This sequence comes from Marmota monax, assembly GCF_021218885.2. NCBI lineage: Eukaryota > Metazoa > Chordata > Mammalia > Rodentia > Sciuridae > Marmota > Marmota monax. Next base: position 2,653,860 of record NW_026695243.1, read on the forward strand.
AAACAACAACAACAAAAAAATTCCTAACAATGTTATCTGCCTCCTGCAGAAGGTTGTTTTCAGAAAATGCCCCTGCCCCTTTATTTATTTTTTTCCTTTTTAGAATGATAAATTTTCTCATTTCTTCAGCATTATATTTTTTAAATTTTAATTTTAATTTAATTTTTTTAGCTGTAGATGGACAAAATACCTTTATTTAATTTGTTTATTTATTTTTTTTATGTGGTGCCGGAGATCAAACCCAGTGCCTCACATGCTAGGCAAGCGCTCTACCACTGAACCACAACCCCGGCCCCAGCACTATTTTTATAGGATGTGTGTGTGTGTGTGTGTGTATTTTATCTACTCATTTTCAAGTGAGAGAGTTATCCATACAGAAAGCTTACAAAAATGAAATTACATGCCTTCTCCTTCTGTCTCCTATACCGAATCCCTTTTTAAGTCTGTAGTTGGTTGCCTGCAATTCTGAACCCTGTTCTTAAGTATTTAACCAGCATTACTTTAGTGTGGGTCTGTTCACCAAAGTTGCTATTTTCTACTCTCTTTCTGGTTTTCTGATAGTCTGCACCTATGGAGTAAAGGACAAACTGTCCCCCTGCCACAGATAGTGCTGTACCAGACTTCTTTCTGTTTTTGTACCTGCTTATAATCCTTCCCTTGAGGGGAATTTCCATTCCAGGATATAATACATCCTTGGTGATTTTACTTTTTTATTTTTTATTTTTATTTATTTATTTTTTTTAGCAAAACAGCCTTTTCTCTTTTAAAAAACTTTTCCCTAGAAGTGCCTTCTTTGAATAAATGTAAATAAAAGAAAGGGTTGAAAGAAAAGTCACAATAAAGGAGCAGCAGAATGAAATTAGCTAACTATGTCATATGCATGTGTGAGCATGTCACAATGAATTCCACTTGTGGGTATAACTCTATAATGCACCAATTAAAAAGTAAATCAATAAAAAATAGATAAATAAAGGCATCTCACAAGAGCAGAAGAGAGGCAGGTCATGTCTGGCTGGTCCCAACCATAGTGTTCTGAGCTTCAGTAAGATTATGATGTCAGACAAGTGTCTTTGCATTTTATTTCATATCATTTAGACTTCTAATTTTTTTTTCTTGTTATTGTGAAGCAAAAGGGAGCCACTGGTTGTTTCTCTCTATCCAGTTTCATAGCTCTTGCAGAGTGAAAACTCCTTCCAGATTCTGGCAACCAGCTTGTCTGCATGTCTCAGTTTTCAGAGTTGTTTTTAATTTTGGGCTTTTCTTTCTGGGTAATTTTACTGGGCTGCTGGAAGTAACTGCATCAGGGATTGCTAATTTGATTCCATTTAAAAAAGGAACTCCATTGCAAATGAATTTAAAAATAATTTTTTTTCAAGTTTTATATGAAATAGTTGAGGTTCACTTTTGAGTTGCTATAATTTATAGATTAACCTGTGAAGGATTTTCATCTTTATTCTATTTACTCTTTCCTTTCCAGAACTCTTATTTACAATTTAACATAAAATTTGCATTCGTTTAAAACATCTCTCTCTCTCTTTTACGTTTTGGTGGTCTTTGGTACGGATTGTTTTCATTTTAATTTCTGACTACACTTTAATGTTCTAGAAATGGTATGGAGAAGTACTATAAGTTTACATACGTATGTTATCACTGATTAGTTTGTTGAATTCTTTTAACAACTGATAATTTTATAGGTGATTTAGAATTTTTCTACGTATACAATGATACTGTATGAAATTAACAATTTTTCCTCCCTAGTATCTAAAATTATTCCTTTAAGCATCTTTGCATTTTTAAGAGTCTGGAATGTATTAATTAATAACCAGTGAAACTGGACATTTAAATTTTGTTTCTGTGCTTAATGAGGACATCTCTAATGTTTTCCCAATTATGTATAATGCTATTTTATGGTTTTAAGTAGATAATCCTTTGTATGAATATATTTCCACACAGTAAAGATCTAAGAGCATTTTGTGAAGTTAAAATGAAATATCTTTCTATCTTTGCATTTTCTGTTTAAAACTTACAAATACATTGAGCGTTTTTTTTTTTTAATCCTTTGGGCATCTATATAAATATGGTTTTTATTGCCTGTGCTACTGATGTGTTATATTGTTTTGATAATTTATCTTAAATTGAATATTCATTCAATTCCTGTAGCCAATCCCCCAGGTACATATTCTTTTTTTTTCTTAGTATATAGTTGAATTCTATTTTGTTTAAAATTTCCCATGTATATTAATTAATTATTAATAACTCATTTTATATGATGTTAATCATGTGTTAGTAGATCATATTTTGCTTATAGTTTAAACATTATTTCTATATTCAAAATGGTTTCTATAGCATTGATATTGTTCCCTCATCATTTTAGATAATTAATCTATAAACATATAATCCCTCTGTGTTTTTTGATATTATTTTCAATTTATTTTTCATTTTCTTCTTTTTTCTTAAAAATAATTGTTACATGAAGTTAATGTTCATATAACTGTTTATTCACTCACTCTATTTTTTATTTTGATTATGTATTCTTTCTCATTTCTTTTGAATTTAGTTGTGTTATACTTGTGAGTTATTTTTTCTATTCATCTTTCAGTTTTTACCAAGTTAGATTTTGGACTTATTTTTCTGTTACATGTCTATTCAGTTTTCTAATATGTTTATTTACTTTTTACTTTTCTCTCTTCCTGTTTTTGTTTGAGTTGATTTTTTTCCTCATAGAATTTAATTCATTTATTCACAAAAGTTTCCCAATTTTCCCTGATGTACCAGGTGGTCATTTACATGCTCAGGATATGCACGATGGTGAACAAAGTCCTCGTCACTCTATCAGTAGATGTACTATTGTGGTGAGAACACATAACATCGAAGCTACTCACTTACATTTTAAAATGGACAATACAGTATTGTTAACTATGGGCACAAAGTTGTACAACAAATCTCTAAACCGTATTCATCTTGTATTACTTAAAATTTATACACATTCAACAACTCCCCAGTTCCCTCTTTTCTCAATTCCTGGCAGCACCATTCTACTTTGTTTTTATGAATTTGACTATTTTACATACTTAGCAGAATAACTGGATCTGTAAGTTCTATTGTAATTTTTTTGTTGTTTTGAGGAAACACCACACCATTTTCTATAGTGGCTGCCCAATTTGCATTCTTATCAAGAGTGTACAGGTAGATTTTTTTTTAATATTTTGTTTTTTAGTTGTAGTTGGATGCAATACCTTTATTTTATTTTTATGTGGTGCTGAGGATTGAACCCAGAGCCCCGCACATGCTAGGCGAGCACTCTACCCCTGAGCCAAAACCCCAGCCCTAGTAGATTTGCATATAACCTAATTTAGCCTGCCAGATAAATATGTTTTAATATAATAGCTATCCTAACAACAATAAGGTGACCTCTCACTGTGGTTTGCTTTGCATTTCTCTGATGATTAAGTAATATTGAGCATCTTTTCATTTACCATTTACTTGTTGGCCATTTATATCTTTGTAGAAATGACTGTCCTGTTTTAAATTGGGCAATTTGGTGATTTTTTTTTTTTTTTTTTTTGCTTTTGAGTTGAAGGAGTTTCTTACATATTTTGGACATTAACCCCCTATCAAATATGTGGTTTGCAAGTATTTTCTTTCATTCCATTGGGTTGCCTTTCCAATCTGTCAATTATTTACTTTGCTGTGCAGAAGCTTTTGGTATGATGTAGTCCCACTTGTCTATTTTGGCTTATGTTGCCTGTACTTTTGGTGTCATATCCAAGAAATCATTGCCAAGACCAATGTCATGAAGTTTTCCCCTATGTTTTCTTCTTGAAGTTTTGCAATTTCTGGTCTTACACGTAAATCTTTAATCCATTTTAAATTTATTTTTGTGTAAGGTGAGAGTTAAAGAGTCCCATTTCTTTCTCTTTTTTTTTAACCTTTATTTTATTTATTTATTTTTATGTGGTGCTAAGGATTGAACCCAGCGCCCTGCACGTGCCAGGCGAGCACTCCACCGCTGAGCCACAACCCCAGCCCCTATTTCATTTTTGAATATGTGGATGTACATTTTCCCCCCAATAATATTAGTTAAATGACTATCTTTTCCTCACTGTGTTTTCCTGGCTTCTTTGTCAAAGATCAATTAACATAGCGATACCAGACTTCAAACTATACTACAGAGCAATAGTAACAAAAACAGCATGGTACTGGTACCAAAACAGGCGGGTGGACCAATGGTACAGAATAGAGGACACAGAAACCAATCCACAAAACTACAACTATCTTATATTTGATAAAGGGGCTAAAAGCATGCAATGGAGGAAGGATAGCATCTTCAACAAATGGTGCTGGGAAAACTGGAAATCCATATGCAACAAAATGAAACTGAATCCCTTTCTCTCGCCATGCACAAAAGTTAATTCAAAATGGATCAAGGAGCTTGATATCAAAAGTTGGCTACGATCTACATTCGGTGGGGTCGGGCTCCAAATTCCTCAATAGGACACCCATAGCACAAAAGTTAATAACTAGAATCAACAAATGGGACTTACTCAAACTAAAAAGTTTTTTCTCAGCAAAAGAAACAATAAGAGAGGTAAATAGGGAGCCTACACCCTGGGAACAAATCTTTACTCCTCACACTTCAGATAGAGCCCTAATATCCAGAGTATACAAAGAACTCAAAAAATTAGACAATAAGAAAACAAACAACCCAATCAACAAATGGGCCAAGGACCTGAACAGACACTTCTCAGAGGAGGACATACAATCAATCAACAAGTACATGAAAAAATGCTCACCATCTCTAGCTGTCAGAGAAATGCAAATCAAAACCACCCTAAGATACCATCTCACTCCAGTAAGATTGGCAGCCATTAGGAAGTCAAACAACAACAAGTGCTGGTGAGGATGTGGGGAAAAGGGTACACTTGTACATTGCTGGTGGGACTGCAAATTGGTGCAGCCAATTTGGAAAGCAGTATGGAGATTTCTTGGAAAGCTGGGAATGGAGCCACCATTTGACCCAGCTATTCCCCTTCTCGGTCTATTCCCTAAAGACCTAAAAAGAGCATGCTACAGGGACACTGCTACATCGATGTTCATAGCAGCACAGTTCACAATAGCAAGACTGTGGAACCAACCTAGATGCCCTTCAATAGACGAATGGATAAAAAAAATGTGGCATTTATACACAATGGAGTATTACTCTGCATTAAAAAATGACAAAATCATAGAATTTGCAGGGAAATGGATGGCATTAGAGCAGATTATGCTAAGTGAAGCTAGCCAATCCCTAAAAAACAAATGCCAAATGTCTTCTTTGATATAAGGAGAGTAACTAAGAACAGAGTAGGGACGAAGAGCATGAGAAGTAGATTAACATTAAACAGGGATGAGAGGTGGGAGGGAAAGGGAGAGAGAAGGGAAATTGCATGGAAATGGAAGGAGACCCTCAGGGTTATACAGTGGAGGGGGTAGAGAGAGAGGAGGGGAGGGGAGGGGAGAGGAGGGGAGGGGGGATGGTGGAGGATGGGAAAGGCAGCGGAGCACAACAGACACTAGTATGGCAATATGTAAATCAATGGATGCGTAACTGATGTGATTCTGCAATCTGTGTATGGGGTGAAGGTGGGAGTTCATAACCCACTTGAATCAAAGTGTGGGATATGATATGTCAAGAAATTTGTAATGTTTTGAACAACCAACAATAAAAAATTTAAAAAAAAGATCAATTAACAATAGATACATAGATTTATTTTGTTCCATTGGTCTATATGTCTATAGCTTTTTAATATATGTTGAAATCAAGAAGTGTGATGCATCCAGCTTCACTCTTTTTCCTCAAGATCATTTTAGCTCTTTAGGGTATCTTGTGTTTTTGTATGAATGTTAGGGGTGTTTTTAAAATTTTCTATAAAAAAATGCCATGATGATTACTGACTGGAGTGAGACACAATCTCAACATAGTTTTGATTTGTATTTTCTGTTTGCTAGGGATATTGAACATTTTTTCATTTATTTGTTGGGCATTCACATTTCTTCTTTTGAGAAGTGTCTTTTTAGTTCTTTTGCCCGTTTATTAATCGGGGTTGATGATGATGATGTGATGATGATGATTTTGGTGTTAGGTATTTTTCCAAAAGTACTAAAAGCAACATATTGTGGTGATACAGGCACATCAGTGTTTATTGCAGCACAACTCACAATAACCAAGTTTTGGAACCAGTCCAGGTGCCCATCAACAGATGACTGGATAGAGAAAATGTGGACTATACACTAAGTGGAGTTTTACTCAGCCAAAAAGAATGAAATTATGGCATTTACTAGTAAATGAATGGAACTGGAGAATATCATGCTAAGTGAAATAAACCAGACTCAGAAAGTCGAGGGTGTAACTTTTTCTCTCATATGCAGAAACTAGACCAAAATAAAGGGAAAAAAGCTGGGGTCAAGGAGTCCATGAAAATAGAAGAGAGGTCAGTGGAGCAAAGGAAAGAGATTGAGAAGAAGGGAGAAGGGACAGGAAAAGAGAGGAACAGTGGAAAGAAATTGACCAAGTTATTCTATGTACTTACATGAATAGGTCACAGTGAATTTCACCTTTATGCATATCTATAAAGCTTTAATTTAAGAAAAAAGCTATAAAGAAATAGAAGAAAGACCACTAGTAGAGTAGAGGAAGGGGAGCAGAGGGGAGGGAGGAGGAGAGGAAGAGGGAACTGAGGTAGAGCAAATTATATTCCATGCTTGTATGATTATGTCAAAGTGTACCTCGATATTATGTATAACTATAATGCCCTAAAAAAACATTAAAAATATTGTATTCTAATTCATAAACATAGGATGTGCTTCCATTTATTGATATCTTCTTTAATTTGTTTCAACAATGTCGTAGTTTTCATTGTATAAGTCTTTTTTCTTCTTTGTTAAGTTTATTCCTAAGTATTTTATTCTTTCTGATAAGTGGGATTGTTTTTAAATTCCCTTTTGGGAGAGTTGGTTGTTAGTGTGTAGGAATGCAAATTGTTTTTGTATGTTGACTTTGTATCTTGAAACTTACTAAAATTATTATTTCTAACAATTTTTATTTTTTGCAGATAATGTCATCTGAAAAGAAAGATTATTTAACTATTCCTTTCTGATTTTTTCTGGCTGGTACTTTCAGTCTTATAGAAAGCAGTTTTGTGGTGAGACAGGACATCCTTGCTCTGTGCCTGATATTAGAGGAACAGCTTTCTCTTTCTCACTATTGACTATAATGTTAGCTGTGGATTGTTTGGGTTATGCTATCCTTTAAATATTTGTCCCTTTCAAAACTCAAGTTGAAAACTAATTAACATTGCAACAGTATAAAAAGGTGAGATCTTTAAGGGGTAAGTAAGACATAAAGGCTTTGCCTTTTCATTATAAAAAGGTGAGGTCAGGCCCCCTTTTCTCTTTATTTCTATTTTTCCCCTCCCATCAATTGGTCATGAAGCAATAAGTCCCTCTCCAATAATCACCATCTTAATATTGAACTTTCCAGCCTCCAGACTAGGAGCCAATAAATTTCCTTATCTTTTCCCTAGATTTCTCAGATACCCTATTATAGTAGCAAAACTCAGACTAAGGTTGTCTTTGTGTCCTTTGAAATATTCAGATGCTTTTCTTTCTTTCTTTGTAATGAGATGCATAACATCATGACTTTCCTTTTAAGAGTCGCTTTTACTGCATTCAGTAGACACGTTGAGGTTTCAAGGACATTTTTCTGTGTTGTCTGCTCTTGTTTTCTTAATTATTTTCTGTGAGTAAATTACATTCATGGAATTTTTTTAATACTCAAAGTTTTGTTTCCTATTATTCTTATTAATTTCCACTTTTATTATATTATAGTTGGAGAATGAGGCATCAATATTTTATTTAAATTTTCTTTCTAGATTAGTATGCCAGCAAGATTTGTGGTGTGCTCTCAAAACAGATTTTATAGAACACCTAAGGTTTGTATGACTCAGGGAATCCGAGCTTCCTTCAAAAACTCTGAAGAGGAAAGATTGGTTGAAAACCATATTTAACTCTCCGTTTTCTAGATTATTTTAAGGTCAAAGTTATCATTACCTTATTATTAAGATTAATGTATGAAAACCCAAATTATCACTATCTCGCCATGAGTTATGCATATGAAAAAGAAGAGTGGCAAACAATAAAAACCTGCTTATGGAGCGTGTTTCTTAATTTTTTTTTTACTTTTCTACACCATTTTATAGTCATTAAAGCTCTTTTCAGAGTTATTTTCATCCAAACTGCACAAGGACCCTATGAACAGACAAGTAGGCATATGATGCTAATCCATTTTATGCATGAAAAAATTAAGGCTCATGGAAGTAAATGCTATATTCAAGTCCCCAGTTTAGTTAGGGAAAGATCTGGAAGTAGAACCCAAGTCTCTTGCCTCTGAGTCCTATATTTATTGCACAGTGTCACAATACTCCAAATCAATTCTGAACTGAAACACTTCAGTGTGGAGTCTTTTCTAGTAGTTGGCTACAAATGATACATAATTTTAATAACATATGCTTATTTCCAGAGAAAGGATTTTATCTCCATTCTATGCCAATGTTATTTTAATGTGTGACATTACATAGCAGGCTGCATACTCTTACATGAAAAAAAAAATTAAGAAAAAATGTTTGCATGAATCTATTTTTGCAGACCCATTCTAATTTAAGGAATCATGATGATTGAAAACCCATATTTCAGAACAAATTAGAATAAAAATTTTTGTTACATCTTGACTCTTACCTCCTTTGAAGCCTTATAATTCTAATGGGAAACCTAGAGAAATATTTTAAGTTTTCATCATGGATTTCATGAATGCAGCTGTAGGACAGGTGGCTGTTGAAATCTTCCACCTTTTCTTTCTTGTCTCATTGTACCAAAGAACTCATCACTGGGGTTCCTTCTTGGGCAGGAGGTACGTGACAATAGTACCTATCCTTTGTACTATCTGGTACTTCAAAATTTACAAAGTCCATTCCTAGATTTTTTTTTAATAAAAATTTATAATTTTTTTTATAAAGGGTTAGGGTTAGAAAGTATGGTTAATACATCTGGACCCATCTTTGTGAGAAAGATGGGTCCAGATGTATTTACCATACTTTATAGATAAAGAAACAGACTCAAAGATGTGAAGAATATTGCCTAAATTCACGGTGAATGGATCTCTAGACTAGACTTACCTCCTTTTGCTCACTGTTTAGGATTCTTTCTGCCACTGTTTTTCCGTGGGGTCACTGGAAAGATCATTTTGAGAACCAGCTCTGCCAAAAGATTTAAGTTGTTCCAGACAGTGACAGCAAAATCACTGAGCACTTTGCAAGGCTGAAGAAAAGAATAGAACATTATTTAGCAAGACATTGTGAAATACCTTACAAGGAAGGTATAAAGATGTAATCAACTGCTAGAAACTATGCAGCTAAATGTGGGGACTTAAAAATCATAAAACACATTTATCCACCTGACCTCACTGGCATTTCTGTGATGGGAAATAGTCCATGTTCTTAATTGTTGCAAGGTTTTTACGTATCTAGTGCATTTTTGTAAGCTAATATGCCCACCTGTCAAAACACAAGTACACACATAAGACATGTACCTATACTCAGATATGCATGTGCTCACAGGCATTCAAACTTTCCCATAGAGATTACCCAGCAGCCCTAGAGAATAACTGCCTCCAAAAACAGAGTCCAAATACTGGTTTCCTAGACCATGTCCATAGGCAACATGAGTAGAAAGACTGCCCTCCAGGGTCTTAGAAAAATCTGTCCAGTTCCCTGGAAAGGCAATAAATCAGGCTTCAGTAGGCTTTGTTTGCATGAAAGTGAGGTAATTCACAAGGACATCTTTCTCATTTCTGAATAGAGTCCCAAGGCTGCAGAGTTACCTTTTTCTTTCTAAATTCACTGGGATCCTTAAAGGCTTATCCATGTGCTTTTCAAAAAGTTTATACTTGATACCACTCCATTTTGGATTGTTGAATCACAGGGAGGAGGTTTTCTGTTCTTAAAGTGTTGGAGGCTGAGTCAGGGTGTGCATGAGTTTTGCCATCGCTGTTCTCCCATTGGATTGGGTGCTGCTGTGCACTTCCTCTGGTCTGCATGTCCATGAGATCATTGATGTGATAGTTCTGACAGCTGCTCAGCTATCTACTCACACAGCTGATAACATTATCATGAAGGTTGGTAATGATGCCCTTATATTGGTCTCTGTCCTTCTGAAAATTTCTGTGTCTCCAGAGAGAGCAACCCATCCCTATCTGGAAGAAGCATGATTCTGGGAATGACATAAAGTTTAATGGAGGGTAAGTTGAGCCTTAAATAGTCAGTACATAGGAAGAAAAATCCAGGAAGCCAGATTGTGTCCCAGGGTAGAGAGAGAAAAGCGTGATAAATACCCTATTTAAGATTGGGACACCCAGGGCTGGGCTGTGGCTCAGAGGTAGAGCACTCACCTGCCATGCGTGAGGCACTGGGTTTGATTCTCAGCACCACATAAAAATAAAATACAGATATTGTGTCTACCTATAACTAAAAAATAAATTTTAAAAAAAGATTGGACACCCAGTAAGAGAAACTTGAGTCCCCAAAGGTTGGGCTAGGGTGGTGGTTACACTCTTCTGTCTAATGCCAGGATTGATCTAGACTACAGCATTCCTATCCAGGAGAAAAATATAATGTGAGCCACAGATATGAGCTGCATAGCTCATTTTAAATTTTCTAGCAGCCACATTAAAAAAGGTAAAAAGAAACAGGTAAAACTAATTTTAAAAATACATTTAATTTAACCCAGTATAAACTAAACATCATTTCTGCATGAGATCAATAAAACATTGATTATATTTTAAATTCTTTTTCTCATATTAAATCTCTGAAATCTGGGTTTCTTTTGCACGTACAGCCCATCTCAATTTGGACTAGCCACATTTAAGCACTCAACAGCCGTATGTGGTTAGTGGTTACCATATTGGACAGTGCAGGTGGTGAGCCAAAGGAGCAAGACTGAGCTTGTGAGTGGGAATCCAGCAGCTTCTGTTGGGGGGAGGAGCAACTTGGGCTATAGAAAATGGAAGCGGTAAGCCTGCTGCCTGCCAGGTTCATTTCATAAAGCTCAACCTTTGAACATTTTAGTTTATTAGTGTGTCCTTTGGTATGCTCAAAACCCCTTTCCTAACAAATTAAAAAAACAAACTTTGCTATTTCCTTTTTGCCCATTGCAATGCTCCAGTTCCTCAATGTGACAGGTGAGGAGCATCTTCATGTTGACTTAACCTGAATCCATGGTGCATCCTTCTAATCTCTCACATCTGCAGTTGCACCATCTCTGCTTTTAAATACAGCAGAGGACCCTTTTCAATGACATGTTTGGTTGCCAAGTTTATTGAAAGTAGTCCTTGAAGCAAGTCATCAAAGGAAGGAAATCATAAAACCTATAAAATTATATATATATATATCTTAATTTTTAACTCAAAACATATGGCTGTATGCTGAGATGAGGAAGGGATAAGGGTGGTGTGCTTTTAAGTGTGGATGATCTGATTGAAGTTCCTCCTACCATTTCTTGCTTAAATCTAACCTATAATGCATGTTCTGCATTAAATGTATTTGAGAGATAAACTGATTATACTTTTAGATTTTTACTATTTTTTCCCAAATCTTGGTATTTGTCTACCACATCTAAATTGCTAGCAAAAATCTTTTAGTATTTTACAATTAAAGAGTTCTTCCAAACTATTCAACCTAATTTGCATGGAAACAACAACTCCTCTTTTTTTTCATAGTCCTACTGGTTTATGTACTATTTAATTAAATTATGTGTTACAATGACAAATACAACTGGCTGCGATAGGTTTGGCAAGAACTGAAGTAGGCTCTTGGTAAACGTACAACTCATCTGGCAGAAGTTAATGTGAGCAGGTGTCCTGGAGTAGCCTACCAACCCTGAGCACTCAGTATGTGTTAAAATATGCCTTGCAGAGGAATGGAAGGTACTGGTTCATTGGGTGAGTTAGTTAACAGTCTCTAGTGCTTATACTATTGATTCCAGTTGATCTACCTTGCTCTTGGCCTGCTTCTCCTCCTGAAACACCCCCGCCCCCCGCACCGCCACCCTTTTGTCCTTTACCTTTCACTGGTAAGACTTTGGTAGGCAGAATAATCGTCTTCAAAGATGTCCTCGTCCTAATTCCCAGTACCTGTGAATATGTTACCTTACATGAAAGCAAAACAAAACAAAAAACAAAAGAAACCTTTGCAAATGTAAATAAGTAAAAGATATTGAGATGGGAGGGTTATTCTTGATTATCTGGGTGGGCTCAATCTGATTTCTCCTCTAAAGCAGAGAGCCATTCCTGGCTGCAGTCAGAGGTACATGTGTCAATGAAAGAAAAGCACAGAGATACAAAGTTGCTGGCTGTGAGGATGGTTGAAGGAGGCCACAAGTCAAGGAATGTTGGTGGCCTCTAACACGTAGAAAAGGTAAGAAGATGAACTTTTTTCCTTAGAGCCTCCAAAAGGAAGCATAGTTCTGCTGATACCTGGGTTAGCCCATTTGAGACCCAGGTTGGGCTTCCAACCTCCAGAACTTTAACATAATAAATAATGAATCTGTGTGGTTTTAAGCTTCTAAGTCTGCGGTGATTTCTTAGTAGAAATAGAAAAAACAATAAAAATCAATCTTCCAGGCTCACCTCAAATTAAAAATTCTCTCCAAAGATTTTTCTTGACTCTTGACTTGGTATGCACCTTTTCTCTTTAGGACATTTTATTTGACTTATCTTAATTTTTCTTATATTATAGTTGTCAGCACCCCTTTCTTAACCCTCTAGTAGACTATAGGCCCTTTGCTTAGCCCTTTAATATACTTGAGACCCTTGTATTTACTTATACATGCATTTTTAACTATATATTCAGATAGTCTCCAAGTTTTGTCTTTGGATTAACATAAACTTGCATTGCACAATAGGGCAGCTACCAGCCTTATGTGGCTGTTTATGTAAATGCAAATTAATTAAAATTAAATCAAATGAAGTGTTGAGTACCTTAGTCTTACTAGCCACAGTTCAGGTGCTTAGTAGCTACACAAAGCTTATGGCCACTGTACTGGGCAACACAAAGATTAAATATTTCCATCATTTCAGTTTTACTGGATAACACTATTCTAGATGGCCAGTTTGGCTATACTTGGGCGGTATTTTCTTGGCTTCTTCAGAAGTGAGGGCCATTATTATTATTATTTTACTATTCTTTTGAGAAGCAGAGTTTTAAAATATGAGCTTATTTGTATCCATCAGGGTCCTGGTAGGAGAGCAAGTCTTTTATGATGTCAAGGTGTGGTGAGAGTTCACAGAACCAACAAAAAGTGATGACTCAGCAGGAGTGTAGCCAGTTCAGAAGCTAGGACCATGTAGAGCTGAAGGGTTACTGGAGTCATGGGAAGTGCCACCCACACAGCAGTGGTCCTGAAGGATCACAGCCTCTAACAGTGGGGTGGCCCAAAGCAGAGAGGAAGCCAGGAAGGAATTCTCAGTCTCTATCTCCTGGCCTTCAATCTCTAGCCAAACCCAACCTCACGCCAGCGAGCAAGGCAGCCTGGGAGAGACAGTCTGCAGGATGTGCCTCCTGTGGCCTGGAACCCAGGGAAAAGCAGGGAGTGAACGTGGGGTGGAGAACAAATGCAACTAACTAGCACCATGGTCTCGGTCCCATTTAGAGATAATTATTTTAGAGGTAGGTGATAAAAACCTTTTCCTTCTATGGATGGATAGCTCCATTTCAGCATGGTGAAGGATAACAATATTGGTTCCCTTTTGCCATGGTATTCTGAGAGGTCAATCCAACTCTGCAGTCCATAATGGTGAGAGGGCACTGGAGTTGCCTCTCTCTGTTTTGTTCCTGGCGTGGACTTCTCATTTTAATTTACATTTTACTTTGTCCCATGGCTTTATTTTTTGTGTTTTTTTCAATTTTATTGTAAGACTTTCCTTTGTGTTTACAGTCTGAAATGAGACGAGAATAAAACCGAAAACTAGATAAACGCCTGTTTGTTTTTCTTAATTCTCAGAATCATCTAGGAGTGTGTCTTCCTCATAGTTGACTTGTTTAGATAAGTGCCGACAAAGTCAACCAGGCAGATAAGTAATTTATATGGTAATTTCTGTCTCTACCCATAGCTAATACTGATCAGGCTGTTCAATACATATTTCTTCTACCTGGAATGTTTGGAGAGCTTCTAACTTTCTGTATCCTCAGAGGGGATAATAAAGGGAACTTAAACTGAAACTCTGATGCTATCAGTGAAGTTATAGCTGTGAGTCACAAATTCAAAAAAAAAAAGGAGTTCTTCTGTTTTGTCTGAGAGACATGGAGAGGAACAGGGACATTTATGAGAGGCACGGTGAGATTTGGGGACTTTTATGAGAGAAGTTACAAAACTGTGCAAGATGAAATAGTACCTGCCTAAAATGAATATATGGTTGGAAGCTAATGCTATAATAATTTTAATTATTTTCACACTCTTCCCCCCCGCCCCCAGCGAACTGCTCTGCTCAAGTCATAGATTATAAGACATAAAGTCGGGAAAAAACGGTTGAAGAAAAATTCAAACTTGGAGGAATCCTCATTGGTTTCTATATCAAGGTTTTTAAGTCTCATGCCTCTAATAATATTTACGTAAGACATTTTGCTGTTTTAAAAACAATGAATACAGAACACTCTGAGAATAAGATGGATATTTGTTCACCTTCCTCCTGTCTTTTCACTTTTAAATTTTCTACAAATTCATTAATATTGTGTTTTTATAATTTTCTCAATGTTCAGAAACATCATAAAAAATGGTCAAATTCAAAAACTTAGTAAAAATTATCAAAATCTCCCTTTAGTCATTTTTTCTTTCTGGCAATACGTTCTCAGTTCCTCTTTCTCATCTTTCTAATTGGTCATATATTATAAATAGGTTAGCATTTTGGATATTTATATTCAACTCCATCTGGTCATAATTCTTTCTTTTTTGAAGAAACTGAGGACAAATCTTGAAAAAATTTAACAGCAAAGCATATTCTAAAATTCCATAAAAATTCAGGTCTTCTGGGAGCTCATTGTTGGATAGCTAGGAATTGTAATTCAAATTTGTGAGAAAGAATATTTATAATACCTTGAATCAAGACATAAGATACATATGCCTTTCTTAAGTTACAAAATACTTTTCTTTGAAAAAGCGAATGATTTTAGAATATGGAACTAGGTAAATAAAACACTCCTTTCAGATTACAAAGTTACTTTTGTTTAAACAAATATGAGACATCTTACACATAGCATCATTTATAATGTGACTTAACCTGTGCTGTGTAAAATCTTCCTTTTTGAACCATTTCAAACTCAACGACTAAATTTGCTTGTTTGTGTTTTCAATTTTGCTCTAAATGGAATTTCCAGCTGCTGAATTCTGAGGAAAAGAGAATTTCCTTGTTTTAGACTGGTTATAGGAAGCCTTCAAAAACTGAGGACAGAGAAAAATCATCCAGATGAGAGCACAGCACAGTAAAACTTAGGGAAAAATTAGTTTGCTTTATGTTTCAATATAATTGAACTTTGGAAGGGAGAGTAAAAATGCTACATGTAAGAGCAACATGGATTTTAGCAGGTGGACCCTTAAGAAGCTTATGGGAGAGTGCTCAGAAATTCCCAGGAAAATAACAGTGCAGGAACTTAATATCACCACACAAAAAATCATCACTAATTGAGCAACCTTGAAAGACCATGCGCAGTGAAAATGTAAACATGCGTCCCTCCAGGTTGATATATATCAGCAGAGAGCTGTTGGGGCTTTGATAGTCTTTGACACCAATGGAGATCTCCCTTTTGTTGAACTGGTACACTAAACAAGACTCACTGGGCATGTACATGATCAACCAGTTCATCTTCCTCCTTCTGAAACATCTAAGTATATTATGGGACACTTGGCCAGATAGAACTCTGAATGAGGAGACTTTATATCTCTGGACTTCTGTGTTGGAAAAGTTTATGAGCCACACATATTCTACCTTGTTTCGGGTTAACTTATGCATGTCTGTGTTCCAGACAGGAGACTCCATCCTAACTTCTTTCTGGCTGCCGAGGGATTACGTCCCAGTTTCATGTTTAACTATCTCATTCTCCCTCAGACCACTTACACAGATACTGTTCTTCTGAGGTTTGCAAGATCAAAAAACAATTTCCAATATAATTATGTAAACCAAGGAAAATGCAGTACTCTTGACCAAAGAATTGCTAGAGAGTTGAGAATTACAACCTAAGGTAAGGATAAAGTCTCAATGATGTCTCAGTAGAAGCTCAGGCTTCTCAAGAACTCATCTTTCTTTTCCATTGTACCACAAAAACAGGACTGGCATCCGAGTGCCACAGAGAAAAGGACACCAGGGATGGTATCACACTTTGCTAATGAAGTGATCTGTGGATCTGCAGTCCATATGTGCAAGAAAATCCTGAAATTTGTTTATGTGAGCCAGTTTTATAGTTTCTCTCAACTGGAGGGTTGTCACTGAAATGATTTGGAATAAAATGGCTTCTTCCATTTTTCAGAATGAGGAGAGGGGAGTCAGAGCAGGCATAGATTGGCTTCACGCAGCAGAGCCCAAGGCCATCAACACTGCCAATGACATAATCATCAGAGCCACAAGTAAGTAAAGAAAATAACAGGTAATTAAGATTATCTAGGAACAAAAGAAGAATCAAGAAATTCTTTTCCTGAGACTCCTTTTCCACCCAGCGGTATTTTTAGGATTGAGATTTGTGGTTTACATGGTTACAGTGGCTCATTTATCAGGGAAAAGGGCAGGATAGACAAGTTGTTGCAGACATTCAAAATGCCAAATTGCTGTGTGTGTGTGTGTGTGTGTGTGTGTGACAGAGAGAGAGAAACAGAGGGGGGCTTATGTGCTAACATTTTAACCATGCCTTCAGAACTTCTGTGGAGTTCATACTGGTTGCTGGTGATCACACCTTTCTTTTCTAGTACTTTCCAACAAAAATTTGTAGCCTTGTTGGATCTAGTTAACTTTATTCTGTCATTTTTCAATTCTCATTTATTCATCTGATTAAAAAGAAAGCATGATTTAACATTTGCATTTCCTATGGAAAAGAAGATGCCAATGTTGATGTACTTGAAGGGTCTCCTGTAGCTTCCTTCAACACCTTCTTCCCATGGAGGTGTCTGTAGTCTTTATTGTCCTTTCTCATGGAGAAGTTGAACTCGCAGGACCAGGCCAGAGGAAATTCCTACTGGTCAAACCCTGCCTTGCTATATCTAGGGAAAAGTAACTTATTTAGCTGTGTTGATTTCAGTGGGAATCACCAATATTTCCCAGAATCAGTGCATCAGAAATGATCTGATAGTCTAATGGAAATCTAATACTGTTTTCATAGCAACCATGTCTATTTTTTGAAGTCAATTTACTTTTATAAGATATTTTGAAACATATTTTAATAAATGATGCTGCATTTAAAAATGTTCATCATCAGATTTACCCAGTTCAAAATATTAACTATTTATTCTTAATTCTTCCCCCCATATAAATATTTTCTTTGTACTTTTGTGTCTCGGAGTTGCAAGAGGTGAAGAAAGGATCCAGTATCTTGAAAAGGAAGCCCCTTCTGCGAATAAAGGGCCAAGAAAAGGGCAGTTTAACCAAAGAAGCAAACAAAAAATGCCATGGCACAATTGTGACTCTCCCAGGGAAACTTATGTTTGTTAGGTGTATTCTCCTGAAGGTGACATTAAGAAGGGGTCACATATCCCCAATAGTTCAAGTGGGACTGACTGACTTAGCTTTTGGCATGATTGGCAAAAAGGAATTTCCAACACATTAATTTGGGGGACTTTTCCTCACTGTGAGTCTTTAATCTGGTTGCCAGACCCTTCCCTAAGTTCATTGTTCTGTGTTTTCTCTCTTTTTGTGAGGATGCTGTTGGGTGAAGCTCGCAGGCACGTTACTCAGCTTGGCAAGAGTCGGGGGGAAAGACCATTTCCTGACATGAGCTTTTTAAAATTCATGAGTTTCCCTATTTGATTTACTGTGCTGACATTCCTCATCTCTGATTTAGGAAAGATTTCATTCTAAAAGATGTAGTTATGTATATAAAAAGTTAAGGGCCCTGCCCCTCGTACTGCACTTGACGCGGGATCACAGCCTGTCCTCCCTTATCCTGTTAAAACACTTTTCTGTTTTGGTAGCAACTTACTGCTCTGGAACTAAAACTGTGTAGCTTTCCTCCTGAACCCAGGTTCAGTTGACTGGTTACAGACACATGAGCCTTGTCAGGTACTACAGATCCTAAGTTCAGTGGGACTAGAAATGGCTTTTTCTCCCTATTTCCAGTCCCATGAGTAAGTATATCACATTTCCATGGTCCCATCTCACCCCAAAACAAACATGCCTGTGGTTCTCTGTCTCAAGGGGTTTGCCATCTTTGCTTCTCTCCAAGTCCCCTCACCTGCCTTCTTATCTTCTAAGCCCAGAGTGCTGCTTTGTCTGCAAAATCTCTCATGGACTTCCTTTTCCTCCATACAAAACTAACTTCTTCCTTTTCAAATTCTTTAGCACTTTATCTACAGTTCTCTCTGACACCTCTCAGCATTTCCCCCCGTTCCTGTAGTTACTTTACTGCCTGGTTTCCATATTAGAAGATAAAGTACCAAAACAGGAACCATGTCCAGTTCTCTTTGTATCTGCCCCATCTCGAGCACAGACCTGAGAAACAGAAGTGTTTAGAAATGAAGAAATGAATAAGAGGAGCTGATCAGACCTTCCCCTGAGCATAGCATGACTGGGATAGAGACTTTCGGTTTGATTCATCACTGAAGGATGGATTAGGATAATTGAAACCTCGTAATAAGGGAATGAACGTAAATTCTGGAGAGGGATCAGAGCCCACAAGTTTCAAGCTTTGGAACTCCCAGGAATCCAAGATCCCTCAATAGAGGGGCTTGGAGTTTTCTTCATTAGAGTTTCAGGTAAGCTTTGGGGCTATGGATGTGGGTAGAGGGAGCAAGGGTGGGGGAGTGCAAGGAATTGTCTTCTGCATTTATCATTGTTTCTAGGAAGGCAGTCCAATCCAGAGCAGTGACCTTCACAAATAAAGCACCACAACCCAAAGAGTCCTGGCAGGTTACCAAGAGTGACCATGAAACTCTCCGTGACTTTGAAAAAACAGCTGCGTGGTATGCTCTCTTAAGCACTGAATCAAAAGAATAATAAATGTTATTAATAACAGAATAGCAACCCAGTGATTATATAATACTTATGGTCCCAGGCCCTGAAACTTCTCAGAACATGTCTTGAAAAATCACCCATCCAAGAAAGATACTTGGTGGGTTGGACGGTAGGTTTGTAAAGTCTCTCCCAGTCATTGGGTGTCTCTTTCTAGGAGTCTCTCCAGAGCCATGTGACTGTCCACACATCTTCCACCAAACCCATTGTCTCTTACCTTAAATCTATGCTATTTTCCCCCAAACAAGCCCCACTCCTGGTTTTCTTCTCATTCTGCACACACTTGCCCCCAACCAAAGGTTCCCAGGTCACGTTTCCTTACCACTTGTCGTAGCAGTGAGGCCCCATCTGCTAAGACTGCACATCTGGACAATACATTCACCTAACTCCTTTCTGTCTCTCCTTCCCAACCCAACATGCCGGGCCCCATGTTCACTATGGTATTCCCATGATCAATAACTTTCGGTGGTTTTCCACTGCTTACGAGTTTAATTCTAAACTCATTTTGTCCTTTTCTTCCTGTTCTTTCCTATTCAAATTTTGTGGATTTCTTAGGATCTTACTTCTCTATGTAAATTTAGTTTATTTAGTTGTTTATAAATTTGCCTTCTTGATTAGGTAGTAGCTTCTTATGGGTGGTTCTTGATTCTAACTTATCTTTGTATTCCTGAAATGGCAAGACAGTGCCCAGTACAGAGAACTCTAGCTTCATGAAGGTGAGGACTCTCTCTTCACCTTGGTGATCTCAGCTCTTACATAGTCCTTCCTCCAATAGACAGGTGTGAATGTGAAGGCCTCCACCATCCTAATTCCAGTTCCTTTCCAAGGAAGAGGCAGCAATGGAGTCAGATGGATAAAATGTTAACTCTGCTGTTGTTTAGTTAGGTCTTGGGCCTAACACTATTCTCTTGCTCTCAGGTTTTTGCCTGTGTGTGGGGGGGTGGTGGTGGAGAGAGGGAGAGAGAGAGAGAGGAGAGAGAGAGAGAAAGAGAGGGAGGGAGGGAGGGAGGGGGAGAGAGAGAGGGGGAGAGAGAGAGAGAGAGAGAGAGAGAGAGAGAGAGAGAGAGGATATTCCCTTCATATTTTCTTGGAGAACAGGGAAATAACATTCTTTCTCATGACTAGGCTTCATTTACATGAATTAACACAAGATAATACCAAGTCCAAGAGAAGGTGAAGTTTAGAGTGCAAGGAGTTCGTTTTCTCTCCTGATGCTTTAAGGAGCATTGATTTATGTTTGCAGCCTTGACTTGGCTCCACAGTCTTGGAACCTATTAATGATAAATCACATCAACACATCAACAACTAAGCTCACCCTCTATAGTTTACAAAACTTTGTTTGCTAGCTTCTCATCCATCTCACACACACACAAACACACACACACAAACACACACACAAACACACACACACACACACACACCCTTTCTCTCTCTTGTTTGGCTTCAGATGTTGTCCAAGCACTTTCAAAAATCTCTTACTTCACTGGAGCTTCATAAACACCTTGCGGAGTGGCTTTGGTAGATAGTTCTGATCAGTTAAAATTATGTTTTAACATTGGAATTAGTCTTTCGATTAAAATTTTTTTTTCTATTATGAATTTCAACCAGCAGCATCTGTTTTGGATCCTAGTTTGTTTGTTTGTTTGTTTCCTTCTTCTTTGGAGGGACAGTGGATACTGATGATTGAACCCAGGGCCTCTATACCACTGAGATACATCCATAGCCCTTTTGATTTTTTACTTTAAGACAGGATCTCACTAAGTTGCTTAGGGCCTTGCTAAGTTGCTGGGGCTGATCCTAAATTTGGGATCCTCCTGCCTCAGCCTCTGAGTTGCTGGGATTATAGGTGTGAGCCACTAACCCAGAGTCTGGAATCCTAGTTTACTTCTTTTTTTTTTCTCTGCATTTTTTATAATTTTAATTTGTTGTATATGACAGCAGAATGCATTACAATTCATGTTACACACATAGAGCACAATGTTTCATATCTGTGGTTGTACACAAAGTAGAGTCACACCATTTGCGTCTTTATACATGTATTTAGGGTAATGATGTCCATCTCATTCCTAGTTTACTTCTTACTAGCTGTATAACCTGTATAACTTCTTACTAGCTGTATAGTAGATTATTTAATCTATTTAAACTTGGTTCACAGTATTTACCTACTACCTAGGTTTATTGTGAGGATTAATTGGTACTTATGGAGCATTTATTGGGCCTGGATGGAGTGCAGTAAATGCTAGAACAAAATAGCTATTATACTCCATGACTTCTTGACAAGGAGGGGGACTAGAACCACCATATTCCTTCCCAAACTCTTTTGCTAACATCAGCAGTAAGAGTTTTCGGTTCTGTGAATTTGGGTTTGATGACGCTGGTGTTGGGTTAGGGAGTTTTAACTCAGCCTCTCTGACCATCATTGCTCCTGAAAACTATTTTTTTGTTCTTGTTTTGCTTTCTCCTTGGAATTGCTATTAAGTGGAAACTCAGAGCCAACTCCCTTTAAAGGCCTGACTCTCTCTGATGCTGCTGTCAGAATTGATGTGTGCTTCTTGTTGGTCATCGTTATATCACCGCCTGCATCCCAGGACACTCCCGAGGCATGAAGAAATCCAAAGGGGTCCTTATTTTTATTTTCTATAGACTGTGACCTCCTTGAGGACACAGAGAAATTCTTGCCTGGAGAGATCCTTAAATTTGTCCAAGTACAGGCTTAGCACATGCTTTACTGTGTATGATTCCTAAAGAGCATTGATTTTTAAAATCCCTTTTTTCAAAGCTACTAGGGTTATGCAAGGGAAAGGGAGAAGCAGCAAAAGGTGTTACTACTGCAGTCGTTATTGACTTATTTCACATTTCTTCCCTCCAATCTCTTGCTACTCACAAGGAAGACCTTGAACCAGGAACATCAACATCACCTGGGAGCTCATTAGAAATGCAGACTTTCTCCCTGACGCCAGATCTACTGAGTCAGAATATCCAGATTCTACTTTTTAACAAGATCTCCAGGGGAAATCTATGACCAGTAACTTTTGAGAAATGTGCTCTAAAAGACAGGCCCTCAGTCTAGCACCCATTTTGAGCCATGCCTGAAGGACACAACGGCACATCAGCTGAGCCCACCAGATTAGTGAGTTCCCAGATTGGTGGTTGTGAACGCACCAGGTTCTAGATCTTGTCTTGTTTCATTTTGTTTTGGTACCTGCTCATTTCTGTGGCTTTCCTTGACACTGTTATGAGAAAGCACTCAAATTTAACTTTTCAGGTGCTTAACTATCTGTTGCCCATGAATAGCATTCATTTCTCTTTTCTGGTATGTTTTTTCTGAGATTGTGTCTTGAACTGCCCATGTCTTTGGTGTTATTGGACAAGTCCTCACTACTTACTAGTTCAGCTTTAAGCAAGCAGACATCAAAAGACATCACTTAGAATTATTTGTGTGTGTGCATGTGTAGTACAAATGCAACCAGATGTACTGATCCCCAAAGAGAAGTGCAGATATTAATGAGATATTCTGTGTCTGTTGTGATAGCTGTTTTAAGAGATGGGGGCTATCCTGTACCTCCTATGCTATCTTTTTTAAATGTAATGCCATATTTTGTCATCTATAATTTCTTTCTCTCTCTCTCTCTTCCCCAAACTCTTTCTTTCTTTCTTTTTCTTTCTTTCTTTCCTTCCTTCCTTCCTTCTTTCTTTCCTTCTCTTTCTCTCTCTCTCTCTCTCTCTCTCTCTCTCTCTCTCTCTCTCTCTCTCTCTCTCTCTCTCTCTTTCTCTACCAGGGATTGAACCCAGGGGCACTTAACCACTAAGCCATATCCCCAACCCTTGTTTATATTTTATTTTGAGACAGGGTCTTGCTAAGCACATAAAATTTTGTTCAAGAGGACTTATGTGACTGATGCTCTTGCCCTGAATTTTTAACATTTGATTCTTTTCTCTTAAAATAAATCAAGCCATGGGGAAAAGGATATGAGTTTAAAATTTTTTTAAAAAGATCTTTAAGTAAGAGGGGAGGTTTTGTCTTTCTTCTACATCAAAATTTTTTTGGGTGCACAGCAAAATATCAAAAGGAAATAAATTCAATACAAGGAAATTAAGAGAATAATGACCTTGGATTTTAAAACATATTTTTTGAAATATTCTTTCCTTTTGGAGGGTTCATATCAAAATAACACACTTGTCACAATGTCTAGGCACTCCAAGGGGATGGAGAAATGGTGACATAGAAAACAGGTGTTTGCAGCTCACTAACATCCAAGCCAAGATCTCCACACTTTTCTGTTCCACAAATGTAAAGGGTTTAGGACTATACCTTGATGAGAGTGAAAAATGACTGCAAATAATGTTGCTCACTTTCCCTGAAGGAAAGTTTTAAATTTGAAATTATTAAGAACAAGATTTCACCTATTTTTAACCTCTTTAGTTACCAAGGCCATTGTTTGAACACTGGTAGGAGAGGAAAAAAATATTAATGACATGTGCTAATGAGCTAACTTTGTCACTCATTTAAAACTAAGTGATGTCAAGTGATTTGGCGCTCCCATCAAAATTTACTGATTCCTGTCCTTTCC
This sequence comes from Marmota monax, assembly GCF_021218885.2. Classification (NCBI taxonomy): domain Eukaryota; kingdom Metazoa; phylum Chordata; class Mammalia; order Rodentia; family Sciuridae; genus Marmota; species Marmota monax. Next base: position 2,677,722 of record NW_026695243.1, read on the forward strand.
CTCTACTGCAATGATAGGTGATTATGAGTTGTAAATAAGATGGCAGAAAAATACATGAAACTCTGTTTTGCCATACAATGTTGTTCTGTTCTGTGAAATTGAATGGACAATTTGATGAAGAAATTTAAACAAATGCCTTATCCCTTTAGCTGGTGATAGCTTACTATATATGTAGCGTGGATGAAAATTGCTTTTTTATTGCTGCTTGCAATGTATTAACCTAAAGAAGTGAATAATATGGAGATTTCTTTGCACCAAGGTACTACAGTGCTGTGTTTGGTTCAGAGGAGCCAGTGTAAGTCCTGACCCATGAGTTCAGGACCACCATAGTGGCATGGCTTCACTGGATTTTGACAACTCAGGATAAAAGGATTGCAAAATATTTCATTCATAGTTATTTCTGCTAATTAATATTGAAATGGTACAGATATGCTGAATTAAATAAAAATCTTAAAATTATTTTCACTTTTTAAAACATTTTTTTATATATGTGGCTCACATTATGTTTCCATTGGATAACACTGTTTGAGAAAGTCTGTCTGTAGTAATCTTATATAAAATATAATACCAGTCTGGATTCTCCAGAGAAACTCAACCAATAGGAGATCATATATATAAAGAGATTTATTAGGAGGAATTAGTTGATTAGATGATTATGGAGACTGGAAAGTCTTAAAATCTGCAGGGCAAGTGAGCAAGCTGGAGACCCAGGAGAACTGGTGGTGTAATTTCATTTCAAATCCAAATGCTGAAGAACCAGGAGATCTGATGATGTTAGTTCCAGTTTGAGGATAGGAAAGTTGATGTCTCAGCTCAAGCAGTCAGAGAGTGAACTATCCCCCAATGCTTTGTTCTATTCAGACCATCAATGGATTGGGTGGTGCCACATTGGGGAGGGCCATCTGCTTTATTCAATACACTGATCCAAATGTTGATCCCACCCAGAAAAACCTTCACAGACATAACCATAAAAAAAATATTTAACCAAATGTCTGGGCAACATCTGGCCCAGGCAAGTTGATACATAAAATTAACCATCATACATAAAGCAGAGAGGGCAAAAGTTACAAGGAAGTGAAAGAACCTATGGATTTAGATACGTGCAGTTCCAACTCACTCCAGCAGAATTACTCCATGATATGGTACTTTTTCGCTTTTTCCATGAGGTCAGAGAGGATGTAAGTCATAGCTGCATCATGGCAGCGTGATTCTGGTGGAAACAGAGTCCTTGGAAAGGAATGACATTGTTTCTTTCATGAGCACAGATTTCAAAATCCCTTTAGCCAGAGAGAAGACACAGAAACAGATGGAAGGTACCTGCAAACAGTTTTGATGATGAATTGTTTTGAAGTTTCCAACATACCAAACTCACCAGCAAATCTTAGGAGGCAGACCTCTTATTGCTAATGAAGGTGTCAGAGTCTGCTAGTGGGCTGCAGCCACAATTAGAAGGCAGAGAAAGGTGCCTGTGTCAGCTTCCTTTGTCTGGCTTGTTCTGTGTGAACTGACCAGTGAAGCTGTCTCCTTTTCTCATACTCAAAACTTTTTTTATTTTTTGATTTGTAGTTTCCACACTCCACATTTCCTTCATTTTTGGAGGGAAATGGAGACATTTTCCTGTCTCCCTTCTTTTCATGTTTGTGCATTTTTTTAGGATTGTGGACTGTGTGAGCTGTCACACCTGTGTTCTTCCCACTCCACAGCATGGGCACCTGGGCTGATGACATGCACACACGTGCATATCACTTCTCATGAGAAACTCTCCTGACACCCCCGCCACACCTCTAATCTACAGTGAGTCCTCCATACAACCTTATCTCACCTCTTTCTTTTTTTCAGTTCTCTTTTCATAATTTGTAATGATATAGTGATGAGATGCCATCTCTCCCACTGAGTTATAACCTCTATGAAGAGGGGACCTTGGCTACATGTGCTCTGTGGTATTCCCAGTGTCTGGTACAGATGAAGCCACTAAGTAAATGTTTGTTGAATGAACGAGTGAATTTAATGAAACTAGGGATTCTCTTAATGCTATTTTACTTATCATGATGTAAATGCCAAATCTTGGAAATCTTTTTTTTCCCCTCCTTTTCTATTTGAATATCATGTTTAAGAGAGAAGGGAGGCCCAGCGATGGCAGAGGGGTTCTGCTGATTCCAGGCCATCAGTGATGGACAGTGCCTTATCTCACCTCTTGGCCTGTGTCTTCCTGTCTGCTTCTTGTCGCTGTTTGGAACATGCCTTATGAACCAGGTTTCCCACCCTCCACAGGGGTCTCCTCTCATTCACGGCTTCATTCTTTCTGATAGTGATCAACCAGATGTGAGTGATCGACTCTTTGTGTTTACTATGAGTCATGTTGTCTACCTTCTGTCCTTTTTTTCTTTCTAATGTGAAAATTATTATAGGGCTGGGGATGTGGCTCAAGTGGTAGCACGCTCGCCTGGCATGCGAGCGACCCGGGTTCGATCCTCAGCACCACATACAAACAAAGATATTGTGTTCGCCTATAACTTAAAAAAATATATATTAAAAAAAAGAAAATTATTATAAATCATACCTATCATTGCCTAATACTTTCAGATAATAATACTTTCAGATAATAAGTCATGTTTCATGGTTGTGTGTATTCACATCCTTGCCCTATTCTTTATATTTTCCTGTTGGTTTGTTTTATTTGGTAAGCAATCAATAATTATATTTTACTATTTGGCTCAACTTCAGAATCTTCGAATAGGATGGTTCTACTGTGCAAGTCTCATTTTTTTACTTGGCTTTGCATTGTTATGACCAAAAGACTGGACATAAACAACTTTGAAGAGGAAAAGTTTACTTTGGTTCATAGTTTCAGAGGTTAAGTCCACAGTTAGCCTATTCCATAGCCCTGGGTTCAAGGTGAGGCAGAACAGCATGGCAGAATGGCAGAGGTGACCTGCTCCTTCTCAGCAGCCAGGAAGCAGAGAACTCCATTCATCAGGGATGAAATGTGTACGCCAAAGACTTACCTCCAGTGACCTACTTCCTCTAGCCACACCCTACCTGTCTGAAGTTGTCATCCAGTTAAGCCACTCAAGTGGATTAATCCACTGATTAGCTCTCATAATCTAATAATTTCACCTCTGAACATTCTTGCATTATTTTACACATGAGCTTTTGGGTGACACTATCTAACTCATAACAGTCATAATGTATATGGCACATAATTTCTTTCAACTTTATTTTGCGGGTAAACACATTTTAAATTCTAAAGTCATTGTTTTTGTAGTTAGAAAGCATTTTCTAAACTCTTTTATCTACCTTTTAGAGAGAGAGAGAGTATAACATTATCTTTTGGTCCTTCTTAATGTTAAGGAATTTTATACCTCTTAACTCATCTTTTAATCCCTCCTTCCATTCTCCAATCTTATTATTGATATGATTTCAGGTTTTGATCCAGATTTTTATTATAACTTTACACTATATGTGTCTCCTAAATAATAATAAATGTTAATTATATCAGTGTTGATTGGTTAAACAACTACTCAGACCGTGTGTCTAGGACTGGGTAAACGTCTATGAAGATATGCACTATATCTGATCAAATTCTGAACTTAATGACCTAGCAGGTGTTAGATAAAAGTAAGCATCATATTTCAACCAGTGGCCTTAGCGCTGTGATTGGTGGATGCTAGGAAGTGCTGTAAGAGCACCTAGAAGGACCCTGACCTACTTTTTGGTGAGTCCAAGTAGGTACTTCTAATACTCAGAATTTCTGATCAGAAGAAGAGATGACTTCACATGTTTTTAGTTTCTTTTAGTTAGTAGAGAAGTCCCTAGATTTCTCCTGACTTTTTCTGTTTGTTTGTTTTGCTTTGTTTTACAAAAACAAAATAGAAATAGGGGTGGACCTTGGGGCATTTATAAGGGCCAACTATTTCAAAGGCATTGTGCCAAGTGCTTTACCTCAGTTATATCTTTTAAAATCTCATAAAGACTCTATATGAAAGAAGCTTTTTGCTCATTTCACAGATGAAGAAACTGAAGCTCAGAAAAGTTAGGTAATTTGCCTATGTTTGCATGACTTGAAAGTGATTTCTATCCATCAATGGCTCCCAGATCCCTTGACCCTTCCACCCCAGGACACTTAGGCTGAGAGTTTGTGTCCTAAAGTGTGACTGTTGGGGAAGATAGCCCCCTCTAGTTTACTGATTAATTATGATATAGAAGGCACCTCTTGTCCTCCAGGGAAGTGTGTGTTTGGGGGCATATGTGTATGTATAGGGGGTTACTAACAAGATTCTTCCTATTTCCTATTGTTTGGATCTCCATGAATTTATTAAAAGAAACATAAGATGTTTCTTATGTTCTTTTTTAAACACTGGGAATTTCCTATCATGCTCAAAACTGGTGGGACTGTTTCATTCCTTTTTTCCACTGATTTTTATGCTACCAATGTTTGTTTTACACCTCTGCTTCTTTGAAATAATTTTCTTATCTGTTTCATTCTCAGATGCATTTAAAATATTTTTATTAGTGCTTTATAGTTGTATATAATAGCGGGGTTCATTTTGACATAATCATACACGCATGGAATAGAGTTTGCCCCAGGAAGCCTGCAGTGCCTCCTCAATCCGTCCCTGTCCCCCTTCCTCGACTCATTTTCCTTCTATTTATTTATCATTTTTTAAAAGACTGGTGCTTTATAGATATGCATAAAGGTGGGATTCACTGTGATGTACTCATGTATATACATAGCATAATTCTGTTCATTTCATTCCACAGTTCCTCCATTTTCCTGTTCCTCCTCCCTCTCCCCAATCCCCTTCCTCTCCTCCATTGATCAGATGCATTCTTGACTACGAAAGGCAAAGATATTTCCTGGAAGCTCCTATATGAGCTCACTCAATTCTCTGGCCCTCTAGAAATTTCCCTGTGTGTTGCCACATAAAGCAACCTGATGGTTCCTTTCTTTGTCTTTACAGAAGAGCTGATTTTGACCCTGCCTGGCTATTCCTCTCTCTTTGCTGCTATTCCTGTTAACCTAATGGTTTGCTAGTAATTAATTCTAATGAGTCCAGCAGGGATTTCACCTTCATTTCTTTGTAAACATTATCCTGAGGGTAAGCATCGCACACCACCCCCCAACACACACACTACAGTCCAGCGCCTTTGCCTGGACTGATAGGCAGCTGGTCGGTCCTAGGAGGGACACAGGTATCCTATGCCCCCAGATCCTCGTTCACAAAGGCCTTCTGGGAGAACTGACTTTGAGCTGAGGTCCAAAGGGCTAGGGAGTGGGGCGGGCAGTACCAGGCAGCAGGCAAGGAACAGGGTAGAGTATGTTGAACCAAGGCAATTCCTGCCCCACAAGGTTGTTGTGGGGCTCTGTGGGGAAGGGGTGGCACTCTTGCCAGTGCACAGGGCCCCACCTGGGTATCTGCTGCAAGGAATGTCCCTGCGCCTCACATCTGTGTTGAGAGGAGAGTTGCAAGTGATGTGAAATTTGACCCCTAGAGTTTGGAGGGGTCTTCTGCATATTCAACAAACCTTCATCAAGTGCCTGTGGAGTACCCTCTGGAGCTGGGCTTGGCCCTGATGAGAGGCCTGGCTTCTGGTGGTCAATGTCACAAGGCTTCACTGTGTAGTGGTTTGCTCTTCGCCTACACAGCAGAGGAAAATTGATCAAAGCAAGAATTTTCAATTCCTTTTACCCAGGACCATGTGGTGGAACAGTCACTAGGGCAGGCAGCCCAGGTGGGTCAGGCCTCTGTGGCCAGCTGGTTTCCACTGCTACCCTGGAGGGGGTGGTGAGTCCAGAGGGCTGCTTCTTCAGAGCTGCTCTCTTAGCCTGGTTTGGAAACAAGTAGATACCTAATGAATGCAATAGCATCCTAGGTGCTGTGATGGGAGGCTGCAGAGGTGAGTGATACACCAAGAAAGGAGGCCACATCTTCCTGGGATGGCCAGGAAGGCTCACCTTCTAATCACAGCAGATTTCATTCCATCTGAACACAATGGTGTCTCTATTCACATGAAGTGGGTATCTTGCCTTTGTGTGTTAGTGTTCCATGTATAGGCACCTTTCAAACCCATTTTTTCATTTGAATGATTACAGGAGCCATTTTATAGACAATGAAGCAGACATGGAGATGTTAAGTAATGTGCTGAGGATCCGCACAGCTGGAACACTCGGAGATGGGTTGAGGCCAGAGGCTTCTGCATCCTACCCTTGCTATGATTCCTTGCTATTCACTGCTAGCCTTGCTGTTCTGCCTTGGGTTATTCTACCATTTATTCTTGCCTCCTGTGTTCCAGGCACCATACCTGGCTCTGAGGACACAGCCAGGCTTCAGTCATGTGGTTGAGGCCTGATCAGGGTCAACACACTACTAAACAACTGCCTATACAATGCGCCCGGGGCCATGGGAGAGGCGTGTGATTCCTTCTTGGGATCAGTTTTGCCCATCTGCCTCAGCACCCCCCCCCCCCATATCTATCCCATCTCCAGTGGCAGAAACTGCCAGCACTGCTCTTGGCCACTTTCAGCTCAGGTCCCCTGACATTGGCTACCTTGTGCTCCATCCTGGTGGAATATACTGTTCCTAAAGGGTGCCCGAAACTTCAGGATCTGACTCTGGGAAAGAAGCCAAACCACTCTAGGCCTCGAATGACTCTAGCCCTCAGTTTCTCCATGTGTAAGGTGGAAAATGATTGTGCCACTGCATGACTAAATGACATAAAACACATACAAGGCTTAGCTCAGGGCTGGCCTATAGATACTACACAGACAGGAGGTAAAAATCTTAGTAGGTGATCCTAGAGTCCCTTAGGGAGCTTGTTAAATAGGCACGCTCCCAGGCCCACTCTTACAGAGTCTGGCTTATAACAGTTAATGTTCAGGGTCTTACTCTCGTCCATGGAGGGCATCGTTTCTAAGTTCCTTTTGTGAGTTATCTCTCATCCTTCATGACAGTCCTGCAAGGCAGGCCGGGTGATGAGGTTCACTGCACCTGCCAAGAAGCTGAGGCTGACTTAGAGGCAGCTTGGCTGTGTACACAGCTGTCAGTGGGAAATCAGGGTTTGAACCCAGTGAGTTTGACTCCAGGGCCTGTACCCTGACTCCACCTCCACTCTGACTACCCCACATCTTCTTTTTTTTTTTAAAGAGAGAGAGAGAGAGAGAGAGAGAGAGACAGAGAGAGAGAGAGACAGAGAGAGACAGAGAGAGAGAGAGAGAATTTTTTTTTAATATTTATTTTTTAGTTTTCGGCAGACACAACATTTGTTTGTATGTGGTGCTGAGGATCGAACCCAGGCCACACGCATGCCAGGTGAGCGCGCTACCGCTTGAGCCACATCCCCAGCCCCCCACATCTTCTTTTTCTAGACTCTTTCCTGAGTTTCCACCCCACCTTGTGCTGCAGCCTCCGGGGGTACCAGACTATCATTTCCCTGCTATTCAGTGATATTTTAGAATAGGGTCCATCCTGTCCACCTATCCTATTTACCTCGCACACCTGAGCAGAGAGAGAGAGAGGGTGGGGGGCTCCCTAAAGCCCTCGCATCCCACAGAGCTGCTGGATTCTCTTCTGATATGACTCTGGCAGGACTTTGACCAAAGTGTAATTTGTGGGTTCATTTTCCTGGGAACACTGGCATTTGCTTTGGGGGATTGGTATGTATATGTGGCCTGGTGAGGGAATGGAAGAGGATTCCTGAGGTTCTGCCAAGTCACTGGGGAATTTGAATTTCAACACAGTTGATAGAGGCTGGTCCGACCCTTCTGTCTGATCAGTCCCTTCCCCACTTAACCATCTACTAATGGCTTCTGATGCCCTAAGGCAGAGTCCAAAAGTTAATAGGGCCTGAGTCCTACCTATTCACCCCACCTGCTTGTCTAGTCTACATTTTCCATTCTTTGCTTATTCAAAACCCTACAGTCACTCAGACCTTTCTAGCCTTGGAGGTGGAGGGCTTCCTCTTACCCCAAGGTCTGGGTTCACTGTTTCCTCAGCTTGTCCTCCCCACCCTCTATGAGGAGCTTACTTCCCCTTTAGATCCCAGTGCACATGTCACTCAGGAAAGCCTTCCTTGACCCTCCAGGACAGCAAGGACCCTCGGTCACAACACCCCACACTTGTTCCACGTAGCATTCACCACACTGTAATTTGGACATCTGACTTCCCCATGAGACAGTTCCCGGAGGGCCTGGCCTCTGTCTGCCCTGAGAATTCTGTCTTCCTGGTGCTGACCTTGGGGCCTTGCACACAGTGGTGTTCAAACACTATCTGTGAAGTGGATGAGTCACTGGGAGGCCAGGGAGCCTGGAGGCTCCTCAGAGTTCAGCTGAAAGAGTCACAGGGGGCGGCTGCGAGGCATGTGATGTTGTGATGCTGTTGTGGAGGTTGGCTTCCAAGGATCTGCAGGGAGTTCCTCAAAAAGAACTGTGCAGAACCTTAGCAGCCAAGGTAGGGGAAAACCTGGGAGCGAGGAAGCCAGCCCCCTTCCAAGAATGTAGTTTTCTAAGTAGGTTTCAGAACAAATAAAGTGTACCCCAAGAAAGAGAAACTTATTATTCAGTAGAAAGAGTAGGTCAGTTCTTGGTGTTTCTGATACGATGATGAGAAACCTAGAAATTTCTCTTTTCCACAGAGATGGAACCTGAAACTCAGAGAAGGAAAGCAGCTAAGACAAGAACACACAGCTAGCTGTGGACCACAATCAGGTCTCCCGGCTTCCAGACCAATTCTCCTTTCATTACAACATGCTGCACTTTGATTTGGGGCCACTGTTGGAGGTGAAAAGAAATCATTAGAAAATGAATGTTTCCTGAAATATCACCTGCAATTTATTGCACTCAGAATTTCACACTGATAAATAACCTCTTTCTCATTAACATGCAGGCTCCCTACAATTAGCACTCTCATTTGCACTATGTAAACAGCTTCTAACTGTGCCTTTTACCTCTTTGTTCAAACAAAGATTTCTGTTAGCAAAGAAACAAGAAGGAAATTAGTAGCAGGTGAGAGCTTATTTTTAATTATATTGAGATTGACTGTTATTCTCCAAATCTTCTCTAATTCCCCCAAGATATTTATTTGCAGACCTGAGTTTTCAATCTATGAAAGCAGCAGCCATTTCTGATCTTTATTTACCAAATGAAAACACAAATGGCAGCAGTGGCTTTCTGGCTGGGTGCCAAGGGAGGCAGCGTGGGGGATGGTGCCGGATCTGGCTTTGATCCGAGAAGCCTCGCAATCAAAGTGAAGTAGTGAGCCCGGGAGATGTCGGTGGAGGGCAACCGTTTTGGCAGGTGATGGGCTTAGAGTCCCCAAATCAAAGCGTTCTCAGTAATAGCTCTCAACTTCAACCTGAAGTCAAGTTCAGAAGGATTTTAGTTTGTTTCCACAGATGAGAAATCGTGGCTGCTAACGATATAGGGACCGACTTAAGGCATCTTATGGTCAGAATATTTCAAAGATTATTGAGGATCCAGGCTGAAAAAAAAAATCTGTCTTTTTTTGTGACCATTCGATGTCCTTATATACACCTGGATATATACCTTATATACACCTTATATACACCTGGATATATACACATCTCAAGTTCCTTTAACTATTTTTAAAGGGATGTGATTTCCAGGCTCCTTATTGTTGTCTTCATTCAGACACCCTGTAAGTCCAAAAGTCCTGCAGCGAGTTATTAAGAATTGAATACAGTGATTCCAGCATTATCTGATCAGTGCCAAGAAAGGTAAGCCTAAACACCACCTTTGTCCCTGCTGGAGACCTCACCTGTTCTCTTGCGAGGTTTTCTGTTAGAGAAGCATACTAGAATACTCTAGATTTCTTTTTAAAAATTTGCTTCCTGTCCCCGGGAGCAGGAAAGACCTCTTACTGAAGGATTGGTTATCACATGCCAATATAATTTTATTTAGTATTTCTGACTTATTTCCATTAGTGGTTAAATAATTTACATGTTATACAACAATTTCATTTTATGAAGCACTTCTGTAATAACTCTAGGAAAAAGGCAAGGTTGAGGTTGTTAATCCCATGTCACAAATGAGGAAACTAGTCCTACAGAGGAAATGGCATCCAATGCCACACAGACGTTGGGATTCCTACCCTGTTCTCTGAACTGAAGTTCTAGGTCTGTTTTTCTGAGTCAACTGAGCAAGCCTTTGGTTCCTTCACTGTGTCATTCTTAACATTCCTTTGGGGTCCTCCATCCTGTCATTTGTCCAATGACACAGGAAGATGGGAGCCCCATCATTGGAGAGAAGTTGTAACATGCAAGATTCACCCAAATTTACAAGCTAAATAGAGAAGGTGACTTTCAAAAAATGTAAGATAAAGAATTAATTTGAATTATTTGCATTGCACTAATTTGTAATTCATGCTGTAACTACTTCTAGTGGTTTAATTAGAAGTTACATTTTGAAAAAATGCTTAAGGAATTGAACAACAGCAGATGAGGTAGAGAGGGAAGATGGGAGGGGAGGGGAGGGGGGATAGTAGGGGATAGGAAAGGTAGCAGAATACAACAGTCACTAATATGCCATTATGTAAAAATGTGAGTGTGTAACCGATGTGATTCTGCAATTTGTATTTGGGGTAAAAATGGGAGTTCATAACCCAATTGAGTCAAATGTATGAAAGATGATATATCATGAGCTTTGTAATGTTTTGAACAACCAATAAAAAATAAAAAAAAGAAAAAATGCTTAAGGAAAGGATCTGTTAATTAGAAAGAGAAACAGTTGTACCTAAAAACCTAAGCCAGAAAGAGTTTTGCTATCAGTTTTCTGGTGTCCAAGGTAAGAATTGAAACATAAGAGTTGAAATGTAGGAGTTACCTAGCTCTCCTTTTCTCATAAAAGGAAGCAAGCCATTACTGAGAAGTGTAACACCACCAATTAGGACCTGCCACTTTCATCATTATGTAAACAGTTCTGAACAGCATAATGAGCCAGGACTTCAACCAAAATTTCCAGACGGTCAGAGATCCCATTCAGGAGGTCTGAGGTGTGTTCCAAAAAGCTATGCTTTTTAAAATTGCTCCCCAAATGCTTCTAGAGATCATCCAAATCAGTGATCTACTGACTGAGAACAGCGTCTGGGGATGCTTGTTAAAAATGCAGACTTGTGGCTGTGCCGCAGGGATCCATGTGCCTGGGATTCTTAGTGTGGCTGGGCTTTTGATCAGAGCAGTGGCTTGTTAGCTAATAATCGGGGTTCTCAGATGAGGTCTAGAAGGGCAAGGAAGCAGCTGCTACATTTTCATCTGACAGTTGGAAACGGAATTTGTAATCTCACCAAGATAGAGGATCACGTCTTTGGGCCAGTCAGGGTTACCTATAGGCATGGTCCAACCTGTCTTATTTAGGTACAGGTGGGTTCCGATCAGCTGCTCAAGGCATTTGCAATCTGAAGGTTTAACACCAGAAGGCAAAAGAGAAGCACTTTCATCCAGGGAGATTTTAGAGGAGGGTCTTGTCAATAATTTGGCTAATCAATCCCCAAAACCCAAAGGCCAAAGGTTTTCTCTGATATGCAGATGCTAGTTCATGATATGCAGGGGCTAGAGAGGAATAGAGATACTTTGGATTAGACAGAGGGGAGTGAAATGAGGGGAGCGGCTATGGTGGTAGGAAGGATAGTAGAATGAGTTGGACATCATTACTCTATGTGCCTATGACTACATGACCGGTGTGATTCTACATCATGTACAACCGGAAGAATGAGAAGTTATACTCCATTTATGTATGATGTGTCAAAATATATTCTACTGTCATGTATGCCTAATGAGGACCAATTTTTTAAAAAAGTAATCTGGCTGATTACAAAAGCCGTACGTGTCTGTTCAGTGGAGACTCAAGTCTTTGGTTCTGCATAACACTGCAGTTCTTTTGTCCTTCCACACCACTCAGTGCACCTCTGCATAATTCAACAAATTCACCTGTTAGCGTTATTTAATAGTGTGCATGTGAATGCTGAAGAGTGCCTGCATGCTAGAATTAATGTCAGTCTTAGACATGATAAATATGATTCTAGTGGTTCCGCGGCGAAGCTTCGCTAGGGCACCGCTTTATTGTCTGTTGCCTCGAAGGCTTAGATCTCTTTTTCTGCCTTCAGTTCATAGGATGAAAACATGTGAAATCACTGGGATTTATATAGGCAGATTTGGCAGCTCTTCCCTTTTTCCCTTGGACTGTCAGATATAAATCAACGTTGCGGCACTCTTTCCAAGAATGTGTTAGAATGTGCATGTGTTTGGGGAGCAGACATGGTATTTCCATTATAATTTTGTTTGTTAGGTGTGATCTGAATTGTTTGGCTTTGTTTTATAACATTCACAATTTGTGGTTACTTAATTGGTTCTCCTCTGTTATCCCTACCAGTGACTGTTGGGTTCTTTTTTATTTTTATTTATTTATTTATTTTTTGCCTCCTGCCTTTAACATTGGCCTGTCCCCTCTGGCCCATCTTTCCAGACCTAACTCTGGTACCACTTTTCTCCAAAAACCTTATCTGATATCTCTATACCAATCTTTCCTTGACTTTCCTTAAAATTTGTTGCCAGGACCATAATACCTTAATGTCTTATTGTACGATTCCTAGTCATTAGCCATTTGTACCTTCAGTCTAGTACTGTGTTTTCAATTGTTCAGTTGGCCAACTGTTTCATATGTTGATCCTATTTTCCCACATTTTACATATATTTTTTACACCACTCCCTCCCAATGGCATGTGCCCAGGGCTTGAGAGATTCAGTGCCTGACTGAATATTTACAGTATAATTTGTAAAGACTTCTACTTGCAAAATCTATTTAAGCTGCAGCAAGGATCATTTGATTATAACCTCCACGAAGACAAGAACCACATATGTCTTGCTTATTGCTACATCTCTAGTGCCTTGATCTACTGAAGAATTAATTCGTTGAATGACTTCTTTTGTCTAAACCTGATCTTACCTGAGCTCAGCTCACATGAATCTTCTCTGTAGAAATGGAAAGCAAGGTATTTATGCCAATGGAGAAGCTTCTGGAATTTGGAAGACCTGGGGCCTAATCTTTTCTTTCCATTTTTCTAAGCCCATTTATCCTCACTGGCATATCCCCCAAAATGAACATAACAAAAGAGGTCAAAGGGAAGTTCTGATTCTAAGAATTTAGAGGGGTACACCTTCCTCTTTGAAGAAAACCCCAGTAAAATTTGTTTTTATAGGAATCTCCAATTATTCAAACTTGCCTTCCCCAAAAGAATTGTAAACCTTTTTATGTTCTCCCAGGATCCAGAACCTAACATGAAATATTCCATCTCACATAGATTTTACTCACTAGACAAGGTCAAGTCGAATCCTTGTTAAAAATATCCTGAATATGGAAGAGAGATTCTAAAGCAATGAGAACAGAGAAAGGTCCTCATGTAAACATCTTGCCCTTCAACTTTGGGTGGGGAAAAGTAGAAATAAACAGACTTTGAAGCCTTCCATGCTTGAGTTTTTATATTACATGTTTATTACAAGGAAATTTGGGACTGTCCCTTCAACAACCACTTGGTCACCCAGGCTTCTTCAGAACATCTTTCCCACTTAGTCATAAGAAACAGTTCAAGAGAATTAAGCTCTGGTGTCCCCCTCTCTCTGCTCTTTTGGCTCATTTTGATTTCCAACCAATAGGATGTGTTCGGGTCAGCTTGCCCACACTCTCTCCCTAAGTAGCTGCCTTGTGGGTAGTTGGTCTTGGTGAGTTCGGCTCATGTGAGAACCTTGGCAAGGGCACTGGCCTTTATTCCAATTATGTGTGAGGGGACAGCAGAGCTGACTTCACTTTGAGTGCATTGAGAGGATGGTAAACAAATCAGACTTGGCTAGGGGCGCTTCCTTTGAAAGGAGTTTGGCAGATGCCATAGACTGTCCATCCATCCATCCATCCATCCATCCATCCATCCAGTCCAAGACTTACTAGAGGTCTGAGGGCAAAAGTGGGAGGGAGAGAATGGCAGGATGCAGGAGGAGGAAGGACCAGTGTACGGGGAGGGGGCCAGGGAAGACTAAGTAGAGCCCCTCCAGGCCTGGGAGTTACTCAGGGGGGGAACAGGCTTCCAAAGGGACAACCAAATCTGGAAGGAGATATTCTCCTTATGGATAAGCAATTGCATTCCACTTTCTCCACCATTTAGGGATGATTTCATTCCAGGTCAAGGACCAGAGTTAACTTATTAGAATGTTAAAAAAAAAAAGGCATAATGAGACCCTCAGGGTGGAATTTACAGGGAGGCAGATTTGGACTCAATATAAGAAATTCCTTATAATTGGATCTATTCAAAGATGACCTCACTGCCTCAGGGCATTGTGAGTTCCCTATTCCTAGAAATGCTAGAGGACACTTGCTAGGAATGTGGGGGAGGAAATTCTCTTTAAAAAGTAACAATTTAAAAGATGGAAGCGCTCACCTTTGTCTTTGGTTTCTACTGCAATGTCTTATGACGAGGACAAGAGCCAGGACAGACCTTTCCTTTTTGAGACATCAATTTCCTGCCTTTCAAAACTAGAAGGCTGGGCCACGCACCCTGAAATTGTAGGTGGGCTCTGGCACTCACCTAGTTTTGGGCTCCTGTTGCTAAAAGTACATCCTGGTGAGACGTTAGGTCCTCTGAGAACCTTAATTTGTGTCATTAGGGAGAAGAGAGAGAGAAAGCTCAGCTTTGGTTCCCATGACCTCTTGCGTAGGTATCAAAGGCCTGAGAGATTCTCTTGGCTATTTCCCCTCCCAGCCTCATCTGTGGGCTCTGGGGACCTTGGCAAAGCCCCGAGAGACACCATTGCCCAGTGTGAGGAAGACGGAGGCTCTGAGAAGCAGTGGAGGACTGCCTGTGTCCTGACAGTGCTGGGATTTCCACCTTGATCATTTGTCTGTGTTCCTAAATTGGAACTTAGAGGTGCTTCCTTACCTAGTCCTAGGGTTGATAGGTAGAAGTGGATGAAAGAGAAGGCCTACTCTCTTAGACAATCTCAATGCTGGTGGTATCTAGAGCACTGAATTTCTAACTCTTTAAAATGTGTTTATTGAACTTTT
This sequence comes from Marmota monax, assembly GCF_021218885.2. Taxonomy (NCBI): domain Eukaryota; kingdom Metazoa; phylum Chordata; class Mammalia; order Rodentia; family Sciuridae; genus Marmota; species Marmota monax. The sequence continues at coordinate 2,692,783 of NW_026695243.1, forward strand.
TTTTTTTAAGTTTCTCTGGGAGGGATCCCATCCCCCAACAATGCAGGATGGGGAAAAAACACTTTCCATACTCATCATTCATTTTATCAGTATTTGAGTGCTGTCCGTGCACCAGCCAGTAAGATGTAAGCACTGAGTTCGTCTGCTAGCACTGCCATAATACAGACTGGGTGCCCAATACAGCAGACATTTATTTTCTCACAGTTCTGGAGGCTAGAAGTCCAGGGTCAAGGTGTCTGCAGGTTTGATTTCTCTGAGTCTTCACTCCTTGGCTTGCAGAGGGTCACCCTCCTACTGGATCTTCACATGGCCAAGCCTTGGTTTGTGCATGCTGTCTCTGTCCTCATCTCTTCCAAGGACACCAGTCCCATTGGACTCCTGTGACCTCATTTCACCTTCATTGCCTCTTTCAAGGCCCAATCTCTAAGTACATTCACATTTGGAGGTATTAGGGATGAGGGGCAATTCAACTCCAAACAGGCACTAAATTGTGACTTAGCAGCAGATACAATAATGATGAAAATGATATTTCAGCTGACAGGGAAGTCAAGGTGACATAAGTGTCTAATATTTTGGCAACCTCAAGCTGTGCGACCATAAATAAGAAACAGTACCTGTTCTCTCGATCAGTTTCCATTTAGCTGAGTTGTTGGATGATGTAAACTCTCGATTCCTTCTATAAATTATTGCAAACAAGACCTCCAGCTAGCCAAATGCTAGAGGCCAGTGGGCGCTTGTGCTGCCCCCAGGTGTGAGCATACTCCCTGATAAATCTCCTGGGTTTATTTTCAAATATGGAAATGCCAGTTATGTTTGTAGTAATTATAGAATTTACTTGTATATTATGTGAATCAATGAAATACAAGTGCAAAAAAAATTACTTCTATGAAAACTAAGTAGAAGGTTTTAGATACACTTGATGATGGTGAACTCGGTTAATCTGGGTCAGGGCGAAACATGACCAAATCCTGGCTCATGTCCCTAACTTGGGGCATGTTATTTTATCCCTACAGAACAGTGACATGAGGGTTGAAAGCAAAGACTCAGCTAAAAAAACTAGAAAGATCCTGTCCTTAGATTGGTTCACAAGTACCTTTACATGCTTAGCTTACCTGAATCATCAACTCTATGAGACCATCAAGTAAGTATGTTTCTCTCACCAGACCTAAAATACAGGCCCTAAAATCTCCATATGTTCAAAGTCTTCTTCTCCAAATATTTAAGAGCATCGCCACTCTCTTAATCACTCACACTACAAACTCTGGGTTCCACTTTGGCATGTCCCTCTCCCTCCACAGTGCTACTCTGAAAGCCTTCTTGACTCCCACCCTGTCCTCCACTGAGGACCCTGTCTTACCGCAGACCTTCACCATCCCTGCTGTGACGATGGCAGCAGTCCCCAGCAAGGTGCATCACCGTCTCTTACCCACCTCTGACTCATTCTCTATGTTCTAGTGAGTTTTTCCCTCTCAAGTGCAGATTTAAATGTTTTGCTCTTTTGTTTCCTGCTTAAAATCCTTTTGAGGGTTTTCTTTGCCATAGAGTTCTCACTTTTTATGATGGCATTCAGAGCACTTTATTCTAACCTACATTTTCAAACATTTTTTTCTGGTACAAAATAATTCATAATAAATTTTCCGAGGATTGTTGACTTTATTACACATAAACAGGGTCCAAATCCTGGCCCTGGTCCTTGCAGCTGGGAACTTTGGGCATTTTTTAAAATATTTATTTTTTAGTTGTAGTTGGACACAATACCTTTATTTTATTTATTTACTTTTATGTGGTGCTGAGGATCGAACCCAGGGTCTCGCATGTGCTAGGCAAGTGCTTTACCACTGAGCCACAACCCCAGCCTGATTTGGGGCATTTTTACTTTGATAAGAAAGTATAGTGGGAACATGGTCATTCAGAGCAAGAATTCAGGAGCCCTTCCACCTGGCTTCACCCCTTATTGGTGGTAAGATCTTGTAAATGACTGTAAACACTCTAGACCTCAGGCTCCTCATCTTGCAAATGGGCTTCAACCTGTACAGTTGAATTTTAGCGAGGATTAATGAATTAATCCTTGTACAGTTCTTAGGAATGCACATAATACGTAGTAAGTGCTAGATGAATGGTTGTTACTATTGTATAAAACCTGGTTTCCAAATCTGTAAAATGGGGATAGTATTAATTATAATTAATTTTTAATTAAATAAAATGATATAAGATCACCCATATGAAAGCACCTAGTATAACCTTTGATACTGATTAGATATTCAGCTCTCTCCATTATCCAGATGCCAACTTAAAATTCAATCCTCCATTAGGAGTTTTCCTTTGTTTATAGCAATGATAGAGCACCAGCTTCAGTTATGTTTTTTCCTCTTTCTCTCTCTTACATATACATAAAATACGTAAGTACTAGATACATACAGAGGTGTATATATGCATGTATTCTAAATTGTTGCCTTCTTCTCCATGGAGAGGGTAGAGAATTGTGAATTTCCATATCACTAACTCCCAGGGCAATCCTAGGCTCCGCTGGGGGACAGTGCAGGTGGTGATCATGATCACCACCTCCTGAGACAGAAGCATGGGTCTCAGCCTCAGCCCTGCTTCTGGACAGCTTGGGGATATTGGTGGATTACTGACTGACTCTGCTAATACCGCTCTCCACACAGGGCTGGCTGAGGAGTGGACAAGTAATCAAGCCCGAGGCACAGTGACTTGATGATAATATGAGCTCCATAAGTTTTGTCTGGTAATAAAAGTTCAGAGGACATTTATTAACCTTGTTATCTTGGGAAGGTACAGGTGTCAATATTCTGATTATAGGCATTTTGAAAAAACTCAGTTCTTTCATTCCTTTAGATTATGATATGGATGGAAATGATCTATGAATCTGCCATTTAAATTTCACTTACTGGCCTTTACTGCTTCCAGAAAATCAAGACTGAAATGGGAAGTTCTATAAAGAAGGGGAGGGTAAGGACTACCTTCCCCATTTTCAATGATAAATAAGACAGAGGCCACCCCTGTGATAAAGGAACGACCTTTTCTATCCTGTCTTTATTGAAATTGAAGAAATGAAATGAGCACTGACGGAGATGGGGTGATGTCACTCTGTCATCTGCTATCCCCGAAATACCACTTCCTCTTGGTGGGGGCCTGAGGAGCCAGCACAGAAACCTAGCTGGGCTCCTCCCCAGGGGCCATCACCTCTTCAGATGATCACTGTCAGTGGAGGAGTGTCACTGCCACACCCCTGGCTACACTTAGAGGAAATTCGATGTAATATGAACAAATACATAAGACATCAGAAGGAGGGCTTTGCAGAAAACTTGTTTAAAAGGCATAAATGTATCATGCCCTCACCCTATCAGCACCACACACAGACATGTCCATGGTACAAAATAAAGTTTGTGCACCAGATCTGTGCTAGGCATTGTTTTAGATGGTATGGGAAGTCATGGTGGGACAATTGCAAAGATTTCTCTAACAGTGCGCCCAAGAAAATTTATAATCCAGTGGGAAGACAGAGTGTTCTAAAGTCATGGATACTCTGTAAAATAATGCATAATAAACCCGTGAAGAGTGAGAAAAGAGCCATGGAACTTTGAGGAGAGAAGGTGTCTCCTGGTGAAGGGAGTCAGCTTTTATTAAGAAATTACTGCGTCTATGACCAAGGGAAATGAAAACAGTAGGTTGAAGAGACACCTGCAGCCCCATGTTTTTTGCAGTTTTATTCACAACAGCCAAGAAATGGAATCAACCTCAATGTCCATCAGTGGATGAAAGGATAAAGAAAATAATGTGTGTGTGTGTGTGCGCGCGCATGCACACACACGATGAAATACCATTCAGTCTTAAAAAGATGGAAATCTTGTCGTTTACCATGGATGAACCTAGGGAATATTATGTTAAAAGAAATTAAAATCAGGCACATTAACACAAATACCTCGTGATCTTAGTTGAAGTTGAATTCACAGAAACAGAGTAAAATGGTGGTTCCCAGAGATGGGGATATAGAGGAATTGCAGAGATAGTGGTCAAAGGACACAAAATTTTAGTTAGACAGGAGTAATAAATTCAAGAGCTCTACTGTACAAGGTGGTGACTATGGTTAATGTATTATGTACTCAAACATTGCTAAAAGAGTAGATTGTAAGTGTTTTCACCACAAGAAAAGGATAAATGTGTGAGGTCACATGTATATTAATCAGCATATTTTAGCCATTCCAAAATGTATATTCATATCAAAACATGTTGTATACCACAAATATGTACAGTTTTTACCAGGTAGTGGAAAGCTTTTTCAAAAGAAGAGGTTTCTGTATGCCACAAGGCGTGCTGGGGATTTTATCCATAGTATTTCTTCCACAGAAAAATCAAGTGAGAACAGTGTTAGTGGCTCTGCTACAATTTGCTACATTGAATCTTAGCTTAAGTAACTTGCCCATGTGGTAGAGTTAGCCATTTTCAAGGTGTCATCTGGATTGGGGGCCTTGGCAGCTTTTGATTTGGGCTCAAAAAAAGTGGAAAACGGGGGAAGAGATGGGAAGGAGAGGGATGGGAAGTTTTTAACCCCAAGGAAAGGAGGGTGTGTTCAAAAGACCATTAATAATTGTGTTATTGTGCTGAGTGAATAAGACAAAGACAGAAGGAGAATCCACACAGTCTCACATGTGGAATCTCAAACAGCTGGACTCATAGATACAGGGGCTTGGAGTGAGAGAACAGGGAGATGATAGCCAAAGGGCATAAAGTCTCAGGAGGAATAAGTTTGATTTTTTTTTTTTTTTTTTTTGCACAGTGTGGCAAATGTAGCTCTTAACAGTTCTGGGCATTTCAATATTACTAAGACAGGAAATCTGAAATGTTCATAGCACACACACAAAAAGAGTCAAATATTTGAGGTGTTGAACTGATGAGGTATCTTGATTTAATCACCCATCAGGGTATTAAAAATCATAGCATCACTTTGTACCCTATCAACATATACGACTATAATTTGTCAAAATAAAATAAAAATATGATTATGCCAGATCCCCACCCATATCACCTGTCCCTTCCATATCATTCATTCTTTCATCAAACAAATCATGCACATTTTTTTCTGAGACACATCCTGCACTAGTTGTTAAGGGAGGTAGGTGCCTAAGACAAAAATTCATGGCCTTAAACATATGAGTCAAAATATACCCTGTGAAACGTGAAATAGTACATAGTACATTCCATGCCTATTGTGGCATTGGTGTGTTAAGAATCATGAATTATTTTATTTGAAAGAGAATGGCTGAGGGTGCAAAGAAGAAAAGGCACTAAACTGGGATTGGGGGAACTCAGTCTGTAACCATTCTGTAACCTCCTAACTTTGTGATTTGGAGCAAGTCGTATGGATTATCTGGAGTCAAGACTCTTCACAGGAGGAGTGAAAGTTTAACTTACATGGTTTGGAACATGTTCCTTCTAGTTCAAAACAGGTACTGAGGAGTTTTGCTAAATATATTTTGTTCCCGCAGATTCTTCTCTTTTGAGTATTCTCCTCCAGATCTCTCCTTAGATGGCCAAAGCTCCATCTCAGGAACATTTATTGAGAGCCCCCAGCCTGTCTCAGAGTGAGGGAGCAGGGATGGAGGGGTGGGGAGCCTTGTGAACGGTCAGTCTCAAAGGAGGAAGGTGGACCTGGGCTCTGGCTCCAGGCAGTACGAGTATCCCTGCCTGGTGGTCAGCTGACGGTGACTGGGGAACCCCAGACTGGAAGATCTCAAGGGCTGTGTCTCTGTGGATGGAGGTGACACTACAGGCTTGCATTATTCACCAAGCTACCAACTGTGCTTATAAAACATGACTAGTAAATTCTGGATAATTGGCTACTCTTGGGTAAAATTTTTAAAAAGTCACCAATGTTACTGTGCTTCAGTGCAGTGGGCATAACCAAAGAAGAAAATGGATTCATTTGAGGCCATTTATTAAGTATTGAGGCCATTTATTACTACAGAATCCCTAATTCTTTCTTTCTGTGCTTGTAATAAATGTCAGCTTATTCTTAGACTGCGAATTCACAAACTAGCAGATCGCTCCCCAGCTACTCTGTTGGAAGACTAACTACCTAGGATCTTGTTTGTGTACAGAGCATTTAAAAGCCTTGAGTTTTAATCCCACCTTTGACACCAACTCTCTGTGTCATCTAGACAAGTCACTGGCCTCTTCGTGCCTGAGTTTTCTCATCGGTAAAATGAGGAGGCTGGACACGATCAGTGGTTTCATTCATTAGTTTGATTACCTTCTTACCACTGACTTCACATTTTGAAACATTATCATTCTCAACAGTTGGTGTTTACTAAGTAATAATCTGTTTTTCCTAACAGGCTAATGTATAATAGATGTATATATAACTTCTAGTCAATGAGGTACCTGTGACCACAGTGAGATGATATGATTCTAGACATGGGGAAGAAACATGATATTTCATCTCCGCTGGCAGCCTCACCACAGAAAACCTTGTGATTTCTGGAAAGTTGTTGAAAGGTGGAGAAGAGCTGGTGGAATCAAATTGCCAACAACACAGGTGGACCTGGGTTTAGATCCTCGTTTTACCTTTTGGTAGCTGTGTGACTTGGTGCCAGTCACTCAATTAGTCTGAAACTCATTATTCTCATTTTTAAAATGGAGATAATCATGGAATTGTCTGTCTCACATTTTTTTTCTAAGAGTTAAATAAGACACTTGGAAATTTGTTACAACTGTAAAATCTGATGTAAATATCAATTGTTATTCCTAATACTATAAATAGTCCAGTTCCATATATCATTAGAATGTTTGCGACTTTCTTGACTCGGGCTCCACTATCCGTCCCATCAGATGTGTGGAATTGTCTGCCTCATTTTTTGGCCTCTGATTTGTTCCTATATTCACAGATTCTTTTATTATTATTATAACAATAATAATAATTATTATAACAATAATAATTCATATTTTTATTAAAAATACAATTAAGCTGCCATCTTTACAGTGATTCCTTTAGCATTTTAACCATTTTAAAGTGTACAATTCAGTGCCATTAGTATATTCACAATGTTATATACCTATCACCCCAATCTAGCTTCAGAATATTTCACTACTCCCCAAAAGAAAATTTCAAACTGATTAAACAATCACTCCCCATTCTAACCTTTCCTCCCCTCCAGCCACTGATGACCACTAATCTGGTTTGTGTGTGTGTGTCTCTGAAGGTTTTGTCCTTGGATATTTCGTATAAATGAAATCATGTTTCAGTAAGCTTTCCATCCCTATAACGAAATACCTGATTACTGAGGTATTTAACTTAAAAAGAGAAAATGTTATTTTGACTCACAGTTTTAGAGTTTCCAGTTCATGACTGACTGGCTCCATTACTTTGGGCCTGTGGTGAGGCAGCATGTCATGGTGGAAGCACATGTGGAAACCTGCTCACATCACAAGCCAGAGAGCAAAATAGAGGAAGGGGATGGGATCCCACAGTGTCTTTCTAGGGTATGCCCCCAGTGAGCAAAGGACCTCTCACTGGGCGCCACCTCTTGAGGGTCCACCACCTCCCAGTAGCACTGTTAGCAGTCATCAGTGGCTGGAAGAGCCCTGGGGTCCATCTTAACTCTGAGCAGAACTGGTGCCCATTCCGGAAAGCCTCTCAGTTAAGAGGCCGAGGCCCAGTTCTGCCCAATAGACTGCGCTTCCATCTTGAATTCAGGTGGGCATGTGGATTTTATTGTTTTCCTTTCAAAAAGCTTAACGTTTATTGTGCTTCATATCAATATAGAGTATAGGTTTGGGACTCAGATTATAATCTTTGCCACAAAATATCCCCTGCTTTTTCAAAAGGTTAGTTACCTCTCTTTATAGCTTCTTCTTCTGTAAAATGGTAATAATAATTCTCCATATTTTATCTTCCTTACAACAACCCTCACTATTCAATAAAATAAAGTAGGTCAAACACCCAGGGTGCTTCCTGAAATAGAGACTTTTGCCCAGGAAAGATGGTGGATGATTTTGTTGGCAGAACACTTGCCAACTGTCACTCTGTCCTGAAGTAAAACCCCTTTGCATGCTGCTTAATGGAGGGGGAAAAGGAAGCGTTCCATTGCATGTGCTGTTTTAGTCAGAAAAAGAAGGAAGTGGGATGGTGTGCTCTGGGGCTCCAGGAGAGAGCTGAGCTGTTTCGGCCCCACAGATATGAAGGGGCTGAGGTCCCTCCTCTCTCTATTTTAAGAAGCATTCTGGATTTCCTGGGATTAGAGTTCTTTGTGTCTTGTTTTGGCCTTCAAGGCAGAATCTCCCTTAGTCAGTTGCTTTCCTTAATTCTTTGAGGCAGTTCAGTGCTATTAGCATATTCAGAGAATCCTTCCCTGGCCTTGCTTTTACCTTTCCCTCCCTAGCCCTGTCACTCAACTCTCCCTGCCCACCTTCATTTTTCTTCATAGCACTTAACACAATTTTGGATCCCTAATGCATAGAATAGTGCTTAACACTAGCACTCAAGAAAATATCTCTCAGGTAGGAAAATTTATATTTCCTGCCTACTTGATGTTGGATGTGACTAAATGAACCATGTAAGTGGAAGTGACAATATATCATTCTTGGGCAGAAGCTTAAAGAACCAATGCATACTGTTGCCTTCCCTTTCCTTCCATTGGGCATGCAGTGATATTTGAGTTAGGGGCTGCATTGTCATCCTGGGTATAGGGTGACCCCACTGAATAAAACCATCTTTGATTTCTGATGATGGGCATGTTGAATGAATAGTAAACCTTTGCTGTTTTAAGCTGCAGAACCTAGTGGGTTGTTTGTTACTGCAGCACAACTTAGACTTTCCTGACTGATACAAATACCAGCTTTATAGTTTTGTCTTCTTATTCTTTTCAAGGGTAAGATCTGGTATTACTTATCTTTGAATAAAAGATCAATGGTTATTAAAAATAGATTTAATATATAGTATCATCTTAAGTCACACCTAATTTATTCTTTTTTTTTTTTAGAAGAGGAAAAGTTTATTTGGGGCTCACAGTTTCAGAAGTTTCAGTCCATTGTCCATGGACTTTATTGCTTTTGGCTGAAGATAAGGCAGAAGGGTGTGGTGGAAGAAAACTGCTCAGCTCATGGCATCCAGGAAGCAGACAGATAAAGGCAAAGAAGAGACTTCAAGAAAGATGAACATTTCCCCGGCACAATCCCAGTGACCAGCTTCCTCTAGCCACATCCTTAACCTGCCTACAGTTACCACCCAGTCAGTTCAAACTAGGATGAAGTGACTAGGTCACAGATCTCATAATCTAATCCCTTCACCTTTGACTCTGCCTGCATCAACAGGGGAACTTTGGAGTAACTTCATATTCAAACTGTACACCAATCAACTTCAAAGATAAAGATATTTTTGTATAGTATACAGGACATTTTAAAAGATATTACACACACATTTAAAAAATATAGTACACCTGACCATTTAAATATATAGAAACTTAGGTAAAGTTTTCTATATCATATAGAAATTATAAAAAATACTTTTAGAAGGCAAAGGACAAAAAACACAGAAATTTTTAAGTAATAAATATAGATGGAAACATTTCAAGAAATAAATATGAACCACTTTGAGAGAAAAGTAAGTGAGTACCCTTTGTATAAAAAAAAATACATTCCATGTGATTTTTCTTTTTTTTTTTAAACTATCTTCTTATTTATTGTAACCTTACTTATAAAAAATGGTTGGTATATATTCTCTTTTTTATTTTTTTATTTTTATTGTTGGTTGTTCAAAACATTACATAGTTCTTGACAAATCATATTTCACACTTTGATTCAAGTGGGTTATGAACTCCCATTTTTACCCCGTATACAGATTGCAGCATCACATCGGTTACACATCCACTGTTTTACATATTGCTATACTAGTGTCTGTTGTATTCTGCTGCCTTTCCTATCCTCTACTATCCCCCATCCCCTCCCCTCCCATCTTCTCTCTCTACCCCATCTACTGTAATTCATTTCTCCCCCTTGTTTTTTTTCCCCCCTTTCCCCTCACTTCCTCTTGTATGTAATTTTGTATAACCCTGAGGGTCTCCTTCCATTTCCATGCAATTTCCCTTCTCTTTCCTTTTCCCTCCCACCTCTCATCCCTGTTTAATGTTAATCTTCTTCTCATGCTCTTCCTCCCAACTCTGTTCTTACACCTAATTTATTCTCAAGAAGTCTATAGGACAGTCACTGGTGAATTTCTGCTTCATGTACTGCACTGTGGATATTGAAGAACAAGATTAAATTTTGGAAGTCATTTCCTTCAGAACAGAGGTCTCTCCACATGAGACCTCCCTATCCCACTGTACACTATCTTCAAGCCCTATGTGGTTTGCTCTGCCAGCCTCCCCTGAAAAGGCCAAGTCTTTGCTATTTCTGATCACATTTTTCTCTTTTGTATTCATGAAATAGACAATTATTTTAATGCTGTTTCAGGCTGTTTAAAATATTTTGTGAAGAGCAAAGGTGGAAAAGATTTGGCATCTGAAGACTTTGATTTAGGGACCCATTTACTAGCAGTATGATACTGGCTAAATTACTTAACTTTTCTGAGCCAAAAGATCCTGGCTATTAAATTGTGAGGCAATGTGAGTCTAAACAAAACTCTTGTGGCCAAATGTGTTTTGGAATTCAGAATTTCTAAGAATTTAGAAAGGTAATATGTTGCACATGATGTAGAAATCAAAAAGCCCATTAAGGACCTGGGAAACCGTCCAAAAGCAAATACATTAATATTTCTGCAGAAAATGTATCAGTATTCAAGTAAGGGGATAAAGACTGTGAAGAGGCTTTCTCCTTATATGAGTTCTCCCAGAACTTGTGATTTTTAGAGTTAAAAAAAATTATGGATGAGGTATTATGAACCTAGACCTAATTTTAGGTTTTAATAAGGTATACATGATATATGTATTAAAAGGATGTTATTTATAATGTTTCAATGAATATTAGACTAGTTATATCCTCACATCACAGAATTGGCAGTTCATTTAGTGTATTCAACACAGCATTTAAACAGTAACAACAATGTTCAACCAGGGTCCCCTACAAGCTGGTCACTGTCCTAGGCGCTGCTACTTAGATCACTGATGAATCAAGGATCTACTTTTTCCTTTCAACTTCTTTTCCCAAGGCTGCATGTGCTTTTCTATGCAGTCTTGGTCCATTCGGGCTGCCCTAACAAAACACCTTAGGCTGCCGGGTAACTTATAAGCAACATAAATTTATTGTTCACAATTCTAGAGGCTGGAAAGTCCAGGATAAAGGTGCCTGCAGATTTGGCATCTGGTGAGGGCCCATTCCTTACAGAGGGCACTTTTGTGTGGCATCATCACATGAAAAAAAAAAAAAGGAGTAATCTGCCTCTGGTCTCTTTCGAGAGGGTAGTAATTCCATTCATGAGGGCTTTCCTAGATGTCCCACTTCTTAATACTATTATATTGAGACTTTGGTTTCAACACATGGATTTGGGGTGACATGAAGACTTAGACCATAACACCTTTCTTATATACCTACCCACCCAGAATCAGTTTCTTAGGCCTACTAAAATACTTCACTATTTGGGGCTTTAAATGATATGCCAGATGAATTTCCTACCTTGCAGAACAAGTTAGACCTAGAAAGTCTTCTTCCGGTGAGTCATATTCTGAGCGGGAAACCTGGCACTGAGGCATAATTAACATTCAGATTGCCCCCAGTTTCTATGGAGATGAGTCTAGCCCCTTGGGGGAGCAGTGATGGATGTGTAATCTTGAAGATAAGTAACTGACAGGTAAGAAAATTTTCTTTCTCATATGCATTAATTATTCACATTCATTATTCATCAAACACTGTGAATTTCTATTTAGAAATTGGACCAAATGGTTAGAGAAATTCTCCCTGGTCCAACTCCTATAATCAGATGCTTCCGTGGACTGCTGAGAGTCTGAGGAGGTCTGCTGTTTGGTCTAATTTCATAGCATGTGCTTGTTTAAGAGATGGAATAAGGACTCAACACCTTTTGGACTACAGTAGAGAAGGCTTTGGGGGGCTTCTGGCTTTGTGGTCATTAATATTTCCCTATAACTGTTTCCACCTGTAGACTGGAAGTTCAGTAAGAACTAAGCTCTTACCTGTGTGGCTCACTGTTCCCAGCTGTGTACTGTATCTTATCATGGAGTATAGACTGGGCACATTTTTCTTGAATGAAAGAATAAAGACATGAAGCTTAGGTCCAGGGATGAGCAGTCGTGTGGGTGATCTGCCCTTGGTTCTTGCAGAGGGATTGCTGTCCTCACCCACCCATTCCTTGCTAAGAGAGGACACACCATGTGGAAAAGAGAGAAGGTAGATGCGGCACCCGCTGGGCACATCACTGAGGATGTTTCTGATTCTGACACTGCCTTCATCATCAACTTCCCTGGACCTAGACTTGTCCCTTGCCTGAAGGGTCTCAGGGAACAATGGGAATTGCTAATTGCCTCAATGGGCCAGGCTGTGAAAGGACACATGGTGCCAGGAGCCAGTCTTGGTCCAAAGGCACTTCTCCAAGGCTTAGTTTACAAAAAGCTAATTCTCTGAAGGCCTATTTATCCAGTGACCAATTTACCAACACCATGTTTTCTAGGATTGACTTAAAACGTGGATTCAGCCATTAGTGCTCTGTGGAAGGGTGTCAAAACCTTTTGAGGAGATTTCCAGTAGTGTCTTTTTGCTCTGCATTAGTCTTCGTTTCATCAGAGTTGTTTTTCTATGGCAGGTCAAGGTTTTGTGTTTTGTGGGTTTCTTGGATCTGTGACTTTTGCACACACACCCTGTATTTCAATCAGGCATTATGCATGTCTCAAATGTTGAAGATATAATAAAAGATACAGCAGGTGTCTCATCAAATGCATTCTAAACCCATTTTATTGCCTAAATACTTGTTAACTGGTTCAAACAAAGTCAAACTGGTTGGATTTGTTTGGGTTTTAAGCATTAGAGAAACACTTTAGGAAATGAATTATTAAACACATAAGAAATTGGTGTTCAGTCACCTTGGACTGACAGGGCTAAGTGGCTGAAGAGAAATAGTTACAGGAAAGCTAACAACTAATTATGCTGATTAATAACATATCTTTTCATTCATTCATTAATTCAACATGTGGAGTCCCTTTGTAGTGTCAGGCCCTCTTCTAGGCTCCTACTTTAGAGACTCTAGTAGCCAGTCTATTATTTTGGACTCTTGGTAAGATGTAGTGTCCGTTCTGTTGAATTCATTGATTTCTTTTTCATTCTTTCTTTTAACATGCTCACCTTCTGCTTCACAACTAAATCTTATCAGCCTATCTTATTTCCATGAAAATGTCCTTTCTCATCTCATAAATGCTTATTGAATGCTTAGGGACCTAGATTTTGTCCCCTCAGCCCTTTCTGGCCTTTCCTGCCCTCACAGCCCTTATGCCTCCAGGGCCATATGGATCTGGAGACCTGCTGGCAAGTCTTGATTTCCCTTGTCAACTGTGAATGTAGAAAACCATTTGACCTGCTCAAGTTCAGCCTCTGCCTCAGTTAAGGGGGCTAATGAAGCCTAACTCACAGTGTTATTGCAAATATAATGGAGCTGAGAGGACTTTGTGAGTGATAAAGCACTAACGTGAGACATGATAATAGCTTAGGCTCCTACAGGTTCTAATGCAGCAGAAAGACAAGTATCAGGGATACAAAAGAGAAAGCAATTAGGGAGATCAGTCAAGCTTTGCAAAGCAGATATAAGGAACTTGGTCTCCAGTTTAGGGCTTTCTAGGTGGAAAAGAACATTCCAGGCAGAAGATACAGATAGCCAGATTCAGAGGCAGCAAAGAGCCCTGTGTATTTATGACTTGGTGACTAATGAACAGGAATCGAAGTCATGGATGTTGATAGGTTGGAGTCAGTCCTTCCTTCCTCCTTCCTCCCCTCCTTCCTTCCTTTCTTTATTCTTTCTTTCTACTGGAGATTGAACCCAGAGACATTTTATACGGAAACACATCCCCAGCCCTTTTTAAAAATTTTGAGACAGGGTCTCACTACATTGCTGGGGCCAGACTCAAACTTTTGATCCTCTTGTCTCAGCCTCCTGAGTCACTGGGATTACAGGCATGCACCACCATGCCCTGCTGGAAGCCAGTTCTTAAAGGGTTTGTGTGCCATATTAAAAGTTTGAGCTTTCTTTAAGGGACCACTGAAAAGTTTCATTCATCCACTCCTTCTACAAGTAATTTTTTTTTTCTGTGTGTGTGAGCCAGCGTGCGTCAAGCACTGATCTGTTGTAAACACTTACAATACATCAGGAGAATAATCAAAAATAATGTCCAGGTATACACCACCATTAAGAAAAGAATAATTACCAATACTTTTGTGACTTTCTGAGTTCCCGCTTCTCAAAGGAATCCTTTTCCTTGCTCCCCAAGAGTAACTCCAAATCCAAAGTTTGTGTTGTCTTTTCCTTATTTTTCATTATGGTTTTACTCATAGGTAAGGAAACAAGCTCCATGAGTATTTGTTGAATAGATAATTAGACCTCTGTGACCCCATGTGGGTGGTCTCGACTGTCTTTTTTTTCAGAAGTTACTACTACTTCTTGTTGTCATTATATAACTGGGAGTGGGTTGACTTCTATGCTGGTGTGTATCTGTCTGAAACTGTTCCATTATCAGTGAAGTAACTTTATACAAATTACTCTCAGAACCCCTTTTCTTTAACATAGCAACTATTTATCATTTCTATCTCTATTTTCCGTCTTTATCATGTGTAAGTAGAATAATTATAATTGTAGGCATTTTGTGTTTTGCGCTTGAGTTGTTTTTTTTTTACTTCTTACTATTTTACAGTGTCTGTATTTCTAGATAGTCTTTGTATTAATTATTTTTATGACTGCACAATATTCTATCAAGAAAATATATTATAATTTGCTTTATCATAATTAAATTGCTGGATATTCAGGCTGTTTCCCATTTTAAACTATCATGAGTAACATTGCTGTAAAAACGTCTTTACTCATAAGAATTTTTTTCTTGTTTTGAATTATTTCCTTAGGATATATTTTTATGAATGAGATTACTCAATCAAAGGCATACTTAATTTTGTGGTGCTTGTTACCCACGGGGCTTACTTTATATAAAAAAAAGTTTATTTTTTTTCTGATTATGGAAAAGTAACTCATGCTCATTATAGACCATATGGAAGAAACAGAAATGTATGCAAAGACCAAAAATTCCCCATAACTTTAACCCACAATGGTAACCATTATTAATTTTTAAAATAATTACTTTAAGTTTTTAATCTGTCATTAAAATTTTGACAAATTTCCTTCAATTTTCACAAAATTGAGACTATATATTGCTTAGTATTCTGCTGCTTTTAAAACCTGGTCTTCAGTTTTTCCCCTCATCATTAAAAATTTTTCCAAAGAAGTGTTATTTCTTAATGCTCACTTTATGCTGTGTTATGTGGATGATGATCAATCCTTTATTATTGGTTTTTTACTAGAATAAATAATCCCATAAGGGAACACCCCCATAGAAACCTTTTTGAGAATTCGGATTATTTTCTTAGCACAAATGTTTGAAAGTAAAACAGTGGATGAAGTATACAAAAATTGTGAGTGCTCGATTCATGCAGGAATCAGGCTTCTTGGAATATTCCTTTGAAAGCCACTCAGTATCTGTGTCCTATTGTTGCTATAATGAATTCTCACAATACAAATATACCTTATAGTTCTGGAAGTTAAAAGTCAAAATTAAAAATTGGGTCTCACTGGGCTAAACTCCAAGTGCCAGCAGGGCTGCATCCCTTTCCTTGTCTTTCCCAGCTTGTAGAAGCTGCCCACATTCCTTAGCTGGTGGCCTTCTTTCTCCACGTTCAAAAGTAACCATGTTGGACCAAGTCCTTCTCACACTGTCATCGCTGGCTCTCTCTTTTCTGCCTCTGTCTTACACTTTTAAGGACCTTTGTGATTCCAATGGACCCTCTTGGACTTCCAGGGTTTATCACATGCCCAGAAACTAAATAGTTGGTGAACATTTGACAAGATGTGGAAGCAAATCCCATAGAAATGAGCCCTTATGAGTCAGCATCCTCATATCAAAGAAAACATTCAGCCTTTGTTTGGGGATTGGTTAACTTCACTTAGCATTATATTCTCCAACTCCATCCATTTACCTGCAAATGCCATGATTTTATTCTCTCTTTTTTTATTTATTTATTTTTATTTTATTCTCTTTTAATGCTAAGTAATGTTCCATTGTGTAAATGTACCAAAATTTCCCTATCCATTCATCTACTGAAGGGTATCTGGGTTGGTTCCACAACTTAGTTATTGTGAATTGTGCTGCTGTAACATTGATGTGGCTGTGTCCCTGTAGTATGTTGTTTTTAAGTCCTTTGAGTGTAAGCTAAGGAGTGGGATAGCTGGCGATGGAGGGGGAGCATGGGAGGAATGGAGGAACTTTAGATAGGGCAAAGGGGAGTGAGGGGAAGGGAGAGGAAAAGGGGTAGGAATGATGGTGAAATGAGTTAGACATCATTACCCTAAGTACACGTCTGAAGACACGAATGGTGTGAAAATACTTTGTGTACCATCGGTGACTTGAAAAATTGTGCTCTATATATGTAATACGAAATGAATTGCATTCTGCCAGCATGTATAACAAATTAGAATAAATAAATAATAAAAAAACAAAAATGAAAAAAACCACAAATACCATGATTTTGTGTAGAGAGGCCAACTTCCACCTTTCCATAAGCCACTTAGTTGATTATTCACTGTGTGATATTAAAAATAAAAAGGCTTCCACTCAATAAACATAGATTAAAATTTTGTTTAATGTTTACTGTTTGCAAAATGCAATATTAAACCTATAAGAGAAAGAAAGAAAAACGAAAAAGAAAGAAATGAGCCCTGGGCTGCTCGAGTTCTGCTGCTGTTACTTTGGACTTGGGCAAATCTCTCAGTTCCATTCCAATCCATTCAATTGGTCTTTATCGTGTCTCTGTGACATGTCAGGCCCTAGGAAACATGCTGATAATACCCCAAATCCCTGCTGTCCAATAGCCCTCAAAATGTCCCTCTCTTAAACCGTAGAGTTTTTGTCTATAAAATAGCAAGGATAATTGTATCAATCCCAAAAGTACATGCAGGCAAATTGTAAAGAGCAATTCAAATGTGAGGACTTCTTGCTATTTTAAGTGTTTAACAGTTGTTTTCCTAAGAAGACAAGGCGGCTGGAGAAGATGATGCGTCTTGATAAACTTTTCTTCCGTGTGATTGTGATATGAGATCCACACCCTTGTCAGAGAACCTCTGCATTTCTTTTTCTAGATGTTTCCCAAAGGGGTGTAATGATACCTCTGTCTTCGGAGGGGGTGATACCATTTTCCAAGCCTGTCTAATGGATATTTCTGGTCCTGCGAACTGGCCAATAGGATTTCTTGAATCATCGCCCAGTGCGGACCCAATTTATATTTGGAATTTCATGCCATCTTGAAGGAATATCATCCAGTGCCAGGGTCTTCTCTGAGCTAATTGGGCTTTGGCAGTGATGTCACTCGGCGGTGGGCGTTTGTGGAGAATATGGCAGCGACAGTGCGAATCTCGTCTCGGCAGTGTGTGCCCATGTGTGCAAAGAGGCTGCTCCCCTCACGTGCAGCCACCCCGCCTGCTCAAGTTTCGCTTCTGGTCCCTTTCTGAGGATGGGAGATCAGCAGGCTATTTATAACCCATGGCTAGAAGCTTTGCTCTCCTTCCTCGCTGTGTCCAACTGCTTCTCCTGTTATTAGTATGGCTGAAAAATATGGCTTAAAATGTGGGCAAAGACATTATCAGACTTATCCAACTTTTGATAAGTAGGAAAGAGTCATAGGATGATGGAGGGAAGTCTCTCTTGAGTTTGATCCTAGTTCTTTGGAATCAAGCAAACCTGTTTTGGATGACTGCCCAGACACTCTAGCTGTGTGTGTTGAACAAGCTTATTAACCTGTCTGAATCTCAGTTTCCCCATCTGTGAAATGAGGAAGATACGGTTTGCCTTATGGGGCTGTGGGTTAAATGTAATCCTGGTTTATGGCTGTCCGCCTAAGTCTGATGACTTTGCAGACCTCAGATTTTCTTTCTATTCTGTCACATAATCCTCATGTCCCCTAAAGAACTGGGGAATAAGAAAGAATTTTCTGGTGATTTCCTGGGGGAGATGGAGAAGAAAATTTCATCACATGTCCCGTAGTGGGACTTTCACAATCCACAAGATCCCTCTCTACACCGTCTGCAGCTTCTCTACAACTTGTGAACAGTTCAGCCCTGCTCCAGTCCCACACACCATTGCATAGGTCACAATCACATTGCTCCTTAGCCATTCAAGAGTCCTGACACTGAGCAAGCAGCCAACTATCTATGAAGAGGAATCATAACACTGATTTGCTTGACTTCACTGTCTTCTGGCATCTAATTTCTTACCTTAAAAGGTCTCTCAAAATATTGCTTGCCATCCTATTCATGTTTCCATCCTGAGAGGTGCTTCAAGGGAGAACACAAAAACAGCTTCCCCTATATTATTTATTTTAGATTACACCATACATGCAAAACACTTTACATGAGGCCTACACGGAGTAATACTCAACAAACAAAATTTGATTTTCAAGGAAGAGTGAAAGCAATGTAAGGAGGTACATGGCTTTGATACATCTGGAACAATTGCAATTCTTAGGAATTGATGTCTTTGGCCCTTAATTATTAACATTCTGTTAGAAAAGGTATTAGGAGTTTTCAGCCAGAAATACCCAATGCACGAAAGTAACCAACAGTATGTCACTCAGGGTTCAATGTCCCCTCTGGAGACCTGGACACAGCTCTGCATAGACAGCTTAGAAAGCTACCATAAGTTTCTAAATTGCAAAAGTATGGGCTCTTCTGTGATTTTATCAAATAAAACATACACTTGGCCGCCATTTTGTCCTCTCCAACAAGAAGTTCCATTGATCCAAACGTCCCCTCACACCAATACCCTCAGTCTCTCAATGTCCCTTTAGGAGTGGTTGCTGGTGATCTTAGCTGAGTTAGTTGAGCACCATCCCTTTCTGAGTCATATTAAGTCTGTTTGGACTTCCTTTCACCCTGGTGTGGCTTGTCAGCTATTCTGCTGGCCCACTCTCTTTCTATCCATTTAACCACAGAGAATGTGTTCTGGGTTAGACTTTCAGCCAAAGGCTGGGGAAACAGAGGGGGGGAAAACATGGTTCTCAGAAGAACCCAACTACCAGCCACAGGGAGAAGCCAACATTGGATAAGCTGTGTGTTCAAAGCAGGGCAGATGGGAGGGATTCAGTTTGCTTGGGAAGCAGGAAGGTTTCAGGAGCCCTGAAAATTAATGTGGGCCTTGGGGTCCAAGAAGGGATTTTGTTAGGCCACGAAGCAGATGATACCAACTGTGCCAGACTCCTTGGGTGTGCCAGCTGGAATCCAAATGAGAACTCTAAGAAGTGGGAAAGGAAACTCAAGGGGACAGAACCAAGGCCTTTCATTCTGTCAGCCCTTCCCGTATGGAGACCTGGCTCTGTGAGCTCTAGTCACATAATCCTCATGTCCCCCAAGGGGACCCCTGGAGGGCTTTGTGTTTCCCTTAAATGGGGAAGACCACTCCTTTTTATATTAGGATCCTTATCTTTCTTAAACAGAGAGGGTAAATGCACCTCTGTGTTTGCATACTTAGGAGGTAACAAACAGAACCTAAACTCAGTGCCTGCCATAGGACCTAGCCCCTAGGATGTGGTCAATAATTGACACTGGTCGAATAAACCATGACTGAATGAATGAGTGGATGAACGAACCCAACCTCCTGGCTCCCATGTAGAGTTCTGCTCTTGTCACTTGTCACTCTTGTTTGGTCACCTAACTAGCATCACTATCCCAGCAGCATCCATGGCGTAGACATTCAGGCCTCTGTGAGCCCCCGAGTTTGTGGATGCCTCTGGAACAGAAACTTCTCCCTCATATGAAAATTCTACGCGGGATAGGAAGTCCACCTAACAGTTTAAAAGTTGCTTTCTTTCTGCCTCCAGTCTCAATTCCTCTCGCTTTCTCCGGCGCACGGAGGGCAGAGGCTTGGCGTAGTCAGACCTGGAGCCACGCTCACATGCTTTCCCTGTGGCCTTTCTGTGGTGTGCAGGCCAGCGTTGCTTCCCCAGCTCAGGGTTCTCGTCCTTATGTCTCACTTCATTTATTCTCACATTCAGCTGTTGAGAGCCTCTTCAGGATCAGACCTTATGCTGGGGACTGAAGAGGCAGGGATACAGAGCACAGACAGCAGCCTCACCCCTTAGAGTCACTATCAGGTAGAACAAACAGGAATCAATCAAAGGTACGTATGTGATTATGTAACGGGAGTTTTGATAAGTGTCACAGTGTCACAAAAGGGAAGTATAGGATGGTGGAATTGTTTAGAATCTCATTTGTTTAGAAGGGTGTAGGAAACAGCTTCCTTGAGGGGTGTAGGAAACAGATCAGTAAAGAGTTAGGGGAAGATGTTCCTGGCAGAGTTGACAGTGTGGGTAAAGTTCCTGGAGTGGGACAGAGCTCAGCCTTCTCAGGAGATTTAGAAAGGCACATGTGGCTGCAGTGGCATGGCTTGCCAACAGCCCTCCACTGGCCTCCTACTGCACGGAGAGCGAAAGCCAGCGTCCTCACTCTAGAGAACGAGACCCCAACCAGTGAGCATCCCTGCTGCAGCTCAGATCTTGTTTTCTCACCGCCTTCCCCCTTTCTCCCCACCAGCCTCATTTTGCTGTTCCTCAAAAATAACATAGTTATTTTGCAGGCACCTACATTTTTTCTCTCTCTGCCTACAACACCCTCATACCAGATATCTTCATAGCTCACTCCCTCGCTCCATTTGGGTTTGTGCTAAAATGTTACCTTATCAAAGAGGCCTTCTCTCTCTGGTGACTCTACCTATCGTAGTGACCCTCCCCACTCTCTGTCCCATTATGCTGTACGGTGCCCCCCCTTATTGTGGAGGATATGTTCCAAGACCCCCAGTGGATGCCTCAAACCACACATTTACTGAACCGTCTACATACCTTATGCTTTCCTACACACACACACACACACACACACACACACACACACACATATATATATAATGCTTCATTTATAAATTAGGCACATTAAAAGAGTAAAAACAATAGCTAATAATAAAACAGAACAAGTATACCAATATGCCATAATAAAAGCCATTTAAAACTTATGTGTTGTTTATCTCTAGAATTTTCCACATAATGGTTTTGGATCACCGTTGACCACAGGCTAACAGAAACTGTGGCAAATGACCAGAGTTGGGGGGTGGTGAACACTGTATGTTGTTCTTCATTGCACTTAACCACCATTTGACATTTCATCTTTAGTTTTCCTCCATTACCTTGAAAGGTCATGAAGGAAGGTAACTTGTTGATTGCTGTTTCCACGGCACCTCAGACCATGCCTGATTCATAACGGCACTCGATAAATACATATTTACCAACAGTTGAATGGGAAAAGTGAAAAAAGAGCAGGCTGAAGAGAAAGCCGGGAGCCAGGTCCTGTGATGCCATGTAGCCATGGCACCATTTTAACTAAACCCCATGTCCCTACACAATATGCCACATGCTTTTGAGCCTCTGGGCTTTGTGCTCATGCTTTCCCCTCTGGCTGCAATGCTCTTCTCCCCCACTTCCATCACCATTTTTGTTAATGGAATTTCCTCTTGAAGAGTCCATTACCTGAAATTCTGCACAGAAATGATTTGATTTCTTTTTTTCTTTCTTTTGGTACCGAATTAAACCCAGGGGCACTTAACCTCTGAGCCACATCTCCAGTCCTTTTTATTTTTTATTTTGGGACTGGGTCTTGCTAAGTTGCTTAGGGCCTTGCTAAGTTGCTGAGGCTGGCTTTGAACTAGCAATCCTCTTGCCTCAGCCTTCCGAGCTGCTGGGATTGTATTCTTGTGCCACTGCATCTGGCTTGGTTTCATTTCTCTTTGGATTCTGGCAAATGTGGTGCATTTTTGACCCCCTTTCCCATATAGACAGCTCCTAATGGTTGGGGCCCTCTTGGATTCATGCCTGACCCCTATCCTGGCATAGAGCTTGACCCAGACTACAACTCGGGGAAGCTTTAGCTTAATTGAATAATAGGAAGGTAATAATCCAAGAGAACTAATAACCTAAGTAGGGCCTTGAAATCGAGTCAAAGTCATGGTTGGATGTGAGAAAATCATTTGAGTATGAACTCAGGGGGCTGGAGATATAGCTCAGTTGGTAGAGTGCTTTCCTCGCATGCACAAGGCTCTGGGTTCAATCTCCAGCACCACACACACACACACACACACACACACACTGAACTCAGACTTGATTGCCTGGATTTCGAATCTGGTTCTATTACTTAGTGATTTTATTAACCTCTACAGGTTAATAATATGCTCATCTGTAAAATGAGCATAAGAATAGTACCTCTTTCATAAAATCATTATGAGATGTAAGTTAATTACTATATAGATGTGTTTAGAACAAGAATCCTAACAAATACTATATATGTTTATTGATTGAATAAATAAATACAAAGTCTAGAGTACTGTCTACAAAGTCTTGGGGAGGAGGGCTGAACTTGGCAGAGGGGCAGCATCTGGAGATAACTTGGGAATCTTCTCTGGCCATGGAGGCAAGGAGATTTTGAAAGCCAAAGCCCCGTCCTCACCGGGGCTTCAGTTATCATTTACACAAGGGGAGACTGAATCCAGGAGAGGAAGTGTCTCCCAAGTCCCCACCACCATGACAGAGCAATGCTGGCAACTCAAGCCCCTGACCCCAATCAAATGCTCCCCCTGCTGTTTCCTCCTAGTTAATTCACGAAAGCCAATGACTCGGTTCCCAGATGGTGGCTTGTTATTTATCTCCTCCTTGTTTTCCAGAGCAGTTGCAGTACTTACAGGAAGTATGGAATAGAAAGGTCAACTATGGATTTTGAAAACTTAAGAAAGATATACATTAAAGTAAGAGTCCAGCTGTTGGCGAGATGGGCCAGGAAAGAACTCTAAATACAAAGAGAAGACAAGGGTCTACATGATTGCCATGTCCCCGTGCAAATTGAATTTGGAGCTTCCTGACAGCCATAATGAAAGGAGACCTGTGGTGAGTCATATCCAAGGGAAAATCAAAGTGTTTTCCTAGTCCTTAGTCCTAAAAGAGGCTTCTCAGTTGGGCCAGTGTCCTACAGATGATGCTGAAAACACACAGTTTTTCTTCTAGTGATCTCCCTTCTCGTGCCCGGAGGCCATCTTGGTTGATGGGTTGTTCTGATTTCTTCCCTGAGGTAGTTCTAGCTTCTGGATTAGCTTGAAAAATCCTAGATCCTCATTCTGACTCTGCTGTTATTGTGGGGTTCCCCCGTCAGCCAACAACTACAGTTGTGATTCAAACTCTTAGAATTTCTTGGTTTTGAAAGACCTTAAAGGTCATCAAGTCCAACATCCCTACCCCGCTCACCTTCTGATAGTCGAATCTTCTTTACCACACCTCCCTCAAGTGACTTGAATGCTTCTGGGGACAGGAAACTCATTGTCTTTCAAGACATCTCATTCCATCTGCCCATGAAGTTTCTTATTTTATTGAGTTGCCATTTGAACCCTGGCCGTTCCTATTGAAAGAGGCATTTCATGGCTGAAGAAAGAAATCAAGTCAAATTGGCCAGCAGGAATAAACTCTTTGGGAATCCTTAGCTTCATTAGAAGTAGACTTTTGTTCAAATGAAGTGTTAAAATTAAAGCAGTATATATCTGAGTGGGGCCAATTGGCATGAACTCATCACAGCATATGGTGTGCTTCCTTTTATATGCATGTTTAGCAGCTAGTGGGTACCAAACCTCACACAGCTCTCAATTGCTAGCACTAATGAAGGATCTGTTTGCCTTTGGGGATAAAGATGGTATCACTGATTCACAGTTGTTTTTCCAGGAGTGAAGAACAGATTTTACTTCCTCATTCAAACTCTCTTGCTTGGTTCTTTCTCTTCTCTGCTACCACTGCCCTAATTCAGGCCTCATTGTCTCATGCCAGAACTGTTCATTTGCCTTTCACCGGCCTCCCAGCCTCCAGTCCTGGCCCTATGTGGTCCAAGATCATCACATCACCAGAGGGATCTTCATCCAGCAGAGACTCAAGGTATCACTTCCAGCTCAAAATCCTCCAGTGGCTCCTGTTAGCTCCAGCGTGGAGTCCCAGCTTCTTAGCTTTTAAGATAGGCAGGGCAAGGTCAGGGGGTTATGTGTGGCCTGGAATAGGACAGAGCTGACTGTCCCTCATTTAGGGACAATCCAAGCCTCCAAAGGAGTAAGATGCCTTTGGAAACACAGTAGCTCACACCCCTATAACAGTAAATCTCACCATTCATTCATGGACAAAATTGAATTTAATCTCTACTTAGAAGAAGAAAGAGCAGAGATTCTTCCAATATGACCATTGCTAGTATTCCTAGTACTAATAACATCACTGAATATGTTTATAGCACTTACAGTGTGCTGGCCTCTGTTTCTTAGTATTCACGTATAGTTCTGCATATAATCCTCATAGCAGCTTGGTAGCACAACCCTGAGCATGAGCACCTCCTTCTATTTTGCACCCTGGGGACTCAGTACCTATGTGTCAATGACTTTTGGAATAGCTTTGGGGGTCTCCTGGTGGGGGATCTCCGATTTGTCCAAGCACAGGTCCAATTTCACACCTGGCACTAGGATGGGAAGGGGCAGCTCTCGGTTCTGCAGTTTATACTGGGGGCCCAGGGAGCATGAAGGGAAGAAGACTGCAGGGCTAGGATCTGGGATCCAATCTGTGTGTGTCCCTGGTAGGGGATCACATATGGTGGTGTTTTGTTTCTGGGCCTGAGAGGTGCTTGCAGTGTAGGTGTTGGAGTGGGTGTGAGGAGCTCCCGGAGCAGATCATGACATGTGACTCCCTGGCATACGACTTCCCCCTCTGGGAAAAGACTTCGTATCTCATTAAGGTGAATGAAACAACCCTGCTTGACATAGGCAGCAGGGCTTCATGTCCACAATTCTGGGAACTTGCTGGTGGGAGATGTCTACTGACAGCTTCCCTTCCACCCTCCCAGCTCCTGGCAGCTCACGGCCAGTGTAGCCTTGAATACGAGCCCCAGCTCTCTCCTCTTGATGAACTCCTCTTCCAGCTCAGTTGCAATGAAAAGCCTAGGGCTGTGCCCCAGCGTGCCCACCCCATCACCCACCCTTCCCCCTAGGCTGTAGACATGCCACTTCCTTGAGACTGGAGACTCAGAGGCCCACCTTAGGAAGTGTAAGATCCTTGTTGATAACTAGCCAGGAGGCTGATTGAAAATATTTTAGGTTTTGCATGTTAGCCCTGTCAAATCAAGTAAAAAATCACTCTTATCTACCATAGCCAGCAGTTATGCAAATCTGCCAATGGCATTAATTAAGGAACTTCCTTACTTCTCAGAGCATTTATCATAAATGAGGAACAGGAGCATTCAGGGGTCTATTTCGTTCTCTCCAGCAATCATAACTCCACCTGAGTTAACGCTGTATGGGGAGGTCCCTAGCATTAGTACTTACGGTTCTAGTACTATTCACCCCAGATCTTTTAGGAGACCCAAGGGCAGGGAGCAGGGAATTTGGTTCACTTTGCGCAGACACTAGATTTCCATGTTTATGTGACACTTTTTGTTTACCAGATATCAGCTTAGATGAGATAGATACCCCTGCCACCAGAGATATGGCTGAATCCTCACTCTTGTGCCATTACCACTTGAGATTTCAAGCCTCACTTTGACCCCATGTGGGAAGCAGGGTGGCTGCCATCTACAGAATGGTTTCTATGCCTGGTCCTTTTGGATCTTCATGACAGCTCTGTGATGTTGGTTATTATCCCTGTGTTGTCCATGAAGAAACTTCAGCCATCCTTGATATAAAACAGGTTGACCAAAATTGTTGTAAAGGGCCAGATAGCAAATATTTTCTAACTTGCAGGCTGTCACGAATGCTCAGCTCTGCCACTGCAGCATGAAAACATAGAGGCCGAATAAATGACCATGGCCGTGTTCCAGTGAAACTCCCTTTACAAAAACCGGGGGTGGGCCGTAGTTTTCGTGACCTCTGTTGTAAAGCACTGGCACTGCTTAGGGAAAAAGGTATCATTGGTAAATAGAAAACCTTAGTGGAAGGATTTGTCATAGATTCAGTTAACAATGTCGAGCATGCATCTGGCACTCAGAAGAGACACACAAATAAATCAA
This sequence comes from Marmota monax, assembly GCF_021218885.2. Classification (NCBI taxonomy): domain Eukaryota; kingdom Metazoa; phylum Chordata; class Mammalia; order Rodentia; family Sciuridae; genus Marmota; species Marmota monax. The sequence continues at coordinate 2,719,097 of NW_026695243.1, forward strand.
GAAGCTCATGTCTGGTGGGGGAAATGTCTGAATTCACATCACTATCACAGAAAGCCCAAAGTGCCCCGGCCTTTAGAGGAGGCACCAGGAATCAGAATTCAGAGCATACAGGGCATCCAGAGCCTTCCTGGAGGAGGGTGCATTGTGTCTGGATTGTGCATTGTGGCTTTGAAGAATAACTAGCCTGGTCAGTGGCCAAGCAAAAACTTATGTGACCATGAAGGGCCACTGAGGGTGTGGACTTAGGATGGTTCTCAAGGCCTGTGGGAAGAACAAGTCCAAATTAGGCCATGGAGCAACACAAGTGATAGGAGGTGTAGGAAAAGAGAACCCGAATAAAAGGTGCACCACAGTGCTGAGTCACAAGGAGGGGGCAGTTCCAGGGCCATGGCTGCTTGGAGCCTTGCACTGCAAATCATAATGCTGTGGCTACAATCCCTAGGCTCGGGCTTTGGGCCAGAGGGAGTTCCCCACACCAATTTAATATGGAAGATCTGACTGTGGGGTGGTGCTGGTGGTGCTGGTGGTGCTTTGATATCACAACAATTATCTCTTAACCTTCATGAGACGATGAGGTCAGTACTGTCATGCCCATTTTACAGCTAGAGAAACTGAGGCTCTGAATAATGTACTGCTATGCTCAAGAATTTGAAATTAGCTCTGTGCTACCTCAAAGCCAATGCTATCTCACTATTCTCTACTGCTCTGTAGTATATGCGCCAGGGTTAGAGAAAAAAGAATAAGATAACTTAAAATATATATATATATGCATATATTTAATTTAAATAAGAGAATTTAAGATAGATAGATAGATAGATAGATAGACAGACAGACATGTGTGTCAGAATCCTAATCAGGAAAAATCATGATGGAGGACCTAAGGTTCAAACAAGTATTATGGGAAGGAGACCAATTACTCCCAATTGGAAGCCCTGGGTACCCATAAAATGTGGTTTCGTTCTTGCCCAGGCACCTAGAGGGACTGGGAGCAACTCAGCTCCAGGCTCTCCTCTTACTGCTCAGGACTCCTGTGACGGGCAGCTGGAGGGCTTGGGGGTGCTCAGGGCTCTTCCCCTTTGCCTGTAGCTTTTCCTTTCTGCCTGATCTCTCTGGCTTCCAGCTCTTTCCAGCAAGCCCCTTTGGATTCCTTATTTCTTTGGGCAGTGGTTCAGGTTCGCCTCTCAGCTCATCCACAACCAGGCCTCAGTGTCTGTCACAGAGGACCACATGCCCTGGCCTTGCATTATTGACCGGCCTCCGATATCTATTTTTAACCCCTTCTCCCTTTGGGGCTGTGCACAGTTTCAGGGAGGCACTGCCAAGCCCGGAGAAGACTCTCCACACCACTGAAAACTGTGTCTGTTTATGGACCTGGAGCCCTGATGCTATCCTATCATTCATGATTAATACTTTTTAAAAAGGGGAGGATCTATGATTTTCTTTGAAGAGTAAACAGACATTGCATTGTGCCTGTGGTTTCAAGGCTATAATTTTAATGAAGTAAAAATTTTAAGCTACACCACAGTTTATTTGGCCCTGATTTTGCATTCCTTTCTTTTTTACCTAAAGTATGAAAAGCCTCCCACAAAGAAGTGTTCAGGATTTTCCTGACTCCTCAGAAGCCCTGGTGCCCCCATCTCCAGGTTTTCTGAGAGCAGGAACCGGGTGGAGAATTCTCCCACTTGTCTTCCATCCAGATCTGGGTTTCGCAGAACAGCTCTCTGATCGGTGTCCCAAGTTGGAGCCCCCTCTCCAGTCGGTGCTTCTGCCCACACTGCCTCTGCCTTCATCTGGTCTCCTTCATCTTTCTCTTGGACTGTTATTTAAACATTCTGGAACGTGATCCTTCTGTTACCAGTTTCTTCCCATCCACTCCATTTTCCACATTGCTCTTAGAATGATCTCTATAAAAAGCAAACCTAATCTGCCCTTCCTGGCTGAGAAGCCTCAGTACCTCAGTTTAACTTGTAGCGCGGTTCGGGTGGGGTCTCTGCTGCTGTCGTGGTCCAGCCTGACTTCTCTCGCATGGGAAAGCCCATAGGCTATCCTCACGCTGCCCCACCAGGCCCATCAGCTGGACAGCTATGGTGCCAGGAGGTTCTTTACCAGATTTAGGAAAGGACATATAGTAGCAAGATACAAACTCTGAAAGACCGTATTGTGGCCATTTTATGCCACATGAGGAAAGACCTGACATACCTAATGAGGGTGTCTCCCTTTACTGCTGAGTAGGTCTCCATCTGTCAAGTTCCTTCACCCCCATGGTTTCCTCTTCAGTCCGTCAGAGTCAGGGCCTCACTGGATCCCTCTGCCCAGGAGGCGGCTCTGCCCCTGCTCTCTTGGCATCTTGCAAACTTGAGTGATGCCTTCAGCACCTTGGGTCTGGCAGGCCCTGGAGTGAGAGGGGAGGGTGGGCTCTTGCTCCCTGGGTGGCTGCAAGTCTGCAGGCCCAATCAGATTCCCTCTAGAGAGAGCCATGGTGGACTTCTTCACACTTACCTAAGAGGTAAGCACCTCTTCAAGGCAAGCCAGGGGTGTTTTTAATCTGTCTCTTGAATAAATTAATCCCATCTCGAGTCCTAGAGAGGACAGGACTTTTCTTTCCACGGGCATATTTTGGCCTTGCCCTTTCAGAGACCTTGTGGTTGTGTCTGGTGTCTTCTGACAAGCCTGGCTTGGCTTGGAAAAGAGGACACACGACCCACCCACCTCTGATAGATAGGGGCGGGGGCGGGGTGCTGGTGCACCCAGCAAGCACCCTGCACTCGTGCCACAGTGACTTTGGGTCATTTGTTCGAGTTTCCTGGGGCTGCTGCAAAACAAATCACCACCAATGTGGTAGTTTAAACAGCAGAATTTTATTCTCTTCTAGTTCTGGAGACCAGACATCTGAAATCACAGTCACAGAGCCATGTTCCCTCTCAAGGCTCCAGGAACAAACCTGTCCTTGTCTCTTCCAGCTTCTGGCTGTTCCAGGCATCTCTCGGCCATGGCAGCTTCTCTCCAGTCTCTGCTCCTGTCTTCACGTGGCCTCCTTTGTGTTACGGTCTTCAGACTCAAATCTTTCTCTTCCTTTCTCTTTTAGGGATACCGGCTATTGGATTTAGGGCCCACCTGGATAATTCTGGATGATTTGAGCAGAGTTCCTTAATTATATCTGCAAAGATCACTTTTTTCCCAAATAAGGTCACATTCCCAGGTTCCGGGCGTTGGGCATGGGTGGGGGTGGGGTGCACCATTCAACCAGCTCCATCATTCCAAGACACACCAAGTCTTTTCACAATTGTGCCTTTGCTTAGGTTCTCTTGTCTCAGCCTTTGATGTCCTTCTCTCTCTCTCTTTACCTGCCCTCCATCCTTAGGTTTCTATCACTCTATAAACTCATTTTTTTCTGAAAGCCTGAACTCAAACATCACCTGGCTTGGAAATCCCTCCCTGACCTGGGGGAACCATCACCTCTCTAGGATCTGCAGCAAGTGCTCACTTGCCTGGCAGGCAGTTGGGAAAGAAGCCAGTCAGACAAGTGAGTCCATAGCACTGGGCAGGAGAGAGCCAGAGCCTGGGGGATTTGCAGATAGATAGCCTCTACCCATCATATCTAAACTCAACCAGTGGTGCTCTCTAAGGGATCCATTGCACCAGAAAGGGAGAAGGCTGAAGTTCAGAGCCTGAGAAAGTCTTCCTACCCTATCTAAGTCTCTCCTGCTTTTTATGCAAACTTGAAAATTCTTTTAAGAGGAGTAAGGCCTTTTCCTTCCCCTTGAAGGTGAGATGGAAAAGATAGTTCCCATCTGTGCCTCCCTGGTTGGCTCTGATGGAGGCAGAGGGCAGGAGGGCTCCTGAAAGATGGGGGCAGCAAAGGGACAGGCCACAGAACACAAAGACACCAGGACAATGGTCAGTTCTGCTTACCTCAACAGGCTTTTGCCAAGTCCATTGGTCACTTCTATTTTCTTTTTTATTGGACTCAGTTGCTCAGTGACATTCAGCATGGTTCATATCTCCTTCCTCGACCACTGTCCTTACCTGGTTTATTAGGTGACACTGTTCTTGTTTTCTTCCCGCCTCTCTGGCCACTCTTTCTTATTACCCTTTGTTAGTTGCCCCCCTACTGCATGCTAGGCTGCCCCAAGGCTCTGCTCTTCTCTCCTTGATCCTTCCTCTGGGAGTTTCATAGCTTCAAGAAACACGTACATAAACCAATGACTCCTAAATTTATATCTTTGGTTCAAAATTTCTGTTTCCTTCTGGATTTGTGTTTCTAGTTGTCTACTTGACATTTTCACTTGCACATCTGGTGAATACTTTGCATGGAGCACACTGAAGCAGAACACTTGTTTTTCTCCCTGCTTGGCCTCCCTTACTGCCCCCATTCAAAATGGTACTGCCATCTACTCAGTCGCTCAAGCTAAAAACCCAGAGTCATCCTCAATTATTTTTTTCTGGTCCCAACTCCTATCTTTCTCCCCTTACTATCTTTCAGTCTCCTGGGCTTCTTCATGTTCTTCTAATACTCAAGGTTATTTTTATCTAAGGAACCTCCTCTTTCCTTTGTCTGGAATGCTCAGATCTTGGCACAGCCAATTTCCCTCTTGTCCCTAAGGTCTTGGTTCCAATATGACTTATCATCTAAATGATCATCCCACCTCACCCAATCCACTTCCTACCTCTTCATCACTCCTACTCTGTTTTGATTTCTATGTTGTTATTTGTTACTTGTTTGAAATAATATCTATTGGTTTAACATCTTCTCCTCCCTTTAGGAGAAAGCAGGTACTTCCTGCCTTAATCTCCGGGCACTCACTATGCCTAGGAAAAGTGCCTGACACCTAACCGCAACTAAATAGATACTTGTCAAATGAATCAATGCATGTTTTAGGAAAATCACTTTGGTGGCAATATGCAAAACAGATTGGCAGGGAAGAAATCCGTGCTTTGGAAAATTCTCTCTGGCTAGAGTATCAGAATGGATTGGACTTAGAAATCCCATGGTCTCTTGGAACACCAAACCTTGTAGGATGTTTGGCAAAGTGAGGAATTCAGAATGTATGTAGCCTAGAAATGACTTGGAAGATTTCATTCATTGATTTCAACAGCAGAGCTTCTTTTTCCTGTGCTATTGCCTTTAAGTTGAGTAGTTAAAATGTGGTCAAAATAGATTTTTGTATTTGGGTCGCTAACCCCATGATTCCTGTATTTTTTCTGTGGCAGCTCCTGACCCCCAAATCATGGACAAGTGCTGAAGGGGACAGGGTCATCTTCTGAGAGCACCATCTGGCAGGGAAGAAGAGAGGGGACTGAGCCTGTAGCAGGGCGCACTTTGCTCCTTTGCTCCCCAAGTCAGAGGTCCTTTTAGTTGGCCTAGTGGTAGATAATGTGGGGACAATTCTTTTTTCCCCCCCATCTCTTCATTATTGCACAAAAGAACACATAGATTTCACAGAAAAGAGGTTAACCAAGCTCCGTAACTTGAGGATTCTTCTTTCTCTCTTTATCCCCCAGCCTGGAGTTCTCTTCCACTGTTTTCAAAGCACTGTGGAAATAGAAAGGATGCTTAGAAAAGTGGATAAAAGGAAAACAGAATAGACATGTCCAAAGCCTGCCAAATTTACCCTCTGAATCCCATGTGATGCAGAATTTATATTTAGTAAAAATATATATTTTTGCAGGACAGGTAAAAATCCATCCCAATGACAATTATCCCCACTTGCTCTTTCTTTGTGAAATGATTTCAATTCTTAGGATTTTCATTGTGCAGACTAAGAATTGTAAACCTCATATTTGAGAGAGCTGGGAGATCTGAAAGAGTAAGCAAACCAGAGTAAAGAAGCTGGCATGGACCCCGTGGGTCCACATAGGAGCTGAGCCTTGCCAGTCTGCATGGCCATTTCCTTTCTAAGATGCCAATCATGTTCTACATGGCAGGATTGTGCAGTAGAAAAGTGTGGAATTAGAAGCTGGGAGATCTGGGCAGCAGGCATTTTGAGTTGGGTGACCTTAGGCTATTTAGGTCTTCTGAGCCTAGATGTTTCTATCACAAAATGTGAGTAATAATATATTCTTCCTCTATGTAGAGTATTGTTTCAAAAATTAAATGTATCTATGAGAATGCTTAGGAAATTAAAGCCTTCTGCATATGTTAGTCACTATTTTCTAGTTTGTCAAATCAAAGTATTAATCTAGAATGGATACATCTATTCACAGTGAATGTTCATTCATTAGGCAGAATGATTGATAATGACTTGGGATTCTGGATTCAGACCAGAAGACAGAAATAAAACCACACTTGATGTTTTAGAGCCTCTCCAATTTAATATGACTTAATCTGCACATTTAGGATAGAACTCGAGTACTAGGGCTAAAAATGCCGCCATTCAGATTTAGTGAGAAGAGCTGGTTTTATCTACTCGACATTTACTTAATACATTTTGGGGGCACAGGTAGACTGTTTATAACAACACTTGGCACTTGCCAGCTGCTCAGTGAATTCCCACTGTTACTATTATCATTATTGCTATTTTCTAGGTCCTGAGCTGGGTTTTGTTTGGGGTTGCAAATATGCTAAGTTATGGTCTCTGTCCTCTGGATCTCTGAGCCTAAGGGAGGCAGATTTGTGATCTGCTAACTCTAGGCAATAAAGAAAGTGGATCCAGTCTGTCTACGTTTGAGTTGTACTCTCATTTATAAATAGGATAACTTGGGCAAGTGGCCTAAACTTCCAAGCTCCATTTCTCTCATCTAACAGCATTGATTTTAAGAAATTGCTGAATGAGTGAAATAGATAATCATTCATTCATTCATTTATCAAATATTGACTGAATATTATGGTTGGCAGAATACTGCCCCCACCCCCGCAAGATACATATATGCTAATCCCTAGAACCTGTGAATATGTTAGGACATATGACAAAGAAGAATAAAGATTATAGGTGGAATTAAGGCTGCTAATCAACTGACAGGAAGATGATTCTGGATTATCTGGGTGGGCCCAATATAATCACAAAAATCTTTACAAGTAGAAGAGAGAACCAGGTGCGGGGACGCACACCTGTAATCCCAGCAGAATGGGACACTGAGGGAGGAAGATCGCGGGTTCAAAGCCAGCCTCAGCAACACCAAGGTGCTAAGCAACTCCGTGAGACTCCATCTCTAAATAAAATAACAAATAAGGCTGGGGATGGGGCCCAGTGATTGAGTGTCCCTGAGTTTAATCCCCAGTACCTCTCCACCCCACCAAAAAAAGTAGAAGAGGGAGGCAGGAGAGCACTCAGAGTCAGATAGAGTTGAAGATGCTATGCTAATAACTTTGAAGATGGAAAACAACAGCTCTGAACCAAAGATTGCAGAAGCCTCTAGAAGCTGGAAAAGGCAAGGTAAATATTTTCCCCTAGAACCTCCAGAAGGGAAAGTCCAATCTATACCTTGATTTTAGCTCAGTGAGACCCATTTTGAACTTCTGACCTCCAGAGCTATATAACAATTTTGTGTTGTTTAAGCCACTAATTTTGCAGCAATGTATTACAGCAACAACAGAAAATGAATACAGCCTCCTACCATGTGCCACCAGACGGTGTTCTGGTTGCTGGGGCTACACAGTGGCATGCTTGCACGAACACACGTGTACCCCTGTGTGCATGCACACCACACACACAGACGCATACACACCCTGCTCTTTTACAGCTTTAACTCCAGATCAATAAGCAAATAGGAAAGAAGATATATATGAGAATCTGACAAATATTATGAAGGAAAAATTAAAGCAAAGTAAGGGAGATAGAGAATAAAGGGGATTATTATTTTGCACAGGGTGGGGTCAAGGATGGCCTTTGTAATGAGATGTTATTTGAACAGAAACCTGAAATAAGTTGGGACTTGTCTCACGTGAATATCTGGGAGGAAGAGCAACCTTGGGAAAGGCATTTTCTTTCCAAGGGCCATTCCTAAGTAGAGATGCAACTGCAAGCCTCCAGCAGCCAACATTCCCAGCAGCTTGAGGAATGCTTAGCTTAGTCCTGAAGAAGATCTGATTAGTACATCGCAGCATCCACCCCAGGAGGCTGTTATGACAATCTGGCCAAGACGCGATGGTGATTTGTACTTGGATGGCTGCAGAGGAGAGGGTGAAAGATGATCAGACTCAGGATGTGTTTTTAAAGCAGATCTCACAGGATGGTTTTCAAAAGGATTTTATAGAATGTTTGTGATGGAAAGAAAAGTGCCAAGGAGGACTCCAAGCAACCGCAATGAGATTATCATTCACTGACCGGGGCAACACTGCAGGATGGGCAAGTTTGGGGGAGAAAAATCAAGAGTTTAGTTTGAGTTCTATAAAATTTGAAATCCTTTAGCATCTCCAAGTGGGGAGATGTTGAGAATCAGAGCTGGAGAGGGAAATTTAGGAGAAAGGCAAGGAAGAGATCAGAGACTGCGCCCTGGGGCACCTCATCAATTAAAGATTGGAAAGATGACAAAAAGCACAGGGCCAGGTGTGTGGTAAGGGCCCGCAAGGGCACCAGCCATGCAAGTTTCATGAAGGACAGAGGGACCCATGCTAGAGGGCATGGGGCCTCCCTCCTCCTAATTTTCTAAGGGACCCCCATCCATCTATGTCCCTCTCTGGGTCTCATTTTCTCTTCTATAAACTAAGGGCTTCTTTCATTTCTAACATTCTGTTAACTATGATTTAAAAATTGAGTGGTGAGAAAGCAAGTATTGCTATAGTCATGCAAACTTAAGTTTTTAAAACTTTATCTTTTGCTATGGTCAAGTATATGTAGCATAGAGCCATTTTTATGTAATTTTTAAAATTTATACATGACAGCAGAATGCATTGCAATTCTTATTACATATATAGAGCACAATTTTTATATCTCTGGTTGTATACATAGTATATTCACACCAATTCGTGTCTTCATACCTGTACTTTGGAAATAATGATCATCATATTCCACCATCATTAATTACCCCATGCTCCCTCCCTTCCCCTTCAGTTCCTCTGCCCTATCTAGAGTTCATCTATTCCTCCTATGCTCCCGCTCCTTAATCTAATCAATAAATGGGCCAAGGACCTGAAGAGACAATACTCAGAAGATTATGTACAATCAATCAACAAATACATGAAAAAATATTCATCATCACTAGCTATTAAAGAAATGCAAATCAAAAACCACTCTAAGATTTCATCTCACTCCAGTCAGAATGGCAGCTATTATGAAGACAAACAACAATAAGTGTTGGCGAGGATGTGGGGGAAAAGGTACACTCATACACTGCTGGTGGGACTGCAAATTGGTGCAGCCAATATGGAAAGCAGTATGGAGATTTCTTGGAACCAAGTGGAACCACCATTTGACCCAGCTGTCCCTCTTCTCGGTCTATACCCAAAGGACTTAAAAACAGCATACTTCAGGGACACAGCCACATTAATGTTTATAGCAGCACAATTCACAATAGCTAAACTGTGGAACCAACCTAGATGCCCTTCAATAGATGAATGGATAAAAAAATGTGGCATATATATGCAATGGAACATTACTCAGCAATAAAAGAGAATAAAATCATGGCATTTGCAGGTAAATGGATGGAGTTAGCGAAGATAATGCTAAGTGAAGTTAGCCAATCCCCAAAAAACAAATGCTGAATGTTTTCTTTGATATAAGGCACCATTTTTAACTACCTTGAAGTGTCCAGTGCAGTATCATTAAAAACATTCACATTTTTTGTGCAATATTCATCACTATTAATCTCCAGAACGTTTTTGTCATCCCACACTTTAACTCTGTCCACATTAGGTAATTAACTCTCCCCTCCCCCTCCCCCAGCCCCTGGTAACTTCTCTTCTACTTTGTGTCTCTATGAATTTGTCTGCTCTACATATCACCTATAAAGAAGTGAAATTGTATCTGCATCTTTCCCATTTCACTCTGTACAATCTCCAAGGTTCACCCATGTTGTAGCATGTGTCAGAATTTCATTCCTTTACAGCTGAATAATAGTAATCATGTGGATTTGAAATCATAAGACCGTGCCCCAATTCTAGCTCTTCTACTTAGAAGTTCATGAGACCTTGGGGTGTGTCCTCTGCTTCTCATTTTCTTGTCCTTAAATAGTGAAAACATTACCTACTTCATGTTCGCATCGGATGGAGAGTTTCATATAATGGATGTGAAAACTCTTTTAAAAGATTATGATGCAATGGCTATTTTTAGCTTTAAGAAGCCACTAGGTTGGCTGCTGGCATTGATCCTTTTCTCTTGGCCAACCAAATGACATCTTTCAAAGCAGTTCCTCAGCCTAGCTGCAGACTTGATCCAATTCACTTATCATGACAGTCAAACAAATGGACTTGGTTGTTTTGCTGTCAGCTTCTCTGCGCGCCACATCAGCACAGCTTAAGATAAGGAGCCTCTGTCTCCAACCCAGACACTCTGGAGTGGGTGCCTCCTTTTGCCTGCCAGAGAAAGTACGCTCCTGGAGGCTGGAGAAACCCTCCTCCCCTTGCTTCTTCCTGCCTTCTAAAAAGCATCGAGCTCCCTCTCTCTGGGCCTGACTCCATGAGGTTGTTCCATCCTGGAGAGGATGGACTGTGGGAAGTGACTTGAGGCAGCATGGCCTGTGAATCTAGGGACCCTGATGGGTTGGTAACCCTCCTCCATGTAATAAGAAGTGAGACTTGATGACCTCCAAGGTCATTTCTAGTTCTGGACTTCCAAGAATTATGAGTTATTTTTAAATTAGCATCCCACTTTCAGTAACTCTTGATTTTTCCTTCTAGCTCTTCATGTTCTTTATTCGTCTCCTAGAGATGCTCATTTCAGGTTCAGACTTAAACTTTATCATTACCCCCTGCCTCTCAGCCTATCTCTTCCTTCCTGCCTCTCTCTTTTTTTTTTGTATGTGTGTGTGTGTGTGTGTGTGTGTGTGTGTGTGTGTGGTGCTGGGGATTGAACCCAGGGCCTTGTGAATGCGAGGCAAGCACTCTACCAACTGAGCTATATCCCCAGCCCCTGCCTCTTTTTTGTTTTTAATTCCATTCTGGTCCAATTTTCTGCAGTCTTCAGTGTCTGATGTTAGGAACATCTGCTTTCTTTTTTGATTGACAGCAGATGATGGCTTTGACTGCATTTTAGGAGAGAAGCAATACTCCAGCCTCCAAAGAATGGTCCTCTAACAGCAGACTTGCGGGGGGGGGGCGGGGGTGTGGAGACAGGCTGAGAAAGTAGATGAGGGCAGGTTTATGCAGGCTTCCAAAGACAGGCTAAAGAGTGTGGACTTCATCCAATGAGAACAGGGAGCCATTGATGGTTTTTAAGCTGTATCCCAGTTCTATCTGCAGGCAGCTTCTAAAAGACCAAATGAAAGTGGCAAGAAAGCAGAGGCAAGCACAAAAGTGAATCCAGGATGTAGGCGGGAGATTAATTAATAATAATAATAATAATAAAAAAGACTAATTTGAGAGGTTTTAGAAGAGTCCATTGGTTTTGGGCCCTAGCGAATCTGGAGATGAGAAATGGAGTTGAGAATGACAGTGACATTTGTAGCTTGAAAGGCTGATGCATGGTTTTGCCTCTGCACACCAAAATAAATGCTCAGCATTCTGCCTTATCTCAGGATGCAACAGCTGGGCCCAAATTTGCTCCCTCCTCAGGGATCTTGTTCTGGTGGATCTCTGTCCCCAATTTTAGGTCAAATGTTACCTCTTATAAGGAGTTTCTTGGCTAACTCAGTCCAATATGGTCCCTCTGTCCCACTCATCTCCTATTTCAAGTCTTTATTCCCAGAAATGACCTCTAGTTGAAATAAATTCATTATTTGCTTCCTTCCATTAGAATTTAAGTTCCACACGAGTTGGGGTACTGTCTATCTCATCCATCATTGCATCCCCAGCTCCTAGAACAGGACTAAACTCATAGCAGGTACTGTGTAACTATAAGTTAAATGAAAAGAAAGGAAGGAAGGAGGGAGGGAGGGAGGGAAGAAGGGGGAGAAGATTATTTTTAAAGAAGCCTGCAACAACATCTCCCATCTTCGTGATGAGACTCGCTGCTCCTTTCTTCAGGCTGAGTCTGATTTTCCACTCATGCAATACTTCTTCTTGGAAAAGAGTCTCAGGAACATCATTCTGTGAGCCCTAGCTGAGCCCAGCCCCCAGCAGGTCTGCCAGCTGAGTGTGGTCACTTGAGTAGTCCCAAACAAGAACCATCCAGCCAAGCCAGAGTCGTGAGAAATAACAACCACAAAGTTTCATTCTTCATTTTGGGCTTTGAATTGGAGGAACTAGTGGATATCCAGATGAGGTTGTATAATGAAAATTGTTCTTTTTTTTTTTTAATTCTACATACAAGTGCTCATGAAATCATGTGATACTCCCCCCCTACTCTTTTCTCTGGCTTATTTCACAGCAGAATTATGTCATCCAGTGTTTTAGTCAGCTTTTTACCTGCTGTGACTAAAGGATCTGACCAGAACAATTGTAATGGAGGAAAAGTTTGTTTGAGGGCTCAAGGTTTCCGAGGTCTTAGTGCATAGATAGGAGATTCCATTCCTTGGGGCTCAAATGAGGCCAAACATCATGGCAGAAGAGTGTGGTGAAGAGAAGCAGCTCACAAGATGATGAGAAAGCAGAGAGAGAGAGAGACTCCACCTGCCAAATACAAATATATACCCCAAAGCCACACCCTCAATGCCCACCTCCTCCAGCCACACCCTGCCTGCCTTCAGTTACCACTGAGTGACTCCCTATCAATCAGGGGATTAATTCATTGATTGGGTTAAGGCTCTGATGATCCACTCATTTCTCCTCCAAACCTTCTTGCATTATCTCACACATGAACTTTTGGGGGACACCTCACATCCAAACCATAACATCCAGATTCATCCATGTTATTGAAAATGAAAGGATCTCCATTTTTAAGACTGAACAATATTGTGAACAATGCTGCAATGAACCAAGCTGTGTTGACGTCTCTATGAGGTGCTGATTTCATTTCCTTCTGGTACCTACTTAGCAGAAGGATTGCTAGGTCATATACCACAGTTCCATTTTGAAAATCTCAGGGACTCTCCATAGTGCTTTACATAATGACTCTACTAATTTACATTTCTATCAACAGGGTATAAGCATTTCCTTTTCTTCACATCCTTACCAACACTTAGTTTATTTTTAATTGGTGCTTTATAGATATACATAAAGATGGAATTCGCCATGGTATATTTATACTTGCATATAGCATAATTTTGTCAAATTTCACCAGTACTTTTATCTCTCGTCTTTTTTTATAATATTTTGCCTGTCAGATGTGAGTTGATATCTCCTTGTGACTTTGATTTGCATTATCACGATGAGATATCACCTCATACCTGATAGGAATCATCAGTTTTTTGCCCATTTTTTAACCAGGTGATATATTTTTCTTACTATTGAGCTGTGTGAGTTTCTTATGTATTTCGGGTAGTATTCCCTTATGAGGCTATGTTTTGCATGTATTTTCTCCCAATCCTTTTCATTTTGATGATTATTTCCTTTGTTGTGCAGGAGTTTTCTAGTTTGATGTAGTCCTACTCATTTATTTTGTAGCTTGAGCATTTGGATTTGGTGTGGTTGAAATAAATACATATATCATTGCCAAGGCCAATGGCAAGGAGCTTTCTCTCTAGGAGTTCCAGATCTTATGTTCAGACCTTTAGTCCATTTTAAGTTTATTTTTGTGTGTGGTATAAAGTAAGGGTCCAGTTTTACTTTTCTGCTCCTGGATACCGTTTTCTGAACACCATTCATTGTAGAGACTGTCTGTCTCTGATTGTGTCTTCTTGGTGACTCTAGCTAAAATTATTTGACTATATATGCCTGAGTATATTTCTTCTTGATTCTGTTCTGGTCCATTGGATTTTGTGTCTATTTTTATAATCATACTGTTTTGATTACTGTATAGGTTTTAAAATAATTTAAATTCAGGAAATGTGATTGCTTTTACTTCATTTTTCTTAAGTTTCCCTCTCTCTCTCTCTCTTTTTTTTTTTAACCATTTAGGATCTTTTGTGTCTCCATAGGAATTTTAGCATTATTTTTTCTGTTTCTGTGAAAAATGTCATTGGCTTTTTGTACGAAATCTCTACATTGCCTTGGGTATTAAACACATTTTAACAATAGAACTTATTGTAATTCACACTCATAGGATATTATTATTTTTGATGCTATTATAAACAAGATTATTTTCTTGATTTCTTTTTCAGGTAGATCATTATTAGTATAAAGAAATACAATTGATTTTTTATGTTGATTTGGTGTTCTGCTACTTTACTGAATTCATTTACTATTTCTAACAGTTTTTTGTGACATCTTCAGGATTTTCTATATGTAGGATCATGTCATTCAAAGAGTGACCATTTTACTCTTTTCTGACTTGGGTACCTTTTATTGTTTCCTTGTCTAATACTCTTTTTTAGTACTTCTGTTACTATGTTGAACAAAAGTGGTAAGAACGGTCTTTGCCTTGTACCAGATCTTAGAGGAAAAACTAAGAATTTCCCTTTATAGATTATAATGTTAGCTGTGGGCTTTTCAGAAATTAGCTCTATTATGTTAAGGGAATTTCCTTCTATGCTTATTTTGTTGAGAGTTTCTAATAATGTAAAGACATTGAAATTTATCAAATGCTTTTTCTGCATCTACTGAGATAATAATGTGGATTTTTATCTCTCTTTCTGTTAATGTGTTATATTGATAAACCCCATTTTGTCATGACATGTAACCTTTTTGTTATGTTGATGAATATTGTTTGCTAGTTTTTTTTTGAGGATTTTGTATGTACATTGATTAGAGATATTGGCCTTGAGTTTTCTCTTCTGGGGTCTCTTTAACTTTGGTATCAGGGTGATTCTGGTCTCATAAGATGAGTTTGAAAGCATTCTATTTGTGTTGTTTGTTTTTTTTTTTTTTGAAGAGTTTATGAAGGATTGGTATTAATTATCCTTTGAATGTTTGGTAGAATTCAGCCATAAAGCCTCCTGATGCTGGGCTTTTCTTTATTGGGAGAGTCTTGATTACTGTTTCACAGTGTCCTTTGTAACATCTCCATCTTCATTTTTTATTTTGTTAGTCTTCTCACTTTTTTTTTAGTCTAGCTAAGGTTTTGTCAGTTTTGTTTATTTTTTCAAGAAACTGACCATTGCTTTTAACAATTTCCCCCCACCCCCATGGTTTCTCAAATAGGTTTGTATCTGCTGTGATATTTATTGTTTTCTTCCTTCTGTTAATCTTGGGTTTAGTTTATTCTTCTTCTAGTGAGGTGTAAAGTCAGTTTGTTTATTTTAGATCTTTCTTCTTTAATGTAAGAATTTATGGCGATATGCTTTACTCTTATTGCTGTTTTCTCTGCATTCTTTAAGATTTGGTAAATTGTATTTTGTTTCAAGATATTTTTAAAATCCTCTATTGATTTCCTCTTTGTCCCACTCTTTTCTCAAGTTAATTGTTAGTTTCCATGTGAATTCCCTTGTGAATTATCCCATTTTTTGCTCTTTTGACCTATTGTTTTTATTTCTAGTTATATTCTGTCGTAGTTGGAAAAGATACTTGATATAATTTTGGTCTTCTTAAATCTGTTAAGTCCTGTTTTGTGTCCCAACATGTGACCTATTCTGGTGAAAGTTTCATGTGCGTTTGAGAAGAGTATGTATTATTCTGTTACTGGGTGAAAATTTTTACATCTATTAAGTCATAATATTGTTTATGACTGCCGTTTTTTGTTAACTTTCTGTCTGAGTATTCTATCTCTTCTATAAAGTGGAGTTTTGAAATTTCCTATGATTATTGTATTGCTGTTATTTTCTCTTTTAAGATCCGTCAATGTTGACTTTATATACTGAGGTGCTCTGTTGTTGAGTGCATATATATTTACAATTATTGCATCAGTGTTAAAGTGACCCTTTTGCCATTATGTGACATTATTTGTCTCTAGAGATGCTTTTTTTCTTAAGGTCTACTTTGTTTTAAGTATGGCCATTCCTGTTTTCATTTGCATGGGACATCTTTTTCCATCCCTTCACTTTCAGCCTATGTGTGTTCTTATATCTAAAGCAAGTTTCTTGGAAACTGTGTATAGTTGAATCCTTTTTTAAAAAAGAAAATCCATTTAGTCATTCTGTATCTTTGAGGAGAGTTTAGTCCATTTACATTTAAAGTGATTATTTTTGAAGATTTACCATTGCCATTTTGTTAGCGGCTTTCTATTTGTCTTGTGGTTCTTCTGTTCCTAACTTGCCTTTTTCATTTGTGTAACTACTGTATGCATTTTCTTTGTGGTTATGAAGGAGCTTGCATAAAAATATATTATCATTATGTAAATCTATTTTAAGTTGATAGCAACTTAACTTCCTTTGCATTCAAGAATTCTGGTGTTTTTTTTTTTTAATCTCTCCTTCTTCAACATTATGTTATTTATGTCACAATTTACAACACTTACATTATGTACCTATTAACATAATTCAACTCTAGTTCTTTTTAGTACTTTTGTCTTTTACAACTGCTTTAACTGCCACTGTTAATAAAGTATTATTTTTATAGTTAGAATATTATTTTATCCATATATTTACCTTTGCCAACAAGTTTTATACTTTATTATGTTCTCATGTTACTGTTTACTGTCCTTTCATTTCAATGTAAGTATTTCCCTTTAGCATTTTTGTAAGACAAGGCCTAATGTTATTAAACTCCCTGAACTTTTGTTGTCTGAGAAGGTCTTGACCACACATTTTTTTTGAAGAGCAACTTTTCTGGGTATGGTATTCTTGGTTAGTCATTTGTTTTTCTTTCAGCACTTTGAATGTACCATGTGCTCCCTTCTGGCCTGCAAGGTTTCTGATGAAAAAAAATCTTCTGAGAATTGTATAGATTCCCCTGTATGTGATGACATTTTTCTCTTGCTACTTTCAAAACTTCCACTTTTTCTTTGATTTTTGACAATTTGATTATAAAATTTCTCTTTGGAGTTATCTTATTTGGTGCCTTAAGTTTCCTGGGTCTGGATTTCTGTTCTGTACTCAGTCTTGGTAAATTTTTAGTCATTGTTTCTTTGAATAATCTCTTGGTCCCTGTCTCTTTCTCATCTGCCTCTGAGACTACCTTAGTGGGTATTTGTTTCCTTGATGATATCCCATAAGTCCCTTAAGCTATTTTCACTCATTTTCTTTTTGTTCTCAGCTTAGAGAACTTCAGTGACCTGTCTTTGAGTTTACTTGTCTTTTCGTCTAATTGATCTCATTCTATTGTTGAACCTCTCTACTAAACTTTCAGTTCAATTTTTATATTACTTAGCACTATGATTTCTGTATTGTCCTTTTTTTTACATTTCCTTTTTCTTTGTTTAAATCTTCACTTTATTCATGAACTGCTCTTGTGAACTTGATGAGCATCTTTATTACTATTCTCTTGAATTCTCTGTCAGGCAAGTCACATTTCTTCATTTCATTAAGTTTGGTTTTTTAGAGATTTGATTTTGGTTTTTTATTTGCAATGTAGTTTCCTGTTATTCATTTTCCTTTACTGTTGGTTTCTGTGTATTAAATAAGATAGTTGCCTCTCTCAGTCTTGTCAACTGACCTCACATATGATGTGGAACTCATCAATCAGCCCATCCAGAGATTCTAGATGCCTTTAAAAACCTCTGTGTTTGTCAAGGCCATCTTTTTTTTTTTTTTTTTGACCAATAGATCCTAGGATATTAGGGTGTGCCAATTCCTACCAATGCCTAAAGACAGGTGGGATACAAGCCAGTTCTATGAGATGCAGCTAGAAAAAAAAATTGAGATGTTGGATATGTTTTACAGTTCTTCCTATTCTCAGAGAGAAGTTGAGAGCTGGAACTTATCTCTCGCTCACTATTCCCTAACTAGGGATAGGATCTGTGAAAAATGCTTGCACTCTCATTCACACTACACACTCTCAATCTGGAGGTGCAGTTGCTGGAAATGCAATTGTCAAAAACCACCACATTGTTCTCCGTGTTCTAGGGACACTAAAAAATGCAGAGTTCTGTCAGCTCCCAGAGTTAAGTTATTAAGGAGGCATTCCCTTAAATGGGAGCTGTAGAAGTTGGTGTGTTTGATGCATGAACAAACTCCTTCCAGGAGGAATCTATAGATGTGGGTTTATCTCTGAAATGAGCAGAGGAAGAAGATACAGCGAATTTCACACTGTCATTCAGGGTCTCCCAGGTCTGTTGTTCATCAGCTCCCAGATGCAGGCTAATTGGAAGCCCAGTCCCCAGGGAGCAGCTGGAAAAGTGTGCAAACAAATCACTTCCCGGGGAAAACTGGGAACTGGAAATTTTATTCCTCTCTCTCTGCACTGAGGCCAGAAAACGTAGACTCCGTAAGTCCTCATACACCCATTTGAAACCTCTTGGTTTTCTGGGATCTATGGACACCTGTGAATGGAGAGCCCTGTCAACTCTCAGAGCTATGTAATGAAGTCAGACCCTCGGGGTGGAGCTATAAAATATAAAGTGCTCTATGTATGGGCCAAACACTTCACTGCTCAAGGAGAAGCTTGAAATTGAGGATTCCTTTCTGATCAATAGGTGCAATGCTCAGGGTGGTTGAGGGTGCCTCAGTGTTTCCTTTCCATTTTTATGTGTATATTTTATCAGTTGCTTGCTGAGTAGGAGTCTTTCAAATAGCTTCTGGCCTTCTCTCAGAGGGGATAGATCTGTGTGTGTGTGTGTGTGTGTGTGTGTGTGTGTATGCTTATTTGGTGCGTAAGTGGGAGGGGGGACATCAGGAGTCTTCTGTTCTGCCATCTTGCTGGTGTCTCTCCCATTCCATGTGATTTGAGAAATATTCAGGAATCTGCCTGCCCAGACTTTCTGCCCACCTCTATTCTGCCTCCTTGACTCCAGAATTAGACAGTAGATGTAGAAGCATCAATTTCAGGCTACTCTAGTATAATTAATATGCATCTAGTGCTTTCCACTTTACAAAGTAATTTTCCCATCCTTATCTCATTTAATCCTTATAGTAACTCCATGGTGTGGGTCCTGTTTCATTGTTGTTTTTTTTTTTTTTTTGTAATGTGGAAACAGAAGATCAAACTGAAAATAACATAGCAAGTGGGTTGGCAGAGTGCAGGAAAAAAGATCCAATAGATTCTAAACTAACAGGTCAGTACCACCACACTCATTCCAATAGAACCACCTAGGAGCTTCTTGAAAACTATTTAAATAACAAAGAGAAAGACCTTTATCTCAAGCTACTCATTGCCTGTCATAGAAGAAGTGACATATTATCTTTCGACAAGGACTTCACCCATCTTGTAATATAAGTGAAATTTTTAATGCTAATTTCCTCTCCCTCCTCGTGTTAGTCCTGGCTCCTGGGGAAGGAAGGGAAAGGATGCTTTCACACTTTATAGACAACCTTGGCTTCAACCACATCATTTGCTCCATTTTTTTTCTCCTATGAAATATGAAAAAGCAGATGTAAAAGGCTTCTCTGTTTCTCTTTAAGAGAAGAAGATAGTGGTTGTTTTGCACATTTTAATTTAGCATATTTAAAAGGGTTGAGAGTTGATTTTTTTTAATGGAAAGATTTATTTTGGATTAAAAATTAATGTGGCATAAGCTAAGAATACTTTTTTGAATAGCAGGAGGCAAGAGAAAGGCTCTGCAGATCTCTTTGTAAGCCTCCAGCAACACCCATGGTCTCCCTGAGGCCAACCAGACACTGCCTGACCCGTCCCAGCATCAGGAGCACATGCACCACAATTAGAATATTTCCTGCGGTGTGCTGGGGGAGTGTGGGACACCTGCTAGCTAGGCCTCTCATCTCTGTAATTCTCAATCACAAAATGAAAGGCTAAACCTGACTCTCCTGTCACCCTGCTGGCTTCCCTCCACCATTTCCTGAATGATCTCAGCTTCTTCTCACCACTGCTTTTCCAGCCCTTTCCATTGTACTTCCTGAGACCCTGCTTCTTAGTGAACAACTCCCTGCTCACAGTCCTCATTTGCAGAGATCTGGAATGCCCAAACCAGTAGAGGCTACTCATTCTCCTGCTTTCCAAGCACCACAAGACTTAGGGATTAATTTTATCCTGGATATTGTCTTATGTTTCCGAACATTACACTTTCACCTTGGCTAAAATGATTTATTTTGAATTTCAGTCTGTTTGGCTGTATAATCCACTTTTTCTTTTCTATCGGGGTCTTCTACTAGCCTCTAGTTACTGTTATTTATTTACTATAGACTTTGACACCTGATTCATTACCTTTCTTTCAGTCTAAACTCCTGCCACCATAGGAGACTTTAATAACAAGAACTAAACCATTCACCATCCTAGTTTCATAATTCAAAAACTCCTTTATTTCTAGAGTCAATCTCCTTGCCTCGATTTGAGTCACATACTCAAGGGTCATCTCCAAAAAAGTGTTACCCTTTGTTATGGTTTGAATGTGTCTCCCCAAAAGCATGTGTTAGAAACTTAATCACCAATGTGATGATATTGAGAGGTTGGACCTGGTTAGAGGTTATTAGACCGTGAGGACTTGGTTCCCATGGATTAATGCTGTTATTGTGAGAGTGGGTTCATTATAGTGGGCGTGGATTTCTAAAGAAGGATGAGTTCAGTTCCCTTCTCTCTCTCTCTTACCCTCTGTTTTCTCTTCTGTCATAGGATGATGCAGCAAGAAGGCCCTCACCAGATATGGCCCTTGACCTTGGACATCTTAACTTCCAGAATCATGAACTAATACATTTCTGTTTATTATAATCACCCACTCTGTGGTATTTTATTATAGCATCACAGAAAGACTAAGACATCCTCTGAAGCCTTCAGCTCTCTTCAGATTTCCTCATGCCCTTACTCCCTGTGGACTCTTGGTTTCTCCATTTTCTCTCCATCAGCTGGCATTCTCCATTCTTTATTCCCTCTTCCCCTGACTGTGGACTCCACGATGGATCGCCCTTTCCTTCTCAGCAACTCTCTGAACTTTTAACATTCTCCTCAAGTTCCATTCACAGCTCCCCACACCCCACATTCCTAACAGAAGATCATGTCTCTTACACCCCTGAGAAAATTGACCCTCTGGAATCTTCTCCCTCACCTTCAGCAGCTCACTGTTTCTCGCCTCTTCTTTCCCCAGTCTCAAGAGTGTTTCCTTGAAACCACTCTCTCCTCCCACACCTGGACTTGCTCTACCAGTTATCACCTCTCTTTCCTCCTACAATTTCTTCTCCCTTGCCTATAAATATGGCCAAGTTTTTCCTACCCTAAGAAAAACAAACAAACAAACAATAATAAAAAAAAAACCTTTTCAACTAACCTAACTGCCTTTACTCAGGCTCACCTCTAACTAGGTCACATCTCATCCAAGTATTCCAAGTTGCCTAACTAGCTCCTCCACCTGCTGCAGCTGGGCTTCTTGCCCCAAATATCTCGTGCCAACAGCTGTCACTAAAATCAATAACTTCCGAATTGACAATTCCAGTAGATGTATTTCTACCTTCATCTTACTGAAACTCTTGACCTTGTTACCACTCTTCTCCTTCCTGAAACTCTGGATGCTCTTGGCATCTGGGACACCTGTCCCTCTGATTTCCATAGTATCTCACAATCCTGTCGCCTATTTAGGTGTCTCCTCTGATATACCAGAAGTCTCCAAAGGTACTCCTTGTTTCATTTTTTTCCCTAGATGAGCTCTTAGACCTCCATTACTTATGTTAATACCTTGAAGTCGCTAAACTGAGAGTAGCTTTCTTTCATGCATAACCATGAGTTTCAGAGCAAGGAGTTCAACTACCTTTAGACCACTCCAGCTCACCCCTTAAACACAGCATGTCCCAAACCAGCTCCTCCTCCTAAATTCTGCAATTCCATCACCCTTGCCCAGGAACCAAGCTAAAACACAGAAGTCACTACCAACTTCCCTTTCTCCTTTGACAGCCTCATCATATCAATGGCCAAATTAAATCTAGCTCATATTCTCTGTCTTTAACTCTCTGTCTCTCTCCTCCTCCCTTCTTTTCTTCTCTCTCTCTCTCTCTCTCTCTCTCTCTCTCTCTCTCTCCTAGATTGCTGAAATGGCCATTACACAGATCTCCCTGCTTCCATTCCTAGTTATCTCTAGTCTATCCCTTATAGCATAGTCAGCGCAATCTAATGAAATACAAATCTTACCAAGCCAAGTTTATGCTTAAAGTATTTGCATAATTCTCTGAGCTCTATAGGAATGAGTCAAAGTTCTTTACACACAAGGGCTTCCATGATCTGCCTGCAGATGATTTCAGCCTCATTGATCAATCCCCCTTACCTGACCCTTTCTGCTTTAGCAACAATGAATGGCTCAGGGTGCACACCTCCCACCGCCCCAACCAGGCAGGATTCTGAGCCTTTGTTCATATTTCTGCTTTGCTTGGAATTCCTCACCATATTCCTCCTGTGCCTCACATGGATGAATCCCACTCGTTCTTTAAGATTCAGCTCAGAAGTCCCCTCAAAGCCCCTTAGCCGGTGTATGATCCTTTACTCAGAACTTCCATAACATCCTGTGCATGTCTCTGTCTAATTGATTTATGCTGTCTCTGTCTATTCTTGCACTACATTGTAAGCTTCTTAAGATATAATTTGACTTTCTGTCCCTCTTGCCCAGTCCAATGCCAGATCTCTAGAAGGTACTGGGGAAAAGCATTGCATTTGGAGGTAAGAAACCAGAATTCAAATTCTTTCTCTTCCTTTATTATTCTTATATTATAGTCTTATATTTTTACTTGTTTGAATCACACTTCCTTATCTCTAATAATTCTTTTTTACCTTTCAAAGAAAACGTGAAAATTGAGTGAGAAAACAAATAAATATTCCTTGTAAACTTATAAACAAAGTATTATGAAAATATTTTATTATATAGAATGTGCCAAATGACAGAGAAACAAAAAGTCTATGACAACAGTATGGATTATGAACACATTTCAGCAAGACTCCATGTTCATTCAAAGATCTGCATCAGCTTTTTTATGTTGACATGTGTGTGGTTTGCATATTTGTGTCCCTCCAAAACTCATGCTGAAACTTAATCCCCAAAGCAATAGTATGAAAGGTGGGGCCTTTTGGGAAGTGACTGAGACATGAGAGGTTGGCCCTCACAAACAGGATAATACAAAAGCTTCAGAGAGCCACCTGGCCCTTTTTGCTCTTCTATCTTCCCACCATCTGAAGACACTCAGACCGCACCATCTACAAGAAATGGCCCCCACTAGACACTGAATCTTCCAGGGTCTTGATATTGGACTTAGCAACTTCTAGAACTGTGAGAAAGATTTCTTTGTTTATAAATTTCCCAGTCTAAGGTATTTTAATACAGTATCATGAATAGGCTGAGACAGTGTGGTAGTTTGCAAAGCATAGTGAAGAGATGATTTCTTTATTTTAAAACCTAGTCAATGTGCCCCCAGAGGCACTAAAATTGAACTTATGGAAATAATCAGCTTATATTGCTTAACAGATGTGACAAGAGCTGGGTCTGTAGTTCCAGCCATTTGGAAGTCTGAAGCAGGAGGATCACAGGTTCAAGACCAGCCTGGGCAACTTAGTGAGGCCATATTTCGAAATTCATAAAATAAGAGAGGCTGGGGATATAACTCAGTGGTAGAGCACCCTTGGGTTCAATCCCCAGTAACACCAAAAAGGAAAAAAAAAAAAAGATATGACAAGAATACTAATTTAACTTCAAGTTTACCAGAACCTAGATCTAAAGAGAAGAAGTTAAAGAATGTCTAGTATCACATCTTTTTTTTTCTCTGTGTCTTCATACTGTCCCTTCTACCCAACTCTTCCAACTGGCACATTTTATGCATCCCCCAATCCCATTTTCCAAACCGGGCCATGGAAAAGGACAATTCAGATGAGATTTCACAAACCAACCTGATTTACTGAAAGTGAGTATGAATCTTTAGAGTAAAGTGGAGCTAGAAATCTCATTCCAGGATGTGCACCAAAAAGCTTCGAGAAGGCCAGGTGCAGTGGCACACACCTGTAAACCCAGTGGCTCAGGAGGCTGAGGCAGGAGGATTGCAAATTCAATGCCTGAGCCTCAGCAAAAGCAAGGTGCTAAGCAACTCAGTGAGACCCTGTCTCTGAATAAAGTACAAAATAGGGCTGGAGATGTGGCTCAGTGGTCAAGTACCCTTGAGTTCAATCCTGGTACTGAAAAAAAAAAAAAAAAGCTTCAAGAAACCAAAAACATCAAGGCAACAGCAACATAACCATAACCATTGCCCTTCGTGGGGCAGAGAGGGCAGTGATGGTGCTCTCAGAGCAGGGCAGGAGGCAAAGCCTGAGATTCATAGTCAGAGACCTGGCTCTGCCACCTACTGACTGGATGGCCTTTGGCAGGTGACCTCATCTTTCAGGGCTTCCATTTCCTCACATGTCACTTGGAGATCAATCCCAAGACACAGCTCATAGAGTTGTTGTGTACACACATTCACAATCAGAGACAGACAGAAAGAGACAGGAACAGAGACACAGAGAGAAGAAATTCACATATTGGAATTTAATGTTTGAGGAAAAGTAAAATTTCAGGGAGATAAAGGAAGAACCCAATAATGCAGCACCTAGGCTCAGTTTACAAAGTTTAGGTTTTGTTTAAACACTGAGGAGGCTTTGCAAGTTCTTGAGCAGTAGCATGACCCATTTATAGATGTGTTCTTTTGAAAACTGATCTGGAAGCAGGTGGGAGCAGTGGGCTTGAAGGGAGATATCAGGAGGTATAAGAACCAGACCAGAAGCCATTGTTTTAGTCCAGTGAGACCCCATGAACTCTGACCTAGGGCGGTGTAAACTGGGATGAGGAAGAGGGACAGAACTGGTAAGAGAGCTCCTGTTGTTCACAGCTTTGTGACTGGGAGCACCATAGTGTTCTTTACTTTATGAATGGGAATCATAGATAAGGCCACAGGATTGGAAGGTCTGCACTTTAAATTCTCTTAAGCTATCTTGGTAGAAAGATCCACTTGGGTACAATAACTGTCTTGTGCCATGACTGTGATCAATATTTTGGTATACATCATTAGACTATTGGTTATTATTCCAGAATATTCTGACTTTTTTTAAAATGCAATCAGCAGGGTTCACCAACAGGAACAACTCTTTATAGCTAACCTGGATGGAATGTGTCTCTTCTATTAATGACTCCTTAGGTCTTCCCAGCCCCCTGCTGTGCTGCTCCCAGTTAATTACATTTGTTTGCTGCTAGGAGGATGTTTGAATCCAGGAAAGATCCCATCCAAACTCTTCTCTCCCTGTCTTGCTAGAGAGCCTGTGTTCTACTCCTCACCCAAACTGGCTGAAAACATGAGCAAATCTGATTCTCTTCCAACTAAGTTAAACAGTCAGTTCCTTCATTCTTCTTATCAAAGGACTCACCCTGGCTGCAGAGGCTGAGCTTCCCCAGGGAAAGCTGTGCTGAGACCTACTGTCACATCCACCTTATCTGTGTTGTACTATTTTGTTCCTCTTTAAACTCTCCTCCTGTTGTCCCAGTAGATACTGAGGTGGAGCTTAATTGTCTGTGATCCCCAGGTCCCCAGTGGTGCCTCTGAGAAAGATTGGACCCACATTAACACTTTTCCAGTTTGGGGCAACAGGTCCTTTGGTAGCCCCTGCCTCTGTCAACCATTCCACACCCCACATCCATCCAAACCCAGGCAAGGCGATCCTAGTCTTATTGCTGGTCATATCTAGCCAGTCTTTTAGCCAGGCTTCGGTGTATTGATCAATTTCTTTTAAAATGATATTAGGAGTTACTGTGTGCAAAACATTGAACAAGACAATATTGGAGCCCTCCTGAGGACGAAAGGGACATGTGATTTATGTTTTCAAATATGTTAAGGATCAGTGGGGTAAACTGACATCTCACAAATGAAACAAGAGAGGCTGGGTGTGGGTGGCCATGATGAGTGGGGTGAAGAGCCAGGCATGAGCTAAATCTGAGGACAAGGAACTTTTAGGTCTTTTCTCTGCAGAATAGCTGGTAGGAGAGCCCAGAAGGCTCTGAAGTCAGTCAGGGTCTCTTTAACGCAGGTGCTAATGCAAGATACATTTTATGTAACATTCCTGTGTGTAGAATGTATGGGAATTCCTTGGGCATGCAGTATACATTTTCCAATTTGATCCTTGTAAACAGGGCAGGTTTTAGCTCAAAAAAAATTATGAGATTTGTCCAGTTTCTTCTTAACCAATGGATAATTTTCTACTGGTCAGGGACTATCTTGTGTCTTCAGGAACCTGAAAAAAAAAAAAAACTGAACTGAAGAATTTGTGGCAGAACTGCAGCAAAACTCAAAGAGTTTTCTGTGCCTTTCCAAAATAATAATAATAATAATATTAAAAAATAAAAGGAAAAAAACCAACATTTGAGAAAATTAGATCAGCTTGGATATCATCTAAAAGAATATCTCATTGTGTATATATACTGCTGTTTCTTTATCCATCCACCTACTGAAGGGCATCTAGGTTGGTTCTACCATTTAGCTATAGTGAATTGAGCCACTATAAACTTTGATGTGGCTGCATCACTATAGTATGCTGATTTTAAGTCCTTTGGGTATAGACCAAGGAATGGGATAGCTGAGTCAAATGGTGGTTCCATTTCAAGTTTTCCAAGGAATCTCCACACTGTTTTCCTTAGTGGTTGCACCAATCTGCAGTCCCAACAGTGATGTATGAGTGTACCTTTTCCCTCACATCCTTGCCAACACTTATTATTGCTTGTATTCTTGATAATTGCCATTCTGACTGGAATGAGATGAAATCTTAGAGTAGTTTTGATTTGCATTTCTCTAGTTCCTAGAGATGTTGAACATTTTTCGTATATTGATTGATTGATTGTATATACTCTTCTGAGAATTGTCTGTTCAGTTCCTTGACCCATGTACTGATTGGGTTGTTTGTTTGGGGGGTGTTAAGTTTTTTGAGTTGTTTATATATCCTAGAGATTAGTGCTCTATCTGATGTGTGTGTGCTCCCATTCTGTAGGCTCTCTCTTCACCTCATTGATTGTTTCTTCTGCTGAGAAGAAGCTTTTTAGTTTGAATCCATCCTATTTATTGATTCTTGATTTTATTTCTTGTGCTTTAGGAGTCTTGTTAAGGAAATTGGGGCTTAATCTTACATGATGAAGATTTGAGCCTACATTTTCTTTTATTAGGCACAGAGTCTCTGGTCTAATTCTTAGGTCCTTGGTCCACTTTGAGTTGAGTTTTATGCCTGATGAGAATGGAATATTACTCAGCATTAAAAGAGAATAAATTTATGGCATTTGCAGGTAAATGGATGGAGCTGAAGAATATCATGCTAAGCGAAGTAAACCAATCCCAAAAAACCAAAGGCCAAGTTTTCTCTGATAAGTGGATGGTGATCCATAATGGGGGGGGGGCACATGGGAAGAATGGAGGAATTCTGATTGGGCAAAGGGGAGCGAGGGGAGGGGAGAGGATATGGGAGCAGGAGAGATGGTGGAATGAGATGAACTTCATTACCCTGGGTACATGTATGACTGCACACAAGGTGCAACTCTACATCATGTACAGCCAGAGAAATGAAAAGTTGTGCTTCATTGGTGTACAATGAATCCAAATGCATTCTGCTGTCATGTATACCTAATTATAATTAATAAATAAATATTAAAAAAGAATATCCTGATGCTAGAAATATCACTATAAATTTAATATGCTAAGGGAAAAAAGTTTCAGAATGATAAGAAATTCAAAAATTGCTGGGTTCATGCAGAAGAATAAAGACTCAAGTCCACAGAGACTAATGAAAGATGAGGCCAAAGGTAGGGTCCGTGGATTGAAGGCTATGAGACCTCTGTTTGGATTCATGGCTATGAGAGAAACTGCTGTGTGCTCTTCCTTGGAAGAATATCTTCAGTCTCAATTACTTTTGTCCTTGGGTTTCTGTGGTCCATCTTATTGTGCTGACCCCTGAGGGACTTGGGGAATGGAAGGGAGTTTCAAGAAGTTACAACAACTTTGAGTCCTCGATGGTGTGGCACATCTTTACCAACGCCCATGTCCTTGGTTGGGCTGGGTCTTTTAGTGGGACTTGAGGTGCAGTA
Source organism: Marmota monax (assembly GCF_021218885.2). Taxonomy (NCBI): domain Eukaryota; kingdom Metazoa; phylum Chordata; class Mammalia; order Rodentia; family Sciuridae; genus Marmota; species Marmota monax. The sequence goes on from NW_026695243.1 coordinate 2,747,206, forward strand.
ATAGGGAAATTATTTATCCTGGTGAACTGTATTCTAAGGGTGACAGGGAAGATTAGGATAGAAATCTCTTTAGGGGAAATTTTTTCTTTTATGGTAGAAAAAAATTAGTTTTCTTTCTCCAGGGAAAGGGTCAGGAAATGCAGCATCTAATTAATTAAGTTTAAGGATTCTAATTTAACACTTAGTCAGTGCTGGTTTTTGGAACCATGGAACGAGACCAAAGATGACTCTGGTGCACGAAGCCTGTGAAGGACTAACCCTGGAGCACTCACTTGTGATGTTAGATAGTATTATGGCCTAGGACCCAGGAAAACATAAATCTGTCTTGGCTCAGCCTTTTCTTTTCCTTATGTTTTTACAAAGTTGTACATTTACAAAGAAAAAAAAAGTAAAAGAAAGATAAATTCACACTTTATTGTTAGCTAGGATCGGGATCGAATCCAATGCAGAGAAATGCAGGCTGTGTTAGGGCATTTTTTTCTCAAGCTATGTAGAATTCAAGAGCTTTAGCCAAGGGACAATTCAACATGCATGTTAGCACAAGGGCAAACATAAGCAGAGAAAAATGTGACTTGCTACGTACCAAGCTGGTCTAAACCGCCTACGCAAGAGCCCAGGGACCACTGTTGCTACTTAGAAGAAATCCAATTTATCAGTTTTTTACTTTATATTTCATACCTTTTGTGTCCTGAGTAAAAAAAAAAATCACTGCCCACTTCAAAGTTTTAAAGATTTTTCTGGGGTTCCTTCTAGGAATTTTATAGTTTTAGTTTGTCCTATAATCTATTTCAAGTTTACACTTACATATGACATGAGATAGGTGCTTAAGGGTTTTTTTCTTCTCCATATAGATATCCAGTTGTTCCTGCACCATCTTTTGATGACTCTCCTTTTCTTACCAAATTACCTTTGTTGAAAATCAGTTGACAATATATGTGTGAGCTCTCTATTGTGTCCCACTTACCATATTTCTGTCCTTACCAATACTACATTGTCTAGATTACTATAGTTTTATAGTAAGCCTTAAAGTCAGGTTAGGTAAGCATCCAACTTTGTGGCTGATTTTTCAAAATTATTTTGGATAGTCTAAATGTATTCCATATACATTTTAATACCTTTATTTTATTTGTTTATTTTTATGTGGTGCTGAGGATCGAACCCAGTGCCCCTCATGTGCTAGGTAAGTGCCCTACCACTGAGCTACACCCCCAGCCCACCATATACATTTTAGAATCAGTGTGTCAATTTCCATAAAAATGTTAAAGTTTTGATAGCGATAACATTGAATATATAGATCAATTTAGAGGGCTGACATCTTGATGGAGCCTGCTAAGATGTCCCACCCTTACTGATTCAATTGTGTGGGTGAATTGAATTGTGTTGTCATCAAATCTCCAGGGATTCTTCAGTACTAAGCAGGACACTACAGAATTTATGGGCAATAGTATGTTTTTCTTCTCTGCTCTTTCAAATCATTATTTGGAAGAATGACTTGGAAGAAATAGAGTTATATGATAGTCTAAGAAACATTGTTTAAGAATGGAATTTAGATTGGGAGAGCAAGGTGTTAGAAACTAAAATCCTGAGTTTGAGATGAAGGTGTCAAGACATTTCTGAAAGAATAAAGACTTTTAAGTTAGGTTTCCAATAACTCTGATGGATGATCTTCATTTTCCTCTGGACCTACTTTCTCCTTCTCCATCATATTTTGTTTGCTGGGAGGCTAGAAGGCTTAGCTCTCTTGCTTTCTGTTGGGTTCAGCAGAGAGTGGGAAGTGCAGTCAGTGTGCTTAGTTTCCCAAATTTTTCTCTGCTGGTCTGCATTTTGGCTATGGCTCCTCCTAACTAGTGGTTCTCTTCTATAACTGTATCTCGAGATTATATAGCTATGGACCCTTCTTGCTCCTTCAAGCTTTCTGCTATTTCCAATCATGGGCTGCTTTATCATCCCTTGTAGATTTCCTATAACTCCACTAACAGCTTAATATAGTCTCTTCACTTAATCATCTCCTTTGAAATTGTTAGCTGGACTTTGACTACTCAACTAACCCATTCAGTTACTAGCTTTGGAACACTGGTCAAATGATTTAATCTCCTAATATCAGCTTTCATTTCAGCTTTTTCATCTATAATGTGGGAATGAAAATATTCCTTTCTCAGAAAATACACGACACATGTACATAACATTTAATAGTAACATCATCATTATTAGTAACTATTATCACATAAAGATGAAAAAAAATTGTGATTTCCTCAGTGACTATTCAAATCAGAGTGTGGAATTGTTCAGAAGCATAAGATTACAGTGAAGCAGCTAAGGAAATACAAAGTGAAAAGACAGCAAGGTGTTAGAAAGATTTGTTAGTACATGTGGAATAGAATGACTTTTATTATATTTTAATATGAGAAGGAAGCTGTAGCTTTAGAGATCTATTAACTTCTTGCTAGGATCATGTTAGGATCTCTACACCTAAATGGAGGTGTACACCTTTTCAGAAAGGCACAGTCTTTCAGGAGAGAAGTTATAATAGTGATATGAATCACAAGACAAATATTTGAAGGGAAATGCATTGAGCTTTGAGTCAAGTCTTAAAAAAGGTAAACATATGAAAAGAAATCATGGGTGGGAAAGCTCTTTTAGTTAGCTTCATGCTCCCTTCCCTTCAGGACACACATGTCTGCCTGAATGGAGGAGTCAGAGTGGATTTTAATAAAAACTCCCCATCTGTATTTGGGATCTCTCTCCCCAGAGTCCCTCGGGCTCTGTCACCATGGGATTCATCATGCAAAACCCCTCTTCTTTTCAAATACATTATCTCCAGGAGATCTTCCAAGTCGTCCTGCAATTTACTTTCCTCTGGGAGCCCCTACCTTACCAGTTCCTCAACATGCCACATATTTCTGAGTTCTTTTCTCAGGAGGATCCTCAACTCCCATATAATTCAAAAGGATAAAGCTAGAAACCAGAGAGTGTTAAAGCTATGTCAATCTTAGATTCCATCCAGCTTTGGGCAAATTCTTCTTTGTTCTACAGCTACTTCTGCCAGCAGGTAGTTGAAGTGATGCAACTCTTCCCTGTACTTAATTATGATCAACGGGAGAGAAAACTGAGGGAAAGGACATGTGTTAGCCAGGGGTGGGAGTGGGGAGAGAATCAGAGAAAAGAATAGCTACTTTGAAGCTCTAAAGTGGTAAATGTCTCATGAGGTTGAGAAGGTCACTGGGTTGGATATGTTGCCTGTGAATCTATGTACAATCCTGAGGAAGAAGCAGATGTGGTACCTAAATAAACCAGATTGTACACCTTGACAGGATGCTCTTAAAAAGACAGACTATAAAGAATGAATATAAACAATGATAAATACGTGTGCAGATGACATCAGAAAAGCAAAGCTCTGAATAAACCATGACTTCTGGAGAATTCTCAGGACTTCATCAAAAGACATGAAATTCTGTTTGGAGCAAGTCTGAGAATAAAAAATGACAAAAATAAAAGCTTTGATTAAATTCTTTCAACATCATTCAAAAACTCTGGCTTTCCATTTGGTCTTTCAAAGAGAATGGACTTCTGAATGGAAAGAAGAGAATAAACACAAACAAAAGAATTCTCTCTCTCTCTCTCTCTCTCTCTCTCTCTCCATCCATCCATCCTCTATCTCATGGTAATTCAAACTGGTAAAGAGACTGCATGTGAGCACAAAGCTTCATGCCTTCTGACCCAGAAACATTATATTTCAGGGCACTGTAAGACCTTGTGATTGGGGTTACTGTAACATTTTTGATTACCTTGAAGGAACTGTAAAAATGGAGGACATGTCAGAAGAGTGGATTAGCTAGGCATAGTCATGATTTTCTAAAAGAACAAAAGTGGGTTATGTAGAGGGATTGTGAACTTAAATGTTCATGGAGATAAAAAAAAAATCATATTAGTCATCTTAGTGGTCTTACTACAATGTTAAATAATAATGGATTTTTAGATATTGGTTGATAAAACACCCAACATCTATTATCATACAATCTGCTGGCAAGCCACAGCTTCTTGAATCTTAGATTGAAAAAAATATTTAGGTAATCAAAGAATGATATTAAATTTATTATTGATAAAATTTAGGATGCTGTTTTATAATTTTTGGTCCAATGTGTTGATAATGCCTTTCAGCTTTGTGTCCACTCTTGAGGTAGACCTTTGGGAGACCTCTCGGTGCAGATGGATTCAGAGACCTGAGCCCAGATAGAAAATCACATGGTCAGAAGTAGATCCAACTTGGCAAGTTCAGAGTGGCTACCCAGGGGGAATTAAAAGTCAAGGTCAAAAAAGTCATGTCCATCATCATGATGGACAAAGGCAGAGTCCAAAGCACAGACAGAGACAGAGATGAGGGAGTAAGTGAGTGTGGCAGCAGACTGGAAGAGAGGTCAATGTGAGAACAAGGCAAGAGAGTCTGAGTTTTGTCTCTGATGGGGTTAAGAGGGCCAAGAACTGGCTCTTTCTGGTTATCTCCTGTTGGAGCCTGGGATGGACTAACAAGATAAAAGGTTAGGCTGGTAGAAAGGAAAAAGGGCAAACAGGTAACTATACAATTAGGACTTTCCTTGGGACCCAGGTAGTGTTTGATGGCCTGCGTTATCATCAAGTTCACTTTTAGAAAGTGTGGTAAAAAATATAACATAAAATTTACCACCTTAGCCATCTTTAAGTATACAGTTCCATAGCACAATGTATCTTCCCACTGTCATGCAGCAGACCTCCAGAACATTTTCATCTTACAAAAGTGAAATTCTACACCCACTGAACAACGACTCTCCAAGTGCCCCTTCAATTTTACTGTTTAAAACAAAAATTATTAAAGCAGCCAAACAGAAACACTAGAAGATATTTAGGAAAATGAACTTCAAAAAGCAAAACAATTAAGAAAAGTAGATGCAATTTGGTGTATTTTTTGTTGCTTGCTAATTAGTATTCTTTCTCTACTTCTGTCTTTGAAGAGAAAAAAAAATTCCTTCTTCCATTTGCCCACTATAGATTGAAAGTTTCAGGGCTAGGACTTGAATTTTTGGCTCTTGGTAGAAGAATCCTAGCTAGTGTCCTTCAAGGCTGTGACTGACATGTGGCAGAAACTTAAGAGGACGGTCTTTTCTCTGCTAGCATGCCCTAAGCGTTTCTTTTCAAATAACCAGTTTCTATTATTGCCTTCCTTCTTGCAACTAAAGAAATCCCCTAGGGTTTTAGCATTCCTTCTCCCCAGAGTTCTCTATTTTCTTATTTCCATTCAGCGTAACCAAAGCCCAAAGAGGAGATTACTACCACATGTATACTACATTTTGCATCATGAAACCCAGTCATTTTCTTTGCTCTGATGAGAAAAGACTTTTCAGTACCAAGAATTACCTGCAATTCTTAAGTTTATTTATTAGACCATTCTCCATATATTCAACTCTCCTACAAATTTTAGTGGTTGTTTTTTAAATGTAGATTGGCATAATAAAGGTGCCCAGAGTAATTAATCTGTGCACAATTCAACTATTTTTTGAATAGAAATATCTTTATTCTTCCTGAAGATACATGGTGATTGTTTAAAAAAAAACACATAAAAAAGAATGCCCTCCTGCAATTGCACCCTAAGAGATAATCCCTCATGTATTAATGTACTAAAAAGGAAAACAGCAAACATTTAAACAGAATTCATCAAGGACTTTTATACTATCAAGTCAACAGAATGCATCCTTAAACTATCAATCATCTGATACAGATGAGAAACTAATGCTGGAGTTGTGGGGCTAAGGGCCAAGATTCCAGGAGATGGACTTAATGCTAGACATGGACTTAATGCTGTGTCCATCAGTTATCAGTGATGTACCCTCAGGCAAGTTACTTCATTTCTTTAACCTTCAGTTTCCTCAACTTCCATGTAGAGGTAGCAATGACCTTCAAGGTAGGAATAATTACTCACACTCTTGTAGGATGATACAGCACAGAATACACCCAAAGTTCTATTATGCCTGGGATACAACAGATACTCAATAATGAGAGTATCATAATTATAACCACATTGATTTTTAAATTTGCTTAATTGTGGTAAAATATGCATACAATTTACCATCTTAATTGTTTTTAGGAGTCTAGTTCAGTGGTATTAAGAACATTCACATGGTTAATGCAACTGTCTTAAGTTCAGTCAGTTGCTGTAACAAAGTGCCCTAGAGTGAATAATTTCTAAATAATAGAAATTATTCTCCACAGTTCTGAAGGCTGGGAAGTCCAAGGTCAAGGCACCAGCAGATACCATGTCTGGCAAGGGCTCCCTTGCTTTCTACTTCATAAATGGTGCCTCTTCCTGTGTCCTCGGAGTGGAAGGCTGGAATGTGGAATGGGTGAACAGCTCCCCCACAGCCCTTTTTTAAGGTTGCAATCCCATTCATAAGGGCTTTGCTCACACAATTTAATGATCTCCTAAAGTCCCCTTAATACTAACACATTAACAATTAAGTTTCTATCTGTGAATTTGGGGGGAGTCATTCCAACATAGAAGCAACCATGACCACCATCCGTTCACCATATTAATTATTAACATGGCTTCTATGCACTGTCCTAGAATAAAATATGATTTGCCTCTCTCCAGTGTGAGCTTTTGTCAGAATAGAGTCCTTCCTAATCTCTCCAAATCTTTTGAAATCTGTTCCCATCTATATGTGGCTAGATTTGGAAAAACCCTTGGTGTGAAGTGTTCAAGACATCAGGCTGATTCTAGCGTTATCTAATGTTCAAAGCTGTAGAGGCTGGTGCTAAACAGACCTGCACGGCTACTCCAGGGTAAAATTAATTCTCGAACACCGGCGCTGACACTTTGCAATGTCTTCCCCAGCAGCCGTTTCTGACTGCTGCAGCCCAGGCTCTGCTAATGGAGGTTTATAAAGGCCTTTGCGATTCCTATGGTAACCCAGGAGAAAGGCTGTTGCCATGGGGACTAGCCAAGCCTATATAAACCTGCCATCTCCATCAGACAGATGAGAACGACGTGAGAATGAATCCTTCGCTAGTTCACCTTCAGAAATTGCTAATAATTATCTCTGTTTTTGGAAAAGAATTCATCATTTCTTTCAGGTACAAACTCATTCACATTTTCGGCTGGAAATGAGGATTATTCAAAAGCTTCCTTGATGATCTTGGTGTCAACTAAAGTCATCTGGAAAATGAGATGTCTACTGATTGAACCACTCCCAGATCTCTACATTGTTATCAGCCCCTGAATAACATTTATCAGAAGCACGTGAACTTCACATTGTTTTAAGAGAATAATGTGTTCCTTTGAAATGAATTAAGCCTCAGTATATGCCCATTAATGTACTTTCCCATTGTTTTACAGTGGGATCTAGGGGACTCTGAGCTCCTGACCTCTGAAGGCAGGATCTATTTTGTTTAATTCCATATTTCATTTAATTCCATCTCTATTAACATCTATTTAATTCCATTTCTATTTTGTTTAATTCCATATCCCGGGTATCTAGTCCACTGTGTTTCAATATTAGGGTTCAGTAAGCAAATAGGTGAATGGAGAAATCAGTGTATGCACTAATGTAAACCGTAGCAGAGATGGCAGGTCTAGTGTTCAAGTATGTAATAAACATAAGCTAACTCTAAAAACAGTACCGCTGGGCATTCATTTATTAAGAGACAACTTGTCGATGCCTATCAGCTCCATCCATTCAACAACAACACAGTTCCTGCTTTTAGTCTGCCCCAAAAATATTAATGGAGCTACGCTTTATGGATATCACACCAAAAGGACAAGTCCTTATCTTCCTGGAGTTTCTGATATATATTCTCCTGACAGGCTAAATTGGGATTGGTTAGAATAGAAATTCTAACCAATTCAAAGAGAATATTGAATTCTGGGGCTCAGGGAGCTGGGCCCTGAGGGATGAGTAGGAGTTCCACAGGAGATAAGGTGAGGGAGAGCTGGCTATATGTGAGGAGGAGCAGAGGAGGCATTGAAGGCAGCAGGAGGGCAAATGCCAAAGAACACGGAGTGCTGAGAGAATGAATGGTGAGTGTTCTCAGGAGGCTGAAGCATAGGTTTTCTGAGGGCTGAAGCAAGAGGCTGATCTGTGGCCCCGATTATGATAAGTCTAACATGCTATTCTCCTTCTGGGGAAGTGAGGTATCCAGAGCCAGGGCATGGTGTGGAGTGGACTATCCCCAGGTGGGGGTTGTGGAAGGAGAGGGTCCACGAGGTGCTTCCAGGATGTGAAGGCACATCCAGGCCCAGAGCTCCAGGGTGAAGAGGCCTACCATGCCAAGGGGCAGCCAATGAGGCAGGCCCAGAGCAGCCTCTGGGGATCAGGTGAATGACAGGACTGGGGAAGGCAACTAGTCTCCTTCTTAGAGGGTGCTGGGCCCCTGCTTCCATGTAGGCAGGACTGGGTCTGTGCCACAGTCTGGCTGCAGCAAAATAACCGGGGGGTGACGAATAACTTGTGTACGTTGATACAGCAGGAGTGGGAGCCGTTTATTGCAGGACAGGAGCAGTATTTATACATTCCACACAGCTTATCTAATTAGCATAAACTAGATACATCAGTCAACCAATAAGGAATCTCCACACTTAATGGCTCGCTGGTGTTACTTCTCAAACCACTCCCTCTGGCATTTTGCCAGGCACCATCCAGACTTGTTTACAGACTCTAACATTCCCCCTTTTGTTTGATTTAAATAACGACCATAGTGGTTTTTACAGAAACACCATAAATAACCTGCTACAAACAGAAAGGGAGGATACAAAATGCCACAATACCAAGCCAATTGATGGCTCCATGCAAGAAGCCCTTGGAAAAATTATACCAGCAATGACACTGTTAGCAAAGATACCAAGTTACAATTTGTTATAGATTACAGTTTGTTGTCTCAGTCCAGGTAAAGCAGTGTCTCAATAGATTAACTCACAGTCCAGGTAAATCACAGTCCAGGTAAGTTCTGCAGGCAGCCAGCTTGATCCGAAGTCTCGTCCGGTTCTCAGCAACACTGGAAATTCTTCCACCTTGGTCTTTACCGGCACTGGGATGAAGGCAGGAACTCCGGATGGCTAAAGAAAATCCTATAGCATTCAACTAAGAAAACAACCTTTTGAACAATTTAGTACATTATCTCAAGGTTTTTTTTGCATTTGAAATAAGCATTAATAGTGCTCATTACTCATCAGCTTTCAGGTGTGGGAGAACCATTGTAGCTTAGTTATTGGCATTGAAAATGACCAAACATCAGGGACGCCTGTAGCATCTTCTGCCAGCTGTAGCGTCCTGGGCAGCCCCAGATGGCCCTGGGGAGTGTCCCGGACTCAAACTGCTACTGGGCACAGGGAGCAAGAGCCTGCGAGACTGTGCCTCCAGGTCAGGTCTAGATTTGGGCTCCGGCAGTGGAAGAGCCAGCTCCCCGGCCAGGAGGCGGGGAAGGGCCAGTCGCCGCTGCCTCTTGGAAAATCCTTGCTGCGCTGTGACCGGCTTGCACACTCGGCAGCCGCCTCTCTGCTTCACGCACCCTCCGGTAACGAAAAGTATTTAGTAATAGCCTTTTGCTGCAACTTTTTTCCTGATAATTCTTCTTCTTCTGAACTTTCTTTTTCTTTCTGACTAGAGTTCCTGGGCTCTTATCAACACATGCCCTAACTATTCTTGGTTCCACTGGGGTGCCTCCTTCCCTCAGTAATTTACTTCTTACCCCTTCCATATTTTCATCACAAAGACAATACAACATTTCAAGACAAAACACGACACAAACATACTGTATCAATCTTCTCCATTTTCTCGAAATGGCCATTTTTCCTCTCGCCCTATCTGCCTAGGGACGAGCAGATTGCTCCCGTCCTATTTATGGAAGGGCAGGTTTTTTTTTTTTTCGTCACTTACTCCCGAGTGTCCCGGGGCTCCCCGTAACAGGCCACCATCTGCCACAGTCCGGCTGCAGCAAAATAACCGGGGGGTGATGAATAACTTGTGTACGTTGATACAGCAGGAGTAGGAGCCGTTTATTGCAGGACAGGAGCAGTATTTATACATTCCACACAGCTTATCTAATTAGCATAAACTAGATACATCAGTCAACCAATAAGGAATCTCCACACTTAATGGCTCGCTGGTGTTACTTCTCAAACCACTCCCTCTGGCATTTTGCCAGGAGCCATCCTGACTTGTTTACAGACTCTAACAGGTCTGGACAGCACTGAGGATGGTAAAGCCTTCTTCAATGGAGGTTGAGACCTGTTCAGATCCATGCTTTACAGAAACCCTCCACCAGAGGCACAGAGTGGGAGGGGCAGAGCAGGGGAGCCCAGAGCTCAGGGTGGTGGAGAAGAGGTGCCGTGCTGGAGTGTGCGGCTCTAGTGAGGAGAAGGGCAAGGAGTGCTCTCCTTCTTCCCCTTCAACTTTACCGAAGGCGTGTTATTTGTTGTGCATTGGGCTAGACCCTGAGAATCCAGAGATGTCTAAGATCTGGGCCTTCCAGGAGTCTCTCCAAGTCTACCCAGAGATGCACAGGTAACATAGAATGATTACACATGGGGAGACGTCATGAAGCCTGTCAGTGGGCTTGGTACATGGCTGACCCCAATCCTTTAGTGAAGGAGTGAATCACTTGAAATCAATAACTTCAGTGGTGCTGGGGGAGAGGGAGAGGTGGTGGAACATCATCTTACCTACCTCCTGGACTGTGTGGATGACGTCCCAGAAGGCAGCACTGGAGGAGAGACTTTGCCCAGAAGGAACATTATAATAATACCATTATTATAAAAGAGCAAATTCCAACATGGCAGGAAAGATGCCTTGAGGCTTGAGGGTCTTTGGTGCTTATTCTTTAACATATAAGTGAGCTGTGTCTTTTCTGTATGGAGGTGAATATTAGCCATGTTGTTAGTGCAAGAAAAATACTTTTCCTTCTCCCAACTATCCTTCTTCAGCCTTCATCTTTCCAAGATACCTTGCTCTGGATAAAGTGTCCCTATAAGCATCCCTTTCCCTATTGAAGCCTTGGAGCGCTTTGGGGGATAGTGGATATGCTTGGGGCTAGGGGTTAGAAGGCACCAGGTTCAGGATCTAGCTGGATACTCATGATCTGTGTGACGTAGGACAGGATTGAACCTTTCCAAGTTCAGTTTCTTTCCACGTGAAGTAGGAACACTATGTGCTCTGCTTCCCTCGCAGGACTCTTGTAAGTAGCACAGCAATATGAAAAAGCTTTTTAAAGTATAAAATAGAGCAGCTATCATTACTTGGGAAGCTCTTTTGGACTTTCTTTAGTTCTACTGAATCTTTCCCAAATAATATGCAAAACGGACACCTTGAACCTTTCCTTACTCTGAGCTGACACCCTAGGAGCGGAGGGCTGGTGTTGGGGTAATGTCTGAAGATGGGATAAGGGTGTCTGTGCACTAATTTGCCCCTCCTCCTCCAAAAAAACAGAAAATTTGTTATTTAAAACTTTATTAAAAAGTACCCAAACTTAATCTACTTCATTCAATGTCATATTTTTAGGGTAGAAATAAAACTTGATGGTTGGAAGTAACCAAAAGGAATATTGCAATCAATATTAATAAAAACTTTCTAATAATTGGGACAGCAAAAGGTGGGAGGAGCCTCCTGTGGGGCACTGAGTGGTTCCTGGCATATTGTAGAGAGATTTTAATAAATTATTGATCCACTTATCTTAATGGCATTTCATAGACTTTCAAAGTATATAAAAAAAGTATCCAGGTTATGTTGGCCTCACCAAAATGATTTAAAAAATTATCCTTTTTTTAAAATTCTAGAAGAGAGTGCATAATATTGGTGTTAGAATGTAATATTGGTACCGGGGATTGAACCTAAGGGTGCTTTACAACTGAGCCACATCACCAACACTTTTTGTTTTTTATTTTGAGACAGAGCCTTGCTAAGTTGCTTAGAGTCTCACTAAGATGCCCAGTCTGGCTTCCAACTTGTGATCCTCTTGCCTCAGCCTCCTGTGTTGCTGGGATTAAGGTGTGTGCTACCACATGGGTGTTTGGAGGCCAGTGGCAAGTGGAAGGAGGGAATCCTTTCAAGCTGGCCTTATGATATGTCCCTGAGATTCTTGAGCACTTTCTTACTATGGATCCACAACCTGTTCTGACTCACCTTGGACTTCTATGATCCCCACCTTGGAATTCTCTTTTCCATGGGATCTGGTTCCTCTTAACAGAGAATGGTATTTTAGGAACCAAAATAGGCATTAGGTAAAATCATTGGTACAAATGCATCATAGATTTTCTTGGTGGGAAGAACTAGGAAATACAACCATCTACACAACCACACACTCCCTTCAGCCTGTATCTATTTATATGAGAAGTCATGAGTTCACATTGGTATGTCCAATTCCAATCCAACACATATGCATATTTGGGACTCCTTTCCCTGAAAGCAAAACATCTGGGTCCCCTTACCCTCAACAAATTTGCTTTTCAATCCCCCTCTATGGAACTACTACTAACCCATAGATGTCATTAGGCTAGGAAAAAAAAAATCCCCTTCTGAGCCAGTGCTACCTGGGCCGGCCGGGATACACAGCTGTGCAATGAGAGGCTAGATTTCAGCACCCACACGTGTCTCAGCTGAGAGCCTTTGTACAGTGAGTGACATTCTTAACCTGCAATAGCCTTATAAATTTTAGAGTCTGTGCTCTTGACAGCTATCTCATAATTCTTCTTTTAGCGTAATTAAAATTAATGTGTGACACTGATAGAAACAGCACGACGATAAAGCAATTTGGGTCCAATAAACCATTTCATTTTATTTTTGCTTAACTAAAATCTTGTGTGTGGTTTCTCTACAGTTAATTATATTTTTAGGAATAGGAAAATTTGGATGTGTTACCCTGCTCTGCTAAGCCTTAGTGTCACTGCAGCTGGCACATGGCATGCCTTTGGGCTCAGAAAGTTTAGAAAAGATAAAGTTAGGGGAAACCTCTGAAGGAGAAAGGGCCGTGGCTGGGAGATGTGACATGAAAAGAAGGGAAAGAGAGAGCTCTAAGTAGATCAGTCCAATAATATATAGAAGGAAGTGGAGGGGACCCTACTAGCCTATAAAGAATTTTAAGGGGATTGTGCAATGTATTAATTCCCCCATTTCCTGATTTTCTGGAAAGCACTCAAATAGGAAGAAATTTTAATACTTCAGCTTGAACGTCATTGCCTTCATGAGATCTTCTGTATCCCCATAGCTCCAGCCCCAAGTCATGCCAGAAATTTGGGTGTCAGGAGACACAGACCTGAGCTATTGTGGAAAGGAAGAAAAGACTCATCCAGATTGTTTTGAGGGCACAAGGCACTGTGGCTAGAGTTAATAATAGCTAATATCTATGTTTAGATGAGATAACAGACTGAGAAAAATTGATTAACTTACCTAGGGTCAGTGATCCTAGTTTTCCAGTGGTCATGTGATCATTCCAGAGCAGGAAGCAAACTGGGACCCTAATCAGCAAAGCATACAGCACTTGGGGGTGAAGGGGACCTCACCCAATAGTCATGTTTTCTCCAGGATTGGTGCTTGTCCAGGAGGAAGTGACTTTCAGAGGCCAGCCAGGCATCAGGACCAGTGTGTTTAGAGCTCCAGAGGTTGGGGACAGATTGTATTTGCAATGACAGGCCCAGAGCTGGACTGAGACACGTGGGCACCTTTGGAAAGGAGAATCTCTAAGTATTTGTTCAATATCAGTTTAGTAAATTCTGGGAACAACTGATACTCTAACAATAAAAGTGATGTTCTTTCTTTATGTTAAAGAATAAAGGATTTATTGTGTGTGTTCATTGTATCCTGACACTTAAAACATTTGGAATTTTCTAGGAATTGTGATGCTCAGAATTGGATAGTTTTTTGTTTTTTTTTTAGGAGGGACTTTAAAGGGTTTAACATTTAGGTAATAAAATGAATCACTCCCAGTGAGCAGCAGTATAGTATGTAGTTTTCAATTTTAGAATGTGAGTTGGCTGGTCTCTGAGTGGAGTGGGGCGGGTGGGCCCAGCAGTTGTACTACACTTTGCACATGCGAAGAACCAAAATACTCACTTTGGATTAGTTAATTCCAGCTAAGAACATTTTAAAAATTTCTACAAGGCACTGTGGCTAGGTTGCTTTCAGCAGATCCAACTTACATGTTGTTGGATATCTAAAGGAGGCAAGTGGAAACCTGCGTGAGCTGACACTATATTCCCATTTATTCCAGGGTTTCATCGTCCCTGATAGATTAGTATCTAAAGCAACTGGAGCTAGAACAGATGATTATAGGCTGTAAAAACCGAAAAAGAAAAAAGAAAAAAAGCCTGAACGTTAATCTCTTCTAACAGACCTGTGGAAGTTTGAGTCCTTTTCTTAGAAATGATTGGTAGGCTGGGTCATTTCAGTGGGTATAGTGCTATGATTTAAATGTGTCTCCCAAATTCATGTGCTGGGAAATTAATCCCCAGATTCATGTTAATGGCATTGGACGTGACATTTGGGAGACAACTAGGATTGGACAAGGTCATGAGGGCAAGGCCTGCATGAAGGCATCAGTGGAAGAGGATCTGAGCTCTGTCTTGCCACAGGACACCCTGGGCCACCTTAGGAGGCAGCCTCAATGAGCAGATGCCAGCTGCGTGTTCTTTCACCTCTCAGCCTGCAGGACAATGAGACAACTGGACTTGTCTTCTTTATAAATTACCTAGTTTACATTATTTCTGCAACAGAAAAAGGGCTGAGACGTACGGTGAAGAGGAAAGTGAGCCCCGAGGAGAGAGCTTGAACGTATGGACATGTCATGTCTCTCCTAAACATCAGAGTGCGTCTAGGACGCTGCACCCATGCTCCAGGACAAGAGGAGCATGGCCCAGCCCCTCCCAGGCCTGTTAACTTTATCGAGTGCCATGATCGTTTTGTGAAAGTGCACAGTTGAGATGAAGAGATAAACTAGGTATCAGTTTGGTAAATGTGTGGATACCCTGGGCAAAAATAAGGGAAGGAATGATTTCCCAGGCAGTTGGTCTAGAAATACTGGCCTTGTTTTAAGGCACACTGTGGTCCATCTTAAGCCATCGTCATCTTCCTCATCACCATCATCCAGTCATCAGCAACATCAGAAGAATTAGCAAATGTCACAACTATTTTATTGTAAATTTTATTGGTTATAGTAGTTATACATGAAAGTAGAATGCATTTACATACTTTCATATATCATACATAGGTGGGGTATAATTTCTCATTTTTCTGATTGCACATTGTTGTAGAATCATATTGATCATGCAGATATAGATATATATAACATATATATATATTAATAATGTCTGTTTCATTCTACTATCTTTCCTGTTCCCATATTCCTTCCCTTCCCTTCACTCCCCTCTACCTAAACTAAGGTATCTTTAAATATAAACCTAACTAATACCAATATTGGGGTTTTCCATCTTCCATAAAACAATCTTCTTTGAAGAGGAAACTGTTTCATCCTTGGAATATTCCAGACCTCTGGAGAAGAAAAAAAAAAAAGCCTTTTCTCTTTCTCAATGCTCCCACATATTCAGCTCCAAAGCTGATAATTTCTCCCTTCCTAAAGGATAGACCTAAGCTTTTCATTCAGGTTTCTAAGCTTTTCATTCAGGTTCCCCTTTGTGCCTGCCCCTGCACCTATTGTGAATTAGCATCCATGTTAGAGAAAACATTCGGCCTTTGGTTTTGGGGGATTGGCTTATTTCTCTTAGCATAATATTCTTCAACTCCATCCATTTACTGGCAGATGCCATAAGTTTATTCTTCTTGAAAGCTGAGTAATATTCCATTGAATATATATATACACCACATTTTCTTTATCCATTTATCTGTTGAAGGGCACCTAGGTTGGTTCAATAGTTTAGTTATTATGAATTGAGCTGCCAATTTTTATAACTTCTAATGGGTCAGCTTCCACTTAAACCTCTGCCTTTGGTTGATTTCTTGACTTTGTCGTATCTTGGGATTCTCTTTTTTTTTTCTGAGTCCAGATATATATATTAGAAATGCTTGTTTCTATGTTGCCCAACATATATTCACCGGAAGTGGGGAGAAGACTCAGTTACATGAATCTCAGTCTGCCATATTGCTGGCTTTCTACCATAGAAATCCATTTATCCATTGAACATTTAGTGATTGCCTGCCATGGCACCACTCTAGGAGTTAGGGATAAACCAGGCAAAAATCCTTGCCTTCACGAAGCGCAGATTCCTGACATGACAGGAAATCATTTTAGGTTTCACATATATGAACTCATTAAATAATCACAATCACATTGGGAGGGAGGTGCCATCATTGTCTCCATTTTACAAATGCAACTGAGGCATATGGGGGTTAAACCACCTGCCCAAGCTTTCACAGGTTGTAAGGAGTGGATCTAGGATGCAAACCCAGACCATGTGGATGCCAAGTTCATGACTCTACATGGGCTTGCTGAATGTGAATCTGCCCTTAGAAGATAGTGGGCTCTTAATAGTTACTTGTTGACAAAATGAAATGAATTATCATAGTGCACTATATCATCAGCAAGTCTGTCCTTTAGTAGATTCAGCTCCTCCAGGATAAGAAGAATGTCTTCTTTGACTTTGTATCTACAGTGCCAAGCACAGGACTTGCCTGGAGCACCTGCTCAGTAAAATGTGGAACATTGGAATGAATGGACAGCCAGGTGGTTTCTAGAATGATGATGGTTTTCTAATTGGGCAGAGTCACCTGATTGTCTGGGACTGTGAAGCCTCCCAGGACTGTGGGTGGTCTGCATAAGTCCCACGAGTGGTCTGCACACCTCCTTCTGGCTCTTCTCCATATGGGTTGTCAGTGAATAACTGAGACGCGGGGTACCATGGGTTGCTGATGGGTCACTGAGGTCATGAAGTTTGAAAGCTTTGATGCCTCATTGAGAGAAAAACCTTGAAAACCTACAAGGAGTGATTTACTCCCCAGGGAGCCCCAGGAAATTGCCTTCTATACATGGAGGAACTCAGACCTGTGGTGTCTCAAGGTCAACATCTCAGACTTGATGTTCTGTAGATTGTTATAAAGAGCTACTTTTTTGCCATCAAGCATTGTGGAGCAAGGCACCTGCAGGCTTATTTGAGCACATCTTAATTCCTGTTATAAGTGATGGTTTGAACAGCAGCATTGATTTTGGGGGGTCTTAATGTGGGTATTTACACTAAAACACTTCAGACACCAGAAGCTGAGAAAGCGGAACACTGGGTAAAGAATTCTTCCTCTTAATTGGTCCCCAGTGTTCTCATCTGCTAAGTGAGAAGGGTGAATTAGATGACTTCTAAAGGTCTTCCCATGTTATTTGTAAGAATAGCTATCATTTATTTCATGCATACTATATGCCAAGCACTATTTGGGGCCTCTACCTTTTCCTAGTAGCCAATTCTCAGAATAAAGTGACAAGCTAGACCTTGTATTCCCAGGAGGATGTACTATCTATTCATTCCTTTAACATCTGTTGATAGCTTATTGTGTGCCAGGCATCAGGCTGGATACATCAGGCATGACTTACCCAATATCACAAAGCTAGAGAGCTGTGGGACTGGAATCAACCCCAGGTTGATAACTGAAGATGGAGCTCTTTCTTTTACTCTTCCGTTCTTCTTCTAAGAGTCTGTGTCTATAAAATATGTGTAGGATCACAGACTTTTTGTCCCACTTTCTCCAGCAGTGACTCCCTGGGCTACACATCGGTATCATCCCAGACCCCACCTCAAACCAATTACCTAAATACCTCTCTGGGTGGTCGAAGGGGAAATCAATGTTTTGTTTTAGTAATTCCCCAAGTCACTCAACTGTGCTGCCAGAGTTGAAAACCAAACACTGTAGAGTCTGACTTTATAGGAAAAAAAATTCCTAATGGTGGTAAAATACACATAAAAAGTTTACCACCCTCATCATTTTTAGGTTTACAGTTCAGTGGTGTTAAGTGAACTCGGTTTTCAGAATTCCTTCCACCTTCCCAAACTGAAGCTCTGTCTCCATTAAATAGCCTCTCAGCCCCCTCTCCCTCCATCCCCTGGAAACCATCAGTCTATGTTCTGCTTTTATGAATTTGCCTTTTCTGGGCACTTCATATAAGTGGAGTCATACTGTAGCAATCTGTCTGTGACTGGCTTATTTCACTTAGAATAATGTCTTTAGAACTATCCAGGGTGTAGTGGGTCAGAATTTCTTTCCATGTTAAGGTTAATATTCTGTTGTGTGTATATGTCACATGTTGCTATTCATTCATTCATTCATGGAAATTTGGGTTGCTTCTGATTTGGGGCCATCATGAATAGTGCTGCCTCAAACATGGGTGTGCAAATAGTTTATTGAGAGCCTGCTTTCGGTTCTCTGGGGTAAACACTCAGAAGCAGAATTTCTGGAACCTATGCTGACTGTGTTGTGGGTCATGAGGAACTGCCACCCATTTTCCATGACAGCTCCACCATTTTACATTCCCATCAACAATCCACACACAAGGATTACGATTGCCCCACATCCTTGCCAATGCTTGTTACAGTCTGTTTATTTTTTTCCCTTATAGTGGCCTTCCTCATGGTGGCTGTGAGGTTGTAGATTTTTAAATTCATTTATGTATATGAGTGGTAACCTTATTCATCACATATTTTTGGTTATTGGTCATGAATTTTTGAATGATTTCATTTTCATTTTGCACTATTTTTCTCCTCTCGCGTGGAGACACTCAGCATTGACCACTTCTCTCAGAACTGTGGGGAGTGGGTTGACATGAAGGAGGTATTTGACAAGATCTCTGTTTTCATGTTACTTAGGCCTAGTGGGAGCTTGCTTAAAGCCTTGCTGGATTTCTTTCTTGTCTGGACTCATGCCAGCTCCTCCTATCTGATGATTTACCAATTTGCTCAAGGCCTTGAAGGAGAGAGATGGCTCAAAGCACACTCCAGCCAACTGAAGGGTGACAAGATATCCAAGTAGAACTAATAAAGGGGGTGAGTGTGGTGCTGGGAATGGACATGGTATTTTGGAAAGAACATTGGTCTGATTAGACCAATGTTTTCATGCTGGGAAAAGTTGGGAAATAGCATCAGATCCATCTGAGCCAGATTTTGGGAGATCTTGGAAGTCAGGAGAGGCATTGGGAATTGCTAGGACAGGCTGTGGGGTTCTCCATCGCAGTAGTGCACAACAGACTCTAAGAAGTGATTGTGTTGATGGAAAGGTGGGGAGAGGTCCCCTGGCAAGAACATTAGCAAAGACACTAGGCTAAAAGTTTAGGCTTACCCTTTTGGAAAAGAGAAATCATCAGCTTTGGAGGTGAATATGTGGGAGTACTGAGAAGGAGAAAAGGCTTTTTCCCCCCCAGAGGTCTGGAATATTCCAGGAATGAAGCAGTTTCCTCTTCAAAGAAGATCATTTTATGGAAGATGGAAAACCCCAATATTGGTAATAGTTAGGTTTATGTTTAAAGATAAGGAATAGAAAAAGTAAAAATATCAATGAAATACAATACAGAGGGAGGTCTGTATTTCTGACACCAAAACCAAGCCCAGAAATGAGCAGATCAGCATTCATGTAACTGGTCAAAGTCCCAGTAGATGTATAAACCTCAAGGCGACCAACACCCAGCTCATCTTCCTGTTAACTTTTCTCTTCCTTTCACTCTCATCCATCTGTGGAGGTCCAGACTTTCTCCCTTCTTGATTCCCCACAACCACAGTCAGACAGAAGTATGTAAGCCAGACATTGTGCAATTTCAGTGTGTCTTTGTCCTTTCAAGTAGCCTTTCCCACCCCATTCCCTGGCCTCAGCTCTTCCCCATGGACTCTTTTTCAAATGCTCTTCCAATCTCTTCTGTGGTCTATCCTTCTAGGGGCTTCCAAGTCAGCCTTTTTGAACAGCACATTGCTCTTGGCTCAGGCCCTTTGACGATCCCCTAGAGCTTCTAGAACACTTTGAACTCTTCAGCTT
This sequence comes from Marmota monax, assembly GCF_021218885.2. Taxonomy (NCBI): domain Eukaryota; kingdom Metazoa; phylum Chordata; class Mammalia; order Rodentia; family Sciuridae; genus Marmota; species Marmota monax. The sequence goes on from NW_026695243.1 coordinate 2,767,173, forward strand.
GAGATATAAGGCTCTAGGTCAATTATCTAACATCTTGCCACCTAAAACAATTGTTTTGCTTCATGTTAACATTCTCATGTTAATCTCATCTAGCTTTCCAGGGAGATGACTTTTATGTAAATTTCTCTTTAGGAGAATGAATGAACAAGAGAAACTATTTTGATTGAAGTGTTTTCACATTCAAGGCCAATAATAAGCTGACTGCACTCTATCTTTTCAAATGTAGTCAATTTTATCTTATTAGATCAAGACTGTTTTTCCATCTTAGCAAAGATTCAGTGAGATTTTTGGATTCTCTTTCAAAAGAAGAGTTGGGATTCTCTTTCAAGACAGAGTTGGGCTGTCAGAGCTGAGAAGGGTTGATTGACACCTGGGAGTAGGCCTGGTGATGTGTGGGACTTGGCCGAGGGCCCATGTTTTTTGACCTGGGCTCTACTCTGAATGTTTCCTTAATGCAGAGGCCCAACTTTCCCCAGTCTGTTCAGAGAAGAAAGTGAAGGGTGAGAAAGGGGGTGTTCATGTTCTTTGGGAGAATTTCTCTGGGCCTGGCTTCAGATAGATGTGGATTAAAATCTAACTCTAACACTCTCCTGCGAGTTTGGGATTTTGCTTCCTATCTCTGACCTCCATCGCCTCTCCCAGTAAAATGGGAGCGAATCACATGATTTTCTACTTCCTTGTGTTGTTGCTATAAAGATCAAAGATGGCGGATTTGGAACACCTTTACAACACTAGGTCTTCTTGTCCCAAGCTACTACTGGAAGCAATGAACACCAGCTGGGTATCTTAAAGCAACAGCAATTTATTTATCAATGTTCTAGAGACTAGAAATCCAAAATCAAGGTGTTAGCAGATCCATGATCCCTTCAAAGACTCTAGGGAAGAATTCTTAAGTATCCTTCCCTAGCTCCTGGTGACAGCCAGCAACCCCTGGTGCTCCTCAGTTTATTGATGGATCACTCCAATCTCTGCCTCCATAATCACATGACACCCAGTGACTACGACTGTCTTATAAAGACAGTCACTGGATTAGGGTCCACCATAATCCAGTATAACCATATCTCAACTAATTACCAATACAAGACCCTATTCTAAACAAGGGCACATTTTGAGATTCCAAGTGAACATTAAATTGGGGGATACACTATAACCCAAGATTTCCCCTTACTAAGTCTGTTGTAAGATCTAGGTAAGATAACCCAGGTTAAGGGCTCTAGAAGGTGTCCGTGAGCAGTTGCCATTTCTGCAGCTGCTGTTCCACAGTTCGCTCCTCTTCCTCCCCCACCCTCTCTCCCTGCCCCTTCTTCCAGTTGCACAGACTTGGGGCTTGATCTGCTGGACTCTTGTCTCCCCAGGCAAGAAATGATCAGGTGACACTGAATCTAAAATTCTCTTCTCTAGGAAAAGTTTTTCTCCTTTTTTTTTTCTTTTTTGCAGGGAGAGAGTAAAAGAAGGTACTGAGGCACGCAGCGTCTCATTAAAATGATCTATGAATGGGAAATTGGGGAAGTGCTATTTTAAGGGATTGGCTGGCATATGCAAAAACATTTCTGGGCCACTAAACTACATGTGCAACTAACTTCATAATTAACAAACAATCGAGCTGGTACCTTCTTGCATCAGCGTCTGTGAGGGAGGGTAGGGAACGGTTTCAATAGGGACAGGAGGACCCATCTAGGAGTGTGGGAAATTGACTTCTGGAGACACGGGTAGGAGGCTGTGGGAGGTGGGTTTGTGGAAAGGCCACCAGATGCCCCTGCGCTAGTCTCTAGCTCCGCCTCTGACTCCACCTGTGATTTAGAGCAGGGCTGTTTCCCTGTCTGGGTCTCAGTTTCTCTAAGTGAAATGTGAAATGGCAGATTAGGCCCTGGAGAGCCACACGGCTGTGAAGGGCTAAGGAGAGCCACAGGAGGGCTTAAGAAAAGCCGCCTGTCTCTTGAACCACCTTAGAAACTGCACATTCAGTTTGATGATAAAGGCTGGAGATGGCTGGTGGCAATGGTCTACAGCCATGTGAATGTACTCAGGAGCACTGAACTGTAAATTAAAAAAAAAAAAAAAAAGGATTAAAATGGTAAATTCTGTGAATGTGTTACCACAATACAAAACAACAGCAATGAAAATCAACAATTCACAGCATGATGCTTATAAGCTGAACTCACCTATTTTACACATGATCTTCAGAATAAGCCCGTGAGGCAGACACAGTAAATGTATTCCTATTTTACAGATAAGCAAACTGAGGTTTGAAGCAGGGAAGTCTCCTGACACCACAGCCAACATGCTATGGTGATGGGCTCCTGGCTCCGTGGGGCTCACTCCAGGGGTAGATCCGTGTTCTCACTCCAGGGGTGGAGCCGTGTTCCTGGATTCTGTGTCACTCAACACAAGGCCCCCGGTGCTGGTGATTCAGACTTGGTGGACAGAAAGGGGAAACTAATGTGCAGGGGGTGACAGTGGTTCCGCCCACACACTTTTACCCAGCACTGGGCATCGGTGCCAGGCACTCATGTAGGCTCTGGGGCTCAGCATACATGAAACAGTTGCACCCTCTGTCCTCAAACAGCTCAGTAGCAGGAGAATGACAGGCACTTTGCCTAAAGTACCCAGGTTTACCGGAACAGGCAGAGGCATGCAGCGCTGCAGAGGGGAGGTCCTGGGTGCTCCTGGTGGAAGGGTGGAGAGGCTGCTGACACTGTGAGGCCCTCAGGGAAGCCTTCTGGAAGGAGGTGAGGCTGCAGCTGAGACCAGTCAGAGACATAGGCGTGGGGCTTGGGCCGGCACCAAGGGCGGACCCCCCAAGGCTTACAGGAAAGCTGGAGAGAAGCCGATAAGGAACATGAACTTCCTCAAAGGGCACCTTGAAAAAAAAGAGAAAATGGTTTCAGGGGCTGTTATTTTTTGCCTCTTCATATCCCGAAACTGGGCCGAATAGAGGAAGTTGAATGTGAAACTTTCAGTGCACTGTGTGTTGACCATCAAAGGCATTCGATGTAAGAGCCAAGTCTCCAGCATCCTCCAGCCCTTGAATGATTGCTAGGGCTTTGGTTCCATTTGAGGGGCACTGCTAGTTGCAGGGGTCCTGAAAGACTTAGAAACTCGCTAGCTAAGCCCTTAGATGCAGAGAGGGTGCATCCGAGGGGTGAGTGGGCTTGTGCCTGGGGACGGGTAAGCAGTATTTCACATCCATTCTCTTCCCTCTCTGCACACACCCCTACCTGGGCCTCTCATGGCACCAAAGACCATCCTGAGCCATCCTTTACTCCTCATTCACGGCCATCTCAGGGAATCAGGGTGTAGAAAACACTAGTAACGTCATTATGGAATCCTTCTATTTTCTCAGTTCTATTCCTTAATAGCTCCGTGGTCACAGTTTCCTCACCTTCAACATGGGAAGTTGAGACCGATTTCATCACATTAGTCCTTCGTATTTCCTAGATTCTGCATCTTATAGATGGAACAATAGGACTCAGAAAATGAAGTGGTTTGGGAAAAGTCACATGGCTGGTAGCAACAATCAGTCTTCTGTGTCTCAACCCAGTGTTCTTCCAAGCTTACCACCTGTGGATCCATGGGCCACCCGTGGGTTCTCAGTATGCAAAATATGGGTCCCCTGGCGTGACCAGGCTGCAAGAAAATGTTGAGAAGCCCTGCTCACAGGGCACTATAGTGGAAAACAAAACAAAACTCCAAGGAGTTAGTTTTGCTACTATGTCATGTCACCGAAATAGGTTTATTTATTAATTTTTTTATTGCTTTTGTGCCAAGCCAGTGGTTGGAAGCAGAATTTTTACCTCTGTGAGAACACCAACCCAGGAGCACCGCATGCTTTGCATGTTAAATGGCATGACTAGGTCTGTGGTATGGCCATGTCTCCACTTCCCTTTAGGCTGGGCAGCTGAAAGTCATGTGTCCTTGATCTCAACCCTAGAGTCCTGGAGTCATGTCTAGTCATGCTGTGCATACTGGGATTGAGCTCAAATTATGACCCTGTCACCTCTCTCATTTCCATGGCCCCATCCCAAAGTGATCAGGAATAGCCATTTGACTTTCACTGTCCTTGTGTGGACTCAGTTCCATTCCTGGGTTTTTAGGCCACGCTCCTTTCAGTTAGAAAACATGGGTGAGTTGTTATATTCTTTTTTTTCTTCTCCCTCACTGTTAATTCCCTTTAAAAAATCAAAGGATAGAAGAACTTTAAGCATTTTCAAAGAGACAGTTAATCAATACACATTATTCTGCAAACATTCTAGGAAATTCAAGGAAATTATAAAGTGCTCCTAAAGACCTCTTCAGATATCTGTGTGCCTGCCCTTCAGAGAGAAAGTTTCCTCTTGGCACATAAAGAAGTCAAATTAGGCCCAGAAGAGACTATCCTTGTTGGAGCGTGAATGTCAAAGAAACAATCTTCAGTAAAACAGCTTTTTCTCCCAGCTCTGGAGAGAAGAATAACTCTGGTTGTTGGTAATGCCCGGGCAGAGCAGAGAGCTCGAGTTTGGGGAACTCGGAACTGACATTTCTGTGGGGGCTCATTGTCTTTCTAGGTAAATATTTTTCCTCATTCCTTCTTTGATAAAGAAAGTTTTCACTTTGTCAAGACTCAATGGTACCAGCTTGGCGACTGTCCCCTTCTTTGGGTATATGGGACAAACACTGGACATCTCCTCTGCCCACGTCAGTCCAAGGACCTGGTGTGCCCCTAGGGCCAGGGTGTTGTCTCTAGCCCAAAAGATAGCCTCCTTGAAGGATATTTACACCTTCCTGGTGGCCATCTTCATAGCTTAGAGATTTCAAGAGAATTAGCTTAGAGAAGAAGAGAGTCCCTAGGAACTGAAACTGAAAGAGTTTCACAATCATGACTCAAGCTAAATTCACCTTTTCCATGGGTGAGTCCTGTGATTCAGGCTCAGGCTTGGCCAATAGGCTCCAGAGACCTGAGGGAAGGTCACACCTCTCACAATCTTCTGAGGTCAGAGGCTTCAGCCAACAGAGGCCCCTGGAATGGTCATTGTGGTCCAGGCTCAATGTCTGCTCACCAGCTCTAGAAATTCTACAGGATCTATTCTCACAGCAAGAAGAAACTTGGAGCCCAATTCACCAGCATCTGGGGCATAATGCAGGGGCACATCTATTCAGTAGAAATGTGTTAAGCAGTTGCCTTGTTCAGAGTGTGGTCCCAATCTCAGTGTCATCATTTTCTATCTGTGTAACTTTGAGCATGTTGCTTAACCCCTGTGAGCTTCAATTTTCTTACTTATAAAATAGAAATAAAGTTTTCTTAAATAATATTGATGATAAAAAAGCATATAGTGTTCACCATAAAGACTGACACGGAGTAGGCCTTTAATAAAAGATCAAAAACCTAGCAGCAATACAAGTCATGCAAGTGGAGATCTCGCTTGATATGGTCAGTTACTGAGGGCAAGGCCCTCCCTCTTGGGTGGATGCCAATTAGGAAACCATATTAGATCAAGGGGCTCCTTAGTAAAATTAGATGCAGTGAACTGAGTTTGAGTTCCGGTCCCCTCTGTTTCTTTGAGAAGGTCCCTCTCAAGCCCCATGAGCACTGAAGTTCAAGGCAGATTTGGTCCTGAATGTTCTAGAGTTCACTGCAAACTTCTGTTCTGTAGTCACTCCTGAGTATGCCTCAGCTGTTGAGAGGGGGTGTTCTCTGAACCTTGATTATACCACTGACCAAACTGGATTAAACATGCCCCAACCGAAAGACAGTTCTAGTCTCCTGAAAGGCTCAAGCATACATCACACAGTTTTTCAAAACACCTAAAATGTACCAGACATTATTCTAAATGCTGGTGATAAACGCAAGAGACTAAGTGACTGCCCTTCTGGGACTTATGTTTCTGTGGGGAGATAGGCAAAAATAAGAATATACAGGAACAAGAGCATCCATAATCTGGACATCCCAAATCCAAAATACTGCAAAGTCTAAAACATTTTGAGCATCAATTGGATGCCACAGGTGACAAATTCCACATTGACCTCATGTGATGTGTTCTGTCAAAACACAGACTCACTAAAAGAGTGTATCAAATACCTTTTATACTGTGTGTATGAAACATAAATGAATTTTATTTTTAGGTTTAAGTTCCATCCGCAAGATTTTTCATTATGTACACGCAAATATCCCCAGATCTGAAAAAAACAATCCAAAATCTGAAACCCTTTTATTTCCAAGCATTCCAGATAAGGGATATTCAAAGTATAATATAATGTAATACATTATAACACAATTCTATAATATAACATTCTATAAATGAGTGCTATGAAAAACATAAGCAGCAGAAGTGAGCAGAACAGGTCTCTATGTAGAAGTGATGTTGAGCAGAATCTTGGATTAAATGAAGAAGCAAAAAGGTGAATATCTGAGGTCAAAATGTTCTACCCAAGAGGAATGAGAGGCACAAATTCCTTGAGGCCAGAGGTGACTTGTGGATTGTAGAACCAGAAGGCTGAAGTGGAGTGGAGTGGGGAGGTGGCAGGAAGTGAAATTGAGAAGTAGTGAGACCCCAGATCAGCAGAGGCCATGTTGGTCATGGGGAAGACTTTGGAATTTATTCTAAATGAGAGAGGAAAGCATTGGAGGTCTCTGTGACACTCTGACTTATGTATTTAAATAATCACTCTGGTCTCTTTAGGGAGAATGGACTATAAAGACGCAGGGGTGGGAGGGAAGTGTTCCAGACAAGCAGAGTTTGGGGTTGTAGTAAGGTGCTTTTGGTACAGGATTATGGAATGGTTGTCAGGACACATTATTAAGACAGAATTTAAGGTCGTCAGGGGAGGGAGTGTATAAAAATAGGAGGGGTGAATGGGATTCAAGAGTCAAAGAGGACCCTCACTCTTTGATCTGACTATCAGAGTGGAGGCGCTACTTACTGAGATGAGAAGAACCAGCAAAGAGTAGGGCTGGAAAGGTTAGAGATGAAGTACCAAGCTCAGCTGCCTGTCAGACCCCCAAGTGTGGTTGACCCTATGTGACCTTTTGAGTGGCAAAGTGCTTGGATGGCAACTAAAGGCCTTGCTTTCCCACCCCAGGGATGCAGCAAGCATCACAGAACAGCCCACAGAAGGCACTTTCCTTCTTAGGAAAGATGCACAGTAGGACCAAAGCCAGGGCAGCTAAGAGTTATATTGCATTAGAACATGTTCAACACTGCACTTGAACTTGAATTCTTTTATATTGTGAAAATTAAAGATAAACTTGGAGTCATATAATGTTTTACAGTACAGTGTTCTAAAAACCCTTGTTGTGTTTATCCTATGAAGTCGACTACTGTCTTCATTTTGGAGAAGAGAAAATGGAAGTTCAGAGAAGTTCAATGACTTGACCAAATTCATACAACTAACAAGATAGGGAATTCTCAAATCTAGGCTTTGCGGCTCCCCATTTGTCTCCATTTTATTGTACTTTTTCCATTTACGGTGATTATTATGGAGTAGTCACATAGTGATTCTACCAGTATAAAAGAATCAAATTAATGGTACCTTGGGTGGGGATAGATTATCCTCTTTGTCCCCTGTTGATTGTGCACAACCTGTGTGCTCAGCCCCACCCTCCAGAGACTCCTCTCCAATCCCACTCTTCTTCTGCAGCTTTGCTTCCTTGACAACCAAGAGGCTCAGGAGCTTCACCCCCCAACTCCTGTCTTTTTTAACAAATTCTTTTTTATCAATGGCTCATTTGCATTGAAAGAGGTTTTCATGCCAAGCTATATTTTGGGGAACATTTTACAACTCCTGTTGCTAAAGTTCTGAGAGAAGCTGCTTCCAAAAGGCCCAAACTCTTTCCCTATTGGATCATTTCAAAACACAATTAGAATAGTTTTTCAATGAGCATTTCAGTAATTCCTGCAAAGTATCGCTTCATTCTCATTGAGACCAAAGGTGTGTCTGCACGAGGCTGAACACCTGGAAGGCAGGGAGATGTTAACATGAGTGAAAGTTCAGCTCTGATGTTCCTTGGACACTGTAGGTGGTTTCCTTTGAGTCACTCAAAGCCCTCTTGGTCTTCTCCCAATTACACCAGAATATGAAGGAAAGGAAAGAGCCCTGGACTTGAAGAAATAGGGATGTTTATCTTGACCTGGGTGTTGCCTGGTGTATGACCTCATAGAGCCTCAGCATCCTCATCTGTGAAATGGACATGCTGGACCTACAGACTATCTAAGAAGTTTATGAAAAATGAACAAATCAGATCAGGATTCATATTGGATTTATTTTTGCATCTCCAGTTCTAAACACAGGGCATGAGGTAGGGGCTGGGAACAATTTTGTTAAATAATTTATGAATGGATATAGTATAGGCAATAATATAGCTCTAGCACCTATTATTTATATAGCTCTATTCAGGTTTGCCAATTCCCTCTGGTACTTAAGCAAATTTACCATTTCTAGAATATGAGGACATGTAACTCAGAAAAAAAAAATATTTACTAAAAGCATAAAATGTTCCATGCTAGGTGTAAACAATTTTTTTTCCTTTTAGTCCAAGTAGTGAATAACCCCAGCTTTTGTTCTATTTGGAGCACCTGTTTGTAATCCATATCATAAATATTTTCATGACTATTGCTTAGTAGTCAATGAGTTTCTTTGTTGGCATAGAATTTAAGATATTTCCCTAATAAGGACACCCAGTGTTAAAGCAATGCATTTCTATAGCTATGCAGTTCAGAGAGTTACCTAGGAGATGAAAAGCTAATCTGTCTGGAATTTCTGCCCTTGAGACCAAAGATACTATAAATTTGCTCTGGAGGAAAATAATCATGGTAAGCATCTTAATTTCTTCCATCTCGTTTCCAAGCAGATGTCGCCGTGTTTTAGCCTGGAATTCATCATCTCTCTGATACATCAACATTGACATATTACATCTTCATCTCTTATTATAGAAAATGGAAATGAAAACAGAATGTAAGCATGTTGGATGAATTGGACTCCCCAGAGATTTGGGGGAGAAGAAAACCTCCCACTCGCCTTTGACTTTTGGATTTTTTATTTCCTTTATGTTTGGATTGCACTTTGAGAAGTCCATCTGGAAGTTCACTTTTTATATTTTGCAAATGCAAAAAAAAAAGGAGCTTATTATCAAAAGACAGACCCCCAGAGCAAGAAAAACAGTTGGGGCGGGAGGAGGAGTCCTACCTCTAAAATCCAATGGTAGTATTTCAGGTTAAAGCCCAGAAATTAAACTCCATTTATTTCTGTACTTGACTTTGCCAGGCTGCCAGTTTGGGCGAATGCGTGGATATGTTTAGCCATTCGCTTCCTATCTACTAAGCTCTCCGTTTAGAGGATGAGTTTGGATAGATGTCAAACCTGCAAATGTCATCAATCCCCTAATACCTTTGTAGTGCTGTTATCAAAGTGGCCCTGCACAGTCTGCCTGAGACTCCAGTCACCCCACAGTGGGCACCGGTGTACTGCTCTCCTTTTACTGGACTCAGGAAACATGCTCAGGATTTCAGGATTCTATTATATGTTGGGTGAATTGTGTTCTTCTTGAATTCCTTATGAAGTCACTCTGGTCCTAGGAGATTAGAAGTTTAAACTTGGAAGACATACCTGGTTGAGTTCTCTTCATTTTGACTCCCCAGCCATTTCTGTTCCAGCCAGATTTAATCCCCTACAGACATATCAAGTCAACCATCAGTCAAGGTGGTCTGTATTTCCTTCCACATGCTACAGAGATTAAGGCTGCCTGCTTTTCTCATATATTCCCTGGCATACTGACCACGAACTTGGCCGCTGTCCAAGATGGATGTAAATAATGTTTATAATTTGGCTGAAATTTATTGACCATTTGTGAGAAGAATCCATCTTATTTTAGTATCACAGGGCTATTGCCATCTTGGTGGTAATAGGCTAGTTGGATTAAGCGTTAGCTCCCTGGAATCTCTACAAATCTAGGGACCTGAAAAAGGAAGAATAGACTGCTTCAGTAGGTCTAGGGAAAACTGGCAGCGTTAGGCATAGAGGCCCTTCAAAATAGCACTGATTTAGAGTTGGAACTAAGTTTGAATCCTAGCTGTAGAACCCTCAAGTGTGTGACCTTGGACAAGTGGCCTCATTACCTTGGACCCATGTTTTCACCTGGAAGATGGGAATGTGATCATCTGCTCTGCACCATCACTGGGTAATTGGGATAAGAGATACGAGGGTGTCTTATAAATAACCAAGGGCTACTGGAATAGGAGCTACACAACTACATTGTAGTTTGTCTGAGACCATTTGTTGCAAGTTTTAAGACAATTTTAAAACGTATCACGAAGTGTCTTATCTCAGGGAGCCTTGGTTTCCTCAGTGTAAGATAAGGTGCGAATGATACTATGCAGCTCACAGTGAGACGGTGGATGTGAGGGCCTGAATGTACACGGTGGTAGATTAACCGCTGCCTTTGGCACCAGCCTGAAGCTGGGCAGAGTAGTTGCCCAATACAGAGTTTTGAATCTGAATCTCTCCTGGAAGCTCTCTAATGATGGGGTCAGTGAACTTGATACTCCACTGCTGGAGACCTGGAGATGTTCTCCCAGAAGCAGGGAGAACTCTGCCTATTTCCTTGCCCTAAGGTAAGGAAATAGGCCCCCTTGTCCCCCTGACTCCCTGCCCTGTCCTGATTGGGAAGTTCTGTGATTTCATTTTAAGAAGAGTGTTCAGGAGAGCACAGCCGAGCAGAGAGACCCGGGCAGGGAAGGAACGGGGAAAAGTTAAATGAGGCATATCCAAGGGGGATTGGGATATTGAATCTGAAGGATAGAACTCAGGGTTCCATTACTCGGTCTTCAGATATCTGAAGGAATGCATGTTTTCCAAACTTTTCCGTGGCAACCCAAAGTAAGGAACACTTTCTATCACAACCTAGTACACATTTACATAAATCTATGCACTGAGACAGCCTTGAAAAATAATACCAGTCTCTATTACACGCTGTGAACCCTTGATCTACTCCATTCTATTATTCTATCCTATTTTCTTCTACTCTATCCTATCTTCTTCTGATTTCATTAAATCTAATGCTGGATATAATTCCCAAAATTGATTTTATGACCCAAGAATGAAAATATCGATGTAAAAGCCACGCAGAGTCCCAGAGGATGGAATTAGGATTTGAGTTGAAAATTAGAGCGGATTTTTAGCTCAAAACAAGAAAGAAATGACTAATAATTAGATGCATCCAAATATGGCCTGGGTCTCTCAAGATAGTTTTCAAGATATGGCCTGATTTATCTGCTGGGTCTGTGGAATAAGGCCTTCCAAGTTCAGAGTCCCAAGAGCCCATAATTCATGCTGAGCTGAAAGATGAAACCTAAAATATAAAAGGGAAGAATCTAAAACCAAAACAAACAAACACAAACTAAAAAGAAAAGAAAGGAGGACGGGTGGCAGAGTCTGGGAGATGGACTTTCCTTAGCTTCTGTCCAGTTAAAAAGAAAAACAGTCTCCGCTGCATTAGTGCTCTTTGTTGAGTGATCTACCTCTTTGCTCTCCTTTCCTTATGGGGGAAATTTTTTTCATGCTGACAGGAGTCTTTTGCTCCTGAACTGCTGGGGCATTCTTTTTTTCAAACCACATTGGTCATTTCAAACTTTTATTCTAGCTTAGGTAGTTGCCTTGAATATGGCACTGAGTTGTGCTGCACTGTGCCCTGGGTTTAGTATGTATCAGGCACAGAGTTGGCATGAACAATGACCTTTTGCACACATGAAAAAAATCATGCTTGAGCCCTCTCAGTTGCTTAGAAAGGAGTGTCATTGAGTCGCCTGTGTGGATTTCCATGGGAAAGCAGTATATCTAGGAATCAGACAGAATAGTACCAGTTATTGAAAAACTGACCAACAGTTGAAAACTTCTGGACATTTTTAGGGATAAGGATTCTTTTGAGAATCTCATGAATTTTTTATTTTTCTTTTTTGTTTAGTTATACATGACAATAGAATGTATTTTGGCAGAATAGACATACATAAAGTGTAACTTATTCTATTAGTTTCCCGCGCTTGTGGTCGTACATAATGTAGAGTTATCCTGGTGGTGTATACAATACAGCCTAGGAAAGTTATGACCAATTATTCTACTGTTCTTCCTACTCCCCTCCTCCCTCCCCTCCCTCCATTATTCCCTGCCCAGTCCATGAAATTTAAGTCTCATGAAATTTAAGGGTTCTATCCTCAGAAATATAAATATGAATGTTCATACAAAGCTATGCACTGAATTTTAAGGGTATAGTTACCTACTTTTTGGCCAAAGGTTATTAGCAACTGAATATGACTCAAATGGATTTTTTTCTTTTATTTGCTTAAGCAAGTAAGATGTTGGAAATAATCAAAAGAAGTTAACATTAATAGACTTACTGCATACCAGGTAGAGTCCTCATAATTTTATTTACATTAGTTAATAATCACGGAGGTAGGTACTGCTATTAAATATATGTGTACATATGTATGTGAGTTCTGTATCACATGAATATATGTATGCTATATACATATATATAACGTGTATGTAAAAATAGTATATATATGTGCATACACACACACGCACACACATACACACACACACAGAATGTCGGATTCATACCACCCTTATCTTCCCTGGCTTTACCCTTCTCCAAGCCTTCAGTCAATGACTTCTATCCCCTCTTCTCTCTTAGGCTAAAAATTTAAAACACAAAAATATTGTTTAGCACTCAGTTTTGCAGAAACCCTCTCTCACTTGGCGACTTCTCTAAAACAAAGTCTGGCTCACTTCCTGGGAAGGGAGCATGGCCTTCTGTTGCTTCCTGATGAGCTTGGGCAGTGAAGAACAAGACACAAGTCAATTTTTAATAAGATTCTGCTATATTCTCAAAAAAATGTTCTCAGTAATATAAGGCACAGAAATAAATTGGTCTCAGTTCTTGCCCTCAAGAAGTTCACCACGTGGTTGGGACTTTAAATCCATTTGGTGGTCTGCTTAGGATCCAGTGCCAACCCCAGACAGTGGTCCACAGCTTAATAACTCTGTCTTCAAGAATGAGCTGTATCCATTAGATCTGTTGAGAGTTATATGCTGTGTTTGGATGTGGGGTGTCCCCCAAAAGCTCATGTGTGAGATAATGCAAGCTTTAGAGGAACAATGATCAGGTTATCAGAGACTTAACTCAATCAGTAAACTAATCCCCTGGTGGGGGTTAACTGAGTGGTAACTGAAGGCAGGTAGGATGTGGCTGGAGGAGGTAGGCATTGAGGGTGTGGCTTTAGAGTATACATTTTGTGTCTAGCTATTAGATCCTCTCTCTCTCTCTCTCTCTCTCTCTCTCTCTCTCTCTCTCTCTCTCTCTCTTTGTTTTCTGATCTTCATGTGAGCCAATTCCCTCCACCATACTCTTCTGCCATGATGATCAGCCTCACCTTGAGCCCTGAGAAATGGAGCTAGCAATCTATGGACTGAGACCTCTGAAACCGAGAGCCCCAGAATAAACTTTTCCTCCTCTAATTTTTCTTGTCATATCTTTTAGAAACAGCAGTGAAAAAACAGACTAACACACATGTTAATGAGCGCTACTGGTCCTGAGGAATGAGGTCTGATACACAGAGTTCCATGTCATTAGCACAGACTAGTGAAGGACAAGGACACAGAAATTCACCCAGAGTGAGACATGATAACTGAAGCCAGCAGGCTGAGCATCACTGTTATCAAGGGGGAAGGGAATGGTCAATGGACATTGAGAGGGAACACCTGGGTGAAGGCAGGAGGAGAACCTAAAGGGAAGAGAATTCGAAGAAGCAAGTTGTATCTCATACCACACAGGGAGAGAAAGATGGAGCCTGGGCTTGGTTATCAGGAGTTCAATGGGGACATTAGCAAGGCCAATTCTGTAGAGTGGTGAGCTGCAAACCACTGCTGTTGGCTGTGGAGTGAACAGGCAAGAGCAGTTGAAAACCGAAATACTTACCAGTGGTTCCCACATAGTGCACTGTGGACTGAGCTACATCAGTGTGACTAAGGAGCTTTAGAAAATAGAGATCCTTGGCCTTGACCCACATTTTCCGAGTAAGTCTACGGGGCTCCCAAGGATCTAGCTTTCTAAAAAGCCGATTTCAGAACCATAATGATAAAGACTCCATGACAGCGGAGATCTTGCTGGTGTGTTCTGCCACAGTATGCCCAGGGGCTGAAGAAATTTCTGCCCACAGCAGTTTCTCATAACTGTGTAGGATAGTAGTCCTCCGAATTGCAAAGTAATGTTAATAATAATGACATTAACCATGCAAATCAGTAAGGACGCAATAGACCAACGTCCTCCAGGACAGTCGATCAAAAATTGGGAGGCTAATATGATAAGTAAACTTGCGACACTATTCCTTCAAATTTATTGCATCAACACTGATAAGTAGTGATTAATATGATCTAATAGACCTGAGGCTGTTGTGGGGTAATCAGAACTTATCTATTAGAACTGCTCATTTTAAAAGAAAGGGCTACTTTTATGGAAGAGATATGCCATAATAGAAAGGATACTTCGTGTCTACTGTGTTAGTTGTGTCTTATATCCAGCTCACCCAATGATTGAGTCTGAATTCTGGACTCCTGAGAGCCTCAGTAGAGACTTCTACAGATGGGGGAGAAAAACATAAATTCATTTTCCACCAGACATTGTCTGACGACTGAATGAATGACAAACCTCCAACATTTGGGAAATGTTTACATTTTTTCCAAAAAATATGTGTTAGTCACTGTCTACAACTGTATCAAATGCCTGAGATAAGAAACTTACAAAGAAAAAAGGTTTATTTTGGCTCATGGTTTCAGAGATTTTATTCAGTCCTTGGTTGGCTGGTCCCATTGGTGTAGGCCCATGGTGAGGCAGCACATCATGGGTGAGGAGACCATGATAGAGCAAAACTGCTCACCTTGTGACTGGGCTATGAATAAGGGAAGAGAGGCGGTTCTGTAATCCCCTTCGAGGGCAATGACATACCCCCAGTGATTTGAAGTTCTTACACTGGTCCTCACCTCTTCAAGTTTCTCCTACCTACCCAGAGCACCAAGCACACACAAGCCTTTGAGAGTCTCTTAAGATCCAAACTATAGCAGAACACATATACTATTGTGATCCATTAAATATAATTTCATCAATAATATTAGTGAATACCTGAGAGCCTTCACAATTCATAAATTAGTTTGAATCATATGAAATCCCAATTTATATAAGTCATACAAGGTAAATCTGAGTGATTTCATATAGCTTAATCTATTTATCAACCAAGCAGATGATACAAAAATTATGAACTTGATCTTGTGGAAGTCAACAAAATTTTGGAATTATAAAGGGGTTCCATGGTAGCCAGCCTCCAAAATGGCTCCATGTTCCTCGTCTGCTGGTGTTCATATCTTTGTGTAATGCTTTCCCTTTCGGTGTGGGCTGGGCTTAGTAGCATGTTTCTAATGAATAAAATGCTGAAGAAGTCATGTATGTCACTCTTAATATATAAAAAGATGGCAGCTTCCATCTTGGGCATACTCTCTGCCTCTCTGTCTCTTTCTTGGATCCCTTAGTTTGAAAAAATTCAGCTACCACATCAGAAGAGACCCTTATGGAGGGGGAGAAAAGGGGTAACTTAAGAGGCCCAGAGTCACTGAGGGACTGAGGCTGATCACCAACCACATGAGACCTGGAAGAGAACTCCAGCTCCAGTCAGGCCTAGGGATGACGGCAGCCCTGGGAGATGTTCTGATGCGACACTCTGAGTGAGACTCTCAGCCAAGTGACAAAAATCCTGACTCTGAAATTGTGCACGATTATAAATGTTTGTTGTTATCAGCTGTTATATTTAAGGTGAGTCTGAATTCTGGACTCCTGAGAGCCTCAGTAGAGACTTCTACAGAGAAGTAACTGTGTAGGATAGTAGTCCTCCGAATTGCAAAGTAGTGTTAATAATAATGACATATGGTTTATTTCCCAGAAATAATAACTAATATAGGTCCCTATTTTCAAAACATTGGGAACAAATGATCAAGCAGTTTTTAGTTCAAACATACTTTCACATATATCCTTTAACAAGGCAAGTTTTTAACTGTGTCATTACTGAGACTTAGCAAGTACGTTTTGAATGGAGAAAATATAGTAATCTGGAGGTGGAAGGTGTGGATTTATACCCTAACTGCCCCTAATTAGTAGAGAAAACTTGGGAATTAGTTTTCCTGAGCTTCTCTTTCCTCTTAAACAAAATACAGGTGACTATAATACCAACCCTGTATTAATGTTCGTTATAAGGATTAGATCGCAAATATAGTTAGTAGACCTTCAAGTGCTATTGAAATGATAGTTTTCATTGATGGAAAGCTTTCAACAAAGATAACTTGAGCAAGTTTACATAACCGGTTGATTGCTGAGCAGAAATCCCTACCAAGTTTACATAATCTTGGGCAAATCACTTTCTCTGTATGAGCTTCAGTTTCCCTATAAGTAAAATGAATAAATTCAATCAAATAATGTAGGTCACTTTCAGTCCTAAATAGGCTCTGATCACAATCTAGGGAAAGAATTCTCATATGGGTGACTAACTGAGTTCCTGGAAAGACTGGGTGAGACATCTCTAGGGTTTCAGAGCCCTATTGACCTGCATGCTGATACTGGGAAGGGTTTTTGATATACTCTGGGCAGGTGGTGGCCTTGGTATTTTGCAGGGACTATTGATGCCACAACCTGGGGAAATGGAGTTACCTGTTCTGCTCATGCTGCCAGTCCCACAGAAGCCCCTGCAATAGCATCCTGTCATTTGTCACTTCAAACCATATACACTTTGGATTCATGCTTGTGCCAGGGGCATTTGTAATGAGTTCAGTTCCCATTCATGCAGGAAAGAAAGTAAGGCTTGGAGGAAGAAAAATCTCCTGAAAACATTGTCTTAAAGTTTCTGTAGAAGATGTCAAGCATCACATTTTGAATAGGACCGAGAAGCTCATGATTCAAGTTAGAGTGTTCATTTAGAGTTGTACGAGCCTTGTAATAGCACCGTGCACTGGTGTTTGTATAAACTTCTGCAGCTGACAAACTGATTCACATTCATGTCCTCATTTAAGGCCAACTGTCCTCATTTCTAGCAGAGAAAGTAAACCTCGGGGAAGTGAGATCATGAGAGGCAGAAGCAGCTCTTGAGTTCTGCTCAACATTTTCACAACCGTGTTCTCTTTCCACTGGACCAATGCGGGGCGGGGGGCTCCTATCGTGGTAGGTTTTCCTGTTTGCGAGATTGGTGATGTTGTTGTTGCTCAGCCTGTCCTCCAAAAGGATGGAACTCCTCAGAAGCAGAAGAAAAAGAAAGATGTGACTGTGGTCACACATCACGAGAGAGATTTATACTTAGAGATGCCTGGGCAGTCAAGCATTTGAAGTGTTCGTGACAGGCAGATAGGAGCCCATCTGTGTGCCACTAAATGTCTCCAGGAGCTGGGTGGTATTCATAGTGCTGGATCCTGAAAATATGTGACTTTGTGGTTGGAGGATCAGGAGCTCTTTGTAGGAAGTAGGGAGGCTGGTTTGTTCTGTCTCTGTTGATGTGGACATGGAGCCTGTCATTTCCTGGACATGTGGAATAGTCTGAAGAAGGGGGCCTGGTGCAGAGGGGTGGGAACATGGAAGTTGGCTCAGGGCTGGGATCACTGACAGGGAGAAAGCTGGATAGAGCATATTGTTTGGGGTTTGGAATTGGATCTGATCCAAATAGAGCTCTGCCTTTCACTGGATCTGTGGCCTTGGGAAAGTCATTTTACCTTTGTCTTCTGTTTTCACAACCGCAGAGACAATACTGTCGCCTGTCTTGTATTCTGATCTGTGTTGACCATCCCCTGAGAGCTTGTGCTGATAGTACTTGAGAGAAGCATTTGTCAAACTACAGCCCGTGGGTCAAACCCAGTCTGCTGCCTGTTTTTGTACAGTGATACATGAAAATTGTACAAAATTTATATATAATTACATAACATAAATCTAAGCACAAAATATATTATATAATTACATATTGTGATTATTATAACATACAGTATGTCATATATATTACAAATATTTACATATATTTTAAATTATAAGTTATAAAATTAGGTTTATAAATATAAATATAAAATTAAATTTTGATATCCATAAATAAAGGCTTACTGGATGTGCCGTGATCATTTACTTACTGTCATTGTCTATGCTACTTTCATGCAGCCATAGCAGAGCTGAGTAGCTGTGACAGAGACCATGTGACCTGCAAGCCTTAACTAGTTCCTGTCTGGCCCTTTGCAAGACAAAGCCTGCTGACCCTTCTTTTACAAGGTTCAAAGCGCCCACGACACTCTGGGGCGAGTGGATGGTGGTGTTACTTTTTTTTTCTGCAGGTGAGAAAAGAGAGGAAAAAAGATATTAATATCACAAAGCTTTAAAAAAATAAAGTTTTACTGGCACTCAAACTTCTAACTGTACATGACATTCTTTAATCCATAACTATAAATCCCTACCCAAGTTTGTAGACTTTGGCAAAACAGCACAAAAATAAGGATCAAGCCGTGTCAGAGAGATTAGTGTACAGGTTATAAAGCTGGAGCGAAGGGGAATGAGTCATAAATGCACCAAACCAAATGTTAGCTAGCTAGCTCCTCAAAGCAGACACACAAGAGATGTAAATAGGAAATAGTAACAGACACAAGGAAAATCTTCCAACTCCATTAGTGACTAAACAAGGGCAAAGGCTTTTTAAATGAGGCACACATTTGTACCTTCTAAACTAAAAGAATGTTAATCCTGATACCCAACACAGGTGATATTGTGATAAGACTAGAATACTTTTACAATGTAAATTAGTTAAAATGCCCCCAAAACTTTGATTTGGCATTATACATTAAGAGCTTTTAAAATATTCTTATTCTCTGATTCATTGATGCTATATATAAAAATTTTATTCTTAGAAAATACTTGTAAATTCAGAAAAATAATACCCAGCAAGATGTTCATTGCAATGTAGTTTTTGCACCAATTTGGAAATAACCAAAAAGAGAGAGCTGGTGAGGCAAACGGTGGTTCATCAACCCAGTAGAATATCACACAGCCATTAAAAACTAGATGATACCACAGGAAAATGTTTATATTGTGAAGAAAGAAACACACACACACACACAATGAAAATTCTCATTTTTCTATGATTTTCCTATACAAAAGTTATGTTTTTACTAGAACAAGGAGAAATGAACACAGATGACATCTTAAGATGATAACCCTCTAAATCCACTCCACTGTTGTCCTATCCTTGCCTACAAGTGGAGGAAGGGAGATCTGGTCTTTGGGACTTTAGGTTGGGTTGGCTGAGTTGCCAAGTTGGCGTATCCAAACCTCCAGCTTCCTTCTGTCTCAGGCCATGACGGATTCCAGTGCTGAGCAACAGGCTGAGCCCATAGGCAGGGTGGAGGAGGCATTCCAGCCAGGGTTAGGAAAGGAAAGAAGGGAGCAGCTCCCTGTGACCAGACACAGATGGCTCAGTTCGCAGGGTGGCTGGGTTGCCTTGAAAAGAGACTGCACTCAGAGTTGGAGCCCTGAGATTCAAAACTTGACCCTGAACACAGACGGGCTTGCTAGGATGTGAGGAAATTAGGGCAGGGGGCATGTTCCAACAGCCAGATACAGAAAGGGGCTCTGTGGCTGAGCCTGCACAGGTCACCAAAAAGGCAGGCAGGAAACAGCCCAGCTCTGACCCTGAGGAGCCTGCAAGACTACAATTACTATACAGTGGACACTGCAAGATGAAGCAATGTTAAACAGAGAAATGGCCTGGAGGAGGAGAGCCAGGCACAGTTTGAATGTCTCTGCTGTTGTCTGAGACTCCTCTGTCTGCCTAATTGATGCTGTTTTGTGCACTGATTGAGCACCAGTGTTTATTCTCTACTCACATCTAGCTTGTCATTATTTATGGGTTTTCATCATAGCCTTGTAGAACATTGTATATTGAGAGCCCTGTGAGGACATTTTGCCTCTTTCCTGGGTAAAGTCTCCTTACAGCTCTTTGCACCTTTGATTCCTTGAACTAGTCTGAATTTCCCTTCATGAAAATCCTGCCTGAACATGACGTGACCCTCCAATGCTAATTTTCCCTGACTTTGGTAATTCCTGTCCTTTTCCAGGTTCTTTCTACCTTCCTGTGTCAGTTATTGGCACCCCATTCCCAGAACTCCCTCCCCTGTAGCCCCACTCTGATCTCCCCCATGAGATGGTAGCAGGGTCTCTGCCCTCTTGGGGGTATCCGAGCAGAGAAGGTGAGACTTGGAATATGAGCAGAATAGGGACATATACTGGCTGGAGCTGCAAGGGTGTCCTGGTGGGAGGACTTGTGTGAAGATGGGCCCAGAGGCAAGAATATTAGGGGCTTATTTGGAGAAGAGCAAGTGGCTCCATTTGGAATTATTCCAGCAGTTTTATTTGTATTAATTCAATTTTCTGGAGATATGGAGCATGGTATGAGAAACAGGATTTATCTTGGACGAGGCCCTAGGAGAAAAGTAGGTCATCTAGGGGAACTCTACAGGGTTTCTCTCTTCAGATCTACAAATGGTACACTGGCCCCAGGAAACCTCGTAGAGTTGTAAGGAAGTGCTAATGATCCCAACAAAAACGAAATCCATGCTGTTTAAGCAAGCTCCTCGCATTTCTGTAATAGAATCATCATGACTATTGAGTTCCCTTGGGAG
The DNA here is from genome assembly GCF_021218885.2 of Marmota monax. Taxonomy (NCBI): domain Eukaryota; kingdom Metazoa; phylum Chordata; class Mammalia; order Rodentia; family Sciuridae; genus Marmota; species Marmota monax. The sequence continues at coordinate 2,787,876 of NW_026695243.1, forward strand.
GCAATATTGTCTCCATTTTATAGATGAGAAAACTGAGGCTGACAGAAGCGAAGAGACTTGCCCAAGGTCACACAATAGTAAGAACCGAGGGCAGGATCCAAACCCAGGCCCACGATCCCTCAGAGCTCCTGTGTTTTCAGCACCATCCTGCTGTCCCCTTGAACCCTGTGCAATGGCAAGGTGCTGAGGCTGGCTTGGCTTAGCCACTTGCAACGTGCTTTTTTCCTCAGGGACCCAGAGGAAGTCAGACTGCCATGGGGCATTTTAAGAAATGACCCCAGAGGGGCCCCGTCCCCTGCCCCAAACTAAGTGCTTTGACCCAGAGAACTAAAGCACAGCTGCAGATTCTGCAAAACGGAACTGGAGGTCACTGGGGCAGAATCCCTGGAGTGCGATAAAAGGACAGAGGGGAACATCAGGTCCTGCAGGGAGATATTGCCTGACAAGGGAATTGGCACTGGGAATTGAACGCAGGGGCATAGAACCAGTGGGCCACACCCCCAGCCCTTTTTTATTTTTTTATTTTGAAACAGGGTCTCACTGAGCTGCTTAGGGCCTCACTAAGTTGCTGAAGCTGGCCTTGAACTTTTAATCCTCCTGCCTTAGCCTTCCAGGTCGCTGGGATTTCAGGTGTGGGCCACCATGCCCAGCTGCAATGGATTCTTAAATATGGCAGGAGAGCTTCAAAACTGGATGCATTCATTAGAATAATGAAGGCTGACCTTGTTTTAAGGGCAATACTGGGGATGAGGAAGTTGAATTGGAGGGTCATTTGTGCCAGATGACCATCTTTAGGATGCAGGGGAAGCACTATTTCCATGCCCCTCAGTGCCATCGCACTCTATGGTAGGACTGTTGATACCACTGACCAGACTGCCAGGCCTGGTGATTTCCAGAAAATCAACCAGCACTGGTCTATTGGCAGCACTTTGGTTGGATTCCGTAAGCTGTGATGAGTAATATTCATGAATCCTGTTCTAAAGATGCTAATTATTCTTAAGGGTGCTATTACTGGATATAACAAACCTTTTTATAGAAGTAGCCAACTAGCGGTTGCAATCAGTCCCTAACCTGGAAGAGGTTGTTTTAAAGGTAATTTGCTTTTTATGTCCTATAAGAAGTTTAGTAATTTCAGTATCAGGGAATATTACTCAATTCATCATCAAATTTGTTTTTTACAACATCCCCAAATAAATTTATTACTGCTAGTGAATATAATCATTTAATGAACTCTAATTCATAATAATATTTGTAAAGATGATGATAACTTGATAAAGTTTTTTTTTAATTCATTACATTTTCTAAGGGGTCACTTTTACCCAATAAAGTTTCTATGTACTACAGAATTTTCCAGATAAATGAATCATATTATTTATTATTTTTAAGTGTCCCATCTGGGGGTTGAGGTCACTAAAAACTGGGAATCAACCAAGCTGGGAAGGGGCAGGGTCGGATCATAGGGAGCAAGTGTCAAGATGCCTAGACCAGATAGGCAAGGTCAAAGGAAACATGAGGGCCCCAGTCCAGGAGATAACAGATCCGAGAACTTGGAGGCCAATGTGGAGTTGTAATCAGTGGGGAAATCCAGTGTCAAAGCTGGGAGGGCTGGGGGAGGGCACACAGCACAGGAGGGAGGGCTTTGCATGGGCTATATACTCTAGCTAGGGCTCTGTGGCCTCTTGGTTTCCTTCAATGGCTCAAAGCCTGGTCCTCCCCATCCCTGGAAGTCTTGGGTGGTGATGGTCTGAACCCAGAGCCTGTAGTCACAAGGGACTGGGAGCTGATATCTATCTGCCAGCAGGAAGCCATGGAATGCAGTTACATCATGCTCAGGGGCCATTAGAAAGGAGCCTTAGGAGTGGGTCTTGTTACAGGTCTGCACTCAACATCCACTCTGTGCTAATCTCATGTGTTAACCTTTTTGGTTGCATTTTATGGAAGTCATAATAATCATGAGTTGGTTAATCCAAAGAAAACAATTTTAGGACAAAATAGCAGGTGTATGTCTGTGCTGTGACTCAGCAAAGAACAGGCTGTGTTCCGATCTCAGACCCTGATGGTCAGCTGTGGCAGAGGTATGTCACTCAACTCTACAAGGTTTATGTCCATCACCCACACCCTAGGGTTTGAGAGAATAAGAGAACCAAGGAAAGTGACAGTCCTTGAGCTGTCTACAAAATGCCCAACATGTCTGAGGTACTGATATTGGTAAGTGACAGACTTGGGTTTGAAATTCTGGCAATACAATTTAGCAGGTCTGGAAACTTGAGCAGGTCAGTTAGCCTCTCTGAGCTTCAGTTTTCTTGTCTATCAAGTGGGAATAATAGTCCACCATCTAAATCTGAGCATCTATAGGAGGAGCAAATGAAATAATGCACACGGCATGCTTGGTATGTAATAGGCAATCAGTAAGCATGAGTTATTTGAAATTTAAAGAACATAAAAATAAAAGAGAGTTTTCCAAGGCCAGATTGTTTTCCAGAAGCTTCCAGAAGGCTCTGAACCTAAATGGATCACACTTAGATGGGCTGGGAGGGCAAAGGGGGCTAGAGCTGTCCAGAGAGGTGAGGGGAAGATGTTGGATGGGGTAAGCAGGTAAATTGCCAAGCAAACTCCCACACTGGTTCATAAATGCCTCCAAGTCATAGAAGGCTTGTCCTGGGTGGAGGAAAGGAACGCATGCTCTATGAGTCAAGAGGGCACATTTAGGACCAGCAGCAGGAGCTGCCAAGGACAGAGTCTAGTGCGATCCCAGGAATCGAGCCAGGCACAGGGGTGCAGATGTGTGGACACAGAGCCTGACCCAAATCCCTGAAAAGGCCCCTGGGATTTGAATCAGCTAAGCCCCTCTTGCAAACCTGCTGCCCCTTTTCCTTTTTCAGGTAGGTTCATAAATTCATAAACTTTTATCCTTTCTATGGCAGCAAATGATATCAGAAAGCTAATTAGCGACAGAGCTAATTTTCATGTCAGAGTGAAATTATAGGTTTCATGGTATAGAACTAAATTATCTTTCTGTCCCTCCTCATCCTCCATTCCCACCCCGTCCCATTTCCTTCTCCCACCACATTCCCCTCTTCTGTCTGGTCACAAAAAGTCAGCAGAGAGGGGTGGCCTCTCAGGAGTCCCTTTCTCTTCAGTGTCAGGCGTATTTGCATCTGCAAACAGCTTTAATTGAGTCGAGTTTTCATTGCTTTCTCCTTCTCCTGTTTTCAAATGCAAATGTTAATGTTTGGTTAGCATGAGTTCAGAATTAAGCTGCTGCCACCTGTGGCTGCCTCCTTCCCTGGGTTCTAAATAAGCACAGGTGGAGTGGCGTGACCTGCTGAGAGCCTGCAAGTCCTGGAAGGTGGCAGTCCAGCTAATTGCCAAGCGTGCTGGGAGGGCCAGGCCGAGCCTTGTCTCACTTACCGGCTCCCAGGGAGTCCTGCTTCCTACCAGCACCGAAGGACAGAAAATGAGTGAGCTGGGAGCGAAGAGGCAGAAGTGAACCAGACTGCTCTTTGGAATTAGGTTCTGGACTCGATTGGGATCCAAATTTTGTGCAACTGAGAAGGTCATCAGAAGGCATCAGGTTGGCATCCCAGAAGCTGGAGCCTCTCACACCAAGCTCTTACTGCTTTGTTGTCAAAAACCTCTGCTCAAACACTCCCACGGGCAGGGGTGGGCTCCTTCTCGAGGCAGCCTCTTCTACTGACAGCCAGCTCTAGTTGTTAGAAAGGGTGTACTTAACATCCAGCTGAAATGAACATCCAATTCTCTCCAGCCATTGGTTTTGGTTTTCACATTGAACATGACTGATCCTATTTTCGCATGACGACCTTTCAGATATCTGGAGGCAGCTCTTACAGAGCAGAAATGCCTTCTCTCCTAATTTAAGAGTTTCGGTTTCTTCACATCTGTTCCCTATCTACCCTGTGTCACTTCGTTCCTCCTCCCATTGTGGACTTGGGTATTCAGTCCTTCATAAAGCAGGGACTTGTCAGTGGGGTGTGGCAATCCAGTGATGGACTGGCCTGACCAGGGAGTGGCCCATCACCCTCCCACTGGGCAGAGCTCTCTCTTGCCAAGGTTGCCCCACGATGCTGTAGATTTGCTAAGCAGCCCTGCCACAGGGTCCACCCTTGTGGAGCCCATTTTGGTCCCCAGTTCTTTCTCCAAAAGATGTTTCTTAGGTGTCTTAATGATGTGTAGCCCAACCCTCAGCTAGGGAACACCAGCCTCCTCATTTAGCAACAGGGAAAGTATGTTCTCGAAGCATCAGACCAAGCTCCACCCCAATGAGGGAATCCCATGGAAGGTATGTTTCAGAAACCAGGCTCCTGCATGCTCAGAAGTCTTAGCTAGGAGAGAAGCCCAGAAACGTGGGTGTCTCCCCTCTCTTGTACTGGCAGTGCCTGATTTTTATGGGGAGAGAAGTCCCATATAAAATCTGCAGATGTTCCTAAGAAGTTACTGGTCTGAAAGGGACCAGAGGAAGGACATCTGAAAGTGAGCTACTGGGTAGAAATGTGCGAAGAAGGAGTCGTTGCGGCCTCACGGTAGAGTGTCCATGGCTTCAAAAGCTTGACTTTGTAGATTGCATGGTTGGGAAGAGGTGAGATGAAGGAGGTGTGGCAGAAAAGCAGAGAAGCCATAGTCATGTCCTGTTTCCCTCGAGGTTCAGTGATCAGCCACCTCCATCACCATAACAGCCCAACCCTATGAGAAGTGCCATTTATGGGAGAAACAGAAGGAGTAAGTTGAGACCATAAACACTGCTTGCATTTCTCTTTCAAGGTCACCCCCAATTCTATTGTTTTCTTCTGGACTCTGAGAATATTGCATCATACAATAGTCCTAGGAAAGCCCCAGATGGATCTAGACTCCTGACTTCTTGACACTAAGGATATTTCTCTTAGAATCAGATATGAACAACCCCATGTCCAGAATTAAGAAAGATGATGAACATCACATTATACAACTATTACATATCAAAGAATAAAAGACAAAGGATCAGTGTTCTATGTATATGACTGGACTTTATTCTCTCTTGTACACAGAGCCTGCAAAAGTGTTGAGAATCCCCAAGAGGCCTGACCCCATAGATAAGGAAATGTGGGGTGGTGGTGTTGCCAGCATTATGAACAAAGATGGCCAAATTCTGGATCTTCATGCGAAATGCCCAGGACAATTCACACCAATTCCATCCATACAAGACCCTTTGTAATCACCATCTAGACATTTCAACTGTGCAAGTGGACCCTTCCAGGGCAAATGGCTGTGTGCTGTAGCAAAGTATTTGGTTTTTATCACTACTTCTGCATTGTCATTATTGACACCAGTCATGGTCCTGACCCTGAAATTCCTTTTGTTTTTATTTGTTCTAATTAATTACACATGGCAGTAAAATGCATTTTGACATACACATAAATAAATACATATACATATATAAATACATTCATTATGTATATAATAAAGGTATTATATACATAATACCATCTCATTCTTCTGGTCGTACATGATGTAGAGTTATACTGGTCGTGGGATCATACATGCACATAGGGTCATAATGTCCAATTCATTCAACTGTCCTTCCTACCTGCATGCACCCCACCTTCACTTAATCCCTAGTGCAACATCCTGAGAGGTGAGATCTTTAAGAGATGATTATGTCAGAAGAGCCCTGCCCTCCTGAATGCCTTAGTAAACAGGAGTATGTTCATTATTGTAATAAAAGAATGAGTTTGGCTCCTTCCAGTCTTTCTCACCCAGGCAATGCGTTCTTCCATGTTGTGGGCAACATGAAGGCCCTCACCAGACACAGACCTTCTGTCGTGGACTTCCCAGCCTCCAAAACCATGAGCCAAATAAATTTCTATTCATTATAAATCATCGAGTTTGTGGCATTCTGTTATAGCAACACAAAATGCGCAAAATGCACTCAGGTTGTGGCCTGCTACATTTCCGAAGACTGAGGTCTTTCTGCAGGCAGTGGCCATGTCTGATTCATTCCTATGTCTTCAATGACTTGCTCTCAGGGCTCCACCAATTGCGGTTGAATAAACAAAATCAGCTTGACTTTGGAACCAGAGCCATGATTCCTTTCCTAGGTAACCCAGAGCTTCCACATTCTGCCCATGGACCTTTTAAACCAAGTCTCCTTTCTAAACCTTCAGTGCAAAGGGAAGAAGAAAAAAAAATGTGAAACTGGTAAAGAGCAGTCCTGAGTTCAAGTCTAATCTCTGTCCATTTCTAATTGAATGAATCTTTTCCTAACTTCCCCAAATACTTTTTGTCAACTATAAAATGGTTGTTACTATTGAACTTCACAAGTTGCTATAAGAGTTCACTGAAACAGCGTACCCCAAAGCTTACAGGCAGGTAAGGTCACAAAAAGGCAACTTTGTGCTCCTGTGAATATTGCCTTTTTCCTTCCCCACTTACAGACATCATCATTTTTTCTGTTTCTTTTCCACCTGTTGACCCATCCACAATATTACCATTCACAAAACTCACCTTAGCACAAATGTCCTTGCCTACAAAAAAACAGCAATCTAGAGATGTTCAAATTTCATAATTGCAGATGGAGTCATTCAAGAATATCAGGGTCAGCAATATCCACAATGAATATAGATGCAAAAATTCTAAATAAATTTCTGGAAAATTGCAGACAAAAACACATTAAAAAGATAATGCACCATGATCAAGTGGGGTTCACTCCAGGGATGCAAGGTTGGTTCAACATATGGGAATCAATAAACATAATATATCACATCAATAGACTTATAGACAAGAATCCTATGATTATCTCAATAGATGCAGAGAAAGCATTTGACAAAATACAGAACCCCTTCATGCTCAAAACACTAGAAAAACCAGGAATAGTAGGAACATACCTCAATACTATAAAAGCTTTATTTGTTAAACCACAGGCCAACATCATTCTAAATGGAGAAAAATTGAAAGCATTCCCTCTAGAAACTGGAACAAGACAAGGATGCCCTCTTTCACCACTTCAATTCAACATAGTCCTAGAAACTCTGGCCAGAGCAATTAGAAGAAAGAAATTAAGGGGATGTGAAAAGGAAACAACTCAAACTATCATCATTTGCCAACAACATGATTCTATGTTTAGAAGATCCAAAAAATTCCACCAGACAACTTCTAGAACTAATAAATGAGTTCACCAAAGTAGCAGGACATAAAATTAACCCATAAATCAAATTCATTCCTATACATCAGTGATGATATAAAGGAGTAAAGATATCCACACAAGAGAAATTAGAAAAACTACCTCATTCACAATGGCCTCAAAAAAATATTGGGAATTAATGTAACAAAAGAGGTGAAAGACCTCTACAATGAAAACTACTTAAACATTAAAGAAAGAAATTGAAGAAGACCTTAAAAGATGGAAAGTTCTCCCCTGCTCTTGGATAGGCAGAATTAACACTGTCAAAATGGCTATACTACCAAAAATGTTATACAGATTTAATACAATTTCTATTAAAATACCAGTGACATTCTTCTTAGAAATAGAAAAAGCAATCATGAAATTCATCTGAAAAAATAAAAGACCCAGAATAGCCAAAGCAATTTGAGCAAGAAAAGTGAAGCAGGAGGCATCACAATACCAGACCTTAAATTATACTACAGAACCATAGTTACAAAAATGGCATGGTATTGACACCAAAACAGACATGTAGACCAATGGAACAGAATAGAAGACACAGACAAACCCACATAAATACAAGTTATCTAATACTAGACAATGGTGCCATAAACGTACATTGGAGAAAAGATAGCCTCTTCAATAAATTTTGGTGTTGGAAAAACTGGAAATCCACTGTAGCAAAATGAATTAAACCCCTCCCTCTCTACCTTGCACAAAAATCAACTCAAAGTGAATGAAGGACTTAGGCACCAGAACAGAGGCCCTGCACCTAACAGAAGAAAAAGTAGACCCAAATCTTCACTGTGTCGGCTTTGGAACTGACTTCCTTAATAAGACCCCTAAAGTACAAGAAGTAAAATCAAGAATCAATAAATGGGACGGATTCAAACTAAAAAAAGCTTCTTCACAGCAAAGGAAACAATCAATAATGTGAAGAGAGAGCCTACAGAACAGTAGAAAAATCTTTGCCACCTGCACCTCAGATACAGCATTAATCTCCAGGACATAGAAAGAATTCAAAAAATTTAACACCATAAAAACAAATAACCCAATCGATAAATGGGCTAAAGATATGAACAGACACTTCACAGAAGAAGAAATACAATCGATCAACAAATATATGAAAAAAATGTTCAACATCTCTAGCAATAGGAGAAATGGAAATTAAAGCAATATTGAGATTCTATCTCACTTCAGTCAGACTGGCAATTATCAAGAATACAAGCAACAATTAAATGCTGGTGAGGATGTGGAGGAAAAGGTACACTCATACATTGCTGCTGGCACTGCCAATTGGTGCAACCACTCTGGAAAGCAGTATGGAGATTCCTCAGAAAACTTGGAATGGAACCACCATTTGACCCAGTTATCCCACTCCTTGGTTTATACCCAAAGGACTTAAAAGCAGCATACTACAGTGATGCAACCACATCAATGCTTATAGCAGCTCAATTCACAATAGCTAAACCATGGAACTAAACTATCAACAGATGAATGCACAAAGACAATGTGGTATATATACACAATGGAATATTATTCAGCCTTAAAGAAGAATGAAATTATGGCATTTGATGGTAAATGGATGCAGCTGGAGAATATCATGCTATGTGAAATAATCCAATCCCAAAGAACCAAAGGCTGAATGTTTGTGGATGCTAATTCACAAGAAGGTGGTCGGGGGGGGGCCTAGGGAAAAATAGAGGTACTTTGGATTAGCCAGAGAGGAGCAAAAAGAGGGGAGGGGTGGGAGGTAGGCAGGACAGTCAAATGAATTGGACATTATGACCCTATGTGTGTATATGACTACATGACTGGTGTAACCTGCACCATGTACAACCAGAAGAATGAGAAGTTATACTCCATATACGTATATGTCAAAATGCATTCTATGTCATGTATAACTAATTAAAACAAAGTTTTAAAAAGTGGAGAAAAAAAAAGGAGTGGTACTCCTACCTAGGGCATGAACTAGGAGGAGTTCTGAAGCAGATGATATCAGAGGGAGCCTGGAGGGTCAGGATGACTTCCTGGAGAAGTTAGCACCAGTGGACAAAGAGGTTAGGAGAGGGTCAAGAAGCCACGAGTAAAGATGTCCAACTAAAAGTGTCCGTGGTGTATTCAGACTGCACTGGGGAACCTAATCTACACAGAGCATGGGATGTAGGGCAAGGTGTGCAAAACCAAAGTGGAAAGACAAGTCTCTAGTGCCCCTTGAATTTGTTTGATTTAAAAGTCTTAAAAAAAAAAAGACTCACTCCTCTATGAATGACTGCATAACCATAGGGGTAAGCACTGAGTGCAAAGAGCAATAAGCTCAGGTTTATATGTTTGTTTTTGATGGCTTCCACAATCCTGTCAAGAGAAAGAAATGCATTTGGCAGCCTTGCCTTCTTTTGATGGGCTCTGCCAGAGGCCTCTTCCTAGAAAAGCTGTAGACAAATGGCCTTGTCTCAGGAAGCTGTGATGTGGCGGCATCTGCAATGGGCCACTAGAACTGGTGTCATCATTTATTTCCAGTGTGCTGGCCAAGGCACCAAATGGAGCCGTGCACACAGTGGGAGGCATTGTGTCTGGACTGGCGGTCCATCAAGACTGAAAATGAGGACAATTGAAATTAAAACATATCAATCAAAGGCCTTCCCCAAGGAGAAAAACCAAGCCTGATAGATACAGAGCCATAGCTAATCAGCTTAAACTAATAAACGAACTCAATGAAGTCGTAGGGCAGAAAAGCAACATGCAAAAATCACAACACAAACTGTCTTAAAGGGGAATTAAGAAAACAACCCATTTATAATAGCATCCAAAAGGAAAAAAAACAATATTTAGGAATAAAATGAAGAGGTGAAATATTTACACACCAAAGAGTATGTAATATTGATGAAAGAAACAAAAGAGATACAAGGAGATGCAAAGTCATCCTCTAATGATGGATTGGATGACTTTAATATTGTTAAAATGTCCATAGTACTCAAAGTGATCTATGTATTCAATAAAGTCCGCATCAAAACTCCAATGGCATTCTTTAAAGAAATAGAGAAAGCAATTCTAAAATGCAGAGGGAACCACAGAACACCTGGAAAATCCAAAGACATCTTGAGAAAGATGAACAAAGCTGGATGTCACACTTCCCCATTTCAAAATATACTACAGTATAAAGCTGCAGAATCAGAACAGTATGGCATGGGCATAAAAGCAGACAAATTAGAACAAAGAACAGAATAGACAGCCCAGAAACAAATCCATTGATGTATGATTAACTGATCTTTGACCAAGGGGCCAATAATAAACCATGGGAAAAAGATCATCTCTTTAACAAATGGTGTTAGGAAAACTGCTAATGCTCATCAAAAGAATAAAATTAGACTCTCGGTTTGCACAAAAATCAACTCAAAATGGATTAAAGACTCAAGCTTAAGATCTGAATCTCTAAAACCCCTAGAAGAAAACATAGGAGAAAAGCTTCATGATATTGGTGGAGACAATGACTCTTTGGACCAAAAGCACAAGGAACAGAAACACAGTTCAACCAGCGGGACTGCATCAAACTAAAAAACTCTTTAGCACAGCAAAGTAAACAATCAACAGAGTGGAAAGGCAACTTCCAGACTGACAGAAAATATTTGCAAGCCACATATCTGATAAGAGGTTAATGTCTAAAATTTAGTTGTAGGAATATCTATAACTAAATAGAAAAAAATAACCTGATTTTTAAAATTTTTAGGACTTGAATAGACATTTTATACATTTCCCCAAAGACAATGTACAAGTGACCAACAGTTATAAAAATACGCTCTTCATCACTAATTACCACGAAAATGTGAATCAAAAGCACAATGAGATCTCACCTCACAACTGTTAGGATGGCTACTGTCAAAAAAAAAATAACAGTCCTGTCGAGGATGTGGAGAAATTGGAACACATGCACACTATTGATTTGGAATATAAAATGGTGCATGGCTATAGAAAACACTATGACGGTTCCTTTAAAAACTAAAATAGGACTACCGTATGATCCAGCATTCCCACTTCTAGATATATATCCAAAAGAATTGAAATCAGAATCTCAGAGAGATATTAGTACTCCAAGTTCATTGCAGCATGATTCACAATGGCCTAAACATGGAAACAACATAAATGCCTATTGACAGATGAGTGAATAAAGAAAATAACACACACACACACACATACACACACACACACACACACACCATCACCACCACTAGTATAGTGGAGTAGTATTCCACCTTAAAAAATAAGGAAATTCTGCCTTATGGATGAACTTCAGGACATTATGCCAAACAAAATTATTCACAGAAGGACAAACCCTACAGGATTCCAGGATCACAATTATATGAAGCATCTAAAATAGTCAAACTCATGGAAATAAAGAATATAATGGTGGTTGTAAGGTGCTACAAAAAGAGGGAAATGGGGAATCAATGGGCATAAGTTAGGCTTTACAAAATGAATACAGCTGTAGAGATCAGCTGTACAACCTTATGCCTATAATTTGCAAGACTGTATCATACACTTAAATTTTGGTGAGGATGGATAGCGTGTTGTGTTCTTATCACCGTCATCATCATCACCATCAAGATCATATCATACCCCTTCTCTTCTCTGAATGTTGGTTTTCTCATCTATGAAGTGACAGTCTAGGCTTGGGGACCTGTAACTCAAAATGTTAACTTCAAAAGAAGTTCACTCCACGTTGGCTCTCTGATGTTTGGAAGGAGCAGTGGCTCAAAAATCATAATGGTCACTTCTTAAATGAGAGTTTTAAAGATGATAATCTGAATTAAAGAGGGCAAATTTTCTCCCCTGGTTTTTCATGATATTTTACTATAATATAATCAATAATCAATACAATATGGCTCAAAGAAAAAAAAACACACCCATAATCTCATTGCCTAACAGAAATTAATGTTAACATTAACATTTTGACATGTTCTATCTAGGACTCCTTTTATTTTATGTTGATTTTACTTGTTTGTTTTTCATAACTAAGTTCACATTGTATTTCAGTTTTAGTATGATTTTTTCATTAATTCACTCAACATCAATGCATCTATAACTTGTTATGCGTCAGGCACTAAGGCTAGGCATGAAAGAAACCCAGAGGAGCAAGATGCATTCCTAGCCCTGAGAAATCTCATAGTCTAGACCAGAACATAGATAAGTAACTAAGAAATTAAAATCTAGTGTAATGAGTACATTGGGAGGGGAAGCACATGTCCTATGGGACAGAGGTTCTTCCTAGGTGTGATTTAGCATGTGACTGCTCAGCCACTACCCACTCCTAAAGCTGAGCATGGACGTGTTAATGAGAGCCAACAGAACAGATGGAATATGCTTTGCCTCTTTTGGGTGCTTCCCTTGTACCTTTGGCTCTTTCTTGCTGGTTGGAATGGAAATGAAGGTGGGAACCAGAGTACCTGCCTTTGACCACCATAATGGAAGAGGCAAAGTGACATAGTAGAACGACAGGATAGAAGGAGTTACGATTCCTATATCACACTTAAACTGCTTACGCCTGGACTTCTACACAAGAGGGGAAAAAATCATCTACCATGTTTAAAATTCACTCTTATATCTGTCTTTGTTATATCAGTGGGACTCTCAATCCTAAATGAAAGAAATGGCGGGGAGATGCCTAGAGAAGTAGGCAGGGTCAGAGACTGAGGAACTTGGAAGAGACATTCTCAGATGATTGACCCTCATCCTGAAGGCACTGAAGAGTGGCATGATCTAGTTTACTTTCTGGGAAAATCCCTCTGGTTACTGCATGAAGAACAGACTGAAACAGACAGAAATTGGAGGCAAGGAGACCAGTTAGAAGGTTATTGCTATTGCCCAGAAGGGAAATTAGTAGAGCAACCAAGGTATTTAAAGATTATCGAAGACATTAAATAAGAATCAATGGGTTTAGGGTCACTGGTTGTAGCAGTGGGGAGAAGGAAGTCAAACATGCATGATTCTTGCTTGTATTTTCTAATAAAAATCTCAAGAGGAGACTCATGACTGACCTTGATCATCATGGTCAAGTTCATGGGTTGACCTTGAAAATAGATTTTTAACTTCTTACATGTTGAGTTGTAATCCCTGTAGGACATTCCGATGGTATCTAGTAGGAATCTGATCTGGCTTTATAGACCTAGAATTCATCCCATATGTCTGGGGTAGAGTTAAAGATTTGAGAACCATCATCAGAGAAATGGTAACCAAAGTCATGGAACCAAATGAACCATCAGGGAGATATAGAGTCAGAAAACAAAGGGCCTGTGGGCCAAGCCAGTGTCCAGGGGACAAGGGAGGAGAAGAAGAAACCACCACTCAGCCAGGGAGTGTGTGTCACCAGCATCAAGGGATGGTGACCGTGGAGCAGAGACAATAGCCAGCCATGTCCAATGTTGCAGAAGGCCAATTGAACCGTAAGCCCTAGGCATGGTGTCTGTGAGCTCAGCATTGATTCAATACATGTTGGAATGAATTGCTAATTGGTAAATCACTAAATTGATGCTGTTGTTTTTAATTTAATTATTTGTTCTGTTTAGGTTTTCATTAGAAACAGCACATCTAAATTGTGTTTGCTGAGACACAAAGTGGGAAACCTGCTTATGCTAACTCTTGTTTTTTGGTTCAAGTAATGGGCTTCAAGTTAAAATAAAACAAAACAAAACAAAAAAACTTCATCAATTTGAGTGAATATAAAGTTATTCTTTGTTCACTAAAGAAAACTCAACAAAGTTTTAACAAAGAGACAAGAATAAAAGAAGAAAATAAAGATGTCCCCAGGCGAAGCAGATGAAGGCTGTTGGCTACTTCCTTTGGCCATCATCATGCTCCATAAAGCCACCTGCAGAGAAAAGGACTTGGAGGAGGGTGACTTCAGACATGGAAGTTCGTGTGGAATGCTTAGAATGACTTTTTTGTGGGGACCAAAATGCTTCTGAGAACCTGATAAAAGCAATGGACATTGTCCCCAGAAAAAAAGACACCCACAGCATTTACACATACGATTTTGCATTTGATTTCTGGGGACTGAGTCTGAGGACTTATAAGGTCAGCAGGGAACCTGTTTCCACTCAGAGCTTCTGCCACCTTCTTCCGTCACTCATAAATGTACCTAAATGGCATAAATTAGCCTCCAGGATCCCTAGTTGCCTGGATCTTTTTCTACACTTGTAGAGCAGCCACAGAAGCTTGGCCCTTGCTTCCACTCAAGGTCACCCACCATGTCCATCCCTGCTGAGAGGATTCTGATCCAGAGTAGAGGGGCACTTCTGGGGAGGGGAGGTTGACTCAGGCAGTTGCCAGTGGCTCTCGGCAGCTTCTTAGGAAAAAAGGCAGTGGGCTTCGAGGAGGAAGATCTGGGTCTAAATTTCATCTCCACTTTTTTTTTCTTTATGTATTTATTTGATGAGTACTTTATAATTATACATAAGATTCATTATATCATGGTTGTACATGCACATAACATAATTAGATCAATCTCATTCTTCAGCACCTTCCTTTTCCCTTCCCTCCTCCCTCCCCCTGATTCACTAGCTCTTTTCCTCTGATTTCCCATCTGTTATTTTTACTGGGTTGTTTTGGTGGTGGTGGTGGGGGGGTTGTTGTTGTTGTTTGTTTGTTTTTTGTAGCAGGCATTGAACTCAGGGGCTAGACCACTGAGCCACATCCCCAGCCCTACTTTGTATTTTATTTAGAGACAGGGTCTCACTCAATTGCTTAGCACCTCACTTTTGCTGAGGCTGGCTTTGAACTCTTTATTTATTTTTTCTAATTTGTTATACATGACAGCAGAATGCATTTTGATTCATAGTACACAAATGGAGCACAATTTTTCATTTCTCTGGTTATACACAGAGTCACACCATTTGTGTCTTCATATGTGTACCTAGAGTAATGATGTCCATCTCATTCCACCATTTTTCCTACCGCTATGCTCTCTCCCTTCCCCTCCCTCCCCTTTGCCCTATCCAAAGTTCCTCCATTCCTCCCATGTCCCCCCACCCTCATTATGGAGCATCCACTTATCAGAGAAAACATTCAACCTTTGGTTTTGGGGGATTGGCTTACTTCACTTAGCAAGATATTTTCCAACTCCATCCATTTACTGACAAATGCCATGATTTTATTCTCTTTTAATATTCCATTATGTATATATATCACAGTTTCTTTATTCATTCATCTATTAAAGAGCATCTAGTTTAACTATTGTGAATTGTGCTGCTATGAACATTGATGTGTGTCCCTGTCATATGCTGTTTTTAAGTCCTTTGGGTATAGACCGAGGAGTGGGATAGCTGGGTCAAATGGTGGTTCCATTCCAAGTTTTCTAAAGAATCTCCATACTGCTTTCCAGATTGGCTGCACCAATCTGCAGTTCCACTAGCAATGTAAGAGTATGCCTTTTCCCCCACATCCTCACCAACAGTTATTGTTGCTTGTATCCTTAATAACTGTCATTCTGAGCAAGATGAAATCTTAGAGTAGTGTTGATTTGCTTTTCTGTTATTGCTAGAGATGTCGAACATTTTTCATCTCCACTTCTTATTCACAGCATGACCTTGAGTAAGTCACTCCACCATTCTCGGCCTTGATTTCTTTGTCAAAAGGAGTAATAATTCTGGCCCTCTCTTCCTGGGAGCACAAATTCAGTGAGTTAACAGATGTGAAAGTGCTTCATAAAGCAAAAAATATGGCGCAAATATAAGAGGTTATAAATAATAATTAAAGCAACTAGCACTGAGAATTTCTTACATGACAGTCCTGACTTAAATACCTTGTCTTTATTCATTCATTCCTGCAGCATCTCTTTGAGGTCATTACTCATTATTCTACCTGTGAAGAAAATGTGACACTCAGAGTGGTTTAGTAACTTGCCTGAGGCTATAAAGCTGGTGGGTGGTGGCTCTGTGATTCACAAAAGGTAAAGATTTGACTGCATTGAACAGCTGGGTTTTATGGGGTGTAAGGAGAAGGGATGTGGAGAGGAAGTTCTTTCTAGTTAGGTGTGTTAGTGCATCAAGTACTTTAGTGAGCTGTCCCAGGAGAGTTCTAAGAAGTAGGTTGCATGTGTCAAACCTGCAGAGAGCTCACAACAGTGCAAATAACATGACTCCCGTCAATATAACTATGTTATGGTTTAGATGTGAGGTATCACCCCAAAACTCACGTATGAGTCAATGCAAGAAGGTTATGAGAGTCTTAACCCAAGTCAGTGTGTTAATCCCCTGATAGGGATTAACTGAGTGGTAACTGTAGGCAGATAGAATATCATGCTAAGTTACCTGCTTGATAGTTACCTTTGGGTGGGTCCTTGGGGACATACCTTTGAGTTATATATTTTGTCCATGATGAAGGGAGTCTGTTTCTCTGCTTTCTGATAATCATGTCCTGAGTCGCTTTCCTCCACCCACATGCTTCCACCATGATGTTCTGCCTCACCTTGAACCCCGAGGAGTGGAGCTGGCTATCTATAGACTGAGACCTCTGAAATTTTGAGCTCCCAAATAAACTTGTCCTCCTATAACTGTTCTTGTCATTTCTTTTGGTCATAGTGACAAAAGAAAAACTGACAAATACAGCTATTAGGATTATATTATTGTTTCAATACCCATTGTACAGTGAGAAAATCAAGGCTTGGAGAAGTCAGGTGGCCCACCCAGGGACGGGTGGTCAGTAAGGAGCAAAGTTGGTTTGGGAGTCAAGTGTCTGGCGTCTGAAATTCCTGCATGGTCCACTGCCACACACTACTTGCCACACAAAGAATGCTGGCTGGTTTTGGGGTTTTCTAGGTCCTCCACCTTCCCCCAACCTTATGGCCTTGAAATTCCAATGTTTGTGACCTAACACACCTCTGGCCTTTAGTATTTCCTGCTACCCCTTTGGATTCACTACACTGAGTTGCCATATCTGAGAATTGGTACCATCCTGATTAGACATTAATTGGCCACATTCCTTGCCGTCAGCATGCCAGCTGATAGGCTCACAGGCACAAGCCTCCAGCCCCAGGGACTGTCTGGTTCGAGTGTCGAGCCTTCCTGTTAGTGGCTGGCTCAACCCACAGCCAAGTCCGGAAGGCTGGAGGGGAGGGCTGAGGGGATCACCAGATGACAGAAAGGAGACAGTGAGTCTGCACAGGGAAAAGAGAGGCTCTCTCTCTAGCTCTGGTTTTATTTATGCATCATTTAGACCCCAATAGCTTCCCAAAATAATTTGACATGGCTAAATGGTTTAGGTTTGTCTAATGTTTCAGTTTACACAGCATCATGATTTCATGATGTGATTTGAATCTGGAAACGTCTCTGGAGGTAAGGTGACATCAATTCCATTTTGCAGATGAAGAACATTGAGGTAGAGGCAGCAAATTAATTTACCCAAGATTACACAGTGCATAACAATCAGGGCTGAGACTGAAAGCCAGGACTTCAGATTCAGAAGTTGCTGTGTTTACACCGTAGGATGCTGCTTTCTAATGAGGTACACACTGGAGATGGAAGAGAAGGAGAGGGTGGCTTCAAAGGAGGAGGAGGGGCAGGGCCAAGCCCAGGACCAGCTTTGGGGCAGGGCAACTGAGAAATATAGGTCTTGCCCCTACAATTCCTGCCTAGGACACTGGGCCCTTTGCAGATTACACCTGTACTATTCCATGGATCTTTTCAGGGCAAATACTTCCTAAGCAGATAGCTTGTTAGCTGGCCTAGAGAATTGGGCCCACCTAGGGGATAGCTACCTCAGTGTGGCTTGGAGCAGCTATCTTCAGGAGCCATCCAGGAATCTACAGGCTTCTCTTACTTTGTGACTTTAGCATGAACCAGAGCCATCTTGCTCCCTGCTCCCGGTCTGGCCTCATATCCAACCATGACCAAGCTGCAGTCTGAAAGGGAAACTTCAAAATCACCAACTGACATCCTCTCTTTTTAACAGATTTGGAAGCTGAGGATTGGTGACCGCACATGTTTCATATGCCACTCGTCTTCTTAGATGTTGTGTTTGAGTGTTGTGGCCAAGGCTTCCGGGCTACACTACCAAGCCCCCTTGGCCTTGGCCAAGACCCTATCCAGACATACAATGGACTGACTGTATCCTCAGCTCCAGCCAGACCTGCCTTGAGTCAAGCATGTGACAACAAGCCAGGCAGCTCTCCTTGAAAACCCAGCCCGCAGTCCCATTGGAGCAAGGGTCCTTCCCAGCCATTGCCAAAATCCCAGCCTGAAACTGCTAGATGTCATTGACCTTTTCTATCACTGGAGCCAAGGACTGAGATAAGCTTTGGTGAATACAGAATACAGGGAAGAGAAATCCCTTCCTCCAATACCTTCAGATCCCTTAGCATTTGAGAAAGGCATCTGGATTTTACCATAAACAATAGCCTGAGATTCTTCCAGCAACATACCACAGTCTTTCAAAGGGTCTGTGTGGTTGGCTGGGATTTCTTCCTTAGCTTAGTATGCATCAGAATAAGCCCCAGCTGAAGTCAAAGGGACTTTAGTTCCTCTCATCTTAAGGAGGAGGGACTCCAGAGAAGAATTGGGAAACATAATCTGCACAAAGCTTTATATATATACCAATACCTGAAAACCAGAAGAAATTGACTAGATTGAGAGATGGGAATATGTCTTGCAAACATGCTGTAAAATGGCTTACTGCTGGCTGCATCTGCCTCATAGATGAAATTGCTTCCGAGTACTACTAACAAAATTCTGGAAAAGGAAAAGTGATTGAATGTTAGGTTTTCGTTTTCAGAAATGCCTTTATCGTGTTGCATTATGTACCTAACACTGTGCTGGGTTGGAGGGACTCAAAGGCAAATGAGAAGTCTCAGCATCTATGCTTCCAGAGCTCCATTAATGGAGTGAAAGATACATATTACACAGCCCAGAGTCATGAGAGTGGGGACAGAAAAAAAATACAGGGATGGCTTAGGGCAGGAGGCAAGGAAGGTTTCCCCAGGAAACTGATAACTGAACTGGGTTTCGAAGACTGACGGAGATGGGGAGGCGAAGGCGTCCCTCGTTGACAGTTGGTGCAAAGCCACAGGAGCAAGGACCACCTGTTGTGTAGCGCTGGGAATGTAAAGTGTGAAGAAAGAGCAATGATTGGAGAGGAAACGAGGAAGGCAGGCAGAAGCTAGACAGTGGGGGGATGGGTATGTCCAGCCAGACACTCCGCCTCCAGTTTCCAGGAAACCAGGGGATTTTACCTTTGCAATTCTAAGCTGTTAAATGGAGGAGCTAGTATTCATTTTTTATATGTATTTATTATTGTTCTTGCTATAGGTATTAGGATCTCAAAATGACAAGGCCTTTCTTTCCAAATTATTTTTAAATCTATGGACAGCAAAATTCACATCTTTACATGGTCTAGTTTGATGGGCTTTGACAAATGGATAATCACATACACTCACCTCCACAATCACGACACAGAGTAATTTCACCTTCCAGAAGTTCACTCATGCTACTCTTCATAGTTGACCTCCACTCCTATCCCAATTCTCTTCTCTATCTGACCAGTATGCTTTTTCAAGAATGTCACAGAAATGGAGCCATAGAATATGTAGACTGGGCCAGTTTTTAACACAGAAGTAAAATGACCCAATTTGAATGTTTGCATTTTCAAATTCAGATATTGCAATATTGCAAAGTCTCTGTCTTCTCTTCCAGCATTTCCCAGAAATTAATTATTTTCTTGCATATTCTTCTGGAAATTTCCTGCACCTATACAAATATATAAAGTGAAAAGGAAAAGAAAAGTTTTATGGTAGGTGAAAAGTTAGTGAATAAGGAAAACATGCGGTCCTGTCTTTTTTCAGATCGCTGTTAAATAGGTTGAAAGAGGAAAAGCCCAGATATAGACCCTCTTGTAGACAACTCGAGCCTCATCTAGTACTTATTCTTGATGAATGTATTTGTTAAATCTGTAGCTGTATCCCACTAAGTCCTCCAGCCCACTTCTCTCTCTGTCATTCCACAAATACATTGCAGAGATTTGGGGAAATAAATTCTGCATTTATTCTTTTGCATTTTATCATCACCTGTTGAAGATATTGCCCAATTGCTATTGTACCAAAAAGGAGAGTAAAAATGGTTGGGTTGGACTTGTCGGGAGCATCTGTGCCAGTTCTATGGAATCATGGCTTTCTGGGCTATGCCTGGAGAAAGGTAGCTCCACATCTTAGCTCTAGGCATGACCATGAGGTCATGAGGTCTGACATGGGGCCAGCTGGCAGTGGCAGATGTGGAGTGAATCTGGAGTCTATGAATCCAGGAGCCAGGACAGCATGTGACTGAGTGGGTCTACATGGGGTCAACCTTCAAAGATGATGGCAAGAACAGGAAGGACAAATTTGACCCAAGGGCTGAAGTCTGAGAGGAGGAAGAAGAAACCGGACTCAGAAAGGACCTCTTGGTTCCTTTTCCTACATTCATTTTTTGTTATTGGGGGCATTTTGTGTTTTTTTAATGTTAGAAATACTAATTTCTCATGGTGAAAACATCAGAAGGATGAAACACAATAAATAAAAGTCTTTCTCTTCCAGCATTTCTCAGAAATTAATTATTTTCTTGCATATTCTTCTGGAAATTTCCTGCACCTATACAAATATATATGTATCTTGTTACACCAAATGGAAGCACATCACCTAGTACTGTAACTTTTTTTTTAATCACTTAATATCATAATGTATGTGGGACACCATTCTATGTCAGAACATGTAGCTTGACCTTGGGTTTCTAAGCAGCCACACGAGATGCTGTAGTATAGATGCACCATAATTTATTCTAGTTGGTCTCCTGTGGAAAGAGATTTAGATTATTTCCATTTTTTTCTATTACAAATAATGCTGCAATGAGCATCCTTGCACATATGTCTCCATATACTCTTTCCAGTATTCTGCCAAGTATCAGCATGAAGAAAAACAGTTTCTTGAATTCAACTTCTATGTTCAAATATTCTTGTCTTTTGTTTCTGTGATGCTTCTCTCGTAGGGTCTGGCCATCACGCAAAATCGATCTTTTAATAAGCCCAACCTTTCTTCATGTGTTTCTCTCTCTTTTTTAGCATCTCATCTCAGTAGAAAGACCCCATGCGCGGAAGCTCCCCTTGAAGCCTTCAGATTTTTCATCTTTATTGGTTTGAGCCTTTTGTTAAACATAAATATTCACAAATGCCTAAGTCTTTTTAAATTCATAGATTCTAAAATAAGGGACTCTGTTTTCTGATGACCGATCCGATCCCTCTTTTCTGGACAGAGGTTCTTGAGTAGCTTTGAACTTGATTGAGCAGTGGGATTTAGATATAAGGGAGAATAAAAGAGAAATAATTGTCACATTTCTAGCAAGAGCGTTATGGAGCTTCAACTTCCCATCAGCTGGGGGAGGAGGAGAGTGAGGCTGGGAAGTCTGCCACAATATTTGGCATGGCTGGGCTTCCAGATTGCATCTATTTTTGTAGCTGCACGAGTTGGGAGGAGATTAGAAGGATAGTCAAATTTCCTGCTTCAGGTTGTAAATTGATCAAGAGGTGGAAGGAGCACTGGGTTGGGAGTCAGAAGACCTGGTTCCTGGTCCCAGATTTCCCAGGTATTAATCATGGGACTTAAAAGAGCCCTTACCCTCCTCTTCCAAACCCCCTTCCCCTCCAATCGGAAGAAAAAAAAGGATGTTAGGTTAATTGGTAGGAATCCCCCTCTAATATTTTATTGTTCTGAGGCTCTGGGAGTGCTTACCCCTTTTTAAAAAAAAAATCTTTCTACACTGTGAGAATGTTTACCCATTTATCAAAAAGATTTATGGGACCTATCTTTGTTAGTAAATATATACAGAGGGGAGTTGGGACTCAAATCATCATCCCTGTGTTCTCTGTTTCAAAGCTTTGCCTCCAGTGATACAGATCGGGCTAAGGTGACATTCAAACTTGTTGCATAGGCTCTCAGAGCCACATAGGAACCTCCAAACAAAACTGTCCAATGCCTTCCAAGCACTGTGCCTACTTGGGACCGCCCCTGAAGCACTTGAGAAGGGGGGGTGTACCCAAGGCCCCACAGGCGCATGCCCAGTTCCACCCCTTGGAGGGGTCCCTCACAGGCAGACATTCTGTAGACAACCAACATGTGCACCCCATGCTTCTGGTGGGTCTCCTTGGCCACATGTTCAAGGACGCATCTGGGTCCCTTCCTCCTGAGTATGTCCATCTAAGTTTCTCCAGAGGCCACAGCTAATGGTGCTCCTTCCTAGAGGGTCCCATGGCCCAGGGTGCTTCCTTTCTTGCTCAAGGCATTCCTCCTGTGCTTAATAATGAGGGTGTTTTCTTCAGGGATTGTTCTCTGAAGATCTTTGATCTCTCCAGGATTCTTTGACTGTTGGGAATTTGCCAGGCTAGGCATGTGTCTTTATCTGTTTCAGGTTGTTATACCAGAATACCACAGACTGGGTAGTAAAAGTTTATTTAGCTCACAGTTCTGGAGGCTGAGAAGTCCAAGAGCAAGGTGGCAGCATCTGCTCTGCATCTGGTGAAGGCCTTGTGCTGCATCATAAAAGCCAGAGGGCATCACCTGGCAAGCCGAGCAAGCTTGCTAGCTTGGGTCTTTTGTCTTCTTCTTATGAAGTCACTGATGCCAATTGGGGGCCCCATTCCTCATGGACCTCACCTAATCCTAACTACCTTCCAAAGACCCCATCTCCAAATACCACAAATGAATAGATTTAGGGATTAACTTCCCAACACACAAACTCTTAGGGTTACATATTCAAACCAGAGTAGACTGCAGAGCAAATTTTATCTTTTTTTTTTTTTTTTACTTTTTGGCTCTAAGGTAACCCATAAACCATGCTTTTTAGCAATACACACACACACACACACACAAAATCACTAAGCACAAGAGAAAAATGATTTCTATTGCAATAACAATCTTTTAAAGGAAAAATTGGTATGGAAAAAGAAAGGGCCAAATTCCAATCACAATAAAGTTCAGTAACAGTAATAATACATTATCATTCCAAGACTGCACTGAATTCCAAGCTTCAGAAGAGCTTTGCCCATCTATCTGGGGCACCCCCAGCATCAGAACAGAATCTGGGTATGATAGTTGCCCACCTGGTGTTTACCATGATACTGGGTTATTTTGTCTCCATTTTACAGATAAAGCAACTGAGGCTTAAGGTCTTATCAAAATCAGAGGGCTAGTTCGTGTCAGAACTGGGTTGCATACTCCAAAATGGTTTCTGTCCCTACTGCATTCGCTTTTATGTCCCTGGGACACTTCAATCTCCTAGAAGTGAAAGCACAGGTCTTGCTTTCTTAAATACCTGTGGCGAATGATGGCTTATTGATTGGATTAAACAGGCACCATTTACAAGTTTCCACCCTTGCAAAAATTCCACTGGTAAAACCTTTAGGTTTTTCTTTAGAAATCAACAGCATCCCACGTCTGACCACTGCGGGGTATGTGAAATTGGAAAACAAGGAAGTAGAATCTGCTACTTTCTTCAGAATTGCTATTGTTACCGTTTCTAAACAGAGATGCTGATTACCTAGGAGAGTTTTAGGATTAGTAACTCCCTCGTGAAAATCCTGTGAACGCTTGCATGTTAGGAATCTCTAAAGCGAATTTCTGGAAGCTGGTGTATATTTTGCAGAGACTTATTAGAAATCGTCTCCTCTGCCTCACTTCTCAAATGCTAATTTGATGCGTGCACTTACTCAGAAGATGACTGATTTGTTCGTTGGCTGATTGATATTTGGCATCACCCCCACACTGCCGCTCCTCACTGAAAACGCAGGAACAATAATCAAATGTTAAGTTTCTCAAGAACCTTTCTTCCAAAGAAAATCAAACCACTTGCCCTTTGTTATCTCAATTATCTCCAGAGCATCTTGGAAAGAGCTTGCTTTTACCTTTACTTTCAGAGAGGTATGTATGATTAGAAGTACCCCAGACTCAGAAGACCTGGGCACGAATCCTGCTCTGCTACTGTGAGGATTCATAAAACTCAGTTTGCTGCTCCTTTTCAGTAGAATGGAATTGCCTGCCTCACAGGGCTGTTGTGGTGGTTAAATAAGATGGTGTATGTGAAAAAAAATGAAATTGATGCTCCAAGGGAATTGCCAAGAGCCAGTTTAGCACATTGTAAAGAGCAGGATCCCCGGAGCCAGCCATCCTGGGAATATATCCCAACTCTATCACTTATTTACTGGGTGACCTTAGGCAAGTTCCCTGGCCTTTCTGTGCTTCAGCTTAATAGTACACCTGTCTCAGTTGTCTCCGTGATTAAATGAGATAATGCACAAAAAGGTGCCCAAAGCAGTGCTTGACCCATAGACAGCACTCACTTCAGTAGGTTATGATAAACACTGGTATTTTTTGAGGAATAAATGAAATGGTTTGCAATAAAAATAGGCATAGCCTGGAAAATACTGCACAGACACTGGTTCAGTTAGAGTTCTTTGAGCCGATGTGGATATAATGATGCTCAGACAAAGCCCGTACCTTCCAGAACGGCTGATTGCAGCTGGAATTGGTGGTAACCAAGCAGAGAGTCACCTGAGACAGCCCAGGAATGGTCAAGAGAACAACTCAGCTTCCTGGAGAGAGAGTGTCTTCCAGGCGAGTCACCTTCCCACTGGCTACGAGGACAATCTTCTAAGAATGCTCCATTGTTTGTGAAGCACTTTAATAAATGGCCTTTGCGTGAATGCCTGCCTTAGCTCTGGGCCACAGCAGGCAGATGGGGACATTTTGCAGTTAAGGGCATGAAGAGAGGCTCGGAGGTGAAGCAGCCTTCACAAGGACTCTCTGCTGTCAGTGGTGGAACCCTGGCTTCCCCCTCCTCCTCTTCCCCAAGCTGTGCCTGGTGACCATCTGTCTCAGGCCAGATCTCGTCAGTCTCCGAGGACACTGTTTTCCCCAGCTCTCTGCAGTCCCCGCGAGGTCTGCTCACAAACGCTGCTTTCTGATCAGGAGGAAGGGAGCCGTCCCCCAGGTGGGAGGCATCTGAACCTCCTTGCGCTGCAGGGTGACGCTCTGCAGAGGAGTCAGGGACCTCTGGACTCTGTGCATTCCCGGCTCGGTGACCTTCTCTTTCCTCATCAGCAAAACGGATGAATGAATCCAGTTCTTCTTACCACTCTGGTCTCCTGTAAGGATTAAAAGAGATCAACTCTGAGAGGACCTTTGTACGTACGCGAGGTCCCCCAAACGATGGACTCCTTCTGCCTTCTCATCCTTCACAGTGTTCAGGACCTCCTAGAAGCTTCTCTCTTATCCCACAGCCACTGCACGGGCTCTGCTTTGGGTTCTGCTGAGGGCAAGGAAGGAGAGGGGAAGAGCAGGAGTGGACAGAAGGTCACTGCTGGTGGCTGGAGCTGGAAAGTGCGTCCATTCTGGCTCCACAGGGGCTCAGAGCTGGGGGAGTGAGTGTGCTGGCCCCCATGGGCCCATGCTGGGTGGGGGAAGTTGGCGTGATCATGGGCCTCCCTGACCCCGTCAAACACCCACTTAGGGTCATCTCTGGGCTCTAGTGAAGGAAGAGGAACTGGCCTGTCTTACTTTCTCTTGACTTCTGGTTCCTTGCTACTCTGTCATATCCCAACCCACAGGAATTGACCTAGCCTCGTGCCTTTTAGCAGGCAACACTCTTCCCAGGCCAGCTGGACCAGCTGCATCTACCTACTGCACATTCAGATGGCCCTTCTACCACTTGGGAAATGCAGGTGGCTTCTAAAAACCCCTGGGGTCAGACACCAGAGCGATGAAATTCTTTCTGTATCATGTTGATAAAGTTGCTGCTCAAATATCTTATGTGCAGAAGAGGTGTAGGTAAGGTTTGATACTGCTATTTTGCATTAATTTATGCTTTCTTTGCCTTTTTCTTTAAGAATTGCACTAGAACTGGGCGTGGTGGCTCACACCTGTAATCCCAGGGACTTGGGAGGCTGAGGCAGGAGGATCACGAGTTCAAACCCAGCCTCAGCAACTTAGTGAGGCCCTAAGCAACTCAGAGAGGCTCTAAGCAACTCAGAAAGACCCTGCCTCTAATAAAATATAAAATAGGGCTGGGGATGTGGCTCAGTGGTTAAGCACCTCTGGGCTCAATCCCTGGTACCAAAAAAAAAAAAAAAAAGAATTGCACCAAGGCAGTGGTGAGGTGAGCTCTAGGTGAAACAGGCTCCCCTCTCCAGGAGTTAAGTGCTGTGTTGAGTTCTACACTTGCCCCCAGCCCCTTCAGGAGGAAACACCCAGGGCTGACAGCCGCACCTGCTTCTGCTGCAGTCCTCACCAGCTCCTCCTGCACAGGGTCCAAATGATCTGGATCCCCTATCAGAGCCAGGTGGGCCCTTGATCCCCAGGCAGCCAATCCCTGAACCAGCCAAAGACAAAGGAGGGATGATGGCAAAGAATTGAGCCAATCTGATCTCTTTTCCTCTTGGGGAGTTTAATGAGACTCTGGGGTAACGGTGATTGGTTTTGGGGACCAAGACAGAAAAACACTATGAAAGACACAGAGACAAAGGATAGAAGTTGACTTGAGGGAGGTTTCCGTGATTCCCGCCTCATCAGGGTGAGCCCTGATTGGCGTCCTGCCCTTTTCTGAACGGCTGTGTTTGCACCAGGTGGCTCCTCTTCTTTCTGGGAGTCTGCCTGGGCAGCTTTTTCTCCTCCATTTTCTTACATCTTTGCCCCAGGGTGGTAATCTTGGTTTCTTTATTTCCATGTGCATTTTTTTTAAATAAAACACGCATCCCTTGAAGTCACTTCAGTGAATCTCTAGTCTTTATACCCATGATGTCTAACTGTCCAGTTCCAGTGAGTCCCCTCGGGGACAGTCAACAGGGAAGCAGAGCAGTGCATGTGGAGTGTCATAGTCCATCATCCGACCTGGACTTGGTGTTAGTTTCCTGTGGCTGCTGGAACAATTACACAAACCTACTGAGCTCAAACCACATACATGTATCTGTTACAGTCCTGGAATTCAGAACAGAGAACCCATCCTTGTCTTTCCTGGGGACTAGAGGCTGCTGTCTCCCTAGGTCTGTGGCCCCCACATCATCTCTCATTTTCTCCCTCTGCTTCCCTTGTCATGATCATCCGATGTCTCCCATAAGGGCCTTGGGGATTGCATTTAGGGGCCACCTGGGCAATCCAGGATGATCTCCCCATCTCCAGATTCTTAACCTAATCTCCTCTGCAGTCTCCTCTTCCACATAAGGTAAGTAGCACTTCCATAGATGGAGCAAGAAGCACGTCTGTCTTGTTCCTCACTGGATTCCCAGGCCTGGGAGAGAGCCTAGCATATTACCGATGCTGATAAAACAATTACTGAATGAGCAAATATATGAATTAAGGAACAGCCAGAATTTTTAATGTTCCAGAGGCTGCTTTGGTCTAGAATCATATCCTCTTTTGGATCTTCCAAACCAACATTCTCTAAACCAGACTCTTCTATGGAGCGCCATTTTCACATAGCACCTTATGGAAAGTCCTATGGTCAAATACATCTGGGAAATGCACCAATGATACCTTGTTCTGAGAGACGTTCTCTGCACGGTGCTATTCATCTTCTGAGATGTTTCATGATGAAAAAAACTTCATTACTTGATGGTACAATCCAATAATTCTAAAACGCATTTAACCAGAGTTGTTCTTTTCCTTCTTCTACCCTTCAGGAACATTCCATAGTCAGTGCTCAAAGATCTCATGATGGGAATGCCTCTCCCTGTCAGGTCGTATCATTCTTTCTCTGTGCTTATTGAATTTTTTTTTCTCTTTTCTTTTTCCTCATCTTTCGACTTTTCCCTTCTTTCCCCCCCTCTTCTTCTTTTTTAATGTTAAATTTGGTGTTATTTTGTCCCTAGTTTTCCTCACTCTGTTCTTACAAGTGTCTGCTCCTGACCACTTTCCTACCCCTCCTTCTGGGTCCTTGCTGGAGAACACTCTGCCTCTCTGGGCTTTGGACTACGCAGTGACACTGTTCTCAAGTGTCCCCACCACGCCTTTCTATTCCTCTTTGATTATGTGACCCTCCCTCTATCTTTTAGACCTTTTGTTTAAGTCCAAGGGTTTCAAATAGAAAAGGGAGGCTTATGGCATGACGCTCAAACTGCTTCCCAGCCAAGAAGTGAAAAAATGTTGTCGATTCATTGACAAAACTGCCTCTGTGGTCGAAGCCCTAGAAGGATTGGATTTTAGGGTTTGGAATGTACTGGAAGAGCTGACCCTGGAGGCCTGGACACTAACCTGGTCTTCTAGCAACGTGACAGCCTGAGCTAGACTCATGACCTGCGTGGGCTCAGAGAGACCATCACTCAGGTGGGCTTCATTCCATTGGACCCTTTATCCAGGGGGGTGTTTGTTCGCCTGATATTAAATTTTAGGCTTTGATCAACTTTTCCATTCCTGGTATAGCTCTAGGGTTCAACAAGTATAATTTAGGCCCCAATAAGAGGTATGTCTTGGGGCAATGATAGTTCTCTGTTATTTTATTTTTCACAGAGAGTTCACCACCTTATCTAACTCTCTCCACAACTCTATAAGGCAGAACCATACCCATTTTACAGATGAGGAAACAAAAGCTCAGGTTCATGTGGCCAGTGAATAATAAGCAACATTCAGGACCCGACTTCAGCTCTTTAGACTCTTTTATAACAACATTTATGCTAAAACTTTAAAAAGAGTAATTATTTGTAGGGCCCTTTCCTGTTTGCTGTACACTTTTTTTTTTATATACTTGATCATGTTTAATCCTTGAAAGTAACTCTGTAGATTAGAGCAGGGCAAGTATTTTAATCCTGGTTTCATAAGTGACCAAAACTGAAAAGCTGAGGCTCAGGTCATAGAAAGTCAATGGCAGTGACTGGACTTAAAAACAGAACTTCCAAGTGCATGGGTCAAACACGGTAGCTGGCCAGGGCTCTGCTGTATCCCAGGTCTCTTGAAGGCCTCAGTATGATGGGAGGGGGTGGGTGTAGATATAAAATATGTGGAAAATAGATCTGAAAGGATTAAAAACCCAGCCCACTAGCTGGAAGCAAGCGCTGGCTAAGGTGTTTAAGGTAATTGAATCAAATGTGTCACCGCAGGTGAGTGGCTCTCCGAGCCGGACGGGTGTGCCGATGCCTTGCGGTGTGTTCCCAGGTTAGAGTCAATAAGTGGAGGAGATCGTACCCCTTATCTCTGCTCCCTTTTCACAGTCTCTCCTCATTGTCAGGAAGTTCTTTTTCACGTGTAAATGAATTCTCTCTTGCTGCCATTTGAGACCTTCTCCTCTTGTCCTGTCCCAGAGGAGAGGAACCTGGTTTGTCACTAAACCTTTCCTCTCCCCTGCTTCACACTGGCTGGAACAGAGTTGCTAGTTGTCTGGCTTCATTTTCCCTGTTCCCTGTATCCTTTTCCTAAAGAATTCGGGACAAGAAGCCCTTTGCTTTTAGATTTTGAGAATCACAGTAGTTGATATATAAAAGCTATCTTCTGGGGGAAAAAAAAATTAATTACCACCCAAGTTCAGGTTGGATGGGTCCCAGCTAGTGCCAGAGTGTAAGTCAGAGAGGATGCGAGGACCCGCAGTGGGGCTGGATGTCTTTTGCTTCCCAAAGCTGGACTGACAAGGTCACGTGGCTGTGTCTCTCCAGCGGGGAACATGGCCCTGGGCCTGGCTGAGAATGCCCTCATCTCAGGCTCCAGAAGGGCTCGCCCCCTCTGAGAGGACTGGGCTCCTGAAGGGAAGTCACCCAGCAACTCCTGATTTGGAATTTTCTCCCCTCCCCACATGGAATAATTTATGTCAAGCCCCAAAATAAGCTCCTGAAAATATCCAAACAATGTTGTTGGTGGTGGTGGTTTTTTGTTTTTTTGTTTTTTGTTTTTTTTCCTTTCCCCTAAGCGTTTTACATCCAGGCCGCCATCAGGCAAATTTCGGATAAAAGGTGATTAGTGTTTTGGCAGGATTTTCACGAGGCTTTCTCTTGTCTTCCTGCCAAAGAGCTTGCCAGGCCCAGATTTGATTAAAATGGCAGTGGGCTCTGCTACTTGAATGTAATTAGAACCATTCATTAAAGCTTTTGCTGACAGTTTGGCAACCTGTGCATTTTTCAGGGGATGGCCAGCAGCCCATGGAAACGGCTCCAAGAGGAGCCAGGGCCCCACCCACAGCCCAGGCCAAGCTCGAGTAGTGGAACTGCTACAGGGCCAGGTTTGTGTGTGGCTAGACTGGCCTCAGCGGCCTCCAAGAGTTCCAGGAGCGGATCAAGGGCCACCAGAGCACCGCTTTCTTATGGAATCCGAAGCTAAGCGGCAGGGTGGGGGGCGCCTTTCATGGGGAACACAGAGTGCTTAGAAGTTAACGATAAGCACTCTTAAACCAACCCAGCCCACGAGCACAGGGGCCCACAGGTATCAGCCACTCTGCACCAAGGTCATGCCCTGTTCTTTTCCCTCTGGTGCCTAATGCAGGGTCTGATGCTAGATTCTCAGGTAATGAATAAGTTACAGTCCAATGAGAAGCAGAAAGAGAACATCTTATTTCTTTTGAAAATGGTGTTCAGAGTGGTCCCCTGCCCTCAGTCATCTCCTTCCCATCCATTCTCCATGGGCCATGCTTTGCCTAAAGCATTTCAGTAGCTATCATTGAGGACAGGTCCACGATCCTCAGCCTGGCCTTCTCTACCCTTCACCTTGAGCCCTCAGCGCCTCCCTGCCCCTTACCCCCACCACTCTGAATTCCAAGCAGCTCCTGGTGTCCTCTCTGAGGCCCTCACCCTTGCTCAAACTGTCCCCCTCTCCCTGAACATGTTCACGCCACCTCACCCTCGGCTGCTTCATTTCTTGAAACTTTGAGTTCCCTGTTTGAATGACACTTATTCCAAGAAGCTACTGGGCTACTCCAGAGCACTCCAGAATAATTTTTCTGGCCCCTACCACAGTGGCCAGCACACTCTGTTGACACAGTGTGTCTTGCTTCCACCCAAATATTACGTGTGATTACTCCCCTCTGAATCCTCAGGGCCTTGCACAGGATTTGAATATGGTAAATACTCAGTAAGTATTTTTAAATGAATGAACAACTTTGGTTGAATATAATGAATGTATTTGGTTAGCCGGTGCTTTATTTCTAGGTCTTGCCATTGTACAAAGGGACTCCAATGTTCTTGGCCCGTAGATGGTTGTTTGCTTCCACAGGTGGTGAATAGAGCCTTTAAGACGGTGCATAAAGTCATCAGGAAGGTGTGTGTTTGGTGTCACAAAGGGGCCTCATGCCAAGGAATCACAACCCAGTGGAGTGATTTGGTCCATCATGCAAATTCTCCAGTACCCTTTCTGCCTCTGTCTTGTCATTGATTCTGGTGTGTGTGGTTTTTTTTTTTTTGGGGGGGTGGGACTCGGCTCTGGGTATTGTCCATCCTGACTCCTGAAAATGGCTTTGGCTTGACTCTGCCTCTCGGTCCTAGCCTCTAGAATGCTCTGTCTCTGACACAGAAGTCAGAGATACTGCTCTGTCCTGGCCACTGTGTGTGCACTGTATGTGACAGAGCAATGAGCAGAATGGTAGATAGGACACCCTTAAGGTTCGGCACCTGAAGGTTCTTAAAGAGTGACTCAGGATGGCATTGAAGTGAAGAACAAGGTGTTTGAAGTCACCTACCGTTGGCAATAATTTTAATGACCTATTTGTTCCCTGTCTGGCTAATATCCTCCATGCCTTTGTATCTGCAGATGAGGGTGTCTGGGACAACCAGTCTTCCTTTCACCTTTATCTTGCCTTGTTTGATACTTGATGTTTTAGTTTTTTACTGAAACTGTACTGTGGGGAGAACATGTCTGGGTCAACTGGTGTCTTTGGGTCTCCAGGTCCACCAGGAGCTGCTCTAGCTCTCATAGACAGCAAGTCCTTATCACAGAGTGCCCAGCTGAGGTTACCGAGGGAAATTTCTATGGATGGCTGACTTGGCAGCCTTGTCTCCCCAGGTAATGCTCCTGATGAGTGTCAGAGACATGGGTTGTTTTGGGGACTGGGAGCAGAAATAAAGGGTGAACATTTTGCAATGCAAAGGGGATTCTAGCCAAAGCATCTGACAACATGTAATGTTTGGACAGGGCTCAGATCTCCCCTTGCCTGCTCCCTAATGTCAGCAAGCATCATGAGGTCAGTGGACTTTGTCTTTCTCTGCATCTAGAGAGTTCCATGGAGTTCCAGAGGGACATGGCAACTGAGAGGAGCACCCAGATACTGGGAAGAGGGACTTCAACAACATTAATTATCCACACAGTGTGGCTAAGAGGAAATAAGCACAGTGCTCAAGAGTTCAAATCCTGGATCTGCTTCCATCCTGGGGTTCCATATACTCTATATGGCTCAGATCCCTATCTGAAATTTTGATATTGTAACAGTATCTACTTCATATAGGTAGCTTGCCTTTAACTTTTGCAATGCCTGGGACAAAAGTCCAAATGGAGACCCCTTATCCATGACCCATCTCCTTTCTTACCATCCCCTAATTCTTGTTCCTTGAAGGGTCTAGCACATAGCTTCAAGTCTACACACACACACACACACACCTTTGCTTTCTGCAAACAGCCCCCTCCTTGGAAAAGCTGGAGCCCAGGATTTACATGCCAGTAGGGTGCGCCCTTGGTGTCCTTGGGGTTGGTCTCAGGGAAAAGGCTTAAATAAGCCCTAGAAGTGGGCCTGGGACTGTGCTGGGAATTCTGTGACATCTGGAGCTTGATCTTAAAAGAGGTGGCTCACAGGCTCCTGGTGGGGACATCCCCTGGCTTGGTAGACTTCTCCTCATGAAAAGGAGCACAGAGCAGGGTCACAGGGAGGTCTATGAAGTGTGAGGAGGAGGGTGGGGACCTGGCTTTCCAAGCCCAGGGGCAGCACTGTTCCAAGGGTCGTTCTCAGGATGGCGCCTGGCCCAGGTAAGCACTCCGCAGTCTTGATCTGAGAGCTGCATTATTATCGGTCTCTGGAGTCGAGGGAAGCAGAGACTGGTACAGCTGGCGGAAAAGAACTCCCGACTGTGATAAGGACGTTTACATCCGAGAGAAGCAGATAGAGAAGGAACTGGAGAAAGTTTTAAGGCAAAGATGACTTCCGCCTCCCCTGTCGCCACAAATCTAAGTGCACAAACCACCTTGAGAGTCCTGGGACCAGCAGGACCAGCATCAGAAAAGAAAAATAAATAAATAAATAGAACAAGAGGTACTGGCAGGAGAACGTTGGGCCAAACATCGACTGGGGATGTGAGCAACTTAACTCTGGCAGAAACTCAAAGTGATAGCTAGGCCCTTTTCTTAACCTGAGTCTTGCAGGCAAGAAAAGCCTGGCTCTGTAGCTCACCAACTAAGACCTTGAGTCACTTCATTCTGTTCATCTACAAACTGGTGATAAGGCTGCCTGCAGTGCCCACTGCAGGGCCCTGGGGAGGATCAGCGGAGCTGACAGAGTGTGGCGGTGGCCTCCCAACGTGCTGGACTACTTGTGGCTGTAGTCTGCACCGTCTGAAGGCCCTGGTGGTTGATGCTCTTGCCTTCCAGGGGAAGCACCAAAAAGAGTCCCTGGGGCTTGGATCATCTGGTGGAAGTGCGTCAGCTGTGTCCCGGGTGAGACTGCAACATACTAACACAATCCACGAGAATGGAGCCCCCAAGGAGACCACCCAAGCGTGAAACCTCCTCCCCTGCTGCCAGAGCTCAGGGCAAAAGCTGGGCCACAGGGGGGCCTCACGTCCAGTCTAAGGTTTGGTTCCTAAAGATCCTCCTGGCCCTTCACGAGGAGGTCTTTCCTGAGGCAGGGAGGGTCCTCTCAGATCTTGCACATGCTCGATGCTCTTGATGTCCCAGTGCTGCCTGCCTTGGCAGCAGTTGGCGGGGTTGACCTTCCTTGAAATCACCCCATCCAATTTCAGTAGTAAGAGGAAACTGTCAGTAGGACAATGTGACAAGCCCTCATCCCAAACCTGCAGGAGCTGTATATTTTTGTGTGAAAAACAAATCTTATATATATGAAATCTAAATATATATTTATATAAATTATAAATGCACGTTTACATGTATATTTTTGTATATGTAGCTATCTGCATATATTGATTGAATGAAATATATATATATATATAATTGTATATTTAGTCATATATCTGAGTTTTGGGAAAATGTAGATAGGAGAACACGTTTACTTATTTGCATGCTTTGTTGAAAACAGAATTTGAATTTTTTACTTTATTTTCATGTGATTCTACCTTTGCTTAGCAATTTTACTTCTGGGATTCTATTCTAAGATGATAACCGGATAAAGTATGCAAAGTAGGTATGTATAAGGGTGTTTATTGCAGCATCATTTGTGCATATAATAGCAAGCACTGGAAATAATATAAATATTCAACCGTAAGCGTTACACCAGTTGTGTAAATTATGATATTTCCTTAGCATGAAATTCATGGAATCATTAAAAATAATGTCATCGAAATATATTGACATGAGAAGTCATTCACAATATAATGCCAAGTGAAAAATGAAAGATTATAAAACAATACCTACCTTACGAGATCATTTTTGTTTACTGCATAGACCCACGTAGAGGCAAAATCTGGAATGGCTACAATGCAATGTTATCTGGGATTTATCTTTGGGAGATAGATTGAAAAGTATTTCAATTTTCTTTTGTTATATGTATTTTCCAATTTTTCCACAATGGAAAGAAATCACATTTATAATAATTTAAAAAGTTATAAATGAGAACTGTGCCGCCTGGAGTTTAGCGCAAACATGGGGCTCCAACTGGGGCTCTGCCATTGCCAAGGAAAGCGGAGGAACCAACTGTTTGGTTTCACACATGATGCTGGTGAGACCGCAGCCAAGGGCAGCATTTGTGTCTGAGTGTGACCATTGAGACCAATGCCCGGGAACTTGATCGTCACGCACGCCCACAGCCCTCCCATGCTGTTCCCAGTCTGGTTAAGATGCTGCTCACGAGATGCACATTTCACTCAAGAGAGAGAAGTCTGAATTGAATTGGGTCCTTCGTTAGCTCCACCGTGCATTTGCACCAATATTTATCCCATCTGTTCTGAGAGTCTGCTCCCCATTACTTATCAAAACTGTCAGTGGCTCCCCATTATTTGCAAACTCCTTGGCCTGGCATGCAGGGGCTCCCCAGGTCTGCCCAAGCCTCTCTCCTTCGAGTTCCTTCCAGGTACCTTCTGCTTTAGCCAACCTGGGTTGATCACTATTTTCTAGTGACTCAGAATGCTTTCAGCTGCCTTTATTGGAAACCCAACTGACTTCAACAGAAAGGAAATACATCCTCTCAAGGCCAGGGATGCCAGAGATGAGGTGGATGTGGTGTGTTCTCCAAAGATTCCTGTGTTGGAACCTTGGTTTCCATTGTGGCAGGGTTAAGAGGTAGTGGGACCTTTAAGAGATGGGGCCTAGGGGGAGGCTGCAAGACTGTTCTCTCCCCACTCCCTGGCTTACTGTCTTGCCGTGCCATCTCCCTCACACATGCACTTCCCCACCCTATGGTGCCATCTGCCATTATGTGACCCAGCCAACGGGGCCCCTCACCAGAGATGACTGAATGTATGGGGCTGCCTGATCTTGGACTTTCAGCCAAGATCAAACTGTGAGCTAAATAAAACTCTTCTTCATAGGTACCCGACTTCAGGTATTTTGTCATATGAATGGAAAACCGAGTAATCTCATGGGCCCTGGGAATACCTGACTTAGCAGCTCACAGATGCCATCAAGGGTCACACCTCTCTGCTCTGCCACCATTCTTGGTGTTGGATTTGACCTCAAACCAGAAGTGATTGGCTACAGCAATCCTGAGCATTCTGTCCAAACTGGCAACACTGTAAAGAGAAAGGGGCATGATCTTTCCTGCGGCTTTCTCTTAGGATAAGAAAACTTTGCCAAGAAGTCCTAGCATCTCATTGGCCAGAATCAAGACATATGCGAATCCCAAATTGACCACATTGGCCCTGTCTTGAGACCAAGTAGGGCCACATCTAGAGCCAGAAGGAGTTGCCTTTCCTTGATGCATGGCAGCAGAAAGGAGGGGCAGACACCACAGAAACTTGGGGTTCAGTTAAAAGCAAGGGGAACTCTGGATGGCTACTCAAACCAGGTTCCCTTTCTTACCTCCTGCATGTGCATTTGCATTTGATCACATGGCTCCTCCCTGCTGTTGAATTATTTTTGCTAATGTTTTAGCTTTTTTATCCATCCTTCATGGCCTGGCTTGAGCTGTGACTTCCAGCTACTTGGGATGTCTTTTCCTTTGGGATTAAAATTTTGATAAGTTGTAACGTGCTCTGCTATATGCTGTGGTTATTTGTGAGCATGTGATTTTGGAAATATGAACAGGGATTACAAGTTGAGTCAAGGCACCATAGAATGACTCGTATTCAAGGTCAATGTGACCAGTACTAGCTTCCTATGCAAAGCATGGCTCATACGGCTCCATTCTCCTGGCATGACAGATAGAATTGCTTGTAGTACTTTTTTCAACTAAGCCTCCACTTGGCCTCAGAATCAGTCTTAACACAGTGCTCCAGGAAGCCACTGTTACATGATTAGAGCTAATGCTGAAAATGAAACCTATTTTGCCATTTTGGGCATATGAAATGCAAGGTATAGAACAGGCTCTAGGGGCAAAGATAAGAATGAGGGTGGACTAGATACAGAGTTTAGCAATATGCACATACATCCAGGACCTACAGTCTAAGGAAGAGACATATCCATATGTGAATTCTTCAGAAGCAAGGCCTAAGGTATAGGAGCCATGGAGTGGTCCTCACAGTGACCTGAGTGGACATGGAGCATTAGGGAAAGCTTTTTGGAGAGGGGATCTCTCCAATTATTTTGCATTTAGTATATATATTTTATCTAATTATTCCCCTATTGCTGGACACTTAGGTTATTTCTAATTGTTTAATGCTACTAATGATACTAAAATGAACATCCAGGTAGTCAAATTTTTATATATTTCTATTACTTGTATGGGATAAATTCCTAGAAATAGAATGGCTAAGAAAAAGAGTATGTATATCTTAGGGATATGTGTATGTACTTATTTCTTTTGGGGTCTCAGTAGTGTAAATGTATCATAGTTTATTCAATTATTGGACAAAGGGATTTAACAAATTGTGTTGCAATGAGGAGTCTTGTGCATATCTCATATTTTTGCCAGTGTGTCTTTGTGATAGGTTCCTAGAAGTGGGATAGCTGGATCCAAGGGTCAAAGGTATATGATTTTTATAGATATTGTCAAATTCCCTCTTAAGGAGACCACACAATTGTAGGTTCCCACCAGCAAGATAAGACAATGCCTCCTTCTCTAATCTTCCTGATAATCAAACTTTTGGAATGGTATCTCAGCATCCTATTCACATGTGTTTCTCTTACATTATCTTGAGCATGTTTTCATATGATTAAGAGTTGTTTGTATTTCCTTCCTCCTATCAGACGGTACATATCTCTTGCTCATTTTTCTATAGGTTGTTGCTCCTTTTATTCTCTATTTTTTTAGAAATTCTTTGTATATTAGAATACTAACCTGACATCCATGATACAAGTTGTTCATGTTTTGTCAGCTTATCATTTGTATTTTATTATCCTTTAGTATTTTTATTGAGCATATATTTTTTAAAATTTTTACATTGGCAAAGCTAACAATCTTTTTTATTATGGCTTCTGGATTTTGATCTGTGGTTTAAAATTTTCTCCCATTCCCATGTTATGGAAGAGTTGGCCATGCGCCTAATACAGTTAGGATGAGATAACCTTTTCCCTCTTCTCTTCCCTTCTCCTTCCTTCCTACCTTCCTTCCTCTCTTTTAACATCTTTGAATCCCTGATCCAATTAGAATTTATGCTAGTGTATGAGGCAAGGGATGAACTAAATTTTATCTTTTTCCATCTGGCAATCCAATTATCCCCAAACATCTATTCTCTAATTATTTGTTTCATCATATATTTAATTTCTTTTAAAATTGTTTCTACTTCTGGACTTTCTGTTCTTTCTACTGCTCTATTTATATGCCAACACACATATTTAATTACAGAACCTTCAAAATATGTCCTAATACCTGAGAGAGGAGCCCTTCTCCCTAATTGTGCTTGTTTTCCTAACTACTTTTATCCACTTGCTTTTAAAGCAAACTTTATAATCAACTTGTCAAGCTGCTTGGGAGAAAATTCGGTTGATATTTTCATTAGGATCACAATAAATTTGTAGTTTAACTTAGGGACAACTGGAGTATTTCTGAAATTGAATCTTTCTTAATAAGATCTTTTTGTTTATAAAAACTTTTTTTGCTGTACCTGCTGCTATAGTTTGGATCTAGAATATCTCCCAAAGACCCATGCGTTAAAGTCTTAATCCCTAGCTTTGCGCTGTTGAGGGTGGTGGGAACTTTAGGATGGGGCCCTCCTCTCCCATTGCATCCTGGCTATGAGGTAAGCAGTGTCTTTCCACCAAGTTCTTCCTACCATTATGTGCTGCCTTGCCACAGGCCCCAAAGCAAATGGGACCAATGACTACGGACTAAAACTTCCAAAACCGTGAACCAAGATAAATGTTTCTTCTTCTTAAGTATAATATCTCAGGTATTTTGCTACAGTAAAAGAAAGCTGATTAATATGGGTTTCAGGCGAGTATGCTTACATTTCTCATAAGGTTTTAGACGTAGGTATTTGTGCAAACTGGCCTCATCGTTCATTTTTTCTGTAAGTTGTTTGTAAACATGAGGATCACAATTTTTTTATAAAACTTTTTACTTTGATATAATCTCAGACTTATCGAAAAGCCCAAAGGATAGTAATGCAACTTCTGTATGTGCCCTTCATTTCTTTTATCACTTTCTCTCTCCATCTCCCTAAACCATTTAAAAACAAGTAGAGATATCGTTTCTTTTACCCCTAAACACTTCAGTGTGTTTCCTAAGAACAGGATAGTTTCTTTTATAAACACAGCATGGCTATTGAGTTCAGAAGGTTTAACACTGCAACATTACTATTAATCTATAACTGATATTTCACTTTATAGAATCAGTAATGGCCTTTGTCTTTTTTGCCGCCATCCTCAGTATAAGATCTATTGCAGGATAACACAAGGTGCTCAGTGGTTGTCTTTTAGTTTCTTTATTCGGGAACAGTGCCTTGGACTTTGTCTTTTTCATCTTTAATGTTCTTGAAAAGTACAGACCAGTTATTTTGTAAAGTGTTCCTCAGTTTGGATTGATATGCAGTTTATTCATTCAGGGAAAGTTATTGATTTTCATAATGTAAATTTTTAAAAATAAATGCAGGGGGAATTTGGGGTAGATATTTGCTTTCTAAAAACAGTGTGCAAGGATGGGATTGTGGCTCAGTGGTAGAGTGCTTGCCTAGCGTGGGTGAGGCACTGGGTTTGATTCTCAGCACCACATGAAAGAAAGAAAGAAAGAAAGAAAGAAAGAAAGAAAGAAAGAAAGAAAGAGCCTATCAACAACTAAAAAATATTTTTTAAAAACCATGTGCAAAAATAAAATAAAAAACAAAACAAACTGTGCAGAACCCATCAGATCAATGCACTGATTAGGTTGAGACTCTCATAACCTAATCATTTCACCACATGAGCTTCTGGGGGACACCTCATATCTAAACCATAACACCTTGTTACAACTAGGGATACCTGGGTGGTAAATGTAGGCAGACAGGGTGTGGCTGGAGGAGGGGGCCCCTGGGGGCACATCTTTGGGATGTATATTTTGTCCTGTTGAGAGGATCTCTCTCTCTGCCTCCTGGTGTGATGTCTTGGGCTGGTTTCCTCCACCACACTCTTCCACCATGCTGTTCAGCCTCGCCTTGGGCCCCAGGGAATGGACTGCCTATCAATGGTCTGAGGCCTCTGAAACCTTGAGCCCCTGAATAAACTTTTCCTCCTCTAATTGTTCTTGTCAGGTCTTTTGGTCACAGCAGTGAGAAAAGGTGACTCAAACACAAGGTGATGCTCTTTGATGGGGTGTAATATCCTCATTTCCCAGGTATGACATTTTGGAAGAAGATTATGGGAGGGCAAGCATTAATTGGTTTTTACAACATGCTACTATACTACATTCTCCTATTGTTTATGGTAGCTTCTGAATTAATTCTCTTGAGTTTTCTATAAACAGAATGAACCTGTCTGCATACAGGAGTAATTTTACCTCTTCCTTTCCAGTGCTCATTTCTCTGTTTGTTATCAGAAACCCAGGGGAGCATTTGGGACTTCGCCTCTGGATAATGTTTAAATCTTTCTGACTGTCTCTGACTTGGCTGCAGATTCCTTGGTTGGGAAAAACTGAGCATTTCCAAAAGAAGTTTGATTTTCTAAAAGGGTATATATGGATGACAGTGGTACTGACTGGTGGATGGTGGACTGTGCTCATCCAATCCCCAAATGACACAAAGTTCAAAGGAAGGATTATTTGCTACAAAGTTCAGAGGCGCTCTTATTGATCATAAAAAACATTTAATGAGAACACACATATGTCACCATTTGCAGTACATGGGCTGTAGAGAAGACTGGTTAGCAGCGGGAAATTTATTAGTCTCTCTTTCATTTTAGGATGAATTATTTCAAGTGGAATAAATGGTGAAGTATAAAAGACTCAAGACAAACACAAACATATAAAGCTTCCAGAGCTTAAGGGGAAAATGGAAAGTGTTACAGGTGATTGAAGAAATCACAAAGAATAAAGACTGGCAGATTCCACTACATGACAAAACATTTTTGTGTAACAAAAGTTAAAAGGCAAACAAACCATCAGATAAGGCAGAAAAAAGAGTTAACCTGTATTTGGAAAAATATATATGACTTGAAACAAACAAAACAAAGCCGAGAATAACTAACCTCAGTACTGGAAAGAACAAGGAACTGCAGACTGGAACCACTAGGAGATATTTCGTTTATTAATGCTGTGTGTGTATGTGTGTGTGTGTGTGTGTAAAAGTCATTGTGTGAAAAAATGCCACACTCTGTAGGAGACGGAGCCCCAGGGCGTGGCCTGAGAGAAAGAGGTGAGCTGCTGGGCCTAGCAAAGGAGGAAGGAAGGGACTTGGGATGAGGTGGGGGTTCTGAAGAGTGAGATAAGAAGCGTGGAATGGCCAGAGGCACCAGGAGAGAGGAAGGAAACCATTCAGCTGCTGTGGGCCAGTCTACTATTAAACTTTAAGCTATCAGCTATGCTGGTCAGAATTCTTAGTAAAAATCTACTCCAGTCAACTGCTTCCTAGGAGGGGTTCAGAGCTTTGAGAAAATCAACGGAAAAGGGCTGTTTTCCCATTTGGGTTGGGCCAGAATGAAAAGAAGAAAGAGATCCCCAGGAAATGAGAGGCAATGAAATCAGGGGCCAAGATGGCAGCTCCAAATGCTGAAAACCAAGAGGAAACGTTTTAAGAACCAGGAATGAGAGGGAAGCTGGAGAGTCCAGGAATGGTTGAAGCCGTTGGCCCATGGAAGCT
The DNA here is from genome assembly GCF_021218885.2 of Marmota monax. Classification (NCBI taxonomy): domain Eukaryota; kingdom Metazoa; phylum Chordata; class Mammalia; order Rodentia; family Sciuridae; genus Marmota; species Marmota monax. Next base: position 2,829,517 of record NW_026695243.1, read on the forward strand.
GGCATAGAGGCTGGGACCTCAAAGCGTGTTCCCAGGGCACCTTGTAAGTGCCACACCACATGGTGAGTGCCACAGCGTCCCCACACTCTGTCTGCCTCCCTCCACGGGAAAGGGAGCTCCAAAGGAACCTTGGTCTATTTTGTTCTCTGCCATTGTCCCAGTGCTGAGAACATTGTTTGGCACATACTGGGCACTTGATAAACATGTGTCAAATTAGTAAATACAATGTTTAATGTCGTGTGTTTGTTATTATAAATCAGCTTTCTTTTTATGCCACATTCTGTTCTAGCAATATATCTCAAGTCTTCTGGAATCATTTATTGTGTATCTACTTGACCTTCTGCCACTTTAACTTTGAGTTTGGGGCTGATTCCCAAGGACTTTTAGAAGGTGATATTTTTCTCTTTCCCTTTCTTCTGGAAATTCCCATTCATGAGTATCTCTAGTTTCAGGGCATCTCTGTTATATTAAAAGCTACAGTATCCTGTCGTTTTAAGGGTTGTGCCTTACAAGCTTTCTCCATCAAGGTTTTTTTTTTTTCTTTAATTTTTATTGTTGGGTGTTCAAAACATTACATAGTTCTTGACAAATCATATTTCACACTTTGATTCAAGTGGGTTATGAACTCCCATTTTTACCCTGTATACAGATTGCAGCATCACATCGGTTACACATCCACATTTTTACATAATGCCCTATTAGTAACTGTTGTATTCTGCTGCCTTTCCTATCCTCTACTATCCCCCATCCCCTCCCCTCCCATCTTCTCTCTCTACCCCATCTACTGTAATTCATTTCTCCCCCTTGTTTTTTTTCCCCTTTTTCCATCAAAGTTAATATTAATTTGTTTATATTTGTATTTCTTCGTGTGTGTGTGTGTATATGTGTGTGTGTGTGTGTGTCAGAAAGGCACGTGTGTCTCCTGAGAAGCACTGTGGTCTACCAAATACCCAAGCCGCTCTGATTACAGCTGCTTCTCATCTCACTGGGGGTTGGAGCTCATTCCCACCTCTGGAACAGATTTCCCTCATCATCTGTAAAATGTAAACTTTGATGAACTGATCCAAAGAGAGCTGCTTCTTACTGCTCCCATAAAGCCACAAAACCCAATTTTTGCAGCTTTGTCTATTGATATGATAGACGATGCTAATAATTTTCCTTGTGTTGAACCAATTTTGCACTTTTGATGGAATCACTCCTTACCACCGTCTCTGGCACATCAACAGTATTCCATGAATGTCTATTGAAGGAGGGAGAAAGAAAGAAAGAACAATAGAAAGATCGTGAGATTTTGAATAGAAAGGAGCTGGGTGGAAATCTAATTTCTCTCAGTTATAAGCAATGAGATTTAGAGTCTCGATGTCATCTTTTGAAAAAGGAGATACTTATCTAAAATATTTATTGTGACAATTAAATAAGATTGTAAATGTGAAAGAGCTTTGCAAACTGTAAGATGCCATGCTAATATTATTATTGTTATTATTATTATTGTAACAAAAATGTAAAGGCTTACTAAATTAAGTCTACTCTATTAGTATTACTAATTGAAAAGACAGCATCATGTTTTCCAGTGCTATTCTTAGCCTATCGTGTGTAATTTGAATACATCTGGCTTCCAAGCAAAATTCCCCCAATATCTCCTGCAAATCTGCCTTACCAATATTATCAATATGCTTTCCCTCATGTCACGCTTCATGATATCCCCTGTGACCCTGTCATGAGAAACAAGGGTTATCTACATTTTGGCAGTTGATGTACTTGAAACACAGAAGCACTTAGAACTAGTTAACCCTCGACTGGCTGTCCAGCCTGGATATTGGCATCTTTTAGTGGTAGAGGAAGGAACTGGTGACATTCATTCACATATGTAATTCACTACTTTTCCTTTTTCTTAGACAGGCTGGCAGATGTATTTTCATCAAAGTTGGTGATGATGGTTCTTAGGGAAAGTGGTGGCTCTCGGGCAAAATACTAAGCAGTTATAATGGAAATACTTTTGAAGTAAAGGTTCAGGAACCTGATTTTCCTAATCTCAACTTCACTACCAGCTGTGAGAATCTGAGCAAGTCTCTTAACACATTGACCTCAGTTTCTTCATTTATAAGAGAGAGAGAGAGAGAGAGAGAGAGAGAGAGAGAGAGAGAGAGAGAGAGATATTTAGAAACTATCTCAGGGCACTTAGATCTGAAAGTCTATGATTCTGGAAATAGAATAAAACCTTAACACTAGCGAAACCCTTAAAACTGCCCAAATAAAAATTTATAAAATTTAAAAGGCAAAGTAATAATATCACTTCAAGACAGATTAAGACTGAAAAGGAGTCTTACTATATTTAAAAAATAATTAGTTGAAAAAAGGTACTAAAGACCCACCCCACCCTTAGAGCTATTGAAACAAAGGAAAACTTCCCTGCATAAAGTTGTGGACTTTCAATACCATAAAGGGCTGAGAAAGAAAAATAAGAGCTATTTAAAGTCTTGGTTGTCTAAAGCCAAGTAAAACAAATTCAACATCACAGCGAACCACACAGATTAGCACAACCCCTATACCAGGGCCATGGAGGCTCCTGTGCAGCATCTCAAATAACACAGAGTGCTGCAAGTCATGTGCCTCTGGGAAGCCAGGTGCTGCTTGACTAAGTCCCCAGAATGAGCACCGTGGACAGAAACCCCCCAGTTGAGTGGGAGCCTGAGTTTACACAAAGTCCTGCCAGTCAGAGGGGCGGGGTGTCAGGCTCAGCTGAACCCAGCAGTCTCCTCTCCGGGTTGGTCAAACCTACATGCTGACAGCTCCACAGACCTGTTGGGCTTGGAACTCACAGCGGCTTGTTTCCTGGCAGTTGATAAAAGCCTGGAGCAAATATGGCTGAGAAGAGCTTAGGCGATGTGTGAGAACACTTGATCTAAGCCTTTTGACAGCCTGGAGAAATACTGAGAAGGCCTCCACAGCTTGTTAGACCTTCCCTCTTGCATCTAGGTTTACAATATGGTTACCTATGAAGAGGAAGCATAAAGACAGAGCAGGGCAAGCTGACTCTCTGTTTTCTGTTGCTATTACTGAATTCTGGTGATTTATAAAAAATACAGGCATGCTCAGTTCATGGTTCTGAAGGTCCAGGGCAGAGGGGCCCCATCTGTTGAGCACCTACTTGCTGGTGAGGGATCTGCAGAGTCCCAAGGTGGCACAGGTAAAGACAGAGCAAGCTTGCTAGCTTCCTCTTATAAAGCCACTAATGCAAACATGGGGGTCCTCCCTCATGACTTCATCAGATTACTTTCCTAAAGCTCCACCTCCAAATATCATTAACATATGACTTTGGGGATTAAGTTCCCAAAACATGAATTCTGGGGGACCCACTCTACCATAGCATGGACAAAACAACTTGAACCTGAACTGTTCTTTCTTCCACCCCCAATAGAACCTCTGTCTCTGCATGGTTGACGGACTATGAGTTCGATAGAAAGATAAACCCAATGATAAACCAATGCTTCCTTTGTTCAACAAATATTTTTTGAACATCTTCTATGTAACAGGCACTGGTCCTGGGAACTGGTGAAGTTTCTGATACAGATTTCCAGAACTCCAGTTTCTTATTAAACACCCCCATGAAACCATGATTGTTCTAGGATGAATGTCTGTAGCAGATGCAAACATGCCATACTTCAAAACCAACTCAATGTGTTTATACTTTGCTACTAACACATTATTTAATGTCCAAAACATATTATAACAAAATTTAAAGAAATCAAGATGCTGAACCAGATGTGACAGGAGATTTGACATAGCCAGAGGGGGAACATGGCATGGGTATTAACCTAGAGCGTCTCAGAAACGCATCCTTTGACAAGTGGTGTTTAAACTGAGCTTGAAGGTTTAGTGAAATTGGCCAATCAAAGGAAGCAGAGGAGAAGGCATTCCGGAAGAGGGGTCAGAAAACACAAAAGCAGAGATTTTGAAGGGTGAGTAAGAGAACCATGTCCAGGAAGCCAAAGGAATGACAGAGTGCCACAGGGGGCAGAGATGGAGGTGCAAGAAGATCGCGGTGGGGGAAGGTGGGGGGGAGGCAGCAGAACCAAGGCGTAGCAATGTCCGATTTTGTTTTCAAGATACTTCATTGAACATTAGGTAAAAAGACTTTCTAAAACAGTCCTCAGTTTGTCATTCAAAGATCATAAAAGACGGAAGAAGACTTTCTCTATAACAATAATAATAACAACAACAATAGCAGTGGTTATAGTTAGAGCTACAATTTTCAACTCACAGAAAACAGAAAATATCTGCCCAAATGGCAAGTTGGGGGTTGATTTGCAGCAGGGAGCTGTCGTGTGATATATAGCCCTGCAGATCTCAGTCATGGCCCAGAGCTTTGTAAGAGTGAATGAGATGAAACTTGCTGTAGTTTGGATCTTGAAAGTCCCCCTAAGGCCCATGTGTTAAAAGCTTGATCCCCAAGATGGTGCTGGTGGAAGGTGGTGGACTTTTAAAAAGTGGGGCCTAGTGGGAGGTCTTTAGGTCATGTGGGTGTGCCCTAGAAGGGGATTGCGGGATCCTGGCCCCCTCCTTTGTTTTGTTTCGGGGTTTTTTTATTGTTGTTGTTGTTTTTGTTGTTGTTTTGATTTTGCATCCTGGCCATGAGTGGATCAGTTTTGCTCCATCTCATGCTCCTGCCATGGTGTGCTGCCTCATCACAGGTCCAAAGGAACAGAGCCACCAATCCTGGATTGGAACCTCAAAAGCTCTGAGCCACAATAAACCTTTTCTCTTTATAAACTGTTTGTTTCTTTTCTTTTTTCTTTAAGCATTGGAAAATTGACTAATACAGACTTCATTTGTGATTTGAAGATTTCCTATGAGTCAGATCTACTTCCTATCTGGGTGATATTTTCATGTCCAAAAAGGAAACAATAAAAATTAAGAAACAGATTCTCTTTGCACATATTCAAAACCAATGAACCCGGGCCACAGCTGTCAGCGGCTCCATCCAGGTCAGCCCTCCTTCCCAAGCATGTGTTCTCCTCTAGAGCAATGGCAGACTCACGCAGAATGTAGAATGGCCCGTTCTCAAAGGAGAGGTAAGTGAAACAACCCACTCCGAGACCTAGCCATAGAATAAAACCTATGAAAAGAATGAAGGGATTTAAAAATTGAAAAACGAATGAGAGATTCACATCTAAAATAAAATTATTTCAAGCCAAGAAGAAAAATTGTTCCCAGGATATAGAAGAAATTTTCAGATAAATACTTTTTTGGCTCTTCAAAAAGTTAAAAAAAACAATGGACCCTTAAAAGGAAGACCAAATAGGAAAATGGAGGAAAGTCTTAGAGCTGGTAAGCAGCAGATCCACTTGTTGATCTCTTCATTTTTGACCTCCATTTACTTCTCTTTCAGTACTTTAATCTCTTTGTCCTTTTTCCTCTGCTTTCTGAGAGATGGCCTCAAGTTTATCCTCCAAACTACAAGTCTAGTTTTCTGCAAAGTTAATTCTGTTCTTTACTGCTTTTGCCAATTATCAAGTTATTCTCTAGCATTATCTATCTATCTATATATCTCATATAAAACTATAGCATATATACATATAAATATTCATTAACTAACTTATTGTATGCTAAGATATTATCTTACCATCTCACCCTTTGTCTCTTGTACCTTTGAATCCTTGCTCTCAATTCTGTAAGGGCATTGAATGGACACACTCATAATATCTGTGATCTGAATGAAATATATTATAATCAGCCTCTCTCTCTCTCTCTCTCTCTCTCTCTCTCTCTCTCTCTCTCTCTCTCTCTCTCTCTCAGAACTACATTATCTTCTATGTTTTAGAAGTGTGTATGTTTTTATTTATATTTGAATGTTTGGTCCTGAATTTTGCCCAAAATTAAGAGAGTGGATTCTTCTTAGGTTTTACTTGGATAAACTTAGCACCTCGCAGCCGTGAGGTCTTATGGGGCAGCTCTTGTACGAGGTGAAATTTACATTCACCAAAACTTGATGCACTCGCCTCCCTGTCTGGCTTAGCCTCCATTCCACTTGGGCGTAGTGTTGTGGGACCACTCTTGTGTGCTTCTGTCTTCCACACCAGGGAAAGCCAGTCACCTGAGCCACTTTAGAGAAACCCTGATCAGAGAGAGTTCTGTGGCCCTGGGCTTTCTGTGGGATGCAACAGGTTCCCTGGGTGATAGCACAACTCATTCCCACGTATGTGGTAGCAGAAATGCTTTCGAGTGAGCCAGTCCTTGCTCTCTCATGGCCCACTCTGGCCTCCAGCTGTACCCCTTATGAATTCAGGGTGTCCTTTGCCTTGGAGACTTCCATTAATCAACTGTCCAGTTGTTTCATTTGAGGTTCAGAAACTCCCCCAAATTCATAATGTGTGCTTTAGATCCTTCTTTAGTATTCAGAAGTGATGCTGTTTGCCCCTAGTTTTGAATTACTTATTTGCTAATTTCAGTGTTACTTAGGGGAGCACAATGTCTCTATGCACTGCAACACTTCCCACCAACTCTTCTCCAATATTGTACCTTCTGACATCAGCTCCTGGTCTGGTGGCTCAGTTGTGGCAACCTTGCTGCTCTCTGGATAACTGGATTCAGATCCACATGTGACTTCTGACTCAGCTCAGCCCCTGATGCCAGTGTATGCTGCACTTGGAGGGAGCCTTCAGTCAACCACAGGCCAGTTGCACCCCTTAACTAGATAATTCTGTTCTTCCTTCCATTCCTTGGAAAGTTTGAACAGGTCTTTTTTTTTTTTTTTTTTGCTATTGGGCCCTTAATTTTTATTACATTTAAAAGAAGATCTTTACTTGTCATAGATCTTAATCCTTTGTTATATTTGATTAAACTATTTCTCCCTTATTTCGTCTCCTTTTCCTTCCTCTTTTTTAAAAAATGAAAATATTCACTTAATTTTAAGATTCTTCATGACCTAAAAGAGACCAGAGTGTGGTGGTAATCAAAGTTAATTTAGAAGTTGAAAGCCCCCCCTATATTTCCTTGACAGAATTGAAAGTGACTAAAAGATGCTGTCAGTGTGATTCAACCCAGCTATTCTGTAAAGCCCCAACCAACGATGGGGGAGGATACCTGGAAATAGTGTCAATCATGGGTGCCACTATCCCAAGCCACTGTCAATGAGCAAACCTGCTCTACTTGTGTCTACTTCTCCTAGGGCCAGGACGTACCCATAGACAAGGAGAGGACGGTTTCAGAACAAGGGCAGGGAGCAACAGCATCCACCAAAAGAAAAGCCGATTCCTAAGAAGGGGGAAACAGGCTTATGTTTCATGTTTCTCTTTTAGAACTGCTCCAGAGCGATGCTTAGATTCCTAGGAGAAGTGATTCACCCATTCTGGTGACCTTGGCACTCCGTCCAGATCAATGGTCAAGGCAGAGGTATAATGAGTGATAAAGCACTCTGTAGCTCCCCGCTTCTCTGCCAGAGCCTTGGCTGGGTTCCGACACAGGAATGTGAATATATGATAGGACAGTGTCTGCTGAGCGCCAAACGGCTGCTCTGCTCAGCTAGCTGGGAGGAGCAGCTATTTGGAGGATAAGGAGGACAGTGACGGGGCAGCTGATCTGAGCTGGGGCAGCTGATGTGACATCAGCTTTGGCAGGGGAGGTGCTGACAGCAGTGGTTGGGACATGGAATCGTGTTGACAGAAGTTGAATCAGCAGACACCAAAGCAGCAGGCAGGAACTTGCACAAGTTGTCCCAGATACAACACTTCTCTCCTTGTGAACTTCCAACATGCATAATGTCTAGTTAGTATTAGAGCAAAACTGCACTGATGGTGCCCACTGCCCATGGAAGAAGTCTGAAGTTGGCTATATTGTTCTGCTCCTTGCAAACAGCCTTCCAGAACCCAGACATTCCTGAGTACTAGAATTTTTGTACACAGGTGAAAAACTAGCAACTGCAGACTTTCTGTTACAGGTAGCTACTCCAGTAGTGTCCACCGTAATTTTTCAAATGGAGGATACTATTGATCATAATACCTACAAGTATTTCACATACATTGGGAAAGAAAATGCTGCAAATATACCATGACATACTGATGATTGAAAGATGCATCCTGATTTTGGAGATATAAAAATATGAGATATAAAATATGGGGTTGTGGCTCAGAGGTAGAGCGCTCACCTACCATGTGTGAGGCACCAGATTTGATCCTCAGCACCACATAAAAAAATAAAATAAAGATATTGTGTCCACCCAGAACTAAAAAATAAATATATTTTTTTTTAAATATGAAAAAAAAATAAGCATCTTTGAGCTAGTGAAATACAGTGTGTATCAGAAACTGTGCTAGGCATTGAAGAGAGGGCTGCAGACAAGATGGACATCAAGTCTACCCTCAAGAGGTGTATAGTCCGGGGGGAAGATGGATGGTACAAATGCAATCCAAGGTGTGATTTGGGTCTGGAGCAGGGTGGGAATCCTCCAAGAAAGTTATAGCCTTGGTGGGGGAGCAGGAGCTAGCTAGTGAGGGCAAAGGTGGAACGTTCTAGACAGAGGGATTAGAATGTGAAAAGGTTTTGAGATGAAAAAGTCCCATGTGAGCAAGGTCCAGAGTGATTGGAAAGAGTCAGGCAAGGCAAAGTGGCTCAGGGCCTCCAGCCCACGTTAAGGAACTGGGTTTATCTAAGAGCAGGGGGACACCAGAGACAGGGTTTAAGCAGGGGTAAAACAAGAGCAGATCATGTGTTTTAAAAATCACTTTACTTGCTGTGTTGACGCGAGAGAAACCCAAGAACAGGTGCAGGGAGATCAGCTCGGAGATTTTTGAGGCAATTCAAAAAAGAGAGAATAATGGCTTGCAATAGGGTTCTGGCAGCGGGGATGGAAAGAAATGAGGACTCAAGCATATTTTATTGATGATGTTTTATTTTTGTGGTGCTGGGGATTGAACCCAGGGCCTGGCACATGCTAGGCAGGCACTTCACCACTGAGCTATTTTCCCAGTCCCTTAAGCATATTTTAAATGGACCACCAACTTCTGTGTGTTGTCTGACTTTAAGGGGGTTAACTATCACATACTGGGGCCTAGGCCAGACCGAAGGGATACAGTGGTACACAGGACAGCCACGGACTTCCTCCTCAAGGAGATTCTCATTTCAGAAAGAAATCAAATATTAGTTTTTTTAGAAGAGACTATTAGACTTTAATCTTGTTAAAGAATAATTTTCAAAAAGGTAAAACTATGACTCTCAAATATGAAATTAGCAGATAGCAAAGATTTAATTCAACTTGCTAATTAACGAGAGAACAGCTAGGATGTTAAAGTCATCCTAAAGATGACTTTAAGGTTTAAGCAGGCGTAAAACAAGAGCAGATCATGTGTTTTAAAAATTATTTTACCTGCTGTGTTTTATGTGTGGATAATGTTAGGATAAGATTGCTGGGTTAGATATAAACCTTGTCAGTGTCCATTTGGGGCCATAGACCATAAACTATCGGGGTTATTATTCCACCAGATAATAATCCCCAAATTGGTCTCTGCGCCTATGGAATTGTAAAATAACCCAGTTAATAGAAATCTAAGCCCCCATTGGCACTGAAAGAAGAGCAATGAATTTTATTTGCTTATTTCCAAGTTTCAAATAATTTCTCTAACAATCTGAAGTTATTTTTGCTTTATCCCCCCAAAAGGTCATGTGCATATTGAAATCTTTTGAAATGATGAGATTAAGATATATTTACAATAATTTTGACCTCAAAATAATTGCTAGGATTGTGGTGGACATTCCAGTGTCTTAAAGTGCATAAACTGGGGCAGAGGGTAGTAAATGAAGTGGGAAGAGGAGTCCAGCGAGAACTATGCCAAACAACTCAAGTGACCCTTGAATGTCCAGAGTTCTGAGTCTTGGAACACGCCATGGGTTACTCTTTTATAGCATGGCCCTCCCAGAGTTCCACTGAAGTCCCCTGCCAGAATTACCTGGCACAATTCCACAAACACGTCAACAAATAATCATAGTATTATTCCCAGATGTCAGTTCTTTAAGATGTACAATTCTGTTGGTTTGAGGCATTGCCCACTTTCTATGGGAAGTTCAATGTCCTCTCCTCCCCTAAGATGTCTGTGAACCCTGGATGGTTTGGGTTTCAGCTCTAATTTCTTGTCCTATTGATGCACTAATCTCACGCACATCTCGTTCCACCTCTTTCTTTTACTTACTGCCTAGTGGAGTAGACTTTGCTCAAATCAGGTGAGGTGAGGGAAGTGCTCCTATCCCAGCCGTGTACAATGGGATGTTAAAACAGGACACTTCTGTGTCCGTTGTGTTTGAGGTCACAATGGCTGGCTAAGAATGAAGCCAACCGTCTCAAATATCTCCGCATCCCAAAGCAGAATGTTGAATAGACCATGCAGGTCTTGCAAAGAGGTGGTGAAAACACAGTTTCCATTTCTTAGCCTATCACTCACATGGGAGGCATAAGAGGGCTGAAGTTGGGGAGGCAAAGAAGGAACATCTTTGGAGAGAGTTTGTATGTGTTGGGGTATTTACTACTCGCCCTCCACAGGGCAGAGGTGAGGGCTTTATTTCTATCACCCACTGAGAAAGGGAACCTAAAAGGAATCATTTAGATGATTCAGACTAGGACCCTTGAAGTTCTAGGGTATGAAATTCAATGCCAGATCCAGTCCTGAAAAGAAAAACTTATAGACAAGTGGCAAAAAAAATGGAAACCACTGGGAATAAATGGCACTTCCACCAACAATGTAGGAACTGGTGGATGAGGGTGTCTCAGGGGACCAGATACTACATGAGAGGAGAGCATTCAGCAAGGGCGCCATCTTGGATTCCCCCAGGGACGACTGCCTGGGAGGATCATGGGCCTCTGGACACTGAAGGGCTGAGGAGAGGCTTCAGTCACATGGAGTAAGCTGTGGTCAGAAGCTGCCAAGGCGGGTGTGTCTGGATCACTCATAAATGCATTCCTTGGGGACAGAATCAATAAGGGGACTGTGCTCTGCTATGGCAGGTGGCCTGATTGCACAGATGCCAGTCAGGTGCCATCTCCCTTTTACTCCATTTTATTTCCAGTTCTATGGGAACCAGAGACAACCCAGTGAGGGAGTAGGAAGTAGAAGGGCAAGGTGGAAAAGAGTAGGAAAGAAGCTGATCCACCACAGGTCCCCAAGCTTGAGGCAGGCCAGAGCTCAGCGGAGTGGAGAGCCTTAACTCTGATTATCACCAAATTTTCACGATTGCATGCCGACTGGTCATTTTATTTATTGAAAGGAGAATGAATATCTTTGCAATTAGAAGGAACTTTTGTTATTGGAGTGTTCCTCAAAAGGTTAAGGGACTTGCCTAGACTGCCATTCAAGAACAAAGAAGGAATGAGCCCTCAGACCAGCAAGCACCTTGGCCTTGGAAAGAGACAGAAGGAAGCTGGGTGTTCAGACACCCCCTTCCCATCCACCCCCCGGGGGCTTTAGGAAGGAGAGGAGGAAAGGGTGGTTGTCTCCTTCTGGGCTGGGTGTCTGCTACTCCATCTCATCTTCTATGGTTTTCCTAAGGACAGTGGTGCCTCCAAGATGTCGATCAGGGACTTGTCCCCGAGAAGCTCCTGTGGGCAGCAAAGGTCCCTTGAAATATTCAACAGGAAATTCCAACCAAAATCCAGCTAGTGGGCTTCCTCTGATGCAGACACCTCTTTGTCCTCTATGCGGAGCAGTCGGGACCTTAGCCCCAGTTACACCTGCACCTCTTTGGGGAGACGCTCTCTTCTTGTTCAGGCTGTACAACCTGAGCAGAGATGGAGACGTGAAAGCCTGGTGCTTCCTCTTGCAGGCACCTCCTGGCACTGCAAAGGCTTAGAGAGGTAAAAGCACAGAGCTTCAGGAGGGGCTGAGAGCAGAAGAACCCCCTGAGCTTTACAGGGAAAGGGGACACCCCTCCCTGCAAATGCAGCACCTTCCAAAAGGCTGACCCACTTTCAGCCTTTAGGTTCTTTTCCCTGTGGAGTTGGGGTAGGAGTGGTGGATGGGTGCACTCTGGAATAGCAGGCTCAATCAGCCCCATTGTTGGGTCTGGGCCAGCCACCCATGGCTGCTTAGGGAACCTGGGGTGGGAGAGTGGGGCCCTCAGTGCCTTGTACTCGCCACTTAGTTTTAGCTACAATTCTGGGGCAACAGGAAAAACCCTAGTTACCAATGGAGACTCCACAGAGATACCATGGAAGGCTTTACCCTAATAGTCAGGTCCATCTCTGTCAGCACCATTTGTAGTCTTTGTCCAGACCACCATCCAAACGGTTTACAAGTCCCCTTACATTCTGGTCAGTGGCCACTCGAATTAACATGTACCATATACTTATTATCTATGGGGATGAGAAAGAAGCTGGGGAGACAATGAACAAGAGAAATGATGGAGAGAATGCTTCTCTGGATGGCTCCTTTCTGTAAAGGTCAGTTAACTATCTCATATGTGCTCCCTTTGCAGACAGGAGCTGCTTATTTTGAGGACAATTTCCATGTTTGTGTATAAGCAACTTAAACAATAATGATTCCTTGGATTAGTTTAAATGTGCCTATTCCTCCTCTGTGACTAATTAAGGCTGGATTCTGTGCATACAGGAAGCTGTTTGGCATTTGCCAGTATCTGCGCGGACCTGCTGTGTTTGATTACCCACTATTAGTTCATAGCAGTTGGACAGACCAGCCGACTCCCAGGATTGTCTCAATTATCAGGATACCTTGCCACCTTTCTGGCCAAGTTTTCACATCTTCACATAATCCCTATAGAGAATGTGTGTTTTAAAGTTGGCCTCATCTGGAGGATTAGTGCAAACATTGGGCGCTTCCTCTTTAGGTGGCTAATGAAGGCCACAGCAATGACAATAGTACAAATTACTTTAAAATAGTTCCTATTTTTGTCAGTGCTAAAAATACCCTTTCATTTATATTTTCTTCCAGACGAATGTCCCTTTCCAAAGTGAAGAATTGAGAAAGGAAGATTCTGAATACCAACCTTATTAGACTAACAATGTGGCATTTAAGAGGATGGGTTTAAATGCATCTATGAATTATAAATAATGTATAATATGTCTGTATAATATAGTGCATACTACAAAAATGCTGCTTTTTTTTTCTCTCAGGGGGTAATTTCTTTTTTCCACTTGTGGATTTGTATTAAAGTCCCAAGTCCTGAAGGTGGGATCGATGGGCAGAGCTTTAATTGGGACTCTCTGGTGATAATCTAGATTGACAGGTGGTGTCAATCAACTTCTAAAGAAGTTTCTGAGCCAATGATTAGGCTGTTCCTGGAGATGTGAGGCCTCTTGGGGCAGCGTTAAGGCTCCCAACCACAGGGGAACCCTTAAGAAGACTGGAACTATAATTTTTCAAGTTGCTGGTTTACCTAGCAATACACATGCCCGATTTCTGGCTAAATCAGCTCAGAAATATGCTTTCATGGCATATGCTGGGTCCACATGACTTTGTAAGCAAAGCAATGCTACAAGTCTTCTGACAGCCTCCATTAGAGTAAAATGATAATGCTCCCTATGTGTTTATGGAGCACTTTACATTTTTACATTATATAATTGAATCCCATTGATGAAATCATATAGTGCCATTCTGTTCCAAGAAAAATTACACAAAGTTCACAAAACTTCTCCCCACTTTGTGCACACCATACTCTTTTTCAGAAATACTCTTTTCATATGAATTAAAAATCCAAGCCACTTTTGGATTAACCTTCACAATGGCTAAATCTTGTTAATTCAGATTCCACATAATTTAATCCAAGTCTGGCTGGGCTAAATGTTTTTTTTTTTTCCTTCATCCTTGAATTATGATGAATACTGATAATAAATGTTCCATTGGTTTAAACATGAGTTGTCAGTGTCTTATAAAATTCAATGTACACTGACCATATGACCTAGCTATTCCACTCTTAGTTATTTTCCCAAGAAAATGAAAATATATGTCCACTCAAAGACTCGCATAGAAATATTTAGATCAGCCTTATTTGCAATCATTAAATAATGGAAACAATCCAAACGTCCATCAGGTGAATGAATAAATAACTTGTCATATTTCCAAACAGTGGAAGATGACTTAACGACAAAATGTAGCTAACTGCTGATACACGGGATGAACCTCAAGACCATAAGGCTCAGTAAAAGAAGTAGAGATGCAAAAGATTATATGCTGTATGATTCCTTTTATATGAAATTCTAGGATATACAAATTTAACCTGTAGTGACAGAAAGCAAGCAAATAGTTTCCTGGTATTACGGGTAAAGTCATGGACTGGGTCAGGGCCCAAGGGAATCTTGTGGGGTGGTGCAAAAGATCTACATCTTGTTTGGCATAGATGTTTGTCAAAACTCACAAGTGGTAAAATAAGGGCATTTCACTGTATGTAACTTATACCTTCCTTAACACATTAGATTTTTTAAAAATGACATCCTGTTACATATATCTTCATTAATAACAAAATTCCTGTCCTATCCCTGTTTCTCTCTGCACCTCCCCCCGTTTTTGGTATTAATTTGTTTTTTAGCAGTACTATTTCCAACATCCAAATGGCACAGGGAATTCCAGCTTGGGTTCAACAGGTAAAGAAACAGATAATGAAGATTCAACCCTTCCATCCCATATCTAATAGCTCCCCAGAGTCTATCTATTACAATTCCTAAATATTTTTACATCTTTATTCTGCTGCTTCAATTTAGCTTTCAATGACCTCCTAACTGGTGCCCCTTGCTCTGATGTGATTTGAACAAAAGAATCATCTGTATCATCTTCTAGGTGCAAGAAAACAAAATGGTACCCAAAGGCCTTCAGGTCAAGGGGAAGGTAACAAACTTTGAGAGAAAGAAGCAAGACAAAAGATGGAACTGGATAAAACGTTGGGGGGAAGATCAGCAAAGGTCTCTTTATGCTTACTTCTGGGATTCTTAGGCTCAAGATGTGGTGGTCCTGAATAAAATGGATTGTTTTCAACATCATTGTTAAATCCTATGTTCATTTTCTGTATGTGTCAGTGAAGTTCCTACGGAAAGTGTTAAGTCATTTCAGCTGGATCAGGAGAATCCAGGTTCTCAGGGGAAGGATTAGGTGTGGTAGTAGCCACAGAAATCAAAGGAGGACAGGACACTTGGAAAGGTAGACCCAAAGCACAAAGGTCCACCCCATCCCTCCCCGGGCACCCACCTAGCGCTCACAATTTCCTCTCAAGTCTCTGCTTTTCTGCCGGCTCTTTGTGTGTTTTCCTTTTTATCTATCTCCTTGTGTTCTCTAAGTACCAGAGGTGGTGCTAGAGAGTGGTCACCTGGGAGGATAAAGGTGATGATTTTAGGCCAACTTAGTCCATTTCGAAAGATCTCTAAGAGCCTTTCCCATCTCTGCAAGTGCCTTTTAGCAAGACTCCAGATAGGATAGCCTCCAGTGAGACATTTCCCATCGATTAGACCCTTGTCAGGAGAAACACAGGCCCCGTTCAGAGATTTCCACCTTCAACTTTCAAAGAAAGCTGCTTGCTAAAGGTTCTGAAGCAGGAAGAGCTACGAGAAAAATCAAACAAGTGAGCAGAAACTAAATTTGACTTTCAGCCTCAGGGGTAGGAAAGACAGAGATGAAAGCTGACAGGCTCCTACGTGACAAGGCCTCTGCAGAGTCAAAAATGGGTGACTCACAAATCAGAGTGGCACTTCCTCTTCGTGGGCTGTCCTTTGAGCAAAGCCTGAACACCCCCACCTAGCCCCTTGGTACAAACGCTTCCAGGACCAGCACCTGGGATATTAGCAGACAGGCCCTGCCACTTTCAATGTGGGACACATTTTGGGGTTTACAGATTTAATCTCAAAGGCAACTATGAATCTAGCTCTCTATGGTTAAAAAGGCAGGGTATGTTTTTTCATAGGGAACCTTTGGGCGTGGGCTCAGTTCTTAGGATATGTTCCAGTTCCGGTTCACCTATTGGCAAACCAAATGAACTTGAACTTGAATCTATCGCTTAGGTTTTACAGACCAGAGTTTCCCGAACTATAAAATAGAGTCTATTGTTTTGTGAAAGACAGGGACGTGTAGACAGAAATCATATTAGAAGTTGGCCATGGTGCAGGGGAAGGCCAGATGGAGAATGGATGAATATTGTAGACAGAGGTGATGTTTGAAGCAGATCTTGAGAAAGCAGGAAGTTTTCCGAGCGGGAGAGGGGAGATAGTCCAGACAAGACAGCACATTCTTAAAGCACTGACGGCAGAAGAGGGAAGGAAGAGGAGACCAGTGTTGGGGAGAAGCAGTGGATTCAGCAGAATGGGGTGGGGGAGAAGGCTGGGGTGTTTTAGAGGTAGAATTGGTAGGTGGCGTCCATCATGGAATAGCCTTCCCACATACAGAAGATCATGGCTTGCTGGCTTCTTGGTTAGATGACTGAGCAGATGACGATGATTTAATTAAATAAAACACCCAGAGCATAAGAGGGTGGGAAAGTGATGAATCCATTTTCTGACATGTTGAAATATAAGAATCCATGGTTCAACCCACTGATGTGTCCAGCAGGCTATCGATTAATCAAGTCTAGAGCTCTGGGGGATGGCGGAGGCTGGAAACATAGACTTGGTGTCACCAGTTTACATTGATCTAGATGATTTCAAAGTTCCTTTCCAAATCTAAAGTCATGGGATTTGTGATTCTAAATTTTATAAAAGGAAAAGTTCAAGAGCAAATGTTTTTCCACCACCAAAAGGTAAGGCTGTTACCTTGTTTTCCTTTTGGTGGTATATATGTGCCACCACAAAATGTTCCCAGGATTCTTGCTACTAAATATTATTTTTCTTGATCTCTTTTTAAGCTACTCATTGCAGTATTTTAGTCAACAGAGAAAAGTCTCTGACTGAATAATTAAACAATTATAACCTGATGTCAATGATGGATTCCAATAAGGTTTTGGAAGATAGTCTCATCATTTATCAATGGCTGCCCATTTTATGTAGAACAAAGTTGCTCTTAACTTTAGCATTCAGGTATCAGCAAAACTTTCTTTTCTCTTTCTTTCTTTCTGTCCTTCCCCTCCCCACCCTCCCTCTGTCTCTCTCTGTCTCTCTCTCTGTGTCTCTCTCTCTCTCTCTCTCTCATCTTTTGCCATGCCATGAGCAGCTCTGTGGAGAACCTCATGTGGTCAGAACTGAAGCCTACAGCCACCAGCCACATGAGTGAGCTTGGATGTGTTTCTCCAGGCCATCAGAACTATAGGGGCCAAAGGCCTAGCCCACATCTTGAGAGACCTGGAGGCAGAAGCACCCAGATAAGCCATTCCTCAATTCCTGATCCTCAGAAACAGTAATATAAATGTTTGTTGTTTTAAACTGCTGAGTTTGGGTTATTTGTTAGGGTAAGATCAGAAAGAGAAATTTGCTTTTCTGATACTCTGTGAAAAAGAGTAGGTCAGGAAGGGTTTACAATGACTGAGCACTTGGAGCTCTGCAGGTTGCTAAAGACTCAAGGGGTTTGGTTCCAGTTCTTCTGCCTGCTCACTGAGTGACCTTGAAGACGTCCTATCTCCTGTCTGGGCCTGTTTCCTTACTTGTAAACAGAGATGGGAACATTTGTGCCAAGCTTCATTCTAAAACTCTTCCATGTGTGCAGCACTTTATATTCTGCAAAATGTTTTTATTTATTATGGTGAGGACCTGGAGATGACAAATAATAGTCCTAAAACTTAAAAGTAAAAGAAATAAGATTGGTTTGGGGAGTTAAACTACAAAATTAGTGCATTTAGATCAGAGAAGAGACAAACAAAATTAACTTAAAGCAATGGTTAAGGGGCCTTCCAACAGTCTATAAATAAAACAAAAACTACAATTACTTTCTTTTTATCAAAGAATGATGGAAAAGATCACGAATGTTTGTATCTCTATGCCCAAAAAGCTCTTAGAAGAGTTCCTGCAATGTAGTAAGTACTTTGGAGTTGTTACTTTTTATTGTTGTCTTTATTTATAGCAAAAGGAAACTTAGATCATAAGTAAGAGGATTATTAAAAGATATTAAGTTATAATATCTTTAAATAAAGGAGCATATCTTGGGGGTTTATTATGAACTCTAAGTTGGTGTTTTAATAAGAAGTCTGGCTGCTATATGGTTCTGGGCCACAGCAAATTTCCAAACAAGTACACATGACAAACAGTTGGGATTCTGGAGATGCTTCCTGCCCCTCACCACACCCTCTAGTGCTGGGGATGGAACCCAGGGCCTGGGACATGCAAGGTAAGCACTCTACCACAGAATCACATCCCCAGCCCCAGGATGGTTTCTGACCAGGGCAACATCATAGCTGCCGTGAGTTGGATATGATCTTAAATTGTAGTTATTCTTGAAGACTTAGTTAAATGAAGCACTTTGTAAAATTATATTGTATTTTTACAGATATCTTTTGGGAATGATTTCTAAATTGTTATCATTTGAATATTATTTTGTTCCTCCTGTTTTTTATCTTTTGGGAACTGGGAAGAAGTAGGGTAGGTGATCTTGGGAGGCTTTTGCTCTATTTAGTGAAGCTGGGTTGGAAAAAAAGTTGAAAATCATTGACTTCAGGGCCCTCTTGGACAAGCGTGGACCATTGTATGATTGGATGTATGGACGTAGCTAAAAGCAAAAGTGCAACAGTCACAGCCTGTCCTTAATGGGAACCAGTGGGAATAAAAGAAAGATGAGAATTTAGACTTTCAGTGCCCGTCCACAGCTCTCCAAGGAAGAGATCCTTGGTCAACTGTCCCAATGGGAAGAATATAAAATGTATACACTGTGGATTGTGTCCAACAGACTCAGGACATCCCTGTTCTCTTGGCAAATTCATCCTAATGTTGAAGAGATGCAGCTGACGTCTCAGCATTGGGCCATTAAATATTTGGTTCCTGTTAAACCCTCTGCTGTGATCTATTTTGAATATTTGTGACACCCCAAAATGTATATGTTCATACCTAATCCTCAACATGACAGTATTAGGTGATATGGCTATGAGGTGATTGGGACATGAGTGTGAACCCTCATGAGTGGGATCACCACCTTTTGTGTGAAGTGTGACACAGCAAAAGATAGCCATCTATGAACCAAGAAGGAGGCCCTCACCAGCACTGAGTCTTCCTGCACCTTGGTCTTGGACATCCCCAACTCCAGAATGGTGAGAAATAAATTCCTGCTGTTCATGGACCACCCAGTTTATGGTATTTTCTTACAGCAGACCAAATAGAAAACCAGCTCAAATAGAGAGAAAGTCTAGCATGAGCAGATATTAGGATGTATTTTGAGTGTTCTGTAATTACATGTGTATTTTGGCATATGAATAGAGCAATAGAACAGAACAGAAATTACATGAATAAATCCAATTTTACAAAGAAAAATTAATGTGTGATGAAGCAAACAATAGGAAAAAAGTGATTTGGGATAATGGGATGGCCAGATGAAAAAAGATAAAATCTGATCCATTCCTTACATCATACCCTAGGATTAATTCTAACTGGATCAGAGATTTAAATGTTAAAAAAAAGAAGAAAGAAAAGGAGGGAAGGAAAAAAAGAAGGAAAGGAGAAAGAAAGATGCGGATATCTTTGGGGGACATAATTCTATCATTGTATGTATGATGATAATATATTACAGAGTATATCATATATAATATAAAAATATGCTTTATGTGCATTAAATATTATATGTAATATAATTCATAATATAATATAGTTTATATATTTAAAATTCTTTATGTATGTATATTGCATGTATCCATGTGAGAGTAAAATATCTATTAAATCTTTTTCACAATTTTTTTATTTCTATATGACAGCAGAATGCATTACATTTCTTATTACATATACAGAGCACAACTTTTCATATCTCTGGTTGTATACACAGTATATTCACACCAATTTGTGTCTTCAAACCTGTACTTTGGATAATAATGATCATCACATTCCACCATCATTAATTACCCCATGCCCCCTCCCTTCCCTTCCAACCCCTCTGCCCTATCTAGAGTTCGTCTATTCCTCCCATGCTCCCGAAATCTTTACCCCTCACATATCAGATACAGCACTAATCACTAGGGTATATAAAGAACTCAAAAAGCTAAACACCAAAAAACCAAATAACCAAAAAGGTAAACACCAAAAAAACCAAATAACCCAATCAATAAATGGGCCAAGGACCTGAAGAGATGTTTCTCAGAAGATGACGTGCAATCAACAAAGACATGAAAAAATGTTCATCATCACTAGCAATTAGAGAAATGAAAATCAAAACCACTCTAAGATTTCATCTCACTTCAGTCAGAATGTAAAATTGGATTTATTCATGTAATTTCTATTCTGTTCTATTGCTCTATTCATATGCCAAAATACACATGTAAGTGTTGGCGAGGATGCGGGGGAAAAAGGTACACTCATACACTGCTGGTGGGACTGCAAATTGGGCAGCCAATATGGAAAGCAGTATGGAGATTCCTTGGAAAATTGGGAATGGAACCACCATTTGACCTAGCTGTCCCTCTCCTTGGTCTATATCCAAAGGACTTAAAAAAGCACACTACACGGACACAGCCACATCAATGTTTATAGCAGCACAACTCACAATAGATAAACTATGGAACCAACTTAGATGTCTTTTAATAGATGAATGGATTTAAAAAAATGTGGCATATATGTAAAATGGAATATTACTCAGCAATAAAAGAGAATAAAATCACAGCATTTGCAGGTAAATGGATGGAGTTAGAGACGATAATGCTAAGTGAAGTTAACCAATCCCACAATTGTTTTTTACCACATTTATTTCTCCACTTATTGATCCACCATACTCAATGACTTGGATAAATAACATAATTTCTTCATCTTTTAAAATAATTGATTTCATTTTTATTTCTCCACTCATTTAAAATAATCGGTTCCATTTTTACCGAGGTGATCATAGCAGTCGGAGAGGCTCAGTTATAAGCATTGATGAACAACCTCACCTGCAGTAGCTGAAAACTACAAAATCTTAAACTTCCTCCCATCATGTGTAGTCTTGGGGTGACTGGCGTCTGCTCTGTGCTGTTCTGATGGTGGAGGAAGAATCCAGCCCCACCATCCACAAATGCTGAGACAGAAGAAGGGAAAAGTGATGGGTTGAACTCTTGCTCCTGAGGTTCACTTCCGTCCCCTTTCCCTGACCTCACGTGGCCACATCCAGGTTCCATAGTGACTGAATAGCTATGGACAGTCCCAATAACTCCCTGAAAATCCATGAGCATCTTTTACAAAGTCCACACTCTTCAAAACAGAACTACAGGCTTCATTTTGAAAAATCAAAGTCCCCTGCTTGGCCTCAGAGGGCTACTCCCAAGTAACAACCACTTTGCTTAGTGATTTCTTCTAGAATTTACCACCAAATTTCTAAACAACAAAGGAGCTCGATTTTCCTGATTTTCCCATTTTAGATACCACCTATTAAATCCTATTAGGGAAGCTGAACTTACCTCTCTTCTTCACCACCTCTATTTGCCCCTCCCCACCTTCCCAATAGAATCCCATTACAGTGTTTGGTTAGATCAGTGGTTAGTGTTTGCAAGATCCTGACCCTGAGAGTAAACAGCTGACTTAAGCAGGGTGCACTATGGTTTCATTTCCTTTCTTTCGTAGAGTTAGCAAATGCCTCTCTTTTTATTTGCTTTGTTTTCTATATACTTTTCATTCATTTCTCCCCACTTTCTCTGGCCAGGCTACAGTATTCCTCTCAACATCCAGACACACTGACTCCTTCATTGAGTTCTATTGTGTTTCTAGAAACATCCCTGCTGAGTCCTCAGTCCCCCTCCTCAGCTCTGTTCAGGACACTGTCTAGTCTGATTCCTATCCCTTCAAAGCTGCAGGTGAAAAGGAGCAAAAGAAAGACTCGGTGACTTCTGAAGTCCTTCCTCCCTGTTCTGGAACCTTGGGACAGCAATGAAGTGCCATGAGTTTGAACCCAAATAAGTTCCCTGGACTGGTCCTGCACCATGTCCTGTGACCAAGGCTGTCCATTCATTCCAGCACAGCCACTGGATTCTGGGTCCTCCCCATCCAGCCCAGATTTGGATCCCACACTTTGACTTTGATTTCTGCTGCTTTCTAGGTCAGATCATCCTCTCATCTCCATCTTCCCAGCATCATACTGGAGAAAAGCAGGGAAGAGAGGAGAGGGTCAGCCTTTTTGTGGGGATTCCTAAACTCCTGAACTCCAGCCCCAGAAGCATCCTCATACTTCTTGCTAGCCTTGAGTCCCATTAGAAGGCAGATGATTAGACTACTCAAAAAGTGGGAAGCCCAAGTCATGGAGGAAGATGGTGTCAAAGTTAATATCTTGTTATCCTCTTATCTAGGACTGACTGAATTCCTGAAAGCTCTTGAGGTGCTCCTGCCGGCAGCTGTGGCTCAGGGTTCAAAGCAGAGAATCAGAGCATGTAGGGAATTGTCTTCACCGTGTGATTTTCTTCTCACACCTGGTGATGGAATGAAATATGCAAGAGGGAGTGGAATGGGAATATAAATATTGCAATAACGATGGTAGAACTGTCACGCCTGGCGTGGGGATGAGATTTGGTTTGGTCATAGAAGGATGAGGCAAGGAGGACAATCAAAATGATTCCAGGGTGCTGATGAAACCTGGACTACTATGGTTCTGTATGAAACGTGTGTTAAAGAAACCTGAGCATTTTCTGCTCTCTACCACCAAGGAAATTATCTTTTCTCCCCTTCTCCCTTTTTCTGTTGTCTATAACACAACTGGAGATTAGAAAAGAAAAGATGTTCCTGCGGCTTTCTTTGAGAATAATGGCCCTCACCCCAATGACAGGACAAGGATTGATGCTAGGAATTATCCACTTGTAAATGGAAATTAATACTCTAATTAGCAAGGTAGGAAAATCCATCTTATTGTAAATAGTGATACTTATAGATTGTGATATACCTCCAGGGATTACCAGGTTATTTAAAAAGGATAAATCAGGAACCACATTCAGACCTATAAAAAAAATGCCAGAAATATTCATAGCAGACATGCAACTTAAACTGACAATATTTTCACCAAGGTTGTAAAACAATGGATAAAGTCAATTTTTAAAAAAGATACACATTTGTGAGTTTTGACACTTCTTAGATAGAAAGTGTTTTCAGATTTGCTTTTGAATATTAACATTGTCACCTAGACAGCTTTCTAGCAAACAGACTCAAGACATTGGATAAAAAGATTAGTCTCACAAAAAAGAGGAGATGAATACTGCATTTCAAATAAAAGCAAGGGTCTCCAAGGATGAAATATAAACATTCAATAAACCTGCAGCTCTGATGAAAATCTATATAACAGCCTTACAATTCTATAGCTGTTGATAATGCGGAACCTGCTCTCACATCCATTAACTCACTTGATCCTCAAAAGACAACGCACGGGGAAGTGAAGCCCTGAAAGATTCAAGCTCACACGGCCTCCCATGAACTAGAAGACAGCGAGTATCCAATGTTCCCTGCCCCTGGGCCGGAGGTGAAATACAGCCATGCTTCTCTAGGTGCCTGGCACGCATGAACCCAGGGATGTCATTCTAGCATCTGTAGGGCTGTGACTTCATTATCAGTTCAGGAAAACGACTTCCACCTCCTCCTCTCAAATGTGGATTTAGGGATCACAGCATTCTGTCCTGCTGTCCCTCTTATGACACTCATATTTCACAGACTGGTTAGGGCTCTAGGAGTTACAGTGCACATCAAAGTCCACCTAGAGTCAGGGTTTTCTATGTACATGTTTTCCCTTCTGGACCATGGGACCCCAGAGAACAGCAACCAAGTCCTTAATATTTTATCTCCATTCTGGACTCTTCCTGGTGCCTAGCACAAAGGAATCGTTTCACATCGTGTATGGGGGTTGAATGAGCAACGGGAGCGGACGCTGTGACACCAGCAGTTGGGTTATGGTGTCGGCATGCAGACTGGAAAGCATGGTTGAATCTACCTGGAGGATTTGAAGTGTCAGATGGCTCCCTCTTAAACCATGTGACTTGGTTCTTTTGTTTCATCCTGTTTCTTGGGATGGAAAAAACACTACATGTGGCCCCCTACTTTCATACATATTGAAAATGTATCTCAAACTGAGGTGATAAACTCATGTGCTGAAAGGAGTTGTGGGAGCATGGGAGGAATAGATGAACTCTAGATAGGGCAGAGGGGTTGGAGGGGTAGGAAAGGGGCATGGGGTTATTAATGATGGTGGAATGTGACGCACATTATTATCCAAAGTACAGGTATGAAGACATGAATTGGTGTGAATATACTGTGTATACAACCAGAGATATGAAAAATTGTGCTCTATATGTGTAATAAGAATTGTAATGCATTCCGCTGTCATATACAAATTAAAAAAAAATTTAAAAAGGAGTTGTCACGTTTCTGTTTCCCAACCTTTTACATTCCTACCAGGAAGACTGGGCCCTGTGGCAGGACTAGGGGAGCCACCTGCAGAGTCCTTTTAACTGATTGCCCATGTGATGGTTAAGTCCCCACCGCAGCCCCCACCCCAGCTACATTCCCAGGGAGGAACAAGACAGAAGGAAAGGTGGCCACACACTGAGTGGATTATGAAATTTATTTCTCCCAGGTCTGGAGGCTGAGAAGTTCAAGATTAAGGTGTTGGCAGATTCTGCTGGTGAGCTTTCTTCCTGGTTCATAGACGACTGTTCTTCTGGCTGCGTCCTCATGTGATAGGAAGGACATGGGAGCAGGAGCTCTCTTGGCTGTCTTTTATAAGGACACTGATCCTTTTGACCAAGTCATCTCCCCAAATCCTCAACTCCAAGTATCATCACATTGGGTGTTGGATTTTATGCATAAATGGGGGAGAGATAAATATTTAATCCACAGCAGCAGTAAAATGGGAATGACAGCTCAGTACCTATTTGAAGACTACAGAGGTGAGCTATTTCCCTCTGGGATCCTTACCAGGTCAGAGATGATGATGCTTCCTATCAAGGAGCCGCGTACTTCTATCACTCTCACCTGGAGAGCCAGCAGTGCTTCCTCTACACCTTGGATGTTAGACACAGAAGGACTTTGGAGACTCTCAACCAGACACTGCATTTATAGTGGGATTCCCTGAGTCCCAAAGCATGACATCCTTGACCTTCTAGAATAGCCTTTTGCTATTCTCCTCTACTGCTCATGTGGGCCTGAGTAACCGTGATTGGAGGGCGCAGATCCCAATAGTAAAACATATGTGGAAAATAAGTTTTTTAAAAAATAACTTTACAAAATTAAGGCACAAAGTTCGAATAATTAGGATTTGTTGTTTTAGGCATGATACGTATACAGAAATGTTTTAAAGCTGTAATGGTTCTGTTTCTTAACTTTAAGACAAGTTCCCAAAAAACACATTGACCTAGAAAATATTTTCATGCCATGGGATAATTCTTTCAAGTAAAAAGCACAGCAGATCTATTCTGTTCAACATTAAAATATTTGAATACAAGCATACCTACAAATGTGTGAAATATTATGATTGAAATAGCTATTAAATAATTGGGGTTACAATGCGATTTTTAAAAAATTGTCCTGATCCAAGGATAAGGGGACTTGAAAAGATTTTAACTTTTAAAAACAATTCAAAAAAGTTTTTCCCAAATGTTTGATGAAATAATTAATTTTATGAAAATTCCCTCTTAACAAAGAAATATATATCCATCCTCTGATTCTGAAGAAGAGCAAAGATTTTTTTTAAAAGAAAGAAAGAAAAAAAGCAACAAAACAAGAAATGTGAGTTATATGGTTTTGTTCAGTATGATTAATTGTGTAAAATGTTGGTGAACTTTGATCCACGATCCTTTTTTAGGTAATATTGGAAGCAGATTAAAAAAAATGTATCTATTATTTTTCTCTCCTAAAGTAAAGCCTTCAATTAGTGTATGCAAAAGCAACAGAGGGGTTTCAGCAGGCTTAGGGTGAAATGCTAATGAGAGGCTGACCTGTCTGGATGCTAATATAAGGCAATGAGGTCTCTAGGGTGTCATCTTGAAGCACATCATCCTGAATCCTAATTCCCATTCACCAGGGATGGGGAAACAGTGCTGGTTTAAGTCCTCCAAGTTTCATTTCTGGGGCTAAGGGTTCATATCTGTCAGGGGCAACTTTCAGTGTGGTTTAGATCTGCCATTCCTCATTTGCTGGAACAATCAAGAGGAGAGGTCAAGTGATTTATTCCAAATGAGTTAGAAATGCAATGGCTCAAAATACGGGCTTTCACATGAAAATCGTCCCTAATATACATAAGAGGTAGTACTCTATCATTGTTGTCTCGTTTCCTTCTGCATTAGTTATCTAGTGCTGTGTAACAAGCCACCCCAGAACTTAGTCACTTCAAACAACAATAAGCATTTGTTATCTCATAAGGTCTGGTAGACCAGGAACTCAGAATCAGGCTTGCTGGGTAACCCTGGTTCCGGATCATTCACAGGGTTGCTTTCAAGACATTGGCTGGATTGCAATGCTTGGGCTGGAAGGTCTGCTTTCAGAGCAGTTCACCCACTGGGATGGAGAATCAGTGCTGGTTATTGGCAAGAGGCCTCAGTTCCTAGCCACAGGCTGCTCCATAGGGCTGCTTGAGTGTCTTTCAAGATGGCGCCGGCTTCCCCCAGTCTGAGTGAGCTAAGAAAATCAAAGTGAAAGACATGATATCTCTAGGGACCTTGGCATCCTCACCTGAAAAATTAATTAGATCAGGATGGCAAATAGGCTTCCATCTTCCCAGTCTGTCATGAGAAAGCTCATGGAGGTAGCTTCAGAAGCATTCGGAGACTAAATCACAGAACAGTGGCCTTGATGAGATGTGGGAGCAGAGAGTGGTGACATTTCTTTGCCATCCCTGGACTAGGTCACCCATTAGACCCTTTGAAATATGAAGTATCAGATTCTATAACCCACCCGAGCCTTCTCACACATGAGAAACATTCTGAAACACATCTCTAAATTGTCCAGAGTTTCTATACCAAGCTCATAATCAGTGGGCCTTTCACAATTCCCTTTTGTAAATAACCAGCTGGTTACTTAATTAAATTCACCCTGTTGTTTTCAAAATAACCAGGAGAATGACCAAATTCAGTCTTTTCCTCAAACTACTTTTGCGTGTCTCTGTGAGTGGCTACGTGATGATATATGTTATTTTAAACTCTCCTTATTTTTAATGATATAAACAATGAAAACCCAAGTAAGGGAAAGGAGCTAACACATTTATTCCCATTCTGCCATCTGTTTAAAGCCGCTGATGTAATTCCAGTTTGAAATTGCATTAGCGCTCGCCTCCTGGACTTCTTCCTTATTTCTTTCTGGGTTTCAGGCCTTCTGGACTCAGAGAAGCGCTGCCTCTGGGAGGTGGGTCAATGACTGTGAGCTCTGGTGCAGCCCTGGCCATTTTCAAACTGGTCTCCGATTTGGATTTCTTGCACGATGAGCTAGAATGACTGTAACTGGAGTGTTATTTGCTTAAATGTATTTGGTATTTAAGGTTTGATTAGTGATGTTTTCAGCAATATCATCAACAATCAGCAGATTTGTTTACACTGCGAGGATGGCGGAGATTAAGGGCTGTGGCCCTGCATACTCAATCATTGCATATTGGCTTTTTTGACTTTTATCTCTTGGATTAGGCCTCAGAATTCAATTTTAATTTTGTTTCAAGCATGCAGCTGCTTTACACTGGTTTGGAGAACATTGTGGTAGAGGGTTTTGTTTAATCGTGTGACAATTTGTATGGTGGGGTGTCCTTGATGAGGCTCCATTTAAAATTAAATCTCGCCTAAGTGAACAGAGTATGGCTTGTTTGTTGGGATATAAACTGGGAACACAGGGGAAGTCCTCTTTATCTTTATTTCCAAATGTCCACCCAGTGGGGTTCTGGTGGTGGATGAAGTGGGCAAGGTGTGGTCAGACTGGGGTAGGAAAGTGGGGAATTGGGGCAGCATCCTGCACTCTTCTGAGCCTCAACTTGCCCCCCTGGTATTACACTTGCTGACTCGAAATTGTTTCTGTTCTAAATAAATTCTATTGATTTCTTTTGAAATAGGCATCTTTATCTCTCCTTTGCATCAGTTTAGTTGCCAGCACAGCTTTGGCTGCAGGAAATTTAATCTCACATCTGAATATATTAAGAGCATGAGGTTGGGCTTGGAAGAGAACTTGAGGATTCTCCCCCAGGCTCTCTTAGCACTCTGAAACTCACCTTCAGAAGACCACAGCCTGACCAGTGGAGAGGACTGTGCTTTCAAGTTCCAGGAACACAGCAGGACTTCAGCAAGCTGAACTAGAATATTCCTTGCTGCTCAGAACTGCTGTGCAGAACCACTTATGAACCTTAATAGCAATGCCTGGATTCTACATCCAACCTGCCTCAAATCAGAATTTGGGGCACAGCAGGGAACAAGTATTTGTATATTACCACGCTCTATTGCTGATTCTGAGCCAGGAGAAGCAAGAGTTCTTGGTTAAGGTGAAGGTGAAGGATCTCTGTCCCAGAAGAGCAGATTGTTGAGGTACAGAGGAGTCACCAGGCAGAGAGCTAATTAGAAAACCCAGAGGCCAGGGCTTGAGCCACTGTCCAGGTACTGGGAGTGCTGAGGGAGCACACAAGAGGAGGGGGGACTAGTACAACCAGGAAAATCAGGGGAGCCTTCATTGAGGAGGTGACATCTTCATAAGATCTCCAATGAGTCAGACTTTTCTTTTTGGAGAAAACAGGAAGCTGGGGAGGAGGAAGGCACTGAAAGTCAGGACAGAGAGTGTGGGTAAAGCTGGGTGAGTGAAAGACACATGTTAGCCCCTACCTGTCTCTGCCAGTAGCATGCGAGATGCTAGAGATAGACAGACATGGCTTCTCCTCCTTAGGGAGTTTGGCTGGAACCTGGAGAAGGGGACTCTCAGGAGTTGGGCCTGTTTTAGTAATCTGCATTAACTTATTAAAGGTCGTGACTCCCAGGAAATGATTTTGGAATTGATCCTACAGGTTACTGTGCACAACCTAAGGTCACAGTGTGATGTTATGTTGCATTCGATGGTGAAAGATTGTGAGTAATGTGTTTGTGATGTCTGTCATTAAAGAAAGTAGGACAGACCCCAGCTTGGCCACTTCCCAATCATGAGCCACCTCCCACCCTGGAAAATGATTAAAAGCTTGGTACCTTGTTTTCTTCACCTGTATAATAGAGATGATATTGGCACCTACAAGTTCTTGAAACAGCACTTGGCTGGTATTATTACTGCTATTGTCATTTTGCTATTTCAACAAGAGCTTGAGAAGTCATACACATACACGGTTGAGGAGGTTCGAGCTTATTGATCATTCATGTTTTTGTGCTCCATTAAATGGGAGAGTACAGGGTAGGGGTAAGCTTCACATGGCCCTGGAAATACCAAGGATTGTAAGTGGGTCCTGAATGTATTCTCTAATGTGAACTACAGCCACCGGCAATGCCACATACAATGCAGGACACACAGTCACAGGCAAAGTTCTAATAAGCAGTGAATAATTTTTTAATATAAGTGTCTTCACTATTACATGGGATTAAACATTTTTATGAGTATGGGAGTAGAGGTCCACGTGACTCTTTGGCCATACTTCAGGAGGATCTCTATGGCCTTACTGAAGGGGGATTCCCATAGATAGAGATGGGAGCCTCATTCCTGAGAAATCCTCAGGGAAGCTGCTGTTGAGCCCTGATGACTGTAAAGATTTTGATAGATGGGGAAACAGCCCGGGATGCAGCATTCTAGGGAATGGTGGTGTCTGCAAGGCTTTGGAACCAGTGAAGAGACAGGGCAGTCAGGTCACTGGGTGTGTGTGTGTGTGTGTGTGTGTGTGTGTGAGAGAGAGAGAGAGAGAGAGAGAGAGAGAGAGAGAGAGAGAGAGAGAGAGAGAGAGAGACTGCATGGGGTGGGGGAGGCTCAGAAGAACATATGGTCAGGGAAGTGTTTAGGGGCCAGGAGTTCAGGAGTTTAAGAAATTAGATTGAATGAGTTACTACCCAGTTCCTGAATTAGTCATTTTGCTTCCTTTCTTAATAGATTTCATTATAACATTCAAGTTTCCTAAGCACTGCCATTTTTTTCTTATGATTAGTTTGTTGTTGTTGGATTTTTTTTTTTTTTTTTGTAATTCTTCTATTTTCAGTTAGAGGAAGGTTGAAACATGGGTAGGAACAGCAAGACTCCATGATGACTTAACAAGTAATAAATTGAGGCCGGCCAACAAGCTCATCACCTGGAATCTTGTTCTGCTGTTCAAAGCCAACGTGGCAGAGCTAGTTTATTTAGTTAGGAGCTGTGCAAATAGGAAGACTTCCAGGAAGTCAGTGGGTGAATTCTTCGGCATTTCAGGCCACCTTCAAGTTCAGAGGTTTCAGATAGAAATGAAATAGACGAGGAGGACAGTTGCAATAAAGCTCAGTGAGCCATCTCCAGCTTTCATTGAGTGCTTCCTGCCTCTTCAGCTGTTTGGGGATGGAGATGTGTATCCTCAAAACTAAGCAGATATAAATGACATAAAAAGTACAAGTCCTTCTGGTGTTTCTCCCAGATTTAGAAGACACATGTCTTGCCTCTCTTGGTTAATTCATGGCCATGCAGGGAAGCGAGTGTGGCATGACCTAACGGAGTCCTCACTTGTGATTGTAGAAACATGGTCAGGCTGGATGAGGGTTCAGGTTCTAGTCTCAGATGCACAATTTATTCTTGGTGTGACCTTGGGTAAGTTGCTTCCATTCTCTGGCCTTCAATATCTGTAAAGGGGACTTTTATGTGTCTCTTTAGCTGCTCCACTCAGAAATTCCGAGAGGTGTTGTTGACAAGAAAGCTGTCCAAAGAAGAGTCCCCAGGTAAGCCAGTATCAAGGATGTCAGAGATGGAAATTATTAGGTGCAGTCTATAAAATAATAATTTGTATTCACAACATGTGTGTGAATGTGAGCATATAAAATAAAAAAAAAAATTTAAAGGAGTACTCAGTGAATAGGAACCTATAAAAATTCACAGATTTGAAAAAGAACTAAATAGAAATTCTAGGCATGAAGTGTTTAGCATGAATCCTGGAGCTCATCCATTTATGGATGACTGCCTGAGGGTAGTGAGCTTTCTGTCATGAAAGGTGTGTAAACCAGGGTAGACAAGTGGTTGTCAGAATAGTTGAAAAGAGGGGGTCTTGTACTGGCTAAAGTTTAGCCTGATCATCTTTATGTTTCCTTCTAGGACAAACACTACAAAATATTTTTCTAAGAATGTTACATCCTTCAGTTGGCTTAGACCCTCCAAATCAACTCCAGCTTGACTTCTCTATGTGTGGGCTTGAGAACTCTCCCCAAAGCTACTGGATCACCTACTTCCTGGGGTAACCAACAGTCACAATGACTATGTATTTGCAGAGAAGTAAGGACCACAGGTAGGGGTTCCATGAAACAGAGGGGATCTATCTGGGGGGGGACACACATAGGTTGTCAGGGATCCGGGAGAAATTTGATAAACTGTGGTCCAAACTGCAGACCTGCATACATCTGCAGGAATCTGCATAAACCTCCTCACTTTAGAACATTCTCAGAACTTCATAATCCTCAAAAATAAAGAATACACTAGTGTCCTTTGTTTGATGTTCTACCCTCCTCAGTTCTGTTTATTCTCTCACCTTCTTCTACTGTATCAAACTCTCCAAATGGGGGGCCTCTGGCCATACTTTCTGTCTCCCCTCACTCTGTAGAACCCCTATACCCTAATTGCTTTCCATGCCATGAGTTTATTCAGCTTCCACTTTTCCTTAGGCTCATTCTCCCCAGCTTCTCCAATCATCACCTCCATCTTAGTGTGTTCTTCTCTGGAAACCAGTTGCAACTGAAGGGCACCTAAACCCCCTTCTGTAGCATTAATTAATCCCCCTGTGAGAGCTTGGTGTGACGGCTCTCACCTGTAATCCCAGAGACTCAGGAGATGAGGCAGGAAGATCACAAGTTCAAGGCCAGCCTGAGCAACTTAAAGAGATCCTGTCTCAAAATAAAATATTTAAAAGGGAGGGGACTGGAGGTGTGACAGGCTCAGTGTTGGAGCACTTGCCTAGCATGCTAGAGGCCCTGAATGGAATTCCCAGCACTGAAAAAACAAAGTCCTCATGAGTAAACATTTGAGTTAACATTTTTGTTATTCCTATTTTATTCATTCACTACAGAAAAATTATAAAATACCTGCAAACAGAAAGAAACATATTGAAATCTTCTTAAATTTTACTACCCAGAAATAACTTTATCACTGTTAATATTTGGTCTGTTTTCACCAGACTTTTCTCTTTGAAAGTTTTTGGAAAAAAACTTTGTATGTTGAATATACAATTTTTTTTTGCTTTTATTCATTGCCAATAAATTGCATACCTCTTCCCAAGTTAATAAACATACACCTGCAACATGATTTTTAATGTTTGTACAGTTATGCTCTTGTATAGATGTCTGACAACTTATCTAGCAAACCTTCTATTGTCAAGCATTTGAATTAATTCCAATCTTCACTATTAAAATAGCATCTTGTAGCTATATCTTTGTGCATATGCTTAATTATTTCTCCAGGATAAATTACTAGATGTGGAAATGAATTCATGCTTCTGACTTTCACAAATTTCCCCTCCAGAAAGTTTGTACTAATTTAGGATCCCAATAGCAATGAACATTTCCCTGCACCCTAAGTAAAATTGGAGTAATGTTGTTTATATTGCCCTGGTTAATTTCACAAAGTAACATTTTATTGTCATTTTAATTTGCTTTTCTGTGATTATAAATAAAACAATATAGTTTCTACATTTCTTCATCATTTGATTTCTTTCTTCTATAAATTAAATTGTTTCTATTCTTTATATAGTAACATACTGCCTAGCCACACAGAAATAAGTATTAGCTATTTGATGATCCTCATCAAGAGCAGCCATTGTATATTGCAAGTTGCATCCCAAATTTGTCATTTCTTTTATTTTTTCCAATTTTATTTTATTTATTTAGACCATGCAGAGGTTTATGTTTTTGATGTCAACAAATTCATGAACCTTGATCTTTAATGGTTTCTGCCTTGGATAGCATACATAGAAAGTACTTTCCTACTCTTAAGATTACATCAATACTATTTAAATGTTCACCTCAGAGTGTTTTGTGGTTTCATTTTATATTTAAATCCATTAATACATCTGTAATTTATTTCCCTATAAAGGCAGGATAGAGACCAGTGTCTTTTCATAGAAGGGAATGGTTTTCCTACTCAACATTTTAAGTCTTTCTTAAACAGAATAGAACAGAAACATTTTGAATCAAGACCTGTGAATGGCTATGTCTCTGAGTGGAAAGGAATTAATTACTGCATGTCAGAAATCAGCATGGGTCCAGAGCTGTTAGACATACTAATGGCTTGGATGGAAGAAAAGCTGGAAGCAGGCTGCTAACTTCTCCCTGTCCAGTGGTGATTTAAGTGGGTTACTTAGAGCCTGTGATGACAGTGAGGAAAGCCAGACAGCTTTCAGTGTCAACGAAGGGAGCAGCCGTGGTGTCAGCAGACGGAATTGGGTCTGGTTGTAATTTGTCTGCAAGGCTGATCAGACTCCTTGGCTCTCATTGTTCAGATCAGAAAGGGAGGAGAAGGACTGAGAGTGGCCAGGGTCTCCAAAAAGCAGCATCCTTTCGTGGCCAGAGTCCTGGAATCTGCTCTAGGCAATGCCTCAGGCAGCCTCCTGGGCTCAGGGTTCCCCTCCAACATGGCTGTCCTCTTTTGTTTGGCTCCATCCCACTCTATTCTTTTCTTTATATTTCATATTAAAATAATCCTTCTGTATACTATGTTTCCATGCTATATGACCATCCCATGCTTTTTCACCTTTAAACTGTTTCTCATAATGCTATGTTTTCTGAAAATAGCTCTGGTTATTCTACTGGCAAGGAGCATAATTCTACTACTTAACAATTACAATTCACTCCCATGTCTTTTAACAGACTTCTGAGTCATCCTAGCAAGTAGGTAGGGAAGATCTAAGAAGCACAGTGAGTCAGGTACAGATCTGGAATTGACAAGGAATCTGGACCCAGCTTCAGTGGCCTCCCCACCACCTCTGTGGCCCCTCCCTTGCTTGGTGGTTCTTCAAAACTCTAATATATTCGACATAACTCTAGTAAATCCTTCAGTTGCTGCCCTATGCTAAACTTAAAGGGTATCCAATCATATCCTGTGTCTCAGTAGTCTACTCTAGAAGTGACTGTTGTGTGTTTTGTGTGTATAAAACCAGAGATGGACAGGAAAGAGTATTAGCCATTTTCTGTCTATTGGTCAGGGAAGATATAATAAAAATACCTTATTTTTGCAGGTGGGTTGGGACCCATCAGACTAGATGAACTTTGGGATCCTTAAAGGATATATTTTGTACCATCCTGCCTGGTGCCCACTCCCCACCTGTACCATGATTTGCCCTCCCCCACTCTCAGTTCATGTGATTTCTTCCTCGGGCCCCAATTTAGACTCAGATCTGGGACCCATGTTGTTCTGGTGATTCTCAATCCTACAATTTCTTTTGTTTGGCTCCATGGACTCCATCCCACTCTATTATTTTCTTCATATTTCATATTATAAAACTAATTCTATTGGGGTAAAGATGCCATCTTTCCACAAAGGCAGCTGAAGCTAATGACCATCTTGTTTTTGTGAGGAGAGAGCTTGCCAAAGAATGGAGCCCACCCAGAGAGACAAGTGGAGCTGAGAGGGGCAGAGGATAAGGCCATGCCTTCAGGACATTGTTCAACATGTGAGCTCAGGTACTCCTTTTTTATGTGTGTAAATCACTTTGAATGAGTTTTTGTCACTAGCAACTCAAAGATCTCTGACTAATTCAGAGGTCTGTCAAATCTGAGGCCCTGTGAATCTCTGCCAAACTGGGTGGAAGAGATGGTTCCACTGCCCCAGCCCCCGGCTCCTCTGCTCTTTACTTGACATTCATGAAACGATTAGGTCAAGATTGTCTTGCTTTCAGAGATGTTGATGTTTGCTCCTTGGCAATGTGAGGTTCTAGACCAGCAGGACTCTACCTCTCCTTGGTCAGGGCACTTACTGAAGCATTGCTGCAAAGTGTTCTAGCTGTGGTCCCTAGATGAGGGCCACATGTGACGGTCATCCCATAGGGGACCTCTATTGTTTATCTTTCTAGAACAACATCCCCCCCTTTCTATAAGATAATCCTTTCCCCCATGCTAGCTGTGTGGTTTTGTGGTTTGAATGAGACTGCCACAATCTTTGTCACAAAGAGGGCAACTGTTCAAGGACAGGCTGGAGAAGTCAGTCTCAGCTCTTCTCCAACAGTGGAGATGTCTAAAGCCCTTGGTGAGCAGCTCCTTCATGCTGTGGAAGAAATTAGCTGACAAAGGAATAAAGTGGCTATCCAAAGAAAACTAGGGGTGAGGAAAAAGGGCTGTGGTGATAGAACAGGATAGATCAGGCAGTTTTCTACTCCTAGATACCAACGGTCCTTGAAATCCCACTCTATTCCCTGTACAACCTTTGGTTAAATGAGCCTTCCAACAAATTCCCCTGCAAATAACCAAACCAAGGTAGCAGCCCAAAGGGGTGTACATAGTTCCAGAACTCCCCAAGGCCAGCTTGACTTCATATAGTCAACTACTCCCCATCAAATCAGGAGCCATAGTGCTACCTCACTTTGGAATTACCTAGAGTATTTTAAAAGTCCACGGTACTCCGTCCTAGTTCCAGAGACTCTTGCTGAACTGACCTAGGGCTCAGTCCAAGCACAGGGTGCGTTTAAGCTCCCCAGTGACTCTAACCTGTATCTAGACTTGGAAACCATTGCTGAGATGACCGACTCACCCATCCTGCCTCTAGAATGAGGTCTACGGCAGCAAAGGTGTCAGGGAAGGACTTTGGGGTCTTGGCAGCTGAAGGGTTCCATCAGATCTGATCTTGGCATGAATTCTGTGACTTTAGGCAAATCTATTGTCCAAAACTCAGAGTACCCCTCAGTAATATGGAAATAATAACTACCTCTCTGTCTTCTAGAAAGAGGTCTCTCGGAGACCCAATTTGAAGGAACCTAGAACTTTAGGAATCTAAACCCTGCATTTCACTGAACAAAGACTGTACTTCACAGGCTCCTCACATGAGGGAAGGGATACCACAGCTTTGTTACATCTTTCCTGGGATCAAAACTGAAGCCTCAGGAAGGAGCAAGGGGCATCAACTCTAACTCAGCAGAGGAACACGGCAGAAAACGGGTCTCTAACCTGCTGCTCACGCAGACTCACGCATGTCCTCACTTCAGAAGTTCCGTAGGAACACCTCGAAGATTCCTTGTCAACAGCCAGCCACCCATTGAGGCTACTTAATGAGCAAATCAACCCTTCTAGGCCTTTTCCTAAAGGATTTTCATGTCTGTCCTTGTTCTCCCCTGGATTTTTTTCCACCACTCTTTGGCTTAATAAATGCCTTTCCAAAAGGCTTCAGCGCGGCTGGAAGTGTACTTGAACAGCAATCCTAAGTCCTTATTAGCTCTATAGTGATCAGGTGAAGGAATAATTGATCTCAATCAGGAACACCTGGTTTCATAATTGCACAAATGATTATAATTCAATAATAAAAGTCAATTTAACTAACTTAATTCAGATTGCTTTAACCTCTCGCAGACAGTTAAGAAGTGAACAAGCAAACAGGAAAGGAGAAGAAAAAAAGAAAAACAAAGCTCTGTCTAAGCCACCTGGCAAGTGGGACCAACATGAAACCAATTCATTGTTTCCACCTTTCGTAAGTAAGGTGGATTCTCCTGTTGGGGTCTTTGACTGTTACAGTCTTTCTATTTAGAATGTCCTTGCCCAGCTCTGCACTTCCAAACTCTTGTCCGTTTTTCCAGATCAAGTTCAAATACGATCTCCTTCACCTTCTCAGGACAAGTTTTGGGGTGCGAGGAGTTGGAGGGACATTCAATCCTCCCATAGGGCTCAAGGGACTTGGGTCCAAAGATTAAAGAGATTCACTGAAGAGCTGAGCAGCTGTTATGAGTCAGTCAAACATTTATTTAAGTCATTTACTGTTCAGTTCTCTCAGAAAAAATGGAAAGCAGGTTTTCTGAGAAGAAATATTTGCTCAAAGCCGCACAAAGAGCATCAGAGGCAGGATTTGAACTCAGGGCTTTCTGGTCTCAGAGCCTATGCACTTTGCTCCCCACTGTGACAGATGCTCAGGGAACTCTGGACCTTGCCAGGCCAACTTCTGCCACCCATAGTAAGTTTTTTAGCTGCTGCCACTTAAGTCTGAACCATGAAGAATTTGGATAAGAGGCTGCCAGTCGGTGAAGACTTCCTCTGTTGACCTCTGCCTCATAGATATAGCTCTCCCCTTATTCTCTGTTCAGCCAGCCACCGGCTCATGGGAACAATGTGCTGGTTGGTGAATCCCTTCAACTTCCCAAATCTGAGAGCTTGAGTTTCAAGGAATATGACCTTGGGATCAAGGAAAGTATTTCCAGTTTAGCAATGCCCAAAGACCAGCTCCTGCCTCTGTCTGCTGTCCAGGAGGGATGGGAGGGAGGAAGACTGTGGAGTCTCAGGGATCCACTTATTCAGTAAACGTTCATGGAGTGCCAACCAGCCCCCATGCTGGGGACTCTGAGCTGACTACCACCACTACCATCACTAGGAATGATAATAATGCCACCTGCCGTTTATTTTCAGATACCATGCTAAGGTGTACATGCATTAACCTATTTTTCCTTACAGTCGTATAAAGTAAGTGCTGGTATTACTGCCTCATGCAGATGGACAAACTGAGATTAAGAGGAGTTCATTAATTTACACAGCACCACAGAATTCACTAGGGGTAGGTGAGTTAACATTTGGACAAGGTGCCTGGTTTTAAAGTCTGAGTTCTTAATCATTCCTCTATAGAATGTCCCTAGTTTGTCAGTGGCCCTGCCCCTGTGGGCTCATAGCTAAGCAGGGATATGAGCATGCTCATGAATACTAATAAATCAGTAATGAGCACCTGAGGAGGCACACCAGCCTGTGAAGGTAGAACTTGGAAGAAATATGTCCTTCTGCTGTGGCTGGAGTTGGGAGATGACCCATCAGGGAAGTGGTGACCTTTGAGCTCACCCTTGAAGCATAAGGTACACTGTTCCAGACGTAGTGAGTGAAGGGCATTCTAGAAAAGATCACCAGCATACATAGATAGGCACAGTCCCAGACCAGGAGAAAGTCTGGGGTATTCGGGACCCCCCACCCATGTCAAATGCCCTGGTATGGGGGCCGGGGTTGGGGAGGTGGAGCTGAGGAGAGCAGGACGTTCTTGGACAGTATTCTGCAAACACAAGAGAGACTGGCGCGGGGCAAGTAGGGGATTAAAATAGTGGACTGGGTTTTACTCATGGCCGGTGGGTGGCGAGGCTGAGCAGACCAGTGGGGAGGGGGCTGGTCCAGGGAGAAGTGGAACAAAGCCAGAGGGGGAAGGGGCAAGCAGAGCTGCCCCAGGTTGGGAGACACTATACTGCGGACAAGGACAACAGGACAAAGTCCTTTAAAACTGAACATTCAAACTAAACTGATGTTTGAGGACAAGTTGGTGAAACTGGTGGGCCCTGGGGCCTGTTTCATCCATTTGCCAGATTTGACCTACCAGGGGCATTTAATTTTGGTGGAAGGCAGAGGTGGTTGTGGGGAATATGGAAAGATGAGAAATTGCATGTGAACTTGCTCTGCCCCTTGCACCCCCAAGACATGGGTCCTGGGGGTGGCTGTGGGCTGACGGCTAAGGATCATGCTCACAAGAGAGTGTGCTGGGATCAAGCCTCTGACCTCTTTCCCCTGCCCCAGTGTGGCCTGGCTCCTCCACCTGAGGGCAAGTGTCCTGAGCAGGGGAGGCCTGGGGAAGGAGGACCTGGCAGGAAGCCTGGGTGAAAGATGCAAGTACACATGTTCTGGTGACATGTCCCTGGGGAAGAGCTGAAACTGCTGTGGGGAGGTTCCAAAGTCCTCTGTCATCTGTGCTGGGCCAAAAGCCAGCAAGCCTTGGGCATTAATGTCACTGGGTCTTGAGTTGCGTCCTAAGCTACTCGGACCTGAGCATGTTTGGGTTACAAAAACACCCTTGAGAATATAAAACAAACCCATGCTTCAAAGGTTGCAACAAATCGAATATGATTTGAAATACAAAATAGTTGATGGCACTCAATTTGGGAATAACCTTAAAAATGAAAAAAAAAAAAAAAAAACCCATGATGCAGTGAGTGGATTATTACTATGTAAATTGATTATTAAGTAGACTATTTTAGCAGAGTAGCTTTAGGTGAAGCCATAGCCTCTCCATCTACCCTCAGTCACAGGCCGGGGGCCGTAGCTCTCCTCTGCTGAGGTTCTTGGAATAAACAGAGCAAGGGACCCAGGAAATAGAGCTGACTTGCTCCTCTGCTTTGCCAGGGCGGGAGGCCCAGCTGCTGTAGCAATGCCCTGGGCTAGAGGAGCATGTGCCAGGGCCGCCAGCCTCCCCCAAGACTGCAGAGAGCAAGCAAAGGTAGCCAGGCTGGGGCTGGGAGCCCAGGGCTCTGCTCCTGAAGTGACCCCTAGACCCTGGCCAAAGCTCCTCACCCACTGGCACTCAGGGCAGAGACCCAGCACAGCAGGCTGGGAGAGAATCCCTCTGCTCCTAGGAGCCCTTGGCCTGGGGGTCATCCAAACCTGGAGCTATAAAGACCCTTAGGAATTGTCAATTCCAGCCCCCTCATTTCCCAGAGCAAGTTGCTGGGGCCCAGAGGACGGAAGGAATTTGTTGACCATCACTGAGAATTTCAGTGACGTAGACTCCCCTGGCGGGGTTCAGTGTACCACACTGAACCTTGACAGGGACCCTGGGTTTCCACAGAGTTCACTATGAAAATCATAATAATTACGTCACTCAAGATTTTCCAGTCACTGGAAAAGTCTAACTTTGTTAAATCCATGAAGCATAAACATGTGCTAATCAAAGAACTTTTCCAAGTGCTACTCAATCAAAGCAATATTAAGGGAAATAACGTGTGGACATGCTACTGACCCCCTACAAGGCATTTATATCACATTCTCTTAAGAAGGCACTAAACCAAGGCAGTCCTCATGGCTGGGATTTGAACATCAAAGATTTAGAAGGAGGCTTTGGGAGGATTTGATAGGCAGTGGGAAAGGCTCAGAAGACCCCCTCCCTCCACTCTGTCTCTCCAGGACTCAGTGACCTTGAGCAAGCCCCAGCCTCTTTGAGCCTCCATATCTTCATCCCTGAAATAGAGAGAGTGCGCCCTGCCCAACTGCACTCTGGGGTGTTAGAAGAAGAACATGAGGGTGGCCCTTTGACAGCTGAAAAGTCAGGAATAAATTGCAGCATTTTCCAGGTGCACTCACTCCAGGCTGGTGACCAACTGCAGAAACAAAGAGTGGCCGTGAGGAGTGGGTAAGAGGAAGCAAATGGTGGGTATCAGGACTGGAGTCCAGGACTTGTGGGAATGGTTGCAGTTGCTGGAACTGTTGAGACTGGAATTCCAAAGGAATCCCAAAAGATCCCAAAGGAGAAATCTTTTGAAAAGCATGTGAAGCCAGGTGGCCCCCAGGGGACCATGCAGCCTTGGGTAATTCATGTCAGTTACCCAAATATACCATTCTAGGTGCTAGCCTATATTCACTCAAGCCTCACATCCACCTGCTGAAAATGATATTTTACCCATAAGAACATGTAGGCAAAGAGAATAACTTGATTGAGGTCACACAGGCACTATATGATAGAGCCAGGCTTTGTGTTCGGGCACCTGGCTCCAGAATCTCCATGCTTATCCTCTATGCCAGGATTATTAGTGTCCTGTTGTGGATGTTAGAGATGACCACACCTCAGTGGCTTAAGACAGCACAAGCTTATGTCTTACAGCTCTGGAGGTTAGAAGACCTAAGGGCGAGGTGTCGGCAGGGCTGGTTCCTTTTGAGGGCTCTAGGCAAGAAGCTGTTCCCTTGCCTCTTCCAGCTTCCAGAAGCCACCAGCCTTCCTCAGCCCTTAGTTCCCTTTCTCTCATGGCTCCAAGCTGCATGGAGTGTCCTTCCCTGGCAATACTTCTTCCTTTTCTCTTAATCTGAGATCGCTGCCATCTCTTCCAAGGATGCTTGTGATTACACTGGCCACCCAGATACGACAGCTTCCTCTTCTCAAGCTCCTAAAGCACATCTGCTGAGTCAGTGTCTCTTGCTATGGAAGGGACCATGTGCACAGGTTCAGGGTCTGGGATGTGGACAGCTTGGGTGGGTGGAGGGTCATCATCTCATCTTCCACACAGGGCCTCTTGAACAAACGACATTTAATGAGAAAGGTTGGTGTTATGGTTTGGTGAGACCTGTCCCCCAAAAGCTCCTGAAGGAGGAAGTGAAATTAATTATTAGATTATGAGCTCTGTAACCGAACCAGCCCATACTAGTTTGAATAGACTAACTGGGTGGTAACTGTAGGCATGTGTGGCATGGCTGGGGAAGGTGGGTCATTGGGGGCATAGCCTGGAGGGCTCAACTTCCCTACAGTCATAGTCTCTCTCCTCCCTCCCCCCCCCCTCTCTGCCATGAGCTAAGTGGTTTTCCTCCACCATGATGTTTCTGCCTCATCCTGGACCCAGAGCGATGGAGTAGGCCGGCCACTGACTGAGACCTCTAAAACTGTGAGCCAAAATAAACTTTCCTCCTCTGTGTTGCTCTTGTCAGTATTTTGGTCACAGCAATGAAAAGCAGACTAACACAGTTCGAAAAGCACTTTGCCCGGCCTGGAACTCAGCAGGTGTGGACACTGAAGCTGATAATACTGAACACTGAGGCAGCGACTAGACTAGCTGGCAGGTTTCTCCACCGTCAGAAAGCAGTCTCCACTGACCTACGAGGAGCTCTGCTTGTCCACCCGCTCATTTTAGTCTGTGTTGTCCCAGAAGTAGACCCTGTGAAAAAGATTCCAAGGCAAGGAGTTGATTTGGCAGGTGATCCCAGGAAAGAGAGAGTTAAATAGAAAGACAAATGAAGAAAGAAAGCCAGTCGAGGATGTCACGAAACCAGACATCACCTTGGGCAAGTGGGGCTTCATCCTGCTGGGGGGTGATGCTCACAGTGTGGAGCTCGTACCTCAGCATTTCCTGCCCGCAGGGTGACAGAGCAGGGGTGTGGACACGCCAACTCCCTCAGTCTTTGTGGAGGGTTGTTCCAGGGAGGGGAACAGTGGGACGAATTCACCTGCGCATTCTTCTACACACATGCAGGCGGAGCAGACTCAGGTGGCTAAAGAAAGCCACGTGCGAAAGTGTCCCCAGGTGCCATCAACTGGCTGCCAGGCTGCCTATCTCAAAGGACAGAGACAGAGGAGCGGAGGCCAGGGTGAGGGGGTGGGCAGCATCCACCTCACCTGAGCCTATTGCCCCCGCTCCCTGTGGACACTGGGGTGGCTGCAGCGTGGGAACGGCACAAAGCCAGGGCAGCACAGAAAGGCTGGAAACCGAGGCTTTGGCATCTGCCCAAGTTGCAGGTGAGAGGATCACCTGGAACTGGCCACTGGGGCCAGAGAAGGGGCCGGTCTCCATGCTGCTCTCCAGGGCTGGCAGTTCTCAGGACAGAGGCTGGGCAGCTCTGTGGTGGCAGTGGCCACGCCCCTGGGTCCCTGGTCTCTATCACATTGCTGCTTTGTCCACTTCACATTTAGATCACCACGTGGTGTGAGTGTCAAGCTTCGGAGTAGATTTTGTCGTTTTATGTTAGAGAATTATGTCCCCTTCCCGCTGTGGCTTGGAACGCGTCCTGGCTGGCTCTGGGGTGGTTTGTACCACATCCCCCAGTGAAATCAACACATCCCTCCGTGACTCGCCATCGCACATCCTCCCCTCTCTCTCCCTCCTCAGCCCGGTGCAGCCTGGTTTGTACCCTGCCTCTCCATGGAAACGGCTCTCCCCGAGGTCACCAATGGATTCTGAATTCCCAAACCTAATGACACGTCTTACTCCAGCCCCAGTCAGCTTTTGATGCTGTCAAGCGCTCCCTGGCATCTCCCCCGCCCCACCTCCCGGCGCTGTCTTCCCGGGGTTTCCATGGTGCGGCTGCTGGCGGTTTGCCTGCCGGCGGCACCAAGTCCCCTTCCTTTGGCTGCTCCTTGTTGTTGGTTCCCTGCGATTGCATGGCTGGCTCTCCCCTCTTCTGCCACTCTGCACTCTCCTTGGATGATTTCAGCCAAATCCACAGATTCGCTCACAATGCCTGGATCTCTGCGGCCCCCCAAGCCACTCTCCAGACCCTGAGACCCATAGGATCCTCCCCTCTCCAGGGTCCGTGCCACATAAATATCAGAGGTCAGAATCCAACTTCATCGTCACAAGAAAACCAGCTCCCTTCCAGGTGGCCCATCTAGGTGAACGACACCTCCCGTCCTCCATGATGTCTCAAGTCAGATTCGGGCCTCGTCCTAAGGTCCCCCCTCTCCTTGTCACATCAAGCCACTCACTGGATCCTATCTCTTGTTTCTTTTCCTTCACCAGCTCCAACAGTCTCCTCTGCTGCCCAGCTCTGTTATCTATAGTTTAAGTCCTCATGGGACCTCTGCTGGCCCCTGATAGATATGTTCTCCTATAGCTGGAATCAGAGGGGCAGTGACAGGCCTGGCACCCAGGCCTCCTCGCCCATGGTGGAATGGATGCCAAAGCCAGACAGGCCTGATTCAAAACCTCACTCCACTCCTTGCTGAACCGTATTAGCCCCCGAGTTGCTTCTATAACAATTACCACCAAGTGGCTTCAAACACCACATATTTATTATCCTGTAGTCCTAGAAGGCAGAGTTCAAAATGGATACATAGACTAAAATCAGGCTGTCAGTAGGGCCAGTCCTGTCTGGAGGCTCTGGCTGAGAATCTG
The DNA here is from genome assembly GCF_021218885.2 of Marmota monax. Lineage (NCBI taxonomy): Eukaryota > Metazoa > Chordata > Mammalia > Rodentia > Sciuridae > Marmota > Marmota monax. The sequence goes on from NW_026695243.1 coordinate 2,873,454, forward strand.
TGTCCTCACTTTTCCCAGCTTCCAGAAGCCGCTGCCTTCCTCTGCTAGGTCCCTTCCTGCATTGTATAGCACCTACCCCTGTTTCCATTGTCACATCTCTTTCTCTAACCTTGCCCCTCCTGCCTCCTTCTTGCAAGGACCCTCCAAAGTATATCAGGCCCACCCGGATCATCCAGGGTAACATCCCAAAATCAAAGTCTTTCATCAATCTCACCTGCAAAGCCCCTTTTGCTATGAAAAGTAACATTCACAGGTTTTGAGAATTAGGATGTGGACATCTGGGGGCATCATTATTCATCTACCACATTAACTGGGATTCCTAATAGAGAACTTTTCTGAGATCCTGGCCCCTCTTTGGTGGAATGGGGGTGATCATCCCCACCCTGTGGGGATACAGTGAAAAGCAATGGAAAGAGTGTGTTCAAGCACCTGAACAGAGTAGCTGCTCAACCAGCACCTCCTGCCAGAAGCAAAGTGATCCTGGCATGGTGGCCGGTGGGCATGGGTGGAGGCACCTAGGAGATGTTCCCGAGTGGCCTCCACCCCTTCCTCAGGGCTGCCTGAGGCAGGTTTTTCCACAGGTTCCAGGCTCCTCTTCCTGGTCTGCATCCGTGCTGCTAGGACCGGGGCAGAATCCACATGTCCTCCCTCTTACTTCCAAGTCTTGGACCTGTCCCCTAGAACCTGATCGGTTCATTTGTCTGCAGGCAGGAGGAGCCATGCTGGCCCAAATGCACCAGGCCACTCTGGCTCTCAGTTCTGGGCTCAAGATACTTTGCCTGCAGATTTGGGGCAAAAGTAGAGGAAAAACATAAACAGTCTGTGAAAAATGTGCTTTTCACTCTTCTTTTGAAGGTAGAGTACCTTTATCCATTTGGTAAGAACAACTTTTTTATGTGTGAATATTTTAATTTTTAAATCATAACAGAATATTAAAAATTTATGAACTCGAAAATCTGTATGAACTGAATTATTTTCTTAAAAATATATATTACCAGGAAGAAGTAGGAAACCTAAATAGACTAATTAGCACAGAATAAATTTTTTTAAATGTGCCAGTGTTCTACGGTTCCAATGTGTTATTGGTATTTTATCAAACAAGACTTTATGTACTCACTTACACTTAACCTGCCAGTATACTAATTTTTTTTCTCATTTCTTTTTTAAATTAAAAATTTTATATATATTAAAGCATGTTTTGAAATAGGTGTTAATGTTAAACACATGTCTAAAGGGCTGTACCTTCAGCATCGTTGCTGTGGTTATTTTATGACATGGTCATCCCTCCTGACTAGATAAAGGAGTGAGCAAGGTCACACCTGAGATGTAGTGGAAGAAGCGGAATTTGAATCCCAGTTCCATCTCTCACGGGCTGGAGTGAACAACCAGAAAGCCACGTGCCTTAAGTGAAGTTGATCCTGCCCAACTCCAGGACCAGGCTTGAGTAGTCTGAGCATCACGTCATTTCCAGACCAGTAGGTAGTAGTTCCACCTGGAATGGAAGCATCCATGGGGCCAAGGGAGGTGGCTATGCTCTTGGATGAAGTTATCCAAGTATCCAGAGATGGCCGGCAAGAGACCGTCTCTCCTTTCCTGACAGGATCATGTCTGGACAGGTCTGATAACCAGCTAGCCCAAGACAACAGAGAGGTACTGGTCTGCATCAGTGCTGCAGGCCCTTACTGATATCCTTGAGCTGCAAAATCAACTACCTCAAAGTCTGCTATATTGTAGACTTCTAATTATATTAAAGAATGTCTCTTTTATGGCTGCAGTCAGTTTTCCAAGATTTGCCACTCAAAACATCTGAATTGATATGGTAGCTTGTGACCTTAAGTAAGCCACCTAACCTCTCTGAGCTTTTTAATAATCCACCCCTGCATACTCTCAATGAGGATCAAGTGAGAAAGAACATACGACAGTGTATTTCAAACCAACAATACAGTGCGGGACAATTCAGGCTATTGTTACTATTATTCTAGACTTTGGTAAATGTGCATTGGCCGAATTGGGCCTAACAATACTCTTTATATCATGAATTCCACTCTTATTAAATTTTACTCTGACAAAATCGAGACAGCTTCATATTCCTAGAGCCATAGTAGCACCAGGACAATGCATGGTTAGGTGCCCGCCTCCCTTCCCATCCAACATCAAATGCATCCCTTCAAGGAAACAGAAGTGGCCCACAGTTCATGTCATAAGAAAAGTGAAGCAGGAAGGAGACACAGGGGCATCTTCCAAGTCCCTGCTGGAAAACGTGAACCCACAAATACCTGAGAAGCCTGAGTTTCCAAACCCCACTGTCCACCCTGTGGGTGCTGAGGCACCAAATAGTGCCTGGGCTGCCGGCTCCTTGGGGTGTCTCCTCTCCTGCAGCAAAAGAAAACTTGACTTCTCGGCTCTGCCCTTGCTCTTTCCCATCTCTGTGAACAAGCACAGCTGAGACCACCCGCCTCTCTGTTCCTCTGCAGTCAGACTCTCTCAGTGTGATCAGGCAGAGAGGGCCCTGGGCTTCCAGAGGCACAGGGATACCAGGGGGACATACCCTGCCTGGGGTGGCTCTGGTTCTGTGATTTTGGGCTGGTCCCTGAAAGATGGGGGGGCGTGGGATGCAGGGAGACCACAGCGAGAAAGGCTTTGCAGGAAAGGGGCCAGTCGGAGGGTAAATCACAGCCCCGGTCAACAGACACTGCTGTGTGGCCACAGTCAGTCCATGACCATTGTTCCCTCCAGTCCCTAGTAGAAGTGAGAAAAATAAGGACACAGAGTGAGTTCTGAGCAAAGCTCATCCATTCAGCTTGAAGTCTTATCTTTGATTGTTTGGGGAGTATTAAAATGACTTTCCTTTTATTAAATGATCAGTGGTAACTTCAAGAGTGAGGGTGCTCTTCATAATGTCTATTCTTCTGTCACTTTCAGGGCACCTGGGAGGATTTACCTTCCTGGTCCCCATCAAAGTTAGATCTGCTCAAGTGATTTATCTCCACCAAGTGAAAAGAATGTGTCAGTTCAGGGCAAGAGTTCTGAGGGGTGGCGACTATCCAAAATTCCATTTTCCTCCTCAGAGGTCATGGAAACGTGTCAAGGCAGACCTTGGTCAGCCTAGATTCCCAGTGACCATGACCTTGCCAACACCACTGGGCACACGATGTGAGTGAAAAATAAACTTTGATTGTATCAACCTAGGAAATTTGGAAAGTTATTTGTTCCTGTCACTCAGAAACTAACAGGCTAGGGATGTGTGTGTGTGTGTGTGTGTGTGTGTGTGTCTTTATTTTGCAAAGTACAATGTTGATGATAGTATGTTGTATTATTTTTTCAAATTGAGACATTTACTTGCTCCCAGAAACACAAGGTCCACCTTGGAGATTCTGCCACTATAATTATTGAAATCTGGGAAGACGTCCAGTTTTATAAGTGAAGAGTTCCCAGGACAGGGGCCACGAGACGGGGCTCCTCAGTGTTAGGGTCTGTAAACAAGTCAAGATGGTGCCTGGCATTTTGCCAGAGGGAGTGGTTTGTGAAGTAATGCCAACAAGCCATTAAGTGTGGAGATTCCTTATTGGTTGACTGCTGTATTTAGTTTATGTTAATTAAGATAAGCTGTGTGGAATGTATATATACCCCTCCTGCCCTACAATAAACGGCTCCCACTCCTGCTGTATCAATGTACACAAGTTGCTCGTCACCGCCCCCCCCCCCCCCCCCCGTTATTTTGCTGCAGCCGGACTGCGGCACCTCAGTCCCATTTCAAATAGAGTCACACCTGTTTTATCCACATAATAAATAAACAAGCACATTACCAGGTTTCTGCATAGGGTTCCAGCACAGGAAAGGGTTTCCTGCCTAAAAAAGCAAAAGTTAAAACTTCTAAAGCAGAGACTAGACCAGGCCCTGGGGACACAGTGACAGACAGACCCCGATTGTGTTTCCACTTATGGACCTGCTGTCTGTGGTCTCCAGTTGTGTGGAGCTTGGGACAACAGACCAAAGACCAGTGAGCAAATTAACTAAAGAACTGGGCAGTAGGGAAGCACCATGTGGGTAAGACATGGGGCCTCCGGGGAGAGAATCAGGAGGAGCTTACTAGGTGGGGTGGCCCAGAAATCCTCTTCCCGCAAGGTCATGTTTAAGTTGTAATCTGAAGGACGGGGGTCGTCAGGCAGAAAGGATGTGACCTGTCAAGAGGCTGGAGACCTGGGCATGGAGCCAAGCGTAGGGCTGAGAAGGAGAGAGAGGAATTGAGCGGCAGGGCTGGCAGGAGCCTGATCAGGTAGGTCCTTGCAGGCTGTCAGCGGGTGAGCAGAGGAGACCACTAGCCAGTGAAGCTGCCTGTCCATCCCCACTTAATAACGTCTTGAACTTGGTGCACTCAGAGTAGAAACCCTGGCATCCACCGGCTGGCCCTCACAGTCTGCCTCTCCCCTGCCTTCTCCATCTCGGAAATGGCAACTTCTCTTCAAGCTACTCAGGCCTTAAACCTTGGGCAACTCTATCCCTGGGCCTAATCCATCAGGGCTTCCTATGGGCTCTGTTTTCAAATTGTGTCCTGAATGGAACCACTTCTCACCTGAGGGTGAGGAGCCTAGCCCAAGGCACCAGCCATCTCTTACCTGGACTATTGCAGGAACCTCCTCACTGGTCACTCTGCTTCTCCGCTTGACCCTGTGCTCCCCTCACGATGCAGTAGTCGAAGAGATCCTTCAAACACAAAAGTCAGTTTCACCCCAGATCTACAACGGACTCACAAGTCCATGCCGTGACTTTCACATGCGCCCCCGTCCGGCTCCTCCCCATCTCTCTGACCTTACCTGTCTCTCTTCCCTTCATCACTCGGCTCCAACCCCACCAGCGTCTCAGAGTTTTGGAATACACCAAGTGGCATGGTTTCGTGGCATGCTCTGCACGTGCTCTTCCCCCGAGTCTTCTTTCCTTGGTTATTTGCTCCCCACTCCCCTTCACGGCCACATTGTTGGACTGTTGGACGGCCCATCCTTGGACACCCCTCTCATCTTTTCTGTCTTCACACCTGAACCATCACCTGACATAGTAGATACCTATTTTTTCTAGGCCATAGGTTGACAAACTTTTTTCTACAAAGGGCCAGATGGTAAATATTTTAGACTTTGCAGGCCACAGGGTCTCCATCACAACTACTCAACTCTGCCGTCGTAGTGCGCAAACAGCCATAAACAGTATGTAAATAAATGAACATGGCTGTGTTCCAATAAAACTTTATTTACAAAAACAGACAGCAAGCTGGTTTTGGCCTGTGGGCCATCCTGTCTACTGACCCCTGATAGTTGCTTCCTAAATGCAAGGTCTAGGAGAAGAAGAAGTTTGTATTTGGGGTTCAGTACCCTAGGTGGCAGCTATCAAAGCGACTGGCACATGGTAGGCAATCCATAAATGTTTATTAATTGATTGATTGGTTGATTGGTTGATGAGCTCTTGAGAGACCCTGATTTTAGGGACCTGGCTGAGGAGTTTGCACTTTCTTCTTAAGATTGAAGAGTCTTTGCCAGTTTTAACAATGTTCAAGACTGTTGATTGACAGCTCCTATCTGCAGTCTGCAATTCTCAGAATGGAGACATTTTGAGACAACTGACAGCCGCTTGCTCGGCTCACTGTTTACTCCTCTCAGAAGAGCACTGTATGATGCACATCACACATTGAGTTGAATGTGTTGTGATGCACCAGACTCCTGCCAACAAAAACACATTGAAATAAAATAATCAGCTCTGCAAAGGCCCAGGGATGGCACTCTAGACACCCCCTTGGAAATGCAAGGGCCTGATGCCGTTGTACAGGGGGCAAGATTGAGGAGTCACCATGTGCTGGGTGTGGAAAAGCAGAAGCCAAGGTGTGGTTAAATGAATGGCCAGCGAGTTAAAAGGTCTGACCAGAGGGAGTGGGTGGAGCCAAATAAAAAAGATGACTCTGTTCTTGTTCATTTTGCATTGCCATTAAAAAAATAGCTGACACTTGGCATTTTATAAAGTAAAGAGGTGCAAAAAATAAATAAATAAAAAAATAAAGTAAAAAGGTGTGCCTGACTCACAGTTTTGGTGGCTAGAGAGTCCACATAGTATGGCACTGCTGTCCTGGCAAAAGCCCCTGACTGTCACAACATGGCAGAAAAATGGGAAGGGTACCAACCAAGCATAGGGGTGGGCTCACTGTAAAACAACCTTCTCTCTGGAGAATTAACTCTGTGAGACCAGCATTAATCTCTTCCGAGGGCAGTGCTCCTGACCCCATTAGCTATCACTAGACCCCTACCTCTTCAAGTTTCCACACCTCAACAGCACCACACTGGAGACCAAGGTTCCAGGGCATGAACCTCCAGAGGACAAACTCAAACCATATCCCAACCATGGCTCTCTCCTTTCGGGGGGAGGGTGGTGAGCTAGGGTGTAGGGGTAGCCGTGAGCAGGACTTGCTCCTGAATTCCCAAGAACTCAGCTGGAGAAGGATGTTTCTTTGGGGAGAGGGAGGCTGGATATGCAGGTGTGGACTCCGGACAGATTTGAGGTCCAAGCTGGAGAGCTGCCGCCCTCTAGGCAACAGGGAAACACTGAAGGTTTTAAGGACTCGGTTCTTACAGTTCATCTGCAGTAGGCTGAGAAACGGAAAGAATGAGCACAGAGATGTGAATGGAGGAAAGAGCGGGGGATCATGCGTGCAGAAGTCAGTGGTGAATCCCCAGAGCCCTGGGCAGCCACAAAAGGGGTGTAAGCAGAGAGTGATCACACCTCTTTCCAGAGGAAGTGGGTGGAGGGGTTGGTTGCAGCAGGAGTGTTCAGTGCAAGGAGACTGCTGGGACGGGGGCTTCTCAGAATGTCCCTTACATACGGAGCCACACTGCCCTGATGCATTGACCTCCACGTCCACCTCCACACTACACTGAGGTCACCAAGTCGATACCATAGGTTCATTAGCCAAATCCCCCCCACCCAGGGCCAATTCTCCATGAAGCCTTCCCTGAGGTCCCCACCTGGAAGGGACCTTTCCAACCTGGATCCCTCCCGCCTCTTCACACACTTCTCTCTAGTTGCAAAGATGATGCCCTTTTTTTTCTTAATTTATTTTATTTTTTTTAATTGTCAATGGACCTTTATTTTAGTTACTTATATGGGTTCTAAGAATCAAACCCAGTGTCTCACACATGCTAGGCAAGCGCTCTACCATGCGATGATGACCTTTCATCTTGGCACCAGACTGCCTGACTTTGAATCACACCTCTCCGACTCACCAGCTCAAAGGAATCTGAGCCTTTTGAGCACCAGGACCGGGCCCTAATTCATTGTTTCCAGGGTGAGTTGTAAAATGCATTCACGTAGTATGTGATCAATGAATATTTGTGAAATCATTGAATGGATCCGTAGTTGACTCTCCATGTCCGTGGTTTCCACATTCAGGGATATGACCAACCCAGGATCGCACATGTTCCTTCATGACTGATGCATATGATGGGATTAGTCCTGAATTAGAATTGTTGATTCTACTGAACAGGTGGACTTTTTCTCTCCTCCTTATTTCCTAAACAATACAGAATAATAACTGTTTTTACATAGCATTTCACCATAAGGTATTATAAGCAATCTAGAGAGGATTTGAAATATGAAGGAAGATGCATGTAGTTATTATACAAATACCTTTTTTATATTAGGGACTTGAGCATTTTCAGATTTTGGTATCTATGGGGGTCCTGGAACCAATCTCCCAGTCTTTAGGACAACTGCAGTCCTTAAGACAGAATTGAACTGTGGTCCTGTAAACAAAATATTATTTGTATATAAGGATACTTTGATTTTTAAAGGGGAAAACAAGCACTATGGGTAATGACAAGATCCTAAGATTTTGAATAAACCTGAAGTGTATGTTCTCAAAACCTGAATCTGTGCCTTTATTTTCTCTTCTGCAAAATGAGGAATTTGGTTTGAATGGTTTTGAAGGTCCTACATAGTCCCAAAGTTCTATTGTTGTTGAGAATCACTAGATTCTCAAGAGACTTGTTTGGTTACTGACTACCCCATGAGGAATTTCCTAGAAAATGAGTGGAAGAATTTTTTTTAATTGAATAAATTCATCCCAAGGACACTGAGTACCAGGACATAGAGAAGATCTTATCGAATCTAGGGAAGGCTCCGGGTAGAGTTGGATCCTCTGCTTCTTTGCTTTAATTAACAACTTAAGTTGTCAAAAAGAGAAATTCTGTGAGAAGCACGTACAGCAGCCCCACCTACCCAGAAGACACTGAAACTTGACAACATGAATCCAACCTGTTCAGAATCCCCCAGGGAAATGGAGCAATGCGAAGCACCAGTGAAATAATCCAAGTTCAGCAGGGGAGACTTTGACCCTGACCAATCTGTGGTTTGGCACACTGGGCTATATCACCATGAGTCCTTCTGGTATCCAGCTGAGAGGTGAAGACTCCTTGGTTCTTAAAGATGTTTTGGGGCCATGGCAAAATGCAAGATCTAGACCAGATGGCCCATCTCCTCGGTCTCTCTCAGATCCCTCTCCAGCTCTTGCCACCATTTCCCTGTTTCCCTCGTGGGGCAAGTGCTCAATAAATATTTGTTGAATGAATGGATGTTGGGCATACCTTCAAATCTGGCTTTGGGGGATGGTCATAGGAGACAGAAGACACCCTGTCATCTCCAGGTCCTGTGGTGGTGATCCCCTGAAGATTCACGTTCAGGTTAAAACAAGTTTTTGTGTGACAATTTTCAGACAAAGGCGGAGCAACCAACATGCGCTCTATCTTCTTCTGCCTTGACCTCTCCATTGCCTGGGCTCAGAGTAAAGACCTAAGGGCAGGGGCCGTGACTCCGTAGCTCTACTGTTGGTTCAGTCTGGGGGTCTGTCCTTCTCTGAGACGGTGCTGGTGATATCAGGTCTCTGGCTTCCAGGGATAACAAAAGCCACGTGGCAGCCCGGGCTGATTCCTGTTGGGGTTCTGCCTCTCCCACACAAGCCCCACAGCACGTGATCTCCCCCCAAAGAGCCCTGTTCTGGGTTCTGGGTGGAGAGAGGGAAGCTAGAGTCCCCCTCAACAGATGTCACTGTAATTAGATAACTCATTATATCAAGGAATAAGGAAAGGAGATTGACATGGATACAAATGTGAACATATTGATAGCTTTGCTGCATGTGAGTTTGTGCAATCTTGGAAACTGATTTCCTGGCCAAGGCTCAAGGGATGAGTCAGCGGTTGGAGCCTGGGGAGATTTTCCACAATGAAATTCTAGTCCCAGTAAAGTATCCTAAGAGCTTTCCACCCCTTGAGACCATGCCCAGGGTGGCCACGGCTGGAAACCAGTGTGGGCGAGCGCCTGGTGCAGGGGGAGGTCCAGCAGGGAGCCAGGGCCTGGGGTGAAGACGGCAGGGGCAGCAGGAACACGGGGGGGGGGGGGCGGGGGGCGCAGGATGTGTGGGCAGCGGCTTCGGGTACGGAGCACCCGGTCCTCGGCGGCTGCCCAAGAGTCACCAGGAGCTAGCAGATGACAGGAAGGGGTTCCGCCACCCGAGTTAGGAGAGGTGGCCCTGGTCCGTGGACTGGGATGGAGTGCCCACATGTTCTCATGTGACCGCTCGTTCAGCAGGGACACCCTTCATTCTGGGTGACTCTTTCTGCTGCACCACGTGAGCATTTGACTACAGGATCCTTTCTGGCTCAAACGTTCTAAATATGGGCCTGCTGAGAAAATGGAGAAAGGAAGCAGGTGAATTGACCTGGGGCACGTGGCAGCTCCTTAGCTGAGCACTTCACGACCATCATTTTCCTAGGACCCCTGACCTAGACCTTGGGGAGATGACTCAGAGAATCCCTTATGCCTTCCCAACACCCTGGAGCCTGCGGTCCCTTCCCCTGTGGTCTCCTGGTGAGCAGAACTGAGCACTCTTCTCCTTCAGGGAGGATAAACTGCCCAAGCTTGGATTTAAACCTCTAAACCATGAGCTAAATAAACCTTTTGTTTTTCTCTTTGTAAGTAACTGTGTCGGGCACTTTGTTATAGTGATGGAAAGCTGACCAAATACACCAGCTTCTCCCCTCTGTGTTCCCTCAACCAGACATTCCACCTGGGCCTCTCATCCTTTCTCCTTTCTCTCTCCCCACCTCTACCCCAGCATCCAGGCCCCAGTGACCTCTTTTATTTTACAGGGAAAACAGAATCAACTGAGAGGGATCACTCTCCTCTGTCATGGAAAAGATGTCCCATCTCCCTGCCAAGGTCTTCTGTGGCTGGAATCCACCTCACCCTTGGAGGATCATGGACTTCCTTGACAGCATTTCTTGGAACCCAACTCTCCTCTGCTCTGCCTGGCCCAGCCCCACGAGGCTTTCCTCTGGGTAGTTTCAATAGCCCCCACCCCCTCTGTCCATTGGTCTTTCTGCCATGACTCTCTTTCCCTTTCCTGCCCATACATACACCTTCCACTGAACCTGCAGAAAGCCCCTCTGACTGCCTGGACGTGGCATTCAGAGTTCTTGGTAAAAGTCCTGGAGAAGATCCTGTCTGGGGACCTGAGGCCATAAGCAGATACCACAATCCCACGTGGCTGAAGCAGGTAGGCTTCGAACAGAAAGCCGAGCAACACCCTCTTCAGCTTCTGCTCAGGAGTCCATACTGTGCGACAGGACTTTATGTATATTTTCCAAGAATTGATGGTTGCTTTTGCCTGGACAGTCCAGGCCCAGATAATAAATCACCCTCAAAAAAGGTAGGGCTATGCCCCCAATCAGCCCCATAAAAGAAAAGAACTGGGGACCATAGCCTCTGAGGCAGCCTGAGGCACTGACACCCACTCCTGTTGCTGGTACTGTTCCTCCTGCTGACAGGAAGGCCACCGGCTGGAAACAGGTGAGACCACACAGAGTCATCCTGTCTCTACCCTCCATTGGCGTCACTGGCACCAAACCCACTTGTGGGGGGAAGCAGTGACCCCTCTCTGCCTAGCTATCCACCCTCTTGCCATCTGATCTTGAGGACCAAATGAGAGGCAGCACTAGAACCCTCTGGCCCGGGCTTTGCTCAGACCTTGGGAGCCTGTGTTAGAGGGCCTGTTTGCAGCTGCGACTCCAGGACGATTAAGTTAGCTCTCAATCCCAGTAACACTGACCTTCCATCCTTTCTCCAGCCTTCCCACCTACTCGTTACATTCCAAGCCTTCCCATACATGCTTTTGTCTCTCCTGTTTCTCTTTGTGCCAAATCCAATGATGCAGCAAGGGCTCTTTCCAATTCCATCTCTCCAGGGCGCCTCTGGCCTCTCCCCTCCTGCACTGTCCTGTTAAGTGCTCTACTTTCTGTAAGAGGTATTGCTATGCTTGCCTGGTATCCCCTCCTGACAAGCCTGAGTCATGGAGCACATGCCCTGGGCCCCACACAATCTTGCTAACTGAACACGACTTGCTGTGGAAGGAGTATTTGTTTCCAGGCACGTGCTAGATAGCTTACCTTGATTGTCTTTTCAAATTTAACCTTTTGAAACCCTGGGTATATCATCCCATTTTTCAGATGTTGAAACTGAGGCTCAGAGGGTTTAAATAACTTGCCTGGGATCACTCAGTCAGCCAGTGGCCGAGGAGGGATTCCAGTCATTTTTGTTTGCAAGCTCTTGCAGTGTGAGCATGGGGGTGGGAGGGATCCAGGTGCAAGATTGCTTAGGTGAATAAAAACTGCTTTCCCTAACAAAATGTGCATCTTCTATGCCTTTGAAAACTCTATAGGTGGCCCTTGGAAGAAGGAAATCAAGGAGAGCAACACAGCTCCAGGAGGTGGGGAATCAGGAGTTTGTTTTTTCTCCGTTGGCCCTTCTCCCTATCAGGGAGTTTGGTTGACAAGCTTGGGAAGAGGGAGGGGGGAAAAGAGAACTTCCAGGTGGGGGAGATGGCATGGGGTACCAAAGTGCAGACAGCTATGGGGACATGCACAGGTTTTGTCTATGTGAGACACCCCAGTAAAAACATAGAGATGGCCCTTGATTTCTGAAGGCAGACTTGTCCACATGACCTAATGAAGAGGGACTGGAGGTCACCCAGTCTATCTAGGCTCTCTGCCACTTAGTCTTGGCCACGTCCCCTCCTGTGAGCAGAGCAGGTGTTGCCATCTCTATTTCACGGGAAGAGGATTAGTGAGCTTCAAACACGTGCCTGTCTGCTCGGGTTGCTATGACAAAATGCCACAGACCGGGCAGCTTAGACAACAGACATTTATTTTTTCACAATTCTGAAAGCTAAAAGTCCCAGATCAGGGTCTGGCAGGGTCAATTTCTGGGGAGGGCTCTCTTCCTGACTTGTGACAGCCACCTTCTCCCTGTGTCCTCACATGACAGGAAGAGAGAGATCATGAGCCCTTTGGTGGCTCTTCTCATAAGGACACTTAAAATTAGAATCCCACCCTATGTCCTCCTTTCATTTCACCTCCTCTTCTATTTTGAAATATTGAGGGTTAGGGATTCAATGTATGGATTTTGGTGAGTCACAATTCAGACCTTAGCAAAACCCAAATCTCCTAACCCCAGGCAGCGTTCTTTCTCAGGGCCTTCTTGCATCTGCCTGTTCTGCTGCAAGCTGGACCTCATCATTGAGTTCCAACCTGTCTGTCCGGGATCTGTGCAAGGAGCTGAGATACACCCCTGTGCTTTGGAACCCTCTCCCTCCTCTACCCATTCATGGAAGGTTCCCCACTGATCCTGAGTCCTGGGACTCGTGCCTAACCAAGGGTCCAAGCACTGGAATGAGAGAAAACTGAGGCATCCCATTCACCATCCAAACCAGCTCCATCAAAGGTGAGTTGCAGTGACAGAAATAGGAACTCTGCTTGAGAGTGCAGGATGTGGGTGTGTCGTGCTCTTTAACCATGTCTAGCGTGCTCTGTTCAGTTTTGACCTCCTGTGTACAACCTCTCGTGTTGACCAGGTGGCCAAGGGAGTGGGAATAATAACTAACGACAATTGGTTAAAGGAACAGTGACTGTGGCAGAGATGAACAGCTCATCTCTAGAGGGCTGAATGTGGCTGAGGAAGTGAGGGAGGAAGCCCTCCTGGTGGGCCTGGGCTGGGGAGGGGAGGCTAGAAGGGGAGAAAGCTGTAGCAAAGGTGCCCGCCTTTTGTAAGAAGACCATTTCTGAGGCCCAGAACTTGCCACAGATGGAGCGGCACAGTGGTGATCTCCCTGTCCCTGGGTGTGTCCAAGCAGAGGCAGGATGGGCGCGGGGCCAGCTGCTTCTCATGAAACTGTAGCCCACGGGGTTTTCATTGCAAAGATACAATCTGCTATCTTATTTTGCATCTTCATTGTTCAAAGAAACAGCACAGTCTGGACCTTTTTTAAACATACAAGAGGCCAAGGTAGCCAGTTGTAAATGTCCCAGAAACCCAAAAAAAAAAAAAAAAAAAAAAAAGCCCACATTAAGAAAATTTCCCTGCCATACACATCACTCCTATTTTAAGCATTCTTACATCCTTAAACAGAGACTGTCATTTCTGGCTCCGACTTCAGAAATGATCACATACCCTTAGGGCTTGTAACCCACACTTGAGAAATCATTAGCTCCGACACCTAGCACCAGCTGAAAGCGTTACCATATCGCACTTGAATCAACCAAACCAGCAAATATTTACGGCGCACCTTGCCTGTGCAAGGAGGACCAGGATGGTAAGATCTGGTCCCTGCCATCAAGGCAGCAAAAAGAGGGTGGAGGGAGAAGGGCAGGTTTGTGGAAAGCTTGATCACCATGTCACCTCTTCCAGCCCCTGTGCAAACCACTGCAGTGATGGTGTAGCCATTCCACGGAGCTGCGTGCTCCCCAGCCACAGTCTAGCTGGTTGGCTCAGACACGGCGCTGACACTGACAAAACCTCACTTTACACCCCACCAACCCATCTGGTTGTATGTCGGCTGCAACTTTGGACAAGTTGTCTGCCTGGTTCTGCTCTTTTACTGCTCTGCGAAATATCTCATCTGAAAGTTGAATACGATGAGTACTGATTATTGTGTGAATTTAAATTAGATAACATATGTAAAGCACTTCGCAGTGTGGCCTGAAATAGGAATGCTTAATAAATATTGGTTGCTGTTAATACTACTATTAAGAATAATATAGTAGGGCTACTTTTATGGAGGAGCCGATTTCCAAAGTAAGTTCATAAGGCAAAAGCCATACATGAACCAGTATGATACTCCAAGATCCCATCTTACGTGTTAAATGAGTTAAAGGCACATCCCCTCACACAGGATTGGCCCACTTAATAATAACAGCTGGTGTTTAATGAGTGCTGACTACGTGGCAGGCACTGGTCACAGCCTTTGCCTGCATGACCTCATTCCATCTCGTTCCATCTCAATCCATATGGGAAGTGCTAGGACCTGACCTGTCTTACATATTAGAAAACTGAGGCACAGAAAGGTCAAGTAACTTTCCCAAATAATGAAGGGCCTTGAATTCAGGCAGTTAACCAGTCAAGCTCCCAAACACACACCTTCAGCCACGGGGTCTACAGTCTCTCCTTCAGGAAATAGGGTGTGATTGTTCCCTACCATCAGGACAAATCCTGGGGTACCGTGGGAATTTGGTGACTGAGGAAAGAATGAGTCCTCAGGTTACTTGTTGGAGGAACTCCTGACTTTCCCCAGAGCCCATATCTTCATAAACTCACAGACAGGAGGGGTAGTGGGGCTGGGGAGAGGCCATCACTGGATGTCTCCATTTCAGGAGTTTCCTTGCAGCTCTCAGCTGACCTTGGCCCATGTCTCCATTCTCAACCCTCCATGAGCCAGCTCACTCCAGCCCACACAACCCTCAACAAGACCGGCCTTCATTCCATGCATCTTGAGTCATCTTTGGAGCCCCCATGTCACGTCCAGCCACTGGAACGAGGATGTAAAGGGTACACAGGGAAGGGGGCTTACAACCCCCTATGTTTTGGAGGGGCTCCAGTGATTCAGTGAGGTGCAGAGAGGGATTCCTGAGAGTCCATGGGTTCTCTCCAGGGATTTTGAAGCAACATGTTTTTATTTAAATGATAAAGTGATTAAATTTAGGATTTGTATATTCTAGGGGTTGAAGCTGCTGCCTCTGGCCTGAAAGATCCTGAATACAAATCTTGGCAGCCACTTGGCAAAGGGTCTCCTTGCAGCCAGGTTCCTGGACAAGGTGAGAAGTTAAATGAGGCAAAGGCCCATCCCTGCTGACCTTGGCATCCCCGCTATCAAGCAGGTTCTGGCTTGTATTTACAGTTCAGTCCAAGGCTTCCTGAGGGAGGTGACCCTTGTGCCGAGCAGAGATTGTGGGGCTGACGCATACGTAACCACATCAGCACATTTTATTCGTTGTGCAGTGCCTTCTGATTGACCTGTATTCTCCAGGTCCTTGGTGCTAACAAAAACCACAGGGTAAGTCGCCATGTAGGTTTATATTTGTGCACAGCTGATCCTCGCTATTCACAGATCTGCAAATTCACCGACTCGTTAAGATTTATCACCCCAACATCAATACTCGTAGCACTTTTGCAGTCATTTGCAGACAGTGACAGAGCAGTGAAAATTTTGAGTCACCCAAGACACACATTCTCAGCTGAGGTCAAACAAGGCCTCAAACACTGGCCTGACCTTCTTGCTTCAGCGCTCACACCATAAACAAGTATCGCTTTGTGGTCCATTTAGTACCACATTTTTCACATTTGGGAGCTTTTCTATTGGTGAATTTCCCTGTTCCAATGGTCCCCAACCATAGTGTTGCAGTAAGCTCAAGGTGGCTGTGATGGCCTCACAGGGGAAATGCATGTGTTCCATGAGCTTCCTTCAGGCATGGTGACAGTGCTATAGGCCTGGGTTCCCTGACATGAGTCAGCAGCCTTTGAGCAGGAAAACACTTAAGACAAGGCTGTGTTTTATGATTAACAAAAACATGGCCAGAGGCTGGAACCCAACCCTTGTATTTCCTCTAGGAAACATGGTTTAGTCTTTGCCAGGGCAGCCTTGCCAGGGAGGGCACAGAACACAGCTACTGCAAATAATGAGAACCTAGTTCAGAACTCGAGGCCCAGAGAGGTTAGAGAATTTGCCCACATGGCCGCTAGCACACATCTGAGTGTCCAGGGTTGGCACTTGAACTCAGACGGAGTCCTTGCTCTATCTACTCTTGCCCCCGCCTCTCAGGATTCACAGCCAAATGATGAGCCCAGTTGCCTGTGTGGTGTTGGGGTGAGGAGAACCTGCTCCAAGTGTTTTGAAGTCTCCTTGGAAAATTCTGTTCTTTGTCTCCTCCCCACTGGGGTCCCTTCCCACCCCCTTTCTTTTTTTGCTAGGGGGAGGGTACCAGGGACTGAATTCAGAGGCACTCAACCACTGAGCCACATCCCCAGCCCTATTTTGTATTTTATTTAGAGACAGGATCTCACTGAGTTTCTTAGTGCCTCGTTTTTACTGAGGCTGGCTTTGAACTCGCGATCCTCATGCCTCAGCCTCCTGAGCCGCTGGGCTGCCACACCTGGTTTCACCCCTTTTCATGGTTGCTTGCTTTTGTATTATCTGGAATCACTTTGCCATTGCATTGAAAGCCCTTTGGAGCAAATGGACCTGCAGGTACCTCTCATAGCAAAGTGCAAACCTTTCCAAGGAAGGACCTGGGAAAGACTAGGCCACTCAGCCTGAGAATCAGTGCAGAAGGGTTGGTGAAAATTGCCCTACATCATTCTTACAGATGATTTAAACTCCAGAACAGGGCAGGTGGAAAAGAGGAACTAAAGGGAAATTTGAACTCTCCTGGACCACAGCCCCCTGGACAGCCTTCACAAATCCTAGAGATTCTCATCCTCCCTGTTGAAGAACAGTGGCCCTTCCTAAGCGTTTCCAAACAACCAGTGCTGTTTTGTAAGACTGGAGCTCCAACACATCCCTGTTCACAGGGCCTGCCGTGCTCAGAGTGATGTGCTGCTTGATGTGGTTGACAGGCCTGGCAGAGGAGAGGCAGGAGGGAGGAGGAGGAGAGGGGGGTTACAAGTGTCTGCGAGGCGGCATTCATACTCAGTATTTCCTTTCCTTTCAAGGATGGTGCACCAGCCAGTATTCTTGATACAAACAATAGAACCCACCTTAATTCATTTTAGTGGAAAGAGAGTTTATGGAAGAATTTTGGGTGATTCACAGAATCTCCAGGGCAGACAGAGCATCCCACTCAAAGGGGAAAAGTGGTCAGACCATGCAGTTAGATGACGCCATGGAAGATCAGCACAAGGACCTCAGGCTCTGACGCCCCCAACACCTCCTCTGCTCCTGGGGCCACAAGGGGATTCTGAGCAGCCCCCTGTCCTGCTCCACTCCTGAACCAAACTCATTCATGGGCACGTTTGATTGGTGGAGCTCAGGTCACATGACTGGATGGTTGAAAACCACAGAAATTTATTCTTTCACATTTCTGGAGGCCAGAAGTCCAACTGAGGCCATCAACAGTGCCACCTTCCCTCTAGAGGCTGTAGGGGAGAGTCCATTCCTTGCCTCTTCCAGATCCTTGTGGCCGCTTTGGCTTGTGGCCATGTCCCTCCTATCCCTGCCTCCCTGATCATATTGTCCCCTCTCTGTGCTGAATCTCCCTCTGCCTCACTCTCCTGAGGACATCACCACTGGATTTAGGACTCACCAGATAATGCAGGATGATCTCTAATCTACACATCTGCCAACGCCCTCTTTTCCAAATAAGATAACATTCACAGTGTTATGCTGGGGACCAGCTTATCAGCATATGGTACGTAATTTGGGGCCATTCAACTCACTGGATCTGACTACAGATTCAAATAATCTGTGGACCTATTTATACAAGGAGAGCTCCCAAAGCCAATCCAGACCAACAGGAGACCATCCAGCATACATGCTGCTATTGTGTTGCTGATCGCTTCTCAAGGGCTGTGCTTCTTGGCAGGTCTGAGGACAGTGATTATCCAATCAGGTCTTTTCACAAGTGAAAATGAAAGCCCAGAGAAGGTTCAAGACCCCTCTCAAGTCACACAGCACCAACTTTGAGATCAGCCTTTGGTCTCTGGCAGGCATTCCTCAACCCCTCCGGCTGTGTACAGTTCCCGCTAGTCTCCTCCCAGGCTACAGGAGAACCCAGAGAGTCGGACAGCATCTTCCCTGACTTGCCCTTGACTGGGTTCCTTATGGTCCTTCTTGAATTCAAGACAATGCCTCCTCTCAAACCTGATGGATCCCCAAACAGGGACCAGATCAACTTGCTCACCTGTTGTGTGACCTCGAGGAAATCATTGACCCTCTCTTGTTCTGTTTTCCCCATCTTTAATATGAAGGATTCAGCTCAGTGTGCTCTGAGGTGACTTTCAGTACAAAATTGCTAGGATTTGGTAATTCCAACCATCTGAGAATGTTTAATTTGGCCCTGGGCCACCCCAGGATGTTTGATAAAATCTGATCGTTTGGACAAGGCCCAGGAAAGGAATAGATCAGAGCCTGTGCTGGGTGTTGGGAGCCCACCTGTTGGGAGAGTATGTGTGTATGTGACAAGGAGGGGGAGGGGCTGGCTGCTCTGATGGTAGAGACAGAACTAGAAGGAATTAATCCAGCTCTTTTCAAACATGGAAACTGAGCCTCAGAGAGGGAACCAATTAGTCCAAGTTCACCCAAATACTGAAAGGCAGAACTGGAATCCAATTTAGCTTTTCTGACTTCTTTCTTAGGTTCTTTCCCCTACCCCAAAGATGACAAATAGACTTCCTTTTATGTGCTCTGACCAATTAGTAATGGCTGCCTTGGGCACAGTCTTCTGGAAGGTCCCCAGGCCCTCCTGGGCTCAGTAGAAGAGTGCTGTGATTGATTAGCAATGTCTGTCATGGACACTGGAGGGGAGAGCGGTGGCCCCAGGTGTCACCATCCCTGATGTACCAGGTTCACGACAGGTCAAAAGTGACAGAGGAGAACTTGAGTCTCATTCTATTTAGAGAATCAGCTGGTGAAAGCAAAGTAGAAGACTACCTAACTAGTTCTGCAGAAAATTCTTGAAAGTGCCAAACCCAGAATTCAAGAGTGGTGGTCAATGTATCCTTCCAGAGCTGGTCCACACCTCTGGACAGAGTTGTCTGAGTGAGGCTGGGAACAAATAGTACTGCAAGCTGTGAAAGGGTGTGGGGGAACCAGGGGGTGAGAGATGGGGGAGATAAATTCCCAGAGTCACAGAACAAGACAGCAACTGAGGTAGAAGCACTTGCACAACGTACACCCAGAAGATTTGTTGTATTTTGTTGCCGTTGGTTTTGCCGTGACTGTAATATCTCTGCCTAGACAGAAACACGGAAATTGATTTATAAAGAATCAAGGACAGGCTGCGGAGCCTGCGGAGGCTGCTTCTTGGACCCTGCTAATATCAGAGCAAACACGAAACACCAAGAAGCCGAATTCCAGCTCCCGGAACTGAGCCCGCGGGGACTGCTTCTTGGAGCTTACACTTATAGGAGCTTACACCGAGCACAGAGCGGCCGAGTTCCGGCTCCCGGAACCGTCCCGGAACCGCCCTGGCTCAGGGCTGCGGAGCCCGCGGAGGCTGCTTCTTGGACCCTGCTACTATCAGAGCAAACACCAAACACTAAGCGGCCGAATTCCGGCTCCCGGAACTGAGCCCGCGGGGGCTGCTTCTTGGAGCCTACACTTATAGGAGCTTACACCGAGCACGGAGCGGCCGAGTTCCGGCTCCCGGAACTTCCCTGGACCGGGGCTAGGAGCCCGCGGAAACTGTGTCTCGGTCCGGGTCCTGCTGAGGGCAGGTCAGGACTCACCCATTGCTTGGGTTGCCTGGCAAGGGGAACGAAATGCTGCCATTCGCATAGGATACCAACATGGCAGAGATCTGATGTCAGCAGAAAGCGGTGGAGGAGAGATCTTCATCAATACCAGCGGTGACATAAGCAGTTGGTCTTCTGGTAAGGGGGGTGAGGCTCAGTCACCCGAGTCTCCTCAATTTGTCCTCGAGCCGGAGGGAAGGAGCCGGGCCGCCGCCAGCCCCCGGAGCAGGCCCAGCGGCTCGCCAGCGTGGTGACCGCGTGACCCCAATTGGAGAGGGGGCGGAGCGGAGCCGCCACCCACACCCGCCAGGTGGGCAGACCCACGACCCAGTAGTACATGGGCGTGGTAGGAGGGGCAGGGCAGAGCCGCCCTTCGCGCTTGCAAGGTAAACAGACCTGTGACAGCCTGGCAGGTCAGGCCCAGTGGCCTGCCAGTGTGGTACACACGTCACCCCAACTCGAGTAGGGGCAGAGCAGATCCTTATCCCACGCCCGGATCAGGCCCTGCCGGTGTGGTGGTCACGTGACCCCAATTGGAGTGGGGGTGGAGCGGAATCGCCACCCGTGCCCGCAGGGTGAGTAGACCAGTGATCAACCTGCAGATCAGGCCCAGGGGTCCGCAGGCGTGGTAGGAGGGGCAGGGCAGATCCGCCGCCCGCGCCTTCAAGGTAGGCAGACCTACAACAGACCGGCGGATCAGGCCCAGGAGCCTGCCGGCGGGGTACAAACACCACCCTAATTGGAGTAGTGACAGAGCAGAGTCGCCTCCCTTGCCAGGAACAGACCCAGCATCCTGCAGGCGGGGTAGTCACGACACCCCAATTGGAGTAGGGGCAAAGCAGAGCCTCCACTCGTGCCCGAAAGGTGGGCAGATCTGCGACCGACCAGCAGGACAGGCCCAGTGGCCTGCTGGTACGACAGACACGTCACCCCAATTGGAGTAGGGGCAGAACAGAGCCGCCACCAGCTCCCAGAACAGGCCCAGTGACCTGCCGGCGTGGTAGCCACGACACCCCAATTGGAATAAGGAGAGAGCAGAGCCGCCGCCCGCACCTGCAGGAAAGATACGCAAGCAGTATGAAAAGACAAGGAAAGAAAGGACCACAAGCAATGCAGGTCAACGCAACTTTAGAAGAGGTAACAGCTGCAGCAGATGGAATGTCAGATAAAGAATTCAGGATATACATGCTTCAGATGATCTGGAGTATCAAGGAAGACATTAAACAGCAAAATCAGACAATGAAAGATCACTTCGACAACGAATTACGCAAACAAATCCAGGAAGCAAAGGATCAACTATACAGGGAGATAGAGGTTATAAAAAACAAGCAATCAGAAATCCTAGAAATGCAGGAAGCAATAAACCAACTTAAAAACTCAATGGAGAATACTACCAACAGAGTAGAACACTTAGAAGATAGAACATCAGACAATGAAGACAAAGTATTTCAACTGGAAAAGAACATAGACAGCTCAGCAAGACTGTTAAGAAACCATGAGCAGAACATCCAAGAAATATGGGATAACATTAAGAGACCAAACTTAAGAGTCATTGGGATACAGGAAGGTACAGAGCTCCAAACCAAAGGAATGAGCAGTCTATTCCATGAAATAATACAAGAAAACTTCCCAGACTTGAAGAATGAGACAGAATCCCAAATCCTAGAAGCCTACAGGACGCCGAATGTGCAAAATCATAAGAGATCCACACCTAGACACATTATAATGAAGATGCCCAACATACAGAATAAGGAGAGAATTTTAAAAGCTACAAGAGAAAGGAAGCAGATTACATTTAGGGGCAAGCCAATCAGGATAACAGCTGATCTTTCAACACAGACTCTGAAAGCTAGAAGATCCTGGAATAACATATTTCAAACACTGAAAGATAATGGGTTCCAACCAAGAATGGTGTATCCAGCGAAATTAAGCTTCAGGATGGAGAATGAAATTAAAACCTTCCACGATAAACAAAAGTTTAAAGAATTCGCAGCTAGAAAACCATCTCTTCAAAACATCCTAGCCAAAGTATTACAGGAAGAGGAAATGGAAAATAACAATGAAAACCAACAGTGGGAGGTAGGACAGTAAAGGGGGGGGGGGAAACAATCAAAGAGGAAAACAAACAATGTTTAGTAACAGAAATAAACAAATATGGCTGGAAGAACAACCCATATCTCAATAATAACCCTAAATGTTAATGGCTTAAACTCACCAATTAAGAGACACAGGCTAGTAGAATGGATCACAAAACAAGACCCAACAATATGCTGCCTACAGGAGACGCATTTGATAGGAAAAGACATACATAGGCTGAAGGTGAAAGGTTGGGAAAAATCATATCACTCATATGGACTTCGGAAACAAGCAGGCGTGTCCATACTCATATCAAATAAAATAGATTTCAAGCCAAAGTTAATCAAAAGAGATAAAGAGGGACACTACATACTGCTTAAGGGAACCATACACCAACAAGACATAACAATCATAAATATTTATGCCCCAAACAATGGTGCAGCTATGTTCGTCAAACAAACTCTTCTCAAGTTCAAGAGTCTAATAGACCACCACACCATAATCATGGGAGACTTCAACACACCTCTCTCGCCACTGGACAGATCTTCCAAACAAAAGTTGAATAAGGAAACTATAGAACTCAATAACACTATTAATAACCTAGACCTAATTGACATATATAGAGTATACCACCCAACATCAAGCAGTTACACTTTTTTCTCAGCAGCACATGGATCCTTCTCAAAAATAGATCATATATTATGTCACAGGGCAACTCTTAGACAATATAAAGGAGTAGAGATATTACCATGCATCTTATCTGATCATAACGGAATGAAACTGAAAATCAACGATAAAAGAAGGAAGGAAAAAGCATACATCAATTGGAGAATGAACAATAGGTTACTGAATGATCAATGGGTTATAGAAGACATCAAGGAGGAAATTAAAAAATTCTTAGAGATAAATGAAAACACAGACACAACATATCGGAATCTATGGGACACATTGAAAGCAGTTCTAAGAGGAAAATTCATTGCTTGGAGTTCATTCCTTAAAAAAAGAAAAAACCAACAAATAAATGATCTCATACTTCATCTCAAAATCCTTGAAAAAGAAGAGCAAAACAACAGCAAAAGAAGTAGAAGGCAAGAAATAATTAAAATCAGAGCTGAAATTAATGAAATCGAAACAAAAGAAACAATTGAAAAAATTGACAAAACTAAAAGTTGGTTCTTTGAAAAAATAAACAAAATCGACAGACCCTTAGCGATGCTAGTGAAGAGAAGAAGAGAGAGAACTCAAATTACTAGCATACGGGATGAAAAAGGCAATATCACAACAGACACTTCAGAAATACAGAAGATAATCAAAAACTATTTTGAATCCTTATACTCCAATAAATTAGAAGATAGTGAAGGCATAGATAAATTTCTTAAGTCATATGATCTGCCCAGATTGAGTCAGGAGGATATAGAAAACCTAAACAGACCAATATCAATTGAGGAGATAGAAGAAACCATAAAAAGACTACCAACTAAGAAAAGCCCAGGTCCCGATGGGTATACAGCAGAATTTTACAAAACCTTTAAAGAAGAACTAATACCAATACTTTTCAAGCTACTTCAGGAAATAGAAAAGGAGGGAGAACTTCCAAACTCATTCTATGAGGCCAACATCACCCTGATACCTAAACCAGACAAAGACACTTCAAAGAAAGAAAACTACAGACCAATATCTCTAATGAACCTAGATGCAAAAATCCTCAATAAAATTCTGGCGAATCGGATACAAAAACATATAAAAAAAATTGTACACCATGATCAAGTAGGATTCATCCCTGGGATGCAAGGCTGGTTCAATATACGGAAATCAATAAATGTTATTCACCACATCAATAGACTTAAAAATAAGAACCATATGATCATCTCGATAGATGCGGAAAAAGCATTTGACAAAGTACAGCATCCCTTTATGTTCAAAACTCTAGAAAAACTAGGGATAACAGGAACATACCTCAATATTGTAAAAGCAATCTATGCTAAGCCTCAGGCTAGCATTATTCTGAATGGAGAAAAACTGAAGGCATTCCCTCTAAAATCTGGAACAAGACAGGGATGCCCTCTCTCTCCACTTCTCTTCAACATAGTTCTCGAAACACTGGCCAGAGCAATTAGACAGACGAAAGAAATTAAAGGCATAAAAATAGGAAAAGAAGAAATTAAATTATCACTATTTGCAGATGATATGATTCTATATCTAGCAGACCCAAAAGGCTCTACAAAGAAACTATTAGAGCTAATAAATGAATTCAGCAAAGTGGCAGGATTTAAAATCAACACGCATAAATCAAAGGCATTCCTGTATATCAGCGACAAATCCTCTGAAATGGAAATGAGGACAACCACTCCATTCAAAATATCTTCAAAAAAAATAAAATACTTGGGAATCAACCTAACAAAAGAGGTGAAAGACTTATACAATGAAAACTACAGAACCCTAAAGAGAGAAATAGAAGAAGATCTTAGAAGATGGAAAAATATACCCTGTTCATGGATAGGCAGAACTAACATCATCAAAATGGCGATATTACCAAAAGTTCTCTATAGGTTTAATGCAATGCCAATCAAAATCCCAATGGCATTTCTTGTAGAAATAGAGAAAGCAATCATGAAATTCATATGGAAAAATAAAAGACCCAGAATAGCAAAAACAATGCTAAGCAAGAAGTGTGAATCAGGCGGTATAGCGATACCAGACTTCAAACTATACTACAGAGCAATAGTAACAAAAACAGCATGGTACTGGTACCAAAACAGGCGTGTGGACCAATGGTACAGAATAGAGGACACAGAAACCAATCCACAAAACTACAACTATCTTATATTTGATAAAGGGGCTAAAAGCATGCAATGGAGGAAGGATAGCATCTTCAACAAATGGTGCTGGGAAAACTGGAAATCCATATGCAACAAAATGAAACTGAATCCCTTTCTCTCGCCATGCACAAAAGTGAATTCAAAATGGATCAAGGAACTTGATATCAAATCAGAGACGCGCCGTCTGATAGAAGAAAAAGTTGGCTACGATCTACAGTCGGTGGGGTCGGGCTCCAAATTCCTCAATAGGACACCCATAGCACAAAAGTTAATAACTAGAATCAACAAATGGGACTTACTCAAACTAAGAAGTTTTTTCTCAGCAAAAGAAACAATAAGAGAGGTAAATAGGGAGCCTACATCCTGGGAACAAATCTTTACTCCTCACACTTCAGATAGAGCCCTAATATCCAGAGTATACAAAGAACTCAAAAAATTAGACAATAAGAGAACAAACAACCCAATCAACAAATGGGCCAAGGACCTGAACAGACACTTCACAGAGGAGGACATACAGTCAATCAACAAGTACATGAAAAAATGCTCAACATCTCTAGCTGTCAGAGAAATGCAAATCAAAACCACCCTAAGATACCATCTCACTCCAGTAAGATTGGCAGCCATTAGGAAGTCAAACAACAACAAGTGCTGGCGAGGATGTGGGGAAAAGGGTACACTTGTACATTGCTGGTGGGACTGCAGATTGGTGCAGCCAATTTGGAAAGCAGTATGGAGATTTCTTGGAAAGCTGGGAATGGAGCCACCATTTGACCCAGCTATTCCCCTTCTTGGTCTATTCCCTAAAGACCTAAAAAGAGCATGCTACAGGGACACTGCTACATCGATGTTCATAGCAGCACAGTTCACAATAGCAAGACTGTGGAACCAACCTAGATGCCCTTCAATAGACGAATGGATAAAAAAAATGTGGCATTTATACACAATGGAGTATTACTCTGCATTAAAAAATGACAAAATCATAGAATTTACAGGGAAATGGATGGCATTAGAGCAGATTATGCTAAGTGAAGCTAGCCAATCCCTAAAAAACAAATGCCAAATGTCTTCTTTGATATAAGGAAAGTAACTAAGAACAGAGTAGGGACGAAGAACAGGAGAAGAAGATTAACATTTAACAGGGATGAGAGGTGGGAGGGAAAGGGAGAGAGAAGGTAAATTGCACGGTAATGGAAGGAGACCCTCAGGGTTATACAGTGGAGGGGGTAGAGAGAGAGGAGGGGAGGGGAGGGGAGAGGTGGGGAGGGGGGAGGGTGGATGATGGGAAAGGCAGCGGAGCACAACAGACACTAGTATGGCAATTTGTAAATCAATGGATGTGTAACTGATGTGAATCCGCAATCTGTGTATGGGGTGAAGGTGGGAGTTCATAACCCACTAGAATCAAAGTGTGGAATATGATATGTCAAGAAATTTGTAATGTTTTGAACAACACACAATAAAAAAAAAAAAAAAAAAAAAAAAAAAAATTTTTCTCCCATCAAAAAAAAAAAAAAAAAAAAAAAAAAAAAAAAAGAATCAAGGACAGGTGCAAAGTCATATGTCAAAGTTATATGTAAAAACTATGTGAATGGGCCAATCTCCACGTGCCTACATTTAATTCTAGTTAATGAGAGTAACGGCTCTTTCATCCAGTCTTCATTGCAATCTTCTGAGATGTCTCTTTCACAGATAAAGAAACTGAGGGCTGAGGGGCTTGTCCAACATCACGCCATTCATAGGTGGCAAAACTGGAATTGGAATCAAACTCGTGATTTTGACACCTCCCTCTAATTAAAATCTGGACCCAACCGGAGGCATCTTTAAGAATTCATGGGAGTTACTAGAAGTGAGGGATAGGCCTTACCAGAACTGACCCTGAAGTCCAACCTCAGGGACTTCAAGCAAATTCAAGGATTTCAAGCAAATCCAGAAACTCCCTCTTGTTTTCATTTATTAGACTCAAAATCACCAAAGTTCTTTGCCTCTCCAGGAAAACTAAAGGACCTGCCTCTTCAGAAGAAGCTCTGGGGTCTATGTACAAGCCGTCTTGCATCTTCCCCAAACTCCTAACCTGAGCAGTCCAGGTTAAAGGGTATCAGCACTGCCACACATTCTTCTTTTTCCCAAATTAATCAAGAAGTAGGAATTTCTGACAAATGCCATCTGCTGATTTTTTCAGAGAGACAAGTTTTGGTGGTGTGACCAGCAGGTGCCTCAGCTTTTTCTAGCATGCAGTACCAAAACAGTCGCCATGGCAACCCTCAGAGGGCAGCCTTCCAAAGAGATGCATTGTGAGCACGGAAACTCTAGAGCACTTTCAAGCAAGAGGGAAGGAAGCTAGTGTTGGGTTTCCAATGGGGGTGAGCAGGTGCTTCTCCCCATGCACCCAGGCCAGACCCCAGCTCAGCCACACCCTCCCCTGCCCCAAGGCTGGTGCTCCCTGAAAGAGAGGAGAATTGGGGGTTCCTGGTCTATACCAGGCAGAACAGGCAGCTCCTACATTTCTTTCAGAGCTCAAGTAGTATAGAAGGAGGATAATAGAGGTGTGGCACTAAGTTGGGTCCTGTCTGGTCCCTTGCTGAGAGAATGACCTTGGGCAATGACCCTGGTCTTTCTGAGTTTCAACTTCTCATTTGTGAAATGGTGAAGTCTTCTCAGGGAACATTGCAGATATGATATGATGCTCGTCAAAGCTGTTGGGAAGGTGCTCACGGATGGCACCAAGCAAAAGAGCCAAGATTTGAGCATCAGGAAGCCTGAGTTCCTCACCAGACTCTGCTGCTTTTGAATCTAATGACCTTGGGTGAGTCACAGAACTTGCCAGGCCTCTATTTCCTCACCTTGCAGGGATGCTCTGGCCTGCCCCGCAGTGTGGTTGGGCAGGGTAACAGGGTACAACCCATGACCAGAGGCACCAACTCCACATTCCCCTTCTTCTCCACTCTTCTTTGGGCTCCTGAGACTTCTTAACCCTGGGCTCCCTGGATTCCAAGCTGCCCATGGTGTTAAAAACAGACACAAACATGGGATTGAACATTCAAGGATTTTAGTAGGGGAGACACCTGTGATTGAATAGGGGCGAGGCTTAGCGGGGCCAGGAGAGTGTCACTACTTGATGCAAGTCACACACGTGGATATGGGAGGGAGTGGGGGAGGCTGTGGAAGCCCCTGGACTGTCTGTAGTTTAGCAGGTTCTGTAAGGGAAGGGAAGGGAAGGTCCTTGGGGGCTCCTCCAGCCACCGTCACCTGTCCAACAAGTTCCCTGTCTCTTGGAAGAAGGCCTGCTTTAGGATCCCTGCCACCCTCAGTTGCTGATTGACTTCGGGCATCCAAATAGAAGTGTGGCCTTGACACAAATATGGGTTCAAGCAGCAGGGGCCTTAGTCTGCTGAGCACCTCCCACACCCCACCCCATCTGCAAGGCATCTTCTCTCTCAGCCACCTCACTACCCCATCCTGACATCTTTCCCAGAGATATCCACCTTGGGCACTTGGCTGCAAATCCACCTCTCCATTTCAGAAGCTTGTACCCCACACCCAGGGCCCTTACCCAGAACATCACAGAGACTCAGGTTCAATGATACCTCAGTACTCCGACTCTCGGACAAGCAAGATTGCCAACACCTCAGTTAGATTAGAGAGCAAAGGTGCACGTGCTGTGTCTCTGCCTGCATCTGAGTACTCGCATGTGTAGGCATGTATGCTGTGTCAGTGGGTGTATTTGCATATGTTAGTGAACATTTACACTATGCATACACGTGTTGTGAAGTTATATGATGATGCCACTCCCATCATGCTAAACATTTTACGCAGAGTACCTCTGATCTGTCTTTGAGATAGATGAGTAGGTGGCTGTGTAGGTACGAGCATCTTTACAGCATGCCACTCACATGACAAAAGGCAGAGCCAAGGTTTGAACCAGGAGTATTTCCCCCTCAAAATCTGAAATCTTGCCAGTCATGAATGGTGGCATATGCCTGTGATCCTTGGGAGGCTGAGGCAAGAGGATCACAAGTTCAAGGTCAGCCTCAGCCATTAGCGAGGCCCTAGACAATTTAGCAAGACCTTGTCTCAAAATTTAAAAAAAAAAAATTTGAAAAACTTTTTAAAAATGGCTAGGAATGTGACTCAGTGGTTTAAGGGTCCCTGAGTTCAATCCCTTATACAAAAAAAAAAAAAAAACCTGAACTCTGACCCTCCCTATCACACCTCCTACCCCACCTCCTCGTAAACATTTGCTACATGAAACCACATGTATGTGCACATAAACAAAAAATTAAGGTAGAGGAGGAAAGTCTACATGGAGATATATAGATATAATTCTGTTAGTATATGTGATCTAGAAAAAAATACATTGCATCTTAATTGTAAGAATTTCAGGATAATAGACTAGAGCACAAATTCTGGAGATGCTAAACAATACGAGGCTCTGATTCTGCTAGCCTAGTCCTACAAGAGATTCCATTTCTTGTCCTTTCTCCAAATCCTTGCTTCCATGGCAAGTTCTTCAGCCAGGCTGTCAGAGGTGGTTTTGTCCTGGTTGGAAGGTGTTCTTAAAAATCTATCCCGAGACTTCAGTTTTCTGAATCAGTTATCTTTGCTCGCTTCCTGGCAGCAGGAAATACTAGTCTGTAGAAATAGATTTAGCATCAGTCTCGATTACTATTTATAAAGCACAGGTACTGTGCTTAAAATTCTCATAAATGATCACATTGGATTTTGGCTCTCCTCAAAGTAATCCCCATTTTGTCAATGAAGAACTGAAACTCTGAGAGGCTAGGAGATTGACTCTGTCAGCAGGGAAACAGAGCAGAGGCTGGAGCTGGACTCTGCGAAACCTAAGCCTGGCTCTTTCCACTGTATTCACATTCCCTAGACAGAAGATACCATCTCCCCAGATGCTGGCTTTCCAGGCTGTCCGTCAGTTCTGCTGGATCCTGGGAGCCTACAGGACCAGCCAAGCCCAGGACAGGGTTTCTCAGGGCCAAGGCAGGTCGACTTACCTGGAAAAGCACCAGCCTGGCTATCGGCATATCCACTTTCTTCCCGTTTCCTCTCTCAGCCTCCTTCCTCGGTTCACAATGAGAGTCCAACTTTTGCCAGTCCTGACTGCCATCCAAACCGTTTTTCTTTTCAAGAATTTGAGGAAGAAAACCATCGTGTGCTCACAAGGGACCAGGTAATCAGAAGCGTCTGGAGATTTTGAGCTGTTAACCTAGAGAGGTTGCAAAAGAACTTTCTAGGACATCCTCCGGGGTGGAGTCCACAGAACCGGCATTTGGGCAGGTTCCTGAAGCTTGACCACAGTGGCATTGGAGGGTGGGTGAGGGCTGCAGCAGTGGCCCTATATTTAGAGAGCACTGTGCAGTTGGGGAGATGCAGTCAGCCCCACATCCTCATTCAGACCTCACAGCAACCCTCTACAGTTGAGGAAACTGTTCAGAGAGGTAAAGCAGTTTCCCCAATGGCAGACAGCTGGGAAGAGGTAGTATTGAGACTTTTACCCAGTTCTGACCCCATGACAGCATCTCAGGGGTGTATGTGTCCAGGTGGCCCTCAGAGCTGTGTCAGGGCAACAGAAGGGTCAGTGAAAAATAGCAGAGGATCCTGGACACAGATAGCAGCACCTGTCAATGGTAAGGAAGTTTTGGATGAAGCAATTGCCATAGGCTGAGGGGACTTAAATAAAAGAACTTATTTCTCACTGTTCTGGAAGCTAGGAAGCCCACCACCAGGATCCAGCTTGGCCAGGTTCTGGTGAGAGCCCTCTTCCTGGTTTGCTGTCTTCTTGGTGTCTTCATGGTGGAGGACAGAGAAGACCAGCTCACCCCTGTCTCTTCTTAGGAGGACACTAATTCTGAGGGCTCCTCACATGTCACATAGTTAGTTCTCTGAGGCCTCATCTTCAAAAACCATCACAGCGGGGATCGGGGTTTCAACATATGAATCTTAGGAAGACAGGCACTTTCAATCCATAGCAGAAGTCGAGCCCCAGAGGACCATCTCATTTAGGGTAATAAGCCAGGCACCCTGAGAGGCACTGGGACACGTCCTGAAAAAGGCCCTGGAGACCCTGCCCTGAGACAGCCAGAGTTCAACAGGGGAGACTCTGACACAGCAATAGGCATTCTGGCAGAGGGACACAGGGGCTCTGTTGGGGCACATGGGAGGCCCACACCCAGACAAGGTACTAGGTCTCTTGATTCATTTTCCGAGTCTACAAAAGTGACTTAGGATATGGAGTAGGAGTAAAAATAAAGATGACTGTGGGAGGGGAGATCCAGGAAGGCTTCCCAGAAGAGGTGGGCAGCCTTTTCAGGCCTTGAAAGGTGGGTAGGATTTTGATGTGTAGCCTCAAAGTGAAGCATTGAGCCTAAGAGTATAGCATGGTCCCTGCAGCCAGTCACTCCTGTCCAGTGCCTATGGGGACATAGCATGGGACAGGTAGCAGGAGATGAAGCTGGGAAAGCAGGTGGGGGTCAGTTTGGGGCCTCAGTTGGTATGGCTTTTGTCCCATTGGCAAAGGAGAGCTGACACCAGCATTTGGAGTGGGCAGCCGCACTCTTGGCCCTGCATTTTAGAAAGGTCATTTGCAGGGCAGTTTGGATGATGCTGGAGGGAGGCTGGAAGGTCCAATTCTGTCTTGAGTGGTGGGGTAGGTGAAAGACGAGGGCATCAGCATGTGGTTCTGCAGCAAGAGATAAATCAGCAAGGTGTTCACCAGTTGGGCTCGAGGAGGCGGCACCTGAGCACAAGCCCACTGTGTCTGGGAAGAAGTTCACAGGTTGCCTTAGATCCAATGGACAAGTCCAAGGCTAAGAATGAGCCAGACGGCAGAAACAGGGAAACCCAAGGGGTTCAGTGGGAGCAAGGGTCAGGGTGGGGACAGAGCTGGGGGTGAGGGCATTGCTAGAGATGGGAAGGGTCGGTGTGTTGGAGGGGTGTGTGTGTGTGTGTTTGTGTGTGTTGCTAACATGTGGACATGTGTTATGTGCATAGCACATGCTGGATAGGGAAGAGGCCTGGCCTGGGACAGAGGGTGATGGATCCTGAGGACAATACCCAAGGCACTGGATGGGGGACACACATCCAGGAGCCAGTCTTAGCCTCCACATGGGCAGTCAGCCCTGACCATCAATGTCAAGAGAAGAAAGAAAACAAGTATCACTGTTTTTTTGTTTTTTTTCCCCAGTGTCCATATTTTATTCTGGAGGCTTGTGCTCTCAGCAGCCTCCAGGGGTCCAACTCAAGAGCCCGACCCACACCCTTCATGGCCACCTAGCACCTGATACTGGAGACAGATTTAACAAGAAAAAAGAAAAAAAAAAAGTCTTTTTTTTTTTTTAAGATCTAAACCAAGTTCCTTTCTGGCACTTTCCACAGATTTTAGGGATTTTTGTTCACTCAGGACAGAGAAAACTGGCTTTTCTGTGGTCTGATCTTTCCAGGGGCTCCTAGGAAAACTTCCCCCAGGGTCCAGGAGCAGCGGCCCACTGCACAGTGGACGCGCAGACTGGTGACGCCCCCCCGGGGAAGGCAAGCCCAGATCCTTCTCAGCCCAGCATTCCTTCTTCCTTTCTTCCTTCGCCGACTTGGCCTGGGCTGGGCTGGCTGACCCCGGTCCTGCGGGGGGTACTGTCCCCAGGCCAGGCCTGCGGCCCCCTCCCCAGCCCTGCCCTGCCCTCCCCTCTGCTGGCTGCTGACGCACGCATCCTATAATAAGCCTCTGTTACTTGGAGCTGGGGCGGCTCCGTAGTAAGCCGAAACCGCTACTATATTTACACCCTTTCCACATTTAGACAAAGGCTATTTTTAACAGAAGGTCTATTTGTGGGGGTTGCCCACGTCACACTCTGTTCACATGCATCTCACCATCCCAGCCTGTTATTCTGATTTCATACTTGAGCAGGGTCTCTCTCCTCCGCTCTTCGCGTCCCTCCTGCTCGCCATTGTTTTTCTTTCATTTTTCTTTCTTGCCTTCTCCAATTTCCTTCCTTTCTTTTCCCCAAAGGAAATCAGATTGAGGGCTTTGGCAGGCTGGGTCGCCAGAGTCCTTCTGGGAACACCCGGGTGCCTGTCCTCACGGAGCAGCAGCCAGTGTGGCTACGCACTAGACCTGGGGCTGTTTTCCGTGCCTACTGGGGGGGCCAGGCGCAGACCCCCACTCCTGCTGCCTGGAAGGCTCTGTCCTTCCTGCAAGCTTGGCCTGGGCAGGCTGCTGCGGATCTCCAGCCAGGCCGGCCCCAGGTATTCTAGTTCTCTGCCTATACACACGAGTGTTCAGGGGATGGTGGCAGCGTGGTCACAGGAAAATAAGCCCGTGGGGTAGTATTCGTCAAGAGCCCCTTTTCAACTTAGAGGTGAATTTTTTTGGATTTGCCTAAGATGACAGAGGTTCCTTTGTTCAGATTGACTTCATCGCCCTTAACCCCCAGCTGTATGATCCACTTATAGGAAGGGGGGACATTAGCAGAGTCAGCATGCATTCAGGGCTAGCAATGGTCAAGTGCTGTTAGGCACTGTGGAGACCCAAACCCCAGCAATGATGCGGAGGGATAGACCTGCGTGCACCCAGGTCCAAGTGGGTAGAGGGAGAACCACAGCGGCCAGTGATTAGACTAAGGTCACTTAGCCAGTAAGTGGCTGTGCTGGTCCCAAATTTTGTACCTTCCCCCTTTGCCCCTTTCCAGCTCTCTAAAGATCGAAGCGTCTGCATCAATGCCATCTCTACTCTTCTCTCCCCTTGTTCTGCTCCTCTCCCTGCTCCCACCCCAACAGGAAGGGATCTCTCCCACCTCAGAAAACCATCAACGCTTCTGCGACCTACTTCCTCAGACTCTTGAGCACTGACTGATCTGAGATACAGTCACACCAGGACCCAGAAAGGACTCCAGAAAGGCCTGGCACAGATGCTAACGTGTCCCAGAGAAGCTCCCTGTTGTTAAATCCTGTTTTATTCCTGCAACAATCCAGCTGGAATGGTGGCTTCAGAGTAAAACGTTTTTATTTCATTTCTTAGAACAAGGGTATGCAAGTGTGTACCTGCAGCAGACTGTCATAAAAACAGAGTGCAGTGTCAATCACAGGACTTCCTGTCCTCCTTAGCCCCACTTCCAGAGGTGTCCAAAAACCTGGAAATCAAATGCCCCCTGAGTGTCCATGATGCACACTTTAAATTGCTGATTGGGGCTCAGATATTTCCTGGAGACGCTGATACGAGACTACTATCTGCTTGGTGTCCTGGAGTCCAGAGCCCAGCAGCTGTAACATTAGGGCAAGCAACAATCCTTTTATTTAATTTTAATTTCTTCTTCCCTAAAATGGAAACTAATGCCACCTTGCCTGCTCCCCGCTCCACAGTTTGCAGAGAGTGAAATGAGAGAATGTTGGGGAAAGCTGCTTGGAAAGCCGCAGCAAGCCTATGAGCCACTGGTGCTGATGTTTTTACCAGTTGTGTGGATATGAAGGAGGGCTCAGGAAGGCCGAGCGACACACACAAGGTCACACAGCAATGAAGTGGTTAAAATGAAGACATAATAGCCCTGGCTCCCTTAGCAATGCTGGGCCGAATTCAGCCCAGAAATGGGGACACAGATTTGGGATAAGGCCCATGCTCTCCCCAGCTGACCCTCCCTGCACCTTTGTCCCAGTGGCTTCTCAGGCTTCTCAGCAGTGTGGGTGTCCTGCCTCGGCCAGAGCCGAAATCCCAGAGCAGTGAAAGAGGAGCCAGTGTCATGGGGCTTCTGGTTTCAGGATATACTGGAAAGGTGAGAAGGAAGCTTGTCTTCCCGTGGATCCGGGCCAGACCCGGGTGGCGGGGGCTCCCCCACCAGGAGCTGGGATGTTCCCCAGGTGCCTGGGCATCCCCAGGTCAGTAGGGCCACCAGGACTTTTCCAAAGCATTTGCTTCTGTCAGAAAATAAATCATTTAGCCTTTTGCACGGACCAGATGTTTTGTCTGTACAGGCAACACCTGCCCTAGAATCCGCACCCTGGCAAGGCCTTGTGCTACCCCGGCTTAGGGGCCAGTTTGTAGAAAAGGAATTAATGTCTCATGTAACTGCTTCTTGGAGGACTTGACGAGAAGACCTCTACACCTAGACCTTCAGGACCTTGACCTCCACCCCTTGACCTCCATGTTTCCCACCAGCACCACCCCACCTCTCCATTCCAACCCCTTTTCAAATGCCCATCTATTTTCAAAGCCAGGTTCAGACATCACTGCCTGTGTGAAATCTTTCCTGGTCCTCTTCTCAGCCAGGAATAATCCAGCCTCCTTCTCTGGGCTCTCGGGGCTCCTTGTGAACACTGAGCCTTCCAGACGTGTGTGCTGGAGACTCCCTGAGGGGAGGAACCCTGTGCTCAGCCCACAGCAAGGAGAGGCAGGCCTGGCCCTAGGACAGGCTTCAGGCTTAGGTCTCACCCCTTCTCTTGGGGCACAGCAGTGCCTCTGGGCTGCAGTGGCAGAGACAGTGCAGTAGATGCTGATCCACCCTAAGATGGAGCCAGTCACCTTAGAAGATAGTAATCTTTCCATCATTGGAAGGAGAGGAAGAGGGAAGGAAGAGGTTTATCTACCTGCTGGTGGCAGATAACCCTCATCCATGTCTCCTTAAATCAAAATGGGCATGTTCTGGCAGAGGCTGGGTGACAGTGTGGGAGAGTGTGCCAGCCTCTGAGAGGTCCCTCCCAGATCTGAGAGTCAAGTCTTTAAAAACACCGACATCCCACATTGATAAGCCCAGTGGCCCCTCTGGTGACCAGGAATTTGGCAAATGATTCCAAAACAATGTGGTAAGCCCCACCCCTAAACTTTTCACAGCTCTGCCCACTTCCAGAGCAAATAGATGGTCCCAGGGAGAACAAAGTGGGGAGGACTCACTCACAGGCACTGAAGTCCTCCTGAACTCGAGTCCTCCCAGATGAGAGACACAGCCAGGCTTCTCTCTTGTCACACAGTGCACCTTCCTCTCATCTCATCCACCTGACCAGGGCTGAAATGTGCTCTGCCTGCAGCCCACAGCTGTCTGACTGAAGGAACTTTCTATCTTACAGCTGTCAAAAGCACACCCCAGAGTCCTTGTTGCACATAAAACATCATTATGGAACTCTTGCTCACAAAGACAAAATCACAAGGCTAGGAGGGGCGGCGGAGCCCCTCATCCACCTGAGCAGATCTGCAAGTCTCCAGGGCCTCCGCCACACCCTCCCTGTGCAGAGAGCCCCCTGGCCCTCCTCACCCTGCCAGGGTTGAACTTCTCAGCTGTCAGAAGGCGCCCCCCTCTCAGGTGTCCTCTGACTTCCTGTGGCTTCCTCTCATCAGTCCTGGCTTTTTCAGTGACAGCACAGAAGAGGCTGGTCTTGCTGGGAGGTGGTATGCAGAGGTGCAGGAAGGCATGGAGGGTACCAAGAGAGCAGTCAGGAGAGGTGAGAACTTTAGAGAGAATTGACAAGGACGCGCGTGATCTAAAGGGGCCTGTCATCTGCCTGCTTAGAATTTCCCATCATGCTCTTTCAAGTGTTGTTTAAATGGTCACCCCTTGGCTCTCTGGGAAATGTGTTCATCCCAAATCAAGTACTCTCTTAGCTGCAGGACAACAGGGTATCGTGTCACCTCTTGTGCTGACAATCAGGGAGGGAGGGGACCCAAACTATGCCACAGGGAATCTTTGGAAAGGAAAGAAAGGGTTGGATGGTAAAGGAGATGCCTCTGGAAATCTTTCCTGGGAAAGGAGTATTAGATTTAGGATAAGAGAGTAAGCCATCAGAGTGGCCAAAAGCAGTAAGAAGTCCCTGTCACCAAAGGTGTCCTAGCAGTGGGGGGTGGCCAGACAGTTGAAGCAATTCAAATACCAGGTGGAAGCTGAACCTGATGGGTTTTTACTCCTGAGAGTCTCTGAGTTTTGTTTTGCATGTGCACCTCACCACCAACACACACACACACTCTCTCACACACACACCAGTGTAGTAGGGCGTACATCTCTTGCTTGCTTCAGCTTTGCTCATCCTGAGATTTTCCCATCACCGACTTGGTTGGGAGCAAGAAATAAAAGCCTTTTCTCTCTCCTTGGGAGGAGTGCAGCAGATTGCCTGGATCCGCCTCGCACTGCCCTGGCGCTGGTCTCAGCACCAAACGTGTTCCTTCTGCGCAGTCTGTTCCCATTTTGACAATGCAGAGGGGAGAGCTGGAGGCAGAGCTCAGCCAAGAGTACTGGGAGCGGCAGGGCGGGGCTTCGCCTTGGACAGGAGGGATCCCATTTGCATTTGCTTGGAAGGGAGCAGAGAGTTTGACTGGGCTGAGTGGCTCCCCTCAAGCATCTTTCAAAGAGGAAGTGTTGCCTACAGCAGCCATTCCTCGGCTTTCTCCAAGCAAAGGCTAAAAGGTTTTCATGGTAGGCGTCCCCCACAACTTTCTAACATCCTGGAAATTAATTAAAATAATAGTTTAATCTTTCTCTAAGAGATGAGTTATTCTCTGCTGCTGAGGATGGAGTACTGGGCCCTTTGCTTTATTAAGACACAGATTTTTTTTTTTTTGTACCAGGGAATGAACCCAGAAATGCTTAACTACTGGGCCACATCCCCAGCCCTTTTTATACTGAATTTTGAGACAGGGTCTCACTAAGTTGCTTGGGGCCTTGCTAAGTTGCTGAGGCTGGCTTTGAACTTGGAATTTTCCTGCTTTAGCCTCCTGAGCCACTGGGTTTATAGGTGAGAACCACCATGTTTTTTGACTAGAACATTATACATCCTGGACCAGCCATTAGCAATTCATGAACCGATATCATTCAACAGGGCTGACTGAGCATCCGTTCCGTACAGGGCCATGTACCAGGCTCTGGGATCCAGGACTTGCCCTCAAAAAACTCTAGTCCAGTGGGAGAGAGTGTCAGAAGTGAAAACTTAAAATCCATGCAGCCATGGCTCCAGAAGTATGCTGCAAGCTTATCAGCTGCCTGGGAGCATCAGGAGTAGAATTTTCAAGAAAGGGATGCTTGGGATGCATTTTCAAGGATGAGCAGGATTTTACAAAGCAGGAATGGAGTTGTGGGGTGGGGGTCTGTGTATGAAAAGGTCTGGGGAAGATAAGGCTTGGTTTATTTAAAAGACTATTTTGGTGTTTATTTAAAAGACTATTTTGATGACCAGAGCTACCAAGCAGGCAATAAAGTGCAAAGAATGAGTCTAAAGGAATGGTTTTATCCAGGGGTTATTTTGTTCCCTGGGGACACTTTATTGTCACAAAGGAAGGTGCAGCAGCAGAGCTATTGGCATCTCATGAATAGAAGCCAGGAACGCTGCTAAACACCCTGCACTGTTCAAGGCAGCCCCTCTAAGGAAGAAAGTTCTGGTCCCTGGGTCAGCAGTGTTGAGGTAGGGAAACCCTGAGCACCTTAGAACGCTGACAGGATCCCTGGCCTCCACCCACTAGATCCACATCCTAAAAGACGAGAGCTCAGAGCTTTCTGCAGATCACATCTAGAGGGCATTTGGGGAGGGACAAGGGGAGCCATGGTTTTCATGCCCTGGGGCTTTTCCTTCTACCACCACCCCCCTTCAGCCAGCTTCCCCAGTCTTCTGTACACACTTGAAAAACCTGCAGCCAACATCTTCCTCCAAATTGTCAATAAAAATGTTACACACAAAAATTTGAGTGGCAAACAATGCCTTCGATTCATATAACATCCTGCCATGATAGGCCATTTGCATCCCACGATCTCATTTTAAAAAAGAGGCCAATGAAAGTCAAAGATGTTCTGCAATCTAGGAATTATTTAACTGTAACATACTCAACTTCCATCTCTTCTCTTAGCCTGGGCCCTGAGTGCTCCAAGGACCCATCCATCTGGCTACAGGAGATGCTGGAAGTATCCTCCATCCTGAAAGAGCCCCTTTCCAATTTCCTCAATTAGTCATATTTGTGTGAGGGGCTAGGGGCAAGGTCTCTGGCCTCCCTCTGACCCAAGATGTGACACTTACATACCCCACTGACCACAGGGGACCTCTCACTCCCTGAGGCTGTTGGTCAGAGGCCCTCCCACGGCTGGCATGGCAGGGACAGCTGCTGGGCTCATGTTCTCTGGCCAGGAGGTATTACTGACCCTGTGATTTGGCCTCCTTCCAAAGTGAGATGGGCACAGATGCCTGTTGAGAAGCTGTTCCCGTTGACTCAGCATGTCTGACCACTAATCACCCCCATGGAAGACAGCACTAGTCATCTGAGGGATGGGCTCCTTCCAAGAAGAGCCCCAAAATACTGCTGATCTGCAATGTCATAGTTCTCAGGGACAACGTGAACAGACCATGCCAGGTCACACCCCAGAGAAACAGCCTTGTAATCAACACTGGTTGTTCTAACAGTTTGTTCAAGGCTTGTGTGTCTGTGGTTGAGAAGTTTATAACATGGGCAGTCCTTGATCCCAGTGGCTCATTGAGAACTGATTTCCTATATTCACAAAGCCATTCAATGCCAGCTCCCCAGTCACTCGGGAAAACGAGCACCTCCTACTCCCTTCATCTCCCACAGTCCATTAATCATGAACCCAAGGAAAAGAACCAAACGCAATGAATCTTCATAAAATAATAAAATTCTGCTGGGTATCATCTGCTGGATGACCCACCTGTGTCATCCAGCATATCTCAGAGATTTGTCCCTCTCATCAAACCTCTTAGCCACCCCCTGCAGGGTCTCAGGGTGGCTCCAGTACACTGCCCCTTTGTGGCTCGTGCTCCCATGGCCTGGCAACCCTCTCCTGCCACCATGGTCCCATCCTGATCCAATAATATTGCTTCCTTTCCTGCAGGGTCTGCCACGTTGCCCAGCTAGCAGCTATGGACCCCTGGCCCGTGGCTGAAGTTGAATACGAGCAGAGACAGAGGAAGGAGGTGGCTAGTGCAGGTGAGAGGTGGCGGTGGCTTGGAATGGAGCATTGATTACAAAGAAGGGAAAGAATAGAGCTGAGCTTGTGTCGGAAGAGCTGTCCGAGGGGAATCCATCACTGAGTGGTGGGAGGGACAGGAGAGGGGTCCTTTCCCTCCTCAGGACCTTTAAACAGTGAAAAGGACGGCATGGGCTTGGATCTGTGCTATGAGCCCAGTTCCAGGGAGTCAGCATCTCTTTCTTGGGGTGCAGGTCTCTAGCACCCATCTCTCCACAAGGCAGGTGTTTTGCACTTTCAGAGGGGTGCTCTCCAGGAATACCTGGGTCCCCTCGCTTTGTGCTATTCATCACCGCAAACTGCTGAGCATGACTCTCACCTGCTCAGGAGGGCAGCAGGGGGTGGTGAGCTCATAGCACAAGGGTTGACCCAGGGTAGGGGCTCTGCATCAAACCCTGGGACACTGTGACAGTGCAGCCACCACAGTGTCAAGTGGCTGCTCTGTGTGATGGAGTTTCTAAAAATACCCCCAGTCCTACTGCTCATGCAGCACCAGCCTGGCCCTCCTGAGTGCCAGGCAGACACACAGGCATGGACAGCCTGCTCCCTCCTCATTGTCCCCACAGCCCCCCTGTGGTACATGTCACCATCTATTCTCAACCTGATGATTCCATGAGCCACCTGCCTGCTCTTTCTTCTGCACATAGATCATAAGGTGGTTATGGGGAAACTCAAGCGCTGTTAGGAGACCACACCACAATCAAGGCCAATTCTCTCCTCCATCCCTCACCCATTTGCTTGGTCACTCAACATCCACCCAACATACTTTTAAGGGCCATTTCCAGTGCCTTTGCTAGGCCAGGGCTACGGTAGATGCCACAGATTGGCCAAGTGAAGCCAAACACAGAAGTATGTACTGAACGAATTATGCCATGGTCAAGAACACTCAAATCTAGTCAGTGATGATGGAGATCAGAACACTGGTTACTTCTTGGGGATGGATTATAGCTGGTGGCTGAGAAAAGACAGGATGAATTTGGAGGGCCTGGAAATGCTCTATATCTGATCCAAGTGATGGTCTTAGGATATGATAATATGTAAAAAATTCCTGAGCAGTATGACATTAAGAATTTATCCTTTCCTATGTGTATGTTATACCACAACTCTTTTTTTTTTAAATTTATGTGGAGTATGATTCTGGTTTTACTTTTTAGAGCTACAGACACATCCGTGACTCAAGAATAGGTGAGAAAACTGTGTATCGATACTTCAGCAGTGCTTCTCCCTGATTGGTGAGATTATGGTGAATTTTTAATTTCCTTCTTTATACTTTTCTGGGTTTCCCAATTATTCTACACTGAATATATCTTGCTTATATAATGAGATTAAATATGCTAAATGCTATTTTTAAACATTTTAAAAGTGAGAGCCCTTGAGATGGAGCACTGGGCCAGCACGAGGCAGGTGGCTCTCTTCCCGGAGGGACAGAGCCTGCTCACGAGCTTTTGTCCTCTTGGTCAGCAAAGACACCAGCTGAGGAGTCCTGTCCAGGTCTGTAGGGTTTCAGTGCTGCTAAATAAAGCTCCTGGCTTGCTGGGGGCTGTGAGGTAGGGCTGTTGGAGGAACCCTTGGGCTTTCCTCTCATTCCTGAAGGGACAGAGGCTCCAGGACTTTCAGGGACCTGCCAAGCCTGTCCTCACAGCCACTAGAACCGGCCTGACTCTGAGCCTCCTGCAATGCCAAGCCAGTAGGCACATGATCCTGAGCCACAGCCTGCCTCAGGACTCTCCCAGAGAGGCAGGACGATTTTAGGATCCCCCACCACCTCCCTTTGATAAGAAGAACCAGTGTGTGCACCTAGGGGCCAGACTGAGGTCAAGTGAGCTGATGGTGGATGTATTAAAAAGGAAAATCCAGCCCGGGGAATCCTAAGGAAGGAATAAAAGGGAAAACAGAGGAATTGCTCTGGACCTCAGTTTTCCTCTCTGGGAAATGGGGCTGCTGTGAGGTTAGCATATGAATGAACATAAGGAAAGGGCTTGATCTCGTGTCCTGTTTTAATGACATCTGAGATGAGACTGGTGGCAAGGCTGATCCCGACCACTCCAGTAGTTGCTCTGGAGCCCTCTGCTCCAATCCTGGTGTCCTTTTCTCTTGGCTGCCATGGCCTGCACATGGCAGAGGCTGGGACAGACTTTTTTGTGTGCCCAAAGCCCAGTTTCTGTATTAGCAAAGCCACTGCCATCATGTGATGAATATCGGTTTGTGATTCATGGCTGTATTTTATATTTCCATCCTGGATCCTAAAATCACTTCCCTCTCTCCTCCCACCTCCCTCTCCTGTCTCCAACATGT
Organism: Marmota monax; assembly: GCF_021218885.2. NCBI lineage: Eukaryota > Metazoa > Chordata > Mammalia > Rodentia > Sciuridae > Marmota > Marmota monax. The sequence continues at coordinate 2,915,389 of NW_026695243.1, forward strand.
AGGCTCCCCCGGAGGAGTCATGTGACAGCTTCTCAGATAGAGCCAAGGAATGAGCCCTGGGCCAGCTCTGCCCTGTGACACACACACACACAGCCTCCAGCAGTCACATGGTCTCCAGCTGCCACCTCCGCCCTCCTCCCCAGGCTGGTACCCACTCCCTGGCAGGCTTTCTGAGCTGACTTGTCCCTCCAGGCTGCAGCTTGGCAGAGAGTGGAAGCGAGGGACACAGAGTACAGGGCCAACAGGCTTGGACCACACTGGTCCCAGCTGACCTCAGGGTGGAAGCTCATCCAGGAGTCTCCCCACCGGGAATTAGGTGCCTTGGCCTGACACAGAGGTGGATGGATCGCTGGCAGCTGCTTCCCCTTGGCCAGTCCCAGGCAGCGCCCCCATGAGCAGGGAGCGTGAGTCCCAGGTGCTGAAAGAGGCTGTTCAGACAGTCAAGGGCACCATCCAGTGTGTCTCGGGGAAAGGCTGCAAGCCGGGTGCTGCCAGGCCTCGGGGACAGGGAAGAGGGCAAATACTTGACGGGCCATCTGTGTGCACACTCAAGGGAGGAATGCCACAAAACCCCACCTCTAGCCCAGCGGTTCTCAATGAGAAGCCACTTTGAAACCTGGGGGACCTCTGGCAATAATTGGAGACATTTTTGGTTGTCAAAACTGGGGAGAAGGCAGGCTGCTGCTGTCATCCAATGGGTAGAAGCCAGGGAGCTGCTGCTGGAAATGCCACAATACACAGGACCCCAGCCCTCAACACACGCCCCAAAGTATCATCTGGACCAGATACCCATAGTGTTGCTGTCAAGGATCACTGGTCTGGAGAGAAGATAGCCTTCCTGGGGAAATTTAAGAAGAACTCTGTGAATGAACCCACCAGAGTCGAGCTGTGACTGTCACTCCCAGGCCTAGAACCCCTGGGCGCCTTCCCAGTGCCCTCAAATGGAGCCCAACCCCCTGGACACATGTATCAAGATTTTCTTCTCTGACTTACCCTGGCTTACCCTCAGCCTCACATTTTGCTGGGGTTTGGTCACAACAAACCATGTCCCTAATATCCCCAGACCCTTGCCCATGAGGAAAGGAGTCCATTCCCTGTCTGGAATGCTCTCCGCCCACCTCCATCTAGTAAATACTCACCCATGCACCTGAGTCTAGCTGCGGCCTTTCGTCTCCTGAGAAGCCTTCCTCATTCCCACCCTGCCCCTCTCCCCCTGGCACAGCATGCAGCCCATCCTAGGATCTCACACAGGACAGGTGCTGAGAAAGTGGACTGAGTGACTGTCTCTGCTACCAGACATCTGGGTCCATCTCCCCTGTTCCTAAGGGGACCATGAGCAAAGGAACTTCCTTCTTGGCTCTTCCTGAGCATGCAGATCTGGCCTCAATGGCCCATAAAGAAGGCACCAGAAAGAATCTTGAGGGACCAGCCAAATAGGGATCTGAAAGCTAACCTATAAGAGACCAAATGGGAGATGGCAAAGCCAATTCAGAGGGAGTAAAATGGCACACTCTGGAAAATGGCACACTTTGCCTGGGGTGGGCAAGTGACATCCAGGATTGGGACTGTACCAAATGTTTGCAGTGCTTGTTATGCAGGTGGAGAAACTCAGTGGTTTACATTTGCCAGCAAGGTCAATTACTTTTCCTCAAATCAGCTTCATGAATGAGGTAGGACAATGAGATGTTCCTACAGGTTCAAGAACAGGAAGGGATTGCCCCCCAGTTGCCAAGGACTGCATCCCAGCCCTTTCCCTCTTTGGGTTACACCATTCTGAATCAGCCAGAACAAGATGGATCAGCTCATTCCTGCACCATTGGTTTTTATTTCCCTGAGCAATCCCCAAAACGATGATGAAAAAGAACAATTCTCCACTGCCATTTCTTGTGGGCCCAGTTATTCACAGAATCTGTTTTGTCTCTGTCTTTTTACAACTTTATTGGCATATAATTGCCCTACAATAAACTGCACATATTAGAGTATAAGGTTGGATTAGGGTTGACATATATCTTCCAACAAAACCATCCCCATCGGGCCGGGATTGTAGCTCAGTGGTATAGCGCTTGCACTCCATAAATATAAATAAATAAATTGTGTCCATCTATATTTTTTTTAAAAAAAAATCCCTATAATTAAGATAATGAGTGCAACCAACACACTTATGTGACATCCAGGATTGTCACTTGCCTAAGAGTTGCCTTGTGCTCCTTTATTATCCATCTCCCTTGCCAACCCCCCTTCATGGTCCTCACAGGCAACCTGGCCTGCTTTCCATTGCTATTGACCCACTTGTGTTTTTTAGAACTTTACATAAATGTAACCATGTAGTAGGTGTTCATTGTTGTCTGACTTCTTTCACTCAGCCCAATTATCTCCAGGTTCAAGTATATTGTTGCCTGTATCAAAAATTCATTCCTTTGTATTGCTGAGCACTCTTCTATAATAGGGTTACATGACAATTTGGTTATCCATTCACCTGCTGATGGGCTTTGGGTCAATACCAGTTTGAGGTATTCCAAATAAAGCTGTCATGAACACTTGTATACGATTCTTTTTATGGACATGTTTTATTTTTCTTGGATAAATATCTAGGAGGAATGGCTGGGTTGTATGTTTATACTTAAACTTCTTAAGAGACTATCACACTTTTCCAAAGTGTGCCATTTTACAGTTCCACCAGCAGTGTCTGGGAATTCTAGTTCCTTCATGTGCTCACCAACACTGGGTATGGTTGGTCTTCCTAGTTGTAGCCATCTTAGTGTATGCTTCTTTATCATCCATATAGCTTCATTGGTGAAATGTCTGTTCAAGGAGTTTTTAAAGAGTGGGTTTTTTTTTTTAATACATCAGACATAGTAAAGCCTATAATTATGAAGGTGGTCTTTGGAATCCATCAGATTCCTGTTTCATTTCCTGGCTCAGCCACTTATTATACAATTTAGGATGAGTAGCTTACCCTTTCTGAACCTTATATTTCTCTTGTATAAAATGAAGATAATAGAATCTAATAAGGTTGAGTAATAATCAGATATTTAATTTTTTTAAATATTTGACTCAAGGCCTAGCATACAGATCTTTTTAAAAATATCTCTTTTAGTTGTAGATGGACACAATACCTTTATATTTTTTATTTGTTTTTATGTGGTACCTATGGATCTTAATAAATATTATTAACAATTTTGGGGGGGGTACCAGGGATTGAACTCAAGGGCACTTAACTATGGAGCCACATCCACATCCCTTTTTATTTTTTATTTTGAGACGGGGTCTCATTAAGTTGCTTAGGTCCTTGCTAAGCTGCTGAGGCTGGCTTTGAACTTGCACTCCTCCTGCCTTGGGAGACCAAGCCACTCTCAAGTGTGCCACCACCTATGATATTAATTATAATATCCTCCACTAGTCTAATTTGAATTGAAACAATCAAGACCTGTGGCACTAAACTAAATAAAAACTAAACTCTATGGGAATTAAATGGTGCTTCATGTCCAATACAGTAGGGTAGATATACATTACGTTTTATCCTTAAGTGTGTGACAAATAAAATTTAATATAAGTCAATTGTGTCAGAGCTAAAAGAGTCCTTAGACATACCTAAACCAACCCTTGCCTTAGCCCAGGGTCTCTAGAAAGCATAGCCTTAGGCAATAAGTACACCGCTGGGACTTAACCAGGTGGTGCAAACTTGAATGGTCAGAGAGCATGACAACGAAGATCTGCAGGTTATTTTGCAAGTCACCACATGCAAAAGGGTCTTGTAATACAGATTGTCCAGTACCTAGAAAGGTTTGCAAAGAGAAAACCTTCTTCTTAGCAGCCCAAGAAAGAAACAGCAGAGGACACCTGTCTGACAGCTTCCTTCCTACGGCCTGGAACCCCTCGTGGAAAGCAATCTTTCCTTCACTGCTGGGTGTGCTGTTCGGCGCCATGGCAGCCATTCTGGAGAACATATTCTGTGCCCTGCAGCTGCTGCGTTTTTTTCTAAGCCCAGAAGTCAACAGGCAGCAGAGTGCAGGTGGGACGCCAAGCAAGGGAGAGAGAGAAGGTGCATGAGACGATGTCCTGTCTTAGCCTGGGAGCCCAGAAACAGATCCTGGGTCAAAAGATTAAGTGCAAGAGGTTTTGGGGGGGGGGGGAGATTCTAGGAAGAACTGATAGGGGAATGGGCAGAGGAGTCAGGGAAGGATGCCAATCCAAGGTGGGGTGATGAAGTTACTATTGTGGACATCTGGGGCTCAGGCCTACTAGGAGACAACAAGAAACACATTTGGAGATTTCCTCCACATTAACTTATATCTCTCCCAACAAGAGGAGGAGAGTTGCCAGTAGTAGGGCACCTCTGGAAAGGCCTGGAATGGTGAGTGCCATATACCTGCTTGCCCTTAAAGGACCAGAGAGTAAGTATTCTAGATTAAGGGACCATGTGGCTTCTTTGGAAGCTCATCAACTCTGCTGCTACAGCTCAGTCACAGGTGGGACTTATAGAACTGTACTGGGGCAGGGCAGTGACCCAGTATAATTTCATTTATAAAAACAAGAAGCTAACCTGTACCCCATTTTGCAGATGGAGAAACTAAGCCTGAGTGGAGAAAGGTAGCTGGTCATGTAACCAGCCAAGAGCATGTCTCCTTATTTTCTGACCAATATTTTTCCACTCTATTTAGCTGCCTCTTTATTGGGGGTTTTGTGGGGGCTCTGAAGGAACTGGCAGCCAGACCTCTTCCAGGAAGTATCTGTGTAACCTGTAATTCTTAAACAGCAGCAGTGTGTTTCCTGTTGGTGGCTAGAGAGGCACTGGGGACTGAAGCCTCAAAGTCTCCAAGAATGGCTCAGAGCAGCTTCCTCTGCAAGCGTCACCATCACCGAGCGAGGCTGCTTTGGAAGCCTCCCCCGTGCCAGGCCCTCTTCCATCAGCCGCTGCCTTGGCTGCCTTGGCAGAGTACCTCTCAGCAGCGGCCACAAAGCACAGAGTGAAAAAGCAGTTAGAGCTTTGGATCCTGTAAAAAATCTAAAAATATCCAGGAATGTGTGCACATATGTGGCCCTTCTGTGATCAAAACATCTGGGGAGAAGATCAAATGCTCCTGCTTTAATTTGCCTAAAATTCTGTGAGGACTTTGGAAGGAAAAGAAGTTGAAAGTCATTGACTTTTCTGGGGGAGGGGGGTGAGGATGTCACAAATTTTTGGATTTCATTTTTTTTTAAGACAAAGTAAGTTATGTTTATGCAGATTCCTCCCCTGGGGTGAGTCCTGGACCTCAACTTCCTCTGGATTCTGGAGATTGTTTCTCATAACGGGGGCGGAAAGTTCATTGGCTACAGGCTTGAATTCCTGATTTGGAAACTTTGAGGGAAAAAGAAAAAAAAAAGGAAGGTTAAAACGCCAAGTTTTTCAATCAAAACATTAGGAGTGGTGATAATGTGACAAATCCTGTAATGTCAGATTTGAAGCAGAGCCTGTGTAAACCAGGCATTGTCAGATGGGGAAACTGAGACCCAGAAGGAGCACTTGCCTGGTGTCACTCAGTGGGTAGAAGAGGCAGGGCTGACACATACGCCCAGGCCATCGGGGGAGAGAGTCGAAGCAGTCTTCATTCTGGCTCTGCCACTTGAAAGCCAATGACCTTTCTGTACTATGAGATGTCAGTGGTTCATTTTGACTGTCAGAAGCCAGGCTCAGAACCTCTGGATCTTATGCAGCTACTTGTTGTGGACCAACAGGGTCCTCTAAGGCTGAAAGAAAGGCATATAGAGGCCCACCTCTGTATTACTAATCATGGCCCCAAACCTTCGCAGAGTTCCCTAGTAATCTGGACTGGCTCACGTGTGGATTCAAGCTCCCAGCTGGACTCCCTGACCAGAGCAGGCTAACTGAAGGTAGGCCCTCAGTCTTGGGCAGGGAAAGCAAGTCACTCCCTAAAGCTTAGTCTTCCTGAGTAAGCCACTCATTCATGCTTTTTCACCTGTGTCATTTAGGGTCCCACTGGCCTTGCGAGGGCACACAGAGGCTTCTTAGTTTACTCCTGGACGCCAAAATTTGTCAACCTGCCCCTGGTCGTGAAGTTCTGGTCCAGGCAGGAACTTGAATTCATCTCCACCACAGGCGGTGACTACAGCGCCCTCTAGAGGTTGGTCTTTCACCTCTCTCCAGTTACTCCAATGGCTTGCGGCCAGGCCCAATGGGGGGATAACCATCACCTGAAAGAGAGAAAATTCCAAATTATCAGGACAGTCCTAGTAATATGGTGGCAACTCTGCTTCTCTTCCTTTCCACTGTTGCCACTTTGTCCCACATGGGCACATTGAAATGGACTTACCCAAAATTTTCATGAATGCCTCTTTCATGTGCCCCCCACCCCCATCAATCTACGCTCTGCTAAAGTTACGTTCTCTCCTATCGACCATGTGGCCAACAAACTAAAGACTACATCATGGACATCCAGGAGCAACAAACCATGACTGCAGCTGAGACATCCCAAACGTGCTACCACCCTTCCACATTAGCATTGTGGATCTCCTTCTGTTTTAATTGTTTCATAGAAATACTAAATAAACATACCTCCTTTGCCGTGGAGGAAAAAAAGGCTCAAATTATGTCAAAATCTCCTTTTGTCCCTTGTTTCTTCTTATCCCATTCGATCCCAGATGTGCTGCAGGAGTCTGGTTGAAAAATGGGTCTCTTCTTCATGATCTGAAGACTGAGGCATCCTTCACTGCAAAAGCCTGACACCTCTCCAGGTGGACCCATCCGGCACCAGCCTGCTTTTCCAAACTGCCAAAGAGTCAACAAGACAAATGACTGTACCACAACTTACTTGCGGCATCTGGAAAACATAAACTGATGTCAAAATCAAATGCCAACTGCACATGCCAGCTTCCAGGAGATAATGACCTGGAATTGAATGAGATTCAGACTCCTCTGAATGAGCATCCAAATGGCAGGGACCAGCTTCATCTTATCTCCATCTCTAGGGCTGTCCTGGTTTATGTATGGGTTGGTCACTTGTTATAAGCATTTTTGTTTAAAGGACCCCAGGACACTTTTTATTTGAAAAGTGGAGAAATGGGACCATGGAGCTCCTTGGTCTGCTTCTATTCTAGATATGAGTCACAAGGGGAAAAGTGAAGTCACACGGATCCCCAGATGTGTTGAGATTTCTATATTCTGTAGGATGGGACTGATGGCAGGAAGTTCTTAGAGATACTGTTGACAGGTGTTTTCACATCCCAGATTGCTCAGCAAAGACTTCCTGTCTGGCATAGCATTCAGGGTATTTGCTACTATTCTGGCATGCACACTGTGTAACTCTGTCTGGTGAGCTTGTTTGTACAAAGGGGCCAAGCATCCTTCTAGATGGAAGTTAGAACAGGTGAGACGATGTGGCTTAATAAGCATGTCAACCATGAGAGAAATGGCCTGAGCTGCCCATTCATTGATTACAGGTCTAAACACAAAGACAAAAAGCAAGGATTGAAGAAGACACCTCTGGAAAAATCATACAAGACTTTTCTGATACTTTTTATTTTTCTGGCCAAAGGGTAACAGCCACATCCCTAAGTTAAGGCGAGAAGATCAAACTATGGGGGCATGTTGGCCACCGGGGAGGATAGCTAGTACACCTTCCCACACCCTCAACTGGCCAACAGGAGACTTCTGACGTGGGCCACAGGCACCGCTCTACTGGGTGCTAAGACAATGACAGTGAAAGGATCTCAAAAGCATCAGTTCCAATCATCTAATATAGATGCTTAGGGCATCATGTTGAGAAAGAGTCTAGGTTTGGCAAGGATGAAAGCCATCATTGATTTGGGATGTTGGCCAAGGTTCAGGAGCAGAGAGCATCTGCAGGCATCTCAGCCATCGACCCTTTCTGTGCCAGCAGAGAGCTTCTAAGAGGAGGAACAAAAAGCTTTAAGACCTTTACTTTCACACACATGCCCTACTGGATCCTTTTTCCTTTTGGGGACTGACCATGTGACTCTAGTTGGCTAAGAAGGGCCTGGGGCTGCCCAAACTTACGAGACCCCTCTTCCACCATTAATTTGATAAAGGTGGGAGAATGGAGCCTGCTGTGCTAGATCTTAGGAAAAGGCTCTTTCCATTTGGTCCTCTTTCCCTTGGGAATGTCCTTCTTTAGTTTGGTTCATGGGAATGAGGGCTCTTACTATGAGATAGGATGGCTTTTAGCATAGTCTATCCAGAGGCACAAAACTAGACCTTTCTTTCTGTTCAGAAAGAGTCTCACGTATCTCACTAGGGTGGGAAGAGATGGTGCCAAAGCTTTCTCTGTAGTAATAAACATTTTCCTTCTGACTAGCTCTGTCCATCTGTACCTTGGTAGCTGGACTGGTGCCACACAAGGTGGGAAGCTGATCAAGGACTCATGGATTTCAGGTCTCAGAAAAACATCTTGCCATCTTGGCACTATCACCAACAAAATATGTATTTTCTGGAAATGTAAATATTAAAGACAATGTATATAAAGTACCTAGGACTCAGGTCACTGTTTGCAGATAGCTATTACTATTATAATTACAATAATGTACAGTGTCCTTTGAAGGCCAGATTTTTCCTCATTCTGTTTGATTTTTTGGCCAAAGCAACAGGCACTGTGGTAAACAGAAAATAATTCTCTTAAGAAAATAGTTGGACAACAGCAGGCAGCACGAATCTCCTCTAATGACCCATTAGTAAGAAATTCAATACAGATTCCATCCTATGCCTCATTGTTCAAATGAATGTGCTGAACGTAATGGAAAGTTTGATGTCAGTCACATTGCTTCTTAGGATTTGTACCTTGTGAGGTTTTCATTATGTCTTTCTTTAAAAAAATAAAAATAAAAAATCTTCTGGAGGCCCAAGGTGAAGTTCCCCAGGTAATGCTTGCTCACTGGTGTGCTGGTGTAAGATGTGCACAGACTCCAGAAGAAGTGTGTTCAGCCATGGGGAAACCTGGAGACCCTTTGACAAGCTGTCTGCAGGATGGCTAGAAGCCGGACAGTGAACGTGTGAATGTGAGTGTGTGTGCATGTATGTGTGAGTGTGCTGGCTCCTTCCATGAAAATGGTCACAGTGCCATCAAAATGGGCCATGGATGAGACAGCTCTTGGGAGGGAACGGGTTTTGATCATTAAGAACAATGTAAAGATAGGATTTGTTTTAATGAGTTATAAGGTTTCTACATCCCTTGTTATTGGGAAAGAAAAAGGCTCTGTGTGTGTGAACTTCTAAGACATGTCATTATAGACCCTGAAGGCCCTGTTCTCCAAGGACAAGTCGAGTGGATAAGAAAGCTAAGGGTGCTGATCAAGCCGTGACCGAGTAAATAAATGTTGAACCAAAGACATTAAAAGGCCTCTGCTTTTACAGGTAGAACTCAGACACCAAAGGCCCAAAGATATGTATGATGTCATGAGTTAAAGTCATTGAGGCTTCTGATAATCGATGAAGAAATTTGGAAGTCTACAGTGTGAGACAAATATGCACTGTGACCTAAATGAGCTAAAGTTTGTACTGTCTCAAAGTCCCCTGTAGCAGAAGTCATGAGCTTGAAAAGTGACAGGAAAATGGTATTTGGCCAGTGGAAACAGGTAAGCCCTAAATTCTGCAGTGGCCCAACCACTTTCTTCCTCATGAGGAGTCCAAAGAGATTAGACATGTCTCAAAGTGTCAAAATAAGACACTATTAGCTGAGGCTTCAGTACTAAAATCTATTGTAGAATTCTAATAAACTAAGCTAGATCATATGGAGGATGTATTCTTCTAATCAGAAGAAACCATACGGGTCATAGTACATTTTCTGTTGCTATAACAAAATGTCTATGGCTGGGTATTTTATAAAGAAAAAGAAGATTATTTAGCTCAGTTCTAGAAGTCCCAAAGTGTTTCCCTAGCCCCCAGGCTTTAATGTTACACTGGGGACCGAGCTTCAACATGAGTTTTGGTGGGAATAAACCATGTTCAAATTGTATCAATATAAATAGTTAATGCTTCACAGTACCCTGGGAACTACCCCACTGGGGCAGATGTGCCTGGGCTGCTAGTGTTGAAGAGCCTTGTCCCACTCTGACTCCACCCCTCATCTGGCTCCCCCGTTTACTATTAAGAGGCCAAGAGTGTCTTAGAAAAAAAACTAAAGACAGGAAGGTTTTAAGTCAGAGGGAGCAAGAACTTTCCAGTGGCAAAGCTCCCCATGGTGAAATGCTGCTCCACAGATCCTGAGGGCTCTCTCTGTCAGGACCACTTCAGAGGAAATGCCATGAAAGAGTTCACATCCTCAAAAGAGGATAAACGTGTAAGGTCCTTTTCTGTCTTAAAAAGTTATGATTCTGAGTCACTTTACGCCTCCAAGATTCAATTTCCTGGCCTTTTCACCCCTGAAGCCCTTTCCCGACTTGTGATAAAGATAGACCCTTAATAATGGCACCGCATATTCCGGTGCGTTGTAGGTGAAGACAGCTGAATGGATTAAAGCATGGTGCATGTCCTATACGTGCTGATGCTTTCCTCCAAGGAAAACCATGGCTTTGGCTGGTGAGGGGAAACTGCCGGAGAAAGTGGAACAGTGGCTCTATGTCGTCAAGATGGGAGATAAGTATGTGGTCGTAAATATTTTAAAGAATAAACATGCCTATCTGTATATGTCTCTCCTTCGGCTTAATGCTCTACCAACTCATGCTTTCCTCTCCAGAAATTGTATGCTGCACATGGTATGGAATCTGCTCTCCCAGCCAGCTTTAGGAGATGCCAAATATTTAATGACACCCCACCTCGAAACAATAAATACATTTGAGTCAGTCTTAGACTCCTGGGGAAAGGGATGCTGAAATTTTGATGAAAAGGATTAATAAATTATAACCAGGCTATTAAGATGTGAATCACTAAAGACTCCTGACACTCTTTCCCTTTCTCTAATTAGAATTAGGAAACAAATAAACAGACTCACCTCCCCCTGCTCAGAATTCTGCCCCCGCCTGCCTGAGGTCGCTGTGTTGGTCTAGTTCGTGGACTTTCATTTAGACGTTGAGATGGTTTTCACCGATCAGCAATAAGGTTCTGACAGTCAATTTAGAGACATTGCTCTGGTTTTCTAAACCAGATTTTATGACTGTATTGATGAGATGCCAATCACACAGCTGGGGAGGAGGGAGGTCCAATTTGTGGGCCATGGGTAATCTTCCCAGTCAAAGTGCTCCTGCTGATGGATTCCAGGGCACTTTGAGCTGTACGATAAGACTCAAGCTTTGTGGAAGAAAACCCAAAGACTGTCTGCCTCATCTCTTCTTTCTGTGTTGGCAGAAACTAAGACCAAAGGAGAGAAGACCACTTCCCAAAGTCATGTAAACTTTGGTAGAAAAACTTCCTCAAGAACCTGGGTCTCCTGACCCTTTGGACCACTGTTCTTTCTACATCTGTATCTACACCTAACATGAGGACCCAAATCCAAATCTTGGTACTTCCCTGTCCAATGGCCAGATCAATGAAATACAGGCATCAAAGGACAGATACTGGAGTCAGAAGATGAACCCAATACCTCACTGTAGGTAAAACGCCAACGGCAATGGACCCTCCTTCTGAATACTACCTGGGAAGATGTGAAGTCACCCTCATTCAGCTTGAGCGCAGAAAATGACTCCCTTACTCACCTCTGTATCCCAGAGCCTGGAACAAAGCCAGTATAGAAGTGCCACAAGGGCAGGGGGTGAAGGGGGGCAGAAATGGCTTAAATGGCTGAATCATGAATTAATTCCATTTCAGAACTCGTTTGGGTTTTGAGTGCACAGTAACTCCAAGCCAAGCATGTGCAATAGTGACTCAAAACAAAGAATGTAAAAAAAAATGCACTTTCCTCCAAGTATTTCATGGGTTTCTCTTCAAGACAATCTTCAATAAATATTTGCTCAGATTTACTACATGCTAAGTGCTAGGTAAAGAGAAACAGAACACAGCCCTTATCGTTGGGGCCTCTAGGACTCGTCAGGGAGACAGACGTCTCAGTGGTTGTGATCAGGAATGACAGTACTCCATGACAGGTGCATATCATAAGAGGAACATGCAGAACATAGACAGGGGCAGAGGTGACACTGAGCAGAGCCTTGAAGGATAAGTCAATTGCAGAATTGATGAGAAAGGAAGATTCAGGCAGAGGAAACGTACTGAACTGTGACATGAGATAGCTTGAGATATCTTGGCCAAAGGCAGAGGAACTGATCCCGTCAGCACGTTGTACAAATGAAACATAAATTTTTTTGTTTCTCTGTTTGTTGGTTTTTCCAGAAGAGGTCATTGTTGAATAATGAAAGAAACAATGAATTGAAGCAAGAATAACTTGAAAACACAATGATTCCATTTATAGTTGCTGAGCTTGGAGTGCATGTGCCAGGCCCCCATAATGCACAGCTGCCACGTGATGGAGTGATAAGCACATCACTCAAGCTTGCGGACGAGGAAACTTGCACCCAGTATAATACTGCCTCCCTGGCCCAGGGATGTGGCTGATTGGATGCACCACCTTAGATACAAGTTCAAAACCACATTCATCATCCCCTCTCTGGGCAGGGAGTTTTCTTTTTCCACAAAGATAAGCAATCCCACCCTCTTCCCTAAATTACCTCCATAGCGATTCCTGCCAGAGCACCCAGGAATATCCCAGAACATTCTGTCCCCCCCACCTCCCAGGCTTGGGGACTTTCCCTGAAGGTCTGGAGGGGTGCCTTTGGTGGGGTGCATTACCCCGTCTCTTCCACTTTCCAGGTGTTTCCACCACTATCCCATGTCCTCATCCCGTCCAATGCCTTTATTCCTCCAAAGCTGCATGCTGACTCCCTCGGTGAACAATTACCAAATCAGCCTTGAAGTCTAGTGGTGTCACCTTTTCTGAGTTCCCTCCCCTCCACACACACAGGCACTTTCTCCTCTGGGATTTCCATATACTTGGGGGCTTCCCTGCCATTTGTCATAACTTGGTTCATTCTGCATCCCATAAAAGCCTGGGACTTGTGGAGCATTAGGACTCCTTCCAACTCATCCCAGTGTCCCAGAGCCAGTGGGTAAATCATCAACCTCCAAGGTGTAAACGTGCTAGATTCCAGAGAAGACCCCAGCTCAGATTGCCACTTGCTGGTGCCAGGCACAGCCTTCATTAAAAACTGATGGACATTTAGGTCCTCACCTCGCCTTGTCATGCCACAGGCCAACACAAAGCAGGAGGGTGCACCCAGGGAGTCTTCTCACTCTAATGACTTCTGGCAAGTTCCGCGGCCGCCCTCATCTCCAACCACACACAAGCCAGCGGGTTTGATGCTGTGTGACCAAGTTGTCCTCATCAGTGCCCCCTCACCCCTCAGTCCAGACAGGTCTCCACTGCCACTTACAGAAAGAACACATTGTCCCTAGGAAGTGGATAGCGTCCTTCCTTGTTTTCCTGCACATTTCCCCCTCTTATTATAGTCCTCTGGCCATTTTAATGAGATTTTTGCATGAGGGTTGAATAAAATGCATATAGTCAGATTTCTGTCTTGGACCCTCTAAAGTATTTAAAAGGTAGACTCTTTAAGAAACATTTCTTACTGAGAGGTGCTCAGTTTGCCAACTCTTCTGATGTTAATTGACTCATTCTGTAATCATAAGTTTTCTATCCCAACTCTTTCAATTACTAGCTGTGTGATTTAAATGAGTTACATTTTTTCTCATCCCTAAAATGGGAATAATACCACTTTTCTCACAGAAGTTATAAATGTGAAGAGTAATCACTAACTGCTCCTAATACTGGATAAATCACTGCCCTCCTGTGTTTAGGAGAGGCTTAATTGTTCTCAACATATATTCTTTCCTTTTATTATTTATTTTTATTATTTATCTTTTTAAAACTCAGGGAAAGAAAAGGATGGTCAAAACCCAACATGCTCCAGGAATAAAAACTGAGTAAATTAATTCTGGAAACTAATTGGATTAGAGACTGGAATTTTTTCCATTTAACTTAGTAAGACCAGTTTCACCCAAAAGTTTTGGCAATGAGTTGCAACAGGTTACGATGTGAACTCACCACAACTCATACTTCCCTACCCATCCACTACTCCAGTGTGGCCCTATCAAATCTCCAAACTCAGACATCAGTTAGTGGTTTCCAGGCAAAGATGGCGGGCAGAGCTCACATCTCCCAAGTCCCAGCCACCGCCATACCCAAAAGGAAAATCACTTGAAAACGTTAATGGAACGCTGTAATTATAGTCTATGCATAATAGGCATTTTGCACTCATGCTGTACACTGCCAAGAAAATATTTACTTGGCTAACTCAAGTCCATGACCAAGTCTGTTTTTTTCACAACAGAAATAATGCTTTCATTTGGCATCACCAGACGCACCAGTGGGAAGCATCCTGGATGCTTCAAACATAATTAAGATGTCTCTTAGCATGGGCTCCCTTACAAATCATATGCCTCCTGCCTCTGCAGGACGTATAGCTAAGACTCGTGTGGGTTCTTTTGTTGTTCCTTCCTAATTTTTTTTTAATGCAATCAGCTATTTATTGAAGATAAGTCTGAGGAGGGACAAAAGAAGTGAGCCGGGAGAGTCTGGAACTTCGGTTCAGGTTTCTTGTCTCCAACCCACTTCCACGGAATCTTCTTTCCTTCACACTGGATGCTCATTTCCCTTTGGATTCTGGGTCCATGCTGTTCAACAATTCTTTTGAATCACAGACTCTGGCAAATAGCAAATGCTGCCTCTGGAACCTCCTTCACCCACCTCTGGCAGTTGCCCTTGACCAGAAGTTGGTCTAGACAATGGAAATGGTGGGCCCTGAGACTGTATCCTCAGGGCTGACTTCCCAGATGTTCTTCAGGATGTGGGGGCCTGGAGACAGGGGTATTCCTGTCTGTCTGGAGGGCCACCCAGTCCAAGAATTAGTCTTTCTAATCAAAGGCTCCTTCAGGATGTGGATCCTCACTTTTAGGGAAACCTCTCTCTTGCTCAAGCCCCAGGGAAGTCCCCATTCCTCTCATTTTTCTCTGGATTCCTCAGTACTGGGAGACGGGCTTCGGAGGCTGAGCTCTGAGGTGGTGGCCCTTCCCTTGTTCCACAGAAGATGAAGAGCTTTCTTTCCTTCTCTTTTATGCAGTGCTGTTTGCCGTGGGTTTCTAAGAAGGGACAAGAACTACAAATACCTTTGTGCGGTCTCTAGGCGGAAGTCCCAAAGGCCTTTTTAAAGCTAAATCCTTTGATTTATTTCGTATCCTTCTGCATTGTGTGTACTTCTGTATGTTTTTTCAAAGCCCACGATGGAAGAAGGTGAGGATATATACATTTTTAATGCCATCTTCTTCCACTCGCCCCTTTGTATGCTTAGATCTGTTTATCTCTTTGGAAGTCTTTACATTTTCTCTTTTCTTTTCTCTCATCCAATCTGGAAAACTTTGTGCTTTCTAAAAGAGCTCAAAGAGAGATTCTTTGGGGACTCCCCTCTTCTCCTCTCCCCAGAAGAGTAAGCTGCCCTTGTGGGATGTGAACTTAATTCACTCCCTTCACGGCCAAATCATGTAGGTTCCCACAGTGGTGCCCCCCATCTCTGGGCAATCCAGCAGAGTGCTGTGGCTCCCCCCCCAAATGCCCTCAACCA
Source organism: Marmota monax (assembly GCF_021218885.2). NCBI lineage: Eukaryota > Metazoa > Chordata > Mammalia > Rodentia > Sciuridae > Marmota > Marmota monax. The sequence goes on from NW_026695243.1 coordinate 2,931,004, forward strand.
CTGCTGGGGAAAGGAAAGTGCTTCTTCCTGGTCTTGATTGAAAGGGGCTTCTGGGAGAACTGCTTCCAGGCAGGTGCCCCATACGGTGCCCCATGTCTGCAGATCTGCTGTCATTATAGAAAGGAGCCCCCAGTTAGCTGAAGAGCCCCCTTATTCCTCCCTCCCACATCCCCCTTGGGGCCCTTGAGCGGTATAAGCACGGCGTAAGCAACATCCTGCTCTCCAGAGCTCCCACCTGCTTCCTGCACCTGTTTTCTTGGGTTCCTGATCCAAGGGGAGAGGAAAGATGATTCAACCTTGCCTGTGTGTTTATCCTGCTGGTAGAATGTCATTAAATATGGAAAATCATGCAAGTAGAGTTCCAAAGAAATGGATCACTGCATTGACAATTCCCCTGGACTCACTGAGTTTGTGGCTAAGAAACCCAATTTCTCAAAAAAGATCCTTTCAGGACCCAGAAGAATAGGAAGAAGGATGAAGTCATGGGCTGTTGCTGGTGGGAACGGAGCAGCAGGTGTGAGAGCCCATGTTTAGCAGCAATAACTTCTACTAAGAACTTCCTATGCACAGCAACCAGCAACCATGAGAGGTAAGGTTTGCACCTTGTCTGAGTCTTCCTGGTTATCCTGTAAGCTATCACCCCACGATTATATGCACAAAGATATTGAAGATTCTGGCAGAGAATGGAAGAGACTGGAGGAGTATGGTTGAAGAGTGATTTCAGGGTGCATGATGGCTTGTTAAAAATGTTTTAATGTTTGACCTTGAATAAGCCCTCTAACAAATTGCACATGGAGAGGTGGGCTGACCTGAAACTTCTTGTCTTCAAGCAATTCAGGGTTAACGATCACTCTTTCCTGAAGTGCTTTGAGACTGGGAATAAAGCCTGCCTCTCGCCCAGCCCCTCCAAGGACTCCTGGGTGAGCCCTTGACATAGGTGGGTCAGCTCTACCAGTTAAGATATCCAAAGGCATCCCAGTGGCTGCAGTCTCGCCATGTGACTGTAAACATGACCAGATACTTTCCAACTGTTAGCAAGGATCATAGAACCTTTGAACTAGAAAGCATCTTAGAGATTGTAACCTGAACCTTTTAAGGAGACAGTAACAGAGGCCAAAGTAGGTAAAGTGCCATAGTCCATTTACTTTTTTGAACTATGGAGAACAAAAAGTTAGTGTTAAAACAACCTTTCCTCCCTGTTGTTTTCATGACCCTCTTGAACACAGTGGAGCCGGGGGAAGGGGAGCAGTACAGGATGCATGTCCAAGACAGGATGCAGGGAAGGAGAGGAAGGAGGGTCTGGGAGCTGTGGTCCAGAGGGGAAGGCCCAGAGGAGAGAGTGCTGGTGAGGAAATTGACAGGGAAAAGCAGACAGAAGGCCTATAGCTGTCCAAAGAGTGCCACCTCCAGGAATGCAAAGAAGGCCACCTTTATTTTGCAAATTAGGTGAAACTACCAAGGGTGGGAGACCCAGGATTTGACCCTCCTGGCTCCTGGCCTCCCCTAGATAGGACAAAAACTCTAAGGTCTTATACATTTTGAAATGCTGTTAAGTAGGGAAGACCCTCCTGACTCTCAGCTGGGTGGCCATGACTGTCCCTCCTCCTGCATGGGTATTAGAATTGGTCCCCCACCATCTACCAAGTGCCCCCACCATCCTACAAGTACCCCGGCCATCCTTCCAGAGCTTTCACCATTCATCCAGTATCCCCCTCAGTACCTAAGCGTCTACATGGTGCTGCTGGTCCCTGCAGAAAAGTCTTGCTTGCTCAGTACCCTGACAAAATGGGCCTTTAAAAAGAGGTTATGACTTTTAGTTCCCAGTCCTTTTATTTATCCTGCAATATCCCATAACCCCAGAGATGCAATGCCACAGCTGGCTTGGGCATCTACCCACAGTAGACTCTGCAGTCACCAGGGACCCACCAGGAGTCAGGCTGCTTACCTCTTCCACCCCACTGAGTCTTGGGGCCTCCCAGCCTTTTCTTCCCCTCCTGTGTTTGTGAGTCTCAGAAACACAAGGCCCAGCCCAGCTGAAATAGTTTTCTTTATTAAAATTCCTTCCTTCCTTCCTTCCTTCCAATAGGCATCCGTTGATTCTCTGGTGCATGCCAAGCATCGGTTATATGCTATTCTATCTTCACCACAATGCTTTGCAGTTGATGGAGGATCAAAGCCTCAGCCTTTTATCCAAGATACCCAGACAGAGCTGAGACTCAAATTCAAATAGAAATCCCCAATGTTTGGGGTTTGAAACAGCACATTCTGGCATTAATGATGCTCAATTTTTGACCCCAAATCACAGAGCTGAAAGGGCAGGTTTGGTAGAGATGGGCCCCCTGCGGACAGCACCTGGGGGCTGGGGGCTGGTAGCTCTTCCAGGGAGCAGGGCGGTGGAAGTGCTCCCCCCTGAGGCTCTTCAACACAACCTGCACCAGCCATCCTTCCGTTTCTGCTGGACGTGCTGGTTCTGCACCCAGCACAGCCCTTTCTTCTCCTTAATAGCATTTCAGGGTTGGAACAGGAGTTCTCTGTCTTCCCACTTCTGTTTCTTCGGCTTCATCGTTTCTTCTACTCTTGTGTCCGTGGCTGGTTTCCCTCCATGCCTTCTACTTCTGGTGTGAAAGAAGTGTCAGTGACTGGTGGTGACATGGCTGGGCATTTATGTTGAGTAAATCCTTACCTCACTTCAACAGACAGACTCCACCGTGTGCCAGAAACATTTGATGATTGGGTGATTTAAGAATGGATCAAGGAGCTTGATATCAAATCAGAGACACGCCGTCTGATAGAAGAAAAAGTTGGCTACGATCTACATACTGTGGGGTCGGGCTCCAAATTCCTCAATAGGACACCCATAGCACAAAAGTTAATAACTAGAATCAACAAATGGGACTTACTCAAACTAAAAAGTTTTTTCTCAGCTAAAGAAACAATAAGAGAGGTAAATAGAGAGCCTACATCCTGGGAACAAATCTTTACTCCTCACACTTCAGATAGAGCCCTAATATCCAGAGTATACAAAGAACTCAAAAAATTAGACAATAAGAAAACAAACAACCCAATCAACAAATGGGCCAAGGACCTGAACAGACACTTCTCAGAGGAGGACATACAATCAATCAACAAGTACATGAAAAAATGCTCACCATCTCTAGCAGTCAGAGAAATGCAAATCAAAACCACCCTAAGATACCATCTCACTCCAGTAAAATTGGCAGCCATTATGAAGTCAAACAACAACAAGTGCTGGCGAGGATGTGGGGAAAAGGGTACACTTGTACATTGCTGGTGGGACTGCAAATTGGTGCAGCCAATTTGGAAAGCAGTATGGAGATTTCTTGGAAAGCTGGGAATGGAGCCACCATTTGACCCAGCTATTCCCCTTCTTGGTCTATTCCCTAAAGACCTAAAAAGAGCATGCTACAGGGACACTGCTACATCGATGTTCATAGCAGCTCAATTCACAATAGCAAGACTTTGGAACCAACCCAGATGCCCTTCAATAGACGAATGGATTAAAAAAAATGTGGCATTTATACACAATGGAGTATTACTCTGCATTAAAAAATGACAAAATCATAGAATTTGCAGGGAAATGGATGGCACTAGAGCAGATTATGCTAAGTGAAGCTAGCCAATCCCTAAAAAGCAAATGCCAAATGTCTCCTTTGATATAAGGAGAGTAACTAAGAACAGAGTAGGGACGAAGAGCATGAGAAGAAGATTAACATTAAACAGAGATGAGAGGTGGGAGGGAAAGGGAGAGAAAAGGGAAATTGCATGGAAATGGAAGGAGACCCTCAGGGTTATAAAAAAGAACATACAAGAGGAAATGAGGGGAAAGGGAAAAATAATACAAGGGGGAGAAATGAAGGTCAATAGAGGGGGTAGAGAGAGAAGAGGGGTGGGGAGGGGAGGGGAGGGGGGATAGTAGAGGATAGGAAAGGTAGCAGAACATGACAGTCACTAGTATGGCAATATGTAAATCAATGGATGTGTAATTGATGTGATTCTGCAATCTGTATATGGGCTAAAAATGGGAGTTCATAACCCACTTGAAGCAAAGTGTGAAAGATGATATATCAAGAACTATGTAATGTTTAGAACAACCAACAATAAAAAAAAATAAAATAAAATAAAAAAAAAAGAACTTTCTTGAAAACCCCACCTAGTGGGTAAGGAGATGTTTACCTGTAATTACCTCAGAGCAAAGGTTAAGCGCTTTGGAATACTTTTAAAAGATTATTTTCAAAAATTTGCAAGAGGGGAAAATATGAGAACATCTGTTCTTTCAAATCACTGTGAAATATTCACGTACAAACTGAGGACTGACTGTCTTGGACGCCACCGGCCTGTGTAAGTTCAGCAGTCTCAGTTGGGAAGAGAGGGAAAAGTCCATGAGAGCTCTTCCTAAATCTTTTTATCTTACAATTTTCTTTATAATACTACACCTTTCCTCAGGGATTAATGCCATGATATTTAAATAGTGGTGTTTTTTTTTTTTTTTGTAATAAGGGTTTTTAAAAATAGATCTTTCTTGGCAAGTGAGAGAAACTTTTTTGGAACTCTTCTGGTCTCTGAGATAAACATTATGTAAAGAAGTGTTTATGCCATGAACCCAGAGATCCACCTGAAGCCATGCCCCCTCTAGAGCATTATCACATCCAGGAATGTCATTCTATCCCTGAACATAGGAAGGACCTCGGAAGGCCAGGCCGCTGGTTCCTGGACATTTTACATCCTTTCTGATACCATTTAAGAAGTCTGAGAATGAGTTTTTAGTAAGATCACGATAGAATTCTCTTAAACACTAAAGAACCACCAGCTTACTTCAAAGGCAACCCTGGATGGCAGTTTTGGCCTGGATTCTACTGAAAAATAAATTACTGGCCTGATCCACCTAATAAAATTTATGATGCCCAATAAGATTGCAAAATTTAAAATGCCTACTTAAATTTGAATTTCAGATAAACAACAAACAATTCTCAAACACTGTATTTCATCTGGCAACTTTCTGCCCAAACTGAGTGTCAAACATTCAAAGTGAATTTTCACTAATGATCGTTAGAAAAATCTCCATTATGAGTGATGAAGAGTTAGGAAATCTGCATCTATTTTTTAAAGTCTCTATTAAAGACATAACAAATCCTTTCTTGACAAAAGAAATATGTGCCAACTAAGGCATATGGCCAGTCTCACCCAATGTATGTGCCTTGCACAGAATTGGAATCTGGGCTTCCACTCATTTCCTACAAGCTGATAATTAGGGGAAACTACAAATGAGCACCAAAAAAGGGGGGGGGGGGTTTAAAAAGTAAGGAAATGATCTCAGCAAAAAATCAGAAAGCCATCAGGATCTTGTGTTTTATTCACTCCTTCTCCCCACATCCAAAATCTTTCCAATACACAATAAATATTTGCATAATAATACACAGATAAATAAATGAAGGAATAGGTTATGCTCAGAGCCTCCTTCTCAAGCCAGTGCTAAAGGACCTGCAGGCCCTTCCAGACTTCATTCTTGCTTTAGGCTCTAGAATAAGAGACCAATTGGTCTTTCAAGGGTGTGGCCAAAGGAGTGAATGAGTTTTCCCAAGAAACAAATTTCTCTGCCCTTCATGAGACTGTGCTTCTTATCCAAGATAAAATAGCCAAAATAGGCTGAAGTTGAATTGAGAATCCATGCAGCTGTTCACAGTATCAGCCTTCATGATAAAAAAAAAAATTGGAAATACTGAACACCAGCAAGAGCACACCATTCTACTATATAATTCTCTATCAAAGAGAGATACTCCATGTTGGAATGTGAAGGTGCTCAGTGGAAGGCCAGGAACGAACCAATCTTAATGGAACAAAGTTAACACAGGTGAGGGGGTGGGACAGGATAAAAGGAACAGAGCACCTAAGCTGAACAATAAAAATGTCAAACACCAAAGTTTTATTTTTTCTTAAATGACATCTTAAAGAAATGGTACGTCTCTCAAATTAATTTTTGTGAGGCTTACAAATATTTTTGAAAGAGCTCATAAAGTACTTAGCTAGAAATTTTGCTCCAAGAAATTGGGATTACGGTATCATTGAGCTGACTAAATGGAGATCCACGTAATGTTCTTTTGCAAAGCCTGGGAAACCAAAGATGTTCTAAGCTTCAGTCACTTCAGCTGAGCATGTACCAAACCCAGGTCCTATTATTCTTTGATCTCTGAATTGGAAAATTTGATTTCTATCCGATCAATTTTAAAAGACAGAATAGTAGTCAGAAAACTGCAAGGAACATATATTTCTTTCTATTAAAAGGAAATTGTTTCCATAGTAAAAGAAACATAGTCCTTGTTTTTCCATGATCCAGGTAGAAAAAGGCTTTATTTTTATAAATGTAGATGCACCATTTAATGGACTTTTGTTGTTTTGCTTGTCCCAATTACTTTGGAGCTTTGTCAAAAAATTCAATGTGGATATTTTATTTTCCAAAATTCATTGAAGCAAATATGGAGAGTGAATGGTCTCTAATTCTGTCATATATTCAAGATGTATTTTCTGTCCTGTACTGGGGAGAAAACAGCTATTATATGAAGTCATTTAAAGAAGCAAAGAAGCTTTTATAATCTGGATAAATTCTTCAGCAACACACAATTGTCTTAAAAAAATGAGCCTCTGTTTTAATTTGAGATTGTATTTGAAAATGAAAAATACAAATTTTTAACTTCAAGGACTGCAGTGAACAGGTTTACCTGATCCGTGTAAAGAATTGAACTGTATTGTATTTGCTTGGAAACGCATGGCCTATCTATTCCCATTCAAAAATGGGCATGGGGAGATGTAATCTAAAATGCACATGAGGTGTATTTAAAAATATTAAGAAGGGGGGATCTATTAGCTATTGGAGTTCAACTGATTGATTCTCTTGAGACTTTTTTAAGGCTAAAAAAAAAAAACCAGATTCTCCAGCTGTTCTCCATACATTGTGATGTCAGCACAACCTCATTCTTTGTCCAAAATGAATATGCTTGGGCTTGTAAATGACCCATTTATGGTGTAAAGCTAAAACCTGGCCAGACAACAGTGGAAATCAGGAAGATCACCCCACACCACACAATGCCATCTATTTGTGCTGCCTTCACAAGTAGCTACACAAAGGTCTTGTTTTATTTTATTTTACTTTATTTCATTGTTGGTTATCATTGAATGAATATAAAAGTTAACATGTTAAGATAACATTTTCAAATATTTTAATGTGTTTTTTTCCCCTTGAGCATCAAATTCATCCAGAGAGGGGAAGGATCCTCAAAGCCAGAAGACAGAGAGAAAGAAGGTGGCAGTTCAACCTTTACCCAAACTAAAATCTGAACAAAATTAAGATCTTCATACACTGCTTGAATAAGAACAAAGAGGACTAGAAAAAAATTGATATTTTTATTAGCAGGAATTCAGCTATGGTTTTACATCTAATTCCCCCTCCATTGTGCTCTGCATAGCATCATTATAAGTTCCATTGATCTAAATAAATCTGAATCATTGTATTAAAAAAATAGGATCTTAAAACTGTAAAATCAAAAATTTCATTTTCAAAAGCAAAATTTAATTGGGAGAAGCAAAGATTTGTGAATGAGCTCTGATAATAGTGTTTACCATAAAACTTTGAGCAGGTAGAATGCAGGAAATGAATAAAAACAGGAAATAAATCTACTTGATAGACTAGAGGAGAGTGTTGGTGGAAGAGAAACAGGAGACCTAAGACTCACTAGTGGTCCTTGCCCCTTCCCTCATGGGCACACACAGGGGGCCAAGTCTCCCTCCACCTCCTTGGCATGATGTCTGGGGGTCAGGGCCCTAGCATGGTGTCATGGTATCAGAAGACAAGTGCTTAGCTGGTTCCTCTTCCAGACCCTCGCTGGCCTTTGTGGGATGTCTGGTCCTATTGCTCTTTGGATGTCGATCTTGATCCCACTGGAGGTCCTATTGGTCCTATTGGTGCTCACCATTTATGCCGTGGCCACAGTTTTAAGCTCAGCCCCACAGAGAGACTCCAGCTTGACTGGAGTCTTCTCCTGTCCACTGTGTGCCCCAGAGGAGGTCAGGAGAATGTCTCCATTTCCTTCCAGGCACATGTAAAAATGGATTTCTGGAAGGGGTAGCTGGTCTATTCTGAAGTTCTCTCTGCCCCAACATAGCAGACCCTTATGTCTGTCCACTGTGGTTGATCTGTGGAGCCCAAGACACCTATAAGGCCATCTTCTCCCGAAGTTCCTGATGATAACTGGAGCACAACTCCATTCTTGGGTTAAAAATCCACCTGGGTTACTGATCATCCCTGATTTTTTTTATTAAATAATATTAATTAACTAACCTAAGTGTACATTTTATAAGTGCACAAGACATAAGGGTACTGCTGGATGGATTTTCATACTTACCCAGACTAAGAAATAGACCATAATTATCCCCCCAGGAGCCCCTATGTGCCCCTCCCAATCATTAAGGCCTCCTTTCCCAAGGTACTACAGGATACTACTCTGCCTTCTATCACCCTAGCTCAGTTGTTCTTCTTTGTAAACTTTATACAATATGCATTCTTTTGTATCTCATTTCTTTCAGTGTTATGTGTGTTCTTAGTCTATGTTGTTGTCTGTTACTATAGTTTATTTATTTTCATTTTCAAAGTGTATTCTACTAAATAAATATAACACAATTCATTTTTTCATGCACCCTAAAATGGATACCTGAGCTGTTCACAGTGTAAGGCTGCTGTGAACATCTCAGAGTGTGCTTTATGGTGCCCACTATATACATTTCTGTTGGGTTTATAACTGTTTGAAACAGCTATGAGGGCATAGCTTAGCCTTAGCAGCTACTGACACAGTCTTCCAAAATGGTTTTATTAGTTTGACCTAAGGAAATTGCAGTTTCTTCAATTGACTGAATATCAATAATTTCAAATGATTTAACCCCCAATTTGATTTCTACCAGCAATGCTCGAGAGTCCCACTTGTGTCACATCCTCCCCAACATGAGTGTTGCCAAATTTTTAGACTTAACTACTCTAGTGAGTCTGTATTATTATCTCTTTGTAATTTTTCTTTCAGTACCAGGGATTGAACTCAGGGGCACTAAACCACAGAGCCACATCCCCAGTCCTATTTTATATATTTTATTTAAGACAGGGTCTCACTGAGTTTCTCAGAGCCTTGCTGTTACTGAGGCTGGCTTTGAACTCCCAATCCTCCTGCCTCAGCTTCCCAAGCCTCTGGGATTACAGGCATGCACCACTGCACCTGGCTTTTTAAAATTTTAATCTCCATTTGTTGGGACCTTTTACCTCCCTTGGAACCGGCCATTACTGGGTGTTGGCTGAGGCAGCCTCATGGGTTAGCATTTCCGTATATGTGACCTGGCTGGGTTGCGGGCTTTTGACCTTACTTAGTCCCACCTAATGGTTTAATCTGAAATCTGCCTAGACCCCTTAATGATAGTGACGTAACTGCTCCTTATTGGTTCTTGCTACTGTCTCTTCTTAGTCCCTCCTATCATTATATAACCTTGTCCCTGGCACAATAAAGTTGAGATTATTGCACCTTCACGGTTGACTCATCTCCCGACCCAGTGTGAGTGTGTGGGCCAGGTTGGGTGGCAGGCCGGGCAGCGATACTTACCCTCTCGCTCGGCCCCGGAGACACTAGCTGGCCTAGTGTGCTTCACTACCTCTGTCGGAGGGCGGTTCCCACAGCTGGTGTTTCGGAGACGACAGGCTGGTCTCCCACATACCCTTGTGGCGGAGGGGTGACATCCATTTTCCTGCTGATTTATGATCCTGAGCCCTTTTTCATATATGTGTTGGCTCTCTGGGCATACTCTGTTTTGAAGTTATATTGAAAGTTTTTCATCATTTTTAAAATATTGAATTGTCATTTTTGGATTGATTGTACATTTTGTTTTTATATTTTGGACATGAGTTCATTGTCAAATACATGGGTTGCAAATATCTTCTCCCACTTAGTGGTTTGGTTTTCACTCTCTTAATAGTATATTTGATAACAGAAGTCCAGTTTTCTAGCATTTTCCATTCTGCTCAGTAGTACTTCTACCCTAAACTTTCAGAATGCTTTATCTACTCCAAAGTCATGAAATATTCTCTTACGTTATCCTCTAGAAGCTTTAGAACTTTAACTGTCATGTATACAGCTATGATCCCCTTAGAGTTGATTTTGTACAAGATGTGAAGTAGGCAGCAAGATTTGTGCTTTTTTCTATATGGAGAGCCAGGTAACCCAGAACACTAAAGAAAGAAATTGAAGAAGACCTTAGAAGATGGAAAGATCTCCGATGCTCTTGGATAGGCAGAATTAACATTTCAAAATGGCTGTACTACCAAAGCATTATACAGATTTAGAGACCCAGAATACTCAAAGCAATCCTTAGTAAGAAGAGTGAAGCAGGAGGCATCACAATATCAAATCTTAAATTATGCTACAGAGTCAAAGTAACAAAAATGGCAGGATACTGGCACCAAAACAGATATATAGACCAGTCATACAAAATAGAAGACACAGAGACAAACCCATATAAATACAGTTATGTCCATCTTAGACAAAGGCACCAAAACATACGTTGGAGAAAAGATAGCCTCTTCAACAAATGGTGCTGGGAAAACTGGAAATACATATGTAGCAAAATGAAATTAAATCCCCATCTCTTACCATGCACAAAACTCGACTCTAAGTGGATCAAAGACTTAGGCACTAGGTCAGAGACCCTGTGTCTAATAGAAGAAAAAGTCGGCCCAATCTCCACCATGTCGGCTTAGGATCTGAAATCCTTAACAAGCCTCCTAAAGCACAAGAAGTAAAATCAAGAATTAATAAAGGGAGTGGGTTCAAACCAAAAAGCTTCTTCTCAGCAAAGGAAACAATCAAGAACATGAAGAGAGAGCCCACAGAATGTAAGAAAATCTTTACCACATTCTTCTTTGATAGAGCATTAATCTCCAGGATATATAAAAAGCTCAAAAAACTTAAGACCAAAAAAATAAATAAATAAATAACCCAACCAATAAATGGGCTAAAGCACGGAACAGACACTTCACAGAAGAAATACAATTGATCAACAAGTATAAGAAAAAATGTTCAAGATCCCTAGCGATTAGACAAATGCAAATCAAAACTTCACTGAGATTCCATCTTACTCCAGTCAGAACGGCAATTATCAAGAATATAAGCAACCATAAATGTTGGCGAGGATGTCAGGGAAAAGGTACACTCATACATGGCTGGAGGGATTGCAAATGGGTGCAACCACCCTGGAAAGCAGTATGGAGATTCCTCAGAAAACTTGGAATGGAACCACCATTTGACCCAGCTATCCCACTCCTTGGTCTATACCCAAAGTACTTAAAATCAGCATACTATAGTGACACAGCCACATCAATGTTGATAGCAGCACAATTCACAATAGCTAAACTATGGAATCAACCTAGGTGCCCTGCAACAGGTGAATGGATAAATAAATCATGGTATATATACACAACAGAATATTACTCAGCCTTAAAGAAGAATGAAATTATGACATTTGTCGGTAAATGGATGGAACTGGAGAATATAATGCTAAGCAAAATAAGCCAATCCCAAATAACCAAAGGCTGAATGTTTTCTTTGATATGTGGATGCTAATTCACAGCAAGGGAATAGGATTAGGGAAGAATAGAGGTACTTTGGATTAGACAGAGGGGAGGGGGTATAGGGGTAGGAAGGACAGTAGAATGAATCAGACATCATTACCCTGTGTGCATGTATGATTACATGACCAGTGTAACTCTACATCATGAACAACTAGAAGAATGAGAAGTTATACTCCATTTATGTATGATGTGCCAAAAATGCATTCTACTGTCATGTATAACTAATTAGAACAAATTTTAAAATTAAAAAAAAAAAAAGATTTATGCTTCTTCCATATGGAGAGCCATGTGACCCCGAGTCATTTATTGAAGAGACCAATCCTTCCTCATTGTATTACAATTTCCCATTTGTCATGAATAAGGTGACTGTGCGTGTGTCAGTCTATTTCTGTACTTTCCAGCCTGTCTTACTGCTTTGTTATCTCTCTCTGTACCAGTTCTATGCACTTGTAATTCCTGTAGCTGTATCTGATAGTGTAAGTCTCCTAGTCTTGTTCTTCAAAATTGCCTTAGGTATTCTGGGTCCCGTCTGTCTCCATATAACTTTTGGAAGCAGTTTATTACTTCATGCGTGCGCACACACACACACACACACACTCACAGAGTAATATTTTGATTAGGCTTATAATATCTAAATTAATTTGAGAGAAGTGACAATATTCCATGAATGTGGATAGGTCTCCATTTCTTTGGTTCCTCTTGTAACAAATGTTTTAAGAGAAAAAGCCCTGCAGAGTACTAGGATCATCCCAGTCAACTTTCCTTTTATTTTTTTCAAGAATCTTGACCTTTCAAATCTAGGCTGCTCAGTGGTTCACAATGTCTTATGCAGATATTTTCCCCAAGATTTTCTTGGAAGAGGATTGGTCTGCTATAAACCAGTCCATCAAAGCAGAAGTGAGGATAAGATGGAAATCAGAAGGGAAGAAAGACAGGGTCCTGGCATCCACCAGAGCTGAGTTCAGATCCACATTCTGCTGCTTACCATATCTGTGACCTTAACAAGCTTCAGTCTCCTTCAAAACATCAGATTAAAACCACAGAAGTGGGAGATGATGGGGTGTATTGGGGGATGGCTATGCTTCTAAAAGAAGTATTCTGGGAAGAGAACATGAGATTCCAGAAGAAAGGCATACGATAGCCACAGATTCTGTGTTTTCACTCTGCACGCAGCCTCTCTACCCTTATTTCACAGATGAAGAGACAGATGAAACGAACTCATCACAGGTTTCATGTAGTGCAACTAAGTGGTGGAGACTGATTTCAAACCCAGCTTAGGGTTTCTGCTCCCTAAGCGTTTACATAGAGTTTACATTTACTCCACATTTGCCAGATGACTGTCAGATCTCCTTCAGGTTGATCTTGGCAGGTGACGTGACTTAAGATGGTCACTCTGGCCATGTTGGAAGGATGAATAAATCTCTCAACATAGTTCTCATATTTAGCTATGTGTCTTCGTCCAATATTATTTTCAAAAAAATACAAACACAGAAGTTTCAAACTCTTGCAACTCATTAAGTCATGTATGTAAAGAAACCACTCCCCAACTTGTGAATATTATCCATTGTCTTGGTTTTTCTTTCTGTCTTGAGTTTCTGGACTGATAATTCCTATCAAACAAAACTATTTCTTGAGTGATTGATATGTATATATATCATATATACGTATATGTGTGTGTGTGTTTCTTTCTGACCTATTTCTACATGTTTGAGTTTGCTTCATTAGCTATCTTATTTTCACATTTATCATTATTAATGTTTAATTGCTGAAAAAAAATCTCTCAATAGCATAATCTTGTCAATATTTCTGGGCACGTCTTCTGCTGGCATGGGGGATTCTAGATGCTATAGATATTTTTAATAAATTATTTTAATTTTTCTGGTTGTGAAAATAATATGCATTTTTCAGCTGATTTTTATGTGAACATCATCTTTTGGTGATTAATTCTTACTCTATTATTAGCTTTTCCTCTTTTCTTGTTGTCATCTTATCCATTTGTTCTTTTCATTAAAACCTCATCATTGCCTTCTGGCAGAGACATCTTAGCTTTGCATATTCTAAGTAGGTGATATTATCTAGTGTTATTTCTTACATACTTAAACACTGCATAAATTTATCACCTCTAAGCAACAGGGCCAATATTGTTGTCGTCTTACTTTTTAGACTCCTATTGTCTAAAAAATATTGAAATCCTCTGTTGACTCATGATGATTTCACTAGGTGCTACTTAATTTGCTTGCTTCTTGGGATATTTGCCATGCCTGTGAATTTCATGGATCAGTTATCTTTTGGGTCTATTATTAAAGCAATTCTTTTAATCAGTTGATGGGGAGAATTTTTGGCACAATTTCATGTGTCCTATGATACTGATAATGAAAATAACAAGAAGAACAACTTTAGTGGTAAATTTGAGTCGTTACGTTGTGTCTGGCCCTGTGCTAAGTGATCTGCATGCCTTATCTCATTTAATCCTCCCAAAATAAGTAGTATGACAATACTAACCCAAACACTGAGGTGACAGAGAACAGTTCAAACCCAGGTCTTCCTGATTCCAAAGCCCATGTTATTCTCTATTTGCCATTAGCATCCTGTGACCCAGCTGCTTTTCAATGATGAAAAAACATAGCGGAGCTCACCCTGTCTGATCTTTGACTTCATTAAAGATTTTATGCTTATTCTGTTTTGTCATATAAAACTTTCCAGCATTTCTTTCAAACTTACTTAAAAAAAAAAACTGGTGGGAATTTTATGGCAAGAACTGAAATGAAAATTAAGGATTTCAGGTCACACCTGAACTGTATTTAAAATCTACACGACGCATTGACTTCCTCAAGTTTAAAATAATTTCTGACATTTTCCAGTATGCGTACTTGGCTTTCTTTTAAATGTTTCCCTTTCTGTTTGACTTGCAGGTGCCTGGAGATTTCATTAACCATGGGGAAAGTTGTTATTTGTAATAGTTTTATGGAAGTTTGTGATTTACTTTGTGGGAACAAAAGACAAGAACCTTCCATAACATGTGTACCTCTATCCCCGCATATGAACCATCAAGAAACACACACGCAAGCCCCTAGATAAAAGAATGGTGTTGGCAGTGAACTAAAGTTCTCCTCCCTTATCTGCAATTTCATTTGTTACCTGTGATCAAGCATAGTTCAAAAATACTAAAAGGAAAATTCCAGAAATAAAAAATGAAATGAAATCTTGCATCTTCCTCTTCTGTCCCATCCAGGATATTATCCTTTTGTGCAGAGTGTCTGTGCTGTATATGCTACCCCATTACTCACTTGGCGGCCATCTCAGTTATTAGATCAACTGTTATAACATCAAAGTGTTTGTATTCAAATATTTTACTTAAAAATGGCCCCTTTTAAAGCACAAGAGTAGTGGTGCAAAGGAGGCACAAGAGCATAAAACATAGTACCATATGGCAACACTGCAGGACATACAGTATATAAAAACAGTATATAAAGAGGTTCAATACTATGAACAGTTTTAAATAAAAATTATACCTTTTGGTGTGTGTGTGTGTGTGTGTGTGCTCACTTGCCCCTCCACCCCACCCTGCCTCTGTCTTTTGCTATGGTCTGGAAATTTATGTCCTCCCACAATTCATGTGTTGCAATCCCCAGGTGATATTAGGAGGCCTTTGTGGAATCATGAGGTTAGAGCCTTATTTTAATCAGCTTTTTTGCTGCTGTGATTTAAAGATCTGACAAGAACAATTAAAGGAGGAAAAGTTTATTTGGGGGCTCATGGTTTCAGAGGTCTCTGTTCATACAAGGCCACCTCCATTCCAGCTCCAAGTGAGGCAGAACATCGTGGCAGAAGAGTGTGGTGGAGGGAAGCAGCTCAGGACATCAAACTAAAGCAGAGAAAGAGTCCCCTCCCCAAAGACAAAATACATACCCCAAAGGCACACCCCCAGTGACCCAACCTCTTCCAGCCACACCCTGCCTGCCTACAGTAAACTTACTCAGTTAATCCCTCTCAGGGGATTAACACACTGATTAGGTTAAGATCAGTCAGGGCCGAGTTCCATTTCCCCAGATGTGAAGACTGTACATGTAGTGGTACCCCCTTTCTCCACAGAAAAGTCTTAACTGGGCTTCTCCAGAAATCTTCACCATGGCTGATTTGGGGATTGTCAGCAAAAGAGTCTCTGCAAAAGAATTCAATGTAGATATACTTCCTATTTTTCATGTCACCCTATTTTACTTGGTCACTGGCCAGGAAGATACCAGCACTCCAGGTGCTGGACACCCCCTTATACTAGTTTTTCACAAACGTATCCAGTATAGTGATTTGTAGAAATATGCAAACAAGGCCTCTGGCCTTGTGCTGGGCTTCACAGATATGTCTACATTTTGAAGACAAGTTACCAACTGGGCTCCATGGTAACAACTGGCAGGGGGAGGAAAGAAAGGGGAGAAGAAGCTCTCCCCTTCTCTGGTGCTGTCCTTGAAGGGTTAACTTGCCCAGAACAGTAAAAGAAAAAACTGCTTCTATTTGAACTTCTGCAGACTGTGAACTTCTGAGCCCCTCCCCTTACATGCTGGGTATAAAACTCTGAAACTACCTGAACTCGGGTTCCGGGGATTGATTGATTACAGCAAAGGCTGTGCCCTCTGAACCTGGCTGCAGCCAAATAAAACTGCTTCCTGCTGTCTTTGGTGCCTTGCCTCGTCTGTCCCTACAACAAACACCTGAGAAACACAGAGGCAAGCGTAGAAAGCAAGTTTTAACTAAAGGATTGATGAGAGACTTCTCTGCAGAGAAGGAGCCCCAGAACTGAGTATCCAGAGAAGTAGGGTGTCCTGCCCCTTTTATACATTTTAGATTTTCTTTGTTCTCACGCCCTCCTTCCCCTTATCTTGCCTCTCTCCTTTCCCCATCCTGTGGGCAGGAGAGGGGCCAGAAGTGAGAAGGAAGCCCTCCAGGGGTGCTTCTCTGTGTCTGCCCAACAGACCCCCCAATTCCCTGTACACAGGTAACCGTGGTAACAGGTGGAGGAGGGGGAAAGGCTCTGGAGGTATTAGCATTTCAATCCCCCAGAGGCAGCCTCCTTCCTCCCAGACACAAATCAATTCCCATCTTCCCCTTCTGACCCTATTATTTATTATCTATATTGACTCCCTTTTGTCCCCCAACTTCAATTTCACCTCTAAACTCTCTTGCGCTGTCTCACACATGAGCTTTTCGGGGACACCTAACATCTAAACCATAACAAGCCATAACAATGGGATTAGTGCCCCTGTAAGATATATCCCAGAAAGACCCTCAACCCTTCTACTATGTGAGGACACAGCAAGAATTGGCAGTCTATGAACCAGAAAGCAGGCCCTCGCCACACACTGAATCAACTGATGCCTTGATCTTGGACTTCCAGCCTCCAGAACTGGGAAGAGCAAATTTCTGTTGTTTATAATCCACTCAGTTGGTGTCATTTTGTTATAGCAGCCCAAAGGATACTATGACAGCCTCTGACCCCTGAAGCTGGCCTATGGGAGTATGACTTAGGTTTAGGCCCAACAGTTGAGAGAAGCCTCGCTTAGCCCTTGATCCTCAACGAATCTCAGCCAAGTTTACAGACCTCTGCTTTCCTTGCTATAGCGCCTAAGGTACATTTCTTGGGGGGGGCCTCCAAGGACAACTGGCAAGCAGTTTTCAGGCACTTCCGGACATGAGGCCATCTGCTGGCACCTTTTCTGACATTTAGCATAGCTCAAGAGAGCTGTTGTGTTTTCCTCCTTCACTTCTACACATCTTAGGTTAAATAAGACTCTATCCTCCATGATAGCCTTCTAAGTCTCTGACATTCCCTTATTTACAGCTGTTTTGGAATTTTTCCTCCCACCTGTATTCCAAAGCCTTTTATAATATGTACTCATCAGCCCAGGGCAGATATTTTAATATTAGATACTACAAGATTTCAGGCAGCAAGGCTCACAATTCGCCATTGATCTTTCACTTTGGTTTTTTTCTCTCTCTGGCTCCCTCCTTCCTCCTCTTTTCTTCCCCTTCTCTTTCTTTTCCTTCTTCTTTCCTCCTCCTCTTCTTCTTCTCCAACAATTCTGCGTGAACCACCATTACCACCATCATTGCTATTTGACAACTGAAAGGCAAGGACTTTTTTCTTTCCCTTAATTCAAGTGAGACACCAGCCTTCTCTCAATCCTTTAGCTCACCAAGCTCCTTCCTGCCTCAGGGTCTTTGCACACACTGTTCCTCTATCTGGAACTCTCTAATTTCCAATTCAACCTCCAACACCATTTCCCCAATATAGCCTGACTCTTCACCAGCCCCTCTTCCCTCTCATCCTATAGGTCTCAGGTTTTCATGTGACTTCCTGGGGGTGAGGGGATGGGGCTTTTCTAACCAGACCTCCCCTCCCGAATCCAAGCTACACCCTCCATGTCACTTTCGATCATATTGCCCTTCATACCATCTCTCGCATGTCTAACTGTAAGCACATTTATGTTGATTCAAACGTTCCTCTCCCCATTAACCTCTAAGTCCCATGCAATCAGGGGTTTGTCAGCCATTGTAACCCTAGACCCAGCCCAGGGCATACAAATTCTGCAATAAATTTAATTGAATGGATAAATGAATTATCAAATGCTGAATGTTTCAGGATCATTTTTCCCTAGAATCAGAGAAAAATAATAAATCTGGAGTTCTAGCTCAGTGGTAGAGCGCTTGCCTAGCATGTGGAGACATGGTTTGACCCTCAGCACCACAAAAATAAATAAATAAATAAAGGTATTGTGTCCATCTACAAAAAAATATTGAAAGTACAACACCTATAAGTTTGTAGAATAATATTTCACTGCCCTTCCTATGTCAACATCTGAGCCCAAATAGCCAGACTGGTTTGTCACCTAGGGGAAACCAGCACCAGGCTGACCAGCCTTCTCAGTTTGCCCGGGACTCTCCCAGTTTTAGCCCAGGAAGTCTAGATGGCCGGTCATCCTACCTAGTATACCTTAGCTTATCTCACCTGGCATAAGACGATAGAGAGGACATTGTCAACTGTGGATGTTTCCTTTCAGCACTGAGATTCACTGATTTGGTGGCCTCTGTAGCCACATAAAACATCTCCTCTTCGCCTAGTATGCAAAGCTGCATTTTGGCTGGAAACTAAAACGAGGGCTGTACTCTTGTTTGGGTTGGTGTGGTAAACCTGGGACCTGTAAATTTCATTGTTCCCTGGAGAGGCTCTTGCTAAATATATGGCACTGTTTCTTGTTCTGTTGAGCCAGACGGGATAGCATTTCCCCTCTTCCATGTGTTGTCAAGATCTTTTGTTTACACGTGGACTTGGAGAATTCTTGGCCACTAATTATCTGGGAGCACCTTTATTTGGGTTGCTCCTTGCAGGTGTTTGTGAGCTGTTTCTATGATAATTCTTTGGGAACTTAATTGTTGCAGAGATTTTCTTTGCTGTCTCCCTATATTCCTTTTCGCTTCCTTCAAGTTCCCCCATAGCGTGGAGAACATTCCTCCTCTGCCAATCCTCAAGGGCCTCTCTTGCATTAAAGCCCAATCTGTGGCATTTCTTGGCTTTGCCTGTCCTTCCTCACCCATCTTCAGGACTCTTTTCTGTTTCTTCCCGGTGGCTGGCAATGATTTCCACTTTGCCGGTTATTGTTCCTGATGTCCTTTTTATAATTCCTTGATGCTTGTGATTATTTTAAAAAGGGGGTTGATTCAAAATCTTTCTGTTTCTGAATTTTCGAGACATGCTTTGTGCAGCATTTCTTTTCTCTGTCCTTCCTTGTCTGCTTCCATTTTATTCCATCTTATAATAGTAATTACTAATAATACCATTTGAGGTGTCTTCTTTCCTTTAGTTTCCTTTTTTTTCCCCCTTTCCTGAATTAATGTATGAACTAGTCTAGTGTTTTCTTTCTTTAGGGGCTTTATGCCTTGTAACTCAGCAGCCTTCATGACTTCCCCTCTGCTTTGAGTTTTTTAATAGAGTTCTATTTTTATAGGAGGAAAAAAATCCACAAATTTGAGTGTAAAGGTTTATAATTCATTCTAACCTTATCTTCCCATCTTTGCAGTTTAGAGTTGGGTGTTGAAGCAGAATCTATGCCACCTCCATCCTTTGGGTAGGGTCATCTGTGCATTTGAGACAAAGAGGTTTAGGAACATCTGCATCCTTCTCAGCCCAGACCAATAAAAGTGACATGATGTATTACAGTGTCTGTCCAGGACTTGGGAAGGAAACGGTTCTATGGGAAGTTACCTGAAAACCAGTACACAGGGGCTGTGTGAGATAGGTGCAAATGTACCGCGGCTACCAGAGGACTCTTTCCACTTTATGAGGAATCAGATCAACACAGAATCAGAATCACAAACTTAACCTGCAGGAACAACTGACTCAGAGGCTGGGTGAGGCCCCATTCCTCCTGATTCCTCCTGGAAACGTGCTGGTACTGTTTTTATTGACTTCAAGAATCATGTACACGCCCAGAAAACCTGCCACAATAGGACTACTGGCAGGATGCCATAGTAGCCCTGACCTAGGGCTTGCCCTGCATGTCTCTCTCTCTCTCTCTCTCTCTCTCTCTCTCTCTCTCTCTCTCTCTGGCTTCCGCTTCCTCTTGGCCTATCCTGTCCCACTGCCCTATGCAAAAACAATCTGTTAGGGCTAATGACTGACACCTGTGGAAATGGCTCCACCAGGCAGCCTTGGCTCCACCTGCTCAAATCAAGACAGCAGAATTTTGTCCTGCTCAAAGCGTAAGGCTTTATGTGCCATTAAAAAGAAAAGGTGGGGAAGAGGAAGGAAGGAAGGGAAGAAAGGAAGGAAGGAAGGAAGGAAGGGAGGAGGAGGGAGGGAGGAGGAAGGAGGGAGGGAGAAGGAGGGAGGGAGAGGGAGAGATGTGAGGGAAAGAAAGAAACCGCTAAGAGGCTACTCTGCACAGAAGGAAACTGTAAGTGGCTCCTTGAAGGTTACATAAGGAAAACTGGAGAATATGAGCAGCTAATAAAGCAAACAAATGAATTTCTAACATAGGGGTTGAAAGAGACTTTCCAGTTTTTCCTGACACTCACTCCTGGCTTTTGCCTCTGTGCCTTTTGCTTTGATGTACGAGATTGACTTTAAGCCAGCATTTGACCATTTTTTTCCTTTTAAAAATGCCTGTTTACCAATCTGGATCTAACATCCATTATTTAAAATGCCATTGGCTTCCTCTGCCATCATTTTGTTTCCAAAAGTCACTACAATCATGGCTTTATGTGCCATTAAGTGGGCGTGCCAGAATTCAATCCATTCCTCTCGTGACGCTCACGTGAGCTGTGTCAAGCCCTCTGTTCCCTTACACTTCAGAGAAAATACTAGAATTAATTCTTGTCCTCCTTTAGGCCTGATGAGTAGAATTCCATAATGGAGATAACTGAAAGGGTCAGAGTGACAGTTATGTTCCCTGGTGGATGTCCCTGGGGTAATTCCAAAAAGGCTGGAGATGAGTTGGCCAGTTCCATGGCAGCCTTTGGGGACAATCATGGTTGTCCCCAGCGCCTGGCTTCAGTGATGGCTGCCGATAAGGATTAGCACTTGTCCATTTGTTATTCGACTAGTTAAATGTTTTGAGCAAAATATGCTTTTGTTCATTTACCTATTAGGGACTCGATTATTTTCTTATAAACAATGCTTTCAAGACACTCTTTAGGCAATATAAATTTTAACTTTCTGTCAAATTTATATACATATGTTTTATCATCTTTTTTGCTTCTTAATTTTAGCCATGGAGCTCTGAGTTTATTTGTTTGTGAAAATTTTTTAGGAAAACAAAATCAAATCAAAATAACAGCAAAATGAAACAACCCACATGTTAGCTACACTCTATGACACAGACTAGGCGATTCAGAATAAATTGAAAAGTTTAGAGTTGAGCGTTGCATGAGTAACTTGCTACAGGAGCTTTAAATTTTAGTCTGATAATATATTACATAGTTTATAACATTAATAGCAATTTATTATTTGTGACAGAATCTCTGTAGCTCATTTAATTTTCTTTTATCTCCCGACAAAGCTATAATTTGAAAATGAGCAAAATCAACCTTAAAATTAAATCACTTCAAGGAAAACTAACCTCTGTTTCTTTCTTGGCACTTTTTTTTTCTGATTACAAAATAGTGCACTCTTATTTCACAAAACTCAAAAATGACAGAAAATAATTTAAAAATAAATGAATCTCAACCCTGATCTCATCATCCAGAAATATCTTCTGTCGACAGTGAAGTGTACTTTCTTTCCATTTCCCCCCAACAGTATATGTGACTGTGCTGGCTGTGTGGGAGACCTTGCCTTTGGAGTTTATTTCCCCCATCGGGTTTCTCCCCGTTGAAGTTAAGTTTCCGTCTCTCGAGAAGAACATCACGGAATCCCTTACCCCTCCCCCTCCTCTCTGAAGGGTGCCAAGACAAAGGGCGCCAAAGTCAAAAGTTTTCTCCACCAATCCCCGTGGGACACAGTGTCCACTCGCCCGTTCCTGAGTCACCCTGCCAATCAGCACCCTCCAGGTCGCCAAAGCAACCCTTCTTAAGCTGAAGCCTGCAGGCTCAAGCTGCTGCTCTCTTCCTCTCCTTTCTTCCCCCAATAAAATCTCTTGGTTGGATTTCCATCTTGGGTGAGTCACTCGCCTTTCAGACTATATAAAATTTTTAATCAATTTGTTGTTGTTATTTTTGGTACTAGGGATTGAATTCGGGGGCAGTCGACCACTGAGCCACATCCCCAGCCCTATTTTGTATTTTATTTAGGGACAGGGTCTCACTGAGTTGCTTAGCACCTCCCCATTGCTGAGGCTGGCTTTGAACTCTTGATCCTCCTGTCTCAGCCTCCCAAGCCACTGGGACTATAGGTGTGTGCCACCACACCTGGCTAATCAAATTTTGATGATACTATTTTACATCATTTTGACTCATTACCTGCTATTTTTAGTGAGCATTTTCCTCTTTATTAAATACTTTTAATCAATTGTACAATTGAATAATATAGTTATACCTATCTATAGGATCTATGCCTTAGAAGCTGTTCAAACCCTTGAAGGAAGGGTTTGAACATTCCTTAGTAAAGGGATGAGTCCAATTTTTCTGCCCTTGAATCTAGATCAAGTTCATGAAGTCTCCCTAGAGCAGTTGACGACAGAAAGAGCAGGCTTTTGTGAAGAACCAAAGTTCTCCCTATGGCTACTGGATGTCACACCCACACCCTACCAGCTCTGTCCACCTCATGAAAATCCATGCACATTGTGTTCCAAGGCACTACTTATTTTTAGGTGATGCTTGCCTCCTGTTTCTACAGCTGTTTGTTGCCGCAGTCCGGCTGCAGCAAAATAACCGGGGGGTGATGAACAGCTTGTGTAGATCGATACAGCAGGAGTGGGAGCCGTTTATTGTAGGAGAGGAGGGGTATATATACATTACACACAGCTTATCTTAATTAGCATAAACTAGATACAGCAGTCAACCAATAAGGAATCTCCACACTTAATGGCTCCTCGCTGGCCTTACTTCACAAACCACTCTCTCTGGCAAAATGCTAGGCACCATCCGACTTGTTTACAGACCCTAACAGTTTGCAATCACAAGCTTTGGGTGTTTACATCCCAAAGAAACCCTGCAGAGATAAAGGTGCAAAGGAAGGGTGAAGGCATATCTTAGAACCATCCTGGACATGTAATTGACAGAAGGGGATGCCGGATGTGGTGGCGTAAACCTATAATCCCAGGAGACTGAGGCAGGAGGATCATAAGTTCAAAACCATCCTCAGCAACTTAGCGAGGACCTAAGCAACTCAGAAAGCAAAGGGCAGAGGATGCAAAACTGGACAAACCTTGGCCCCGGTCCCTATTCTGCCTCTTAATTGCCAGTTGACTTTGGGGAAGTCACTTCACTGAATTCCAATCCTCTCCGTAAAACATTGAGTAGGTCACAAAAGAATAAGAGCTAAATGATTATGTGAAACTACTTTGTAAACTAGACTGATCGATTCTGTACCTTGAAGATAGAGGAAGAAGGAACTCTCAGGTGTGCTTCCCATGGCCCCATTATTTATTTATCCATGACACTTTCACAAGTATATCAACAACAAAATAACCAACATAAATATCTGCAAGTCATTTTTGCTAAGGGTCATGTTGAGCTGCGAGCTGCTGCAGGGGCATCTCTAGGAGTCAGCATCATGGCAGAAGACATCAAGACCAAAATCAAGAACTAGAAGACCGCCCTTTTTGACAGCCGCTTCCCCAACCAGAACCAGACCAGGAACTGCTGGCAGAACTACGTGGACTTCCAACGCTGCCAGAAGGCAATGACCGCGAAAGGGGGAGATGTCTCTGTATGCGAGTGGTACCGACGTGTGCACAAGTCCCTCTGACCCATATCCTGGGTCTCAACTTGGAATGACCGCCGGGCAGAAGGCTACATTTGTTGATACAGTTATTCTTTGATTATCCATTCATACAAAAAATTATCCAGCACACCCATGTGCAAGTAACCTACACCCATGAACAGTGACAGTCCAGAGACCTGGCCCTCTCCTTTGCTCTGATAAAGATATTCATGCTTGTTTCCTTTCTCGGGAACACTGTAAGCTGCAGGAAGAGGGCTGCTGTGACCAGACGCCACTGCTCCATTCTAGTGTGGAACACAGAGTCTGAAGCCTGGATGCTGACTCAGATCTGGCCCTTGTCTCTGATTAGCTGTGTGGTCTTGGGCAAGTTACCCAGCCTCTCTGGGCTTCTGTTTTCTTACCTGTGAGATGAGGATGAATGAAAAAGTATGCAAAGCTCCTAGCATGGTGACAGGCACCCAGCAGGTGCCCACACATTAGTTCTGTGACCAGTATCCCTGTGACCATTATCTCCTGCTTTCTGCAGTCCACCCCACACTGCATATAGATCTATAACAACCCCACCAGAACACACAGGTCGGGGAGTTGGGCAAAGAATTTGTTATTCAAATAACTTTTCCTGAATCCACTAGCTGTGAAATCTGCCAGTGAGGATGTTCGAAGTGTGATTATTTTGATGATGGAAAATTGGAAAGAGAATGTTCTAAATTATGGCTTGCCAATTCTTTTCAAAGGCAAATATAATATTAATAGATATTTATTACATGATAATTAAACTCCCATTCTTGAAAAATGATGAACTGGAGTTTTTAGATGTTTCATTTCATTTAATTCCCAGAGTAGCCCTGTGAAAGGGGAACTATTATCCCCTCCTCTACAGAGTAAGCAGCAATAATGAGCCAGTTGACTAGCCAAGGGACTTAGTTTGCCCCAAGTTACCAGCTTGTAAATGGTAGCATAACGACAGGGGCCTAGGTCTATCCAGGTGCAGGCCCTTGCTCTGCTCACCAGACACTCTGCCTCCCAGGCTCCTTTACTGGAGATCCTTCCTGGATATGGCAGAAAAGATCCACAGTATTCATATAACTCTATAATTTTCAAAGGCCATGTTTACATTTAGACCACATTTCCTCATTTGACAATGAGGAGAAACTGAGATTCAGGATGTCCCTCAGAGGTGTCCTGAAGGAGTCAATATCAATAATAAGAATTTACTGAACATGAACTAACTACATGCCTGGCACAGTGATCCATTCTTCCTATACATTTTTCCTTTAACACCAAGAAAAACTCCCTGAGACAGGTGACTTTATTACCCCAATTTTATATAGGCAGAGACTGGCTCTGCCAATATACAATGCATAAGACAAAATTAAACTTTTTTTCCTTCAAATTTTAAGGAAAGTAAATTTTGTCTCTCATGCATTTTGTCTGGAAAAACAACAACAAGTTTTCGTTCAGTAACTATTTCCTAAGCATCTATTTTGTGACCTGCAGCAGTACCTAGGCAAACATTCCTGCTCTCCCAAAGCACCAGATAACTAGGGGAAAACAGATACTAAATAAGGAAACGTTAGTAAGAAATATGCTTTCTGATAGAAACGGTACTTTGGAGAATATGAAACAGGTCAAAGGAGTACAGGATGACAGGAGGGGGCCAGTTTAGATGAAGCACTGAGGGTGTGGACAGGTCCCTGACTGTTAACAAGAACCCAGACACACAAACACCTTAGGGTGGGAAAGAACCCAGCCAAAGGAAGCAGTAAGGTATTGGCTTTGAGGAGTGACACATTACAGATAAGGAGAGCTTATCCAAGGGGCAAAATAAAATTCAATATTTGACAAGTTAATTGTGCAATTCACCACAGACATTAAGTAACTAATCTAATAATTTATTAATAACTCAGTAACTAATAATTTATTAATCACCTCAATAAATACAAAAAGCATTCAATAAAGTTTAACATTCAGATACATTTTTTTAACTTCAGTAAATCAGGAGTATAATGCAAGTTCTCTAACATAAAAAAGAATATCTTTCAGAAAACTTTAGCAATTAAAGTTTTCTGAATGGAAAAATGGAAAAATCTTAGAAGCATTCTCACTAAAGATGAATGCAAGATAGAATTGATTGCAATCATTATCGTCCTGGAAGTCAAAAGACCAGAAAATAAAATTAGGGCTATTAAAATTAAAAAGGAAAAAACTAAACTTCCACTCTTTGCAAATTGTCCATCTAAAAGTAAATTCTAAGCCAAACAACTGAAAACTATTAGAATAAAAAAATCCTAAACCATGGATAGACACAAAACCAATATGATCAATCCAAAAGCTTCCTATATACTGGTACTCATTCATTTAATAAAAATTTTTAAAAGATTACATTTGCAACTACAAAAGAACTCCTAGAAAATAAATGTAATTTTTAAAATGTATAAGATCTACTTAAAGATAACTAAAGAACTTTACAGAATAACATGAACACCTACATAAATAAATAATAAACCATATTCCTGGCTGGGAACTCAAGATTTAGTACTGAAAATATGTTGATTTTCCCCCACATTTATCCATCAATGGAATTCCAATCTAAATTCAACAGCATTTTTATTCAGGTCTCTTTCTATCAGATGTCAAAACACCTTGTAGGCTATAGTAATTAAAATGGTCTAGTACTGGTACAGATATTGACAAATTGATCAGTGGGACAAAATAATAAATCTAGAAACAGACTCAAGTGTATATGGAAATTAAGAATACAATAAAACAGTAACTCAAATTAGTGAAAAAACAATAAACTCACAAGTGGGATTGAACCAATTAGCTACTCATTTCAGGGGAAATTATATTGGATTTCTAATTTATACAATCCATCCACCAAAAATAACCTTCAAATAATTTAAAAACACAAAAATATAAAAACATTGGAAGAAAATAGAGGTAAACGTTGGAAATGTCCCTAAGCAAACAAGAAAATACAGAAAATAAAATTGTTTCAGATTCAACTTCATAAAAATTATAAAATTATGTAAATCAAAATATTCCATAAGCCAGGTTAAGAAGACTATTCAAATTTATTTGCGACATATTTCGCAGGCAAAGGGTTAAGAACATATGAAGAATCTCGAACAAAGCCAAAGGAAAAAGACAAATAACTCAGAAAAATTGGTAAAGGATACAAATAGGCAATTCACAGAAAATATAAACACAATTAATAAGCATGCAAAACTGCATCTCACAATGGGTGAGGGGCAAAGAGAATTATTTGGCAAATAATTGTTGGCAAATGTTGGCAAAAAATGTGGAGAAAGAGTTTCACACCCACTGTGTGTGTAAACAGGTGAAGCCAATGGGTGAGGGCCATCTGAAAACATCCGTCAACAATTTTCCATTCACATGTTGATTAACTCAACTATTTCCCTTTAGGACTCGTTCCAAAATAAATACTTGTTTGTATGCCCCACACAAGTCATTACACAAGTTTTTGTACATGTATCCAAGAATATTCATCACAGTATTGTGTGTGTCATAGGAAGAAATTTAAAAGCCTCCCAAATTACTGTCAATAAGTGGGGAGAGTCACTTAATTAAGGTATGTCCATTCCATCCCAACACCCCCAATTCACCATTCTCAAGAGACTTCAAGATGTTCTCCCAACACTTATGACACTGGCTTGCTGACTCCCTCTCACTGATACACTGAGATATATATATATTTACCTTCGGTTCCTGGTCCCCACCCCAGACCAGACTAGATGGAAAAAGACTAGCAAACAGCTCAATACATGGAAGCTTATAAATCATTTCTTGGTGAATGACAAGTCTATTGGAATCAACCCTTAAGAACCCAAAATAAAATTGAAAAATCACAATGTCACTCTGTTATTAATTACTAAAATTAATTAGCATGCATAATATTTTGCAGTAGCCAGGTACTTCCCCTTTGGTATTCAGTGATCTTTGTAGTAACCCTGGGAGTTGTACAAGACAGGAATTGTT
The DNA here is from genome assembly GCF_021218885.2 of Marmota monax. Taxonomy (NCBI): domain Eukaryota; kingdom Metazoa; phylum Chordata; class Mammalia; order Rodentia; family Sciuridae; genus Marmota; species Marmota monax. The sequence continues at coordinate 2,959,047 of NW_026695243.1, forward strand.
ATCCTATTTCTAAGTACAGAAACTAAGGTCTGGAAAGAGAATGTGGCTGTCCGTCATCCCATGGCTCATAAGAGGCAAACCAGCACAAACTGACGTGTGCTCTTCCTATGTGAATCCAGCTCATGTCAAAGTGATTAGTAATGTCCCATTTATCTGAATTTTTGCCTAGTAAATGTGATGCTCAGAAACATTATCCCCAACAGAGAAAATAGGAACCCGGATGTTTCTGTACCAGCCCACAGACCACAATCTCCAAGCTCTCTTCAGAGTTGGCTTCTTTATTCAGGAGCTCTTGGCCTGGACATTGTTCTGTCTGACCAGTGAATTGTTCCTAATTGGACTTGGGCTTCCCTGCCCCTGAGAGACTGGAAAGGGAGACTTTGAGTAGGTGGGAGAGGGGACCGGAACAACCTTGGAGAATCGAGCTGAGCTATTCTTCATTGTTTTTACGCAAACATAAATCTTTGTTCTTCAATGCTAATTTTGAGAAATTGGTGCCAATCTGCTCTGAACAAAAGAATTTTGGTCTGAACAAACAAAATTTGAGATGAGAAGTCTGGCTTTCCTAGTTGTGCTCTTGGGAATCTGCCTCTATCCCTTCCAACTCCCCATGCTGGGTCTCTCCCAAAAGTAGATACAAACTTGGAGGCAAACTTCCTGGGTTGCTCACCAGTTACAGAAGGCAAGAGAGAGCCCAGGTGTCATATGCCAAGGTTACTAAAATAAACACCCATACAGTGCTTAGATATTGAACCAGCTGACCCCAAGGGCCTCCCTCAACACCTTGAAGACCTAAGGATTCTGTAAATGGGGGAGGCCCTGGTTTCAAGGGGTCTTTTTCAACCAGGTGCAATGGCTAATGCCTGTAATCCCAGAAGCTCGGGAGGCTGAAGTAGGAGAATCACAAGTTCAAAGCCAGCCTCAGCAACTTAGTGAGGCCCTAAGCAACTCAGTGAGACCCTGTCTCTAAATAAAATACAAATTAGGGCTGGGGATGGGGCTCAGTGGTTGAGTGCTCCTGAGTTCAAAGCCCAGTACCAAAAAAAAAGTGGGGGGATCTTTTTCAAAGGCGAGATTCTCTACTTCTTCTAAATGGAATTTTTCCATTGCCTTTATTGTTTATAATGTTGTATTAATGACACTTCTTTATAAATATATATGTTTATTTAAGCAATTGTTAACAAAAATGTACTTTATCCTTTTGTCTTCTGCCATTTACCAAAAAAATTATAAATAGATCAATTTTTTTCTGATACTCCCATTAAATATCATAAGCATTTATGCATATTGATATATATTTATAAGCATTTTTATATTTATTTTTTAGTTATAGTTGGACACTAAACCTTTATTTTATTTACTTATTTTTATGTAGTACTAAAGATTGAACCCAGGGCTTCACTAGGCAAGCACTTTACCGCTGAGCCAAAACCCAGCCCCTATTTATAAGCATTTTAATAGACGCATATTTCATCTGTGGTTGGGCCTCAGTTATATAATACTTTACTCATGGATCTCAAACGTTGTCATAATTTTACTGAAATTATAAATAAGTTTCAGGGAGGATCTTTGAGAATAAGGCTCAATTATCCTCTATGAAATAATTTACTTACTCCAAAATTCTAGTAGGAAAGTATTGGATTGAGGATACGGGGATCTTTGTAGTTCTTCATAGTTTTGACAAACATTTGAAATGAAATTCAATCCACGAACCTCAATATCAACCATTGACTTCAATTTTGCTACCAGTAATCACAACCATACTTGTGGGTTATGTTTTTATATTGTAATATTTTCTTTCTCTACCACATGCTTAGTTTTATCTTTTTTAACAATCACACAGACAAGGGTATTTTAAAGCCCATTTATGTTTAGATAGAGAAAAAAAATGTGACCTAGCTGTTCATGTTGGTAAAATATAGCAAACATCAAATAAAGAAGTCATCCTATATCTGACACTTTCAGTAATGGATTTTTCCCTTGAATCTAAGAAATGAAACTTTGTGCCTAAATACCTCCTTTACTGATTACACAGGCCTGAGGAGGGTAAGCATGGCAAGAAAAAACATTTGTTTTCAAGGCCCATTGAATCAAAGTCTCCAGAAGGAACAATGGCGGGACTCTGGTCTGCATAGGCTGGAGTTGGGTTAGAGTTTAGTAAGCTTCCCAGGTGATGGCTGTCATCAGGGAAGTTTGAAAATACCTGATTTAAACCTTGGTCCATTGGCTGAAGGCCAAGCGAGTCAGATTTCCACTTACCTGAGAGAATTCCCAATCAGATCTACCTAATGATAAAAAATGCTGCCTGGGAGACAACACATTCCTGTCCGTGAAGTGTTCGGGAACCAAATAACCACAGCCATCTCTCAGAAGACTCCAGAGAAGAGTACAAAAGCTCTGGTCCCCTTTGATTTGGGAGCCTTCTCTAACCCCAGCTCCAGGGCTCTACAGAGCAGCTCTAGGCAGATGGAATTAGAGGCCTCGGGCCCTTTCTATCCTAGCACTGCCTGATTCTGAGATTTCAAATAATAAAGCAAGCAGTTCGTAGCGTAGCCTCCATATGTTCCAATTCATCTAAAAAGACATAATCAGGATATTCCTGGTCACTTAGCAGCCTTCCCTTCGGATGCTCAAATCCCCTAAAATACCCTAACCCTCCCATCCCTCAACCCAGTAAGTGGCCCTCCAGTGCCAGAAAGACTCCATGACTGAGCACTCCCTAATCCATCACCATCTTTCACAGGACTACGAAAATCATTTTGCAAAACCTCATCAATTATAATGGGGGGATGGCAAACTGAGTCACTGGGGGAGCTAAGCCAAAGTGATACTGAGATGGACACTTCTGACTTGGCGATGGCAGAAATGAAACCAACCCAAGAGAAAGTGAAGACACAGGTGAGACTTTAATTAGAGGGCTTCACTCCCAAGAGAAGGGGAACAGCATCCACAGAGAGAAATCAGGCTGGCCCTGGAATAACAAAGGGCCAGGTTTTGACTTGGGTGTAGGGGTTGAGGGAGGGGCTATAATTTGGAGATTTTTCCACTGGTCAAAAATTCTTGGCCTTGAGGACTGGGTGGTCACTGCACCCTGGGAAGCTCCCACAGTGTTCCTTGGGTCTGTGCTTCATTCTGCACCGACATCCTAACCTGGCCATAAATTTTGCAGCAACTGAGACAGCATGCATACCTGCTTCTAAGGAGTAACAGGTTAAGTCCCAGACTCCTGTTACTGTCTTTTTGTGGAGACCCCCAGGCTTCTCATTCTCTCATTTAGTTTCTTCTTAGAGTCATTATGGTGAAGGCTTTAATGTTGCACCTGGTTTCTGGAGCGAAAGCCTGGGAGAGTGAGGGATAGGGAAGAACTCTGCCGGGCTTTGACGGGTAACAGGTTCAACTAGGGCCTTCAGAGTGCATCTGCCCTTTGTCCCTATGATGGTTCCTGACTGTCCCCAAAGTCTTGGTGTCCTGATGCCTACGTCCCTTTCCAAGAGCTTGAAGTGTTTTATTTGCTTGGGGAATAAAAGAACTCAAATCCGCAAACTCATTCTTTAAAGAGATAACCAAAAAACTGCTAAAGATCTATGTTTAGTCCAGATGCATGTGTAGATACCAACCTTCTTCAGTACTTCTTACAAATCATAATTCCATTAAATGTTCAGCAAAATGTGGAAAATGTCAGGCAAGGGAGAGGAAGAGCAAAGAAAGAGGTCACAGCTTCCTCTATCACTCAGCCAGTCAAAGGCTGGTCTGGACCGGAAACCTCTGTGTCCCTGGAAGTAGGTTAGAAATACAGAATCCCAGGCCCCACCCTGGACCCACTTAATCAGAACTCAGATGGTAACAAGGCCCAGGGTGATTTGTAAGCATGAGGCATTGACATTTGAGAAGCCTCCATCAACATTACTCATAGAGATAAAGAGCATTGTTTAGTGGGTTTTTTTTTTCTGATTGTAAAAATTATAAAAACTCATTGTAGGAAATTTGGAAATGTCTCCCCTCCCCACTCCTATCCTCCAGGGAGGAGGAAGGCGGCTGGAACTAGAACATATTCAAGCTCTTGCACAAGGCGATTACAAAGCCTCTCCCAGATCTGTGTGCTATTAAGAGAGCAGCCACATCAGGTCCAATGTGACTCGCCCTGGATAAGGTGGGCGACAGTGGAGAGAGGGATGGAAAGAATTACAAGTATGACTCTGAATAATAACATGAAGTGCTTTACAACTTTGTGGGCAACAGCATTTTGGGAAACTACAGGGCAGGTAGGAAAATGTTTCTCTTCTTCCCCAAGATTTTCATTTGGACTGACTCTAAGAACAGAAGGAGTATTGGGTGGGAGTCCTCAGGAGCCATCCAGAGCAATTAACTCAGAGGAGCCAAGTGCAGCTCAGGAAAGACAAGTGACTCCTGAAGGCAGAATGAGCCCCAAGAGTGAGGATTCCAAAATGGCACAGATTTGAGAGCAGCTGGTTAAAGGATGAGGGCTCTCAGAGAGATGAGAGCACGGAGATCAAGGCCAGGAACAGGCAACTGCTTGACCTCCCTGGAAGATGGGAAAAGCAGATGCAGAGCAGAGCTTTAAGTCTCCCCCGTCCATTAACATACCTACAGCACAGTGGGGGCTGCACTGAGCCTGCACCCAGAGGGGTGGCCCCCACTCCAGCCTCTCCCAACCCCTCCATCCTCCAGGGTTAAGGAGGTAGCCCAATTACCTGTCAAGCTCAAGTTCTTGACACATCCCTTATAGTACTTTATCCAGTTAACACTGAAAAATTAAAATCCTCCCGCATGCTTAAAAATCCTTTGAAAACACCATTTTAAAGACAGCATCATTACCATATTTTATTTAAATATTTCCCATTTTTGGAATGTTAGATTATTTCTATTTTTTACCATATTATATGATGCTGTGATAAATATGTTTATTCACACATCTTGATCCACATACCCAATTATTGCCTTTTTTATTTAGGCAAACTTTTTTTAAATCAAAGTAAACTATACATATAGAAAAGTGCAGAAATCAAAAGCGTACAGTTTAATGACTTTTCACAAAGTGAACACCTCACAGAACCCCAACAGGGATCAAGAAACAGAATGTGATGGAAGCTCAGGCCCCTTCCGAGCCCCTGTTCCCTGCTCCAATTACTACACCTGCCCCCAGGATAATTCTAACTGTGTCCATCAGCTTTTCATTGTTGTAACAAAATGCCTGAGGTGATCAACACAAAAAGAGAAAGGGTTGATCTTGATTCACAACTTTAGAGGTTCCAGTCCTTTTGACCCTGTTGCTTTGGGCCTTTGGTGAGGCAGCACATCATGATGAAGCACCCTGTTCACCCCTTGGGGGCTGGAAACAAAGAGAGAGGGGCCTAGGTCCCAATATCCCCATTAAGGGCACACTCCCAAAACCTAACTTCCTTAGGCTGGGTCCCACCTCTTACAGTTCTAACACCTCCCAATATGGCCGTAGGCAGAGGAGCAAAGCTTTCAAACATGGGCCTTTGAGGAACATTCAAGACCCAAACCATGGCATTATCTTAACTTTAGCACCAACAGGTTGAATTTATATTCAAATTCAAAAATATAATCTATTTATATAGTTAATCATTTACAGTACATAAATATAAATTAAATGTTACTAATATATTTCAAATGTATCTATCACATATATACTTGTATCTTAGACATTTTTATATATCTTATATACATCAACTATAAATATACCTAAGTTTTATATAAATTTAAACATAAGATCACATAGGTTTTGCACCTGGTGGTTCCTTTGGCACATGTTTATGAGATTCAGCCCTTTTTTGTTTATAGCGATAGTTCATTCATTTCCATTGAATGAATGTATGCAATTTTGTATTTGTTTAGCATTTCTAGTTCTCATCAGGAATATTATGCTGCTACAAGCTACTCAAGCATAACCAGAAGCAGACATCCACTTCTTTTGTTGTTGTTAAAATGTAAGTACAATTCCCAGGGCTGGGGTTATGACTCAGTGGCAGAGTGCTTGCCTGGCATGTGTGAGGCACTGGGTTCGATTTTCAGCACCACATATAAATAAATAAAATAAAGGTTCATTGACAACTAAAAAACTAAAAATTTAAAATTAAATATATATATAAAATTCCCAAGCAAAAAGAAACATACCTTTTTTTTTTTAGGCCATTGATATACATTACTAATTGTTTTCCATAAAAGCAGAAACAATTCATGTTCAAGAAAAAACTAAAAAGCATTTAGTTTTCCTGAGGATTGAAAGGTAGTAATATCCTAATAATAACAAAAATCTTAAATCCTACTGATAGCATCTTCTAAATATTATAATTGTCAATATATAAATTACAAATATTGAAGTGTCATTATCACAATTTACAGATTCCTTTGTGCTCATATATTACTTAATTCTCACAAAATCCTAAGCAGAGATTTGATTTCTGTCCCATTTTAAAGATGAGGAACTGTTGACTCAGAAAAACGGAAGCAACCTGGCTAAGTCATGAGGTTACTGAACAGCAGAGCCTTCCCCACCCACACAAGGCTTAATCCCTGAAAATTGTATCTCAGACACTGCAGCATAAACTAGATGCCAGGGAGACAGGCCTGTCACCCTATGATGCGGAATTGAGCGTCCTTCAAAGACCAGTTCATATGCACCCCCTTTCCCAAGAGACCCTCCTTCCCTATCCACTCCAGGGCAGTAACACAACCTCCTTCTCAGGCCACACCCTTCTACCAGGAAGGGGATCCTGCCAGCAAGATCCTGGAATATCATTGCTGAGATCATTTAATCCAGGGATTGCAAATATGTACTCTCCCTCCCTTGCCAATGGCAAACAAAACTAATCAGTTACCATCTAGCCACTGTCTACCACACTGAGCCAATCTCAGCCCCACCCACCACACTGGCAGGTCCCTGTTCCTTAAATATTCCAAGTTCTAGTATACCTTGTGACCTAGCTATTGATTGCAGTTCAATCTCTCCTGAGTGCATCCTTTGCATTATTCAGGTCTCAGCTCAAATATCACCTCCTCAGAGAAGTTTTTACTGACTTCCCAAAATCAAGTAGCTTCACCTTCCCTGACTTATCTTCTGTCTTAGCATCATTTTCAAATTAAATTTTCAAGTTGTTTCTGTTCTTCTTGTTGTCCGAGAGCAGAGCTTCTGAATTGCTCACCTATCTCCCCAGTGCCTAGAAGAGTTGCTGATTACATAGTAGCTGATCAATTAGTAATTACTGAACAAGTCAGTGAATCAAGATACCTTTTTCTACTGAGTCCAGGTTTGTCACTAAAAGCCTTCTCATCACAGTATTATAACTATTTGCTACCAGGAATGGAATTGAAGCATGGTATAACACCTTTTGGCCATGCATAATTTTTTTAATCCTCCATTTTACAGATGGGGAAACTAAGGCCCCAGAAAAGAGACATGCCTTTCACAAAGCCACAGAATGGGTGAGGGGCAGAACTGGAACCAACACCAGCTTCTTCTGCCTGCCCCACCACAGGGAAAGGCAGGAGAGCTGGGAGCACTGTCGTAAGCATCAGCCACAAGGCAGAGGAGCAGGGGCATTGTGCCCCAGGAGCCTGCCTGTGAATTACGCACCTAATTACCAGCTGCCTTTTTTCCCCCATTCTGTGGGTAAAAGTCTGATCACATATAAGATTCTCCCTGTGTTTCCGTGGATACAAAGCGATCCTAATTTCAAACTCCCTTGCAAATGGCAAAGGAGTGAACTTAATTTTAATAAAAACAAGGAAAATCATACGTGTGAGCTTAATAAAATCTAATTTAGGCAATTTGAAGCTCATAAAATAAAGCCTTTATGTAAAAACTAGCAATTAGCTTTATGAAACAATACGGTGAACCCTCGGCATTGGGAGGGGTGGGAGCTAGAGACTCCATGGATAAGGAGATGTGGCGGTGACACAGGAAAGCCAGAGGCGGGAAGGAGGGTTCAGAGTGTCAGAGGACTTGAGTGGAGGCCCCAAGTCATCACTACAAATCTATGACCTTGAGCCGTCACTTCCCCTCTCTAGACCTTAATGTCTAGACTCCAGTGTCCTGTTCGTAAAATGAGGTTAACGAAACCTGGTTTATTAACAGAATGCTTGTACAGATGGATAAGGAAACCAGTAAGCAAGAGCTCTGCAAAAGAGCCCAACAATTGTCATCTCATCATCTCCCCCGTCCTACATTCTTCCCAGCAAAGAAAGGAGAAAGGAGTTGAGTGGACCACACAGCCCCCGTCAGGGGCTTTGGGGTGCAGTGCAGGTGGAGGGCAGGTGTGTGACCTTCCACATTCACCATGTCTAACATGTTGGCAGCCTATGACAGGTTGCCAGAGATGACTCCCAGAGGTTGTTTACAGAAACCAGAAGCAAATCTCCAATCACACTGAGCCTAGGGAAAGACTGGATCTCCCCACAAGTCATCTCCATGGCCCTGCACATCCGCAGGGTGACAGATCCCCTCCACATAGAGATCTTTGCGGGGAGGCTACATTATTCCCATTTGACAGGGGAGAAGATGAATACATTACTGGGAAGCACAGTGGCAATATCAAAGTCACTAAGTGACCCAGTCCAAACTCAGCCTGGTTTTCCAGGTTTTCCACCCACCAGCCTACTTTGGAGCAGCTCTTCCGATGACTGTGAGACAGGGAACCCATATCTGCTGTGTTCCTTCTTTCCCAAAGGTATTTGCAGCTGCTTTGAGAGCTGCTGGGAGCCACATCTGCAAAGAGCCAGGTCTTCATGACAGAGGCTCTGGCAGGCAGTGGCTTTTCCCTGTCCTTCTGCCAAGCAACCCCACCACCACTCGAAGCAGAAGGCAATTTTTCCTAGTGCCTTCCCAGAAGCAAAGTGGGTAATTAATTGCACTGAATAACACATTAAATGTACTAATAATTGGGTAGTCACAGCAAAATGATTACTTTGAAGAAATATTACCGATTCCCTGTTGTACTTAACATTTCTCCTTATTTATCATTACCATTTTAATCAATAATAGTCACAATACTAATAAATCCGTCTTAATTTTAATTGTGTTCAATTGGATGTACCAGTACTTGAGTATTCTGAGCATACTTCATTATTTATATTAATTTAAGATCACTTAAAGGCAAATTACATAGTTTGTACTTTCAAGTAGGGAGGTAATTATGACAAAGTTTCTCTAGATTCAGCATTTTCCAGCACTGAGTTGCGAAAGGTGTCGGGCGTCTGCCCTTTGCTGTTAGGCCTGACCTGCAGGATGGAGGGGCTGCAGGAAGGCTCTCAAAGCCCCCACTTGAATTAGCATATCCTAGCTTTTTAGAAAAAGACCTGGGTCTCTGGATGGGTGATTAATAGCTCAGTGGCTTCGTCCTTACTCATATCATATGGTCATTACCTCAGCATTCATTCATTCATTCAACAAGCCGAGGGTCAGACCCTATGCTAGGCACCAGGAGACAGGGCGAGAAAAGAGTAAGAGAGTTAGAAAACATCCAGAGCCCTACAGAGGTTCTGATGAGAGTGGCAGCAGTCACAGGCAGAAGAGGTAAGTAGCATGTAACTGAAGCAATCAGACAGCACTGTCCAGAGGTGGGAGTGGTTTTCTTGGTCTTGAAGTTTGGGTAAAATTGGGCAGGAAGCTGGAGAGAGGATCTAGCTTTGGCAAAGAACCAGTTAGCTTGGACAAATTGAGGCTTCAAGAGGTAGCAGTTGAGGTGGTGGGAGAGAAAGCCCAAGGGGACAAAGGGGACAACCGCAGCCAGGGCAACATGGATCTCCGAGCATATTTCTAAGTGGATGACTGAGGGTTAGGGATACCAGGATGAAGGAGGAGGAAGCCAGGTTTAGGAGGGAAGATGGGTTTCTAAGGGACTATTTGAGGGATCCTGGAGCAGCCAGGTGGAGAACCCAGCAGGTCAAGTGCAGAAGCTGGCTAATACCAGAAGAGTGGTCAGCACGTGAAAAGAAGGGTCTGGGGGTCCCTCTGGAAGACAGTGCCATGGAGAAAAGGTGGCAGTAGTAGCCCATGCCTCTGTGGCCTCACTTCCCAGGTATGCACTAATGTGGCCACAGTCTGCCAGCCACCTTGGAGGGCCCAGACTAGGAAGCGTCTTTGTCCTTCTCTGCCCAAGCCTGGCACACAGGTACCCTCCTGCTTTGACTCTTTTTGTTCAAACTCCATCAAAGTGAAACTGCACAAGTATGTTTCAATGGCCCCATTTTACAAGGCCACCTGCCACTCTGAGGGGCTGCTGCAGGGACTTGGGCCCCAGAGCTCTGTTTCTGGGAGTGGTGGATAGCAACAGCAGTAGGTGGGTCTGTGTCTCAGTGGCCATTCTGCATAGCAGGGTACCAAGGTCCTGGCACCAACAACAATTTGCTAGGTGGTTGCAACTGGTGCTCATAATTTCTAGAAACCTAGAAGTTGCAGGAGAGGAATTTAATGTGAAAGAGGCTCCACCTCCTGGTAATAGTCAAAACCAACATTTTGTCAGCACTTAACAGTTTATGAACTTATATCAGCTTTTCAAATCTCACTTAGCTCTGTATCTTGACCTGGGTGGTGGTCACCAGGTGTAAACAGCCATTTGAAAACCAAGGAGCTTATAGCTACGATGCATGTGATTCAGTCTATGTTAGTTATATCATAATAAAAAAGGTAAAAATAAACACATGAATAACTAAATAGCATCTTATTTAATCCTTCTAACCATTCCTTGAAGGTAGCAACTTTGTCACCCATGGTGAAGGAACCTGACACTGGGCAACTTGCCCTAGATCCAGGGTGATAAGCAGAATGACTGAGAAGCCAGAATAGACTGGCATGTAGTCCTCCGGTCCAACTTGGATCATACTAACAATATCAAAGCTTGGAAGAACCGAGGCAGGAACAATTCTGGTGCCAAAGGCCCATGTAGGTCATGAGGGATGATATCTGCTGTCTCCACCCACCCTCTCTTTCCCTGGGACCCAGGTTTGGCCCAGGCAGACATTTTTCTGAGTGCATATTTTTCCTTAAACCACAACTCAGGAAGGACAAAATCCCAGGAGTCTTTGCATCTCAAGAGTCCTCCAAGTTGCTCCCAACTGTTTCCTCAAAGTTTGTACAAAATGAATAATGTAAGATAAAGCCAGCCTGAGGTCACCGATGAGCTAGATGCCAAGCATTTTGCTGATTAAAAAGGGAGCAGCTACAACACTCCAGAGACCACCCTGCCCTAGGACCTCTGGAAGGGAATAGGAAGCCAGTCCTCCTCTCTGCCTAGTGTGGGAACAAGCTCTTAAAACAAGCTAAAAAAAAAAAAAAGCCAGTAGAATATAAAGGTGCCAAGTGGGAATCCCAGGAAGAAAGTGACCAGCCCTGCTGGGGAAGTCGAAGGAAGGCGTCACTTGAACAAGTGTGACTTGAACAGGGCTTCTAAATAGAAATATAAAATGTTTGGTGGGCAGAATGGGATAAGTACATTCCAGGCAAAGGGGCAGGAGAAGCTAATACACAGAGACAAAGAGGATTGGATGAAACTGGGGGTGGATCAGGAAGGCAGGGAAAGGGAAATGAAGAAGGGCCAGGAATCTGGTTCCTTATTGTACAAGGACTGCGTTGAGGGGATCCCTGTGCCTCCTAGATTAGACAAAGCTGGAAAAGGAGTGCCTCTAGTCTCCATGAACCTTTAAAAATGTTTGCGACCCAGCTGTGGCAGGCTTCTGTTCTAGTTCTCATGTCCAGGCCCTGCAGGACTTAGAAATTCTGGAATTCAAACCCACAAATTGGCAGCAATTTAGCTCTCTCTTTGCAAGTCCAGTTTGTACCCTCCCTCCATTAGGCTGTTCAGCAAAGGCCCCTACACAGACACTTGACCTCCTCCAGGCCCAGCCCAACCTCACCTTAAAAGAAAGCAAAGAATTTGTATATGTTTTTTCCATCCCAAATAGCACAGTAATGTCATGCTTATGATACTCCTGTGCAATATGCATTTGAGGAATCTTCCAGCATCAGGTACTGGAAGCAAGAGACTGACAGGCCCTGATTTGCCACACCCCAAAGTGGAACTATCTAGAATTGATAGTGATATCATTCATGTGGCTCGTGGTATGCTGCCTTTCATACTTGGGAACTTTTTCCTCTCGGTGCCTGAGAAGATTCGTCCACTCCATTTCTCTCCAAATATCCAGGATCGAGGTGGCACTAAATCTCTATCAGTATCAGCTTTCAATGTGATGAATGGACTCTTGATTTCTGTCTTCATGTCTGAAAAGTCCAGGTCCCTAACAGGGGTGACTGATCCACCTGGGGAAATGGCATTTGACAGAGGGACAGAGACTGACCCACAGCTTCCTGGGGCCACTGGGGATCAGGTTGTAGACAGGACAAGGAAAAATAGAAAAACATCTTTTTTTGCTCAATCTAGACAATTCTTTGAAACAATATTCCCCAAGGTCTCTAGCCCAAGGATTTATTAAGATAGCAGCAACTGACTGAATCAAGCCACACTCGGGAGTCCACACTCACCTTTCCCTTTGGCCCTCCCCTCCACTCAGAGGCTTTCTCCCTGCTCCACTGCATCTGCTGCAAGCAGGGCAGAGAGGACACGGCCTGGTCTGAAGGCCAGAACTCAAGACTACGCTCAGTATATTGTGAGTTCTTGGGCAAAACTCAAAGCAGGAGCCTGTTTTCTCGCTGGCAGAATGGACATGAAAGCAGCTTCCCAGGATCAATTGATTTTTCATGAGTTATCTGTGTAAATTCTTGAATGCTACACCCAATCTAGTGACTGGGGGCTCAAAGGTGATTACAACCTGCTGCTACTCTCTGGAGGTCAAATGACAGTATGAGCACCTGTCACTTTGTGAATGACACCCATGATGCGCATTAGCTATATCAGTGCTGGTTCAGTGGGCTGAGGCTCAATGACTATGACCAGAAATCCCAATCATGATTTAAGAAACAAGGCTTTGGAGTTAGACCTGGAGCCCTTATCAGCTGTGCCAGCCGCATGAAATTCTTATGCCCTCTTGCCTTGGTGTTTTCATCTTTAAAATGGGAACCGGAACAGTTCTTTCTTCAGAGCAAGACCTGGAATAAGTCACGTGGTCTCCAGAATAACGTCACAAAGCACATACTCAACAAATGGTAGCTGTTATTCTCCATACCACGATGATGATAACGACGATTCTTATTTTAGGGGCAGATGACCTTGCACAGCAGTCTACATCCACTTTCCTCCTCCGGAAGGAGACAAGAGACAGCGAGCGCTGGAGCTCCGGGCGCCGCGCGGTGACATGCGTTCTTCATGTTTATCCCTCGAGGCTTCCTTTCAGCGTCTTCTTCCCCAGCAGCTGCTCTGTCAGCAGTCCATATGCTGCCTCGGCTACAGAGCAGCTTTCCAGACGGGGCTGCCAACCCCGCAGGAGAACTTTGACGCGAAGTTCAGGGGCGCGCGTGCACTGTCGTCAGTCACTCCGCCCCCTGCCGCCTCTGGCTCCTTCCCCGGCTCCAGCCTCGCCTGCGCCCCTCTGGGAGCGGAAGTGGGCAGAGGAGCGGCAGGCAGCAGGCCTGGTTCCGGGGAGGGGGTGCACGTGGCAAGGAGGCCAGCTGGAGGAACAGGAGGGGACAGATGCCGTGGGGGCTCGGATTTGTTCCTGCAGGAAGAATGCTGGGAGCTAATTGTCTCATTACCCGGGAGCAATTTCTCCGTGGCCCCGTGTGGAAAGATCCCCCCAGTGTGTGCGTGCGGAGCTCGGGTGGGCGGCTCTAGAAGAAGGGAGAGGCTGGGCTGGGCCTGGATTTCTCCTAGGCCAGGGCTGCAGAGTAACTTCTAGCTCTGGGCCCCTGAGACTTGGAAAGACTGCCTTGAAAAATCCAACCAGGGGCTCCACATGTCTTTGGCTGGTTTCTCTATGGCGAAAACTCCACCCAGTGCCTCCTGTCCCCCTACATCACCCTCAACATGAACACACACGCACCCCTCACGCCCTGTCATTGGTCTTTACAGAGAGCAGTGATCTAGTTTCCAATCCACTCCTTAAACTATTAAGGTCCCTGGGTTCTGGCCTGATTTTTTTCAACACTAGGTCTCAACCTGCTTCTACTCCCTGGCTTGTGCCACGTGGGCCCTCCAGCTTCCTCCCCTTAGTACTTACCTTCTTCTGTCTACCCACTGCCTTCCCAAAGGGCTTTCAAGAAGCAGAAGCCATTCAAAATCCATCCTTTCCTCAGGCTTTTGTTATGTTTCCTGTCTTTCTACCTCTAATTTCAGACTTCTTGGTAAGAACACAAAAGTAATTGACCTTAGTAACTTTTACGGGAGATTTCCATCCCACTGACCCATTTCCATCTCATAAGAGACAGTCATGTGAAATGGCAGTCCCCTGATATCTCAATTCAATCATATGGTCGATGAGAAGAATATTTATGACCTGTTCTCACGTTCTGTGTTGGAGGAGCTCTTGACACACAGGAGACCACACTATACTTACCTGGCCATCCCTTGTAGGCATAATTCTAAAGTCCTGCTGGTCAACCACTCACTATCAGGTTCACCCTTTCTGGTTCCTACCATCCCTTCACAGAATTCTGGTTTTTCAGTCTCACATCCAGTGTACATATGAGTGCATCAGGAAGAACGGCACATAGTTGTGTGTGAGAGAGAGGCAACTACTGGGTTTACCCAAATAGAAGGTGCTGATTTTTTCTTATGTAACAATTATGCATAGTTGCAAGATGACTGCCCATTTCTAGCCTCATATTTGCACTCCAGGAGGAAATTTTTTTTAAAAAAAGGAAGCATCAAGATGGAAGGGGTAGCCAGGCGTGGTGGTGCACATCTATAATCCCAGCAACTTGGGATGCTGAGGTAGGAGGATCACAAGTTCAAGGCCAGCCCCAGAAACTTGGCAAGACTGTCTCAAAAAATAAAAAGGACTAGGATGTGGCTCAGTGGTTATGCACCCTAGGTTCAATACACACCACACACAGAGAACCCAGGGGGCATTGTGAGAAGCAGAGCAACAGAGACCTTCAAACTCTGGTAATCACTCAAAATATGGAAAAGTTGATGGAGAGTTTCAGGAGTCTACCACTTGAGCCCATTACATCCCTGATCCAAAAAAAAAAAAAGGAAAGCAAAACTTTCCTGAAATACCCAGCACCTATAGCTCATTGGCCAGAACAAGTCATGTGGCCACTGCAAGGGAAGCTGGGAAATGTAGTTGTTTCTTTGGGCATACTGCCACCAGAAACAATATCTGGATTCCATAGTAAGACAAGGAAAAATGACACAAATGTGTGACTATTCCTTAATACTTCCCATACTAGAGAATGGGCTCCAGGAAGTCAAGGGCCATGTCTGTTTATACTCACAATTGTGTTCCCAGAGTCAAGCCCAGTGCCAGGCATACAGTGAGTGTTCCATAAATGTGTGTTAACCAGGGGAATGAATGAATTCTAAAGTCATCATTCAAACATTTTAAATTCTAGATAGGCTCAAGAGGTAGGCCCCTGGAACTTCCCATCAACTTTTCCATATATCCGGTATTTGCCAGATTTCAGCCACTCCAGCTTCTCACAGTGTCCCCTGGGTTCTCAGAGTGCTGTGTGGACAACCCCTGAAGCTCTCTGTCAGATCACAATAAATAAAATCTGCAGCATTTCATTCTAGTTTGCCTGGAATAGAGCTTCCATATTTTAGTTCTTTAATTAATAGCTGATTTTGAAGCACAAGACAAAAAGTACCTACCGGTGATGCATATCATACATAATTACAAAGACAGGATCAGGTATGTCCATGCATAACAACTGACTGGAATTCAAATTTTAATGCAAGTATTTATTGCTAGATTCATATCATTCTGAAACAAGTGGTAATTTTATACCTTTTAATAGACATCTAAATATATAAGAAATCCCAACTTCATAGAATGCTATAAATTTGATAAATGAATAGAAGCATAAAATTTAGCCATAATTACTCTCTGAGATGAATAAGATTTAAAATTGTTAAAAATGTTTTTTTTATGACAGAATAGGTACTCATATCAGATCCTCAAATGCTTAAAAAGGGACATTTTAGTTGAATTGCTTTTAGAAAAACACTGGGTTTTCCTAAATTAACTTGGACCTCCAGGAACTGGTTCTGTGAGCTCTGGGAGGCAAGAAGAGGTCAGAAGGTTTTGATGGCCTCCTCTTTCCCTACTAGACAGCAATGTCTTGGGGCACAGGGTTGGAGCTAGGGCTCTCTGCTTTCTTAATGGTACCAGCAAAGCTACTGACTTGCCCATCAACTTAACCAACTAATAGCACCTCCCCATAATACACTGCGATTTCACTGAAAGATACAGTGCTTCTTCAGAGACTCACTTTCTGAATCTGTTTCGTTTTCTGTACGATAAGAATAAAAGTGGCCTTCTTATGTGCCTTTTCCATGTGGTCGTAAGGATCACATAAGAAGAATGTGATGCAAATTAACATAGCCATCATCTCACATCACTACCCTTG
Source organism: Marmota monax (assembly GCF_021218885.2). Taxonomy (NCBI): domain Eukaryota; kingdom Metazoa; phylum Chordata; class Mammalia; order Rodentia; family Sciuridae; genus Marmota; species Marmota monax. The sequence continues at coordinate 2,975,551 of NW_026695243.1, forward strand.
CTTGTTTGTTTTTGTGGTGACAGCAGCTGAAATCTATTCATTTGGCATGAACATCACACACGAAAACATGGTGTTGGTGCTAACACATTGTGTCAGTAAGGGAGATTTTTAGGGTCTGTAATGATTTTCATGGAAACACCTCGATAGGATTGCTTGAGTTGAGAACTGTGCATTCCCAGCACCAAACATGGATCATCTGTTTGGCTGTGATGGTGTGCAGGTTTACACTTACCTGGGCTTAAATAAGGAAGGCCTGTTGCTGCACTAGTCAAGGCTAGGGGATGCTCACTGGTCTCGAGGTCTGCGCTCTCATTCTGCATCTGCCACTTCCCCATCTGTGACTTCAAGCTATAAGCCTCAGTCTTCTCAACTGAAAAATGGGGGTCTTTAACTAACTTATCTCAGAGAGTTCTTCTAGCTCCATCCTGGTAATTCTGATGCTGCAAAATCCTGAATCCCATTGTGGGGTGGGAGAGGGAAATGATTCAGATGTATGAATCCACCCTGTGACCTCTGAGACCCTTCCCTGTCCATGTCAATGTCTCTCAGATGACTTTTCTCTAGTTTCTCAGGCTGTCAACTCAGAACTTCCAGAGCCCCTGGGAGCCACCAAGTTAAGGGTCTCAGAAGAGGTCTGAAATGACCTGTGTCTCAAGCTGTGCAAAGGTTGCTACCCACCCAAAGTGTGATTGCAGACGTCACGGCAACATACCCGGACTTCATCAAACAGTTCCAACAGCCTGTAAGCAGGTGCTGGCTTGTTAAGAGAAATAATTTCTGTGGTTCTCCACTCTGACCACATTAGTCATTCAAGTGTTGAAGAACAAAATAAATTCCTGTCATTCCAGTTTATGTGACCGCTAAGATTTATTCCAAGCGACAGGTCATTAAGGTTTCTTCTCTTTATTTCTTCTCAGATCCACTGAGAACTCATATTTCTGCTCCATGTTATGGACTGCTAACAGCTCTGTTTTGGGTCAGGGAGTCAGCAATAAATCTGAATTTAATAAACTGACAAAAGATCACTATCCCAGAGACAGTCTGAGCCCCCCATTCCTCATCTCCTTTGATACAAGGGCTTTTGCACTGAGACATCTTCCACATAAAAGCCAAATTTGCCATCTAAATACTCACCTCCTGCCCTATGGATGCTATGCTGTCCTGAGGCTGACCACATAAATATTGATTTTCAGAGTGAAGGCCCCATAACAATTGTGGTTATGGGGAGACACCTGAACTCCAGGCTTGGCCATTTGATACCTTAGACATGTCACCCACTCATAGCTTCAGTTTCTTCATCCATAGAGTGGAAATCAGAAACCAGTCCTCTATACTTCCTCAGCGATACTGTGAATATTAGATTCAAGTGAGGACAGGATGGGAATCACGAAGCTACACGCGACTGTGGAAAACTTGACTACTTCATGAGTTTTGAATTTCTAGCATGTTAGATCTGGCAGCAATTTTGGAGATTCTTCTTTACAAGAGAAAACTGAGCTAGCAATAAATGGACAGCCACCTGCAGGGCACCTGGCTTCCCTTCTTGGTGTCCTTTCAGCCAACTACATCTCTCCCCCAAATCTCACCTGCTTGTTGTTCTTGGAGGAAGGCTTGAGGGGTTCTTTGAAGTTCCCTGGGGAAGCCTCTCCCCCTACAGAGGCTGGCTTGGGAGGCTCTACCAACTTTCTGGCTGGGACTAGAGAATCATCAACATGACCTTGTCCACCTTCACCAGCTGTGAGAACCTTGGGACAATTTGAGCATGGCTATTTGAGTGTCTACAGAGTAGACATTTGAGTGTGGCTATCTGAGTGACTTCCAAGTTAATTCAAGGAGGCCCATATTCTGGCTAAATCACAGACAGCATTCTGGGTAGTTGGGAAGCACCTATCCTGAGATCCTAGCACCCCTTCCAAGGCAGCAAGCCTATCCTAGAAGATAGAAGTCCAACCCCTTCCTTCCAGGGCTTTCAGATGCATCCTAAGAACATCAACAACCCCACTCCCCAAAATTGTGGAGCAGAATGAAAACTTTTAGAAAATTAGCATGCAAACAAACGCATGAAGATTTCTATAAACTTTTACCTTCAAGCCCTCTATAAACTCCTGTCTGGCTTTATAAAACTACCATATATGAATTTTCCCAGTAAACATTGGAAGCAGAAATGTATAGACGTCTCTGAGAGCCTGTTTCTGGGTAGCTGAGATGAGCCTATAAAAGTTAGGCTGTGTGCTCTGCCTTCCTTTTTACTGGTCCATAATATTACCCATAAAGCCAGAACAATTCTTATTTACCATCTTTCTTCCTGCAGATTTCTGCAGTCTCCAACCAAAACTGGATATAAAGGTAGAAAAACGAATCAGAACCTGCAGCCCATGCCCAGCTCCTGCTGGCTGTCCTCCCTCAGCTTCCCTGACCCAGGGTGAGCTGAGTGCTCTGCTCCATGAGGAAAGACACAATTTCTGCCAATCATGCCATCATCCAAGTTGTAGCCATAGATGAAGTGAGAGAACAGAGTGGATTCCAGCCCATTCCCTGGTTGGAGCCAGTCCTTGCAGGCTCCAGTTTATCCTTGATACCCACTTCCTGTCCATTGTTGCAGCCCAGCTGCCTGCCCTGATGACTTTAAGCTCTGGCACCAGAGGCGGAAGTAACAGCTCACAGACCCATTCCTACAATTAGATAAGGCCAAACCCTTAATGAACCCCCCTAATGTATATCTCTCACCAAGTGGCTTTGCTCTCCAATTAAACCCCAAATAATATAAGGAAGGCCGGCATTACAGCTTGGATGTGAGATGTCTCCCAAAAGCTTGTGTGTGAGACAGTGCAAGAAGGGTTAGAGGAGAAATGATTGGGTTATGAGAATCTTAACCCAATCAGTGATTAATCCCCCCTGATGGGATTACTGGGTAGTGAAGGACGGCAGATAGGGTGTGGCTGGAGGAGGTGGATCCCTAGGAGGAGGTGGATCCCTAAGGGCGTTCCTTTGGGGTATATTTTGTACCTGGCTAGTGGGGTCTCTCTCTCTCTCTGCTTCCTGATCATCACATGAGCTGCTTCCCTCTGCTACTTCCTTCCATCATGATGTTCTGCCTCACCTTGAGCCCCAAGGAATGGAGCCTGCTGTCTATGGACTGAGCCCTCTGAAACTGTGAACCCTCAAATAAACTTTTTATCCTCTACAGTTATTCTTGTCAGGTTTTTTAGTCACAGCAGTAAAAAAAAAAAAAGCTGACTAAAACAGCCAGGTTGAAGGAAAACGAGGTCCAGCCATGAAGGGCCTGAGGGAGACACAGACTTGATGCCGGATCACAGCAGAAGGCAGGTGGTGAGACATAGGACCTGAGGCAGCCTTTGAGCTTCTGACTGTGCACTAACCAGCGCCTCATGAAACTGTTAACCTCAGAATCTGAAGAATATGGGACCGGTCAACAAGCATGTGGCTTCCCATTATGGAAGACTGGCATATGCTGGCGTCACATGTACATGCACTTTGGATACCAGACACACAGCATCTCTCATCAGGAAGAACTTTCAGTGACTTTCTTTTACTCCTTCTTCTGCCTTCCCTTAGAGGTGATGCTGGAAATTTCAAGGACTTTGCTAAATCCTAAAACATAATTTATATTGAGTCTGAGATTCTCAGGAGGTGGCCCCTTAATGAAGGTCTCTAGCTCCATCTCTCAATTCCCTCTCTGGAGAAAAACAAGAGCTAGAATTTGGAGGTTATACTTGAGACCAGTGGTTCACAAGGGAAGACAGCTCATGAGCCTAAAGGAGCCCACTCATCTGTGGTCCTGGAAAGGCCAGCCAAGTTTCCTGAGGACCTTCAAGGGAACAGGATATAGGATGACTACTCTTGTCCATGAGGTGGAGAGAGCCTGCTCCTTGGACCCAGACCGAAGCTTCCTCCCTCTGCTCTGCAGGAGACCATGGTAGACCACAGTTGTTCACCAACCCTTAAGACCAGAGTTGCCAAGGGCTCACCTGCGCTGGACAGATCCAAGAGATTTTACCCAACAGTGGACCTGACAGAATCATGAGCAGGCTGAAGAGAATAGCATTTCACCTTCATTCTGTAACCAGAACAAGGGAGACAGAGCACAGGATTTACAAGCATCGGCCCCACTAGAATGAGCTCATGGAAGACTCAGGTTAGAATGTCAAACAGCAGCAAGAAAACTTCCAAGGATCCAATCAGACAATTTTTAAAAACCACTTTCTAATCTAAACAACATAGCATTTTCAATGAAACTTCTACTACATAAACTGAAGGAGAAGAGAGTTGCTTCTGAAAATAGTAACTTATACAAGAAATATCTCACAACACAGCAACAAATACAAACAGATAAAACTCAAAAAGGGAAAAGACAGAAGATACTTGGAGGACAAAAGCAGGATACCTAAGTTGCAAGTCATGAGGAGAATAGATTAAATGATCATAAAATCTAAAACCTAAAAGAGTTTCTGAAAAGTAAGGTAAGTTTAAATATTAAGAAAGTTTTTCCTAGCCGGGCGCAGTGACGCATGCCTGTAATCCCAGCGGCTCAGGAGGCTGAAGCAGGAGGATCCTGAGTTCAAAGCCAGTCTCAGCAAAAGTGAAGTGCTAAGCAACTCAGTGAGAACCTGTCTCTAAATAAAATACAAAATAGGGCTGGAAATGTGGCTCAGTGGTTGAGTGCCCCTAGTTCAATCCCCGGTACCCCAAACAAAAAGAAAGTTTTTTTTCCATTCCAAATAGGACTGATTAAAGAGAGAACTAGATACCTTGACAGAACCTAATCTTTTAAAAAGTCCCAAATGTCTCCACTCTGCAGTCACTGTTGTTTCCTTTCAACTTACAGAAAGAAGAAATTAGTCACAAAAAAAAAAAGGAAAGAAAGCTCAAACCAGACTAGCATCTAACATCCAATTTTTCAATTGCAATACAACAAGTTAGAATAACACCTGCAAGGAACAATAAATATATTTGGAGATATGCAAGGATTCTGACATTAGAAATATACCCATATGCCTAGCTGAGGAGCATACTGGAGAAAGACTTGAACCTGTTCAAGCAGGAAGACGGATCAGAGCAAAAGCACCAGCAGGCAGCACTGAGGTCCTTGGTCACAGCTGGCAAGCACTGTGATGGGTTGGTGCCGGTTCCATCTTGATGGAACATACATACACCTGTATGTATGTTTGCATGTGTGTGTTCAGGCATGTGTGCAAATGGGAGTAATATGCATGGAGATTTTTATTTAAAGTTTTAAAGAAGAAATCTTAGAACAGAGAAAAGGGAAAAGCTAAACCTAGTAATAGACTAAATATTTAAACTAAATGTTTTAAACTATTTGAGCAAGATCTGGAAATAGAAAATAGGAGGGTTGAGAGTGAAGGAATAAAACATTTCTAATTATTTCCTTTCATCTTGCTCTTAGTGGAAATGGATGGGTTATGAAAAACAAGTTGGTGGAAGCAAGTTGATAATTGCTGTCATAATCAGACATAAGACGTAAGATGTTCAAGGATGATTCTTGGGACTAAAAAATAACCACTTGCCGAACTGAAAAGCTGAGAAATACTTCAAAATTAGTAAGAGGAAAAGGAAATGAATAATAACTCAAGCTAGCAAATTAATTGATTGACTGATTAAAGGAAAAAAGACGAGACAATAACAAAGAAAAACATAGAAAACATAAAATTATGTGGAAGAGTATTTATTACCCTAACTGTAGATGCACTGAATTCCTCTATGAAAGCATAGTCTACTGAATGAAAATAAGACGCACACCTACAGAGAGCTAAGGTGACACCTTGCAAATTCAAACAAAATGGAAGCAAAAGCTTAAACATGTCACATAAAACGAAGGGAAAGTCAAAACAGCAAGCAGGAAAAAGAAGGTAAAAAATAACAAAACTTCCTAGCCCCTCAGAAAGGTCATAGTTAAACATAAGACCCAAACTCATCAAATAAAAGGAGAATTTGATTTAAGAATCTGTAGGGGAGACTGCTGGGGTTGTGGCTCAATGATGAGCATTCGCCTAGCAAGCGTGAGGCCCTGGGTTTGATCCTTAGCACAACATAAAAATAAAGAAATATATTCAGCACCACATAAAAATAAATAAATAAAATAAAGGTATTGTGTCATCTACAACTAACATCTTTTAGAAATTTTTAAAAAAAAAACCTGTAGGGAATTTTAATATGCCATTTTCAGAACTGGATAAACCTAGGAGTAAACAAAACAAAACATATTAAGAAAGGGAAGGCCCTAAAGCTAGATGTAACCACAGACAGCAATAACCACCATCCAAATTAATAAACAAACAGAAAACTTGGGTTTCTACAAATACAAAGAACATGTTTGCTTCTTGAACACTAAAGTAGTTACAAAAATCAGTTGTGTAATTGACCAAAAACAATCTTGATAAAATTTTAAAAGCAGAAATTTTATAAGCCACATTCTTTGTCTACCAATATGAGCATAATAAAAATGACTACTTGGAAACTACAAAATGTCCTCCTATATAATGACTGTACCAAAGAAAGTATAAATTATCTAGAGAGTGACAAAAATAACACTTCTTATGAAATTTAACTAAAGCTATAGTATGACTAAAATACATAGACTTAAGTACCTATAATATATTCTGTATCATTTAAGAAGGTATGATAAAGCATTTTTCTCTGTCTGAAATTACTTTTATATCTACAATTACTTAGGTAATATATATAATAATGTATTATTATTTCAAATGCAAATATCTTTGAATAATTATACGTTTGGGTGGCTACAACAAAATACTTCAGACTGGTTAGTTTATAAATAACAAAAATTTTTTTCTCACAGTTCTCAAGATGGAAGTCCAAGATCAAGTCACCACCAGATTCAGTGTCTGGCAAGGGCCTGTTTCTCATAGATAAGCCTTCTTGCTATGTCCTCACATGGCAAAAGGGGCAGGCAGGGTGCACCAAACCCTTTATAAGGGCACTAACTCCATTTATGAGGAAGGGGTCCTTATGGCCAGATTGCCTCCCCAAGTCTCCATCTCTCCTCCATCACCTTGGGGGATAGGTTTCAACATATAAATTTTGTAGGGACACCAATAGCAATGATATACTTTCTGAGAACTTTTATACATTATAATATTTCCAATTGCCTCACACTTGGAATTTTGGCTGAGTTTAATTTTGGGGTCACAAATTTTCTTTCAAGCTCTGTATTATCTCATTGTCATGTAGAAAAGTATTGCCCAGGTGTGTTTGATGGAAACGTGTCTTATATAACATTTCTGAGAAAAAGATTCTGATGGTCAAAAGTGCTCATATGCTATATTAAAAATTACAGTAGTAGGTCAAAAGTGCTCATATGCTATATTAAAAATTACAGTAGTCAAACATTTAGCACATACATAAAAGGCCTGAGAACCACTGACCAGGACATCATTTCCAGGAAATCCTCACCTTTTGGGGTATATCACACCTCTACCACCAGTCTTTCTACCTCTAACTAACTGTGTCATTAGACTATAATTAGATTTAAAGTAAGGAAATTCCAGAAAGTGTCTGAGTCTATCCTGTGTACCTTGTTTTGGATTTCCCATCTCTCAGGCCAGAGAGATTCTATCTTGGGTAAAAGCATGTACACACCAGAAACTACTGGCAGAATCTTTGGTGAAAATGATACTATAAGTGCTTGAAATATAATATGATGAAAATGAATTTGGCTTAACTCAAATTTCAGTTTCAACATATTGAAATTTTCAAATTTATCTCACAAATAAATATACCAAACTCTTCTAGGTGTTTAATCACTTAAAATGAACACAGTCTTTACTCTGGAATTTCAAAAAAAAGGGCATCATGACACTCCAAGTAAATTGCCCCTTGACAGTCAATAAACCCTCACATAGAACAGAAGAACTTTGCTATCTATACTTAAATGTTCATAGAGCAAAGCAAATAATTGATACCTTTATTTGTGTTTTTTTAAATAAAAATTACTATCTGGATATCAAGGTTGCACTTTGCTTGTCAGTAAAGTTACCATATAACCTAAAAAAAATAGATGAAAGTTTACAACTTTTTCCATTAAAAAGCACTCTTTTCAGATCCTGCATTGTTTGATCACCATCAGGAAATACTATCAATACTTTTTTCCAATTCAGTTCATTGACTTCAAATAATGTTGGCATAGCTTCGAAGACATCATCAGCTTCAATGATGGTCTCCAAGGCTTTGAAAAGCATCACTTTTTATTCCAATATCTCTCTAACCACAAATCACACATAAATAAATAATGGTGCTCAATTCCTGTCCTCTGTGGATTTGTCACAACTAAAAGCAAAATGAGCGATGATTGGCTCTTTTGCCAAACTTGAAGCCTGATATCTTTAACACATCAATTTGACACTTGACTATAGAAATAAACAGAAAAGAAAAGCCATTTTCTAGTATTTTAGCTCAATTTTATCTCCAAGTAAATTTTGGCAGTATTGCAAATGCAATACTTGAGGAGAATGATTCCATTTGTGGAACATTTTTAAAAATTATCCTTTGTGCTTCAAGGGGCAATTTCAGGTAACAGTTTTACTTTTAAAGATTCCCACTCCAAAGTTATGCATTGCAGGGCAAAACAATTTGTGTGAAAATGCACTGTCTTTTTAGTAAAAGCAGTATGATTTCATTTTAATATTATTCAATTTAAGAAACTTAATATATGCTTGCTCTCCATGTTTAAATCACTGTTATATAGGAAGTTGAACTTCTTACTTTGCAATGTATATGTACCACTGTGTATTAGTTATCTATTGCTGCTTACAAAATCATAATTATAATTATCTTGCCCTTGTGAGTCATTTGATCTTTTGTTTGGTATTATTTTTAAAGTCACACAGCTAATGAACCACATCATGAAGTTCACATATACTGACATTTCTAGAAAGTCTTCTTGAATTACACTTTAAAATATTAATTTTGCTTCATTGTCTGGTTGGTGTCACAGACTCCAGTTATACGTATGTTGGTTCTCCTTTGCCTGCTATTTATACCATTTCAATTGCATTCTCTCTGGCCTTTCGTTCCTTACTTTATTTTCATTCTCTTTGTTGTGTTCTGATTTTTCCTCAGTTCACCCTATTAAATTTTTATTTTAGTCCATTCTCTCTTGGGTACCTTATAATTTAGACTTGAATTCTGACATTATTTTGTCTTTTAACTTACATTTCCTTCATGAATTCAATCAATACTTTTTGATTTCCTAATTCAAAGATTCTCTTTTATGTCCATATATCAATGTGAAGTTTCTTTAAAGGATGGTGTGTGTTTGTTTGTTTTTAGGTTGGAGAAAGAATCTGTCCTCCAATTTTGTGTGTGTCTCTTTATCTTTTGAGACTCCTTTCCCCTTTCTCCTTTTCCCTTTCACCACCAAATTTCCAAAAAGCACCCTTTGTTACCTTTTTACATTCTCCTCCCTCAGAAGCAATGTCTTTTGAAAACTGCCACCTTATATAGCATGAATTTTTAAGGTCCTTCCTTGTGGCTGTACCTTCAGTAGTTTCCAAATCAGAGTAGATTTTCCCTTTCTGGCAGTGAATTTAGATTAATCACAAGCCTTTCACTATCTTCCCTTTTCCCTCTCCCAAATAATGGACAAAGCATGAAAGGCAACTTGCTGGAATTTGTGGGTTAGTTTGAAATTTGGGCATTCCCTTTCTTCTGGCTTTGCTAACATCAGATTTTGGGTAGCTCTACTTACCCTGTTTTGAGAGATTCAGATTTTTGTGGCCAGTATCTCAGCTCTACCTGGGCTAATTTAAAATGCTTTCTGATGAGGAAATGTTGATTGATGCGTACTAAGTTACAGTTACTTTACAGACATAAGTTCTGGTATTCTATTGTATAGTAGGGTGACTATAGATAATGAAAATCTGTGTTTTTCAAAAAAAAAATCAAGAAGAAAAGTGGGGTGTTTTTGTTTTGTGGTGTTGGGAATTGAACCCAGGGCCTCATGCATGCCAAGTGAGCACTTTTATCACTGAGCTCCATTCCCAAGTTTGAGTGTTTTCACCACAAAAGAAATGATAAATATTTTAGAGCACAGATATGCCCGCCCACATTTGAATGTGTATATTACACAGTGTACACATATTGAAACATCACATGGCACTCCATAAATATGCACATTTTGATGTGTCAATTAAAAAATAAATGAAAATAGAATGCTTCCTTACTATATCTTTTGTGTGGATGCCACTAACCATCAAGATTTTGCTGTCTTTCCGGCAGCTTTTACTAAGAATATAACAGCTATTTTATGTTTTCCAGAAATAAATTTATGTCATAACACTGAATATGCTCAGGAATAGGGATATAACTAAGTGGTAGAACACTTGCCTCAAATGTTTGAGGCCTTGCATTTGATCCCCAACACTGCAAAATAATAATAATGATGATGATGATAATTGCATATGCTTTTCAAATTATATACCCCTCAGCATGTAGATTCTGATATTGCCCTCTCCCTTGCCCCAGAAGACAACCTCCACTCTCCCTATTCCTTTGTTTCTAAGAATCACCATTCTAAATGTGGCACACATCAATGTATATCATGCAGATCTATGGGTGATAGTATTCTGAAACCCTTCTGTGCTAGCAATGAAACTCCTCAGAGAAACCATTTCTAGAACCAAAAGATTTCATAAACTTCCATGACTTTGGGCAGGAAAAACATGGAACTCCGTAGATGTGGAGAAATAAATATACATCAGATCAAATCAACACCCACACTGCCCACCACATGACTTGTTAACATCAGGACTTGACTATATACATAGTTATGGAGGAAATAAAAACAATAATACTTTTAAAAATTGAAAGTGGTAAGAAAATGTTACATGGATGGGGTAAGTCAAAACAAATGCCATATATATCTTTAGCACTCAGGTACTATAACTTGACAGCAGTATGTACATTAACTGGTAAAAGGTCATTTTAGTCCATTAATAGCAAAAAATTAATTCACAAACAGTTTTTCAAAATCCAATCTGTTTGTTGATAAAGGAGACGCTAGATCCAGCACTGTCTGGAATAATGCTCGACATTTCCAACCACTTTGTTTTCTATCTCTACACCTTTTCTTCTGATTTTCTTATTATGAACAATTTTTACCAACTCTATAGGGAGGAAAGATGTTGGAACCCTGGGTCCACAGACCCACAGAGCTATCAGGCACAATCCTGTCATGAATGTATTCCACACCCTTTTCCTCTGGCCCATACAGGTTCTCTTTATCTACCACAGGACTAAATATTAGAAATCATACCTTTGACCCTTGTTCAACTAGTCTCTACCCATTGGCTGGGAGAATGAATAGTTATGCAAGTCAAAATTCCAGTGGGCAAACACAGAGGTTTTGTTGTTATTTTTAGTTTTATTTAGGTTTGTTTTTGCCTCTGAAATAGATCCAAAGCACAGTTATAGACCTGGACTTGGTCCTCAGAAACGGATACACAAAGAACCTGCCAGCCTTCTGTCCCAGACTGTTAGTCCGTCTCCAGTCTCCTTGTCAGTTTCTCTGTTTTCCAACACTGCAACCAGAACAGCACTGAAAAATCCTTCCTACCTGAGAAGGGTAATCATCATCTGGTAGTTTCTGAGCAAGGAGCTGCTCACCACCTAAATGGGAAAGGGCCAGACATCCAAGGGGCAGCAGGGCATAAGAGAAGATAAGCGCATCAGAAGGTAGGAGACTAGGTCCCAGCTCGCTGTGCCATGGCTCGCCATTTAAACTGGGCATTTAACCTCCCTTCCCTACTCTCTGACTTCAGCTTTCCCATCTAAACTAGATGCTCTCGGGGATCCCAACAGCTCAGAGGAACTCAGGCCTCTGCTAAAAGTGACTTTCATTAGAAGCTGGCCTCAGGGGCTCAAAGTGCCTGCATAGGCAGGAGAAGGGGCAGACTCAGAGAATGGAGGATTGAACCCCCCCACAGCTGAGGCAGGTGAGAGAGGGAAAATGAGCACCAGCAGTTACCTTGGCAACCTGTCCTGCTAAATACAGGTGCGAAGTGGCCCATCACTTGGTCTGCTTGGATACCATCACCCATAGTGACCTCATTCTTCTTCAAAGAAGCCCTCTTTGATTTTCCACTTTTTAGATAGGAACCTCAAGTTCACAAGATAAAGTGAAAGGAGGGAGGGGTCAAAGATGAAACCTAGTTTCTGTCTCATCAAAGTACGTGGATGGTGGTATATTCACTAGACAGGAATAGGAGGATGGGGAGAGACTCTGAGTGCCGGATTGGACAGAAGGCCTTGAGAAACCATTGAGGATTCCAAGAGAGTCAGTTGGATACTCAGATACTGGTTCAGAGGAGACATCCAGACTGGGAACACAGAATTTAAAGTCATTTTTCTACAAATTGATAGATGTGATCATTGAGAAAGATAGTGTGAAATAAAAAGAAGAAAGGAGCCCAGATTAAACCTGAGGAATACCAACACTGAAAGGACAGGTAGAGGGAACTGCTTGGCAGCCATAGAGATGGGGAGAACCAGGAGAGCACACTTCAGAATCCCCCAGGGAGGGTCTCGGGAAAGATGCAGCTGTGTAGGAACAGGGCCAGGTGCTGCTAAGGAGTCCATAGATAAGAAGTGAAAATGTCCACAGATGCAGTGAGCTGAAGATGACTGGGGACATATTAAGAATGGGCTTTGCTAAAGTGATGGGGCCAGAAGTTAGGGTGAAGTCAGCTGAGGAGTGAGTAGGAGAGGAAGCCAGCAGGCAGCAAGTGCAGCCAACGCAGCAGAGGTACTTGGCTGTGAAGGAAGAGGGACAGCAGCGCCAGCATGGGAGGTGGAATCAGTGGACACTTCGGCAAATGGGAAAGGTTTAGTGTAATTATATGTCCATGGGGCGACCAAGATGAGATGGTGTGGGCTCACTCGGTCCAGCCGAAACCCACTGAACAGCTGAGGAGGGTGTGGCCATTGGAGGCGAAAAGAGACCTCTGGAGACCTGTTTCAGAGAACTCATCCCTTAGTCAACCAGCAGGAAGTCTTTCAGGGTTATGACTCTCTTTCCCAGTATACATTCATGTAGAGATCCCCTCTCTGGCCACCTCTGCTAAGACCCTTCATGAAATTCACAGAAAGATCGCAGGGATGTATGGATAATGAAGACAAGTATAGCCTTTCATAATTAAGCCACAAATTCACCTAAGAGGACTCTATGGGTTAGTGGGGCCATCCAGTCCAGTCTCCCATCATCGGCTTCTCTAACAATGCCACTCCCATGTTCAAACCTCTTAAGTGACAGGGGGAATTCTACCTCATGAGGCTGACACAAGAGAAAATGGAACAGTACCTTTGAATTTCTAAAGGATTTTCTTTAGGAAGAAAGTCCTGATCCCAAGGGCAGAACCAAGGATAGAATCTCAAAGAAGCAGATTTCAACTTCCCATGAGAAAGAAAGGATAAACAAACCTTGTGGTCTTTTTGGTCTTTCTCCTCCCTTCTGGTATGAAGGGGCCTCCTGTCTAGCCTGCATGTCATCCTCTGTGACTGTGGGGAAAGACATCCTGGAGTCTAGCCAAGGCAAGTCTAGGAGCATCTTCTTCTTTGTGTTTCATTACGCTGATGGAGAAGCAGTGATCATCCCATCCTTTTAAGAAAAACCTTCAGAATAGGGTCACATCTTACCTCCAACCACCTTATAACAAGGCCATTGAGTCCCAGACCCACTCAGCAGACTAAAAAAAAGATAAAGAATGCTTAGGAAGAGACCTTGTTGCCCTATGATTTGTTCAAGTGGGGTGCTGAGAATGGGAGCTGCCTCTTGGTTTTGCCAGCAGTCAAGATTCAGCCCCAATCAGCAGGGTCCTGCCCACCCCCACAGAGGACATATCTCTGTTGATGAGGTCATACTTTTGTTTATACAAATGGAATTAGACTTACCTAAAGCCCCATAAGCTGCTTTTTTTTTAGTAATGATTTGGGACATTATTAATTTTTTATTATTATGAACATCTCTCCCTATTTGTACATACAAATCTATCTCATTCATTTTACAAGCCGAGTAGTACTCCATTAGGAGGGTGTACATGATTTATTTAGTAATTTGCTCTTATTGAACATCTGAGATAGTTCCAAGTCCTTCCAAAAACTCAGTAAAAATTTTTATACATACATGCGTATGCACTTCTGTTTATGTTCTGTCAGTTTATAAACAATTAGCACTTTTGTGCACACATCTCCGGGCATATGTATGAGTACTTTCCTTGAAGCTGAATTGGCAGGCCAAAGTCAATGCATGTATTTAAAATTTACTGCAAAATTGTCTCCAAAAGCCCCTACTGAGTTATATATTCTCACCAATGAGAATATAAGGGAACTCTTGCTTCCCTCCCTCAGATCCGCTACCACTCTGGTCCTTCTTAATCTTTTGATTTTTGTCAGTTTATTAAATGAAAAGAGGGATTAAAAAAATAGAATTACATTTCCCTGGTCATTGATGAGATTGAGCGTCTTTTATACCTTTGTTGGCTGTTTTCATTTCCTCTCAGTCACTTGCCTCTTCACAGTCTCAACTGGTTTCTGTGTTGTCTTTTATCATATTGATTCAGAGGGACTCTTCATATAATTAATTCTTGATTAAAGTTGTCTCTCTAGTTATCTGCTATATGCTATAAACATTTTCTCCTGGTCCATCACTTGTCATCTGACTTTGCTTATCTTCATTCATTATTCTAATTCTTTATTCAAAAATTCTAATTGATTTGTAAAGACTTTTTCTATCTTAAGGATGTTACTCTTGGTCATAAATCCTGAAAATATTTTTGTTTTCCATTTTGTTTGGGACTTTGTTGATCTAGAGGAGATTTTATGTTTATTTAGGCACATAAACCTTTGTATATCATATGACTTTAGGAAGATGCTCCCCAACCTGACATGAGATCTTCACCAATATATTCTTCAGGCTTTCCCCACTATGAATTTTTAATCCATCTGGAATTTATTTTGTTGTGTGGTATGCCATAAGAATCTCACTTCTGTTTTTCCAAAATAGTTGGTCAAATTTCCCAATATCTTTCATCAAATTAGTCATCCTTTCCTCTTGGGTTTGTGATCCCAACTTACTCATACACTAAATTTTTATTTGGACTTAAAAGAGGTAGAAATGATTACAATCAACAGTCTTAACTTTATTGGCAGAGGAGAGATGAAATTATTTATTTTGGATGTGAAAGAAGAGTGCGGTGTGGGATAAAATCAGGAAAAGGCAATGAAGATAGTCATGGAATTTGTTGTGAAAAAGGAAAGTCTGAGGAAGAAATGGCAAAAGAGAAAACTACTGAGTCATAGAAGGAACCTGTCAAAAAAAGAAAAAGAAAAGACTTCAGGATAGCCAAAGGGAAGGAATATTTAGGAGAATCTTAAAATAGGAAATGATGCAAACAGAATTAGACTCCCAACCAAAGAGTCTTGGTCAGTCCCCTTGCCATCCAGCCTAATAGCTGTCACAAAGCCTGGCACAGAGTGCATGCTAGGGCTTGTTAATTAACTAACAAATACAAAGAGCTGCCATTGTTGCTTTTTTATATTAAATAGCCATTTTATATTATATAGCTTTTTTTTTTCTTTTTTCTTTGGTACTGAGGATTTAATTCAGGAGCATTTTACCACTAAGCTACATTCCCAATCCTTCTATTTTTTGAAACAGAGCCTCACTAAGTTGCTGAGGGGCTCACTAAATTGCTAAGGCTGGTCTCAAACTTGCAATCCTCCTGCCTCAGCCTTCTGTATTGCTGGGATTATAGATGTACACCATGCGCCTGGCTTAAATAGCTTAAAATAAAAGTGTTCATTATTTGAAAATTAGGGAGGGAGAAAGAAAAAGAAAAATAGAATAACACTTTTTTTGAGCACCTACTATGGTCCAACAAGTATTAGCTGCTTTATAAATAAAAATAAAGTCACAATTCCCATACTCCTGCCACCTGAGATAAAACGTCATTTAAACCATGCTGTGTTTTCTTCCAATCTTGTTCTTCTGATACAGATTTTATGACAGTGGTTAACATTTATTAAACCATTATCCTCATGCCCAGAACTAATAAATAGTAATAAAATAGTTAAATATTTGAAAATACTCTTTAAACCTTGAACTGGTCCCATGGGTCAGGCATTATCATTATCTTGATTTTACAGATCAGGAGGAATGGAGAGGTAAGCAATGTGCTCACTCTGTACATCCAGCTGCATAGGTGACACTCATTGTACAAGATTATATTGGGAATATTTCCCCATTAACTATTCCACAGAAGAATTCACTCTGTGACTGCAAAATATTCCATCACATTGGCATATCCTCGTTTGTTTAACCATTTCAGAATTTCTATTCAGTTGTTAGTAATTTTTATAGAATAAATACTGCAGTTATGAATGCCCTTGTACTCAAAACTTGGGCAAGTCTGCACACTCAGATAAAAAAAAAAAAAAACAGCAGTGGCCTTACTGATCAGCTTTGTTCAAGCTCTTTCTATATATTATCCAATTTCCTTCCAAAAAGGTTCTACAATTTTATATTCCATTTGCAATGAATGAAAGTGCCTATTTTGTGCCCTAGTTGATGCTAGGTGTTATTAATTTTAAATCCTAATTTAAATAGGTAAACAATTATATATCATAATTTTAGTTCATTTTTACCAGAATGAGAAACAAAATAGATTTCAGTTCTTCCAAAAATTTTAATGAAGCCTCTGTCATACTCCAGGCACTGGGGCTAAACACAGGATAGTGATCAAGACCAAGCCACCTTCTTAGTGCTCACAACTTAACATAAGAGGTACATTAAACATGTACTTGATGAACTCCAACTGTAAATTCTATCATAAGGGCTTTGTAGCACTTAGTGTTTATAAGTCTTTTTAAAAGTAAAACACTAACAGAAAGGCACGTGGCCCATGCCTGTAATCCCAGTGATTAGGAGGATGAGGTAAGAGAATGGAAAATTCAAGGCCACCCTGGGCAATTTAGAGAGACCCTGCCTCAAAATAAAGGATAAAAAGGGCTGCGGTGAAGCTCAGTGGTACAGCACCCCTGGGTTCAATCCTCAGTGCTGGGGTGGGATGGGGGACCACACTAAGAACTCATTTGATACAACAACATTTTTAGATAAATTCTATTTGCTGATGAGGAAATCAAGTCCCCAAGAGGTTTAAAAAAAAATGCCCAAGGTCATATAACACGAAAGTAGCAAAAGCCAGGTTCAACCCACAAAGTCCCACTCCACTCACCCCACTGCTTTCCTTCTTCAGAAGCGCCTAAAAGAACGGAAAGATGTAGATATTTTTCCTAAACTGATGAGAACAAGTAGTAAACGGATCAGAAAAGGCAGGGATTTGGGTCAGGGATACTGCCATGAAGTCCTGAACCATATCTTTCCTCCCCTTTTTTCAAAGAAGTAAATGAGGGTAACACGTGACAAAAATCAGCAGATCTTTACACTGAACAATCAACCTGCAACAGTGCAAGGGAGGAAAGGAGTGGTCTAAATTCTCCCGCCCTGAGGCAGCAGAGGAAGGACAAGGGAGAAACCTCCACCTTCCCAGACCTCAAGGTATGGAAAAGATAAATGTTCAAGGTATAGCTGCATTGAAAACGGATAAAATGAAGAGAAAATGGAAACTTCCAGGGGGCTCCTTCCGTGTGATCTCTGAGTTGGGCTGCCGCCTGCGCCCCCGCTGGCAGAACCTGCAGTCTAGCAGGGGACCAACCAGCTCCATTCCTGCGGGCTGCAGCGCCATCTAGTAGACGTGGGGTGAAACGGCATCATAACCACCTTGACAGTCTTCTTGATTACTTCAAAAGACAGCCACCAGGCTACAACTGTGCTAAGGGTTGAAGTCACTGTGATGACAAAGCAAGAGTCTGCCCTTGAGAAGTTCATGGCTCATCTGGGAAGATGACTGCAGGACGTAGAGCAGGAATGTACTCAAGTGTTTAGGAAACAGAAGTGAGGCTGGCCCACCCTGAACCCCAGAGGAAGGGGACCCCTGAACTCAAGAGGAAGTACTGTTCCAACCAGCTCTTAAGAGATGGGTACAGCAGAACACAAAACTTCAGACAGTGATAATACATGGACTCTAAAGCCCAGAGACATGAAAGAATCTAGTGCATTCAGGGAACACTGGGATGCTGAAATCCCAGGCCGAAGCCACCTTACAGACACCTGGTGCAGCCTCCTTGCTTTAATGAATGAAGTCACTGAGATTTGGGCAAGGAAGGACCTTGTGCAGATTCATAGACCATGTTAGGTTTTTCCACTCTTGAACCCACATCTCCTGACTTAGTCCCACACTTTTTCCACTGAGCCACAAAAAGAATGCCAGCTCCCTGCAACTTAGCTCCTGGAAAAGGTCATGTTCACCTGGTAGGACTCATTCATGAGGCTGAGCACATAGAAGTTGACCTTGAACTGAGGAGA
This sequence comes from Marmota monax, assembly GCF_021218885.2. Lineage (NCBI taxonomy): Eukaryota > Metazoa > Chordata > Mammalia > Rodentia > Sciuridae > Marmota > Marmota monax. The sequence continues at coordinate 2,994,026 of NW_026695243.1, forward strand.
AGACATGCTTGTGCTCAAAACCACCTTCCCTAGTAACTAAGTGATTTTTGCCAGGTTGCTTATTCTTTCCAAGTCTGTTTTTTTATGTGTCAAATGGGAATAATAATAGTCCTCATCTCACATGGCTATTGTAAGTAAAAGAGTTAAGCCATGTTGAGTATATGGAACAGTCCCCAGCACATGATAAATGCTCAATGATTAAATACAAAGGACTACAATTTTAATATTGTCACTTTTTAATTTGCAATTTTATGGTTATTTTTCTTATTCAAATTATTATTATTAAACTAGTCCCCCTTTGTCCAGTTTTACTTGCCTTGGTTTCAGCTACCAGTGAAAATATTATATGGAAATTTCCAAGAATATCATAAGTTTTAAACTGTGTGCCATACTGAGTAACATGATGAAACTCATGCCAGCCTGCTCTGTCCCACCTGGCATGTGAATCATCCTTTTGTCCAGCATATATCCACACTGTATATGCTACCCACTTGGCAGTCACTCCATAGCCATCTTGGTTACCAGACTATCAGGGATATCACAGCGTTTGTATATAAAGTTCAGTAATCTCCACAGTTTCAGGCATCACTGTGGATCTTAGAACATATCTCCCACAGATAAGGGGGAACTATTATAACTGATTATTTTACCATTTTTAACCTTTTTGTTTTGTTTTGTTTACTATTTCTTATTGCACTTACTGAAGGAAATGAGGCTTTTCTACATGGAAAGAACAAATGCAGAAGCCATGTTCCTATTTTCAAAACTTGAAGGCCTCTGAAGGAATGAGTGGAGGTGATCAGGAGCCCCAGAGGGCCAAGCCAGGCACAATGGTTTGAGAGCTGCAGGTTGGTAGAATTGAGTTCCATGTAAAGATAAATTTCCCCCTGTTTCAGGGGCCTTGGAAGGAAAATATTTGCTTGTGTTGGGAAATAGTTAAGCTAAGACCAGATAACCATTTATCAGGGCTGTCTCTTACCTTGCATCGGGCAGGAAGTCATCTCATCCACTGTGCTACCCAATGCTTTAAACATCTAATTGAGCTCTGCTTTCTAGGGGAATATGATTTGGTAGGTCATCTGGGAAGACAACTGTCTATGTTTATCAATTTCAAAGTCATGAGCAATGCTCAAAGAAGTCAGGATCCAAAACAACCTTGTTTTTCAGAGTAATTCATTAGATTTTAGCTGGAAACGTGAGGAAGAGGCTGAGATGCCCACGTCAGACTGGAGACAAGGGAAATGGGTCAGAAGAACAGAAGACAGAGGTTGTGCCTTACCTCCCAAGTGCTGCCTGGACAGTGTATTTTCATCTGAGAAGATGCAACGGACTGTCACAGTCCTGATAGCCATATAGGGTATAGAGGTACCATCTTAGAGTAATAAAATAACAGCACATAAAAAGCTCACTATTAATAAATTTATGCAGAGTCTGCTGTGTGAAAAGCACTTGGATTATAAAAGTAAACCCAAATACAGTCCATATGAAGCCAGGAGGGGGATGATCTCTAAAAGGGGCAATAAGACCTGGGCACAAAAGCTTGCCATTCAAGGCTGCTATTATAACACAGGTACATGGACTTGTCTCACTCCCTCATGGGGTAGCACTGGAAGAAGAAGTGACATTCCAGTTGGGCCTCTGTTAACCCATAAGATGCAAGGGAATAGTCTCCCAGAGGAAACAGTCAAAAGCATATTTTCCTAAAGCATAGACTGGGGTGAACAATGCCCCACTGCAACCAGATATGTGCATGAACTGCTGGGGGCAGGGGCTAAAAGAGCAGAGAAGAAACTGATCATCCCATAGCTCCATTCTAGGTGTATCCCCAAGAGAATTGAATACATACCTCCACATTAAAATTTGTGTGCCAATGCTCATTGCAGCTTTGCTCATCACAACCAAGAAGTAGAAACAACCCTACTACCCATCAGCTGACAAGTAAATAAATACAATGTGGCATATCTAGGCAATGCGCTGTTATTAAGCATTCAGCAGCAAGAAGGAATGAAGTAGTCATTCACACTATAGCATGGATGAACCTTAGAAACATGTGCTAAATAAAAGAAGCCAGGCACGCACAAAAATCACACATATTGTATGACTGCATTATTATGAAAGGTATAGAACAGGCAAAGCTAAAAGGCAGAAAGTAGTCTAGGGCTAGAGGCGTAGAGAGGGGGATTAGGAGTTGATGCTAAAAGGATATAGGGTTTCTTTGGGGGTAGTAAAAATTGGTCTGGTGATGGTTACACAACTCCATGAAGGTACTAAAAACCACTGGGTTGTACACTTTGGATGGGTGAATTGTATGGTATATGAACTGTATCTCAATAAAGCTGTAAGGTCAAAAAGACTGATCCTTCCCAGAAGTCAGTGTGAGAAGCATGGAATAGACATGGGGAACACTTGGTCTGACCTTCCCCAAGGTACAGAAGGTTATGTTATGGCCCAGAGCGGGGAAGGATGTGTCCAGGATCTTGCAGCAAGTAAATGACACTGTAGGGAGCCTGATGCCCAAGCATCCCTCCCTCCCACTGCCCAGAGTCGTGTTCCTGGTGCTTTACCTCCAGCAGAATTCCCAGTCTCAGGAGCTGGAGTCTCCAAAGAGATCTAGGAAAAGAGCAGTGGAGTCAGAATTTTGTTTTCTAATCACATATTTGGAAGAAAGGCCTCAACTGAAGGGTGCATACCCTTTTAAAAAGTCCCACTAGATGGTCATCCAATAGCAGTGGAACATCCTGGATGACAGGGAGCTCAGAGCCTCCAAAACCTCCCCTTCCCTCTTTGAATGGCTCTGTGTATGGAGATTCCATCTGCCCTTAGCTCTCCCTGCAAAGGGAGATGGCAAGGGGTGCACCTCAGCCAGACCTGGGCTACAGTACCAGCTCCTTCCCACACCACTTGGCTCTGCCTCCTGCCACCATCCTACACATGATCTTTCTGAGACCCTAACCTCAGGCCCCTCTGATGTCTTCCCTTGGTCTGCTAAAAACAACTTGTATTGATTTCACTAAAATTCAGTGAACACCCACCAGATGTGAGGCATTGTCCTAGACTGGGGTCAGCCAGCTACCACTTCTGGGCCAAATCAGGCTCACTGCCTGTTATGATAAAGTTTTTTTGAAACATGATTACATTCACTTGTTTACATATTGCCTGTTTGGGCTTTCATGCTGAGGGCAGTGTCAAGTAGTGTGACAGGCAGTATAGTCCAAAAGCCTTAAATATTTACTACTGGGTTCTTTACTAAAAAGATTTATTGGTCCTCATGCCAGATGCTGGAGATAGTATGCAAGCAGAATAGACAGGGTCCTCTGCTATCATGAAGCCCAGAGATCAAGGCCTTGGCCATCCAGCCTTGTTCTTCCTCTGCCCTTTCTCTCATTACCCTCCGTCCATGAAGGAGTCCTCTGAGAGTCCAGTGGCTCCTAGAATTTTGGAATTCATGAATCAGGAAAAATAAAATTTTTAGTGACAGAGGATAGACATAGAGTCATCAGGTAGGTACATTTTAAAAACCAATCTATCATCCACTATCACCACCCTTGTATAAGAGGGAAATCTTAATATTAAAAAGCAGCCAGAATATCATCTAAAAATAAAGGGCAACTCAAGTTATGTTAGCTTTATGAACTTCATCATAATATTTTTACTTTTCTCCTTTCGATGTGTGACAATGTACAGTATTCACAAGTCCTTACAAGTCTGTGGCCAAGAACACAGGAGTCATTGTCTAGTCCGGGTGCCCTGGGGGTTTACTTGGTGTTACCCTGATCTTCTATGACTCTTCCCCTGCGTCAGGCATCCAGAAAGCTCTTCCTCCTCCTCTCCTGCTCACTGCGCACAGTGCAGGGGTATAGGTTGGTCTAGCATCATCCAGAGTACCTGAAGTCCAAGGAGGCATCCAGCTGTCAGAAGTACCCACGACAGATGTGGCTGAAGGCGTCTTTGTGGGCTACAGGGCAAGGCAGCTGGTCCCAGGAGTCTCCTGGCATGAGTCCCTTTCCCTTGACATGCCAGTGAGCCCACCACAGATCGTGTTGACAGCTCTGTGGCAGAGGTTCTCACCCACATACCAGAGTCAAAGAGCACCAGCTTCCTGCCAAGTCTCTCATGTGACTGGGATGCTATGAGGGCCCCGGGTGGCCACAGTCAGCTCCCAGTCAGCAGGTGGTGGCGACAGACATTGAGGGAGGCCACCTCTTGGCAGGCAGCCCCAGGATAATGGGTACTCACTGCTCACATGAAGCTTCTGGAATCCCCTCATACAATCCCGAGGTCTGTGGGAGATAAATCATGGCTCTATGTGAAGGTAAGCCCAGCAGTGCCTGGTGCCAAGGACATGCTTCTGCCTGACTCACTCCGAGGCGAGCACTGTCCAAGGCTCTTGGCTTCTCCTGCCCTGTGGTGTCTGTGACCACTTGTAAAATCCTCCACCACGGGTGGGAGGTGAGCCTCCAGAACCCTCTTAAATGGTGTGGGCTGCATGTTTTGGACAGTTTTCCACATTCAAAAATTATAGGTGTGGTTGATCTCCTGAGCTGGTCTACAGCAAAATTGTTTTGTTTCTTTGTTATTTTCATTCAATCCATTTGTGAGACGCAGGAAGGGGAAAATAAAGTTAAATTTCCAAAGGGAAACTAGAGGCCCTTGTTGAAAACTCCTCTTACACTCTTGAGAGAAACTGAGACTTGGAGGGAAGAGAATCACTCAAGACCCCAGCTGAAATTAGAGGTCAATTCTATATGGTCAGTCCAAATCTCCTCCCACTGAAAAATCCAGCTCAGCATTTCCTAAAATCCAAATTAATTTCTTTCTAGAAAGTGGGAGAGTGGTCACGGCCAGCCCAGCTTACTTAGCACAGTGAGGAAGGGGGGGGGCAGGAAAGCACAGAAAACACAGATCCCACTGATGGTTAATGACCTACATGTACCCTTCACAGTAACATTTCTACTAGAGGCTGACAGGACAGAGCCCCAACTTTTCAATAATGACACCACAAAATATGTTCTCTAAACACTTTTGACATTGAGCCCAGATGGGGAAGCTGAGGCTCACAGAGGGAACAGGAACCTAGTGAAGGTCACACAGTCAGGTGGAAGGTGGGATTAGGGGCGAGGCCTCGGGGGTTCTGGCCAGCTGTTCCGGGCACTGGGTCAGACCATCAACAATTGCTGTCCTGAAGCCAATGGCCAACCTTGAACTTGGGACTTCGTCTCAGCTTTCTTCTCAGAGAGTCAGCTGTTCTTTCAGACCATTTGGTGCCAGGGTGATATTGCATTCCTCTCTCTGGCCCCAGAGCCAGGGACATGCTCACTGCCTGGGCAGTAATGGGACCCTTCCCGCCACCTGATGACATCCCTGTGGCATGATTTTTGTGTTGTGGCCCTGGGAACAGCTGGCTCGGGGGCTGGCAGGCGAGGCTCTGAGTCAGGCCTGGCTAGCCCGGGAGGATCACCTGCCCTCCTGAAGGCTTGGGTTTTACTGCCCCCTCGCCTTATGTCACAGAGGACATGCTGAGCTCTCCCTGTGACTTGAGGACATGGGTCAGGCTGCCCAGGGCAGGTGGGGAGAGAACCCAAGAGCAATCCAGGCAGAGTCCCTTTCCTCAGGGCATTTTCAGGACACACAGCAGCGAGGCAGTGGTCCCAGCTCCTGTCTTTGTACAAGGAAGAACAGATGGTCTTAGCCTCAGAAGCCCCATTCCAGATCTCTGTCCAGCACGCCCTCTCTCAAGAGCCTGTACAGGAAACCACAGACCAGCTCAGTACATGGTAGAGTTAAGGGCAATGCCATTCCCCACAGAAAGAGTCAGGATATCAGAAAGTACCACCCTGGCTATGGCCTAGATGCCCCAGTTGCTATAGGCCAAAGGACCTCAAATCTCGTCCAGATCACACTCTTCATGGTACAGGAAAGAAAATGGAGGCCCGGAGAGGGAAAGGATCTTGCCCAAGGTCACATAGCAACTTAGAGCCAGGAATAATCTCATCCCGCAAATGTTTTCTGAGGACGGACTGACAGACCCCACCCAATGTCATGAGGAAACCATCACTGGGATACAGCAGGTGCCCTCACAAGGTGAAAAATAAGAACAGATGCCTTGTGAAGTGTGCACCCTCCTGTCATTCAACCCCAGCTGATGGACACATCTGGAGGAGGTGACCCAAACCAGACTTGAAGTCCCTGAAAAAACAGTTGAGCTTGGAAAAAATAAGGAAAAGCTCCTTGGTGGGCAGAAAGTTTCCCAAGACAGTCCAGGACTTCAGACCAAACAGCAGATGTGTCATATACAGTCCAGAAGCTCATGGTGGAGCCTCGGCTCCTCTCTGCACCGTGCTGAGAAAGTCAATCATCATCTCCAACATGGACTGGTGACGTGCGTCTCATACACTCACAGGACCCTTCAACACACCCAAAGGCCAATTCAAGACTCCTCAAGAGAGGCTCAGCTCCCACAAATCAAGTCTCAATCTCACCCACATATAGAGGCTGTGGCCCCTGTCAGGGCAGACACAGAACAGAGCTTATAAGAACAGTAGGCATAGAGAAAAGAGCCCTGGGCAGGAGCCAGACCAGACTGGGTTCAAGTTCTGGCTCTACCTCTTACCATCTTAGGCTTCAGCAAGAGAGTCTCTCTGAGTCCCATAATCTGAGGCCATAAATCCCCACTCCTCACAGGGTTGAGGCAAATATCAGATGAGGGGGAAAAGTAAGCACCATGGAGGCTGCAATGGTTTTATAAAAAACAGTGACGTGTTGAGAATTTCTGACTATTATTATTATGTCCCAGAAAGAACATGAGTGACATGACAATTGCTTTCAATAGCAAATGACCTCTGAACAAATATTCACTAGGCACTTACTATGAGCCAGAAACAGTGCCAGCTTCTAGAGATACATACATAAATAATTCTGTCTCCTCTAAGACAAACTGCCTGGGAAGACAACTAGTAAATTATCCAATAAAGCAGAATGTGGCACTCAGAGGTATGAACAAATTACAGGGGGAGCACACAGGACAATATCCTGCCTGGGGACAGGAGGCCAGGGTGACAGTAAGGAGCAAGTGGCTTTGAAAGAGTCATTAAACTCGAAGAGGAACATTTAGGTACCCAATAACAGACCCTCACAAACATAAAACAAAAATTGACAAAACTGAGCGCCAGACACAGTGGTGCATACTATAATCCCAGTGGCTTGGGAGGCTGAGGCAGGAGGTTCATGAGTTCAAAGCCAGCCTCAGCAACAGCAAGGTACTAAGCAACTCAGTGAGACCCTGTCTCTAAATAAAACACAAAATAGGGTTGGGGATATGGCTGAGTGGTTGAGTGCCCCTGAGTTCAATCCCCAGTAACAAACAAAAAAAAAAAAACAAAGACAAAATTGAGGGGAGAAAGAGACCATTCTACTATAACAGTTGGGAGACCACAATAGCTTACACTCTCTCCATAATGGGTAAAAACACCAGAGAGCAGATAGAGGAGTTAGCAACTTGAACACACAAAACAACCAGATTTAACAGACATCACAGAGTGCTACTCAAAAGAACAACAGAATACACACTCAAGTCAAATCACATGGAACATTCTCCAAGACCATATGGTAGGCCATAAGAGTCAAAAGGTAGTCTCAACCCAAGTCTCCATCAATAGATGAATGGATAAAAAAAAAAAAAATGTATATCCTGCAACAGAATACGATCCAGCCTTAAAAGAAAGAAATCCTGACACATTCTACAGAATGAATGGCCTTGAAAATATTAGACAAATTGAAATAAATCAGTCACAAAAGAACAAATACTATGATTCCATTCCTATGAGATACTTTAGGGTAGCCAAGTTCTTAGAGACAGCAAGTAGGACAGTGGCTGCCAGGGGCTGGGGAGGGATAGGGAGAATAGGGAATCACTGTTTAACAGGTACAGGTTTCTAGTTTTGAAAGATGAGAGAAGTTCTATGGATGGATGGTGGCAACGGTTACACAACAATGTCAATGTTAATACCACCAAATTGTATATTTAAAATGGTTAACATTAAGTATTATGTTGTGTATATTTCACCTCATTTTTTTTTAAATTGATGATTATTTTTAAAAACAGAATGAAGAGGGCATGTTCACAGCAGTCAAGTGGAGAAAAGAACCTAATAGAAGTGGCTGTGCAAAAGCACGAGGGCCAAAAGTGACTGGTATTCCTGGATGTGGCAGAGGCTCCCTTATGTGTGCAAGGCACCCGAGAGCTGGAGAAGGCCTCTGAATGCCCTGCTAGGGTTTGGCTCCACTCTGTGGGCTCTGGGGATTGACACAGTCACAACCCAGGCTTAGGACACTCACACTGGGAGGAGTGTGGGGAGGGGCAACGCCACCTCTATACAGACTCCAGACAGACACGAGAAGGGAAACTTCTCAGACGGCCCCAGTTCCCCAATCTGTGGTCACCCTCTGTGGTCACCATCCCAGTGCTGTGGTGAGAGTGACTCAAGCCACTTGTCTCATGGGGCCACCTAATGAAGGCAGGAGGGATTCCCCTGGAAACTTTGCTGCAGAGAAAGAGAGCGCACATAGGAGCAGCCACCTGGCAGGGCCTGGGTGGAGCGGGTTCTGCCCTGTGGTTAGTTAGCCCCACTCGGGCAGCCCCAGGGAGACTGAGCCCACAGGATTGTGTCCCATAGGCCCTGTGGTTCTTACCAACTGCAGGGCCACAAGTTCAGCTGTGCTAGCGTGTACTGGGTATGGAGGCGTGGGGGGCTCTGTGAAGTCTTTGAATCAAGCAGCAAGGGAAATTCCAGCTCTGTGGCTTAGAAGCAGGTGGCCTTGGGCAGCCCCCTGTCTCTATGTGAGTTTCAGTCACCCCTGTGTGAAATGAAGACATTAGACCTCCAAGTCCACTGGTATGGCCCCAACACTAAGAAGGGCAGGAGGGTACAGACATTACTGCACCCGTCTTAGTAGACAAGCGTGCATAGATACACACCCTACACACGCACCTCCGCTTTAGAAACCTCTGGGGTTCTCCTCTGTGGCCTCCTTGCCCTCCCTGGCTCCAGCTTTTCCTCTTAAGAATAGGAGGAGCATTCCATGGGGCTCTGCAAACTATGTGTGAAAGGAGGGAAATGAAGCAAGACCTTTCTCAATGAACCCCCAGGTAAAATCATCTACCAAATGAAGAAAGCTCTGAGTAAAATCAGCTGCCTCTCAGCTAAAGCTAGCACGCCACACTGCTCACTGCTTGGTCTCTCTGAAGGAAGCCATGCAGAAAGTATCACTAAACATGGAAGCAGCACTCTGTAATCCATAAAAAAATACAATTTTTATGTGTTTAAAATTTTTTAACTGTGTTTAAAGAGGTGGAATGTTAACAACTCTGATTTGATTGGTACACACTGCATATATGTATTGAATCATCTCATTTTACCCATAAGTTTGTAGAATTAAAATAACAAGTGTATTTTTTAAATTACAGATAACATAAAATGTGTGTGTATACAAATAAATATATAAATTATGTAATTATATTTCAAAGAAGAATTTACTGAAAAATAGATTATCAAGAGGACACAGAAAGCTGGGATCTAATATTCCCAGCTGCTCAAGAGGCTGAGGCAGGAAAATCACTTGAGCCAGGAGCTTGGAGCCAGTCTGGGCAACATAGTGAGACTCTATTTAAAAAAAAAAAAAAAAAAAAAAAGGGATACAGGAGCCAGAATGAACAGAATAAAGACAATGTGATCATCAAAAGCCATGAACTAAAATAAGAACCTAGTAGGTAAGACTCCATGAGATTACTATGATATAATATAAACTAATAAAAGATACATAAAAATGGGGAGGAAAGATGAAGTGCTTCTTTGTGGTACGACAACTAAAAATTGCAGAAGAATGAGAAAGCAAATACCACAGGTTGGAACATGAAGGAAATAATTGTAAGCATGGGAGACAGAAAGTAAATGGGACCTCGGGCACATGCTGAGTGGCAAATTGCATACTCCTATGTCAAAAGATGGCCACTGCCCCACTCCGCCTCTCCTCCCCACCCCCTAAAGTCTGACTGTCTTCTCTCTTTGTGGTGGCTTCGCTTGCTCCCACCTGTACAAAAAATGTCCCAGGGCCCTCCAATTTAAACCAAAATCCATGGATGGGGCTCCCCGCTGGGGACAGACAGCAACATGGAATTGTGGCGCCCTGTCACCTAGACAGAAACGGAAACAGGTCTTGCGACTCCCCTGTTTGAGGCCTTGGAAACCCGCCTTCTCTATGCTCCGTTATCTCTCCTGTGCCACAGTGATTCAGACTCTCTCCCGCTCACAGGGGTGACGGGGACCCAGTTTTACCACATGAGAAGATGCGTGCAAACCTCAGCACCCCAGTCGCCACTGAAGGGGAATGGAAGCCACAGAGCCTCTCCGGAAAGGCTAGGCGCGGGGGCTGGACCTCCGCCAGGCAGGTCAAGGAAACACCTGCTTTGGAAACCTAAACAGGGCACCAAACCCTTTAAAAAAAAGAGCCTTAGGCTGCAAGAACTGACTTAAATTACTCTTATTGTAACATTTCTTATATTTGAAGAAACACAAAGCTAAGTTTTTATTACAGGAGAATGTGAATAGTGGCACCTGGGGACTTCTGGGGTAGAGAGGATGAGGAAAGGCAGACTTGAGAGGGAAAGGCAGAGGTAGATAAGGAAAGGCAGACTTGAGAGGGAAGCCAACTTCCTTTCTCCCGTGGAGAATTTAACTTCCCTCTCCCCCCACCCCTTTCTCCTCTATTCCCTTTCCCTCTGTGTCCTCTACCCCTTGGCTCCTCTCTCCCCCTCCCTCACCTCTCTAGCTTTTCTTCAACCGGGCAGGCAGCTTTAGGACACATGACAACACTCGTAACAATGACCTACGATCATTTCTGTCATTGAACAGTATTTCTGGTTTATAACATGCTTTCTCTTATCTGTCTTCTGATTCTCACAACCACCCTTGGGAGTAGTAATAGGAAAATAAAAGGCGACTGTACCTGCTTCTGCCTTCTAAGAAGGGTGGTAAATTTCACATCAATGGGAAGATGAATCTCTGCGGCCCCTTGCACTTCCAGAGACTGTTAGTGGCCTCAGTTGATGAAAAATCTGGCCATTTCTTCTACCATGGCTCCCTCCCTTCAGCAATGTGATGGCCTCTTAGTTTTAATAGAAAAATGAGCCATTGATTATGCAAAGGTAGGCCAAGAGTTGACACTGCTGGCTGCCTATCCAAACTTTACTCTTCCCTTCTCATATAGGGTCCTGATTTTTTTAGGTGTGGAAATGTGCCCAGCTTAATAATTAGATTTCTTAGCCACCCTTCCAGAGAAGAAGGCCACATGCAAACTTCTGGCCAATGGAATGAAGGAAAAAACTGACATACAGGACTTTTGGAAATACCCCCTAAAAAGTAGACTGACTCAGTGGACAAGGCCTTTACTGGTCTTCCTTCTTCCTTTGCCTAAAATATGGATGCAATGACTGGTGCTGCAACAGCTATTTTGTAATCATGAAGTTGCCTTGACTGATGACAGACTTGTGCCAAGAATGGCAAAACAGAAAAACAAGAAGAGACATTAGTGAGCTCTAGAATGTTGCTATGGTTTGATAATTCCCCTCCAAAATTCAAGTGTTGCCAATGTGACTGTATAAGAGGTGACCAGGTTATTAGGGCTTCTCTCCCTCATTCATAGAATTAAGGCTCTTTCACACTGTGTTTATCTAGTTCTCTCCCCAGCTCTGCTGCCACAGGAGGACACAGTGCTCAGCCCTTCCAGAGGATGCAGCCTCGCCAGTCAACCAAACCTGCTGGGGCCTTAACCTTGGTCTTCCTAACCTCCAGAACTGTGGGATATAAATTTCTTGGTTTTTTTTCTAAATTACTCAGTCCGTGGTGTTCTGCTACAGCAGCACAAAATACACTGAGACAAGTACTTACCTCCAGGGTTCCTTCACATGGGGGAAAAGTTCAACCTTGCTAAAGGTATTGTTTTACAGGTTCTGTTTCAGCAAAATATAGTTTGTAAATGAAAGAGAATTGATAAACTAAATTGAAGCGAAAGGCAGGGAATTTCTGGAAAAAACTTTAGAGTACCTGCAGAAGGGTGCTCTAAAAAGTAGAGGAAACAAGCCACACTGTGGCCCAAACCTCTCCGTTTCTTCCGCTACACAAATGGCAGTGATTCCCCCTGCAAGACATGGTGGCACATGAGAGAGCAAGTTGCTCCATTCACCAAGTGAATTCAGAAGAAAGGAGCGCTCAGAGCTGGTGAGCAGGAGAACACCCACAGCTATTCCCTTCCCTGTTATACCAGACTTCTAGGGCAGCTTGGCCTGCGATACGGGGTAGGTTTCAACCAAGACCATCTGCATCCACTCGGACAGTTCTGCAGTAAGGAAAAGGATTACAGGGAGGAGGGACCTATTACAAATAAGGAAGCTGAGGGCCACACAGGTGAAGTGGCAACTGGCTCCAAAACCAGCTGTTCCAAGTTCAAGGTATGCCTTTTTCTTATTGTGTCATAGCCACAGCAGGAACTCAAGAGCAGTAGTGATTGGAGAAAGAGACCAGTCACTAAGGCAACTGGATGCACCAGGTGAGTCCTAATGGCCAGTGATGGCCAATGTTATGGCCAATTCCTTCCCATAAGCAGGTTTATGCATACATGTTCCTCCGTCTCATGCAGGTGTGCGGCCAAGCACATATAGGCATATTACGGCTCCTTGATTATTAATAAATGATTAAGGAGTACCACAGTGAAGCTTATAAATCTAGGTTTGAATCCCAGCCCTGAATTTACTACCTGTATGATCTTGAGCTAATCCCTTAACCTCTCTGAATCTCAATTTTGTCACAAGTATCAGAGAGGAAATGGCCAAATTAAGTTTTAAGGTCCAATCCTGCTGTACCAATCTAAGCACTTACATAAAATATATCCTTAAAATAAGACAAGACCTATTCAGTACTGAAAATGACTTCAACATTATATTAGCATACGCTGCATGACCGTAGAATCATTGTTTCAAAAATTGCAGTTCTTGGAACAATATGGATCTACAAGCAGATGAGCCCTGAGTGCACACTTGCCTATTTCAATTCCATCCTTAAATCATCCCATTCTTGTGTTGATAAATATGACAGCACAGTTCTAACTCTTCATACCTAGGTATCTAGGCATATTTACATTAGAAAATCTGCGTTCAACTTTGAAAATCATTTTCTTTTAAGTAAAAATTAAATAGACACAATGGGAACTTAAAATTCATTCTGATACTGCCTCAATAGCACCAGAGCAGGTGACATGAAGCTAGTCACATCAGCAGGGCCACAGGAGGATTTTATTAGACAAATCAGTTTACTAAAACCCCGAGGGCCTCCTCATCATAAATGCAGTTAGGCAGCCCCCAAATAATGGGGATGGAGCCCCTTGTGAGCACTAATCTCTTTATTCTGGCATTTAAAGAGCATAACGAGGTATCATTTATGAGTCCTCATGAACCCAGGCAAAGAGTGATTTCAACGGTTCCATGGGGATCTTTGAGGCCTTGTCTATAAAACTTGCCTAAATTAGCTGTCTTCCTCTTCATCCAGACCCTCATCTTCAGCTGCATCAGACTCCCAAGAGCTGGCAAAGCAGAGTCAGGAGTCTGGAACCCTCACCTGTGAGAATGTCGCTCAGTTATTTGCTGAATTACCTACAAATGATTATTCGATCCTGTTCCCTGGCAGCTTGCACTACCACAGCTGCACAGGGAAAGGCTCCCTGTTCCTTGTCACTGGAAAGCAGTTTAAACACATCACATCTGTCAACAGAGCTCCTGACTGACATACAGATTGACCCAAAGACAGCAGGGATTCCCCTGGAGCAGTGAGCTCCCCATCATAGGAGGTATCCAAGCAGGGTCAAAGGTCGAATAAGGGACTTTTTTGTAATCAAATAGGAGGAGGTAGGGAGGAAAGGGTGACCTAAAGGACTTTAATTTCCTTTTCAGTCCTAAAAGTTGGAAATTCACAGATTTACCTCAGACCAAATATTACTTGGTGTTAATAATATTTTTTAGTTAAGGTTTTTTATGTGCCAAATACTGTACTAAACACTTCAAGTCTTTAATTTAACTCACATAAAAGTCAGCCGTCTATGTTATCTGGAATTAGATGCAATTTTCCACATGAAGGAGTCTGAGGTAAGGAGGCAGCTGAGCCACAAGATCTCAGCTCATGAGTTGTTAAGAGAGCCTGAGGCCTTGGCTGAGCCCCCAGCCCTACCCCAAGCCTGCAATTTATACCTTTCTGGGTGCTTGCCTGCACAGGGGCAGGGTTACAGCAACTGCATCTCAGGAAGTGGCCAGAGCCCCAGCCTGGAGTCCTCTCTCCTCCTGTGCTAACCATTTTTAGGATTCTATACGGGGTGATAGGGCAGAGGGTAACAATTTGAGAACAGGGGTCATAAAAGTGCTTCATAGGAACATAAGAAAGATGTCTGAAGATAAGAAACGGGTTTCCTAAAAGAGATGATGCAGGGAAGGGAACTGCTGGCCCAAAGTGTGTCTGTTCCTTTGAGCCACAGCCTTGGTTCCTTAGGAACCCTGGCTGAGCAGGATGCTTGAGACCAGAGTCAGCCTGTTGCCCCTCTTCACTGTCCCTCAAAGGGGAGCTACTGTTCCTAGATTCCTTCATGGCCTGAGCCCACCTGAGGAGCCTGGGATCCTCTGGCTACTCCCAAAGGCTGAAGTTAGAGTACAATGTACAAAAAATACTCAAGAGGCTTGGTGCTGTCTCTCTCCTTCCCCCCTCTCTCCCCCTCCCTCGCCCCACCTCTCTCTCTGTCTTTGGGAGTAGCCTGGGATCCTCTGGCTACTCCCAAAGGCTGAAGTTAGAGATAGTAGAATCTCCCCCGCCCCTCGCAAGGCAGCCCCCCAAGCAGCATTTATTCTCAGAAAGGCTCTGGGAAGAAGGATGGTCACTTTTCTTCCTCCCAAAGATAATTGAGGCAAAGTAAGAAAGCACCTGTGTTCGAAGGCAAATGACAACAATCAATCTCTCAGCACAGGGCCCAGCCATTAAATTCTTTGGGGAAACAATTTTAGGAGTTTAACGACAATCAAGAGAATGAAATTGAATTAAGAGAAATAGTAATTAAATCAGGAAAGAAGTTTTTGCAAAGGGGATGGTAAAGGAAATTAAAACCAGTAATGCTGAAAAATGTGGTGGGCAGAGCCGGGGAAGGGCGGGCTGGGGGGAGAGGAGAGGGCCAACGCGCCAAGCAAAGCAATCGGGGCTGGAGAGGCAAGCATTTGGCACCAAGAAAAGGTATTTTGGAGATTGTTGTCCTTGAGACCAGGTGTCCAGCACTTCCAATCTGGGTCTAAATATGCACAAAACCTAATGGGGACAAGCCCTTCTGCAGGAGAATAGAAGCACCCAGTTAGATGAAGCATTTTTTTTAAAAAAGACAGTAAACTTGAAGCAGGGTGAGCAACTGTCCTAGTTTGCCCAGGACTGTTTCAGATTTAGCCCTCAAAAGTCCCATGTCCTGGAAAATCCTCAAGTTCAGGAAGAAAACGAGCATGGTTGTCATCTTAACTTAGAAGCACATAGCCCAGGCTCCCAGCACTACTATAGTCAGTAGCCACATGATGGGGGGTGAGTCACTCCACCTTTGTGGGCCTCAGTGTTCTCATCCATAAAACGAGGTCACAGTGGCAACCTGAACAGATTTAGAGAGAGAGAGACTGCTGCATGTCAAGATGTCTAGAAGAGTGTACGTGAACTAAAACCTTGATAAATGGGAGTCAAACTGAAGAATAATGATAACATATGCAATGAAGAGCAAACAGAACCTAAGGCATGTTTAAAATACTGTGACTGTTTCAGGGTCCCCAAGACTACCATGTGTTCAGTGATTATCCAGAATGACTCACAGGACTCAGTATATAGTTGTACTCATGGGTAAGTCTCATCACAATGAAAGGACACACAACAGAGTACCGGAGGAAAAGGACTCAGGTGGGGTGGACAAATGCATGCACAGGCTTCCTCTACCTTGGCCTCCTGTGAGGGACACCAGCATGTTCCTTTCTCCAGAAGTGAAAAAAGGTACAACAATCACCCAGGAAGCCTGCTAGGCACTCAACACCCAGGGTTTTTATTAGTGGCTGGTCACAGAGGCCTCTTCAGACTGGAAGCTGCCAAAATTCCAAACTCTCAGAAAGAAAGCTGATGTCCAGGATAAACCACATTGTCGATCGGCCTTATCAGTTGGCAAACGGCTCAAATGCCAAATTTCCAAACACGGGGGCCAATCCTGCAAACAGGACTTCCCAAAAATAGCAATGGCTGGCCAGTTATGGTAACTCTCCTCAGCAAACAACCAAATAGAGATCTTTCTAGGAATGCAAGGATAATATACACGAGCGCTAACTTGGATCTGGCTCCCCAGGCTGCTGTTTTCCATCAAATCCTGGCTGGCCGCACCAGGTGCTCACTGGCCCAAACTCTACTGGTGGCATTATGCTTGTCAACCACTATGCTAGGATACCAAATTCTCTGACGACCAGCCAAAGCCATCTTGTTCTCTAAGTCAGAACAAGGGATTTTTCTCCTTTCACCAACAGATGACCAAATCTCCACACAAAACAATCTAAATAGAACTAACATTCACCTTGTACATCAACAGAGACTAGCTTGTTTACAAAGGGGCAAAAAATATATATCCATATCTAGTCAAAATGCTTGTGTTTCAGATCCAGGTTCCGCCTTTCTCAAGAGGAAGATAACTAGAATGTGTAAAATCAATGATCAAAAAGTCGCTTTGAGAGAAAGAAAGAGATAATGCTGGTTTCTTTTTTCTCAAGGAGAGGTGTTTGAAAAATAAAAGTCATCCAGGCTAAAGGTGGGGAAGAAGTTTCAGAGTAGAGATTAGGAGGCTGCATAGGAGATGCAGATGTGAAAGAACCAGGGAGACCAAGAGGGGGGATTTTGAGCAGCACCGCTGGGAATTGACGGGCTTCCCTTTTAATACATTGTGTCTGAGTTTGCTAGGGCTGCCATGATGAAGTACCACTAACAGGGTGGCTGAAACAACAGACATGCACTGTCTCACAGTTCTGGAGGCTGGAAGTCCAAAGTCAAGGTGCTGGTGGGTTCGGTTCCTTCTGAGGGCTCTGAGGAAAGAGCTGCTCCTTGGCTCGTAGATAACAGTCTTCCAATTCACATGCCATTCCCGATGTGGCTACTTAGGTGTACCCTTGCCCCTCTCAGGAGGGCTCCAGTCCTATTGCATGAGGCCCAGTTTAATTCGACTACCTCTGCAGATATCTTGTAGACAGATTAGGTCACATTCTGAGGTACTAGGGCTTGTGACTTCAACATAGGAATTTGGGGGGACAAAATTTAACCCATAACAATGTGGAAAAACTTAAGTAAAAATCATAATTTTAGTCACTTCTGTCAGAGAACTATTACTTGGCACACAACTTTGTACACACCATACCCCTGGAACAACTGACTTATAGAGATTATAAATAAAAGAACAAAAGAGAATAAATTCAAAACATCGTTCTGCCAGCTACTTCTCCCTATTCTATTTCCCCTTAAATTCTCATGAACCTGTTGAGTTCCTCCTAAATTAACAAGAGTAATCCATTTCATTTTTACTAACCTTGAGGCCCTAACTCCTCTCCATGACTAACATTGCCCACTGGTGGAAACCCCCCAGTTCATCTGCTCCCGTAGCCTACCATGTAGGGGGCCAGTTGGCCACAGCCAGGCTCAAGATAATGTTCACAACACAGCACTGGGAAGAAGCCCCCAGGCAGGAAGAAAGAAGCCTAGTTCTGGCCTCTACTCTGGTATAGACATAATTTCAAGTAAGCTGCTCCCTCTCTCGGCCCATCTCCTCTGTGGTACAATGGAGAAGAGCCATGAACTCTCACCTCTTCCAGCTAGGGGATCCCAGGACCCCTGAGCTTTCCCCTGTTGAACAGGTGACCACACAGTATGATTTTCCAGCAGCAATCCCTCCCATCACTGCCCACGCACTACCAACATACTAGTTCGATCTGTGGTCCCAACTACCCAATGTCACCAATGGCGGGGGGCTTTGAAAGGGCTCTCCATAATCACGTAGTTATTTATAATTGGTAGTCCCAAGTGGGAACAGGATTTTAGCATTCGAGAATGAGCTATAGACTTCCTTCCCAGGTCACTTCTAAAATCCCACTAAGAGGGCATGGCACTTAGAGCTCAGCAAAAGTTTGCTGAATGAATAAACACCATGCTTCCCCCACACCACAGAGCCATAGAATGAACACAGAAGAACTGAACTAGACAACCAGTTCCTTCACACTAAAAAGCTACTTAATGCCTGAAACAGATCACATGATAGTGTGGCATTTCGTTGAACTGTATTACTTTTTAAAGTGCCATTGTCAAAGTCTGTGTTGTGACACCCATCCCTTACCCACATCCCAATTCTTCAGAATTCCATCTGTGTGACTCTAGTGGGTAAGTCCAAGATGTGAAGTTAAGTCCCAGCTTTTCCACTTACCAACTGAGCAGCTTGGACTTCAGTTTACTTCTGTATAAAATGGGGCCAACAGCAAACTCCTCATTTGACTGTTAACTAAATTAAAAAAAAAAAAAAAAAAAAAAAAAAAAACAGCGCACAGTGCATACACCCATAGTTCCAACTACTCAGGAGACTGAGGTAGGAATACCTGAGCCCAGGAGCTTTGAGACCAGCCTGGGCAACTGTTATCTCTAAAATTATTGAAAATACACACTTAACCATTAGCTACTTAATAAAGCACTATTATTTCTTTTTCCTCATCTAATCTTCCTTTTTGGTGGGAGTTAACACCCACATACTCATTTACACATAAAAACAATAAGCCCTAGAAAGGAAGCGAGTCACCCAGGATCTTGCAACTGTTAAATTGTAGGCCCAGGTCAGAAACACTTCTAAGTCCAGAAGATGGGGTACAGTAAGTTTGGAAGTCCTAGAAATGCACCCAAAGAGTCAAACAAACTTGGTTCTGGCCTGAACCCTCTTCCCCCAGCACTGGAGGGAGGGACAATGGCTCTGGAGCCCACAAGAACATGGCTCCATGCATTTAGGAGCTCCACAGTTCTAAATGTTTGCTGTTCAATGAAGCCAGCTTTGTGGACATTTTCAACTTGATACCAACATTTGCATGATTTCAAAATGTTTTCCAGTTCTTCCTGTGGGAGCCCTAGCTCCTGGCACCTGTAAAAAAACTAAAGTATAAACTAGGAAAGATGTGAAAACTGGAGCTACAGGCATTTTAGGCACAAAGCTGCTTCCCCCAGCCCAGATATCCTAGTCTGTCTGTCCTTCTCTAGTCTCAAGAACTTTGGAGCTTTTCCCTAACACCATTTCTCCAAACCACAGTTAGAAATTAACTCACTTTCCCAATTTTGTTTAATTACTTGGAGTCAGCACCTACTGGCTTGTGGATCCACTCAAAAATGATCAGAAGGATAGCCCACAGTGAAGGGTGCTGGAGAGCATTCTTTGGGCCAACATAACCTTAACTCAGGTAAACATCTAATTTGTTAGGCTTCTGAAAAAACGATGATTAGCTTATGGTTCCCTGGAGCTCAGCAAACAGTAGTCTAGAAACACCTATTTAAAAAGCAAGAGACACAAAATGTGCTTTCCACATGAAATGCAATGACTTTTCAGTCTTAAAAAAGGATCTTGACATATGCTACAGCATGGATGAATCTTGAAGATATTATGCTAAGTGGAATAAGCAGGTTACAAAAAGACAATATGAGGAACTCATATGAGGAACACAGTCAAAATCATAAAGACAAAAAGTGGGGTGGTGGTTACCAGGGACTATGAGAAGGGAAGCTATTGTTTAACAGGTAAAGTTTTCTTTTTGCAAGGAAGAAAGAGTTTTAGAGGTAAATGGTGGTGATGGCTGCACAACATGAATGTACTAACGCCATTGAACTGTTCTCTTAAAAATGGGTAAGATGGTAAATTTTATGTGTATTTTACCACAATAAAAATTGGGGGAAAAAAAAGAACAGCTTGAACACTTAAGATTCTCAGTAATGGTATTAGCATTGTACCACTGAGCCAAAAGCAGCGACATAATAGATGTTGTCTTATCTCTACACCCAACTCCCAATTTTCTTTCTCCTCCTTCTGTTGAATGAAGCATCTCCTCATTCTGCCACTGAAAACTAGCATCTTCTTATAAATCACTGGATCAGAAAACTCAGTGGCTTTCAACTATCCATTCACTAGAGACCCTGGCTAAGCAGACGAGTGTAACAAAGACGATGCAGCCCTTGCCATTAAAGAGCGGCCCCAAGTGGCTGCAGCATCCCCGCCTCCAGGGAACACACACACAATTTCTTTTCCAAATTAAGGGCATAACTTTTCACCATTATTAGTACTGCCAATCTGAATATCAGGGGAAAATTCCCTTATAGATACTGTCATATTTAATTTATTCTAAATGAAATCAAGACTTTTCTCTGCATTTCAAAAATGAAGACAACTGCTTTGTGCAATAAGCAATTTGCAGGATACAAGGCAACTAGTTTTTCATCAATTATTTCCCAATAAAATGTCATTTGTTAAGATTTGTAACAGCACAGATACTAACATATTGCTCTAAGAAATGCTTTATAGCCAGATGCGGTACTGCCCGCCTATAATCCCAGTGGCTGAGGAGGCTAAGGCAGGAGAATCTGAGTTCAAAGCCAGCCTCAGCAACTTAGCGAAGCCCTCTGCAACTCAGTGAGACCCTATCTCAAAATAAAAATATACAAATGGGTTGGGGATGTGGCTCAGTGGTTAAGCCCTGGGTTCAATCCCTAGTACTAAAAAAAAAAAAAAAGTTTTATAAAGATACATACTTCATCATTTAAATTTAACACTTTGGCCACTTATGGTCCTATGGACACAGTAGGACCACACAACTACTATGTGGTTATGATTTTTTTAAAGAACTTGGATATCATTTAACTGTTCAAAGAAATTTTAAAATTGGCTTTAGTTGGCATAGTGGCACATGCCCATAATTCCAGCTAACTGGAAGGCAGATGCAAGTTCAAGACCAGGCTCATCAACAATAACAAGACTCAGTCTCAAAAAAAAAAAAAAAAAAGAAAGAAATAGGCTTAATGTATGAGAAGGATATATTTTTAAATTGTCTGTTTTTCAACATATCTCTTCATTGTTTTGTGATTTTGTTGGACAATAATGTACTTTACAGGTCCCACCACTTCTTTGGAAATTGTGGTTTAGAGTCCTAGACTCCTGGAACGTGCTACCTTTGAGCAACTCTTGGTAATTCCTCAGGCCTAACAGTAACTGAACACTTAATCAGAGTGTGGCAGCATATGCTAAGCCAATCTTCAGAAACTTTTATTTTGAGACTGAATTATATCAACTCATTGTAGAAATGCTAATATCTCACTCTGATTATAAAGGTCTTTAATTCTCAAAGTGAAAACAAAATTTTATTTGATAAAATCTAATTTATCAAATAAATCCCTTTAAAATAGGTTTAGAAATAAGAGGTAAGTGTACTGTACAGAATTAAGAACTGGGAGAAAGAAGAGGCAAGTTATTATCTATGGTTTTAGAGACAAAGAACAGAATGAGCAAATATTTCATCCAAGATTTCTGATTTCTGACTTCCAGGACTGTTCCCCTGTACCAGCTGCCTTTGAACACAGATCTGCCTCATGGGAGTCATAGGCACACTCCTTGCAAACTGCAGAATACCCAAAATGACAATCACCAGGACAGAAATAACTTGAAGAAAACAAGACAAGGCCAATTAAAGTATCTTGGATTTGAATGACTACAGGGTTGTATAAGGAACTGCCAGCCCAACAAAGAACACAATCTCCACAAGACAAATTTTCTTCATACTCACTTATAAATCTAAAGGTAAAGAGAATAAAGGCCTTAACAGTGAGGCATCAGCAATGATTTCCAGTATAAATGAATTACAAAGTTTATTAGTCATAGAAAAAAATGATTCCTCAATATCAATTCTTGTTCAGTTCCCTGTAAAACAATAAGCTTACAGAAAATTTCTTTCTCATGAACAGAAAATCACTATACTTTTGGTCCAAGATATGTTGGGTTTTTTCCTTCTTCTTCAGTTGACAGATGGATGGAGCCGAATCTATGAACGAGTGTACTTGCCCCAAATGTGCAACATAAATACAGAAGCGATGAACAGAAGACTCATAACCAATACTGGAACAGGGCCACTAGAAATAAGAAGAGAAGGCATGCTTACTTTAGTGATAATATAATATTATATTTAATACTAAAGATTGCCTAGGAGTAAAGCGGGAGGAAGGGGGAAGCACTTAAGATGCATTCAAGAGGGAAAAAAAGGCAAGTAAACCGATTTTCTCAAATTAAGACTTATTTAAAGACAAACTTCATTGTTTACTATAATGTATTAGATATGCAAAAATAAGTATCACATTATATAATTCAAAAGTGTTTTTAAATATATGATACCATTTGATTTGTACAACAAATTCATGACAAAGGAATACAAGTATTAATCTCATTTTATAAATAAATAAATAAAACTGAGGCTCAGAGAGATTATTATCTTCCTAAAAACACACAGCCAGAAGACCAAGAGAGACTTAGACTCAGGTATTCTGATTCCACACATATGCTCACTTTGCCATCTCAACATTTCCATCTTCAAAGAGCAAACACTCTAGGCAGCATGCAATGAGTCTGACGTATATTTATATATTAATGTAGGAAGAAAAGAGATTTTACTCGTCTGCCTGTTATGGTGTGGATCTTTAATATCCCCCCAAAAGCTTTGTGTGTTAGACAATAGAGGAATCTTCAGAGGTAAATGAAAAGATTATGAGAGCTATTTAACTATCACTGGATTAATCCATTTAATGGATTAAACTGTGAAGTGACTACCACATATATTGTAGACAGGTGGGGCATGGTTAAAGGAAGAAGCTCACTGGGGTGGGGGCTGTGGCCTGAACTATATCCATCCATGCTCCCTTCCGATGGCCTGCCCCCAACCATGAACTGAGCAGCTCTCCTCTACCACACCTTTCTGTCATGATGTTCTGCCTCACCTGGGGTCCAGAATGGAGTTGAACCACCATGGACTGAGACCTCTGAAACTATGAGGCCAAATAAACTTTTCCTCCTCTGAGTTGTTCTTATCAGGTATTTTGGTCACAGCAACAAGAAGCTGATTAACACAGCCCTTCCCTAAATGGAATGTTTTTCCAATTGGGAATTGTTCATGGGTTCATTAAAGAACTCCCTGATCTTCACAAGCTATGAATGTGCATTTTAGGACCCCACCTCTATGTCTCTTCCTGCCCTCACCACTTTTGGGGAGTTCAAGATGTCTCACTTCATCTTCCAGATACAAATGGGGAGTGGAGAGTAAGAAAGACCATAGAAAAGAAATCTTCATAATCGTCAAGGCAATGGAAAAACCCCAGTGAGGTAGCAGGAGTAACAGAGACCATGACTGGACAATGAATGATGCACAGAGATTAAAGTCTTCGCTACACTACTATTTTGTTTTTCCAAAATACATACAATTAAGGGTGTAAATAAATTTAAAGGCATCTGTACAGAGACTATCCTCACGCTGCACTGGATCTTACTTTCTTTAAGGCAATGTTGGAGCAGCATCAGCCACAGGGCATAATGCTGAGGGAACAGCTCACAGAAATAAAGTGCTAGGGCTTGGAAACCTGCTCTGTCACTCACAAGCTGTGACTGTGGCCCCCATTACTTACCTTCTTCAAGTCTGAATTTCCTCATCTATAAAGTGGAAACAATCACAGTATCTCTTATAGGACGGCTGAGGTATAAAGTACATTAACACACATACAACACTGACGTATAGTAAGCTCTCGTAAAATGCTGTCAACATTAACTTGAAATAACTCTGAACTCCTAGAATGAGCCAAAAACAAGCTCCAAGATGTTGCTTGACTATTCCAAGATGTAGATTTGTAGGTAAAAATTCCCAACTGTGTACTTTCACCAAAAATCCCTATCTCTGATATGATAAGAATGTGGTATGACATCAAGGAATAGTCTCTACCAATCCTGGGGGGGACTCACAAGCCTGGTTGC
Source organism: Marmota monax (assembly GCF_021218885.2). Classification (NCBI taxonomy): domain Eukaryota; kingdom Metazoa; phylum Chordata; class Mammalia; order Rodentia; family Sciuridae; genus Marmota; species Marmota monax. Next base: position 3,018,182 of record NW_026695243.1, read on the forward strand.
ATCACAGCAAGGAGCTCAGAGCAAGCACAGGAAGATTTACCCACAGGAAAACAGGTTTCCCACCCACTTGAGAAGGAAGAGTTTAAAATAAATCCCCTGGACATCCCAAGAGCTATTGAATTCAAAATTCCTCTCTGAAATACTCATACCAAAAGGTTGTCAGTCAGAATGATACTAACTCACATATCCCCAACTCCCCAAGTTATTTCCTAAATATATTCTTACATTTCAAATCTCTAATATAACAGGGGAAAAAAATCAATACATGAATTAAACCAAATATCAAGAATTCTAGGGAAGCCCCATAAACAATCTATAATCCAAGTAAAGCTATTGGTCCAATTAAACTAATCCAATTTGTCTCTTTTCTACCAGACAGACATGTAAATAGCATGGGACTTAACAGAATATCTGGTTCCATCTTTTTCTGTGTCTTCAGCACGTCACTTTGCCTCTCTAAACCTGAGCTTTACCATCTCCAAATGGCATTATCTCCCACCTCACAGGACTGCTGAACAGATCAAACCAGAAAGTAGATACTCAAGTTCTTTGCAAAGCACCAAGTGCAATGCAAATGAAATTTGCCATTATTTTTCCAATTCCTCACCCCACTGAGTTTAGTCAGGGAAAAGCTATAAGTAGCAGTGTTCTGGAGCCTACTCATCAGGAAACCTGATCTGGGACTAAGTCTGCCACAGTACCAGAAACCCTGGCAAGCAAGGAAAGCCAGGTATGGTCTCCTGGATGCCCACTTCCCATCACCTAGTGAGCACTCCCCAAGTCTGAAAACTTGGCAAGTGATTAGTTCATCTTCCCAAATCCACTCACCACCCACCAAAGGCAAGGTGACTAGAGAACTTTTGGTAACGTAGTATAATGGGAAAACATCCATTAGGCCTTAATATCAGTGAATGCCTCCAGCAGAATGCTGATAAATCACCTAATTTGAATGTTTACTCCTACTTCTCAGTGTGGGGCAAGAACACTGAAGAAATTGAAGAGCAATCATCTAATTAATCAGTATCCCCTCCAGTTCTCTCTGTTCCTATCACTTATTCTGACATAGCTACATGATGAGCTCCCTCTCCTTTCACTCACTCCATGAAGAGATGTCATTCCAGGTCCTAACCTGGACAACCAAGTGAAAAATAAGCAAACCAAATTGAGCCCAATTGACACAAACGAAGCTGTTGTGAGGAGCCAAGTGCCACATGTGGCAGAGACAGACAGCACTGCTCTACTCTGCCACACTGGACAGATACACAAGGTCTGCTCCCAAGACTTACACTTTGAGCCCTGGTGAATCTTCTGTGTAGAATCGCCACATCCCCCCAGTGCCTGCTGAAGTCGTGCGGCCTGCGCTCCTTGTTCCGCAGCTGGCATTTTTCCTGTGAAAGAGAAAAATGTTACCAACAGACTTTTCTTGGAAATTCTTTTAATAGCATTATAACAAATGCTACCATGATGTGGTTAAAGAACCAATAAGAAAAATTTTTTTGCTATTAAGACTCAAATTCCTGCTTTTACTGTCTGATCATAACCACTATGAAGTAAGCACCTGTCTCATGGCAATGTATACAATAACCCTAAAAGGTAGTTACTATTTCTCATTTCAAAAATGAGGAAAATTAGATTCAGAAGGTTAAGCAAAGTGTCTTAAGACCACATGGCCAGCAGGTGGCCAACAGGGAATGTGGACCCAGTTCTGACCCTAGCACCCATCCATTGCCCACCATATACAGTCTTCTAATTTGGACAGCGCATTTCAGTTTCTGTGTACATGTATTTTGGTGAAGTCAAGTAATAAACCTCTGTTTTAAAATGCCCTAAATCTATATAATCAGTCTTAAAATCCTACTTTAAAAGATATTCAAATTACTATATTTACTAAAAAAAAGAAGAAAAAGCATAAGCTTCAATTATATCCAGGTTCCAAAAATGGAATATATTTTATTTTATGAAAAAGAACTTTGTAATTTGTTTTTGTCAATTTTATATACTGACCATACATCTTGGACAGAGAGATAGGATGTGAAAAATGGAGAAAACACCCAAACAGAACTGTCCCTCCCAAAGGGACAAGGCTTATAAGATGAGGTATAGGACAGGCAGCCCTGGCAGACAGCAGACAAGCAGCATTGATACTGCTGACCAGGAACAGGCCCAGGGAGTCCATTCCCTCCTCTCTGGGGTCACCCCTCAGCCATTAGGGAACCCCACCCAGCAATTATCCACACATTATCCCAATCCCAGCTGCTCATCCCCACCCTGTGCTAGTGTATAATAGGGAGGTAAGTAGTAAGTGGTGGAAGGAGAAGTCAAAAGAAATCTTTTCCAGCCCACTTATCACCAACTCAGAAGTCCTAAGTGAGCAGAAATAAAGAGCAGAGAGGGAAAACCCTGTCTTATTTCCTGCCCCCATTTTTTTTCACAACTTTAGAAGTTGCATTTATCCACTCATTTGTTACTTCATTCTTATTTATTATGTAAACAAGTTATGCACTTATAACCAAGTCCCAATATACACTCCCTTAAAATACCATTCCAGTAGATGTGGACTTCAGGTTCTAGATTTTTGAAAAAGGGAAGAGTATATTGGGAGGAAATGCAAGTGAAAACCCAATTCCTCTTGCTTTCCTCCCAACTCTGGTCTTAATGGCCACCTCACCCCGCTTTTACATCACACTCTAAATGCAAAAAGCATTGTCTACAGCTCAAGGAGCTTTCTCTACTGATGAGGGGATGAATCAAGGTCTACTTCCAGTTTGGGTTCCAGCAGGAAAAGCTATGTTCATGATATAACTCTGAAAGCAATTAGTGTCAAACAATAATTTTGGTCTATGTACTAGAGAATTATATTTCAGACACATTAATTATGGGCTACTTGGTCAACTAGGCACTTACAACTCTATTTGTATAACTGTTTCTATGGAAAAACTCATTGTGAATAACAAATATAATTTACAGAATAACTCATGCACTTTGAAAAGCTTTCACTCAAAGATAAACAGCCTTTAACCCACGTTGCAGGTACCTGAAACTTTCCTCCTTGTTCCTAAAGAGAAATCTGACCTAAAAGGTAAAACCCATTGTCAACATGGTAAGTCACTGGCTCAGCCAGGACTAGGACCCACATTCTTGTCAATATTCTCTCAATTTCCTGCCTTCAAAGTTGGAATTACAGCACCCCCAGCAGAATCAGTGTAACCTCTTTTAATATTTCTTACATCTGGTGGTACATGGGACACAGCAGAGGATTTGAAAATCAGGGCCCCTAGAAATACCAAAATATAGTCAAAATACCTCATTCCATCACTAGGAACTAAGCAGAGGTTAATAACAGAGCCCACTTTAATCTCTTAAATTTCTATTTGAGATCTATTTTATCAATTCTTTCTGGCCTGTAACTGCCTTCCTCCTTCTATAATAGTTCATGCTGGCTGTTTGAGAAACAAGCCAAGTTCACTGACCTCAGTTTTACACTTAACCATTCCTTCCACCTAGAAGTCTATTCCTCTCCAGACCACCTCATGATTTGCTCCCTTACTTCTTTCAGTTCTCTACTCAAATACCACTCTGAACACCCTATCTAAAAACACTATCCACCCCCACCCTATCCCTACACTCTCTATTCCCCACTCAGCTTTATTTTCTTCATAGCCTTTACTGCCTAAAATTATGTTATTTATTTGGCTTGCAAAATAAATATGCCACACTGGCATACAAGGTTCATGAGGACAAACCCTGACTATCTTGTTCACAGATATATCATTCAAGCTACAACAGTGTTCGGCATGTAGTAGACCCCTAATAATTACTTGATGACCATCTTAATATACTACCATCTTAATATTCCTGAATCCCATTAATTCTGCTTGAATACTGTGTAGCACTTCAGAGTTCTACAGTTTTTAATGCATTATTGTTACTTTTCATCCTCACAGAAAGGTCCTTTTACCTTGAATCAAGCAGAGGAAAGACTCCAACTCCAGCCCAATATCATTTAAGTCCTGCATCACTTCTATTACTTCATTCATGTAGAATGCAAATCTTCAAACTATAACAGCATTATTATTAACCATTAGCTTCAACTTTTTCTCAAAGACTTACAAAATGTGAATATGTTCCTAGCCAATACTTTTACATTATATTCTTGAAGTAATACTTAACCAGGACCAAACCTGTAGAATAGACTATTGCAGGGTCTCTCAATGACATAAAAATATTCTCAAGGGCTGGGATTGTGGCTCGGAGGTAGAGTGCTTGCCTAGTATGTGTGAGGCACTGGGTTCAATCCTCAGCACCACATAAAAACAAAATAAAGATATTCATCTATAAATAAAAAATAAATTTTAAAAAAATGTTCTCAGTTACGGTAGCCCTACCATACTGAACCTAAAAGATGACATCAACTTTTTTTTCACAACTTTAGAAGTTGCATTTATCCACTCATTTGTTACTTCATTCTTATTTATTATGTAAACAAGTTATGCACATAGCACATTTATATGTGTGAGTTAAACATTTGCTCTTTCTCTAAAAACTCTCAAATTGCCAAACTTCCCTGCCTCAGTACTGCCAATTCTCTCTTCAGGATACTCTTTCTGACAGGCCTATTAGAATTTCTTGTTCTGAGTTGAAATAGTTCATGTACTTTCAAATCATCAGTTTTAGATTTTCTTCCATAAATCTAGATTTTCTATCTTAATCATCCCTCTTCACATCCTTAAGGAGAGTTTTCATAGATCCTAAGTTCATCTCCTCTCTAGATGCCACCTTACTAGTTACTTCAAAAATCCCAAAACACTAGGGTTGCTTGATCCCTTCATTAATTCATCATTTTGTTAGGACTTATAGAAAATGGGGAGAGAGAAGACTTGAGCAGTTGCTCTATCAAAACCTAAAGTAGGAGATAAATATGGAAACATAAGTGGTCTTAAAATAACATGAACAAAATGGTATTGGGGGGGGGATAGTAGCTACTCTGCCTACTGTCAGAGGTCTCACAAGGAAATAACCTAAGCTAGTTTGGGAAAATAAATATAAACTGGGGGTGAGAAACCAAGCTAGGAGCTAGTCAGTTCAAAAAACAGTAAAAAAAAAAAAAAAAAAAAATTCACTAATGGTAGATTACAGAAGAGATGGAGGAGAGAGGTTAGACTGGAAAGACCACCAACCCTTGGTGTCGCTCTTTTCTAAATGATCAGCAAGGAAAAACTAACAAAGAAACTAATCAGAAGAGTAAAGGGGACTGGAGGGTGGATTGGAATGTAAATGGCTTGGACAAAAAAGTTAGCCACTAATGCAAAAGTAGATGAAAGGACACAGGAAATGGAGAAGAAATGAACTAATGAGAAGATTTTTCATGCAGAATTTAAAGTCTAGTATATGACTGCACGGAGAGCATGAGAAAAAAAAATGATGCTTAAGTTTCTGGTATTGAGTGAATGACTGCATGGCAGTGCCATACGGAAGTAAGAAGACACTATGGGGTAGGGGGAGGCGGTTACAGTTAAAGGAGAAAGTTTTGCCACCAAGTTATTTTAAATTTAAGTGTGTAGGGAACCTCCTGATGGTAATGTGAGGGCAAAAGCTCAAGTTCACAGACATTAGTTTAATGACCTCATTTTTTCAAAGTTGTCCAGTTTAGTTTTTATTTTTTAAGAGTGGCACCCCCTGAGTTCCCTCCCAATGGTCACGTCACCTCAGGCTCATCTTGCCCTTGTAAGTCTTACTATCCAAAGGTCTCCTCCCCTTATCCAACGAATCTCAGGGCACAACTCTCCGAAGTCCGCCAGAGGGTGGGCCGCGGAGATCCTCACCTCTGCCGGACAGTGGATCCCGCCGCCCGGGCCGCCACCGCTTTGCTGGGAGAACGCCCAGAAGAGCCCACGTTAGTGCCACTGGGGGTCGGACCCGGCTGCAGAAGGAGAAAAACAAGACAGACGATGAACGTCGCGGGCCCACCCGGGCCCGCTGGCTGACACCGCCGAGACCGGCACCCGCATTCGAAGCTTGGGGAAGCAGGGGAACCCCGGGGGAAGAGCGAGACACAAGGCAAGAGGCAGCACTCCCGGGAGAGGCGGGAGTAAAGAGAAGTCTGGGGCCGCATACCATGCTGAAGGTAGACAGGGAACTGAGGAGACGGCAGGAAAGTTGCAGGTCGCGTTGAGAACCCACGGGTAGAGAGACTGGCCCAGGCCCCGCCCCCAAACCTGCTGGCAGGGTCCTCGCTGACTCCAAGGACGCTAGGGTTGCCCCACGATGTGCCTGTAGAAATCCTGCTTGTAGCGACTTGGCTGAGTGGAAAGCACAGACCGTCAGTATCCTTTCCTTGGTTAAAAGCTTCCTTCACGGGGACAAATGTCTCCCACAGGGAGGCTATAGCCAAGTCAGACGAGAAATTTTCTCCGGCAGTTACTAGGCGACCACATATTTGTGCTGATGTGTCCTAACGGACGCACGCGCGGCGGGGCGGAGTCAGCCCTCAGTGGCCAGCGGGTTCCAGGGGCGGAGCTTGCGGGAAGCCCTCTTTCGGGCTCGGGGTGTAGACGCGGCTTCCAGGCCATGGCGCAGAGGCAGGATCCGGGAGGGAGTCCTGGGCCCGGCCCGTCGGTGCTGTTCCTACACCCAGATCTGGGCGTCGGCGGCGCCGAGCGGCTGGTGCTGGACGCGGCGCTGGCGCTGCAGGCGCGCGGGTGTAGAGTGAAGATCTGGACAGCACACTATGACCCGGGCCACTGCTTCGCTGAAAGTCGCGAGCTACCCGTGCGCTGCGCTGGGGACTGGCTGCCGCGCAGCCTGGGCTGGGGCGGCCGCGGTGCTGCGGTCTGCGCCTACGTGCGCATGATCTTCTTGGCGCTCTACGTGCTGTTCCTCGCAGATGAGGAATTCGACGTGGTTGTGTGCGACCAGGTGAGGAGGCCACCGGGCCTCGGAGGGAGGACCTCTGCCCAGTGTAGGTCGGAACTGACCTGTAGACCGCGATTGAGACTGTTTTCTAGTCGTTGCGTGTCGCAGGGCTCACATTCCAGGAAACTTTCTTCCTGGAGCCCTGAAGTGGGGCCAGAAATCTGCATTTTAACCAGGTCTTCGGGCGCTCTGCCACAGATGGGAGTTGGGGATAGCCCTAAAGCACATTAGCATTAGCGGTCCACTTCTGTCACCTTTTACATCTAACTCGTGTGTTGTCTTCCCTCTTTTCCATTATACTCCTTGACTCTGCTTCCAGGCCACCCTAATCCATCAGCAATGTCTTGGTGTTAAAACACGAAGCTGGGAGGTCGAAGCAGGAGCGTTGGGTGTTCAAGACCAGGCCGGGACAAGATTCCGTCTCAAAATTCAAAATACATTAAAAATAAAACACCCAACTAAACACATTATATCCCCGATAAAACTTTAACATAGCTCCTTATTGGTCTTTGAGGGAAAGTCCAAATTCTTTACCTGTGGCTATTCTAGACTTTTTTCCAACACTCAATTTTTCATTTTAAAAAGTAACATTTCTTCAGGACTTTTAATTTTAAACTAAAATGTTAAGTAGTATTAAAGAATACAGTGTAAAAGTCCTGTATCCTCCCAAAAGTTGTGGCATACCAGTATGTGTGTATCTGTTTATAGATACATCTTATTTGTACATAATTGGGATTATGACATACCTACTATTGAGCACTTTCCTTTTTTTGAGCAAAGAGAGAAATAATTTTAATATTTTTTAGTTTTCGGCGTACACAACATCTTTGTATGTGGTGCTGAGGATGGAACCCGGGCCGCACGCATGCCAGGCGAGCGTGCTACCGCTTGAGCCACATCCCCAGCCCAGCAAAAATCTCTTATTTGGAGAATCTTTAGATATCATTACAGAGATTCACTTCATTTTTTTTAATGGCAGGAAATGCACTTTTGTTTGAATTTAACATAATTTATGCATTCTGTTGAAGGATGCTGGTGGTGTGGTAAACATTTCTACACTTTTTTGTTAACTTCTGCAAACATCCTTTGAGTGAATTCCTTGAAATAAAGTTGTAGGTCAAAGAGCACTTCATTTTAAATGTCAGTACTGGTCACCAAATTTGCTTTCTAAAGAGGTTGTGTGGCTTAAATCTCCCTCAGTCTGTGATAGAGCCTATTACTCTGTGCTCTTGTCCACATTGAATAATATCATCAACCATTTTAATCTTTGCCAAACTGATAAGTGGAAATAGCATCATATTTGCATTTGTTTCCTTAATTATGACTCCTCAATTACTTTTTTGATCATCCTTGCTTATGTGGAAGTCATTTCTTTTCAAAAAATGCAAACATTCCAAACACCTGCATGTGTCAGCCAGTTGAGATATACTGGGTAGAGAAAAAAAGGGGGCTTGGAGGTAGGAATATTCAAGTTCTATATCTGCTGCTTTAAGCAGGTTTGTATATATTTGCACAATATCCCTAAAGCTCACCTTCTTCAAATGTTTTAGTTTTTTTGTTTTGTTGTTGTTTTGTGGTGCTGGGGAATGAATCCGGGGCCTTGTGCATGCAAGGCAAGCACTCTACCAACTGAGCCATATCCTCAGCTCCTTCAGGTGTTATTCAAGGGAGCGGGGGATTAAGTGATTTGTAAAGGTTACCCAATAGGAAAGTCTCTGGTAATGTTTGTAGTTCATTCTCAGTAATGATTTTGATTGATATTTATGGAGCACATTCTGTATATTAAATTCTTAATATAAATTGGTAAGTATAAAAAAATCAGTACATTTCATAATCATAAAAACTATACTAGTTTTTTGTCTAATGATGGTCACCATGTTACATAGGAAGAAACTGAAATCCAAAGAGGGGTTGATTATTTGATCATGGTCACACAGTTAAAAGAACTGAGATTTAAACCGTAGCAATCTTGATTCCAGAATCTGTGCTCTAAACTACTGTTGCTCATTTATTAATTCCTTAGGAAGAGAAAGATCCCACAGCTACCTTGTACAACATGCTAGCCACATATGGCTGTTGAGTACTTGGAACATGGCAAGTCTGAACTGAGATATGCTGAAGTATAAAATATAAACCTGATTTTGAAGATTTAATATGAAAAACAAGCATTTCGTTCATATTTTTTAGAATTGATTACATTTTGAAATGATTAAAATATTAAAATCAATTTCATCCTTAAATGTTGAATGTTACTGGGTTTTTATTTTATTTCTGTTGGATGACACTGGGAGGAAACCACTGGACTTGAAGCGTTGAATGTTTAGCACACATTCTGCAAATATCTGCTGCCCTTCTATATACTAGTCATTGTACTGGACTTAGAAAGGAGGATACAAAGCAAATCAGAAGTGCCCATGGAGCCACCCACTGGTAGGGAGGGCAGGTTGTCTGTTCTTCTGCTGTGGTTGAGGCTGAGTTGAACAGTCACTTTATCTGCTGTTAATTTTTGCTTTGGTTAGGTGTCTGCCTGTATCCCAGTGTTCAAGCTGGCCAGACGGCCTAAGAAGATCCTGTTTTACTGTCACTTCCCAGATCTGCTGCTCACCCGGAGAGATTCTTTTCTTAAAAGGCTATACAGGGCCCCAATTGACTGGATAGAGGAATACACCACAGGCATGGCAGACTGCATCTTGGTCAACAGCCAGTTCACAGCTGCCATTTTTAAGGAAACCTTCAAGTCCTTATCTCACATAGACCCTGATGTTCTCTACCCATCTCTGAATGTCACCAGCTTTGACTCAACTGTTCCTGAAAAACTTGATGACCTAGTCCCCAAAGAAAAAGAATTCCTGTTCCTCTCCATTAACAGATATGAAAGGAAGAAAAATCTGTCTTTGGCACTAGAAGCCCTAGTACAGCTACGTGCACGATTGACATCTCAAGATTGGGAGAGGGTTCATCTGATCATGGCAGGTGGTTATGATGAGAGAGTCCTGGAGAACGTGGAACACTATCAGGAATTGAAGAAAATGGTCCAGCAATCTGACCTTGGAGGATATGTGACCTTCCTGCGGTCCTTCTCAGACAAACAAAAAATTTCACTCCTCCATAACTGCACATGTGTGCTTTACACACCAAGCAATGAACACTTTGGCATTGTCCCTGTGGAGGCCATGTACATGCAGTGTCCAGTCATTGCTGTTAATTCTGGTGGGCCCTTGGAGTCCATCATCCACAGTGTCACAGGGTTTCTGTGTGAGCCTGACCCCTTGCACTTCTCAGAAGCAATAGAAAAGTTCATCCATGACCCTTCTTTAAAAGCCACAATGGGTCTAGCTGGAAGAGCCAGGGTGAAGGAGAAGTTTTCTTCTGAAGCATTTACAGAACAGCTCTACCAATATGTCACCAAACTGCTAGTATAATCAAATTTTTTAAGCTCTATGATACAGTTTTGGGGAAAAAAAAAAAAAGTAGAAATCCAGAATCTAGCACAGAAGAGATTTTTTTAATAAACCCAAGTCTTGAATGTGAGCTCCTCTTCCTATATACCACAAATCCCTGTCTCAGAAAAATATTATGCTATGTATATGCAGTGCATACTATCCTGTATCTTTTATGCTATCATCAATCCAAGTCTTACCAGTATGAAATTTTAAAAAGTACAAATCCATCTTCAGCAAAATATTGTAATTATATTTTCTCTGGATTATTGTTTCTCTGCATGTGAATTTTGAATTATATTATGCCTTAATTGGTTTTGATGGTTTAAGTATATCATCATCAAAGTTCATTAATTTGATTTTACGGCATAATGAGAACAGGGTTACTGTAGTGTTAGGAAATTTTGTTAGACTTTTGTCTAAATCCACAGCAAGAGTGCTCTATTTTTTGTTTTTATTTTTTTACAAAGATGATATTGTATTTTTGCACACTGAGACATGACAATAAAAAATTTTTATCAAAAGAGGAGACAAAAGATTAGGTTTTGGCTTCCTTGATCTGTGTTGGTGTTAGAAATATAGGTAAGAGCCAAACCTGAAATTAGAAAGCTGAGTAAACTGGATGTTGACCGAAGAGGTCACATTGTCACAACGTGCAACATGCACTTTGTTTAGGACCTGTTTCCTGATGTTGTCTGAGTTCCAGTTTTGTTAATATCTGTTATATTAACTAGGTTCCTACTAAGTAAACATAGTACATAATTATCTGTCAAGGCCTGGCTTAAATGCCACTGCTGTGAAGTTTGCCTTGACCCTCCACTTACCTCTCAAACTGGAGGTAATGTCCCTTTCATATATTCTAGGACTCTAACCAGTCCTAGAGTTCAGTATTCACCTATTGGTCTAAGTACAAATAGTAAACAAAGCAAAATTTTCAGTGTATTTAAAGATAGATTAATTTTTTGAAAACTAGCAAATATTACTAGTCAAAGGCTCCATGTTAATCATCTCTTAAGAGCACAAATTGAGAGCCAACAGCCTGTATGGCCTGAGGAAAAGTTATCTCTGCACCTCAGTTTCTTTATCTATGGTAAATAGGATAATTGTCCTGTCATACTTTCCTCATAGTGTGATTATGACAGATTTCAATAATTTAAAGTACTTAATAGTTGGTACATAATGTTAACTGCTGCTATTCTGCAATTTGGGGATATGGAAATTATTACAAGTTTTATGTAGGTTCATTCCACACTACCATATTTTGGGGGGATTCTTTAGAGGTTGAAATTTATTCATCATGTGCATCTGTATCACAAGAGTATTTTATCCACATAACACCACCAAAAGGCGTTCTACAAAGTGAAGTGCCAAATCAATTCCATTTTCTTTAGCATTGTGAAAGTTCACCACCCAGTAAACTAGGTGATTCCCCATTTTGTGGATTGGTGTGCTGTGTTTATGGGAATTGTGTCTTTCCAGAAAATCTGGTGATTGGCCACTGGGTTTAAGATGAGCAGAATTAATGACTGTCACCCCTTCCAAGCACTAACGATCTGCTTATTTGACCATTATTTTATGCAGATCCTTTCAAAATGGAATAGATGTGTTCATAGAGCTTTAGTTTAGCTTGACTTCATTACCCTCAGCCCCGGTGGTGACACTAGGTCTTCACAGTCTGAGAGGATTGCAAACCCTTGCCTGCCGTGAGCTTTCAGTTTTTTTTTTTTGGGGGGGGGGTACCAGGGATTGAACTCAGGGACACTCGACCACTGAGCCACATCCCCAGCCCTATTTTGTCTTTTGTTTAGAGACAGGGTCTCACTGAGCTGCTTAGCTCCTTGCCATTGCTGAGGCTGGCTTTGAACTTGCAATCCTCCTGTCTCACCCTCCCAAGCTGCCAAGATTACAGGCGTGTACCACTGCACCCAGCAAGCTTCCATTGGCTTCTGATTGGATGCCAGCTAAGAATGGAGTTTTGCATACAGGATGTGTTCAAATTTCTAACATGTGAATTAGGGAAAATCAGTGGAACTTTGGAGGTGACTTGTCAGGGACTTCATCAATAATAAGCCTAGTGCTTAAATAATTGGCTCTTCTCTGTTTGCTGGGTACAACAGGAGATACAGAGAGGATAGCTCATTCCATCCTCTCATTGTCTTGGGAGTGTAGATATATTTCCCTTTGTAGATAAGTGTAGTTTAACAACTTGCCTGGGTCACAGTTTTTGAGGGATAGGCAGAGTCTCAAGGCTCTGATTCTGAAGTCCCACCTCCTCAGCAAGCCCCATGTGTGGTCATGTTGCACATAAATGTAATTCACCCACCTCCCCCTGCACCTCTGCAGGGGCACTTGCTCAGATACACCAGTTAAGAAAGACTTTGTTCTTCATTTTCTCTTTTCATCTTTGGGGCCATCTGTGAGATGGATATAATTCCCCGTTTTATGCACAAAGTTCGGACAAGTGAAAGAGTACCAAACTGAAAAGGGACTGAGCCAGGTGTCAGTGTTACCTGGTCCATTCAGGACTCCACACAGAGCAGAATTTCTCAGCCTGCTTCCCTTAGATATGAAGAAATATTGTATGTCTCTCATACATACTCGTCTGGTGGGGGGCTGGGGTGGTCATGTTGCACATAAATGTAATTCACCCACTCAACTAAGGGGGAGCAGAATTGCAATTCTTCCCGCCTGACAGTGATCCAGTGACTGACAACTGAGCCCCTATGGGTGGCCTTTAGAGTCTGCAAAGCTCATTCCAAGTTTCCCATTGGTAGGTAATAAACGTGAGCAGTGGGAACATGAAGTTAAGGGGATGATTCTGTAAACTGGGCCCACTGAGCTGACCCCCACATGATTTCTTGTAAAAGGCAATTTACTTGCAGCCTTGGCTTAAGTCAATAGAAATGTTACATTCCTCAGCATACAACCTATGATCTGCAGGACAAATCCAGACAGAAAGTCTCCCTGCTGGTAAGAACACAGGTTACCTAAAGGGGGGGACTTTCGTTATCCTTACCCAGACTAGATTCCAGAACTCAGGGAGACAAAGAAGTTCCAGTTAGAATCAGTGTGGGCTGAAGTGACCCAAAGCTGCCTTGGACCTTTACCATGAGCAGTGGGGCCTTGGAAGTCTGAGGCAGTCGCGCTGTCAGATGTCAAGAGGTGGACTGGGTGGGACTCTGGAAACTTTTCTGGACACTCTTTCCCCTGAGTGTCCCCTTCTCGCCATTTCCTATCTCTACTGATAAATTCATCTGCTGCTCAGTGACATGTCTGAAATCTTTTCTGGCATGATCATAAGAACCAGTATCAGGAGCTCCATGGCTGCCTCAGCTGTGCAGCAGATCTTTGCTCTGTAATGCCATGTGCTCTTCACAACATCCCTCCAGGTAATTATTACAAACATTTTTACAGGTGGGAAATCTGAGGCTTAAAACCAGGAGGCAATAGAGCAAGAGTTCAAGTCTGGGTCAGTGCAACTGTGGGTCAAGAGTTCTTTCAATTGAAGTAAGAACACCTCCTTCACAAATGCTTCACCTTCTAACCTGCCCCAGGCACCTGGTTCTGTCTGCAATATTCTACATCATTTCCTCATGTTTTAGTCAGCTTTTAGCTATTATGACTTAAAGATCTCACCAGAACAATTGTACAGGAGGAAAAGTTTGAGAGCTCATGGTCTCAGAGGTCTTAGTCTATAGAAGATGGGCTCTATGCCTTGGAGCTTGAGGTGAGGCAGGACATCATAGCGGAAGAGTGTGGCAGAGGGAAACAGCTCACATAATGATCAGGAAGCAGGGACTTCATTCTCCAGATACAAATATATACCCCATAGCCATGCCCTCAATAAGCCACTTCCTCCAGCCACACCCCACCTTTCTCCAGTTACCACTCAGTTAATCCCATCAGGGATTAATTCACTGATTATGCTAAGGCTAAAACCCAGTCATTTCTCCTCCAAACCTTCTTGCATTGTTTTACATGTGAGCTTTTGAGAGACACCACATCTAAATCATAATACCTTCTTTAAAGGAAATGAGGCTCCCAAACACTACTGTCCCCTTTACTCACCCAGTCAACCCTTCTGCCCACCACTACCAGCGTCACTAACTATCCTGTGACTTCCTTTCTTTGTATTTCCAGCTCCCAGATTCAAAGCAAACTGGGACCCCAATGATCACCCAACCGAATTTTCTTTTGCATAGATGGGTAACAGGCCCAGAAAGAGAAAGGGACTTTCCTGAGGTGACAGGACAGTTGCAGCCTCCTCTATCTTCTTTCTGAACCCCCTCCATCTTCTTTTATCACACACACACACACACACCCACACCTCATTTCCTGCCACTTCCAACTTACTCCTTTGTTCCTAACCTCAACCCTCTACAGCTTTGTTCCTTGTGTGAGTGCCACCATTCAGACACTAGTGCCCTCATGACTGCTAACTCTGGGGTGGGGGCATTTCCCAGTGACAGACCAGTTTCTAACTGTCCTTGGTTAAACAGTTGCTCTTGGGAGGGAAGAGAAGGAAGTGGATTTTATCTGCTGATTCTGAGTCAACAGTCTGCTGGAACAACACCTAGGTCCTTGTCAAGAGAACAGGGGATTAGAGGAGGGGCAGAGGCTTGAGGGACATCACATCTAAACCATAACACCTTCTTTAAAGGAAATGAGGCTCCCAAACACTACTGTCCTCTGGTTCTGTTATCAGAGAGAAAAGACACTAATGGAGGATTATGATGGACCCTTTTAGTTCAGGGACCTTCCCTAAACCTAGTGAAGCAACGCTGAGAAACAAGGTGCCATTAGGGTTTGCCAGGTTTATGTCAGCAATTTAACCTGAGAGGAACCAGGCCAGAAAACTTTCGTTTGTCCTTTTGTATTTCCTGATAGTCCATAAGTTAGTTTTCTAACCATTTTTGATATTCATAAATTAGGAGGGGTTTTCCCAACAATAAAGTATGTTGGTGCAACGTGGATGAACCTGGAGGACATTGAGTTAAGTGAAATAAGCCAACCACAGGAAGACACAGACTCCACGATCTTTTATAGAGAACCTAAAGAAGCAGGTTCATAGATGTAGAATAGAATAGTGGTGGCCAGAGGATGGGGAGAGTAGTGAGGTGGTGATGGGGAGATTGGTGAAGAGGTACAGTGTGCAGACAGGAGGGATATGTTCTAGTGTGCACAGTGGGGTGACTATGGTGAAAATATTGTATTGACTATTTCAAAATGCTAGAAGACAGGATTTTTATTATTTTCACTACAAAGAAATGATAAATGTGTGAGGTCATGGAAATGCTCATTACCTGATATATATTATACAATATATCCATGTGTCAAAACCATACCATATGCCATAAATGTGTGCTGCTTAGAAAAGGGAAATGCTTGGGAAGCTACTTGATTGGATCAAAGGAAGAGTTACACAGTTGGTCTAGGTGAAATGCAGGGATGCAGCTTTAGGCTTGAGATGCAAAAGAAACCAGGAATTCAAATGCCACCTGAACACCCTTTCTTTATACAGTATATAATTGTCTTTCATTGTAGACTAGTTTCTTCCTTATGGCAGGAAATGTGGATAAGATCTCCCTCTCACTCATTCTGTTACCAGAGAGAAAACACTAATGGAGGATTATGATGGACCATTCTTGGTTCAGGGACCTCCCTAAACTTAATGAAGCAAGGCTGAGAGACAAGATGCTATTAGGGATAGGCAGGTTCATGTCAGCAACCTAACCTTGAGCCCAGCAACTGGGGCCCAGATTCAAGATTACATAACAGCAGGAATCATAGCCGCAAGAGGAGTTGGGGGAATGGGGTATTATAGAAAGAAGAGCAAGCAGTCCCCTAAAGAAGGTGACCTGGGCAGGCAAGTAAATGTTCTCTCCAGTGCTCAGAAATAGAAAAGCCTTAATAACTTATACCCAAGGGGCCTAGCAAGCATCCATCCCTTCCCACACACCTTCTGTTCATTGCTTCCACTTCCATAATAAATCAATTTTACTAATATAATTTATGACCTACCTTGTGCAAGAAACTAAACTTCACATAAATAAATTGTTTAATACTCTTCAACTTCTCTGTTACTCAGCTTTCTGTCACTATGACAAAACACCTAAGACTAGTCCAATCAATTTAAAATGAGGAAGGTTTATTTTGGCTCATAGTTTTAGAGATTTCAGTTACATGGTTGCTTTTTCCTGTTGCTTTGGGTCTTTGGCAAAACAGCACATCATGGTAGGAGCATGTGGCAAAGGAGAACTTTTCATTTCATGGCCAGGAAGCCACTTATGTTTATAAGTGAAAAGAGAATGGGCTAGCATGCCAATATCCCCTTCAAAGGCACACCACCAATGACCCACCTTCTTTCCACTAAGGCCCCATGTTTTAAAGGTGCCATCTCGCACTAACACCACAACCTGGAAACCAAGCCTTTTATACATAAGCCTATGGGGGACATTTAAATCCAAACCAAGAAGCTTATATAATTCTGTAATATTTGATATTCATATTCCCAGGCCTGACTTTCTCTTTTTTCACATTTGAAGAAGTATATCTTACCCAGATTTTTAATTTTTAATTTTTGTTTTCTTTTTCTGATAAGCAGAGAAACTTGGACTTAAGATTTGCTCGTTGTGATTTGATCTTTCTTTTTTAAATTTATTTATTTTTTTGATCTAATAGTATTGACATTTAATGCTTCATTAAAGCATTAAATTGTATCACAGAATTTGCTGCTGCATTGTAGCAAAAGCACTTTGGGGTACAAACTGATTCTCACCCACACAAGTGCTCAAGTGCTAGGGGGCTAGGGAGTTAGCTCAGTGGAACAGCGCTTGCCTACCATCCACAAGGCCCTGGGTTAATACTAAGGGCTAAAGAAAGGAAAAAAGGACAACTGGGGTTTCTATTATTATACTGGCATATTATGGACATATACCCTCTGATTTCCCTTCCTCATTTCTTTATTCTTTTGCTCTCCATTATTAAATGCTATTGTCCCATTATTTGGGTGTAAATAATTTCAAATATTTTACTCTTTTTTATTTTAATTTTGGCAATACATTTGCTGCAATTGTTTGGGCTTATATCAATACAATCAATGGCTCTCACTGCTTCCTACCAGTGAGACTGGTTCTTATCTGATAGTCTTATCTGATAAACTTATCTGATATTCTTGAGTTTCCACCTATGGTTCAGTGTTTCCTTCCTATTGGACTTCTCTTTAAGTAATATTTTTTCAGAGAGAATATGTAGTGTGCATTTGCATAATTTCCATTGTTCTCCAAAATAAATAGCTTGATTAAAATTCTTGAATCACATGTTTTTCTTTCAAAGCTTTGTAAATGGTATGTCATCGTCTTCCAAGGCAGCCTTTCCTATAGAGTGTTATAGGGAAAATAAGCTGCAGAGATGGTTCTGGAAAAAGAGTTCTGTGGTCCCCTAGATAGAAGAAATGTTGCATTCTATTGGAAATGTACCCTGACAAGTAGTACAATAAAGGCCAGGAGACATCCTGAGGTAATGAAGATGTTTGAACTTTATTTCCCACTCTATTTGATTAGTTATATTGAAAGAACGCAAATGGCCAGTAATATGAGAACTGGTAACATTTGTCACGTTCTTACTCACTTGGCACTGTTCTAGGATTCAGTCGATGTATATCAACTAGTTTAATCCTCGAATCAGCTCCATCTGGTTGGTGGAATTTTCCAACCTGTTTTAACAGATGAGGAATCTCAGACACAAAGAGCTGAAGAAAACAAGCTAGAAAACAGTGAAGCCGAATTCAAACCCAGACAGCACTCATCACTTCATTCATCGTCTTAAGAGTTGGAAGGTAAGAGTAAAATAAAAGCAACTTCTATATATCTTTCCCAAGTCTAAAAAACATAGCAAAGCACCTAATTGTACCAGAAGAGAAAGATAACTTTCCACCAACCAGAAATATGTCTTGCTAGACTGTCACAGAATTTGCTGCTGCACTGTGGCAAAGGCACTTTGGGGGGTAATCTGATTATCACCCATATAAGTGCTCCAACTCTGCTTTTGGCCAATGTCCAGGACCCATCACTGGATACTCATCACCTCATCAATTCATCCTCCTCAACTGACGGGAAAAACAACATCCAAATATTCATTGCACATCTGTGCCGGGCAGATTATACATTAGCAATTCAAATGTGGCTGGTGCACTGGCCATTCCTGCAATTGCATCTGCTTGGGTGAGATGCCTTGTTGTCTAGGGTGGATAATAAAGCAACTCAGTCTAATCTTGAAAAACAATCAGCCCATCTTTCGAAGGTGACTGGCTGTGTGTGTTCTTGCCCTGGCAGCGTTAGAACAATGGCCCCATAATGCACTTGACTCAGCTGGCAACGAAGTCCCATCCTGATTAGTAGCCGTGGCTGGTGTCAATCACCACAGGATGCACCATTGTCCTCTGGTCCCCAACACAGTTTATTTACAGGAAAACAAAGGCTTTGGGGGGCTATGGCAGCTTCCCAGAGATTGCAAAATAGATTGAGCTGTCAAGCACACAAAAGTAGATGAAGATTAATGAGTTGTGCGGACAATAAATATGAAGAGATGACCATGAATATGCTAATGGGCATTATCCAGATACACCGTAATTGCTACCAAAATTAAAAGGTGGCATGAAGAAGATGGGTCACAGGGTGACAGGGACATAATCTTGGATGCTTGAGACGCTCACCCCAGATAAGACCCTCTACAGGTTTCCTTTCCCCAATTAAACCATCCCAGAGCACCATTGTCCACCAGCTGTCTGAATAAACTCCTTTCAAATAGGGTTGCAAGGGGTGGTGTGAGGAGGGAAGCTGGAAAAGTTACTTTAGGGAAAGGTGTAATTAGAATAAGAAAGGTGCTTATCAAAGCAAGAAGTGATCAGCTGTCAGGCTCCCACTCCATCCCCAAGGACTGAATTCATGAGGGATGTCATTTCACTTCAGGCCCCTCACCCCAGAGCCACCAGGATTATTCTAACTATGAGAATGTTATTTAGGTCACCTTTCAGGGAGGAGTGAGTGATTTTTCAAAGTATTCTAATGTTCTGTGTCTCTTTTTAATAAACATAACAGAGAATTTTGAAGAACATAATGTTTCAAGGCAAATAAAATTTTGTTACATGAAAAACTTGGTTTTGGAAAATCTCCGTTCTGCAGGACTGTAGCATGAGTGAGTCCCACCCAGGTTTGCAGCAGGTTCTCCTGGTCTTCCACAGGCAGAATGATGTTCTCTGACCTCATTCACCTCGTTTTTTCTCTTTCCTTTCGATTCTTACTTCTGGGTGGGGGTTATCATAATAGCATTCTTAAGCTATTAAAGGCATGCATATCAGGAAGGGGAAGATTTTCTTGTTTCACAGACCTGGGGGTCTAGACCTGCTCCCCCAGAGGCTTATGGGACATTCTCCACATTGTGTGGTTTACTCCATCAGGAAAGAAAACAAATGTGTGTTCCAAGGCCAGCACAAGGTGAAGGGCTGGCAGGATAAAGCTACGATTTCAGGAAGGAGGGAAAATGGTAGAAAGGAGGCAGATAGGTCATGCCCAGGAGATTGTGTGAGGCTAAAGCTATCTAGACAGAAAGTCAGCCTAATAAGAGAAAAAGAAATTTTGTACAAGCATCTGAAACAGCCTCACTGAAATGGGTGATTAAAAAGGGTGCCGACCAAGGTAACTCTGGAAATTAGTAAGCTCTGGAAAGCTAAGGCAAAAGAAATGGTGCGTAAGCACTATAATATAATTGACCAAGTTGTTTCCCCTGGGGATTTAGAGTAGCATTCCTGCAGCCACCATGCATGTGCACTGGAACCAGACCATGAAACGCATGGCAGATGGTAGCAGCCTGGCTTTTCATGGTTAGAGTGAGAGCTTACAGGTAAGCAAGGGGAGGGTCTTAGATGATCAAGGTGGCAATGGATCAAGCGGGAAACATCATATGGACTCCTACTTCACTAACTATAGACCCAGATGGTACACACAAATATTTATAGGTATGTAAATATAATAGGTAGGTACACGAACACATATTTCCTTGCTGTACCAGCTGAGAGGATCAAGATGCAATGACATTGCAGTGGCAAGCAGCACACCTGGCCCCAGACCTTGGTGCCCAGTGCCGTTGTCCAAAAGAGGTCCAGAGCCCCTAAGAGAAATGGCCAACTTTAGAATGGCACAGGAAATATACCAGATAAGCCCAGAGCATCTTCAGAAAGGAAGGAAGTGCTTTGAAAAAACCAACCCCACCCTGGTCGAAGGTGTGTCAGTGAGACACAGGAAGGACAAAAAAAAGCAGAACTCAGGTACAACCTAAAGGATAAACACATACCCTTGACTCCACAGAGATATAAATAGATGATTGAATAAATAAATAAATGGGACACAGTAGAACAGACAAATCTGCCAAGCAAAAGAAAGCCACATAATTTATGTAGCATAACCCCCTCCTCTCTAACTTGGGGCTGGTACAGTTACTTCCTTCCAAAGAGTTCAGTAAGGGAAGGGGGAGAAGAGTAACTCTGCAGTGGAGAAACCGGGAACCACTATCCCATTCAGGTGATCAAGGTCAAGGTCAGCAGTGCTAACTCACTGATAGGATGTGCCCTTAAAGCAATAAGATGAGAATGACACTTCACCTCTGTGGTCTCCTCCTCCTAAATCCATAACCCCAGACTAGTCATGCAAAAAGCCTCAAACACATTCCAGTAGAGGACATCATACAAAATACCCAACTGGTACACTTCAAAACCATCAAGATCCTCAGAAACAAGGAACCTGAAAGCCTGTCACACCAGAGACATAATAAATATAACATAACATCCTGCGTGGGAAGCAGGGACATGAAAAGGGTAAAATGGGACTTTGGATAAAATGGGTAAAAACTAAGAAAATCTGTATAATTTTTGAGCTGATGTTAAAAATAATAGATCAATGATGTTTCATGACAACTGTAACATGCAGACTAATGTAAGATGTTGACAACAGGGAAACTGGGTGTGGCGTCTACAAAAGCTCTCTGTACTACTTTGGCACTTGTTCTGTATGTCTAAAATGATTCTAAAATTAAAAGTTGATTTAGAGAAAAGGAAGTTTTCTGTATCTGTTGAACGCGTAGTGGTAAACTGGTGGTGAGACTATTCTTTTTAGGAATGGATTGTTTCTAGACGCCCTTCTAGAGGTCACGCAGGTTTCAGTCAAGGTCCCTGTTTGCAGCTGCAGAAATCTGCTCTGACTTGTTTGCACAGAAAATGAATGCTTGCAGGACACCGGACAGCACAGTCTCTAAGAAGGCTCAAAGCCAACCTTGAAGGCTACACAGCTGTGGTGTTGGAAACGGGCTGCAGAACCGACCTGTGGAGACCCCACTGTTGCTGCCACAGACCCACCCACCATGAGTGGGTGAACTATGACATATCATACATATGTGGAATATCACTTCCCATTCTTGTGGTTGTACATGATAAGGAGTTTCACTGGTCGTGTATTCATTCTGCTATTAGATTCAAATTCAGCCATCAGATCTGCTACCTCGAGGGATGGTGTAGCTGCTAGAGCTGCCAACATCCTTGCCAGAAGGTCTTCTTGCAGGATCCCTCCTTCTCTATTCCATTCACTTGTAATTCCAACCAGGAGCTACAAGTCTGCCCGACCTGAGCCCAGACCACAGCTCTGCCTGGTCCAAGGGAGACTGGCACGTGAGTGTCTGCTGTTTTCAGCGTCTATAGTGGGAAGATAACGAGAGTGGGGGCTGAGCAAGACTCTCCTCCAAGTTGGAGCGACAGGCCTTTCCTTTCACTCACATCCTATGAACAAAGCCAGGTGGGGAGTGAGGGCATTTAGGTAAGAGGGAAAATGCTACCATTGAAGAAAAACAAGCATCTGAGAGATGCGGTCCAGTTGGTGGTCTGTGCTCTGCTGAGCCCACCTTATAGATGGGGTCAGACATTCTTTCTAAAGCCACTCTGAGCAGGCTGGGGGGGACTTCCTCTGGAGTGGTGGAGCTTTTGTTGTCCTTGGGCACAGCATCCTTTCTGTGGAACAGGCGCACAGAGAACTACCGAGAACCACTGTCATTCAGAAACCACCTCCCCCAGGAGGGTCCTGTAGCTTGCTTAGGTACCCGTTGTCCCCTCCATTGTATGTGGCAGAAGGTGCAAGGCAAGAGAGGCAAAGGGCTGGTTTTGTAATCAGAGAACTCAGATTGTGCGTCCCTGCTCCGCTGCCTTCTGTCTGGTGATGTTGGCAAGGTGCCTTTCCAAGGTTTGGTCATTCACACCCTCCTTGCCGGAGCTCACAGGCCAGCTGTCCCTGAGCACTCAGCACTCCACACTGCAGTCATCTGGTGACACATCCTGAGCCCCCTAGACTACATCCACCTCATCCGTCTGTGGACTCTCAGGTGTTTGGTCCAGGGCACATGACAGCAAGCACTTAGAGACGTTTGAATGGAGGTGTGCGTGAGGCTGGTGACAGCTACGTGCCCCATGGAGTGCTCTCAGTCACTAGGTATTGCGTGTTAAAAAACTTCTGTGAATTTGAAGTCAAAGAGAGGTGGATTCAAGTCCCTTCCTTCCATTTGTTAGCCGTATGTCCCTTGGGTAGTCATAACTTCTCCGAGCCTCAGACTTCATTTTGTAAGAGTGGGACCAATCATAAGGCAGACAGTATTAAAGGGCTCCTCAAAGGAAAGTCCCATGTCCCTTCTGGTCTCACCACTGCAGAGGACAAGGAAGCTGAAAACCCAGCCCCTTAGCCTCCCTGTAACTAGAAGTAGCTTGAGAACTCATTTTAGGCCAATGATTTAAGAAAGGGAAGTTTAGGGACAGATGTTCTTTCCCTAAAAGAGACAAGCACAGGCGAGAAAGACTCCATCCACAGCCTCTGCCTTGCTCCTTTTTTTTTTCTTAATATAAACTTTAAAAAATTCTTTTTAGTTACACATGACAGTAGAATATATTTTGACATACATGCATGGAGTATCACTTCCCATTCTTGTGGTTGTACACGATAAGGAGTTTCACTGATCATGTATTCATTCATATATGAAGATGGGAAAGTCACGTCCGATTCATTCTACTGTCTTTCCCATTCCCATCCCCCCCATCCCCCCATCCCCCCATTCCCCTTTTTCTGCTCCTAGTTTCTGAATGCAGACATGGGCCCAACAGTATCTTGTAACCGTGAAGAAAAAAGCCCAAAGAATGAGCAGAGCAGAAGGCTGGGGTCCTTGATGCCATTGTTGGAGAGCTGAACTGAGGCCAGCAACATGGCTCCTCCCCTGTCCTGTTAGGTAAATGAGAGACGTCCCCATGGTCCACGCCTGTGTTGGTTGGGTTTTTGGTTATGAAGAGTACCTAGAATCCTCCTTACGCCTGCTGTGCAGTGAGCACTCCACAAAGAGGGTTCACTGCTGGGACTCAACATCCTCCAGGGCTCAGAGTGGCCGAGGGAAGGAGAGAGGGCAGAGGGAGGGAAGAGCAGAGCAAGCTCAGGCCAGAGGGGGAGGTGGGAGGCGGAGGAGGGAAGAGCAAGAGGGGAATGAAAGAGGGTGGAGGGACTAAGGGGAGGGGTTGAAGAAAGGAAAGAGGGGGAGAGGGGGCCCCAACAATAGCTGCAAAAGAATGGTAAAGTAAGAACTTAGAGCCGGAGCTGCCTTCAAGGAAATAAAGAATGGTAACATTTCTTGTACACCTGGGATTCTAGAATCATACCCACTAAACTGCTCTGCAGAGTTTCTGTGGCCTTGAACAAGACAATGTAGGTGGAAGGACCCAGCACATGGAGCTACTTAATAAAGGTTTGCTGAATCGAATCAATTCAAAGTTGGTACCTGAGAAAGGGGCCTAAGAACTGATTTCTTGCATTTCTTTCCATCAGATGGCTCTGAAGATGAGAGCCGAGGCTCCTCTGCAGGCGGTCAGAAAGGGAGTTGAAAAAGTCTAGCTTTTCTTATAAGACATGGTACTGTCGTCCCTGGATGAGGCTCTCTCTCCTGCAGACCTGGTTTTCTTTTAAACAGGGCTCCGCAGAGTGAACAAATGCTCTACGGAGAATAGCCTTGGGCTATCCTGAGGTCAGTTTAACTCAGATAAGTAAAACAACCACGATGAAACGGGAGCAGATTAAAATAAAACAGCTCTAAAACTCATTTTGGGGACAATTGAATACAGACCTGATGTTAGGTGAAGTCACAGAATGATCATGAATTGTCTTCATAATGAGAGTATCTGGCCGTGTAGGAGCATGCTCTTACTCTCAGGAGATTGTCCAAGTCTGACTGGGCTGCCATAATAAAATACCAGAACCTGGGTGGCCTAAACAACAGAAACTTATTTTCTTACCATTCTAGAAGCTGGATACCAAGACCAGGGGACCAGGGCTCCTGGGCACTGGTGAGGGCGCTCTTCCTGACCTTCAGATGTCTCTCCCTGTGACAACTCAAGGCAAGGACAGAGGGAGTGCATCTACTTCCCCTGACCCCATCACCTGCCCTCCAGGCACTGCTCCCCTCACAAGGGCTCCTTCTTCACCCTGGGGTGACTGTCATGTAGCTGTAAATCCTTTCAGATTCCTTTTCGAGGAGGAGGAGGAGGAGGAGGAGGAGGGATGGATGGATAGATATCACTGCTTAGTGATTGCTGACTGTGTTCCACACACAGTTTAGTTCTCACAAAAAGACTTTGAGGTCTTTATCCCCATTTCACAGATGAAGAAGTTGAGGCTTAGAGAGGGCACATCACTTGCCCATGGTCCTGGCTGATAAGGATAGAACCAGACTCCGCTTCTCCTCACTGCAGCGCTCCACTCCCTCTCCCAGGCCTTTTTCTCTATGAGATTCAATCTCTAACTTTCGAGCTATTATATTGCTTCTGACTTGTGTGTGTTCTTCATTGCTGCTATAACCAGTCACTACAACTCAGCAGCTCACAACACCACAGATCCATTGTCCTACCACCCTGGAACTCAGACATCTGAAGTGAGTCCCATGGGGCTAAGATCCAAGTGCTGGCAGGGCTGCTTCCCCGGAAGCCTTCCAAGAGCACCGGCTCCTGCCTCTTCCAACTTGTAGAGGCTGCCTGTATTTCTGGGCACGTGGCCCTAGGACCCTTGTTGCTGCTTCCATGGCCTCCTCTCTGCTACTGCTTTATCCCTCTCATAGACGCTTGTGATTAAGTCAGGCCCACCTCGATGCCCAAGATGATCTCCCCACCTCAAGATCCTCAACTAGCCGGGAAAGCTGGAGTGCTGGAGTGCTTGCCTAGGGGTTCCATCCTCAGCACCACACACACACACTCTCACACACACACTCACACACTCACACACACACACACACACACACCTCAAGATCCTTAACTCACATCCACAAAGTCCCTTTTACCACGAAAGGTAAAATATTCAGCCCTGCATAGTGGCACACACCTTAATCCCTTCCCGCAAGGCAGAAGGATCAAAAATTCAAGGCCAGCCTCAGCAACATAGTGAGGCCCTAAGCAACTTAGCAAGACCCTGTCTCAAAATAAAAAAACAAAAAGGTCACTCAAGTCAAAGACTGGGTTCAGTCCCTAGTACCTTAAAAAATAACACACACACGGTAGAATATATATATATATATATATATATATATATATATATATATATATATATATATATATATATATATATCTCCCAAATGTGTATTTGTATTTGTGTGTGTGTGTGTGTGTTCTACTCAAAGTGCTGAACAGGAGCACTGAATCTCCTCTGTCATCCCCACCCCACACTTAAGGTCCCCATTAGGGACAGCCTCCTGCCTACCCTGACCCTCATCATGAGTTTTGGAAACTAACCAACCCCATTGCCTGCTGGTTTCTTCCTAACATACAATCTACGCAGTCCTAGGCTGACCCCCCGACTCAGGTGTGTCCTCACACATTTCCTTTCACCTCTGTCCAGGAGGAGTGTGCTGCAGTTACTCCCCGGGACCCCGTCACCTGCCATGGACTGGGATCCTAAGGCCTGTACTTTGTAGCTTCCCCATGCTGACCCCTAAACTATAAAGGTCAAATATTTCTCCTAGAGGTTTCTCCACCGCCAGGCGTGTGGGACTTCCTGGTCCCTATCCAAGAATCAGATGTTCCCCCAGAAGCACTCTTCCCCGCCCCCTTTCTCCCGATCCCCACCTCTCTAGAGCCACTTCTATGCTGAATTAGACATGGTGTCACACCAAAGGAGGACTTCTCCAAAAGGCTTAGATCATTTGCCCTGATATATTTTAATTCCTCCGAACATTTTACGTATGTGAAGCCCCAAGGTGAGGGTGCAGAGGTCAGCTCCAGTCTCACTGATGCTGCACAGCAAGCCACCGCAGGACTCAATGGCTTCCAACAACAAGCATTTGGCCTTTTCCTTACAGGTCTTTAGTGGCAGGGGAAGCTCTGCTTCAGGCTGCAGGGACTGACTCCAGGCTCAGGCTGGGTACACCATGTGGCCAATACTCCCCCTGGAACAATAACTGCCAGAGACACATTCTTTCCATGAAAAGTCAAAGAAGCCCAAGGAAACATAGAAATGCATTGCCTCGTGTGACTCAGCTCAGAGTCCATCCCTCAGATCTCAATCACACGACCAAGTCCATCACCAACAAGATCCGGAAATACATTCTACTCATTCTGTGTCCTGCAAGGTCACTAGACAGAGAGAGAGAAAGTGACATTCAGGGTTTATTAGAAAGCCAGAAGAGGGGCTGTGGCCCAGTGGTAGAGCGCTTGCCTGGCATGTGTGAGGCAGCCTCAGCACACATATAAGGAAATAAAATAAAGGTTCATCAACAAGTAAAATAAATATTAAAGAAAGAAAGCCAGAAGAGGGAGAGACTACCTGACACACTTTGGATCTTTAGTGGCCCTCGGAGGCCCATGTATTAAAGGTTGGGTCCCCAGCTTGGTGCTACTAGAGGTGATGAATCTTTAAGAGGTGGGACCTAGTGGGAGGCCTTAGGCCATTATAGCATGCCCTCAAAGGGGATTGTGGGATCCCAATTTCCTTCTCTTTTTGTTTCCTGGATACCATGAAGTGAGCCACTCCTTCCACCATGATGTTCTGCCTCACCATAGACCCAAAAGTGATAGGGCCTGTGGCCCATTAGTGGAAACCTTCAAAATTAGAGCCAAAATAACCCTTCCCTCTTTTTAAATCAATTACCTCAGGTATTTTGTTACATTAACAGAAAGCTGACTAGTATACTACCTCTTCCCAGGGGACTCTGAGAAGTTCCCAGAGGGAAGATGACCTCTGAGCTGTTTTAAAGAACAGCCATTATCTACCAAATGGATGAAGAAGAAGAGCATCATGGCAGAGTTGCAGGTTCTGAAAAAGGACCAAAAGTGACACAGCATGCACTGAATAACAAAATCCTAGAGTGATGGGAAATGAGTTTGGCAAGGGGGCAGGGCCAAAGCACAGAGGATTTTGAAAACCATGGGCAGTCTGTGATGGGCTCCAGACCAAGGAAGAGGCCTGGCCAGGTTTGGATAAGGAAGAGTCACAGGACCAGCAAGTAGGGAAGTAAACAGGGGTCTTCTCACTCCCAAAGTGGTCTCTTTCTGGAGAACCCCTCACCCTACCCTCATCATGCAAGGCTTCCAATGCCAACGCATTGTCCTCTGCCCACCCTCCCATGTCAAGTATGACCACAGGTTCCTCATCTTGGTGGCAAAAGAAGAAGCCTCCTTCAGTGATCCTAGAAAAGAAACTGTCACATTTCACATGATCTACCTACAAAACTTGGATGACGGAACACCAGCAACATAAATTCCTAGTCTCTATCATATTTATTTGAGTTGGTGACTAGGAATGTGTGAACAGCATACAAATTTATAGTCAGAAAATATTAGCTTCTAAACCCTGCACTCCTGCCCCCAGAATCACTTCTTTAAATTCAGGTTGTTTCCATTCCATCATTTGCAATCGGAGTTTTTGTTGCAGACACATTTTTTTACAGGTCCGCCCTAGACCCGGGATTTATTTGTGCTCATAAACAAAACCCTGATATTAATCGCAAACTATTTCTGATTCTTGGTTAATGTTCTTAAACATCTTGTGTCTCAGGGGACTCTTTGCCCTGTCATATGAAGATGATGTTTCAAGATTTATATTTCCCCAAAGAAGCAAGTAGATCATAAAACCTAATGTATTCCGTGGTTTGGAATGATAATTTCACCAAGAGGTGAGGGAATATTTCACCGTGATCGTTACAACAGCCACGCAAGTTGTTAATATACTACTTCCCTTTAAATATTCATCCGGCTCTGTTTATGGGATGGCTCCTACACTCCCATAGGGACTGAGGGTGATCAAGCCTTGGGGACAGGTTGAAGACACAGCTGGGCGCCATTCCCTGACTTGGGGTAAGAGGACCGTGGTTGGACACAAAAGACAAGAAGCCATCACAAGCAAGGCGACCATCATGCTGAGATAAGGAGGAGGCCACGGCAGAGCTCAGGGTGGACATTGCATGTGGCCACAAGATTTCTGTCCTGGGAGCCTTCGTGGGGATGGGCAGGGCGTTTGCAGAACTCATGTGTTGTCAGCGGTCACTCACTGCAAGCAGCACCTGAGATAACTCCCAAGAGCAAAGGTTTGCACAGGCTCACGGTGTTGGAGGTTCAAGTCCCTGTTGCTTTGGGCCTGGAGCAAGGCAATGCATCACGGAAAGAGCATGTGGCAGAGCAAAACTGTTTGGCAGGGAGCCAAAAGAAAGAGGATGAGGCCAGGGTCCCTTATTCCCTTCAAGGGCATACCTCCAGGGACCCAAGGACCTCTCAGTAGCCACTGTGTCCTGAAGATGCCACACCTCCAAGGAGTGCCACCCTGAAGACCAAGTCTTTAACTAAAGGGCCTTGAAGGACATTTAAGATCCAACCCTAGCAGCCCGGCTGCACAGGGGTTAAAGCCAGGGGAGGGAGAGAGGCCTGGTTCAGGGAAGCTGCGAGAATGGAGAGGGCTTCCATTTAACCAGGGACTCTGCCTCAGCCCTGGGCTTGAAGGGTCCCCAGTCTAGTCACAGAGACAGAGACATGTGGGTGCAGAGCGTCTTCTTACAAGAGAGACCAGAAAAAGAACTGTCAAGCAAGGGAGAAGGAACCTTGAATTCTGTCACTTGCGGGTAATCTCAGAAAGCTTATCTAAGAGACATGCTGTGCTATCATCAGGGCAGTTTTTGAAAACAAGACTCAAATTGCTGCACACTCCCTTTCTAACAAGCTGACCTGGGGCCACTTCTCAGACCTAATTCTCCCATCTGTCAAATGTGGGTGATGACACGGTCTCCAAGACAGGTGTGAGGATGGAGTAGAAGGGCATGCGCGAAGCAGAGCCAGCGCATGTCGAAGGTCCGCACAACAGAGCCTTACTGCGCACCTGGAGGCCAAGCTTTACACAAGGGCAAAGGGTGCTACTGAACCAGATCCAAGACAGGGACTGGCTCCAGCCTTCATTTTAGGGAGGAGAATGGAATGTGTGGTGCCGACATCACAACCAGGGAACAGGGGAAGAAGGCTCATGTGGACCTGGGAAGCACAGGCCTGTAAGA
Organism: Marmota monax; assembly: GCF_021218885.2. Lineage (NCBI taxonomy): Eukaryota > Metazoa > Chordata > Mammalia > Rodentia > Sciuridae > Marmota > Marmota monax. The sequence continues at coordinate 3,048,124 of NW_026695243.1, forward strand.
AGCCAAGGAGAGGACCGTGATAGCCATGGCGATGCTGGGGATGGGAGGGAGGCCATCACAGCCCCAAGAGACAGGAGAGGGGGGGATAAGCCACAGGGGCTACAATAGCACTCCCCAAACGAATGCTTCTGCAGCCCTGCACTTAACAGGAGAGAGAGAGGGCAGAACCGTGGTGTGTGTGTGTGTGTGTGTATGTGTGTGTGTGTATTAAAAGAAGAAATAACATTCTGAATCTCTAAGATTTTCTTGCATTAATCCCAATACTTGAGCAATAGATGAAATATAGCTTGGTTATGCCAGGCACAGTGGCACACACCTGTGATCCCAGAGGCTCAGGAGGCTGAGGCAGGAGGAGCATGAGTTTAAACCCTGTGCAGTTTAAAAACCATCTCAGCAAGTTAGTAAGGCCCTAAGTAACTCAGCAAGACCCTGTTTCTAAATAAAATACAAAAGAAAAGAGGCTGGGGATGTGGCTCAATGGTTAAGCACCCCTGGCATCAATCCCTGGTACACAATAAATAAATATATATAATATGTATTTATTTATGTAATATATATATATATATATATATATATATATATATAGAGAGAGAGAGAGAGAGAGAGAGAGAGAGAGAGAGAGATTGCCTGATTATCAGTTTGTCCATTTATCCATCCACCCATCCATCCGTTCACATTTCCACCTATCCACACCTTGTCTGCCTGCTCTGGACTATAGAATAAACTTGACAAATATTGGCCAAGCCAGGAAGGAATGAGTAAACACCAAAAATGTTTTGGAAAAATGTGAAATCTTACTTAGAACACCTCATTACAAAACTGTCTTGAGTTCATTTATTTTAACAGATAATTCAAGGGATAATTTGGGAAACAAATCCCCACTTTTTTTTTTAACTCCTAATCAAATTAAATCAGTAGATCTTGCAAGACTCAGGCTCAAGTCACCGAACCCAGGAGAGGTGGGAGTGTATGTTGAACAACTTCTGTAGGTAATTTGCACACCCTCTCAAAACTACAAAAGCACATGCCCAGTGATTCCACTTTCAGGATTTAGGATTTAGATAGCCTGGGATGTGTGCACAATGACATCTTACAGAGATGACGTGGAGCACTGTTACATAACATTACCAATGAATCCCAGTGTGGAAGGACAGGATGCTGCTGAATGATAGCACACTCACACCAGGGCACTGCCCACCTGCCTTGGAAAAGCCTCAACGCCATTGTTACACAGCGATCTCTAAGACATGATATTAAGTGGGAATGTAGGAATGTGAGCATGTGCACGGTTTATCTTCTCTGATCACTCCTTTGAGAACACACAAGGAGCTGGTAAGAGGTCACCTCTAGGTTGGGGAACAGAAGAGGGAAGTAGCCTAGCTTCCTGTATCCCCTTTTGGACCTCTTTACCTTTCTTTAAAACTGACAAACTTTAGCGTCAAAAGTCAAATAGTAGAGAAAGGTTTGTAATGACAAAGCAAATTCCTTTGCCCTATCACTCTCTATCCCTAGTCCCACTTGCAAAGTGGAAACACTTTTCATGATTTTTGCTTCTTGTTCTCTCAAATAATTAGTTAACATAGTTATTTCCTGGATCAATTATTTTCTATATTATTTACTGATTTTCTGTTTTGATAATTGCTTACTATAACCCTGATCTCTCTTCTAATAGGTCTTCAACCTCTCCTGCTAATACAGAAGTATCATGAGTTAGTCAGCATACAGTAGGTAATGCTTCAGTAACAAACAATACCAGATCTCAGTGTCTTCCATCAAGAAAAGGTTTACTTCTCATTCATGCTACATGTCTATTGCAGGTCTGTGGGGAAAGCTGAATCTACATAGTTATTAAAAGACCAAGACTAAGGGACAGCCATCATCTCATACAAGGCTAGTCATGATCCAGAAAGAAGGGGGTCACATTGGCAATGAAACTCTCGCCCTAGAAGCAACTCACTTATTTTAGGTGCACAATGCAATTACCAGAACTAATACCATGGCCCCGTCCAACCTCAGGAAGTATCCAGAACAAAGGAGAACCAAAAATATCCTGGCAAGTGGCATGAATGTCTAACATGGTTACCTTTGCTACCTGACATAAAATACTCAAACCTCTTTCTTGTAAACATTGACTTTAGGCATTTATGTATTGGCTCCTGCTTGTAAGAGGAGATTACTGTTGTTACTGGCCACTTCCTTTCCTTCCATCTCTCCTCCTGCTTTGCTTCCTGGCTTCTTTCAGCTTTGCTTTTCCCTGTTCTGCTTATTTGGGTCCTGGTCAAGTTTGCTAACTCTCCTGTATGCTCCAGTAACCACGATTAAGTCTCTGTGCTCTGGGCTTGGTAACCACATAGGTATCATTCACCACCGGGTTAAGCAGTGTGCTGCCATTGAGATTCTTTCTTTGCGCAACCAATATTACAATCTCTGGTGCCACTCTGGGAGTTTTCAGATGGATTCCCCTACATTCCATAAACTTCAGTTTGCTTTATATCTGCACCAAAATTTAAAAATCAATGGAAGCTTTGAAAATATATGACACAAAGAATGGGCCATGGGGCCACAAAGGGACCATGTTCCAACATGGAGCGAGCACAGTCTCAGTCATCTGGAGAGCAGGACATCAAAGGCTGGACAAGGGGACTACAGCAGAATGGAAGGTGGAGCTGCTCTGTAGACGGACCCAGGAGCCAGCATCAGGGAGACAACCCAATGCCGGGTCCTCATGCCCATCTGTAAGACTGTTATCTAACTGGAATAGTGTTCTAACATTTCTCCCTGAATGCACAGTTGGGAGGAAGATCACACATGAGTTCGTGGTAATAGTCCCCAACCACTACTCAGCTGGGACACCATGGAGTATCACAGAGATCAGAAATAGCCAAGGCTTTTAGCACGTTGGAGTATTTTTAATGGTTTTAGCATCAGTATGTTTATTGGGACGGGGTTGGAAGAAAGCGATGGTTAGACATGAACTACTAAAATGTGCCCATCCCACAGATGAGTGTCAAAGCCCAAATACTGGGAGAAACATTTGTCTTTGGGATCCTTGTGCCTCAGGGGCTACTCCATCCCTCCCCAAATACACCAACTCCCCTTGTATGTGATCTCTTTCTCCTTGCCATTGCCTCTCATATCAGATCAGCTCAGATAACTCTGAGACTGGGAGATGTGGAAAGACAGAGCTGGAAGGGCACGAGATTCCACTTCCCTGTCCACCATGAGGCACACCTGGGTTACACAGGAAGCTGTGGGAGGACCAGGCCTGGGGAGTTCACCCTGGGAACCACGCCCAGTCTTCTCCCAACTGCCTCGCCTCCCTGTGGCCCTTCAGTCCTCAGATGTAGGGACACAGGATGACCCCAGAGCAGCCACCTTTATTTAACAAGCAGCCAGCTGCAGCCCATCTCCATGGCAGGAAGGAACCTGGAAGTGAACACCAGAAGCCACAGCAACAATGATCAAAATCTCGAGTCTTCACACACCATGCCTTTAGGAGCTCTGCTACCTCCTCTGTCTCATTTAAACCTTGTGATGGCCGTGTGAGGCAGGAGGGACAAACTGCATCATCCCACTGTACAGATGGGGCGCCCAAGTCTGAGCATATCAGAGCTGGGTCCAAATCCAATTCCTTTCCTAAACCAAGTATCCTTGCACCTAAAGATCCATTTTTTTTAACACTACATATTTATTATTCATAAAATGAAATCCACAGGGATCACTTTAAAGTGCCAATATTTGCATGTTTCTTCACATTTTACTTGAAATAGTGTCTCTGGTGAAGACAACTTGGTGATATTTTGGCACAATGTCCACCAGCAGTTATGGAGGAGGAATCGCAGAGCAGCCTTGTGGTGGGAGGGTCCCTGTGGCTGCTCTTCTTGCTTTGTCTTGTTTTGATCCAGGGTGGCCATTAAGTTCCCTGTATCCAGCAGAATGTCTTCAATTAAACATTTGCAGAAGTAAAAAAGTTCTTAAAATATTTCTAAGCAAAGAAATCTGTAATGCTGTGATCATAGAGAAACCCTGTTTATTTATACTAATCTTACATTCCAGAACATGAGACTTCCTAGAGCAAAGCTGTTTAAGTATACTTTAAAGCAGGCTCCTAATACCCAAATCTAGAACACTCTGAGCAACAAAATAATAGAATAATGGATTATAACCTAGAAAATAAAATATGTATTTATGAGTCCATGGTGATATAAATAAATTTAGTAGAATTCCAAACAATAAATGTAGAAGTAATGATGGAACCATAAAATCCTTATTTGATAAACATTAAAGTAATAATGACCGAAGTCAAGAATCATTAGTGGATGCTAAAATTAGTAGGCAGAAGTGTAATAATGGCAATAGGTTGTTTACATAGTCTCAACTACCTTATCACAAGATACTTATCAAATACAAGGTGAAAATATCCTTGCCACAGTAGAGAAACAGGAGGACCCTGCTTATCATCAGAATTAGTTTTACCAGTACTGAGACAAAATGGCATCATGAGCCTCCTGACCTGAAGTGCCAAGAGGGAATGACCTGACCAGACCATGGGATGCCCAAAGTCATGGTTAAACGTCATTTATGGGGGTGTCCCATGTGCATATTTCTGGATAAGGCTGGCATTTGAATTGGTGGACAAAGTGATGGCCCTTCCCAGTGGGCTGGGCCTCTTTCAGTCTGCCAAAGGCCTGACCAAAAGAAAGGCTAAGAAAGAACTCCTCTCTCTCTCTCTCTGTGTGTGTGTGTGTGTGTGTGTGTGTGTGTGTGTGTGTGTCTTCAAACTACCAGTGGATTTGGGCCTTCTCCTGCCTTTGGGCTCAGACTCAAGACCAGAACTTCCACCATGAACTGTCCTAGTTCTCAGGACTTCAGAGTCAGGCTGGAGCGTCCACTGTCAGCTCTGCCTGTACCTAAAGATCTATTCTTAAACTAGATGCTCCCCTGAATCCGAACTTGCCACCTTAAAGGCTTTTAAAGGAGGGAATGCCCACCATCTTTCCTTAACAAAGTCCTCTTCCACAAGGTTCCCATTCCTGGTGGATGCTGAGCGGGCTCCAGGGGAAAATGCAATGTGTGGGCGACTACCGCCCCCTAGTGGCCGACGGACAAAGTGCCCTACAGTTTTGACAGAACAAAGGCTGCCTGTGTCTCCCAGGGCCTCAGCCTGGCACAGGAAGGGTGGCAAGTTGGATTTTTAAACGGGGGGGAGGGGTGGGGGAATGGCAGGGGGTGCTGGCATTGGCTGTTGTGGCTCCACTGACTAATGAGATGCACATCAGCTCGGAAAACAGCTGTTCAGGGCCTGACCGAGGGGTTGAGTCTAAAGGAATGAAATGAAAAATTGATTTATGTCAGTTGCTATGGCAGCTAGGAAATCACCAGCCACCAGAGCCACTCTAGGCTCACGAGGCCAACACCTGAGCATGGCTGGCCCTCACCAGCCCCCACCGCCGCACCTCCCCTCAGCTATCAGGGAAAAGGACTCAGAGGCCAACTGACTTCCCTCTTTCTCCCCCTCTGCCAGGGATCAGCAGCTGTGCCCTGGTCACATCTCCAGAGCCAGGATGGTGCAGAGGTCTGCTCAGCTCTTGGGTTTCTTGTTCAGCAGGGGAGTCAGGCCAGGCTGGACCCAGCAGGATCAGACAGAGTGTTGAATGAGAGCTCAATTCAGCCCAGTCCCAGTCCCCACAGGGAAATCAGCCTGCTCTGGAAAAGTAGCTCTGTGGGCCTGTCCTGCTTTGCTGCAGGTTTGAGGATGTGGCTACAGGAGTTTCTGGATAGAGTGGGGGGAACAGAACCCTGTTCCCCAGGGCTTGTTCCTTCATCGGCTTTTCCAGTCTTAGCCTCTCCAAGGAGTCCTCCTAGTGGTGCCTGTTGAGCAGCCTCCCTGGTGGGAAACTGCCTAGACTCTTGCCAGAGTTGACCCTGGGGAGTTATCTTGGTGCATTTATTTCCCCGTCTATACAATGGGAACAAAGAGTATTGTCAAGAGTTTGCAAACAACAAAGAAAATAGTTGGTCCCTTAGCACCGTGGTCAGTGATTCTAACCATGGTGGGGGCTGGATCTGAGCCTGAGAAGGCACTTCCCCTAAATCACTCCTTGGTCACTGCCCCAGTCATATAGAACAGGGGCTCTGGCCTAGGTGCTGGAACTGAATTGCCTGCGTCTGAATGCTGGCTCTGACCCCCCCCACACACACACTCAGCCCTCCGGCACGCTGTCTCATTTCTCTGAGCCTCAGACAGCTGGTGTAGAAAGGGGAGGTGATTTATGTCAGTGGGTTTGGCAGCTGACTCCCCCAGGGTCAAATCTGGAAAGAGTCCAGTCATCGTAGTCATCATCATCATCACCTCCTAGGATGAAGGGACAGAGCACGCCTAGAAAGAGAAGTCAGGGCAGTGACTGTGAGTGGGGGAGGGGAGCTCAGAGCCAGGGAAAGTTCTGGCTTTTAGGTAGAAGCTGCTGGTTATGAGGCCACTCAGCCTGGAATGGTGCTTCTCAAAGGTGGAGCTGAGATGCATTTTACATACAAACTGATCTTTCTAGCGATCCACTCCATATAAGCTTCTTCATTCTGAGGCCAGCCATTCACGAGAAAGGAAAACTGTAGTGTCCTAAAGCCATTTGTTGCTCTAATGTTCATTGAATGAATGAATGAACCAATTAATGAATAAGCTTTTTTCCTGCATAGATTTTCACTATGTGCTTGGAAGTGATAACCTACAACTGAAATGTGTGCAATGTCCCATCCACAATGCACCCAGCAGAGCTAGTGACGGGCATGGTGGCCATGTATCTTCTGAGGACGCTGAAGACCATCATGCCAAACCAGGACCATTTAATATTTTCATTAATGGCTTGAAGGATGGAATCGAGGCCCAGCTAATGAGATTTCTGGATGCTACAAAGCTGGAAGGGATCTTGGCCACTTTGGAGGACAAGATTAAAATGCAATCCAAGCTTGACGAATTGCAGAGATGGAGCTAAATCAATAAAGAGAGGGGCAATAAAGATAAATGCAAGCCGCTTTGAACAGAGCTGAGAAAATTATCAGATACCAAATGGTGGTGAGAGAAATGAGTTCTGAGGAGCCTGGAGGAGGTCCCTGGATGGAAATTGATCGAGTCACAGGATTTGTAAAGTGGAGGCTCTGCTCTGTCACCTGGTAGATCTCAAGCTTCAGTGAACTTAAGAACAACTGGGAGAGCCGAGCAAATTGCAGATTTCCAGGCCCCAGGCCTGAGACGGTGCATTGGTAGTTGTGGAGCAAAGCTAAGAGGATTCTGATACAGGTGGTCTATGGCCCACACTTTGAGAAAGCTGGCAGAGGAAAGGGGTGCTGTCTGAGCATTCTGGGACTTCCCAGATGTTTACTCATGGAACACTTACCCCATGGATTCTCTGAAGACGTGAGTTCCATAGCCACATAGTTTGGGAATATTCCCTTTTAGACAGAAAAATAATTCACAAGGCAAGTCAACATACAAATGGCTCCAAATTTTTCTGCAGTGTCCCAAACTTTTCAACCAGGGAGACTTTTTTTCCCCCCCATGTAACATCCAGCAGCATCTTCTGAAACACACTTCAGAAAATGCTGTTCCTGCTCAAGCATCTCCCCCATCTAATCCCCCAGGGTTGCTCAGTCCTGGCCCCTTCCCAGTGCTGTGCTCAAGCCTGTGTGGGGAGCTAGGACTTGGCATCATTCAAGGCTGCTGCTTCCCCCACTGTCCTGGGTCTGAACTTTCCTCTGACACTTAACAAGAGCGAACGGCTTCAGAAGTCTTGGGCTTTATAGGCCTGTTAATAGTGCCCATGTACCCCAGATTGGGGAGAAGAGGAGAGGGCTTTTCTTTCTTTGGCCTGTTGTTTTTCTTGAGCTTGTGTGAAGAACTGCTAGTTGCCTCCCCATTGTCTATTTTCTCCCCTCCCTTGAGAACAGAATCCCCCTATGGTCTAATGGCAATGTGCCCTGCTTATGCTACATTTCTCCCATCTTCTTTGCAAATAGAGGGTGGTCAGTCAGATGTATGTGGAACCCATTGGACAGATTTCTAAGGAATTACTTAATAGGGGACTGTCACATTTAGAAGGCATTCTCTTTGCTCTTCCTCACTTTCTTCTCCTTGCCTGCCCGGAACACAGACATGTATAGTAGGAGCATTGGCAGCTATCTTGGGCCACAAGGTAAACTTGTAGCTGGAAGCTACTTGCTATGGATGGCAGAAAAGAATAGCCTAAGATTTGGGTGGCATTATGAAGCCACCAGAACAATCGTGAACTGCTCAAGATGCTCCTCTATTTTGTTTAAGCCAATATTTTTCAGGTCTTCATTTCTAGCAGTCGGATGCAACTTTGAATTCACACAGAACTGAACCAGCAAAGCCTTTTGTTATTTTCCACAAATATCAGCCACTCGGATACCATCCTGACCCTGTCCCTCTATGTTTTTTCTGTTCCTCTGTGTGTTGTGTGTGTCTTGGGGCAGGGGTGTGAGTGTGGGGGGGCTTTCTCACCATCTTTGAGCCAAGACAGTTACCCTGCTCCAAGCCAGGAGTTTTGAAGCAGCCCTGCCTCAGTCTCTGGCTGCCTGCCCTCTCCTGGCTGCTGGTCCAGCCTCTCAGAGTCTCCCTGGCCTCACCTGGCCTGGAGAGGCCCACATGTGCCACTTAGGCGCCCATCAAGTACATTCCCGGGGTTTCCTTCTGCTTCGGGTGCTGGTAACCTCTGCACTTTCCCCCTCTGCTTCCATCGGGGAGCCCATGTGCCAGGAGTTGTTTGCCCAGGGACACTGTTGCATTTTCTGAACACCCCAGGGGACACTCCCTGGCAGGAGGATCAGCACTGACCTCTGGTCAAGAGCTGACAGGAGCAGTTGGCCAAGTCGCCCACACCAAGGAACACGAGTGGTCTCCTTGCTTCTGGCAAATTCGACACAGGGCCCAGACAGACCCCTTTCCTCAAGGATGTGCTCATGAGCCACCAAACAGAACAAAGCAGGGCGTGGGGACTTCTAAAATCCATGCACACAGAGAACAGGAGCCAGGTCACCAGGTCCAAAGGAATCCCTGGCTTTTGATGCAGCCACTTCAGGAAAGAGAAGGAGAATTTGGAAACAGATGGGGACGTGATCTGAATTGGATCCTGGAGCAGGTAAGGTCTCCAAAGCAAGAATAGAGTAAGAAGAAAAGGCAACTGGAAGCAAAATAATTTCAAGATAAAATTGAGAGCACCAAGCCACAAACTCAACACCAGCTCATCAGATCGGTGACGCAGGCAGAGAACGCAGGAGACATTTCCAGAGAAGAGATGACTAAATAACAAGAGGAGAGGGGCAGGAGATGGGTATCAGTGATGGGCAGCGGGGTGACAGGCGCCATGGACGGAAACGCAGGGTGGAGCCGCAGCAGTACATGGGCAGGAAGTCCCCCAAACTGGAGAAACACCTGCAATCCTGACTTCAGTTACCCTCAATCCCTCTATAAAGAAAGGAGAACGAAAGGAAGGTTCAGAAAGGCTGAAGAAAGGACAGAGCCATCCCATGGGTCCCAGCTCAGGGACTACAGCCCCATGGAACCTCCTCTACCACTCACTACCTGGGGTGGCTTAGAGAAGGCCCCGCCCCTTTTTCCAAACTTCTAAGACAAGAAACCTGTGAAATGGTTTCTTGTCTTAGATTCGATTTCCCAAAAAGCCGACTTCCAGCTGAAGACTGGACCTCAGTTTCCTCACTTGAAAAATGGGGCTGTTCCTCTCTAACTCACAGCAGCTCTGAGAGTGGAAGTGCGCAAGGAATCTAGGATAGTACACACCTGCTTGATTGAACACATTAGAAAAAATTAAAGATGTTTGAGGATGTCCTTTTATCAGGGAAAAAAAAAACTACATTATTTTTACTCTCACACATTTCCCTTTTTTCCTTGGCTACCAGGGAACCTTAAACTCACTTTATGCTTCAGGTTGTAATAGGCACTTGGCCTTGTATAAATATTCTGGTATAAATATTTCTCCTCTGTCCCAGCTTCATTCCACCACTCTATTTTGTTTCTAACTGCTGTGGAGTGTTCTCATCCTCTTTATAGGTGTGTTTATTAAACTGAATATCCTCTTCCCTGGCAGAAGTATTTATAGTCATGTCCAGCCGCCTATAAGCCAAATCCAACCAGCTGACATGTCTTGTTGGACAGAGAATGCTTAATAAAATATGAGCTAAAATTTTTAAATAAAGATTTTTTTTTTTTAAGAACCCCACCGAGTCTGGATTTCTATCGCTCTTGGAAAACTGGCCGGTGTAGCAGTGCTGGGAACAAGCTGTCCCTTATAGGGGTGAGGCTCCCCACTCTCTGTGGTTCCCCAACCCAACCAGCTGCCCCTCCAGCTCTCCCCCACGCCCAGCCTCCATGAGTCCCCACGCTGTGGGCTCTGGTGGACATGACGCAGATCCACCTGGAGCATCTGTTTTCTCCCCAATTTTACAGAATCATGCAGGAGCCCAGCCGGCATCCCACATCCACCTCTCCAGGGCCACCCATCAATGGAATGAATGAATGAACAGAATGAGAGCTAAATAAATATTGCTCAAATTAAATATCTATAAACATGTACTCGCTGTGCTGCTCCCATAGGAAAGAAGTTCAAGTTCACAGCGAACGCCACCAGGCTCCCCTCCAGGATGAGCAAGACCTACTCCCTGATACTCCAAATAAAACCACCCCCCTCTTTTCCGAATAGCTCCCAGATGGTCCCTCCCCCTTGAAAATAAAAACTGCTCCCCGTAGAAGCAGAGGTAGGTGTCTCTAAAATGTCATGGAGGTTTTTTTTTTTTTTTTTCCAATACACTCACTTGGCTGCTTATCAGATGCTGAGAGCCTGTGTTCCGCTTCCTGTGGCCAAATAAACCAGTCAGGGCTCAATTCTCCAATTGACTGTGTGGCTCAGGGAACAAGCCCTCAAATCTGATTACAGGAAAATTCATTACTTTAAGACCTCCCTCAGGGCTCAGAGCTCATAAAAGAAACCTCCAGAGGCCACAGCTTAGGGGGAAAGAGGCTCCTATGCTGCAGATCCACAGATTGGCAATAATTAACCTGAACTAATTATTGTCAGGCCTCAGGTCAGGTTCCCAGACCAAGGCTCCCTCCTGACAGCCGGGTTTTCAGAGCCAGAATTTTTCCCTCAGATGCCAAAGGAACACTGGAACCTTCAGCAGATTTTAATATAAAGGAATATGAGGGATCAGGAGTCTCTGCAAGGGGAAGACTAGGCTGGCTGGAAGGGTGCTGGTGGGGACACAGCACAGAGCCCCAGAGACAACTGTGCCGACTGGCTTAGGATTGCAAGACAAAAAACCCCACAAACATCAATATACAAAGACAATCAGCAATATAGGAAAGTACATAATAGGAGCTAACATGAAAAAATTAAAAAAGAAAAAGAATTTCCCAAAGGAAGAACAGTAAATTTTAAGGAAAGATAATTCACCACATAGATAAGTAGCCAATAAATACATAAACATTTTTTCTTTTCTTTTCTTTTTTAACATATTTGACTTTAGTAATTCAAAAAAAATCAGTGAGAGAACTTTCTATCTTATGAGATTGATCAAATATTTGGGGTTTTGTTTTTGTTTTAATTAGACAAGCAAAATTTTTGTTTAGAGTCTACAGTGATAAAAATCAGCTCAAGTTTGGAAGGTAATTTGACAACAAATAACAAATGTTTTGAACAGTGCATATTCTTTAATCTTTTATATTGAGAACTTCGCCCCAGGGAGAGTGTTTCTCATGCAAGAGCCATTTTGTCACCCAGGGGACATTGGGCAATCTGGAGACATTGATGATCCCCATGTTAGGGGGATGGGCTTCGCTGGCTTCGAGTGACACAGGCCACTAAACAACTTAAGGACAGCCCCTCAGGAGAAGAATTATTGGTCCAAAATAATGGTGTTGCCATTGAGAACCCTGCCATGAGAGGAGAGGTCCTCAGGTAAGGACACAGGAATATGTGACAACGGTATTCAGTGCCGCATAGTTTAAAAAGTCAATGCATTAGAAACTCCTCATCAGGAGGGGACCTGCTAAGGAAATCACATGCTGTGCATTCAGGAGAATGCCATGCCATTAAAAATTAAATAAACCTGTGTTCATAGACATGGAAACACACCCATCATATATTGCTTTGGGAGAACAACTGGTAGCAGAATCCCATGCCTAGCAGAAGCATCCTTTGCATGCATATGCTGTTTATGTCTAGAAAAAAAATTGAAAACTTTTAACTACCAAATTGCACATTTAAAAGTGGTTGTCTCGGATTGGGATTGTGGCTTAGCGGTAGAGCACTTGCCTCGCATGTGCGAGACTCTGGGTTCAATCCTCAGCACCACATAAAAATAAATAAGTGAAATAAAGGTATTGTGTCCAACTATGACTCAAAAATAAACATTTTTTTAAAAAGTGGTTGTCTCTAGGTCCAAGAATTTTAGGTGATTTCAATTGCTTATTTTATCTTACCACTGTTTTCTATTTTTCTTCCAGTTGGATGGCCAGGGAACCTTTGAATGCACTGTTTCAGAAAAGGACCTCCGTGTTAGTGAGAGCTCTAGCTGGGCTCTGTCCTTGTAAGACTTTGCTTCTTTTTTTGCCCTGTCCTGGGCCACCTTTCTCCTCCCTGCCCCTTCCTCCATGCTTCACGTTGGGCCCATAGCTTTGGAGTTAGCCATCTGTAGACTGAGACCTCCAGAAACATCCTGAACCACTGTCCAAGAAGTCCCCTAATTCAGATAAAGAGAAAGCTTGGAAAGCACTTGATATTGCATGTGAAGGAAAGAAAGCTCAGTTAGGCATGGTGTTCCAGTCATCCCTACCAAAATGCCAGCTGACCTGAACACAGTAGGTGACTCTGGTCAATACCATATGAAGTCATGGAATAATCCCACCAATTTCTAATTGAATTCTTTGCTCCAAATACCATGAAGTAAAATAAAATCATTGCTATTTTTTTTTTTGGGGGGGGGGTGGTACCAGGGATTGAACTCAAGGGCACTCAGCCGCTGAGTCACATCCCCAGCCCTATTTTGTATTTTATTTAGAGACAGGGTCTCAACTGAGTTGCTTAGTGCCTCACTTTTGCTGAAGCTGGCTTTGAACTCTCACTCCTCCTGTCTCAGCTTCCAGAGCTGCTGGGATTACAGGCGTGTGTGAACGTGCCCAGCTGGCTATTTTTAAGCCAAAACATTGTGCTGGGGACATGGTGGTGAAGCCCTAACTTTGTAGAGCTCACAATTGCTGGAGGAGCCAGATGTTAGTCAAATAAGTCCACAAATTGCAAATGTGACCTGGTGAATGCCATAGTCTTGACCTGGAATGGCCTGCAAAGGTCCATGGGGACCAAGTGTGGTCCTCAGCTTGGTGCTATTGTAAGGTGGTAGTACCTTTAAGAGGTGGGGCCTAATGGGAGGAAGTTAGGTCATTGGGAGGGGTGTCCTTGAAGGGGATACTAGAACCCTGGCCTCTTCCTTGCTCTTTGCTTCCCAGTGGCCATGAGGTGAGCAGCATTGCTTCACTACCCGCTCCTTGTCATGATGTAATTCCTCACCACAGGCCCAAAACAAAGGGCCCAGCAGCCAAGACAGAAATCTCTGAAACCTGAGCCCAAATAAATTTTACTCTCTTTAGGTTGTTACATTTTTGACACAATAACAGGGAGCTAACACAATGGTAAGAATTTGGGTTTTGGAGTGAGATAAACCAGTCCTCCTCCACTTAACTTCTCTGAGACTCTTTGCTCATCTGCAAAATAGGGAAGTGTAACAGCTCCTACCGTGGGGACACTTGGCACAGTCCCTTGCACAGGGACATTCATACTGTGATTATTAACACACCTGGAGTCATCACTAGTGGTGGCAGCAGCAGGCATGACAGCACAATGAGGAAGAGGAGAGCCCTGAGAACCTATGAGATGGTGGGGGTGGCTCTTGTTTTGTGGCGGGGTCACGAGGTGAAGCTAAAGGAAATGGAAAGAACACTTGTCCAGAATTTACAAAACTCTTGGGGGCGAGTGCATGAGTGCACGGCAGGGGTGCTCTAGTTGAGCCTAGCTAGTTCTCAGCTGCCTGAGACCCCTGCCGACATCTGAGCCATTTTTTTATAAAGCAGAGCCCTCTCCCCCACCCCCAGGCCTCTCCTGTCAGCAGGTGCAGCTGCCTGGCAGGAGCTAATGAGATGTTTACTGGAAAGATTAGCTTGTCACTGGAGCCCAGACAGATGGCTATTGATCCTCCACAAAGCTGTCATCCTGTCCCATCTGAAGCAAGGTGCAGGGGAAGGCACTCTGACCCCAGAACTCAGGTGGGCACTCAGGCCCCAGGCACAGATTCCAGGGGTGTCTTCTGGTCTGTGGCCTGGCCAGGGTGGCCTCTGAGTCACCAGAAGCCCCTGCCTCTGATCCCTTGTGGGATCATGGAAAGAGAATAGTAAATGTCAGGCTTGAGTTCGAGATCTGCTTTAATCACTGTCAGGTGCTGCTTAATGAAGGCACAGTCTGAGAAATGCATCCTTAGGCACAGTCATCACTGTGCCAACATCACAGAGCATCCTTCCACAAAGCTGGCTACAATGTCACCAGGCCATGTTAGGGGATCACCATACTGCATGTGATCTCTTGTTGGCCAAAACGTCATTTCGTGGTGCCTAAATGTGTTTTGTGAGCTTGAACTCTGTGACATTCAATTTTCTCATCTGTACAATGGGCACAATGATACCTACCTCACAGAAGAGTTACCAGACTTAAATTAGAAAATGGACATCAAAGTTCTAAGAACCAACTCTATTGATGGGATGCTCATTAAAAAAAAAAAGAGAGAGAGAAAATTGAAACCGAGATTAGAACCTTTGTACTTGTTCAGGAATTTCCCCAATGTGGCATGTCCGTTGGTGATCTCAAGGACTCTCCAACACTTAAATAAATGTAGGCTGTGCATGATGTCCCAGGGAGCTGGCCAGTGCAATGCCACTGAATGGGGTGACTTGGTGAGACAGAGGTTTATCAAGACCTTTCTGCCTGCAGGAAGGTGAGCCTGGAATTCGTCACAGCTATGGTCATGGCAGTGGAATTCCGAGGCTTGTTGGATTTTGGCTGTGTGGCATTTGAAGTTAACTTATTGATTGGATGTGAGACGGAGGCAGGGGAGGCTGTCAGTAAGACAGGAAGCCGGGAGAGGAAGCGGTACCTAGGGAAGGTGGTGGTCTCATTTTGAACATGGTGTGTGTGCGATGCTTATTGGGCTCCCACGCGTGGTAAGATAGGAGCCTGGTGTTTGGGCATCAGATCGGGGCTCAGCATGGAGATTCAGGCATTACGGTGGCCACAGTCATCAAGGTCCTCCTTGTTCTCCTTCCCCTCCTCCTCTTCCTCCTCCTCATCACCATGTCTAGTTGGTGATGGAAGCCAGAGTGGATGAGGTTCCCATGGAGACCGTGATGAGAAGAAGCCAGCACACAAAATCCTGAGGGGACAGGCAGAAGGAGATGCCTGCAGAACCAGACAGAGCGGCACCCCTGGAACTCAACAGAGGGGGGAGGGGGGAGTGACCAACAGCGGGACATTTGACAAAAGGGTCATATTTAATAAACAAAAACCTGAAACATCTCCCTGGAGGTCACTACAAGGAGGTGTTTTGAACTTGTGCAAGGCTGCGTCAGTGGGGCCAGGAGGTGAGAACACGCCCTGCGTGTCATGTTCACACCAAAGGAAAGGAGGGCGGGCTGTAGCTGCAGCGCATCGGGGAAATTGGGGCTGCCTGGTGTTTGAGGTTGAAACCAGTTGCATCAACTCCACAAGGCTGGCCTAGTACTTGCGATCCTAAATGGACAGGACTTGGGGACTGATGGCAGGCAAGGCAGGGAGAAGGGGGTGTCTACAAGGACCTCTGGTTATTGTCATGGGGCATACAGGTACCAATTAACCCAACTGCATCTGTGGGGACGGATAAAGGAAGCCAGCCTGGGACATTTGCACTGTGAGAGGGTGTCCTCTTTCTCTGCAGCCCCTCTCAGAAGCCCCCAGAGCATTACCTCCCCACCCCACTCCAGGAAAGGTAGGAAACTGGACCCACACATCAAGACAAGCATTTCAATCTTGCCTACCCATGGCAGAGCAGAGAGGAAACCAGGCCAGGGAGGCCACCTGCTAGGGTGGTCCCTGGGCCCTTCTCTTCTTTTTCCCAGCCTCAGTTTCCCACCTAGACAATAAGAACAATGTGTCCAGGAATCCCTGAGGCCCCTGACCAGGGCGGACATTCTCCAAAGGGAAGTTTTCTTTGTGAGCGTGTTATTTATCATCTGAGCTGCTGTCAGGGGGTCAGGGAGGTGGGATCAGAGCCAAGCTCAGAAACACAGACACATAGTTAACTGCGAACTGCCTAAATAAGATCTGAATGGAAACGTTTCCCTGTTAATTAATGGCTGCTTTTGCGGTTATTAAGTTAGACCAGGGTAGGTGTGTGGCCTTTCTTTCCAGTGCCCTTCCAATTAACAGGCACTTTGCTTGGTAAATGTTAATTTAGAGTAATTGGGCGTGCAGATGATGGGGCTTGCAGAGGGGAACAATGTTCCCTCTACTGTAGGTTAATTGCTGGGAAGTGTTGTCCCGAAGCCCTAGTCCTGGATGATTAATGGCCTTGGAGTACTCACTGGAACCCCTGAGGTCACCCAGGCTGCGCAGGCTTAACCCCTCAGTGGCCAGAATGAGAAGAGAGAAAAATCCCAGTGGCACTTACTAGGTGAACAAGTCCCCCTGGGATGTGTTCCTCACCTATAGAACAGGTTAAGTGAGGAGTCCCTGCCGCCAGTATGCCAGGGAAGCCAAGTGTCCGTCCTGAGAATGCTGGTAAAACTGCTTCATTCCCCCGGTGGAAGGAATAACTCACTGGCCCAGTGGTTACTCTGAGATATTTTCATCTGGGGAAGTTAAATTGATTAAAAACAAAAACAAAACAAAACAAAAAACATGTCCAAAAGCCCTCACTAAGACTCTGCCCTCACTTAATCCCTTTCGGCCAAGTGGACCTGGGGAGGCCAGGTGGATGTGTCAACTTGGCCAGATGACAGCCCCATTACTCAGATGCAAGGCTAGGTATTGCCATGAAAGTGTATTGTGGATCATATTAAAAGTCTGTTGGCATTGCAACAGGGGAGAGTACCCTAGGTGGCCCAGATTGGTTGGATGGCCCTAAGGGCTGACCTGAGGCTTCCCTTAGAACATCTTCTAAGGGCGGCAGCTTCAGTTCTTCCCTGAGTCCCAACCCTCCTTTCCCCATGGCCCACCCAGAGGATTTCAAATTTCAGCTCCATAATTACATAAGATCATCCTCTTGCAATGTATCTCTTAACACATATCCCCTTTGGGTTCTGGGGACTTGAACCTGTCACAACCTAAAAGTTGATTGATATACAACCCAAAGGTCACTTGGGGCTGAAGGACAGTCCTCTGAGCCACGCTTAGTTCCCCTGTCTGTCAATCTCAGAAATGTGAATTGGGGCTGGCTCATCTTCCAGCTCTCAGAGCCCATTCTGGGGATCCAAAGTCCCCCAAGTTCAGCTGTCTTTGTGACTGAGGATGTTACCATCATCAGGACAACTTCTCTCCTGAAAGCTTCCTCAGGAAAAGGCAGTGAATGGATAGATTTTTCTTTCGAAAAAACACAAATTACTCTAACAATATATATGCTTTCTTGTGAAAAAGAAAATGGACATTTTTAATTTGTTAATTTTAAAACCTCCAGGTTATAATTGAAAAGAATAAAAACAAAACATTAGGCTTCTACATAAAAAGGAGGGAAGAATAAGAATACATGTTCATATTTACATAAAGAAATGCTGGAAGGATAAATAAATTACTGACATAGTCAGGGATGGGGATGGGGTGGAGCCACTGCATGAGACTTTGCAGTGAGACATATTTTTGTTGTGTAGCTTTTTTTTTTTTTTTAATAATCTGGGATAGGATAAAAAAGCTGCTTCACTTTATATGTGAAAAATAGATTGGAATTCACAAGTTGAGCACACTCATCCATCTCTCCACTATACCATGGCCTATGAGAATAAAATATAAGGCGTTATTAAAAGAGAAATCTTATCAGCACTAGAAAATGAGACATGATGCAGCAGATCAGGAAGTCTGACAAAATACTGGCAGCTAGAACCTAGGTGAGAGTGAGCCCAGATAAACCACAGCCCAGCAGCAGGACCTAAACATTCCCTCTTCAGGAATCCCCAGAGAAATCCCCAGACTCGGAGCAAAACACAGAAAGCAAGGGTAGGCCTTCAGAGAGGCAATCAGAGAGTGATCGGCAAAGGCCACATCAGTGCTGAACCACTTGGACCCTCCTCTCTTCCTCTATCTCTCAACATACCCTCAACCAACTGGGAGCAACTGGCAGTGGAGATTTTGTCTTTGGGGACCTCATTTCACAGAATTATTCTCCAAAAAATAAAATATGGGTGACTTATGGAAGAAAGGATCTGAATATAGATGTTAGAACATAAGAGAGAAGCAGAACAGGACTTTGGTCCAGCTAGAGCTCCACACAGACATATACAGCAAGTTGAGAGTCAGGCAGAAATTCCTCAGCCTCACAAAAAAATACAGCAAAGCACTGCAGTCCATGATTTAAAAAACATCCCCCCGTATTTTGGCAAATGTGGGCATCCCCCAGCAACTGCTAACATCTAGGAGGACACCTGTCACCAGCTGGCCAGGCTGGACAGATGACCCGGGTTCAAAGGAGCTGCCTGTATCAATAACTAAGAAAATGGCAAAGAAACCATGCAGCACACGGACATGAGTTTCTAAGAACGAGGGCAGGATGGCTTGGTGACCCTAAGGGTCAGCTCCACGCTGGGCAGTGCTGGAAAGAGCAAGAGAGCAAGCACACCCCACCCTACCCCTTTTTACTGGGGAGAAGACATTTGATAGAATAGTCTACCCAAATAAGGCAAGGGGTAGGATATTGAGGGGTAGAGTCTTGCTTGGTAATGTCTTGTGGTCAGCAGACTGATTGACATCTTGGCAAGTCACATCCATCTCAGGTGCTGTGTAGGATCACAGGCAGAGAGGGAGGAAAGGCACACTTGCGTGACACAGCCCAATCAGCACACAACATCAGACCAGTCCCCTCATATGCTCAAATGCGCGTAGTTCACACACACATCCCATGGATGGCTTTCGACAGACGCCTGCTGACAGCAAGGGCCAGACACTTATGGAACCTGCAACCAGCCCTTCATTTAAGGGAGAAGCCTTTTAGGGGACAGGCCATAGCAACTGTTGATGCAGATCATGAATCCTGCATTATAAAATTGCACATTTGAGGAAAACCAACAACACAAAAGAGTCAAAGAAAGACAAACAGAACGAGCCACCCTGGGAAAATCCAGGCACAGTGGGGAATGTTAGGGAGGAAAACTAATTACTGCCTTTTTTTGTTGGGGGGGAGTGTTCCAGGGATTGAACTCAGTGGCACTCTGCCTCTGAGCCACATGCCCAGCCCTATTTTGTGTTTTATTTAGAGACAGGGTCTCACTGAGTTGCTTAGCACCTTGATGTTGCTGAGGCTGGCTTTGAACTCATGATCCTTCTCCTGTCTCAGCCTCCTGAGCCACTGGGATCACAGGAGTGTGCCACTGTGCCTGGCTAATTACTATCTTTGGAGAGGTTTGAGAGAATGTGTAATCTCTAAAATCAAAGCAAATGGTTATAAGAGAGAGAAAAAAAAAAAGCAGAGAGCAAGAAGTAATTCCTAAATATTTAAAATGACGGTCAAAATTTTTAAGATCCAGCAAACAGAAGGAAGAAGAGAATTTTATTAAGACTAAAAACCAGACCAGTTATCTGCAAGTCGGTGAAATGTCTGAGAACACACACAAAAAAAGAGGTGAACAAGGCGCCGGCAAAGTTGAGGGAACTGTGACCACGCACAGAGCAGGCCCAGCGGCCTGCTGAGGGGCAGAGCCACCCCCCACCCCCCGCGCCTGCCAGGTAGGTGGAACGGTGAACACCGACAGAAAAGGCCCAGTGGCCCGCGGCGGGACAGAGCTTCCAATCACTCCTGCAAGGTAGGCGGGCCTGCGACCCACCGGCAGAAGAGGAGCAGCGGCCTGCTGAGAGGCTGAGCCGCCCCCTCCCCCTGCGCCGGCAAAGTAGAGGGAACTGTGACCACCCACAGAGCAGGCCCAGCGGCCTGCTGAGGGGCAGAGCCGCCCCCCACCCCCCGCGCCTGCCAGGTAGGGGAACTGTGACCACCGACAGAAAAGGCCCAGTGGCCCGCGGCGGGACAGAGCTTCCAATCACTCCTGCAAGGTAGGCGGGCCTGCGACCCACCGGTAGAAGAGGAGCAGCGGCCTGCTGAGAGGCAGAGCCGCCCCCTTCCCCTGCGCCGGCAAGGTAGAGGGAACTGTGACCGCGCACAGAGCAGGCCCAGCGGCCTGCTGAGGGGCAGAGCCACCCCCCACCCCCCGCGCCTGCCAGGTAGGTGGAACGGTGACCACCGACAGAAAAGGCCCAGTGGCCCGCGGTGGGACAGAGCTTCCAATCACTCCTGCAAGGTAGGCGGGCCTGCGACCCATCGGCAGAAGAGGAGCAGTGGCCTGCTGAGAGGCTGAGCCGCCCCCTCCCCCTGCGCCAGCAAAGTAGAGGGAACTGTGACCACGCACAGAGCAGGCCCAGCGGCCTGCTGAGGGGCAGAGCCGCCCCCCACCTCCCGCGCCTGCCAGGTAGGTGGAACTGTGACCACCGACAGAAAAGGCCCAGTGGCCTGCGGCGGGACAGAGCTTCCAATCACTCCTGCAAGGTAGGCGGGCTTGCGACCCACCGGCAGAAGAGGAGCAGCGGCCTGCTGAGAGGCAGAGCCGCCCCCTCCCCCTGCGCCGGCAAGGTAGAGGGAACTGTGACCACGCACAGAGCAGGCCCAGCGGCCTGCTGAGGGGCAGAGCCGCCCCCCACCCCCCGCGCCTGCCAGGTAGGTGGAACTGTGACCACCGACAGAAAAGGCCCAGTGGCCCGCGGTGGGACAGAACTTCCAATCACTCCTGCAAGGCAGGCGGGCCTGCGACCCACCGGCAGAAGAGGAGCAGCGGCCTGCTGAGAGGCAGAGCCGCCCCCTTCCCCTGCGCCGGCAAGGTAGAGGGAACTGTGACCACCCACAGAACAGGCCCAGCGGCCTGCTGAGGGGCAGAGCCGCCCCCCACCCCCCGCGCCTGCCAGGTAGAGGGAACTGTGACCACCCACAGAACAGGCCCAGCGGCCTGCTGAGGGGCAGAGCCGCCCCCCACCCCCCGCGCCTGCAAGGTAGACGGAACTGTGACCACCATCAGAACAGGCCAGACCTGCAACCGAGAGACAGAACAGGCCCAGTGGCCTGAGGAAGGGTAGAGCCGCACCCCCCCACGCCTGCAAGGTAGGCGGACCTGCAACCCACTGGCAGTACAGCCCCAGAGGCCTGCAGAGGGGCAGTGCCGCTGCCTGCGCCTGCAAAGTAGACAGAACTGCGACCACCGACAGAACAAGCCTAGCGGCCCGCAGAGGGACAGAGCCGCCGCCCGCGCCTGCAAGGTCGGCGGACCTGCTACCGACCGACAGAGCAGGCCCAGCGGCCTGCCGGCGTGGTAGGCACATTGCCCCAATTGGAGGAGGGGCAGAGCCGCCGCCCGCGCCTTCGAGGGAGACTTTGCAACTATACAAGACCAATATAAATATATAGGGGGAAAATTCAATAGCACAACAGTTTCACCAAGTAGAAAGGAACTCGAACAGTATGAAGAGACAAGGAAAGAAAGGACCACAAGCATTGCAGGTCAACTCAACGTTAGAAGAGGTAATAGCTGCAGCAGATGGAATGTCAGATAAAGAATTCAGGATATACATGCTTCAGATGATCTGGAGTCTCAAGGAAGACATCAGACAGCAAAATCAGACAATGAAAGATCACTTCAACAATGAATTACATAAACAAATCCAAGAAGCAAAAGATCAACTATACAGGGAAATAGAGGTTATAAAAAACAAACAAACAGAAATCCTAGAAATGCAGGAAGCAATAAGCCAACTTAAAAACTCAATTGAGAATACTACCAGCAGAGTAGAACACTTAGAAGACAGAACATCAGACAATGAAGATAAAGTATTTCAACTTGAAAAGAACATGGACAGCTCAGCAAGACTGTTAAGAAACCATGAGCAGAACATCCAAGAAATATGGGATAACATCAAGAGACCAAATTTAAGAGTCATTGGGATACAGGAAGGGACAGAGTTTCAAACCAAAGGAATGAGCAATCTATTCAATGAAATAATACGAGAAAACTTCCCAGACTTGAAGAATGAGACAGAACCCCCAATCCTAGAAGCCTACAGGACGCCGAATGTGCAAAATCATAAGAGACCCACACCTAGACACATTATAATGAAGATGCCCAACGTACAGAATAAGGAGAGAATTTTAAAAGCTACAAGAGAAAGGAAGCAGATCACATTTAGGGGTAAGCCAATCAGGATAACAGCTGATCTTTCAACACAGACTCTGAAAGCTAGAAGATCCTGGAATAACATATTTCAAACACTGAAAGAAAATGGGTTCCAACCAAGAATTGTGTTTCCAGTGAAATTAAGCTTCAGGATGGAAGATGAAATTAAAACCTTCCATGATAAACAAAAGTTAAAAGAATTTGCAGCTAGAAAACCATCTCTTCAAAACATCCTTGGCAAAACATTACAGGAAGAGGAAATGGAAAATAACAATGAAAACCAACAGTGGGAGGTAGGACACTAAAGGGGGGAAAATAATCAAAGAGGAAAACAAACCATGTTTAGTAACAGAAATAAACAAATATGGCTGGAAGAACAACCCATATCTCAATAATAACTCTAAATGTTAATGGCTTAAACTCACCAATCAAGAGACACAGGCTAGTAGAATGGATCACAAAACAAGACCCAACAATATGCTGCCTACAGGAGATGCATTTGATAGGAAAAGACATACATAGGCTGAAGGTGAAAGGTTGGGAAAAATCATATCACTCATATGGACTTCGGAAACAAGCAGGAGTATCCATACTCATATCAAATAAAATAGATTTCAAGCCAAAGTTAATCAAAAGGGATAAAGAGGGACACTACATACTGCTCAAGGGAACCATAAACCAACAAGACATAACAATCATAAATATATATGCCCCAAACAACAGTGCAGCTATGTTCATCAAACAAACTCTTCTCAAGTTCAAGAGTCTAATAGACCACCATACAATAATCATGGGAGACTTCAACACACCTCTATCACCACTGGACAGATCTTCCAAACAAAAGTTGAATAAGGAAACTATAGAACTCAATAACACAATTAATAACCTAGACTTAATTGACATATATAGAATATACCACCCAACATCAAGCAGTTACACTTTTTTCTCAGCAGCACATGGATCCTTCTCAAAAATAGATCATATATTATGTCACAGGGAAACTCTTAGACAATATAAAGGAGTAGAGATAATACCATGCATCCTATCTGATCATAATGGAATGGAACTGAAAATCAATGATAAAAGAAGGAAGGAAAAAGAATACATCACTTGGAGAATGAACAATAGGTTACTGAATGATCAATGGGTTATAGAGGACATCAAGGAAGAAATTAAAAAATTCTTAGAGATTAATGAAAACACAGACACAACATATCGGAATCTATGGGACACATTGAAAGCAGTTCTAAGAGGAAAATTCATTGCTTGGAGTTCATTCCTTAAAAAAAGAAAAAACCAACAAATAAATGATCTCATACTTCATCTCAAAATCCTAGAAAAAGAAGAGCAAAACAACAGCAAAAGAAGTAGAAGGCAAGAAATAATTAAAATCAGAGCTGAAATTAATGAAATCGAAACAAAAGAAACAATTGAAAAAATTGACAAAACTAAAAGTTGGTTCTTTGAAAAAATAAACAAAATCGACAGACCCTTAGCCATGCTAGCGAAGAGAAGAAGAGAGAGAACTCAAATTACTAACATACGGGATGAAAGAGGCAATATCACAACAGACACTTCAGAAATACAGAAGATAATCAAAAATTATTTTGAATCCTTATACTCCAATAAATTAGAAGATAGTGAAGGCATAGATAAATTTCTTAAGTCATATGATCTGCCCAGATTGAGTCAGGAGGATATAGACAACCTAAACAGACCAATATCAATTGAGGAAATAGAAGAAACCATCAAAAGACTACCAACTAAGAAAAGCCCAGGACCAGATGGGTATACAGCAGAGTTTTACAAAACCTTTAAAGAGGAACTAATACCAATACTTTTCAAGCTACTTCGGGAAATAGAAAAAGAGGGAGAACTTCCAAATTCATTCTACGAGGCCAACATCACCCTGATACCTAAACCAGACAAAGACACTTCAAAGAAAGAAAACTACAGACCAATATCTCTAATGAACCTAGATGCAAAAATCCTCAATAAAATTCTGGCCACTCGGATACAAAAACATATCAAAAAAATTGTGCACCATGATCAAGTAGGATTCATCCCTGGGATGCAAGGCTGGTTCAATATACGGAAATCAATAAATGTTATTCACCACATCAATAGACTTAAAAATAAGAACCATATGATCATCTCGATAGATGCGGAAAAAGCATTCGACAAAGTACAGCATCCCTTTATGTTCAAAACTCTAGAAAAACTAGGGATAACAGGAACATACCTCAATATTGTAAAAGCAATCTATGCTAAGCCTCAGGCTAGCATCATTCTGAATGGAGAAAAATTGAAGGCATTCCCTCTAAAATCTGGAACAAGTCAGGGATGCCCTCTCTCACCACTTCTGTTCAACATAGTTCTCGAAACACTGGCCAGAGCAATTAGACAGACGAAAGAAATTAAAGGCATCAAAATAGGAAAAGAAGAACTTAAATTATCACTATTTGCAGATGACATGATTCTATACCTAGCAGACCCAAAAGGGTCTACAAAGAAACTATTAGAGCTAATAAATGAATTCAGCAAAGTGGCAGGATATAAAATCAACACGCATAAATCAAAGGCATTCCTGTATATCAGCGACAAATCCTCTGAAATGGAAATGAGGACAACCACTCCATTCACAATATCTTCAAAAAAAATAAAATACTTGGGAATCAACCCAACAAAAGAGGTGAAAGACTTATACAATGAAAACTACAGAACCCTAAAGAGAGAAATAGAAGAAGATCTTAGAAGATGGAAAAATATACCCTGTTCATGGATAGGCAGAACTAACATCATCAAAATGGCGATATTACCAAAAGTTCTCTATAGGTTTAATGCAATGCCAATCAAAATCCCAACGGCATTTCTTGTAGAAATAGAGAAAGCAATCATGAAATTCATATGGAAAAATAAAAGACCCAGAATAGCAAAAACAATGCTAAGCAGGAAGTGTGAATCAGGCGGTATAGCGATACCAGACTTCAAACTATACTACAGAGCAATAGTAACAAAAACAGCATGGTACTGGTACCAAAACAGGCGGGTGGACCAATGGTACAGAATAGAGGACACAGAAACCAATCCACAAAACTACAACTACCTTATATTTGATAAAGGGGCTAAAAGCATGCAATGGAGGAAGGATAGCATCTTCAACAAATGGTGCTGGGAAAACTGGAAATCCATATGCAACAAAATGAAACTGAATCCCTTTCTCTCGCCATGCACAAAAGTTAATTCAAAATGGATCAAGGAGCTTGATATCAAATCAGAGACACGCCATCTGATAGAAGAAAAAGTTGGCTACGATCTACATACTGTGGGGTCGGGCTCCAAATTCCTCAATAGGACACCCATAGCACAAAAGTTAATAACTAGAATCAACAAATGGGACTTACTCAAACTAAAAAGTTTTTTCTCAGCAAAAGATACAATAAGAGAGGTAAATAGAGAGCCTACATCCTGGGAACAAATCTTTACTCCTCACACTTCAGATAGAGTCCTAATATCCAGAGTATACAAAGAATTCAAAAAAATAGACAATAAGAGAACAAACAACCCAATCAACAAATGGGCCAAGGACCTGAACAGACACTTCTCAGAGGAGGACATACAATCAATCAACAAGTACATGAAAAAATGCTCACCATCTCTAGCAGTCAGAGAAATGCAAATCAAAACCACCCTAAGATACCATCTCACTCCAGTTAGATTGGCAGCCATTATGAAGTCAAACAACAACAAGTGCTGGCGAGGATGTGGGGAAAAGGGTACACTTGTACATTGCTGGTGGGACTGCACATTGGTGCAGCCAATTTGGAAAGCAGTATGGAGATTTCTTGGAAAGCTGGGAATGGAGCCACCATTTGACCCAGCTATTCCCCTTCTCGGTCTATTCCCTAAAGACCTAAAAAGAGCATGCTACAGGGACACTGCTACATCGATGTTCATAGCAGCTCAATTCACAATAGCTAGACTGTGGAACCAACCTAGATGCCCTTCAATGGATGAATGGATAAAAAAAATGTGGCATTTATACACAATGGAGTATTACTCTGCATTAAAAAATGACAAAATCATAGAATTTGCAGGGAAATGGATGGCATTAGAGCAGATTATGCTAAGTGAAGCTAGCCAATCCCTAAAAAACAAATGCCAAATGTCTTCTTTGATATAAGGAGAGTAACTAAGAACAGAGTAGGGTCGAAGAGCATGAGAAGAAGATTAACATTAAACAGGGATGAGAGGTGGGAGGGAAAGGGAGAGAGAAGGGAAATTGCATGGAAATGGAAGGAGACCCTCAGAGTTATACAAAAGTACATACAAGAGGAAGTGAGGGGAAGGGGAAAAATAATATAAGGGGGAGAAATGAATGACAGTAGAGGGGGCAGAGAGAGAAGAGGGGAGGGGAGGGGAGGGGAGGGGAGGGGAGGGGAGGGGAGGGGGGATAGTAGAGGATAGGAAAGGCAGCAGAATACAACAGACACTAGTATGGCAATATGTAAATCAATGGATGTGTAACTGATGTGATTCTGCAATCTGTATATGGGGTAAAAATGGGAGCTCATAACCCACTTGAATCAAATTGTGAAATATGATATATCAAGAACTATGTAATGTTTTGAACAGCCAACAATAAAAAATTAAAAAAAAAAAGAGGTGAACAATGACAGAAAAGTCTAGGGATAGAGGAAAGATAAAGGAAAGATAAAGGAGGTCAACATTCACTCATTCAAGAGTTACAGAAGAGAAGAAAAAAGGGGGTGGTAATCACATAACAGAAATTCTTCCTGAGTGGGGGAGGGGGGAAACACAAGCTTTTGATTTTGAAAGACCAAGAAGGATAAATGAAAACAAGACCCATATCTAGCTACTTAGAAAAAAAAATTTCAAAAACTCATGAACAATGAGAAAGTCTCAAAAAACTTCCAGAAAGAAAGCACAGATCATCTACAAAGGAGTGAGAATCCAACTACCATAATATTTCCCGTCAGATATGCTTTAAAAAGCTGGGTATGGTGGTGCACAACTGTAATCTCAGGGCTCGAAAGGCTGAGGCAGCAGGATCGAATGTTCAAAGCCAGCTTCAGCAACTTAGTGAGGCCCTAAGCAACTCAGTGAGACCCTGTCTCTCAATAAAACATAAAAAAGGGCTGGGGATGTGGCTCAGTGATTAAGAGTCTCTGGGTTCAATTTGGGGTAAAAAAAATGCCTTTAAAATTCCAAAAGGAATATGAGTTATATATAAACTGCAGGTCAAACCAGCAGCCAGTTCTGCAAGGAAAATGTATCATGTGTGCACTCAAACTTAAATATGACTCAGGGGATTACTTGAGAAAAGCAGAGGAATATAAGAATGAGGTTTCAAAAAAACATGGGATTGGGGGCGGTGGAGTGGCTCAGTGGTAGAGCACAGGGTTCAATTCCCACCACTGCAAAACAAAAAGCTTGAGATGAAAACAAATGTAAAGAAGGGCTAGCTGAGGGAAATTAAAAGACAAAGCTCTGAACCTCAACAACTGCATGGCAGGGGTAAATAACTGGAATTTTTTTCTTTCTCTATAGATTTGATTGCAGTCCTCGGCAGTGATTAATATTTATATAACCACAATATGGTAAGTGCTATTTTTATTGGGTTTAATTATTCAGAAGTTCAAGCCTGGAAGACTTGACTATAGTTCCGGAACAGAACGCAAATGTTATAAACCACGAGAGTGGGAAGGATGAAGTTCCTATGTATGGGTGTGGAAGAACACACTCTATGTAAAGAAGCAATGTAAGTTGCAGAAATATATATATATATATATATATATATATATACACACACACATATATATTATATATAAATGTATATACATATATATTATAATGTTTTGTTTTAATATATAAAAATATAAACATGAAATATATTTAAATGTTTTATTTATATATATGTGTGTGTGTATGTATATATATATATATATATATATATATATATATATAAAATATACATGGCAAAACATCTGGAAAATTTTCATTCATTTTTCATTTTCTACAATTCTGTAGTTTTTTGAAATGTTAGATGCATGGATAATGTTTAAAATTAAAAATTTTTAAATAATAAAATATTAAGGATTTACTTAGGTTTTTGGCCTGCCTAGGAGACTTAAAGCTCTTCTAAGGACCCTGAGTAAAGTAATCAAATTGAGTATTTAAAAAAAAAAAAAAAAAAACAATAAAAACCCTACATTTTGTGGAGGCCTCAGTCTAAAGCTAAACAACCTCAACTATTGTAACTCATCCAAAACCAAGAACTCCCACAGACCAAAAACCAATGAAAGATCAACACTGCCACCTACCGAGGATGTACTGAAGAACAGGCTAACCTGGAAAGAGTTTTTGTTTTTTACATGATATCACCTTCTGAGATCTTCGGAAACCAGTTATCTGGGTTATCTTCCACCAGGGACCTTGGGTCAAGAGCAGAGGAAGAAATCAGGGTCTTCCTGAGAGATGCTTGGGAATGTATGGGTGACAGCTGAAGAAACAGAGACTGTTCACCCCATTAAAAAGCCCACCCAAGGGACATGGTTTCAAATTTCTGACAGGGCTATGTCAGGGCAAAGGCTTAGCATGTGGTACCCAGGAGGACGTGTGGGGAGAAGCAATAGGGTGACATATTTTGCTCTGCTAGAAAGAATTAAATAATGATTACATTCCAAAAATAGCATTATGTTACCGGAAAGTGAATTTGTCCTACTCACTGAAAATGTATGAACAGGCAACGTGACCTTCCATTCTGGAAAGGATGTTTGCTTTTCTAAGGGAACTGAGACTCCAGGGCTTCAGAATACATGCATGTATTCAACAGATACTTACTGGTGTCTTCTATTACTTTGGGTTCTGTGCAAGGACCCTTCCCAGAGTCACAGATCCCAGTAGAAAAGCTTCTGGAATGACTCAAACATAACTAAGGTGCCAAGGAGTCCCAGAGGAATCAAACTACATACTTGGTGAGCCATCCTGCAAAACCCAGCCTGTGTTTGGCAAGCCCTGGATTTCCATATCACACCTCCATGTTTAAAACACATTCATTCAAAACTCAGGCCCTACAGTCTGATGAACCAAACTTTTGCTCTTTTTATAAGTAAAAGACTGAAAATATAAATATCCCAATAAGATCAAAACAGGCTTCACTAACTTTTTTGGTTTAAAAAAAGAAATATAGATTAAAATCTATATTAAAATCACAAAATAGTAGAGCTGGAAAGACTTCCCAACTCAGCTGGTACGCTAAGCTTCATATGCTGGGCTGAGAATGATAGAAATAAGAATTCTAATCATTTTTTATTTGGGAGAACATATGAGAAAAGAAATAAGGAGGCAAATAACATGTATGGAATTTGTAATATAGTCAATGCTGAAGGGTAGTAAGAAGGTAAAAATGCTCTTTCATTTAAATAACCAGAAAGGTCCCACACTTTCATCTTTCTTTAAAGGTTTTGACTAAGGAGAGCTGTTGTTTTAATTTTAAACACCAAGTATGAGAAAAATACAAACTAGTAAAATGAAAGTAGTTCATGGAATAAATAAAAAGCTCACAATAGCAAGGTGAACGGAGATCCGTGGGCAATAAGGAAGGAAATAAGAAATCTGATGGAGAACCCACCACTGCCACCCAATTGAACAAACAAAAAACAAAACAGCACCCTGCAAACAAACAAAATCCCTCAAAACAAAATACAAAAAGACTGGAGGGGAAGCTGGGGTGAGGCGTGCCTTCATGAGCAGTTTAATAAAGACCTTACCTTCACCCCTTACCTGGTGGTGAAGGACTCTGATTCTACCCAGTGTCCATCTCCATAGCAGCATCTTGTCAGATGGGTTCATATTTATTTAGGATTCCTTTACCTGAGGTTCATACATTCAATGAGCGCTTCTTCCTGCTTTGAGCCCAGTCCTGAGCCAGGTTAGAAGGTTCAGGGAAATACAGACAAGCTTCTTGATCTCGGGGCATTTGTATCTAATTGTAGCAACAGTCTCAGAAACACGCAAGAATGAAAAATTAATATAGTGCAAGGGCTTGGTGAGGAGCGTGTCTACAATATGACAGAATCAGAGCATGTCGGGGAACCATTCAGAGAAGACCCCCCCCCGGAAGTGGTATTGTGGTTCTCACAGAGCACCCCAAACAAGCCAGGTTCCCCCAGAACCCAAGGATCCAGCACCCAAGTGATCACTGAACCTGTTTTGTTAATTCACAGGCTGGGTGTTTGGAAACGTGTGAAAATCATGTGCTTCCTTCAAAGGGAAGAGGGAGAAAGAGAGAATCCTTAAAAAAAAAAAAAAAAACTCAAGGGGTTAAAATGGGAATGAAGTGCAATTAGAAGGTGTTAGAAGGTGAGCCAAGTGATTTGGTAATCTGTGGGGGATCTGTGATCTACCAAGGCTGGACAGGAATTCAGAGGAAATTCCCTTTAGGGTGAGCCCAGGGGAGGATTCACAGGAGCTGGAGTGGGAAGCACAGCAATGGGCAGAGCCTGAGCAGAGGGCAGGGAGCAGGTGTGTGGGGAACAGGAGAGTTACTCAGTCTGACTGGCACCTAACAGGGGGGTGGGAAGAATGGCAAAAAAGTAGTTTTATGTTTCTTTAACAGGTCTCTTGGGAGTATAATTTACACACGGTAAAATCTACCATTTTCTGTGCACAATGAATGATGTATAGTAAATTTATGGAGTTGTGCATCCACCACCCAAATCAAGTTTTAGAATATACCCATCACCTGAAAAAGTCCCCTCCCACCTGTGTACAGTCTCTTTGTTCTCCTTCTTCCACTTAGCATAATGGTAAAGTCCAGGGGTTATCACCCCAAAATATAGCACCCTGGAATGCTGGTTATTTTTAATTAAAGGAGTTCAGAGAACAACAGAAGCTTCTCTCCATCTCTTTGTCTGTTTAATGTCCAGACCCACCAAAAATAACGACCACTGTTAGCCTGTTAGCATAACTATAGGCTGGTCCAAGAGTTAAGTCAAGCTAACTCCATTCTGCTCAGACATCTCACCCTGCACACCCCTTCCTCTTCCTGCAAGAGCCCACTCACAAACAAGTTGACACCTTCACACACCTGCACCCTGACACTTGCAGATGCTAGCCTACTTTCTGAATATCTATAGGGGGTGACAGTTCTAAGAAATTAATGACAGTGCACTTACCCCTCCTGCCCCCGGTTTTCGTTTGTGGTTTTTGGGGTCTTGAGGCCTGCTCTCCACCTGCAATAGCAAGGGCTAAAGGGAAGTGCTGCTGTTTCTCCCTGGGTGAGAAAGCCTGTCAGGTGTCAGACAATAAATCTGCTTTTGGCTTCGTCCTTGGTGTGTCTGAATGATCAGTCCTGCATCCAGTTTCCTTTCAATCACTAGTCCTTTTCCTGAGTTTTTAAGTAACTAAACAGGCATGAACCTCCACACCCAGTTAATACTGCTTTCTACATCAATTCACCAGCTGATGAACATTTAGATTATAGCATTATTCATAATACATAAAAATAATGACAAACATTTACATACAAACCTTTAACATATATTCATCTTTCTTTTTTTATATTTTATTTTTAGTTTTCAGTGGACACAACATCTTTATTTTATTTTTATGTGGTGTGGAGAATCGAACCCAGCACCCCGCGCATGCCAGGCGAGCGTTACCGCTTGAGCCACATCCCCAACCCTATATATTCATCTTTCTTGAATTAGAGCTGCCAGATTCAGCAAGATAAAGCACAGGATGCCCAATTAAATTTAAATGTCACATGAATAACAATTTTTTTTTTTAGTGTAAGTATATTCCTATTCAATACTTGGGACATATTTATACTAAACGATTATGTGGTCTTCATCTGATGTTCAAATTTAACTAGGCATCTTGAACTTTATCTAGCAATTCTATTGTGCATAGATACCTAGTAACTGAATTGCTGGGTCATAAAATAGGTTCATATTTAACTTTTTAAAGAATCGCCAATTTGTTTTCCCAAGAGCCGATATATAACACTAGACACTCCAGGGATGTGTGAGGAATTATTGTCAGCCTCCCTAATACTTGGTATTTATTGTATTCTTTTTTAAAAATAACCATTCTAGCCAGGTGCAGTGGCACATTTTTGTTCTCCCAGCAGCTCAGGAGGCTGAGGCAGGAGGATTAAGAGTTGAAAGCCAGCCTTAGCAAGGCCCTAAGAACCTGAGACCCCGTCTCAAAATAAAAAACAAAAAGGGGGATGTTGCTCAGTGAGTAAACCCCTCTGGGTTCTGGGGAGTTACCAAAACAAACAAGCAAACAAAATACAAAAGACAACCTAATGTGTGT
This sequence comes from Marmota monax, assembly GCF_021218885.2. Lineage (NCBI taxonomy): Eukaryota > Metazoa > Chordata > Mammalia > Rodentia > Sciuridae > Marmota > Marmota monax. The sequence goes on from NW_026695243.1 coordinate 3,080,984, forward strand.
GTTTTCTTTTTGTGGTTTTAATTTCATTAAGTCTTTATAAGGAATTGTTTATTGGACATTCATTTTTTTTCTTGAGAAAATGTCTTATCAAATCTTTGGAGCAGTTTTTAATTGGGTTATTTGTCTTATTGATTTGTAAAAGTGCTTTATATATTCTGAAAACAAATCTTTTTATATAATTTGCAAATACTTTCCCAATTTTTGACTCTAATGGTAAAGAGGTAAGGATCTCTCTTTCTTTTTAAATATAGGTTCCTATTGTTCCAGCACCATTTATTGAAAAGATTGTCATTTCTCCAATTGAATTATCTTGGCATGAATGTCAAAATTTATCACAATCTTCCTCAGATTAAGGTTAATAAAATTCCAATAAAATAACCCTTGTTCCAGTATTGCTCCATCTCCTGTGCCCTCTGTTGTGCCACATTATACATCACATCTATGTTGTAAAGCCAACAATATAGTTTTATTGCTTTATGCGACTTAATGCCACTTAAAGAAAACATATTTGCTGTTAGGTAGATTCCCATTCTCCATTACTTAATCAAACTCCAATCTTGGGACTGCTGTGAAAGGACTTTGCAGATAAAACTGAGGTTACTAACTAGAAAGACCATCCTAACATGAGCCCTTAAAAGCAGAAGAGCAAAGCACAAGAAGCAAAGAGAGAGATGATGGAAGAGAGAAGCAGAGGAGAGATGAGGCCAAAGGGTGATCAGAGAAAGGAAATGTGTGAAGGACTCAACCAACTGCAACTGGCTTTAGGGATGGAGGAGGGAGCCTCTAAGAGGCAACAGACAGCAAGGAAATGGGACATCCCAGTCCTGCAACTTCAGGAAATTGAATGCATTTTGAAAAAACAAACTGAATGAGCTTGGAAGCTTATTCATCCCAAGCTTCCAAAAAGACTGCAGCCACCGGCACTTGGGAAAAAAAGTAATTTATTTGCATTGCTTTCATTTTCTACTGTAGTGTTAGGACTTAAGCTTCACTCTTCTATTTTCTATTTACAGTTCATTTGGAATATTACTACAAATACAATATACAATATTAAAAAACTTATGGGGAAATGCAGTTTATGTTTTCTCTCCTCTTTACAGGCTTTTCAAAATCATTCAACTTAAATGAAAATTTATATGGACATTTCTGTACATATCTGAAAGCGCAGAGACTACACTGATAAAGTCAAAAGAATTCTGCACAAATACAATAAAATACAGAAAACAAAAAGTACAGATGATGTTATTTGGGGTACAAATATAAACAATACAGTACAATTTGAATTTAGCAACATAATACCCATACTTTATAGAAATAAAACTGCAAACCTGGAGAATGCTCTGACAAATATTAAACATTATATACACAATGAGGTAAATGTACCTTGGTCTCTTGAGAGGTAATTTAAGTTTAAAGCAATTGACATTTTGAAGCATCTCCTTGACATATAAAGAAATATAAAACACCCTATTCCATTGGCACAACGTGAAAAAAGAGTTATCAAAACACGGTTCATGATATTTAATTCACAAATCTTGTTAAAAATAAAAACAAATTCACTGAAGTTCATAAATTTTAAGTAACAGGTTGAATGTTATTAATCATATTTTTAAAAGTTTCCATTTAAAAATAAGATTGCATAATGGGACTGAAAATAGTGTACTGACAGTCCTCATGGTGTCTTAGGGAGTCCAGCATTCCCAGAGAGAGGGCCCACAAGTATTCTTGCATTCCAAAACACAGAAGGTGCAATACATGTGTGGAGTTATCCTATTCTTTAGGATCTCAAAATAACTGAATATTTTCTGCCTTGCTGTAACAGAACCTTATTTGGAGTATCCACCATTTGGAGCCAGAACACTGTGACAATCAAGAAACAAAACAGTTGATTTACAATCATTCTTCGGTACATGGATAAAAACAACCTTTTGATAGCTAATGGGATACTAATTTTGTTGTGCATGTTAATCAGCACTTTTTCATTTGTTTTACAAAAAGTCTCTGACACTTCTCAAACATGAGGGGGAAAAAAAGCAACTCACCCATGGACTTCAAATTGGCCAAGTGACCACTTAAATTTTACAGTAAGAAGTGAAATCTGGATTTCTTAATGGTGTGGCACTGTTCACTGACTCAAGGCACTTCTTGAGCACTATTGTTACAGCAGAATTACAGGCTCGGCTCTTCAGGCTTTACTGTCCTACAAGGGACATGAGTGGCCACTGTTTCTGGCACAACTCCCACTGTCACAGCTGCCACCTTGCTGTCACTCTACTTAGCTAAAATTAATGCAGGAATATCCTAAGCCTCATCCACTCATCCCTGCCACATCCAGTGACTCAAGGAAATGGAAGTATGTTCCACAACTTTCATCAACCACCTCACTCCAGGTCTCAAAAGCGACTCTCCAGTCAAAAGGGTAGGGAGCAGTGGCCAGCAGGAAGGCAGGCTAGAAGAAAGAGAACTGAAGATAGGGAGGAAGGACCAGGGATGTCGACGCCCCATTATGTCATTCTTTCCCACTCTCACTCCTCAAGGTACTGACAAGATGATGTGGGCAAGTGATTTTCTAGAAGATATTTTTTAGCCTGCTAAATCTTGGAGGGTGAACATTTAGCACAGGCAGTATAAACAAAGGACTATGTTTCTAAATGACACAAGTATTACTCCAGCCAAATTTATCTGAAGTTATGACCTATCTCATCTTTTAATATTACTTTCATTTTCAATATTACTTAATTGGGGTTCATCAAGCTGTCCCTAGGCAAAAAAGAAATTAGCTGCAGTAATATGTAAACTCAATTTAGAACTAAATTTCAACTTTAAAAAAAAATTCCCTGATTCATCAAAAGTACATTTTATCCACTTAGGCAAGAACAGTATGACTCAATTTTTGATGTTATCTTTACTAAAAGTTGATTATCTTATTTGAAAGTGAGAAATCATGTATTACAACTTTAATTCAAACAACTTTTGGTACATTCTTAAAATTATATAAAAATAGTTTTGTGATAAAATGCGTTGGTCCCTGGATTTCATAAAGCAGATCTTGTAAGCTTAGAAAAGGCCAAGACAAAAACAAAAACAAGAAAACCTAGTACCTGATCATAGAGCTAGAGAATATTAAACAGGTAATATAACTCAACTATAAAAACAAACCTCTCAAAATTATTCATTTACTTCAATAAAATCATAGTAACTACAGGAAAAAACCCTCAAATTTGTGGTCAAAGTATTAGCCTCTAAGCACATTTTCCCCGGGATGTTTTTAAACACATGAAATTTACACTAAGTTCCTATGGAATATGTCATTCATTCTAAAATTACTTTGGTTTTAAGACCAAATAGTCTTTCAAATTTATTCTATGTATAAGGAGAAGACATTATCAGAATGCAACTCATTCAGTGTAAATAACCACAATCTTTCTGACCAAAATACTGTGAAGGTTATTGTGACCCTCTTCTCAGGGACAGCACTACAAGGTCAGTTCCCCTCTTAGCTATGAGATAGATTTCCCCCCTCAGAATAAGATCACAGTGATAAGAAAGACTCTGCAAACTGTAAAATCCCTACAAAGAGACTTTACAGTACTAAAAGTAAAAACCAGTTGTTACAAGATAGTTCCAACTTCACTTGAGAAGACCATGAAAAGTTTACTTTAAACATTTAATTTGACTGAAAACATCTGTAAATGGAAAACCTACTCAGTGTCCATTAGTTATCAGCTCTCCCAATATCAAGGTGCACTGAATTCATTATATAACCATGTAAATTGAGCAGTTGCAATATCTGCACGTATGAGATAAGGAAAGACTGAATTAAAAGCTGCCTTCCTCAAAGTGTAGCGAGACCTCCAATCTACACTAACTCTAACCTCACAAAAACAGGAATCCACTGAACACTTACACCTACAAAACAAATGTGATTGTTGTACCCATCTGTTGTCTATTCAAATTATTAACTACATTTGCCTTCCTAGAAAAAGGTCTATTATTTAACATCAACCATATTCTAATTTAAATGTAATCATTTCTTAAAAAAATAACACTGTCTTTGATCAAATAAAGAACAAAATGGCTTACAGAATACCACACAACTTCTCACAAGAGCTAGACAAACTTTCCCTTATAGAAAATGAGTCTGAATGCTATCAAGATTAAGTTAAAGCACTGTGAGCATCTCGAGTGCCGCTTGAATGTTTAAAGTACACTCAGACCACACAACTCAACTGCAAAAGCTAGAGGTGAGATTACTCCAACATGACCATGGAACAACTGATTTCATGACACTGCATTTCTTTAGTGGTTCAAGCACATTTTGGTAGGAGAAGGCATTTTCAAAATGGAATACCCAATGACATATCACAAAAACCCTTCCAAAAAACAAAATAGAAAAGGTTTGGGTTACCCAGATAAATAAACTTTTTAAATTCAAACACTATAGGATTTAACAAACAAACTTTAAGCAATTCTACTCATTTCCATTTGAAAGACATAGAAGTGGCACTTACTGGTATAGTACAATCCCTTTTGAAGGCATGTAATGTTCTGAATATGTGAAAGAACAACAGTGTACAAAATACAATTGCATAAATTATGTTCCTCATCCCTATATGAGGTCATTTTTAGACTCAAGAGTTTTATAAGTATTAGTTTTAAGATCCTGAAAAATTATAGAACAGTACATTCAAAGTCTGAATCAAGGAAACTCTTTAGTGGTTCAGAATCCTCTGAGAATGTACTAACCAGGAGTAAATCACTTTCTTTAAAAATAAGAAATGTTTCATATAACCCAACAATCCAGTTCCTTTAACCTTACATATGATCTTCAGCATAGCAGAGTTACCTAAAGTTAAGACCAGCAATATTCTTTAAAAAAAAAAAAACAAGTTTTGTTAATCAAAAATAAAGATAGACTACACAACATTTTATAACTGTCCTGGGAAAGAATCGTTCATAGTGCACAGAAAGGACCCACGTGGCTGTTTCCTGGGTCCAAAGAATCCTGGGAAGTTTTTAATCAATCTTATATACTGTTGCAAAAGGAAGCAATATCCTTCCGTTCCCTCTCAGTGAGGTAGAACAATTGACCTCCCAAACGAGAACCCAGGAGCAGATCTGAAGAAAAAAGCAGAGTTCAGGCAAAGCTGTAGAATTACATTTTGATGCCTTCCTGTTGACTGAGTTGTGACAATGTCTTCTTAATCCGTAAGGCTGTCAGCCTAGCTGCTCCATTGGCATACCAACATTCTCTCATGATTTTAGCCATCACTCTCAAGGCCTAAGAAAAAAATATAAGAAAAATAATTAATGCGTGCACCACTTTTCCATCCATCTAGATCAGTTATTTATTTACTTACTTGGTCAGTGGGGACGGCACCCAAGGCCTTGCACATGTTAGGCAAGCATTCTACCATTGAGCTACATCCCCAGCCTCTTTTTAATTTCTTGAAACAAGGGTCTTGCTAATTTGCCCAGGCTAGTCTTAAATTTATGATCCTCCTGCCTCAGCCCCCTAAGAAGCTGGGATTACAGGCACGCACTACCACACTTGGCCAGGAAAGGCATCTTTACCTACAAAATCTCCTTTGAAATGACATATGTACAAGTTTTGGAGGGCATTATTTGTAATAGAAAATGAATGAAAATGTCCTAAGTTTCTATCTATAGGGTACTGATGCCAACAGTTGGAAAGCAGATGGGCAAGGGATAACTACTTGGTAGATCTAAAAAGGCTGAATCCTAAACCAGTGCTCCAGAAGGCAAAGCAGGAACTTGACTCACCCAGAGTCTCCCCAAAATTGAGAAATTCACTGCATGTTCATTGCATGAAATACCTCTAGGATGAAGTTCAGGATTAAAAAAAAAAAAAAAAAAAAAGGCAGGGGGAGGATTAGTTCAAAGTGTTAGAACCCAGGTACCTGCTCCATCCCCCATAACCTGGGCAGGTGGCTGCCCACCTCTACTCCAGCAGAAAACTAGAGGTATTGCCTATGTTTTGTTTTATTTTGTTTTAAATCTGAGAGAAAAAAAAACAGATTTCCAGCTTGAGGAACATGGAAGGCAGAAGTTTCATACTGGAAACATACTGAATGCTAAGACCATAAGCTTCCTCCCAGAAACATGGGTAGTCCCTATGTACAAATTCTTCCATGCAGGAGATTGCAAGAATCTTTTCTGGAAATCTGTGTAGCTTAAGAAGAAAGACCTAAAGAGACAGAATCAATAATTTCCCAAGGAAGCAACCCAGTGAGATCACCTAAAGAGCAGTGAATAAGCTCCATTCACATGTACAGTTTCCTATCCCTTTTTAAACATGAAAGAAGTATGATCATACATTTGAGGAAAGTAACATGAAATGGAGAAACTGAAACAGACAAACAAAAAAAGCAACTTAGAGAAAACAAACTGGAGAGAGAGAGAGAGAGAGAGAGAATATATTAAAAAAAAATCAATCATTAGGGGCTGGGAATGTAGCTCAGTGATAGAGAGCTTGCCCTGCATGCATGAAGTAGGTTAAATTTCCAGTACCGAAAAAAAAAAACAAAAACAAAATTATTATTATCCTCAAAAAGATAAAATACTGATATTGTATCTATCATTGATAGTTGTTTTTGATTGGCTTCACACTTTATTTTTTCTCCATAGTCTCTTTACTCAAAATTGCTTTACATCCTCCCCAGTGTTTCCCGGTACTTCATATTAGATGTTTTCCTCTAATGTCTACTAATGAACAGGAGGAACATTCAGAGAATAAATGAGTGCTCCTGGAAATTAAAATATAAGAGCATAAATATAATAACAGAATGGAAGAACTGGAAGATGAACCTGATAAACTTCCCAGGACACAAAGAAGGAAAAAAAAAAGACTCAACTGATGAATGAGAAATTCAGAAAGAAAATGAGAGGGTTTCTTCAGGAGGTCTAACATTCAAGTAATGAAAACTAAAGAAACAGAAGAAAGGAAAATAGGAGAAAGCAACCTCACGAACTTTTCCTAGAAAAGAACAACTATTTCCAGATTAAAAGGGACCATGTGCCAGCACATACTCAAAAAATATTTAATGAATACCTACTATACACCAGATACCATTTTTAGATGCTAGGAATATAGCAGTGAACAGATAGACAAAACCCTTGTCCTAAAGCAGTTTACAATCTAGGGAGCCAAACCACATAACAAACTACTATAAAATACGTGGCCAGTCAGATAGTAGTAAGTGCTAAGGAAAGAAATAATTTAGAGATAAAATGTCAGAAAGGAGGGTGCTACTTTAAATAGGTAGAAAGATAATGTCTCCCTGACAAGGCAACATTTGAACAGAGACCTCAAAGAACAGAGTAAATGAATAAACCAAAAATAGGAAGACATGAGATCCAGGAAGCAGGATTCAATATAAAAGGCAAAGGGATTTCCAATATGAAAAATGAGGGTTATCCCAAGACGAAAGCAGCACAGTTGGGTCTTGAGAGCAACCAGTCCAGACTGCAAAGAGAATGAGTTTCACTTTCTTTTTTAAAGAGAGAGAGAGAGAGAGAGAGAGAATTTCAATATTTATTTTTCAGTTTTCGGCAGACACAACATCTTTGTTTGTATGTGGTGGTGAGGATCGAACCCGGGCCACACGCATACCAGGCGAGCGCGCTACCACTTGAGCCACATCCCCAGCCCGAGTTTCACTTTCTTGAAATGAAACTATCAAGAAGAAATTTGTAAAACTCAGAAAAGTAAAGGATTGAACTAGCAATAAGTACACCGATAGCTAAAGAAATCAAGAAAAAAATTAAAATGACAGTGATCATATTGATTTAGTTGATGTGATAGTAAATGTAAATTATGTGTTAATATTAACTGACTTTTCTTCATACTTAAAAATCATTTAATAATACTCACTCTAATTATTAGAGTGTATGAATACATCTAGTCTATAATTTGCAGTACCCAGAAGCAATTTTAAAAAAAAACTCATTTGTTAAACTATGTCAAAAACCAACTCTTTTCTGGGCTGGACATATCATTTTGTTGGAGATAGCACTTTCTTTTGATAACAGAGGCTATGTGCAGTCCCACATTATTCTAAGATGTAAAATTAGCCAATGAAGTAACCAGCTTTTTATTCTTCCTAAGCTCTACAACTTCAAACCTGGAAAGCTATGCCCTGCTTCACTAATATCACAACAGTAATGGCTATCAATTTTGAAGATATTCAACACAATTTGTAGCATGAGTTCTTTAAATTTACAACTAAGAAAACATTTCAAACTTTTTGTAATAGCTGAAGACGAGAGGCTCTGACACTGATGGAAGCCATTTTCCCCAAAGTCCTAGTCATCTGGGCAAGCAGATGACCAAAATGCAAATTCTTCTGAAGCTGCTTTGCAATCCCCTCATCCAAGTTCCCCATTTTACAAAGGGACGTTCAGGTCCAGGGAAGCGAACTGGCCTGCCCAAAGTCCAACTATGAAACAGGAGCAGGCTTCTCTAGAATCCAGGTCTCTTAATTCTTGTCCCGTACTCAAAGCAATATTCTTGGCTGCCCTGGCTAAAAGGAGGCATTCATTTAAAAAGCAGGTGCCTTCCTTCATTTGGCAGATCTAACAATGTTCTGATAGGCTCGTGGCTACTGCAGTACTCCATGGTCTTTTTAAATGTGTTTAAAATTGAAAACAGAAAACCAAATTATTCTATTTTTACCCATGGTCTAACTATTATGAAAAAAAGAAAAGAGAATTCTTGTCTGCTTTCCTTAAAGAAAAGTAGCAAATTTCCACTTACTAAGCAGAAGCAGTTTAGAAAAGGGCCTTATATTAAAAATCAATACTCACTTCACAGCTCTGCCATCTGTTTGGAATATTTGGCCTTAATTTCTGTTCACAAACTACTTTTCTCATTTCTTCAACTGACGGATCAGAAGGTACAAGATCATAATAAGGCAGCTGGTAATCTTCATGAATTCCTATATGGGCAAAAAAAAAAAGTCTATTTTTAAGAATTTATTCAGCTAATGCCAAACCATTAGAAGTCTCTCCTAAGATGTCTGTAACAGTTTCCCATTACTAAATCAGGTATGTAGAATAAGGCTCACAGTTTACTCTACCTTAAATCCATACATGCATCAACAATTCACCTCCCTGAGAACTGAGCCCATACCTTGAAATTCAACACTGCTGTGAGATTGGCAAAGGACATTTTTAATGATGCTTAACTATGAGCCATGATGACTAGATTAACATTTTCCCCTATAACTGTACTGTATATTAAATGAGATTTCATTCTATGAGGACACAGTATCTTACTGGGTACAGGTACTACTCTCTCAGTAAGATATGAATTCTACAAGGCAAGCATGAAGTATAAGCTACTTTCATCTTTAAATAACATGTCCTATTTGCTATAATACCAAGACATACTCTGTCCCTCACTGCCACAAAGACCTCAGGTCCTCCTAGGTCTTAGTCAAGCCTGGACCCCCAAGTCTAAGAGATTATTTCTTGCATAAACAGTAACAACTGTTTAATCTAAAGTGAAACCTAAAAGTTAAAATTATATTACTCTAAAAATTAATGTAACATGATAGCAACTGCATTACCATTTATCTCCAGTGATCAAGCTGGAAAAAATAACCATAATCTCAAGGAAAATCCAGATACATGATCCAGATACATGCTAGAAACAGCTTCTTTGGGTGGCCTCCCAAGCCATTCCCCGTTCTAAATATTACAGTCCAGGATAACAAGGGGTTGGGTTCTGATGCTTCCCAAAATTCAAATAGAAACAGGAAAAGGAAGATACTAGGGTAAAGCTGGGCACTGGCATGCCATGTCATTCCCCTCGGTCCAGGTTTTACCTTCTTTGTTTGCTCTGGTACTCTCAGTGATCACCTATCAGATTGTTGACTACAGAATTTCATTCAATAAAAAAGAAGGCAATTCTTGAACAACTTCTGTTCATGACAAACTGTTGGGAGAAGGGAGAGCAATTTACCACCAATGGAACATCGTCGAGCAATTTCCCAGAACACTAAGCCCATTGCATAGATGTCAGCACGTTTGAAGGATTCAAAATGTTTCATATTTATGGAATCATCTAGAACTTCAGGGGCCATGTACCTAAAAAAGAAATTGACATTTCATTTTATTGAAGGGTAGCAACATCATTTTTTAACAGTTTCACACATTTTCTTTTATCCCTGAGAATAAAATAGTAAAACAAACTCATTATTAATTTTTCCCCTCTTTAGCAAAGTTCTGCTTTTAAAAATGATTCACATTTATAAAAATTTCCCTAAGTAAACAAAGTACCAAGTGCAAAACCTCATCTCCTTCCTACCACAGTGTAAATGTTTAGATGAAGATTATTTCAGACCTCTCTCTATACAAAAACACATACACACAATATTACATAACTGAGATCATACTAGACTCAAGAAAAATATTAAATATCTGCACTGGTTTGCAAATTAATGATGTCAACTAAATCCCACAAAATGCTGAAACTGCAGTTTCATGCTATCTGTCTTCTGATTTTGGCTTCTAGTGGAAGACACACATATAATAGGTATGACTTAATAAATACACTAATATACACCACCTTGTATACTGTATAGGGAATATGTATTTTTTTTTAATTTTTTTTTTAGTTTTTGGCGGATACGACATCTTTGTATGTGGTACTGAGGATCGAACCCGGGCCACATGCACTACAGGCGAACGCACTACCGCTTGAGCCACATCCCCAACCCCGGGAATATGTATTTTTATCTGGAAGTCTACTCACTAAAAGAAGATGAAAAGGGTAGGGACATACTCCAGGAAACAAAATAACAGAAATGAATGGCAGTCTTCATACTGATGCTACCGTACAGGGTTCTAAAGTTTCAAAAGCCCTGTCAAAGTTACAGATCAGACCCGTGAAGGCTTATAGCAACCACTTACCTAGGAGAGGGTTCTGAATACCCTCTATGAATCTAGAAATCATAAGTACAATTTAGATAGACTAAAACTGCTAGCTCTCTTCAAGGTCAAGGCAATAGTTTTGAAGAAACATTTGTGACAACATGATGTCATATATAGAGGAAGGGCTTTTGGGGCAAAAATCTCAGCTCTTTAGCTTACCATATACATGAAGTTGGTCACATAACTTCCAGGAGGTGGTTTCCCCACCTCTGAACTAATGGTAATGGTGCCTACCAAATTAGGTTCTTTTGAGAACTCATGAACTCAACAAATATTTATTAAGGACCTACCACATACTAGGTAGCGTGATGGATGCTGGGGATACAAGACTGCTCTCAAGAAGCTTACAATCCAATGTTACATATAGACAAAAGAAAAAAAAAACAATAGTTACAACTTAATGAGGTAAGGGCTATGAGTGCCCTTATCAGGGACACCTAAGAGTAGTGAGGACTAGAAAAGGCTTCCTGTGAGAAAGGAAGGGTGTAAGTTAAGGAAACAGTCAGGGAAAGTATGTTCTAGGAAACAGTACATGCAAAAAGTTCTAAGGAAGAGAGAAAGGCATATAGCTACAGCACCTCATTTGAGGGCATTGAATGAGGCAATATGTGTAAAATACCTATTAAGATGATTGCCACATAGTAGGTACCCCATAAACATTAGCTACCATTATTATAATTAACATAACTAATGATATTTTCAGAAAGGGCTGCCTTTCATCCCCAGGCATCATTTTAAAGTCAGGTGACATTGGCTTCAGAGAAGGTAAGACCATGAGACTTACCTGTGGGCAATCTAATAAGTACAAGTTCCAGTTTCAAAAAAGACACGTATATACAAATAAGGAGATGGAAAAGAAATAGATTTCAGGAGATATTAAATATCATTTATTCACAAGTATACCTTTTTGTTCCCACTCTGTGGTTTGGAGCAATATCAATTGTATCTGTGGCTGAATCATGTCTTACTGCCAGTCCTAAGTCTGCAATACAGCATGTTCCATTCTTCTTCACCAAGATATTCTTTGATTTCAAATCTCTATGAGCAATAGCTGGTTTTCCTGAATAACCCAAAAATTAAAAATGACTGCTTAAGAAGTAATACCAAAAGCGTCTCCTTCTGCCCAGTATGAAAGCATTTCTGTCCCATCACCTGCCATACTCAGGGGAGTATTAAATAACCTCAACTGAAGCATTATACCCAAAGTTGGTTGGAATTACATTTCTTTAAAGGAAATGGAGACAATAATAAGCTCCAAAAATTGATACTCAAACAATAAAAGTCTATCAATTCAAAGACTGGGGTTGTGAAAAAAGTTGTCAGTTTGTTGGTATCTTGTGCATTCTTTACGAGAACTACAGTCTATAAATTGCTCTTCTAGTTCAGGAACCAAACATGTAGATCATATGCCTATCATTCCATTCCTGGAAAGAATACAATACTAAATATGCTATCTTTAATACCAACTACTAGAAAAGGTGCTATTAAAAAACAATCATTACAATGTGGAAAATCCAGAACCCTGATGGTAGGAATAAGATAGAATAGTGGAGGAAAAACAGTCTGGCAGTTTCTCAAGCCATTAAGTAGTTACCATATGATTCAGCTATTCAAGTCCTACCCAAGATAACTAAAAAATGCATCTACATAAAAATTTTTACACTAACGGTCACTATATTATTATTTATTATAGTCCAAATCAGACACAACCCAAAAGTTCATCATGAACACACAAAATGTGATATATCCATACAATGGAATATTAGTCATAAAAATGAATGAAATACTGATATATGCTATAATACAGGTGAACCTTGAAAACATGCTAAGTGTAAAAAACGACATTCCCAAAAGACCACATATTATAAGACTCCATCTATATACTAATGCCCAGAATAAGCAAATCTATAGAGACAGAAAGCAGATGAGTGCTAAGACTAAGGAGTTTGGGGTTTAAAAGAGAAAGACTGCTAATAGCGGACAGGGTTTCTTTACAGGGTGATGAAGATGTAGTAAATGGTTGTGGTGATGGCTGCACAACTGTGTGAGTACTTTAAAAACCAATGAATTGTACACTTTAAATGGGCAAAACTGTGGGATGTGTGAATTATAACTCAAAAAGTTGTTACAATCAGTAATTACACAGATGGGGCTGGCAGAGATGCGAACAGAAGAGTAGGCAAGCCACCAGGTAGTGAATGGGTGGCAGCTTGAGCACAGAGCTCTATCAGCCTCTGATAGCCTACAGGACACAAATACCATGACATAAAGTTATTTTTTATAGACTTAGAGCCTTCATACAAATCAGTAAGAAGAGTACAGCTTTGAGAAATAAGAAAAACAAAGAAAGTCTAGGCTCACAGAATATAATAAGGAACAGGTTGTTTTAAGATTTGAGGGAGGAGTGAAACTTCCTAACTAAAACTTAGTATTTAATTTGTCAACTATTAAACTATCTCATTCAGTCTCCTAATCTAAGGATCAAATATAATTATTAGATGGCCAGATACAATGTATATAGCATGTTGGTGTTTAAAAAGCACTTTCATATTCCATTTGATACTACATAAAAGAATATATTCTGAGGCTTGAATTCTAGAACTAAGATCCTCAAAAATTGTAAATAAAACTGAATGCTTCTGGGTGCAGTGGTGCATGCCTATAATCGAAGCGGCATGGGAGGTTGAGACAGGAAGATCACGAGTTCAAAGCCAGCTTCAGCAAAAGTGAAGTGCTAATAAGCAACTCAGTGAGTCCCTGTCTCTAAGTAAAATACAAAAAATAGGGCTGGGGATGTGGCTCAGTGGTCAAGTGCCCCTGAGTTCAATCCCTGGTAACCCCCCCAAAAAAACAAAAACTGAATGCTACCTTTAAGAACTTAAAAAATATCAGTGTTGTTAAAATGAGTAGAGAATCTCTAAACAAATTTCCTAACTCTGAGATTTCTAACAGAAAAGGATTTCTCATCTAAAACTTCATTTCAAATATCTTCAGTTAGGCCGACTTCTAGTTTTAAATAGACATTAAACTGTTTGAAGAGTTACCTTGGGTACCAACAATCTCCATGTGAAGATGGGCAAGACCACTTGCTGTGGACAGAGCAAGTTTGATCATTCCTTCCACAGTAACTGTATATCTGTTCAAGTAATCAAAAAGGGATCCATGCTCATGATAATCTGACACCAGCCAGAGCTGAGTCCATGTACCATTATCTGCAAAACAGAATAACGTGTTTCAGTTGGCTCTAGAACATTTGAGATTTACTCAAAAACTTTAAAATATAAAATTACTACCTTTTATTCTTAATTCTGAACCATACAATTGCAATATCATGCCACCTCAGGTTTGTATTTCCTGTATATTCAGCTTGTCATGTGCTTTCACATACACACTCTTTAAGTTCCCTACTCTTGAGATAAGGCAAGGATAATTAATCTCATTTAAGAGACACAGGTGGTGACTTTCTTGAGTCTATACAAGCAAGTTGCAGAGCTGGAACTCTTACGTACCTAGAAGAATACTTGGATCAGATTAGATGTTCAATGGCTATTTCTGGAAGGAAAAAAGGAGGGCAATAGTGAGGGAAGGAGATGAAAAGCAATGTAAGCCCCGTGTGGCCACAGTGGGAAAAAAAATAGTATAAAACAAAACTGAAATAAGTTTCAGTGAGAAGAGACATAGCTTTAGTGACAGAACAGAGTATATATTTCACAAAAATGCCAGACAATATGATTATGGCTCCAAGGTTGCTGGCTTAGAAAAACAAAATGAGTGGTACCTCTGAAACACAGGAAGCTCAGATGAAAATTAAAATGTCAGGAAGAGGAAAACTGAAAAGGTTGGGACTGAACGAAATACACAAAGTGATTTTAAACCTGAACAGTTAGGAATGTGGATTCCAGGAGTTCTTTTGTAAGCTGAACATGGATGTGAAAATGTGTTTTTTCACAGGAACAGATTAATACTAGGTGGCTCCTAGGTTAGACTATCCCATAAGAGTTATTTAACCTGGAAGTAACTGGAAAGTTGTATATTTGATCAAATCATGAAGGAAAACAAAACAAAAAGCTTTACAACTTTTAAAACACAGTACAGTTCAATAAAAGACAAACCCTTGAGTCATTCTGACCTGGGCTAGAAATCTAGGGCCTGTCTATTATCCATTACACAACCTCAAACAAGTTTCTTAACCAATGGGCCTCTCTATTTACTTTTATACAAGAATAATATGGTACTTTGTGCTAAAAAGACTAAAAAAACCAGAACACAGTACTACTTTTTTTTTTTTTAAAGCAATTAGTATATTGCTTGGCACATGAGAGCTTAAAATGTGCTATTTTGTCCCCTACAAATTATGGCAAGAAGAAAATGCGCCAAATTGATATAAAATAACTTCTTTATTTTGAAGATTGTTACTTTCTGAAAAGCAATATTAATGAAAAGAGATTAAGGAAGGAGATGGGAACGCCCCAGATTTTGGAGAGGATTTTTCAGCTTTAAAAGGACTTAAGAGATTCATGATACTAGTTTTTGATTAACTTATTCTTTAAAAACTATAAACTGACTATCCAAACTTATGTCTGTTCTTTTCCTTGATAAAGGCATATCACCAGCATGCCATTAACTATAACTGAATTCTGAAAGACTCACAAACACAAGAAATAGAGGAACACTGGTAGATGAAAAGGGGAGATTTTCTGAGGTAACTAACCAGAGGCAGAAGGAAGGTTATGGAAGAGGCTGTGCATAGAAAGAGCAGTCTCAGGTGGAATTAACTGAATTAGGAGGTTGAAGAAAAAGAAAAAGGGAATTGGGGTGGAAAGGCTAGGTTCTGAACAAAGACCATTAAACCCTGACAAAAAAGAAAGAAGGGGAAAAGAGGGGAAAGAAGGGAAGAGCCAGTAGGGTCAGCTACTTCCCATGGTGACCACCAGGTGACAGCATCCACTTCAACAGGAAAAGAAAAGTTCAAGGCATAGCAGCCCCAGCAATTTGTGCTCATGTGTTTGCAACTTGAAACATGTCCAACAGGCTTAAGCTTCAAAATGAAGATTTAAAGAGTCACTACTATGATAGACTTTGAAACCATGAATGTAAGTAAGTCCTTTATAGCAGTAATTAACTACTATTTGTCTTATGAATCAGTAAGGAGAGTAAGACTTTGAGAGAAGGAAACAACTATTAAGATATAAGAATAAACTAAGAAAGTCAGACAATATAATAAAGAGAAAGTTGTTTTAAGGGTGGGGGAGGCCAGACATGGTGGCACACACCTGTAATCCCAGGGGCTCAGAAGGCTGAAGCAGGAAAATTGCAAGTTCAAAGCTAGCCTCGAAACTTAGCGAGGTTCTACGCAACTTAGCAAGACCCTGTCTCTAAATAAAATATAAAATAGGCTGGGGATGTGGCTCAGGGGTCAAGTGCCCTTGGGTTCAATCCCCAGTATGAGTGTGTGTGTGTGTATGTATATGTGTGTGTGTGTGTGTGTGTGTGTGTGTGTATATATGGAAGGAGCTAAATATTAGGGTCAAAGGCAGACGACAATAAAAACTAAGGATCTGGTCAGATTATGATTACTGCTTTTGTCAACTTATTTTGTTTTAAAATTAATTGATACTGAATAATAGCCACTAATAATCACTGCTTACATCCATCACTGTCCCTATCATTATCAAACATTATATGCCTCCTGATGTGATACAATAGGAAGTATATAATATACCTGATATGTATTTTGGGGAAACCAATAAAGCCTTAATTAGATTCAAAATCTAATTGCCAGTTTTATGTAGAGTAGTTAACAGACACTACAGAAATTCAATCACCAAATTACAGAATATGATAGTAAGCCCACAGGACAAACAACCCAGTTTCTTCAACCAACTGCAAGGAAAAAAAAAAAGATGGGGAAACCTAAGGATTTTAAGGGATGTATAAGAAATATCAACCCAATGTGACAATACGTGAACTTGGGATCCTATCTGAATAAACTATTGTGGGGGTTTTGTTGTTGTTGTTTTTAGGAGGTAACTACATATTTGAACCAGAAATGATATTTGATGACATTACTTTTTTCTAAAAAGTACAATAGTAGATTTCTCATAATTTAAAGATATGAATTGAAAATGTTTATGGATGAAAAGATATATTATCTGGGACTGGCTTCACGCAATTTGATCAGGGGAAAGTAGGTAGCATCAGAAATCAAGGATTGGCAGTAAGTTAATAATTGTTGAAGTTGGTTGATGGGGAATTAATATACTGTGCTTCACTTTTCTGAAATGTTAAAAGTGTTCTATAAATAAAATTTTAAAAAGACAAAACAACATATGCTTGTTGTAAATAAATTTGAAAATACAAAGAAGCAAAAAAAAAAAAATCACAGAAATCACTCATAACTACCAATTGAGAATATACACTGCCAATATTTTAAAGAAATAAATACTGCTTAAAAAAAACGGGGGGAGGTGGGGACAGGAAAGAAGGAAAAGATGACCACAGGTCTGGCCAAGCCACAAAAGACAATGATAGCATTTAAAACAAAAACAAAAAAAAAAACAGGAAAGCTGGAAAATACACTTGATTGAGGTTTAGGACGGTTGAGAGTTGAGTTGTAACAGAAGTCTTTTGACAGAAGCTGTAAAAGTAGGAATTGTGGGTACTGAAGCCAAGAAAGTGGGAGAAGCAAAGTGAGGTCCCTGCTAATGTAATCACTCATCCTGACTCCACTGATAAAACTTCCTCAGTACCCACACTACAGGGTCAAGAAAATGTCCACATGGTCACCAGAAGTGAGGGAATTTGGTAGAAACCATTTCTGTTTAATTAAGTTTACTTAAAAAGTTGACCAATCTTGCCCCACACAACTTAGACAATAGGATACATCAAGAAGTTATATTTACTCCTCCTATAAATGAGGTCACTGGTCTATATTGACTTGTCCATACCAGTCAAGAAGAAATTAAAAGGAAACAAGTAGTTGATCCCTATCCTACTCAAAATTTTAAGCAATCAAAATTTGTAAATTTTTTCTACATTATGACTATAATCAACTAACTGTCCAGAACTAAAATAACCAAAGTATATGGCTTTCTTTGATAGACTATATATTTTATAAACCTTCTATACATTTTGAAACATGTTGTCATAAAATTGTATTTGACTTAATAGGTCTCATCTATATGATAAACATCTATTTCTCACCTAATTTGACAATGTTTTGCAGTCATATCTGGAAAAAGACTTATATAGACTTTATTATAATTAACATAAGGATAAGCAAATTTTACTGACCTTTATTGTCTGCTGCTATAAATCCCAGGATGTTTTCATGGCGCAACATTACAGTTTGATAAATTTCTGCCTCGCGGAACCATGAACGTTCTTCTCTGGAGGAGAATATCTTAACGGCAACTTCTTCTCCCCGCCACTTTCCTCGCCAAACTTCTCCAAATCGACCTTTGCCGATACTTTCTTGTAACACAATAGTTCTTGCAATTGTTCTCTGAACAAGCAATGGTAAACCTAAAGACAAAATAAATGGTATGCAAAACAGTCAACAATGTGTTTCAAACATCATGAAACTAAAGATGTGGCCCAGACAGGTACCTTTAAGAAGCTTAAAACCTCACTAGATTTACAGACTATGTTGGCAAAAAAATAATCCATGAAAAGTGGAAAATAAGATAATAAATACAATAAAAGAATCCAGAAAACTCCTGCCGACAGGGTCGGGATTGGTTTTATAAAATAAGCTGAATTTTGACTGTCATTTGCAGAAGGGACAGGACCAAAGGAGAGAGAAGGAAGTACGGTGGTTGGGTAGGAGGAGTATGCAAGCAAAGTCAGAGGAAGGGAATTAATAATGACTATTTTGGGAACCAGCTTGTTTAATCAGAGAGGATATATGTGGAAGAGCAGTGCAAGAGAACATAAGAGCCAGGAAATGAACAGTAGTAAAGGCCAGGATCACAATGACCAATGAGGGCTATGGATAAAAGAGGACTTATTAAACATGTCTGAAAAGGGTGCCAGAAATGCAGAGGTGGGGTGGGAGTACAGGGAATAAGTTAAAATTTTATTTTGGAAGGATGAACTTAGTGGGCTGGGGTTGTAGCTCAGTGGTAGAGCGCTCACCCAGCAAATGTGAGGCCTTGGGTTAAATCCTCAGCACCACATATAAATAAATAAATAAAATAAAGGCATTGTGTCCAACTACACCTAAAAAATAAATGTTTAATAAAAAAAAAAAAAGAAGAAGCATGAATTTGGTAATGATTTTACTGATGGGAGGAGAAAGGATGTGAACAAAAGAAAAATAAATTTTGACTTAACTTTTTTTAAATATTTATTTTTTAGTGCTAGGGCGAGCACTTTATTGCTGAGCCACAACCCCAGCCCGCTGACTTAACTTTTAATAAATCAGTAGAAATTATCACAGAAATCATTTCAAGGCAAATAATTTACTTGCTAGGAACTGATGACTTAGGCAACCTAGAATCTGAATGAATGATACCAAGGAACTTACCTTGATAATGGGACATTTATGTTTTCACTAATTAACCTTGTCTTATTCCAAAATATATAATTTTAGATATCACCATACTAATTTCATTTAAAAGAATTAAGTACCTACCTACAACATTTAAACAACTCTGTATCTGGCATAATCACTTAATAACATATCCCCAGTTCACTAAATAACTGTCAGATTCTAAGTTATACTGACATTAACAAGTAAAATACCAGAGTTCACCATGTTTTATGCTAGTATTTTATTTATACAATCAATGTATGCATAAATTAGTGTCATTTATAAATTATACTCAGAGCCACTTACTAGGTCAAATTAACTCAATGACAGTAAAAAATTATCTATCCTTATGTTCCCTGGTGTGAAATGCTCATAAATCTAAATGTTAAAGTCTTTAGGGGATCAGAAAATCTTCTCTTTTCATCTGTGCATTTCTCATATAACTCTTTCCTTTTCTTACTGCAAAGCAATTGGCAGTGTAATTATAAATAATTACTTTTATGTACAATGAGACTGCTAGTTAAAAACAGATCTGTGACAAATTCTTATTTAAAATTAAGGAGCTCTTTTGTTCTATAAACAATTAACTCCTAATTACTACACGTTGTTTAATACATACAACATGTTAAGTACTAACTTATTACATTTTATCCAAGTCTTGTATAGGGCTGCATCATGTATTCAAGTATACTAAAAAGTTTCAGAGGATAATCTGGAAGTTACATAGGCAAGTAATAAAAAAGAAAAAAAAAACACCACGTTTGAAAATGCATCACAGATTTAGGGGCTTATGTAAGTGTATAGTGAAGAAAGTAGCACACGATAAGAGAAGTTTATTGTCTTTCCCTTCATCACTAGATAGAGAATTAAAATTAAAACCCAAATGTAGGTCAGCCATGTTATCCATATTGGGTTACCATAACCTGCATGAATACTTGAGAATTTTTATTTAATGATTTTCTTCTAAAGATAAAAATAAACAGGCCTATTTTAGATCTCTATACTCTTTGTTTTACTCTTCTGTACCTTTAAAACTGCTTGAGAGGAAGCATCAATAGGGAAAACATTCCAGAAAAGCTGTACATACAGTCAACAATGGAAATAAGAAATGGACAGTATGCACATATTTCAAGAGATCTTAAGCATGCAAAAGACCTAATGACCACTGTGTAAGACATTCACTCCTTCAAAAACTGGCACTGCTTTATAATTTCATTACAGTTTAAGAATGAGTCCATGTATAACCTGTGATTAAAACTAATGCAACAAGGGGCTAGGGCTATAGCTCATTGGTAAGCTTTTGCCTACCATGAATGAGGCACTGGATTCGTTTCTCAGCACCACATAAAATATAAATAAATAAAGGTCGTGTGTCCATCTTCATCTAAAAAGTTAAAAAACAAAAACTAATATAAAAGGGATTAATTTATCTTCAACGTTAGAGCTACTACAACCCAATTCTTTGCTGTCTTCCCTATAGTTCCCAAGTTAAAATTAAAGTCTGTAACAGGTAGAGATAAGGTTTTTCCTCAAATATGATCATGGTACTGAGTAATAGACATGTGAATTCAAAATAAGGAATGCTTAGTTTTAACTTGTTCCTCAAGAAGTGAAAGAACTAAAATAGAATTTATGAATAGATATTTTACTTATTCACAGGCATGAGTCTTATGCATAAGGTAGCAATGAGGCTTCCTAATGAATATAAAGGAAAGACGGCCTTTTCTGCTATCATTCAATAGAAGATGGTTTCTGCTTAGATAAGTTCAGAAACAATTTAGCTAACAATAAACTATCATGAGAAAAGTCTTAAACTAAGTTCTTTTTGTTTAGAGGTTTTTCTTTTTGGGGTATAATGTTACAAATTGATGCTGTATATCAGAATTTTCTTCTACATGTTGTCAGCACATGCTGTCATTTGGACATAGCTCTAAATTTGCCAAATGCTTTTACACAAACATCTTGTCCCATCTGAACTTCACAACAGCCCAATGCCATGTACTATGCAGAATTCATCACTTTCATTTTAAAGATAAAATAACTCAAGCATGTGACATCAGCTAACAGCCTAAAACACTTTACAAGGGAAGTCTGGAAAGGAGAAAGAGCAGCTTTTGGACAACAGAGAGCTGTGGTCCTTGATGAACTTAGAAATACATACAAAATGTAAAAAAGAATAATTCTACTCTTGGCTCCTGTCTACATTTTAAAAGGTAAACACATATATTCTTATTCAGAAATCAACTGCCATCCATACAGCAATGCCCTAAAATTGTTTAGGTGGGCTTGTGGACATAAGGGGCTTCATGACCCTAGGTGTAAGTTTGGCAATAAAAATACAGGCCACCCTGATTTCTGTGACTTTGGTCCTTAGCATAGTTTTGGACCAGAATAATCTGTGAGAAAAATTTTCTCTGGGAACCTTTTGAACTTTAAACTAAGAATCAATGAGAAACCCTAGGGAAGCCCTAAAATACCCTTTTGTCTCCGGCTTCTTATGCAGAGATTTTCATTATCTTCTGTACTACGGCTGCTCCTTCTCAGTTCAACCTCTCATGGTTCCTGTACAAGCCTGTTTTAGCAGTCAGAGAAAGAACTTGTCTACTGAATATGTAAGGCTAAATTCTACAGAAGGCTTCAGGTGGAATTAATTTCCTTGTGTTACTTAAATGAATGAACAGATATTCATACCATACATATTTGTTTTCTTAAAACACAGACATTTGTCACTATATGAACTTTCCATTAATGTGATTTTTATGCTTCAGAGCTATCTTCCTCAGTCACTTCTGCTTTAATGTTCCTTATTATCACTTGGTCATAAAATTACTAATTTTTCATTATGTATATTTTCAGATTTTCACTTTTTCCATGACTTTAGCCCTTATATAGAGTTGACTTACAGTTTTCAAAGAGTATATCACATTTAAAAGTCCTAAAAAATAGTTTAAGTATTTTTAACAATGGCATATGTTTCATATTTCTGATGAGGAAACAGAAGCCCAAAGAAAAAATAGGGTTTAACCAAGGTCATCGAGCCAATCAATGACAAATCTTCTACTGCAATCTAGATCTATTGATTCCCACCAAGTATCAAAATCCCAAATTGTAGGGTATAGGGGTGTTCCTCTCTCAGTCTCCTTCCAAACCATGAGTAAGAAAAAGTAAAAGATAATTCCCCATCCCTTTAAAAGTAAAGTATTTTTAAAATCTACCTCAGGATGATTCTGGCAATTTCTTATCCCACAAAAATCAACCAAAACAACCTAATAAAAGCAAACATGACAAGGGTCATGGATCCATAAAGCATATTAAGTAAATAAGGTGGTTAGACATTCTTCTGGGGGAAAAAAAGACTTAAAATTCATTAGTTTAATGAAAAACCAGAAATGAGTTAAAGAACAGCAATTTCATCTATTGTTAAAATAGCAAATAACCTTCCTAGTTCCAAGCATGTGCCAAGTTTAGTCATGCCTACTTTCAAATACAAAACTAAAGCTGCCAAATAGTCCTGAATAGAATAAGGAGCGGATCATTTAAACATCTTTGAACTTTAGCATTATCTGTAGTACAGTTGTCCCTATCCTTTCTATCTCACAGAGTAATGAGAAGCAAATGAGATTATATAGCGAGAATGCTTTAGAAGTTATACAATTGTGGAGCTGACTTACTGTCTTGTTTCAACAGTAAAAGCAAGCTCCAATTTGTTTATATTAAACTACCCACAGTAAGAACAAGCTTAAAGGTCTTTATATCGGCTTTACATAGGATCAAACCTGGAATACTAGCTGCATGTTGGCACATGGCTGTAATCTCAATGGCTAGGGGGCGACGGATGGGGAGTGCTGACTGCCAAAGTAGGAGGATTGTGAGTTCAAAGCCAGCCTCAGAGATTTAATGAGGTCCTAGGCAACTTAACGATACCCTCTCTCTAAATAAAACATAAAAAAAGCTGGAGATGTGGCTCAGTGGTTAAGTACCTCTGGGTTCAATCTCTGGTACTAAAAAATTAAAAAATAAATTAAAAACCTAGAAATACTGTTTGCCCTAGAAATACTATTTGTTTTAATAAACCAAGGAAAATGGCTTAGCCATGTAATAAATAAAAGTTGTTTTTTTTTTTTTTTTTTTTTTTTGAGAGAGAGAGAGAGAATTTTTTTTTTAATATTTATTTTTTAGTTTTCGGTGGACACAACATCTTTATTTTATTTTTATGTGGTGCTGAGGATCGAACCTAGCACCCCGCGCATGCCAGGCGAGGGCGCTACCACTTGAGCCACATTCCCAGCCCACAAGTTAAGTTTTAAAAGACTAATGTTATATATAACTAATAAAAAAAACAATAGCAAAGAAGACATTTTAGGAAAAAGGAGAAACAATTACATTACCTGATCCAGACCCTGATGTTGTCATATCATAAATTAAATCTTTTAATGTAGTACCCTCTGAAATAAAAGGGCGATCTAATGAAGGATCCTCTTCATTTGGCACTCGATGGTGAATGACAGTGCGGTTATGGCAGATATAGACCATCAACATGAGTGAGATGCAGACGAAGCAGACTGGTCCAGCAATGACAGCTGCCAGCTCGACGGGACCAAGGCCAGGAGGCTGCTTTACTGAAAAAGGGTCTCAAGTGAAATAAACATCAACAACAACAAATAACAATGTAGAGGCAGCACCTACATTTTCCTCACCCTCCTCATTTCCTACAATTAGCTACTGCCTCCACTTAGTCATAGGTCATCATAGCCACTCATCAGGCTCAAATCCAGGAGTAGAGATTCAGTCTTCTCCCATTGTCTTCCCACCTCCTTTCATGATCTCAAGCACTGTCAACACCTTCTCACTCTTCCCGTATTCTCCAGCCATCATCTAAATCACAAGGCCAACTATCACCAAAATCCTAGGATCTCCCCCATGTGTCACCTCAGATCACTAATAAAGGAATCAATAACCTAAAACAACTTGCACTCTGTCTTTTAGAATGTTTTTGCTTGCTTGTTTGTTTTTCTCAGTACAGGACTGAACCCAGGGCCTTGGGTATGGAAGGCAAGTGTTCTACCCCTGAGCTACATCCTCAGCCCCATTCCCCAACCCCCGTAAGTGTTTTTGGCTTGTCTAGTACGTGCTTGACTAGTACATGCTGATAGCAGAGGGAAAAAAATGCATAAATACAAAAAAGTGAAAAAAAATTATCACTTCACCATCTCAAAACAGTTCACATTTTAGTACAAGTGTCTTCAACATGTAATAATTTTTTTTTTTTAATACCAGGGATTAAACTCAGGGGTGCTTAATAACTGAGCCACATCTCCAGCCCTTTTTTATGCTTTATTTTGGCTAAGTTGCTTAGGGCCTTCGATACAATGCTGAAGCTGGCTTTGAACTCCTGCCTCAGCGTCCCACACTGCTGGGATTACAGGCATGCAGAGCTGGCTTCAACAATTTTTTAAGGCCTTTGTTTTTCAATGGTTTATATACATATATATTTTTCCCTATTTTAACCATCTGAACTTTAAATTCCAGATCATTTATTTTCTCAATAATTAACATTTTGCATTGTTTCAGAACCACATGAATCCTGAGCCTGACTGGTTCACTGCTCACTACCATTTCTTTTCATATCACATCTTATCTATTCTTCAGATCTTCAACTGGATTAATTTCTTATATCAAATACTATTTCTAATAATTTCTTTTAGGAATAATATTTAGATCCTTATACATTTAATAATTATCCAAAGATGGCTCTTGCCTTTGTACACACACAAAAAAATCTGGGCTTATTCAAGAATTCTGACAATCAATACAGAATGTTCCACTGCCTTCTTGATATTTAAAAAAGCAGAAAGTCCAAACAGTTTTTTCCTTTTATGGGTAACCAGTATTTACATGCACTAAATGCTTATAGATTTTTCATTCTTAAAAATGATACTTTTAAAATTATTTGTATTTGAATAATTATTTTTTCATTAATCTTACCTGACATTTTTCTCTCTTCTTTCTGCTCTCATGTCATTTTCTGGAATTCTAATAAGCATACTGTGTCACCTAGAACTGTTCCCCATCTCTCTTAAATTGCTCACCAACTGTCTTTTTCCTCTGAATTGTAACAATTTCTCCAGCTCAGCTATAAAATCACAGCATCCAGTCTGCTGTTGACTCCCAATATTGCATTTTTAAAAGCATCCATCAACTGAGCTTTTCTCTGAAAACAATCTTTTAATAACTATGAGATGTTCTCATTTTGTAGTGAACAAAATAAAAACAGACATTGGGCTGTCTAAAAGTTCTTCCCTAACAACTGGAAGCTTATTTCATAGGATTACATCTATTCTAACTTATCCAGTTCAATCCACTTATTTGAACCACTGCACCCTTTCATTTGATAATTTTTTACTTTGATTATTTTGAGTTGAAAATGAGGAGTTTGTGAATATTTAGAATTAAAAATTAGGTGATTACCTAAGGTTTTTAAAATTTCTATTCAGGTGTTCAAAGTTCAAGCAACAGAAATGGGAAATTTGGGAATTATCACTTTCTTTGCCATTTTAGAATTGCAGGTGCCTATATAAAGACATTATAGGCTGACAGTGCTATCACAGGGTGCTGCGCTACCTTGCTAAAACCAGGAGGAGGGCTCCCTCTTTCTTCTGAACTGCAGCCTTGTTTCCTACTTTAATCAGTATATAGCTTGGACCAACTGAGTTAAAAGTGAACACTGAGGTCTGACTTTAAGCAATGGAACCAGAGGCTCCCTAAAAGAAGGAAGGAGTTTGCCCCTGAAGTCTAGTCCCTCAGCTTAAGTTTCCAGTGGGATTTTGCAAAAAGGTCCTTTCACTCACGTCCTTATTATATGGTATGTCCATTCTTCACTAGTCTGGTGTCATTTGTTTATAAATGAAGAAATTCCTCACAAGTGTTGGCATTTTAAGTGGCATTCTTCCATTAATTCTGCTAGCATTCATGTAAGTTCCCCCCATTTTTATATTCCTTTGATTATTACAAAGGAATTTGAGGAAAGTGGTAAAATGTTTAAAATATATGTAGTCAAAGTTCCATCTTAACCCAAAACTTCAAAATCAATCCAATCTTAAGAGTCAAATTGCTGACTCTACCAGGACATTTTAAAATATAAACTATGGGTAATACCAAAAACCTAGAAATCATGTACACTTAACTTATACACAAAGATCATAAAACAAGGTGAAATTACAAAATGAAAACATCTAGACTATTAAGTGCTATTCTCAATTCCTGCCCATTAACCATCTGTTTATTGCTTTTACAGGCAAGCGCATTACACAAAGAAGAAATTATTCTGAGCACAAGGTGGGGAAACTGTGAGGACAAACTGCTACTTTGGGACGTGTCAGAATTTGCTTTTAAGAGACTACCCTTTTAGGCATAACAAATCTCACTGAAACAATCTTCTCTAACAACACATGTATCCAGGATTCAGGATCTTGGCTATTCTTACAACACTACAACTATGAAAAAGTCACTTCTTGCTTCTACCTTAAAACAAGTTGTGTGGGACAATTTATATAACTCCGTTCAGTTTCTGAAGGAATTTCTCTGCAATCATAGAATTTAAGAGCTTTCTTAGTAGTAGCCAGAAAAAAAGAATACAACAACTTACCAGTAGTTGGGAGCTCTATTTTATTGCAGTGGTCCTGATTGCAACAATATGTTGTAGTAACAGACCCAGTTTTTGAAGAAGGTGCACATACAAATGGTCTATCTCGAGGAATTAGGTCAATTTCAGCTATACACATGCTATTATGTATAACTTTGTCTGTGGTCTCCGTGACAGAGACAAAGCAAAGCCCATCTGTCACACAGGTAAAATTATCTTTTGTACAGAGGTGGCAGAAACACTGTAGTGCTAGGGGGGGAAAAAACAAGATCCTATTAGGAAAATAAATCTCAAGATTAACAGCTTAAAATTATTTGACATTTACACTATTATTATATTCTCAATCTTTTTATTACATAATTTCAATGCACTATTCAAAAACAACCTTTTGCCCTTAGACCTTCCAAAGTCTGTTGAGAGCCACATACACATAGAAGCCCAAGGAAATAAAGTTTGGGTCCAGGCTTTTTCTAAAAATGTTTATGTTTAATCAAACATAAAAAATGTTAAGCAAAATTTCATAAAACATTGCCCTCTTATTTGAAACAAAGTGCATTTAAATTTTTAATTTAAAATTTTTGAATTTTAAATACCTGTTCTTAGTCCCCAGCTGCATTCATATATATATATATATATATATATATATATATATATATATATATATATATATATATATATATATATATATATATATCTCCCCCCTGGGGACCAAATGTGTGAAATAACCAACACCACTGTGGGTTGGAAATGCCATTTCAGTGGATTTATGGTAATGGAATAATGGAAATAGATTCATATTGAGTCAGGTACTCTTTATTCATCTTCGTGTAAACCCTCAGAAAGACATTTATCTTCCAGCTAGGATGGGGGTATTCTCTCTCAGTAAAGTCAAGCAACAATTCAAATATGCTCCACACTTACAGGCAACCTCGTTACATAAATAACTGGAGAAACACAAGTTCAATGTCTACTTACATTTATTTAATCTTCACAGTTCAACTCCAGTAATGACCCCTTTAGGGAAGTCTAATTACCACCAACACCTTCCCATATACACAGACACCTACACACACTAAATCATGCTCTCTTAAGTGCTCCCCAAGATACACATTGCTTACCACAATGGCTATTTGTTTTTCTTCCCCATATGAAACTATAAATTCCTTGAAGCCAGAGATCTGTTAATCATTTCTGTAACTCTATCATCTAGCACTATACATGTTACACAGCATCAAACAATGCTTGTTGAATGAACAACAGAATGGGCACTTACATCTCACCATGTTCTCATGAAATTATAAGGCACAGATGTGTCCTTAAGTCCAATCAAACTTTCTTCATACTCATTGGCAAGGGAAAAGAAAAAGTCCAGATATGGGGAATGGCCATCTAAGATGAGACCAGGTATATACTGGCTAGGCAGATAGGCAGGCCAGGAGAATGCTAACTCCCTGAATGACTAACTTACAGTATAGGAGTTAACTCAGCAGGCCAAGCTGCTCAAACCCTGCACATTTCCAACAAAGCCCTATCTTCAGGACTAGCCTTGACTGGTTCCTGGGAGATGGGCTTCCTAGCCTCTGGAATATTCTCCCTGATAACAATGCTTCTGTTTGCCTGGGGCCTTCAGTACCAATTTGATCAGATAGTTTATACTAACAATGTGATTTATAGTGAATACCTCTCTTTGATGTTGGAGTTGGAAGGGCAGTGAAGTCTGAGTAGTTGAAGTCAAGTCACACAGACTATAAACCTACATGACAGACCCTCCAATAAAACCCCTGGTCATAGAAGCTCAGGTGAGCTGCCTTGGTTGGCAACATTTTACACACACTGTCCTGTGTTACTGTTGAGAGAAAGAAGGCCATTTGTCTATTCTATCATCTACTCTACCATGATAGACACATGGAACCTGGACTGCACCCTAGATGCCTTTCCCCTTTGCTAATTTTAACCTATATCATTTCACTGTAACAAACCATAGCCATGATGATAATAACTTTTCTGAGTTCTGTGAAATCATAATGCCCGAGTTGGGACTCCCAACTGCCTTGCTAAACTCAAACTCATGAATGACAGGTTCTCCTCAAGCAGTTGTTTCTTGACTGCTGGTATAATTACCACACTTGTCTACTACCTTTACAGACAAGAGCAGTATTACTATAACCATTATTTTTTTAAAAAGTTCTTTTTCTTCATAGACACCTATTTGACTTAAGTCTTCCCAAGTCTGAAGGGAACTCAAGAAGACTACAAGAGACACGATCATAACCTAAGTTAAGAGACAGCTGACTTTCAGGATAATGTTTGCTGGTGAGTATAAAGTCCCTGGATATAATTTTCTAAGGAGGGATTCTGAGCTGGGAATTCATGGTCCAGCTTCTGAAGTACATAAATCCATTAACTATAAGACCAAATATCGTATATATTTGCATTTACAAGCAGAAAGTCTATAGCTTTCAACAGAATTCACAAAGGGATCTGTTATCCACAAACGATTAAAACCACCAATACTGTTATCATCTTCTCCCGACTCCTCCTTGCTCACAAGTAGCTGTTCAACCTAAGTGCCGCCCTCAACCAGTGCAAGCAGCTTAACTTAAGGTCGCTCGTGTGAATTTCCTGGGTCACCAAATAAAACACAGACACACACTTTACTTTTAAATCAAGCTTCAGGTCGGCTCCTCCTCTCTCAGCCTCAAGCTCCCCAAATGGGAGAGTGAGGAAAGTCACGAGAGGCTGGCAAGAGAGACAGAGAGCACGTTCAGATGTGCTTTTATTGGGGGGACCCTCATTCTTAGAAAGTTCCATCCAAAAAAGGTCAGGAAGGGCAGGGTTACAAGGACAGGTGAGAGTAATTCGACCCATGGGACTGCAGAAAGACACGCCTATGTCTGAAGACACATTCTGCTACTTCAAGGATCAGGGCAATATCCAGGTCACTATGAAAGTCACCGACAGAGTCTCTCTGATCCCGGGAAGGAGAATGCCAGTCATTCAAGGAGGGCTTCCAACATATCCCCGCTTTTTTCTTTGAAAAAGCAGATGATGGGTCACTTTTTTGAGTCCCCGAATCCTTGCTTTGAAGGCTCACCATCCTACCAAAGAGAATTAGTAGCAAAGAGAACAATACAAGAATATACCATGATGAATGTTTAAAAGTGTTTCCAGGGTTAGAGCCGTTTAATTCTTTTAATATTTGATTGGCAAAAGAAGTAGGATCCGAAAAAATCAATCTTGCTTTTTTATATATTTTGAATATGATGATGGAGCTCCAAAAGATCCAAGCTGTTATTATTAATTTGCCAAATACCCAACAAATGGTTTTTAACCTTCTCCCAATCTCATTGGGAAGCCCTGTATTTGGCAGCAGTAACACATACATACTTATAGCTAGCGTGACATTTAAGTCTTTCCTTGAATTTCAAACCGAAAGTTCATTACCAATATTTATGACAGTAGCCTCTAAGACACTTAGCTTAGTCTCAATACTTTCATCAATATTTATTTGGCTCAGTATTCTGAGCCAAATTATTAAGAAAATTTGCATATTGAATATTTTGGGATATGGCCACCAAAGCTGTGACCGTTGAAGCAAAAAAAGAAACCAAGGCAACAACTCCCACTATTATGAGTCCAAGAGCACGTTTAGGTCTCACTAGCTGTTGTTAAGACTTGAAAACCAGCATCAGCTTACCATGCCTCTGAAATATTAGCTGGCAATAAGACAAAAGAGGGCTGATGGAATATCGGCATTCCTTTTTCTCTATTATATCTGGTGATACAGTTAGTTAAATTACATTTACCACATGTTACAAGATATCTATCATCTTTCCATTCAACTTTTATATTTCCAGTAATTAAAACGTAAGGAGATTGAACACAGGCTCTAAGCCATAGCAAGAACCTTCCTTATAGTTCTTGCCTACAAAATCTGGTAAAGGTCTGTTAGTAAAATGTAAGAATACTGAGGCAGCAATTAAGCGCCAAACATCTTTCTGAATGCTACCTTCAATGAAGGTCAAGATGTTGCTAACAAATCCTCCAGGAGTCATTATGGCAGTACTTTTGCACAACTGCCTTTTTTCGATTTTAGGAGACCAGTCCAAAATATACCCACTATTTCTAGACACCTTATGTTTTACTGGAAAAGTATTTATACAATCCATCCACTTAGGAAAGGTGCCAATTTCTATCGCAGAATGGTTAGGAGGAATGAGGTATTCATGGACGTTCTGCTGAGATGACTGGTTTGTTATGAGAAAGTCCCATTTTAATAACTGATCTGATAAAAGGTTTTATATCTCCATTACCAGTACGATTAGTTGGTCTAGGTCTCCCAATTGCTGTCTTTTCCTCAAATGATACTTTTAGACAGCCAGCATGTTTATTGTGGGACCAACGCAAAGGTAATTGGGCACTATAGCCAGAATAATTAAATCCAGTCACATGATTGGGAGTAATATGAATGTCTGTAAATCCTCCCGTGAGTCATTAGTAAATACCAGGATGGATTCTCCAGTCCACAATGCTGGGTGTACTAGAGGTAGATCTGGAAAATATGTTCAATAATTCTCTCCCTGATTCCCTTATACTTGACAGCTCAATAGAGCTATTACTGCAGCAAGCATCATTGTTGGAATTTTAACTTTCCCTTGCTGTTGAATCATTCGTGTAGCCCACAGCATCAATTTCTTCAGGTCCTTCCACGGGATTAGCTTCCTCATTCGGTTTCTCAGGGTCATCACTCTTCTTCTCTTCTTTTGAGGTTTCTTCTTTTTGAGGGAAGTCTTCTCTGGGTGGATCTTCAGTCCTTTGAATCTTGGTTCTAAGTCCTCTATGTCTGGCGGCATGTTCAGGTACCCAAATAGGATGAAAAGCACCTTCTGGAAAAATACAAGCATGACCTCTGCCCTACATAATTACTGGATCTGGTCCTTTCCATTGACCAGTCTGTAAATCCTTCCACCAAACTCGGCCTAAAGGGCCTGTTGCTATGGAAGACATGTGTTGCTAGCTGCAGTGTGATCTTCTGAGTCACAATTTAGAAAATTTAAAAGAAACAGAACATGATTGAGGTTATTTGGGGGAGTCATAATCCTATCTCCCCCTTTTAGTTTTTGTAACTGTAGTTAAATGAGTTCATTTAGTTTTTGTAATTGTAGATAAATGAGCTCATTCTACAATGGTTTGAACTTGAAGATTATAAGGAATACCTGTTTTATGATTAATCCGAAACTCTTGGCAAAACTGTTGAAAAGAAGCTTACATAAGCTGATGCAGTATCAGTTTTAATCTGTAAAGGACATCCTAATGCTGAAAAAGCAGCTAAACAATGAGAAATAACATGTTCAATATTTTCTTTTGTACGGGCAGTAGCAAAGATGTATCTACAATTACATAAACATAGCATTGTTTACCAAATTGAGGAATATGAGTTACATCCATTTGTCATAATTGATTTGGTTTTAATCCACGGGGATTTAAAGATGGAGCGTATAAAACATACTGGAGGCCATGATGTACAATTTGATGAGCTTGTTCTCTGGTAAATTTTTTACGTAAGCTAGAAGCATTTTGATGATGTAAAGAATGCAAAGCTTGTGCCCAGTCATATAAAGACATTTGCTGACAAACAGCAACTAAGTTATCAATATTATCATTACCTGATATTATAGGCCCTGGAAGATTAGTGAGGGCCCATATGTGGCCTATAAAAACATCAGTGCTTTCGCATTTGCATTGTCCTCTGTAGGATATGAAACAAATTGAGTAACTCTTGTGATGATGTATATACAATAATTGAAGTTTCAATATTTTCCAACTGCATATAAGCTGTCAGAATAAATATTAATGGGCTCATTTGTAAAATAACTTAAAGCACAAATGAGAGCTTGTAGTTCTGCTCACTGGGCAGAAGCATATGAGGTTTGTATTACCTCTGATGAACATGACTATAAAAACCTGCTTTACCTGAACTTGAGCATCAGTGAATACTGTCAGTGCACCATTTATTGGTTAAGCACATACAATCCTTGGAAAAATAAATGGCATTATTAATGCAAATTGAATAATTTTATCATGAGGATAATGACTCTCTATCTGATCAGGAAAATCAGTTAAAGCTACTTGCCATAAATTAGAAGTTTGAAAGAGCCAATCATTCTGTTAAGCAGAAAGTGGAATGATTATAACATTAGGTTCTGATCCAACTAGTTGTAAAACTCTTGTTCTGCCCTTTATCACTAATTGAGCAATAAAATCATGAAAAGGAGTTAATGAGTTTTGAGGAGAGTGGGCTAAATGAATCCACTCAATAATTCCCAATGTTTGCTGTATCACCCCTGTAGGAGCATGAACAGTTGGAAATATCAATAAACATATAGGCTCTTGTGGATTAATTCTAGTAAGCTGAACATTTTTAATAGCAATTTCAACATCCCTTAAAGCCGCTCTCACCTCTGCTATGAGCTGATGAGAAGTTGGAGAAGGATCTCCCTATAATATCTAGAATAAAGGACTTAAATCTGAAGTAGTTACCTTTAAAGATGGCCTCAGCCAATTAATAGCTCCTAATAATTTTTGAAAATCATTAAGGGTGTGTAACTCCTTGATTCTTATTTGTAAGTTCTGAGGACAGATTTTATGTCCTTCAATTACATGACCTAAATATTGAAAAGGAGATATCTGTTGCACCTTCTGAGGTGCAATGCACAAACCCATTGCTGTAAGTAAAGTCTCTAATTGGGCAAAAGTTTTTTAAAGTACATCTGAATTAGCATGAGCTAAAAGTATGTCATCTATAAAATGAATAATATATACATCAGGGAATTTTTTCCTCACAGGTACGATAGCCTGTGCCACAAAATTTTGACACAGAGTAGGACTGTTACACATTCCCTGAGGCAACACTTTCCAGCAATACCTTTTTTTTTAGAGAGAGAGAATTTTTTAAATATTTACTTTTTAGTTCTCGGCGGACACAACATCTTTTTGTTTGTATGTGGTGCTGAGGATTGAACCCGGGCCGCACGCATGCCAGGCAAGTGCACTACCGCTTGAGCCACATCCCCAGCCCCCAGCCCCCAGCAATACCTTTTGACTGGTTCTTTAAAATTAATTGCCGGGACACTCAAGGCAAACTTTTTACAGTCATCTGGGTGCAAAGGTATAGAGAAAAAAACAATCTTTTAGATCTACTACTATCAAATTATAATTTAAAGAGTTACCTGTTAGAGAAGGAAGCCCATATTATAATGCTCCCATGGGCTCTATAACACGGTCAATAGCTCTAATAATCTCCAATTGCCAGATTTTTTTCTTAATTACAAAGATGGGTGTGCTCCAAGGGCTGACCATAGGCTCTACATGACCAGCTTGAAGCTGTTCCTCAATTAACATATGGGCTATTTTAAGTTTTTTTCCCTGTTAGGGACCACTGACTAACCCAGATTGGCTCTTCCGTGAGCCAATTGACTTTTTCTGTTGTCTTTTGGGTCAGAGAAAAGGTGAGGGCCCCTACCAAAAATTTTGGCTGGGTGCATTAATTAATCTGTAGAGGAGACTGGGTCATAAGTAGGTATTCGTCCTGTAAGTTTCTCTCAATTTCCCTAGGAGTAGACCCTTGATTAAGTTCTTTAAATGACCTGATAGAGAATTTGGAGTTTCTAATAATAATGCTAAACTGCTTAGGATATCTCTTCCCCATAAGTTTGAGGACAGATTGTATGTCCTTCAATTAGTGTGTCCAAAACATAAGGCTTAAAAATTCCAGTATTTCCATCTCCATCTTCCTAGCGAAGATACTGGGCACTCTGGGCAGGCTGAGAAATCGGCCCTGCCTTCTAAATTGGCTGGCGCAGTAGGCAAAGGTCAGGTTTTAGGCCAAAATCAGTGAGATAAAACAGATTTATCTACTCCAGTATCTAAGATTCCTCAAAATTTTTTATGATCGATTTTAAGTTCCAGTAGGGGGCGCTCCTGCTGGACTAATTGAGCCCAATACGCTCGATGCGGGGACCCGGAAGTTAAGGTTTTAAGTAGGCTGTTCACGGAACGACAGGGTAAAAGTACTAATTGTGTTAGCAGTCTTCAGTAGAGAGCCTAATAGCATATTCTGATTTTACAGTGATTGTTAGCTCATCTCTAAAATCTGGATCAACAACTCTTGGTATTACCTGGATTGCTCTTTAAAATTATTTCATCCCCAAATTACGCCTACAGTACCTGGGGATAATGGCCCACAGACTCCAGTAGGAACTCGCTGTGGTCCCATTTCAGGTGCTAAATCTATTACCATGGCTGGTCATAAAAGTACAGTCTGGGTGGAGCTGACCAGTAATAAGGATGATCCACCCCGGTCAGTTGTGATGACATCAAAGCCTGAGACTCTAGCTCCTCCTCTGCCCTTTATTTGGTGGGCCTGGGGAAGGCCCCGACTTCTGGTTTTGGGCACCAAAAGAGGCGGAAGTGAAGGCAAAAATGGAGGCGGGCTGCCACCATATCAGTTCCATTTCCCCTTGCCATGTGGCATTTTGATCTGTAATGCTGCTGGCATGAACTGGGAAATGCTTCTGTCCTGTTGTGCTGAGATTCACAGTCTTGCGCCCAATGTCTGGTCCTCCCACAATTAAAATACTACCGGCTAGAATGGCATCTCTAGGATTAGGGCTGAAGTACCTGCTTTAAAACAGCAGTGAGCTTAAAACCTTGTAATTGTGTGGGGCCAACTTCCACACAAAGGCAAATAAATTCTGAGACTGTCCCTTTTTTCTGATGAGGTCAGAGGATGTCCTGACAAACTTTATTGGCATTTTCAAATGCTAGCTGTTTAACTATGAATTGGGAAGCATTCGAATCCTCGACTGATCTGTTAGCTGCCTGGTACAGGCACGCTACGAAATGGAAGAATTGTTCTTTGAGCCCTGTTTATTTTATTGATCTTGGGAAGAAATTTTCAGCCAAGCTTTTGTGGCACACGCAGTAATCTGATCATGAATTGCTAAATCATAGTTTAACTGTCTCTCCAGGTCCGCAAATTCTCCAGTTCCGTTAACATTTGTAAAGGAGCTTCAAGATTTCGTTTCCTGTTTCTCTCAGCCCGATCGGTACAAAATCAGTCCAGTGGGACTGCTAGAAGAGGTAGTCACCCAGAGAGAGACAAGCCTTTGCCGTTGAGATCCAGTCATTTGGGGGTAAAGGCTCTTGACACAACGAACTGACCAGGCTTTAAACAAATGGCAAGTTACGGCCATAGGTACCCCAAGCGTTTTTTGAGTTCTTTTAGAGTTTTAAAGGGAACTACAGCATGCACATAAACACACTGGTTTTTCTGCTCATGAATCTGGAAAAAGCTGAAAACCTGTAATGTTTTCCTCCACTTTCTGTACTCTTCTAAGCCCACGTTATAATGGCATAAACATGGCAACTGCCAGTTCAGAGAAATGACTGAACCTTATTCTCCCAGAGGAGAGCAGTCGAATTTGGATGGCGGGTGCCGGCCCAGCTAAACATAATCTAGCATAACTTCCTCTATTTCTTCCTCATCTATGGATTGAGTGCCCTCAGACTGTGACTCTTTTTCATCTGTTTCCAGTCCATTTTGTTACTCTCCATTTTGAATTTGCCTCACAGAAATCCAGTCGGGACTACTCTCCTCTCTGAAACACGCCCTTTGGCGCTCCTCTGAGCTGCTGAGTCTGCCTGGCTCAATGGAGACTGAGCCTTTGATTTTAGGTCTTGCCTCAAGGCAGCTTGTTTATGACTCCCAAGCTGCAGTTGTGAGTGAAAAGTGATTCCACCCTCAATTCCGATAGGGAAAGAGAAAACCTTTTCAAAGCAGCCTCTTGCTCCAAACTCCTAACTGCTTTTGAAGTCCTTTTAATAGGTCTTCGGGGGACCACTGGTCTTGATCTAGGTCATCAAAGAGACACACATTTCTAACGCAGTCCAGACCCTCTAGTTCCAGACAGCTTGGCAGAGAGACACCCTTTATATAGTTTCCTATCTAGTTTCTCCCAAGTTCATAAACCCAGTAAATCTTGCTGACAAAACCATGGGCACACCTTGCTAACCATTTTTAGGAACTGGGCTAGGTGGCTCCTTTTCACTTGTTTTCCTCTCTGGGTGATTATCGTCTCCAGAATTGTTAAATACATTTCTTTATCTGAAGACATGGAACTGCCCATGATAATTCTTTAACGTTCTTGGCTCTAAAACTTTCTGCTTCCTCCGTTACCCTTCAAAAAATTCACTGTCCACTAAATGTCTATAGCGCACTCTCAATCAACCTGGAAATTCACCTATGAGCGGTCCCTGTTCAGGCGCCACCTGCCACCCTGGGCCAGCGTGGACAGCTAAACTTAAGGTCGCTTGTGTGAATTTCCTGGGACACCAAATAAAACACAGACACACACTTTAAGTCAAGCTTCAAGATGGCTCCTCTGCTCTCAGACTCAAGCTCCCCAAATGGGAGAGTGAGGAAAGTCACAAGAGGCTGGCAAGAGAGAGAACGCGCGTTCGGAAGTGAGCTTTTATTGGGTGGTCCTTCATTCTTAGAAAGTTCCATCCAAAAAAGGTCAGGAGGGGCAGGGTTACAAGGACAGGTGAGAGTAATTCGACCCATGGGGCTGCAGAAAGGCACGCCTATGTCTGAAGACACATTCTGCTACTTCGAGGATCGGGGAAATATCCAGGTCCCTACGAAAGTAACCGACAGAGCTCTCCAATCCCGACAGAGCTCTCCAGTCCCGGGAAGGAGAATGCCAGTCATTCAGCGAGCGCTTCCCACACCTATGCAGTCTAATTATTACCTTTACTGGTTACTCTACCAAAAACTTAGTACAAAAAATTAATAACTCACAGCTGTAGTCCTCAAAGAATTCCAATGACTAAGGAGAAAATTATAATACAATGTGGTAACTGCTACATCTAAAACACGGTCATGAATATCTTCTAGTATTCAAAGACCACCATGGCTGCCCTTGTGTAAATAAGAGCTAAATAAATACTTTGTCTAACAATCAAAACTTACTAGGGTAAAACTCTTAACTATTATGATGATCACTAGTTCTTGACCTTGATCTTTACACGTACTCTCTCAACCAAGTTTAGACCCCTCTCTTCTGTCTCTCATCCTTAAGATTCTATTCAAACAAGATCTTCTCCAAATATGCTCTATACCTCTTGCCTTCAGATAACTTGTAGATCCTTTCAATATGTTCCCACATTCCTCTGCATACCTTGAAGATGAGTGCAAATCAATCTATTTATGTTTGCTGTTAAAGTACCTCTCATTACCTTAAGAAGGGCCATATTTTGTTGTTATTCATGTCTTTCAATTCTGGATCCCTAGGTAAGTATCAGAAAAATATTTGCTAAAACAATGTTTCGGATTCAAGAGGTCACAAACATAATGGGAAAAGGAGTTTAAGAGTTGTGTGCACATTTAAAAAAAATATTTTCATTTCAAAGATAATCTAAAAATAATAATAAACATTCTGGATGTTCTGGATCATAAATAGCCACTGGCTAAACAAGCACTGTCACTAAGCTTTTACTGTTGCTTCTGTAGCTGTGTGAAGATCTCATTTGGGTCAAATGTCTTTGTGACAAACTTTACACAGAGAAAAATTTCACAATGATTGTAACAATAAAAAATATAGGGAATTTGAATCATAGAAGCATCTGGCAATATAGGCATGGCATAACCAAAATCCAAAAGCCTAACAGCCAATACTATGTATGCACTATAATATATGGAAATCATGATTCTTAACTTTGTAGTTCAATCCGCAAAAGTTCATTAGTAGTGAATGTGATGTGAAGTATAGGATGACATTTCTCTATTCTCATTTCTGGCAATAATTAATTGGTTTAGAAAACCATTTAATGAAGATTTCAATAATATAATATTGTTAACCTTATATACCAGTGAACAAAACAGCTGAGAACTCATTAAAACTGCTATTTTAAGGAATGTTTGCTGGCAAGTGTTTTGGTTAGGTATCAAATCTCATTATTCTGAACTTACCAACAAAGCCCTAAAGTCATTAGTATCATCTTACACAACATTACTGATGAGAATAGGCACTTGCAGCTTTTATTATCACTGAAGTTAAAATACTGAAACAGATTTAAAGTGGAATCAGACCTAAGGCTATTCATTTTCTACTGTGAAACCTAAACATCATCTGTCACACTGAATAACTGAATTAATTTGAGTTTTTTTATAGTTGTCTTTGTATTTAATTTGCAGATTTGATTTATAGTGGTAAATGAGACAGAAACATAAGGGGTTGTATCTAGTTTCATGTCTATACAATTTACGTAACATCATGAAAAATACATTCAGTACTTTTTCTTTCAAAGAAATCATTATATTATGGTAAACATGAAAAAGTGCACTGAAAAAAAGTGCTTCTCTTAACTACTCTTTCAATAAGAACAGGTCACTAGACAAACATAAACATCATACAACACAAATTTATCTCTTCAGGGAATTTTAAAATTCTGTTTTGCCACTCTCAATTAAATACAAAATTATTGTTATGTGACATGGCAAAACAGTTTAGAGAAAAATTAAAACAGGAATTTAAAGATTTCCATGAACACATGAACTTTAATACCCATTTCTTAAAAATTCAAATTAATTTTACTAAAAGATCTTGACCCCTGGCTACACCTCAATCTTTTATTAAACTAGGTTTTTGTTTTAATTTTTAAATGCATGCATAGAGCAATATTTCATCTAAAAGAAATGTAAAATGATGTCTCCTTCCCACCATACCCAGAGCCAAAGTTCATTTTCCCACTGTGCAACACCATCACCAATTTGACTTTTTCATTATTTCAGCAATTATTCATTGAGCATCTCTAAGTGCCAGGAACTACATGAGCTAATATGGGGTGTAGGGATGGACAACAAAGTTATCTGCACATAAGTAGTTCATTGGTGTGGATGAGTAAAACACTAAATAGATCATTAAAACTCAGAGTACAAAGGAAAATAAAGTACTTCAATTCTGCTGAGGTAGAAAATGTATCAAGAAAAGCAGCACAGGGCATTCAAGCTGGAACTTAGAGAATATGTACAATCAGCTAGGTGGATACTTATAAGCAAGAAATTCTGACTGGGTTGTTTTTGTTTGTTTTGAGGGTGGCTTTGTTTTGGGTTTTTTATTTGTTTTCTCTCAGTGGCAGGATTTCATCCTTAATGGTTAGAATCCAAGTAAGTTCATCAAGTTTAAATAACTATCCAAGATGCTAAACATAATGGTTTCATTTCATCAGCAAAATGAACATACCTTCATAACCTAGTTCATCATCTTATTGAGATCACCAAATGAGATACTATACATTAACACACTTTGAAACTAACATAAATTATTATGTAAATACACAGAATTACCATATGATAAAAACCCACCAACAATAAAATACTTCTTCAAAAAAGTGGTACCTAAAATTCCACTGTAGAATCCTAGATTGACAGAATCACATGAAACCTTGAAGATCAACTAGTTGTAATTCAATTTTGTTGTATTATGAATGAAGAAAACAAAACTTGACTTCCAAAATGATCTATAATGATATTCTATGCAGATTACAGGTGGATGTGAATTCCCAGTGGATTATCATCATGAACATGAATGAAATACATGTGAATACTTTCTGTCCTGATATCCCTATACTAAGTAACTCTAAACTTTAAAGGCTCCCTGGTAGATCAAGGACAGTTTCCTCCTTAGACCCCTAGAATTCAATTCCTTACCTCATACCTTTATACTATACTGCCCAACTTTGCTTCTATGCTCTAATTTCTACCAGTAGACATGGCTTTCTTAATTCTGAGATGCACATTTCCTCATACTTCAACATTTTTGAAATCTGGATACACCTCACAATAAAGATCAAAGGGAAACTCCAGTTTCCTCAACAGACAGGCAAGACAGAAGGAGCTGTAGCAACCTATCCATGTGCAAATTTGGCTATGCACAGAAGGTGTTATTCATTTAACCATCACTTTATAATTAAGTCTGCATAGGTAGCTCTTCTGCAACTAAAATTCAACTTAAGTTAAAGTCTCAAGACTTAAGACCTTATTAAAAGGTCTGCATACACACATACATTGCTGATGGGACCGAAAATTGATACAACCAATCTAGAAAACAGTATGGATATTCCTTAGAAAACTTGGAATGGAACCACCATTTGACCCAGCTATCCTACCCCTTGGTATATACCCAAAGGACTTAAAAACAGCATTTTATGGCAGCACAATTTACAATTGCTAACCTGTGGAACCAATCTAGATTCCCTTCAATAAATGAATGGATAAAGAAACACAATGGAATATTACACAATAGAATATTACTCAGCATTAAAAGAGAATAAAATTATGGCATTTGCAGGTAAATGGATGGAGCTGGAGAACATCATGCTAAGTGAAATAAGCAAATACCAAAAAAACAGGGGCCAAATGTTTCTCTGGTAAGTGGATGCTAATCTATAATTGGGGGGTGGAGGACATCAAATGAATGAAGGAACTTTGGATGGGTCAAAGGGAGGGGGGAGGGGGAAAGGGGTAGGAAAGATGGCAAAATGAGACAGCCATCATTACCCTAGGTATATGTATGATTGCACGAATGGTATGACTGTACTTCATGTAAAATCAGAGAAGTAAAAAATTCTGCTCTATTTGTATACAATGAATAGAAAAGCTTTCTTACTGTCATGTATAACTGATTGGAATAAAAAAGGTCTGCATAAAGATTTCACTACATTCAGTACTAAAAGGAAAAGCTTTTATGTTCACAGAAAAGCATCAGTCCCTTGCCAGGAAATCCAAATACCAGCAATGAAATTTCCAAATATTGCAGAATAAATCAGAGTTTTCAAAGTCTGTAGATGTTGGTGTGATGTGAAGGACTACCAGAAACCAAACACCTAGCATGTTAAATAAATTATTACCTAGCATGTGATAATTATACAAAGAAACAGCAGGACCATTATTAGGGTTATCTTTATTGTATTATTAAAATAAATCAGAGTGATAAATCCTAAGTTGAAAAGGATGACCATAGTTATCTCATTTCAAAATGTGTGGAGGTGACACAAGGAAGCACTATTACTTCTATACCTTCAGGACTACCAAGGATTGATTCACAAGCCCACCTGTCAAGAGAAGTGAAGAGACAGAGAGATTTGTATAGTACATGAAGCAGACATTTCTATCACCCTTGCCAAAGAAATAAAAAATGTGCATCAAAAACCTTGTCTTCCCAGGCCTAAAGTGAAAGTGTCTACCCAATCTGCCCTCTTTTTATGAAAACACTTTCCTTTTCCAACTCTTGCTAATTGCCCTCTCTATCCTTCCATCACTTATTCTCCCCAATCCAAAACTCTTCTGAAATATCTCTCTGAAATTCTCTGAGGATGACCTTCTGGCTGAATTCAATGTTCTTTTCTAAATAATGTCCTAGGATATGAAACACAGTGACACCCTTCCTTTATTAGTTGACATGACATTACACTTCCTGAACTTATTGTGCTCTCAGCCCTTTACTACATCTCAAATCTACATCTCTGAACTTCCTGGCCTTTCACCTGTGCTCCAAATTCATATATAACTGCCTCCAGAAAATCCTCTGCTAGGCTTACCTTTTAATGAAAAGCCAAAATATTCAAAACCAAATGCGGCATTACTCCACCAATACCATGATTAACAA
The DNA here is from genome assembly GCF_021218885.2 of Marmota monax. NCBI lineage: Eukaryota > Metazoa > Chordata > Mammalia > Rodentia > Sciuridae > Marmota > Marmota monax. Next base: position 3,123,843 of record NW_026695243.1, read on the forward strand.
AACCGTAGGCTCCTTCTTGCTGGTAGCTCAGCAGCTACAAAGGAATACAGGGATCAAGATTTCTCTGATCAAAGATAGCAATCCAATATTTCCACCATTCTGACTTTGCAGGTGATAATCTCTGAATCCCTTGCCCTGACCACTAGTGCATAATCATACTTTACTTTGCAGTGAGTGCATTCCCACATATTACAAATATGCACCAACAGACACGTGAAAGACCTAAATAAGTCCTTTACTCAGTTCACCGAGCTACAGTTAAAAGCAGACTGCACCACTGTTGGCAAAGGTGAAAGGAAAAGTCAGAAGGTATAACAAATCTTTTCAGGTACTGACGTCAATCTCTTCTATCATCTAACCTATTCTTCTGTGCCATTCTCCTGAGTCATCTTCCTTCCCCCTTTTCTCCACTCCCAAGGCTGCGCCCCTCTCTCAAGGAAACCTTTCCTCTTTCTTGGCTCTCTTCCATCAGCTAAAGAATCATGTAGATTCTTTTTCTTTTTTCAATATGCTGCTTATCTGTGTAGACAATGCTAAAATCCTGACTACCTACTCTCTCAAGCATTCATTGATTCTTCTCAGCTCAACCCTCTTGGGGTTACCCTGCAGCAGTAATGTCAAAGTGAGCTTGCCAAAACAAAGAGCAATCTAATCTAAATGATTCTTTGACACCAAATTTAGGACTTCAGAACAAAAATATTATCTTCACAGATAAATTATATTTATCCATATCTCAGAAGAATGGAGGCACTCCTGGATTCCCAACCACTATTTTTTTCTACAATACTTTCATTTTCTGATCTCCTACAGTCCATGGAATTAGCTAATGTAATGTTAAATGATATTGAAGAAAATAGTACTAAGAATAGACTGTCCAATGGCAAGATGAGACTTAACAGAGGGGACTAATACAAAGGCTCTCATTTAAGTTCAAAATAAAATAAAATACACAAGTACTAGATAAAAGATCTGCTTAGCTGACTTGGGAAACTGATTTAACAACAAATTTTAAGAGAATAGACAATTTACAGTTAACTGTATCCAGGATGGTAGGGAAAACAGGGTACAAAATCCCACAAACGTTCAATATGATAAATATTTAGTGTTCCTTGAATATAAATCTGCCATATCACTCAGAAAATCAAATAATTAAAGTAGGAACTGAAAGTTATCCTAGCTATGGAAACAAATACCTCATTTTATAGATGTAGCAACCAAGTCCATTTATCTTACTATAACACTAAACCACACCACACGTATTGGTATACAACTGTAATCCCAGCAGATCATGAGGCTGAGGCCCTAAGCAATTCAGTGAGACCTTGTCTCTAAATAAAATATTTTTAAAAGGTTGGGGACGTGGTAAAAGTACAAAAACAACCTAAACAATGACATCAAGATATAGTAAGTTTTGTTTCCTAAAACAGGAATCACCTGCACTGAATGACAGGTTGGTCTAAAATTTGACACTCGTAAGTTTAGCAAGACTACTATTTTACAAGTTATATCAAGTCATACACCCAAGCTTTCATTTTACAACCAATTTAATGTAGGTTCACACCTTCAAGATGCTACAATTATAACAATACCCCTCATTTTTTTTAACTGCTAATCTACTAAACTCCAAATGTGAGATTCTTCAGGGTGAGGACTGAGTGCTTTTTTTGCACATCTGTATCTTTAGGTTTTTGTTCATTATTTGGTACATAGGATAAATCCAGTGTTTCTTAAATAAACATTGGCAGAATATTCCATTGGCATGCAGGTAGTTGTTACCACCAGGATCCTCAATAAACAGTGAAGCAAAATTTGTTTGCTAAGAATAGGCTGTCCAATGGCAAGAAACAAATTTTCTTTCATTTGTTACCACCTTTCATTTTGAAGTTCTTTTCCTATCAGTGCTCTCCTTTCAACTACCCAAAATTCCCCCATTGGTACCTCTCCCTCAAGCCCATTCAATGTAATAGATCTCACTAGAGAAAAAACTTTCCCTTCATATAAATGGAGAGCAATAGGACATGTTCCAAATAACAAATGAATAAACAATCTGAACCAGAAGAAACGTACATATTATATACACAGCTTATATTCTGTTATTAATTTCCTAATTTTTTACATTACATTGTTTCTAACCTTTACTATGTATCTATCAATAGAACTGGGAAAGTAAAATGATGATTCTACTATGGAAGACCATGCAGTTATTTATCAAAAAAGAAAAGATGATATTATATGTAGCAATGTAGACTGTTTCACCTAATATGTATTAAGTGAAAAACCATTGTGTAGAACAGTGTATTTGATATGTGGCAACATCAGTTCTTTAAAAAAAAAAAAAGAAGAAGAAGAAGGGAGGAAGGAAGGAAAGAAGACAGAGAGAAAGATACTGGCTTAAATACTGTACACTACAAATTATCTCCCTATGAAGGTACAAAAAAAATAGGTAACCTCGTTTCCCAGGAAAGGTACTGGGTGCCTAGAAGATGGGAGTGGGAAGAGACTTTATTACACACTCACTTATACTTTTGAAAAATGTGTTGTGAGCTTGGAAACACTTGAGTATATTATACCTACTGAAGTTATAAAAAAAAAAAAAATTAAAATGCCTGTCCATGCTTCATCCTTTTCCCCTCGCTCCTTCAAAACTGTAACTCAGCATACTCACTATATGGAGTATAGCCATTTTACACTAATTTCAAAATTTATGTTCTTTCTAGAAAATAATCTGCCAATATTCACTAAAAGCTTTTTAAAAGTTTATCCCTTTTAATCTATTCATTCTTATCCTTAGAATTTGAATAATAGATGAGAGCAAAAATATAAGCACACAAATGTCTGTTACAATTTTATGATGGAAAACCTGTATGAATGACAAAATGATGACAGAATAAATTATGATACAATCATAAATGGAAGACTATATGAACATCAAAACTGATATTCTAACAGCATGTTTAAGGATAGGAAAATGGACACATTATTAACTGAACAGGAAGGGTAGGAATTAAAACTGAATATGGTATAATTATGATTGTGGTTCTGTCAAGTGACCTTTCTTTTATTTTTGTTTCACTTCAATGAGTTGAGAGTGGTGTGTTAACACAGAAAGCAGATGTGTGCACTTAATGTTACCCAAGGCCTTAAAAAGAAATGGGAAACTTCTATTTCTACCAGTGCGTGTTAAAACAATAACTAAATTTCTTATTTTTCCCCAATCTAAACATACTTTTGTATAGTTCCTTATTAGATTTTAATTTGACCCCTTGTTATTAAGAATATAGTGATTAAAGTCCATGGAATTCAGAGACAAAGACTTAGTTTGACTCCTATCTTTCCCAGTCATATGCTAAGTAATCCTTAGGAAGTCACTTATTTGAGCCTAAATTTCTTCAACTTACTTCCTAAATTTATAATAGCTCAGTCACAGAAGATTTATGGGCTAAATGAAGATTATTTGAGGGCTAAAATGAATCAGTGTCCAACATCTAATAAAATGCTTAAAATTTTGTTTATGCATTCATTTAACAAGTATTTCTTTGAGCTCCTACAACGTGCCAGTTCATGTTCTAGATGTTGGACAGAAAATCAGAACTGGCCTTCAGACAGCTGTAGGAAGCAACACTGATAGAACACAACGTACACTATAGGCACATGAACATTCACAGGAGCTTTCTCTCATGCAGTTTTCTAGCAATATGATTGTTTAAAAAGGGTTAACCCAAGAATGTTGCTGAAGTAGCATGAGAGGTATTTTCAGCCTCAGCATCAAAGGTGGAAGAGTAGGTGTCATTGTAAAGTTGCAGGAGACAATCTGGTTCTTGGTGTAGTCTAGGATGTTCTTTAGGAGGACCTCCAATGCCCACTTCACCACCTTCTTGATATCATTTTTGGCAGCTTTTTCCAAACAGCACATCAGATCCGTGACAAACACACTGGGGTCAGGCACTCTGAAGGCCATGCCAGTGAGCTTCCCATTCACCTTAAGGATGACCTTATAGCCCTGATAGCATGAGTGGATGCCCTGATGATATTCTGGGAAGCCCCATGGCATCATGTCAGTTTACCAGAGGGACTATGGTCATAAGGCCCTCTATGATTCCAAGATTGTCATGCCTTAGCCAGAGGTGCTATACAGTGGTACACGAAGCACTGCAAACAAATTTGAGGGAGCTGTACTTCTCAACCTTAGAAGACCTGGGGGCATCAGCAGAAAAGGCAGAAACAATGACCCTTTTAGCTCCAACCTTCAAGTAAGCCCCAGCCTTCTTCATGGTAGTGAAGACACCATCAGATTCCACAACATATTCAACATCAGCATCACCCCAGTATCTTGCTCCTAAAAGATGGAGATGGGTTTTCCATCGATGACAAGCTTCCAGTTCTTTGTCTTGATAGTGCCATTGAACTTGTTATGTGTGGAATCATACTGGAACAAGTAAACCACGTAGCTGAGGTCAATGAAGGGGCCATCAATGGCAAACAATACCCACTTTGTTGGAGTTGGATAACCAAGTGCCCAATATAGCCAAATCCATTTCACCAACCTTTACCACCATGTCTCAGGGACACAGCTGGCTCTACCCAAGAATATGTGGCTGTCTGTCAAATAGGGAGGAGCACATAGCCCACATACTACTCTTAACTGATTACCTTAGTAAGGGTAAACTACATCTGACAAAACTTAAATGATGAAATCTAGCAATCTAGCTTGAAGAATATTTATGTAGCCTTTTTTAAAAAAGATAAAGGAGAAGAAATAATTGTAATCATGGGGAAAATGAGTGTTGAGAACATAAAGATTCAAGTTTATACATGGATAAAAAAATAAGAGGGCAAAGAATGAAAGTAAGGAGGAGAGAAAAATAATGAAAAAAGAAATAGGAAAGCAATCTGCAGCGCTACATTACATTTTCAGTATCAAGACTAATTTTACAATGCTTTGGTGGGATGTGGAATCAGAATTTATTTTCTCTCATTGAGAAACACAAGCAAACTTGCCTCTGGGATATATATTTTTATTTTTATTTTTTTTCACCAAATGTGAAATGAGATGAAATAAGTAAAACTACTTTAACTTGTTTATTTTGGCAAAATAATTACATATAATTATTGTTGAAGGAAATCTACAATAGACCATCTTGTTGTTTTTATTTAAATCTGTTGCACACTGAATAACAAAATTAAAATGTCAGTTTCTCAATTGGAGAATACTCAAATCAACAGCCATGTGCTAAACAAAGACCCTCAATTAGAGCACATTATAGTTCAATTTGGGAATGAATACATCAAGCCAAAAAAAAAAAAAAAAACCATACATATTTTGTGTGTTTGTGTGCACGTGTGTGTATATACACAAATGAAAGTCCACGATTTCTGCTTTTCTATCTCCATGTTCCTCCTCTTCAGGTATATGAGATATCCTCCATGTTCAGAGCTCACAAATATGTATATTAGTTCTTGCTTCTAGTAAAAAAAAAAAAGAGCCAGTTTTGTTTTTCTCATGGAACCTGTTTGTACTTCAATGCATATTTAAGAATCTTATATTGTAGAAATGTAATAGGATGCCTGCACAAGGTGTCCTAGAACTATAAATATACACTATTATGTAATCAGTGAGGTTCACACCTAGGAAATCTAGATGGAATGGTTACCCTGAAGCATGTCAACAAAAATAGGAAGGTTCAGTCCTTTCCTTGTTGAGTCAGTGAGAACAAGGAAACGCTAGAACAGATTTAAAGTAGCCAGAATAAGGAAAGTAAATCCTTATGAATCATGAAGTGATAAAAACAAATCGTTCACTTTATTTCCAAATGGTCCTATACAAAGACTTCTACAACAGATTCTACCGAAGTACAGGAAGCTTGTTTTTCTGCCCCCAAATCAGAATGCCTCTAACCAAAGAATGCCTCTGATGCAAATGCATGTGGGTATCTTTTATATTAATATAGGGTTACTGTGAGACTGGTACGGTAGGACCACACTCTCTGATTAAGTGTGGTTTCTCCTAAAGTCATTATTCCCAACATTCATCAGCCAGAAATGACACAGCTCTTTAAGCAGGAAACCCAAGCAAAAACACTCTAGACCTGGCCTACTTGGGCCTGTGTGAAGAAAGGTAAACGTCTGACTCTGTTCATCTTTGGTGGTAGTACTCTGATGATGTCTGCCAAATGGAAATAGGTCAAAAAGATAAGAACATTAGGAAAATGCTTTGTAAGCCAGGCTAAATAGTTTCATGTTGCTCTCTATTCATTATGCCCTAGCTTTTAGCAAAGCTTGATTTAAATATCCTAGCCTTACATCAGCTGTTCCATTGGCATGAGAGAAAGACTAGTGTTCACACTTGAATCAGAAGTTTAAACTGGACAAGAAAGACGGTGGCAGTAGTACTAAACCAGACCCTCAACACATGTTAAAAAGAAAGCCTGAAGCAGGAATGGTGGCATATACCAGTAATTCCAGTGACTAAAGAGGCTGAGGCAAGAGGATGTCAGGTTTGAGGCCAGCCTCAGCAACTCAGCATAACAGTTTAAAAAAAAAAATTAAAAGAGCTGGGGATGTATCTCAGTGGTAGAGCACGCCTGCGTTCAACCCCAGTACATAAAAAATAAAAAAAAGAAAGAAAGAAACCAAGCCTGAGAATTAACACTGCCAGGTCCAGTGATATCTCATAACCCACTTAGAGATTCTCTGAGGGTTGCAATCTTGGCGTTTCTTAATCAAAGTGGCAGGCTCCTCATGAATTCTCAATAACAGGCAATGAGAACTATGTAAACTATCAAGTTTCCTTATTTGCCCTTGCTGCTAGAAAAGTAAAAGTTAAGTCTAAATTGTCAAAGCTTTCCTCAGTTAAAATTATAGATAATTTCTTCTCCTTTTACTGACTTGTTCTTACCTTTTGTGGTCACAGTTTTGGTATTATCGATTTTTTTATTTCAAGCTTACTAAATCCTTTTCTGGAAAATGACTGGAACATGAGCCAATCAGTAAGTAAATTTTTATCATACAACAAGAAAATTACAAGATAGTGCTTATTTTAAAACCGTGAATCCTGGGTTAGCCTGTATGTTCAATAGTAAACAAGTAAATTGGGATTATACCTAAAAGTACAAAATTCTGAAGTAGAAACAGAGCTTAAACATAATCAAATCCAATCTACTACCCAATGCAAGTTTTTTTCTACAACTTCTCAGAGAGATTATCTAGCTTTTATCTGGATATTTCCAATGACAGTTAACAAACTCTCTTATAACGTTCCATTTTTTATGACAGCTACTTTTGATAGAAAGACCTTTTTCACATTGAGCTGAAATTTGTCTTTCACTACCAATCATTTCTAATTCTCCCAAAAGTCAGTCTTCTATTCATTTAAATATATAATTCTCACTTATCTAATACCAACAGTTGTCAGGCTTGTGCTAGGAACTTCATAAACATCGCTGTATACTATCTTTACAAGGGCCATGTAAGTTAGGAGTTATCCTCCTTGACACCTATTCTGATAAACAAAGATTATATTAAATTGCTGGGAACCAAGTCACATGAATTGAATCTGCCTTCAAAACTGGAAAGAAAGCAAACTTTGATTGGATCAATCTGAACAGAAAATTAAAGATGTTCTAGAGCTACAATGGGACCAGTGTTTGGCTCATGGAACAAAACAGTAGCAGGAAACTCATTTAATAAGAGAGCCATCAGAGAACTCTAAGCCATAATTAAGGTGACATCTATAACACTGCAATTACAACCTGACCAGTAGTATAAACTCATCCTCCAAACAGAAAACTTCCCATGTTCTATCTTAGTAGACACTAGAGCAGATTCCCAAGAGACCTACATTTTACTCACTTTAGTACAACCAAAAGATCATGTTTTGAATACATACTGCTTTGGTGTTATGGAGTTAGGGGGAAAACACAAAACATGGACCTGCAACCTAGGAGGAAAGAACACTGTGGTGAGCTGAGCAGAGCTCCCAGACCCAAACTAGGACTTCGGGATTAAAATACACCATGTAAGGTGGTCTTTTGGGCCACTGGAATCCAAAAGAAAAAGAGAATAAGGTGAAAGGGAAATACTGATAAGTCCTCTCTTTGCCTAGGTTCTCTCCCTTTTCCAAACAGGATCCAGTCTTTTACCTTCATTGACAACTGAACAATTCCTTTGACTACCTTTACCTCTAACTCAACACGCTCAAGCCAGAATTAATTTCCCTTTAATCCTTCTCTCACCAAATTTCTTATTAAAGACATCTTCCAGGTGTAAAAACTTCACTTTTTTCCTTTTATGATGTCCTTCTTAATTTCTGCACTATCTTTTTTTTTAATTTTTTTTTTTAGTTGTAGATGAACACAATACCTTTATTTTATTTATTTGTTTTTATGTGGTGCTGAGGATTGAACTCAGCGCCAGGCAAGTGCTCTACCACTGAACCACAAGCCCCGATTTCTGCACTATCTTTTTTTTTTTTTTTAATATTTATTTTTTAGTTTTCGGTGGACACATCTTTATTTTATTTTTATGTGGTGCTAAGGATCGAACCCAGCGCCCCGAACATGCCAGGCGAGCGCGCTACCGCTTGAGCCACATCCCCAGCCCTCTGCACTATCTTTTTAAAGCTGAGATCCACTGCCATTTAACAGACATCTACTCATGCCTATGATGCACCAGGCACTTTCTATGCACTTGAAATACATTAGTGAACAAAATAAAGGTATCTGCTTTCATGAAGTTTATATTTTAGTAGGAAACAATAACCATAGTAAGAAAGTATACATGGTAAGTAAATACTGATATCAGAAGGAAGGGTTACAACAGAAAAGCAGAGTAGATAATAACAATTTTTTTTAAAGTAGTCAGGGTAAACATCACTGAGAAAAAGGTGACATGTGAACAAAGACTTGCAAGTCATGAGGGAGGAGGCCATGGAGATTATGTGGGGGAATAAGAGCATGCATGCAAAGAACAGATCAACTCCTCTGATGTTTGAAATGCCACAGAGCCACACTTCTACTCCATTCCAGATGCCTTCAAAACAACTCCCAAACCTCCCTAGGTAACTCCCCTCTGCTCCATTTCCTCTGGCATACAAGAAAACATTTTTTTTTCCATACTAAACAACCTGCCTAATTTTCAAGGCCGATAATTCTCTCACCCTACCTTTTTATATCATGACCTTTTCACTCTTTCTTTAAAATTCTTGAAAGGCAACATGTTACTTCTCCACACATGTCATCTTCCCCAGCCTAGGAACACTTCCCTTCCAGATGTCATCCACTCCAAACCCTGCCATGCTGCAAGGCACAGAGATCAAATCCCATACCATTTCTGTAAAGTAGTCCTCATAGTTGCTATTACTGAGTCTGAATATACTATATTCCTCCAACCTTGAATTTCTTTTCTCTTTCTTTTTTTCTTCTTCTCCTCTCCACCCCCTGCCCTGTACTGGGATTAAACCCAGAGTCTCACACACATAACTATCACTGAGCTAAACCCCAAGCCCAGGCTATTTCTTAAAAGCAAGTCAGTTTCATCTTTTTTAATACTTCCCATCATGTTGCTCATTATTAAAACACTTTTTTAAAAATTCTTTTTGTGCTAAGATTTGAACTCAAGGTCTTGTACATGCTAAACATACACTCTGCCACTGAGCTACAACCTCAGCATCATTAAAAAAAAAAAAACCACTTTTATTAGCTTTGCTTAACTGCTGAAGTGGAATGATTTTTACTTAAAAAAAAAATGCACAGGGACAGGAAAAGATAAACTGTTAATAACAGATTTTTCCCCCGTAGTTCAAATTTCTAGTTCCATGCTTGTGTTACTTACACAAGCAAAGTTTTCTATGAACATATATAAATTGATAAAAATAAGCGATCAACTATCATTAGTGAAATTCATCAGTGAAATTCAAATTATCTTAAAATATAAGGTCAAAGATGGCAAACACCTGAGTAAACTGCCATTGCAAAAGAGCCAAACTGCAATTAAGACAAGCTGAAGCAAATTCCCATGGCTGAAAGAAGACATCCTTCCTGCTGAAGTAGCTCTAACAATATATTTACTGTATAAAAAAAAAAAGCAGCACAATAAATGCAAAAGAGCACTTACCCTGAAGTGCTTACATGCAGGCTGCTCCATTGATTAACAGCATGACCTCAGTTTCCTTGTTTGTCAAATGGAAACCAGATGCTCTTCTATTTATAAACGTTCATAGATAGAAAATAGGTCCCAATACGAACAAACTCCTCTGGTCAACTCTGATTATCCAGGCAAATGGAGTTAATGGTAACAAACAATCATTTGAGTTTCAGAGTTTGGACTATTGTTAGTCTACAATTGTTCTAATTCAAGAAGGGTCTTCCTTTCATACATTTATGATCAAAGGATGAAAGACAAAATACTAACATCTTTGGTAATTGTTAAAGAGAGTTGAAAAGAATGGTTAGAATCAATGTCATCAAAACGAAGATATACACATAAAAAGATCAGTAAATGGTTCTCGATTTAAAAACAAAACAGAAAAACACAGATATCTTCTGGTCACCCGGACCTGGAAACAATAGGGCTTAAAAATAATCTTTTGGGAATTAATCAGCACGTAAGTAAAAAATTTGTATGTTACTACACAACTACCATTCAGGGTTGGTTATGAGAATTAAATGAGATAAGGCAGGTAGAATGGCTGGCACATTATTATATTCTTTCAAGAAATGTCAAAGCAACCCATGTGTACACAGCCTGCAAGTCATTCTTACTAAAGTTAGAAATTATTTCATGTTGCCAAAATGAGCAAGCAGTTTTATAAAAGGCCAAACATGATCTATAAAATTGGACCCCAAAACCTAATCATATGTACCCTGTTAGTGCTTGATAAGGGATGTCCAAAAGGAGAAAACTGACAAGTCAACCAATTTTAAGTTCATGCTGAAGATAAGCAAGCACCAGACATCTAATAAAATCTACCTGTAATATCTGGGCTGAAAGCAAACCACACAACTATGTATACAATTCAGAATGGCAGCAAATTTTAATGTTTGTGGCAACTGCTTAGATTTGTCATTGAGAAAATGCAATTAAGAAAGGCATTAAATAATAGCCTATGAATTAAGAATTTGGTTGGGTCAAGATAGATCATAAATTTGAGAAAATTTCCTGGAGCTAGTTCTATGAGACAAAACATAAAAATCCCTGAGAGACATGCCAGCATCTGCCCTTAATTCCAGAAGCAGGAAGCAAAGATGTGACCCAATCACATGCTATCAAACCACAGTCCATCTGTTCAGAGGACGCTGCATTATGTAAGACATGACCAAAAAGAACAGCAAAAGGAATGTGGTCAGCCAACATCTGCAGGGGGCTCTGTGGTCTAAAGAGATATGCTCTTATATCAAAAGGGCCATTCGTAGGGTAACAGCATTTTCAAAACTCACTTCAATTATACATGAGCATATCTGATGCAATATAAAGGCATTACAAGAATGGTGTAGAATCTGGATAACTTTCAACCAGACCTAGAACCTTTCAGCAAGGGTCACCCCCACATTAGCACCCCCCTGCCGCAACAAGAACAAGATTTATCTTCCACATGATTAGTTTGATCACAACAATTCCCTTATGCAATTCCAACAGCAAAGGATATCAACTAAAATTCTAATCTAACCAAGGTTGTTCAGATCCAGCCTAACTCAATTATACTACTTAACCCAAGATTGTCTTCCAAACTACTACAAACTCACTTTTCTCAATCAGTAATCACTATACCAGGTGTCCTTTTATCAGCAATAAAAAGAAAAAAAAAAAAAAAGAAAAAAAACCCTGACCTTTCCTTTGAAAACTTTTAACCTATAATCATTCTCCCTCCCTCCCAACTGCAGAACTCACTTTTTTTTTTTTTTTTCAGAACTCACTTTTCATAAATTCTGAGAAATTCAAGACCAGTTTCACTTAGGGAGGTCATCCCACTAATCCTATTCCTCCTCCATCTTTGAGTTCTTCACATTTTCAAGATTTGGAATCAGAAAAGCATTGTTCCTGGCCAAGTCCTACCCTTGTGCAACCCTGAGGAATTCACTGAATCTGAGTTGTATTTTTGCACCTGTAAACAGAAGTGATGATACACCTTTGACTTTACCATTAGAAAGCCTGGCGGACATCTCATCATGTTATTTTCCATCACTCAGCCTATCTATGTTACCTTTCTGTTTTGTTTCCAACCATTTACTGTAGTTTTTAGGATTGGGGTTGGGGGTGGGGGAGGGGGGGAATAGAGGTTAATACATCCAAACCCTACAGTACAGAATAAGAAACCTATTACTAAAGAGTAACTTGTCAGTCAGTCAATAAAAGCTTTTATTTCCTGTCCTAAAGTAGGGCCCAGGTCAGTGGGGGATATAACTTAAAGAACTTTAATACTCATCAAATCCTACTGTCTGCCTATCTGAATTCTAGCCACACTTCAAAGCCAGTTTAAGTCCCACAGTGTCCAGGAAGGCTTCCTCTGACACTCAACCTACACTATTTCACTCTTTGAATACTAATGCTTCTATACAGGAGCGGAATTAAAAATATGTAATAATTGGCACTACAAGGGTAAAAAAATCAATCAGAAAGGATATTTACCCAATCAAAACATAAGTGACCCAATGGGAATTGCTGATTGAACATCAGTCCTAATTACTACTAACAATACAAAAGAGTATCCTGAAACTCAAATATGCACACAGCTTCTCATCTGATCTTCACAACCATGTGATTTAGGCAAAATAGGTTATCACCCATTTTCTGCAAAAGTAGAGGTGAATTGGGGACTAATAACCAAATCAAATAACTGCTTCTTTCATCACACTATATAACATTTCCTGGTTACATACAGAGAATCATAAATTAATATTGCATAACCTATACTAGCATAAAATAGTAGGACTGCTCAAATGGAATTCATTTAATCAACAAGTATTTATGCAGAACAGGATATAAAACACAGTACTAGGTTCTGAGGACATGAAAGAAAGAAAAGGTGTGACTCTTGCCCTCTGGGTACCTAAAATACACCAATGCAGTTAAATAACAGTGCAAGATGGCAGAAATGGACAGCACAAGCTTTAAGTGCTATAGGGTTCAAGGAAGTAAAGAGCTCAAAGAGAACTAAACCAGTATAGGAAGTAAAGACTGAAAATACTCTCCTCATGCTCCACAAAAGATGCAAATTAAATATGTAGTGAAAAGGCTCAACAATCTGGAGTTAGTGGGAAAATAGAGATTACTGGAACTGAGGGTTTGCAGTTGTGAGAAGTGAGATTTCTGATTGGATTCGCTAAGATGACCCAATCAGAAGCCTCAAGGTTTGCTCTAGGTGCTGACTACAAATGGGATATCCTATAAATTTGTACAGGATGATACAGGAAGATTAGCTTGGCAATAGCCCATGGAAAAGCCTAGAAAAGAGAAACACTGGAAAGCAACTAGATGTGGGTGATAACAGGCAGAACTAAGCGGATGGCAACAAGTCAAAAAAGGCAGCAGAGTTGAGTTTTAGGTATAAAGGAAGTAAACAGCATTCTCACATGGGATATGTATGTAGATATCGTGGTACTAAACTGTGTAACAGGGACAATAAACCAATTTCCCTACAGCAATTTATGTTGGAAAGACCAGAAGCTGGGCAAAGAAATACAAAAGTGATCCTCAAACAATAAGGAATGATAGCAAGTCTTAAACAGGGAAGCTAAATTATTTAAAAAAAAAAAAAAGTGCACTTCTTCAGAATGTATAGAGTGAAGAACTGAAATATCAACTTAACCAGATCAGAGGAGGTAGTCTGGGCTTCAAGTAACATAAGCATTTACAACAACTTTATACTGTATGTGTGCCCACGTAGGCTGTGAATTCCTCCTGGGATTGGATGGAGAAATATTTTGAACATCCAATTAAACCCAACACTGTTTCTTAAATCCACAAACACTTGTAGGTGGAAAAGAGTGAAGTATTCTTCAAGTAGTAGTACTGAAATATTATTTTGTTTGATGAATAATTACATTAATTCTCCCACTTATTCACACAGTCATCCTGCCTTCCTCCTTATGCCAAGGTCAAAAGCACAATTGTTTCCTCTAATGCAGACCTGTGTAAAGGGACTCAAGAATGTGCGAGGAATCAGAGAAAAGCCAATTTGATACTCAAATTGTGGAGGCAAAATAAAAAAGTGAGTAATAAAATCAACTGCCTATCAGATGATTGAAAAATTAAAATGGGCTATGCTAATTTGGTGTATATATCAGGAGTATAGATTTTGGAAATAGTGAACAGTAAGTGCAAATTCTAACTTGAACACTTGGTAAATACTTGCCTTGCACCTCAGTTTTCACATCTACAATAAAATGGGGCAAAAGCCACTAGCCCTGATGGTTTGGCTGTGGGAATCAATGTACTTTGGTGTTCCTTACGCATTTACAAAATAATAATCTCAATAAACAGTAGCTATTAGTATTAATAATAATTGGCATCTCCAGTCTTAAGAGATTGTTTTTTCCAACATTTGCTACCCGATTTCAGAAACAGAAATGTACTTTTGCTCTATTTTAGTTGCTAATGTTGAGACTCTATATTTTAGTTCGGTCGCTAACAAAAGTTTTTCACTCCTACCCTCGCCAGAGTAGATGACAACCATTTATTACTACCCGATTTCATATTTTGGAAAGCCGCGCAAGCATTCTCCCTTGAAAACTAGTCACACAGACTTCTGGTTCTAAAATACTGTGACTGATTAAAAGGAACATCACAAGCAATGTTCCTTCGAGGAAATGAGAGCATTTGATCAATTCACAGAGTCATTCCCATTCAAACATTCCAAACCCTGCCGAGTGAGCAAACGTTCAAGTTTCTACTACGAAAACAATCCGTAGCCTTCTGGTTACTGGACTCACTTCAACACTTCCAGACGCACGAAAAGAAGAAACATTCCGCGCATCTTCGTGCCTCCTCACACAAAGCTTCGCAGCTCCCCTTCCACCACCCCCTGGCTGGAGAAGCAGCCCTTTCCGCAGGATTGGCCCGGGCCGGCGCCAAAGCCCAGGGCAGCACAGCCGAGCCGGGGGTCTGGGCTACAGGGCGCCCCCCTCCCACCGCCCTGGGACGCCCTTCGGGCTCAGAGCCCACACCCGGGCCGGGAAGCCGCCGCCGACCCCAACCCCGCCCGGGCCCTGGCAGCCCCGACCCGCCTGGGGCTGGGGTGCCCAGTGCAAAGCCACACGGTGTCAGAGCGGGAGGGCAGCAGCGGTTCGGCCAGTGCCCGCCAGCCTCACACCTCCGGCCCTCGCCCACTCACTCTCCAGGGCACAGCCCCAGACCTCGGACGGCTCCTCCCGACGCCACCGCCCCCGGGAAGCCCCAAGTGGGGCGGCCTCGGGCTGCCGGGCACGTCCGCCGCGCTCCGACCCACGCTCCCGCCCGCCTGCGGCTCGCGTGGCGGCCGCTGCCAGGGCCCAGCACCGCCACCTGCGCCCCCGGCCCCGCGCCATGTTTGAGAAAGAGCAGAAGCGAGCCAGAGGCCGGGCCCGGCCCGCGCGCCCCGAGGCCGCCCGCCTGCCCGCCGCCGCTCACCCGTCGCCCTCGGGAGCAACGTGGCGGCCGCTGCCAGCACGAGGAGAAGCAGCTGGCGACGCGGAGCAGCGGCTCCCGCCTCCATGGTCCCGCCGCCACCGCCTGTGGCCCGGCCCGGCCCGGCCGCCGCTTCGCCTCAGCAAGCCTCGCCTCGCCCCACCTCCCCCGCCGCCGCGGCGGCCTCGCTCCGGCCCTTTGTAACTGCTCCGGGGACGCGCGCCCATTGGCTGCCGGGCTCCCGCCGGCCCCGCCTCCCGCCGGCTGAGAGCGCCCGAGCGGGACCCGGCCCGGAGCCCCGCCCGCGGGCCCGTCAGACAGCCAATGTGGAGCCGCGGGCGCCAGCCTCTGGGCACGCCCCTGCACTCCCGGGGGCCGTGCTGCCAGACCCCTGCCCTAGCCCGAGCTGCTCCCGGCTCCCGGCTTCGGAGGCGAGTGGGGGCAGGGTCTAGCCAGCCCCTGGCCGGCAGAGCCTTCAGCCCTCTTAGCGCGGGGCCGAGCCGATGGGTGGGTCTCTGTGTGAGTTGCTTCGGAAAAAGACTGTGGCCACTTGACGCTCTTTTCTTTCACCTCCAACTGCACCATGACCCCCCCATTCACAGCCCTGCATCAGCAAACCCCCAACACGCGCCACCCAGATCGGCTCTATGGTCAGCCCCTGCATCTACTCCAACTTCCCCTCCCCAGACCTATGCCTCAACTTTCAACAGATCTCCGCCAAGACTCTTCCTCAGGGTCATTCATATACGACCCAGGCACCTATTTCTTACTACTCTTAGTGTCCACCCCAAACCTGGCCTCTCTCCCCAAATTCCAGGCCCCCAAACCTTCAGAATCCAGATCCTGAGCTCAGACACACCCCCGAGTAGCCTCCCTCTTCTCTCCAGAACAAACCCACACGGGGAGCCAAGCCGCTCTCTTGCCTTCTTCTAACACCTACTTCAGGTTGGAACCCGAGGGTCCCTCACCCCATCCCACGAAGGAGAGGGATTCCCTTACTTAGCACCCAGCTCCCCGGCGGGGCGGAGGGGGAGCAGTCATCATTACTTTGAGTTGTCTCCGACACGCCTGTGTAATAATTCTGAGGTGTCACTAAAAACCCAAATAAACTGCACTACGTTTTCATTCTGAATTCCTAATTTACTGTGAGACGCTCCACCCACCTTCCCTCTGGGACGCCAAAATGAGCTCCAGATTTGTAATTCTTCCTGTCAGACTAGTCCTTTCTTCAGACACAAACACAGCCAAGGAGGCTGTTCCATAGCACAGAGAACATTTTTCCGCAGAACCTTTTAAGGAAAAAATTTTATTTTGTGTGTGATTTGAACTAGAAATTAAATAAAGCTTGGTAGGAATCAACCAGCCTCCAGTATCGATTGGTAAATTACTGTAGAGCTGCTCGTTGAGCAAGTTATCTGAGGGACTTCCTTCAGGGACTGGATCTGGGGTCTGAGACCTGCTCTATTCTCCTCACGCTAGGACATTTGTGTGAACAAGTGAGTTAACCATTCCCAGCCTGCATCTCCTGCAACTTGGAGGCCTACAGCCTGCTATCTGGGGCTCCAGGCCCACCAGCAGCAAGCTCTCCTTGGCTCAGACTCACCCTGTCCAAAGAGACGGCCTCTAGTTCCAGGGGCTTCAATGGAGGCTTGACGGACCTTGTCACACCTGAGGTTTTTACACTGCCTTTTTGCTGTTCTGTTCTCAGTGGTTTACATGATATAAAACCTCAAGAGATTTTTATTGTACGCATGAATGCTTCATCTCAGAAAGTGATTGCTTTTCTCTAGCCATCTCTAAAATGTAAAAAATAATAGTACCTACCCCATTTATAAATAAAAGAGATTGAATCACATGTCTTGGGTCCCTTAAATGACGTAATGTGTCTGGAACAGTGTCTGGAACATAGTAAATATTTAGTTAATGCCATTTCCTTTGCCCATCCCCTTTCCAGCTCTGTGTGATTCCAATCAGCATCTAAGTTCATATTAATCCTTGCCTTTGCCTTACAGATCCTATGTTAATCAGTGTGAGGATCTCTTCTATGACACACCTCCAGGTCCTTAACATTTTCCATGGAATCAAGTGTGCTCAATAGAAAACTGAGGAACAGGAAGGAGAAACAGACTATTTTTAAATTTTATCTTCCTGATATTAGAAGGAAATTTCCATGAGCCACAGATCCATAAATAAGCTATGCTAGAATGGAACAATAAATTGTAAGTTTAAAATCATGGTTCTTCAACTTTAAAGTGTCTCCAAATTACCTATAGAGCTTTTTCTACTGCAGATTCCTGGGGCTAGACCTAGAAAGTCAGCTTCAGTTCCTCAGGAGGCAGTGTGGGAATCTGCATTTGTAATGAACACTAGCCCCCCACCCCTAACCCACACCCCACACCCCACACACACTGTCATTCCACCCTGAGTGATTCTGCTACACCTGGCCCAGATTCGCTTCAAAAGACACTGGTTTATTTAAAATTCAGTAAATAAAAATGAATGAGCCTGTTTGCCTTTGGAGAAAGCTTAGGCCATGGAAAGGAGCCTAGGGCTTTGAAGGCTTGGAAATTCTGATTGGAATTCTGACTCTGCCACTCACAAGATCTGGATCTATGAATGCTACTTGAGCTCTTTGAGATTCAGCATTCTGTAGTATAAAGTGGGATAATGACACCTACGCATGTTTGTGTTGTGAGGTCTAAATAAGCTATTGCACATAAGAAATTCATCATAAATGTTAATTCCTTCACTGTCTCCATAAGTTCTCAAAAAAGCTCAGAGGTTGTTGACTCCAATGACTTAATTTCAAGGGGGAAGAAACTGAGAATCATCCCCCAGCAAGTCAGCTATGGAGCTAGAACTAGAAGACTCCCTCCAATTCCTTGTCCCCTGAACAATGCTTCCTCTCAATCTTTATGCTGAGTATATTATTGCTTTTTCTTCTGGATTATTCCCTCAAGTAAGATGCTTTCTCCAAAATAGAGAGCAGAGGCTACTAGTTGCCTAATCTGTATTAATTCCAACATTTGCTTTATAGCAGATACTAATTTCTTTCAGGAAAGCAATTCACCCAGGTTAAAGAAAAAAAATCTCAATTTCCCACAGGCTTTTGCACCTAGGTATGCTCATGGCTGGAAATATGTTAGTTTTGTTGTTGTTGTTATTATTATTATTATTATTATTATCACAGTACTAGGGATTGAACTTGGGGCTCACACATGCTAGACAAGTGCTTTGCCACTGACTTACAGTCTCAGCCCCTTTCTTTCTTCAATTTTATTTTGAGACAGGATCTCACTAAGCTAAGTTGCTGAGGCTGGCTTTGAACTTGTGATCCTCCTGCCTCAGCCTCTCAAGTAGCTGGGATTACAGGTGTGGCCCACCAGGCACAAACAGAAGTTTACTTTCTACAAAGTAAAGTTTGTTTCCCCATAAAAAAAGAAACAGACTCATCTCATTTTCACTTTTTTTCTGCCTAGAACACAGTTGCAATGCCTAGAGATAACAATAGCCTCTTCTAAATATAAGGGTGACATCAGAAACTAGGGATAGTGGAGAGAAAAAGAGAGGCTGGGTTCTTATATATTCCTGGAACAACTGAACCAGTTCTGAAATTATTTCTTACTATGTGAGAAAACTAAAGCTCTTATATTTTTTAACCTTGGAACATTTTGCCTCTAGCCATAGGTCCATTCTATATATTATTACAGGTGTGGACATTATTATTGTATATTGTATTTCTATTTTAACCTACAAGTTATTATTAATTTATACCAATATATAAGCTATTGCTAATATCTTGGTACTCTTAACTGTATAACAGTCTACTCCAAAAGTTTGTAGCTTAAAGTAGTAACCATGTATTATTTCTCATGAGACTGTGGGTAGGCTAAGCACTTTCTCTGGTCTAGGCCAATTTAAGCTGATCTCAGCTGAGCTCTCCCAGGAATCTGCTGTCAGGTGACAGGTTAACTGGGGTGATGGTCTAGATCAGCGCCTCCAGGTGGTGTTTCATCCTCCAGCAGGCTAGCTTGGGCTTGCTAACAAGGCAGTCCAGAGGTCCAAGATAATGAGAGAAAGTGTGCAAGACCTCTAGAGTCTTAGATTTAGAACCATCACATCATTAGGTTCATTTCTACCACACCCTGCTGTTTGTTTGGGGCATGAATTGAACCAAGCCCAAATTTGGGGGGTAATATTATGATGCATATATATTTTGGGTTTTATTCATGGTTCCTGGCTCCCCAAGGTAGGCCATAGAATTTCTGGCTTCCCAAGGTAGGCCATAGAATTTCTCTTCCATGAAGCTGGTCATAGACACTAATCTTTCTGTCTTGGAACTGGCCATAATGAAATTCCCTGGCCTACCTTGCTTGATAGCAGATCATTAGACTGCATTGGAGAAAGGGTCCTACCCATCACCCCCATGAAGGAATGCTGCAGAATCTGAACAGATAGGCCTTGTTGAGTTTTCCCACCCAGATTATTAACATTGGATCATTCCCTTTTTGTCCAATTACATTTTTGACATAGTTGTTCATGCATCAATCATGCCTATATAATGAAGTTTCTATTAAAAACTCCCATAAGACAGGATTCAGAGATCTTCTGATAGCTAAATACATAGACTCCTGGAGGGTGGTGCTCTACATGGAAGTGACAATCCTTCCCTCACACCTGGGCCTATGTGTCTCTTTTTCAGTATCTTTTGAAATATCCTTATAACAAAGTGGTAAACATACATGTTTCTCTGTGAGAAACATACGTGAATATACATGAATTCTGTGAGCTGCTCTAGCAAAGGAGGGTGCTTAGAGACCCTAATTTATAGCTGGTGTGTCAGAAGGAAGAGGGTAAATTGGTGGGGACTGAGCCCTTGACCTGTAGGGTCTAATTCTATCTCCCAGTAGATAATGCAGAATTATAATTGAATTCAAGGACACCCAGCTGGTATTTGCTGCAGAACCCAAGAGTTGCCAGGTGTGTGGAGAAACCCCAAACACATCTGGTATCAGTAGTGATCTGAGTGGAGTGAGACTATAGCAGAAACTGCAATGGAGTTTGCTTTTTTCTATTCAATTGGGAAACAGGCTCCATTTTTTTAATAAAAGGAACTGAAAATCCACATTGCAAAGAGGCATGGATATCAAGAGAGAAATAGGTTTGTCCACTTTTGCAAATACTTTTCTACCACTTTCTTTGGAACTTTCTTTTTACCTCTCAGACTTGCCATCTCAAATCACTTTCATTTTGCCTGAAGTATATTCTTTCAAATTTCCTTTGGTGGGAGTCTACTAGAGGCAAACAATCTTGGTGTTTAAAATGTTAGAAAATGGTTTATGTAACCTTTATTTTTGAACAATGTTTTTACCAGATATAATTCTAGGTTGGTAATTGTTTTCTTTCAACAATTGAAGATAGCATTTCATTGTCTCTGCCTCCATTATTGAGGTGAAATCAAGTAATAGTCTAGTGGTTTCTTCTTCATAGGCAATCGATGTTTTCTTCTGGGTTGATTTTGTTGTTTATTTGTTTTTATTTTTATTTTTTAGAGCAGTTTTAGGTTCACAGTAAAGCTGAGTCAAAATTATATAGCATTCCTATATATCTCCTGCCCTCTACCCACACACAGCCTCCCCTATACTGACTTCCAGTACCAAAATGGTCCATTCATTACAACGGACGAGCCTACATTGACACAGTTTACATTTGGGTTCACTTTTTTAAAAAATATATATTTTTTGTAGTTTAGATGGATACAATACCTTTATTTTATTTATTTATCTTTATGTGGTACTAAGGGCCTCACACATGCTAGGCAAGAGCTCTATCACTGAGCTACAACCCAGCCCTGGGTTCACTCTTGGTACTATAAATTTGATGGGTTTTGACAAATATATAAAGAGTATTTACAATCACAAGGATGTCTTCCTACGTGTTCCTCTGTTGTATATTTTTAGCTTTTACATTTAAGCCCTTAAAAAGCTATCTTGAATTAACTCTTATGTAAAAAGTGAAGCCTGAATTCAGCTCTTCTTATATTAACATTTCTGTTAATCCAGCATGATTTATTGAAAAAAAACTTTCCTTTCTCCCATTGAATTACACTGGTGCCTTTGTCAAAAATCATTTGTGTATCTATGGGTCTATTTCTGGACTTCCTTTTCTTTTCCACTGATCTATTGCCTATCTTAGTGTCACAGTCTTGATTACTGTACATTATGGTAAGTCTTAGAGGAGATTCTCCAACTTGGTTCTTCTTTGTCATCAACATTATTTGGCCTATTCTCAAATACTTATAGTCCCAGGTAAATTTCAGTGATAGTTTTTAATTTTTCTAATAAAAAAAAGCCTGCTAGGATTTTTATTGCAATTATATTGAATCTATGAGTAAATTTGGGGATGATTTATATTTTTACAATATTAAATCTTTTCATCCATGAGTATGGTATATTTCTTCATTTATTCTAGTATTTAATTTCTCTCAACAATGTTTTGTAGCTTTATAAGTAGAAGAATTTCATAATATTTGTCAAAGCTATTTCTCGGTAAGTTTTTATCCTATAAATAAAATTTTAAATGAAGTTGATTGTTAAATTTTATCTTCTCTTTTTCTCCATGAAGATTTAATTTTAATTCCCAAGTTCCAGATTTCCAACTTATCTTGTTCAGTTTGATCTTTTTTAAAAAAAAACAGCCTAGCAATCATAGTTATTTCCTAATAACTATGTGTGTGATGATAGTATTTGAATTCTTGTAGGCTTATTTCTGCTGTCGTTTGTCATTCTCAGTGCCTGTTCATAACTACAGTTACTTTTTACTGAAAGCTGCTTATTTTCCTTGAGATTTTATTTGTGAAAATTCTCTGAGATCTCATATAAAAATAAGTTTTTCTATCCAGGCTTTGCATTTGGGTTTTGCCACCTGGACAACCACCAGTCTCTAATTACTCTAAATCACATTATTGGCTTGAATTTTTTTCATTTCTTTGTTGTTTGGAACACATAGGCAATATGAATTTGAGCTTCAAACTACAAAAGGGACAGATAACTTGTTGTAAATTCTCAGCGATGACATTATTTTTCCTTTTTGGTTCAGCACATAGATTCTTGCAACCTCCTGAGGGTTGACGAGGTTAGTAGTTATTTCTGCTTCATCCTTTCACTGGGGGTGTAGATTTTTGGGGTTCCATCTGTAGGGGAGGAAGTAGGCAGGGGCCTTGGATGGCCCTGATCATTGCCTCCTGATTCCTCGTGCCCTCTGAGACCTCACAACAGAAGCTCAAGTTCATCTGGTTCCATAAATACCCTCAAAGCAACAGCCAGCTGCAGCGCTCAATATGCTCTGCTGAATTCCTTCTTTCACTTAGGTTTTTGGCCTGAGAATCTCTTACTCTCTTGCCAATTCATAAACGCAGTTAGCAATACATTTCCCCTGCAGTTTCACTGGTCTGTTTATTTGTGGGTTTTGTTTGTTGTGTTTTCAGAGGAGGTCCAATCTACTAATTCCCAGGAAAAAAAAACTCCTACTACCTGACTTCCTGCATTATACAAATTAAAAATCACTAGCAGGCTCACTGTTACAGCATAACACATTTTTAACTACTATAGAGATCCAAGAGGATCGAAACAAAAGCTATTTTGCAAATAGAGTACCAGAGAAAGTCAGCTTCTGGCATTGTTGCTGTGCCTCTCTAACATTAGAAATATGCCCACAGACTGTCTACCCCCACTCCTGTCTTCAAGCTGGTTCCCCCAAATGCTCGCTTCAGGAAAATGTTTTATTTTCTTTGGTTTGGGGTTTTGTATTGTTTTGTTTTCACATACACTTTTGTCATGAATGTCAAATTTTAAACACACTGTGGATAAAGAATATTACCTGTGGATAAACATTTATTTGCTTTAGGAAATTCATTTCTTTCTTAATTTAAGTTTAGTTTTATCAATGTCCAATGGAAAGTAGAAAATGGAAGTAGATTCTATGTGTGAATCTGTGTGTGGGGGCATGTGTGTCTGTGTGTGTGTTTAAGTGCACTTAATCCTGGGAGTTAATCCTTGCTTCTTTTTTGCCTGGTTGATCTGTCAAGGACTGAGGTCCATTAAGCTGTTCCTACTTGCTGCTGCTTTCCTCGTTTTCCCTGGAGACACATCCAGCGTCATCACCCTCCCTACTCCATTAGAGATCTACAGTGAGATGTGGGCTTCCTGGCCCCTCTGAGTTAGGGTTGGGGACCAGCAGTTTGAGCATCTTCCCTCTGGCCCTAAGAGGTGGTCCACAGCTGCAGTCCGTGGCTCTGCAGTTCCCAGTCCTGCCTTCGGATCCTGGATATTCTGAGCCATCCCAGCCTCCTTTCCTGGACACAATCTCCCCAGGACACAGCTGGTGACTAGGCTTAGGTCTTAGGCCCCTACCCACACGGGTGTCCCTTGTGTTGTCAATTCTTCCCGGTCAGGCCCAGCCTCCCTCTTATCATTTCTACTTCCAAGACAGAAATTTCAGGCCCAAACCCAGCCCAGAGGATGAGTGTTTTCTCTGTACAGACCACCTTCTTAATGAAGTTGTCTCTCTGCTTTTCAAGAACCTGCGGGCTACTCTCTATTAAAATATCTTGCTTCCTTGTTAGAGACTCCAGAACTGCCTGGCTGCCTGTCACCTACCAGTCTTCCCTTGTTTCCAGCCTGCCCGACTAGAGGCCTTGCCCCACTAAAATCCTCCACCTTCCCTCTGTATTCGTCTGCCCCATACTGTTGCATGGTTTCCGGTGGAGCTTGGCCTTTCTCCTGGTCCAATCGGAAAGATTTGCTTGTGGTCCAAACAAATTGAAGGTTTTCAATAGGTTGCCACTGTCCCTTCCTCTGGCTCAAATTTCCCTTTAATGACATGTTCTGAAAAAAGCACAAAGAAAAAGGGGTGAGGGGAGACCACGAGACACAGAGTGCTTGCCTCTGTGGCCTCTTTGCCAGAGACCAGCACAAATTCAATTTTATGAACACAGACACACACACATTCACATGCACATTCAGAATTATACAAACAGCAGTGTCCTCTTTTGATGACTGGATTTAACAGAAGCACAGCAGAACCACAGAGATATAATCAGCTCTATTTGGCTAGTCAAGCAGTTAAAAAATAAGCAAGGATAACAACCAAGACTAAGTCTGCACCCACGAATACACTCTTATGTGGACAGAGCCCCCTTCCAATTTCCAGTATTTGTGGGATGTTTTCAAAACTGATCATAAGTTAAGAAAACTCAAGGAATCCCTTAGAAGCAGAGACAGTAGAGAGCAAATCCTTGGTTCAAGTGAAAATTAAACAAAATATTCAGAAACACTAAAAAGACTCTCCCAAAGTAACTCAAACATTTGGAGATATCTGCTTGAAAAAGAGAGGAGGAGAAAGTGCTGGAGAGAACATGCTAGAATTTAGAGAAGTGGAGAGAACCTCAGAAGCAGAACTTTTCTGTACTGTGTGGCCAGATAGCTTTTTTTTTTTCCTGACTCCCTTTCATACCCACAGTAGTTAAGCCTGCATTCTGCTGCACCAAAAAAATAATTTTTTTGACAGTGACTTCAAGTTTGTCTGTGCAATGGGGGTAGGAAGTGGGAAGGTGGTGAGAGGTGAAGAGTGGACATGATGAGGGTCTAGGTGTGGCCAGCCGTTCTGTATCAAGGAAACTTAAAGGTGAGCAGATTCCCCACCTCCCCTAAGTCAGGCAAGTCCCAGCCTTCTAGAAATCCTTCCTGCCTAACAGAGGAAGGACAAAAGATCCCATCTTCATCTGATCATGGTGTCCTGGCCACAAGGAGCCTCTAAGAATGCTCCAGGCCCAAGAGGGATGCCAACTGCCCTTGATGGTCTGCAGAGGAAATTGGACCTCTCAGAGAGCTGACATATAACCTCACCTGGAAAAGCCAGCAAGAAAGGGGACGAGTCTCAGCACCCCGGAAATTCTCTGCCCTTCTGTTTGTGTCTTGAGTTCCTAGTTCTATTGGCACATCCCACTTCAAAGCCAAATCAACAGGATCAGGCAGCCAAGAGGCCCTGCCAGCTCACAAGTTCCCATGACCTGAACCTAGGCCTTCATGTATCTCAGCATTGGTCCAGTGCAAGATGGAGTAATAAGGACACGGTCACATCTCCATCCCAGAGACAGGAGCTTAGATTTGACTTAATTAATGGCAGGCAGGCTGTTTGAGCTGAGACCCTGACTTCTAGTCTGGCCTCTTCTGGACAGTTTTCTCTATTTTTAGAAAGTACAAAGGGAGGTGGGGGAAGAATGGGGTTAAGGCTGCTTTCTAAAACCTGGGTCCCTTCCCTCTGTCCCAGGGAAGAAGAGCATCACTTCTTGAAGCATCAGATTCTAGGCCTAAATTCTAGGCCAGGATTCTTTAGGTTACAAAAGAAACAAACCTGAATCAAGAGTGCTTAAGAAAAAAAAAAAAATTGGCTGTCATAACAGAAAAAGACAAGGGCAGATGATGTCACCAGCTCCCTTGTGCCTCACCATCGCCCCTTCAGCCTTTCTTGGAGTGGCCTTGCTCTCTCCTTCAGACATTTTCTATTTTTTTTTCACTTCTAGATGGACACATATCTTTATTCTGTTTATTTATTTTTATGTTGTGCTGAGGATTGAACCCAGTGCTTCACGTGTGTAAGGCAAGCGCTCTGCCACTGAGCCTCAGCCCCAGCCCCAGACATTTTCTTGCATCCCTTGTGGGTGGGAGGGGTTGGCCAGAGTGGCTTTGGGCTCACCCCAGCTGGGGAACTCAAGGGAAGAGGACACTCTTGCCAGACATTCTTAAATAAAATCCCAGGGACAGACTCTTTCCATTCTTAGGGTCAGGGTTTCTCCATAGAGAAGCCAGTAATCTCTTGAGTGGGACAATTCTTTACCACTGTCCTGGGTTATGCTGATGTTCAGCACCCCTGGCCACTAAATGCCAGAAGTGCTTCCAAAACTGTTCAACCACCACCACAAAAATAAAAATGCCTGCTCCCCATTTCCAATGATGGGGTGCAGCATGCAGTGCTGCCTAATGCTGAGAACCGTGGCCTGGTATCAGCTCCTGCAGCCGGAATCTCAGGGTGCTGCTGTGATTGGCTAATCCTCCTCGAGTGCCTGCCTCTGCTGGAGGGAGGCCAGAACAGATGGGGCACTGTGATCGGCAGCCCCACCAGACCCATACAGCACTGGCGATTAAGGAGAAGTCAAAAAAAGTTGTTCCCCAAGGAACTGTCACCAGGTTCCAGTTACCAGAAGGGATGTTTCTCAGACAGAGAGCAATAGCTGTTGATTGTCACTATCCCTGATGGGAAAAGAGAGTGCTCTCAGGCAGAAAGGATTACCACCCTCCTCCCAATCAACCATCCTCCATGTCTCAGCTACTGCGTCTCTTAATCCCAGGATCTAGCTCTAAAACAACCCTCATTGATGGGGCATTGAGGTCCTGTGATCTCTTATTTTGGCCCCTTGACAGCTCCCTGAACTACAATCTCCAATAGGGTCAATGGCCCTTTTATCTGTAGTGCTCTGCACGGGGGACTCAGCCCAGAAACGCATTGGACCAAACAAGAGCCCAAAGGGAAGATCTGAGGACTCATGATAGCCAGAGCAAATAAGCCCATCATAAGGAGCCATGTGGCATTTCCAGGAAAGAGCCGAGAGGCCCAGAGGCCCCACATCATTGGATCCTGAGAATAAAAGGAAGCGGGATTGTTCTTAAAAGTTCCAGCATCTCCAAGGCACCATAGCTGAGCTACACTGACAACTCAT
Organism: Marmota monax; assembly: GCF_021218885.2. NCBI lineage: Eukaryota > Metazoa > Chordata > Mammalia > Rodentia > Sciuridae > Marmota > Marmota monax. The sequence goes on from NW_026695243.1 coordinate 3,151,216, forward strand.
GTGGCTAGAGAAGCTGGACTCTGGGAAATATCTCACATGAGTCAAGTACGGAGGCCAGGATGCATTTTTAGGAGAGATTTCACAGAGCCTGAGCAATGGATGAGTCCTGCTCATGTGAGGTAGACCATGCAACACCCCCAACTTTGCCTGCCGGTCATTATTCACAGCCCCAATGAAGTGTAGTCCCTGGCTCTTCCCTTGTGCCCTAGAATGTAACTCCAACCCCTTCCTTATTTGCACTAAGATAGATAGTTGAGATAGTTAGGTGCTTTCCAAAGGAATTTAACTGCAAAGTTAAGGGAAACGGAAGAAGAAATCCCCCAAAGTCCACTAACTTTACAGAATGGGTGTCTGAGCTTTTGGAAGGTTCTGCTCTATGCCGATTTTAGAATTCCATTTATAGAGGACTCCATATTACTTCTTTTTTATTTTTAAAATTTATACTTTTTAGATATATATAAGACAGTAGAGAATATCTTGACATATTACACATGTATGGAGTATGACTTATTCTAATTAGGATCTCATTTCTGTGGAGTTCTAATTAGGATCCCATGGTGTGGAGTTTCACTGTGGTGTATTCGTATATGAACACAGGAAAGCTATGTTCAATTTATTCTACTGTCTTTCCTATTCTCATCCTCCCTCCCTTCTCTTTCATCCCTTCCTCCCTTCCCTTCATTCCCATTGTATAATCCACTGAACTTCTATTCTTCCCTCCCCCCTCATTATGTGTTAGCATCTGCATATCAGAGAGAACATTTGGCCTTTGGTTTTGGGGGACTTATTTCACTTAGCATAATAATCTCTAGTTCTACCCATTTAGTGGCAAATGGCATAATTTCATTCTTCTTTATGGCTGAGTAATATTCCATTGTGGATATATACCACAATTTATCCATTCTTCTGTTGAAGGGCACCTAAATTGGTTCCATAGCTTAGCTACTGTGAATTGAGCTGCTATAAACATTGGTGTGGCTGCATCACCGAATTAATTTTAAGTTCTTTGGGTATATACCCGGGTGTAGGATAACTGGATCAAATGGTGGTTCCATTCCAAGTTTTCTGAGGAATCTTTATACTGCTTTCCAAAGTGGTTGCACCAAATTGCAGTCCCATCAGCAATATATAGTATACCTTTTCTCCCACATCCTCATCAACATTCATTCTTACTTGTATTCTTGATAAGTGTCATTCTGACTGGACTCCATATTACTTTTTAGGTGAATTCTTTCCTTATGATTCCAACAAAAAGCCAGTGTGGAATCAATATTCCCTGGATGCACTGCTTTCTCTCTCTTGGCCTTTAAGAACAAGGTTTAGTGGGAAAGGGCAGATACCCGTGGAGGGACAGGACTAAATAAAGCATGAGTTCTTTGCTGCATCCCTTCTTCTTTCCTCCCTCAAACATTAGTAGATCACCTCCTGTATCCTTCTCTCTCTCTCCCTTCCAGAAGCTCACAGATCACTGAGGGAGAGGGCCACCTACAATTAATTATCTGTCTTAGTATTGTTAACTCTAACATGGCCAACCACCTCCTATGCCCTCTCATTATAATGTTTCATCCAAAGAAACAGCAGTCAGACTCCTCTCTAAACACCAAAAGTCATTTAAACTTTGGTTGAAAAGAAAACTTTTAATGATATCGGAAGGGTTTGCATTTAATTTTCTCTGCAAATGTGGTCTATGCCCACCCCCACCCCACCCCCATCCTCTTTCCTGGATGTCTTCTTCCTTCCAGAGAGATCATGGCCCATTCCAAATAAAATATATATCTAGTTGGCCTAGTGGGCCTTCTCCCTCTCCTTCTCCCACTACCCTGTCTGGAGTCTGGCAAGGGAATGGAAACCAGGTCTTGGCAGTCTGCCAGAGGGGAGCAGGAGGGAAGGCTGTCCTGTTTGTGCCCACCATAGTGCAACAGGCAGTCAGGTCTTTTCTCTGCCTGATCTTTCTTCTGTTAAGCATTAGCGCTCCTCAGGCCATCTTTATTTGGCTTATATCTCTCCCTGGACAACCAGACAGACCTGCTGCCCGGGACAGACCTGCTGATGACTCCCAAATCTCTGCTTCTCTAGGAATTCAGCCTTCTGAAAACCCACATTTTAAAAAAAATATATAAACTACTGCTTAAAGGGGACCCAGAGCTTGAGAGGGGATTGTGGTCACCAAGAGAGCTATCTTGGGGCAGCAAAACCATGAATTTTATAAGTGGGTTACTAATGATGTCACTTGGAAATTACCTTGTGTCTTATCTGGTTGGGGATCTGACCTTCTCCTTCCCCAGCAATTTCTGGTCGGGGTGGGGGTGGGGTAGACAGTGAATAGCCCTTTTGTGTCTCGACCAGATTGGGATTCGCCAAAGCATATATTTGTAAGATTTCCAGGCCTGTGAAAGGATTTTGTTGGAATCCCTGGAAGTTGAATCTCTAGATCAATTGGGTCATGTGCCCTCACCCCCTCACTGTGGTCAGGGAATGACATGTCCTAGTTGATCTAAGGTCTAGAATTAGTGCCCATCCCTAAACCAATCACGGTGGCAGTGGAGTTGAGACTGTGGTCACTGGTTTGGTTCATTCATGGCCACTCCTCCAGCCCATCCAAACCATGGACTCTCCTACCACAGGGGAGAGATCAGAGCCCTGTGAGTGAGCAGCCAGCATTCTGCAAGATTCCACTTGGGCAGTGGCTTGAAAACAAGTTTTGAACACAATCCATAGTAATAAAAACATTTTATACTGTGGCCTAGGATACACACACACACACACACACACACACAAACACACACACACAAACACACACACACACACCAAAAATACATTTTCACAAAATATTTTTTCTCCTTTGCTACTGGGAACACATTCCTATATTTTGTAACCTTGGCTACTTGACAAGGTCATGCCCAATTCTACTTTTAAAAGAATTCTAGTCTGAGCCCATTGAATTGAGTTTATAACTTACAAATGGACCATGAGCCACAGTTTGAAAAATGCCAACATGTGTGTGTATGTGTGTGTGTGTTGGGGGGCATGCTGGGGATTGAACCTAGGGCCTTGTGCATTCTAGGCAGGCACTCTATCACTGAACTCCATGCAAGCCTCTAAAAATGCTATTTGTAAAGTTTGAATAAACTACTTGCATTTTTGCAATGGTGGTAAAATGTGGTCCAGGAATTTGAGAGGGAAATGTGTAAAGAAGTGGAGGTTGGATTAATGGAGGGTTATTAAGGGGACAGGAGTGGATGGAGACTGTCACTAGGGACTCAGAAGAGAGAACTTGAAAGAGATTTTTGGAGTTCCAAATGGGACTGCAGCAGCTTCGAGTAGTAGGGCAGCTCATTAGGACTTCATCTGACTAGATTCCATCTGTGCCCCAAAGGACCCCTGGAGCAGCGGCCTGGGCACACAATATAGATGCATGCTCCAGTGTGTTTTGTCCCCATGACTTTTTTAACCAAAACTCAGCTCTACCCTGTAACCAGACTGTTTTGACACCCTGAAAATGACAGTGAGCAGGCAGATTCTATTTTTTCATGCCAGAACCAGGCTAGCCCGAGGACCTACTATGTGTAAAATTGTGTAGGTGAAGGGCATATAATAGGTTTATTATTAGTGTCAACTGGTATACAGGGGGGACAGGTGAGGATAAATAAGCCATGTACCCACTTATAAAAAGCTAAATGACATACAGAGGTGAATAATATGTTTTTAAGAATGAATTCACACAATAAAGACAAAATTCAGAATAGTGCTTAAGGGATTGAGAAATCAAGACACAGAGAAGAGTGGAGAGAAGCTTCCACAGTAACAGTAGCCTTTAGTTTCCTAGTTTAAGTGGTGAAATACACGACCAGGCGTTTCAGTATGCACCAGCCATTTAAGAAGTATGGTACACACATATGCACACCTGTCGGTATGTATGACAATTTAATAGGCCGTGAACTCTGTGCTTGATGATCTCACAGACTCGAGTAGAAGGCAGATATCATCACAACCAATATATTACACAATGAGATCACATCAAATACCAAGAGGTATTGGATTCTGGCTGATTACATGACCTTGGGTAAGTCGTTTTATTTGTTGAAGACTCGTTCTTTCTATACATTTATACTCGCACACACATACACATGGATGTGTATCTGTTACATATGTATATTATATATGATATGCATATACACATATATAATAGGTTTATTATGAGCGTCAACTGGTATACATAATGCATGAGAAAATGTCTGACAAACTGTGAAACACTGCAAAAAATGTGAGATAATATTATCACTTTGGGTATCTTTGCAACTAACTGTCTATTACTTCTGCAAAACTGCTATCCCACACAGTTTTGTGCTCAAGTGGCAGTCTGAAACAAGCAGGTTGTAAGTGACTGTAAATTATTCCCAATCTAACATATTTTGTGTCTAGCACGATGAGGGATAGAAATAAAGACGACGACCACACTGGCTATTGCTGAATAGCTCAATTCTCAGAACAGGAACTTTCGGCCTGATGACTAGACTTGGGGAGATGAGGACTTTGAACTCAGGGGTTATGGGGGAGAGGACTAGTAAAGTACTGAGTTTTACCTTCCTTGAAGCCCTCAGTGGGGTGCTGCTCCTTCTTAGTGCTGGGACTAAGCATGGACATAGATCCTTTCCCTGTGCCCAGGAAGAAGCACAAGAACCATCTACTTCTGATACCAGGTAGATGCTCTTTCAAGATCACCAGACCCTGTCCTTTTCCCTCTGCTGCATGAGACATGGGGCTAGCCAGCCAGCCAGCACAGCTCTGCAACCTCTTTGCTCAGAGTCTGATTTCCTGGCTCCTGGCCATCTCTGTGAGGGGTTCGGCTATAAGTTTTTAGAGGCTCCTTCTCAGGAATAAGGTAAGAACTTATTAGGATATAGGAGTCCACATTCAAGAACCTTATAGACACATTGACTCCGAAAAGTAGGCTCTGAAGAGTCCCCCTCTTGGGACAGAATATCGTCCCAGAGACTGTGGGAGACTGAGACCTAGGATGGAGCCACGTAGTTTACCAGCCAGAGTCCCAGCTGCACAGGTGGCACATTCAAATCAGGTAATTTCAGGTGAGTTTAAAAAAGGGATTGTCTTTGAAAGGGATAGCGGGGTGTGGAGAAGCCACAAGGGAGAATCCAGAACCCCACAGGACTCACCAGAGCACTGGGCTCTGTGGGTGCTGTATCAGCCCATGACCTAACAGGTGAGGGGAGGGACAATTACTGGGACCAGCAGACAGAGTTCTGTGAAGGGCGGAGCCACTTGACAGGAGGTGTGGTTTTCAATGGAGGGACACATCCAGCCCTAGGAGGTCCCACAGAGAGGGAATTGGGCAATATGTACCTGAGCTCACTCTCCTCCCTCCCATCTCCCTGCCCCCAGCTGGCTCAACACAGGGAGCAGCCAAAGGGCATTCTGCAAGAGTCAGGTTGCAGGGACAGAGCCCTGGGGGATGTGGAGGAGCAAATGACCTTCTGGCCTCACTGTGCTGAGGGAGGAACATGGGGGCCAGACTTGAGCGGCGCAGCCTAGCAGACCAGATGGGGAAATCCAGAGGGCACCAAAGATTCTAAGAACCACAGGTCAAGCAGTCTCCTTGGTACGAAAACTCCAGACCATAGGAATTCAGAAACCAGGAAAGCAAAGGACTATCAGCAAAGGGATGACCTTGGTGGCTGAATTCAAAACCCCTATGCTTAAAGCAGGACAGAGCCACATCTTTACATCTCTGTAGCTTTGGAGAGAAATTTTTGGCAGCCAGGAGTGAATTCAATTCAGTACCAGGTAGGAATTTCCCATCAACTGCTTTCAAGGACATTTCGAAGCAAATTCGCAGCAGATGCCCCTTTATTGACTTAATTAAGCATCATTGAGGGACTTGATGACAAGATCCTGTCCAGCAATTTAAAAGACCTCATCGGTAGTCCTCACTCTGCCGGTAACTCATGGGGCCCTTTAAGTGCTCCATGCCCATCTCCGGGCTACAGTTTCCTTCTCTGGAGTGTGAGAGGGTTGGCTATGATGTCAAGGTCTGGCACACTAAGACTCAATCATAAAGACTACGAGCAGAACGAGTCATGACATTTTAGCCCAGCCGGCTTGGCAGTCCCTACACCCATCCATTTCGTAGGCTACAATATTGCTTGTTTGAAATTGCCCTTTAAAATTGCTCCATTCTCTGATGCGGCAAAGAAGCAAGGGAAAATAATTGCTTTCCAGTGGCCTCATGCCCGTGAAAACAAACCCAAGCGTACTGCTACTAAAAAGAATCTGTCTGCCACACTTCCTATTTATTTGGCTTTGGCGAATTGGATGGCACAGGACTGGGGAAGGCGTGACAGGCCACACTGAGTCATCACCTGGAAAGGCCTCCTTCTCCCAGAGCCTCTGAGCCCCCTGGACTGGGAAGGACTGACCCCGCCATTTCCCCCTCAGTTCATTTCTTCACAAAGGAAGATGTTTGTGTTCATGTCCTGCAATCCCAGTCCACCAGCTCCGTTTTCTTGTTTCAGTTAGAAAAGAAAACAAAAAGCAGCCTCTGAACACTCACTGTTTGCCTTCCATCTGACTTGCCACAAGGGGATCTGTCTTGTCTGCCTACCCAGCTTCTCTCTCATACCATCCTCACCCTCCTGTGTAGACTTGCTCCTCCCCTGGGGAGTCTCGGCTGCCAATCACAGATTCCTGCTGCCAGAATACAGAGACCTGGGCCGGACCATGCCTGGCCTGTGGTTGCCACGGAAAACAAGCCTCTGATGCACACTCAATTTCTCCTACTATGTGCTTACTACAGAGATCACTTCTGTACCCCCCAAAGGGGTGGGGATTTCTCTCCATCAGCAAGTAAGCATTTAATTTTGCAGAAGACACTGTTTGGGTGTCCTCTAATCCAGTTCTGTTCTGACGCTATCTATCTGGAGATAATGTTGAGGCCCCACAGGTTGAAGGCTCAGTCCCCAAAACCAACCCCCTTCCCTTCAGGTGCTAGTTGCAAGCCCTAAGTCATTTTACCTGGGCTTCTGACATCCGGCAATGTACTGAGGTTCCCATAACCCCCTTCTTCAGTTTGAGTCATTTGCTAGAGTGGCTCACAGAAGTCAGGGAAATACTTACGTTTACTAGTTTATTACAAAGGATACTAAAAAGGATGCAGATGATGGGATGTGTATGAAGGGAGAGGTACGAAGAAAGGGACACAGAGATCCCATGCCCTCTCTGGGAGTGTCACCTCTAGGAACCCCCACCTGTTCAGCAAGTCCCTTCTGTTCAGATTCTTCTTGGTCTCTATGCAGCATTCCTTCCTGGAGGGCACGGTAAGGACCCCTCCTCAAATGGGGGGCTTACTATCAGACAAGAAAGGTCAGAGGATATCTTTATAGCCAGCTCCAAGCCAGTAACTCACAGGAAGATTCCAGCATCTGACCTGCTTTGGGGAAGAGAAATTCTAGCCTCTCTGGCCTGACGTAGGGAGGGACTTACAACCCAGGAAGCATGGACAAAAACCAAATATAGTATCACATCCAGCCACCAAGACTGAATGAGGACACTGATCAAAGCTGGGCCAATCAGCTGGATTTGTGTCCAGGCAAGCAGGGAGAGGAGAGAGAAGCCCTCTTACTGCTTTGGCAGAACTGAGCTAATAATATGAGCCAGGAGCTTCTCAGGGCCACGCTTCCCGTGCCTGTCCTTGCCAGGGTGCAGACAGGGAAGTAAGAGATCACGAGGCCCAAGCACAGAGAGAAGTTGAAGCAGCAATGGAGGGAGAGGGGTGAGAGGGGGAGGAGAAGGATTTGACAATATTATATGCTGATCTGGATGCCCAGGCCAGGTATACCCCTCCTTTTTTTTTAACAAGAATCAGTAACTCTTATTTTTTTAGGAGAACTAATTTTACTTGGAACTCTGTCCCGTAATTAAGGAAACCTAAATAATACAGAAGTTAGTACTTGCACACAGGGACTTGTAGGTAACTCCAGTGGCTAATGCCAGGTGGGAGGAGCTAGGAGGAGTCTCCTCCCTTCTGGGTGGAGAAGCTGGCAGCCCAGTGATAGTGAACTGCCAGGCAGGCTGTACCAGCTGCTTCGAGAGGTCTGAGGTCAAAAGATGTGGGGAGGTTGAAGTGTGTTGGCCATTTCCTGTGTCCTTTAATGAGGAACTATCAGAAAGGATATTTCCATCAAAGCCAGGCTGTTTAAAAGCAGGGGAGAGCAGCAGGTGGAAAAAGAGAGATTCCCTCTATTTGCAATAGACCCCAAGAGTGCTAAGGGTTTGATGATTTTTTCCTTAAAGAATTGCAAAAGCACCCATTGGTGACAGGAAGCTGGAGTATGGAGGAGCACCGTGGTGAAGCAGCATTGACTGGAACTCAGCCCAGGGCTGGTGTGGACCCTCCTTGTCACTCAGAGCTGATTGGCTGGGGAGTGGACACACTCCTCTGGGCCTGTGGGGAACAGCAGAAGTCACTCAGGGGTGGGGCCCATTTTCAGCTGCTCAGTGGATTCTCCCATGTGTCCCATGGGCAAGACCCATAGGTGGACAGGAAGAGCTTGCTCCTCTGCCAGCAAAGAGCATTTTGCTGACCCTATCCAGAAGGAAAGCGTAGAGGTTCTTGGCTGGTAACAACTGGACATGTTTCCCTCTCCCCTTTTATTTACGCTGGATGTGTTTATTTATATATTTATATGTGCTGATGTGTTTCTTTTATTTTATTTTAGTTTTGTTTTGCAGTGATGGGAATGGAACCCAGGGCCTCATGCCTATGAGGCAAGTGCTCTACCCCTGAGCAACATTCCCAACTCTTCCCCCATTTTAAAATAGAAATTTGGCAAATACACATAGAGTGGTCCAATGTATCACTGAGTCATAAGTGGCAAGAAGCACATGAGTATGTCCATCAGGTTTCTCATCTGTAACCTGATCCATCCAAAAGCCTTCTCATTTATTCATCATATATTTAGTGAGCAACTGCTAAGGGGCAGATACTCTACTTGGGGCTAGAAAAACGAAGAAAACAAAGAATCATAAACAAATCTCATTATGGAGTCATCCCCACACCAGGAAATAGCATCACTGTCCAGGCAGCCAGCCAGGCTGAAACCCCAGGAATCTCACATAACAGACTTTGGGCAGGGCTCCTCCGCCTGAGTTCATCTGGATCTGTCGGCTCCTCTCCACCTCCTCTGCCTCAGCCCCAGCCCAGGACATCGGTAGCTCTCAGCTAAATCACTGCACCCCTGCCATAACTACTCCCTTTGCTCCCTAGTCTCGGCAACACCCAGAAGTCAGAGTGGTTTTCCCAAAACAAGTTCACATACTACTAAACCTAATAGATCTGCAGAGAACTAACATGTAGACAGGTGTATGTATCTCAGTAATTAAATTCATTGAGTTGCAGGAGGGGAACATGTGTTTGTGAGACTCTTGGGGTATATGAAGAGTCAATATGGGTTTTGTGTTTACTGATAGGGGAAAAATGCCATAATAAGACATTCAGTTATCTAATCTGCTGTCTCAAAAAAAAAAATCAGTTAAATTGTAGAAACTCTCTCTAGCAGTCTCTCAAAGAAGCAGACATAAAATCTGAAGAACCCATGCTCTTTATCTGCCTGCTTGTCAGTTTCTCGTCATTTACTCTTGTCCCTGCTCCTATGACTTCCTTTTGCTGCTTAGTCACACCTGGTTACTTTGCCCCTCAAGGTCTCACATTTGCTGTCTCATCTTCCTGGGACACTCTTTGCCCAGATCTCTGTGAGCCTGCCTCCTTTGCATTGTTCAAACATAACAGGATGTTCTCTGGGATTTCCCTGTTAGCTGGGAATTCCAGCTAAAGCCCAGAGGTGGGGCAATAGAACTCTTAAAGTATGCCCCCTTCTCAAGAGAGCTGCCCACCATGTCACCCCCCTACCCCAGGCCTTGCTTACTGAAGGGCGTCAGATTTATCCTACCAGCTGTCCCCCTTCCCGCCTTCCTAAAGTTCCTGAGATGACTGGGAAGTGGAGAAGGACAGGAACTAGGTAAGAAACTTCTGCCCTGCGGGGACTGCAATGTCTGTGGTGAGGGGTGACCCGTCACCAAACAAAATACGAGGGAAGAACTGGGCCTGGAAGAGGAAGTGGCAGGCGGATCCCAGGCCTGGATCACCCTCCTTTCCATCTTCATTGGAGTCAGGATCTCAGTTGAGGGCAGAGAAGAGAGAACAGCTGGAAGTAGACTGAAGACTTAGGTGGATGGACTTTCATTAACGGAAGTTATGCAACCTTCCTGTGTCTGTCCTGGGGCTCTGTGCCCCTCTCCTCTCCACCCTACTCTGGCAGGGACTGTGTTTCCCAAGCTCTGGGTCAGCTGACTACTGGCTACATGGTCCAAGGCAGGCAAGGAACTAGATACAGAAGGAAATAGAGAATCCAGATACTTCTCCTCCACCCACTCTGTCTCAGTGGTATTTCTAGCTGTGGGCTCTTCCTCCTTCCTGTCTCCAGGCCTAACACCATCCGACTCTTGGTCTTTGATTCTAGCCTCGGGCTCCTGTAACACTTTCTCCTTCACTTTCCCCTCTTGATAATACCTGGGATAGACTTTCTGTCCTCAGTTCATTTATTGGCTTTTCCATAAACCATGTAATTAATTGTCTGCATTGAATTCCCTCTGTTTCAATTACTTAAAGTGCCTTCTGTTTTTTTATTGGACCTTCACTTCCCTGGAGGTCTATACGGGTCTGTGCAATAAGGGACTATGCCATAGAGAGCAGAGTTGGGAACAACAGTTACAAGAAATCAAATAGTTTTATACTTATACCTTAATCCAGATGTCTTAGTAAACCAACAACAACTTAAGATGTCATCAAGAGTATCAAAAGGTGAGATCAATTTAAATGTCAACTCTTCAGAAGTGTCTCTGCAGGTGAAGTAGCTCCCCTGCTCCCATTACACTCAACCCTGTCACCTGTCTTCTTTTAGCGGATTTCAGTATGACCTGAGTTCACCTCATCTATTTATTTGTTTGCATGTTTATTATGTGTTCCTGCTACTGGAATATAAGATCTTCAAGGGCAGTTGCTGCAGTTTTGTGTATATCTGTGCTCAATAAATTATTGATAATTGACAGACCATCATTAGGACCTGATTGATTGGAATTGACACCACTTCAAGACTCTGGGCTTGAAGCTGGATGAGATAGCTGGATATCACTTTGCTTGTCAACCCCTAAGAAGAAAGTGAGTGCATTTTTCTTGTCGGTGAGTTAGAGCATTCTTGAAATTGTGTATGTGGAACTGTGTGTGTGTGTGTGTGTTGTCTGTTGAACACCCAAGAGTGGAATGCAATGATATCTTTTATTTTCACTTTGCCCACACTTTTATATTGTTTCTGTAGCATCCTCCCTTCTAGGAGAAATGACTCCTATCCCACCCATAAAACCAGCAAAGAATGCAGAGTATTTGTGTATGTAAGGTGAGGAAATATTTTTTAATAAATTTTATTTACATAAAATATATATAACAGTATAATATCATTAATAGATAGTGTTTTACCACTAGGTTTTTGTTTTAACTGCTTTATGTATTTAATTAATTTGCTTTTAAAAATGTATCATTGCTGTATACATACACATCTTATACATGATGTTGGAATTCATTGTCAGGTGAGGAGATTTTTGATATTCCTTTAAATTTCATACATGGTTAGTAAAATACTCAGGTTTTTAATTTATTTTTGGATCAATTTTGATCATCACATTTTTATAACACATTATCCATTGTCTCGATATTTTAAAATCTGAATTTGTAAATTGTATATAGAATTCTTTATATTTTAAAATGCCTTCTGTTTCTGTGGTTTATATCTTTTTCATTATAATTTTATATGTGTGTGTTTTTCTTTCTTTTGCCAGAAGCCTGTCTTCCAGGTGTGACAGAGGTCTCCTGTGTTTTGGGGCCATTTTTAAGTTACAAAAACCCTGAAATACTGTGGTAGTTGATCTGATAACCGGAATAGCTCCTAAATGACTAGTGGGTATATAGTATATACAGCACAGATATGCTGGACAAAGGCATGATGCACATCCCAGGAAGGATGGAGGGGAATAGTGTGAGATTTCATAACACAGTGCAGAATGGAGCACAATTTAAAACTTAGGAATTTTTTGTTCTGGAATTTTCCATTTAATATTTTTGGACTTCAGTGGACCCTGAGTAACTGAAATGATAGAAAGGGAAATACAGATAAGGTGGAATTATTGTTTAGAACAGAATAGGGGCTTGATGAGAATGGAGGCTGGTTGCTAAATGGGATTATAGTTAGGTGCCTCCTATATATGCCTCATGCCCCTTTGGCCGAGCTCTGATGTCAGCCATAGCAGTGACAAAACAGTTCTGAGTCTCCTCTGGTTGCTGATATTCTACCTCAAGACTCACCACTGGTCTTTCTCCCAGTGCCAGTGCAGAAGTGCAGGGAGGTTGATACTCTGGGGACAACCTGCAAATGCTTCAGGGCCCTGTTCATCAAGTGGACGCTTTGGGAGATATTCTGCACACTTCTCTGAGGTCCCATCATAATTGAATGCCCACTGCTGACAGTTGTGACCTCAATAATATGTCCATAGATGGACTTGTCCTCTTTCTCTGGTTCACTCTTGCTATTTCCTCACTCTTGCCTCCTGTACCAGACCTTGACTCAGGCTGTGCTCCATGGGACACCAAGACATTCATCACCACAGTCTGGGAAGGGCTTGATGTGGACACACAGTAAGGTTGGTGGTGGAGCTTCCATGCCAGCTCTTCTCCTGCTGGTTGGGATGTCCTGAAGATAACCGCAGTTCAGAGACCAGAGAAGACGCCATAGAATTTAAGAGTTTGGACACTGAGACCAGGCAGTTTTGCTGTGGGCTCCTTGAATGAGAGTGACACCATGAGAAGTAGCCTCTTTGAACCTAACGATTAAGTATTGGGACATCAATTGGCAAAGACCTGTATCAGAGGTAGCTGGGGTGGTTTGGGTAGCAGGACGTTCAGAGGAACGCTTTGAAGTGGCTCAAGCATGTCAGAACCCATATCTTTAAGACTACCAGGACTTCAGCAGGGTTCTCAGCAGCACCAGCTTTCCACTGTCTGGTCACAGGGGTACTCCTCCATCTCCTGTTAGTTCGTTCCTGAGCAAATATTAGCAACCTGTTATGGTTTCCATATAAGGTGTCCCAAAAGTTCATGGGAGAGACAATACCAGAACATTCAGAAGTGAAATAAGTGGGTTAGGAGAGCCTTAACCTAATAGTGCATTAATCCACTTGAATGGATTAATTGGATGGTAACTGTAGGCAGGTAGGGGAACTCTAGGAGGTGGGTCACTGGAGGCATGCCTTTGGGGCTAACATTTCGTTCTTGTTTGCTGGGAGCCATTAGCCAAGTAAGTATGACAATTTCCTTGCCAGCGTACCCCATGTTGCAGTGACATTGAATGTACTTAACCTTGCTCAAGGACCAAGGCAGATTAGGGTGTTCCCGGTTTTAAGATAATCTTGTTTAGGGCGTTCCCAGTTTAGGTTCCAGGTTTAAGGTTTAAGATTATTCCTGCTGGGAATAGGGCGTATCCTGCTGCCTGAGTTCCCCTTGAGTTCTCACGGGATTCAGACAGTATATTTTGGAGATAGAAGCCCAGTGGAGGTGAATTTGGGAGAGAAGGAGGATTTGGGAAGAGAACGTGGATTTCCCCAGAACGTGATTGTAGACGGCTGGTGTGAGTTCGGGAATAAAGAGTTGCTGTTTGAATCTACAAGCTGTGTGGTGGCTCGTGATTGTGTGCCCAGCCAGACTGCGGCATTTGTGCCCAGCCAGACTGTGGCATTTGGTGGCTTGTACGGGGAACTTCTGAAGCTTGGAGGTAAGTGAAATTGCTCGCCCCTGAGGAAGAGCGAAAGAATGGGTGACCAACTCAAAAAACAATGTGTTATTGTTTTGATTTATCTTGTTTTTGTTTCAAGCTGCCTATCCCTAGAAATTTCTCAGGCAAACTGGAAAAAATGGTTGACTAAAGGTTTGAAGTTTGTCGGCCCTGAGGAAGAGAAAATTGATACAACGATTTTTTATTCCGTTTTTGTTTCATTCAGTTTCGGCTTTGTTTTGTGCTATCTTATTGGGTTGCGTTATCTTTATAGTAGATTAGAAATTAGTAAAAAACAAACTGAAAAGATGTTAAGTAAATTGTTAGAGGTTCAGACCATGGAGAAAGACATTTTAGATCAAGCAAAAGAGAAGGTCTCTCGAGCTAGTCAGACAGAGGAAGAAAATTTAAAGGAAAAGGGGTTGTTAGGAAAAAGGCCACAACAGGAGGCTGTTACTAACTCCATTTTATCACAAGAGGGCGTAATTCAACCAACAGCCCCACCGATGGAGACAGCTAAGTGGCCCTCAAACCCCGTAGTTGATAAATGGGATCCTGAGACAGGACCTCAAAGATTAGCATGCCCTGTACTTGAACAGGCAGGAGGGCAGCGAATTCACCGTGCTTTAGATTTTAAAACAGTGAAGCAGTTAAAGGAGGCTGTAACAACCTATGGTCCCCAAGCTCCCTTCACGGTAAGCATGGTTGAGTCCATTACTAACTTGGACATGACGCCAGCAGATTGGGCTAGCATGTGTAAATCTGTACTAAATGGAGGACAATATTTGTTATGGAAGGTTGCCAATGAGGAATTTTGCGCGGAGACAGCTAGGCGAAATGCAGCAGCCGGTTACCCTCAAAGAAATCTAGATATGTTGTTAGGAAAAGGACCTTATGAGGGTCAACGGCAACAAATTGAATATGATCCTGCTATATATGCACAAATTGCTGCAGACGCAGTTAGGGCATGGAAGACTTTACAAGGACATGGAGATTTACAAGGTCAGCTATCTAAGGTAATACAGAGAGCTAATGAACCTTACGCTGACTTTGTAGATAGGCTAATTCAAACGGCTGCCAAAATTTTTGGGGATACAGAACAAGCAATGCCATTAATAAAACAACTGGCTTATGACCAAGCAAATCGTTGCTGCAGAGAGGTTATTAGACCATGGAGACATGAAGATTTAAACACATATATTAAATTATGTAGAGATATTAATGAACAAGGGCAAGTCTTGGCAGCTGCAGTACAACAGGCTTTAGATGCCAGGCCAAAAACATGCTATGATTGTGAACAAACAGGACATTTTAAAAGGAATTGCCCCATAGGAGGAGGGTTTAACAAAAGTAGGTATCAAAGGAATAGAATACCAGGTATTTGCCCACGATGCCGTAGAGGGAGACATTGGGCTAATGAATGCCGTTCTCAAACCACCATAGAAGGTACTCCCTTATCAAAAAACGGACAAAGACCAGGTATTTATCCAAGATATCGTGGAGAAAGGCATCAGGCTCCATTGCCAAAAAACGGACAGGGGGGCCCAATGCTCCGGGGCCCACAACCACAAATATACGGGGCAGTGGAGGATCCCAGCAACACCATCAGGGTAGTGCCCAGGACACATTGTCCATTAAATCCCTCATCAGACAAACCCGAGGGAGCGCAGGGTTGGACATCTGTGCCTCTGCCAGAGCAGTATTAACTCCAGAGATGGGAGTTCAAATCATTCCCACAGGAGTAAAAGGACCTCTTCCCCAAGGAACAGTAGGCTTATTACTGGGACGTAGTTCATCTACATTAAAAGGACTTATGATAAGTCCTGGGGTAATTGATCCCGATTATGTAGGTGAAATAAAAATTATAGCTAGTTCTCCAAGAGGTATATCAGTAATTTCACCTGGAGATAGAATAGCACAGTTGTTAATAATACCCAGCCTACATAATAAATTTCCTAGTCATAGTGTAGAAAGAGGTTCCAGGGGATTAGGCTCCACAGGTGTAGATTGGGCTATGTTGTCTTTAAATTTAGATTCTCGCCCAATGCTAAAACTAAATATTCAAGGTCATGAGTTTAATGGGCTACTGGACACAGGAGCTGACCTTAGCATCATATCTCGTCAAGAATGGCCAAAACATTGGCCATTACAACAAGCCACTCAAACGCTTCGAGGCCTAGGAGTGGCGACTAATCCCCATAGAAGTTCTATGATATTAGATTGGAAGGATCCTGAAGGATGTGAAGGAACTATACAGCCATATGTATTGGATCATCTTCCTATAAATTTATGGGGACGAGATGTCCTAGATCAATTAGGTTTGACGTTAACAAATAATATCAATCCTAATGTGCCCACTACTAGAGCTAGACAAGGCTTTAGGAAAGAAAAAAGATTAGGAAAACAAGGGCAAGGTATAGCAGCACCAGTACAAATAGATCAAGGAACAGACAGACATGGGTTGGATTTTCAGAAAGGGCCACTGAGACAATCAAAATTACTTGGAAATCAGAAAGACCAGTGTGGGTTCCTCAGTGGCCCCTGACTAAAGAAAAGATACAAGTAGCCCATGATCTGGTCAAACAACAATTAGTGGAAGGACATATACAACCTTCCATATCTCCCCATAATACTCCCATTTTTGTCATCAAAAAGAAGTCTGGTAAATGGAGATTATTGCAAGATTTAAGAGCCATTAATAATGAGATGGTTATTATGGGACCTGCTCAATCAGGGATTCCTCAATTGTCTGCTTTGCCAAAAACTTGGCATGTTTTAGCTATAGATATTAAAGATTGTTTTTTTTCAATTCCAATTCATCCCAAGGATAGTCCACGTTTTGCATTTACTATCCCTGCATTAAATCATGAAGGTCCTGATCAGAGATATGAATGGAAAGTACTCCCTCAAGGGATGGCTAACAGTCCAACTATGTGTCAAATATATGTTAACAAAGCAATCCAGCCACTTAGAAATCAAAATCCTGAACTACAAATATTTCACTATATGGATGATGTATTATTGGCACATAAAGATAAAAACATATTGCTGGAATGTTATGCCACACTTACAAACTTATTAAAAAATTATAATCTAGAGATAGCAATAGATAAAGTACAATTAAATTTTCCAATTAATTATTTAGGAGTTCTACTATCCTCAACCATGGTCCGTCCACCAAAAATTCAAATACGAGTAGATCAACTCAAATCACTTAACGACTTTCAAAAGTTATTGGGAGACATAAATTGGATAAGGCCTTATCTAGGTATACCAACAGGAGAATTGGGACCTTTATTTGATATTCTAAAAGGTCCATCAGATCCAAATTCACCCCGCATGTTAACTCCTAAAGCAAGAAAGGCATTAAAAATTATTGAAACATATATGGAAAACATACATTTGGATAGAATTGATATAAGTTTGCCTTTATTATTTATTGTACTACCAACAAAAAATATTCCTACAGGAGTATTTTGGCAAGAAGGTCCATTATTGTGGATACATTTACCTTATTCTCCTAACACTATTCTTACTAGGTATCCTGAGGCTGTAGGACAATTAATACTCAAAGGAATAAAAGCAGCGAAGGGAGTGTTTGGAATTTCTCCCAATAAAATTATTACTCCATATACTATGGATCAAATTGATGAGTTAGCTAATGAGTTAAATACTTGGGCAATAATCATGTGTAAATCTAATGTTTCATTTGATAATCATTTACCATCTAATCCTTTGTTGTCTTTTTGGTCTAAGCATCCTGTAGTTTTTCCTAAAATGACAAGAAAAACACCTATCATGAATGCTCCAAATATATTCACTGATGGGTCAAATAATGGTACAGCAGCAGTAGTTACCCCTGATCAAACTTTTACATTTTTAGTACCCAAACAATCAGCTCAAAAGGTAGAGCTTAATGCAGTATTACAAGCTTTTGTGATGTTTAAAGATTCTGTATTTAATTTATTTTCTGATAGTCAGTATGTAGTTAATGCTATAGTATCTCTTGAAGATGCTGGTAGGATTTCCCCTTCTTCTACTGTTTTCTCTTTGTTTTCCACTATACAAAGTCTAATCTGGGACAGAAAAGATCCATTCTTTATAGGACATATTAGGGCACATACAGGATTGCCTGGAGCCCTTAGTTTAGGCAATGATTTAGCAGATAAAACTACACATGACATACATATTTTCTCTACATTTGAAGAAGCTACAAATTTTCATAAAAGGTTTCATGTTAATGCTAATACTTTACAAAAGCGTTTTAAAATAACTAAGGAACAAGCCAGACATATAATAAAACAATGTCAAAATTGTGTGACATTTTTACCACAAGTTAATCTTGGAGTCAATCCTAGAGGACTGATACCTAACCATATTTGGCAGATGGACGTCACACACTTGCCAGAATTTGGAAAATTAAAATATTTACACGTTACAGTCGATACTTCTTCTGGATTTTTGATGGGCTCCCTTCATGCCGGAGAAAAAACTAAAGATGTTATAGCTCATTGCTTACAAAATTTTGCCACTGTGGGCGTTCCTAAACAGTTAAAAACCGATAATGGTCCTGGCTATACCTCTACCTCTTTTAAACAATTTTGCTCATCATTTGGTATTACTCATATAACAGGAATCCCATACAATCCACAGGGACAAGGCATAGTTGAAAGAGCTCATCAAACTATTAAAACATACTTATTAAAGCAAAAAGAGGGAATTGGAAGGGGGTATATATCCCCCAAAGATAAACTTAAAATAACGCTTTTTACTCTAAACTTTTTAAATTTGGATTCATCAGGACTTAGTGCTGCGGAAAGGCATATGTATCCAAAAAATGTACATAAGCCTAAAGTACTTTGGAAAGATATTCTAACAGGACAATGGAAAGGTCCTGACCCAGTGATTGTCTGGAGTCGGGGGTCTGTTTGTGTTTTTCCACAGGGAGAACAGCAGCCCATTTGGATTCCAGAGAGATTAACTAAAACAGTTTCTACAGATCGAAAAGAAGATGATTTGACTCAAATCCATAACAGCTGATATCCAGAACTCCAGCTTGGCCATTCTTACATCTGCGACAGTGATTAACCAGGATGCTTTTTTCAATAGCTATTTTATTATTGCATTTTTCCACATCATAAGGTTCTATTTTTATTTTTTGAGCTCATACAAACCTAGGTTAATGTTTTTCTGATCAGTTTTATTTTTTGACTGTGGAGTTTTTAAACATTGCAATGGAGATTTCACCTAGGTAAAGCTACAAGTGTACACTCTTGTGTTTTGTGTTGTATGTCTGTATGTGCGTATGTCCATATTTCTTGTATGAGGAGCGCTCATGAAAAAATGGATCCGAATTATTATTATTTTTTTATTCACGTGATTTAAATGGTTTAATTTAAATTAGGTAAACAGCTGTTAAGGATTGTTTTTAAAGGTGGTTAACAGATCTGTTTGTTTACTAATTTAAATTAGGTAAAAAGCTGTTAAGGATTGTTTTTAAAGTAGGTTAACAGATCTGTTTGTTTACTTTCACCTTTACTTTTCATTATATTTAATAATTCTTTTCAGGATAATGTCTCTTTAGCATCATTGCCAGAATTCCTATCTCCATCCCAGTGCCGGTGAAGAACTCAACAAGTAATGCTCAATCAAAGAGTCAACTTACTTTGGGAGAAGACAGATTTTGGGAGGAAGTGGACATATTGATAGATTCCTCCGCTTTGAACTGCTTGCAGAACTTGCCTGGACTATGTAACTATCGTTTGATGGTGTCACCAGTGATGCAATTTTTCCCAAGGAGCCGTCAATTGGCTTGGTGTCGTGGCATTTCTGTATCCTCCTCCCTTCTGCTAGTGATGGTCTAAAATTTGGGGGCCAATGGCTTATGCTGGACCGGTAGTCAGTGACGGGTATGATCCAATTGCAGTGGTATCAACCTAAGACAGGAGGCTGACGCCTAAAGGTCAGTTTTCCGATGACGGGTAAGAACCATATGTTGAATTGGACAACCTACCAGGCACGGTCCATAAGCCACATTAACCTCACTCCCCCACTGGCACCAAGGCCAAATTTGGGGGCCAACAGAGGTGAGGCAAAGAACCTCACCCCCCCACTGGTGCATAGACCTATCCACAAGTATGGCTGTATGCTGGACCGGTAGTCAGTGACGGGTATGATTCAATTGCAGTGGTATCAACCTAAGACAGGAGGCTGACGCCTAAAGGTCAGTTTTCCGATGACGGGTAAGAACCATATGTTGAATTGGACAACCTACCAGGCACGGTCCTTAAGCCACATTGCTTGTTGTTTAATTAATCAGAAGGGGGGAGATGCTGGGAGCCATTAGCCAAGTAAGTATGACAATTTCCTTGCCAGCGTACCCCATGTTGCAGTGACATTGAATGTACTTAACCTTGCTCAAGGACCAAGGCAGATTAGGGTGTTCCCGGTTTTAAGATAATCTTGTTTAGGGCGTTCCCAGTTTAGGTTCCAGGTTTAAGGTTTAAGATTATTCCTGCTGGGAATAGGGCGTATCCTGCTGCCTGAGTTCCCCTTGAGTTCTCACGGGATTCAGACAGTATATTTTGGAGATAGAAGCCCAGTGGAGGTGAATTTGGGAGAGAAGGAGGATTTGGGAAGAGAACGTGGATTTCCCCAGAACGTGATTGTAGACGGCTGGTGTGAGTTCGGGAATAAAGAGTTGCTGTTTGAATCTACAAGCTGTGTGGTGGCTCGTGATTGTGTGCCCAGCCAGACTGCGGCATTTGTGCCCAGCCAGACTGCGGCACTTGTTGAGGGAGTTTCTCTCTCTCTCTCTCTCTCTCTCTCTCTCTCTCTCTCTCTCTCTCTCTCTCTCTCTCTCTCCTTCCTGAAGACCATGTCCTGAGCTGGTTTCCTCCACCATTCTCTTCTGCCATGATGTTCTGCCTCACCTCCAGGCAGAGCAATGAGCTAGCCATCTATGACTGAGACCTCTGAAACTGTGAGCACCAAACAAACTTGAACATCTCTAACATTGGTCTTGTCAGGTCTTTTGGTTAAAACAATGAAAAAGCTGACCAAATCACAACTCCAGAATATTTGAAGGAAGAATTTTTGAGTGACTGGACTTCATACTAATTTCATACCCCAGGGGTTTCAAACTTTGAATTTAGATTTTTTTAAAGGGATTTGTTTTGTTTTGTTTTGTTTTTCAGTTGTACCTTTATTTTATTTATTTTTGTGGTGCTGAGGATCGAATCCAGTGCTCACATGTGCTAGGCGATTGCTCTCTCTACCCCTGAGCCCCAGCCCCAGTCCCTTAATTTAGATTTTAAAAGAAGCATGAATCTGTTTTATCATCACAATTTGGTAAGGTCTGGAACATACTCTACAACAGCATTATTGACAATTATTCAGTTTAACATTTACCAAAATTTAGTCATTTACTACTATCTTAACATAATTTATACAGTTACCTAATATTTTTCTTTCAACTAATACTTTTTTAAAAAACTTAAGTACTTACTTTAACTGCATATTACATAAAAATGAATGTGAAATTATGGATTTGGTGTCTGCCTGAATTTTTATAACATGTTAAAATAAATGTATAACTGTTAAGATAACAACCACTTCAATTTAGATGTTGAACACATACTATACAATGGGATGGGATACATCAGTTTGTACATATCTATAAAATATTCAGGCATTGTTTCTTATTAGATTTCTAGTATGTTATGATGTCCTCTACTTTGTTGGGTCTTAGTTCTTTGTTAATTTCCATTTGGTTATAATTTTTCCACAAAGTTTGTTTCTTAGTACCTGGATGCTGTGATTTTGAGTCTCACCATTCATGAAAGTATCTCTCTTTTGTTCTGATATAAGAATGGGGTGAGCTGTGGAATTTTAACATTTTCTTAATCAACAGGATTACTTATTCATTGGTCCATCATCAATTTTTATTATTTCAAGTGTGAATTCCAGTTCCAGTCTGAATTGCTTTCTGTGTAGAAGCTTGTAAGATTTTTACTTTACCTTTGAAATTCTACCAGTTATGTCTTTGGGTGGATTTTTTGGCAACAATTCTCCCAGGATTCAGTGAACAATTTCAATCCATAGATAAAGCTCCTTCTCCAACTTGGGAAATTTTTGTTTCATTATTTAATAGATACTTCCTTGCATTCTTCTTTCTTACTCTATGACTCCTATTATAACAATAGTGGAACATCATATCTATCCATCTCCTTTGTCTTTGATCTCATGATGTTATCTTTTTGTCTGTGTTTTGACACAGGCAAGCATGAGAGGATCATATCAATGCTTCTGATTTTTTCTAAGAATTCACGAAGTCAGGTTGCAATTGCACAGATGCTGCAATTCTATTTTATTTTGGTAAGCATGCAGACATTTTTTAATTTTTATTTTCTTCTCCTAGTATCCCATTTCCTGCTTCTTTTACCTTCTGAAACTTCATAGAAAATTCAAATGTGAATTTTAAGAAGTTCTCTATTATTTGCTGTCATGATTCTTTTTAAATAGAAGTCATTGACTCTGTCCATCTGCCAGTTCCCATTTTGAGGCTGCTCGACCTCCTTGGATGTGCTTGCTGCTATTTATGATTGTTCATAAATATGGAGCCTGCGCAGACAAGACCGGCAGCTCTTCAGGTATTGTCAGCAGTGGTACAGTGTCTGTGAGGGTCCCAGCTCTTCCTCAACTTATCATTGACTTCAACCCCTGCTGGTGCAGTCCACAAGTCACAACACAGCCGCACACAGGCCTCTTTGCTGTGGTTGTGGGATATCATCATACCAAGTTCATAGGACCCCAAAAGCCCTCAAGGTTTCTGCTTAGTTGGCGATCTTCTTCCTTTTTTAACAGAGGCATTACAGGTTGTCTTCTCTCCTCCTCTTCCTCCTCCCCCCTCTCCTCCTCCTGCTCCCCCCTCTCCTCCTCCTCCTCTCCCCTCTCCTCTGCCCCCTCCCTCTTCTCCTCCTCCTCCTCCCCTCCTCCTCCTTATCTCAGTAAGATCTGAGGAAGTCGCTGTTAAGTTTAAACTATTATCTTGAGACCTGGGTGGTTTCCTGTTAGATTAAGCCTGAAGCAGCAGGCTCAGGGGAGCACGACCCATAGACCTCCAAATTGGAACTGAGAGTATTCTCAGACAACCTGAGCCCATCTGCCAGTGAGTAGCAGACTGGAACTGCAGGCAGTGTCCTGCCCTTTCCTGCTTTTCAATGACTGATGAGGGCTGGTGTAGAAGTACCGCAACACCCTTGTCCCTTGTGTTGGAAAAATACATTGATCCCAGAGTTCCTCAGAGAAAGGTATGAGTTAGTCACCCACAGTGTTAATGAGATGCACACTTTACTTCTGTCTTTCCTTCACTGTCTCACTGGGATCTCCTCCCACTTAAACTGCTTGCAAAGGAATCCCCATCTAAAGGGGAACCCAAATCAAAACTGATGGAGTGTGGCAGGCTCCTGGTGTGGAGCACCATGTGGAACAGAGAAGCAGGAGCCCAGGAGATAAGCAGGGAGGTGTGAGCTGCAGAGCAAGCCACACAGGTGGGAAAGAGCCAGTACCACCTTCTCTCTCAGGAAGACCACCACATGCAGCAAAGTGAGAGTGCCCTAGGATGTCTTAGTTCATTAAAAAATCAAAGTGGGCCTGGTGTGTACTCACAGTGGCTCTGGATGCTGAGGTAAGAGGATCTCAAGTTCAAGGCCAAACTCAGTAACTTAGAGGGGCCCTAAGCAACTTAGCAAGGCCCTGTCTCAAAATAAAAAATAAAAACGGACTGGGGATGTGGCTCAGTGGTTAAGCCTCCCCCTGACTCCATTCGATCTCTGGTACAAAAAAAGAAAATATCAAAGTGGTTATCGTGGAAATATCCCAACTTTGCTGGACTCTCTAGCACTTATTTTGGGATTTGTTGTCATTGTTACTACTAAGAGGCACTCAGTCCATATTCATTGAGTGAACTGCTAGTAGACAGGATTTTGAATATTCCAAGCACAAAGAAATGATAAATGTCTGGGCACGGTGGTGCACGCCCATAATCCCACGGACTTGGGAAGCTGAGGCAGGAGGATCACGAGTTCAAAGCCAACCTCAACAACTTAGCAAGGCTCTAAGCAACTCAGCAAGACCTTATTTCTAAATAAAATATAAAAAAGGGCTAGGGATGTGGTATGCCAATTACCCTGATCTGATCATCACATATTGTATCCACGTAATAAAATGTCATTGTCTCCATAAATATGTGTAAGACTGCTGGGAGCCATTAGCCAAGTAAGTATGACAATTTCCTTGCCAGCGTACCCCATGTTGCAGTGACATTGAATGTACTTAACCTTGCTCAAGGACCAAGGCAGATTAGGGTGTTCCCGGTTTTAAGATAATCTTGTTTAGGGCGTTCCCAGTTTAGGTTCCAGGTTTAAGGTTTAAGATTATTCCTGCTGGGAATAGGGCGTATCCTGCTGCCTGAGTTCCCCTTGAGTTCTCACGGGATTCAGACAGTATATTTTGGAGATAGAAGCCCAGTGGAGGTGAATTTGGGAGAGAAGGTGGATTTGGGAAGAGAACGTGGATTTCCCCAGAACGTGATTGTAGACGGCTGGTGTGAGTTCGGGAATAAAGAGTTGCTGTTTTAATCTACAAGCTGTGTGGTGGCTCGTGATTGTGTGCCCAGCCAGACTGCGGCATTTGGCGGCTCGTACGGGGAACTTCTGAAGCTTAGAGGTAAGTGAAATTTCTCACCCCTGAGGAAGAGAGAAAGAATGGGTGAACATTTCAAAAAACAATGTGTTATTGTTTTGATTTAATTTGTTTTTATTTCAAGTTGCCTGTTCCTAGAACTTTCTCAGGCAAACTGGGGAAAATGGGTGACTCAAGGTTTGAATTTGTTCGCCTCCGAGCAAGAGAAATTGTTAGAGGAAGGAGGCACCCCAGTGAGACCAAGAACAATTAGGGCATATGTTGATACAATACAAAAATGTAGCCAATGGCTTTTTAAAGACAAGTTATTAAGTATATCAATGGGACCATCATGGTATCCTGTAGAAAGATTTTTCTTCAACAAGAAAGAGAGGGCTAGTTCTGTTTGCTACACTTGTCTAAGATCTTGGTTTCTACAAAGTTCTGATTAATTTACAAAGCTAAAATGTTGAAACAGCAACCACTCTTTACTTATTAAGTTCCATAAGGTAATATATTTAAACATTATGTGTGTTTTCATAAATTGGTAAATGGAAAAAGGTTTAATATTGCTTTGTGTCTGTGTCTTTGCTAAAACAAGGTTACTAAGTGTTAAGATTCTATCATGTGTAATTTATATACAAAGAGTAAAAAATTTTCAGTTGGGTTTCAATTATAGTATTATAGTATCATAAAAAACATGAAAGTCTTTCATCTTATTAAAGTGGAGTAATTTGTCTAAATCAGAAATTTTATAAGAGTTGTTTCAAAATGTGAATTTATAAAAAGGGTTAACGGTTAAAAAAGAGAGAAAAAGATTCAAGATGTGGAAATATATTTTAATATAAAAGGTTAAAGGAAAAAGAAATGTTTCTAGATGAGATAATCTCTGTGTGGTAAAGCAAAAAGTTGTAAATGCCATTTAAAAAGATTTTGAGGAAACTAGACTTAATTTAAAAGCTTGAGAAAGGAAGAAAGAAGAAAAAGGTATTTGTACATGGCAGATTGAGACAAAGCTTCTTAATGGAGTTAAAAAAAAAAAGCCTTTGGTTGAAGGGCAGCCATGTAAACTAACATTAAAGCAATTTAAACAGAATCTAAGCCTCGTTTAAAAGAGTGAAGTTGTAGGTGGTAAAAAAGTACATTTAAAAGTACAGTATAGATGATAATTAAAAGGCTTTAAAAGGTTAAATTGAAGGTGGTTAAAATGCCTTCATGATGGAGGAAAGAAGCTTAATCTTAAAGGCATTACTTTAAAAAAATGGGAAGATAATAGGATAAAAGATATTTAGATAAAGAAGATTAAAAATTTAAAGTGAAAAACTTTAAAGACAGAAGTATAGAAAGTTAAAAAGAAAAGATAAAGAAGATGTAGAAAGATAAAAAAATGTAGGAAGACAAGAATTTTAAACCCACAAAATAGGAAAAAAAAAAAAAAAACTAGGAGGAAAAAAAAAGCAACTAAGGGTGAATGTACTAACCTTAAAGGAAAACTAGAAGATGATCTTTAAGGGGTATATATGCCCCAAAGATAAACTTAAAATAACCCTTTTTACACTAAACTTTTTAAATTTGGATTCATAAGGACTTAGTGCTGCGGAAAGGCATATGTATCCAAAAAATGTACATAAGCCTAAAGTACTTTGGAAAGATATTCTAACAGGACAATGGAAAGGTCCTGACCCAGTGATTGTCTGGAGTCGGGGGTCTGTTTGTGTTTTTCCACAGGGAGAACAGCAGCCCATTTGGATTCCAGAGAGATTAACTAAAACAGTTTCTACAGATCGAAAAGAAGATGATTTGACTCAAATCCATAACAGCTGATATCCAGAACTCCAGCTTGGCCATTCTTACATCTGCGACAGTGATTAACCAGGATGCTTTTTTCAATAGCTATTTTATTATTGCATTTTTCCACATCATAAGGTTCTATTTTTATTTTTTGAGCTCATACAAACCTAAGTTAATGTTTTTCTGATCAGTTTTATTTTTTGACTGTGGAGTTTTTAAACATTGCAATGGAGATTTCACCTAGGTAAAGCTACAAGGCCTTTACTATTTTCTTATGTGTTGTACGTTTGTGTACACTCTTGTGTTTTGTGTTGTATGTCTGTATGTGCGTATGTCCATATTTCTTATATGAGGAGCGCTCATGAAAAAATGGATCCGAATTATTATTATTTTTTTTTATTCACGTGATTTAAATGGTTTAATTTAAATTAGGTAAACAGCTGTTAAGGATTGTTTTTAAAGGTGGTTAACAGATCTGTTTGTTTACTAATTTAAATTAGGTAAAAAGCTGTTAAGGATTGTTTCTAAAGTAGGTTAACAGATCTGTTTGTTTACTTTCACCTTTCCTTTTCATTATATTTAATAATTCTTTTCAGGATAATGTCTCTTTAGCATCATTGCCAGAATTCCTATCTCCATCCCAGTGCCGGTGAAGAACTCAACAAGTAATGCTCAATCAAAGAGTCAACTTACTTTGGGAGGAAATGGATTTTGGGAAGAAATGGACATATTGATAGATTCCTCTGCTTTGAACTGCTTGCAGAACTTGCCTGGACTATGTAACTATCGTTTGGTGCAGCGAATTGTGGTAATGCTGGCATATCTTTGCTGATGGTGTCACTAGTGATGCAATTTTTATTTCCTTGCCAGCGCACCCCATGTTAATTGTGGTAGTGCTGACATATCTTTGCTGATGGTGTCACCAGTGATGCAATTTTTCCCAAGGAGCCGTCAATTGGCTTGGTGTCGTGGCATTTCTGTATCCTCCTCCCTTCTGCTAGTGATGGTCTAAAATTTGGGGGCCAATGGCTTATGCTGGACCGGTAGTCAGTGACGGGTGTGATCCAATTGCAGTGGTATCAACCTAAGACAGGAGGCTGACGCCTAAAGGTCAGTTTTCCGATGACGGGTAAGAACCATATGTTGAATTGGACAACCTACCAGGCACGGTCCATAAGCCACATTAACCTCACTCCCCCACTGGCACCAAGGCCAAATTTGGGGGCCAACAGAGGTGAGGCAAAGAACCTCACCCCCCCACTGGTGCATAGACCTATCCACAAGTATGGCTGTATGCTGGACCGGTAGTCAGTGACGGGTATGATTCAATTGCAGTGGTATCAACCTAAGACAGGAGGCTGACGCCTAAAGGTCAGTTTTCCGATGACGGGTAAGAACCATATGTTGAATTGGACAACCTACCAGGCACGGTCCTTAAGCCACATTGCTTGTTGTTTAATTAATCAGAAGGGGGGAGATGCTGGGAGCCATTAGCCAAGTAAGTATGACAATTTCCTTGCCAGCGTACCCCATGTTGCAGTGACATTGAATGTACTTAACCTTGCTCAAGGACCAAGGCAGATTAGGGTGTTCCCGGTTTTAAGATAATCTTGTTTAGGGCGTTCCCAGTTTAGGTTCCAGGTTTAAGGTTTAAGATTATTCCTGCTGGGAATAGGGCGTATCCTGCTGCCTGAGTTCCCCTTGAGTTCTCACGGGATTCAGACAGTATATTTTGGAGATAGAAGCCCAGTGGAGGTGAATTTGGGAGAGAAGGTGGATTTGGGAAGAGAACGTGGATTTCCCCAGAACGTGATTGTAGACGGCTGGTGTGAGTTCGGGAATAAAGAGTTGCTGTTTTAATCTACAAGCTGTGTGGTGGCTCGTGATTGTGTGCCCAGCCAGACTGCGGCATTTGTGCCCAGCCAGACTGTGGCATAAGACTAAGTCAATTAAAGATAAAGATAGATATTAAGATATTTATCAAATGAATGAGTAAATAACTGACTTTTGGGCCCCTTACTGGATGGTAGTGTCATTTACTGAGAAAATGAAGGAGGGAAAGGAGTAAGTCCAGAAAGAGAAGAAGGTAAACAATTTCCTTGGACCAACATATCAGATAACAGGGCAGTCTGCCTCCTCCTGGAACTCATGGCTCTGAGCAGACTTTTGCAGGGGGACAAATCTATTTAGCATCACTGTGGTAGATGCACTTGTCATTCAGAAGGAATTTAGCCCTGCTATCAGGACTGAGTCTTGGAACTCTACTGGGCCACATGAAAAGAATTTAGATGGTGGATTATGGAGGGTGAGCAGAGGTGCAGGCCAGCTGGGGTGGGACTTGGGACAGTGGATATTCACCACCAGCAGGTACCATTGAGGACATGTTGAGTCACAACCCTTGGCTTGGAGATGGACAGAAAACTGGGCAGACTGGAAGATACCATCTAACAAGGCTGGAGAAGGAACCACTCAGCGCCTTCTGGGGGACACCTGGATAGGCCAAGGTGGTGATGCTGATGAGGTGTTTACTGAGAACCAAAACCTTATTCCCAATGCTTCTAGGAAGTCAGCTCAAAGGAAAAGCAGCTTCCATGACTGTCCCTATTTTACAGATGAAGACACTGAGCTGCAGAGAAGGGTTGAGAGTAAGGGATTGTTTTCGGTTACTTGGAGATTTTTGGTAACTCACCTATGATTATGTGGCTAACAGGTGGCAGAGCCAAAATTCAAACCCAGATGAAGACCTCTCTACCCTCCACAACCATGTGAGTTTTAGTACAAGGAAAAGGGAGAAAACAGCCAGTGGCTACTGAAGAGCTTTGAGGAGATTGTGTGTCCTGTGTTCTGGGGATCCAGGAGCTCGAGAGGTAACCAGAAAGGCCCTTCTCCTGATGTTAGGTTGGGCAAGGACTGTGCATGTATGCCTGTCCCTAATGTAGGGGTTCTGAGGAGTTGGGAGCAGAGGAAAAGGGTGAATACACAAGAGATTTGAAATGAACTGTGGCATTATAATGGGTGTGGCGGTTTTAAAAAGTGGGGACATCACTTATCTTTGTAACTCCAGATGAAAGCATGGATGCCCTACCAGTCTAAGTGCTCTAAAGTCTAAGGGTGAGGCATGACCTCACCCCTGTCTATCATTCTATCAGGACTTCCCTCATATTCAATCCTTCCCTGTTGCTGGGTGTGATAGAAATCTGGTTTTTTGTTTGTTTGTTTTTTTAATCTTCTCAACTTTCTGTGCTCTGTTTTCTGGTCACTGAAACCTCCATGCATTTTGGACAGAGATGTTATTTCTTCTTTCTAGTGCAGCTGCCAATCAGTCCTGGGCATACAGCACAAATGGGACCAATAGAGGTCCTTTCCAGGAATTGATGCAATCCCAGAGGGGAGGGGAAGCCTTCCCTTTCCTCTGCAGCCACTCTCTGGGGTGGTGGGGTAAGATATGCGGGGAACAGCTTGCAATCACCCCTGACACCCCTGAAGGAATCTTGTCCTCTGTCGGAGGGAAGGAATCAGATACTGACAAAAGCAGAAGCAAACAAGGCAGAGAGACAGGCAGGTAGGCAGACACGCACTCAGATAGACAAAATGACCACACTGCTTGAGTCTCTGTATCCCCCACCCTGGAGATAATACATTCTTTTCCTTCTTCTGCTCCTTCTTCTCCTCTTCCTTCTTTTGATTTGTTAATTTGAGGGTATTTCCTTCATTGGTTAAAACAAACCATCTCATCTAAGACTCAGCTATACTGGGTTGCTGACAGTTCCCAGAATTTTTTTTACATACATCCCTCCAAGAGTCGTGACACTGCAGGCCACATAAGGTCCAGAGAATACGGGAAATTCAAGGCAGGCTCCTGTGGTCTATTTTTCTTGTTTTCCTAGTTCTGCTTTAGGCTATACCATGTGGCTAAATCCAGGTTGGCAGGGAATTCTCCTGGACCTTCTCCTTCATAAACTCTGTCCCCACCACCCATAGCTTCCAGGTCTCCTTGCCCCATCCAGGATTGCCTCCTTGTGGGCTCTGGTTCCTGATTATGAGTTGGTAGTCACTTTTGTCCTTGTTCTGTCACTGGACAGGAGACTTTGGAAGCTTGAGGTTACAGCCTTCAGACCTTGGGGTTCTGCAATACGGACTCAGAGCAAGTCCAAGAGACATCCAGCCTGCGCACATTAAATACTGTGTTAAATCTTCACTGCCGCCCGGGAGTGCTTGTCAGCTTCCCAACTATAAGTGCATTCGAAACTGTAAGCAAAGGGGTAGAGGGAAGGTGTAGGCACCCTTCGCCATTGTATTTTAGTCATGTGACAAGATTCAGATGTGAAACACAAAGGGTGTTTGGAGGGGAAGCTTGAGAAAAGGGAGGCAGATTCTGGGGAGTGGGGGTGTTACAGATGCATTGCCGTGGGGAAGAAGCAGGCCAGACTCAGTGATCAAGACCTTGCAGAGACGGGGCAGGGTGTGAACCACACAGCAGAGGAGCCTGTGTGGCTTACCTCAGTGACCACAAAGGTACCAGGCCTATGGCTTTTGGCATGTGACAGGAGAGCTCAGGTTGAGGAAAATGTTTGAATAGCAAGGCCCTGGGTCAACCACAGGGTTCTGAGTCTGTGCAGGGCTGAGGTTGACCTAGGGCCTCCCTCTGGGTGTGTGTGGGGGTTTGGAAGAAGGCTGAGAGGCAAGTTCATGAGCCTCAATGCCCTTTATGGGGGTCTCCTCTCTCCCTGGCTCCACCCCCAAATCCCATTCCACCTGCCTTTCCAGTAGCTCTAGGCCATGTTGGCTGTCACTAAAATGGATGGCTGCTGTACTTCATGACCTGCTAAGCCTCCGGTCCTCTGTCCCCATGGGGTTTTATTCAAAACCACCCACTGAATGACCCCCTCTCATGGGTGAGCTGATCCTCAACCATCTATCCCAGGTTCCAACTCTAGCCGTCTTCATTCCATGACACATCAGGGAGAATCTCACTGTGCCTCCATTTGTAAAACCCTAAATCGAGATTCTGGGCTGCCCCCACTTTTTTTTCTCTTGTCTCAATTTCCTTTCTATTTCAAGGACTATGAGGGAGAATTCACTTTGCCAAGTTTCTGGGCCAGTCCAGATGAATAGGAGGAAGTATCCCAGCATGCCTCTTGTCTGGTGACTACGTTTCTCCTAGGAGTCAAACCAGAGCCAGCGTCACACACTTGGAGCTGGGAGGAGGCAAACAGGCAACCCTGCACTGCGGTTCCTTGGGAAGCTCTTGGGTACTGGAGTGAGACAGACGCTGGGTCTGAAACCAGCCCTACCACACACCAGGTAAGTTCTGGAGCTTCAGCAATTTTTTTCTTCACTTGTACAGATCAACATACTTCCTTTGCAGAATTATTAACTAAAGCAAATGGGACCTCTCGTAAGTCTGATATGTAGTAACTGGAGCCAATATTGTGCCTGCCTCATCCCAATCTCCTTGTGACAGAGGCCGCCATGTCCACAGTCACACACTGGGACTGGGGCAGAATCACAGCCCATTCTGTTTCCCACTCTGGGGCTCTTCCGCCTCCAGCCCCACAAGTGGGAGAGACAGCAGGCAGGGGCAGATGAGCATGATGGGAAGATCTTCAGTTCTCTGATCACAGCCTGAGGGCTAGCACAAGTGGCAGTGACAGGATTAGCAAATCCACCCCAGGTCACTTCTGCATCAGTGGTGAAGAATAAAAGGAACTAGGGAGAAAAAGTCAAACAGAAAAAAAGTGCCTGGAAAAGATGTTTTATGTTCACTTACATGGAAAAAAAGTCAAAGTATACAGCACGAAGATGTACGGTTTCTCAGAAAATTCATCTCTGTGAACCTGTTTGTTTCAGCTGTAGTTATGATTCAAGAACTGCCAAACGGAAGTCGTAAAACCAGTGGTGGGGGACGGGGAGGAAGGACACCAAGGGAAAGGTAGTAATTATGTGCTATTTCTTTTCTAGTTTCAGATAATTTAGAGCTTCAACTTTTCCAGCAAGTCAGAGTTATATAAACAGATGCCATACTAAAATGTGACTCGGTAAAAATATAAAATTCTTACAGCACGATGGCAATAATATTATAGGGAAAAATCCATTAAAATTTGATACTATAAGAAAATACAACAGGAGCATTTGAGCCAGTTCTGTTTCTTTGTATGAACAGCAGTTGCAAATGATGGATGTAAATGAAATAATAAAGCATTTGGTTTGCATATAACTTAGAAAGGGGTAACATTTCTAAACACTAACTTCGTAAGAAAACATGAAGGACATCTTACACTCAACAACCATGGTTAAAAGAGGACATGATTTCCTGACGGTTGCAGTGGGCAAATACCCCAGCCCCTGGCTTTCACCCTGCTCTTAACATTTGTTGGGATTGTATTTACACTGCACGGAGTTCATTGCAGAATCTAGCACCAATATATGGATCAGATTTTATCTTTGATCAGAGTCCTTTCTGTCTTCCATTTTGAGTGTATTGAGGTACGTTTTCTTTGGTTGCTGTTGTGAACAAATGTGTAATTAAAAAAAAAAAAACCTGTAATATTTACAACATTTAAACATTTTTGATTTCAGTGTCAACTCTTCACATAAGAAAAACTGGAAAATTCTTTTAAGAATCACTGAAAGGTCACTACTTCCTAGCGTCTGTCATGAAACTGTTTTCGATACACAGAACGATGAGCCTATTAGCACAGCTATATGCTTTCTGGTCCAGAATCTTCCCAGTGCTCAGTGGGGAGGCGAATCCTGTGACTGCCATGTCCGCAGTTCGCCATGCTTCACAGTATTTATCCACAAGACGGACGCCATGGGTGTTGGAGCCGTGCCAAACGACCTTCTGGGGCCTAAAAAGTAATTTTGTCATGTTAACTTTTTCACTGACACGTCTTCGTAAGCAAGTTAGCATACGTCTAGTGAATGGCCTCAAAGTCCTTAGCCCTCTGTGGTCTATGCCAGGTCACCTCTCCATCTCCTCACGATGCTTTCTTACCTTCTGAACACACTCTAATCCAGTTGTACCCATCTTTTGTGAAATGAATCTGAACCACTGCTCACGAGATCCCTTTGTCTAGAGTGGCCTTGCTTTTATTTTTAGAGCAGTGACTCCTTCTCATCTTTCAAAGCCCAGTGATGCCTCCTCTTGCAGGAGGCTTTCTCGGATTCTTACTCCTAAGTGAAAATGAATGCTTCCTCTATGTCCTTATCATCACATCTGTCTTTCCAGTTTATAGTCACAATAATCCCTCTACAAGCATAGTGTAGTCTTGGGACTGTCTTCCCTTGCAGACTGGGAGCCCTGGAACAGGGGCCATGTATATTTATTACTGTGCCTTCCAGGCCCGGCAGGCCCTGATATAGAGGAGACACTGAGGAAAGCCTGGCTGAGTTGCTCTAATCTGAAAAGCACACATAGTTGGCACAGACTGACTGTAATTCACAGTATAGAATTATAAGATCACCAAGAATGACATTACTTATCATGTTCTAAGTGCCCACTGCACGATGTGTTTGCACATACATTCATTTTATCTGCACAACAGTTCTAGGGTTATCTTGTCCATCTGACAGGCTCAGAGAGCAGCAGCACCATGCCCATGGTCTCAGATTGAGGTACTGGACCCAGGTCTTCTGGCTCCAAGGACAGGGCCTTCTCCACAACCCTCAGCTGTCTCACTGTGGCTTGACCTTGGCAATAACCCAGGGGGACAGTTGATAAAGGCATCCTACCATTAGAATGCTGCCTAGCATGTCTGTGGTACCACATAACAGGGCCCATCCCCGCTTACCAAGAAGGATCAGTCATCACGTCCCGACCGTCAAAGGAGTATATTGGAACATGTGCATTGAACTGACCTCCTTGGCCAGAAAAAATTGAGTCCCAATTATTAAAAAGTACTTGGCCCTGTGATGAAAAATGGCACATTAGAAGCATGAAACATACCACTGACTTGCAAGTGGACTAGTTTTCACTCATTCTTCAAAGCCCACATACCATTTCACACTGAGGTCCCCAGCCCCAATCCCAGAGCCTAGACGGAGTAGGAACTCAAAAATGTATGTATGTGGTTTGATTTTTACAGTTCGTCCTTGGACCCTTCTGGGTCTATTGTCTTATTTCATTCATGAGGCAATTTCTCTTATTATATGTGCGTGAAAATCTCTTCCTCAACAAAAGTCTGGCTTACGGATTTATTTTATTGTTATTTTAAAATTTGTATGCATATGTATTGAGCTTTAAATCTGGGCCAGGCTTTCGGGGGAGACATCTGGGGGCTTCCACTGAAGGTGATGTGGAGACGAATCTCAGTCCTCTTCCTGAATGAAAGAGCCTGGACTAGTGGACTGACTGAAGAATGCCAGTCACCCCAGCAGGGAAGGTGGTGGAAGAGGACCTGGGTCAACAGACATGGAAGTTCCACATGGGAGTTCCCAGCCTCCAGGCTCCAAAATGGAAAACTGGGGCTACATGGACCAAAGTGTCTTGAAGAACTGTGGAGAGCTAGTTAGTCATCAGGATGTGTGTGAGCAGAAAAAGAGCTGTCCCTCTGCAGCCTCAGAGGAGTCAGCTATTTCCATAGAATGATTCAGGGATCCTATGAGGTCCTTCTTGCCAGCAAATGGGGTGGTGAAAGGTCTGCCAGGCTTTGACAGCCTAGGTGCTCAGACAGCACCAAACCAGGGCTTAGGACAAAGTGCCTTTGCTTGGAACCAGTGTCCCCATCTGTGCTCTGGAGGTACTCATCAGATGCCCTAAGAAGCATCCTTGGTTGGAACTAAGAGCCCCAAGCACAGGAGTCGAGGAGGCTGACTGTAGTTCACAGTGACTTCCAACAAACTACTTTCTTCCTCTGAGCCTCAGTTTTCTCATCTGATAAACTGGGAAAGAGCAATGCCCATTTTCATTATTATTCAGATAATAGATACAAAGTGCTGCTTTATAAACCAACCAACAAAAAACTATTTAAATGAGGAGGTTCTTCTTCTTCTTCTTCCTGTCTACCCTAAGAGCCACAGACCGTTCAAGCAGGAAGGAACACTGTATATATGAGTTAAACTGAGGTCCAGAGAGGGGAAGGGGACCATCCAAAGTCACACAGACAATCGGTAAAAGAAATGGGCTTTGAACCATGATAGATGTCATGGGATGGAAACTGCCTTGGTCCCTGTGGAGACCGCTGGATCCATAGGCAGCAGGACAGTGCTGATTTTTACCTTGAGGTTCACTATGGGAAGGCTGTATCTCTCTGCTTTCCTTACAACCGTGGAGAGATCTTGCAAGTGGGAAGATAAGAACGCTCGGAAGGTGGACAACAGTCCTGCAGCTCTGGCCTGCTGGAAGCACTGAAAATCAGCCCGAATGTCCCCAGAAAATGGCATGTTCAGAGCAACCAAATGCAGCTGGAAAAAAAAAAAAGAGAGAGAGAGAGAGAGAGAGAGAGAGAAGATAGGCAGTTAGAGTTGCAGGCAAACTCCAAGTCCATGGCCAGCTCTGGTCCTGAAGACCACAGCCTTCTTCAGATGGGAAGTAAGTCCCAGGTCAAAGGTCGTCCCAGTCTCTCTCTGCCCGACATGGCAATCACAATCAGCTGGACCTCCCCAGGGAAGGAGAGCCAGGGACTCCAGAGCAGTCTGTTTCCACCCTCTGAACAGCCGTCTGGGCTGGAAATGTTTTCCTTAAATGAGAAAAGAAACCCCAAAGTCGCTCAAACCATTTAAAGCACTTCTGAGATCTGCATCCAACCTGTGGACCACATGTTTGAGACCTCTGTGTTCACCCCTAGCTCAGTCTTCAACAGGGACTCTAATGTGGCCTTTGTCCTGGACCCTAGAGCTTCCTGCTACCTGCCCATCCTTCCTTCTCCTGGGCAGGCCTGGAGTGGACTACATGAAGGCCAGGGGAAAGGCACTGAGAAGGGAAGGACGCGACTTTATACTAAGACTGATTAGCTTGGATGGAACCTTCTGGAAAGTAGGGGTCATAGAGCAATTCCAGCCTTACATCCTTGCCACCTTGTTCAACAGCCAAAAATAAAGCCCTTCTGTAGCCTCCCACACTTCCTCTGCCCAAACTCAGCATCCTCAGCTGCCCTCTTTCCCAGCCCTTTCTGCCAAACCCTCCCGAATACATTCCATGATCAAGGAACATTCGTCCCCCGCTAGCTCTTCAGTCTCGTATCAGGACAAACTTTCATCTCAGCACCATAGAGCTGGGAAGGGCTGGTGCAGAACTGGGGCCCAAATCATCAAAGAAGGGGAATGCTTTTCAATATCATAAGTCAAGGGACATGAAACAGGCCCCGTGGGGGGGGCAGGAGGGGGCTGGTGTTTCTCTCCCCGTTTCTGTGCTACCTTTCAGTTCTGAACAAAGCTTCTGCATGTCCCAGCAACCCGTGTCACCAGCTGGCCTTCTAGTGCTTTTCAAGCTGCCAGCTGGCCCTGAGCTACAGCACCCAGACTGCCCACACAATCCTTGCCCTTCTCTGGACATTTCCCTCCAATTGCCTCCACTCTCCCCTGCCACCTCCCCACTCTGCCTCTGGGTACTCCTCCCTCCTCTGCCTTCACCACCATGCTAGATGGGGGTCCACCCCCACTGGGCCCCAGTGGTAAAGGAGGCTTCCCCAGCCAGCCTCCCAGAAGGAGCATTTAATGCTGTACACACCCAACCATTAGGATGGGGAAGGGGCTTCAACAAGGTGCTCATCATGATCACTTCCGGGTCACCAGACTTCAAACCTCACCCCACACACAGCTTGGCGCTCAGATGCCCTCGCCATCTGGCTAGACTGTCTTTCTCTTTCTCTGGCACCCAAGGTGAGGGCACTGTGGTCTCATCACGTTATTGTTTGTAAATGAAGTGTTCCCCTCAAAGCTCCTGTGTTCATGCAGGAGTGGTCAGAGGTGAAGTGATTGGATTACGAGAGCTGTGACCAAATCAATCCATCCTAGTTTAAGTGGGTTGACGGGGTGGCAACTGTAGGCAGGTGGAGCATGATTGGAAGAGGCTGGGTTCTGAGGATGTGCCTGGAAGGGTGCATCTTCCCTGTGGGGTCCCTCCCTCCCTCCCTCCCTCCCTCTCTCTCTCCTCCCCCCACCCCTCTCTCTCTCCAGACCCCACCAGGAGCTGAGGAATTTTCCTCTGCTGGGCCATTCCCTATGATGTGCTGCCTCCCTGGGGCCCAGAGTCACAGAGTCTATGGACTGAGACCTCTGAAACTGTGAGTCCCAAATAAGCTTTTCCTCCTCTAAGTTGTTCTTGTTGGGTATTTTGGTCACAGTGACAAAAACAGCTGTCTAAAACGCATCACCTTCTCCCCAGAGGGCTTCTGGTGCTACATCAAAGGGCAGTCCCAAGAGGCTTTGATGGAGGAAGTCTACCCTCTTACCAAGGGCCACCTAAGAAAGGTGCAGGACAGGTGCAGGACTTCTCTATCACACCTCTAAACCCTCTTTCTCCTCTGTCTTTAAGGAGACACACCAAAAGAGGTCTGGCGTTATGGTCATTTGTGAATGGTGGGGCTGGGGGCTTGTGCCCACCTGTATGTGTTTATCTAATTGCTGGAACATTTTTGTAAT
The DNA here is from genome assembly GCF_021218885.2 of Marmota monax. Classification (NCBI taxonomy): domain Eukaryota; kingdom Metazoa; phylum Chordata; class Mammalia; order Rodentia; family Sciuridae; genus Marmota; species Marmota monax. Next base: position 3,189,162 of record NW_026695243.1, read on the forward strand.
AAATCGTTTTCACCTTTGTGTACACAACCATGTTACAACAATCAAAAATGTAATGACTATTTTGTGGGTGGGTGTAGTTTTGGCAAAGTTATAGGTAATTTACTATTTTGTTCATCCTTTCTAGAAATCGTCAACATTTACAACAATAAATATGCATAACTTTTGAAGTGACAAAATACTATCCCAAAAATCCATTAGTCACTGCCCTCACTTTTTGGAGGCTCTTGAAGGGTAACATGTGCTCCCTTCTCTCTCCCTTCACCTCTCAGAGGATCTTGTTGGTTATGGAAATGCTTTGCTTTTCTAAATTTGAAGGACACCTTCTAGTTCTTTCTATGTGCCTCCTGCATCCTCTGATTCTGATGGCTACTCCCTGGCTGGGCCTCCTTTCTCTCTGGCCATGGCTTTTCAGTTTCCTTCTCATATTTCTTCCTTTGATTTCTTTTTGGTCCTGGTCTATATAGCCCAAGTCGTTTTCATCGTCTGGCTTCTCTTTCAGGAGCCCTACATCCCATAACGGTTGCCAAAGTTCTACTGAGGACTTTCAAGACTTGGACCAGGTCCCACTGCAGATTTCAGACCTTCATATCCCACTCCCTCTTGGTCATCTCTACTTGGGGTGTCCTGTCAGCACCTCACCGTATTTCTTCAAGTGCATTCCTCCCTGGTGATAGTGGCCCTGCAGGAAGCAGTTTTATGGTGTCTTTCAAGTCCCTGCCTGGTCTTTGACACTGCCCCTCTAAAAGCAGTGGTGTGGGGCCTTTGACCTCATTTTCCTGGCCACTTTTGATTGGACTGAGAATGGTAGGTTGACCCAAGAGAAACCACAGAGACTATCTCTCCCAAGACTCTGAATGGAGTCATGTGGTGTTGGACATTGCAACCAGAAGATCAAAAGACTTGGAGCAACGACAAATGTTGCAGCAACCCAGAGCTGCATGCAAGCTCATGCAACTTTTGTCTATGTATTGGAGAGGGCTGGAGGGGAGGTGGGGAAGGACTCTTGCAGAAGAGGTCAGTGGAGAAAGTAAAGCAGATTGAACAGCAGGAACAAGAGTCCCCAGGTCTGGTTATACTTCCTGCAAGAGAGTTCCATGAATCTCCTATAGGATGAACCACGTCATGAACATGAACCCATGTTTTTATAAGGCAGAGAGTACCAAAAATTAAATAAGTGTTTATGACAATCATTGAATAAATGAAAGTGGATGCCAATTTAATTTAAATCAGCCAAGGAATAGAGGGAGGGTTTCTCATCCTAGCAGTGCCAGTGTTCCCTGGGAAGGGACCTAGGAGCACCTGATTATCCATGCAGAAACCTGGGCCTCATTCCTGATCTCTCCTATCCTCACTGCACCCCGTCCAATTGGTGACCACACCAGTCATTCCTGCCTCCTTCATGTTTCTCTGGCCTGCCCACTCTCCCACATGTTCACTGTCGTGACCCCCATTCAGAAAATACAGGAGCCACATACCCTCTCTGGTCCATTTGCATAACATAACCAGGGTGATTTCTGAAATGCCAATCTTATCATTCCCCTTTCCTGCTTTAGATCCATCACTAGTTCCCCACTGCTACAGAAAAAAAGTCAAAGTCCTTATCTTGGCTTACAGGCCTTTGATGACTAGCTCTCAGCCGACTACAGACTAACTTCTCCCTTTTCTGCTTTGAACTCTTATTATTCCTTTGGCCAGACCAAAATACTTGCAATTATAGGAATGCATAGCACTTTCCCTGACTCCCTCTGTTGCATCTTTCCTGGAATTCCCACTCTTTCCCCCACTGGACTCGCTCCTGAACTCTACAGTCCTTTAGATCTTATTTTAATGGTCACCTCCTCTAGGTGGACATGTTTGACCTTCCTTGTAACTCCAGCATCTTGTATTTGCCTCACCCAAACAAACTCCTACACTGTATTGTAATTGTGTCTATTTTATTTGCCTCTCTTGCTGGTCTAGAAGCTTCTTGATAGTAAAAATTATGTACTAAGCCCAGGCCTAGCACAATGTAGACAATCAGTATTTGAACTGTACTTACAGCAGGATTCTCATAATTGGCACTTAAAATAGGGTTCAGTGGAGGCTGGAGCTGATATGGCTGTTACATAAAAGAGGAAAACAAACAGTTCAGAATATGCATTCAATCTGTTCTTCAGAGTACAGTGAGGTGCAAGTTCAATGTTTCTTGGGAAGATACTTTAAAGAGCCTGACTTTGTCTTTAACTGGCTCTTAACTGAGAGTATCATGGTCAAATAAAAACAGTCATCCTCAGAAAAGTAGAGGATGCCCTCAAGACTTTTTAAAAGAGCACTGAGCCGAGGAAGCAGAGGACCCATGCTTAAGAGCCAATAGGTTCACTTAGTAGAGCAAGTCACATCTTCAAAGCCTCGTCATCTGCAAAGTGGAGATGGCAGTAGTTGCCTCATGGGAATGCAACAGGGCTTAAAAATGAATCATGTCAGTTACTCATGTTATTGTAAGGCAGACAGTATAAAAAATTAAATAAGTGATTGTTTATGCCAATCAGTGAATAAATGAAAGCTTATGTCAATCACTGAATGCCTAGCCAATTCAATAACTGAGTAAACCGAAGCTAAGACAGGGGAGGCCCTTGCCCAGAAAGATGCAGCTGCTTGGCAGGAACAGCAGGTCTCCAGCCAGTTCTCCCTGCACAACAGAACATGAGAACATTCTGTTGGCACCTGGTAACTTCTGGGTTTCCACCAGATGCTAAAGCATGCTCAGCTGGCTGTTAGAGTTTGGAGAGCTGGCTGTTGGATACCAAGGGGGACTCAGGAACTGCTAATGAATGCAGAGGCAAGCAGCAAGGCACAGAAGCTACTCACATTGCTGGAAAGTGCTGGGGGTGGAGGGCTGTCGGCAGGAATGGGGATCAGTTCTCCCAGCTGAAAGGAAAAGAGTACATTGAAAATGAAACATCAATTAGAAACTGCCTATCTTTGAATCAGAAAAACAGTAGTTAGAGGAGTAGATTATTATTATTAGAGGGTATTTGTTAAAGGCGTTTAAGAATTACCTGTAATTTTTTCCAACCATCTCGGACACGAATGAAAAACTCAGTGCTGTCCCTCAGATAGATGAATGTCCCTTCTATGACCAAATGTGCTTTCTGCAGCATGTCATTCATGTTGCTGAACGCAGTGACCTGTCAGATCATTTTAAATTCCAAACACTGCTGTTATCATTAGAATGTGGCATTAAATATTAAAATGTTATCATTAAACAGTGGACAATTTGAGAGACCACCCCCCCTTTTTTTGGTACTGGGGACTGAACTCAGGAGTACTTGACCATGGAGCCAGATCCCCAGCCCTATTTTGTATTTTATTTAGAGACAGGGTCTCACTGAGTTGCTTGGTGCCTTGCTTTTGCTGAGGCTGGCTTTGAACTCACAATCCTCCTGCCTTAGCCTCCTGAGCCACTGGGATTACAGGTGTGCGCCACCATGCCCAGCTAAACTGACCTCTTTATAAAGCCAAACAGGAGCCTTGAATTCAATAAAAAGGCGACTGTACCATATAGAAATCTACAGCTTTACTAATAACTAATAGGCATTCTTTTTGATTAAAATACATGTATTACTTTGAAACCCAAATTATAATAAATGAAATACGACACAGAAGATAATATTCTATGAGTACAAAGATATAACAGAGTTGTCTCTGTTGTTGGGTTTGGGCATTAGCAAAATTGTCAGTGAGTTTAGCCATTTCCACTTGTTTTCATGCTTCTTGATGGCACTAACATTAGTAAATGGTGTCCTTCCATGCTACTCCTTAATGAATTTCAAATTTACTTTCCTTTGTAATAAGAAATACAAGCAAGTGGGCAATTACACTTAGGTCTCAGTTTTTTCCCTAGCTTGGTAGTTACAATATCAAATACATGATAGAAAACAGGGGCTGGATGTGCTGGAGTTTTAAGTCAGTGACAGAGCACTTGCCTAGCACATGTGAGGCACTGGGTTTGATCCTTAGCACCACATTAAAAAAAAAAAAGTTAAAAAAGAAAACAGGGGATGGTGATTTTTCTGTCTCAAAAATTGCCAAAGACTAGACAGCCTTTTAGCATATCTTGAAGCAAACTTTGAAGCTGCAAAATAATCTAGCCACTGGAATTTCATTTATCTGAACAGATAACAAATTACCCTCCATTGTTTGTGGAATTGCACCAATTCTAAGGCCATGGAGTCGTTAATTCCAAAATAAAAGGAATGCCAGCCCCCTGAGCAGTGTAAACCCATCCAAAGTGGAATGATGATGACACACTGATAATGATACAGACCAAGTTTCTGGATCCTGGAAGCCCTGGCTGTCCTGGAGGACCAGGCGGACCTGGAAGGGCCACAGCTAAAACAAAGCAGAAAAGAGAAGTTATAAAAAACACACTCTCTGAAAAATGGCCCAGGGGTCTGCTCATCACCTGCAATCAGTGTTCACAGCCCTCTCCAGTGCCACAAGGTGCCCCATCTTGCAACTGTGTCCTGGTGCTCTGGACCCTGCATGTAACAGGTTAATCAAACCTGGTTTGGGGAAGACCTGAGAGTCTTCCCTGTCACCCTGGTTTAAGCCATGCCTAGGACTCTTCAGGTTTATACATCCTTTGGTTGTTACTTGTAAAAGCCAGTTTAAGTTGAATGATCTGTCATTTACATCCAAAAATATCCTCATTCATACAACGTATTTCACCCAAGAGACATGCACATGACCTCTAAATAGAGGAAGTGGGCTCAGAAAGAGGAAGAGAGGGGCTAGGCTATGGGAAGAGGCCAGGTACTGCAGTAACAGGAGCCTGGGCCTTGGGGCCAAGAGACAGAGACCAAGCCCGGGGTTGGGTCGTCATTTCCCAGCTGTGCAGCACTGCGGAAAAACAGCAAGCCACCGCCCCACCCCTCACCCCCACGCCTCCCGTGCTGCTTCCTCAACTCTGCGACGTAAACAGGCATCTCTTCTTCACTGGGTTCTGGCAAGAACAAGAGGCAACACAAGACTAGAAATGTGCTTTGTAGATTATGTAGCATTAGACCGGATTCTTAGCGTTTGAAGAGTCACAGTGCCTTAAAAATCAGATCAAGGCTACTTCCGTCTTCCTCAAAAAAAAAAAAAAGTGTGGGTGCACACATGTATTTACTTGCAGCGCGTGCACGCGCACGCACACACACACACACAATTGTACAAAAAATGTTAGTAGGATGAAAAATTCCTGAGGCACATCCTCGAGCAGTACTTTGAGTCAGGTTCCTTGCTTACAACGAAGAGAACCAAGGCTAAGGAGTCCATAATTCTGCAACCAAAAAGCCCTTGTTTTAGGCCAATATAAAGTTATTTCAGCTATTCCTTTGTTCTTCAACCTCTCTAAGCCCCGGTCAGCTCCTCACACCCATTGCCCCAAATCTGCAAAACCCTTAGCAGAGTTAAGGATGTTTTTGCAAGTTCAAGTAAAATTATTGTATACAATGTTTCAGGTTATTGCAAGCAAGCCTTCCATTCCAATATAGAACTTGAACATCCAGACAAGTGTCTAGAGCAGAGGTCAGAGGAGAACTTGGATCTGGATCCCAACCAAGCCTCCGACTAGTATGCATGACCTTGAGCAAGTAAGTTTCTTCTCTGAGCTTCAGTATCTTTATCCATGGAATTAAGTTTATAATATCCATCCCATCTTCCTCTAGGGTTTCTGGCAAGATTACATGGGATAATGACTATGCAAGTGTATTCAAAAAATCTTTTTTAGATGTTGATGGCCCATTTATTTATTTACATGCAGTGCTGAGAATCAAACCCAATGCCTCACACATGCTAGGCAGGTCCTCTACCACTGAGCCACAACCTCAGCCCCTGAAAGTGTATTTTAAACTGTGACTTGCCATAAAATTAGGAGAGGGGCAGTCCTTGTGCAGTGCAGCAAGGTGTCTTGGGGTCCACTGGGGTAATACTCTGTGGACAACAGACTGCATCCCACACTCCTTTGTCTCCACCTCCTGCAGCTCCTGTTCATCCCCCAAGGCTGTGTGAAAACCTCTGGTTTTATCCACACAGTGCCTTCTTTGCAGGACCAATGTCCTCGTCACCTTCTCTGGAGGTCCCCTCCTTTACCTCCTCCAGAAAAACCTACAGTCTCATGATTCTACCTCCTGGCCACAGGTGATTGGTTCATGATTGGCTCCTAGCTCAGGATGGGCCAATCAGAATCCTTCCCTGGGACTTGCCCCACCTGGAACTTTTCAAACTAGAAAAAGGTCAAGATTTCTAGCTGACACTGGGAGCCGTTAAGATGTCAGTGACCTTGTTTCCCTCAGCTCAGAGGATGTGGTCTGTGGTGAGGCGCGTGAAACTGGCACACAGAGAAGGGCTGAACAAGGGGGGCTAGAGAACTCTTGCAGGGATCCTGGCTCCTCCTTGGTTCTGGCTGTGCTTTATCTTCCCTACCCAGGAAGCAAGTGCTCATTTTCTCTTTCAGAGGGAATACATTTTCATTTTGCTTGAGCAGTACTTTGAGTCAGGTTTCTGGCTTACAACCAAGAGAGCCAAGGCTAAGTTAAAGCCCCAACCTCCAGGTCACCTCCTGTGTAAAGCTATCTCTATGGTCCAGACTGTGGTCTCTTCCAGGTGCACTCCCACCACACCTGGCTCATGCCAACCCAACCAACAAAAAAATCATACACTCATGCTAATCATATTACTGCTGCTACAAGTTGAGCATCTTACCTGAAATGCTTAGAACTAGAAGTGTTTCAGATTTCAGATTATTTTTTAATTTGGAGTATTTGCATATACATAATGAGATATTTTGAGGAAGGGACCAAAGTCTAAATACAATATCCATTTATTTAGGGGCTGGGGATATAGCTCAGTTGGCAAAGTGCTTGCCTCACATGCACAAGGCCCTGGGTTCAATCCCCAGCACCACCAAAAAAAAAAATCCATTTATTTTATGTACATCTTATACATAGAGACTAAAGGTAATTTATATATTTTACATAATTTTGTACATTAAACAGTTTCATGATGTGGAATTTTCTTTGTGTACCATTATGTCAGTAGTCAGAATTTCAGATTTTGGAACATTTCAGATTTGGGGTTCAGATTAGGAATTCTCAACTCATATTATTATTTTCCACCATGTGCATGGTAGAAATAATGTAGGCTTTGGAGATACTCTAATTTGAGTCCTAATCTTGTTGATGTCACTTATTGGCTATATGACCTTGGAAAGTTTTCTTAATACCTCTGGGTGTTAGTTTCCTCACCTGTAAAGTGGGGATGCTAGTACTTTTCTTAAAGTGTTGTTGTGATAATTCAACAAAACACTGTAGTAAAGTGATTAGCAAAATGCCTGGCATTTTGGATGTTTTCTTTAATTTCACCCACTTTGCCTTTGAGGAACTGAGGCTCCAAGGGATGAATAGATTTTTAACATTGAGGGTTACGATCAACACTGGTCCTTAGCTGGTCAACTCCCTATGGCATTGACAACACAGATGGGAAGGTTCTGCTGTACATGAAAAGATGCTCAACATCATTAGTTATTAGGGAAATGCAGACCACAACCACCGTGGATACACCCAACACCCATTAGGATGGCTACAATAAAAAGATATAATAAGTGTTCATGAAGAGGAGAAAATGGAGCCCTCATACACTATTGGTAGGAAGGCAAAAAATTGCGGGTGCTTTGGAAATGGTTTGGCAATCCCTCAAAAAATTAAACACCGGGGCTGGGGTTGTAGCTCAGTGGTACAGCGCTTGCCTAGCATGTGTGAGGCACTGGGTTCCATTCTCAGCACCGCATATAAATAAATAAAAATAAAATTCTATCAACAACTAAATTTTTTTTAAATTACACATAGAGTTACCACAAGACCCAGATATTTCATTCCTAGGAATATGCCCAAGATAACTGAACACATGCATAAAACTTTGTCTACAAATATTCATAGCAGCATTATTCATCATGGCTGCAAAGCAGAAGCAACTCAGATGTCCATGAACAGGTGAATGAATAAACCCAATCAATGTATACCCTACAGTGGAATATTATTTGGTCAAAAAAAGGAGCAAAGTATTAATACACACTACCACATGGATAAACCTTGAAATCACTATGGTAAGTGAAAGAAACCAGATACAAAAGGCCGGAGAGTGTATGATTCCACTTGCAAATCCAGAGAGAAAGATTAGTGATCGCCAAGATCTGGGAACAGTTGGAGGGAGAGGCAGGTAACTGCTAACTGGTACAAAATTTCTTTTTGTTGTGATGAAATGTTCTAGAATCAGACAGTGGGGGTGACTGCCCAACCTTGTGACTATATTAAACACCGTTGAATTGTGCACTTTAAATGGGTGAAGTTTTGATCTGTGAATTATACCTCAGTTTTTAGAAGAGAAAAGAAAGAAGGCTCCATCCAGGAAAGAGCCCTCTGTCAGATGGTGGGGCACTGACATGCTACCCAGATGGTGACCCTGAGCACGATGGTAGGGGCAGCATGAATGAGGGCACCACTCACAATACGAACCTGCACCCAGGATTGCTGGAGGTCCTGGGGGCCCAGGGGGTCCCGGTGGCCCAGGAGCACCAGGTCTTCCAAAGCCAGGTGGCCCAGGCAGTCCAGGAATTCCTGGGGGTCCTTGGGGCCCGACGACAGTCTCTCCTTTCTGTCCCTGTCAAGGCAGACACACACAGTAGTGGAGGAAAGACCATTAACCTCCAGAAGTCCTGGCTATTGCTTTTTTGTAAGAAGTCAGTGAATTCCAGCTGTTCTTGTCACTATTCACTATCAGGGGCACAGTTCCAGACAGTGTAAGCCCCAAGGAGCAGCAGCAGAGTCATTATGTTCAAAGACATGAGAAAGCACCCAGAGGGCCCTGGAATCAGAAGCCCCTCCCCCAGCATCTTGTTGGGCCTTTGCACTTCAGAGATGAAGCTTCGAGAGGGGAAAGGACTTCGAGAGAGGGGATAGGACCCTACAACGCAAAGTAGGGGTTCAGCCAGAAGTGGAACCCCAGGCTCCAGCTTTGCTGGTTCTACCATCATAGTGAGTTCTGGGGCCAAAGTCAATACTCTGGTCCCCAAGGTTCATAATCTGGTCATATTCTCGTTGTGGGGTGGGGGGAATCTAATTTTCTCTCTGTAGCCTGGAAAACTCTTATCCTAGGAAGCCCAAGTTTATCTAGAAATTCCATCTTGAGTAGAAATAAATATTTTCTCCAAAAATATTTTTTCTCCATAAACATGACCCTCACCTTCCATTCTGCTTCCATTAGCTGACGTATTTACCAATAATGGAATTTTCACCGTGTGCGTGAGTGAGGTAGTGTGGACGGCGCCTGGAGGGTAACTAACTGCCCAGGGCCTGGGGCACTCCTTCCCTCCGTGGGCCTCTGCCAATCTCCCCTGCAATCAGCAAGAGGCAAGGAGAGTGGGCCCTTTTTCCAGCTTGTGGTCCTATAACTGACCCTTGACTCTCCAGCTGCCTGGTCATATTGGGGGCCTCAGGAAAGCTCCAAGTCCCTGGGAAGATGACATGGAGGGTTCACTACTCACAACCAGGCCTGGATTTCCTGGCAGTCCCGGAGGCCCAGGCACAAAGAAGTTGTCAGGAGAGTCTCCTTTTTCTCCTTTGAACCCCCTGTCTCCATTCTCCCCCTGGAAGAGAGAACGTGGGAATATTTCAGTAGGGCTGGGTGAACTGTCTCCAACATAAACCCAAGAAACTAGAAACACAGGCGCTTATGATTTCCATGTGTTGGAAATTTAATTCCCCAAATCATATATTAATGGCATCTGGAGGTAGGTCATGAAGGCTCTGGATTAATGGACTAATAGATCATCTAGGAGTGCCTTTGTTGTGAAAGTGTGAGCCTGCTTTGTTTTATTTTATTTTTATATGGTGTCCTAGACCACCTCAGGACTCTGCAGAGTCCCGACCAGCAAGAAGACAGATGCAGCCTCTTTAACTTCCAACCCTGTACAACACTGAGCCGGGTAAACCTTTATTCTTTGCACATTACCCAATCTGTGGCATTCAGTTATAGCAACGGGAAACAGACTGAGGTAACAGGCCAGATGCTTAGCAGAAAATACTCACTTTCAAGCTATTCAGAAAATGTCTCAGGTACACTGGATCCACTGGAGGACCTGAAAAAGAAATAATCCTCAAAACAAGAGCCTTCCAGATGGTAAACATGGTTACTTCCTAGAGGAGGTGACCCTGTATTGATTTAGTTAATTGGTTTGGTACTGGGCTTGGAGGTGGCTATGGCCCCAGTTTGGGCTCAGCCACCCAGACAAATCCCTGGGACTCTCTGGACTTCATTTTGCATATAAGACATGAACAACTGGAATTCTGGTTTCTCTTGACAGTGTTCCATCTTGGATATGCCAGGCCAACGACTGGGTCTTACTAGAATTCAGAGAAGCTTATGGTCAGGGTGGTAATGGCCTTCGCCTTACTCTGTGATGCCACTGCAATTCTCAGGAAGAAAAGTCAAAGGCAAGACCAAGAACAACAGTTGCAATACCTGGTGGTCCTTGGGCTCCTTGGTCGCCTTTTTCTCCTTTTGAGCCAGGAAGACCCCAGGATCCTTTCTCTCCTTTAACACCTGCCACCAAACACACATGCATTTAAGGGGAAAATCACCTTTATTCTACCTAAAGTCTTGCAGAGACAAGTTTTCCAACTGAGCCCTTTTAGCAGTGTCTACTCAAACAAACACAGGCTTGCTGAGAAATCAGCAGGCATAAAAACCTTCACTACAGATGGAAAGGGCAGAGGCAGCTGCATCCACCCAATTCCCAAACTTGAGAAGCCGGCACAGCTGGGGAGGCGGACCCAGTTCATAGCAACACAGGCAGGATGCAATAACTGCTATCGAGGCGAGGTCAATGGGTACCACGGGAGCCCAGCAAGGGCTACAAAGAACTCTCCCTTGCACCGTTTCATGAACATAGACTGAGACTCAACATTAATAAACCTCCCACGCTCATTTCATCTGGGCCTGTGCAGTCTGGAGGTGTGGGGAACAGAGGAGGAATCCCCCAGGAGGGATAAGGGAAGACCAGATAGGGGGACTAGGGTGCTAGTTGGAAGAATGAACACCAGCTGTGCATGACGCACCTGCCAGCCAGAACAGGAAGGGCCGCCTCAGCACAACTGGCCTCACATCCTGGCCTTCTCTTCAATTCTTGGTAGGGGAGGAGCAGAGAAGGGGGTCTTGGGAAGGGAAGTGATCCCGTGGGGCACCAGAGGTGGGACAGTGCCTGATCGGAGTCAGAAGGGAGGTGTGCCACATCTCCCCAGGTCCTACCTGTGCTGGGGGAGCTACCTGAGACTGAGGGACTGAGTAGTGGGGACATGGGACACCACTGTCCCTGATGAGACAGTAGTCAGAGGTGACACCAGACAGTGCTATGGTTTAGATCTGGAGTACCCTCCAAAGGCACTTGTGTTGAAGGCTTGTTCCCCATGCAACAATGTTCAGAGGAAGGGACTGCATCATGACCTCAACAGCGGACTGATCCATGGATAGCTGAGTGCACTACTGGGAGGCGGTGGGGACAGCCGGCAGGTGAGGCTGCCATAGCTGAAGGAAGTAGGTCACTGGTGGTCTACATTTTGTCCCTGGATGCTGCTCCTTCTTCTCCTTCCTCTTCCTCTCCTCTTCTTTCCTCCTCCTCCTCCTCTTCTTTTTCTTCTTCTTCCCCTTCCTCCTCCTTGTCTTCTCCTCGTCCTCCTCCTTCTCTCTTTCCTAGCTACCGTAAGCTGAGAAGCTTTCCTTCACCACATCCTCCTGCCATGAAGTTCTGCCTCACCTCAGGCCCAAAGCAACACAGCTGGCCAACCATGCACTGAAGCCTCTGAGACTGTGAGCCAAAATAAATCTTCCCACTCTAAGGTGTTCATGGCAGGTATTTCATCCAGAGACGGAGAACGGACTAACACAGACCATGAGCTCACTACGCTGTCAGGGCTGCTTGCCTTGAGGGAGCAGTGACCTCCACCAGGAAGCCCAAGGACAACCACTCACCCACCAGCACCAGCACGTCCAGAATGTTCTGTCCTCCCTCCTCCCAGGGGAGTCCCACAGGACAAAGGAACAAGTGGGGGTCTGAGAAGGCAAATCCAGCTCTACCTCTTCCTCCCCAAGGTCCACTGGGCACCAAGGGAAAGGAGAGCCTCACGTAGGATCTGAGCAACAAGGTTGGAAATAGGCTGGACTCAGCAACCAGAAGTGCAGGAGAACCAGAGGGTCAGACATGGTCAGGGCAGGGTGACCAGAGCAAGCCAGAGGCGAGTAGTGGGGGTGGGGAAGGACCTACTGTTGAAGCTACAAGTGTTCAGACTCCTCAATCACAAGGGGGATGTGGCCATTCAGAGTATGTGGGGTCAAGGGGGACCAGAGTGACCTCCAGGCCCCTGCCTCCTGGCCTATCTGTCTGATGTGCCCGAGAAGCTGCCATGGGTAGCCATGAACATGTGGTCATTGACTAATCAAGCCCTCCAGGCCAGCGTTCCTTACCCTTCCTTGCACTTACACCAAGAGGCCTGGTGAAATGCGGGCTCTCATTAGGTAGATGCAGGGTGGGGCCCGAGGGTCAGTATTTCTAAAGAGCTCTTCCTGGGAGATGCAGGTGTTCACGAATGCTCTGAAGCAAAGGTCTCCTGAGCGCTCCAAGTCCTTCCCTGATTAGTGCTTGGTGTATTATGCTACAACTAATTTTTAATAATAGCTCTCACCTCACATATTCTAAGGGCCTGGGAGGCAGGAAGGGCAGAGAATTCACCTGTCTCAGCCCAGGGCACACGATGACACTAAGCAAGGGGTTGGCATCAGTGAACGTCTGATGAACAGATGAACAAATGAGTGACCCAGCGGGGTGCTCCCTGCTACCTAGGAGGCTCAGCCACGTTGTGAAAAATAGATGCTTAACAAAACCAAGCAGAGGTGACCCTGCGGCCTTGGCTCAGCTGCCACCCAGGCACCCAGTCACACCTCCACCTCCTCTGAAAGTGCCCAGCACTGGGTACTTGCAAAGGAGCCTCTTCAAAGGTGCTGAGTAGAGAAAAAGAAAAGCCCACAGTGAAGAAAGAGTGTGTACCATGGAAGGTGATGAGCTCGGAATCTCCAGGATGAGTGGTACCAACCTGGAAAGAGAGAAATACAGGATCAGACCCTGGGCACCCTGCCCTGGCATGTGTACACCCCGGGGGGACACTGTCCTGGGGGCATGTGGCAGAAAAGGTGATGCTGTGAGACAGAACTTGCTTTGACCCTGGCCCGCCCCCCACCCCACCAAAGCCCTGAGCTCCCCAGTAGCCCTCAGCACCCAGAAATCCCAGTAGGAGAATCATCATGCAATTGGGTTGGGTAGAGAGTTGAGATCCACAGGCCAAAAATCTCAGCAAAGGGGAAATCTGAGGTTTTCAAGTGACAAGTCATGGCAATGTTGGTCTGGCCCCAGATGAACCCTCTTGGCTTCCTTTTCTATCAATGAGTATGGACCCCCCCCCCCCCCCGCCCAGAGAGATCAAGCATCTAAGCCCAGTCCTAAAGCTGGCCACTCATCAGAGCTGCTATTGTGCATTACCAAGGACGAGCATAAGGGACTGGTGCTGGCAGAAACGAGAGTCAGTGATGGAACACTCATTAGACCAGGGATTATTCTGAATTGTTCTGAGTGTCAGAGCCCTAGGGTGCAAACAGCTCTTTCCCAGAGTCCCACATTCCCTTGTCTGGTAAGAGGGGGCCAGCTGCAGCCTGTCTTTTAGCAGCCCCTCTTCACCTTCTCCCCAGGTGATACGTGGAATCAAAATGATCCAGGATTCTTCTGTGCTTATGGGTGGGATCATGAGCTGCTCAGGGGTCACCAAGAGAAGATGGGGGGAAGGAAGAGAGAATCTGCCAGCATTTCTAAGTTAAGGATAAAGACTGCAGCACCCAGGTGATACTTGCGATGATGCTGCTAAGTTGCCCCACTGTAGGTGTGAACTGCAAATGGTTACGGCGTTGCAAGGGCTGAAATCAGAAGGGCGTGCAAAACGCTGGGCATGAGAGGAAGCACTTCTGCCTGAAAATGTCCACTCTGAGAGGACGTATCCGCGCCCCAGCCCCCATAGTGTCCAGCCAGCCATCATGAAATAAACAACCGAACAAAAATGCCCTTAAGCCAGTGTTTGGCTTAAGTAACTCCATGACCCCAAAGGCCAAGGTTACTGCAGAGTCCTAGAATAGGTTATGGGAATCACAGTAGCATGTTCACAGCACTCTACAGTTGGTCAAGTGCTATTCCATGGCCGACCCACTTGAAGCCTGCAATTGTGTATGTTGGGAGGGGCTTCCGGCACCCACACGCTGAGGGACCTGGGGCTGGCCCACTGCCTCTGAAGGCTGTGATGGCTCCTTCATGACAAGGAGGTGGTCATGGGGGGGGTTTCAGGAGGGACTCTCTAGCACTGATGCTTCCTGTTTCTCACTAATAGAAACATACACTGGGTTGGGGGTTGTCTTCACAAGGATCTGGGAGCCAGCAACTCTCTTTGTCACCTTATACAGTAGGATCTCATCCTCTGCCTTTCAGGCCAGAGCTCCCGGGCTCTGGACTATACACTAGGATGCTTCAAAGTTCAAACACAGACAGAAGTCGGGAAAACACTCAGCTAAACCGCGTCATTTTGAAGCCTCTGAGCCCAGCCTCATCACCACCTCCAATTATGAATCCACTTCAAAGAACATTTTTAAATTGTCATTTGCAAACCTCAGAGAGCAGAGACCACACCTGTCTTGTTCACCCGCTTCCCCTGGGGCCTAGCAGAGTACTTGGCTCTGGGTACATGCTCAATAAATATTTGTCAAATGAATGAGAGAATCATCATGCATCGTACTGTGACTCAGGCCTGCCCAGGCCCACCCCCAGGGATTCCCCACAGAAACAAGACCTAATAATGTGCATGAAACCCCAGAGTGCTGACTGGCTGGGGGACCCGGCAAGGGCCTGACCCCTTGGAATCACAGTGTCTGCACTGGCTGCCCGGGACGTCAGATGGGAATTGTGGGCCCTGCTCCATTGTGTCCCGAGACCTTGGACAAGCTAGTGAGCTTCTGTGAGTCATTCTGTTTCCTCATTACAGAGTGGAGGGATCAGCCCTGCCTCTCAGGGCTGTGTTCTGTGCTGTGCTGTGACATGATCGCTGAGAGGGATGGAAGGCGGTAGTTACAGATTGTAGCCCCAATTCCCAGTGCAGAAACCACAGGTTGGCTTTAGTTTTTTTTTTTTTTTTTAATATTGCTCCATGCATGAAGCTAATGTGATCATACTGATAAAAGACACTGTTTTATTGATCATACTAAAGACCAGTGTGAGCACCCAAGACGACCCTGAAAACTAAAAGCTTATATCCTTGAAGGGTGTACCCATAAGTGATAAAAGACATCAGAAGATGCTCAGAGGTGGAGGGGCCCAGCACGGAGGCTGATCTTCTCTGAGTTGCTCTCTGTGCAAAGCCCACCCTTGAAGGCAATGGCCACATGCTACTTACGGGTGTTTTGCAGTGTGGTCGGGCAGGTACTGGGAAAACGGCCTGTGGGAAATAGAAGGAGAGAGGTGAGGCTGTCAGGGAACTGGATTCCAGCTCATGCCAGTCTGGTGCCTGTTGCTTGATCCTCTGGGAAAGTCCCCCCAAAACCCCAACTCACCCCTTTGATGTTAACCACAGCTCCAGGTGGTCCAGGGGGGCCTGGAGGACCAGGTAGACCAGGGGGGCCCTGAAGGGAGAAAAGAAGGGCCACTGCTGAGTTGAGGCTGCTAAGAGGGTAGAGGCAGCTGAAAGACACTTCCTCCAGGCTTTGGGCACAAAGCAAGGAAAGAAGGGTCCCCTGAAGCCACCAACTTCTACCTTGATAGGTGGACCTGTCCACAGAGCACTTCTACATCTGTGACCTCTTTGCATCTTCCCAGCAAACCACCAGGAAGACAACAGTATTGTCCCTGGTTGATCCATGCAGATAAGGAGGCCCAGAGAGGGGAAGCTACCTGCTCAAGACCACACAGCCACTGACAGCAAACCAAGATTGGAACTCAGAGTCTGACTCCCAGAGAGTGTTGAGTTGATAGGAAGCCTACCAGCTCTCTATCAGTGCATCCTTAGCGTGGAGGGGCCTGAAGGAGAGCCTCAGAAAGACGAAATTAAGAACAAAGCTCATGTTGAACAGCACAGTCAATTTCAGCCTGGCCTTAAGATCATGCAAAGTCTTCTCATCCCAGCCTGGAGGAGGACATGCAGCGGGTGGTGGGTACTGACAGGCAGGTGCAAGGAGGGCTGCACTGGTCCTCTAAATGGAGGCATGGTTCACCGGCTCCAGGAGGCTCGATGAGCAGGAGCCAGACCCTTAATACTTTAGGAAAATTGGATTTCTGAACACATAAAGTGAGGCAGTTGGATACACACAGAAGCAAAATGGACACAGAGCTGTGTTTGCCTCTTGGTTTGGTGACCTTCAGTGGCAGCCCTAACTTCTGTAGGTCCCATCCTCCCATGTTCCTGGATGGGCAGAATCAATATTATCACAGTGGCCAGACTACCAAAAGCTTTATACAGATTCAATTCAATCCCCAGCGAATTACCAATTCTTCACAGAACTAGAAAAAGCAACTCTGAAATTCATTTGCAAAACTAAGAGCCCTAGTATAGCCAAAGCAATCCTGGGCAAAAAGAGAGATGTTAGAGGTATCACAATACCTGACCTCAAAAGAGACTAGAGTTAAATAGCATGGTACTGGTACCAAAAACTGACATGAAGACCAACGGAACAGAACAGAAGACACAGACTCAAACCCTCATGGATACAGTTATCTGATATTAGATAAAGGTGTCAAAAACATTTATTGGAGGAAAAAATAGCCTTTTAAACAAATGGTGCTGGGAAAACTGAAAATCTATATGTAGAAGAATGAAACTGGCCTCTCTCTCTCACACACCCTGCACAAAAGTGGATCAAGGACCTAGGAATTAGACCTGAAACTCTGCAACTGCTAGAAGAAAATGTAGGTCCAACACTCCAACATGTTGGAACAGGAACCAAGTTCCTTAACAAGACTCCTAAAGTGCAAGGAACAAAACCCAAAAATCAGTAAGTAGGAGGGCACAGAATATAAAAAATTTCTGTACAGCAAAGGAAACAGTTAAGAATGTGAAGATAGAGCAGACAGAATGGGAGAAGGTCTTTGCCACCCACACCTCAGATAGGACATCAAGATCAAGAATATATAAAGAACTCAAAAAACTCAACATCAAACCCCCAAATAATCCAATTAATAAACAACAGGCAAAAGAACTAAACAGACAATTCTCAAAAGAAGAAACACAATTGGTCAACAAATACATGAAAAATGTCCAACATCTCTAGCAATCAGGGAAATGCAAATCAAAATTACATTGAGATTTCATCTCACTCCAGTCAGAACAGCAATTATCAAGAATACAAATAATGATAAGTATTGGCGAAGATGTGGAGAAACAGATAAGGTTCGCTCACACATAGTGGGTGTAGCACTAGTTAGTATGGAAATTTCTTTAAAAACTAGGAATGGATCCACCATATGATCCAGCTCTCCAAGTCCTCAGTATAGATCCCAAAGACCAAAAATTGCCATACTATAGGGATATAGGCATATATCAACCAAGGTGCCCTGTGACAGATGAATGGATTAAGATAATGTGGTATAAATACTCAATGGAGTATTACTCAACCATAAAGAAGAATGAAATCATGGTATTTTCTAGAGAGAGAGTGAGAAAGGGAAACCATGGAGGAGTCCATCAAAAAAGAAGGTTGAGGGGCTGGGGTTTTGGCTCAGCGGTAGAGTGCTTGCCTCGCATGTGCGAGACCCTGGGTTCGATCCTCAGCACTATATAAAAATAAATAAGTGAAATAAAAGTATTGTGTCCAACTACAACTAAAAAATAAATGAAAAAAAGGAAGGTCGATCAGTTGGTTAGATGAAGGGGCTCTGGGGGAGGGAGAAAAGATGGGCTAAGGGAAAAAACAGAGGAAGGAATCTAACCTAACCTTTTAATGTACCTATATGAATAAACCACAGTGAATCTCACCACCATGTACATCCACAAGATACTTACCAAAAAGAAAAAAGAAGTAAAAGTAAATGGCAAAAAGACCAGTAGAGGGAAGGGAACAGGGAGAGGGAGGAGGAGAGGGAAATACTGGCGACTGAACTGGAGCAAATTATATTCCATGCTTTTTAAAAATTTTGTCAAAATGAACCCTATTGTTATATATAACCAAAAAGAAACAATAAAAAAAAAGGAAAGGGGAAAAGAGAATATTCAAAATCAGTAGAAAAAAGGTTTTATATTTGTAAGCCGAAATTTCTTCTTTTGTGACATAGTATTAAAACACATTTTTGGAAAAAAAAAAATCCCCCTATGTAAAACAAGGACCCCACAGAGTGTCTGATGGGCTGGTTAGTTATCACCAAGATGATGTGGGCCACTGCCCTTACACTTTGCACAGTGTCTGGTACACAGTAGGTGCTCAGTACACACTGGTTTTCTTCTCTGAGAGCCTCGACCCTGCTGCTTCCCCCAGCATCCACCATCTTGGGAGGTCCTAAGTGGCGGGTCTGCCTTGGATAATCACTCATAAGCACCAACTGAGCCCTAGTGATATGAGCACCCTGGGACTGTGTTCAGGAGGGAAGAGAAGACACCACCCTGGAGTCAAAGCCCTGGAATTTGGAATCACTTTTCCTGAGCACACCCAGACCCCCTTCTTCCTGGCCTCCCTTTGGGGTCTGCACAAGGAGGCTGATGGCCCACTGAGATGTCGTAGGTGGCAGGGATCTCCTGAGAGTGAGCCCAAGGGTAGGGCTGGGTGGGAGGACCTTTGTAAACGGCAGTGGAGACAGAAGAAAAACATTTCTGAAACGTAATCTGTCAGTCCCACTCATCGGACACCAGCTCCCAACTCTTCCCCCAGGGTGACACAGGAGGGGTCAGTGGCTGTGGCACTCACCGGCATCATGATCCCTCGATCTCCTTTGGCTCCCTTGAGGCCGTTCAGTCCTGGGCGACCCTGAGATCCACAGGAGACTTTAGTACCCCCTGACCCACAGGCCAGCCTGGCCACGCACCCCCTTCCATCCAGTCTGAGGAGCACCCATACCTACCGGTCGCCCTGGAAGGCCAAATTCTCCTTTGTGTCCTGGTGGTCCTTTGGGCCCCTAGAGGCAAAACAAACCCCTGATTAGAAACTCAAGGTGCGGAGAAATGGGGACGGGAGGTGTGAAGCCTGACTTTGTGGGCAGTGGTCAGGAGGGCCCATGGAGGGGAGGAAGGCGGGCAGGGAGCGGTTTCAAAGCCCCCACCTGCCCAGTTCCTGTCTCCTGCCTCTCCTCGGCTGAGAGCACTTGCTCAGCCCCCACCTCGCTCTACTTTCCTGCAGGCTCTGCCCCAGCCCAGATGCTGGACCCAGCTCCTCACTGTCAGGGCTAACTGCACAGCAAGAGGTCAGTCGCTCAGGGCTCAGTGCTCAGAACTCAGACCCCTGCCCTAGGTTGTGTGTCCCAGGGGTCCCCACAGACCCCACTAGGAATAACACGGCCTGCACCCCCACCAGAAGGCCTGCTTGGTGTCACTTGGCTTCTGCCTTCCTCCTACCTGTCCCGAAGACCAGTCTTGGCTGGGCACCCCTCTCCTTTGCTCAGTCCCTGACCCACGGACCCTATTTCAGCGCTGGCTTTCTCAGTCCACTTCTTGAGCTACAGCCCTGCTCCCTGCAGGAATCTCCGTGTCTTCTAGCATCTGGGATGCAGGCTGCTCAGCCCAGGAGACCATCACTCATGCACCTCTTCCTAGAACCTGCTTCATCCCCACTCCTGTGGCTGGGTCTGCTCTTTGTCCCGGGGGAAGGCAGGTTTAAACCCGCAGCCCTGCAAGTCCCTTCTTCCTGCCACCATTAACATGGCCAGCCCTTCCCCCAAAGACAGCAAATAAAGACTGTGCTGAAACAGGGTATACATAAAGTCCCTGGTTCACAGTGCTCTCAGGGAAGGAAAAGTGGAGAGAAAGAGTTAACGGCACCAGTCACTTAGTTGGTAGGTGGTAGGGTAACACTTCCCAAATGTCCACATGCACAGGAACTACCTGGGTCTTATTAAAATGCAAATCCAGCATGTCTGGGCGGGGCCAAGGTTCCAAATGTCTAACAAGCTCCCAGGGGACACTGGTGATGTGGCATGCGGACCACACTTTGAGAAACAAGACTCTAGTGAATTTGCAAAGGAGATGGAAGTTATACTAGTCACTAGGACCACAGCTAGCCCAGATGGCATCTTGATGCAAATTAAAAGGTGCCCTCACTGACTGTGTTTGGCAAGCTGTGAGCAAGCTGGCCTTCAGTGGGACAACCGCCATGCCATCTGCAGCCACCTGCTGGCTCCCATTACCGTTTGTATTTCCCAGGGTACTGGAGGCTACAGAGTAGTTAACCAGGAGTGAACGAGACTCTCTCAGTCTGCCTTGGCTCTCAGCTACCCTACTCCACAGTGTGGTCTCCTTGACCTCAGGGATCAAAGGCCTCAGAAGGTCTTTATTTTTTTCTTTTTATTTGTTCTTACTAGTTATATGTGACAGTAGAATGTGTTTTGACAAATTATACATATATGGAGTATAATGTCCCATTCTTCTGGTTGTACATGTCGCATTATATTGATCATATATGCGTATAGGATAGTTATGTCTGGTTCATTCTACTATCTTTCCTATTCTCATTCCCACTCCCTTCCCTTCAGTCCCCTTTGTCTAATCCAAAGTACTTCTATTCTTCCCTACCTCACCCTCTAATTATGAGTTAGCATTCACGTATCAGAGAAAACATTTGGCCTTTCATTTTTGGGGATTGACTTTTTTCACTTAGGATGACAGTCTCCAGTTCCATCTATTTACTGGCAAATGCCATAATTTCATTCTTCTTTATGAATGAATAACATTCAGCAGTTAGAGAAATGCAAATTAAAACTACACTGAGATTTCCTCTTACTCCAGTCAGGATGGTGATTATCAAGAATACAAGTAACAATAAATGTTGATGAGGACATGGGGAAAAAGATACACTTATACATTGCTGGTGGGACTGCAAATTGGTACAACCATTATGGAAAGCAGTATGGAGATTCGTCAGAAAACTTGGAATGGAACCACCATTCGACCCAGTTAATCCTCTCCTCAGTTTATACCCAAAGTACTTAAAATCAGCATACTACAGTGACAAAGCCACATCAATGTTTATAGAAGATCAACTCACAACAACCAAGCTATGGAACCAACCGAGGTGCCCTTCAACAGATGAATGGATAAAGAAAATGTGGCACATATTCACAATGGGATATTACTCAGAAGGTCTTTTGAGGGATGCACCTTGGAGATTATATGCGTTATTCATCAGGGACACGTGACTGTTACACAAACATGTGATCCTGTGTCCCCAGGGCTGAGATCCAGCTTGAATCAAACAACCCCATGTACGATGCTGCTTGCTGCCCACAAAGTTCTGCAAGAATCCAGGGCAGCTTGCTCCTTGGAAATAGTGGGGTGCAGTGGAAGGATTCTGGATATAGGGTCTGAGAGGCTGGCCTCAAGTTCCCTGCCTGCCACTTAAAAGCAATGTGACAGTGGGCAAGTTAGCCTCTTGGAGCTTTGGTTTCCTTGTCCATAAAACAGGGATCCTGCTATTCACATCTTAGGGTTATGAGTGTGAAATGAGACAGCCGGGTGAGAGACCAGTATAGTGTCTGACCCACACAGATGTTCTCCATCTGAATTTTCTCCATTTTGAGGGAAGAAATGTATGACAAGGAAGTTTAGGGCTCATCCTTGAGAGAAATAATAGGAAAACTGTCCAGCTGTGTTGGACAGTTTCTAGGGAGAACAGCAAGGCCAGAAGCACCTAAAATACCATCTATTCTTAATCCCATCTCTTTCCTCCAACAGATGGGCAAACAAGCCCAGAGAAGAGGGCATGCTCAGAACAAGCAAGTAGCAGATAGATTCCAAAAAGCTCAGAGAGATTTTATGGGTGTTATGGTTTGGATGTGAGATGTCCCCCAAAAGCTCACATGTGAGACAATGCAAGAAGGTTGGAGGAGAAATTATTGAGTTGTAGACTTAATCTAATTAGCAAACTAATCTTAAATGGGACTAACTGGTAACTGGAGGCGGATGGGTGTGGCTGGAGGAAGTGGCTCATTGGGGGCGTGGCTACCAGTTATATATTTGTATCTGGCAAGTGGAGACCTTTTCTGTTTCCTGATCATCATGTGAGCTGCTTCCCTCCACCCCATTCTTCTGCCATGATATTCTGCCTCACCTGGAGCCCCAAGGAATGGAGCCAGCCTTCTATGGACTAAGACCTCTGAAACTGAGAGCCCTCAAATAAACTTTTTCTCCTCTACAATTTTTATGGTTGAGTCTATTAGTCACAGCAGCAAAAAAACAAAAAACAAACAAACAAACAAAAACCTAACTAAAACAGCAGGGCTTCCTGTCAAATGGCAATCTTAGATTAACAACTGTGGTATGACCTTGAGTGCTCACCACCATTTGCTTCCCCCTCTTTCCTGGACACACAGCTATGGCTACATGTCTGAGGCCCCATGGATCTAAGTTCTGGCCAAAGAGAGTGTACTCAAAGTGGTGTTTGTTATTTCCAGTCTTCCCTGACCCCAAACTCAGCCTGCCAGGTGGAAGATGTTGGTGTGACTTGGAATCCACAAGATGGCAGAGTCACAGCAAGGACCATCCTGAGTCCCTGAGTCACTGCCTGGAGGAGAGAGGCCCAAGAGGGAATAACCACAGTGCACTTGGGAAGAGGGATTGGCTGCTACTGTGCTGGGTCCTGAGAAGCTTCCGCAACTGCAGCTTGCCTTTCTAACATGTGGATGCTTTGCCACATACTTTATATTTTCACCACTGGGACAACTGCATCTAAGTAAGGAAAGTATTATAACTTTGTCATACCCCAGTCCAGACTCAGCTGAGAGACACTGTGGCTTACCATGGGTCCTGGGGTCCCGTGCATTCCAGGTTCACCCTAAAATGGGGAGATACATACTTGTCAGTCTGAGGAACACTGTTAGAGACACCAAAATGGAAAGCCAAAGTAGATGTGTGGTGGCTTCAGCACCTGGTGACATAATTACCTTTTTCCCCTTCAGCCTTTCCAGAGGAATATCCCCCGTCAGGATGGCGCCAGGCTCTCCCTTCTCACCCTGCAATGAAGACAGCCTTTCAGTGAAGTCACACTTGTTCCTGCTATCGTGCCCAGTGGATCACTAAGACCTCTTGGGCCTGCTGCCATGATTAATCACCTCTGTCCTGCCTTCACAACGCCCTTCCAGCCCCACTGCTCCCAAATTACCTCTCACTAGAGGATTGCAACAGCCTCCTATGTGACCATGATCCCTCCACTGACCATCAGAGCTACTGTGTCACAGCACACGCCATAGCCTCCCATAGCCCTCCGGAGCTCCCACTATGATCGATCTGCACCCTCACTCTCAACCATCCAGGAACCAGCCCTAGCATGGTCCTGCCCACCATTTGCCACATGATACCCCAACTTCTGGCTCCTGATATATCTGGTGGCTTGACTTCCTAACAACTTGACTTAAGATCTGTTCCTATCAAGTATCCTCATTCTTGTTAAAGCTTCTGAAATTGAGAAAGAGATGAAGGTAAAGACACTAGATGCCTCTTTCAACACAGGGGCCCTGTGTTTCCATGGCCAACTTTGCCTCCAAATTCCAGGATTCTGTGCGAAAAATTACTTGGTCAGGCAAAGCTATCCCAGATGTTAGTTAGAGAAGGGGAAATGGGAGACAGGCAAGGATGAAGGATCCCACCCTCAATCCTGCCCTCGGCAGAGCCACCCACTATCCCCAGAGGGTCCTGAGAAGACAAAGTCCAGAGAGCAAGGCCAAGTAGAGAAGCCTTCTGTCTCCCTGGGAGGTGTGATGCTGGCCCCTGGGGAGCTGGGCTGGGCCACACCAAAGCCTCCTTTCAACAGGGCTCGAAGCAGCCAGGCAGTGGTACTAAAGCGAGCAGAGCAGCCTCTTCCTCCATCCCCCAAAGCCCATGCACGATACTTGGGTCTTACCACTCCGCTGGTGAGGAAAGGCAGTCCTGAGTCCGCCAGCAGCGAGAAGAAGCAGGCACAAAAGCATTAGAGGCAAAGTGAGAGGAAGCACATGGGCTGCAATGGCTGGAGCAGGGCCACCTGGGGCATCTGTCCCCGTCATTCACAGCAGCAGAGGGTTAGGTGTCACCAGGTCCATCTGACCTTGTCACATCAGGAACAGCATTGGAAGCAAGAACGGCTCTTCTCCAAGCCAGAGCTGCCCCCGCACTGTTCTCCCTGCAGGCTCTTGGCAGCAAAAGCACCCAAGATATTGACCCCATGTGGCTCTAAAGGTCTCCCAAGCATGTCAACCCTCCACCCATGTGGCCCAACAGACACCGGAGCCTCTCTCCTCCTCTGTGGAGGCCTGTGTGGCAACATGGAGACAGGGAAAGAGATGGAGGAGGGAAAGAGATCGTCATGCTCTCTCCTCTTGGAAAGCACACTGCTGGCTCCCCATGGCAGGCTTAGGGGACGCTCAAGCCCCCTAGCACATACCCCCTGCCACCTCTCCTATCTGTTCCCCGTGTCCTATTTCCACACTCCTGCGCTCAGTATAGGTGCTAGCACACCTTTGTGGGTAGTAGATGGAAGAGGAATGAATTTATAAATGAGTGGGCGGATGAGAGAATTCAATCCAGATTTTTGTGATCTGTTTATGGCTGTCACTTCTTTCCCTCATCTATAAAAATCACCCGGGAAGCTAATTCTAAGAGGCAAATGTAGAAGGTACAAAGACTGATTCTGTACCCGGGGAGCGCTCAGGAAGTGCTCTGCATGCTAAATATTTATTCCAAAGATTGTGGACCAAGACTGTCAACCAGCTGCAGAAGGCCCCAACTTGTAATTCTAAATATTGGCATTCGTTTTATTCATGAGCTAGGCACACTTTGATCCCTCAAGGGCTGTGAGTGTCATTTGTATAGCAGGTCTAACCTGGTTCTAGAGCTGGAGAAAAGCCCGTCCCTAGGGAGTATGCATATTCTAAGGAAGACACCCAGCAGG
The DNA here is from genome assembly GCF_021218885.2 of Marmota monax. Taxonomy (NCBI): domain Eukaryota; kingdom Metazoa; phylum Chordata; class Mammalia; order Rodentia; family Sciuridae; genus Marmota; species Marmota monax. Next base: position 3,214,377 of record NW_026695243.1, read on the forward strand.
TGATAGACCACCCACTGCATTCAAGGGGGTGCTGAGTGGCATTCTTTTTCCAAATTATGGTGAAATTCAATTTCATGTCCCCATGGATAACCTGTGCCATGGAGGAACCCTGAGATAATAAATGTTAGGAGCTGAAGAGTGACTGCTAATAGACACAGGGTTTCTTTTGGACATGATGAAAACGTTCTAGAATTAGATAGCACTGGTAGTTACACAATGTTGCAAATCTACTAATAACCACTGAATGTAATTTAAAGAAATTATTATGGTATGTGAATTGTATCTCAGAGAAGAGGAGAGCTAACATTCATGTTCAGCTCACTGGAAATGGTCAGCAAATTCCACAGCACGATCCCACCCAGACACCTGGTCCCCCTCACCTGTTCTCCTTTGAGTCCTGGAAATCCAGGCACACCAGTGTCACCTTTTGGTCCTCTAGGGCCCTGGAAGGAATTATTGGAAGGTATTGTGTTGTTTGTTAAAATGCTTTAACCAATCAGAAAAACTTCCCCCCCACCAAAGTAGAAAAATAGAGCATGCCATTCCCCAGGAAGGTAGAAGTCATGATTAGCTATGAGATTTTCTGAGATTTTTTAAGAGGTCCAGAAATTGTGGTCTAGAGAAAGTGACCCTGAGTGGCAGGAGGCCCAGAGGTCCCGGGCTTCTCTGAATGTTGGTTTCTTCCAGCAAGGAAGCTGCTTCCACTTACCTCCTGCCCCCCTGGGCCATCCTGCTGCCCACTCACCCCAACACTCACCCTCCATGACTCCCACCCTTTTGCTCCCCACTACCTATGAAATGGGGCCCAGCACCATAGCCTGACTCCCAAGCCCATCCTCCCTGCATCCCCACCCCACTGCTTCTGTACCCATGCTCATGCCACCCCTGCAAGGATGGCATCACCCCTCTGAAGAACCAAATTCCACATGCCCCAGCCAGAGGTGACCTCTTCTCAAGTCCCCCAGATACTGGATGTCTGTCACGGTGACTCACGACAGCCTCTCCAAAATGCATTTCAACACTTGACTGTTAACTTTTCACAAGCCCAATATATAAATATGTCCAGTGGAGCTTCCCTTGGTAGCCTGAATCCTGCCTATCTGGTCCCCTCCTTGTGCCCTACAGTGGTAAACAGGCTCTTTTGAGGAGCCTGGGGCTCCCTCAGAACACACAGCCACTCTTGAGAGGAGGGTGTGTTCTGGAACATGCTTTGGCTTTTGGAGCAGTCAAGCTGGGGTGGAGCCGAGGTCTGGACTCTTCTGCTAACTGAGGTGTTATACCGTGGTCGGCACTCCTGACTGTTTTCTCAAGTCTAGTTGACATGCATTGCTAGTGTCACTGTAGTTTATGCTCCGTTAGAAAATGTAAAACTGTTCCCCAAAGTAAAACAGAGATGACCTATAATTCTACTGGGAAGAACAAATTTCTATTACATTTTGATAAATTTCTTTCTTTTGTCCTAGAAGCGGTGTGTGTCACCTGTTAGCATTAGGACTTAAGGTGCAGGGTCTTAAAAGAAATTGTTCATATCCTGCCCTGGGGCCAGGCTTCAGCACACATTTAAACTTTTAGACACAAATAATCACTTTTGATGTAGAAATGGATCTTCCTCTTCCATGGTATAAGCCCCATAATGGCACTTATGGACTGTTAACTGTTGGGATCCTTTCCCAAGGTTCTCCTTCCCCCACTTTCCACCACTACATCCTGTCCCTTCAGGGACTTCATCTACTTGAACTTTTTCTACCTAAAGCATCTACTCACATTAATGGCGAGCCAGGCTTTGGTTGGTTCTGGGGTAAGAAGACGTGAGTAGGACCTAACCCTCCCCAAGGTTTTTGCAAAACAGCCAAGAACAAACAAAACAGACAAGGGGACAAATAACCGTTATTTAAGGCAGAAAAGAATCATAAGAGTGGTGACAATAAAGCCCCATGAGACTCAAAGAAGGGGACCCTTCGAGGTGAGAACAAGGACACAAAAATTAATGAAAGAGATGGTGCTGGAGCTTGGTCATGTAGAGATGGAGGAAAATGTCATTCCAGGTGGAAGAAACAGAATGAGCACAGCCCTGAGCACAGATGAAACTTACTGGAAATCCGGGCAGCCCAGGCAAACCATCCGGTCCCTGTAAAACACCAAAGACAAAGCATTTCCAAAACCAGCAGGAACACGCTGCCCCAGCACCTTCCCAGGGCCTAAGCTGTCCCCCAGGGAGGGCTTAGTGGTCTGACTGCCCCATTTTGCAGAAGATGCTGAGCCTGGGAGGGAAGAAACCCTGCAGCAACACAGCTAGTTGGCACTAGAGGCAGAAGCTGCACTCGGGCACCCAGAGCCCCACTCTGCAGCTTCCTGCTCGGTGAGGTCCCTCAGCACTTGAAATCCTTAGGGGTGATGATGACGGCATGGGGACCTCCACAAGTAAACTCTGAGGAGTGGGTCAGGAGGCAGCCTGGGGGACTGGGAGGATGTGGGTTCATGCTGATGGGGATTGCTCTCTTCCCTTGGCAGGAATGAGAATTATAACAGCCAATTAAAGGACCTGAGACACCAAGAGTTGGTGCTGTCCTATGGTAGGGGCCAGGGCCCCTCTTCCTTTTTCTGCCAACCTCATATATATATATGGATGCAGTTCAGAAGATTCAGACAACCCACAGACCAACATCACTCCACAGGAGAAGCTGGTGGCAGACAACTTCTCAGATAACTGCAGAAATCTTTGGGCAACTAGTGGATTTTACACTTCCACAAAAGCACACAAGATGACTTATTTTCTCCAGGGCATGGATGGACAGGCCAACTTCCCTGGGAGCTGCAGTGACAGCCCAAGCAGCCCTGGGCCCTGTACAGCTACAGAGGTATAAGCCTTGGTTTCCATGGTGACTCGTAGTGCCAAAGTGCACAAAGCAGCTTCACTTCCCTCACCTCCTATAAGCCATCCCCAAATGGCAAAGTGCTATCAGAGAAGAGGATCTGGGGCTCAGAGTGGGGTGTGGTGGAGCTAGGGCTGGAATCCCAAGGCTCCTAAGCAAGAGCTTTCCTCCTTCCCAGCTGCCAGATGCAATGGGGATTTATTGTACAGGTGGGAAGAGGGAGCTTCCTTCCTCTTAGGTCCTGCTGTGCTATGGGCCAACCCTGTGGACTTGCAGAAGTAGTGTCACTTCCTTGTGCATTAATTTCCTCATCTCTAAAAGGGGACTAGAAAGACTGAAGCAAATCATATTCCCTCCTCGTGCTCCAGGTTCCCATTAACACAGCTATGCGTCCCTCTAGGCTCTTCCTGGAAATTGGACGCTGCAGATAACAGCACGCCCAGAACACAGCACAGGTGGCAATCTGTCTGTTACTAGGATCCCTTGACTTCTATGACACATATTTCTGATGCCTAGGAGTAGAAACTTCTGCTGCAGTGGACACAACTCTCTGCATGATCAAATTAATATGAAAGCAACTTTTCCAACATGCAAAGTTATCTCTCCATTCTACCCTGATATACTCTAGCTCGATGCTTCAGGAGCCGAAAGGATCCCAAACCAACACGACATTGTTTCAACAGGGCCCTTGGGTAGGGACTTCATTCTAGAGCAGCTGCGGATACAAACCGGAGGCCCCATGAGCTCAGGAATGTCCGATAAATTCATGGATCCATGGGTGATATTGATCAAAGACTGAAAAGAGAGATATCATAGCATGAGGACAAAAGATGGCATGTGTTCTGTCTTGCTTCTGACTGTGAGGCTTTCATTGAAGTCACCCAGCAAGGCACATATTGATAACACCCCAAGCCCCCTGCCAATCACACCGATCCCTCCTGCTTCCTACCACACCGCCCTGAGCCGTCTTGTCACTTTTCTTTTTTAATTAACTTTAAAATGGCACAACACGTGAGTGCCTCCTCTCTTTTAAAAATTTTAAATATGTACATAGATATGTATATGTTAATACATATGTCTATATCCCCATAGGAAGCATCTAATGTTGGGGGGTGGGCGTGTGCATGTTTGCTCATGTGGTTATTTTACATAAATGGCAGCAGGCTTTATCCCTGAATTTGCTTTTTCCACTCAACCATATTGTGCAGAGATCTTTCCATGTGGAAATTCTGTAGTATGCCTATTTTTAGTTTCGACAGATTGCCAAAGAACTGTTCAAAGAGGCCGTACAATTTACACTTCCACAGAAGCACACAAGATGACTTATTTTCCCACATCCTTACCCACACTCGATTTTTTTAGTCATATATATATTTTTAACTCCAGCGATCCTTTTCCCAGTTATTTGGGACTTTCTGTCTTTCTACTGTCCACCAGCTTGATGTTATTTCTCCCAGAAGGGTCACTGTCTTGCATGAATGGGAGGGTCTGCTATTAAGGGGGTCATGATCTGATCCCAGCCACATTCCAGCTTCCTCTACAGATTCCCATGGCTCTCCAACCACCCCCACGCCTGCCACCCCTGTCCATCAGCTCCCTGAGTCTTAGGCAAATCACACAGTGCTACTCTCTGCTTTGGCTCAGGGTATTGTTGCCACTTCAACTCTGCAAGTTCTGCCCTCTGTGTCTACTTGGTAAAATCCCTCTCCGTTTTCTAGGCCCTACCCAAAGACACTTCCTCCGGAAAGTCTTCCTTGACTTCTCATATCCCAAACCAACTTTCCTCCCTTGTTCCCCCACTTAGATTCCTTGGCCTCTGAGTTACAGCCATTGTCCTGACTGCACTGGGGGCCCTGCATCTTTACATTCACATGACCAGCATGGGACTGACTGTGGAGTGTAAGTCCAAATACCTATGCCAGTGGGTTGATGATAGGAATAGAAAATTAGATGACATCCAAGGTTTCATTCAGCTGATGCTGATGGAGCCTTCCCCATGTGCCATGAGCCTCCCCCATGTGGGGCTCAAAGAAGAAAAAAATAACCCCAGGGGGCAAGTGGAGGAGACAGACCTGTTACCAGGTCCTTGCTGTGCAGTGGGAATTTTACTGATGAACTAAAAAACCACATGTCACAGATTTTGGGGGGTCAGAAGGGAGGGGGATACTTCCTCCACCAGCATGGAGATCTTTCCATGTGGAATTTTGCAATATGGATATTTTTGGTTTTAACAGACAGCCAAAGAGCTTTCCAGTGGGGTCATCTAAACACATTTCCTTGACATGAAGGGGGCTCATCTGATGTCATCCTTGGCCTCTCTTGATCCCTTTACTCCCATCCTGGAAGGTACAGGGACCTTTCTGATGACAGTTTGGGATACCTATAGGGACATGCTCAGCAGAGCACCACACTTCTTTCTTTTGGGTCTTCCTGCTTCTAGGAAGCACGTCCACTGACTGGCAGGCAAGTCTGTGGACTCTAGGGTTAGTGAGCAAGAACACTCGGCCCACACAAATGGACCACAGCCTTCCATGTGACCTGTATCAGCAATGAAGTTCAGAACCTGGCTGGAGAGGACAGGAACTGCTTAGCTGGGGCTTCCTCAAGACCCTGATACCTCTCATGCTCCTAGGCTGCCTTTTGAGTTGACCACAAATGCTACCAACCAGAGGGAAGTTTCGGGGGGCGGGGCGTGTGAGGGGGGTAGCATTAGAGCAGGCCCAGTCAGGTGAGGAAGCTGGCAGGTGAAGGCTCCCACACCAGGTGCTGGCTCCGTGCCCTGCATACCCAGCACCCCAAGACCCTGCAGTGGTAGACCACCCTGCTCTCTCCTTAGACAAAGGGAGAAAATACACAGCCAAGCTCTGCCCTGGATGATACTCACACTCGACAGGATCTCAATGCGCCCAGGTGGTCCCCGGGGCCCAGGGGGTCCCACAGTGCTGGCTCCATCCATCCCTCTTTCACCCTGGTTACAGTGGAGAGAAGTGGGGGGATAATTCATTGTGCATGGATAACGCTTCTAGAACCAGGCTGGGAAGTCCTTCCACCACAGATCTGTGACCTTACCTTGGGTCCCTGGTCTCCTTTTTCTCCTTTGGGACCCTGAGAAAATAAACAGGCAGATAAATGAACATTTTTTGGTTTTCTTTTTTTTAAAACATTTATTTTTTAGCTGTAGATGGACACAATACCTTTCCTTTATTTGTTTTTATGTGGTGCTGAGGATGGAACCCAGAGCCTTGCACGTGCCAGGCGAGCGCTCTACCGCTGAGCCACAACCCCAGCCCCATTCTTTGGTTTTCTTGGATTCGCTTTGCCTGCTCCCCTGTCCTCACTCTTGCTGTCTACCCTCAGCTCTCCCACTGGTTTCACTCCAGGCAATGGGAACAAGGGATGAGGGACAGATGCCCCTTCCAGAGCGAGAAAAAAAATTCCTCAGAGAAGAAGACTCAGAGGCCTGCTCTTGGCACCAGTTGAGTGTCCCTTCGACTCCAGTCTTAGAGCCCCCTGCATCTGGGGGACGGGGGAAGTCTGCATGTTCAGCTACAGGAAGGGCCATGCTGTTCCCTCCTGGGTGCTCAGTTCAGGGTCCCACGGGACAAAGCCAATGAAATCCAGGGGAGAGCATCCCAGTGGACATGGACAGTGCCTCCCAGGGATGGACAGAGCAGAGAGGCTGCCTATCAGGAGGGCAGGGTTTTGAAATGGGCCAAACTGTGAAGCTTCCGTAGGGTAGCGGGAGGGAGGCAGGGGGTTGGGGAGAGATGAAGAGACAAAGACAATTTTCAAATTTTCACAAATGATAGTTTGTGCAAAACTGTTTCTCGCTGGAGAAACTGTTTGCACCTTCCAAGATGCAAAGCCTCCCCACTGCACAGGTGGGGGCTGAAGGCACAGGGCAGGTGAATTATCGAGCCTCCACACTCCAGTGCCACAGCAAGACTGTCCTCATAAGAAGGTTTCAAAAGTCAACCTACACTTGAAGCAGTTGGCCCGGAGATTCTGGGTTCACTCAACAGCCTGATACTTCCTGAGCCTTCGGTATCCTAGGGAAGGAGGAAGAATGAGATTTTCAGATCTGATTCTGGAGCACCCTCTTATGCCAGTGTGGTTTGGGGTGCTGGTAACTCAGAGGCAAACTGGACTAGCATTCAGGGGGCTGGTCCTTCCAGTGGGCCCTAATGCACATGATTCTTTAACCACAGAAAGGGGGGAAAAGTACCTCAAATCCAAGTTCTGTTGTACATCCAGGCCCTGGGGGTCCAGGAGGGCCAGGAGGCCCTGGAGGTCCCCTGACTCCAGGGGTGCCCACTTGTCCATTTTTCCCAGGTGGTCCTGGTAAGCCTCTGCTGCCGGGGTCACCCTGTAAGGAAGAGGACAGGCTGATGACAGGCCCCCGGATTCCCTCATGGAAGGACTTGAACATCTGAGTCAGAAAACCACCCTCTGAAGTCAACTAGGCAGATGTGTTCTCTGATCTGTGCTCAATAGCACAGGAACAGCTCTCTTGCTAATTGACATTTCACTTGGAGAGAAGCGGATGGGCCCACAGGAATGAGTTTGTAAGGTGTGTGTGTGGGGGGAGGAAACAGCTCCCCACCAGCCCTCCCTGAGCAGCTCCTTGAGGTGTGCTTTTCTGTGCTTCGTGACATTTCTGCATTGGATGCTCCAGCCCAAACCCCAACAATAGCAAACCCCAGGAAAGGGGAAGTGGGAAGAGACACTTGCTTTCTCTTACCTTCTCACCAACAGAGCCGTTAGGCCCTCTTGCACCCTGAAAAACACAAACGTCCATGAGGATATATTTAATTAGGTATGTTCAGAAGAAAGGGCAGAATTGTGTCCCCATCAGTAACAGGACACTGCAAGGGGACCCCTTCTGTCTTGGTTTGGCTGGTGTTTCTAAGACAAGCATATGGCCTAAGACGGCAGTCTGCTAGGTCAGTCCTGTCCAAAGCTTGTGAACCCCATTCTTCACCCGTTAGCTCATCCCCTGCCTTGAGAATAAACCAGAAGTCAGGAGAGATCACAGAATGGGTCCTTGGCATTCGAGACAGTGTCCTTCCCCACCCCTTCCATGAGAGAGGTAAAGGGGTACTTCCCCTACTCTAAACCAAGGGAGAGCTTCGAGAACTTGACATGCAGCCCCTAGACTTTGAGAGATTTGGGGATGATAACTGACCCTCTCTGAAAATATGAGCAGAGAGTACCCTCCACCAAGAATGATCAAGGGGGAAACATAGGATGCGTTCTCAAACTTCTCGTATAATTAAAAATTAATTTAAAAGACCACCTGAGGTGGGATGGCTCTGTCCTCCACCTCACAGCCGCACAGCACTTCCACAATGTCCGTGACTTTGCCAGGATGAAGTTAGGAAACCAGGGAGCTAAATAATTTTCAGGTTCTTTGTAGCTGTGACATTTTGGGACTGTCATTGAGGATAAGCCTAAACGAAGTTCTGGGGGTTCATGACAGAGGTGAGGCCATGGTTACGTTCTGCAGAAAGACATGCATACATGGACAACCAACACGGTCTCCCTGTGTTCTTCCCAGGGCAGGAAGAGTGACAGGAGAGTGACCCTCAGTTGCTGCACTCTTTAGGTGCACCTTGGATGCCTCCTTGACCCAGAGGCCAGGGGGGACATCCTGGCTATCTGGAGAGGTGGGAGGAGGAAGGCTGGGGGAAGGAAGAGCTGTAGCTGAGACCTGTCACCTCCCTTTGGCCAGCCCTGCCAGGGAGAAACTGAACATGACCTTCCATCTCGGGTGGAAACATGACTCAAATAATTGAGTTCCTATTTTGCTGCCCAATCTAGAGGCTATGGTTTCTCTGTCTGCTTCTCTTGGGTGCAACCAGCAGGGCCATCGCCTACTGCCTACTACCATCTGATCTTGAGCGGAGTGCAGACATTGTGCATTTTCCCAGCAACAAATCAAACTGCCACCAGGGCTACTGTGAAACGGAGGCTCAAGTGGCTCCATCTCTGAACACCTTACAGCTGTGCTGCCAGTTGACCCGGCTCAAAATCATGTTCACAAGTGAAGAACTGTCTTTTCAATTGCTTTTCCTATTTCTTTCAAGTCAAGAATGCATCTTATAGCAATTTCAAATAAAGTTCTTGAAGACATATTAGCCCCTGCTATCTGCCTCAGAAATGATCTTATTCCGCTTGTACCAGGTGAAGAGACAGCACTTGGATCCATTCTACTGGCTCAAAGATACGAGGACGAACATGAGATGGAAGGGGATAGAAGAATCCACTTATTGGAATTTTTGTGAACAGGTAGGGTGGAAAGTGGGAGCTTTGACGAAAAGGCTCAGGAAAGACTCCATACTTCCAAAGTGGAGATGGTGGAGGTTTACTTCACTCCTTAGTGAGAGTGTTTTTGTGTGGTGAGGACACACACTGTCCCAGAATTCCAACTAGCAGAGCCGCAAATGTGTTTGGGAGGGATGAAAGGTGGAGAGATCGGCTCGAGAATGGCAACGCTGTAAAACCATCAGATCAGAAAGTCTGTCTCATCGGGATGAACTGGAGGGGGAAAGACACCGCTAGACCTCAGCCTACGGGAACTTCAAAGAACCCAACAGATCCGAGGATCTCTTCCTCTATGATGGTATCTGGGATGCCCTGTGGGCGTCTGCTGGATCTGCTCATGGTGTTTGCAATGCTGACCACTGCACTGTGCGTCCACTGCTGTTGCCTGTGGTCTGTTTGGTTTTATGGAGGCCTGTTATCATTCAGATGATGTGCCAAACACATCTGATGACGAAATAAGATAGAAAGCAGGAAACCAGGCAAACGCTGGGATGTTTCATTTAACATTTAAACTTGTTGTTACAAGCTCTAAACTCATTACCGGATCCTAGGCTCCCTGCTCAGATCCCTCCCTCCTTCTTTTCTTTTCATTCTTTTTTTTTTCCCCCAGTACTGGTGGAGATCAAACCCAGAGCCTTAGAGAAGGTGGTAAAGATTTAATTGCACTTCCCTGACATCTACAGAAAAGACAGAAGCTGATTGTACAATGTGATTTTGGGCCCAGTGAAATTACTCAATGTCAATTCTTGGAGCTCAAGGTTCCTCAGCAATTCTGGGTACCCAAGAATACTTCAGAGCCTTGACTCTTTCCTGCCCAACTTCCTAGTACCTTCTGAGACTGAAGAATAATCTGAATGACAAGGATTCTGAAAGAAGCAAAAATTGACCACCGTGAATCCTAGAAGAGCTGGAGGGCAGAATCAGCCATGTACAAAGCAGAGAGGTGGTTTTCAGAGGGCCACGATCTCCAGCAAGTTCTGTGGCACCCTTTCCAGAGCATTCTGCGGCTGAGGAAGCAGGTCACTCCCTCCCACCCCTTCTTGAGCTACAGATCTTAGACTTAGCTCCTCATCTTAATTGGGGGAAAACATGTTAAGAAATACTGTATCATTGAATTATTCAATGACATTCAATTCTATCATAGAACATTTGATACATTCTTTGCGCCTATGTGTGTAATATAAACTTCTGTGACATTTTCCTCATTGGAATATTTAAAAATAGATTCGAATACATTAATATTTCATGAAAAATACCTGGTAGGAGAATTTAGAAAATATTTATAATATACATGAGTTGGCCCTGAATATCTATTTTTTCATTTTAAATATCATTTCATTAAAGTAACATAAAATGATAATCTTCACATATCCTGAGTATCATAAATTAAAAATATGAAGCACTTGCCAAATCTGCATGTCACCCTAGCGCAGGGCCATGTTAATCTCTGAATGGCTCTAGTTTTTGATATACGTGCTGCTGAATTGAGCACTATTTAATACATTCTTAACAACCATCCACACTTGGATGACAACATCCATATCTGATATCAATGACTGTATATTTTTAAAATTCCCAGCTAAATAAACTGAACCTTATTCTTTGGCGGGGAACTCCACTTTGGGTGACTACCTAGACTGGTCTCTGTGGCCTGCTAATGACACGGTGGCTGAGGAGAGTCTTTCCTACAAGTGGATCCATCCAACTGTGTGATAGGAGCTGGGGCAGGGAGTGAGGTGTGCAAGCTGAAGAGCAGACATTCTGGTGAGGAGCCAAGGATCAAATGTGTCATTGTTTGGTACATTCCTTAACATCCCTGAGATGGCTCATTTCCTTCAGCCCATTTTTGCTCTTTTACATTCAGTCTGTCTGTGTTCCTTCAGAAAGCATCATAAACACACAGTGCAAAAAATCGGGATGTAGAACCAATTTCAGGAACAAATCAACAAACAAATATGGGATTGATCTCCAACTGTCAATCATCCTGGGCAAGCCTGCCCCTGCCCCTCCTCCAGGGTGCTGTTGAGTCTCCCCATTGCAAAGCTGCCCTCTGTGTCTCTGTGCAGATGTGGGCTGGGTATGGCTAAGTTCCGGACAGAGTGGGGGTCGGGGAGGCTGCTGGGGAAAGACCAGGCAAGATGAGTGTGGGTTGGTGGTGTCTCCTGCAAAATTTCATTTCTTATGAAACAGTTGGTGCGTGTAAAATAGTTTGCTAAAGCTCAACAGTTGCTTCTTTTTCTGAGAAATGTGCTTTCCATGAAAATCGGGTTAGCGCTTCAATTAAAATAAACTTACTTGAGAGCTGATGGAAATGGAAAATTTAGTTCACTGACGTTGGTGTCTAGGCCGTTGACATTTCCACATTCATGAGGGAGGGGGTGCATAGAGGCCCCCACCTCCACCCCAGGAGGGAGGGACCCTCTCTCTTCTCAACCCTAAAAAGCCCCACGGGCCACATCCCTTGTATAAGCTTCCTTATCTTTATTGCCTCTCTTTGCTGGACATGGCTTATCTCATCAAGCAGGCGGGGAAGTCTGTCTGGCAGGAATCCATTCCCCACACCCCACACTAGCATGAAGCTTCCAGACAGCAGACAGGACAGGCGTATGGACAGAGAAGGAGGGATGGAAGGGAGGCTCAAGACCCAGAATGGCAGATTAAAATGGTGTCTGAAGGAAGTTTCATTCATTCGTCAAGTGCTCATAGGGGTCTGTGCTAATTTTGAAGGGTACAGGGATAGTGCTATGGGCTCCCTGGCAGGGTGGGCATGGGGGCCCAACAAGGAAGCTGACATCTTTATTGTCATTGGTCAAGAAGGGTCCCTGCAGCATAGATATTGTGGGGAAGGAGGGATGTGTCTGCTCATAAACAGGCCGGGAGAGCTTCCCAAAGGATATTCGGTGCCGCTCCCCTGTCCAGTTTCACTACCTGCAGTTTCAGTTATCCAGTCAACCACAGTCTGAAGACAGTAATTGGAAAATTCCAGAAATAAACAATTCACAAGTTTGAAATCGCACCCTGTTCTGAGCAGCATGATGAAATCCTGCACTGTCCAGCTCTACCCTGCCCAGAACTTGAGTCACCCCCTTGTCCAGCACATCCACACTGAATACGAGACCCACCGTTAGTTGCTTAGTCGCCATCTTGGTTATCAGATCCACTGCCATGGTATCTCAGTGCTTGTGTTCAAGTAACCCTTGTTTTACTTAATAAACGCAAAGTGTTAAGAGTAGGGATATATCAATTTTATTATAATATGTGGTTTTTCTAATATTATTTATTGTTGTTAATTTCTTACTGTGCCTAATTTATAAACTAAACTTTATCATAGATATGCAGGAAGACCACAGTAAGTACAGGGTTTAGTACTATCCATAGTTTCAGGAATCTACGGGGGTCTCAGAACGTATCTCCTTAGGATAACGGCAGACTGTTATATCTGAACTGGACTTTGGAGGATGAGAAAGGACTTTCCTAGAAACAGTGAGGGGAAGGTCAATATATACTACTTCCTGCCAGAAGCCATGTGAGGGGGGTAGCGGGTGATGACCTAGAGGGGCAGCTGGTATAGATGGGGAAGGGTATCAGGACTTTGCCCTGCAGAAGAGAGCCACTGATTTCTCTCAGTTAATGGGGAAGTCACTGATGAGGGCCCACTAGGTGGAGGTGGATAGGGCACTAGGTGGAGGATGGACTGTGGCTGCAGAGAATGGGGCACCCATGTGGAGCCCAATGGCCCAGCATGGGTGAGAAGAGAAGAATGTCTGATCAGGGTGCAGAGAAAGGTTGGTCTTGGCAACTGACCTTTGGTGGCAGGGAAGGGAGGGAAAGGAGGGCTGGAGAAGACTCTGTGTCTGAGTCCAGGTCCCTGGGTAGATGGTGACATCGTTCACCGAAACTGGGGCAGGGGAGATGCTGAGTTGGGCACAGTGAGTCCCAAGATGAGGACATAAAGCAGAAGCGACCAGCAGGCAATTTCAGAGAATCAGTCACAGAAGAGGCAAGGTCAGAATTCGGGGTCGGAGAGTGTGGCTCTGGTGGCTCCTGGTGTTAGAATGTACCCCTCCCTCCCCCTTACCTTCTCCCCTTTCATCCCAGGAACACCAGAGGCTCCATCAGGTCCAGGCCGTCCCTCAGGACCCTGCAGAACATCAATGACAATCAGTCACCTTCCTGGGAAGGAGGGCAGGGTGGGGAGGTGGGTGAGGCCAGTGGGTCCAGGTCCTTATGCCAGGGTCACGGCAAGAGTGCCAGTCCTGGTCCCAGCTGGGCTGCTGCTGGCTGTGCCACCTGGACCAGCATCCTTCACTCTCTGGGTCACTCTCAGATTTCTTCCTCTGCAGGGGTGTCAGGAGCAGGACTGGACCTGGACGTTCTCCAGGGCACCCACCCAGGCCCAGCTCTGGGGTCCTGTGGTTTTAAGATCTCACAGCTGTCTGTCCTCCTACACTGGCCATGACAGAGCAGGAAAATGGTCCATAAGATGATATTCCTGGGGCTACTTCCCTGGAGTCTCAGCAATGGCTTGGATGTGGAGGATTTTGCTTGCAAACCTTAGCTGGCTGCTCTCTCCCCAGTCACAGACAATGTGACATCTGCAATCTGCCGACCCTTCCCTGGTGAAGGGAAGCCCCATGGCCACAGAAACAGGGACAGAACTTCAGACACTCACGGGGGGCCCAGGTTCACCAGCAGCTCCATCCTTTCCAGGGGAGCCAGGGGGTCCATTAAAAACATCAGTTCCTGGTTTTCCTGGAATCCCCGGCAAGCCTGGTGGACCTGGGGGACCTGGAGGACCCTAGAAAACAAGAAATTTTGTTAGAAATGGTGAAGGGAGGGTAAATATGAGCTGAGCATATATGTTCACACATTCCCTTCATTCCTAAGAATGACCCTACATGGAGGGCTTGGTGTCCCCACAGCAGATGGGGACAGCCAGGTCAGTGAGACCAGGAGACTCACACACACAGCTAATCTGTAGAAGAATCGGGATTTGAATCTAGGGCCTTCCAAGCTCACTGAATCTCATTTTCTCCCAAGTGCTTCATACAGTAGAGATCTAATTAGCCGGAGCGCCCGGAGGAGCTCTGGTTAACTGAGTGTTCTTATTAACCAGGAGGTCTACACTGCCTGCTACTTGAAACTCCTGAAGTGGACCTCTTAGCCTCTTACAGGTTGGCTGGTCCCACCACCTGGCAGGCCCCTGGAAGATCCGTTCGACTCCCACTCGACTCATCCACTAAGTCCAGAGCTCTTCAGCCCTGGTCACGTGGTCCTGAGGAGTGGGCAGAGGTCCAGCCGAGTGCAGCTTCTAACTGGGAGTCCATGCCCAGGGCTCAGGGGAAGGACTGGGGATGAGGTTGGGGCTGGGGAGGAGGCAACAGCTGCAGCTGGAGAAGGGAGGCGCTCCCCTGGGGGCCATTTAAGAGAGACTGGTGGAGCCCAGCCTTGGGCAGGGGCCAGGGAGCACAGGCGCCAAGGAGGGAGAAAGGGCTGTCTGGAGAGCTAAAGGCAGGGGTGGGGGTGCCAAAGGGCAGGGAAGACTTCAAGAAAGGTCTGGAAGTCAAGGTGTGAAATGCCATCCAGACAGGGAGGAGGCCAGAGGATCTGTTTCTTAAACAGAGTGAGATGAGGGCAGGGAGATCAAAAGCCAATGGTGGAGGTGAAGGTCAGTGTGCAAACTTGCTGGGAGCAGCCTGCTGCAGAGGGCAGCCAGGGAAAGGAGGGGAGGTGGGTGAATAGCAGGTTCTGAATATGAACTCAGGTCCAGACTTACTTCAAACCATACGAACCTGATCAAAGTGGAAAATGTCAAACACGTAGGAGAGGAAAAGAGTAAGGAGCCCCATGGACTCTGCCAACAGCGCTCAGCTTGGCCGGCCAGGTCCCTACTGCCCGCCCCTGCGCTCCTCCCTCCTGGTCCCAGGCGCCAGACCGTGTCCCTTCACACTTACTCTTAACAGCTCCTCACTGCCCATGAGGTCCCTGGAGCCAGAACCGCCATCCAGGCCCCAGCCTAGGCCGGAGCCCTCAGCCTCCACTCCCACCTGAAGAGAGAAGAAATCCCCACAGCTTGGATTCAACAGTCTCCATGGACGCCTCACCTCTGAGAGCTTCCTCAGATTCTGCAGCTGTAGAACACCTGACGCCAACTTCCCCTTTCCTTGGCTGCTCCCTCCTGCTTCCATCCTCCTTGCGGCCCCCACCCCCACTCACAGGGGCCCCTTTCTCAGCCTCCCTCCCTGCCGTTCAGCCCTCACTCATCTTTCCAGGCCTCATTCTGCAGGGGCCTCCTCCATGAAGCCCCCACTCCCCCATTCTCAGCAGAATTTACCTCTCCCTCCTCTCTTCCCTCCGGTCTCTGCCAAAGTCTCGATTTGGTGCCTGGACCCCCTGACCTAAAGTCAGTCGCTCATGTGTCTGTTGACCCCTCCAGACAAGGGGCCCTTCCAGGGCAGGACCAACCCTGAGACTCCCTGTGTGTCCAGAGACCAGCACAAGACCTGGCTCCGTGACGTCACCAAAGGCCTCCAAAGAGGCCAAGGGAACTTTCAAACTACTTCCTGGGCCCTAGTTCCTGAAGGCAAGAGCCAAGGGAGGCTTCCCTCAGTCATTAAATGGGTGTGTACCAAGTCTGGGAGGCTCCAAGGAGGAGCCAGTTTGGGGTTAGAGCTGGGTGCAGGAAAGCCATGGTGGAGGGTGGGAGGAGGAACTGGTGATAGAGGTGGGAGACCTGTTGGGAGGCTGTGGGCCTCAACCGGGGGGAGGAAGAAGTAGCACATAGATGCTCAGGGGACTTGAGGACAGCCTTGGTAGGCAGTGGGAAGAAGAGGACCCCTTGAGGATGTTTCCTGGTTTCTCTTTTGGTGACCAGATAAATAGGACACCATTCCCGAGATGGGGAATCCAGGGGGAAGAACAGGACTGGGGCAGGTGTGAGGAGTCCAGTTTGGGATGTGCTGAGTTGAGGGACCTCTGACTATTCAGGGCATGGGACATAAACCAGATATAAATGAATTCTGACGCTGAGGAAAGGGGAAGTTGAGCACACACTGACGCTGAGCACACTGCAGGCTTCTGCTAGAGGCAGAGAGCCCTGAGGCCCGACTGGAAGGTACTCTGGGGGCTGACTAGGAGACACTCCAGCCTGTGGCAGTCCCTGCGCACCGTGTGTGACAAGCTAGATGGGGAATTTCACGGTGGGTTCAGCAGCCCCAGAGGGGAAGACCCTCCCAGGCACCATCCAAAAGAGAACAAATGGTCAGCAAGGTGCCTCTCCAACCGACCCCTTTGGATAGAAAACTGTGCTTGGTGTCAAGTTCTGATTACACAGAAGTGAAGATAGGCATCGATCTTCCCATGAGGACACCCTGATCCTCAGAGGTCAGGATCCCTGTGTTCCTGTGCCATGGTGGTGGGAGGAAAGGCGTTGGGGGAAGAGCGGCGTGGACATGCCTGTGTGCCTGCCCTGGTCACCAGGATGCCCCAGTCCTGGTCTGGGCACCACCAGAGCCCCAGCATCCAGCCAACCTAGCCTCCCCAATCCCCAGACGCCTGTCCTGCCCACCTGCTACTCCCAGCAGCCCCTGCCACCATCAGGGGTCTTTATTGTTCACAGGCTGCTTCCCTGGGCCCCTGGCCTCCTAGGGGACAGGCACAGTGCCGGAATCATCCCCAGGTCCCAGCTCCCCACACAGGGCTGGTGCTTAGGAAATACCTTTAGAATGACCGAAGCACCCATTTGGAAAGGAGGAGAAAAGAAAAGGAGACAGTTGCAGCCCAGGACACATCAGCTGCCAAAAAGCACCCAGAGAAGCGGCTGCCCTGCCAAATAAGGCACCAGAATGGCCGAGACCAGAAGAGGAGGGGTGGGAACACTGACAGGGAAAACCCCAAATATCAGTGCCGTGACACACCCCTCAGAGCCACCAGAGCCCTGCTGTCCTCTGAATCCACAGAGCCTCCCTTCCCCCACCTCAACGTGAAGATCTAGGGTTCAGGGCTAGGGCACCATCTGCCTGGGGACCACCTCCATGCAGCCCAAGGGAGCTGAGCAGGGGCAGAAGGCCAGGGCCACGTGGAGATGGGAAGGGCCCCCAGAGGCAGCTGGATTACCGCCCATGGCCAGGCAGGCTCCCTGAGCAGGCCTCCTTGGGACCACAGGCCAGGGCCACTGTGCTGCAGCCCCTCGGAAAGACTTTCCCACCAGTAGCCATCTCAGTAGGAGGAACCTGTTATCTTTCTGTGGTGACCAACATAAGATAGCATTTCCATAAACATCAGCCACTTTATCTGGGCTAGGGTAAGCACCACGGCCCCCTTTTATAGTTGAAGAACTGATAAAGAACTACACTGAGATCCTGCAGCCCCTGAGATAAGCCCAGGACCATGATCCTTGGGGCTCTTATTTGCTCATCACCCTCCCAGGAGGAAAACCAGGGGTAGAGCTTAGACACAGAACACCTGAATGGGAAGGATCCTTCCAGAACAGATAGGGAAATGGAGGCTCATGGAGGTTGAGGACTTGGACAAGGTCACCAGCTGGTAAGAAGAAACTGGCCAGAACTTTCCCCTGCCATCTTCATGATCCCCACACCCTTGATCAGAGCCTGTGAGTGCTCCAGAGCCGCCCAGCACAAACCTGCTCTCCTTTGGGCCCGGCCTGTCCTTCCCCTCCCACATGTATCCGTTCAGCCTGAAACAAGAAAATTCGGTTAAAACTTGGTCACAATAGGGGCTGGGGATATAGCTAGGGGTAGAGCACTTGCCTAGCATGTGTGAGGCCCTGAGAAACCATCAAAAAAACAAAGAAAAGACAGAAACAGACAAAAAACCCAAAAGCATGGTCATAATATCTTTGGGACATACAGCTGCTGAGCTGATGATACTCCTGGGCCTGAGCCAGGGGCCAGGGCTGGGCTAGCGTGAGGGAGCCCATGGAGAGGCCACGGGCAGATCACAGCTCTCAGTTCCTATTGACAAGTGACTTCCAGGAAGACATTTGGAGTCATCCAGAGGTGACTGTCAGTCCCATGTTTTGCTAGTGTTCCACAACACAGATTTTCAAATACATTAGTTCATTTTAAAGGCAATGTTCTCCCAGTGTTCTAGAAAAGATTCTAATACCTAATCAGTCCTTAGAAACAGAATGACTTGATTTCAACCACTGTGGCTCATGTCTCCAGATGGTGACTGTGGACAGTGCAAAAAAATCAAGGCAGAGAGTCCGGAGACTGAGGCTGTCACCTCTACTTGACCCCTGGGAAATGTGTGACCTTGAGCAAAGCCCCTATCTTCTCTGGGCCTCATCTGCAAAATCATCCTCTACAGCTGATTTATCGAGTGTATACTCTGTGCTAGGCAAAGTTTTCCACATATTCACTCTTTTAACCCTCGTGACAAATCAAGAGGTTAGGTACTTCGATTATGACCCTGTGTGGTGCAAAGACAGGAAGAGGTGAAGAAACGGGCTGCACACATGTGGCAGACCTGGGCTGGCATGCTGCCTCTCACCCACTAAGCTACACTGCTTTAGTGACTCCGAGTCTCAAAATCATCCTAAAAATGTTCTTGAGGGGGTGTCTTGCCGACCATCCTGATTGTGCCTTTTTTTTTAAATCTTTATTTTTATGTTGTGCCAAGGATTGAACCCAGTGCCTCACACATTGAGGCAAGCGCTCTACCACTGAGCCCCAGCCCCAGCCCCCCTATTGTGCTTTTTAACTATCTGCTCAGAACCACTTCAATTTCCTACAGGCCCCTAACACAGGCATGGAGTGGTGATCTGTCCTCATCGGCTGTGCGCTGGGATGACTTGCTGTGTGTTCATTTGTTTCTCCCTTTCTCTCCTCTCTCTCTCTCCCAGCTCCATTCCCTGCTTCTTAGAGCTTCCCCAAAAAACTGATTGTAAAAATCATAAGCCCCTATGGTGGAAAATTCCAAAACGTATCAAGGACCTAACAACCTCCCACAACTCTACCCCTTCAAGGCACAAACTGAATATTTAGGGAGAGTTTTTCCTTCCAGGGTTCCTTTTTTTTTAATGTTAATATTGTTTTAAATTTTTAAAAATATTTTTTGTTCTGTACATGACAGTAGATTGTATTTGGACATATACATAAATGGAGTACAACTTCCCATTCTTGTGGTTGTACATGATGAGAAGTTACACTGGTTGTGTATCCATACATGAACACAGGAAAGTTGTATCTGATTCATTCTACTGGCTTTCCCATTCCCATCCCCCCTCCATTCCCCTGACTCTGCCATGTCCTGTTTGGTGATCCTCCCCTCCTCCCTCTTCTACTCCCACCTATTATGAGTTAGCATCTGCATATCAGAGAGAACATTTAGCCTTTGGTTTTTTGGGATTGGCTTATTTCCCTTAACATAGTAATCTCTAGCTTTACCCAAATACCATAATTTCATTCTTCGTTATGGCTGATGTAATATTCTGTTATGTGTGTGTGTGTGTGTGTGTGTGTGTATATATATATATATATATATATATATATACATACACACACACACCACATTTTCTTTATCCATTCATCTGTTGAAGGGCACCTAAATTGGTTCCATAGCTTGGATATTGTGAATTGAGCTGCTATAAACATTGATGTGGCTGCATCACTATAATATGCTGATTTTAAGTCCTTTGGGTATATGCCAAGGAGTGGGATAAGTGAGTCAAATGGTGGTTCCATTCCAAGTTTTCTAGTCTTCCAGGGTTTACATGTGAATATTTTTAAATCATTAAGGCCACACCATATACCCAAGTTTATAACCAGCTTCTTTCACTTCACATGTTTCCCCATTATTAAATATTAATAAGAGTAATAACTAATAACTGTGTAATGTTCCATTATTTGAATATAGTTTAATTCCATCTCCTGTTGTTGGCTAATTAAATCATGCCCCATTTTTCTCTACCACAAACAAAACTGAGATCAACACCCTTGTGAACAAAGCCTCTTCACATATCAGACTATCTCCCTTAGAATGGATTCCTGAGACAGAAGTTTCTGGTTGTGGTTTCATGGTGGTTAGTTTACAGTTGTTAATATGCAGTTTCCATGGTCATTAACAGATGTGGACAAGGTTTCCCAGAAGCAGTAAATCCTCAACACTGCCAACAGCGTGGCCGGCCTTTCCAGGCCACTTTCCCAAAGTAGAAAACACAAGGATTTAGGACAACTAACCCAGTTTCTTCAAGAAATCAGCAGCAAAAAGAATCTAAGAGACAATCAGAGAATAAAAGACTCCTGGGACACTTGTTAACCCCATGTGATGGTTAGCCCTTGAGAAAAAAAGGCATTTAAAAAAATAACCAGGGTGTTAGTTAATATGAAGGGATCACTGTTGACTGGTTAATAGATGACGACACTGTGGGTTTTGACAATACAAAACAGAAAGGTCCAGATCAATCTCTTAGCAATGTGCACGAATTATTTACAAGTTAAATGATATGATGCTTGGGATTTTAAACAAATACTCCAGCCCTCCCCTCCCCTGCAAAAAAGATGGTGGTAGTGGGTAGAACAGATGAGGCAAGATCGGCAACGGTCAGTGCTCCAGCTGAAGGATGGCCACGTGGGGGTTAATTAGACCATTCTAAGCCCCTTTGTGAATTTTTTAGATTTCCAAAAATAAAAAGCATCGTAGCCCAACTTGCTCCCAGGATTGGTCACCTGAGATCATCCCCTGGGGTCCTGGACCCAGACTCTGTGGTGCTAGAGGCTGCCTGGGTGTGCATGGGGCACAGCTGGGTTAAGCCTGGGGTGGCTTCTCCCCTTCTTCCCTTATTAGTGATGACGAGGAGGCCTGGGCCTCTAGGAGTCAAGGGCATCCCTCAGGGTGGAACCTCGCCTTCTGGCTTCCCACTGAGGGTCTCACGGATGAGAACACAGGGGGCTGAAGCTCAAGAGCAGGGACTGTGCGGGCAGCAGGCTGGGGGCCACGCCAGCACTTCCCCTCGAGGCCGCCAAACAGGCAGGTGTCTTTACCTCCCAGGAGCCTCCTCCTGTATGTAGAATGGAGACTGCTCACCTGACACCAAGACTTGCTGGGAGCCATTTGCTGGGAGCCATTAGCCAAGTAGGTATGACAATTTCCTTGCCAGCGTACCCCATGTTGCTGACATGTTGCAGTGACATTGAATGTAGGTGACCTTGCTCAAGGACCAAGGCAGATTAGGGTGTTCCTGGTTTTAAGATAATCGTGTTTAGGGCGTTCCCAGTTTAGGTTCCAGGTTTAAGGTTTAAGATTATTCCTGCTGGGAATAGGGCGTATCCTGCTGCCTGAGTTCCCCTTGAGTTCTCACGGGATTTAGACAGTATATTTTGGGAGACAGAAGCCCAGTGGAGGTGGATTTGGGCAGAGAACGTGGATTTCCCCAGAATGTGATTGTAGACGGCTGGTGTGAGTTAGGGAATAAAGAGTTGCTGTTTGAATCTACAAGCTGTGTGGTGGCTCGTGATTGTGTGCCCAGACAGACTGCGGCATTTGTGCCCAGCCAGACTGCGGCATTTGGCATCCCGTGCGGGGAACTTCTGAAGCTTAGAGGTAAGTGAAATTTCTCACCCTTGAGGAAGAGAGATGGAATGGGTGAACATTTCAGAAAACAATGTGTTATTGTTTTGATTTATTTTGTTTTTATTTCAAGTTGCCTGTTCCTAGAACTTTCTCAGGCAAACTGGGGAAAATGGTTGACTCAAGGTTTGAAGTTGTTCGCCTCCGAGGAAGAGAAATTGTTAGAGAAAGGAGGCACCCCAGTAAGACCAAGAACAGTTAAGGCATATGTTGATAAAATACAAAAATGTAGCAAATGGATTTTTAAAGACGAGTTATTAAGTATATCAATGGGACCATCATGGTATCCTGTAGAAGGATTTTTCTTCAACAAGAAAGAGATGGCTAGTTCTGTTTACTACATTTGTCTAAGATCTTGGTTTTTACAGACATCTGATTAATTTACAAAGCTAAAGTGTTAAAATATCAACCACTAAATATGAAATCAAGTACTCTTTACTTATTAAGTTCCATAAGGTAATATATTTAAACATTATGTGTGTTTTCCTAAATTGGTAAATGGAAAAAGGTTTAATATTGCTTTGGTCTGTGTCTTTGTTAAAACAAGGTTACTAAGTGTTAAGATTCTATCATGTGTAATTTATATACAAAGAGTAGAAAAATTTTCAGTTGGGTTTCAATTATAGTATTATAGGATCATAAAAAACATGGAAGTTTTTCATCTTATTAAAGTGGAGTAATT
This sequence comes from Marmota monax, assembly GCF_021218885.2. Classification (NCBI taxonomy): domain Eukaryota; kingdom Metazoa; phylum Chordata; class Mammalia; order Rodentia; family Sciuridae; genus Marmota; species Marmota monax. The sequence continues at coordinate 3,236,847 of NW_026695243.1, forward strand.
TGTCTAAATCAGAAATTTTATAAGAGTTGTTTCAAAATGTGAATTTATAAAAAGGGTTAACGGCTACAAAAGAGATAAAAAGATTCAAGATGTGAAAATATATTTTAATATAAAGGTTAAAAAAAAGAAAGAAATGTTTCTAGATGAGATAATCTCTGTGTGGTAAAGTAAAAAGTTGTAAAATGCCATTTAAAAGATTTTGAGGAAACTAGACTTACTTTAAAAGCTTGAGAAAGCAAGAAAGAAGAAAAAGGTATTTGTACATGGCAGATTGAGACAAAGCTTCTCAATGGAGTTAAAAAAAAAAGCCTTTGGTTGAAGGGCAGCCATGTAAACTAACATTAAAGCGATTTAAACAAAATCTAAGCCTCGTTTAAAAGAGTGAAGCTGTAGGTGGTGAAAAAGTACATTTAAAAGTACAGTATAGATGATAATTGGAAGGCTTTAAAAGGTTAAATTGAAGGTGGTTGAGATACCTTCATGGCGGAAAAAATAAAAAAGAGATAAAAAGATTCAAAATGTGGAAATATATTTTAATATGGAAGGTTATAAGAAAAGAAATGTTTCTAGATGAGATAATCTGTGTGTGGTAAAGTAAAAAGTTGTAAAATGTCTAAGTAAGTTGCAAAAGGCTTTAAAAGGTTAAATTGAAGGTGGTTAAAATGCCTTCATGATGGAGGAAAGAAGCTTAGTTAATCTTAAAGGCATTGCTTAAAAAAATGAGAAGATAATAGGATTCAAGTAAGGTATTTCAGGTAGAAAAGCTAAGACAACTATTAGATTAAAACATACTTATTAAAGCAAAAAGAGGGAATTGGAAGGGGGTATATACCACCCCAAGATAAACTTAAAATAACCCTTTTTACTCTAAACTTTTTAAATTTGGATTCATCAGGACTTAGTGCTGCGGAAAGGCATATGTATCCAAAAAATGTACATAAGCCTAAAGTACTTTGGAAATGTAAACAGCTGTTAAGGATTGTTTTTAAAGGTGGTTAACAGATCTGTTTGTTTACTAATTTAAATTAGGTAAAAAGCTGTTAAGGATTGTTTTTAAAGTAGGTTAACAGATCTGTTTGTTTACTTTCACCTTTCCTTTTCATTATATTTAATAATTCTTTTCAGGATAATGTCTTTTTAGCATCATTGCCAGAATTCCTATCTCCATCCCAGTGCCGGTGAAGACAAAGATAAAACCAGACTACAGCTTCTATGATAGCTATCACAGTAAACTGTATAAACTGATGCATCAATGAATATAACTCAACAAGTAATGCTCAATCAAGGAGTTAACTTACTTTGGGAGGAAACGGATTTTGGGAGGAAATGGACATATTGATAGATTCCTCCGCTTTGAACTGCTTGCAGAACTTGCCTGGACTATGTAACTATCGTTTGGTGCAGCGAATTGTGGTAATGCTGGCATATCTTTGCTGATGGTGTCACCAGTGATGCAATTTTTCCCAAGGAGCCGTCAATTGGCTTGGTGTCGTGGCATTTCTGTATCCTCCTCCCTTCTGCTAGTGATGGTCTAAAATTTGGGGGCCAATGGCTTATGCTGGACCGGTAGTCAGTGACGGGTATGATCCAATTGCAGTGGTATCAACCTAAGACAGGAGGCTGACGCCTAAAGGTCAGTTTTCCGATGACGGGTAAGAACCATATGTTGAATTGGACAACCTACCAGGCACGGTCCTTAAGCCACATTAACCTCACTCCCCCACTGGCACCAAGGCCAAATTTGGGGGCCAACAGAGGTGAGGCAAAGAACCTCACCCCCCCACTGGTGCATAGACCTATCCACAAGTATGGCTGTATGCTGGACCGGTAGTCAGTGACGGGTATGATTCAATTGCAGTGGTATCAACCTAAGACAGGAGGCTGACGCCTAAAGGTCAGTTTTTCCCATGACGGGTAAGAACCATATGTTGAATTGGACAACCTACCAGGCACGGTCCTTAAGCCACATTGCTTGTTGTTTAATTAATCAGAAGGGGGGAGATGCTGGGAGCCATTAGCCAAGTAGGTAAGACAATTTCCTTGCCAGCGTACCCCATGTTGCTGACATGTTGCAGTGACATTGAATGTAGGTGACCTTGCTCAAGGACCAAGGCAGATTAGGGTGTTCCCGGTTTTAAGATAATCGTGTTTAGGGCGTTCCCAGTTTAGGTTCCAGGTTTAAGGTTTAAGATTATTCCTGCTGGGAATAGGGCGTATCCTGCTGCCTGAGTTCCCCTTGAGTTCTCACGGGATTTAGACAGTATATTTTGGGAGACAGAAGCCCAGTGGAGGTGGATTTGGGCAGAGAACGTGGATTTCCCCAGAACGTGGATTTCCGTGAGAACGTGGGGTAAATAGGACCAGGGAATGCTGGCACAGGGTGCTCCATCCGTCCCTTCAGACAGCTCGGTTCCTGCCCCCTGACTGTGAATTCCTCAGGGACAGGAAGAAGGTCACATTCTTCTCTGTCTCCGAGTGTCTGGACTGAGGGCCCTGAGATGCCATGTGTCCAGGCTGAGTCAATGACTACAGGAGGGACACTGTAACTACAGGGTTGGGAAGCTACGTAGTGAGCACCAGGCCACCGGAAGAGACCCTTGGCCACAGGGGATTCTAAACTTCCAGCGGCCTCTCTTGACCTTCTTTCTGCAGCCCCTCAGCTTCTGGGTCAGCCGTGGCTGAACCTTAAGTCAAGGGTCACTTAGGGAACTGAGGTGTCTAAGCTGGTCACCAACCAGGGAGGGGGGTTCCTCTAAAAATATATTCACTTTTGAACAGTAATTTCACTCCCTGCTCCCCATGCCCTCCAAATGAGGCCCAGCTGTGGGCTTCCTATTTCTAAAAGATGAAGCTACAGCCCTTGATTGGGGACAACCTCACATGTGGGTACACAGTGTCCCTCACAGCTACCCTCTTCACAGACGGGAAACAGTGTCAGAGAAATGAAAGTATTGCTTCAGGTCACACAGGATCCTAGAAACTTGTGCTGGAAGGGAACTCAAGGGCCCCACACTGACATGCTTCTGTCCCCTCTACAGTCCCCAAGTCACAGAGTCAGTGTGTGTGTGTCTTCCCACAGTGCCTGTTAAAAAGGTCTCACTTCAATTAAAAAGTGCAGCTGGGACCGAGGCTAGGTCCCCTTGATTTTTACTTCTTGCTTTTTCCTCCCCAGATTCAAGGCCCTCAATACACAAATGCACAAACCGAAATAAGAACCGGCCTCTAAAAAGGACAGGGGCCGCTCCTGCTCTTCCCTGCCAGAGCTGCCAGCCACATCGTCACACCTCCCAGCCACTTACCGGAGGAGTGACTTGTCTCTCAGGAGCTGCGGTGGGGACAGGGAGTGGTGGCCCGTCAGGGGGAGCACTGCTGGGTCCCTCACCTCCAGCCGTGGCAGGGGGCTCCTCCGTGGAGGTTGCTGCCCAGTGGTCATCACCAGGTGCCTGGAAGGAAACCGCCTGTCAAGTGATGCTGCCCCATCCACGTGGCTGTGGGCATTGTGGTCACAGCCATTTCTGTGGTGCTAGCTCAATTTCAAGGCACTTTCTCACCTACAACCTCCATTAACCACCCCCCTCCCCCGCCCCGCACCTGGGGCACATTCTCAGAAGCAGCAGGTCACAGGCCCTTCAGGGATCTGTCTCCCTCAGGGCTTAGCTTCCTGCAACCCTTTCTACCGCTGACCACTTGTCTCTGAGACAGTTTTTTTTGGGGCCAAAGCCGGGAGGCAGCAGATTGGGACAATGTCTAACCCCTCTGTCATGCTCCTGCCACTGCACTCCACCCCCACCCAGGTGGCATCTCCCCAGACCCTTCATAATGAAGCTGAATGTGCCTCTGCAGAGGCCACTAACTACCTCAACCTAGGATGCTGACCTCTCGCTCTCCCAGGCCGGAGAGGACACTAGAAGACACTTACAGGAGTGACCACTTGCCCAGGGGCCGCAGTGGGTGCAAGGGTAGCCAGGCCTTCTGTGGGGACCCCACTGGCTTCTTCTTCCTCAAAAGTGACAAGGGGCACTTCTGAAGCAGCTGCGGCTGTGGTTAAATGTTCTTCATCCTTTGGACCCTGGAATGAAACCAGCATGAAGGATCTGGCATCCATGGCCAGGCCCCTGCTGCATCGGGTACAAATATGCTGCAGGGAGGAGACCTCGGGGGCCATCAGACAACTGACTTTAACTCCCTTCCCCTTGCTTACCAGGAATTGTACCTAAGCTCCAGGCTCCTGGGGCTCGGGTTAGAATGAGGCTCTCAGGGCGTCCCAAACTCACCCCAGGAATCCCTCTAGCACATCTCTGCCAGGTGCTTACCTGGCATAGCTCCAATAACGGGAGCCCACCACCTCTACAGGCAGCTGGGCTCAGACAGTCCTGCTGGTCAAGCCTACTTTCTATTAAGCTAAGACTTGGTAGACCTGACCCTGGTTTTCGCCTTGTGGTAAGTGCTTTGTCTTTAAAGAATAAACAGGGAGGAAGAGAGAAAGGGAATCAGAAGGAGGAGTGGGGGAGGGGGAGAAGGAGGAGACCACTTCATTCTTGGAAATGATCCATGCAACTGCTAAGTGGCCTGGAGAGCTCTGTCGCTGGACAGTGCACATCTTCCCACTGCAGTTTCCCTGCATGGACCGCAGACCAGAGCTGGATGCTGCTGGAGCAGCTTGACACAGACCGGGGAGCATGGTGTGGATGGCCTCGAGGCCGGGTTATGGACCTGGGCCTGGCCACCCTGCATGCATTCACTCAGCAACCACTTGGTGCCCATCACGAAGCAAAAGTGAAGCACACCCAAGAGGAGGCATCTGCAAGCCTTGTCCTCGCTGAGCTTGTGCCCTGCTAGGGAGCCAGGCATGAACCAGTGAGCAGGTGGGCCCTTCCAAGGGCAAGGACGGCCCCGGCCCCTTCCTGAGGAAGTGGTGTTGGAGATGAGCACATTGGAAAAGATGAGGCTTCCCAGCAGACAGGGGTGTGAGAAGGCTGTGAGGCAAGAGGGACAGATCTGCTCAAGAGACTGGAAGAAGATGGGGGTGGGAAGCAGGGGCCAAAGAAAGAAGGTGGGGAGAGACCAGCCAGAGATGTGGTCAGCACGGGTGGCCAGCCAGACCCTGCAAGGCTGGGCTCATGTCTGTGGGTCAGGATGATGGGAAGTTCCCAAGCATAGGGCTGATACCCCAGAGAGGACTGGAGAGGCCAGAGAGGCCAGGGAGGAGCCTGAGAAATCACCTGGACTGGGGGCACCATTCAGTCCAGGGGCTGACACTGGAGGACAGAAGTGGTCATAAGGGGTTTAGGTGGAAAAATCACTTAGACTCCATATTCGATGGGATGTGGATGTAAGGAAGGGGGAAAAGAATTCAGCACTAGGCCACTGAGAGATGGATGGTCCACTTCCTATGAGGTGGGAATGCAGAAGTGGACAGAAGGAGTTAGCTTTGAATCTACTGAGTGAAGAATCTGAAGACATCTATTATAGGGACACTGTCAGGACAGTCTCGTCCAGTGCCTGGAGGACTTATGTTCAGCTTCAGGAGCTGAAGGCAGACGTGGGTGTGCAGGACTGGCTATGCCCTCCACCTGCTGGCCTGGTCTGCCTGCACCCTGACACCCTGCTGCCCCTTCTGACAACCAGCTGCAACTCCATCTCCTCTCCCACTCTCACCTGGCCACTGCCCTCATGCTGGCTCCCCTCCCCACTGGCCTCCCGGGGCTGTGCCACACACCAACCCAACCTAGCGAGCTCCACCCCTGAGCGAGCATTTAGTCAGAGAACTGTCCCCCTCCCCACAGGGGAGTTGCTGAGTGTGGGACCCACACTGAGAAGGCCAGTACCTAATCCCAGCACTTCATGCTCCTTACCAGGGTGGCGTCTTCCCCAGAGTCCTGGGTGAACGTGGAGAGGACCGGCTCCCCAGTGGGCATGCTGCCAGCCTCTGTTTCCCCAGCAGAGCTGACGAGCACCTCAGCCTCCCCTGTTGCTGTCGTTGCTAAACCTTCATTATCCAGTCCCTAAACAGAAAGGCATGCTGAGGGACCATGGCAGTGGACCATGACCCTGGACCACTGGGCTGTTGCTGGAGGGATCAGACAGGGCCCCTTTTGCACATGCATCCTGTTGTTCCTGCACCTTCCAAGCAAGTACACAACCAAGATGGCACCTTGCACCTGTGCCCGCAGAGTGACATCAGTGTGGGAATATGGACTCCTGCTCCCAGCACCCTAGCAACCAGCTGTGCCATGTCACCCTCGGGTGACACTTGCTCTCCAGTGGTCCCTTCCAACCTCTGCCACTGGTCCCAAATGCAGAACTTTACAGGTACTGAAGTCCTTGGGCGGGGGTAAAAACCCAGGCCGTGGGCTCCATGGCCTTCTTGCTGAAGGAGCTATCTGTACTCACTGACCACTTGACCACTCATTGTCTCCTGCTCTTCCTAGCACAGGGCCATCTGGCTCCACTCCTCCCACATTCTGAAACTGCTCCCTCAACCTTACTCAGGTTCATGTTGAGAATTTGGTGGCGGCTGAATGCCCCCATTCTTTCTCCCCTGGGAAGGCAGATTTCCAATCTGACTACATCTCTTCCTTGTTTCCTACCTTTCAATGGCACCTTACTTCTGCTGGATCCCCTCAGGCTCCTTGATGGAGTCCTAAATCTGCCCTGCCATGGTCTCAGAGGCCTCACAGAGGCCCATGGTCACACTGTACTTGTTTTGTTTTACGAGGCTGCAGGCCTGGCTTCTGCCACCCCGCTTCACGGAACACCTGTCCCATCCCCATCTGCCCAGCTACTTCCTCTCTTCCTCCCGGGCTCACCTTTTACCTCCTTCACCCCAAAGCTGGTCTCTGGGCCCCTATTCTGTGCTCACCAAGCAACAACAGCTTCTGCTCTTGAACCTCTTACTACTGAGTTTCCAGAAACCAGGACCATCCTATTTACCCTCAGTCCCCACTCCAGGGCCAGCAGGCCACAGCCCTCCACAAACTCTTGCCCAATCAGTCAAGCCACACCTCAGCCTCCTACTCAGAGCCACCCAGACTTGGCCTCACAGGGCTTTACTCTGCACTTTGCAGGGAGATGAGGAAGGCTAGTGACTGCTCCAACTGGGTGGACCCCCTCCCTGATAGCAGGTGGCGCACAGCAGGCACTTGAGTTACTCACAGAAGTGACCTCTTCCCCGGGATCCTGGGTGGTCATAAGCAGGGTTGATCTCCCAGTGGGCGAACTGCTGAGCTCCGCTTCTGGGGTGGTACTGACAGGCACTTCAGCCTCTCCTGCTGCTGTTGCTGCTAACCCCTACAAACACAGACATCACAGGAGACCACGTCACTGGGCCCCTGGTCCTGGTCCACGTGGAGAGAACAGACGACCTACTCCCCTCCAGCAGCCTGCATTTCTGCAGCTCCTTCACCCCAGGCACTTCCACGTCTAGGACCCCACCCCAGCTCCACGCCTGTCCCAGATTTGCAGAAGCCAGGGACAGGGCAGATTGCTGGGCACCTCGGTCCCCTGCTTGACTCAGTGTCTTTGCCCCTCTGGTGAGGAGTAATCGCTGCCTCCTGAGTCAGTCTGCTCTAGCTCTGATGCTTCTGCCTGGACACAGGGGCCTTCTGACACCCCTGTCCACATGCACCAGTCCACTCAAAAGGACAATATCTTTGCCCGACGGCTTCAGAGATGCGCAAGCAGCACCTGCGTCCTCCTCAGCCTTATCGAGGCCAGCTACTCCTCTGTCCTCTCTTTCCCATGACTCGGCTCCCTCTGGGCAATACATAGGCTGAATTCAAGAAAGTGACACAGCAAGGGGACAAATGGAAACAGAGTGGCTCTGGCTGCCAGTGTCCTCAAGTGGCTATGTTTTATGTCCATTTTTCAAAGTTTTTCATTTTTTATTTTTATTTATTTATTTTATTTTATTTTTTTTGCTTTTGAATACTAAACACAGAAGGCTGATCCAAGACAGATTTCCTGCTGCAGGACTTCTCAGGGCCTATAGGAAGGGAAAGTCAGAGCATTTCCCAAACATACTTGTCCTCAGAGCTCTTCTTTCACATAACATATTGTCCTTGCAGACTTATCCTCTCCCCATAAAGACACATAAGAAAGATGATGTCACAGGATATCAGTTGAGACTCTCTCTCTCTGACTCAGGATCAGCTAAAGCCCCAAAGGGCAAGTACAATTCCATTTGCAAATTCCAAATCCACCTGATTCCACAGCCATCAGGTAACTTCCACATGCTAAAAGAAGTGGCTGCCTCACTCATGGGGACATGCTAACAGACAATGGCGGGACAGCAGTTCTACCAGTTTTAGGCCATCCTCCCTCCCTGATAGAGAGGGGAGTTGAGTGACTGGAGAGGAAAAATTTCTTTGGAAAGGATTTTCAGAGTGCTGTTCTTTCTCCCTCTTCTCTCCTCCCCAAAACCATCTGGCAAGCTGGATGTGTATTCTCTGGAATTTGGGAGACACAGGGACTAGTGTGATGCTTTCCAGGGAGACAAAAGGGGAAAGTAGGGAACCATCTAGATCCAGAGAGGGAAGGGAAAGGGGACAGAGGAGAGGGAATGGGAGAAAGAGATATAGGGGGACACAGGGACGGAGGGGGAATCTGTCTGCAGCTGTTTTACTGGACACAGGCAAGATACAATCCCTGCAAAAGGAGCTGGTTAAATTCATCAAGCTATGGCCTCTACCCAGAGGCCCATCCAAAGGGTGTGGAAGCCCAGGCAGAGGTTTAAAGGCCAGCAGTGGAACTTTGGTCCTCCTAGGTCTCCTGTAGGAGGACCTCGGAGGAATCCCAAGAGCTGCCACAAGAGAAAGTCCTAGCATCTTCCCCACCAAAGGCCCAGATCCTAATTTCCCCCAGCTGGGCCTTCCTCTCCAGGTGCAGCGGACCCTGCAGATGTTAAAAGCAGCTGCTCCAGGGCCACAGGAAGTGAGGAGGAGAAAGAAGAAAATAAAGAGGAAACCCCTGACAGTGCTTCCTTCCCTGGGTGATCCTGGTGTGCACCAGGCCTACACCTGCAAAGGGGGAAACTTATTTGTATTTTTGTTAATTTTTTTATATTATCCTGGACTGACCAAGTGAAATACCTGTGAAAATCCGAGTGTGACCAGATGATTGGGAGAGATGAGAACTGTCTGAGTTTTCATCCCAGGAGAGGGAAGAAATGATCTGGCACTTTAGTTTTTAGCAGGGGTCATTGTGAGAGAGCTACATTTGCTTTAGTTTTGTACCCTACTGTGTCCAGAATTTCAAATACTGCTGGCATTGCAGGTGGAAGAACCAATCACCACGCAATAGCATGGACACGCCTGCAGTTAATGTGATTCTGTCTTGAAGGGGGCTCAAAGGGCTGAGGAGTCTCCACAATGGAGCAGGAGGGAGGTGGGTTCCATGGTGAGGGCCTGGCATGCATCACTAGGCAGGTGTGAGGATGAGAGGGGTTGCATTTCCTCCACCTTGCCTGGTGCACCCCGAAGCCCAGGGAATCTTGCCTCTACATATCACAAGGACAGGGGCAGTCCAACTAAAACCCTCCTGGTTCTCTATGGTTTCCAAGTCACCATTAGGTTTGAAATAAGCAAAGTTCACCACTGACTTACAAAGGAAATTTGCCATTCACTCACCTCTTCTTCAGTGACAGGGAAGTCCCCGCTCCCTGAGCCAATCTCAGGAATGGGGTCACCATCCACAGGAGGAAGCCCCTCCAGGGTGTCATTCAGGATCTCACCTGACCCTACAGGAAGAAGGCATTCTGTAATTAATAACTACATTTTTCATTGCTGGAAAAGAATAAACTGTCTCTTTACCTGCTAGCTTGGTGTAACTTGGAAAGGTGTAACAGCATAACATTAGATTAAGAAGAAAAAAACCAAGTTGCAGAACAAGAGGATAAGGTAATATTGCTTGGTGGCTTCCATCACCAGCTCTGGTACCTCCACCAGCCAGGAATTCTGCTTTGCCACTTACCAGGAATGTGACCTGTGGCAGATTGCTTAGCGTATGATGCAAGCTGGTCACCTACAAATGAGGGATCATAATACTTCCCACCTCATAGGGTTGTTTGCAGGATTAATTGATAAATTAATGCAAGAAAAGCATTGAGAAAAGTTCACAGCATATAGGAAGCGACTGATAAACTTTCATTGTTATTGTGGTTCTGTATTTGTAAAATATAGAAAAAAAAACAACCCAAACTATACATGACTATACATGTTCTATCATTATTATATATTCTTTAACATTCATGTTATATAATAATGATATTATCTAACATACATGTACGTGTGTGTCTATATGTTTATATAGATATTTGGCTATACCACAGTACTTAATATTTGTATCTTGAAGAGGATAGGAGTGGAAGGAGAAGAGGAAACTATTATTGCTCATACAACTGTGTATTGATTAAATTGTTACCACATGCACACATTTATTTTATAATTTAAAAAACAAATGGAGACCTAAAGCAAAGAAAAAGAAATTACACTAAAGTAAATGCGTGCTTGTTATCCACCCCATCCCTCACCCCCACCCCTCCTTTAATCCCCCAGCCAGTCATTAATTCTAACAGGGACCTATCCTACTATCAGGCTGCCTGGGAAGAGCCGGGCAGGAATCCCAGGATTCTGCCTCCCTACTATCACCAGAGCATGTGTCTTGCTCCCATGGGCACAATGAAACCTTTCACTAATAATTTTCACAGAGTAGTGGCTGAAGTAGGGGCCTTGAAGCTGGGAGGACCCGTCTCCAGACCGGGATCCTTCTGCACACTGAGGTCGCTCACCCCCTGGTCAGAACAGTGTGGGGGAAGTGTTAGGCTCTCTAAAGGACCCTGTACCACCAGGAACTTGAACTACAGAGCACAGGCACCAGTGGGATGCGGGTGTCCTCCCTGTATTGACCACCAGGGGGCGCTGTGCAAGCGGCCCGTGGGCCTTTAGCCTCTTTCCTGACCCTGGGAGGGTGGAGGCCAGGTAGGTGTTGTTGTGGAAGCTGGTAATACAACTATGTGGGGGCTTTCCCTAGCTAGGGATAATGCTCAGGGTGCAGGTTTCCTTCTCCCCATCATCTGGGTTGTCTACAAAACAAGATTGAAAGGAACATTTTAGTCAGTCCCTGGTTTTCCTCTGGCCTTTGAGGGGCAGGTTAAAAAGTTAGGCTGATCTTGGGCACAGTGAGCTGTGCTGGGTTCTGGGTCACTTTCCATTCCAATTCTGCCTGCTCAAACTAGGAGAGTCCTTGCCCTGCCCTCTGCCCTGACAGCTCCTTGCCCCTTCCTTAGGGATTGCAAGTCCACCAGAACAGCATTTGCAACTCAAAATCACTTCTATGACACATTCACCTGGAAGGCAGTATTACTGACATGCTTGGTTAAGGACTCTAGGCTGGGAAATGCTCAGTTCCTTGCCCCAGGCCCTCAGCAAATAGGCTCCTGTGCAGGGCTTCCATTCAAGCTGTGTCCCAGGACCCTCTGGCTCTCGCAGCTACAGCCTCACTTCTTGGTTTTACTATAACTTTATTAAATTACTATACAATTTTCTTATGTCCAGTATTGTATATGATCTCTTAACCACCAACTTCCCAAACCTAGTTATTAGACTAGCATTCATTAACTGATGGAGAAGCAAAAAAGAGTAATGACAAATATTATTACAGAAGACTTAGAAAATATAGAAGTCCAACAAAGAAAAATAAAATCCACCTACAATCCTAACACCCAGAGATAACTGGAGATAACTGCTCCTAACATTTTGTAACATCTCATAGGTTATATCTAATACAGCCACACTGATCTACATAGCTGTACATAAATGGATATAAATAACATATATTCATAATGAGGTCAGCACAAAGTTTTGAAATCTGCTTTTTCAGTGGAATAAACCAAGAGCATATTCCTGGGTCATTAAGCTTTCACATCATTGGGAAAGATACAAGTGACATAAGAGTTTGCCCCCCCATTCTTTATGACGGGCACTCTGGGTTGTTTTTGCTATTAGGAACAGCACTGCTAGAAATAACCCTGTCCCCACACCTCAGAGCTCTGGCCCGGGTTGTAACAGTGGTGTGAAATGTCCCTAGGCTGGAAACCCAGCAACCACTCAGTGAAAAGCCATCCCCTGTCCCTGGGCCTCAAGACTTGCCTGGTTCTAGGTTGCTGTGCTGGACAACGCTGGAGGTGTTTTCTGGGGTCTCCTCTGGTATAGGTTCACCAGAAAGCTCCGTGTCCTCGTAGGGAGAGGGTGAAGTTGGAGGTATATTTATGGGATCCACTTTTGCTTCTTTAGGCTGAAAGGATGAAAAATGAGACCCAAAAGGATGGACTTGACAGAAAAGCTCAAAAAAAAAAAAATGACAGTGACTTTCAGAGGAGAAAATAACTTATCCACAAAATGCTGAATAAGCCAAGAAAGCTGAGCCCCCCTTGCTGTGTCCTGGGCCATCACCACACCTGCCTCCCAGGGCCTGAAGCCATGCTCATTGGATCATACTAAATCCCCGCCAGCTCACAGCAAGACTCTGCTCATATCAGCCACAGGTCTGAGCACAGGGACCACAGTTCTATAATCCCGGAAGCGAGGGCCAGCACAGAGGAAGTGCCCAGTGAAGATGCACTGGGTGCGGGAACGAACGAGCGGCCCAGTGCACGAGCCCCACTGCACTGGGACTACCACACCAGCCTAAGCCCAGGTGTGTCCTGCTGCTGAAGGCCTATGAATAGGAAAGACGCAATGGCTTCCTTCCAGGGACACTCTAGCACCTGTGCAGCTTCTCCAACGCCAGCCAGTGTCCTGACCAACCCTACCTACTAAGGAAAATCAAACACAAAAACTCAACAGCTGGAAACAGCAGTTCAGAGATCCAAGCAGAAATCCCAATGCAGGTCCTAAGGGTCACATCACCCCCAGCCGCAGCCGCAGCTCGTGAGACCCAGGGCTTGTTGGCATCCAAACGGTCTCATCATTTTCTAAGAAGAAGGTTGCTAGGGGAGGAGGGATGAGGAGAAGGGCCCAGTGTCCAAATTGTGATATGAACAAGAAACAGACCTTGTTAAGATGCTAAGACCTCAGAGTTAATGTCTTAATGCAGCATCACTTATCTATCCTAACAACACAAGGATATTTCTTCATTGTCAGAATCTAGTGTATACACCGTGGATCTCTGACCCATCAGAACAGGGAAGATTCTCAGGCTCCCCATAATTTGATGATTCCATTCTTACAGTCAGAACTGGGTCAAATACCAGCTCTCTGCTTATTCGCTAAGTTATGTTGGGAAAGTCACGTAACCTCACTGAGCCTCAGCTTCCTGCTCTGTCCAGTGGGGACAATCATATGTATGCAGAGGTTGAAAGGGCATGGAAATGCTCAGCACACCTTTATTTTCAATATACCAACATCCCATATTCGTTACCGAAAAAGCTGCATGAGGAGATAAACAAAAAACAGAAAATAATCACTTTAAATACCAACACCCAGAGAAAAATCACTTGTCAATTTTATTGTCGTATAAAATCTCCAGGATGGAGGTGGGAGTGATGGCTGCAGGGAGCTGGGCCTTGAAGAGTGAGCAGAGTTACAGAAAACAGGGCTAGAAAGAAGGGTTGACAAGTTCAGGGCCTGACAACCTGAGCTTGGCAAAGGCCCAGGGATGGAGAAGAGGCAGGACAGAGCCTGAGAGGCAGGGTGCAGGAGGGGGTGATGAGAGGGGCTTGGACCAGGAACTTGCAGGTGAGCAGCTCAGGCAGGAGTTTTTATTGAAAGACCCCCTCCACCGGCCCCACGCCCTTCCTTACCACAGACACACTTAGGCAGAGGTGACTTGGATGCAGCCCCAGGATGGAGAGGGATATTAATTCTTATTCATCATAAAACAGAACTTTCCAGAAATGGGTTATTATCATCTCTGCCTGAGATGGCCTCCCTCCAAATGGGACTGGTATGCTAGGATCAGCATTAGGCTCCAAGCCCTGAGGGACCACCACTCTGTGCCCTGCTGTCCTGTGTCCTGGACAGAGCAGCCCAGGGCTGATGGGTGCAGGGGATTATAACACTGCCCAGAGTGGCCACCCTCCCTAGTCACCAGGTGGGCAGGCCCACTGGACCCTTAAGTTCCCCAATCCTAGCCAAGAATGGACCTCCATTCTGGGGACAGACTTTCACAATCCTCCTGAGCCAGGAATGCACGGGTAGGCATCAGGAGACCTGCACCTAGGCACCCTTGGGCCAATTTCTTCCCCTCTCTGGACCTCAGTTTGCCCATTTGTATTAGGAGCAGTTTTCTGTACACTCCTGTACAAGAAGTGACAAGTCCCTCCAGCACTAACAATTACAGTCCTATTCCACAGCATCCACATCCCTGTCACCCCAAGTCTAGAGTTTGCAGCCTCTGCCTCGTTGACACCTCTCCCTGTTTCTTCTATAAGAGGTGAGCTCACAAAGTAAGCCAGTCCAGAGGAGGTTGCTAGAACTTTCTGTGCTCAGTGATGAAGATGCTCCTTGCTAAGTCACTAAGCACAAAAATAATTTGGCCACAGGCCACAGTGGGCATTCCCAGCAGGCAAGAGGTCGAGCACCAGAAGGAGGGCAGCCCTTCCCATGGGGCTGGGGTGGCTTGGCAGCTCACAGGAGTGGGGCCCCACGGTGTTCTGGCAGTCCTCACAGCTGGAGTGGAGGCCCAACTGTGTGTGCTCTCTCCTAGAAAATGCCACAGCAGCCATCGTTCAGAGCCACTTCCCTGGAGCCAGGCACTAGGCTGAAATGTGCCCCTGCTGCCACAAAATCTCTCTCTTGCCATACCCGGAGAAAGAGGACTACCACTGTTGCCGGTCTGGGGAAGGGCAGCTGAGAAGCGATCCAAGGCCACAGTAGTGCACGATGCCTGCCTTGCACAGTCCTCTCACGGCTACGCATACAGGGGAACCGGGAGGTTGCCAAACGCCCACTGGCCAATGCCCTCCTGGCCTCCCCAGAGGACCCCACAACTGACCTCACAGATCTGAAAGCAGAGATGTCAGATCCTGGGCCCTGGGCACCAGCCCCCAACAGCTGACCCAGTTCACAGGAAGCAGCAGTCCATACTCACCGGGGCTTGAGTGTGAGTGACGGCCTCTAAGATCTCGGCCACTGTGTCCGGGTCCTGAAGCCCGCTGCCCTCTCCTGATGCCTGCGAGGAGACAAACCACATGCCCTGCAAAGGGAGCCATTACATAGGAGCATAGCAATTGGGCCAATCAGAAACTAACAAGACTCTTGCAGAGGAACTATGAGACGCGTGT
Organism: Marmota monax; assembly: GCF_021218885.2. Taxonomy (NCBI): domain Eukaryota; kingdom Metazoa; phylum Chordata; class Mammalia; order Rodentia; family Sciuridae; genus Marmota; species Marmota monax. The sequence goes on from NW_026695243.1 coordinate 3,252,127, forward strand.
GCACCAGGGTACATGGATACATGCGCATGGAAATGTGCGCATGCATGCAGCACAGGGATGGTGGAGTTGAAGGGGCAACATGTGTGCCTGTGCGTGGGTAGCTATTCTCTTTCTTTCTACTTCTCATTGCTCAGACAAAGTCCATCACTTTTCAGTCTCTCTTAACACGTCAACTTCCATTTTGTCCAGATCTCCTTCATTCCCACTCTGGAAGACTGTCATCGGAATCCCACTTTAGGAACCATTAGCCCTGAAGTAAGACTTCCTGTTGTTACCTAATCTCTGTAATTAGCCTCCTAAAGGCAGCCAAGCAGCCTGGGCGCTGGGATTTTGCAACTGAACCCTTGCTCTTGGGCTCTTGGGTTGTTCCTGTTTCTTCAGTATTAATGGCAGTGCAGAGATGAATGAGTGACAACACGTAAGCTTCCCTTTCTTCCGGCTTCCTATGACTGCCAGGCCAGGTCCCAGGCTCAAGGAGCACAAACATTCAGACACAGCCAAATTCCTCCTCTGCATGGCTTTCCAACTCATCAATACCTGCTTCCATTTTTTAGTGCAAAATTAATGAAATCAACCTTATGATTTGTTTGGAGAGTGACACCACCCAGAGAGCAACAGAAGTCCTAGGGAAACGCCTCCCGCTGCCTGCCTCTGACTTTGGCATCCTGCCGTCTGTCCCGTCTGCCTGGAAGGGCTCTCAGACAGCCTTCACCCTGATGTGCTCCCAGTTCCTCCTGTTTTCTCTCCCTGAGCCCCCTCCATGCTGAGTCGGGTCTGAGTTCAGTCACTGCCTCTGGGTGTGTAAGCATGTGCAAGAAGCTGGGGGAGAGAGATAGTTCCCAGGTTATCCTTCCCTCCCCAGCCTTTATCTACCCTGCTGCTCAGCAAATCCTGGAGGGAAGGAAGGAGGAAGAGAGGGAGCCATCTTTTTTCCCTGCCCCCCCACCCCACCCCCAACATAGGAACTGATTCACTTGCCAGGCATAAAACTAATCTAAATTTAGGTTCATTTTTATAGGAATTTACACCCAGAATATCTTAAACTCTTAACTCTGATTTTAGAATCTGACACTCTCCTTGGCAGGGAACCTGGAAACCAGGCCATTGACTGCACAGCCATGGAAGAATTTAACACCTTATAAGACGCACAAACCCCATACCAAAGGGATGGCTACAGCTCTTTAAAAAGTGAAATAAAGCCAAAAGCCCAAAATAGGACTTGGTGCAGCGCCTGCCAAGATGAGAGGTTTCAGAGAGTCCATGACACTGGGGATGACGGATTGCCTGGGCCCCCGGCGCTCCCTGGCCGAGCATGCTGGGGCTCACCGACGATTCCTGGGCTTCGCACAGCTCCTCTGGAGTTCGGGGGTCCGAGTGGATGATGAGCTGCTGGATGGAACCCTGGGGATAAGCAAAAGGAAGCGGAAACCATGGGTCAATTACACATCCACAGCAACTCTGGTGGAAACAGGATTGTTTGTGTCATGGGGAATAAGAAGCACAGCTTACCTCTTGGACAAAATAATGTGAACCTCCCTTAGCTAGAAAGGCCCTTGGAGAGCTTTGTGCTCAAGCAGGGCCTACCACAGCAGCCTTCTAGCTGTCCCCAGGGCTCAGCTTGTCAGCAGCAGGCCCTGAAGAGCCCATCTCCTTTTCCCAGAAAGCCTTTCCTCCAGGTGGGTGGCCTCAATCCAGAAGAGTCTCTGCAGCCTCTGGGCCTCTATGCTCACCGGCTCCCCCACCTGGCAGCTCATTCTCCACCAGACACTCAAAGTGGGCATGTGAAAACTGCCCTTACCCTTCTCCAACGCCTCCCACTGTGTACAAATAAACAGAAACGCCACTCCATGCCTTTGCTGGCTCAGTAACCAGGTGTCAGTAAATACCTGTGGGAGTCAATGAATCCTCAGAAAAACTCAGGGATTTTTTTTTAGAATGGCTTATTCCTAAAAGCTCATTCTAATAATAGTAAAGTCAGTGTGTTGATGTTTTGTATCAGGGCACACGATCCAAAAGGAGAGACAGTTACTTCTCACTTTGGTATTCTAGATTAGGCCTCCGCTGAAGAAATTACTTAATTTCAAAGATGTTCAAAGATAAAATTGTTTAAAGATATAACCTTACTCTTGATCATGGCTGAAAATGTACAGAGTGCTTCCACATATCTCACTTGATTCTACAAGCCTGTGAAACAGGTTTTCTTATCTCCATGTTCAGATAAGAAAACAGAGAGACTTGGAGAATCTGATAGTATCTGGAATCAGCAGGCAGAGTTTAAAAGGGAGCCCTGGAGCCCAGGGATTTGGGTTCCAAGCCTAGGTTCCCCCCACCCTAACAGGCATGCCTTTTCAAGAGCAGAAGGGTAAAACAAGAATAGCACCTAGAATCCAGTGCATGGGGCATGGATGTCCCCGGGCCTCCCTGACCTGCAGGAATGGACTTGAACTCACCGTGAATCTTTCCAGTCCAGTGGCGCCTGCGTTGCCCACGAAGATCCCAGCGCTGGGCTCGAAGGCCAAAGGCCGGGAGGACCGCTGGAAAAGGACGTGGCTGTGCTCCTCGCAGTCCACCAGGAGGGTCACTTCCTCGCCCTGGACGATCACAGCAAAGCGGCTCCACCTGTTGGTCATCACGGGCACGGAGAAGGCGGCAGCCTCCTGGGACACGTGGGAGCCGGGCTCCGTGTAGTAGAGGATGACCCTCTGGCGTCCGTCCTCCACGCCGGAGAGCCGCAGGCCCAGGTAGATGACCTTCTGGAAGGCATCGGTAATGGCAAAGAGCACTCCGCCGCTGGGGCTGCTGGGCTTCACTGTGACACTGACCGCGAAGTCCCTGAAGAAGGTGGGCGGGATGAGGGTCCTGGCCGGGCGGCCCACGTTGGCGCCAGGCCCGAAGCTGTAGGCGGGAAAGCCACTGTAGCCCGTGACAAAGGACACAGATGAGGGCAGCGGGACACCAATGAGCTCCGTGAGGTCCAGATGTCTCTGGGAGGCCAACTCTACAGGGAGAGAGAGGCCATAGTTTGACCTGCACACTCTGTCATGCTGGAAACCAGGAAACTGCCCAAGCTACCTGGGATTCCCCAGGAACCACTGAAACTTCACTGAGGAAATTGTTTCCAAAATATTTTTATAAGGCCCAGCCCGATGGCTCATGCCTGTAATCCCAGACACTTAGAAGGTGGAGGCAGGAGGATCGCAAGTTCAAAGCCAGCCTCAGCAAAAGTGAAGTGCTAAGCAACTCAGTGAGACCCTGTCTCTAAATAAAATACAAAATAGGGCTGGGGATGTGGCTCAGTGTTCCAGTGCTCCTGAGTTCAATCTCTAGTACCCCACCCTGTCCCTGCCACAACAACAACAAAAAAAATTTTTTTTTTTACAAAAATCCACGGAATGGAATGCATATACATTGCAACCTAAAATCGACCAATATAGGTAAATAAATATCTGTAACATATATTCTTCATAAAACATTATACTGGCTTCTAATACTTGCCAGGTCCTTGAATACTTTCCCTTCTGTTTAATTATTATTTTTTCTTTTATTAAAAACATGTTGACAATAACCTACTAAATTGACTTCAACATCCACTAAGAGGTCAGGATTTGCAGCTTGGAAAACATTATAAGTAATTCCTTGAATATTGCCAGAATACAAGATGTTCCTCTGCTAATGTGGGGATTTCTTTTCCCACTGTAAAACTAGATAGAGCTGTTTTGTTTTGAATGAGGCTTAAGTGCCTCAGGATGTAGAGGGGAAAGCAAGGACACAGTAAAGTGTTCCCAGATCTCAGAACAACTGAAATTCACATCATTGTCTCACCACCCTTCATCATCACCATCATCATCACCACCACCACCATCTCGTCTACACGCCCTGAACCACCTCTTCATTCTGGACCGATGCTGCCCTAAGCGCTTCACATACTTAATTGAGATCATTTCATCCTCATGGTAACCCTATGGGGTTAGGTACCCTTATGCCTACTTTACTTCCAAGAAAATTGAGGCTTATAGAAGTTAAACACCTTTGCTCAAGGTAAGGTCCATGCAGGATTAAAACCCAGAGCATCTTATCCCAGAGTGTGTGCTCTTAACTACCACAACTTTTGGGGAGAATTGATAAAGCACTCTTATAGTGAAAAGGACCCCAAGGCTTCAGGTGAGTCCTCGTCCATACAACCATGGTGCCGGGAGAAGGCTGCAGGCTGGCCCACATACTCCTGAGCTTCTCTCCAAGGAGCCCCAGTGAGATGGGAAGGCAGGTCCTAGGGAGAGGTACACAAGTCCGCTGCAGCCACAAAGAAGGGCAAGCGACACGCTTGACCTTGGAAGCAGAGCCATATCCGAGGATTCGACCTGGGGAGGAGGCCTCGGGAGTGCAAGGATCGGAGTCCAGCCGTGTCCTGCCCTGGAAGCCAGAGGGCAGGGCAGAATTACCTGCTGGCTACCTGGGCTACAGCCAGAGGCCAGAGTGTCCCCTGAGTGTCCTCTGGGGACTGGATAGGTTGACATTCAGAAAAGACCAAACCCACTTCAGGACACCGCCAAGTCAGGCCCTACCTGTGCAATCAAGCTTGTTTCTAGTTTGCCACCTTGTCATGATCTTATTGGACACAGCTAACTAGCTGTGTGACCTGGGTATGGTCTCCAAAGATACAGGCCATCCACGCAACCCCCGACAAAACCAGTAGGGACACAATAAACACTCACTACGCTTTCTTTTTTATTACATCTTCTCAGTGACTCCAGGAGGTGGGTGGGCAGGGATTGTCACCTACTCTGTGCTGAGATGGAGCCTGCCTCTGCCCTTGAGCTCCCCATAAAGAGTAATAACTACTGTGTCTTTACTTTTACTTTCCACAGCAGCCTGGGAGCTAACTGCCATTGTCCCATTTTACAGATGAGGAACTGAGGCGTAGGAAGAGGAAATGACCAGGCTGCACAGCTGAGCAGCAAGAGGTCTTGCAGCAGTGGCTGCAGAGTTTCTCTTGGTTTACTGCTACAGCCTCACTGAGAGGAGGGGTCTCTGCAGGGTTCTGTGTGGGGCTCCAGCTTGTCTGCCTGCTAAGCTGAGGACCTGGAGCAGCAAAGAGGAGGGAACGGCATCCCCAAGGGGTCCAAGAACTCTAATTCCCCATGGAGGTCACACATGTTCCCACAGGAGGGGAGAGAGGCACCCTACTACTGTGTCCCACCCCCACCCCATAACACCCACAGAAAAGGTGTGACATACAGATACAATTATCATGAAGCGTTTTTGTCAATACAAATAACAAAGAATAATCAGAGGCACTTAAAAACGGTTAAAATGGCAAAAGCTTATGTGTATTTTATCATAAAAAACATAATTAGCTTACAGAGTTGTGAGGGTTAAATGAGATAATACAAAGCGCTTATGCATGGCACATGCTCAGAAAATAGTGGATATAGGTAAAATCATGGTTGTCCTCCTCTTCCAACTTTCAGATTCATTAAGGAATCTCAGAGGTCCCTGATAAACCTCTCCCTAACATGTGTTGGTCCTGCCCTGTCCAGCATGGTAGCCACTAGCCACATGTGGCTACTGAGTGCTTGAAATGAGGTACTCTTAACTGTGAGATGCAGTAAGTACAAAAAGCAAATTGGATTTCAAAGAGTTCATTCAGAAAAAGGAATGTAAAACACCCCATTAGTAATTTTTATACTGATTACGTGTTGAGATGACAACTTGGGAAAATACTGAGCTAAATGTAGAAAAATTTTTTTTAAATGTTATGAAGTTATATGTTGTGTATTGTGTGCATTATGAGTATGTAACAACAAATCCCATCAGTATGTACAACTATAATACACCAATAAAAAAAAAACTACGATGAGGAACAAGCATGGCCACTAGTCCTCTTAAGGAAGAAAACACTCAGTGGATCCTCTGGTGTGTTACCTCCTGTCCCACCCCTCTGCTGAGGTCCCAGTGTAGCCATACTCTCGGGGACTTGGCGTTTATCCTTTGCTTGGGTGTTTACTACATGAGGATGTGTCTCTAACAGAATGTGAACCGCTTTGCATATTTCTAAACTTCACAAAAGTGTTGGCGTGCTGTGTGTATCCTTCTGGATCTTGCTTTTTTTTTTTTTTCACTCAACATTGTATTTCCTTGTTGACACACGTGGCTCTGGTCTTCTAGTTTCACAACAGAATTCTATGGAATAAATAAGCTACAAAGGATTGCATGACTTTCCACCACTATTACAAACAATATTGCTACAGACTTCTTCATGCTTATCTCCTTCTGCTTACCTGTGCAGGTAATTCCCCACCTGGAGGTGGATTACTGGATGACGTGGGCATGTGCACCTGCCACCCCACAGAATGCCACTGGGCTGTTCTCTGGAGCAACTGCACCATTTTATGTACCCACTAGCAACACGTTCTCGCCAACATTTAGGGAGGCAGAAAGATGCCACTTAGGAGAGGTCCGTGGGGCTTTTCAACTGCAATGATGACACTTACTTTTTGAATGAGGTGATGTTCCGAAGAAATATTCATGATATATCTTTTTTTTTTTTTTTTTGGTACAGGGATTGAACTCAGGGGCACTCAACTACTGAGCCACATCCCTAGCCCTATTTTATATTTTATTTAGAGACAGAGTCTCACTGAATTGCTTAGTGCCTCGCTTTTGCTGAGGCTGGCTTTGAACTTGCGGTCCTCTTGCGTCAGCCTCCTGAGCTGCTGGGATTACAGGCATGCACCACTGTGCCCAGTTTCATAGTACTATACATTTAATGGAAAAGATTTCATAATAGAGGAAAATGATTACTCCCTCCTCAGCAAAAGAGGACACATCAGTGCCCTTCTTAGAAGCCTTCTGTGGCTACCCAAGGCCCTCTGGGTCAGGGCTCACAGGGCTGCCACATGGCTTGAGACCCTTTGTGGTCTGGACCCAGCATTCTCCCTGCCCTCCAAGGTGCCTCCACTTGGTCCCTGGAGCACCCCGTGCTGTCACAGGTCCTCCACTTCTACCACAAACGCCTTCCCCTCTGCTGCCCACACCACCGACCCAGTTATTTTGCCAGAAAAACTCCATTCATCATTCAAGACTCAACCCAGGCCTCCCCCCCTCCCCCCGTAATCCTCGTCTCACCTCCCACACCCACGCCCTCTCCTGGAACTGCACTAGGGGCTCCCTGGGTGCACTTCGGGTCCTCTGTCACAGCTCTCAGCACACTGCATGGCCCTGCTGGGTCACTTGTTCCTCTGTTCCTTAAACCATGAGGACAAGGACCGCAGTATTCATCTCTGTGCTCCTAGTACCCAGTCCAGTGCAGACGAATGGATGAACAAGTGGATGGAATGATGGATGGACGGATGGACAGACAGATGGATGAAAAAATTCAGTCCCCTCATTTTTTAAAAAACATTTTGTTCAGTTGTAGATGGACACGATACCTTTATACCTTTATTTTGTTTTATTTTTATGTGGTGCCGGGATCAAACCCAGTGCCTCACGCATGCTAGGCAAGCGCTCTACCACTGAGCCACAATCCCACCCCAGTCCCCTCATTTTATAAAACACTAACACCAAAGATTAATAGAGAGGAAAGGTCTATTGGCCATGAACTCAAATGTGATTCTCACTGAAAGCTTGTCCTTTCCAGCTCACAACTTGCTTTAAAACAGAAATTAATTTTAAGTAATTTGGTTTTAAGAACCAAACTCCAAAAGGCATAAGTTAAAGCACTGATAAATTTGGTTAAGTTTGACCATATAGAAATAAATTTATGCATAGCAAATAATAATACTAATGATAATTTCCACAATGTCAAATAAAATCCAAAACTTGGGAAAAGCATTTGCCACATATATCAGACCAAACAAACAAACAAACAACAACCACAAACTGTCATTTCCCTACATATACAAAGCAAATGAATGAGCAAGAGAGCAGCAATCCAACAGAAAAATAGGCAAAGAATAGGTGATTGATCCTCTCCACAGTAAAAGAAATAAACAGGGCTTTTAAATATATGGAAATATTTGACCTCATATATTGAGAAGAAATAATGAGAACAATATATATTAAGATTACAAAAGAGACCATTTTCCCTATCAGATTGGCACAAATCATAACGTTGGATAACATCCTAGGCTGCTAAGGACAGGCAATAGGAGGCTGTCTCATTCACTGCTATTGATTGCTATCAGGAGCATAAAAATCAATGTGGAGGAGACAATGAGACAACACTTATCAAAATTACAAATGTACACGTATTCTTTGACCAACAAGTTAATACTTCTGTGAATTTTTAAACAAAGTTCCATTAAGGAAATAAAATGCATCACATAAGAATATTCACTGAAGCATTATTATTGTTGTTGTTTTGTTTATTTATTTGCTGGGGATTGAACCCATGCTCATCAAGAGCTCTGCCAATGAGCTCCATCCCCAGTAAGGTTTAAAATTCACCTAAAATGCCCATTTCATGGAATGGTTAAGTAAATAATAATTTACAATATAGTCATACAATGAAATATAATGCTGCCTTTCAAACGATGTGACTCCTTGTGTATTAATATGAAGCAATCAACAAGAAGAATTAAGTAAACACAGACAAAAATAACAAGGTACAGAAGAGAATTGCTACCAGTTACCTAGATATATAAAGTATATATTAAATATGTAAGTGTGTAAAATAGATGTAAATACAGTCACACAGTGTGTAACAACAGTCTGGGTAACTACCAGCTGCACATAGGCGGGTGGTCCCCTGAGATGGTGTTGCCTGGTGATCATGGCCATCTTAATTTAAGCTCACACTTTGCCGTTCCCACAAGGACAACACTGACTAAGGACGAGTTTCTCAGAATGCACCCTGTCATTCAGCGATGCGTGACTGTGCATGTATTAGAATATCTCAAGAAGGATGCTCAAGAAATGGGCTAGAGATGGTCTCCAAGGAGGGGGCTGGTGGCCGCGGGATAGGCGACTTTCTTCTAACGATGCCCTTTCATCTTTTTCAATATTACACCCTCTATGTGGCATGAGAAATAAAGACAACAGCTTATTTTAAGACATAAACTCCTTGTGTCTGCTTTTAAAAATTTAAAAAGCTATTCTTTTTGTTTTGCTCACTTGGATATAGCACATCTTTGTATAGAAAGAAAGAAAAAAAATGGAAGTGGGGAGCAAATATCCTACTGAGATTTATTTTTCTCCTCCATAGTTTACAGATAAAAACAAAAGCCACGAGCACCTTACCAACTGCTCTGCTTTCTTTTTCCTTATCTGATCCAGTAAACAGTGTTTCCTCCTGTTCCTGCCTCTTCTATGGAGAATAGGAGGGAAACCCCTATCCCCTTTCTGGTGGGATGCTCCGGGTCTGGAACATTCCTAGATCACTTGGGGCAAAAGAGTCTGCGGTTCACATCCTGTGGCTTGTTTCCAAGAGGTGTCCCTAGGGATTCTAGGGCCAGGTGATGATTCTGGAGACACAGTGGAGAAAGAGCTGATGGGGTCCCACTCAGAAGGCTGCCCAGGGCTGCCCAGGACACATACAGGTGGCAACTCTGGGAATTCCTATTCCCAGGAGTTGGTGTTAAAAAAAAAAAAAGTTTATCCAACATCCTTGTTTTGTAGACAAGGAAGCTGATGATCAGGGAGAGAAATGCCTGACCAGGAGACCCAGCCAGGTCTAGAACAGAAGAGCCAGGGTAGACAGGGACTAGGAATCACAAATCCCCAGAGCTGCTACTCTCCCACCAGCCCTGGCCACTCTGGCCCTTCCAGGTACCAGCCCTGGGCCAGCTGGAGAGTGAGCAATGGAGTCAGGATGCAGAGGAGAATGCTCTTAGGGTTAAGGCCCAGCCTCTGCCCTTCGCCAAATATACAGCCCTGGGGTGGAGGCTTCCTGGCCACGGGGGATCTGAAAAGAAGACGGGTGGGAAGTGCAAGTGTTCCACAAATTTTACTGATTGGTTTGTGATTCGATATAAAGATATAAACTTTACAAACTAAAGTCTGCAAAGCCTTCCTGACCCTTCTGTCCCTGTGCCCAGGCCCCAGACATTCCAGGAGGACAAGTGGGCAGGCACTGGGCCGCAGGCCTTGTTTCCTCTGGCTCCAACGAGGGAGCTGAGCCTCGGATCTAGAGGAAGCCCACGCCAGCTCCAGACCCTGGCTCCATCCACAGGCACAGTCCCATGGTGCAGTATGCAAGGAGCAGGAGCGACCCCTGGCCTGGAGTGACCCCTGCTCAGGCTGGCCTGGGCCTGCTGGCTCATTTCCCCTTGGCCTCCAGCAGAAGGGCCACCTGCTCAGGCGGCCACCAGAGAGGCAAGAAGAAGCCGGGGAGCCAAGAGAAACAAGCCCAGCAACTAGGGCCATGAGCTTGTCCTGGGATGGCTCTGTGCTGGGGAGGATGGGGAGGGTGGAGAGCACAGCTGGTGGGAAGACAGCCCGCCATCTTGGCGGGGGGCAAGACCTGGAGGCCAGAGGACACTGCTGGTGGAGACTGTCATGGAGAGGGCCTACCTCATAGGACAGCTGTGTGCCTTGAATACAATAGGATACCTAAAATGTTCAGCACACTGCTTAGCACACACAGTGCCCAACGAATGGTAGCTACCATCTCTCTCACTATTATCATCTTCTGTTTCTCCATACAATTGTCATACCAGAAAACTGAAAGGATGCTGAGTGAATCTTAGCCTTTCCCACCTCCAACCTTTTGTGTGTGCTGTTCCTTCCTCCTGGGGAACTGCTCCATAGACCTAGCTTCACTGTCATCACCTCCTCCATAAGCCTTCCAGGATTCCCCCTCCTGTTAGCTGGACATCCTCCTTCCAGCACACTGCCCTGATTCTATGTAGCATGCATCACATCACATCATAGGGGGTCAGACCCCCAACATCCTTGGAGCTCCTTGAGTGTTGGAGTTGGGAGCCACCCCTGCCTGTCTCCGCAGCACCGGGGCTCTGATCCTGAGTGTTGAGTGGCTGAACTGAATTAACTTCAGGTTCAGAGTCCGAGGCCCTGGTTAAGGTCAGTGAGGTCAGGCTCCAACCCTGCCCCCAACAACGACATTACTGCGTGCTCATTCATCACCTGGGGATCCAGGCTGCCTCCCATCTCCCAGGAGGCACACAGCCATGGGCCGTGAGAGAGTCTCAAGCAAGAGAGACAGGACTCAAGTTCAAGTCCCAGTTCTGCCATTGACTCTATCTGTGCTCTTGGGCAAACTGCTCCTTTCTCTGATCTCAGTTTCTCCATCTGCTCAGGATTAAACAAGAAGGACCCTCAGAGTTGAGTCCTCTGTGACATTCTGTGTATCTTCATGACCTTCAGATACCTCCTGGGGCTAAAGATGATCCCAGTCTTATTCTTTCACTTCATTAATATATAACATAATTCAAGTCAGGAATGTTCAACTCCTTTAAGTCAGGAATTTGACGACACTAATAAAGCCCCAACAACACGTGCCTCTGGTAGTGCTGGAGTTATGGAGCTGAACCTGGCGTGTGCTACCAGGCTCACTTCTAGGTGACAGCAGTCGAAGCCTTCAAAGGCCCCCTAGCACCTTCAGCATCAGGTAAAAATCCTATGAAGCCTCTGCTCCATCTCCTCGTCTCCACTCCATCCCTGTTTGTTTTCACTCACACTATTCCTCCTATTGATACCACACTCCCCCATCTTCTCATTGATGAGTCCCGCCCCCCCTGCCCCCCTGCCCTGCTTCTCAGGGCACCACAATGCATGGGAGCCCCACAACCACAGGCACAGCCCCTCCTCTAAAGACCCGAATAAAAGCCTGGCAGGGGCAGGCACCCAGCAATGTGGCCTCAAAGAAAGGAGACAGATGCACTCAACCTGGACTTCACCAGCTCCCTCCCGCCAACCCCTGGAATCTTTAGTTCAGACAATTTCAGGGTGGCCCCTCCCCAGGCACAGGGAGGAGACATCGGACAGCTTTAGAGGTGGACCAGGCAGAGGAAAATCTGAGCAGTCCCTGCAGGGTGCGACTTTCCTCCCAAGGGTCCAAACTCAGTTTCCATGGAAACCAGAACAGACTCCTAGCAAATGAAGAAACAAACAGGGCTGGGTTCAGGTTCTCCTCCCACAGGGAAAACAGCGACCTGGCCAGAGGAGGAGGTGGAGAACGGGATGCCGGCCTCTCCGCCTCTCTGCCACAGGCTCCGGACACCTGGTGTCCCCCCTTCCTCATCCGGCCTCGGTTTCCCCCTCCGGGCGATGAATGGGCTGGGTCAGCTTTTCCATCTGTGGGGTCCTGAAGCTGGGCCCAGGGCTGGCCTGGGCTTTGGAGCCTTGTCTCCGCAGGGAATTCTGAAAAGCTGCATCCCACAGATGATCGTCTGGGACCCAAGCCCAGAGCTCGCGCTTGTCAACATTTAAGGACCCAAGAGGCTAGGGAGCGTCCCCCTGACTCCGGGCCAAGGAGGGCGCGGAGAGCCCCGACGACCCAGCACTAGGGAGGGGGACGACCGCCACCGCGCGACAGCGGCCCCCAGCGGTCTCTCTGGGAACTGCGCCTCCGCCCCCCCACGGGAAGGCTTCTGCTGGGCTGAGGGGCACTGCCACTTGCCAGGGCAAACTGGGGAACCGAGATTCCAGCAACAGATGGTCAGAGGTCTGGAAGGGACCCAAGGGAGCAGGTCTGAGGTCATGCGGTGGGCTGTGGCTAAGTCAGGCCTTGAACCCAAATGCCTGCCCGGCCCTTTTTTCCCTAGGTGGGATGCCTGGGTAGGCCAAAGGCGCTCCTCCCCACACCACTCCCCTGGCACCCCTACCCAGGAAAACCCACAGGACCCTCAGTCGGCCTCACGATGTTTCTCTCCGGGGGCTGCATCTCCAGGTCCTGAAAAACCCATGCTGGCTGTGGCCTGGGGCTGGAGCCAGAGGCTAAGTATATAGGGTGACTGTCCTGGGAACCTCAGCAGGGCCTCTCTGAAATTCCCTGCACTCAGCCCCCAGGGAAGAAAGGCAGTCTTCAATAACCCTCCCCAGCGTGAGCCAGGAGCCTCAGGAGAAGCCCAGAGCCCCGCCCTTTGCCCCTCCTCAGCTGTCCTGCCTGGGAGCAGGAAATTCTTCTTTCCTTTCCCTTTGGACACTTCTCCAGAAAGGTGGCCCCTGAGGACTCTGAGTGTGCCTACATCAGACTCTTGGCATGTGGCTTCCCTTCCTCTCACCTATCTAGAGAGACAGGAAGCTGGGAATTCAGCAAGCCACAGATGGTGACACAGAGGGAAGTCTCCTCCCGTGCACACTCATCAAAGGTCAGCTGGGTCTGCTTGTCCATCCCATGTTGAAGACCCCACCAATCTGAAGCTGGAGGAGCTCCTTCTCCTGATTAACTAAGGCAGTTTCCCCATGTCTCCCACTCACCCAGCTGGGCCTAGCTCTGCCCTCTGGGACCATACACAGTCAGCCTCAGCATGGCTTCTCACATGAGGCACAGGGCACACTCTGCCACCAGTTTGCCATGTGCTTTTCTCTGGAAGCCTCGGGTTCAGTATCTATAAAGCCAGAACCTGGAACTGAATGTTTTCCCAAGGCCCTTGCCAGTCTGAGAGCCTCCAGTTCTCCATCCTCCTCATCTCCCATCTGCGTCCCAGTTTTTCTAGCCACTCAGGATGGCCTGTTCCTTCGGCCCACAGCCTTCAGGCCTGGAAGGAATGACTCCAACGAGGACCAGGCCAAACCCAACCCTCCCCACAGAGTTCCTCATCTCAGGACAACGTGGCCTGGCCAGGGACAGGGAATGCCATGCCCAGGAAAATGTCATCACGTTCTGCCTGTGAGCAACCTCAGTGCCACCAGGGCTGGAGTCTCCAGGGGCTCGTGGTGCTACCTGACCCCCCTTCCGGAGGGGAATGAACACAGCACATTTCACACTACACGGCATCAGTCTGACCCAGCACAGAGCAGGAGGTTCTTAGAAAAACCTACCACCCAAAGCATATCTTAGAAAAAGAACTATTTCCTTGCCAGGGAAAAATCCTGGACCAACTTAGAAAGGAGACCTGGCCGGGCAACAATCAAAGACCCCATTTTTCTGAATTACAGAAGAGCATTTTTCTACATGTAAACTTAGAACGCCTCCTTCCCTTTTCCGGTTTTCATATATAGCATAGGAATTTTCATGTTCAATGAAGTTACTGTGTGAGCGCTCTCTCTCTCTCTCTCTCTCTCTCTCTCTGCTCTCCTACTCTCGGGCTCTCTTTCTCTTTCTCAGACCCCTTCCTAAGCCAAGGAGAGCATGTCGTAGAGGGGCCTGGAGCTGAGGTCCAGGGCTGCAGCTTGGCCTCCTTGGCCAACGGCTGGAAGGCACTGGGAGAAGGTCTCACCTGTGCAGCACCCTTTCCAGTTTCCAAAGCATCCTCTCACCTGCTCCTTCGGCCAGGAGGGAAGCAAAGCAAAGATCATTCTCTCATTTTCAGTCATGAGAATCAAGTCCCAGAGAGGCAATGAAACCCACTCAGAGCCTTGGTGCAGGGCCAACACTGAAGACCCAAAGCTGGGCTCTGCCTGGCCAGCCCACTACCTCCCAGACCTTCCCTGTGGCTCTCTCAGGTGCACTTGCCACCTCTGTGTCCCCAGAGCCCACCCATCCTCCCACCTGCACACCCTCATTTGTCTGTCCTCTCCTGATTCCAAAAGGGTTCCTGGGCATCGACTATGCCAACTCAGCTCTCAGTTGCCAGTGTGGGGCCTGACAAAGAGGACCTATGAATGAATCAAATGACAAGAAACAATAGCATCTGTGGCTGAAGGTTGCTGTGGGCTTGCTTCATGCCAAGCACTGTTCAGAGAGCTTGCCATGGATCAGCTCATCCTTGAGTTTGGCTCTTAATGGGGTAGATAACACTGTTATCCCTATTTTACAGTTAGAAAGCTGAGGCTTGGAGAAGTTAAATTACATTCTATGACCACAAGGTTAGCAGGTGATTGGAGTCAGGATTCAAAAGAGAATAGGCAGGACGACATGGAGTGAAGGTTCTGGTTCTAGGCACGTAGCCAAGTCACCCAGCTTTTAAAAAGTCCAAAGTCTGCCTCTCCTGCCTGGCCCTCTGGAACCAGAGTGTCCTCTGTGATTCTGATGCCCTGTCTTGGTTAAGTCCCTGGGCTTTAGCATCAGACAGGCCTGGACTTGGAGGCCTGGCTCTGCCACTGAGTGGCTGTGTGACCCTGAGCAAGACATTTCATCTCTGCTGGAGACGCCCACCCTGCACAGTGGCAAACAGCAATAGAACCTGGGTCACCCGAGGTGACTCTGAGCATGGGACCTGGGTGTAGTAAGCACTTGGTCCATAGTGTTGAGCCTAGTTAATGTGACTGGGTGCTGACTAGGGGCGGGGCAAGGGCAAGTTCTCAACTCACCCCATCCCAGTCCAGCCTCCACCTGTAAGCCACAGCAGAATATAATCAGACACATGGAGCCAGAGAGCAAGGGGCCGAGTGTGGCCTGGAGATGGTGAGGCATGACTCCCTCGTGCTGTGACCTGGTGCTCACCACCCGCAACACACACACACACACACACACCCCTCAGTCCTGGAAGTCAGCCCAGCACAACAGCCACATCTGAACCTCAGGAAGGGTGAGAGGGTCCTGCTGCCTTACTGCAGGACCCCAAACCTCTGATCTGGGAACCTGGGTACAGAGCTGTCCCAGGGACCATGTAGACCAAGGGGCATCATGAAGTCCAGCAGGTGTGGGCAGGCAAGAGAGCCATGGGCATGGGGAAGAGTTCTGGGATGAACTCCTCTCCGTTTCTGGACTTTCCTTTTCCATTTGGGGAACAAAGACTCTTTGAGTGCGTTGAGGGCCTTGACTCCCAAGGATGACATCAACTGAAATGAGTCACCACCCAGCTCTGGAGGGCGCAGCTCAGGGCTCTGAGAGAAAAACACATTTCCAACGGCTTGGAGGAGAGGGGGCCTGTGGGGGCTCGTGAGCTGGGGAACAGACGGAGGCCTGCCCAGAGCGGCCACCGCAGCCCTCGGCTCCTGAAAACCATCGGGCTCTGCATTCGAAGGGGACCCAGACGGCCAGCCAGGAGGGCAGGCAGGGCCGGTACGGACATCAGGACAGCAGGGTTTCAAAGGGCATTTTCCAGGGCAGAGATGGGGAGAAGGGGGCATCACGCAGGTCACCAGGGAGAAGCCCAGCCACTCAGTTCCCTCACACACATGCACACACACACACACACACACACTCCATTCATACAGATCCACACTCTCACTCACAAATACACACACATTCACACATGGATACAGCTATTCATGCACACCAGCACTCTTACATACACAGATTCACACTCCCCATCCACTCATGGCACTCTCACACACACACACACACACACACACACACACACACACACTTGCACACTACAGAGCCACACCCGTGTTATCTACTCCCACGCTCTCCTGCATTTGTTCATGGATCCTTTCTCACATGCCAACACACACTCACACCACAGACACTTGTGCGCACACTCACACGCAAGCACTCAGACCTAACTTGTTTAATATATTGGGGTCAGTGACAGGTCTGCTGCTAAACAGGAACAATTGGCAATCCCTGCAAGCCTCCCAGGGTACGGGTGTGAAGCTGGGGCACTGGAGGCAGGTCCACACGGGGTGGGGGGGATGCTCCTGTCCTGCCTCGCCATCCCCTGAAAGACTGGGATCTCCGGTCGCCCTCCCCACACACGAGGCTTTGGCTGCTCTGGGGGGGGGTTCTGCATTTCCCCCTCTTCTCTCCCTTGTGGGTGAGGCCTCCTCTTCAGAATATCAGACTTGGGGTCACAAAGCGTTGAGCCCTACTAGCCCAATCCCTTGGAAACAACCCAAGCAAGGGCATGCAAGCGAGTACACGCAGCTGACATCTGCAGGTGCTCAATAAATGCCAGCCTCGAGGTTGCACAAGTGAGAGCACAGCACAGCTCATGTGTCTGAGCCCCCACTCCATCCTGGGCACAGAGGGATTCACCTGCATAGCGCTGTTTCTCAACTCCAGCCACACAGCACACTCCCCCGGGGCAGTGCTCTCAGTAGTGAAGCCTTGGCCCCAAGCCCTGAGATACTGATTCAGTTGGTTCACTCATGGCCCAAGCATTGCACGAGCACCCCAAGTGATGCTGATGAGCTCCTGATTCTCCACAACAACCCCACTGCTACCATTCCTGGTTCCCAGATGAGGAAATGGGACACAGAGAAGTTAAATAACTTGCCCAGTGACACACAGCTATCCAATTTCAGAACCAGGGAATTTAAATCCAGGAAGCGTGGCCTGATGGTCCCAGCTCTTGGTGACCCTGGTCCCATCTCAGTTCTCATTGCCTGGCCCCTGTCTCCCTGTGACTCCAGCATCCACCCTCAGCACCTCCCTGCCATCTCAGAGCAGGCTCTGCTGACAGCAAGGCAGTCTGGGAGGACAGGAGGCTGTAGTCCTGACCCGCCGGGCAGCCACTGATCTCATCTTTTTTTGGGGGGCAGGGGTTGTCAGAGGAGAATCTTTGAGCAGCCTGGTATCATAGATTCAACTAACTCTGGATTCAAACCCTGGCTCTGCCTTTCAAAACTGTGCAACTTCAGACAAGACACTTCAGCCTCTGGTCTTGTTTCTACATTTGTGACAACGGAATAAACCGCCTACTTCAGAAGAGAGTTTTGAGAAAGACCCGAGACAAGAGACAGAAAACCCTGAGCACGGGGTCCAGCCCAAACAGACATTTCATCCATCCCAGCGGTTGTGGTTGCCTTATCATCCATTCGATTTCCTCCGTGAGCTGCTGCCCGGAATCACTATGAAAGAGCTTCGTGCAGCTTTCCCTCTGGTTCTCAGTCTTCTCACCTCCAACAAAGTGGGCTACAACCTCCCCTGCTAGACTGCCATGAGAATCAAATATAGTTGTGACTGTGAAAATCAGCATGGACAGAGGGCTCCGGTCAGGGGTCCGGGGATGGGAGTGGTTTTCTCAGATGAGTGAAATTTGAACAGGAGGAAATGCTATAATGTGGCTTCAGAAGCAGAATTTCCCGCCCCTGCCTGGGAATGAGTTGTCATAAGTAAAAAACAGCCACTGGAACCTGGAAATCAGCTTCTCTTTCTGCCTCAAAGGCTGGAAGCTTGGGTAGCTGCTGGAAGAAACACCAATTCAATAACAGCCCATGTTTCCCAGAGTGGGCTCAGTGGTAAGCCCCAAAACACTTGCCCATACCCTAATCCCTGGAACCCACAGATGTTACCTTATCCCAGTAGCCTCTGCAGATAAAAGTTAAAGACATTCAGATAAAGAGATTATCCTGGATTCACTGGTTGGACCCTAAATCCAATGCCAACTGTGCTACTAAGGAACACACGGGGATGTGACAGAAGAGGAGAAGGCACAGGCCCACAGAGGTAGATGTTAGAGTAAGGCAACCACAGCCAAAGAGTGCCTGGCAGCCACCAGAAGCTACTAGGAATGGCTTCTCCCTGGAGCCCCAGGAGGAAGGGTGGCCCTGCTGACACCTAGATTTCAGACAGCTGCACAAGAATAAAGTATTGTTTTAAGCTGCTCAGTTCGAGGCAATTTGTTATAGCAGCACCAAGAAACTAATACAGTCCCTGAATGCTTAGGGTGCCAAGCACTACTGCATGTGAGTTACTGAGGTTGGGTCATTCCATATTCACAATAACCCAAAAGAATGTGTTATTATGACCTCTTTTTTTTTTATAGAGAATAAGGCACACAGAGATCAGGTCACACAGTAAGTGGCAGAAGGCAGGATCTGAATCCTGACAGCCTGGGTTCAAACCCCACAGCCCATATGCTTATCCATGACACCAGTGGCTCTCCAAGCGCCTGATCTGGACCAGCAACAGCAGCTGGGAACTTATTGGAGACACAAATCTTCAGGTCTTCTCCAGATTTCCATCAGATACTCTGGAATGAGCAAGGCACAGTGGTGCATACCTGTAATCCCAGCAGCATGGGAGGTGGAGGCAGGAGGATTGCAAGTTTGAGGCCAGCTTTGTCAAGTTAGCAAGGCCCTAAGCAAGTTAGCAAAACTCTGTCTCAAAATAAAAAAATAAAAAAAGGGCTGGATGTGGCTTAGTGATTAAGTGCCCCTGGTTTCAACCCCTAAACCCCAGTACCAAAAAATAAATAAATAAATAAAAGACACTCGGCTAGACCCAGCATCCTGTGTGAGCCAACCCTGCAGGTGTCTCTGAAGCACACTTGTTTGAGGCTGTTCCGCTGTTGGGGCTAAGTTGCCATCCTACCACCAATTACGGGCAGTCATGGAGCAGGACTGGCAGCCAGCAGCAGAGAAGACTACTGTAGGGGGCACAGACCAGGTCCAGCGCTCAGCGGCAGGACTCCATCTGCTTCTACCAGAGGACAGACCCAGAGAGGGACACAGGTCTAGATAGGAAAGATGGGGCTTCCCTGTGGTTGCAACCCAGCAATTAAGTGACTTTCCAGCCAGGCTGATGTCCCATGGACAGGAAATAGGAATGCCCAGGGGCCAGAGGAAGGCCGCCAAGTGGCCTCTACTGAGAGGGAAGGACACTGGTCAGTAAGGAAGCCTGTCCAAGGCCATACCTAGAGGTAAGTGGGTAGAGGGACTTGGAGCTCCATCCACGGGGCCTGGGCAGTTGAGCACGGGCTGTGCAGTTGGAAGGAAGCTGTGGTCTGAACCAGTGCTGCGCCCATTCCCGTGTGTTCCTTAGTAGCACACTTGGCAAAATGGTCCCACACCTTCCAGGAGAGGCCTGCAGTCACCCCAATCTCCTCTTGCTTTGCCTTAGTCTCAGGAATGGGAGGACACCAGGGGAGGCCCACATCGCCACTGGAATGTGCGTCTGGTGGCCTCCCTTTCTCCACAGGACACCTTCTGTGTGTCTACAAACGGGTCACATCATCTCCCCAGGAACAACTCCCCCCGCCTAGTCCTCCAGAGGCCCAGTCTCCAGCTACTCTGTTCGTATCTGTCCACTTGTCAGCGTTTCCCTCTGGCCTGCAAGCCATTCAGGGGACAGGAGCACATTCTGTCTTGTCTCTGCAACTCCCAGCTTCACCCTCAGCTCTCTACCATGGGCCCCTGACCCAGGGTTGGAGAATGCAGAGCACTCGATGAATGAGTGAATGAATGAATTAACGGAGGAATGAATGATGCCCATTGTGTAAATGAATGGATTTACACCAATGGGTTCCGGACAAGGCTGATTTAGGCCCATCTCAGAGCAACACATGTATTAATAGCAATCACAAAGAACTCTCCCGGCTGCCAGGAACAGTCACAGTAATCCTCAGTACCCCTGAGCGTCACATGTACTTCACGGCCTTGCTCTCGTCCAATCCACCGTTGGGGTATAACATTCTCTTGGTTAGTGTGATGTGAACAGCCACACAGAGGTCTGACGTTGACTCTTTGGAGGCGACAGTCCTACCCTTTTAGCTGACCCTTAAGCAGGAGGTCTTTGAACACCCAGCTCTTAGCCGCCACTGAGCTGGGTGTGCCTCTCCTCCACACGCAGCCTTCCAGCCGCCTCCGCTGTCCCCTCCCTGAAACAAGGGCCCAGTGGGGCATGTGAATAACAGATGCTTCCCCTTCTCTGTGACACACTGTTAGGTTCTTGAGGTTTGGCTGGAGGCCCCAGGAAGTCTGCTCAGGGCCTATCCGGGTATTAGAGCCTGAGCTAGGGGCACTGGGGAGGATGGGATGGGATAGGCCAACACTCCAGGCCCCAGCCGCCTAATAGGGAGGTTCTGGGTCCTCCTGCATGAGCGAGGCCCCACCCCCATGGAGGCCCTGCGTGGGAGGGTCATGGAGTGGTGAGAGGAGCTTGAAAAGGCATTGCCATTCTGGAGCTTTCTCTCATTACGTCTCTAAGTGAAACACCCTGGGTGCTTCTTGAATTCTTTGGCATGGTTGATACTACGTGGTCAATAAAATATCTTAAGATATCCACAGGTCCCAAGGCAGCTGTCATTGATGTGATCCTAGACCCTTGGAAACACAGTCACAGCACAGTGGACTCCCCATCTGTCACTGTGTCCTGGTCTCAATCTGGCCTTTCCACATCCAGTATCCATGAGCCAACCTTGTCTGGACTTGGCCTGGTCAGGACTCTGGGAGATGGAGAAGATGAGGAATTTGTTCTGTGACGAGCTCTCAACGTAGTGGAGGGAAACAGACACCAACATACGGAGTCTTAGAAAAGGTGGCCTGAGATTGAGGCCATGAGCAAAGCACAGGCAAAAGGCTCCAGGGGCTGCCTGCTCACTGGAAGTTCTGGGTAGGACCTGAGATGGGCCTGCAAGGCTTGGAGAGGTGAGCACAAGGCACTCCCCCAGGAATATGGGAACGGTTTCCAGAGTAGGAGAAGCGAGATCCATAGATAACCACCCGCATTAGAGCAGGGAGGAGGGAATTGTGGGTCCAGATAGACAGACAGAGATGCTCAACTAGCAACAGGCCAAGCTCTGAGCTGAGCACTTAGGCGCATAAGGGGTGGGCAGGGGGAGCTTTAGCTATTCCATCTTCCAGATGAGTGCACTGAGGATGAAGGAGTTCAAGGCTATAAGCTGTTAACTGGCGGGGACTTCCCAGCTCCTTCTATTCTTTCTTGATTTCTTCTTTATTTTCTTTTTTGCATAAGAATTGAAGCCAAGGGCACTTTACCACTGAACCACACCCCCAGCACTTTTTATTTTTTATTTAAAGACAGGAACTCACCAAGTTGCTTAGGGCCTCACTAAGCTGCTGAGTCTGGCCTCAAGCTTGTGATGATCCTCCTGACTCAGCCTCCCAAGTGGCTGGGATCATAGGCGTGCACCATCTGCCTAGCCTTTCTATTCTTATTCACTCCTTCACTTAGGAGATGAGTCGGATAGTGGGGAGACTCAGATGTCACGCCCAGGAGACTAAAATTTATGCTCCAGGCAATAAGGCACCTTGGGAAACTTCTAAGGAGGGCTCCAGCTGACCATTTTAGGAGCAATCACCACTTCACCTCAAGCGACTGCCCCCTGGCAGTTGGGCCCCTTCCCTGTCCTTGCCAAGGAGAGGGTGGGACTGGGCGTCTAGGAATGTGGAGCGCAGGCGGGAGTTTGGCAACCGAGCAGCCACGCCGACCTGCAGTCTCTCAGCACTTGGCATGTTATGCCCCGGGGGAAAATCGAGCTGCCCTGGGAACTGCCCAGGGCATCCCAACAGATGTGCTCCTGTGAATCCAGCCAGGGCAGACAAGCAGCGGGGGCAGAATGAGCTCATGGCTTCAGCAGTCACCATGAAATTGTGCCTACACTGACCAAGGCCAATGAAGAAGCAGGGTAACCTTCAGAGCCAGGAAGAACGTCAGAAAACACCAGAACCAATGGCCCCCAGATAAGAAGACTGGGGCCCAGACTGATGGAAATATCTGTATCCCAACTGCCCACAGCATATCATGTCCCCAACTCTCCAAGTCACGCCCACTCATGACCCCTAAGAAGCGAAGTATGGGAAGGTACCTCGCGCCGTGCCTGGTGCACGCTGGTGCGTACTGGGTGCCCGCTGCAGGAATGAAGGCACTTGAGCCTGAAGCAGGTACCTGTGGCCCACCTGTGGTGACTTGATGCTGCTGAGCAGGCGAGCACAAACAACGTAAGAAATTTGTTCCACCATTGTTATCAAACCCACTGCTGCATCTTCCTACAAAATCTCTGGCTCAGTTATGCAAAGAGGTCTGCAACTTGGCTCAGAAATGGGATTTGAGTTTAAGGAAACCACTAGAACAGATGGTGACCCTCAAGTCTTTATTTTGAGACAGGCTGACTCCTGTTTAATGTAGATGAAAGTGCAGCTTGTCAGTCTCCAAATGTTTGCTGGAGGAAGAGCCTGAGGCCTCCAGAATAAAGTGAGGGAATCGGACCTTTCAAAGTGAGAATCCAGGACACACCTCCTTACTGGAATAGACTAAAAACTGGGAGAGAGTGACCTTGGAGGGACCCAAGGAGGACCAATGTTTCCCAGCCAGGTGCTGGAAAAGGACACAGAATTGGGCACCAACATCACCTCAAACAAGTCCCTGCTGGAACTCTTACTAGGTAAGTGACCTTCAACACATTCTGTAACTTCTCTGAGCTTAGGTTTTCTCATCTGGACACAGAGATGGCAATAACCAGTTGTCAGGATTGCAGTGCAAGGTGAATGTCAGGTTCTGAGCACATCCTGCTCCTTTGTTCGTTCATTTACAAATGATTATCAAGTACCAAATGGTTGTCATGCGCCTGGCACCACTGGTGCTGCAGACTTGGGGTGAACAGGAGATGTGGTCCTGCTTCCACAGTGTGGATTGCCTAGGACTGAGCTCTGCATCCTGGCTGCACAACAGAACCACTAGGGGCTTTAGAATACTGGCATCTGGCCCCCACCCTAATCAGAAACCCCAAGATGTATATTTAAAAGCACCCCAGTAATGCAGCAGTTTGAGGTCCCAGTCTTTGGGACTGTTCACATGACTCAACACTTGTAGCTCTCAGGATCCACCCAGATCACTCCTCCAAATTCCTTGCTGAGCATCTTCTAGGGTCCAGAGAGGCAGGACTTCTACCACCCTTCTGTCCAGATGAGGAAATCAATGCTCTTTCTGAGCATGCGCCCAGGTCACATAGCTGTAAGTGGCAGAACTGGGTTTTGAAGTCCTTCTGATGACTTCAAAGCTCATCTCTAGCCATATACTGCCAGGTCCATCCTTGAAGAGGGCAGAGGTGACAACACGGCTATGGTTAAGTGTACTCAGGAATTTCAGAGTGATGTGATGCACCAGACATCTGCAGAGTCCTAGACCCAGGTCTTAAACCACACACCTCAACAAGCCCCCGTTCCCTCTGCACCTCCATCTTCCCATCTGTTATCTAGGACAGCTGGAACAGATGCTCCCCAAAGTCCAGCATTTTCTGTCCTCAAGTTATCAGTGGGTTCTGATGGAAGTAAGGTGCTGGCACTTGCAGGCCCGTGAGAAGTGAGGCCTGGGAACCCAGCTGTGCAGGATGCATTACTGGTGAACTCTGCCTTCACCCACAGGAGCCACTATGCAGCACGGACCACACTGGGTGGGAGGCTGCCTCTAAAGGGCGATTCTTAGAAATCTTGAACTTCAGCAAGACTGCCCATCTCCCACATGCATATGCATGAGCAGCATTTTTAACATTCCACCCAAGTTTCCCATCTTGAGCAGCCCCACGCACTTATTCCTGGAAAGGTAAACACAGATGGAGAAAGGCAAGCTTCTTGTAGCCATCAACATACACAACGCTACCCAGGCAGCAAGTATTTATTGAGCACCGGATGGATGACAGGTCCTGGGGATTCACCAAGGACAGAGAAAGACAAGTCCCCTCCCTCTTGCAGGTGACACCATCCCCACGAAAGCATCCACCATCGGAGAGGGTCCCTCTACCTGCAGGCCTGAGCCCAGTCAAGGAGCCCCACAGGAGCCTGCAGATTGAATCAAAGTGCTTGGAAGGGCTTCAGTTTTCACTTCATAATGTGCGTGTATATGTGCTTTTAATAAGGTAAAAACGTTCTAGACTATTCCCCAGTTGTTACTGGTCTCCTCACCCCAACTTACCAACCGCTGAGTGAAATAGACGCTCCAGGAAATAAACAATGTGGCTCTTTGCAGGCTGCTGTCACACAGCCAAGAACCGAGAGCGCGGCCCAGTTTGAGAAGCAGGTCTTGAAAGGAGCGGCTCGGGCAGGAGGAGGGTCATGCACCACTTGGATCCCACTTGTGAAACCATCTCTAAAGGAATGGCTCCCCAAGGACAAACATCTGAAGCCTTCCCACCAGACATAGTCCTCCCAAGCTCTCATTCCTATTCCTTGGCAGGAGCAGTCGGCATTGTTTATGGATATACGTTCTCAATACAGAGACCCGGAGACAACCAAAGAATAAAAAAAGTCCTATCCCATCAGCACTGGTCCAACCCCATCATGGCACCCAGAGGCAGCTCTGAAACCTGGACTGACTGAGCCTCACTGCAGAGGGCGGGTCTTGAAAACTCTTTCTCACATGCCATTCGCTGCTTCTTGACAGGCAGCTGGGTTGACCTACCAGGCTCTGGGTGGGTCAGAGGCTCCTACTGCTGGCTTTGGCCTCACTTTGGGCTCTGCTTCCTTAACCTTTGCTGAGTCTCTCAGGTTCCCTTCTCTTCAGCCATACGTAGGAGGGGCCTTTGCTCTCACCTGGAAACAATTCACTCTGATAGGTAGAGGAACAGGACAGGTAGTGGAACCCAGAGTCCTACTCTGTCTTGTCCTTCAGCAGAATCCTCAGCTGGTGCACCCCTGGACTGTGAATACCACACGGGGGTCCATGGCACCGAGGCCCCCAGGGCCAAGCGAGGGACAGCAGCTATTGTATGGAGTTCTTGCTTTTGTCCCATTGATCCCCACCTCTGACCCCTCTCGAGCTGCTTCCTTAACCTTCTCCCCATTGTGCTCCTCATCTGAAACAATCCGTTCCTCTGCCAAACCACCAGCCGTACCCACTTTCCTGGCTAAATCAATTCACCCCTCCAATATCATTTTCAATGTCTCTCCTCAGGGAGACTTTCCTGACACCCAGTACAGATGAGAGTGTCCCTGCTTTCTTAACCCCCACAATACTCCCCCACAATACCATTTGCCAGTTAATATATGGAGGTGTTTTGTTTTTTCTTGTTTGTTTTTGGTACAAATCTTCATTTAGTGTTGCCATCCCCCTTAGACAGCAGAAACCAAGCTGGTCTTGGTCACCATTTATGCCCACCACATCACATCTTGCCTTGTAACCAGTAGGCAGTCAATAAATGTTTATCAAGTAAAAGTGAGTAAAACAAATAGACAAATGAAAACCCAACCTGGATGTAACAGGCAACACGGTCATTTCTACTACAGCCAGAAACTGGAATTCTATTATTTTTATCCCACTCACCCACCTGGCAAAGTCCTTCCCATACCAGATTGGGGCTGTTTATCTCGCTGCACTGGAAGGTCAATGACTCTAACCTTCTGGTCCTTGGACAGACCCCCTAATGGAAAGGTACAAGCAAAACTGAGAAAGCCACAGGAGGGCCTAGGGATGGCATTGATGACATTGACATTGAACCTGGTGACTGTGGCCATTATGCTACTGAGGGCTGACCATGGGCCGGGCACTATGCTGAGAGCTCAGGGGGGTCTCAGCTAGGCATTATTATTATCCCCACTCTTAGAGATGAAGAAAGGGAAGCTTCAAGGGGATTAGTAAATCACCCAAGGTCGCCACCTCGTACCTGGGGAGCCTACAACCAAACCAGCTCTGCCTGGCTCCCCACCCCCAGGTCACAGAGCACTGCAGCTCACCAAGGAGGTCAACCCCCTCACCTAGGAGTGGCTAAGTCCATATTCTGGTGCTGCAGGCCTGGGACAGGACCGGGCACCCTCCATTCCTAACAAGCTCTTGGGTGCTGCTGGTGTGCTGTTGGTTCGGGGGCCAGTTTGAGGAGCAAGTCTATAAAGGGGGAGAGGTGGATGTGGATTAGACTGGAACATGAAATGGTAAATCCAGAGGCAGCAAGTAGTTCGTGTGGCTGGAGCCTGGGCATGGGAGGGATGTGAGAGCAGAGGAGACCTTGACTCCAGCCCCAAGAGTGGGGAAATTTCTGTGCTGTAATGGAAAGCACGGAAGGGTTTGAAGAGGGGACGAGGTATGTGGGGACCTGTGTTTTAGATGAGCTTCTCTGACTGCAGTGGGAAGTTGTGCCAGAGGTCAGAGAGAGAAGAGGTCCTACTAACAAGGGAAGCGCTCAGACAACCCAGTAGAGAGACCTGGCACAGACTGAACCCAGGTGGGGCAGGGGATGGAAGGGAAGGACTGCATGTGACAGACAGTGCAGAAGCAGAATTCGTGCCTTTAAATCAAAGCTACAGTACTCTCTACAGGTGCTAAAAATGTCTCACTCATTCCACGCACCAGAGCGACGTGCACAGACTGCCAAAGCTGCAGGCAGACATGAACTCAGCTGCACACGATCCCAGTACCATCTCAAACAGAACCACCCTTAGAAATGGCCCAGCAACCACTTCTTCCAACGCAGCCGCACCGTCTCGGGTCAGCCAACTTGCTCCTCCCTTTGCAGACTGTGTGCCTTGAGAGCGGAAGTGCCTTGGCCAGAGCCCCGTGGCCAGCCTTAAAACCAAGAACTCCTGACCACTAAGCTGTGCATCTTTGAGCAGAGAAAATGAAGACGTGCAGGGATAATTGGTATCAGCCCACACTTGTGTGTACTCAACAAACCAGAACGATTCCACTTCTCAAACTGGAAGCTCATGGCCAACGAGGGGAGGGGGAGACCCTGAAAGGGAGCCATCTACTATAGACAGTTTAACCTGAAGTAAAATTAGAAAATGTGTCACATGGAAAATCTCTGCAGTGAGAAACGGTTTCTTTTTTGGTCCCCCTTTTTTCTTTCTGTGGGAGAGTGAGTAATTTGGCATTTTAACTAGACAGGGCAGCTGGAGCCTCTGTTTTGTACCAAATATACACAGTTGTTGGGCAGTTTAATGTCCCAATTCAAGAATGGGCTGCCAGTGAAGGACGTGTTCAGAGCAGGATGACCAGGGACCAGGGCTGAGCACTGCCGAGTTCAAGCCCTCAGCCACGAAATTCAGCAAATGGAACCTGATCAGATGTTCGAGAATGTTCTGGCTAACAGTGATTTTAGGGTTCACTTGGTCAGGCCTCTTTGTTTCCCAGATAGGAAAACTGAAGCCAGAGAGTTTTATAAATTTGTCCAAAGTAGAAGAAGAGAAAGGAAAATGTCAAAACACAGGCTCCAGATGAGTCTGCCCCATGTCCCTCCCTATGGCCACCACATGGTGGTGTTGGGCAGGGCGGGGGTGGGGGCAGTTCTCCTGGGCTGGTGGTGACCTGAATGTAGCAGGGTTTCACGGGTTATTCCTTCAACAAGCATTGTCTGACTACAGCCCACAGGCTGGACACAGTGCCCGGTGCTGGGGATACAGAGAATAGGGAATCTGGATGCCCAGGGGAAGGGCTCCATAGGCCCTGCTGGTGTGAGATCAGGGCGTTAGGGGATATCCTGAGAGAGGAGGCCAGATCAGCACTCAGTGGGACTTCCGAGGGCCCCAAACGCTGCCTCGAGAGCTGTCTTCATCTTTGATTGCTGCTATAGTAAATTATCACACACTCCGTTGCTCAGATCAACACAGATTTATTATCTTACAGTTTTGGAGGCTGAAATTCCAACACAGGTCTTTCTGGGATAAAAATCAAGATGTCAACAGACTGTGCTTTCTGGAAGCATGAAGGGAAAAATCTGTTCCCTCGCTTTTTCCAGCTTCTGGAGCCTGCCCTCACCCCTCGGCTCCTGGCCCCTTCCACCAGCTGCAAAGCCAGCTGGTCAGGCCCTTCTCTGTGGCTGCCCCACCTCCTCCTCGGCTCCCTCTTCCACTTGAAGGACCCTTGAGACTGCACTGGGCCCAACCCGATAATCCAGGGAAATTCTCCCTTTAGAGGTCGGCGGATTGTCGACCTTCAGTCGACCTGTAACCCCACTTCCCCTTTGCCATGTAGCTTGATGTGGTCACAGGTCCTGAGGAATGGGATGCAGGCAGACACCTTGGAGGGCCATTACTCTGCCTAACACAGGTGGTTATCATGGGAAGGGTTTCAAGCAGAGGCAACATAACCAGAGCTGGTTCAAACATCAACATGCATGCGAATCACCAGGGATCTCCTGAGAACGCAGATCCTGATTTATTGGGTCTGGGTGGGGGTGGGGGTGAGGCCGGAGACACTGCATTTCTACTGAGTTCCCAGGTGATGCGGATGCTGCTGGTCCATGGACCACAGCTGAAGAAGGCACAAGATGACTGAGGCTGCACCGCGGGGGCTGTACAGTGGAGAGAACAGAGCCCGGGACACAGACCTGCCTGCTGTCGTCAATTTGTAACTGGACTTCACTTCACTGGGCTGTTGTTAGTTAGATATATCAAATGCACACACAGACATATATACATATAATTGATATGCATGTATTCGAAACATGTACCTACCTACATATAACTGAAGTATGTTTAAAATGTCGAAAGCACTATATCATTAGCACAAAGCATATCTGTGGTATTTTCTTAGGTCCATGTGAGGCTCTCTGGGCATCACAGCAGCGGTCTGGGTGTCAGGACACCTGGCTCTAGTCCTGGCTCTGCTGCCAACTTGCACCATGATCTTGAGCTAGTCACTGTCCCTCTCTGGACAATAAAGTTAGGATTAGCCAGCACTGCTGCTGTGGCCAGAGGTGGAGAAGCAGCTGGCTGAGCCGACTTCGAGAGTTCAGGGTGTGATGTTGTCCAAACGGCATGAATTTAGGTTAAGCCTGCCATAGCTGGGATCTCTGCCCCTCTGTTCCACTGGATGCAATGGTTCCAACTTCCCAGCGTGGGAAAAGCTTACCTATTATTATCTTTTTCATGAAACATACTCTAATTCCCAATGTATCTGTCATAGAAGCCCCTGCTCCCATCCCCTCTGTGCCCACCATCAGCCACCATGGGGGATGGCTGCGGGGTGGTCTTCCAGTGGGGGCCAGAGGCACACATAGGCTTCACCACGGCCAAGGGTTCATAATGCTGGGTTTTCACTAAGATCTCCACAGTCCCAGGCTTTGAATGATTCATTCATGAACGTATTCAAATGCTCATTGTGTCCATTTGGTGCCATGTCGGACGCTGTGGAAACATGGATAAATAAAGCAGGGCTCCTGCCCTCAAGGAACCCACAATGATGTGGGCTCAGGGAAGGAGTGAAGCATTAAACTGGTCACCGACGCTCCATCATGTCGGCTCAGGAACTGACTTCCTCAACAAAACTCCCAAAGCACAGAAGTAAAATCAAGAATCAATAAATGGGATGGTATCAAACTAAAAAGCTTCTACATAGCAAAAGAAAAAAATCAAGAATGTGAACAGAGAGCCCAAAGAGTGGGAGAAAATCTTTTTCACCTTCACCTCAGATAGAGCATTAATCTCCAGGATATACCAATCACTCGAAGAACTTAATGCCAAAAAATACAATCAATAAATGGTCAAAGGAACTGAACAGACACTTCACAGAAGAAGACATGAATGGTCAACAAATATATGAAAAAAGGTTCACCATCTCTAACAATTAGAGAAATGCAAATTAAAACTACACTGAGATTCTATCTGACTCAGTCAGATTGGCAATTATCAAGAATACAAGTAACAATAAATATTGGCCAGGATGTAGGAAAAAGTTACACTCATACATTGCTGGTGGAACTACAAATTGGTACAACCACTATGGAAAGCAGTATGGAGATTCCTCAGAAAACTTGGAATGGAACCACCCTGTTATCTCACTCTTCAGTATATACCCAAAGGACTTAAAATCAGTATTCTATAGTGACACAGCCACATCAATGTTTATAGCAGGTCGATTCACAATAGCTAAGCTATGGAACCAATGTAGGTGCCCTTTAACAGATGAATGGATAAATAAAATGTGGCACATATACACAATGGAATATTACTCAGCCTTAAAGAAGAATGAAATTATGGCATTTTCTAGTAAATAGATGAACTGGAAGCTATCACATTAAGTGAAATAAGGCAAACCCAAAAAACCAAAGGCTGAATGTTCTCTCTGATATGCAGATGCTAACACACAATGGAGGTAGGGAATAAAAGTTCATTGGATTAGACAAAGGGGAATGAAGGGAGGGGAGGGGGATGGGAATAGGAAAGACAGTAGAATGAATTGGACATAACTTTCCTATGTTCATATATGAATACACGGCCAGTGCAACTCCACATGTTCAACCTCAAGAATGGGAAGTTATACTCCATGTATGTATAATAGGTCAAAATACACTCTATTGTCATGTATATTTAAAAAGAACAAATAATTTTTAAAAAAAACTAGTCACCAATGGCAAGCCTGATGCTCGTCTCATCAATCCTCACAAATAGTAAATACTGACCTGTTTTACAACTAAGAAGAAAAGGATAAGAGAGGTAACTGGTCCCAGATCACTCATAGGGAAGTGGCAGAGCAGAGATTTGAACTCAGGTCCCTGAATCCCAGAGCTCAGGGGCATGAGCAACATTCCTGAAGCCTCTCCCTGGGTGCCAGGTCTTCCACCTGTGTTGGGACGTGGATGGGCATGCTCCACCTCTGGGACTCAGGACCACCACCTTTAAGAGGAAGCCTCTGGACTGGGCTGGGTTGTTCTCAACCCAGCTGCACCTGAGAATTGAGCCAGGAGTCTTGAAAACCCCGGGTGCTGCACCTCACCTTGGGTGAGTATAGACTCCTAAAGAGGAGAGCACGGGCATGGCTCCTTCACAGTCCCCAGGGTGTTTCCAGGACGACAACCAGCAGGGTCCCTGGGACTGAGTGCTCACATTCTAATTTCCTGAAAAAAAAAACCTCATTCCTCCCACCCTCACCACCAAGTGCACACAAAATGAATGGAGGGGTGCAGGGAGGAAGAATCTGCAGGCCCATTCCACCAAGGCCACAGTGGGGAGCAGCTGTTGTCATTTCTCCTTCTGAGTTAGAGAAGCAACAGCCGTGAATTTGCACTAGGAAATAATTGTGGTCATGGTCAAGTACAGAGCCATAAGAATATGGTCATCACTATAGGGTTTACAACAGTGAACAAGAAGAAATGGCCAACAGGTCTCAAAGAGGACTCATTTAGTTATGGGATAAGCATACAATGCCATACTATTTTACTTTCAAAGAACATTGGAGAAGATTATTGAATGTTCCAGAAGAAGTTTCTAGGGGAAAAGTCGGTCAAAATATAATGTACAGAATGATCTATTCATCTTCTAATATATGTGCGTACTTAGATCTGGAAAGTAAACATGGAACACATTTCACCAAATGTTAGCAGGGTTTGTTTATTGCTGAGTTACAGGATAATATGTAATCTTTCCAAATTCCTTTATTTTTTGCCCTAGGTTTTTATAGTGATTGTGCATTAGTTTTCTAAAAAAAAAATTAATGATATTAAAAAAATGAATCTTCTCCTTTGAAGGCTACTTATGTCCTAACATCTCCCTCATCTGGGGTGGAAGTGGACGTCCCTACCCAAGCAGCGCCCAGGCTTGCATGCACATTTGGGACAAGCTTCCTGGCATGTAAGCCAGCTGAGGCACCTACCTCCCTGCTGGGTTGTGAGTCCCTCCAGGTGGACACGGGGTCCAGTGTCGCTCAGGGAGCCCCAGAGAGAGCAGGGAGCCAGGAAATATGGAAGGAAGACAGATATCGAAGAAAGCAACCACACCACAGAAGGGGACAGAGCATTCTGAAGAAGTCCTCTTCAGGAGGAGGCTAGTTGCAAAAGATCTCCCAGTTGGTATGGGATGGGACTTTTAAGCTGGGCCACATTTGAGTCCCTCTGCAATGAAAGGGATGACTCCTACAGAGGCCTAAGGCCAGGCTGCTTGCTGTGAGTCAGACTCTGGCCACATTCTCCAAATCCAGGAAAGGGCTCACCAACCTTTGAAGTCAGAGGGTTTTGGTCATTTGAGAGAGATACCAGGGCCCTCAGGAGAGTCTTCTGCCCTGTCCAATCCATTAAATCACCCATGGCACGCAAAGCATGTGAACTGGATTGAACTGGATTAGGTTGGGTTGGGTTGGGTTAAACTGAGTTGGGTTGGGTTGGGTTGGCTGAGTTGGGTTGGGATGACTTGGTTAGGGCCGGGCTGAGTGGGGTTCTCTTGGAGATGAGGAGCGATGCACTGTGTCTTCTCCTTAGGTGCCCAGGAAGAAGTCTGGACTTTCTCCCAGATTCTGTCCTCACCCTAGACTATTTCTCTCTCTAGCTGGGGTGGAGCAGAGGAAGGTGATCGGCTGGCAAACATGGTTCCTCCAAAACCTCTTATACCATCTCAGCTCCCCTGGGCCCGGTATGGCCTGCAGCTCAGGCCCCATAATCTGTGCTCTGACTTTGAAGACTTATTTGCTCATCTATTCTCCTCAGTGGACATTAATGTCTTACACTGAGCCTTACTGTAAGATTGCCCCCCTCTTTCCAACACTCACCCGCCTACCTCCACTAGTACATGATGACAAATCAATATTCTGCAGAAGGAGGCAGGGCTGACCTCTTACCAGGCTTTAAAGCACAATACAAAACAATAATCATCAAAACTATAAGGACTTAAGCACATTGTACAAACATAAGAAAGTGACTTGTGATATAGGGATTATGGAATTAAGTTTATATCATTAAATTAAAAATTGATATAATAGGGGCTGGGGTTGTGGCTCAGTGGTAGAGCGCTTGCCTAGCATGTGTGAGGCACTGGGTTCGATCCTCAGCACCACATCAAAATAAATAAATAAAACAAAGGTTCATCTACAAATTAAATTTTTTTAAAAAATTGATATAATAAATAACAATGAGGAGCAAATAGTTCACATTTATTTGGTACTTTTGAGACTACTGGGGACTACCTTGAAGAAGAACTGACTTCAGGTTGTATCTTAATCTATGGTCCATTTTAAAGGAATCAAGCCATAGACACTAAGACTAGAAAACAAGCTTATGCATTTAGCTAATGCCACCTGTGCCACCTTTGACAAAGTGTAAGCTATTAGGAATAAGATGAGTATAATCTAGAAAATAAGTTGTTTAAACAATTAATATAATAAGGAGCAAAGTAACAGTAGTGTAAATTCCAGCCTACCTACTTATTAAGCTATTAAAGAAAACTAAAAGCCCATGATGTTCTCCGATGACTCGGCCATGGTCACTCCACAGTTGCAGAGCCGTGGAAGAGTTGGGATGACTTATACACCGCAGAGGATGTAGTAAGTGGGCACATTAAACCACAGGCTAGACGAACCCATTCATCCCTTCTTTGATTCACTGAAAAAGTCTGCTGAGTGCCCACTTTGCGCCAGGCCCTTTGCTAGCTTCTGGGATTCAGATTTGGATAAGACCCAGTCCCTGCCTCACGGAACTTCCCATGCAACACTGGAGACACAGGAGTCATCAATGGTCACTGCACCATTTGAATAACCCTATGACTAGCAGGCACCAATAAACCGGGGAGAGGAGGAATGCTTCTTAGAACACCATCCCAAAGGATGAAAGGGGGTTGCCAGGTAGACAGGGGAGGGGCGTGTTCTGAAAGAAACTGGCCGGTCCAAAGAGTGGGAGTTGGACATCACATGCCTCCTTCAGAAACCTGCCAGTGGCTTGGTATGAGCCCCCATCAAGCAGGGCTCAGCATTAGTGGAGGAGAGAATCTGCAGCACTCCATCCTAGGACCAATGATAGCCCAGACAGGGCAATTAAACTAGGAAGTCGCACAATTAAACCTGTATCAACAAAGATCCATTTGAATATAAAATAAGAACTTTCCAACTAGCTCTGTTGTTTGGTGAGTCCATTTGAGGAGTATAGCCAAAGGAAACAAAAAAGAAAACAAAGGCCATTTGTCTGAAGAGGTTCCCAGCAGCACTGTTTATAATAATGACAAAATGGCCAAAGTTCATGCTCAGTGCTGGACAATGTCCTTTGGGTGATGGAGACTGAAGGTCCATGATGTGAGCTCTCAGGTGTCACGCCTACCCACCTATCAGACTGCCAACGGCCAGAGGAGACATTATTACAGGAAAATTCTGAACTGCTCTGATTCATATGTCTAAGTTTAAATCAGGATTTCTACAAAGAAGATGTACAAAGGACCAGCAAGCTCTTCAAAAGGTGATTGATGTCATTAGTTATGAGAGGCAAAACCACAATGAGATGCCACTTCACACGCACTAACATGGCAACGATGAAAAAGTTCTAAAATACCAAGTATTAGTGATACATGAAAAATGAGATGCCTCATACAATGCTGGTATAAATGTAAAATGGTGCGGCCACTGCGGGTAACGGTCTGGGGGTTTCTAAAAAAATGTAAACAAAAAAATCACCATGTGATCCAGAAATTGCACTCCTACATATCTATCTAAAGAACTAAAAACAGGCACTTAAGCAGATGTTAGAACACAGATGTTCATGGCAGCACTGTTCACAACAGCCAAATGGTACAAACAACCCAAATATTCATCAATGGATGAATGAAAAACAAAATGTGGTATATATAAACGAAGGAATATTTATACAGTCATAAAAGAAACAATGCGTTGATACATGATATAACATGGACACTATGGGTTGGTTAAGAGGCATCCCCCAAAAGATCCTGTTAATACAGAAATATTCCGAGGTTAAATGACTAGACTGTGGCAGCTGTAGCCTAATCAGTTCATCCAAGTTTGAATGAACTAACCGGGTAGTAACTGTAGGCAGGAGGGGTATGGCTGGAGAAGATGGATCACTAGGGGTGTTCTGGAGGGGGTCCTCTTCCCTATGGCCCCTTCCTTCTCTCTTTCTGCTTCCTGAGCACCAGGAGACAAGCAGCTTTCCTCCACCCTTTTGCCATTCCTCCAGCCCAGAGCAACAGAACCAGCCAACCATGAAATAAAACTCTGAAACCGTGAGCTAAAATAAACTTTTCCTCCTCTAACTTGTTCTTATCAAGTATCTTGGTCACAACAATTGAAACCCAACACACAGAAACTGGTATAGAGAGGTGGGATTGTTGCTGAGACTAGGAGTCGTGTAGATTAGAAATCTTTGGAACTGGTTTGTGGGAGGAGTTTGGAAAAGTTTGGAGACACAGGCTGGAGAAGCCTTAATATGTTGTCAGCGGAGCTTAGCAGGTGGTTCTGGTGGGAGCTCAGAAGGTTAGAATACCAGTAGGAATGTGGACAGTAAAGATTGCGCATGAAGTTTCCCAGGCAAATGAAGACTCTTGGAAACTGAACTAGAAGTCATTCATGTTGCATTCTGCAAGGAACTGTACATTTTCAACATTTTTGTCTATTCCCTAAGACTTTGTATGAGGCCAAATTTAAAGATTATAGACTAATTAATCTGGCTGAGGAGGTTTCAAAGCAGCACAGTATTCAGGCAGTGGCATGGATATTGCTCTCAGCTTTAGGCCAGGTTCACTGTGAAAACCAGGACAGACAGATTTTTAAAACTTGCAATTTGGCCAGAAAAGTACAAGTAAAACTTGGGTCAAGGAAGATGTGAAGAAATTATAGCTACTAAAGTGATGCTAAATACTTTGCATAGAGACAGAGCATCCCAGGAATTGGCAAGACCACAGCCATCACAGGCTCAAGGGTGTAAAGTAAAAATTCCTTTGAGAAATGACTATGAGGGCACTCTTCTCACACAGGGGGGCCTACAAAGTTGTTTTCCTAAGATGTGTTTCATTATGCTCAGCTGCCCAGGCACTCAGAGGCCATCGCAGCCATAGTCCAAGGGGGCCCAGCTACTGCTCAAATCGGTGGCAGACCTCAGCATCGTTCACATCATGCTTGTTCTGCAAGAAGGAAAACGCTGGAGTTAAGGGGTCACGGAGGCTTCCTCCTAGATTTCACAATTTAGACTGGGAGGCCAGGCACAGTGTAGCAGGGTGGGAATCCCTGCAGAAAGCCCCAGAGAAGGCAACGTGTGAATCTATGAGGAGGAAGCCAAAGCTGCAGTGAAGACCCCTGGGACTGAGAAATGCCAGCCACATGGACTGTCTGCCAAGGAAAGCTGTGGGAGAGTCAGCCTAAGACAAAGGCCATGTGGGCTGCAATGGGCAAGGCGGAGGGGGCAGGGCTGCCCAGCCCTTTGGAGCTCACATCAGATGCCATGTGCCCCAGCTGCTGGATGTGGAGCTAAGGGACTTGTTTGCACAGCTGGACTTAGGTCTTTCCCTGGTGCCAACCCTTTTATCTGTGTTCATACTCTTCCCTTTTCTTTTGGTCTGAGAATGTTTACTCTGTGCCACTGCATACTGGATATATGTAACTTGGTGGTGGGAACCCGGGATTGAACTCAGGTGCACCCAACCACTGAGCCACATCCCCAGCCCTATTTTGTATTGTATTTAGAGACAGGGTCGCACTGAGTTGCTTAGCACCTTGCTTTTGCTGAGGATGGCTTTGAACTCGCAATCTTCCTATCTCAGCCTCCCATCTGATGGGATTTCAGATGTGCACCATGGCACCCAGCCTGTAACTTGCTTTGGACTCGGACTTTTGGGCAATGCTGGAACTGTTAAGATCATGAGACTATTGGAGATGGACTAGATGCATTTTGCATTGTGAAATGGAGCTTTCGGGGGCCAGGTTCGGATATGAGGTGACCTCCAAAGCTCCTGTGTTAATGCAGGAGTATTCAGAGGTGAAAGGAGAGATTATGAAAGTTGTAACCTAATTAGTCCATTTTGATTTTGTGGGGTTTTTATTTTTACTTTTATTTTTTTGGTACTAAGGATAGAACCCAGGGGCACTTAACCACTGAGCCACACCCCCAGCCCGTTTTTAAAAAATACTTTTTAGTTGTAGATGGACACAATATCTTTATTTTATTTTCT
Source organism: Marmota monax (assembly GCF_021218885.2). Taxonomy (NCBI): domain Eukaryota; kingdom Metazoa; phylum Chordata; class Mammalia; order Rodentia; family Sciuridae; genus Marmota; species Marmota monax. The sequence goes on from NW_026695243.1 coordinate 3,289,621, forward strand.
TATTTATTTTTATGTGGTGCTGAGGATCAAACCCAGCGCCTCACACACGAGAGGTAAATGCTCTACCACTGAGCTACAACCCCAGCACCCCCAACCCTTTTTTAAAAATATTTTTATTTAGAGACAGGCTCTTGCTCAGTTGTTAAGTGCCTCACTAAATTGCTGAGGCTAGCTTTGAATTTGTGATCCTCCTGCCTCAGCCTCTCAAACTGCTGGGATTACTGGCATGTACCACCACGCCCAGCTCCATTTTAGTCTGAATGGACTAACTAGATGGTAACTGTAGGCAGGTGGGCAGGGTTGGGAAGGTGGGTCACTGGCTGCATGACCTGGAAGGGTTCATCTTCCCTGTACCCTCTTTCCCCTCTCTCTGCTTCCTGGCTGCCATGATGCTTTGCCTCACCTCCGGCCCAGAGCAATGCACCTGGCCAACCATGGACTGAACCCCTGAAATTGGGAGTCCAAATAAACCTTTCCTCCTCCAAGTCAGATATTTTGGTCATGGCAATGAAAACCTCACACACACAATGGATTCACCTTGAAACGTTATGCTCAGTGAAAGAAGCCAGACCATAAGGGTCACATGTTGTATAAATATTCAGACTGGGCAAATCTATGAGGACAGAAAACAGTTTCGTGGTTGCTGGGAGCCGGGAGTAGAGCAAAGAGGGAGAGTGACTCCTTCATGGGTATGCAGCTTCTTTTTGGAATGACAAAAATGTTTTTTGGAAGTTGATAGAAATGGTGATTGCATAAACACACTAAATGCCAATGAATTTTACACTTTAAAATAATCAATCTTCCATCATGAATTTCCTCTCATAAAATAAGTAAGTTAGGATGTCAAAATGGTCCATTAACATAGGATCGACTTAATAATCAGGAAAATGTAAATTAAGGGTATAGTAAGATTTTTGTATGTACCCTCCAGAAATGCTGAAATTAACTTCAGTGCCAAGACCAAGCACTGGAGAGGAGGTGAAGAATGGGGACTCTCATTTCTTGGTGGCCACGTGTGTTGGCACAGCCACAGAGAGAACATACTGGTACTGCCGCTCCGTGAAAGGGTATGGACACCCTATGACCCAGCACTCTCCTCCTAGGTTCAGAACTGATATACATGTGCACCAGAGACAAACAAGAATGTTCACAGCCGTACTGTCACATTAGCCAAAAGTGGCAACACCCCAAATGTTGCTGGAGAAAAAATGGATTAAAAAATATTTGATGTATTCACAGAATGGAATATTATACAACAATGAAAATAAACTAACTGCAGCCACATACGATGACATGAATAAATCTCCAAAATCTTAATAGTCAGTGAAGGAAACAGATATCAAAGAATATATCCTTCCCGTAAAACGTTTAAAACCAAGTAAAAAGAACTTCAGAATTTAAGGAGACATACTTACGTAGTAAAGTTATTTATTAAATGCAAGTAAGTGATGGCAAGGTGAGATTTACCTCTGAGAGGAGGGAGGGAAAAATCTCAGTACAGGGCCTCACAGAGCCTGGGGGCTAGCCCGCTTCCTGACCTGGGTTTTAGGTTCATTCTGTGATAATAAAAGAGCTGTACTTTTAGCAAGAACTTTTCTCAATGGTTTGATATTTTAAAGAGAAGCAAATAACTTATACATATCAGCACTTGATGGCAGGAACAAATTACTTATAACCACACCATCCCTTCCCCAACCATGGCTCATCTTCCAAAATAACAGGCGTTCCAATGACATTGTGCCTTCACAGGGAAAGGAAGGGATAATGCTGTCTGGTAGCCCAGTCCTGACCCATTAGGAACACAGGGGTCATGTGGTGACACCCCACTGCAAGAGGTCTCTTTAAACAGGAATGTGTAAGGGGATGGGATTGGGTGCACACAGGATGGGATGGATGTTGAATGTGAAGGGTTCCAGGACTGTTGTCTGATACCCTAAATTTCTGCCTATGCATTATAAGCACCTCAGGGCAGATCTGTGCCCAACTCCTTTCTGTCCCCGGTCAGCATGCAGGTTGGCAAAATGGGTGTTCAGTTTGTATTTGTTGAACTAAACTATGCAGAGTAAGTTAGAGCTCACACTAGGCAAAGGTTGTTGTTTTCCCATGTTTTAAATTAGAAGGAAAACAGACAGGAGTGAATCTTGCCTCCCCATTTTATAGACAGGAAAACTGAGATTCAGGTGAAACTCATCTGAGTTCACAGAGGTAGTGTGTGATGAAACCCGAGCTTCCCAGTGCTTGAAATTTAAATGGGGTTGAGGTGAGGAAGGAAAAACAGGAAGTTTACGAGTATCCATTTTTTTTCAACAGCTCCATTGTCTGTGAATCACCCCATGCCTGTGTTCTGTCCCTAACAGGGGAGACTTACCCTGGGCCCACAAGGACATTCAGGGATGCTGGGGACAACTGAGTTGGAGACCTAGAGATACAGGTGGACCTGACCTTTCCAGCCAGAACTCAGGAGAGGCAGTGCACTCTGAGCCGGCAGCTTGCAAGTGGCCCCTGGTGGGCCGGGTGTGTCCAAGGCTGGAGCCTGGGTGCCCTGGTACCTGGGGAAATGCTTTCTTCTGTTTCTATAACTCTTTTTCAGTGAGGCACAGTACACCCTCCCTGAAATTCACTCATTTTAATTGTCCTGTTAGGTGAACTTTTGTAAATGTATACAGTTGTCCAACCACCACCCCAGTCCAGTGTTAGGATATTTCTCCAGAAAGTTCCTGATGCTCATTTGCAGCCAGTCCCTGCTTCTGTCTCTGGCCCAGGCAGCTGCTGGTGGTTTCCATTTCTGCAGCGTTGCCCTTTTAGAAATTTTGTATAAATGGGACTCTGACAATACCCAGTGTATGCCTGGCTTCTTTCACTTAGTGTAATGCCTGGAAGGTCCATCTGAACTGTTGTACAGGGATCTGTGCATCACCCCCTCTGTGTTGCTGAATAGACTCCCTGAAAGCCATCTATAAGATGGAACCCAACTTCTCAGCACTACCAGGCGGCAGATCCAGTAAGCTGGTGGAGCAGACTGCACAATAGCCATGCAGATGCAATGAGCTCATGCTACAATTAGGACACTCTGATTATGGGGTTCACTAGAGACTGTGGGGCCCTGCAAGGTCCTTCCATCTGTGAATCTGCTCTAACTGAATACTAGGATGGTATTCAGCAAGGGCAATGAAATCACACTCTCTCATTCCAATTCTACCCCAGATGCTTGGAAGCCTTGTGACTTTGGACTTTGGTGTGTTCATCTGAAGAACGGAAGTAGTAAGAGTCCTCAGTGCCCATCTCCTGGAGGGATCGTGAGAAGTGGAGGAATGAAACAGGAACACGTTCCCACTCTACCTGGACGGACCGTGTTTTGTAAGCATTGCCACATGGAACTGCGGCAAACTTTGGAGAGTTCACATTTCCAGGAACTGGTTTCAGATTCCACAAGGAACACTGACTAGCATTGGTTGTAAATGGCCCTCCTGAGGAGTTGCTGGCCCTCCCTCTCTAGGTTATGGATGGGAACAGGACTTCCTCCTAGTTAGAAAAAACAATCCTGATCTGACATCAGGGCACCAGGCTACAAACTCAGGAGGAGAAAGAAACATCAGTTCCCTTCCCCAGAACCCTCTTCCTTTGGGGGAAGTAGGAGTTACAGCAAAGTTCTCAAAAGACCACAGAATCCAAAAGCTGCCCTCTATCACTGAGTTGGCAGTGCCCTGTAGCACATGCAAAATTGCAGCGTTCCAACATGGGCCAGGGAGCCGAGAAGCCAAAACTATGCTCCAGCTGCCCTTTGATCTGGAAAAAAAAAAAAACTTGATGCTCTGGCAGGAAAAGCTATCATCGCCTTTGAGTCTCGCTCCCTGGGAGTCAAGTCTGAGCTGTCCAGGCTTCTTCAAATACAAAGAGTTAACCAAGGACATCCACTCCACCAGGGGACCAGGAGTTATTTCATAGTCTTCTCAATCCCTATTCAATCAGGGCTGTATACTAATCCTCTAAATCCAAAAGGGGTCAGAAGTCACGTTGAGAGATGGATTCTCCTGTTGAAATGCCTGGGGAAGTGGCTAAGGAGGATTAGGAGTCTGGAGACCTGAATTCAAGTTCTAGCTTTCAGACCAGCCACTTCTAGAGCCTATTTCAATGCTGCAAAAACTTCTGCATTGCTTTCCAAACACAGTTACTGCAAGGATCAAGCAGTTCTATCAAGCAGATAGGAAGTTCTACCACTGATTGTGTGCCTCACATGTACCAGCAGCAAGGAAGACACATTACGTCTAGTTTTTCCCTGAATCCTCATGGCATCTCCAGGAGGCAGGACCGTCTAACTATTCCTCCTTTTTAGATAAGAAAACCGAGGCACAGAGAGGTGAAATCCATTCCCAAAGTTGCAGCTGAGCCACAATTCACACCCAGGCAATCTGACCTTAAACCGACTCAACCCAGTTAACCATCTAACCTCAGACTCCACTGCTCAGCCAACCACCTCTGAATCAGGAAACTAAAGCCCAGGGAACAGAAGGGACAAGGTTCCCTGGTTCCAGCCCACAGCTCTTTCCATCATCCATGGTGCCACTGCCCACAATAAATGTGAAACCCTGCTAGGTAACTAAAAGCTAAAGTAAGCATGAGAAACAATTCAGTTCCGTTGTTTCTGGCGCTGCAAAGGCGCCAAGTGTCCCTGTTGGTGCTCAGGCTTCCGCACCTGTGTACAAAAAGGCACCGTCCTGCCTTTCCAATAAGCCAGCCAGAGCGCACAACCTGAGAGCGTGCGCTGGGTGCACGGAGGCTAACTGTTGCCTTGGCGCTAGCAAACTGCTTCCAAAGTCCCTCTCGGTCGAAGATTGGCGGGACCACGCCTAGATCAGACACCTCGGGAGCCCCTTCAGTGCTCTACCGCCGGGGCTGCCAGGGACCGCCTTTGCGGCTAGAACCCGCACACTGTCCTGAGAAAGCCGCGGGTAGGACCGCCAGGGCGCGCATAGTGGCAAGGACTCCCTTTTATGTCCAGGAATGAAGAGCGCACCGCAGCCGTGCCCGCCGCCCAAACCAACTTCCCCAGGGCGCGGAGGCAGCTAGTGCCACCCTCCGGGTGAGTCGCTTACCCGTCGAGGCGCCTGTCTGGGTGACAGCGGAGAGGAGCGCGGAGATGGAGAGCAGCAACAGCACGCGCCAGCACTGCCCATTCCTCCTGCAATAAGTGGCCGAGGGAGACTCGGTGAAGCGGGCGGTCTGGTCGGAGGGCGCTTCGGCGCGGGGAAGCGGGTCCCACCTTGGCGCCATCGCGCGTGTCTGCGGAGCCCCTGAAGAAGCGCGGCGGACGGGCAGAGTGACCGAGCTTGGCGGAGAACGAGGGGCGCTGAGCGCTGGCCGCCGCGCTCGCCCTTCCTGCAGGGAACAAAGGCGGCGCTCGGCGGCGGCGGGCAGGATCCGGGCCCGCGCCCTGAGTCGCCCGCGCCCTGAGTCGCCCGCGCCCGCAGTCGCCGGCGCTCTGAAACCCGACTCCGCCGCGCCCTACCTCGGGCAGCGGCGGCGCACTCACGCCCCGGGATCCCAGCAGCACCGCGCTCCCCACGCCCCTTTCCCCCCACGGACGCGTGCTCCCTGCCACCGCCTCCAGCCAGCGGCCTTATGTAACCTGCGAGGACAGCCCCGCGCCCGCCTGCTCCGGGCAAGTGGGACGCGCCGCCCCTCGCCCGCCCTCAAGCCTGTCCCAGTTGGGGCTGCCCACGGACAAAGCTCTTCCTTTCGTCTCAGCAACCCAGAGAAGCCGGAATCATTGGGATGGTCTTACATGACAGATGAGGAGACTGAGGCTCACAGGCAGAGCGAATGAGCGAGGTCGCATAGCTGCATGGAGCTCCTGACAGTTGTGCCCCACCAGTCACACCTACCCCATTAACCCATTTGGATGCCCAGGAGTGGCCTTCTTGAGGTACATTCGTGATATATAGAAGAACTTGAAGGGTCACGTGCAACAGTTGGCCTTCCCTCAGCATTTTGGATTCCTAGAATATTTACTATGGATTGAGCCCGAAGAAACCTGATCCAGCCACTTCCCACCTGTCTCCATTTTATTGATGGAGAAACTGAGGCCCAGAGAGGCCTCATCTACCCAGTGAGTGATGGATTGTCAAGGAAGGAGACTAATTTGAAAAAAAAAAAAAAAAAAAAAAGGATGAAAAAGGTCTTCGAATGTTGCAGTTTCACATACACTGAGAAAATCCTTATAAGATAGTGAGTCCCTGTCACTGTAAGAGAAAGACCCTCTAACAAACAAGAGACAGCAGAGTAGGAATTCTGAGCTTGGGCTCACAAGTTGGGGTCACTGTGTCTGGACTGAATCCTAGCTGCTACTTCAGGAAACATGGGCAGATCTGTAAAATGGAATAGAAAAGTTTCCCTCCCCCTAGGTTGGTGGGAAGATTGGAGGTGTTACTGAAATATACAGCGTTTATCAGAGTGCCTGGCCCAGGACAATGCCCACTGGATGTTAGATTCTGTTACTGGTGCTGGGGATGATCAGGGCTGTGGCCTGGGGGAGGGGAAGCAGGGAAGGAAGCCAGGCAGAAAAAGCTTCTGAGAAACTGAGGCATCTGGAGCCAAAGCAACTCTAGAATAGTCCCACCTCGAGGTAACGGAAGGCGAAATGCATTCTAACAAAAAAAATCTGTTTGCATTTTCTTCAATTAATTCTGTCCCACTTGCGGTCATTCTGTGACGGATATAACCTTATTATCAATCACTAACCATAGAGAACTGGCCTCCTTAGTTGTATATTTCTCTATTGCTTGTAAAGTACCCTGTCAATTAGGAATACAATTGACTTTCTTAGAACAATTTTACCATATTGTTAGGGAAAAGCCACATCAACTGTGACTACACAGCTGTTCTGTAGTTCTGTATGACAGTTAAAACCAGAGACTGCAAACTAGTGGCCATGGACCCAGTGTTGCCCACAGATATGTTTTATTTGATTTGCCTGGCATCAAACTCCAAATTAAATTAGTAATATTAGGAAATTACACTTTCAAGTCCATACTTCTTACTTCTTTTCAAAATGTTGGGAAACACAGCAATATGGGGCCTGGGTTCCCTGCACTGATAATTGACTGGCATTGATTAGGGACTGCTGCCTAAGTTCAGGCCACACTTTTCAGTTTGCCATAGTCCCCACCACTCTCTAAGGTTCCCAGCACCAAAGCTAATATCAATTGCCATTCAGCCACACTTGCACTGTGTCTTTGCTTATAAGAAAGAAAAAACTGGCATAGACTGACAGCTCATGTCCCTGTTAAAAATGGGTAAATGAAAGATATAGGGACGTTTCTAAGTCATATTTAAAGAAAGATGGGGAAGGACGTATTTCTACATGTTTAATATACAAAGTATATCTGCCTTGAAAGGTATGAAAACAAACATGCCATTTAGAAATAAACCTGCCCACCTCAATAATGTATGCTACCTGAAGAATGAAGTATATCTGCATTTAAATTGGTGGACCCGATTTGTGGTCCAATTTATCAGTCTGAGATACACGTGGATCAGGTCGCAGATTGCTTTACTTCTCCTGCAGCAAAGTCCTATGTGCACATTTCATAGTTTGTTGGTTCTGCTTAAGTATTTAATACTTAATTCACTGGAATCTAAGTTCCTGAAACTCATTTCTCCCCTAGAAGGGACTAGAAATAGATGCATGTTAGCACCGTTGGTTTTGAACCTCTTTCGTGTACCTCCAGTCATGTCCATAGGCAAGAAGGGTTCTCATTTTGTAGTTTTGCCTGGAAGTGGGAATTATGAGCTGGTATGGATGGTGGACAGGGAGGGTCTGGGGCTGGGAGCTGAAGGAGAGAGAGGGTGAAACTGGTCCCAGCTGCAGGCGTGGGAGGGATGGGGCAGGAAGCCAAGCGAGGCATTGCACCTCCTGCCAGACAGTGGTGTGAGGGCTTAAGTGATTTCCTGCAATTCAATGTGAAGTTGTAGAAATGGCTAAGAGGAAGCTTCATGTCATACCCAAGCTAGTCTAAATTGTTTACCATGGTGCAGTACAATCTGTGAGACCGAGACGTGTAGACGAGGGATTTTATGTTCCAGATCTTCCCGGACTCCACCAAATGAATAGGCCGTTCCATTTTCCTATAATCCATCCAAACATCCCAGAAAATTCTGCATCCAAAAACACTCCCCAGACTGTCTCAGAGCAGTTGGAATGGACACAGAAATCTGTAAGAAGCATCCCAAACTTGGTTTGGAAAGAAGTTACCAAGAATTAGTACATGTCATTCTGAACTTGAGTTTCTTCAGCTCATGGGATATAATACTTCTCAGTGGAGTCGTGAAGAGAAAGTTCACAGGAGATACCCAAAGCTTGCCTTAATGTCTGATTTAATGAGCAGAAAAGGGAGAACAGACTTCACCAGCTGACTAGAAAAGAATTTATTAGAATTAGCAAAGAATTTTATTTTCTGTTTCTTGGATAATCAAGAGAAAACAATGAAGTTTAAACCCACAACTGCCTAAAGATTCACCCCATAGAGTATAATGGCTCTGCACTCCCAGGTTGCTCCTCTGGGGTGCTGAGCAGCCTCTGAAGTCATATTTCAGCTTCTGCAGGGGGGCCTAGGGGTATAAGTCAGAGGCACTGCTTCCTTTTGCACTGATGACACCTCGATGTGTTCGGTTATGCCAAGGAGGGCCACAGGCTGAAGACACTTGATTTGTTCAGCATAATAGAGGATGATGGATTTGAAAATCTAACAATCCACAGGGGAAAGGAAAATCAGGAGACAGGGTTCCATGGTCAGTACCCTGTTCAGTCATTTATGTGCAGGGTGGCCATCTTCTAGCTGGTATTGAGGGTGGACAGGGAGGGTCTGGAGCTGGGAGCTTTACCTGGAGCCTGCTCTGCCCACCAACACAGCAGACCAGGAGTGCCAGGGAATTAATGCCTCTCCCATCCCCACCCAAGCAGCAGCTTGGGCAGAAGTCGGTAGACAAAGCCCTTGGCTCCCTTGCTCAGCTCTTAAAAACACACAGACATGCGATGGCTGCCTCTTATTGCCACTTTCTTCCCAGTGTTTCTTAAGAAAACTGACCAAAGGAAGTGCTCTTGGTGGACTCCTTGACTCCAAATTGAGATGACCATTTCAGATTCTTACAGCATCCCCTGGCTTCAGAGTCTTTGGCCACTTATTCTAACCCCAGTTCCCTCCTTGCAACCAACTCTACCTGGACATTCACCAACTTCAGGCGGGCTCAGTTCACAGCCTTTGCCTTATGCCCTCATTGCACCTCCTGACTTCCACCCCAGGACCTCCTGCAGATGCTTAGGTGTGACATCCTCAGTCTGCTCAGCACCCATGAGCTAGCAACCTGGAAGTGCAGCACAGTTACACTACCTGGGACAAGTTCTCAGCCAGTGGAACCCAGGAAATACATTTTCCTCCTTCCTCTTCAAATGCAGTGCTCCAGAAAGTAAACTAAGGCATCTCCTAAACCATCGCGCACATCTCTTGCCTCTTATGGGCTCTTCCTCCTTCCTTTCTTTCCCTCCCTTCCCTTCACCTCTGCTCCCTAGGATCGTGGTCCCTAAAACAACACAGGCACCTAAGACTTTGCTCCAGATGCTGCTGTCTGAGTAGCCCAGTATGAGGGAGGGGATGGAGTTTCCACCCTTGGACACACACATCCTAATGGAGTATCTTAACAGAGGTAGCTGTCACTTCCACCTCACTGGCTCCAATTAGCATGCTGTCACCAGCCTTATATTCTGTGGTGTGTCAGAAGGACAAGTCCCCTATGGACTCTATTATAATTCTGGGGATAACATAACCTAGGGTAAAATAGTGAATATGAACTACTGTCCTTTGCACATAACAGTGCATTTGTTATTTATTTATGATACTGGGAATTGAACCCAGGGATATTTTACCACCAAACTACATCCTCAGCTCTTTTTATTTTTTATTTTGAGACAGGGTCTCACTAAGTTGCTTAGGGCCTCGATAAGTTCCTGAGGCTGCCCTTGAACTTGCAATCCTTCTCCCTCAGCCTCCCGAGTTGCTGGGATTATAAATGTGTGCCATTGCCCCTGGCGTAAAAGCACATTGTTTTTTAAATCTTCCTCAGGTTGTATTTGCCAGATGGTGTTGCATCCCATGTGCAGAAGGCTATGTTGATATATTCCACTGAAGATATTACATCTGGCATGCCAGCTGCACTTTATGCTACCATCTGGCCAAGTTTATGGTATCCACTATCATCTCCCACAATCCATTTGGCTCCTGCACCATTTAAGTCTTGGTGGTGTCTCTCTTCTCTGAAGTACTTCCTGGGAGGTGGTATTGTTTCTGATCTACTATCTTGAAGTCATGGGGAAGAGATAGTCCCAAGGATTTCCATTTGACTTTTTTTTTTTTTAACCAGATACTACAAGTCAAGTTGCTACTGTAAGGGTTTTGCAGGAAGCTCAGTATATCTACCCCAGTTAGATATTGGAGAGCAGACCTAAACAGGTCTAGAAGGCACATGCAAATTATGTGAACAGGTGGTTCAAACTTCCATGTCATCAGTTGCTTTATACCCGTACTTCACACTTATGGCGTGGAGGGTGGTTTCCTACAACTAGTGCACAGAGAAGCGAAAACTCAGGCTGCGTCACAGTTGGATTGGTGCCATATGTTGGTGCTGGGTGAAGATGGACTATTGATGCTTTGCAGCCTCTCAGGGTGACCCTAAAGCACAGTGGGGAAGAGAACTCCTTCCATTGGGTACAACTGAGTGCTGTGCCTGGTCAGCCTCTTTTAAGAGGGGAGGAGTGGAACATTTAGATATATGTAGATGTCTGAGCAATAGACACAGGTCTTGAATGTTGATCAGGGGCCTGGAGAATACATTGGATGATACAGGAAGAGGAAATCTAGGGAAGAGTGTTATGGTTTGAATGTGAGGTCTCCCCCAAAAGCCCACGTGTGAGACAATGAAAGAAGGTTCAGAGGAGAAATGGTTGGGTTTGTAAGAGCCTTAACCCAGATAGGGATTAACTGAGTGGTAACTGAAGTGATGGGGTGTGGCTGGAGGAGGTGGGAATTGAGGTTGGTTTGGGGGTATATATTTGTATCTGACCAGTGGAGACCTCTCTCTCTGCTTCCTGATCATCACGTGAGCAGCTTCCCTCCACCACACTCTTCCTCCATGTTCTTCTGCCTCATCTGGATCCCCAAGGAATGGACTATGGACTGAGACCTCTGAAACCAGGAGCCCTAAAATAGCCTTTTCCTCCTACAATTGTTCTAGTCGGATCTTTTAGTCACAGCAGCAAAAAAGCTGACCAAAAAAAAAAGTGATATGGATAGACCTATGGAAATGAGCCCCAAATGTACTAGTCTCTGCATCTCTAGTGCTGACTGAAGACTCTGAGCCACAGAGGTGGACAGGATGACCCATCCCGTGGACGTCAGTCAGTCTCTCTCCCTGGCTACCCCAGGGCTGACATGGAGCAGCCTTAAACAGTGACAGCATTGGGTACATGTTAAGCAAATGCCCAATACTATGAACCCCATCCCTCTAAAGCAGATCTAGCTGCTGACATTGCTGAATGCACCAAACCTGCCATATGTGGAGCTGTCACTGAGCCCTCCATACGGCACCACTCCTCAGAAAGACCCGCCCACCACTTGGTGACAGGTTGGCTTCCTCAGATTCTGTTCTGAGTGATCAGCATCAACCTAAAAATGGTTTGCCTTCCCTGACCAAGTGCTTTTGCCAGTGCCACCATCCTGAGACCTGCAGAATGCCTGCATTACCCACATAGTTTCCATACCACACTGTCTCAGAGGAAGAGTGATAAAGGGTGAATGACCGAGGAATCCGATGGTTTGAGCATGTACCATCCAGGAATAGCTAGTGCTTGGTAGGATGGTGGAAAGACCTATGAAAGGTTCACCTAGGGCACAGCTTAGGGACAACCTGATGCAGAGTTGTGGCACCTCCTCCAGAATGGGCTAGGTACAGTGGCTGATGCCAATACTTGCGGCTGTGTCTCCAATAACTAGAGTATAGTCGTCCCTTCATATCCATGGAGGATTGGTTCTAGGACTTCCATGGATACCAAAATCCAGGAATGTTCGAGTCCTTTATGTAAAACAGCTTAATATTTGCATATAATTTATGCACATCTTCCCATATATTTTAAATCATTTCCAGTTTACTTAAATACTAATTATATTTACAATGTAAAATCTGTATAAATAGTTTTTCCACTATACTATTTAGGGAATAATGACCAGAAAATAGTCTGTACATGTTCAATTATAGACAGAATTTTTTTCCAAAAATTTTTAATCTGAAGTTGGTTGAATCCTCATACATAGAACCCATAGATACAAAGAGCCAACCGTACTTGGGTCTGGAAACCAAAGGGTAGGATGGGAGTGAGCCCTTTCACTCCCCCAGTGATCCCCTGAAGCTTTGTGCTCTTGCTGGGTAGAGCTGCTGGGGTCCAGCAGAACTTTCCCAAGAGACAAAGTAAGGCCACTAAGCTTGAAGCTATAACCACTCCCATGTCCCTTGAGGCTCCTCATAAATAAGTAGGCAAAAAAGGAGTGATTGTATTATGGGGACAGTGAGCCACCAGGAGCCACAGTGGCAGCTACTTTCCATGGGCAGAGAGGCTATGCCTAGAATCCAGGGAGGGTCCTGGGGTATTGCTTCATGCTCCTGTATCTCATAACTGATGGCAAATGAATACAAGAAGCAATCAAAGAAACTAAGAGACCAGACCCTTAAAGGGGCAAAAGTCCAGAGCACCTCATCTGGCCAAGCCGGACAGATCATCCACAGCTCTGGCCAAGAACAAAGCCACTCTGGAATGGTGGAGGGGAAGGAGGTGGGAGCAGCTACCCTGGGAGGGAGGGAACTGTAGCTTGTTTTACTTTGTTGCTGTTCAGAGATTTCAGTTGGCTGTGAACTTGAAAGGAACTCTGGCTATTGAACTTATACCTCTCCCCTTAGAAAATGATGAGGACATTGTGTTCTCACAGAATTGAAAGAGGGGTCCCGCCTCATCCACATGGCTATAGTCCAAGGCCCCCAGTGAATACCTGAAGCTGCAGATGGAACTGAACCCTACATATGCTGTTTTTCCTATAAATACATAACTATGATTAAAATTTTAATCCATACATGAGGCATAGGAAGAGATTACAATTACTCAATGATAAAAAGATCATAACAACTTACTGTAGTAAAAATATATGATCTCTCTCTCTCTCTCTCTCTCTCTCTCTCTCTCTCTCTCTCTCTCAAAATATCCTATTGAAGGTACTCCCCCTCCTTCCTGTGAAGATGTGGATGATACACAGCCTACATGATGAGATGAAGTGCGGAGAACGCCGTACTCAGACAAACACACAATTTCAAACTTCTGCATTGTCTATTTCTGGGCTTTTCCATTTGATGTTTTGCACCAGAGTGGATTGCAGGTAACAGAAACTGGAAAGCAAATCCACAGGTCCAGTGCACCACTTCACGTCTCCTCCACATTACCTACCTTCAAGTGGCCGTCCTTGCGACAGATGTTGCTGCAGAGATCAATCAGTACAGCCTCTGACCAGCCATGGCTACCACAGGCAGTGCCTTAGGGAATACCCGGTGTCTCCCTCTCCCTCCTGCTTCAGGCTTCTCACCCATCCTGAGGCACCACCTGCTGCAGGGTTCATTTAGTGTCCACACATAAGACCCTCGCAAAGGAAATAAGATGCAGCAAACTTTTGAACAATGGGAGATGGATATGATGGATAAAGAGTATCCCTCCCTTCCTCCCCAGTTGAACTCTGCTGAGAAGCAGCTTCTCAAGAGGCAGTCCCACAAGAATGTGAACATGTGTGTATTAAATACTTAACTGCTCTTCCTTTTCCCCTGCCCCATCCTCCTGCCTTCTTCCTGGAACTTGACTCTTTTTTTTTTTTTTTTTTTTGGTACCTGGAATTGAACCCAGAGAAGGTTAACCACTGAGCCACATCCCCAGCCCTTTTGATATTTTATTTGAAGACAGTCTTAGGGTCTCACCAAGTCACTAAGGCTGGCTTTGAACTCATATGATTCTCCTGCCTCAACCTCCCAAGCAGCTGGGATTACAGACATGCACCACCTCACCCAGCCTGGAACTTGGTAGCACAGAGCACTCTATCTCAGGCTCCATTTGGGGGAAACTGAGGTTAGGATGGAGAAGTGAGAGAATCAGGGCCATCAGGAGAGTGTGAGGCCAGAGGTTCTATATGATGAAGCACCCAGGGAAACATTTCCGGGGTGGGGAGGTAGCCCCAGACCAGGGAAATCAGGCCTCATACTCAGTTGGAGGTATCTACAGCCCAGCAGTGGGGAGACCCTGTCCCCAGCAATGACAGCAAGGTTTTCACTGGGGTTGACCAAACGCATGGCCGCTTGGTGAAAACAGAGGCTCATGGGATCGACTGAGTTGAATTCCGTGTCTTGGTGAGTGGAACTTAACAAAGGTTGCACATGTAGGAGGCTATGATGAGCCACAGCTGAGCTTCCTAGAGACCAGAGCACAGCGTCGGGGCAAGCTTCCTGAGAACTGGCTTAAATGCTGAAGAGAACTTGGAGCTTCACAGAATATCAAATCTGGCCAAGAGAGCCTCAAGCCCAGCTCTATTTTGCTCAAACAAAGGGAGAGCAGGAGGGAGGGGCTTGTCCAGGGTCATGGTGAATCCAGGGGAAAGCCACAGCCAAGTGTCCTGACTCGGGTCCAGTATTCTTTGTCCAGTCCTGGGATGTTCAGAGTCAAGACCATTACAAACCAGGAGAACAGGGAATGGATGCTTCATGCTCATGACCTGTCCTAAGTACTGTGTGCTAAGCACTGCCTTACCAGGTGCCACCCTTCAGACGGCATTGTTTAGCCATGGTTCATTTCAACAGGTGGCCCACCTACCTCCAAACACTTTGTGGAAAGAAGGTAAAAAGCAGATTCCTAGTCTCTGCCCAGCACCTACCAAATCAGAATGTCTGTGGGAAGGCCTGAGGAGCCGGGATTTAGTCCTTCTCTTGCACACTGAAGCGTTGTGGCCCCTGGCCTGAAGTTTCACATCTGTGTTTCTTGTGGCACCTGGTTGCTGAACTCTGTCTTGGAATTTCTTGCCTAAGAACACTTTCCCGTTTCCAATGCTAACCCCACAATGATGCCTTTGCAGCTTCCAGCTCAGACAAACTGCCAAGACGGCTCTGGCATGAATTTTCCCACTTGCCACACCCTTGAAAGAGGGAGAAAAAATGTGTTCCGTTAGATTAGGACCGTTAGGATCCAAGACTTTGGAGAGAAAGCAGCCCCAAAAGTAGAAAGGCCTTTGCACTTGATCCCAAGGCCAAACCAATCAGAGGCTCTCTGCTGCAATTTTATTTAATTTAAAGAAATAAGAGTTGAGGAATCCCCCAGGGACTATTAGACTTGCCCAGGAGACCAGTTGAGGAGGGCATGGGCAAAACCCCTCACCTGTGGGCTGCCTGCCTTCCGCCCATCAGTGCCCTCACAATGGCTGCCCTCCCCCAGGGTCTGTAACAAGGAGTGCAGCATCTACAGAAGCCCAACACGTGAGTGCTATTTTTGTCTCTGGAAAGATAAGAGTTGATAAATACGTTCTGGAGATAAGCCAGAGAAGGCAGGATGTGAAATCTGTCCAAAGAGATAAACGTTGCATCACTGACTGATCCTTGATGGCAGGGCCACACCTTTCTCTTGAGAGTGGCTGGTTGAACAGCCCGGCTTTGTACCCCTTGCCTGCCCTCCTGCCTCCTGCCTGCTGGATGTTGGAAGCAGCTGGGAAGTGCAGGCAGAGCTGCTTCAACAGCAACAGCTGTAGCTTCCACCCTCCATCCTGCAGGTTCAAGGCTTCACAGCTGGTCAGCAGCATTCTGAGGGGGTATTTAGAAATATGGGCTTAAGGGGAACTTCTTGTGTCCCAATGAAGGAAAATGCTACTGGCATTTGGCCGAGCAAGGGTGCTAAATTCTGCACTGTCAGATGCAGCCCACTCAACAAGGAAATATCCCAACAAAGTTGCCAATGGTGCACCCTGAGAAATGTTCTCAGATTGTAGCTTTCAATCTTTTTTTGACCGTGACCCTTGATCATACAATCCCATAAACACACACATCGGAAACAAAAGTTCCATGTAGCAATATTTGCCCTTTCTACATGCCATGAACTCAGACATTTTCCACCACTCTGTTCTGTTCCATTTTGTTAAAAGAGAGAGGGAAAAAAAAAAGTTGATCAAGACTCATTCAATAGATTTCATGACCCACAAGTTGGCAACTACCCATATCAAGGTATTTCAAAACCCTTGGTCAGTCCTGTGGTGGGTACGTGGGGGAATCGCACCAGGAAAACTGTCTGCTCCCAGGAGTGCTGCTTGACTTTGAAAAATCTCAGGGCTAAAGAGAAAGCCCCATGACCTCTAGTGAGCTAAACCTTTCATGGTCTCTTTCCCAAAACCAGATGATGGAACAGAGAGAGAAACAGTTGGGCATCCCCGAATTCCTGGTCTTCCCCGGGCCCTGCCACGTATTTGCTTTTCCCCATGTTGGGGAGGGGTGGGTCCTACCCCTTTAAGACTCCTGCATCATGGTGGACAGAGAAACTAGCCCCTGTGAGGGTGGACGGGTGGAGCAAGGACCCTGAAGGAAGCCAAAGCGCAGTTGGTGAGTATTTTTTCCTTCACTGACCTCGGCCTGGCACCTCGTGCCAGATGGGCAGCCTGGCTCCTGCCTCCAGCCACAGGATAGCCAGGTTCTAACAGAGCAGAAGCAGCACAGGAACAGAGCCAGGGTCCAGGGTGGGGCCTGTGACACTGGTCGGGGGAGAGCCCTTTGACCATTCCTTGGCCAATTAGGCTGCAGTCATAAAAGTCTGATCTCTTCTTTCAACTGCTTCCTCCTGTTTCTACCACATTACTGTCGAATGGTTAAAAAGACACCACTGTCTGAGAACATGGGCTGCCTCCACCCCTTCAGGGTTGTTCCTCCCTGTCTTGACCATAGGCTTCCTGATTCCTGGATTTGGGGACTCAGTGTTTTCCATATTCCCTCTGCCAGGACCCTGGTGCCTTGGAAGAGCCAGACCAGACCTGCCCGCAGTGCCACCCCCACCACTCCAGGGCTCCTGATCCTAATGACTCAGGAGATTTCCTGTTTCCCCACCAACAAGCCAACAAAATAAAACCTTAACTTTGCTGTGGCCTCTGTTCTTATGATCGAAATGAAAATTCACCAGCCCACACAGTAGGGACCTTTATAGTGTCCTGACCACGTACCCCATGGGGTCATCATAAGAACCCTGGGGACATGTGCTATTATCCCATTCCAGAGGTGAGGAGACTGGGACTCAGGTGGAAGGCAGCCATCTTTCCCAAGCTCAGACGCTGTTCAGGGGTACAGCATGAACTTGAACTTGAGTTTTCTGGCCTCACATTCATGTGCCATTCTAGTTCCATGTCACCTGCCCACCTCAGAAAAGCGCACAAGCTTTTTGGATCTCCTGCCTTGCTTTTCAGGTAAAACAAGAAAAGCCACTCAAGAGGTCTCCACTTTCCATAAGAAGTCACAGGGGTTTCTGTGGGAGATGCAAGTTTGTAACAGCAAGTTGAGTCTGAAGAAATCCCAGTACATTACTGAGTGATATGAGTGTCCTGCAGCTTGACTGGGGTCAATCCCTCAGAACCCCCTCCTCCTGGATACCTGTGGTCTGTGAATCAAGAGGAAACGGCAGAGCTGACTTCATGGACTCCTCAGAAGAGCGTAGACGTGTGAATCATCTCAGAAAAGACTCCTTGAAAACAAAATGAGAAGCAACTTTTTATATTTGTTTAGTTCCACAGGGCATGCTTTAACTACTTAGAAAATTATCAGAACAGCCCTGTGCCCAAATATTAACATATATGTGTAGCAGGGGATTTTTTTTTTGTAAGCCAGATTTCCTCTTTTACATTTGGGGACCTCATGAAATGGAACACCTACCCTCTTCAAAAGATACTTTGAAGCCATAAAAATGCTCATATGCTTTGACTCAATAATCCCCTTCTGGGAAACTAGCCTAAGAAAATACCCTGAAATATGGAAAAAGCCATACGCAAAAAACTATCCATCAAAGAGCAGCTTAGTGCAAAACTGGAATCAACCCAAATATCGAAAAAGGGAAGAAGGGTTGTTAGTATAAACCCTGAAGAAATTTCTATAGCCATTAAAAATGATGGGTATGCTACTTATGAAGGATCATACAAATGGCTTCTGATAAAATATTAGGTGCAAAAGTCTAGAAAAATATTTAAACACATGAGTTGTAAAAACAGCAAGGAAACATAGAAATATAGTTGTCAGTATGTCAGAATGGTAGGCATATGGATTTTTACCTTGTTTTCAAATTTCTTTAATGTTATTGTATCTTCTACTTTCTTTAAAAATAAAGTTGGAATCCCTAAAAAGTTAGCAATAGATCTATTCATGTTTTAAGCAGAAGAAATATTATTAAAAGAGTTTAGAATAAGTTTAGAAGAGAAATTGCCCATTTTATTATGAAGTGTCTTAAGAATGCTGTTGGTCTTGGCCCATACAGTGGGCCTCCTAGCTTGCAGTCTCCCCCAGGGCCAGGTCTCTTTTGTGGTAGCTGTTACCCCCTGGAGCAAGCATCCCCAGAGACCTGGGCAGCGGTTGCAATGCTTCCTGCAACCTAGACCAAAAGTCTCTGAACCTCACTTCTGCCATACACCATTGGTCAAGCCAGTCACTAAGGCCAGCCCAGGTTCAAGGGGAACTAGACTCCACCTCTCAATGAAAGAGACAGCAAAGAATTTGGGATCATCTTGGATCTACCCCATGATCATTTTGCATGCATTAAATCAGGGGCAAATTGCAGGGAGGGGCAGTGTGGACATGTGACCCAGTGCAGATAAAAGCACAGAGATAGGGTTGGTGTGTTCGTTGCCCGTGACTGCAAACCAGTCGGCATTTTGAGGATTCACCTCATTAATATGCATAGAATGCATAAAATCACTCATCCACTTGGGCCCCATAATCTCACTCCTGGGCATCCCTCCTAAGGAAATAATTATACCAGAGACATGGAAGATTTACTGTACCTATCATAGTGACAGACAAGACAAATCCTGAAATAGTCAGACAGTATCCAGGCTTAACATCACTCTGGAAGAATAAGTGGCTATTAAGAATGTTTACAATGAAAGTTCTATACAGAAACATGTATTTATAGTACAGTATTAAAAAAAAAAAGGTTATGTGTGTGTAACCAGGAACCACAAGGGAACAGGCAGGAATAAAAATAATTTAATCAGATAATGACGTTGGGACTGTCTTAGTCTGTCTTTCTGTGTTAATAGCACAGCAGCACAGACAGGGTGAATTTTAAAGACAAGAGGTTTATTTTGGCTTATGGTTCTGGTCCAAGGTCAAGGGGCTACATCTGGTGATGGCCTTCTTGCTGGCAGAGTGCTGAGAAGGGGCGGGGCATCTCAGGATGAGACAGGAAGTGCTTGCCTGGCCCAACTGGCTTTCACAGCAGATCCACTCTCAAGATAAACCACAAACCTGTCCATCCATCAACTACACGAATGGATTAGTCTATTCATGAGGGCAGAGCTCTGGTCATCTGCAAAAGGTCCCATCAGGTCCCATCTTTATATCTCATAATGGAGATTAAATTTCCACATGAGTTTTTGAGAGCACAAGCCATATTCAAATCAGAGCGAGGTGAGTGTTCTTAAATATACAAGGCATGGAGAAACACGTTAACCAATACCACAGAGGATGCACACAGCAAAATCTGAACTGTGGGGACACTAACTCTGCAGGCTAGATGACCAGTTTATTCAACTAATAAATTGCAATGAAAAAAAAAATAGAGGAGAAGAATCTGGAGGTTAAAAGAAATTTAAGGGCTGGGGTTGTGGCTCAGCGGTAGAGCACTCGCCTAGCGTGTGCAGGGCCCTGCATTTCGATCCTCAGCACCACATAAAAATTAATAAATAAAATAAAAGTATTGTGTCCAATTACAATGAAAAAAATAGATATTAAAAAAGAAATTAAAAAATTTAAGAAACAAATCAACTATTTCAGACCTAGTCCAAACAAGTGAGTTTTTTTGTTTTGTTTTAGGTGTAGATGGACACAACACAATGCCTTTATGTTTATGTGGTGCTGAAGATGAAACCCGGGTCCCGTCCTGCTAGGCGAGCGCTCTACCGCTGAGCCACAATCCCAGCCCCGAAACTGGTGAGATCTAATGACAATGTTGAAGGGACATAAAAGAACACTTGAACTCAGGACTTTTGTTCATATTGTTTGTCTTGTTAAAGGTACTACCAGTAGCATTTCATAAGTCCTCATCTTTTAAAGATAAATATAAACATTTTTACAGATTAAATGGTATGATTTCTAGGATTTGCTTAAAAAAGTGTGGTAGAGGGGTGCTGTGGGTGGGGTCAGCATGAAATGAGAGAAGGAGCTGGTTTAAGAGCTGGGTGATTGTGGGCAATGGTGTGGCATTAGGCTGTTCTGGTCTGTATTTCTTTTAAAATTCCCATAATAAAGGGTAGTTTAGGGTCCCCCCCCCACCACCATGTCCTTCAAGGCTATTTAATGAAGGGACAAGCCAGGCAGTGCCTTGGAAGGATGGCTTTGATGGTGGTGTGGAAAGGACGGGTGAAGACGTGGGGACAAGGAAAGTCTGAGTGGCAAGGGTCTTAGCACCCTGAGCAGGTCCTTACAGGCAGGAGAGCTGGTCCTGGGCCCAGCCAGGCCCTCTGTACTTCTCAGAGCCTCCGTTTCCTCAGCCATCAGCTGGGACAAAGACCTTACCCTTCCACAGTGTGTGCATCTCCACTGAGAAGCCCCGTGAAGCCACTCTGCCGGGCAGGATGGTTGCTGGGTGCTGTGCAGACCAGGAGCATCAACAGGGCCTGAGCTCCACCCCGAACTGTGCATGCCCCGCCACAACTGTCAGCAGGTCACCCAGTGCCCAGGCCTGTCCAGGTCTGTGGGGAGGGGGGAAGCACAAGACCTGGTGGCTATTGGCCAAGTGCCTGGGGAAGGGGAGCTGATGCCAGAGTCCCAGAGAGGAGCCCAATAGGGCCTCTGTCATCCTCTACCTGACAGTGTACCCTGGGGAGTGTTGATACAAGAGATGACCTGTCCCCCACCTTTAGCTGAACAAGTGAGGGCCTCTGAACCTGAGGAAGTCATGGACAGGTCACAGGCCAGGCACAGGGGCAGGGGCAGAGGACAGACACAGGAGTCAACTTCAAGGACCACAGGAAGTACAGAGGTAGGCTGGGCCTCTAGGGGAGTCCACCTGCCGGATTCTCAGCAGGGTCTGGGGTTACTACAACACCCCTGGCCCACTGCCGTCTCGGCTCTCGTTGTCATATGCCAAACATGTCCATACCAGAAGACAGCAGCTGTCAGAGTGGCCAGCTCTTCCTGCTTTCCCAGAGACCAAGAGGCTTCCTGGAGCAGGGGACTCCCAGTGCTTAGATCTGCAAACTAGGAGTGGTCAGTCCCCTACCGCCCACTGATACTGGAGAAGCATGATCCTTATGAACCTGTAACTAGAAAATGTGCCCTAGTCCCACGGCTTTGTCTCACACATACAGTCCAGAAAGGCTGCACCTACAAAATCAATTGGTTGGTGGTATAACTGGGAGGGAAACCCAGGGTCCCACTTTCCTGCCCAGGGTTATTAATTTCTCCTGGACATGCTACTTCCTGTACCCTCTCCTGATGTGCCATCTGCGGAAGGCACTTAAGGACTTCCCCTCTCCCTTCCTGAACAGCAAGACCACCAAGCACCTCACTGCCCAGGTCCAGTGGCTCAGGCTCCAATAGTTCCAAGGGCTAAAGGGGTCTTCTTCCATTTCCTCTGCAGGCAAGTAGCTTGGTGGACCCCTTTCCCCAGGGGACAGCTCTTCCCCAGGAAAGAAGGCAGCCCAGGGAGTGTGAGCTAGGAGCCCACTAGGCCCCCTAGAGTGTAACTGGCACCTTCAGCACAGACAGCTTAGCAAGCCACGTGGCAGAATCGCAGGCAGAACCTGGGGACACACTGGGGCCAGAGGCTGGAGAAAGGGCAGGGGTGGGACTAAGTGGGGTTCCAGGAAGGATGTGTGAAAGGGGAATGAGAAGGAAGAGGCTACCCTTGCCTGGAGGCAGCAAGCAGTGGAGTGACAGGGACTCCTTCCACTTTCCCCAAGGAGGAAGGGAGAAAACCTGGCTTTGTCCTCACACCTGAGTGTCCTTGGGCAACTTGTTTCACCTCTCTGAATGTGTCCTCCACTTAGGCTGGTGAAGCTGATGAAACCAGGCTGGTACCTCGAAGACCTTTTTTTTTTTTTCTAATGTAATTTTAATAAAATTTATATATGACAGCAGAATGCATTACAATTCTTATTGCATATATAGAGCACAATTTTTCATATCTCTGGTTGTATACATAGTATATTCACACCAATTTGTGTCTTCATACATGTAAATTGGATAGTAATGATCATCACATTCCACTATCATTAATTACCCCATGCCCCCTTCCTTCCCCTCCAACCCTTCTGCCCTATCTAGAGCATACTACAGGGACACAGCCACATCAATGTTTATAGCAGCACAATTTACAATAGCTAAACTGTGGAGCCAACCTAGATGCCCTTCAGTAGATGAATGCATTTAAAAAATGTGGCATATATACACAATGGAATATCACTCAGCAATAAAAGAGAATAAAATCATGACATTTGCAGGTAAATGGATGGAGTTAAAGAGGATAATGTTAAGTGAAGTTAGCCAATCCCAAAAAACCAAATGCTGAATATTTTCTTTGATATAAGGAGGCTGATTCATAGTGGGATAGGGATTGGGAACATGGGAGGAATAGACGAACCCTGGAAGACCTTTAACCAATAGGAGTCCCTTTCCCATTCTGATTAGAGCCCCAGGAGGCAGCTGTGCCCCATTCTAAGGAAAAGTCTCACTCTAGGAAGGAACATTCTGGATGCACCAGCATCGTTAATAGGTGCGGCCCTTTTCAGAAAGACCAGGAGGAGGGCTGTGTGACTCCCCAAGAAGTCACTGGCCCTGATGCAGAGGTGCTGAACTCTGGCAGGCCCTGGAGTCACCTCTAGTCCACTCTACCTGGGAGACTTCAAGGCATAGCAGGATGGAGAATTCCTGAATGGAGACTTTGCAATACTCCCAATAAAGACGAAGTGAATTAATCAAGTCAGCTTTTTCCCATGGCCAGATGCAGCTGGTTATGGAGGCGGGATGTCTTAGAGGATGTCAAAGATTTGGGAGATTAAAGGAAAATTTAGCCCCTTGGACACTGAGGTCAACTGTGCAATGCTGTCACATGCTTAAAATGGGGATTTGGCCACACCTGGTTTAACTGGGCTCTCTGTAAAAACATGTTGAATAGTTCTGTGCTGATCATTTTCCCTGCTCTGGTTTTTTTTTGCAGAAGGCTTTGTCCAAAGTCTTTTAAAATCTGAGGGTACCATGTCCCTCTGATACAGATATCTTAGAATAAATGAGAAAGCACTTGAAGCATATTGAAATATGTGTAGGGAAAAACTACCATTTTGAACTACAAGGATTGAGGGTTGACAGAAAGACAGCTTTCAGAATAAATGTCAGACATTCTTTTCAGATGAGTAAGTCCTGACAGAGTTTCCCACTATGGTCAGTTCCTTCCCCTATTCAAGTCACAGCCGCTTGCTGATTCTGCGGATGGCGTCTGGAATGGGGCTGGGGCTCCAATACTGGGAGGTGACGCTGGCACTTAGTCCAGTCTTGAGAAATTGATGCTTCCACTTCTTTTTAATTTTTATTTTTCACAAGCTAGAGGGATCTGGTGGCATCTTTTTAGATTTCTCTTTTACTTTTACCATCTTCATGGAGGAGGAAACAAGCCTTCAGTATAGTGGCCCTCCAAGCATCCGCCTGGACCAGCATCCCCCGGGAATTTGTAGAAATGCAAATTGTCCTGTCCAGAAATTCTGAGATGGGGCCCAACCCTCCAGGTGATTCTGATTCACCAGAGGTGAGAACAGAGGAGGAAGGATACACAACCAGCACGAATAGGTAGGTGCCGCTTCAGATGCAGCTCTGCCACTCACGGCCTGGCCAGTCCCTTCACCATTCTGAGCCCGTTTCCTCACCTGTAAAGGAAGAGTGACAGCAGCCCCTACCACTCTGCGGCTGTGTTGAGGTCCACAGGAGTGAATGCAAGGGAAGCCTTTAGCAGTGCTCTTTGCAGGGCTGGGGCAAAGGTTGTCATGGTTACCCCCTTACATTCTGCATCCATATGGCTCACTCCTTTCACCCCCATCTCTGCCCTGATTCTTTGTGTTGTTATAATTGTTTAGATTTTTGAAATCATATTTAGTTTTGTAGTTTAAAATAACAGGCTTACCTTTATGTTTCTTTCTTTTTTTAATTAGGGCATTTTAATTGTACAGAATAATAGCTTTCATTGTGCTAGCCCTGGTTCTTGGTGTTACAAAAGTGCTCGGTAGGATTCGGGGGAGTGTCACTATGTCACCGGCATATGTCTCTCTCCTCAGCCCCGGGCATCCTCCTGAAGTACCTGCAGGAGCAGAAGCGGCCCTATAGCGCCAGGATGTGTTCGGGAACCTGTAGAGGGAACATGCTCTGGGCAAGGCAGCGGTGGTAAGGCGCTGGAGTAGCTGATCCAACAAGGCAAGATCAAGGAGAAGATGAAGGGGAAGCAGAAGGTCTATTTTGCAGATCAGAGCCAGTTTGATGTGATGAGTGATGCTGACCTCACTGCCAAGGTGCTGAGCTTGCAGCAGATTGGCCACCACATGGAGTTAACTAGTGCCCTGACAAAGTGGAAGGTGCAGAGAGGTCCAGGAGTTTAAGGAGGAGTGTGCTGGCTACCTAGAGAGATGGGAGAACATCAAAGCTGCCACCAACCATGTGACTCCAGAAGAGAAAGAGCAGGTCTACAGAGAGAGGCAGAAATACTGTCCGGGTGGAGGGAGCGGAAGAGGGCGGCAACAGAGCTGTCTGATGCCATCCTTGAAGGCTACCCGAAGAGCAAGAAGCAGTTCTTTGAAGAAGTTGGGATAGAGACAGATGAAGATCCTAAAGTCACACTCCCAGACCCCTGAGGGGCCCTCTGTGAAAACTGGGGGTTGGGAACACAGAGATGCGGGGACTGGCCACCTTGTTTAGGATGGCTTTTTGTTGTCGTTCCTGCTGCTCTTCGCCTTGGAGAACTGTGGGGACAGAAGCACTAGCCCAGAGTGTTGGGTAGAGGGAGGGCTGGTGGCCAGGAAGGGATGGTGGCGCCCATTTAATTTTCCACATTTTAACAGCTTGAGCTTAACATGCACACTTAGAACGAAGCTAAAGGAAAGCATTTTATAATATTTACTGTGATGTAATTTGGTGTGAAAATACTTAAGGTCCTCTGGATATTCAAATCTCCCAGATGAAGAAAGCAGCAGGGAGCTTGGGAGACAAGGTAGAGAGAGGCGGCTATACCTCAGCCTTTGAGCATCCTCAGGCAGCCCCCAGGACTTTCATCCCAGGTACATTTTCATTATTTCCTGTACCCTTCCCCCCGCCCAAGTCCTAAGTCCTGGGAGAAGTGCAGACAGCACTGGGAGATGATAGAGGCTGGACAGAGAGGCTGAGGTGGTTTTGAGGCCCAGATAATTTTCCAAAATTGTAACTGTAGTGAAATTACATTGTTGATGTTCAGAAAAAGAAAAAAATTTAAGTGAAATAAAAAGTGCTCAGTACATGGCAGCTACCACTTATTGAGTAACTTGAGGTTTCGTCCATCTCAAGGGCCTCGGCTCAGTAGAGCTGTGGAGTCAAAGTCTTCAGACAGTCGATGGAGAAAATCCAGTGGAATCCACAGAGGAGCTACTGGAGCCAATAAATGTATTTAGTGAGGCTTCAGGATACTGGATCAATATGCAGAAATCAATTTTATTTCTCCATGCTAGCAAAACCAAAAATTGGAAAATGAAATTTTAAAAAATGCCATTTATAACAAGAATATGAAATGCTTACATATAAATCTAGCAAAAGATGCAAAACACCTGTATTGAAAACTACAAACACTGCTGAGAGAAGCTAAACCAGAACCAAATAAGCCCAAGGTGGGCTCATCGCTGGATTCGGCATCACCAAGGTTTTCTTCTCTGCGTTGTCTAGTGTTAGCCCCTGTGTTTGGGCCTCCGACTGTATGAGTTAATTTGTTAGGTGAGGCAAGGGTCAGGTTTCATCCTTTTGCACAGGGACATCTCATGGTCTCAATACTGTTTGCTGAAGACCTTGTTTTCTGCACATTGAATGATCTTGGTACCACTGCAGAAAACCTATTGATCATAAATGTGAAGTTTGATTTCTGGACTCTCAAGTTCTATTCCACTGGTATAAATGTCTGTGTTTCTGCCAGTACCACATAGTCTTGATTACTGTAGATTTGTAGTAAAATTTAACTCGTGAAATATGTGTCCTCCAATTTTTCTTCTTTTTCAACATTGCTTTGGCTCTTCTGGGTATGGACAACTGAGTTTGGACAAAGATATAAAGGCAGTTTAGTGGACAAAGCATTGTCTTTTCAACCACGGCTGGATAACCATTTGCCTTGACTTTCCTCTCTCTTCTACCTGTGGCTCCTGTTTTTGGCTGGACCCCTGTTTTCTGAAATGATTCTGCTCTTCCAGACACCATGTTCTTATTTATGTTCAAAAATATAATTTTTTAATTAAGTTTGACTAAATTGACATATTCTTGGCCTGGGCTCTCTGTTTTCCAAAGCTGGGCATTATCTCTCTATTCATAGACCATTTCCTGCAATCTGGGAGTGTGGGAAGCCTGAAAGGACAGGCTGACCAACAGGAGCCGGGGAAGCATTCTGTGGATGTGTTCCCTGCATCCTCCCTAGACAGATGGCCTCTCCTCCCTTGGCCACTCTAGGAAAGGGCCTGAATGGCCACAGCCACAAGGATTCAGGCGCTGCAGGGCCTTCCTACACAGGCAGGCACCTGAAGCATCTTCTCTTATGTGGTTTCTGAAGGAGAAATGGCCTTGGCCTCACTGTCCACTTCCACACTTCTCCAGCAGCATAACATACACCTGCAGAGCACAGCCAAGCCTCTTTGCAGCCAGCCATGCGCAGAGTGGTCCCCGATCCAGCAGCAGCACTTGGAAACTTCTAAGAAATCATATTCTCAGACCCCACCCTCAACCTGCTCCATCAGCGGCTCTGGAGGCTGAGACAGGAGGATCGCAGGTTCAAAGCCAGCTCAGCAACTTAGTGAGGCCCAAAGCAACTTAGAGAGACCCTGTCTCTAAATAAAATACACAAAAGAAAAAAAGGACTGCCTATGAGGCTCAGTGGTTAAGTACCCCTGGGCTCAATACCTGGTACCAAAAAAAAAAAAAAAAAAGAGAGAGAGAGAGAGAGAAAGTTTACCTGGTGGTGCTAAATGACCAAATTTCATAGCCTGTTTTTGTGATTTGCCACCTGTTATTTAAAATCTTGGGGGTCTCTGTTTCTTTTGTTGTTTTTGTTTTATGGTACTAGGGATTGAACCCAAGGGCACTTTATCACTGAGCTATACCCCGGTCCTTTTTATTTTTTATTTAGAAACAGGGTCTTGCTAATTTGCTGAGGGTCTTGCTAAGTTCCTGAAGCTGGCCTTGAACTTGAGATCCTCCTGCCTCAGCTTCCTGAGTTCCTGAAATTACAAGCATGTGCCACAGCACCTGGCCCAGTTTCTTCATCTGTGAAATGGGAGTGATAATGGTACCAGCCCTCCACCCAGTTCTTGTTTACATGAATAGAGTGAGTCATGTAAATGACTTAGGAAGCACTTAACAATCATTGGTGTATAAACGTGAATTCCCCTTGCCTTAGCAGCTTATGAAGATTCGTCCTTGTATATAACAGTTGCATTCATGCTCCTTAAGCTTTTATAAAGAAACTTACATATGACAGACTTGTTTTCATAGCAAGCAAGGTAGGTACTATTCTCCCCATTGTATACACGCAGAGGTTTTGGTGGTGACCAGTCCTTTCCTTCCAGGGTCACAGTGAGAAAGTTATGGGTCTGGGACCTAAACCACTCCTGAACTGAACATCTGTGTCTTTTACCATGTGATGTCACGAGCTCTCAGAATGAAGGCTTGCAGTCTTGGTTAATACAGTTAATTTAGATGCCTGTATTTGTCACTGCAGGAATAAAGTGACAGTCAATGTGATGCTGTTACTTATATTTAAAATTATCTGCAGGACCCAGCTTGGCCCCTGACCCATAGCTGCTCTCTGAAGTTCTTTTTTTGTTTTGTTTTTTTTTTTAATTTTTTATTGTTGGCTGTTCAAAACATTACATAGTTCTTGATATATCATATTTCACACTTTGATTCAAGTGGGTTATGAGCTCCCATTTTTACCCCATATACAGATTGCAGAATCACATCAGTTACACATCCATTGATTTACATATTGCCATACTAGTGTCTGTTGTGTTCTGCTGCCTTTCCTATCCTCTACTATCCCCCCTCCCCTCCCCTCCCCTCCCCTCTTCTCTCTCTGCCCCATCTACTGACATTCATTTGTCCCCCCTTGTATTATTTTTCCCTTTCCCCTCACTTCCTCTTGTATGTACTTTTGTATAACTCTGAGGGTCTCCTTCCATTTCCATGCAATTTCCCTTCTCTCTCCCTTTCCCTCCCACCTCTCATCCCTGTTTAATGTTAATCTTCTTCTCATGCTCTTCGACCCTACTCTGTTCTTAGTTACTCTCCTTATATCAAAGAAGACATTTGACATTTGTTTTTTAGGGATTGGCTAGCTTCACTTAGCATAATCTGCTCTAATGCCATCCATTTCCCTGTAAATTCTATGATTTTGTCATTTTTTAATGCAGAGTAATACTCCATTGTGTATAAACGCCACATTTTTTTTATCCATTCATCTATTGAAGGGCATCTAGGTTGGTTCCACAGTCTTGCTATTGTGAATTGAACAGGCAGTGGTTAACAGGACAGGCAGAGCCAGATCCAGCCTCTGTCTCCAACATTTCTTATCTGAGTGTGTGACCTTGAACAAGGTACCCATCCAATTCTCTGAATTGGGTCTCGAATTCTGTAAAATGCAAGATGTGAAAGCAAATGATAAAGTGCACACACAGCATGGGATTGGAAGTCACAGAGGGGTGAAGGAAGAGTTGCTGAAGACGAATACTGCTGACCTTGTCATCTTGGAAAGGCTCTTGTGGTCTGGCAAGGCCAAGGCACCGTGCAGCTGGTGGGAGCTAGGTGGGAACCCGTGGAAAATTAGTCATGATGTGTGGTCTGACCCTTGTCAGGGAGTGGCCTGCTGGGACAGGGGGAATCAAAGATCCTGCCAGGCTGGCCTGCAGGTATATGCCATCGGCTGGGCACAGAACACTACTGCCCTCTTCCTGGCTAGACAGAGGCCCTCTGGAGTCGGGCCCCAGGAGCCCACTTGAAGTGAACAAGTTCTTGTCCCGGTTGTCAATTCACAGGATGACTATGCGCATGAGCCTCACCCTCTGGTCCTTAGCTCTCCAAAACGGATGGCTGGTCCTCAACTATTCTACCACCCGTTTATCATTCTTCCTACAGGTAACACTTGGACCCCAAAATTGCCCTACCAAATCCCCTTTCCTGAATAATGATGAACATGTTTGCCCCTTCAGTGGTATTCAGACCCACAGCTGGCCTTCGGGGAGACCCCCCTTCAGTCAATGAGGGTTCGGGCAGGGAAAGCAGACTGCTGGGTGCAAGGCCTTGGGTAAAGTGCCAAACCCTTGACCCTTAGTTTCTCCACCTGCAAAACAGAGATCAGCAACGCCTCCATGTTACTGGATTGAAATCAATGGGCTGGAGTCTGCAGTGTGTGCCAAGGGCCTCGCCTGCTCTCCCGCATGCTAAGCTCAGCGGGAAGCTGTTATTGTTGCCAGTGACACCAGGGTGCAGAGGACAACCCTGAGCTGATCGCAGGGGAAAGGAGAGACACCTGGTAATTTTAGGAAAGAGGCTTCCCCCAGGAGCTATAGACATTTCTTTCAGGCTTTCGAAAGAACTGGAAATCGCCTAAGGACCACCCCCGCCTCCTTCACCCCCACCCCATGCCTGCATTAGGGGGCCCCACCCTAGGAACCACTGGCCCAGAGCATCTTAAATCTTCTTCCAGTTCAGACACCGTAGGTCTTGGGACATCTCAGCTATGCTGACGGTCAGCCAAGCCTCTTAAAAGAACCCCGCGTGGTCAGCACAGCTGGGCCTGTGGGGAGTCCAAGGTGGACCACAGGAGGAGGCGCACAGGAGTCCTGTCTTGCAGGGCTGGCGCCCCAAGGGGAGGCGCCCATCAGAGGAAAGCTGGAGCCCCCATCAGAGCCTCCCGGAACAGGACCTCCACGCCTCCCCCACCTCTCTGATCTGAGAAGGCCGGGAGGGAAGGAAGTGGTAGTTTCAAAGGCAGGGCGAGCCCCTCTGCCAAAGGGCAGGAGAGGCCAAGAGTGAGTCCTGAGCCCTCCCAGGAGCTGATGAAGGAAGAACCATGACTGTTTCCTCTTCTTCCCTTTGCCTTCCTTTGCAGGCCTGCTTTAAATATATGTCTTGTAGGTCAAAGTCAAGGACCTGAAACCCAGCTACCAAAGGGAGGAAAAAACCCCAGGATCTGAGTGGGGTGGAGCCAGTGGGGGGTTAGCCAGACTGGTGGGTCTCCCGCAGCAGAGGCCAGCGCAGATGGAAGGGCACCGAATCCTCACCTCTGTGGACGCTCCCCATCTGTGCTCTCCCTGCTCCCTGAGACACACAAGGCAAGACACAGAGAAAGAAACAGATCTAGAAAGACGACCATGCTGAAATCCACCGCTAACTTTCACGGAGCAGGCACTGATTTATCAAGTAAGGTAGTAAGAATTTGGCAGGTACCACTCAGCTAACCCTCGCCAGAGTGCTAAGAAGCGGAAACTATTACTACCCCCATTTCATAGAAAAGGAAGTTGAGGCACAGAGAGAGATGTCAAGGAACTTCAGTTCTGGCCAATGTGAGAGACCGTGCTTGTGCTCACTGACCACACTGCCCCGTCCAGGCATGCAGAGCTGATCAGCCACAGGGCCAGCAGCCAGCCACGCCTAGGTCTTCAGGCTTCAAGCTCAGAGCTGTCTCTCTGCCACCCTTCTTCTCCTGTGCAGTTAACTGATGGCGGCCTGTTCTAACAGCCAGATCCATATGAGAAGGAACCAGGTATGTGGGAGGGAGGGAGCTCCATCCCTAAGCATCAACCCGGTCAAAATTCCACGCTCCCATGGTGGAGTGGTGTGGAGGTGAGAAGGTTGGACCCAAGGTTCCTCCCAAGCAGAAGCATCTACAGTCCAAAGTGGACGGAGGCAAAGAAACCCATCCTAGTCTCAAAAAGAACCTCCCAAATGACTTCTAGCCCCATCTTTTCTTTCCATTCTCATGTCATTCATTCATTCATTCTGTTAATCAACAATAAACCGAGAGCCTACTATGTGCCAGATGCTGTGCACAGTGACCTAGCGAGGCACAGAGCCTGCTCTTCCGGAGCTTCTGCTCTGTGACCTGCCCGACACACCTGGCCAGCTGGATCGTCCTCTGCCGTGCCAAGCTTGCCCGCCACTGATCTTGCCTCCTTCTGTTTCCCTTCCGCAGACTCTTGACGCTGAAGTCAAGGCAGATGAGATGCCACCTCATCTGGGACACCCCATGGAAGTGTCACTCCTCCCACAAGGCTCCACTGATCACTGCAGGGGGTGCCCCTGCCTCAAGGGCAGTTGTGTTGATGGGGGGGGCGGGATGGAGTGGGCATGTTCTAGAGACCACAAGCTCATGGACTTGGCCGTGTCCACCTCTGTCTCCAGGCATTTTGGCACAGATAAGATGCCCATTCATTCATTCAGCAAATATGTACTGAGTGTTTGCAACGTGACAGGTTCTGTTCTGTCACTGGGTTTGTAACAGTGAACAAAACAGGCAAGAAGTCCTACCCACGTTTATAGTTCAGTGGGAATTACCAGGTGAACAAGTCAATGACTAAAGACACACAGCAGCCGAGAGACCCTGTCTGAGGCCCGATACCTAGAAGAAGGTGCGCACTGGAACTGTGTATACCCACAGACCGAATGTTTACGTAGGCTAAGTGAGCTCTTGAAGCAAGCCCACCATCCCCCGCAGTGCGATGTTTAAAAATCACAGGAAAGAGATTGTGTTGGAACTGGTCTTCCCTGCTTTGGGAATCCAGGGCCGTTGAGGTGTTAG
This sequence comes from Marmota monax, assembly GCF_021218885.2. Classification (NCBI taxonomy): domain Eukaryota; kingdom Metazoa; phylum Chordata; class Mammalia; order Rodentia; family Sciuridae; genus Marmota; species Marmota monax. Next base: position 3,321,980 of record NW_026695243.1, read on the forward strand.
CTTGAGGCTTGGATAAAATAAAATAAAATAAACTTTGGAGTCCAGAAATGATTCAGTTTCAGGAAACACCAGGCCCAGGGACAGTAATAACAAAAATAATCACAGCAAACATTTACACAGCGCATACCGTGTGCCAGATCCAGGAGAAGCCCCGGGTTCCTGACAGATGACAAGGCCATGTCGGAAGGAAGGGGAGGCTGTGAGAGGGACGACGCTGGCTGGAGCTGTCCCCTGGGATTGCCATTGTTCACTTGGGCTCCAACTGTCCCGTGACCCACAGCAAGCTCTCAGGCCCCGGTGTCTTTGAAATTCCCAGGAATTCAGTGGCAGAAAAGACAGGTCTTCCCAAGAAAAAGGAAATGTGATTCACTGAAATGAAACTTTGTGCCCAGGAGAGGAGATTTTTTGGGAAGATGGAGGCTTCTTTACTCTCTGAAAAGAAGGTTGGAAAACACATTTATTGGGTCCCTATGATATGCCAGGCCTTCTGGTAGGACTTGGTCTGTATTGTCATTGACTCGTTGCCTGACACTAATTTAACGCAGATCTACAGCCAAGAATAAAATCAACACTGTGGTCTCCAGGGGCAACCGGGACGCCCCTATACAGCTGTCCCACTTGTTAAAACATTTACATGCTTCTGTTCTAGTGGTACAGAGCAGCTGCCCTGAGCCCCTGGACTCCCCTATCCCCACCCCAGCTGTCCTGGGCCCTCTTCCCATCTTCTTCCACTTCTCCATGATCCAGAGTTTGCAGGAGCACAGTTGGGAACCCAGAGAATGTACCCATGCTTCAGACTAACCCACTTGGCCAGTACCTGTTTGAAGTTCTGAAAACCACCTGCTCCTTTGGGGTTCCCAGGCCTGTAAGAACCACTGACCTTCTTAGAACCCCTTCAGTCTTAAATGTTGCTCCTGCTGGCCTCCTTTCTGGCCACTGCCTTCCCCTTCCTCTCTGTATCCTCTAGGGATCTGACCCTTGCTGCTCAGCTGTGGGCTTGCTCCTTTTCCCACCCACTCACACTCTCTGAACCTGTTCTTCCAGCCTGGACCTCTTTTCTGAGCTAGCCGTGTGGCCAGGGGTCTGCAGAACCTGAAGTCCCACTGCCACCTCAAACTCAAGTGTTCCCCAAATAACTGGGGTCAGCCCTGCTCCTAGACTTCTCTCTTCCCCTCTTCTTCTCCTCCTCCTGTGTTCCCATTTCTCTCCTTCACACATGCATTTATTTATGCCATAAATCCCCAGAGAGCATTTATTACATGTCAGGCACAGGGCTAGGAAGAAAGCCCCAATTCGAGGCCATCCTGACCTCTCTTGCTCTAGCAGCTTTGGCAGAAGAGCTTCGGGTGGCAGAGTCGTTGGTTCCTAACCGTTAGCTGACTCCTTATCAGCCAGGCTCATGTGCACACAGACCCCCAGAAACACCCAGAGACACATGGGCACAAACATACACATGCTCGGGGGCCCCCCGGATATAAACAAGTCGAGCCAGGGACATGGACACGCACGCGCATACAGTAGCCAGTTTCAGGGAGTGAAAGCACAAGACGTCCAGTTACGTTTCCATTTCAGATGAATGATCTTTTTTAGCAGAAATATATCCCAAATGTTGCGTGGAACATAGTTATACCAAAAAATAAACTGTTGTTCATCTGAGATTCCAATGTAACCGGGCATCCTGTGTTTTATCTGGTGACCTTACAGTAGAGAAAGGCTAAACCAATACTGAGGCCATGCAGACACAATTTACAACTCACACGCTTACACTTGTACATACTTACACACGAGAGTCACATGGGACTGTGTGCTTCACACTGTTCTGTATCCTGGACTAACTGGCATCCTGCCTCTTGAGACCAAACTGTGGTAGGGCCATGATATCGGACGGCTACTAAGAGCTCTTCAAGGAAATGTTTATTCCGTGAATAAATGCCTAATTAGCAGGAAATTCCTGAATGTCCAGCTCCTAGAATGTTGTGTGCCCAATTAATCCCCGCGGATTCTACTGGGCTCAATGCCATCCCTGGCAGGGATGGCAGCGGGGGGAGGGGCCTAAGGGGCCTGATCCTTGCCTTCTCTCTTGTGCTTTCCACAGATTTCCAGAGCAAACTTCATTTCTTCAAACTCCCTTTCCAAACAGGACCATCTCATTCAAATCCAAAGTCTGCCTGGGATAATGGGAAAGCCATAGAATTTGATGCCAGACAGAAATAGGCTCAAAATCTGACTTTAACACATTGTTATTGTGTGTCCTTAAGCAAGTCACTTAGCCTATCTGACAGTGGAAGTGTTCCATTAATAAATCAACTCCTTGGGGTGCTGGTGAGAATTATTAAGTAAGAAAATGTATGCAGAAGATGATTTAGAGTTTTGGATAAAAGCTAGTTGTTATAAACTCATATTATCAATGATTATTATGCTCTAATTGTGATTACATAGGAAAGATCAAGTAAATATTAATTACAATTGAATTCAGAGACAGAATGGCCCCTCAGGTTTTAAATGAAGTACAGATAAAGTGTTGGGACAATTAAAGCCAGGAACTGGCATCAACGGAATACTGAAGAGTTACATCCTACGGGAATGATTAGGTCTAAGTTTAGCACATACAGGAAATCTGCTATGTTCAAAATGTCTTGAAAACCTTTTAGGATTGTACATATAATGACATGCAATGTCAAATGTAATTCCTATGCACACTGGAAATTGAGGACCACTGAAATAGACTAAAGGGGGAAACAAAGGAAAATTCCCCATGTAAATGCTTGAGCATCTTCTATTTTTAAAATATCTAGCAAATCCCTAGGGGTGAATGGGGGTGGGGGAAGATTCCTAAGTGTTTGCTTGCCCAGAGTTTCCTCTGTTCTTTTTAAAGCATATGTGGTTGACCTTAGTGTTGTGCATTGTTTCTGATTTTTTTTCCACCTGAGCACACAATAGAATTATAGGTCCCACTTTGGCCTATGAAATGGGAAGTGATGAGTTACTCCTGGACAGAAGCAATGAAGTGCTGCCAAGTAATTCTCCACCTTCTCCTCCCTTTTCTGCAGTGACCAACAAACAACATTCCAGAAAGGATACTTTGAGTTTCTAAGAGAGACAAGTGTGGACAGAAGCCCAGGCAACCTACAAGTGACGTTGAGCATGAGTGAGAAACAACCTTTGCCATTTTAAGCCATTCATTTTTAGGAATTGTTTGTTACTGCAGCAAAACCCAGCCCATCCTGACACACATTTTAAACACTTTTAAATCTACATCTGCTAATAAATTTGTTTCTTGTTGTGACGAATTATTGAAAGTAGCATTATATCTTGCAGGGGGAAGAAAGTTCTAAAACAAACTCATAAGTTAGATCAGCTGAAATGCCATGGCAGTTATACTCAGCCTCACCTACTTCCAAATAGAACCTGTGGTAGCTTAGCAAATCCAAATACATATGGGCAAACAGAGTAGCTAAAACAATGATAGAAGAGATGGGAACTCACTCAGGGAAAATGAAAAAGAGCAAGTATCAGAGGCCCAGAATGAAAGATTGAATCGTGGATCAGCGAAGGCATTTTGGTAACAAAGAAATCCTTGGTATCAAAAGGCTCTGGACCAGAGGTCTAGGAGGGAGGGAGGGACGAACTAGTGCTTATTCAAGGACTGGTGTGTGCCAGATACTGTGTTACATGCATTGAAAACGTAATGTCTTTATTATTTCCATTACAACTCAGTGAAGAAGGCTCAGAGAGGTCAAGTAAGCTGTCCAAGGTCATGAGCGCCACAGTGGCCTTGCTCTTAAGTGGATGCCCTCCTTAGAGCCCCAGGGAGGTGGAGTTTGACAGGACACTCTCACCACCATTTACCCAGGACCTGGCTGCAATTCCAAGTGGCAACAAGCTAGCATTCAGCTCCCACTGGGTCAAACAGCAAGACTTACTGCAGAAGCTTGAGGCATCCAGCAGGCCTGCTCCCTGCAGGGCGGCCCTGCTCATGACTTCCTGTTCTATACCCACGAGAGTCCAGGGCTCCGTGGGAGTGTCCTCCTTGTCCCTGCATTCCAGGTCCAGATGCAGACAGCTGTGGGCTTCGTCCGGCCCATGGTGACTCACACTGGACAAAAAAGCTGCTTCTTTGCCTGATTCCCTGTCCCCAAATCCTGATCTGGGGAAACTGCCTTAAGCTCCTGAACCCAAGACCCTATCTGGGTGGCTGGCTCATGACAGCCTGGGGGTGGGCCGATGATGTCCAGAGAGAGCAGGGTCCAGAACAAAGAGGAAATTCAGGGCGGGAGAGCATTTTTTCTCCCTGGCAAGGCTCCTGCGGCCATCTGGCAGAGGGGGCTGTTATTCAAACCTCTGGATTTGTGATCTGCTTGTTTCACAGGAGTTTGCAGCTGATAGTGTTCATCAAAGCCCTGCAGCCCTCTGCTCTGGCTGGCTCCTTCCACAGGGAGACCTGCACAGCCCCGGCCAACTCTAGGTTTGATTCATGGTTATCCTCTCACAGAAACAGCAGCATCGATCTCTTATCAACCAGATGCTCACTTGATCCCAGGGCCAACACACCAGATGTCAAACTGACATCAACCTGGGAGACTGGGATGAAGGAGGGGCTTTGGCCAGGCCAGCTCCAGAGGCCTCGGTGTGACCATCCTGGTTCTGAAAAGGCCACACCAACCTTTCTGGGTATCTCATACAGAGACTGAGGCTGGAATGCCGTATGTCTCTGGCTGTCCTCTGCATGTGAACAGAACAATCAATAAGCCCCCAGACCAGGTGTGACACGGCAGGTTCTCAGTAAACCACTAGTTTCCTTCTTCATTTCTTCAATCATATGACAAGGTGGCCTTTTCATGGTGCTGGCTCGCAGGCCAATGAGAGGGCCGGTGCTCCTTGCTGTGGGTGACAGGACAGCCTGCACTCTCCTTATGCTGGCCATGGGTAGGATTCATGCCTTCAAAGGAACCACAGTGGCCATAGCCTGGTCACTTTTACCCAGAGAGTAAAATCCCAACGGTTTGGTAAGACGTAAGCTTGGTTTCTCAATAGACCTTTTGGACATCAGCCTAGCTTTGGGGTCAGAGAGATGAGCCAGGGCAGCTGGGCAGGAACAGAAATGGGGTTGTTCTGCACAGAGAGAGGGGTGGTCTCCTCCCCCACAGTGATCAAGCTCCATAGGGAAGTGGGGATCCCCTTGACTCTAGAGTCAGGGTTCTGGGAACTTCTAAATCAAACATTGTGTTTTTGTTCTTTGTATTTTAACCACTCAATTCTTCTGCCTTTCGGGAGGGAAGACATTGAGGCTGTTCAATGTCTTGCCCAGCTCCCAGCTCCCAGCTCCCAGTCTTCCCAGATCCTGGGCCCTCCCTTCCCTTGGGATGGTCAGAAGACTTAGCCCAGAAGATCTGGAAGCTGGGCCTCCAGAGGAAAGACTCGACTCATTCCTAACACTACCCCAGCCTCGAAACCTATTTCCTTAGATTATCCTAAGTCCCTGAACCCTAACCCCCAGAAGATGTGAGTCTTGATGTCAGACCCCAGGCTGTGGTGATTACCCTGGCTACCAGACTTCCCCAAAGCTGCCCACCAGTCTAGAACTTCCATGTGCCCATTCCTACTCTCCTGGTCACTTCCCCACCCACTGTGGGCCTCTCCCTGGACCAGCAGAGACTACGGCTTCAACCTTGGCACCAGACTTGGGACCCATGACTGTGACATTGAACAGGATCCCCTCAAGTCACTGACAGGATGACTTCACTGCCTAAGGCTACTACTGTGTCCCAGCAGGTCTGTCCCCACAGCAGCAGGACCACAGGGGCCTGCGGTTGAGTGAATGGCAATCTAGTGTGGGTTGCTCCGGGGGGTCAGGGAAGGCTTTGGAGAGGAAGCACTGTCCAACTTGGAGTTCAGAGACAGGACAGGAGGACACCAGAGAAGGACAGTCCATTTTTATTGATTTAATGGTCACTTTTGTTTTTACCTTAATTTTTCCCTTTTGTGGCTGATGTCTACTTCCAAGTCACTTAATTTCATCTCTAAATTTAAAAGCTGATGTAGGATCTTGTCCTAAATTAAAAGCTCTGGAGTTCCTTCAAGGAGGATTGTTGGTGGAAGGGGACAGACCCTGGCTCAGCCTTCCAGGTGTGATCCCTAGGAGCAACGCTTGGACCTCTCTGAGCTCCAGTGCCCTCACCAGAAAGGCAAAACACCTCTGCCCAGCAGCCCTGCCGGGGCCGTTGTATGGCCCAGATGAGAGAGCAGATGTGACCCTGCTCCCTGGGCAGGAGACTGTCCTGGCCGTGAGAGAGCTTATTGCAGGTCAAGACCCATCCATGGACCCTGTAACAGCTTCAAGAGAAGGACCTGCATCTTCATTTTCCCCATTTGGCACACCCGTGAGGCTGGGCTTGGTGGTCAACACATGCCCCACAGGTGAGCTGTTGCCAGGGCTGGCATGTGGCTGTGCTTTCCCTGCTTAGAGAAATGCTACCTGTGCAAGGAGGTGTCCTCGGGGGCACTCAGGAGGAGCTCTGTGTGGGCCAGGCCTGAGAGTCCAGCACAGCAAGGGTGTGGGCTCAGGGGGTCTGTGTGTGTGTGTGTGTGTGTGTGTGTAAGGAAAAAAAAGAGGAAGTGGGGGAGAAAGGAAGGGAGGGAGGGGGAGGGAGGGGGAGGGAGGGGGAGGGAGGGGAGGGAGGGGGAGGGAGGCCTGCTCCAGGGTAAGGCCCGCCCACTGCTGCCTACCTTGAAGAACCTTAGCCAAGGCGGCAGTCTGTCCAGGCTGCTGACTGCTCCCCCGCCCACACCTCCCCAGGAGAGTTCTGGAAAAATGCCAGAAACGGAAATGGCTTTCAAGTACTTTCCATCTGCATTCTAGGGAAAAGCAGTCAGGAAGCAGTCAAAGCAGGGAGCTCTCAGAGGTGGGGGTCTCAGACCTGCTGAGAGCCCTCATTGATGTTTAGGGAGTGGACCCTGGTCTGCAGGAAAGCCGACCACCCAGGCCAAGATTGACAGAGCCTGGCCTGAACTGGTCCTATGGGACAGAGCCCTATTTTCCTCTCCTTTTCTTTTCTCTGTTTTGTTTTTTTGTTTTGTTTTGTTTTGTTTTTGTACTGGGAATTGAACCCATGCATGCTCTACCACTGAGCTACACCCTCAGCCCCTTTTATTTATTTTTTATTTTAAGACAAGGTCTCACTACATTGCTGAGACTGGCCTCCAACTTGTGGTCCTCCTGCCTCAGCCTCCTGACTACAGGCACTTGCCACTGTACCAGCTTTTCCCTCCCTTTCTTCCTCACCAAGATGGATCCAGTCTCAACTATCTGAGGCCAGCACCTGCATTTTCCTTTCTGCAAGTTAATCCCCATGAGTTGAGGAAAGGAGGGGGCATTACCGGAAGTTTCTCTTCAGAATTTAGAATACCATGTGAAAGGGATGGGGAAGACTGGGGAAGGGAGGCAGAAGCAATTCTGTTAAAGAGACCGGGGTGGCTCTGCCGATCCCGACGAGGTCTCCCCTATATGGCTGATGGCCCCAGCTCCGGGCCCAGCCTCAGTGCTCCCCAGCTCCATTGGCAGGAGGAGTCCTGGGCCAGCCCCTGCTGGTTTGCATTAGCCCATGATTTCTTCTCCATTGCCCTTGACTCTGGTCTCCCTGCTGCTGGAGGAGTTCTGAGGAAATCGCTGGCCTGATGTCCACAGAAAGAGGCACTTGGGTGGGCTGGGCATTGAGGGAGATGCTGCTTCTTCCCACAGGCCTGTCCCTGCCCAGAGAGGGCTCCCAGGGCAGCCAGAGCCGATGCCTGCTCTCGAGTCTAGCCCAGGGCGGGTTCCTTCCTGGCCCCTCTCGTCTGCAGGGCCAAGCCCTCTCCTGCATCCCCGATCCCGAGGCGCCTGCCTGGCACAGCCTTCCCTCCCTGGAGCCCAGCTCTCTCCCTCTCTGCTGGCTCCTCCCCACACAGTGCAGCTAAGTACCGCACAGTCAGGAGACTGGGGCACAGCCGGCTCCCTCTCCCAGACCTGGGACTCAGACAGGGCAGCAGCTTCAACAAGCCTCAGTTTCTTCCCCTGGACGTTGGGGTTCCGAGGTGACAGCACAGCCTGATTTCAACTGCTCGCCATCTCACCGCCTCTGCTGTGTCCAGGCCCACCTCCTGCCTGTCCACTATCAAACAAATTCACCTCGTAAATAGGCTGGCACACAGGGCCTGCTCTCAGGGTGTCCACTGTCCAGTGGGGCAAGGAAACAGGCAATTACAAAACAGAGTCCTGAGACTGGTGATGCTGCAGGTGAAGGGTACTGGGCACTGAGGAGATGCACCTCCCTCCAGCCGGGTACCTGCCAGGGCTTCCTAGTGAAGACCCCAGCTGAAAGCTGAGGGCTGATGGGGTGGACCTCTGAAGGAGAAGGCTAGCATGTCCCAGGCAGGAGAGCAGCTCATTCCAAGCCGGGCAAGAAGAGAAGGGGGGTAGATTAGGGAAAATAAACATGGTTGGTTTGGCTGGACAATATTTTGTGTGTGTGTGTGTGTGTGCGTGCGCGCCTGCTCATGCGTATGCACTGGTGCAAATTGGGGTACAGGAAGGGACAGAGGAGGCAGGAACTGACTCACACAGAGCTTGTGGCCACACAGAAGTCTGGGTATTTTACAGAGAGCCGTGAGGGCCCATGGGAGTGGTCCTAAGCAGGGACCAGGGCAGTCAGGTGTGCATTTTAGAAAGACCTCTCTATCGGCCATGGTGGGAAGAATCTGACTTAAAAAAAAAAAGAAGAAGAAGATTGGCAATGCCAAATAGACATGAGAATGGGGAGCCACTGTGTCACTGGAGAAGAGATTCCTCCAAAGAAGGATCCAAGGAGTTCCCAGAGAGAAAGGAGACCTAGACTCAGGACCAGTGGGGTTCTTGGCAGGCCTGATGGAGGAGAATTTCAGCACCCATCAGGCACAGACAGAGGATCATCTAGAAATGGGGGAACACAGGCCATCTCCAGAGTGAGAGACGCCTTTGAGGGTTCCCAGCTTTTCTTTTACAGGAAGTTTGGTCGGGGTGGGTATGAGGAGGCATGCAGGAATGACATCAGTCTGGTGATCTCAACACAGGGACTGGTGGTCTGGTCAACCTCTGGATCCTGGGACTGACATGGTCTTAATTATCTAATCTGTAGAGAGTGCTGGAAAGTCCTCTAAGTTATAGGTTCCTTGAGATATCATATCTCTCTTTGTTTAATCTACTTACTGGGGGATAAGTTAACATGCACAGGCAGATCTACAGATTTCCCAGGAATTTGGGAGTAACTGGACTGGAAAAGAGATGGGCTTGGGGAGTGACTGGCCTGGGAAAGTAGGTGGAACTTCTGAATTTAAGCCCTTCCTTTATGTCTCCTTCCTACCTTCTTATTTCTTTAACCTACCTTGACTGCAACTCCTATATTCACATTTATGAAAGGGATGTGCATTGAACCTGGCATTCCCATTTTGAACACCTCTGATGATGCCTAATAATGTTGAAGATCCGTGTATTTTTGCCCCAGTGCCTTAGGCCATGCAGATGCTATAACAAAACACTGCAAGCTCAACGGACAGAAATTTATCTTTCACAGTCCTTGAGGCTGGAAGTCCCGATGCAAAGTGCAGCCGATTCTGTGTCTGCGAGAGCTTCCTCCTTAGATGACATCCTCTTCTGCATCCCCACGTGGAGAGAAGAGTAGATGAGTCCCCTCTGGGCCTCGTTTATAAAGGCACGCGTCTCATTCATGAAGGCAGAGCCTCTGTGACCTAATTTCTTCCCACAGATCCTACCACCTTCTAGCATCACCACCTTGAGGTTAAGGTTCAACAGGTGAATTTGAAGGCGGCACAAACATTCAGACGTCAGCACCCAACAACTCTGTTTATCGATTTCTACCCTAGAAAAGTCACCTACCTGTGTCTAAAGAGGCTCATGTGAGGATGTTCATGAAGCACCAGGTGCAAGGGTGCCGGGGTGGAAGGAAACAGCCCATCGAGGTATCTACACGGGGATGGGTGTGAAATCTGTGGTTTGCTCGTGACATGGGATACTAGAGAGAAGGTAAATCCACGAACTGCTCCAGGTATCAAGGATCAATCTGAAACCCACAATGAGTAGTGAGGGCGGGAAAGCAAGGTGCACAGACATGAACCTCACGGATAGGCCCAATACCAACTAAAATGCACAGAGGACCGCACAGAGTCTGTGCCTATAGCATCAGCAGAAAGGGGAATAAATCACATCAGCTTTGACATTCACTCTGGAGAGAGAGGATGAAGGAACAGGGTGGACACGTTGATGAAAGGACAATATCTTTGTGAAAGATGGAACTGAAGCTCCATGGCGGGATGTTCTTGTCCGCTGAATCAGAACGCTGGCTCCCCTGGCTGGCCCTGGCGTCATCTCCCCTGTGTTGGAAGTCTCTTACGATTTCAATAAGTGACCATATGAATCCATTGGTGGGGAACAAGACAAGAAGGAGGCAGATCTAGTGTGGACGCATGTCCAGGCCATGTCCAGAGGAGGGACGCTGGGTGACCAGACCAGGGGAAGGCCCAGTGGGGACAGAGAAAAGTGGGACGTACATGAAAGATGCTCAGAAGGCAGAATCAACCCAACACTCTACCTGTCTTGATGTCCTTCCTCCCTTCCTTCTCCCCCTTCCTTGGACACCTACTGGAGTTCCATCTTCTCCAGCCACACTAGTCCTCACACAGATCTTGCTCCTCTCATTTCCTGCAACCCTGGCAGTATAGGTCCCTCCTGGGGTCATCTCATGCCACCACACCTGAACTTGTGTTATCGGTAGGTCTCCCGTCCCCAAGGAAACCATGAATTTTTGCAGGGCAAGAACCTTCCCCTCTGCTCTAGAGGGTCCCCAGGCATGTCTACGTGACCAACTGCTGTTCCCAGGGCCTCACGCAATGCCAGGCCCAAGGTCAGGGCTGGAGTCAATTCTCCTTGAATAAACAAGAAAGTGGATGAGTAAATGAGTCCCAGAAAGACTTGAGAAAAAACAGAGGCAGAGAGGCAGACTCAAATTGAACCCTGACCTTGCCATTAACAAGTAGAAACCTTGGAAAGGCCACTTCACCCCTCTAATCTGTCTCCCCTGCTATAAATGGAGACAACTCCCATCTTTCAGGATCCAACGGATGGCTCTTACATGCTGCTCATGTATTCCTGTGTATTCTGGGTGTTGCCTGTGCTGCCTGTCATTCCCAACCACATTCACATTTTATAGAACTTTCCTTGTTCTTAGCTCAGAAAGTGTGGCTTTTTATGCCAGGTCACCCTGCCCCTTCTGCTGACAGCTGATTTAACTAGGAGTGGATCTCTGATCCAGCCTGGGCCAATCAGTTTCGCTCCCTGAAAGTGGGAATTGGAATATAGGGACCTAGTCAACTGAAGTGCATTCATCAAATATTTGGTGAGCAGCCGACCCTAACCATGCCCAAAACTTCCAGATTTGTCTATTTTAGCCAAAGTTGCAGCCGTACAAGACCAGAGCATGGGAAATGGTGAGGAGTCCAGAGGGTGGGGATAGGACACTGTCTCTCCTGCAGAATATCAAGCCTTGCCTTGTCCTGGTGGCTTTAGTGGAGAAGACTTCTCTTTCTGACACAGACAAACCTGACCTCCTCCTGCCCTCTGCATAGCACTCAGCCTAGGCAAGGCGCAGAGGGAGTGGAGTGCTAAGCCACTGGGCTTCCAACAATTGTGTTGGATCTGAATAGATTTAAAGGCAAATGGACCAGGACGCAGGACTCAGGTGGGAGAGAGAAAGCCAGCGTGTTTCAGGGTATGGGGGGTCCAGACAGACCCCCATCACAGGAGGCACATCTTAATCAACAAGAGATGTTGAACTTATTGCAGTGAAGGCTTGTGAAAGCCATCAGGATGCAGGTTCTGACATTCTCTGTACTTAAGAGCTAGAAGGCAGGTAATGGCTCCATGCCAGGAAAAGCATTCGGTAGGAACTGTTCCGAGATGTATTGGGCTGTTCTAAGAGGCTCCCTGTTGTCAGAGGGCTGCAAAAACCTGGGCAGCACTTAGTGATTCAGGCACTCCATGGAGCTGGGCTAGATGACCTGCAAACTTCATTTCACTGGGAGGATTTAAGTTCATGCATTTATTTATTAGCACACCCCAGATGAAATTGTTAAGAGTGAAAGTTTTAGTTACTAATGAGACCCTTCCAGAACCTTGGCCATGTATTCCAAAATAAATATCAAACATAGAGCATTCATGGAATAACTGTTATAATTTATCATTTGGGTTTTTGTTATGCAGTTTTATTAATGTTGGATAGAGTTTTAAGAAAAGCTCTTTTTTTCCCCCTGAAATATTAATGGGATGCTTGTCAGCTTCAAAGGAGGAAAAATTGCTAACAAGAAAATTGTATAGTACAGGGTGAAAAGCAAAATTCTCAGCAGAATGCAAAGCATGTGCTCTGCACAGAGATGTACCCTCTTCTCCCTGTCATTACAGTCTCTGTAAAGTCACCAAGAGGACAAGATCAGGATTCAGACCAGGCAGAATCCAGGAACTTCACTGTCTGTGTGATACCAACAGAAGAGGAATAAACAATCTCCCCCAATCCTATATGGAGTGAGAATCGCCCTGCTCCATAACAAAACCTCCTCTGCCCCACTCAGTTTCCTTTTCCTGGCAATGTAACAATCCACTCTCTGAATAAGCAGAGCCATTCTCAGAAGCAGCAGATAGGGATGAGCTGGAAGGATTCTTTGGGGGCTGTTCCTACCTTCTTCCTGGGCCTTTTGGCATCTCTGCACTTGTCAATGAGCTAAGCCATCCATCCCTTGGTCATCAAGGAGGCACGTAAATCCATGCATCTACTTCCAGGTTCCACACATCAAAGTCAAAGAAGCATCTACACGGCAAACAGGAACAATGAAGGACCCCATCCTTTGTCAAATCCCTATAGCAGTGGTGTTTATCCCTGACTATGGGAGCTTAAAACAGAAAAACTGTTAGAGTCTGTAAACAAGTCTAAATGGCACCTGGCAAAATGCCAGAGGGAGTGGTTTGTGAAGTAACACCAGCGAGCCATTAAGTGTGGAGATTCCTTATTGGTTGACTGATGTATCTAGTTTATGCTAATTAAGATAAGCTGTGTGGAATGTATAAATACCGCTCCTGTCCTACAATAAACGGTTTCCACTCCTGCTGTATCAATCTACACAAGTTGTTCGTCACCCCCCGGTTATTTTGCTGCAGCAGGACTGCGGCAAAAAACAACCCAGAAGCTACATCTGCAACCATTAGAATCAGAATCCCAAGTATCATCCATTTGACCTTCTCTTTAAAAAATGGAGATATCCAGCAAAGGAGCATGGTGGTGCATGCCTATAATTCCATCGGCTCGGAGGCTGAGGCAGGAGGATGGCGATTTCAAAAGTGAGGCACAAAGCAACTCAGTGAGACCCTGTCTCTAAATAAAATACAAAATAAGGCTGGGGATGTGGCTCTGTGGTCAAATGCCCCTCAGTTTAATCCCTGGTACTCCTCCCCAAAAATGGAGATATCCTTCACATACATTTGAAAGGCATAGTTTAGGTAAACATCTTGATGTGAATTACAGTGCATTCCCTCATGTATCCCACAACCCTATCAAGTTACGGAATATTTCCATGACGTTTAGAAAGTTCCCTTCTGGGGCTGGGGATGTGGTTCAAGCGGTAGCGTGCTCGCCTGGCATGCGTGCGGCCCAGGTTTGATCCTCAGCACCACATACAAACAAAGATGTTGTGTCCACCGAAAACTAAAAAAGAAAAAAAAAAAAAGAAAGTTCCCTTCTGGCTTCTCCTAACAATCTTCATCCTCAGACCTCAGAGTTCAAAACACAGCCAAATGCTCTGTTTTTTCTTAGTACTCTTGCTTGTTCTAGACTTGCACATACATAAAACAATATGGTATGAACTCTTTAGTATCTTACGGATTTTACTTTGCATTATGCTTTTGAGATTCACCCATGTTTTGTACGATGTAGTTCATTCTCTTTTTTTATTGCCTAGTTGTATTTCATTATGGGTATTATGTGTTCCCCCCAAAACTGTTCAGAGGTGAAATGAGTAGATTATGAAAGCTATACCCTAACCAGTGGATTAATCCACTTGAATGGATTAACTGGGTAGTAACCGTGGGCAGGTAGGGTGTGGCTTGAAGTAGGTTATTGGGGGTGTGCCGTTGAGGTCATTTTACAGTGACTCCTCTGTCTCTCTCCCTTGGCTTCCTGGCTGTCGGGACTGAGCCGTTCCCCTCTGCCAGGCCTTTCCACCATAATGTCTGACCTCACCCCAGGCCCAGAACCATGGAGTCGGCCCGCTGTGAGCTGAAATAAGCTTTTCCTCCTCTAAGTTGTTCTTGTAGGGTATTTTGGTCACCGATGTGCAAACCTGACCAACACAGTGGACGTTCACAGTTTATTTATTCATTCAGTAGTTAATGGGCCTTTTGGTTGCTTCCCATTTGTGGTGCTTCTGATAAAGCCCCAATAACATTCACAGGAAAAATATGAGTTTTTTCATTTCTCTTGGCTAAAAACTCAAGAGCGAAATTGCTGGGTTACATGACAAGCCTATGCCTAACTTGGCAAGAAACTTCCAGACTGTCTTCCAAACTCTCCCGGTTCATATTCCTACCAGCAGTGAGGGAGGGTTCCAGTTGCTCTGCATGCTTGACGGTACTTGTTCTTATTGTTATTTATTTTCTTCAACTTTTTATTTTGAAATTAACTACATCCTGCTTTCAGTTTCCCTCACCATTAACATCTATATTAGTAGGGTACATTTGTTACAATCATGTTTAACGTGGGTCCATTCTTTACTCAGTTCTCACCTAACATCCTTTTGCTGTTCCAGAATTCCAACCCCCAATATTGCATCATATTCAGTTGTTATGTCTCTGTGGGTTCCTCTTTGTTCTGATAATCTCTCAGTCCTTCCTTGTTTTTGATATTTTTCCTTGTCCTCCTTGACAATTTCGAGAAGTATTAGTCAGGTGTTTTGTAGGAATTCCTTCATTTGGGATTTGTCTGATGTTTTTCTCAGAATTAGACTGGGCTTATGGGTTTGGGGGAGGAAAACCACAGAGATGAAATGCCATTCTCACTATTTCATATCAAGGATATGTACTATCAACATAGTGCATGACTTTTGATGATGGTGTGGATCACCTGGCTGGGGTACCAAGAAAAAAAAATCTGTTAATGTACCCACATATTTACCTTTTCCAATGTTCTACATTCTTTTTGCAGTGTCTAATCTGCTTTAATCCAATTTAGTGAATTTTTAAAGTTTTCAGATATTTTGTTTTATTTCTAGACTTTCTATTTGTTTCCTTTTTTATCGCTTGCATTTCTCTGTTGAGGTTCCTCCATTTGTTCACCCATTATGTTCATCTCTTCCTTTAAATCAATAAACATTGATAAAGCTGTTTTAAAGTCCTCATATGCTAATTCTATATCTGTATCATATCTGCAGATACTCTTTTGAAAATCTGGATTGTATAACATACAAAAATCAATAGCTTTCCTATGTACTAACAGTGAATCTGCTGAGAAGGATATCAGGAAGATAATTCCACTCATGATAGCCTCAAAAAATAAAATAAAATACCCCGGAATAAATCTAACCAAGGACATGAAAGACCTGTACAATGTCAACTATAGAACATTGAAGAAAAAAATTGAAGAAGACCTCAGAAGATGTAAAGACATCTCATGTTCTTGGATAGGCAGAATGAATATTGTTAAAATGGCCATGCTACCAAAAGCAATATACAGATTTGATGCAATCCCCACCAAAATACCAATGACACTCTTCACAGAACTAGAAAAAATAGTCCTAAAATTCATTTGGACAATTAAAAGACCCAGAATAGACAAAGCAATCCTAAGCCAAAAAAGCATTGTTGGAGGCATCACAATAACCTGACTTCAAATTATACTACAGAGCTACAATAACAAAAACTGTATGGTACTTACCTTTTCCATTGCTTGACATTCTTTTTGCAATGTCTAATCTGTTTTCATCCAATTTAGTGAATTTTTAAATTTTTCAGATTTTTTTTTAATTTCTAGAATTTCTATTTGGTTTCTTTTTTACTGCTTGCATTAATAACAAAAGTGTATGGTACTGGAATAAAAACAGAAACAGAGACCAGTGGTACAGAATAAAAGACACAGAGACAAACACACAGATACAGCCATCTGACCCTTGAAAAAGGTGCCAAAAACATACATTGGAAAAAGACAGCCTTTTAAACAAATGGTGCTGGGACAACTGATTATGTAGTTGAGTGAATATGCAGAAGAATATGTAGAAAGATAAAACTAGATCCGTGTCTCTGACAATGCACAAAAATCAACTCAGAATGGATCAAAGACTTAGGGAATTAGTCCAGAAACTTTGCAACTCCTAGAAAAAATATAGTGTCAATACTCCAGCTTTTAGGCTCTTGTTCTCAAAAGGACACCTAAAGCTTAGGAATTAATACCAAGAGTTAGTAAATGGGATGTATTAAATTTAAAAACTACAGCAAAAGAAACAATTAGTAATTTGAAAAGAACCTATAGATGGGAGAAAAATCTTTGCTAGCTACTCTTCTGACAGAGGATTAATATCTAGCATATATAAAGAACTCAAAAACTTTACACCAAAAAAATCAAACAAACTAATTAGTAAATGGCAAATAGATTAAACAGACACTTTTCAAAAGAACAACTATACTTGGCCAATAACTACATGAAAAAAGTTCAATATCATTAGCAATTAAGGAAATGCAAATCGAAACTACACTGTGATTTCATCTCACACCAGTCAGAATGGCAGTCATCAAGAATACAGATAATAATAAATACTGGAGAGGATGTGGAGAAAAAGAACACTTTTATACTGTTTGTGGGATTGTGAATTAGTACAAACACTATGGAAATCAGTATGAATTAGTTTCCTCAAAAGACTAGACATGGAACCACCATTTGACCCAGCTACACCACTCCTCAGTATTTATCCTGAAGAATTAAAGCCATTTACTACAAGGATACATGCACACCCATGTTTATAGGAGCACAATTTGCAATAGCCACACTATGGAACCAGCCTAGATGTCCATCAATAGATGAGTGGATAAAGAAAATGTGGAGGCTAGGGTTGTAGCTCAGTGACAAGCACTTGCCTAGCATGTGTGAGGCCCTGGGTTCGATCCTAAGCACCACATAAAAATAAATAAACAAAAATAAAGATATTGTGTCTATCTACAACTAAATAAAGAACTTTTGTAAAAAAAAAAAACTAAACAAATAAGGGCATGTTGTCCATTTACAACTATATAAAAAAAAGAAAAAAAGAAAAGAAAATGTGGTCTATATACACAATGGAGTCTTATTCAGCCTTAAATGAAATTATGGCATTTACAGGAAAATGGGTGGAACTAGAGACCACAATGTTAAATGAAATAAGTCAAACTCAGGTTAAGAGTTGTATGTTTTCTCTCATATGCAGAAGCTAGAGAGGAAAAAGGAAAACAAAGATGGGGGCGAATTTCATGAAAATCAAATCAGTAGAGGAAAGGGACCAAGGAGTGGGTGGGGAGGGAGGGGGGAGTGCTGGGGAGTGATATTGGCTAAATTATATTATTATATTGTGTGCATGAATGAATATGTAACAACAAATCCCACCATTACGTAAAACTATAATGTACCAATAAAAAATTGTGGAAAAAGTCTGGATTATATTATCTTTCTTTAAGGAGCATCATGGTTTTGGGTTTTGCTAGCTTTATTCTAAAGGGCTTTTCTTGGGTCTCATCAGAATGTCCAGAGGATTCAATGAGCTGTATCTAGTCACAATTTCGACACCTGTCAGCACAGTGGACACTATCAGAATCTGCTGGGCTCACTGTCTTCCAGTAGCCGTTTCCTATCAGGACTCTGCGTTTTACCCTCTGCATTCCCAGTGAAAGGCTTACAGGAGCTTCATGCAAAATCCACACCAGTATTTTTTAAAGTTTCCTAAGTGACTCTAATGTACAGCTTAGGTCATTGAATATTAAATTCCAAATGGTGAAGGGAGCTGGAGAAAAAAATGTCCTGGTATCAAAGAAAACTCAGAATCCCTCTGGGCAGACTTGTCCTAGACAAAGTCACAGAGGATGTTGATAAAGCAACTCTGCACTGATGTGGTTCTCACCTGGGAGACATAAAGGAACAGAAGCTGAGATGAATTAATGAATCAAGTTCAGTTGTATTCCTGTCCTTTACAATGACTGGTTATGACATATAACTCGTGCCTAGTTTGAATAGTCCCCTTTAAGACTTTCCTAATACCTAGACTGAGAAACGAAAGTGATATCTTCTTTTTTAAATTCCAATGAAACATCAGGTGGTGGAATTAGTGAATTCTTATGGGTTGGGAGTTTCCAAGCTACAGCAATATAAAGAAGAATAGGTGTGCATTCCTGCCCCAAAGCAACTCTGAACCTAGCTGAAATTCCCAGGATACACGGGGCTATATGACATTCATTTCAGACTGTGATAGATCAATGGTATCATCCATCACCAGAGGTGTCCAAGGAGGCCCCACAGAGGAGACCTCAACTCAGGACCATGGGGTCCTTGACAAACACCATAGGGAAGATATTGAAGCGTAGAGATTTACTTAGGAAAACAAGGAATACGCATTCAAGGGAGAACACCATATCAAGAGTAAGAGATGCTTCTGGGGTTCATGGGCTCCTCTTTGAAAGAAATTTTGATGAGGGGCAGGCATGGGAAGGTGCGTGGGGACTACATGAGTCTGGTGATCACAAGAGAGTTTATAGTGGTCTAGCAATCCTCAAGATCCTTAGGTGATGACTTCTCCGTTATCTGATCAATAGATAACACTGAAAAAGCACCCCATGTCATAGATTTTGTATTTCCCTTTGCTCAATATAGTCTAAAAACACATGTATTCCTGGGCTAACTAACAGTGCACAGGGCAATTTTCACAAGAGGGTCTATTTCCAGTAACTTGAAGACTTGCAAATTTCTGGGAAATTTGGAAATGACAGACCCGTGAGAGAGAACTGGCTTGGGAGGGAAGGTATGAGGAACTTAACACGAGCCTTTCAGAAGTTGTATTTTCCTTGCCCTTCCTTTGATCCTTTTTCATTTTTGCTTCTTCTATCCTCCCTCAGGATGGCAGAGAGACATTTGACGAGGCTTGAGAGCCCAGGTATTTCTTTTCTTTTCTTTCTTTCTTTCTTGGTACCAGGGATGGAACCCAGGGGTGTTTAACCATTGAGTAACATCCCCAGCCCTTTTTATATTTTATTTTGAGACAGGGTCTAAGTTGCTTAGGGCCTCATTAAGTTGCTGAGGCTTAAGTTGTGATCCTCCTGCCTCAGCCTCCCTAGGCACTGGGATCACAGGCATGCACCACTGCGCCTGGATGAGCTCAGGTATTTCTAACTTTGGGTCTGAAAGATGCTCCAAAGGAATCACTTTTAATCTGGGTCTCCTTAAGGATGAGAAGGGGAGGGAAGGTGGAGAAGGTGGGGAAAGTGAGGCTATTTTAGTAGAGAGAACATGAGAAAGGGCATTGAGCTGGGAAATAAAACAGAACAGTGGGGGGAAATATGGGATTGTTCCACACAGACAGATGAGTCAAAGCATAGATTGCAGAGAGGCAGACATAAGATGCCTTCCCCTTCCCCATCAGGTGAGATGAATCATATTTAGGAAATAAAAGGGGACATAAATAGTTGCTCCTGATTTAAAATGATCCATGCCTTATTTCCGGCCACCATACATTCCCAGAGGAAGTTTAACAAAGGTGTGTGGCTAATAGGGATAGAGTCACACAGACGGTGCACAGGGAGCCTGAGCTCGAAACCACCAGAATGCAAGCTGAAGAAGGCGACCTCCACAAGTTACACACTGCATCTTTGCATCAAACTCTGGGGATGGTCTTAGAACAGGGATTATGATCCTTGGTATGTGCATAAGCAGGGCAGAAAGGCCAAATGACTAGGCTGGGGAACTTAAGCATCAAAGGCACTTGGCAAGAGTTTCAAAATCTCCCCTGCAGGACGGAAATATAAGTCAAAGCTGGCAGCTGCCGTGTGCTGTCTGTGTGCCCTTGAGAGAGTCCAGGAATTCCCCCAAGCCTCCGTTCCACCACCTATGTAGTGGGCACATCAATTCCTGCCTGCCCCGCTTAGACCATGGGGCTGTCAAGAAAGACCAATGAGCCACTTTGTATGGAAAAGCTTTTTAAGGTCTAGAGCCAACAATGATGCAAAGAGTTATTATTACTAATAATAAACAAGAAGAATATGTGACAATGGCAAGAATTTCCTGTTGAGACAACAACTTCACAAAACCATTTTAAAAGGTAGGATGTTTTCCAACTCCGCAATGAGAGCTACCCACTGGTATTGTTTCAACATTCTCCAGGGAATAAAGGGCTTGGTGGCAATAAATAAGGAATGAGCCAATTGGTCCTAAAGATTGTTTTTCTTTGGAACCATTTCCATAGCGTTCTGTGCCTTCTCAAGATGTTTTCTTGCCATGACTGACGAGAACTGGATATAAAAAGTTTGATTTTCTCTTAGCAGAATATCTGTCTCCACATGGAAAGACTCGTGTGATTGGGTCTGTGAAAACCCCCTTCTACCCCAGGCACAATGCTGGGGCAGGGCATGTCCCTTTCCTCAATGGCCTCAGAAGTTTCTTGTAACATCAAACCACTCTGCCAGATCTCTTCATTTATCAGTCAGCTCACCACAAGAGGCTTTCGTGTAGATATCAGTTATCAATTTGTCAAAGAAATGAGTGTGGGTGAGACCTGCTGGGAGAAACAGGGTGGCCCTTCAGAAATGTAACAGAAGGATTCTTTCTTGGACTAACAATGCTCAGTGGAGATGTTGGTGACCTTTGGACTGTTGTTTTGATTTCATGTCTTCACACACAGTGGCTGGCTGCCCTTCCTCGTGTTCTGCTAGGGAACCCATAGGTTCAAGTCCCAGATGGTGGTCTAAAGCCTTGAGTTGATCTGCCTCTGCTTCCAAATTCCCACTGGAATAATCAACCTGCTGTCATAAGCTGGGTGTCGCGGGACAGAGTCTGTACCATGGCTGGGAACCTAGAAAGGCTCCCCCTTCCATCAGACTCTCCCAGCTCCTCTCTTGTTTTACTGTGCATGTGAATCACCCAGGAATCTTCCTAGAATGCAGATGTCAATTCTGTTGGTCTGGGGTGGGCTCCAAGAACTTTTGAACAATCTCTCAGGGGATGCTGAGGCTGCTTGGTTTCTGACCCACACTCGAAAGAGCAAAAAGTCGGAAGACAAATGTAAGCTATTCTCCCAGAACTCAGGAGCCATAGTTAAAGAGATTAAAAGGGTGCAAGAAAAGTTGAGGAGAGAGCCAGCTGAGAGCCCTAACAGAGCTCCTATGTAGAGAAGAAATCAGAGGAGACAGAAAGGAAACTGAAGGTGAACATTTGTTTCAACACTAGAAGGACCTGTTAGGGTGATGATCCATCATGTCAGCATATCAAAGCAGAAGCGCCATATAATTATTTTTGATGGATGACAAGAATCTGTTGAGAAAACTCAACATTCCACCAGCATCATTATGATCACTGTTGTCATCAAGAGAGGAGGAAAGAAGAGTATTTCCTTAAAGTGACCAATGTACCGCATGTAAAACCCAGTTCAGCAGGATGCTTAATATGGTGACATACCAGCAGCATTCTTTCCCATCACTGTCGGTAGACAGAATGACGGCCACTCTCACTGATGCTACTGACACTGTCCTGTAAATCCTGATCCAGACAACCAAGCACAAAAATTAAGTTAGGGGCAATATTAGTCAGGATCCCATTCAAGTTCATGTAGCAATGATTGGATTATGAGCATTGTGACCTTATAAGTGGATTAATCCATTTAATGTATCAGTAATGTAAATGGATTACTAGGTGGTAACTGTAGGTAGGTGAGGTATGGCTGGAGGAAGTAGGTCACTGGGGGCATGCCCTTGAGAATCATACATATTATACAAAATAAAAATATCACATTGACAAGTAAAGCAAAGTTAGAATCATATACATGTAATAATAATCAGGGATTTTAAAGAATGAGTATTGATATGAACTCATTGTAACTATATTAAACTGTGTCTCAAAGTAACAAGAAATTATACCCCATTTATGTATGATATATCAAAGTGCATAATCGCATTATACTATCATGTATACTTAATTAAAATCATTGGAAAAATTAAACAAAAAAGAGTATGTTAGTGGCTGAATAAAAGACTGAACGATTAGTGCAGAAAGGAAAGGCCAGAAATAATCCCAACTACAGATCCAAAAGAATGCATGCCACTGCTGTTGTTTTTAAATCTATGAGAAAAAAAAAAATTGTATGGTGGTGCAACTTGTCAACCATATGAGAAAAAACAAAAATTAGGTATTTGTCTTTCACCATTCACAAATTCCACGTGAATTTAAACTACAAATGGTTTTTAAAAAATGAAGCTGCGAAAGTATCACAAGAAAATATGTATAGGTGATTGAGACTTTTTAACCTGTCAGCAAAAGTGAAATTAAAAATTAAAAATAAGCAACTTACTGAGATTCTGTCTCCAAAAAAAAAAAAAGAAAAATGGGCTGGGGATGTGGTTTTGTAGTTAAGTGCTCCCAGGTTTAATCCCCAGTACCAAAAAAAAAAAAAAAAATTGATGAATCTTACTCTTAATTTCAAACACGTGTATAGTTCTGAATAGGCCAAAATTGAACTGTAAATAACAAACTAAGGAAGATCTGAGAGATCACACCCAGCTCACAACTGTGGTTCTACCTGACACTATTTGAAGGTCAATAAGCATATACGGTTTTTAATTGTTCAAGAAACATGGTCAGCATGGATGAGCCTTGAAAACGTGGTGCTACATGAGAAAAACCAGACCCAATAAAACATGTTATATAATTCCATTTATATGAAAAGTCCAGAAAAAGCAAATCCACCGAAACAGAAAGTAGCTTATTGGCTCTCCAGTGCTGGGGGTGGGAGAATAGAATAGGAAATAACTACTTAAGTAGAGAGGATTTCTTTTGGGTGATGAAAACATTTAGGAATTTGACAGCAGGGATCCTTGTGAATATACTAGAAGCTAGTCATTAAATTGTATCCTTTATTAGAACAAAATTTACAGAATGTGGATTATATCTCAATTTTCTTCCAAAAGTATAAATTGCAAGTCACTACTGAGAGTGGCCTTCAGCTCTCCTCAACTACCCAGACATGGTCTCTATAAAATAGTGAGTTAAAGGGACCCCTTAGGGTATCAGTAAGGCACAGAACCTGAGCAAGACCCACTCAAAGGCCAGAGTGGGCTAGCCAAAGACGTGCCTCTCACATTATGATGAGGGTGCCAGCTATGGACCTCCCGTGAGGATGCACCACCTTGTGCACCCACCACCCAGGTTAGATCTAGCTATGCCTCCCCCACACAAGTCAGAGAAAGTCTGTTTTTAGTTTGCAATTTTCAGCAAGAATGAGCTGACCCTCAGTGGGTGGAGTTGGCCATCTGTGATTTTCAGAGCATTTTAATTTCTAAACCATGACCTTGACCTCAGGAGGACTGAGAACCTCTCTCAGAACTCCATCCACATCACTTTCAAGCAAGACGGAATCAGATAGCCTTCCATCAATCCTGGAAGTTAAAGGCATGGCATATCAGAGCCAGAAGGAACCTTAGATATTAGTCAGTTCAACCAAACCTGTTCCCTTCCTGCTGTTAGCATCTCATGGATGAGGTCCAGAGAGGAGAAGGAGCCATCCCTAGATCACCCAACAAATAAGTGAGGAAACTAAAATTAAATTTCTGTGTCCCAATTTCCAAAGCACATGTGGTTTTACATTCAATTATGTCTGTTGCAACGTTGGCCTCAGAAACTTTGCTTTCAATTAAATGGTCTCCCACACAGTGAAAAGCAAATGGAACGGCCTGAGACCAGCATCAGCAGAAGGGTCCTACTCTTTCAGGTTGCCCCTGACAATGCTGATGTTTGAAAGCCATGCTCAGGACAGCCCTTCGAGCAGGCAACTTCTCCCTGACAAAGCAACCTCCACCTTGCTCATGGCTGCAGATGGAATTAGTAGAACCCAGCTATCAGCAGTGCAAATTTTTTCATAAAATATCATGATGGAGAGGGAGCCTCACTAATGTCACAGCAATGGCTTCTATGATGACATCCAAGCATCTATCCATCCCTCCATCCATTGAAAAACCAACGAGCTCTTCTTAAGCATCTACAGTGTGCTTAACCCTGTGCTGGACACTGGAACATGGAGATCAGTCAAGCACAAAATCTGACTCTGAGGAGCTCCTAGTCTATTGGGAGATGGATGTCCCCATGGTGGCCATGACAGAGGGGCAGCTGAGTCAGCACACTCATGCAGAGCATCATGGGGACACAGGCACCTTCACAATTCTGGCCCAGGGGTCTGGGAAGGCTTCACCATGTCCAGCTGATGACATTTAAGCTGTGTTTTGAAAGTTTCCAATGGCTGAGGAGGAGGGAAAGGCTTTTAGGCACATGGAGCCAAGGCAGGCAGGTGCATGATATTTGGAGCAAGGAGAGGACACCAGGTTTCTGGAACAAGGAGCCAGAGCTGTGTTGCATTGTTCTGTTCCCTCTTAAGTCTCCATCCCTAAAATACGAGTTTCTTGGAATCAGGGAAAGGGACTGTGCTTCATCCCCATCTGGGTTGGCAGCCCTTGGCACAATGCACAGCACCTAGTCAGAGCTCAGAGACGTTCTCCCAAGCAAATGAATAAATGAAATAGGAGTCAACATGGTGTAAGCACTGACTGCGCTGCAGGCACCCTGCAGGCTGCTTTGCATGCACCAAATAATGGAAAGCTCACCTTCTGGGTCTGAGAGTGTTAACATCAATATCACCCCCCTTGACAGATGAGATGGCTGAGGCCAAGAGGCAGTGCATAACTCTTCCAAGTTCATGCAGCTAGTCAGAACCCCGTCTGGGCCTCAAACCAGACCTCTACCAGGTAGGGAAGAGCATGCGTGCTGCATTCCTGACTGGCTCTGGTCTGTCCTTTCCTGCAGGCAGGGGCCATGTCTGTGTCCAGCCCCTGGAGCTTGCTGCCTTAAGTGCTGCTCTCTCAGGCAGTGGGGATGAACTGCAGGAGAGGAGACAGGGGGAGGTCATGAAGAGCGTGGACCACCAGCCTTGGGATCCCAGGATTACAGAATGGAAGCTTTGCAGAAGCCAGCAAAGATTCCAGGAGGGGAGTGCCTGGGCCCCTTCCAGTACTAGCAGGAAAATGGGCTTCTGTGGACATGGAAGCTGGGACAGATTTCCTGGAAGAGGAATCCACACCTTTGCTGTGCATCAAGGTGACAAACCAAGAAGCACCAGTGGTGCAAAAGTTCCAATGGGTTAATGTTTGTCATAGTCTCAAACATCTGGCTCTTTTCTATGCTCTAAATTTGGAACCTCTAGACATCCACTTCCTCCTAATCACGATAAGCCCAGAGCCGAGCACCCCTGCAATTGTACTTCGTCATTTAATTGCCTTCCTCTTGGAAATCCTGAGCCAGTCATAGGGAAATTCTCTGCCCAGGGAGAAGAATAAAGGTCAATGCCATGTCGCATCCTAATGCCTTTTACAGGCCCTGGAGCCACAGGAGAAATCAATTCCAGTCAAAGGAGTTGCGAAATTTTATTTTTTAAAATGGAGCCAGTGTTTTAAGATTTTCCAGGTCATGGAAAAATATACCCTAAGAACATGAGAACAACCCAAGTGTCTCTAATGGCACAAAACTTAATCTTCATTGTTGTCTAAATAAAGCCAATTTAATAAGGAGGTGTGTTCTTTAAGCCATCATAAAATGATCTATTATGAAGCATTAATAAGAAAAATACTTTTACAAGTTATTACCACTTTTCCTGGCTGGTCTCAATTTCGTGATTAGCCATGCTTTCTTTTCAAAACCTTCTTTTTTCTGACTACAAAAGTAATGCCTGTTCATGTTGACATTTAGGGGAAAAAAAGAAAACAAATAAAAACTGAAAAAAAAAAAAACAACCAACAACTCACAATTAGTAATTGTGATTTTTTTATAAAAAATTGAAATTATGCTGTATATAGTCTTAAGTTCTTTCATTTATTATTTGTCAATAGCATAATCGTGTAGCCCAATATTCTTCAAATATGTCATTTTTATCAATTATATCTGACTTTTTCTTGTGGATGTGCTATAATTAAACTGGTGGCCAGCCTGTGGACACATAAGTTGTTTCCAGTTTTCTGAGTTTATAAATGAATGTGAGGAACACTCTTACACAAACAAATATCTTTGTCCTGATCTCTAAGGGTTTCATTAGGAAGCAGAATTACTAAATGAAAGGATATGAAAAACTTAAAGGTTTGTGATCTATATTGCCAAATTGGTCTTTCATTTGTTTGAGAAACGTTGGTTGAGTACCCAAGTGCATTGGGTTCTGGTCACTGGGGTGAGGGGGAAAACAGAGACCAACTCCGTCCTGGGGAACCATATCGTCAGGGTGGTGCGGACTTATCTCCCCATCAGCACAGATAGGAATCCCTGGCTCCTTTCCTCCTCTCTAGGATGATGATATTTTTACAAAAGTCAACCTTTGGCAGCTCAATAGTCAGGAAAAATAAAATGTTCTTTCACTTTTGTTTTAATTTGTTATTATTTAAGAAACAAACTTTCCCAAAGACTGAAGGCTCATCTCCTTTTGTGTGTGGGTGGTTTGTTGGTGGACTCTTTCTGTGTTATGATGTCTGCCTCTTCTTATTTGAAAAAACTTTAACATATTTTAGATATTAACTTGCTGCCTGCCATATTTTACAAATATTTTTCATGTGCACTCTGAATATCTGTGGTGTTTCTAACTTTCCTTCATGTGGCATCTTGAACCTCTATCGGGCATGGGGGATGAAGTAATACACAGAAATAGACTTGGTCTCTCCAGTGCGTGACAACCCTTAGGGGAGCTCTGATGGCTGAGATATGTCGCTTACCTTAGGTAGAGTTTCTGAGACACACAGTCTGGCACATGGAAGTGGAAAAACTTTCAAGTAATGGGGGAGGCAGAAAAGGGCAGGGGAGGGGACCAAGCAAGAATGTGGTCTCCTGGCAAGTCTACCCCTGTGCCCTTGCATGGCTGGCTAGGGAGCACGCATTGCACAGTGGTTTCTCTGCTGGAGCAAGGGTGGGGTGATCTTTTATGAACACACCCCTCAAGTTAAGCATTGGAGCTTGGGGAACTGTGACCTCCCTGGTGAGATGGCTCCCCAGAAATGGGTGCCGTGAGATTCAGCAGCAGACACTGCTGTGGCCAGGAGTGGGTGCACCCACCTGACAAAGGGGACCTGGAGGGTGGGGACAATTGATACATCTTAGGACATGTCAGAAACGGAAAGGCCAGTATGGAAGGAGCAGGGGAGCGGGGGCACATTGGGCTTGGCATCTGGTAAAGGTCTGTGTGGCTTCCATGTGGAGAACAGATGAGACAGGACAGGCAAAGAGCACAGGGTGCAGGAATGATCAAGAAGGTTTGGGACATGCCAAATGCACACTCCCAACACTGGCAAGTCACCCTATTATTAGCACGCCAAAGGCTCTAAGAAATCCTACAACACAGAAACTTGTGTCACCTGCTCAAATCCACATTTCCTGAGAAATCACAGAAGCAACAGAATAGGAAAGGTATGCTCCAGGTGAGAGAGAGAGAGGCCTGCACTGTGAGGGTCCAGAACTGCAAAGAAGTGGTTCTTAGGAATTTGAAACCCCAGGGCTTGATTGAAGATTGGCTAAGGAAGAGGAGAGAGGGAAATGTCAAGGATGACTCCCAGATAATTTGAGCATCTGGATGATGACGCATCACCCTTGGAGAAGGGTCAGGTCTGAGGTTGAGCAGGAGGTGGGAGAGAACCCGGCATGTGCAAGCTCCCCTTAGATATTTGACATTAATAAATGCCAGCACACCGCCGAGCCGGGTGAGAGCTCTGGACTAAAGACGTGGGTTCTTCACCTGGTGCCATCACAAGTGATTCTATAACCCTAAGCAGTAAGTGAACAGGTGCTCTGAGCAGCCCTTCAGCCCACTGAGCCTCAGTTTCCCCACCTGCATGATTTCAAATGCTACTGTCATTTTAATCAAATAAAATAATAGAGATAAAAGAGCATCCTAAATTGAAGATGGAAACCCGAGTTTTAGAGAGTTATTATGAGTATTGCTAGTTGTCATTAGAGGGCCTCTCAGTTACAATGCCCCAGGGACTCAAGTCAAGAGCAAGACATGAGGTCAACAGACCCAGAGACATAAATTTAGCAGGAGTCCCTTATGAAACTAGTGGCTGTCCCTTAGGTTCATTTGTAATGATCCCAACAATATTTTTTCAGGCAGGATGATTTTCTTATTTAGAAAAATCATTAATTTCTCCCTTCATACATCTCACTGTAGCAGAAACAGTCTTGCATCCATACATGAAATGACATGCTAGCACACACACTGTTTAAAGGCACAGGCAGATCACCATCAAGGAAGCTGATCAGCAGACCAGAGTTCTGGAGTTTTATGGGATCTTTCAGCCATTAATTTCTGAACATTAGAAATATCTCCAAAAAATGTCAAGGGAGTTGTAAAAAATAATCGCTTTATCCAATATTGTAATTTTAGAAGTGCAAAATATTTAAGAAATGAGAAACTAATACAAACAAGCCACTTAACTTTGTTGGTACATCAGATGGGTCAGTAGGAAAAAATACTGTGATAAACTGTCTCCAGTACCAAGAAAGTTCTGGTCCATGCTTTAATATGTTTCCTGCTTTCATTTGATACTTCTTTTACTGTTGCCCTTCATTCTTTTCCACATTTCATAGTAGAGGATGGGTGATGGGTACAGTCTTTAAAAAGTTCATCAACAGGAAGACATCCAGTCCCCACTGACTTCTTCTCTAAAAGAATTTTAATCCATCAGACAGTCCAGCAGCTCTGTTTTCATGAATACTCCAACCACGAAAAAACTCAGTAGGATATGGAAGACTCCAGTAAATAGAAGAAGAAATCTCTTGAATTTTGGAATATGTGGTATATTGAATTGGTCCAGGATTCTGAAACCTAAGCCTCCCATTGTAGACAGGAAGCTGAATGCAAGTCCTTCCGTAATATATTGTCCATTGTTCTGTAGTCTAAGGAAGCTACTGGCCTCTGACGCCCGTGATCATCAGTCATAAAGCCAACACTTGGAGGGTCAACAATTACGCCACACCTTGTTCCTCTGGTGGTGAGGAAATAAGACAGCATGAGAGCATGCACTATCACGGCGGATGGCTTGTGCACCTAGGGGATTGGGACATTTGAGTCCTAAGAATGGGACTCTACACGAAGTCTCCATGCTGGTGGTGGCAGGGCAGGATGATTTTACCCCTCTGTCATTAATGTCTCTCCTTCTTCCCACCCTTTGTCAAACAGGGCCTTCAATCAGGGCCACCCCTCCCCCATCACAACCTGCTCCTGAGAAATCACTGATTGGCATGAAAGAGAAAGTGACGACAAAGTGTGAAGTGCTTTCTTCCCAGGGACGCTTGCCCTGTCAGCAGATAGTTCCTAGCGGTGGGGTTGGAGCACAGAGAGCACCCCCCAAGTATGACAAGCTCGTCCCAGAAGGAGGAATGCCGTGAGACCCCACTTACTGAAAGGAGGGAGCCAGAGTGGCCAAACCCACAGAGACAGAAACTGTAATGGTGGTGGTAGGGGTGGGGGAGACGGGAAGGGGGAATTATTGCTAATGGTTTGAGCTTCAGTCTTGCAAGATGAGTTTCGGAAAGGGATGGTGGCGGTGGTTGCATGCCCATGTGAACGCGCTTAAGGCTCCTGCCCTGAGCACTTA
Source organism: Marmota monax (assembly GCF_021218885.2). Lineage (NCBI taxonomy): Eukaryota > Metazoa > Chordata > Mammalia > Rodentia > Sciuridae > Marmota > Marmota monax. The sequence goes on from NW_026695243.1 coordinate 3,351,936, forward strand.
GAAATGACTGAGATGGCACATCTGATGCTGTAAGTACACCAGTTACTGAGAGTCACCATAATCAGCATCGAGAAGGTTCAGGTTCAGGGTGCCCTGGAAATCTCTCCACTGAGGGGCCCTGCTCTGCACCACTGTGTGCTCACCTGTGCACTCACACCCATGCACAAACACAACACACGCTCACGCGTGCAGCACTGCCCAGCATTCTCAGTCGGGGAGGTGAGGAGAGCTGAGCCCAGTCCTTTGGGCCAATTGGGGGGCTCCCCCTGGAGCTGTTAATATTCAAAGGAATCTTTGTTCCTCCTGTGAAGCCATTTTTCAGCCATTGAGCTCTTACATAAGACGCACTTTGGATTTGATATACAGGGGAAGAAAACCCCATTACCCATTTTTTTCATTTTGAATAAACTAAAAATAACTATCCTTTCCATTTCCTGGAGCCAGTAAAGGCTGTTTAGAAAGGACAAAGGAAAGAAAGAAATGGAATATGGAAAGAGAGCTCTGAGCTGGGCAGACAGAAGCCTGAGTTCAAACATGGCCGGTTTCTCACCCACCATGTGCTCTCCCCTCTCTGAGCCTCAGGCACCTCCTCAATTGAATAAGAGAGCAGTGTTGGAGTCCACTGGCCTTTGAGATCCCTTATTTTGCTAATCATCCCACAGATGAATCACTTTTATTATTCAGAAACTTTCCCAAATTAATTTTGATGTGATCCTGCTTGGCCAGAAATAGCGAATGTCATCTCCCCTCCCATCCCTGGGCTGGTGTCTAGAGATAGTCGATAGTCCCACTTCCTGGACTCCTTGCTCACTCCCTTGCAGCCTGGTTTTCTACTTCTTCAGAACTGCTCAAGGTCATGTGACCTTCCATGGTCAAGTCCAACAGGCACATCATAATCCTCCTCTTCCTTGACCTCTCAGAAATGCTTCATCCCCAGGGGGCTGATGGTCATCCTCTGCCCCAGGAATGGGGGGAAAATAGCTTGTCCTCCAAAGCCCAGAGCAGGGCAGGGTCTGTACCCACGATGTTGGCCCCAAAGTTCGCATATGCCCCACAGGCTTTGTGGTGACTCAGTCATTCGCTCGTGTATTCAACAATTATTTATAAAGAGCCAACTGTGCTCCGGGTGCTGTACTTGGCAAGGCAAGGCCAGGCTGCAACCTCTGGCCTCCTCACACTTATAACTCACTGCAAGAGCCGGTGACAAATGGGAAAGTACAAGATTCACGTGTAGTCACAAATATGGTGGGTTCTCTGAAGAGACAGAGCCAGGGGCTGGGAGAGACAAGGGCAGGAGACCAACGGGATGTTGGGAAAGCCACGCAGACAGAGGCAAGGGGACACTCACGTTCGAAAGAGGGGAAAGAGCCATTGGAAAGCTGGAAGAGGCAGGAACTGCCCTAGGGGGGCCAGTGGCTAGAGGCAGCACCTTCAAAGGGGGTCCTGGGGACTGACACTACCCTGTACTGACACCCTTTTTTCCCCCTGGATGGAGGCCTGGGAAGCAGATGGACACTCTAGAGAAGCTAAACCCCACCCGACTCTGACCCTAACCAGCCCTCAGTGCGGCCCCTGGGGCAGGGTCCCGTGAAGGCCACACGTGGACTGTTTATGGTCTGCAAGGAGCCAGAATAAGTGAGAGGGAAGAGCATGTTCAGGATCCCACAGGCCCTGGGGACCTCTAAGGAGCCAACCAGTTACACTGTAGAAGAATATTCTTTTGCTCTGTGGAGACTGGGGACAGGGACTGGGCAGTGGGTAAAGGCTGGATCTTTTGCACTCACCCTGCTTAGTTCCCACAGGCAAGAGCTTCAAACTCTTTTGTCATAAGAGAGGACGTAAGACCTCAGCATCCTGGTGGAGGGGATGCTCCTGTCATCACCAGGCCCTAAAACCTGAGGCTACCTGGTCCCTCATCCTCATGGACTGATGAGAACTTGTTGGCCAGCAAGGTTAGGGACCTGCCCAGGACCATGCAGTCACCAAGTGGCTCAGGGAGGACTCAGGCCTCATCTGCTTATCTCCTGAGTCTGTGTACCACCTTAGAGCCACCGGGCCATCCTACAGATGAGGAAACTGAGGCTCAGGGAGAGGAGCTGCTTTCCCAAGAACCAGAAGCCAGTCCTTAGGTCAGCTCCAAGCTGCCTCCTGTGATTGTGCAGCTGTGAACAAAACAAGGAACGTCCCTATGGCTGGGAGGCCAAAGTCCCAAGGCCATGTGAGGAGAGCCAGGGCAGCCTTCCGCGCAGAAACAGCAGCTGGGGACTTGGAGGACTTGCCCAGCCGCCCCCTCTCCCAGGAATATGAAACTCAGGAGCACTGTCGTGCTGGGCAGGAGCCCGTGGGAACAGGCCCAGGCTCCCCTCTCCAGGGGCTGCCTTAGCCACTAATTATGCTCCCAGCAGAATCCCTGCTGAACATCTGTAGTGTGCAGGGAACTGAAGTGGGGACCCTGTTGCCACAAGGAGCTTGTCACAAGCCCACCAATTCTGAGGCCATCGCCTCTGACGATGGCCCCCCTCAGGGGCCATATTCTTGACCTTGGAAATCTGGAGCAAGTTAGGGGGAATTTGTTGGATGTTGCTCTTTCTAGTTTCCTGTGGAAATTAAGTGAAACCAGGAGGCATCGTATTCAGGGGAGAAAAGCTGGGAGATGCGAGGAAACAGAGGAAATAAATACAAGAGGTGTTTGTTTGCAAAGCAGTTGTTTCTCCTTGCTCAGCCCTCCTCAGAAGGAAGGCGAACTCTGGCGTGGCACTCTGCAGCAATGCAAATCCTTGAGCAGCTCCCTTTTCCAGCCCTCACTGCCATCACAGTCCCTCCCTGACCCTCCCCTGCCATGCCCACCAACCCAAGCCCAATGAGGTGACCCAAGCCCACAGGTCCCCATGCTCCAAGCTCTTGCTCACTCCCGAGGTGTGGCATGCGCAATCTGCTCTGCTTGGAATGTCCTTCCTTGCTGTCTCTTTCTGAAAACCTCTAACCCATTCTGGATCAGCTCAAGTGGTAGCCCCCAGATTCCCGCCCTCCTGGGTTCCCAGGCCAGTGTAGCTGCTTCTTTGGTGACACCCATCTGTCAACACCTGTCAAGGCCTCCACGGAGATCTTGGAACATGGACTTGGAGAATAGTTGTTTCTTTCTTTCTTTCTTTCTTTCTTCCTTCCTTCCTTTCTTTCTTTTTCTTCCTCTCTCTCTCTCTCTCTCTCTCTCTCTCTCTCTCTCTCTCTCTCTCTCTCTCTCTCTCTCTCTCCAGCAGGTGGTACACTCTAATGATCTCAGTATCCAGCCAGGTAGATAAGAGGAAGACAATAAATGTTTACAGACTGGGTGGAAAAAAAGGGAGAAATGGAAAAAGAGAAGGGAAACAGCAGAGAGAAAAAAGCTCTCTTCAGGGTCTTTGCAAATTCTATGCTTTCCTGTTCACCCGACCCTCTACTTGCCTCTTTGAATTAAAGTGCCTTGAGGAAGTTCATGGGTTGGGCTGCAACAGGGCTGAGCAGAGCAACACAAATAATCATGGCTTGAACCCAGTGCAGTTCATTTCTTACACAAAAGTCCCACTGAGCAGGATGAGGCTGCTCTTGGAAGCTTGAGGGGTCAGGCCCCTTCTGATAAGACTGGGCAGCTGTTCACAGAAGATCTGGAGTCTGAGTTGACCCCAGTTCAGCGTATCTGTGGTGTTACATGCGTGTCCCCAGAGCTGCGATCGTGAAGGCTGACATCCAGAACACATGGCTGGAGCTGGCCAGACTGCATGCACCTGGGGTACTGTGCTGGGGACCACCCCTCATGAGAACACAGAGAAACAAAAGCACTTCTGAGCCAGGACAGCAGGTGCCTTTGTATGTTTTCCACTGTTTTTTATTTTTTTTATTTTTTATTTTTCACAATTAAAGACCCTCCCATTCCTAGGATGTCACGGGTCATGTGACTTGTATGATGGCTATTCCCAAGGAGCACTGCGGAGGTAGAGGGAGAGAGATGAACTTGGGGAGCAGATACCTGAGCCCAGTTTCCAGCCCTAAATAGCCTCAAGCTCATCCTCCCCATCTCTGGGCCTCAGTTTCCATGTCTGTGAGGGTGAGACTTTTCAGTGGGGACTCAGTGAAGTGACCTATATACATTTCCGGACACACAAAGGGACCTTAACAGTGTTCCTGGCTCCCCTTAGATCTGTCTGAGTTGTTTGGAGATTAAGTGAGGAAAATCTGCAGAATGCCTGGCTCCAAACCTGGCACAGGGTAGGTGCTCAAAGGATCCTGCTCTCTGTCGCATTTTTATGTACATCCTGTTTATGTACATCCAAATTTATACAGTGCGGTCCCAACCACCAGAACCTCAGAATGTGACTGTTTGTATATAGGCTCTTTACAGAGGTCAGTAAGTTAAGTGGGTTCCCTGGGAACCTTCATCCAGTCGTCATAAAAGAGGCCATCGGGACACCAGGAAGAACAGAGAGAAGCCCACGTGATCATGAGATAGAAGGTGCACCCACCAGCCATACAGAGAGGCCTCAGAAGAAACCAGCCCTATCATGACCTTGATCCTGGACTTCTGCCACAAAATTGTGAGGAAACCAATTTCTGTTGTTTAAGACACTGGGTCTGGGATACTTGTCATGGTAGACCTAGTGAGTACACCTGTATTTCTCCAGCTCTGCGTTTTCATTGGCACCTGGGTGCAGTATGCCCCAGTGCTGAGGCCCAGGGAATAAGCTGGGGCAGGTTCCTCAGAGCATCTCAGACTTATGCTAAAATGCAGATCAGTAGGTCTGAGGGGGAGGGTGAAGACTCTGCACTTCTAGCAGGCTCAGTGGACGCCCAGGTTGATGATTCATGGCCCACACTTTGAGTGGCAAGGGGCCAGACAGACAGCGACAAGGGAAAATCTGGTGTCCTTGATGCGGGTCCCAGCTCTAGCTCCTCTGCCCCTTCTCCAGGGACAGGGGCTTCTTTGGAGGAGGAGGAGACACGGTGGCAACACTGGGCAGTTTTCTAGGTGACCTACCAAGAGTCCCAGAATAGCTAACTGACCTGCAGCTTCTGCCATCAGTAGGGTCTACTGCGAACCCCATGGTCCTCCACGCCATCACCTCCCACCCAGAAGGGGAGACCGAGACCAGAACCACCTACGTAACTCTTGGAGCTTAGTGCTGAATGAATATCGGGGCTTCTTGTTTAAGAGTATGAAGAATCTCAGGGCATAACAGCGGACCATTAAACTCCAAGGGGCCCTTCTAAGCATGAGTCTGGGCTCAGATGGCACACTGCCAAAGTGGTCCAGTTAGAGCCGATCCCAACGTGAGTTACCACCCAGCTCAGCCTAACCCTCAGTTTTCCTGAGCCCCACCTGGACCCCTTCCTCTCACAGCCAGCTGCCTCAGCCTCGTCTTCCAACTGGCCCTCCTCTGGAATTAGCTACAGCCAGGCAGCTGGCATCAGGGAGGGGGTCCAGAGGACGGCCAGGACTTCGCAGCCTCCTCCCACCATTCTGTAATGCCGGCTTGCTGGGCTGAGCTGGGCCTGACCTCCTGGCTCCTTCCCCCAACTGACAGTCTGCAGGTGGGGCACCTCTAAGCAGTTCAGTGCCACTCTGAGCGAATGTGCCTTGGTGGAGGACAGCACCAAAGAGGAGGAAAGGCACCCCGAGGATGAACTCCCCCAACCTCATGGTTTCCCACTCACCCTGCCCAGGCATTTAATTAGTTTCTTGGCATCCATCCCTCCTCCCTGTTCCACTCAGCTACCTCTCCCCACTCCCGGTCAGCCAGTGCTGACTCCATTCCAGCTCAGGACTGAAATGGAACTCATGTCCATCTAGTGTCCTTCACCACAGTGAAGGATCCAGGATGGGTCTTTAATCTCCCCAAATCCTAGTGAAACTCAATTCCCAAATTTTTACTGAAAAGATTGAGATTGCTAGCTATAAGAATGGCAGAAACTTGGAGCTTCCGGGGTCACTTTTTGGAATGGGGAGCCTGCCTCAGCATGAATCCAGCAGAGGGAAGCAGAAAGAAAAAGAGACCAAGCCCTTGACTTGGAATCCTGGATGCAACTATGGGCCTGAAGCCCTTTTTACTTCTTTGTGACAATAAATTCCATTTTAAATCCAGTTTGAGTTGGGTTTTTGTCATCAGCAATTGAAAGACTGTTGCTTGGAGCATCAGTCTGTGTGCTTAGGGGCATCGAAACATGTCAGCTCACCCATGGACCCCACAGGGACCATGAATTCCCAGAGCTCTGGACCTGGGAACCCTCATTCCTCACAACATGGTTGGGAGTGTTGCACACCAGGAGATCTCGGAACATGAGTCACTGATGGCATCCTGACACCCCTCCAAAGAGCACTTCGTGGTCTAACAGATCTTTTACACACTCCGTTGCTTTTCCTTTGATACCTATAACAACCCTGGTAAGGCAGACAGGTCAGGCTCTGTCCCCAGATGACAGAATGGAAAACTGAGGCTCCAAGAAGGGGAAGAAGTGAGACCTTCCCCTCTATCAGGGACATGCAGGTGCTGGATGGAGGGGCCAGGAGGCGAGGCCACAGGCTGAGCTGGAGACAAGGCCACCAAGGTCCTTCCTTGAACATATGAGCTGCGAAGCAGTGAGCGCTGTGCCAGGGACAGCTCTGCTTTTAGAAGGACCAGGCTGGGGGGAGGGAGAGATGGAGACCTCAAGTCTGAAGAGGCCACTTATGGTCACCGTCCATGGCTCAGGCAAGGGAGGATACAGTCCTGAACCCAGCTAGTAGCAATGGGCATAGTGGACAGGGGCCTGGTAAAGAGATGGTGGCAGACCTGAGAGCGTTTCCGGACCCTTGGGTGGGTGGACAGCGAGCTGAGGGGTGGGCCTTGGGTTCTTAAATAAATGGTGCTGCCCTCAGTGACACAGCAACTTTTAGTCCCCAGGGGCTGGAAACCTAATCAATTTGACCTTTCAAATGAGATAAAGGGGGGCGCAGTGGTTCCTACGCTTGAACACCTGAGGGTGGGTCTCAGGCACCCTGGGATCCAGGGCCGCAAACCAGGTCACCCTGAGTTCCCTCGCCCTGTTGGCTCGGGCACCCGGTACTGACGCCATCCTTGGTGGTTCTTCCACCGCGTCTCAAGATGGCAGCCAGCACCTCCCGAGCTCTGTCCCTCCAGGTTCAAATCCAACAAAAGCAAACAAGAGCCTGGGCAGGCCCAGGAAAGTTCCGAGGGCGGCTCTGATTGGACCAGCTTCGGTCACGTGCTCACTCCTGAGCCAATCACTGAAGCTGTGCTGACTGACTGGGCCCCAGCCGGGAGCTCCACCCTGCACCACAGAGACCCAGGGGGAAGGGGTGGACGGCCAGGAAAGGCTGGGCTCTTAAAGGGAATAAACGCCAGCAGCTAAACCACATCTCCCTGGCTTTGAGGACGACATGGGAGGAAGAACGGAAAGTTAGGGGAGGACAAGATGAAGAGTCCAGATTAGAACGTGCTGTCTTTGCAGCACTTGTGGGAGGAGCAGAGGGAGCTGGCCAGCAGGCAGCCGGAGGTGGCCAGCAGGCAGCAGTGTAGGAGAGGCAGGCTGCAGAGAGGTGGGGAATGGGCACGTCCAGGTGATGAGGGGGAGGTGTAAAACGGCAGCCCATCTGGCTCCCTGTGGCATGAACAGCGAATATGCTCCAGAGAAGTCTCCTGCTCCCTCCCCTTGCTCTTTAGGATCAGGCAGCGGAACAGCCTCCGGGACCCAAAGTGAGCCATGCCAGGCCTGCATCCTGCAGCACCAGCTCTCTCTTCTGGTCTGACACTGTTCTGCACCCTCCACTGCCCAAGTTGGTCGTGAAACCCGAACACTGAAGCAGTGCTAGTAATATAGTCACTATAATGTAAATGAAAGCAATCTGTGCCAGGCTCTCACACCGGGATAGTGACAGAGCCCTGCAGGGCCCATAGTGTCTGCTGGTTATCGCATAGCCAACACCTGCCAGGACACAGGACCAGCAGCTCCAAACGGGGATGACAGTGACCACTGCTGCACCTCTCCTGGTAACCCCCTCCTCATGCTCCTCATGCAGTGGGACCCCTGGCCATACTTGGAGGAAATATGGCAATGGGAGATGGGGACTCGGAGGCCCAGGGAAGTCTTGGATGTCCCTGGGGTGTGGCATTGCCTGTCTCTGTGTCCCAGCAACTTCACGGGGTGGTAAACATCTCTAGTGTTCCTGTAAGCCAGGGTGGGCTCTTCATGATCTTTTTTCTTTTTTTTTTAAACTTTATTCCATGTACTTTTTCTATGATTTTTTTTTTTTTTTTTTGCAGTGCTGGGGATTGAACCCAGGGCCTTTTGCATGCACTCTACCATGACAACTCTTGAAAAAAGTTCTGCCAGAGTGCCCCTACCCAGCACCTACTGTCCCCTTCTTCCTTCCTAGCAATACCTTACATTTGCTTAGGATGGCAAGGTGCCAGGTAGAAAAACCTCCTCTCCCAGCCTTCTTTGAGGCTAAGGGGCAACATGACATGAGCTGAGACTGCGCCCACCGTCTCCTCCTCCCCACAGTGCATGAGTGAGTCCTTCACTGTTGATGTTGAGCATGAACTTGGAAACATCCTTCACCTAAGAAAATAAAGCCTCCACCTTGGTCCACCAGCTGCTTTTCAGGTTGCCAGTACTTGAAGCGGAGTCCAAATCCTCCTGATAGACGCAGGCAGCTGTCCATGTCGGAGCCACACCTGTCTGCGGTCACTCAGCAAGAACATCCTGGGAAGTGTGGCTCAAAAATGTTGGAAAAGAAGCCCACAGAAGAGATTGAGAGGAAGGGTCTGGAGTGGATGGGGACCAAGAGATGCGGTGGCCACAGGAGGAGGGAATTTCAACAGGGAACAATGATAAATAGGGGCAAATGCAGCAAGGAGGTGCAGAAACATGAGAAAAAAAATTTTTTTCAAGGGATTGAGCAAATGAGAGGTCCCTGACCTTGGTGGGGGAGGCTTGGTTCAGGGTTGAGACAGAAGCCAAACCACAGTGTGACAGCATCCCAGCCCTCTGCAGCCTGCCCAGGGGGTTGGACCCGACAGGAAGGATGATGGAAGGGAGGACCAGCTGCAGCCTTGCGCTCACCAGGAAGGCCACTGCCCCTCCTGGCCTCCAAGGTGGGAATGAAACTCCTTGGGTTGCCACCGTCACCGGTGCTCCAGGATGTGGACCCAGCCAGGCTGCGGGTCCCCTCCCGGCTCTCCTTCCCACATTCCAGAAACAGCACTGCCCACGGCTCGTTCCCCGCCCTGTCCACAGGCTAGTTGGCCATTCCTGATGGATATGTGCCACCCCTAAAAACAAAGACAGGGTCACTCCCTGCTCCAGGGTCCTCCTCCCACTCTGTGCCCACCTGGAATCACAATCGCCTGGGGCCTAGTGGGTCTTGGTCCCCAGGTGGCCTGGCACACGAGGAGACCAGTAGCCTTGGCGAGTTGTCATGGCTGTGGATACTGCCTGACACCGAGTTCCCAGCGGGGGAGACCGTGGGCATCCTCAAGGCCATACCTGCCCACCCACTGTCACGAGCAGCTTCTCAGCCTTGTCTGGTTACCAGGAGTTCCCTTCCGGATATCTGCACTGGACCCCGGACCGCGACGTACGCGAACACCAAGCACGAACTCGATTGCCTTTTGAAATGCTGGTTTATTCGCACACCACACAAAGCAATACACGAGGTGGCTGGCTCACACTGCACGATCTTACTCTCAGGCGATGAGAGTTGATTGTGAGCAAATACATGGAGTTTCCCTCGCGCTTATATACTCTATATGTTTACAACAAACTTGTTTGTGTCTAACTTATCTAACATAAGCACACTACCTAGTTACATCATCAACTTATCTAACATGGGCATACTATCTAGTCATCCTATAACCAAAAACATGTTTACAACTAAAAAGTCACTTAGTCACTGCAAAGTCCAAAACAAGTCCAAAACAAGTCCTTTTGCTGATTCATGTTGTTTGTTCATCCTTGATGTTTACTCCTGTCACCCCCACTCCTGATGGGCGGAGAACCGGGGGCCTTCTCTCCTCCCGGAGGCTTCCCCCAGGGCAGCGGCTTCCTTCCTCCTGTTTTAAAACCAGAAGACAGGATTGGGACCAAATTTAGCAAACAACCAAAAATGAAATCCAACCCCTATTTTAAGATCCATTTCAACAGCTCCACCCGCCAAAGGCAAGGTCTCCTCTGGGCCACGTGGTCCTCCTTGGCAGCGGGAGAAGCAGCAGGGCCGGGTCTGGGGGAAGGGTCTTCTCCTCCCCAGGGACAGACCTCCCTATGCCACCAGCCAGTAGGGGACAATGAGGCCCCCGGGAGAGCAGGGCCAGGAAGGGTCAGATGGACCAAGTCCCCAAGCATCTTCTTGACTTCTTGCTTCTGCCAGTTCCTGGAGAGGAAGGATGTTTCTGGAAGCCACCTCAGAGACCAACCACAGCAGACACACCCTCTTTAGTGTGAGGCTACTTTTAGCACATTGTTCCACTTAGTGCTTTGTGAGGAGCAGAGGGAAGCCAAGGGCACCAAACAATGTCACTCACCTGATATCATAATAGCTGCCAGGTATTAGGTGTGTGTTCTGTGCCAGGTGCTGTACTGGGTTTTAAAATTATTGCTAGGAATTCTGTGTGAGTCATTCTGCCTCAGATTTCATAAAGGAATGAAGATAGCTGGGAGCCAGGATGAATGAGATGAATTTGTCACCCACCCATGTAAAGGCTTGTTTTGCATGAATGCCATTCAAGAGGCCGTCTTGATGAGCTGTCATGAAAGCAACTGTATCCTCTGGCTGCATTAATAGAGACAGAGCAGTCCGTTTAAAGGAGGCCATAATCTCACTAAACTCAGTTCCCATCAGCCCAAATGGGGACCATTTCCTCTGAATCTCAGTTCCTCCTTTATTAGTTTGTCATGAAAATTAAACAAGGTGGGCTGGGGATGTGGCTCAAGCGGTAGTGCACTTGTCTGGCATGTGTGTGGCCCGGGTTCAATCCTCAGCACCACATACAAACAAAAATGTTGTGTCCACCGAGAACTAAAAAATAAATATTAAAAAATTCTCTCTCTCTCTCTCTCTCTCTCTTTAAAAAAAAAAAAAAGAAAATTAAACAAGGTAATGTATGATAATCAGCACCATGCACTTAGATAAATGGTAATAATTTCAATGGTTGTCATAAACCTTGGCATGTAAGGTAAAGTTGAGTTATCTCTCAGGAGTGAGAAGAATCTGGGGATGCACGTTGACTCCAGGCACCTGAACCCCTGTTATGGAGGGATAGAACCGCATTCACTGGGCAAAAGCTATCATGGTACCAATTTCAGCCAAATAAAAGGAATCGTGACAACAGCCAGAAGAAATGCTTCCAAACAGCTCTGTCTTTGCATAGTGAGAACTTAGGGAGCATCTTGTGTGGTATTGTACAGTTTCCAGGTTTTCAGCAGTGACCTTGTATTTTGAAAATAATCTGGGAAAGGCTGAGCATGGTGGCACATGCCTGTAATCCTAGCAGTTTGGGAGGCTGAGGCAGGAGGATTATAGTTTCAAAGCCAGCCTCAGCTACTTAACGAGGCTGGAAGCAACTTAGTGAGACTCTGACTTCAAATAAAAAAAATAAAATAAAAAGGGCTGGGGATGTGGCTCAGTGATAAAATGCCCCTGGATTCAATCCCTAGAACCAAAAAATAATAAATGAATGAATGAATGAATAATAAATAAGTAAAATCTGAGAAAAGGAAGTGTGAGCCACCACCCGCCCCTCACCTCCCCACCCCACGCACATAAGGACTGTGGTGAGAGTGGGAGGCCAGCTCAAACGAGATTCTCCCAGCGTGGATCTAGCTGCCACGCTCTCCCAAACTGAAAGATGTCCCCAAGAGACGGGCTCAGTAGGAGAGCTCCCCAGGGCCCTCCCTGCAGCCCACCCGGACCTGGCCTTGGAGGACAAACAGCAGACATCCTGACAGGGACCCACGGAGTCCCATGCCAGGAAAGGAGCCCCAACAGAAGGTGTCGTCAAGATCTTGGGAGCCATGTCTCAGGGAGGGCCAGTTAGGCTCCCTGTCCGGGTGACAGCAGTGTGGCCTGGCCCTGCCCTTCACAGTAGGGCCCATCTCACTGTCAGAACGTGGTGGAGTTGAGCCTCCTTGGACTTGTAATTAAAAACAGCTTTGAGTTGGGTTCTAAAGGGCACACCCTAGGGGCAGGAGACAGGTGGGTGATGGGACAGATACTGGACCCGGTGGCAGTGTCATGCTGGGCCAGTGCTGTCCCTCTCTGGGCCTTCAGGTCCCCTCAGGACGAGTCCTGCTGTGCACCAACTCAGAGTCAGCAGCTTGGTGCCCCTGGTCCTGGGCCTCCTTCCTGCGTGGCTTCGAGGCCTCCACAGCCCATCAGACCTGAGGAGCCCTGGGCCCTCTCGTCCCACCCCTGTTTAATGAGGCCACATCTGGAGTGGATCTCCTCCGATTCCTGTTTAGCACAGCTGGGTCCCCATAAATCAACTTGTTCTGCAGACAAGTTCCCAGAAATGTCCAGAATCGTCCCTGGAAAAGGCAGCTTTATTCCCTCCAGTTCCTGGTTCCAAAGAGTCTTCCAGACCCTGTGGCCAGCGAGAGTCTGCAGTGGCTGAGGGCCCTGCACGGGTGTCCTCCAGGCATGAAGGATGAGCCAGCTCCTTCCCGTGGCCCTCTCAGGACGCAGCGTCCCCAACTCTACAGCGAAAAGGTGGCACTGAAGTGACCCCGCGAGCCACCTGCGGTTTGGATGCAGTTTTCCCAGAAAGCACAACTAATGATCAGAGGCAAAGTAGAAGTTGGTCCCTGCAGAGGGAGAGAGGGGGCAGCAGCAGCCTCCGCGGAGCCCTCTTTTGTTCTGTTGGTGGCAACAGGCTTCTCCCCGTTGCTTCCAGCAGGGCTCTGGTCCCCAGGCTGCCTCGGGAAGGGGGCAACCTGGAGACCTCGTCTGCTCCGTCCCTGAGCCCCGATGCCGCCGGGTGCTCCATTCTCCCAGATTGGCCCTCATATCTCATGACGCGGTGATGTCTTAGAGGGACACTGGGAAATCGTGGCACCAATTGCCCCAAGTCCAAGCAACCAAATAGAATTCATGTCCAAGTCTGAACTACTGCAAGTTTTGACTTCTTTTCAATCTCTCATGCCCCCCCAAAAGTCAGATCTCAGTCCTTAGCTGTTGGCCCACTCGTCATGTTCAGATCGTAAATGTCCCCCCCCCAAACTCAAGTGTGAAAAGCTTGGTTCTCCAGCTGATGGCTCCAGTGGGACGTGGTGGGAACTAGAAGGTGGGTCCTACCTGGAGGAAGTAGGTCACTGGAGTATCACTGGCTGGCTGGCGCTCTCTCTCTCTCTCTCCCCACCCATACACTCTCTCTCTTACCTGGCTGCCATGGGCTGAGCAGCTTTCCTGTGTCACACCTTTCACCTCACTCCCAAACCAATGGACCCAATAATCATGGACTGAGACCTCTGAAACCATAAGCCAAGATACCTCTTTCCTCCTTTAAGTTGCTTTTCTTCAGGTGTTTTGTCACAGAGATGGAAAACGGACTAACACACTACTAATAAGAATTTGGATTCAGCCTCCACGTGGATGAATTTTTAAAGATGATTTATACAAAAGGAAGATGTGCACTGAGCTTAAAAAGCCAAATCGTTCTCAAGGTTTATAATAAAATCAACAGGCCCCTGTCCCACCTCTCCTCACCCCTTGTCACCCCACGCTGGGCTCCGGAGAGACGCTTTACTCTCAACTCTTTCAACTACTTCTTCCTGGATTTGCCTCGTGTTTCAATTATTAACCCTCCTTTCTCGGAATTTTTCAATTCTAGGCCATTATTACAGACTTCCTACGTTGGAAAATGAAAGGTTGTGTTCTCTTAAGCCATCAGCTATGTCCTTCACACACACACACACACACACACTCCACCTCTCCCCATCCGACAGCCCACCTAGGTGGTTTTATCAGCCACGAGGTGGGCAACTGGGGTCAGCCTGGGCTGGCCTGGATGTCTGCAGAGACGAAGAACAGAGCCTGCCCCTCTCGTGACATGCAGAAGAATTTACACAGACATCTGCCCTCACTCTCTCCCAACCCCTTGGAATCCACACCCCACAATGATGGTCTGAAGACGCTGGGGTGGCCAGCCTGGGGCACAGGATATTTGGGGACACATCCTCTCCGAGGGGCTGTCCTGGAGCAAGGAGGGCAGACATTGCTGGGTGGCCTCCAAAGGGGTCCAGAGCAATAAAGGCAGCTGCAGTGACATCCAGCTTCATTAGGAAGCCACCCAGGAGCAGATGGGGTGGCGTGCCAAGGGAGGACCTCCCCTCCTGGCAGAGGACCAGCTAGGGTCAGCGAGAGACAGGGAGGAAGGGTTCCCGCGTCAGGAGGAAGGTGAGCGTGGCCCCTCCTGAAGTCCCCGCAGAGCCTAAACCCAGTGACTTGCTTTCTTTTATAACAGTTGGCAATTGGAAGCCAGTGGGGCCTGCAATCAGCCGGAGCTGCCCAGAGGCACACCCATCTGGCAAGTCCTTCAGGGGAGGCTGAAATAGCTGCCTTAACCCTCGCAGGCACAACCTCTTCCACTGACCCCTGCCCTGCAAAAGAAAGTTCAAGATGATTCACAGAGAAATCACCATCCTGCCGCTGGGACAGGACCCTCCGTCCCCCGGGTACTGAGCATCTGGAGATGGATGAGGGCTGGGCGGAGCAGCTGCAGCTGGCTTGGTCCCTGACTGTGGCCTCTCTGGTGACAGAGCAGGAATCTTCACAGGGGAAACGGCCCCTTTTTAAAGAGAAAGGGTGGAGGGTGGGCAGGGGCCAAAACACAGTCCCACCTGGACAGAAGCACATCGCGGAAGGTAGGGTCAGTTCCCCCAGAAGCTCTGCACGTGGCCCACTGTCCCTGGTCGACACTCACAGAAGAAAGTGTACTTGCTCAGAGATATAAATCAGCCACGGCCTCCCGTGCTCTGCAAGGGGACAGCTCATCCTTCACTGTCACGCCGTGGCTGGCATGTTGTGTAAGCAGGCCAAGAGTGAGGCTTGGCCCTGGGTCGGGGTAGGAGCTGCGGGACTCAGTGAGTTGTCCCTCCCCCGCTCCCAGAGGCAGGACAGAGCAGTGACAGAGCCCGGAGTAAGACTACAGGCAAACCCCAGCACTGCCACTTACTATCTGTGTGACCTCAGAGCAGTGCCCTACCCTCCCTGAACCCCAGCATCTTTACCTCTCAACCCTGGGTCTTGTGTGGCCCAGTGCCTGTGTCCCTGGGTGTTCTGAGAATGAAGTTCTTGCATTCACGTGTGAGAGCAGTGCCCAGTTCCTGGTATTATTATTGTCACTGTTATGATTACGATTAGCAGCCACTGACAGGAGGCCACCATACTCACCAACTCACCTTACAAGATCAGATAAACTGATTTTTTTTTTTTTTGGTGGGGTGGATATTGGAGATTGAACTCAGGGGCACTCAACCACTAAGCCACATCCCAGCCCTATTTTGTATTTTACTTAGAGACAGGGTCTCACTGAGTTGCTTAGCACCTCGCTTTTGCTGAGGCTGGCTTTGAACTCATGATCCTCCTGCCTCAGCCTCCTGAGTGGCTAGGATTACAGGTATGCACCAACATGCCCGGCCTGATACTTGTTTTTAAAATAGCTTCTAAAGTTGTGTATAAAATTTGGGGCACAATGTATTAAGTCTTACAAACATTAGGAGACAATAAGAGGCTGGTATTTCTATTCGTCTTATCTTGTGGCTTTGATACACCGAGCCATGTGGACAAGTCTTTAGAATGTTTTTTAAAACTTTTTTATAACTTTATTTATTATTATTTTATTTTGTAATGCTGAACCCAGTGCCTCACATGTGCTGGGCAAGCGCTCTACCACTGAGCCACAGCCCCAGCTTTAGAAGTTTTCATCAAACCTGGAAACTAATTTGACTTTATAACTTCTATAGTATAGCAAAGCAAACATTTTAAAGGTACAGTTTAAAAGGAGAGAGGCCCATCTTAACACTTGAAGGAAAACTACAAACCCAGATCAAATTCAGAACACTGATTGCTACATGGTGAAGTACTGCAAAGAGAACGCTGTCCCTATCCTGCTGAGTGACCTCAGGCAAAGCCCTTCCCTTGCTGGCCTCAGTTGCCCCACCAGCCACATTGGGCACCAGGGCATCTCTGGGTGCCTCCCAGGTCTCCCATCCCACGGCTCTCTGACTTGGGGGATTTGCTGGGCCAACAGATTTGGCCCCCACAAAAGCACTGTCACATCTCCTGAGCCAACACCTCCACCTAGTGTGTCGTTCAAGGAAGACAGGCCTGCAGGACAACGGGAGCTCTCTCCTCTCACTCCACCTTTAACATTTTGCTTCTCAAGCTGGGCACAGTGGTGCACACCTATAATCCCAGTGGCATGGGAGGCTGAGGCAGGAGGATCGGGAGTTCAAAGCCAGCCTCAGTGAAAGTGAGGTGCTCAGCAACTCAGTGAGACACTGTCTCTAAATAAAATACAGAATAGGGCTGGGGATGTGGCTCAGTGGGTGAGTGCCCCCGAGTTCAATCCCCGGTAGCTACCACCACCACCACCACCACCAAAAAAAAAAAAAAAAAAGATCTTGCCACTCAAAAATATGTTCCACAAACCAGAAGCAATGGGTCCTTAAGAGCTTGTGGGGCACACAGAACCTCAGCCCCATCCTAGACCTGTGGAATCCAAACCTCCCTTCAAACAAGAAGCCAGCAGATCCCCACAGTGCACATGAAAGTGTAAAAAGCACTATTTTAATAGAAGGAGAAAAGAGAAACCGCAGAACACTTCAGTTTAACAGACACTCAACCCATAAAGAAATCCAGAATCGACCCCCATAAATAACACATTTCCTAACAGTCCTATGCTGTGTGCCAGGGACTAGACTAAGCCCTCACCTGTTCACTGTTACTTAATCCTCACGACCACCCTGATCCTGATCTCATCATCTCCATTTTACTGATAGGAAACTGAAGTTCAGGGTAGTTACGATGTACCAGGTGGATCCCAGCCAGACCAACTGGTTGTTTCTGGATGACTGTTAACCCCAACCCTTAGGATCTCACGGGGAGGAGAATGTTCCTAAAAGAGATTGAGACCCAGGGCGAAGCTCTTTGATCAATGAAGACATGGGACTTCATTCTCACATCGACTGGCACAAGAACCCAGACCTGCCGCCGGTGTGTGCCCCGATAGGTTCTTTTTTTAATCATTCATGTTGACTCCACAAAGGTGATGAGGTGGATCTGGGATCATTCTGAAATCAGAATTACCGAGATAAACTCCCGTAGTGCTGCTGCAGCCCAAAGTCTGACACTGATTTAAATGATCAAATATTATTAACGCACACACTTGAGAAGTGAATTTCATACCGACATGATTGTGTGATAAAAACTGTAAATGACAGAAACAGGTTTTAAAGTCAGACTGGTAATTACTAAAAGCAACCAGACACCCCCCTGCTAGGCCCTGTTGGAAGTCCCCTTTCAAGTTTATATTTACCTTGGCGAATCAAACTGTTTGAGATTTCGGCTTTGGTTAGTCCCCCTCTGGCCAACATGAAAGTTTTGACTGTGGTAGCAACACGATAACCAAAAGCATTCTTTATTAAATAAATCGAGACCATCTCCAGACCGAAAGGAATCAATACAATGCTCTTGTGTCCATCTCTCCACACTGAGAAAATACTAACCCAACATTTGAGGTCAGGCCAGTTTGTACAAAGTCCATTGCAAATCTCTTCATACCTGGGTATCTCTGTAAGTACCAAAATAAAAGATTCATCTTTTTTTTTTAAACTAATGAGAATAAAAAGTACAACAATAGAATATATATCTGGATAGAAAAATATTATAAAGTTTTAATTTTCCAAATACCAACCTCTTATGATTACCCTTGAAAAATGGGGTATTTGGGAACATTTTAAAAGTTTTCAAAATCAGTACAAAGTTTATTCACATTTCTTACTAAATCCAACATGTTCACAAATGGTAAAGTCCCTTAAAAAAGCACAGCAGCCAAGTTTGTGGTGGGCTGTGGTCACCATACTGACAAGTCTCTGTTGGGCACAGTCCAGAGGCCCTCAAAGGCTGCTTGGCACAGTGACGCTTCATGACATGCGCTCCTTGAAGAACCATTTCTGATCATCCAAATTGGTGCAGTCCCGTAAGAGTGGCACGAAACTGTTACCAAACTCCTTCTTCACAGCCTGGACACATTTTTTGGACTGTTCGTGAAATAAGGAACCATCCTACAAAGGATAACAGACATTGTTCAATACAAGGGAACCCTTGGAAAAGTCTCTTTTCTCTAAAAACAAATTCTGAAGAGCTCAGGGTGTGATTTTTTTTTTCATCATTTCAAAAATATTTATTGCAGGGTCATCTGTCAATATGAATTGCAAGGTGACGGCGACTCAAGACCGCCCCCTATGGGCAGAGCAAGGCAAGCACAGACTTCAGGGGCTGCCCTGCATACGGTGGGACCGATGGCGCCACCTGCTGGCTACCAGCCTGGATCTGTCAGACCCTACCTTTCATCCCTATTCTGTTTTGCTTGCTTCAGGGAAACAACAAAGATCCTTTATCTCTTTCATTTCTCTTAGGTCAACCAGTTCCATCCCTGATGATCCTTTCTCTCTCTCTCTCTTTTTTTAAATATTTTTTTTAGTTGTTGATAGACCTTTACTTATTTATATGTGGTGCTGAGAATCGAACCCAGTGCCTCACACATGCCAGGCAAGTGTGCTACCGGTGAGCCCCAGCCCCAGCCCTGATATCTTTCTCTTATGTATTTAAAAAGAGTCAGGATACTTGGCCATAGTCCAGCTCAGCCACAGCTCAGTTGGGTGAGCAGTAAGTCCCTTGGCCACCTGATCTAGTTCCTCACGTGTTACCTGGCTGGGTGAGAAGCAGTGGCTCTGCCAGTCCTAATCCCCAAATGTCAGAGGACAATGATCTTCACTCAGGACCTTCCCTGCTCTCTCTCCCCGCCCTTGCTGAGCTAGCTCCGCCAGCCTCCCTCCCAGCCCCAGTCTGCTGCCTCTGGCTAAACTCAAGGCCCCGCTTGCATGAGGTTAATCATGGTGGAGCAGCAAACAGGGGGAACAAGTCACCTGCCAGCTGCAAGGGAGGAGAAGCCAGGGAAGCAAAATCAAATGTATAATAGGATTTCGATGCTACTAACTTGGAATCCTTTCCTAA
Source organism: Marmota monax (assembly GCF_021218885.2). Taxonomy (NCBI): domain Eukaryota; kingdom Metazoa; phylum Chordata; class Mammalia; order Rodentia; family Sciuridae; genus Marmota; species Marmota monax. The sequence goes on from NW_026695243.1 coordinate 3,371,197, forward strand.
GAGCTCGCAGTTGCCTTCGGTGAAACTTAAAAGTAAATAATTAAATAAAGTCTTCCCTGCTCACCCTTCGAAACTAACTTCTCCTTAAATGGTCACTGAGATTTAAGATAAAATTTTTAATGATACGTCAAACCAATTTTATTGCTTCTAGTACGCATTACTTCTCCTTGGGGACTTAGCTCAGCTTACGATTGGCTTTGGGGGACAGGCTGAAGTATTTCTTCCTATTTTCTTATATCAAATAGACAGCACTGCAGTGCTTGGCGTTTCTGGGCAGAGACTGCAAATTCCATCGCTAATTATAACATTTTTTTTTCTATAGGAAAACATATTCCAACTTTTCGTCATACTTAGAATTAACCCATTTATAAGTCATACAGAAGACTCTTTCCCTCCCTGAGGCCAGGTTGGGAATGAAAGTTTCCCAGGGAGATAAAAGATAACTAATATTTTCCATCAAATTATTTTCTTTGGATTTATTTCTCTGAGTGCTTTTTAAAGTCCTGTTGCAGGGCGTCAGCGTCAGTGCCTTCTGGGCCTGAAAAAAACACCCAGTTCTGAGTCAGTAGCATTTAGAAAGCCAACTGCATCCCAGCGTGTTTTCTTGGTTGTAATAACCCCCAGTAACAACTCATCTCTATAGAGCTTCACCGCTTCCAAAGAAGATTTCTGGGTACACATCAAATCCTCAGAGTAAAAACAAGACTGCAATTATTATGCCCATTTTACAGCTGGGGAAAGAAAGGCTTAGAGAAGTACAGTGACTAGTATCTGCACCTAACCTCAGATCCCCCCCCTTGGGCTGCTTCTCTTGGTTTAACCCCATTCCATCTCCAGATGACACCCTGAGAGTTCTACTTCCCACAGGGGCCTCTGTAGCTCATAGTACAATGGGAAGGATTGGAAGGGGAGAAGGGAGTACTCCCAATACAGGATGCTGGGGTCACCTCCTCGGGTTCACAGTGAAGTTCCTGCTCTGCCCGGGTAGGTCAGCCCGACACCCCCAGGACTAGGCCAGGGAGAGCTCCGACTTCCATGCTTCCCAACAGCCCCAGACTGAGCAGGGAGGGGCTGAGCGCTCACTGACCTCCCGCAGGAGGAACTTCTGGTTCTCGGGGACAGTATCCTCGCAGAGGTGCATGATGAGGACGTCGGTCCCCGGCTCCACGGTGATGCAGGCCTCTGGCTGGTGGGTGTTATAGCGGATCTCCTTCTGGGATGTGTACTCGAAAAACTAAAAACAGAGCAAGCAACACAGGTCAGCTACCCGCTGATCTGGACAAAGGGGAGACCACTGACCTGGGGCTGATGCAGGTATGAGGCTGGGGTCAAGCACTCTCCCTCACCACAGCCATCACCTGTCTGATCGGGCTCTGTCACGGGCCCCAGTGCTCAGCCGGCCTCTTCTATAGCTCAACTGACCTCTACTGCAGTGTGTGACAGGTACCAGTGGAGTGGCCCCTGCTGGTGCCCATCTTGCTTGCTGGATGTGAGGACGGGCTGGTGTGGAAGGTCAGGAAAGAAAATGGACACATCCCTGTGCTAGCAGTTGGGGGCTGTCTGTGACCCAGACTGGCCACTCCCTCTCCTTTCCCTCGGTCTCATCCCCCACTCCAATATAACGGATATAAAGGGGCCTGGAAACGAGAAAGTACTGTGCAGGGCAGGCAGCAGGACTGCTCAGGGAAGACTTGGCCCATCCACACACCCAGAGCTAGCTACAGCACTTGGGAAAATACTGGTTCCTGGCCCCACCCCAGACAGGGATAAAGCCCCTTCGATCTGAGATGGGCCTAGGGAGCTGCATTTTTGACATGACACCTACCTGCCCCACCAGTGACACAGTGACTGTCCCAAGGCCTGTGGAGCAAAGTTTCTCAGACATGTCTCCCTCCCCAGGAGCTGGGAGAGCAGGAGGCTGGGACTCAGCGGGGCAGATGGGCCTGGGAAGCTGATGGTACAAGTCAGCTACCATCAGCTCTGAGGAACAGTGTTCCAAGAAGTGAGAAGAGCCTCAGTAATTAAAGGTAGCAGTGGCCCAAACTACGACGAGTTTACTGCTGAACATAAGGGGACCTGTGGTCCAGTGGAATCGGGTGAATCTGGATTGGAAGAAAATTGCTGAACCTCCCCCCTCCTATCATCCCCAGGTGCCTGATACTACTTAGCAGAGTCAAAGCTTTGGTGGTCCACAGCTGCCCCTCCTGTTATCCAATCATTCTCTGCAGGCCCTGCCTGGTGGGTCCATCTGCCTTCCTGGGCAGAGATTCCTGTTCTGGTCTTCAGACCCTCCAGGACTGTCTCCCTTGCTCTGTCTAATGAGTAGCACTTGATCCAGAAAGATCCACCTGGGCCCCCAGCTGAGACAATTTCCTTGCAGTTTGAAGAATGGCACTATTTATCAAAACCTATAATTCCATTTAAGAATTCATTCTAAGGAAATCATCCAAAATGCAAATCTGTTTTTTATTCCTCCTTCTCTCTAACTAAAGATGTTAGTGGAAGAGAGTTATTCATAATTACAAAAACAGGGAGACAACCAGTTAACTAAACAGTAACACAGGCACACAATGAAATATCCTGGGGAATGATGTTCTCAAGGAACATCTAATAATATAAGTACAATAAAGTTAACATATTATAAAATATATAGGTGTTATGATAACAACCATTTAAAAGACACAATATAAAGCTTGTGTATTGACAAAAATAGGAAGAAGATGTGTCTTAATTGTAGCTGTGGTCTCTCTGGGGCTCGCCATTCACCCCATACTTCTACTTTTTAAATTTCCCCAAGTGTTCCTTAGTGAGCATATCTTACTTCGATAATGAGGAAAACAATCAAAAAAGGTTTTAAAAATTTTTTGAACTGCTGGAGATCGAACCCAGGGCCTCACACATGCTAGCACGTGAGCTATAACCCCCACCCCACAAAATCAGACATTTGATTTTTTTAAAAAAGTACAGATCTTTGCCCCCAGGTTCCTCTTTCAAGCCCCACACCTACCTGGTTCTGGCCCAGGCCGTGACAGACGTAGAGAATGACCTGCTGTCCTGCCACCTGGTTTTCATCGGGAGGGTTATAGTCAAAGCAGTAGTCTCTCACTCCTCTGTTCTGGAGCTAAACCAGACATAAAGGTGGCATTTTGGTCTAGATGCAGACAATAGATCCCACATCCAACTCAGAGGAGGGTCCACAACATGAGGGCCTGCCTCAGACCCTGGCCCCGCGGGCAAGAGCCTTCTCCTGTACAACCCTGTCCCGTTTGACAGATCTTCCCATTCTAAACTGTTGCAAGAATCTTTACCCCCATTTTAAGATGATCAATCTGAGGATGGAGAGATTAACCTTTGCAGGCCTGAAAGCTCCTCTTTCTTCCTCAATAGCAGCCTTATTGCTGCACTGGTCCAAATACATCTGGGTTATAGCCTTGAACTGAGATTAACTAAGCAAACTAAACCAAGCTGGTGATACAGAGGAAAGGACTTTTTAAAATGACTTCAGAGCACAGTATGTTTGATAACCTTTCCTCAGTGAAATGTATTCAATAGGCAAACAGATGTGCAAGGAAATCATAAAACCTCATTTAGTCTAACACTGTCCATGTGATACTGTGCCATTGTTTGGAAACTATTTATTTTGGGATAAAGCAAATCAGGGTTGTGTTTTTTGTATTTGGTGGGGAATATTGGGGATCGAATCCAGAGTGCTATATTCCCAGCCTTTTTATTTTTTATTTTGAGACAGGGTTTCAGTAAGTTTCCTGGGCTGGCCTTGAACTTGAGATCCTCCTGCCTAAGCCTCATGAGTAGCTGGAATTACAAGTGTGTACCACCACACCTGGCAAGTAAGGATGTTAATATTGTTAGAAATCAAGGTTTTCTGAATAAGAAGAAAGAAATAAAAGTATTATGTCAAAGAAGCAAAATCTTGTAAGATTAAATTTGAATTTAAGATGTTCAAATAAGATGGTGATTTTTTTTTCTCAAAGATATGTATGTCCTTTCTGAGCCACTGAAAAAGCTCAGAGCTATACTAGTCTGCATGGTAGCCACTGTCCCATATGGAGTCCAGTGGTCACTGAAATGGAAGGAATCCAAACCGAGAAGGGCTCTATGTATAAAATACATGCCAGATTTTAAGACTTAATATTTTAAAAAGAATAAGAAATTAATTTTTCTTGAATTAGTTATGATATTAACTATAATGTTGAAATTGAAATGCTAATGTTTTTTGATAAGCTGGTTTAAATGTGCTATTAACTTTTTTATTTCTTCATTTAATAGGGTTGCTAACATTTTTTAAATGATTCATTTTTTGGCTCATATTATGTTTATGTGGGACTGCTGGTCTAGAAGCCATGGCAACCTGGAGTGACTGGCCCCACCAGCACCCATGCGGACTTGGAATACTGTTTCCTGCCAAAAGAGGACAGAGCTTCTGGGAGGAGAGGAAGGAAATATTTAAGATGAACATGGGATAACTTAGCAAGTTATCAAGGCCAATGTCCTGGGGTCAAAGATCACAGAAGCCAAAATAAAAAAGGCTTCCATTAGCCAAAGATGGAATGATTTGAATATTGAAAAAAATAAAAAGGAAGACTGAATTGATTGAAACACGTTGGCCATATGGACACACAGGGTATCTAACAGAATACCATAGACCTGGTAGCTTATAACAGAAAGTTATTTTCTCACAGCTCTGGAGATTGGAAAGGCCAAGATTAAGGAACCAGTGTCTGATGAGGACCCCCTCACTATGTTCTCACATGGTGGAATGCAGAAGGGTAAGAGCATTAACCCAGCCCCACAAGTACTTAGAATAGCCCACTACTTTACAGTGATACACAAGAAAAGAAAGAGCCAAAGAACAAATGGGCCAACAAACAAACAAAACCCACTGGATACAACTATAGGAAAATAACTAGGCAAATCAAGAGAAAGGCATAAGAATTTATCAGGCCTCTTCTGTGTGAATCCTTCCTGTGTGGATACCAACTCCTTAATAAGTGCACAAGAAATGAGAGAATGAGAAAAATCATCATTTAGCAACTGCATTGGAAATAACAGATCTAGGCAATGGTTATCAAAGGCAACCAAAACCATTCTGCAGAGGCGGACAGCAGGCCTCATAATGGATCATCCAGGCTGTGGTTCCCCCATGGACCCATGGACACACCTTATCAAAATGACTGGACCTTGTGTGCTCCTGATACGGCACAATGTGAATGCTCCCACCAGGGTTCTCCACACAGAGGTTGACCCTGACCCCAGTCAAACCATTAGACCTCACTCCCATGGTAAAGAAATGTGGGGAGAGAGGAGCAACTTCCAAATGGCACAGAGAAACCAGGAGGCCTTCGGAGTGAGACGATGCACACACAAACCAATGTTGTGTTTTTCCAACAACCTAAAAGTATTAACAATGAAAGAAGAAAAAGGAAAGGGGACCTAGGTTAAAAGGGACTTAGGAAACAAGATGTGATGGCCAAACACGTGGGGGCTTTGCTCAGGTTCCTGTTGGGATCAGCCAACCACCCAAGGAGAAATTCAAAAAAATCAGGGGAATATGGATTAGAGCCGAGAGTAAAGGACATCAAGAAATCAGTGTTTTCTTCGCCAGGTGTGACGAAGTCTGTGGGTTTGTAAGATAAGGTCCCAACTTTATGAAGCTGAATACAGAAGTGCACAGCAGTGACAAGGCACAATGCTGGGGTTTGCTTAAAAAAGAGAAAAGCATAAAGCATGGAGGGGGGAGGAGAGAGGGAAAGCCGGGAGGCAGAGTCTGGACTATTCCAGAATCCCAGGGACAGGGTTACCATTCATCATGCCATTCTCTCTGCATTTCTGTATGTTTGAACATTTTCCTAATGAAAACAGAATTGAACAGTAACGTCTGGCTGTGTTATTGATCCAGGACTTCCAGAGCAGGATGTCGGCACTTCTGGTAAAGAAACATCAGCGAGGCGACCTCACGGAGAGGGTGCGATTCCTAGCGAAAGTCAGACACCAGGCACCTCAGTTGGCCTCGCTCCAGAAACATTTCTTTAAGGTTTTCTGAAAGACTAGAAGTGACTCTCCAGCAGCCACTGCTGCCTCTGTGGACTCACAAGTTAGGAATGACCAGCCAGCCAGGCCGTGGAGACCAGAAGTAATATATTAGTAAAAATTAGGACATGGACACACCTAAGTAAGCCTCAGTTTCCTCATCTATAACTCGGAATACTCACACTTGCCAATTTCCAGATGACTTTCAGCTCTGACATTCTGGACCCAAGGCTCAGACACCCCAGGGTGAGAAAAGGACAGAGGATGAGAAGGTGGGAAGTGTGTGGGATGGGGGGGTCCCAGGTCCCCACAAAGGGGCTTTCCTTGCCCAGGATCAGGCCCGGGGCCAGGGAATTCCATGCCCACCAAGGCCCACATTGCGCACCATCCCAAAGAAGCCGGGCCTGTCCTCAGGCACATGCAGTTCTGGATACACCGTTTCCAAAAACCATTTGAAGTCCTTGCATCGGAGTTTATCCCGGAGCTGCCTCCTCTCTGTCACATCACCAAAGGGTTCCTGGAAGACAACACAGTGGTGAGTCCTTGCAGGTCCTGCAGGTTCCTGTCAAAGCCCCTCTTCACGGGTGCCAACAACCTCCTATTTTACTGGCATCTACTGCATGCTGGGCACTGGGAAGAGGAGCCTCCATCCTGGAGGCTGCTTAGTAAGAGAGTCTGTCACACAGAAAATCCCATCCCCAGGTGCTCTAGGGACATGCAACCCAGCACATGAGGACAGGAGACAATGCTCCTGCTGACAAAGCCCAGGAACCAAACCCTGGGGCCACAGGGGCACCCTTGGCGCTGTGCATCAGCACAGACTCATCCTCAGACCCGACCAGAGGAACACCGGTGTCATCATGATGCAGGCCGCGTGGCATCTGGATCTACTATTATTGCCTGAATACGTACTTTCAAACACAGGTATGTGTCCCAGATGCCATCACGAGTGAGAACCTATGTGCTCAGTGTACTCAAGGATAAATACACATGCACGATGGCCAGGGTAAAATGCTGCAGTACACGATGCTTAAATACTTAAATAAAGCAAGCCTGTGTGTAGTGCAATAAACGTTCAGCCGAAAGAACTATCCCTCTGATGTTGTGTTAAACTACTAAAAATTGACAAGTGGAATAAAATTGCAATAAGAAGTGAATGTTGGAATAACTTTTCAGATTCCCACTACTTCCTGGAAGTTCTTCTTTGATGGGAGTCACCATTACCCTCCTCCCTGAACTTGAACCAAAAACACATTTTAGCAGCCAGCCCCCTCAGCCTAAAGGCGCATTCAATGCCCTCAAGGAGATTCTCCAGGAAACCTCAGGAATAGGAACTGTGGGTTCCAGAACTAGTGAAGTGAGGAGCAGATATTTCACTCTGAAGCACAAGGAAAGAGAGAGGAGGCAGAGGCTGACCACCATGGAGAGGTGGAGAGGGCCAGCGGGAGGCAGGGCAAGGGGCCTAGAGTAGAGGCTCCCCATCACCTAGGAGGCCTCGAACAGGCTCCCTAGTCTCCCTCCCAGAGCTTCAGTTTTTTCATCTACATGACTGCTGTCTGCAAGACTGCTACAGGGACTTCCATCAAGCACCAGGGCGGAAGTCTTGGAACAAGACCTTCTTGTGTAGCCAAGTGGCCCTCAGTTATGCAAATACGGGACACACAGTACCCTGGCCTGGGGCATGCAAAGCTGGCCTCTGACAGGCAGTGCAGAGGTGGTGGACAGCATTGTGCCTGAGGCCCAAGACCTTGTGGGATAGAAGGAGCAGATCCCCTGTCCACAGGTCTCTGAAACAAGGCAGAACAGGGTGCTGTCTGAGGTAGGCCCCAAGCCCCTGAGAAGCCTCACCTAAGAAGAAACAGGCTGGCCGATACCCGGCTCTCACAGGGCCTGAGTGTGGGGGTCATGGGCTCGTCTCAGCATTGTGTACCTGGGGTTTATGGGGGTCTAGGGTCTCAGCAGTGTGTGCCTGGGGTTTGTGGGGGTCTAGGGTCTCAGCAGTGTGTGCCTGGGGTCTGTGGGGATCTAGGGTCTCAGCAGTGTGTGGCTGGGGTTTGTGGGGGTCTAGGGTCTCAGCAGTGTGTGCCTGGGGTTTGTGGGGGTCTAGGGTCTCAGCAGTGTGTGCCTGGGGTCTGTGGGGATCTAGGGTCTCAGCAGTGTGTGGCTGGGGTTTGTGGGGGTCTAGGGTCTCAGCAGTGTGTGCCTGGGGTTTGTGGGGGTCTAGGGTCTCAGCAGTGTGTGCCTGGGGTTTGTGAGGGTCATGGGGTCATCTCAGCAGTGTGTGTCAGGGTTTATGAGGGTCTAGGGTCTCAGCATAGTGTGGCTGGGGTCTATGGGGATCTAGGGTCTCAGCAGTGTGTGGCTGGATCTGTTAAGAGAAAACCAACCAAGCTAAAACCTTAGCACACTATGGGGACACCTCTGCCACTGGGCAGAGAGACTTCAGCAAGGCCTTGGGGAGGGAGGTGGGCTGGCACTGTCAGGAGGAGGCCCTGCCTTCCACAGCCATGACATCTGGGAGGGAGGGAGGCATGAGTGTACTGGCCACTCTCCAAGTCTGTCTGTCTGGAAATGGAAGCAAAGAATAAGCCTCCGGGGTTCTTGCACAATTCAAGAAGGCTCAGAAGAGGCCTGGAGCAGGAGACAAGAGACTTCTACCTAAGGAGGTGGGAGTGCCCCTGGGTAACAGCTCTCACATGAAGAACCATGCCTTAGCCCGTACCCTAGGTGGGAACTCAAAACCATACTGGCTACGGAGGGACAAGCCATGACGTGGGTAACATACCCAGCATGTGACACTGTGTATTCCAGACTGGCTTCATGGGCACGGTCAAGCCTCGGTATTCCATACCGGCTCTGCATGTGCAAATTCACCTACTTGTTAAAATTTATTTATAAACCAAAAAAAAAAAAAAAAGCCCTTCTAAATCAGCCTGATCATAGTGCCAAAGCGCTGTCTAGAGTTCCTACAGGCAAAAAGTTTGGGATGTGCCTTATGGGGAAAATACCTGTCGGAGATTCATTCAAGTGTGAGTTACACCACGCTTGGCCCCAAGTGCAATGGTACTGAATCAACAGTGTATGTAAACAGGATGTCTTTAAACAGAAACACACACCAATTTAGTTCTGTAGTGACTAGACCATTGTGACCTGGGTTTGCAGGAACCCAGTTCCTATGTCCCCTACGAGCAATGGCTCATGTTCACTAATTCCGTTTTGCGGTGGCTTTGTGGAATGTGGCTACTGTGAACAGAACTGACTGTATGTTACTACTACACGTGGAGGAATAGAGTTTTCCCATGCATGTATCATGAGGGCCCAACCTGTCCCTTTCTGAAGCCAGATCAATTATCAGCAGCCGAGGCCAGGAGGAGCGCGGTGGCGGGGACTTACCAGGCGCGCGCGGGGGTTACGGTGGTAGTAGAGCTCCTTATAGCCGTCCATCCACACTTCGGCTGCGCGGACGCTGTTGGCCAGTGCCTTGTTGCGGGAGTAGGGAGCTTGCTTGGGGAAAACGTGGCCCACGTGGGAGCACGGGTGTGTTTCCAGAGTCCCGCCACACTGCCAGATCTGCACACGGAGCAGAGGGGACGCTAGAGCCCTGAGCAAGGAAGGAGCTGCCTGTCCACAGTGTCTACTGGGCACACAAAAGTCCTGATGGGCATCGCCAAGAGACTCAGCCTCCACGAGGCGGGAGGCCACCGATCCAGCATGCTCATGAACACAGAAGGCAAACAAAGAGCACGAAGGACAAGGTATCGCAACCCAGACCCCAAAGTCCATGCACTAATGCTCAGGCACCAGGTGTGCGGGAGGACCCCCGGGGATGTCACCGGCAACCCACTCACTCGTTATGTGGAACAAGCTTGGTTACCTGATCGCCTAGCCACAGAAGATAGGAAAGCAGCAAGGGAGGAGAGAGGTTTGGAAGAGAGAGAGGAAGGGCCTCTAGAAGCAGGCAGAGAAGCCTGACACCTAGGGGAGAGGCAGAAAGACATTAAGACACATCCCAGACTGCCCTGGCGAAGTCGTCTAGGGTCACAACAACTCAATTTCCCAAGGATGTCAGGATCAAAAACAGCTTCTGATATCTTTAATGGAGGGCGTGAGTCCTCGGTAGAAGGCTGAATTCATCTTTATTAACTCTTTTTATGAGAGCAGGACACCAGATAAGATATTTGACACTTAAAAATGTAGGATTCCATTAACTGGAAAAGCTACTGACATGCTCAGGATCTTTCAAAGGGGCTGAGGTGGGCTGGGGTTGGTACCAGAAGCAGATCCTGGCCCCACCCTGCTCTATCAAGTCCGACTGTCCACAGACTGTGCCTGTCCATCTGTCTTCTTGACATTTCCAGGGGTCCATGTCTGAAAGCCATGGTGCTAAATAAAGACTGCTTCCTAGTTAGTAAATAAAGGCTCCCAGTGGCAGGATCTGAGTTTTAGTCCAATTTCTGCCACCAACTCTGAGGGACCTTGAACAAGTCCCCTCCCCTCTCCTGGCCTCAGTTCCTCTCCTCTGCAGAGGGGAAGAGAAGAACCTGGTGTCTTCCCAGCCTCATGTCTTTAAAATTACATTTCTGAAAGTTAAAAAAGAAGGCAGGCATGTTTACAGGATGTACAAGGCGCAGGATCATGGATACACTGCCAACACGGAGCCGTCCCTCTGGCTCTCGTAACAAATCCAGGTGGGAGTGGGCAGGGGAGACCAGGTTCAGAACAAGTCCACAAAGAAGACTGGAATACTTACCCTAAAAGAAAATTCGAGGTTTTCTCCTCCCCAGACTTCCATTCCTGTATCATAAGACCCCAGATATTCAAAATATTTCTTACTCACAGCAAACAGCCCACCAGCCATCGTTGGAGACCTAGAAAAAGAGGGATAGCCATATTTCAACGTAAGCAGCAGGAAACCATTATAGCTGGTGGAACTGCCTTCCCGCCTTGAGCCCTTCCATCCATTCATCCATGTCAACCCTGAGCTCACACTCTGTGCCCAGCTCCAAGCTGGGTCTGAAGGCACAGATGCATCTCATCATTCCTGTCTGGAGGAAGCTCATGGACATCCCAACAAAGAAGTCCTCTGGCTGTGACACACGTGTTAGCTAAGGTCAGCCAGGACCATGGGGGACACAAAGAGGGCAGGGGGTAGGGAGGACAGGGCTGGGTTTCCTGGAGGATGTTAAGTCTCTGGGACCAGGGGAGCCGGCCAAGAAGAGCATGAGCAGGCCCAATTGCGGGAGAAACCCTGGCACTTTGATTGACTGATGATTGATGCATGCATACACCTAGTGCTGGGGCTCAAACTCAGGGTCTTGCACATGCTAGGCATTGCCACTGAGCACGTACCACTGAGCCACACCCCCAGCCCTCTAGACCTCTCAAAATCACAGAGAACAAGGGCTGAGGAACAAGTGCTGGCTTAGCATGTGTGAGGCCCTGGACTTGACCCTGACCCCTGGTGCAAAAAAAAAAAAAAAAAGAGGCAAATTTTAAGTTGCACATATTTTATCACCAATATTAAAATTAAATTAATTAATTAAAATACACCAATATACAATCTATTTGTATGACAAAGATATTTAATAAAATAAATGCCCTAGGAATAAGTAGGGAGCCACGAGGGAAGCCAACAGCTAAGTGGCCCTAACCAGGACCTTCACTGACACCTCAGCCACAGGCAATGAGGAACACTCCCCCAGCAGGCAGGCCCTGACCTGATGACATCGATCGGGGACTGCATCTGCATCCTCTCCCTCTCAGGAACCACGTGCCACGTGAACACCAGCCGCCAGTCGAAGCCACCAATCTGGGGCTCCCCGGAGTTGCCCAAGTACTCGAAGGTGTTCCAGTCGATCACGTCAATCACGGGGCACACCACTGCAGACTCCTTCTCATGGATCCTGCAAACACCCAGGACATCTCATCTCTCCTCTGCTGGCAGGTGGCCCAAGGACAATTATCAAGTTCAAGAATGAATTCTCATCTTTCTCACAGGAAGGAGGACACCTGTGTGAGAAAGTCCTGCTTCCCTTATTCAGGGGCCTACAGCCATATAAGAGCCCCACAGGTGATCACCACAGGGGGGCCCTGAAGAGGCCAGGAGGAGACTTTCATAGGAAAAGTCCCATCACTTTAATAATTCCCTGATTCTATCTGTGGACATTCTGGCTAAACTTGAATCCCTCTATTGAAAATCAAGACATGTAAAAATCAAAGATGAGGGGCTGGGGCTGTGGCTCAGTGGTAGAGCATGCACCTTACACGTGTGAGGCCCTGGGTTCGATCCTCAGCACCACATAAGAAATAAATAAAGGTATTGTGTCCTTCTACAACTAAAAGAGAGGCACCCGGACTGAAGAGTCATCTTTGCAATTAGATTATAAATTTTAATCCTGCTTCTTATTTGCTGGGTGACATGAGCCAAGTTACCTAACCTCTTAGAGCCTGTTACCTCATTGGTAAAGTGAAGTGACAGCACAGGGCTCAGGTGAGGATTCCCTGAGGGATGGTCTGTAAGATGCCTGGCAAAAAAAAAAAAAAAAATGGAACTACTATTCTTTTCTTTTAAAAGTTGTTGTTGGGAAATATTACATACAGAGTAAAAAATGCTGTAATTTCCTGTTGCGGGTATCAGCCTGTGTGTGTTTCCTGCTGTGTGAGTGTGTCACACGGTCTCCACAAACACTATCACAAACCATCCTCAGTATGCCCACACACTCTGGTTTCTTGGCATCTGGTTGATACCACACAGCAAAGATGAACCGAGACAGGACCGCGAGTGAAGACTAGATTTCTTTGGGTTACAATTTTGGGGCTATTATCTCAAGTTTGAGACCTCAAAGTCCTGGGAGTCACAGAGACCAACCAGCCTTGATCTAGAAGGGCTCTAGCCCAACACCAGAAAGCCAGACAGAGGGGGATTTTAAGTACTGCAGTGAGTAAGGTTTACAATTTTAGGGGAGCCTGAACCATTCAGGACAGTTTGATAAGACCCGTGAGGCCACCAAACTGAGGATGCTGGAGACTGGGGATCCACCCGAACCCACTTCTTCAAATAAATCAACGATATTGGTAGAAGGGTTGAGCGGGCCCACAGCAGATCTGCTGGGCAGGTTCTGAGATACTGCCTGGCTTTGCAAAGCCGGAAACTCATGATTGCAATCAAGCTACTGGAACCACAGGCAGCTGGTCTGTAGTGATCGGGAGCCTGACAGGGGGCTGGTGGCCAGCACAGGAGCACAGGACTCTGACTCACGGGGAGAGTGTGTGTGTGTCCCACAGGGATGTGCCCAGCACCTGGGCAGAACCATCCTGACCTATGCAAGGCAGGATAGTTGGCATCTTAGTACCCAAAATACCAGAAGCGCTCCCTGGTGGACATGACAATCAAAAACTCCTTCCCCAAAAGCCACTGAAAGAAAAGGTGAGGGCTCCCAGCTGGGGTCACCGGGGCCACAGTCTATACAGCTCAATGTGCCTCAGCTCTGTTGTACACCAGAGTCCCTGGAAACATCCAAAAGCTAAGTCATGCTCCTAAGAGTACTGTGGTACAGATCCAGATGTTGTACCACAGGGCCCGGTGTTCACAGTTCCTAGGGTATTCCCAGTGGACACACAGGGTGGACAATCCCCTCACCCACAGGTGTAGACAGAGCAAGGCCTTGGCTGTGGGGAGGGTGGGCTGCAGAGGGCTCTGAGGTGGCATCAGCACATTAGCTAAAAAGGAAGAGTGGCCTCTCAGACCTCGACTCCAGACGTCTGGAGGTAGCCCCCTGTGCGCACAGTGAGGAAGCCACCAGTCCAGGTTCAGACACCACTGCATAAACAGCCCCAGACTCTGTCTGAGAAGCCCTGAATCTCTACTGGTGAAGCTCCTAGAGGGGAGGAGGAGAAAGAGACAACGATGATACCCCAAGGGACAAGGAGCCAGGACAACAAAAAATAGCAGAGCAGCACTTGATCTCACCTGGAAAGGAACTCGAGACACTAGCAGATTAACATGGTCAACCAGCTGCTGGAGGCTGTGGGTGGGAGGATGTTCAGCTGCAAGTTACCCTGACTCACACAAGGGGGATCAGACAGACCCCCCACACCTTCCCCTGCCTCCCAGGGGAGCTCCTGTTGTTCAGCCCAGCTCCTGCCTTCTGTGACGCAGAACAGAGAGGACCTACAGAGAAACTGGAGGCAGGGGTGGTGGGGGTCGGGGGACAAAGGGGCCTGAGGCTGTGGGGCAGCAGGAGGAAAGACCTTGATGACAGGGATGCACAATGGTTTATATGATTCCCTTCCTCCATATATATATATATGCATATATGTGTCTATGTGTGTTTATGTTGTAGATCTAGGCATGATGGTACATGCCTGTAATGCCAGCTACTCAGAAGGCTGAGGCAGGAGGATCAAGATTTTGAGGCCAGCCTTGGCAACTTAGTGAGAACTTGACTCAAAAAAAAAAAGGATCTTTTACTGCTACATTGGCATAAAGACAAATATAATCCAGGCTAGACTCATTATTATATACTTATAATACTTAATTTTTTCCTTCTGATTTTAAAATAAATGAACATAAAAAAACCTTTTTGGGGGGCTTGGAGCTGCAGTTCTGTGACAGACCACTTGCCTAGAATGCATGAGACCTTGGCTTCAATCCCCAGCACTGCAAAAAAAAAAAGTCAGAAAACACTTGTTGGGTGTCTTTGGGTTTCAATGGCCCTAGGCATCACGCTCACTGGGATAATGGGGAAGTGAGTCTTGCCTGAAAAAAATATGTCAAGGGGCTGAGTTATGGCTCAGAGGTAGAGCACTCGCCTGGCACAGGCGCTGGGTTTGATCCTCAACATCAAATAAAAATAAATACATAAAATGTTAAAATATATGTTCTCTGGAAATTGTGATTCTGTGTAATGATAATTTTTTAAAAGTTGTTGCTTGATGATATTTCCTGGGTCACCTACGATAAACCTGGATGGGAAGGAACGATAAAAGCAAACCGTGCAGGACCTTCCACCAGCAGGTGTGTTCCCGCAGTTCCCGGGCATTTCACCGTCTAACTGTGCCCCTCTTACGGGCATTTCACCGTCTAACTGTGCCCCTCTTACGGGGAACTTGCTGGAGGCCCCTAAGCGGAGCCTGTCCCCATGTCGCCTGCGGCCACACCCCTCCCCGTGTGGGCAGCTCACGCACCTCTGCAGCAGTGGCTCCAGCCACCCCTCGTGGCACTCGCAGTGACAGTCCAGGAAGGTCAATACTTCGCCCTTGGCCACAGACGCCCCCAGCAGCCGGGCTCGCACGAGGCCCTCTCTCTTGGTGGCGCGGATCAGGCGCACCCTGGGCAGGCCCGACAGCTCCTGGGCCAAGCGCTCCTTCAGGTGCTCTGAGAGGGAAGCAGAGCAGCAAGGGTCACTGGGACCCCCTCGGGGCCTCCCTGCTCTGCTTTGCTATGGGATGCCCTCGACTCGCCCAGAACCAGGGGTGGGAGGTTCTGAAGGCTGGGGAGGTCAGGGCAGGGAGGTTCCGCAGCACCATTTGCACGGCCAAGGACACACAGCCTGTCAAATGCTCTGCTCTGAAGGGGTGAATGGCCTGGTCCCCGAGCATAGCTCAATAAAACTGTACGGAAAGGAACTTCACAGCTTGACTTGTGAACATCAAAAAATAAAAACACACAAGAACCACTGTGTCCCCAAGGGAGCACTGTGATTAAAGCTTGGTCCCTGGGGTGGTGGGACTTTTGGAAGGGGGTCCCCAATGGGAAGTCCTTACTAAGTCACTGGATACCGCCCCCAGAGGAACTGGTGGGACCCCAGCCTCTCTCTCTGCTACTAATTGGAGGTACAGTCACCTGCTTCTGTATGTGCTATTGACAAGACCATCTTGCCATGATATGAAGTCAAGAACTGGGTCCAACCCTGTACCATGCCCTTGAACCTCCAGCACGGTGAACTAAAGTAATCTCTTCTTCATTAGTAGCCTGTGTCAGGTATTTTGTTATAGTGACTAAAAGCTGACAAAGACACATGATTTTTTGTTATTAAAACAGTAATTATATTACTAAAATTTTTCTGAGGAGCACTTTACAGTTTATATAGCAGGAGCAGGAGTAATGGCAGCTAGCATTAAAGAGAGCTGCTATGCTATGCTCTCCCAAGTGATTCATCAATAATTCATCTGACCCTTTAACAATCCTATGAGGTAAATACTAGTACTCTCCCCATCCCATAGAGGAAGACATTGGGGTCAGAGTGGCTATGCAACTTGCCAAAGGTCACATAGCAAGCAAGCCAAGGAGCCATAATTTGAACCCAGGGAATGTGTTTCAGATGCCACAGGCTTAACACTGCCTCCCAGAACTCTCTCCTGCAATTTCTCATCTTTATTAAAAGTCAAAAACTTGTCAAAAGATATGCTCATGCCCATTTGCAGAAAAGGCAAACCATTGAAAGGACACGCCCCCAGGTAGTGCTGGCCCCCGGGGTCTCCTAAATCTACAGACAGGACTCTGGGACTAGAGGCTGATTCACAACCCTCAGTGGGTCAGGTGGGGCGGGTGGGAACCCACGCAGACAAAGGAAAAATGAGAGCACTTCCCCATCCACGTGGGCTTTGGCCCCAGGTCCTCCACCATCTGCCAAGGAGAAAACTGTTCTAGGTTGCTTCGTAATTTATGAAAATGTTTCTCCAAATATCCTTGACACTTAAAAAAATTCATTGGTTGGTTTTATTTTTAAATCCTAAATATGATGCAAATAAGCCGATGGCAGGAATGAGGGAGTGATTTGCAAGCAAAGTGATTAAGGGGCCAGCGGACGCATGCGCACAGGCACAGTTGCCCAGCACTCTCGGTGGGCTGCGTCCGCGCTGAGCTCACCTCTGCCTGAGCCAGTCTCCAGTGTCTGGAAGAGGCGGGGGCCCTGCGGCAGGCTCCTCCTGACACTGCAGAAACAGGGTCGCTGCAGAAACAGGGTCGAGGCAGCTGCTTAACTCCTCCAGGGCAGTGGCTCTAAAAGTCCCCTGGCCGCCCTCCCCGAGTACAACAGCTGTGTGGAGGGAGCGTGAACCACACCATGCTGTTGCCACTGAGCAGCTATTTAGTCCTGTAAAAATAAAATAATGTGGGGGCTGAGGTTGTGGCTCAGCGGTAGAGGGCTTGCCTAGCTTGTGCAAAGCCCTGGGTTGGATCCTCAGCACCACATAAAAATGAATAAATAAAATAAGGTATAAAAAATAAATAAAATAATCTGCTATTGCTGTTAGAAATGGTAGGATTTTTTTTTCACTTTACAATTTTCATAATATTTCATCAAATTAGAAGTTGTCATTTAACAAGAGCCAGGCATTGACCCAACACATGACCCGCCTTATCTCTTTTAATCCTCCCAATGACCCTAGGAGGTAGGAAGGTAGGATTATTCCCCTTTTATAGGGGCTGAAGCTAAGGTGGGGCCAAGGTGGACACCAGGAAGATCATCGCTCAACATCAGGTGGTCACTAGGATCTGAAGAGGGATTCAAGCCCTCACAGTGTGGCCCAGCACCAGTGTCTACACAGGTAGACATGAAACAATCCCAGAGGAAAAGACAAAGGAAATGGAGGTGAGTACCTACTGTGTGGGGGCTGCTACATGAGCACCTACTGTGTGCTAGTGGGTACATGAGGTTCTGTCCTTCACATGACCTTGTTTATTCTTCACCACAGCTCCCTGAGTTAGGTGTGGTAGACACACACAGGTGCCATGGCTGGATCAAAGCAAAGGTCACCTCAGACCTAGCAGCCCGGAACTCAGCGCCTACTAGACTCCTGTCTGGCATGGACACCGCGGCTTGTCCCCTAAGGCTTCTTCCCATGACTTTTAGCTGAGTACATGACCAGCAGGATAAAGGTGGCATTTCCCAGCCTCCCTTGCAGCTCCATGTGGCCAGGCAGCCACATTCTGCTCCATGGGACATGGGGGGAACTTCCAGGCAGTGCGCTGAGAGAG
Organism: Marmota monax; assembly: GCF_021218885.2. Classification (NCBI taxonomy): domain Eukaryota; kingdom Metazoa; phylum Chordata; class Mammalia; order Rodentia; family Sciuridae; genus Marmota; species Marmota monax. The sequence continues at coordinate 3,389,225 of NW_026695243.1, forward strand.
AGGGTGTTCCCTCTGCCCCTTCAGACCCCAGGGGCTGAGCAGAGTGAGTAGGGGTGAGGAGCCAAGGAGAAGGTGGGAACCTGGAGCAGCACCAAGCCTGAACCCCATCCTAGACTGCATCAGATTTGGGGTGTGCGAGGGAGAGCTATTTCTACCTTGTGTGAATCACTGTTATTTTGAGTCTCTGTGATGACAGCCCAACACACATGCCAATTAGAACATATATATGCCAGCTCTGAAGTCAGACGGGCTAGACACAGCACCTGCCAGGGCCCATACCAACAAGCAGGGACTGCTAACCCTCATGGGGGGGTCCAGGGAGGGCAGTGTGGCTTGAAACAGGCTCAAACCTCTAAGCCCAGGATTCTACCTTTGCTGAAGCCTTGACATTTCCCCACGATTATGCTCAGCTGCTTTCATTGCAGCTAGTCACCCAAGAGTCCCTGCCAAGTCAAGGCTGGTGCTGCACGGGGGCCCGCAGAAGCCCCTCCCTGCTCCCAGTTTCTCTGGTTGCCTGGATCCACCCCCACCATTGGCCATTCTCCACACAGCAGGCTCCTCAGACTGACCTGGGCCTTCCTGTCCCCCTAAAACCCACTGGTGGCTCCCCTGCTGGGCTCAACTTTAAGTTTGAATGCCTTCGGGTGACCTCCAAGGCCCTACCTGATGTGGCCTACCCTCCTGCAACCTCTCCTCCCATGTCACCTGCCATGCTCACTCCAGCTGCTCCTGTTCTAGCTATTTCTGGTCCAGGCCTGCTCTCTGAGGTCTTCAATAGGCACAGGGGACGCAGGAAGCCTATCCACCCCTCCTTCGTCACACTCTCACCGCCACCACTGCCACAGCAGGCCAGACCCTTCCGGAAGCCCACGTGGGGGCTTACCTCGATCACTGTAGTCATCCACCAGGATAACTTCTTCTAGCAGGATGTCCGGGGATGTCTCGAGGACACTGTAAACTGTCCGAAGGAGTGTTGACCAGGCTTCATTATAAAACGCTATGACAACGGATGTCCTGGGCAAGTTTTCATAATCATATGTCTTCTCTTTGCATCTGCAAAGAAAAAATATCCAACTTCAGGAATCAAGAGCCCAGCCCAGGCTGGTTTGGGGAATGCGGTTATTCAGGGGACACAGGACATGTCTCTGGGCTTCCCTCTGGGGAATGGGAAATAATCTGGAGGATCACCCACAGCCCACCACGAGCCACGAGGAATCCCAGGAGATCCTAAGAAAGCTTCTCACCATGACACCCAGCAACCTTGGCCTGTGGGATACTGTTTTCAAGTTGGAAAGCAATTTGCAGATCTGAGCAACATACAAACCAGGCAGAATCAGAAGGGAACCAGACTGTCATTTCTCCCCCGACCCCACAGCTCTCCTATCTGTCCACGCTGCTCCAATCCCACTGCCAGGCCTTTGCTCAGCCTGTACCCTTGGCCTGGAATTCCCTTTCCTTCCTCTCTACCTGGCAAACTCCCTGTCCTTCAAGAGCAGCCCCGCCCTGTTCTCTGGGAACCCTGTCCCTGTCTGGGGCAGATGCTGGGCCCTGTGCTCCATCAGCACCCAGCTCCTCTCCGCTCCATGTGCAGCTCACAGTATTCCTGCTTGCATGCTGTGCCCCTCCCTACCTTCGCCAGCCCCCAGCAGTGACCACGTGTCACATGTGCACAAATGAGAATCGTGGTCAGAACACACGAACATCCCGAGAAGGGCTCTGCAGAGGGCCCAACTACCTCCCCAGGGTCCAAGCCCTCCCACTGCACCCTGATGGGCAGTCATGGGAACCAATAAGCTCCTTCTTTGTGGGGTAGCCTCTGCTGTCACTCTGCATTGAAGGTTCCCTGATTGACACAACTCTCAGAATGACAGACAACAAACTCCCAGTGCCACGGACTGGCCAAGGGCAGTGTTGGCAATTACCAGCCGGAAGTGCCTGTTGGCAAGATAGGGAGACACCATGGGTCACCAGAAGAACCAGGGTTTAAAATATGGGGGTTGGCGGAAGGATCAGCAAGGTATCGAGAAGAGAAGGGGATCAATGCTGAAGGTGAGCCAGGCTACCTGGGAAGCTAAGGCAAGACCTCACTGGACAAGCTGAGGACAGGAGAGGAGAGGCAGAGCTAAAGGGGATAAGGTGTGACGCTAACGTCTGCTGACTGTGCTACGTGCCAAGCACTGCACCAGGGGACCTGTATCTGAATCAGTTGGTCACCAAGTACTTTCCCATCACCTACCATGTCAGTGTGACAAGGTCCCAGCTCTCATGGAGCTTACCTTCAGGGGGACATTACATTCTGGTGTCATGAAGGCAGAGGGCACCTAGCCAGAGGGAGCTAGGTCCTCGAACACCATAGAAGCATTAAATAGCGTGGACGCAGAGGAAGGCTTTGTGCTCCACATAGGGGAAGTCTGGTCCCTACTCAAGGGGAGAAGAATTCAGCTCCATCTTTTGGAAGGAAGGACACTGAAGAATCTTCGGGGCTGGGGATGTGGCTCAAGCAGTAGCGCGCTCGCCTGGCATGCGTGCGGCCCGGGTTCAATCCTCAGCACCACATACAAACAAAGATGATGTGTCCGCCGAAAACTAAAAAATAAACATTGAAAAACTCTCTCTTTCTCTCTTAAAAAAAAAAAAAAAGAATCTGGAGACATGTTTAAAACCATCACACAAGAAGGCAGCAGAGACATGTGACTTCCAGGAGTGGGTCAGAAGATATCAATGTTTCCTTCTTGTTCCTTCAGTAGAATGTTCCATTCATTCTGGGGAAAGCCAGCTGCCATGTTGTGAGGACACTCAGGCAGCTAAGTGGAGGAATTGATGGGCATGGAACCAGGGCTTCCTGCCAATACCCAGGACAAACTTTCCAGCCATGTGAGTAGGCAGAACCTGTGGTCCCAGTCAAGCCTTCAGATGATAAAAGACGCAGGCCCCATTTGGCTGTGACCTCCTAAGAGACTCCAAGCCGGTTCCACCCAGTCTAAATCCCTGGCCCATGGAAACTATGTGGGATAATAACTGCTTATTGTTGTTTTAAGTCATTAAGCTTTGTGATAATACACACCTTTAAATAAAACACAAGAAACTATCGAAGAGACTCAAACTGAGACATTTAATAAATCAATGGTGCTATCTATTCTCTTTAAAATTCTCAATGCCATAAGAGACAAAGGCTGAGGAACTGTTTCAGTCTAAAGGAGACCAAAGAGACATAATAACATCGGGGTCACACCTGATTCTCACTTTGAAAAAAAAAGCTGCTATAAAAGTTGGAACCTCTGGGTCAGATTAATTCCAATAACTCAGGAGGCTGAGGCAGAAGGATAGCAAGTTAAAGGCCAGTCTCAGCAGCTTAGCAAGACCCTGTCTCAAAATAAAATAAAGAGGGCTGGGAATACAGCTCAGTGGTAGAAGGCTTACTAGCTTGCACAAGGTCCTGGGATCAATCCCCAAGACCTCAAAGAAAAAAATTTGAAACCTAATATTATATAACTTTCCTGACTTTGACAACTACATCATAGTATCATGAGAGATTGTCCTTGTTCCTGGAAAAGACATGCCAAAGAAATAATAAGTGAGGGTTATCATCTTTGCAACTTACGCCCAAATGAGTACAGTATGTTAGTAGACATGTTGGAAGAGAAAAATTATAACAATGATAAGTGAATCTAGGTGAAGAATTTGCGGGACTTCATTGTGCTACTCTTGTCAATTTTTCCAATAATGAATTTTTCAAAATTAAAAGCTTAATATAAAAATAAAGAAAAAAGTTGGAGCACTGCAGAAAGCATACCCAAGCTCTAAGTCAATTCTGGCCTATAGCTCGGTACCTCAACCTCAGTGGTCCTTACAAAGCTCTCCTTAATCTCATTCTTTCCTGAATCTACCAAAACACTCCCCTCCTCCACACACGTTATAGCAAGTGGAAAACGTGTGGAAGTTCAAAAACGTTAACAAGTATATCTGGATTATTAAGACCCTGGGTACTCGGTAAGATGCACGGAATATCTGTGTAGTGCTGAGGTGCAGCACACAAGGCGCCCTGGAGTGAATTAATTGCTTACTGCTATAGTCTGGATCTAGACTGTCCTCCAAAGGCCCATGTGTTAAAGGCTTCATCCCTAGCTTGGTGCTATCTGAGAGGTGATGGAGCCTTTAAGAGCTGGGGCCTAATGGAAGGTTTTGGGTCACTGAGACAGCACTCTCAAAGAAGATTGTGGGGCCCAGTCTCTTCATCTCTCATTCCCAGTCATGAGGTAAGGAGTTTGCTCTGCCACATGTGCCACCACAGGCCTGAAGCAATGGAGCCAATCAATCTTGGACTAAACTGTGAGCCAAAATAAACCTTTTCTTTTTGTAAGTTTATTTATGTCAGGTTATTTGTTACAGCAATGAAAAGCTGCTTAATACATTGCATGGAAAAAAAATTTTTTTTGTGAAATCTAAGGATGTTCTCTAATCTTTATAAAAAAGATACAGATAAAACTTAGTTTTGAGGGTTGGGGTTGTGGCTCAGTGGCACAGCGCTCGCCTAGCATGTGCGAGGCCCTGGGTTCGATCCTCAGCACCACATAAAAATAAATAAAATAAAGATATCATGTCCAACTACAACTAAAAAATAAATATTAAAAAAATAATATAGATTCTTAAAAAAAAAACAACTTAGTTTTGAATATGCTCGGGTTCAAAGAGAAATGGGTGAAAAGAAGGATAGTGAAGTGAGGTTCTTCAAGTAAAGTTTATTCAATGTCAAGAACTGTCCTTTAGTCTGATATTGCATCTTTACTCTTTTGGATTAAAATTTATTTCTTCTCAGCTTGGACAAATAAAAGTCAGAACTGTACGTCAGCTCTCTTCAGTTTTTTGTTTGGTTTTTATTGCTTACTGAAAATCAAAGATGTAATGCCACCATCCTAGAATGTCTCGTTGGACTCTGTGTCACCCAAATCATAAACAGGTTGGGTGCCAACTTGGCAGTACATACCCAGACCTACAAAATGTTCCTCTTCTCTTGGATCTGGTATTACTATATTTTAGAATGTCTTGCCTAAGGAAATAATCTGATACCTGAGTAGGTTCATTGTTTTTTAAAAAAAAATTCTTTATAACATGATTTATAATAGCAAAAAGCTGTAAGCAGTCTCAGTGTTCAGCAGGAAAGAAGCAGAGAAAGGGCTGCATGAAGAAATGCTATACATCCATCAAAAATGACTTTTTCAGGGCTAGGGCTGTAGCTTAGTGCCACAGCGCTTACCTAGCATGCATGAGGCACTGGGTTCAATCCTCAGCACTACATAAAAATAAAAAGCAAATAAAATAAAGGCATTCTGTCCATCTACAACTACAGAATGTTTTTAATGACTTTTTCAGAGATGATTTAATGATAAAAGAAAATGATCACCAGGTGCAGTGGCATATACCTGTAATCCCAGCAGCTTGGGAGGCTGAGGTAGGAGGATCACGAGTTCAAAGACAGCCTCTGCCAAAGCAAGGAGCTAAACAACTCAGTGAGACCCTGTCTCTAAATAAAATAGAAAATAGGGCTGGGGATGTGACTCTGTGGTCAAGTGCTCCTGAGTTCAATCCCTGGTCCTCCTCCCCACAAAAAAGAAAATTATGACATTATGTTAAATCAAAAGAGTAGGGGGTGCTGGGGTTGTAGCTCAGAAGTGGAGTGCCTGCCTTGCACATGTGAGGCACTGGGTTAGGTCCTCAGCACCACATAAATAAATAAAATGTAAAGCATTGGGGCTGGGGATGTGGCTCAAGCGGTAGCGTGCTCGCCTGGCATGCGTGCGGCCCGGGTTCGATCCTCAGCACCACATACAAACAAAGATGTTGTGTCCGCCGAAAACTAAAAAATCAATATAAAAAATAAAATAAAATAAAAAGCATTGAGTCCATCTACAACGAAAAAATTAAAATTGCTCAAGCACTTAAAAAAAAATCAGGGTGCAGGTCTGTAAATAGCCCATTCTATAAACAATGGGTGCATGTGTGTGCACTCACATAAAAACAATAAACAGTAGAAAGACCAAGGCCAAAATGTCATCAATGGTGATTTCTGAAAAGTGGGATGACCACTGGTTCTTACTTAATTCTTTTCTTTTTCTGCATTCTAAAGTTGTTCTACAATAAACATGCACTGTTTTTATAATCATACAGAAAGTTTATTTTTTAAAAGCTAAGTCATTTTTTGTCAAATGCCTTCATTGAGCAGTAATTTAATACTCTGCTCTCTCCTTTTTCCTTGGCCTGGTGTAGCTTCTGGGTCTTTCTCTAAAACATCTCCTGAGAGGCTGCGGATGTGGCTCAGGGTTGAGTGCCAGCCAAGCATGCCCAAGGCCCCAGGTTCAACCCCCACTACCAAAACACAAATAAGTAAATAAATAAATAAGTAAAAGCAAAACATCCCCTAAAGCCACTCACCATTACAAATGTCTCCAAAATTGCTTTCAGAAGGAAAACACTTTTTCTGTTTCCCTACTGATAGAAGCTGCATTTTTGTAAAAAGCTGTGCATCCTTCCATGAGACAGGGACAGCCAGGCATCGCGCGAGGGTTCTGCTTTTGCCTTGAGACAAGAGGAAGCTCGGAGCTGAATTCCATGTGAAATCATAAGCCATTCTGTCACTGTCTCTGGTATTACTGTGTCTCCAGATCATTTACCTTTACATTAAGGTTAACACATAACTGTCTTCCAGAAAAATAACAAAAACTCACCTCCTCTGCAGAACAGGCCGGAGAGGGCTAACAGTGCATTTTTACCTACCCTGAATCCTTTCTCCTTTCTTCATGACGCTGCACCTTGATTTCTTTCAGGAATCCGGCCTCCTGACTCTCAGTCTATGTGGTTTCAGTAGGCTGGACAGACACCAGTGCATGATCTTGCGCACGCGCGCGCACACACACACACACACACACACACACACAAACACACACACACACTCCTACCTCAAACCTGTTCAATCAATATTTTCCAGCTGAGAGCATTTGTATCCTTGAATCCAAGGCACAGCATAACATAAACCTGCCTCTGACCCTTGTCTTTTTCTGGGCTAGAAGCTAGTATTCTTTTCTTTATATTTAATTGGGTGTTTAGTCACTGTCAACCAAAAGAATCCTGACTAATATATATTATCCTATATATTAGTCAGGATTCTTTTGGTTGACAGTGACTTATCCGATTTTTTTAAAAGTGAATAGAGGATATTAGGCAAAAGATCAGAAATAGATAATAGAACTGCTAAATTAGTAGTGAAGAAAATGGAATGAGATGGGGGGAAGCCCCATCAACTCAAAAAGGGACAAGGAAAACGAGAGAGAAAGACATTAAGAAGAGCATAACAAATAGCATAAACTAAGTTGGCATCCGAAGATATCTGTAAGCACAATAAATATAAATGGATGTAAATATCTAGTTAAAAGTCAAAGACTGTCAGTCTAGAACTTTTTTTTTTTGTTTTTAATGACAACACAAAGTGGAGCAACATTTTTTTCAAAAACACTCCTCAAGTAGATGGATAGAGGGGAAGAACAGGGAAGGGAAAAGTTATAATGAAAACGCTGACCAAAACTGAACCGGTTCTGTGGATCTAAGGTACTGACTCAGAGAAAGCAAGCTGCTCTGACATCACGGGATGCGTCTACTAAGAATTAACAAAACACCCTGCGGTTTACATCCTCATGGGGGAAGCAAAAGTAACATCCATACCATGTGAGATGTTTTACAAAGATAATTTTGTTAGGAGAACAGACAAGCAGGCTAACTCTCTGCAGAAAGAGAAATCCTGTCCAAGTCCCTCCTGCTGATTCCAGCAGGACCCTTGGTTTTGCTGAATGATCTATGTAGAGCGACTCTGAGACTCTGTCATCCCAAATCTCAATCCCTGATCTCAGGCACACATCCACAGTTGTAACATTAACAAGTTTAAAATCAGAGCAAGCAGTCAAGAACCACAAAGCAATTACATGCGTTCCTGGCCAATGGTGCACAGAAGAGAACACTGGTGTTCACATACATTGTGCTCCTGGAGATGCACAGGGTGAAATGCACAGCTACGGGCCCACTGCCTCTCCACTTGTTCTTTGGCTACATGGGTCAGAGTGCTATGGGCAATGGCACTATCTCAGTGATCATCTCAATGCTCCTGTATTTTATGAAAACTAAAAATGTTTTAAATTTAGGTACAACATCATTTATAATCCCTTGCTTGTGGCCTACTTCCTGAGTGACGGGGTTGTAACCACTAGTTTCAGTGGCACTTGACTTATTATTAATCCCTGCTCCCTCTAACTTTCGTGTTGCCCACACCAGCCAAAGCACCACCCTGAATCTTCCGAGTCAGAAATCCACAGACACTATATCAGCAGCTTTCGACCTCGCTGCACATCACATGCAGCCTAAATTCTGATTTAATTGTTCCAGTCAAGTTTCCTGGCATCAATGTCTTTAAAAAGTTCCCCCAGCTATCAGACATCCACTTTGGCTTGCTATCATTTCAGAGCACAAGTTCCCCCTCCTCACTAGGATCAAATGAGAGGATATTTGTGACAGCGGTACAAACCCCGTATTTACTACATGATCATTCAAGGAGTCCATCATTATCCTCTCAAGTCAGTACTGTGACAGATAGAAATAAAACTGTGCTCTAATCCAAAGGCATGTGAATGATCAGATTCTACATGGGTCTTACAGAAGTATAGCCAACCTCCAAGATATCTCTTTCTTGGTCTGGCCCCATCCAAGTGGGCAGACACACTGAATTGTGAATTGATTGATGATTTTTTTTTCTTTTTGTTTCTTTATGTATACTAAAATATCTAGAGCAAATATTGACATTATAATTAAACAGATAAACAATTGTCCTCACCCAAAAAGGGGAAAATGGACAAAAGATCTGGATTGTAGGCCAGCTCTATCTTGGACCTGCTTTGTGACCTTAGGGGTATGGCTTTTCCTTTGGTTTGACTGGATGTTCCCTTAGGACCCTCTCTCCTCTGACATCCAAGGATCTCACCCCTGCACTGTTAACTAATAATCTGCCATGCTAGTTTCTCAGGCTTAATAGCAACACTCTGAGTAGCTTCTCATTATTTCATTGACTGGAGTCTACTCTTATCTGTGGTCTCATTTTCAGTTAGCCAGTCAACCACAGTCCAAACATATTAAATGAAAAATACCAGAAATAAGCAATTCATGTTTCCAACTGCATGCATGCCCTTCTGAGTACCATGATGAAAACCCATTCCACCCGGAACATGAATCATCTCTTTCTCCAGTGCATCCACATTGTATATACTACCCACCCATTAGTCACTTAGCAGCCATCTCCATTACAGTTCTTGGGTATCACAGTGCTTCTTATATAGGTTCATTATTATCCTCAGTTCCAGGCATTTACTGAGGATCTGGAAACCTACCCCTGAGAATAAGTGAGGAATTACTATATAATAAAAGTGAGACTTTATTCAAGGCCCTGAACCTAGTGACCACTCAGAAACTGCCTCAAAGTCTGGCCCTGCTGAGACTCAGACAACTCAAGGCTAGGTGAGAATAAGGAAACAGGTTCTGCAGCAGGAATTACAGGCAGGGACACTCACACGCCCATCATGCTGGGTTTGGATTAACTTCCCAGGGTCAATACAACAGCAGGATCTATTCGCCAATCCTGAACACACAGGGCAGCTGCATCACCACGGAGACAGGACACCATAAGCCCCACAGGTCATCCACATTCACAACCAACCTTAAACAGTAAAGGAAGTTAGACCCAGACAAGAAAAACTTTATGATCAGTTTCCGGATAATTCTCAAAAGCAACCTCCTGAGTATGTTCTAAGCAATACGGAAAGGAGGAAAAAATTATGAATGAGTACACAGTGTGTTCCCAGATGTTAATCTTATTAAGTTCAAGGTTATGTTCTTTCTGCCCACTTTTATGTTCAGTGTGTGGATACTGACTTTAATGAGTTTCCTCTTTTGCAGATGGGGAAACTGAGGCTCCGAGAGCCTAAATAACTTGTCTAAGATCACAGAGCTGGTAAGCAAAAGAAGCCAGGATTTTATCTCACAGGTGCCAGGGTTAAACCCTAGGTGTGACCCAAAAGTTTCCCCTTGACCTGGTTTCTGTGAGCACCTTTGGGGTTTCAAGGAGCTAAGCATGTATTAAGCAGCTTTGCCAAAGGAGGGGAGCAGCTATCAAGTCCAAGGGCTTTTACTCAAAAACAACAACAAAATCAACAGTAAAAAAAAAAAAAAAAAAAAAAAAATGACTCCAGCAGAAGCAGGGGGCTAGGTGTGAGCAGATTCTGAAAAACAGGGAGGACATGAAATTCAAGCCCATCAAAACTGCCTGAGGTCAGCACAGTGCCAAGAGGGCCTTAGGATCACAGTCCCCCAGGGCTAGTTACCCCATCTTCCAGCTAAGAGGGTCACCTACCCTCTCTGCCTGTTTTCCAGACTGCCCCCTCTGGCTCCAACAGGAAACCTCCAGGGTCCTCTTTCAATAAAGTCTGAAAGGAGGAGGGTCAAGTGGGAACTGGAAGATCCTTGACTACTCAAAGTACAGAGACCAAGTGGCGGTAGCCCCCTGGCTTTCCTCCTGCGTGTTCTCGTGCCTCCCTCCCCCATTTACAAAGGGGCATAACTAGCTGGTTCAGCGGCTCCAACAGGAACTAGGCCTCTGATCACCTGGCCACACCGCACCACCCACAAGATCAAGCAAGGGTTGGACCAAGGCCAAAGATGCCCTTCCCATCAAGCGCTCCTTTCCACCTGCCTACACCCGAAGCTCAGGAGTCCAACTCACTCCCAAGGAGAGGGAAGGAGGCTTTCAGACTCCGTCTTTCAACCACTTTCACCTCCCCTGCCGTATTCCTCTCTCCAGATTCTTGTGGGTGAGACCCACAGGAATGAATGGAGCCAGGCTTGCCCCAGGAGCGGCTACGTGTGCAGAGGTGCGGCCCTCCTTCGGGGCCGAGCTGTACTCACCTTAAACCTGTCCGCTTAACCCCGATCCCCACCCTTTGCAGAGCAGAATGACAACTTTCCAGGATCAGGGAGCCAAGGCACCAGCTAATAACAGACTCGTCAATTTCTGAGACTTTCCCACGTCCGTGTCTTTCAATTTCCCGCCTAACCGCACCCCATCTGACTCCTTCCACTGCCTTCCGTCTAGGACGACTCGATAGGACGCGCGCCGGTTCCCGCAGCTACTTCCCAGGTTCCGCATCCGCGGCCCGCTGGACTCACAGCGGGTTCCAGCGCTCGGGCAGGCGGCGGTGCAGCGAGATGCGGTCGCTGAGGTAGGTGTTGATCTGGTGCAGCCGCACGCTCTCCTCCTGCAGCCGCAGCTCTTCGCCCTCCAGCTGCAACCGCACCGCCTCGCCCCGCGCGCCCAGAGCGTCATCAGGCACCGGCGGCCGCGGCAGCACCGGTTCGCGCCGCCCCGTGCGCGGGATGCGCTGGGGTCCCAGCTGGGTGTCCCTGGCCCCGGCTCCAGCCATGGGCCCACGTCGTTCCTGCAGTTCCCAGACCAGCCCGGCCAATGCTAGCAACGCCAGCACGGCCAGCAGCGCCTCCCGGCCGCGCCGCAGCCCCCGCGGGCAGCGCCGCCGCGCTGCGCGCCCCAACATGCGCCCGCCAGCTGCGGCCAGCGGTCGGCGCGCCCGGAGCCGGCGGCCGGAGGCCGGACCCGGATCCCGGAACCGCGAGCCGCCCCGCCCCCGGCCCGCCCCACCTGCGCACCGCCCCTTCCCGGCGGCAGCCAATGCTGCACCCCCACCTGAATGGGCCCCCACGTGGGCGGACTTGTGCTTCCTTCTCCCGCTGGGGTGCGTAATTAGGGTGGTCGCGAAGAAGACCTAGCTTTGCTCTCCTGAATCGCAAAGCGCTGAAGATTTTACTGCCCTTATCTCATCTGCTCTTTACACTATTCATTTAAGAGGGTCGTCCTGATTGTCAACTCCATTTTACAGATGAGGAGGACACTTGAGGCGCAGTGAGGCTGTCTCGCTGACTCCCACAGGGCCAGCCCAATACCATACTGTTTTGGGGCCCTGGAAATAAACCCCTCGAAGGGCTCCTATTTGTCCAAAGCTGTGTATCTTATCCTTCACTTAACGGGACACCTCCAAGAAACTGATCAAAGGAGCAAATTATACCTTCAGAAAAACACATAAATTGCACACACACACCCAGGGCATCCATTAGTGATAAGTACCCCAGGTCTTGGCTGAAAGTTTTTTGGGGGGAGGGAAAGAGGGAGCTCCAAGGGTGCTGGAATAACCAGGCCACGACTGGGATGAGGGATGCGACTTCCTCTTAGGGGCAAAATAAAAGAATGAGGCTAGATAAACACTGCAGCATTTACCTCCCATCCCCAGGTAAGGAGGGAAGCCAGGCTTTGCTACTCTAAGCCTTGATACATGCTGTTTCCTCTGCTTGAAATGCCCTTCCCACTGAGCCATGCACGACCAGCCTTTTAGGCAAACATATTTCTAGAGTGCATCATCCCCTTGTGTTAGTCAGGGTTCTGCTGGAGAAACACAACCAGTGGGAGGTATATTAAGAGATTAATTACAAGGAACCACACAACTGTGGGGGGTTGGTTAGGCGAATCTGAAATCCACCCGCAGGTCCTCAGCAAGGACAGACAGAACTCAAGCATCAGCTGAGACTGCAGTCCACACGCAGATTTTTTTTTCCAGGTCAGCCTGTCTTCTGCTCTTAGGTTTTCCAGCAGAGTGAGTCAGGCCCATCCAGATAATCTCCATCAGTTAAAGTCAACTGATTACAGATGTTAATCACATCCACAGAATACCTTCACTGCAACGCACAGATGAAGTTTGATTGAATAGTTGGGGTTAGAGCCTATACAAGTTGACATCTCTTGTTTCCTACCGCTGTCATAACATACATAAATGATTCCTTAAAACAGCAGAAATCTGCTCTCCTGCGGTTCTGGAAGCTGGATATCTGAGCTTGAGATGTCACCAGGGCACTACTTCCTTGAAGGCCTCAGGGGAGAGCTGTTCAATAGCTTTCTCAGTTTCTGGTGCTGCCAGCAAGGCTTAGCATTCCTTGGCTGTGGCTCCACAGGCCCAGTCTCTGCCTCCACAGTGACACAGCTTTCTTCCAGGGCATTTCTGTCTGGGTATCTGTAAGGAGCATCTGCCATAGACATGCTGGGACATGCTAAGACTCACTAAGTTGCCAGCCATAAGGAACAGCAGCCATTGAACTGCTTAGTCATGTGGTGTTTGCAATTGATGAGGAGCTGCAAGAGGCACTAGCCATAGTGGTGTCAAGTGGGACTCCTGAGTACAATAGTCCCTTTACCCTGAGCTTAGCAATGACTGGTTACAATTGATAAGGAGCACAGCTCTATGGACATGTGCAAAGAACATGCATGCCCAGTTGCAATTACATCACCTCACTGGACATAACCAATAGACATTGACTTTCACTAGGTGTAACCAGTCACCAGCGTATACCACCAACTTGGAAGTGTATTTAAATTGCTGGTCCTGCCACATTGAAGAGTTTTTGCTCCAAGGACATCCAAGAGACTGGCCACCTTGCTGTTCTGCCCTGGTCTGACTCCACCATTCCCTGACATCCAGCCATCAGCTGGAGAGAACCACCAGACAAGGACACCGTGTGCTCTTTGGCTAAGAGAAGTCACGTGGCATCAGAGATATTTTGGGGCTCGTGGTTGCCCTAGGATTGTGTGATTTGCTTATAGTGTTTAATTAGTGTGCACTGAATACTAGTTGGGGTGCTCCCGCACACCCAACACTTTTTGCATTAATCATTTACATTTGATGATTGATGTGATCGAATATATGTTTGCATTTAAAGACAATCTACCTTCAAATAATTATTAATAGCGCTGCTCACAACAGTGTCCCTTTTACTCTTCTAGAAGAGTCATATTGGATGAGGGCCTACTCTGAGGACCTCATTTTAACTTGATTCTATCTGGAAAGACTCTAATTCCAAATAAGGTCACATTCATAGTTACTGGAAATTAGGACTTCAAAATGTCATGGGGGGTGGGCACAATTCAGCCCTCACTACCATCACGCTTCGTTAAGGCATTTGATACATTGAACAGTGTTGAATCCACACCCTGCCCTCATAAGCAGAATGAATGAAAAGATTTAGAATATGAGCTTCGAGATCCCAGAGCTTGGTACAGAGTCACAGTGCGTGCCCTTATTTTACTTAATAATGGCCCCAAAGTGTAAGGTGACAATTGGGATAGTCAATGAGATGCTGTAAAGTGCTTCCTTTAAGTAAGGACTGCCTGCTGTCTCACCCCTGACCTCCTTAGGTGTGGGTCGGAGTTCACTGGGAGTATCTGAGGAAGGAAGGGCACAGCCTGGTGAAGTGCAGGGTCTGGCTACTCCCCAAAGACAACAAACACAATTCCCCAAGGAGCCTGGTTATCTAGTCATTATCTAATCAGGGAGTTTTCAAGATCTCTGAAGAAGCCCAGGGGACCATCCCACAAACAAAAAGTAAGCTGACTGGGTGGGGCTCCAGTTTCCCTCCCTGAAGCCAGGTACTTTGAGCTTCCTTACAGACTGCATATCCTCCTCCCTGGGAACGGGTACAAGGAACTGGTAATTAAAAAACAAAAAAAAAAAAGTGTTGTCCAAAGCCATGGCTTGAGGGTAGAAGAACAGGAAATAGCAAGGAGTAAAAAGATATGACAGAAGGCTGGGATTGTGGCTCATCGGTAGAGCACTTGCCTAGCACAGGCGGGACCTGGGTTCGATTCTCAGCACCACATACAAATAAAGGCATTGTGTTGTGTCCATCTACAAAAAAAAAAAAAGATTCTCTCTTTAAAAAAAAAAGATATGACAGAAACTGCCAAATATCTGCCAATATCCTTTCTCTTCTTTCTTAACAGTACAACCCATCCTCCCTTCCTTACTTCAGTCCATCCTTCCTTCTTTCCTTCCTTTCTTTCTCCTTCATGACAGGGTCTCACTATGTTGCCCAGGATGACCTCAAACTCCTGGGCTCAAGAGATCCTCCCACCTTGGCCTCCCAAGTATCTGGCACTGCAGGTATACGCCACCACACCCACTTAGAAGTTTTAATTTTTTAATTTGTTTCTCTTGGTAGAATAAAGACTAGATTTCCCAGCTTCCCTAGCAGCCAGGAATGGCCATGTGACTAAATGTGCCACTGATGGGCCACTAGTGGTGGTGTCAAGTGGGACTCCTGAGTACAGTAGTCCCTTTACCCTGATTCATTGTCTGTTTTGGTTCCTGCAGTCTCGATTACCCATGGTCAACCACCTTCTAAAAATATTACATGAAAGATTCCAGAAATAAACAAACTCATAAATTTCAAGTTGCATGTCCTCTGAGTAGCATGGTGAAATCCCCCACTGCCCCAATCTGTTCTGCCTGGAACATGAATCATCTTTTTGTCCAAAGTGTCCATGCCGTATATATCACCTGTCACCTAGTAACCTAACCCTCTTGGTTATCACACCAACTGTTGAGATTTCACAGTGCTAGTGTTCTAGGAAGCCTTATTTTACTTAATAATGGCCCCAAAGTGTAAGGTGACAATCAATGAGATGCTGTAAAGTGCTTCCTTTAAGTAAACACGTGAAAGTTCTCAACTGAATCAGGAAAGATAAGAAACCATGTGCTAAGGTTACTAAGACCTGCAGTACAATAAGATATTTGGGAAGAGAGATGACTCATAACTTTTATTATAGTATATCGCAATAATTTTCTTAATTTACTATTATTCATTGCTAATCTCTTGATCTATTTATAAATTTAACTTATAAGTTAAACTTTATCACAGATAAAATACAGTATATATAATGTTCAGTACTGTCCGAGATTTCAGGCATCCACTGGGGGGGTCTTTGACTATATCCCCTGCCAATAATGCAAGGGGTGGAAGCCTATGATAGTGTCTTTAAAGGACACTTCTTTATCCTTTCTTTTCCTGGCCAGATAGTGGATTTGAAGACTTGGATCATGAAGTAAAAGTCATCCACTGAGAGAATGGTGAAATAGATACTTAACCCTGTGGACCCTGGACCAGTCCTGACTCTCCTTTCCTGCTGCATTTATATGAAAGAGACGTAAATGTCTATTCATTTAAGTCACCGTCTTTGTGTTTTCCATCCTATGTAGCCAGTTTGAATCCTGACTCATACAAAGGACTAATTGCAAGAGAAGTACCCCCAGACCTGGCTCTGATAGTGGGGCAATTGTGAAACTAAGCTGCAAATTCTTTAATCCTTCCTCTTTGGAATAGGCAAGCCTCTAACTATTCAATCAGTAGACTGTGGTAGACCAAGACTCTGAGACACCTGAAGCCACTCCCACTTTGCCTAACCTTCAGGTAATCTCAACTGTGGCCCCAGGCAGCATGGAACAGAGAAGAAAGATGCCCTATTCAAATCCCTGGCCCACAGAGTCCAAAGGCAGAAGACAGTGGTTGTTTTACAGCATGATGCCTTGGGATGGTTTGTTACGCAGCAAAGGGAACTGGAACAAAGGAAGTATTTTCTCCCGTCAGGAAATACTGAGCATCTACTGTGCTCTCAGCGCCATGCCGCAGGACCAGGCATGCTCTAAGAAGCAAGTGTCAAAGAGAAACAAAGTCAGATGCTAGTTAAAGTGTGAAGGACAGATTTAGTCAATAGTATACTATTGCGGCAGGGTGGAGGGTCAGGGTGCATTGACCCCAGCTTTGTTTGTGGGGAGGTGGCTGAGTGTTTCAAAAGGGGCTGAAGGAAAAGACGGGGAGAACAGGGACCCAGCAGAGTCAGGGAAGTGAATAATTACAAAGGCTTGGTCTGTGCGCATGCTAATTAGGTCAGCTGTGTCTGTTAGCTGACATCATCAAAGTCAAGATTCCATTCTCCCAGAGCTGGGAGGGAGAGGCCCATCCCCTCTGATGATTCCTTTTAAATGAATGGCTTCCAGGTCCTTGTGCGAAATGTAAGAAATACATAGTCATCTCAAAGAAATAGAGGGAGGGTTCACAGTCAGAAGCCCTTTTTAGACTATGCTCTAAGAAAGGGAAGCCAAAGGCCTGGGGTCAGTCTGGCTACCACAGTGCACTCTTCAGGGACCCCTGTGCTCTGTGGATGCTTCAGGGATCTCAGGTCACCTTATAGATAGCACCCTTGTGCTATTAGAAACTATGCTGGTGTTTGCTTAAGTCTGGACATGAGCGAATGTTAGAGGCTGCAGTTGAGAAGAGAGCTCAGAAGAGCCTGGCTAAAGTTAGGTCAAGGCAAGAATCCTGGACACAAGATCTGTTTTTGACACCGTGGTGCTGAGCCTAATGGAGTAATCACACATCAAAAAGATAACTTCCTAGAGTTGTAATGGGTGAAGAATTACAAGGTGTTGAAAGGGTTTATTGTCTAGTTGATGGGTTTAGGGAAACTGAGAAAGCCCTGCAGGCTCCAGTAGCCTCCTAGAGCTGAGATGATATCTTGGGTTAGTCTGGCACTCCCTCTGCTGGGGCTTCCTGGGGAGAACTGGTGAAGGCTGTATTTTCTGTTTGTTTTACCAGGGGGAAGCGGGTCCAAACCTTTGAATCCATTCTTCTCAAGAGGATCACAAGCCAAAAAAGTTCCAGAAACACAACTCTGGCCCAGTTTCCTAGTTTTACAGATGGGGAGTTTGAGATACAGGGTGGGGAAGGGCCTCTGGCAACTTGGTGGCTCAGGTGGAGGTCAGAGACAGCCTGCAGACCTCTTTACTCCAGAGACACCCCCCCAGCCCCCGGCTCTGGAGGGGTGTGGGGCTTGGGTGAGCCATGGGGAGAAGGACAACCCTGTGCTGCTATCAGTCTCCTGTGACGTGGTTCCACCACAGTGCCCAGGGGCCTGCCTACTTCTTCCCAGGTGGTGCTAGAAGGCAGGTGTGCTGCAAAAGGCCTGGATCTGTGCCCCTGACCTCTGTTCAGACACCCAACACATTTAAGATCTGTGGTCAGATTAGAAAACAGACAAAGATTACAATTCATGAAGATGCCAAGTTGCAATGCTTCCCCATAGAGGCTCCTGGCAGAGAAAAGAACAATGGAATTAGGTCTTACAAGACATAGGTTAAAGCCCCAAGTAGTAGATACGTGCTGTTTGTTATTGAGCACCATTGGGTGTTGCAAATTGCTAGACTCATCTCACCCTAATGTCAACTTTGCAAGGAATACAGGCTCGGAGACATGAAGTGAAAGAAAGAAAAAGAAACAGGGAGGGAGAGAAATCCAGCAATAAAAGTATCAGATAAAAGAAATCAGAGGCCACTATGGAAATGATTTATACATTTGACTATTAAAATGTTTTTCATTCTATAAGGCTTCAAAAATAATACAAAGTCAAAAGGCAAATCAGAAAAAGATATTTGCAGATAACATTTACCCAGCATGTGAATCACTACAGAAATGAAAAGAACAAACAGAAATAAAAATGGCCAAAGGATTTAAATAGATTGTTCCTCTCCAAATGGATATAAACAGTTATAAAAGTATGAAAATATGCTTAAGCTCCCTGCTTAAAACGTATGCAAATTAAACTTCTTCTGCAATCTTTCTTCATCTATCAGATTGGCAAAGACTTAAGAGGCTATTAATTCCGGTATTGGCTAGGAGGTAAATAAACATACTCTCATACTCTCTCAGTGGAAATGTAAACTGACATAACCTTTTGGAAAGGTTATTTACTAGAAATGTTAATGTTAATATCCTTTTTTTTATTATTGGTTGTTCAAAACATTACAAAGCTCTTGACATATCATATTTCATACATTTGATTCAAGTGGGTTATGAACTCCCATTTTTACCCCGTATACAGATTGCAGAATCACATCAGTTACACATCCACGTTTTTACATATTGCCATACTAGTGACTGTAATGTTAATATCCTTTTGATTCTGCAATTCCACAACTAGGAAATTATCCAACAAAAATAGACTCACAAGTGCTCAAGAGATACACACAAGGAAGTTTTATTGGAGTATTATATATAAAAGCTAATAATTGGAGCTGGATACAGTGGCACATGTGTCCAGCAATCCCAGCTACTCAGGAGGCTGAGGCAAGATGACTGCAAGTTCCAGGGCAGCCAGGACAACTTGCAAGATGCTATCTCAAAATAAAGGAATAAAAATTCCCAGTATGGGGGAAAAAAAAGAAAGAAAGAAAGAAAAAAGAAAGCCAGCAGTTGGAAACAACCTAAATGTCCAACATTAGGAATTATAAAGCATTGCACATCCATACCATAACATATAACACAGTGACATTAACAAGCATGGCCTATGGCAAGGTGTTAACATACAAATGTGTTTAAGACACAGTAAATACGGAAAAGCAAGTTGGAGCTCAATGGATAGTATGATCCCACTTTCGCAAAAGGTAATATCTAAAGGAATATTTGTGGAACCATTAATTGTATTATATTTATTTCTGAAGAATGAGATTCTGTGGTCCTTTCATGTTCATTCAATTTCTTTACTTTTTCACCATTTTTTTTTTTTATTGATCGCCTACTATTTGGTGGACAGTGTGCTGGATTGTGGGAAGGCAGTGGTGACCAGCACCCAAAAGCATTCATCGCAAGGAGCTTGCATTCTATATTTGTACAACATCAGAATTCTTTGCAACATCATTACCTTATTAGAAAAGAAAGGAATTTGAAAGTAAATATTCTTTAGAGATTATTTATTTCTGAGCCTTCTTGACCTCCTTCAGTCTGGTCAAGGAGTTGACCACCTGTTCCATCTTTCCAATCTGTTTCTTCTCTTTCTTACCTAGACCATTTTTTTTCTGCCCCAGTATGTCCCAGTCTTGCTTGAGGCTGTCAATGACATATTCCAAACTGAGATACCTTCCTTCAAATTAATGACAAGAGCTCACAGAACACACTGTTCTGCAGTTATATGGGATCCCTTGGGAGCCAGGGGCTGTGTTCCTGTCATTCAACGCACACAATGCTTGGGACAGAAAAGGTGGTTTGTTCGAGTTGGCTGAATGGCAACTGGGTGCAGTGACAGAGAGCTTCCAGCTCCTATGCCTTCGGGTCCTTGGGGGAATCCTCTGGTTTCTTCCAGTCAGTGACAAGCACAGTTAGAGGTACATGCATGCATGTGGTCTTTTCTGCCTAATGCAGGACACCTTGGCAGGCAACCTTTGTTTGAGACCTCCGCATGGAGCTGGGCAGCTGAGACTGTTCCAGAACTGCCCTGCCGTCTACAGCTCCTTGCCGTCTCCTTTCTCAGGCATTAGCCCTGCATTGTGGTCTGAAGCTTCCCTTCCCTTCTTCACCTGCCCTCTTTATCCTTTGCCGCTGTCAGAAATCAGAAGTCATTTTGACTTCTGCGGGCATTTTCCCCAGAAAACAAACAAGCCAGCAAACACCCAGGCATCTTATTCTCAGGGAACACAAACCAACATAGAGATCAATGGGGGAAAATGCTGGAAGAGAGTTCAGAAGGAATTAAAACTATAGAGACAGTGACACAGAGATGCCTGTCCAAATATGCAGCATCCCACTTTGCCAATGTTAATGTGAGCCTGAATTACCTCGGGTAGTGCTAAAATGCAAATTGTGGTCCAGTGAGACTGGGATGGGACCCAGGTGCTATTCTTCTAACAGGTCTCCCAGGAGGTACCAGAGCTGCTGGCCCAAGGACCACACACCAAGCAGTGAGTTGTTGCATATCTTCCACAGCCTTTTCTGTGTCTTCCAGCCTTGGGAGGCTGATCCCAGGAGCCACTTCAGCAGGCTCCCAAACTCTGGCTTCCCATTGGGTTTCCTATGAGGAGCACTGGCAGGAGATCAGAGGGCAGGAGGAAAGCATAGAGGTGTTTGCTCCTTTGGGGAGGGCTTCCTACTGAGTTGCTGTGGCTTGGCCGGTGTCCCTCTACCAATCGCCAAGGTTCCTATCAGGTAGCCTGAGGAGGTTTTCTCTTTTGGAATTCCAGACCTGTCCCTTCAGGCCTGGGATGGTAATTGCTCCCTATCTCTACCATCCGGGGAGCACTGAGCCATCCCTGTGGCTCTGAATAAACCTGTCCATACTTCTGTAAATGGCTCTTTAGTTCCTTAGTTCCTCAGCTAAGTGTGCTAGCCATCCCTGGTTAGGACTCTGACTATGCTGTTCAGTGCAAGATTTCTTCATAACAGTAGAATACTGGAAACAAGCCAACTGGGCACCACTTAAAAGATGATTAAATAAATTATGGTACATCCTCTGAATGGTTTTTCAAGCAACCATTGAAAAGGATGCAGCCAATCGACATTCACCTACATGGAATGATGCCCAAGACACTTGCTAAATGGAAAAAAAAAAAGCAAAGCAAGCAAAATTCAGAACAGCATGTATCATTTGAACCCATAACCCATCCATTTTTTTTCTTTTTCTTTTTTTCTTCTTCTTTTTTTTTTTTTTTTTGGTACCAAGGATAGAACTCAGGGGCACTTAACCACTGAGCCACATTCCCAGCCCTTTTTGTATTTTATTTAAAGAGACAGGGTCTCATTGAATTGTTTGGGGTCTCCCTAGATTGCTGAAGTTGTCTTTGAACTTGCAATTCTCCTGCCTCAGCCTCCCAAGCTGCTGGGATTACATGTGTGCACCACCACATCTAGTTGAACCCATTCATTTTTTAAAAAAAGTAAATACGAACCCATTCATTTGAAAAAGGAAATTATGCATTTGTTAAGCTTTGGATTGCAAGTGGTCTGTGATGATAACCCTGCTCAAAATAAACCTAGCCAAAAAGAATGGGGATGAGAGTTTTCTGCCTTGGTCTCTTCCTGTCACTCTGATCTGCTTTCCTTTGTGATGGCCTCACTCCCAGGTGGTGGCAGAGTACATTTGGTTTAGAAGACCCCCACTTCAGACAGCTGACAACCTCACCAGATAGGGCCTTGCTCCCAGTTGCTTCAGCAAAACCCCTGGGCTCACACCAATCAGAATGGACTTGAACACTCGCTAACCACTGATCCACAGGGACAGAGGCAGTCTCCCCAAGAGAAAAAGCATGCCTACAAGGAAAAGACTGCAGAAGACTTTTGTTGTACGTTTTGGCTGCCAAACATCTGAACCCCTTTCCTACACTGAGGAGTGCCCCACCTTCTGGGGCGGAACTCCCTCCCACTCTTCTAGATTCTCAAAATGCCAAAGTGGCTTTCCTAGATTCCCTTTGGGTCACGTGCCATGACCCAGGCTGGGCCAATCAGACACTCCCACCTCAAGTTCTGAATCTGAAGCACTTATACTCAAAAAGTCCTGAGCTGACTCCATCCTGGTATAGGCTGCTGTTGTGGCATGGTTAGGGGTATGGTTCCTGACGTTTGGCCTCCAAAAATGTCTTCATGGGATCTGCGAACTGTGAAGTAATTTTGTATTAAATCCTCTTTCTGCTTAAATGATCCAGACCACTGATTTCTGCTGTTTGCAATAGAGATGCTGGATTAATGCTTACATTCTTGTGTGCATGTTCGCATATACATGACACTTTTTGGAGATAAAATGCATGTGACTACTGGTTATCTATGGGGAGTAAGACTGGGAGAGTGGGGGAGGTGGGAAAGGGGCTTTTATTTTTGCCTTGTGCCTCTTTGCATAGTTTTTGGAATTTGAATTTTTACATTATTTTTATAAATGATACAACCAATTAGTAAAAATAAAAGTCATTTGAATAAAAAGAATAAGACAGGTATAATACTTGGGATTTTCATTGAAACAAATGACTTTCTTAGACCTTCCAAAGGAAGCTGTCCTCACTCTGATTGTGATGAGCGAGGCCAAATCTGGAAGGGGGTGAGATGTACCAACTGAGCCCCAGTGGTGAGCATGGACCCTGCAACTTGCCTGCTCAAACGCTTCCCATGGCTCCCCATTGCTCTCAGAATAAACCCCACAATCTTCACCCTGCTGCCAAAGACCTTTGCAATCTAAACCCTGGGGACTTTCTTTATCTTTACATTTTACCTAGAAGAACTTTTCTTTTAGCCCTGCCAACCCAGATCCTCGGGGCATTTGTATCTTCTCTGATCTGACAAAGGCATGACTTACTCCTTCCTTCCATCAAGGTTTGTGCTGTTTTAATTCTATATAGATGAGACTTAGTCACAAACAGTCATGCATTGAGCACCTACCGTATGACCTTTTGTTAGGCTTCTGGAGCCAAAATTCACAGTCTATAGAAATTAATGACCCCATCCTAATAGAACGTTAGTGTCAGTGCCACAGCAGGTGGCATGAGGTATGCTATCTGTGGGCAGGGCCACTCTTCTCACAGCATCTTTCTTTTCCTCTGCCTGGATGGCTCCTTCCCCAAATGTCACTGTGCTTGCTTTCTCAGTTCCTTCTGGTCTCTGCAAATGTTCCTTTTTCAATGAAACCTTTGCCCACTGATTATGAAATAATATCCTTCTCTCTCTGCTAACTACCTGGATGTATGTTCTACTGTTCCAATAGCACTCAGTCACCATCCACCACTCAAGTAATTTATTGGGTTCTGTATTTACATTCTCTTTCCACTGTTTGCTCCAGGAAGGCAGATATCTTATCTTGTCCATATGTCCTTCCAGCTTGTAGAACTGTGCCTGGCACTAGCTGGCACTCAATAAATATTTGTGGAGAATGGAAAGGGAACTGGACCAGATATTGGAAGACAGAAATCCTGCAAAGTCTCCCTCAGAAGAGCTGCATTGCCTAAAGTAAGGCACAACCTCTTCAGGCCTCAGTCGAGTCCTCTGTAAATTCAGAAGATCCAGTAAGGATCAGTGTGTCTGCCTTTAGCATGCATCATAAACAGCTCAGAGCTTGCTAAAACACAGGTGGCTGGCCCTACTCCGAGTTTCTGACTAAGTAGTTCTGAGATGTGGCCAGGAAATCTGTATTTGTAAAAATTTCTCAGTTGGTCCGGGTATTGGTTTGTGGGCCACATGTCAAGGACCATGAATAAGGAGACAAAAAGTAGAAGAGGCATTTGTATCCCCTTTCAGGTGACAAACCAACACCTCGAAGTACACAGTGGGAGCACAGAGGCACCCTCCTTAATCCAATCAACAACTTTTGTAGGGACAGATGAGGCAAGGCACCGAGGAGGACAGCAGGAAACAGTTTTATTTGGCTGCAGCCAGGTTCAGAGGGCACAGTTTTTGCTGTAATCAATCAAAGCCCTGAACCCGGAGTTCAGGTAGTTTCAGATTTTTATACCCAGCATGTAAGGGGTGGGGCTCAGAAGTTCACATAAAAGCAGCCCCCCCCCCACTGTTCTGGGCAAGTTAACCCTTCAAGGACAATAAATGAGAAGGGGAGAGCTTCTTCTCTCCCTTCTTTCCTCCCTCTGCCATCTGTTACCATGGAGCCCAATTGGTAACTTCTCTTATTTTAGAGATGTAACATCTCTGTGAAGCTCTAACTCAAGGCCAGAGGCCTTGTTAAAGGATTTTTTTTGTTGTTTTTTTAATCACATTTTGCATTTGCAAACAGCTTCTACAAACTACTATACTGGATACATGTTTGTGAAAAACAAGTAAAGGGCCTTCAGCACCTGGAGTGCCGATTTCTTCCCGGCCAGTGGCCAAGTAAAATAGAGCAACAGGAAAATAGGAAGTTTAACTACATTGAACTTTTTTTTTTTTTTTCTGTAGAAACTCTTTTGCTTATAGTCTGAGAAGCTTGGGTTTTTTTTTTTTTTTTTTTGTGGAGGAATGTGTGCCACTACACAACTGTTGGAGAAGCGCCCATTAAGAGGAGGGCGCCGGGCATCAGCTGGGCACGCGGGCCTTGTCCAGGCCGGTTCAACTATGGACCTGGCCTGGCCTGGTGGCCCCGCGGGGAAGGCTGGACAGCCGCTCAAAAACCCTCACGCAGCCTTAAGTCTCCAGAACCGCGGGAGAGGGTCACAAGCGGGCGCTGAAAAGTCAAGGGCCAACCCACCGGGGAGGCGGACGCTGCTCCGGGCTTCCCGGAACCCGGGGTTCCCGCCTCCGCCGCCCGGGTGGTGTACGCGCGGCCACAGCCGCGGCCTCGTCCCAGCGCGCGCCCGGCGCAGTGGGCGCGGGCGGCGGCGGAAGGGGGCGCGGGCGCGGCGCCGGGGGCGGAGCCGGAGGAGCGCACAGACGCGGGCCGCGGGCGGCCGCGGCTGCGATGGGCGAGGGCGGGCTGCCTCCGGCCTTCCAGCTGCTGTTGCGCGCCTGTGACCAGGGCGACACGGACACTGCGCGCCGGCTGCTGGAGCCGGGGCCGCCGGAGCCGGCCGAACGCGGCGCGGAGCCCGAGGCGGGCGCGGAGCCGGCGGGGCCCGAAGCGGCCGGGCCCGGGGCGGCGGCGCCCGGGGCGCCGGTGCCGGTGGACTGCTCGGACGAGGCGGGCAATACGGCGCTGCAGTTCGCCGCGGCCGGGGGCCACGAGCCCCTCGTGCGCTTCCTGCTGCGGCGCGGCGCCTCGGTCAACAGCCGCAACCACTACGGCTGGAGCGCGCTCATGCAGGCGGCCAGGTGAGCGCAGCGCTGGGGACCAACCTGCCCACGGACGGCCGCAGACGCCCCGGGAGGCAGAGAGTCAAGGACTCCTTAGAGTTGGACCGGTCAACTTGAGCATTTTCTGGTAAACTTAGACTAGAAGTGGAAGGATCTTGTATTTAACATGAAGTCGGAGTCTTAGAAACTTTGGCCTTTCAAAACAATCTGGAGAGCGAGTAGAACCTTAGAGACTCGGGTTCTGATATTTTAATTCATTCTTTTTTGCAAGAAAGGTTGTCTGAGACCCTACCTCTCACCACGATTTGGCGTTGGAGGTACTGTGGAAACCAGTGAAGTCCCCACCCCTGTGTGGCTCACAGACTGGTGGGCAGGCTAGACAAAGGAACAAACTTGAGCAGGAAAATTTGGGTAACTCTGGTGCAGTTGACCCAGTTTGGAGAGAGAGGGGAAGGCGTTTGGTAGAAATGATGTCCAGAAAGGAGGATGTGTCAAAATTAACCAAGACAGAAAAAATGGGAGGGGGGAACCACATAATGGAAAAACAAGGTAGCAAGTGGGAGGACAGCGGGGAAGGATGTGCAGATGAAGTCTCCTTGCAGAGAAGGCAGGTGCCCGGTTGGTACTTAGAAGGGCCCACTAACCTAAGGACATTGGAGGGTCATGGAATGAGTGACAGGATCAGTTTTGTGTTTTGGAAAGATCACTTTCACTGCAGTGTGAGATGGATTGGAGAGATAGGCTAGAGTCAGAAAGGCGGCTTGGGAGGGGACTGTAGCAATCCAGAAAGAGGTGAGAAGCCTGGACCAGAATGGAGAGGAGAAAGACAGTGGCAGAGAGCAGAGATGAGTTTGAGATTTACTCAGGAATCAGGTTCTAATGTCTGCCTGGCCTTGGGGAGCGGGCAAGGGAAAGGGTGACGGCAAAGACTACCTGTGGATTTCTGGTTGATGGTAAATACACTGAGCTGGAGAACACAGGAGAAGGGGCAGGTGTGAGAAAGCGTGGCCTCAAGCACACCTCAGAGTTTCCAGCAGGGAACCAGATCTGGGGGTCTGGAGGGCACAGGAGGGTCTGAGCCCAAGGATAGGAAGTTGATAGCATGTTGATGACAACCTGAACTCTGGAATAGGAGGAATTATCCAAGGGGAATGTGTCAGTTACTACGAGACCTTGGGGCTTTATTAAAGCAACAACCATTTATTTAGCATTTTTGCCATTCTGGTCTCATCTGTCTTCTTTACACAGCTGTGATCAACAGTTTGCCCACAGCTGTGTAAGGGATCTGGGTGGCTTTTTTTTTTTTTTGAGAGTTGACTGGATGTTGGCTTTGACCACAGGGGTGATGGGACTGCTTCTCTTTCATCCTTCAGGTGTCCGGCCTGGGCTGTCCTGTGTCAGCAGCAGTGTCCCTAGCATCTGAAACACACTGTTCACTTCTGCCACATTCTCTTGGCCTAGGCAAGTTACAAGACCATCCCAGATGAGAAGAGTGGGTACAGATGGTACCACCTGATGGGGAAGAGTGGCAGACTCATTTGCCATGCCTGGAGACAGGGAGGGGAATAC
Organism: Marmota monax; assembly: GCF_021218885.2. NCBI lineage: Eukaryota > Metazoa > Chordata > Mammalia > Rodentia > Sciuridae > Marmota > Marmota monax. Next base: position 3,416,297 of record NW_026695243.1, read on the forward strand.
CTGCTATCCATTTTGTCAATAATCTACTCTATTAATATTAATGGATTACCCATAAGCAGGCCCAAGTCCAAGAGCTTTGTACATACTAACCCATCTTACTGTCACAATAGCACCAGCATCCCTGTAGAGGGAAAGGGAAGATGGCAGGAGAGCCCCAGATGGTGAAGGTCTGCAGGACGGCATTGGTGGAGGACTGAGGAGGATGTGAACACACAGAAAGTGCCGGTAGCTCTTTCACAGAGCTTGGCTCTGGGGTTGAGGAGGATGCTTGCCTAGGGTTTAAAGGTTTTTAGGATGGTCAGAGTTGGGCAGGCTTACCAGCTGATGGGATGAGTCATGGAGGACTAATTAGAGGTGTTCAGATAAGTAGGGGTGGAGGTTCCCTAGGCTGGATTAATATTGTTCCTTATAGAAAAATGTGTTTTTAATTTGTCTTTTTAAAAAGGATTATTTAATCAAAAATGCCTCCAGATATTGCCACGTGTCCCCTGGAAACCACTCTTTGATGCATATACAGGCAGACGAGGTGGTTGACTTCAGCCTTGTTCAGATTCTACACTGTTCTGCACTTTGCTTTTTCCACTTGATATACTCTGACAGTGTTTCTGCATCGGTACTTAAAAACCTCCCTTGATTTCCAATAGCCTGACAATATTTTATTGTATGATAATTTATTTCACCAGCCCTTTGTGGTCATTTAGTCTCCTGCTGTTTTCATTCATGCTGCAGTGACCAGTCGGATACACACGTCATTTTACAGGTGCTCAATTGTCGCTGCAGGAGCTTCCCTAGGGAGGGCATAAGGGCCATTTGTAATTTTGATGGATAGTGTCAGATCTCCCCGAAGGTGTGCTTGTTTCCTATGGCTGCTGTAATCAATTACCACAACAACACAGATTTATTGTGTTAACAGTTCTGGAGGTCAGAGGCAATGGGCCTCCCTGGGCTAGAATTAAGGTGCTGCAGAGTGGTGCTCTCTCTGGCTCTGGGGGGAATTCTGCTCCTTGCCTTTTCTAGCTTCTGGAGTGGCCTGCATTCCCAGGCTTAGGGGCCCTTCCATCTTCACAGCCAGCAACAGAGCTTTACTCCCACCTCTCTTCCCTCCTCATACCTCCTCTACCTCTGAGCCTTCTGCTTTCCTGTGCCACCTGCCACGTTGGTTGAAAGGAACCTTGAGATGACCCTGGCCCACCTGGGTCATCGAGGCTGCTCACCACTCAGCTGATGGTGACCTCTATTCCATCCAAGCCTGAATGTCCCTTTACCAGGTCATGTAGAATATCTACAGTGCCTAGAGATAAGGATGTGGACACCTTGGGGGCCATTTATTCTGCCAGCCACAATAGTTACCCGCCCCCTGCCCCCCCCCCCCCCAACATCAGCAGCGTATGAGTGCCTGTCTTTCTCTGGCCTACAGAATATGTGATCAAACTTTTGGATCATTGCCAATCTAATGTATGAAAATCTCAGCATAGCCGAGTTTGCACATTTTAAGTGGTTGGTGAAAGAATCTTCTTTCCCTATGTGTGAGCCCTTTGTATTTTCCATGCCTTTTAGAAAAAAAAAAAAAGCTTTTAACCGTAATCTTCTCTTGGTGACTCAATATTTTATTTCTCAGAATTCTTTTCCAAGTGTTACACAGATGTTCATGTAACTTAATTTGTATTACTAGTAAGATTTCATTCTTGCAAATATTGTTTTCAGCCACCATATGGAAGTCCATCCATGGGATGTACTGTGGTTTGCTCTTACCCATTCCCCAACCCTGGGACATTGATGTGAATTAATTTAGAAACCTACTTAGGGATTGCAGCCTGTGTTCACGGGCTGCCCATGTTTACTAAATCTAGCATTTTACCCACCTGTTTAACACGTTGACATCTTCTGTCTAAAGACACCTTTTCTCCTTGCCCAGAGTAGTTGAGGTGACCTTAAAGCCTTTTTATATCCCTCCTAATGGTACCACCTCTTCTCCCAGGCTTTAAAACTCCAGGTAAGTCCAGGACTTGTCTGCCCAGTGGGCTTTGGCATGGCCCTGAAATCCACATCCTTCTTTTTTTTGGTGCTAGGGGATTGAACTCGGGCACTCAACCACTGGAGCCACATCCCCAGCCCTATTTTGTGAGACGGGGTCTCACTGAATTGCTTAGCACCTCACATTTTTGCTGAGACTGGCTTTGAACTTGCAATCCTCCTGCTTCTGCCTCCCGAGCTGTTGGGCCACTGCGCTGGGCCCTGAAACCACACTCTTCTCTTCTTTGTCTCTGCCTTGGTCCAGACCAGGCCTTTGTAGTGGCCCCCACTTGCTCCCTCTCTCCAGCTGTACCTCTCCCTTGACGGCTCCCCAGCCAGAACCCTGAGTGTTCTGTGGCATTCTAAGGCCTCACGTTCAGACCCTTCCCGGTACCTCCTCTTCTGCTTTTCCTGGCTTCCTAAATCAAGGCAAGATGATTTCATCTGGGCCTTCTGTGTGTGTGTCTGCATTTTTTAAAGCTAACACTGGTTATTTACTGTATGCTAGGAATGTCGTCTCCATCTTATAGAGAGGATCTGAGATTTAGATAATGAAATTTGTCCCCCAGCTGACCATTGGTCAGAGCTGATTTGGGGGTCCCACTGCAGGGCCCTCATCATAGCTGCATACATACAGGGGTGTCCCTTCTTCCCTTCTGCCCTCAGTGAAGACTGCCCGCTCCAGTTCCGCTTCTTCCAGGGAGCCTCCCATGCTCTGCACCTTTTCCCTGGTTGCTCTACCAGGAAGGCCTTGGTAGCAGTGTCCGCCATACCACATCAGAGCTGGCTGCCATCCTCAGTGGTACCCAGACCTGGCCACACCTGAGAATCACTGGGATTGTTTTCCAAGGAGAGATTGCCGAGTTACCTTTCTGGAGGTTGTGATTCAGAAGTCCTGTGGCGGATTGTGAAGGGTAGGGACTGTGTGAGAAGAAGCTCTCAGTGGCTCTGGCATGTGGGTTTCCCTAACACAGAGGTCCTGGAGAGGCCACGGGTGCTTACTGAGGTTCCCGGCCACAGCACCTGGATGCCTCCCAGTGTCTCGGAGACCCCTGGTCACCAGTTTTTGCTCCTCCTCAAGTGCTGCAGGATGGTCAGCGTTACTTGATTGATTTCAGGTTAATTTCTGTTCATCTTGATGGAGCAGGAGACTCAGAATAACCTGTGATGGTTAACTAGTAATAATTTAACTTTTTTAGAGGACTTTCTTCTGTGAATCATGGTGGTGTACAAAGAGCTGGGACTTGGGGCCCACATAGCCTGACTTTGTGGCTTCCAAATCGAGAGAGTGAACTAACCACATCCCTCTTCATGCCTCAGTTTATCCCACAGGTGCTGTTTGGGAACGATAGTATGATATACTCTTATATTTCTGTGACAGTAGGGTAGGAGCCTTCTTTCTACAAGAGGGTTAGAATTCGCACTTGCTGTCACTGACCCTAGGTGGGTCCCAGGCACTCCAAGGCTTATTGGTAGTATGGGGCGTCTACTCAGGGACCACCTGCCTGCGTGGAGTTGGGGTCTGTCTTACGCCTTAGTGTGGAGGAGTCATGAGGGAGGCTTCCTGAAGTCAGTCTGTCATCCTGTCAGATCGGGATGACCCCTGTGTGGATGCTTTCTAGGCTCATGTCCTCCTTCTCCAAATTGAGATGAGCCTCAAGATCCTCCTCAAGTGACACTCTGGCAGACACCACTTTGGCCCGAGTGAGCATCTGTGTATCACCCCTGGTCTTGGTGTTTCAAAGCTCATGGCTGGATCAGGCCATCAGAGGTCCCTGCCTGGACTTTGCAACTCTGGCTTCTTATAGAGGTTTTAGTGATAGACACGGTTACAAGAATGATTTTTCCTATTCGTGAAAGAAGAGGTGGGGCTGAGTGCGCCCCTTTTTTGTGTCAAGTATTGTGTTTAGTACTTAAATGAACTAGCTTGTTTGGTCCACACAAAACCTTAGAAAATAGGTTCTATTTGAATTCTCCTTTTCTAGATGAGGAATTGAGGCCCAGAGAAACAACGTGTCCAAGGCTGCACAGCTCGTGGCAAAGTCAGATTCACCCTCCAGCAGGTCGCCCCAGAGCTGTACTCCCAGCCTTAAATCTGGTAGTTTTCTTCTTGGTGTTGGTGGCAAGGAAGTGACTCACTAGATTGGCCAGCGATGTCTGGCCAGGAGACCGGGTGGCCTGGTGTTTACTCTGGCGCTGATTTCTCCCTTGGCCTCTTTATCGTCCCTCCGCTTCCTTCATTCCCCTGCTGTGGGAGTGGCAGAGCTGGACGCTGGGCCCAGTGCTCTGAGTGGTGGGAACGTGTGCCATCTTCAAACACAGGTGTTAATTGCTGAAATTAATTGGTAATCATAGCACCTGCTCAGAAAGCCCCTAGCATCCCCATGTCCAGTAATTACCTATTAAAACTTAGCATCCGAAAAATCATCTCAGCCTCTGTTGAATCTTCGTATATTTCCAGCCTAATTGAATGCTCTTTAGGGCTACCTGTGAGTTCAGAAAACATTCCAGAATTCAGTGTACCTGCTCTAACTCAGCCCTTTGCTTCCCTTGTAAAAATTGGGTAGACCGGAAGAGCTGCGTGAGGCTTGGAGTTCTAGTTGAGATTCATTGCTTTCCCCTGTAATCTTCAGTTGTGAAATTCGAGGCAAGGAGTTCACCTCTGGGCTTTCTAGGATCAAATGAGATAAAAATCTGAAAACACTTTGTGATCTGCTGTTAGAGATTATGCCAGGTGTTATTTTATGCTTGATCACTAAACAGTGCAGTCCCTTTAAAGCCCCGACTCCGGTGGGCAGTTCCTCCATTATTTCTGTGGCCTGGACCTTCGTCTCCCTGGTTATTCTGTTTATGCATTCGCTTACCTGTCCATTGATGCAGTTCCTGAGCTCCAGTATGTGCTAGCCCCTATGTTAAGGGCTGGGGAAACAAGAGTGTGCAGAAACCAGTTGTGTCCTTGGAAAGACCACTGTCAAGTGGGGGAGAGAGAGAGTTCTAGAAAGAAGGTTCAGGTGTGGACACAGAATAAGGTTGCAACTGACCTGGCCTGTTAGGGGTTCCGTCCGGAAGCCGCACAGAAAAGGTGAGAGCTGAGCCAAAGCCTGAGCAGGACTGAGTGTGTTCAGTAAGTGCACACTTACTGAGGGGCTGGGGGGGCAGGGGAGGAGGGTGTGATGTGGGAGCAGGGAGGGTGAGGTTGGTAAAATAGCCCTCTTTGGACAGTGGGAAGCTGGCGTGTAACCATCAGATTTTGTTTGGGGTTGCATGGAGGATGGGTGAGGGAACAGATTGGAGGTGAGACAGGGGCAGGGGGCAGAGTTGCAGCCAGTGTTTCAGTGTGACTTGTCCCTCTCTCTGCTCTGGGAGAAGGGACTGGAAAGGCCCAGCCCCCAACCCCTCAGCTGGGGGAGCCAGTTTACCAAGCTGTCCCCCCTAAAGTGAGTTGCCCTGGGCTGTTAAGGTTCATGTCCCAGAAGGTATTTATAAGTTCAGCGGGAGACTTAGCCCAGCTCAGACCTGGCCCTGCCTCCACAGGAGGAGGGAGGCCCTGGATTTAGATGAGAAGCAAAACCCATTTCCAGAAATGGAGGGGTGAGGACAAACCTTAAAGCCTCCCTACAGATGCAGATGTTTGTGGTCTCCTGGACCTCTCAGGGTGGGCCCCTCCTGGTCATTCTTTCCTGGTTAGTCCGGGCCTCTTCCAGCTCGCACACTCTGCTGAACTCAACAAAATAGAACTTTTCTATCCACTGATGTTGAATGAAGGAAGAGCTTTTGCAGGGAAGAGATACCTGTTTCCCTCTTCCTCATGTTAGGGTTTGGTGGGCGCTTGTCTCCCCCGCTCAGGCTGGTTGAGGAAGGTCCGGCCCAGGCCAAGTTCTCAGCTGCCTGCAGTGAACATTCCTGCCAGCTGGGGGCAGCAGGCCGGCGCCGAGGTGCCTGAGCGCCTTTGCTGAACACAGTGCCCCTCCTCTTGGCGTTCAGAGGGTGTGTTGTGTGTTGGGGGCTGGGGAGGGTCGATGTCAGTCAGACATGGGCCCTGCCGGTGGGGGAGATCAGCACAGGCAGAGAGGCAGATTACAGGCTAGAAAGCAGAATAAAATGCACTCTGAGATGTGGGAGGCAGCCTGGCATAGGGGAAAAAGCGAGGGCAACGGGATTCAGGCCGACCTGGATTCCGACCCTGATGCTGCCCCTTACCAGCTGTGTGCCCTTGGCAGGTTGCAGAATGTTAATGCTGAGCAGTTAACAATAGCTGACGTTGAGAGACTGCTTCCTGTGGCCAGGCACTGCTCCAGGTGCTGTGTATCTGTATTAACTCATTTAAGCTCCAGCAACCTTTGAAGTAGGTACAGGCATGGCCCCATTTTATAGACCAGGAAAGGAAAACAGAAGCAAACGATTCTTTCTGCAGGTTGATGGGGGAGCTGGAACCGTCCCTGGACAGGGCATTTGCTTATCTGGTGAGGCTGCATGTGCAGGGCCATTGTGGTGTCTGACACCAGGGAAAGGTCATTTATTCTAGGCAGCTGTTGTGCCTCTAGTGACCAGTGACAATGGGGGCTATTGAGCTGTTTCCTCATTAGTGCTCCCTGTTTAAATGACCAATTTTCTATTTTCCTGGCAGATTTGGGCACGTGAGTGTGGCACACCTCCTTTTGGATCACGGGGCTGATGTCAATGCCCAGAACCGGCTGGGGGCCAGCGTGCTCACCGTGGCATCTCGGGGTGGCCACCTGGGTGTGGTGAAGCTGCTGCTGGAAGCTGGTGCCTTTGTGGACCATCCCGGCCACTCCGGGGAGCAGCCGGGAATGGGAGGTGGCAGGGATGAGCTGCTGGACATTACAGCCCTGATGGCCGCCATCCAGCACGGGCATGAGGCTGTGGCGCGTCTGCTGATGGAATGGGGTGCGGATCCCAACCATGCAGCGCGGACTGTGGGCTGGAGCCCACTGATGCTGGCAGCACTCACCGGGAGGCTTGGCATGGCCCAGCAGCTGGTGGAGAAGGGAGCCAACCCCGACCACCTCAGCGTACTGGAGAAGACCGCCTTCGAGGTGGCACTTGACCGCAAGCACAGAGACCTTGCAGATTTCCTGGACCCGATGACCACAGTCAGGCCCAAAACAGGTCAGGCTACACCACCACCCTACCCCTGCCCCTGCCCCTGCTGTTTAAGTGGCTCAAACCAAGAATTGCCTGCCTGGAAGGGCACACAAAACTCAGAGTCCAGCCTTGCAGACCAATGGGACTTGAGCTGTGGCGTGTGCACAAGTCAGATGGGGGTGCCTGTTACGGCAGGTTCTGTCCACCCTCCAGAGAGCGTGATGTGGTAGCTCTGGGGAAACCCCGGAGACCTACCTAGCCAGGCCTCTCCTTCCTAACCAGATGATTCTGATGCAGGTGGTTCTAGGATCCTTCTAGAACAGAGGTCAGCAAACTTTCTCTGTACAGGACTAGATAATAAATATTTTAGGCTTTGTGGGCCATACAGTCTGTGTCAGAACTACTCGATTCTGTTAGAATGAAAGCAGCCATACACAGTATGTAAATGAGTGGGTGTGGTTATGTTCCAGTAAACCAAATTACCGTGACAGGCAGCAGGGGGATTTGGTCCCTGGGCTGTAGTTTGCCAGCCTCTGCTCTGGAACGGTGTGCTTAACTGCCAGCAGTCAGTCCCCGAGACCAGTTCACATGAAATTAGTGAAAATCACCCTCCCTTTTGAATTGATTTTTTCTTTTAACATTTATTAATGTGTTTCTGTTTTCCTTTTTCTTTTGTTGGGGGGGATGAGGGGTAACAGGGATTGGATTCAGGGGCACTACACCACTGAGCCACATCCCCAGCCCTTTTTTGTATTTTATTTAGAGACAGGGTCTCACTGAGTTGCTTAGCACCTCTCCGTTGCTGAGGCTGGCTTTGAACTCAAGATCCTCCTGCCTCCGCCTTCCAAGCTGCTGGGATCACAGGTGTCTGTCACTACACTTGGTTGTCCTGCTTCTTTTTTGCCATTTTTTTTTCTGGCATTTATAAGGTGGTTTGAACAATCCTTAGTGAATCTGCCACAGGACACGTTGCATTTCCAAACCTTTAGTTCATCATGTGCAATAGGCCCAGGAAACAGTGTCACAGCAGGATCAGATACAAGTGCTGACCTCCTGTCCAGCAGGCCCAATTTGAGACAGTTCTCCCACTCTGCAGCTGGGTGGCCTAGGACATGTTAATTGTCCCTCTAGGACTTCCATGTCCTTTTTCATAAAATAGTCATAACACATTTCCCTGATAAGGCTTTGTGGGGAGTCATTAGGGTCATACCTATAAAATGCTTATCCCATACACACACACACACACACGCTCGCGCGTGTGCACACACGCACATGCACACACATGCACACGCACACACATACATACACGTGTGTGTGCGCACAGACCCAGGATGGCTTACCCGCTGATCCGCATCTCAGCCTTTTTTCGTGTTTTATTTTGAGACCCTTTTTTGTTTTATGTTTTAGTTTGAGACAGGGTCTCACTGAGTCCTTAATGCCTTGCTAAGTTGCTGAGGTTGGTCTTGAACTTGCCATCCTCCTGCCTCAGTCTCCGCAGTCACTGGGATTACAGGTGTGCACCCCCACCCCTAGCTATAGTATGTTTTTATGGATTGTACATTCTTTCAGTTATTTGACGAATATTTATGGAGTGTCACTATGTGCCAGGTATCATTCAAGGCACCCTGAGATATGTCAGTGAACAAGTGAGATTCAGATCCTTGCCCTTGGACTTTGGCCTCTAAAGCGGGAGACAAGCAATAAATAAGAAATAAGCATATTAAATAACATATATAGTAAGGTAGAAGGTGCCATAATGTTAAAAGAAAAAAAAGAAAGAAAGAAATGAGGGCGAGGTCCAGGGATTAGGTGTATCAGAGTTGGGCAGTGAAGGCTGCTGTGTTGAGTAGGGTGGTGGGCGGCCTCCTCGAGAAGGTCATTTTGGCAAACTTGCAGGAGCCCTGGGAGTGCACCAGCAACTGGTAGGACAATGACAAGGGCAAAGGCTATGATATTAATGAAAGAGATTATTAAGTAAATGTAATGATCCCTAGCTCTTCCCTTAAGAAGGGCCTTGGCCGTCCCTCTGTCTCCCTTGCATTAGCTGCAGGAGAGGGTACCCCTGAAGGTCTCACTGTCGCCGTGGCAACCCCACTGCCATGATTGTGGTGCAGAGGTCAGGGGTTTCTGCCCCTGGGGATGGGTGGTCTGTGGAGCTGCTCTTACATGGACCAAGCACTGAAGCCCAGAGTAAGGGAGGGGCCCAGCCCGGGTGACTGGGCACCACAGCAAGCTACCCTGGCCTCCCAGGGTCAGGCTGGACTGTCAATGATTAATTCACACCAGGTGGCTGCTTAGCAGCCAGCACTAAGAACAAGTGACACACTCTTCTGTCAAAGCGTCTTGTCATGAAAAAGCCCTACCCTCAGAAGATTGGACTTGTGAGTACCTATAGCACAGGGCGCATCTGTAAGGGCTGGGGTGTGGCACTGCTCCTTGGGAGTTTTTCACAGACAACATCAGACCCCTGATTCTGTGCTGCTCCTGCACTTGCTTCTCAGGATCCTGGAGTCCAGTGATCAACTTCACTGGGGTGGTGACTGGGGCTCGTGAGGATGGCAGTCACCTTTGGATGGGACTTGCACGTCTCTGAAGCATTTTCCCACATGGATCTGTGTTGTCCTTGGATCCCTGCAGCAGCCTGGTGACATGGTTATTGTCCCCCCTTAGTGATGAGGGGACAACCTACTATAGGAGTGTGCACTCAGACTCACTCTTCACTGCCTGAGGGAGAGGGCTGACCACACCAGAGTGGGCCAGGGTCACAGGAGGTCCGGCCTGGGGCCTCCCGCGGGCAGGCTGACCTGAGATGCCTGCCTTCTGGCAGGAGCAGGGAACCTGCTGGCCCACCCTTGGAGGAGGGTTTGGAATAGGCACAGAGAGGGTGGGCATGGGGTCCCTGTACCAGCCCAGGAATAGGGGCCATTACAAGGACATCCAGGTGGGCAGTCCCTGTCAGGCAGCTGTGTCTGCAGGTCTGGGCAGGGAGTCATATTCAGATCGCTCCGTACTTTGGAAACAAGTTAAAAAATTAACTTTGGCTTTTCCAGTGGCCACATCTGTGACCTACCATTGAGCTCAGCTGCTCAGAGTCTCAGGGACTGGAATTATCTCTTGGTTGTATGCTTAGTTTTTGAAAGAAAATAATTTTTAAAAAACAATTCTTACAGGAATCCAGGTTTTTCCAAGACCATACTTTTTAATATATCTAAGACAGGATATCACCAACTTTGGGACGTCTAAAAGATGATTGCTTCATCAGTGTGGGCTTAGAGCAGTGGTCGGTCTCTGATGTGTTCTCAGAACCCCATGGTAAGAGCCCTTCCAGAAGGTCTGCCACCTACTTCCTGTAGGTCTCTGGTTAGGTCTCTTCTGAGAAGTGGATCCCTAGAAATCGGCTGTGTTGTTATGCCCTTGTGACTTTGCTGTTATATGAAAGCCTTTCTGTGGTTAACTTTTAAAATCTTTCTTTTTTTTTTCTTACCCAGATGAAGAGAAAAGGCGACCAGATATTTTCCATGCATTGAAAATGGGTAAGCACTTTAGAAAAATCTTTGTGGGGTATTGAAAGAACACGGGACCACATTCTCCTAATTTAATATTTATAGTCCTTTTTTAAGGCCACCCAGAGTATCTGAGAAAGGAACAGGCCATTCGTTGTTTCCTGAGTCTCCAGTTCACCAGGGAGTTCTCAGGCTCTGGAGGCCTGTATCCGTTATGGTGCTCTACCCATAGTTCCAGACTGCCCTCCCAGGCCCCTGCCTCGCCAGCCAGACGGTGAGGCTGGGCTGTGGCCTCTCCCTGCCTCTCTCTGCACGCCCACCACTCCATTCTTATTATGATAAAAGGCTTTTTGGCTTAAGATTCCCTCTTGGGATGCAGACTCCACCTCCAGGAAGCCTTCCCTGATCCTCACCCTCTAGCAGGACCTAGATTCTGCTTCTCCACGCCTGTTGCCCTTCATCTCTCTCCTTTGTCTGTTCTCTTAAGACACAGCACTTCCATGCATTCTTGTGCTGTCTTCATCCCACGTAGACTGAGGGATTCGAGAGAAGGGGATCCATCTTGGCTGACCCGTGGGTGCCCAGAGGCGGGATCAGCACAGGTGTGTGCTGAATGAGTCACCTGGATAAACCTGGGGCACTGGGACCATGGGTCACCCGGCCTCCTGCTTCTTTTTGCAGGAAACTTCCAGCTGGTCAAGGAGATTGCTGACGAAGACCCCAACCACGTGAACCTGGTCAATGGGGACGGGGCGACCCCGCTGATGCTGGCAGCCGTCACGGGGCAGCTGCAGCTGGTGCAGCTGCTGGTGGAGAGGCACGCGGACGTTGACAAGCAGGACAGCGTGCACGGCTGGACGGCCCTCATGCAGGCCACCTACCACGGGTCAGTGCCAGGTCCACCCCTCCAGGGTGAGGCTGAGCAGGTGCTTAGGGGCTCCTCCTGATAGGGATTCCTGGTCCCAGAGGCTGCATGTGACCTCAGGGCTGTGAAGATGGGGGGCATGTGAGAGAGAAAGAGGCCCAGTTTCTCCTTCCACATCCTGGATTCCCACAGCCCTGCAGGATTTCACTGGTGGCCCTGAAAAGCCATGTGGCAGGAGCACTTTGGGCAGAAAGATCACTCTCAGCTGCGCAGTGTGATTGGCTCATTCGGAGTTTTCACATTGAGCTATAGAGACCCCTGTCAGTGGCCCCTCTTCAGTGAACATGGGCATTCACACGTGGGCTTCCCTTGACATTTGGCAGTGAGTCACGCTGACCCTCTTTTGCACAACCTTCAGTGTGTGCTGGAGGTTTACAAATCCTTCTCACGCCATGGGGGTCGCCGGCTAAGGCCCTCACCCTCCTCTTCGTGGGCCTTGTAGCTGCTGAGTGTTCTGACTCTACTTGGGGGCCTTTCCTTTCCCTGTTTCTGGTGGTTGTCTCACTTTCCTGCATTACCTGGAAGTACTAACTTTTCTTACTTGATGAGTCTCCAACTTCCCTATCAAACATCTTGGCCTGTAGGAGGCTTTCGCCATGTGGGGGAAGAAGGGCATTCACCGGTGAGGTCTGCATGGGGTCAGTGGCCAAGGGCTTTGGGGGCAGAGCCCTCAATTGTTCTTCTGGCTGAGGAAGGAACATTAAGACTCTGGTTCAGATCCCATTTGCATCTGACCTGCTTGGGTGGCAGGGAGTGACGGAGCCTGAGACTGATTTCCCAGACCTGTCGCATGCTCAGAGATGGAGTGCAGAATTTTACACTGTCAGCCTTGTTACCCAGCCATGCTTTTGCTTTTAGTGGGTATATGAGTCAGTTTCATGTCACCATAGCAAAACACCTGAGGCAACTAGCTTATAAAGAAAAAAAAGGCTTAGATAGCACTGGTGTGGGGGGCAGCGAGTGTCTGAGCAAGTGCTCACGTCTCCAGCCAGGAAACAAAGAGACAGAGGCTGACTCCACTGTCCCATTTCTTGGCTCGTCCCCAGTAATCTGAGGAGTTCCCCTAAGGCTCCGTCTCCCACAGGTCCACAGCACCTCCTGGTACCTTCACCCTGGCCACCAAGCCTATAACACACAGACCTTTTGGGGACATTCAGTCTCTGAATATAGCAGTGAGAGTAACTCTGACTTTTTCTTTCCTCCCCAGGAACAAGGAAATTGTCAAATATCTGCTAAACCAAGGGGCTGATGTCACTCTTCGGGCAAAAAACGGGTACACGGCCTTTGACCTAGTGATGCTGCTGAATGATCCCGGTGGGTTACGGGTTGCAAATCTGCACATCCTTTCTCCTCTGTGAGCCATGTCTTAAGCCCTTGCTTCCTCATGGAGGAAGCCAGTCTTGAGGTGTCCAGGGCTCACCTCGTGACCTTGGGCCAGGCACATCCCTCCCCAGTGAAGTGTGGGGCTTGGGCCCGGCGTCCCTGAGCCTCCTCCCAGCGCCAGCTCCTACACATCTCCAGGGAGTCGGGGCAAACCACGGTGTGTCTGCTTGCCTGGCCCCTCACGTCCTAGAACAGTATCTGCGCTTCACCTGCGTGACTCCAGAGGAAGCATGAAGGCCCCCTGACCAGCAGGATCCGAGATGGAGCAGTGACCCTCACTTTGTTATGTCGGGGGAAGCTGCAGGTCAAGGGTGCCAGGCCAGGGACATCAGCACATTAGCCTCTCTTGGTCCCTGGCTGGCACCTGCTGGTCCCCTTTAACCCTCCCCTGCTGTGAAGGGTCCCCTACCAGGATTGGGGCTTCCAGTTAGGGACAGGATCTCTCTGATGTGCCACCTCTCTTATTGCCCTGGAATTTCAGCTCTAAGGCAGAGAAACGCAGAGGCCCTTCTGAACCACAGGGTTTGAGCCCCATGCCAGGATCTCAGCTGCTGGTCATAGGGACAGAGAGGCCTGCCACCTGTGCAGTCCTGAGTGGGGGTGGCAGGCAGGGGTGCCCTTCCTAAGTGCCAGCACCATCCCCCGCCCTGTCCCCTCCAGCAGCCCCTGTGCTGCCCTCGTAGCATGAGGACACATTCACCAACCTAGAAGCTCCAGGTATTTCCTTCTGTGTGGATGTGATCCTGGGGATTGAGCCAGGATCAAGCTAGGCATTGCTGTGCCACCGGCTACATCTCCAGCCCCCCGTATTTTCTTCTTCATATTTTTCAATGTTTTCTTTGTTTAATAACTTAGGTTAATAATAATAGCGTTTAGCCTCTGTGAAGCTCTTGCTGCATGCCACACATATAAGTGTGTGAAAGGAATTTCCTTGAATCCTCAAGACACATTTATGTGGTGGGTGTCCATATCACCCCTCGTAAATAAGCACAGAGAAGCTGCACAGTACACCTGGGATCACACAGCCAGGGTGGGGCAGAGGCAGGATTTGGGCCTCTGCAGTGGCCTGCCTTGCTGGGTTTTACCCTGGTCAAGGAGGTTGAGCCCGCGGGCTTGTCTGTGCCACCGTGAAGATCAGGTGGGCAGCAAGAGTTGAGCTCCTGGCTCTGCAGCTCTGCCCCTCCTGGTGAGGCTGGCGAGGGTTGGCTCGGCCCCCTCCCCAGGGCCCAGCAGACATATATTCAGGTAAAATGCTGCCTTTTGTGTCCGTAGACACGGAACTTGTTCGACTGCTGGCATCTGTCTGCATGCAGGTGAATAAGGACAGGGGCCGGCACAGCCGCCCGCCCCCGCTCGCCTCGAAGGTCAGACAGCCCCCCAGCCTCCCCGTGCTGCCTGACGACAAGGGTGGGCTCAAGGTTTGTCTTTCCCTGTCTTAAAGGGACTTGGGGGCCAGGGAGGTGGGGGATGGGGAGAGCCTGCTACTTCCTGTTAATAGGGGACTGGTTCAGTTCGGGGGCAGGGCCCACAGGGCTGACAGGTGAGTTGGGGTGAGCAGTGGGAAATGGTGGGGTCCAGGGAAAGCTGGGGTGATCATAAGCAGCACTGGCCATTTTGTAAGGATGTGGGTCCACGTTGCCAGATCTTCCTGATTTTTTAAAAGAGGAACCAGGACTCCAGGTTTTGCAGTGGAATCTCCATTTATAAATGGAGGGAATTAAAAGCATAATTTCCCACGAAGAAGTCCTAAGCTGGCCAAACTGCACCTCTTTGCAAGGTGTTGTTCTGCCTCTGCTTCGCTGTGCCACCTGGGTCTCCCCTTGGCCCACAGACCCCTTCTGCTGCTTCCTCGGGACGCCCCAAACAAACTCTAGTTGCCGATTTCTAACTGCAAGCCAGCAGTCTTTCTGCTATGGCTTCTGTCTCCCCCACTTGGCTCTCCTTGTTTAAAACCAAGCTTGTTTTATTCCTGGGAATGCAGGCGGGGACCTGGCCTGGTGCGCTGACTCTAGTCCTCTAGTGCAGTCCTGCCTTCCCTGCCCGTCATGCAGGTCTCCTCTCCCCTCCCCAGGTGGGGTCCTCTGAGCAGTCCTGGGCCATCTTCTGCTTTAGCTGATCCTTCCCCATCCAGAGACACCAGGTGCTGAGCCTGGGGTCCTGATGACCCGGGACTGCTCAGAGGCCAGAAGGAGCTCCCTGTGGAGCAGGAGGAGGGGGCTGTGCAGTAGGCCCCTGAAGGAGTGTGGACTTTGTGTCTGTCCATCTGCACCTGTCTTGCTGTAAAGCCTTGAGCAGCTCACCCCGCCCGCGTCCCCGCCCACCCCCTTTGGATCTGCATTTTTCCATCTGCAGCGAGGAGACTGAGCAGATGAGGGAAGGCCACCGGGTTCCCAGAATCCTACTGGAAATGGTCAGGAAAGATTTAGTTGGACGACCAGGCTGGTCAGGCAGGGGTGCTATGGCTGTGCCCAAGACCTGGGTGGGCAGGCTGGCCTAGTGTTGTCACTGTCCCTGGCCCGCCCTCCCGGGCATCGCTGGAACATGACCCCTCTCTGGTTCCCTTGATAGTCCTGGTGGAACCGAATGTCCAATCGGTTCCGCAAGCTCAAGCTGATGCAGACGCTGCCCCGCGGGCTGTCCAGCAACCAGCCCCTGCCTTTCTGTGATGAGCCCGAACCAGCTCTGGACTCCACAATGAGGGCAGCCCCCCAGGACAGGACAAGCCGCCTGGGGCTCCCTGATGCAGCCCCTGTGACCAAAGACAGCGGTAAGGAAGGCCTGCTCATGGGTGGGGCTGTCCAGCAGTCTGCTCTGCACCTGCCGTCCTGCGTCCTGCCTCCTGAGCCTGGGAGGAGGCCATGTGGGAATGTGGCTCTGGAGCAGAGCGCTGGTGTGGGCACAAGGGGCAGAGGTGGGACACGCCCCTGTACATAAGATGGGATGGGCAGAGCTGGCCAGTGCCCAGGTCGCGGGTTCCTGTCCCTCATGCCTCTCATCTTGGAGAAGCGCTTTTTCCTTCTATCGAGTGCAGCTGGGCTGAGGCTCGGTGAAGCGTCTTGAAGGATGGGGAGTCACCTGTGGGGGTGGGTCGTGAGCTCGCTGCCACCGGGGCCTTCAGCAGACTGGACGTCTTTGTCCAGCTGCTGACACATCTCCAAACTTGGGGAATATCGATTAGGTGAGATCCTGCGAACCGGGACCAGCTCCTTCGGCACCACTTGCCGAGACAGACTATTGAGCTGGGCGCTGCTGTGTCTTCCCCAGCACAGCAGTGGTTTATGGAAAAGCTTGAAAAACGCTCCTAGATGCCTTTTAGATGCTTGCCTTCTATTAAAATATTGAATACCAATTATTATTAAATATTTAGCCACTCAGGAGAGCCGGCTTTCCAGAGGAAGCCTGCCAGTCACTCACCCCCTCCCCACAGTCATGTGGGAGGGTCATTTCAGGAAATTTCCATTTGTCTCTCAGGTCCCGGGAGCACAAGAGGAGAAAAGGAGGATGCATTATTGACCACCATGGTGAGTGGGGGGGGCCTTTCTAGAAGCACGTCAGTCTCTGCCAGTCACCAGGTGATAAAGGAGAGATGTGGGCACTGACCTTCCTTCCTGGTGGCCACAGAGGGGGCTGGTGATCAAATGTGTTGCAGAGGGAACATCTCTGGCACCAAGGAGTCGGGACAGATGCCAGCCCTAAACCCCAAGGCCCTGCGGCTCTCGGGACCAGACCTGGGTTCTCGGGCTGGGGCTGAAGGGTAGACCTGATGGGCAGATCAGACATGAAGACTCTCCACTGTGGTTACAGAGAGTCAGGGGAAAGGAGGCAAGAGGAAGGGTGCATTCCCAGCCTGGGAGAGGCCTCACTTTCCTAATCTATAGACCAGAGATGTATCAGGATTAGATTCAGCAGTGAGAATGAGCAAGTCCCTGAATATGGTGGTATACATAAGGCAGCAGTTTATTTCTCTCAAATAGAGTCTAGGCACTGTGGAGCTGGGGACCTAGATGCCTTCTACCTATAGTTCCCCACGCATGAGTTCTATTCCCAAGGTCGCCTCCTGCTCCACAGTGGGTGCCAAAGCTCTGGCTGTTACTGCCTAATTCCAGCCAGCAGGGAGGAGGGAGAAGAGGCGGCCAGGGGTCCATGCCAGCTGTCTTTGAAGAAGTTTCCTGGAAACTTGCACACATCACTTATGCTTGTATCAAATTGGTTAGAATTTGGTCACATGGCTCCATCCTGCTGCCTGGGAAGCCGGGCAGTGAAGCCTGTTCCAGTTGGTCATGTGCCCGAGTAAATACCACGGATGTTATTTCTAAGATGCAGAAGGCAGATACTGGCGGACAGTTTGCAGTTTCTGACTTCGGGGTAATATCTGTCAGGGTTGTGATTTTTAAATGAAAGCATCCCCAGGAAATTCTTAACCTGGTGCTTGGCCCAGAATAAGCTCTACTGTGTGACCTTGGGTATGTTATCTTGCCTCTCTGGACTTGGTGTTTTGTGGACTAAGAGCCTGGTCCTTCAAGTTCCTTTAGTGCTAAACCTGATGCTGGCCAGCAGAGGGCAGTATTGGAGAGGACAAGGGAGCAGTCACTGGCCCGGAGGGCAGGGCGTAAGCAGTGCCAGGGACTGCAGAGCCTATCCAGCCTCCCTGGCCCAGGCAGCCACATGCCCTGCCCTGCAGCAGGTGCACATTGATGTCCCCAACCCGCTGTGGGAGCTGGGGCTGCTCCACATTTACGTTATCAAACAGCAGCAGTTCCATTCGATAGGGAGTCAGAAATGCTATTATAGGAATTTTAGAAGATGCATAGATTCAAGAAAGGAAATAAAATCACCCTTGATTGCACACCCAGATAGAATCGTGGTTGACATTTTGTGGTATATATCTTTTGAGTATTTTTCCTAAGCATTTTTTAGCATCTATGAATATGATATCATGTTATGTATAATAATAGCAAATACCACAGCACTTACTAAATACCAGTCACTATTCTGGGCGCTTTACGTATATTAACTCATTTAATCTCCCAGAGAGCCCTAGGAGGCTGACAGGATTACCTTCTCCCCTTGCTGTCTGGGATCCGATTTATCAATTCACTGGGACCCACTGTTTTCGTGTCATTAAACACTCTTTAGCCACATCCTGTTTAATGACCCAGCGACAGGACATTCCATCTGGAGTGTCTTTCTCCAAGACGGGCCCATTGGACTTCAGAGCGTCTAGTGTTTGATGTCTGGACGTCTCTGTGGACTGTCTCTATTCCTCCGTTGCCCCACTGCCTCATTGTTTCTCAGGGTCAGTGTCTAGAAATGGAACTCCCGGGCAAAGGGCGTGCATGTCGTTGGCTTCCGAAAAGGCTGCAGCAACGGAGATGGGTAGCCGGGAGTGGAGGCCCCATGCATGGTGGGTTTGCAGCCGTGAGGGTCCAGGCCAGCCCCCTATTTGCCAGATGAGGTTGTTGAGTCTAGAGGGGACAGAGCCCATTCACGGACCCTACAGAGGCAGGACAGTCTGTGTGGGAACCCAGGAGGCCTGCTCTCCTGCCCTGTAGGTCTCAGGGGCCATGCTCGCTGCCCCACAGGGGATGGTGGATGGCCCGTGGCCCTTCTGGCCCACTGAGTGGGCGTCTGCAGCCACCGGCACAGAGCTGCTGCCTGCCCGGCTCCCGAGGCGGGTTAGCTGTCGGGTGCCAGTCCCCACCAAGCGCCATCTGGCACAGCGTTCGCTTGTCTTCTCTTAATTAAAGCGAGCGTGGACTGTGTGAAGGCTTTTCCTTGACAATCCTACAGTCATCACTGTGTGGATTTTATACTGACCCCCCCCCCAATCACATTTTCAAAATGTAAAATTAAATTACAGTTGAAAATGTCAGTGGCGGGAGGCGTGGCTGGGTGGGCTGGGAGGTGGGGGCGGGGAGGGGAGCGTGCCTGGGCTGCAGCCCCTCACCTTCCTCCCCCAGCCCAGCTCTGCTCAGGCTGGGGGCCCTGCAGCTCTGCACCCTCTCCTGCCCACCTGGTCCCGGGCCGTCCTGTCCTGTGCATCTGGAGTGCTCCCTCCTGTCTGCCCCCCTACCCCCGCCTCACCACGCCCTCCCTCGGGCTGGGTTCAGGCCACCCTCTGCGTTCTCTCCTGCAGCAGGTGCCCCTGCCCTGCCCTCCCCATGTCCTCTCCTTGCAGCAGGTGCCCTTCCTTGTGCCCCCACTGCCATCTCTTCCTTGGCTCCCTGTCCCTCTGTCCCCCCCTGTCTTACTGTAGCTCCGTGGGGTGCTCAACCCTTTCTAGGAGGAAAACTGGCTCCTGGCTTGGGTGGGTAGGTGGCTGGTGGTGGTTCTGAGAGCAGGCGAACCCTGTCCTCCCCAGGGCGGGGTGGCCCTGTGGGGTTTGTCTCACCCGCAGTCTGTCTTTGCAGCTGCGAAATGGAGCCCCCTTCACCAGACTCCCGAGTGACAAGCTGAAGGCCGTCATCCCCCCCTTCCTGCCCCCTTCCAGCTTTGAGCTGTGGAGCTCTGACCGGTCCCGGACGTGTCCCCACGGGAAGGCGGACCCCGCGAAGACTGTGCTGTCCCAGAGAGCCAGCAGGGGCCACCCTGGGGGCAGTGGGGGCACTGACACGGTGAGTCACCGCCCACAGGCTTTTGCCCCACCCCTGGGGTTCCTGATGTGTGGCAGGCAGAGGACCTCAGGCCGACTGGCCGTCCCCTGCCTCTGTTGTACAAGGAGACGTGCAGCTACCCAGGGCGGGGCCACCTGGGAAGCCAGCATGAGCCCCCTCCTCATCCTTGGCTTAGGCACCTCTCGGGCAGGTGTGAGGAAGGGGACAGCACTCACAGGTCTTGGGGACTGGGCACCCAGGCCAGAGCCAGGAGGGGTGGACAGTGGGGAACGAAGGCCCTGGGAGCTGGCAGGTCCCTGGAGATCCCCCACAGTGGCCACAGTGATGTGTGCTCAGGCTGTGACGTGAACGGCAGTGGGCTGGTGGGGGGCTGGGCAGGGCCCCCTGGAGCCCTTGGCAGGGAGGGTCTTAGGGACCTGGGGCAAGGGCCAGTGGTGCAGGGCCAGCTGCATGGATAAAGTCCCTAAGGTGCAAAAGGGACCAGCCAGGAAGCCAAGGAGTTCCGTGTGATGGGCAGAGCAGATCAGGTCATAGAGGAGCGAGGCCAGCGCTGGCATTAGGGACCCAGGGAGCAGGAGGCTCTGAGCAGGCTGGGGGAGGGGAAGACATTCCAGCCAGGGACCGGAGGGGACCCCTTGGGAGAAGCAGGCTGGGATACGGGAGGTCACTGGCTGTTCTGGGCCGAGGGGTCTCGTCCTGGGAGTGACTGGGCCTGCCTGGGGTTGCCAGTGAAGACACGGTCAGGTTCTCTTCTTGAAGGGCCCTGAGGGCAAGTGAGACCAAAGGGAATGACGTCACACAGGCCCAACCTGAGCTGATAGGTTCTCAGAAGATGGGACTGGGCTCCAGGGGGTGGGCAGGCCTGTGCCGGGCAGGGCCAGCCTGCGCCCTTTGTGGTCCTGTGCATCCACGGGGAGGAGCCACTGTCCCTAACCACCACTCGGCCTTGTTCTTGCAGACTCCCGTCCGGCCAGTTAAATTTCCCAGTCTCTCCAGAAGCCCAGCCTCTCCTGCCAGTTCTGGAAACTTCAACCACTCGCCTCATTCCTCAGGCGGCTCCAGCGGGGTCGGGGGCATGAGCAGGCACGGCGGGGAGCTCCACAGCCGCTCAGGTGGGCAACAGGCAGCCGCCCAGGGAGGTGGGCAACCCCTTGGGCTGGGGGCTGCACTGGCCTGCTGTCCGTCTGCACATGGTCCCAGAAGTGGCCACGCGTGCTTGTGGGGTTTGCAGTGGGTGTTTGCAGAGGCCTTGCTGGGCGGGAGTCCTGAGTCTTTTGGGTTGGCTGTTGCAGTACTAGGGATTGAACCCAGGCCCTCACCCATGCTAGGCCAGCTCTCTACCACCGAGCTACACCCCTAGGCCCTAGATTCACATTTTCATGGATGTATGAGAAACTATTTTCTTCCCAACCACCGTTGATTACACAACTCAACTTGTTACGCAGAGTCCCTTATGCACCCATAAGTGACCAGCATTAAGATTTTGGTGTTGGGGGCTGGGGATACAGCTCAGTTGGTAGAGTGCTTGCCTCACATGCACAAGGCCCTGGGTTCAATCCCCAGCACCCCCCCACACACACACACACACACACAGATTTTGGTGTATATTTTAGCAAAGTGTCTTTATGCATATGAGGAATATTTTTCGGATGAGCAACTGGGTCTCAGGACAGTGAGGTAACTTGCTCAGCATCACACAGCTCTTCAGTAGCAGAGCCAGGACCCCGGGGGCCTGACCTCAGCGCCTGCTCTCATAGCCGTGGGCCTCCCTGAGCTGGGCGCTGCTGGCCCAAGGCGGGTGCTCTGTAAACAGCAGCTAGTGCTCCCTACAGTGCCAGCCCTGAGCGGTCACTGTCTCCCTTTGTTTCGTGACTCAAGGTTATGGGTAGCCTTGGTGAAATGGGAAGAGGGGAGAGTGGCCACTGGGGATGGATCCAAGAAGCAGACCACCCACAGGACCGTGAGACCCAGGGAAGAGCAAAACCAGGCTTTATCGTGCCCGCACAGCCTCTTTCCCACCCCGCAGCAGTGCCTCT
Source organism: Marmota monax (assembly GCF_021218885.2). Taxonomy (NCBI): domain Eukaryota; kingdom Metazoa; phylum Chordata; class Mammalia; order Rodentia; family Sciuridae; genus Marmota; species Marmota monax. The sequence continues at coordinate 3,437,877 of NW_026695243.1, forward strand.
GCAGCATGGTGGCCGCTGCCCGGCCGCCTCCCCCCGTCCTGGGAAAGCCTGGGCCGGGAGTACTCAGGCCTGTGGTGGTCATTCCTGTTTCCGTCTCCTCAGGTGGCAGCGTGGATAGCGTCTTGTCCCAGATCGCTGCCCAGAGGAAGAAAGCAGCCGGCTTGTCAGAGCAGAAGCCCAGCCAGCGGTCCAGCCCTGTGGGGCCAGCACCGGGGTCCAGCCCGTCTGAGCGTCCGGTCTCTCCTGCGGGCACCGCCGTTCCCAGCAGCAAGGTGCTCGTCCTGTGGCGACCGCTCCTCTTAGGCTCACAGACCCTGTCCTAACATGGCCCCCATGCTGGGCAGCACACTATGGACACTCACACACTGTCACCAGGGACAGGGGCTGTTGTGGAGAAGGGAGGGCATCAGGGACCTCTGAGGGGGGCTCAGAAGGATGGATGAGGAGCCAGCTGCAGGGCGGGCGGGGCGGAGCGTTGGTGAGCCTGTGGGATGCAGGAGCAGCTTCCTGGTGCTTCAGAGGTGAAGGTACCATACGGAGGGGCCGAAGAAAGGTGGGAGGGATGGCCGAGCCTCACCTCCCTGCTTCTGGTACCATTCCTCTATTAATGCAACCTGAGAGCAATCACCACACTTAGTGTCTCTGGAGTTTGCAGTGGGTGTTTACAGATGCCTTGCTGGATGGGAGTGTTTAGTCCCTTTAGTTTTTGATTTTGTTGTTTGTTTGTTTTGCAGTACTAGGGATTGAACCCAGGCCCTCACCCATGCTAGGCCAGCTCTCTACCACCGACCTACATCCAAGTCCCTAGATTTATGTTTTCATGGATGTATGAGAAACTGTTTTCTCCCCAATCACCGTTGCTTACACACTCTTTGTTATTCAAAGTCTCTTGTGGGGTGGGGGGGCTCTGAAATTAGGTTCCTTTTGCAATTTAGCTCCAGAAAGTTTTTCCTCCTGTACGCAGGAGCTTTATTTCCACTGTGTTCAGAATTGTTGGTGGAAAGGAACGATATAATTAAGTTCTTTTTAGAATTCAATGATAGTGGGGGGAAGGCTCCACTGATGTTTTGATATATTTTCTTTTATCAGTAAGAATTCATGTAATTTTATTTCTCTTTCTGTTTTTGCTGCTAGGAAGCCCACAACTACTCAAGTAAGTCTGATAGTCTGGGGCTTTTGAAATCGCTTTTCTCGTCTCTGTTGTCTAAAATTTCTGTTGTTTGATGATCTTATTAGATGTATTAGACATGATTAGCTTCTTTTAACTGGTGTTGGCAATAGGCAGGTGTCTAAGTTATAAATCACACTACCTATTATCTGGCTTGATGCGTCTGTCCTATCTAATCTATATGCACAGTTATTCTGATGAAAGAAAATGGACTCTTTCAAAAGATGCGTTCAGGAGGTAAACTTGGAATGATCCACTTCCACCATCACCTGATACTCTTAGCATGGTAACATGCTCTAACCTTGGCAGCTGTTTAAAAATTCAGGTTTCTGGGCTCCGCCCCACCATGCCTGAGACACTCGGGCTTTAGTCTGGGGAATCTGCTTTCCCCTAGAGAGTGGCTGGAGCCAGCTGCACCCAGGGCTCTTAGAGACCACTGTCCTGCATGGAAGGACCCAGAGCAGGCAGCAGCAAAGTGGAGACATGAAGTGCTTTTTAGAAACTCCCCGAGGAAGGCCAGAAATTAGGATTCAAAACAAGGGACGCGTGGATCTGGCCTAAGACAAGCCACATGCCGCCCTGGTGGAGTGTGCACGGGGCTGGCTTCCTCCACCCGCACGGTCAGTGTGCATCAGCCTTTGGACAGGTGGACAGGGCAGAGTGGGGGGCCCCGCCAGGCCCCACAGCCCAGGGAGTAGCCTCAGCTTTCTCTTCCTGCCCTAAAGGTCAGGGTTTCAAACAGGAAGCGCTTGTTGAGCTTCTGAACCTGTGGAGCGGCAGGTAGGTCTGGACAGTCCTGGTCTGGGGTATCCCTCACCTGTCTGACTGTCAGGCGGAGTGGCCAGGACAGCTGGGCCATGCGTGTCCACAGCAAGCTTGGACTTGTTCCCCTGGCAATGCCCAAAGCAAGATTGAAACCAGGCACGGTCTCTTAGTGCATCAACGTGCCACACCTGGGGGCACAGGGCTGCCTAGCAGAGGGTGGGGCTCTGGGAGGCCTGGAGATGACAGCCTGGGGACAGTCAGTCTGCCACAGCAGACAGGCAGAGGGCAGTTCCCATGTAAATAATCTCATCTTCACCTGTCCTTCCCGGTAATGCTGCCCCTGTGGTCCAGGATATCACGTCTCTTTGCTCTGGGCTGGGATAGACATGTCTTGTGGGATATCATGATTATCACCCGCTTAATCAGGAGCTCTGCTTGGGAATGTCTTTGTAGAAAGAAGCAGAGGAAGGGGTGTATTAATAAAAGTCTAAGTAGCTTGTTAAAAAGAATCTTTCAAAACCTAAGGGAGGGACTTCTTTTCCCACCCTGGGATGTAGTTAGCTAGCTAGAGCATTAAACGCTTCGTGGTAGGAAAAGTCGCACTTGCTTCCAGGCATGAAGACGGTTTCTCTTTAGTCCCTCCTGTGCTGTTCAAGATGTCTAATTTTTAGCAGGAATTACAAGATAAATAATAGTTAAAAACAAAAACACCTCAAGAAACAAAGCCGTTCTGAGAATAAGACTTAGGTATGACACAGGTGTTGGAGTTTTAAATAACTGTGACTGACGTGGTAAGGGCCCTAATGGAAAGTAAGGACACCCAAGGTCATATGAGTAACTCCTGCAGCAGAGAGGTCGAAATCCAGTGGAAACGCCAGAAGACACGGTTGCAGAGATGAGAACACAAGAGATATTTTTGACAGACTCGTCAAACCTGACACAACCAAGGAAAGAACCAGTGAACTTTTATATAGGCCAATAGAAAGAAATCACTCTAACTGGCTGGGCACAATGGTACACGTCGATAATCCCAGTGCCTCGGGAGGCTGAGGCAGAAGAATCACAAGTTCAAGGCCAGCCTCAGCAACTTAGCAAGATCCTGAGCAACTTAGTGAGATACTGTCTCAAAATAAAATCTAAAAAAAATTATTTAAGGACTGAGGTTGCAGCTCAGTGGTAGAACACCTCCGGGTTCAATCCCCAGTATGGAAGGGAGGACAGGAGGGAGGGAGAAATCACCCTGACTGAAATAGAGAAGGAAGGTATAACAAAAACTCCGGGCTCCCAAAAGTTATGAGAATGGTGAAGCAGAGGGAATATTTAAACAAATATGGTTGATAACTTCCACAAATTAATGACAGATAGAAATCCACGGATCCTTAAAGCTCAGAGAATCCTAAATAGGAAAATGCCAAAGAGAACAACACGCCTAGCTCTGTTATGTTGAAACTGCTGAAAACAAGATGAGAAAGTCTAACTAAAGGCAGCCAAAGAAAAAAGAAATTACACCCTCATCTTTAAACCGGCCTGAAAGAAAAAACAGAGTCATGCCATCTCATAAAATGAGCTAGGAGGTATTCTCTCCTCTCCTGTTTCTCTGGGCGAGGTTGTGGAGAATGGGTATTCCTTTTCCTTAAATGTTTGATAAGATGCGCCAATGGAACCAGCAGGGTTTTCTCTTTTGGAATTTTAACTTACAAAATAAGTTTAATAGAGAGAAGGCTGATTAGATGATCTGGTTCTTCCTGAGTACGTGCAGTGCTTTGTATCTTTCTCTTGTCTACATTGTGGCATTTGTGATGCGGAGTTGTGAGTAGTGCTCCTTCATCACCGTGATGTGGGGTCAGTAGGAAAATCTCCTTTTTCATTCTTGATGTTGGTAATTTGTGACTTTTTTTTGTTTGTTTCATCAATCAGGCTAAAAATTTATCGGTGTTATTGGTGTTTTCAAAGGATCATCTGCTTTCATTGGTTTTATTTTTTCATTTTCAATTTCACTGATTTCATACTGTTACCTGTCGTTTGCCTCCGTGAGCTTGCTTTGTGTCTTGTCTTCTTTAGTTTTTTATGGCAGAATTTGAGATTGCTCTGTAGCCATCTTCATCTTGTCTAGGACAAACGTTCGGTGCGGTGAAATCACCTCTCCAGTGCTGCTTTCCCTGTACCCTACACATTTTGATACATGTCTTTATTTTAATTACAGGCAAAATATTTTTTTTTCACTTCCCTCGATACTACCTCTTTGGCCCAGTATTTAGAAGCGTGTTTTTCATTTTGCTGTCATGTGGGGGTTTTCTAGAAGTCATTCTGTTCCTGGTTTCTTATTTCATTCTAGTTCTGTTTCTGTTCCTTGGGGTATATTGAGGTCTAGTTTACTCCCTGGATGGCGATTGATCTTGGTGAGTTTCCCGAATGCACTTGAGGAGAAGGTGTGTTCTGTTGTAGTAGCTGGGCAGGGGAGGCCCCGGAACTGTCAGGTCCACTTGGCTGGTGGTGTCCTTCAGGTGTTCTGTGTGCCTGCAGATTTTACGTCTGCTTGTACCAATTACTGAGAGAGGAGCGTTCAAACCTCTCACTGTAACTGTGGATTGGTTATTTCTCCTTTCATTTCTGTCCATCAGTTTTTGCCACGGGTAAGTTGTGTACATATTTAGGATTGTTATTTCTCCTGGAGAATGACCCCAATATCGTGATAGAATGTCACGCTTACCCCCTGGAAACAAGGATACGTCTTTATGATGTTACAAAAAAAAAAAAAAAGAAAGAAAGTGACAGACTAGTAACCCTCATGAACATAAGTGTAAAAATCTCCCCAAAATGTTAGTAAACAGAATCCAGTGATACATAAAAAGGGACACACGCTGGCTAAGTGGCATTTATCCCAGGAAAGCAAATCTAGATCCACAGTAGAAAATCAATCCATGTGATTCACCAGGTTCATAGACTAAAGAATAAAATGCAGAAAAAGCACTTAACAAAATCCAAAGTCCAATGTGATCAAAACTGTTAACATACTAGGTAAGGAAGGAAACCTCCCGAATCTAATCTAAAACACCTCTCGCTGGCATCACACTTACTGGTGAAAGACCAAGTGTTCCTAGGATGGGGACCCAAGGACTTCTCACCCCCAAGCACTCTCAGTTCCATATTAGAAACTACTGCTAGCACAGCGAGGCACAGAGAAGAAATCAAAGGCATGCACATTGGAAAGGAAGAAATGAAGCCATCTCTCCTCCTAGAGGACATGACTGTCTACATAGGAAACTTCAGAGAATCTACACCAAAGCTCCCAGGACTAATAATGAGTTCCTCAGGGTCAGTGAACAAAAGTCAGTTGAATTTTTTTTTTATGCTAGCAGTGGATAAATAGAATTTATTAATCTGAAAGTTAAAAAAATATCGTTCACAGGTTAAGGGCATTTGTGAAAATGAAATAATCCAAAGTTATATGGAAGTGAAATACTTAGGTGTAAACTTAATGAAACATGCAGAAACTATAGGTTGAAAACTCTGAAACACTGATAAGACAGTGAAGCCTAATATAGTTGTGTTGCAGCGTGATCTACAGATTCAATGTAATCCCAATCAAAATTATGCTTTGTAGGGATCTACAAATAATTGTGAAATTTATATTGAGAGGCAAAAAAAAAAAAAAAAAAAAAAAGACCCTAAAGGAGCCAAAAGGATTTTTGGGGAAAAAAAATGAAATTGGACATCTCATACTAATTTTAAGACTTCCCTTAAAGCTATACTGTGTATTAATGAAAGAACAGACACACAGATCAATGGAGCAGAACAGAGGGCCCAGGAATAGACCTGCACAAGACTTGTTCACGTATTTATTTATTTATTTTTAACAAACCAGTAAAGTCTTCTCAGCTGAAAGCTCTGGAATAATCAGATGTCCACACGCAAGAAAATGAACCTCCCCTCACGTCTCACTGCTAATATAAAAAGGAACTTGAGATGCATTATAGACAAAGTTGAAAATGAAAAACTATAAAGCTTCCAGGAGAAAACACAGGAGCATGTGTGTGTGACTATGGATTTGTCAAAGAACGTAAGCACTGGTTACCTGGGTTCCTGTGCGTTCACGTGTTTCCTTGCTCCTCTCGTAGGTGAGGCCCCGTGAGCCATGACATCCCAGTAGCAGTGAGCAACCTGGTGCCCAGACTTTGGTTTCAAATACCATTCTCCAACAAAAGGAATCACAGCGCTTTGGCAATGGCTCATTCCCAGTACTGAGGCAGAGGAAATGCAAGATGAGCATGTTTTGGTATCAGAAAATAGGGAAGGAAATGCTTTTTTAAAAAGGCGGGAGGAGGGAGGGAGGGGTGCAAGGTGTTAAATCAGGGACTGCAGGAGAAGTGTGTGGAAGCTCTTGTATCTTTGCAGATCTTCTGTGCATCTAGAATTATTTTCATATAAAAAGCTCTCTGACTCTTGCTCACTGCTACTGGGATGTCATGGCTCATGGGGCCTCACCTACGAGAGGAGCAAGGAAGTATGTGAACGCATAGTAACCCAGGTAACCAGGGCTGTCAGTACTGTATTCCTTGACAAATCCATAGTCATACAGATATGCGCCTCTGTCTGTCTCTCTCTGTCTTTCTCTCTCTCTCTCTGTCTCTCTCTCTCAAGCTAAACAATCAAAAAAGGAGAGGGGAGGAGAAAGTGCTGAGTGTCCTTTGGGGAGACGTGGGAGGGTGGTAGCATAAAAGCAACACACGGAGAGCAGAAGGGCCTTGTGTGTCTGTCGGAGCCAGGCAGCTGGGGCCCAGGAAGGAAAGGGGACTCTGCCAGGGTTGCAATGCTGGTAGCTGCAGGGACAAGCTTCCTGGCCCTTAACATGCCTCTTGCCCCCCCACAGCTCTGCTCCCAGTGGATATCCCCGTAGCTGTGTCCACTTTGCATAGGAAGTAGATTCCAAGGTCCTGGCCCGGCATCCTGTTGTCGGAAGCCACCTGCGCTCCCTACCGTGGCTCACTGCTCTCATCCTTTCTGCCTCAGAAGCAACGGCTTATGTTCTCTTCAGCAGAAACTGGACACCAGCCAAAGGCCGGCCTCTGGAACCTCCTCGACCTCCAAAAGCACCTCCCCGACCCTCACGCCCTCCCCTTCACCCAAAGGGCACGCTGCGGAGTCCTCCGTGTCCTCCTCCTCGTCCCAAAGGCAGTCCAAGAGCAGCGGGGGCTCCAGCAGTGGCACCATCACAGACGAGGGTGAGTCCCCAGCCCTGAATCTCCGGCTGTTCCCACTCCATGGTGCCCTGGCATCAGAGAGCCACCAAGTGCCCTGCATTGCTACATCCTAGGTCAGGTTTGTTTGTTTTTTTTAAACAAACCGTCTCACCCTTCCCAGATTCTACTTGTATTTTTGTCTTCACTGCGCTAAAGGTGTGGTTACGCGCTCTCACATGGTTTTTGAATATAGGTGAGTTTTGTTTATATGCACACACACCCATGGACGGGCTGCTCCAACGCAGAGTTATCTGCTTTTCCTAAACTTTCTACAAATCAGGATTATTTCAATTACAAGTGAGGGGATCTCAGTGACTTAAGGGGGAGAAGTGCCTATGGTGGGCTTCAGGCATGTCCAGATCCGGGTGCTCTGGAACTGTTTCCCAAGTGCTGATAAGCATCTTCACGCTTACTGTGTTTTCCTGACTAATTTTACAACCCCAGCAGAAAAGAGCTACTTTCTTAGGAGGTCCAAGCAAAACCCTAGAGGGTTTATCTTTTGCTCCTCCTTGGCCATCCTTGTCTATCTCTATGCCCAGGTGGTGGGATGTATGGATGGGGGGGCTCAGGTCTGGCTTCTGCCTTGGGAGCGGATCCGGGTCTGCCCTGCTGACGTGGTGTGGATCAGAAGAGGCAGAGAGATGCTCCTCAGAGGAAGGTGGAAGTGCCATTCCAGGAGGGAATGGGCCCAGGCAGGCAAGGGCCCCCAATGTCCACTGCAGCCAGGGACACTGCCTGTGGAAGGTGCTACCAGGTGCATTGCTGGTAGCTCAGCGGCTCCTTGCAGGTGCTGGGGAAGGAGGTGCCCACAGCTTCTACAGCGCAGGGTGAGCTGGAACCAGCCGCAGGGCCCTGGCCACGCTGGGCTGGTAGATGCCCACTGTGGCCGGCACCGTCTTTTTCTGGGGCCTGCCTCTTCTACTGTTTGGTGAAATCCAGTTAATCAGTTACAGAGGCTTCAGAGATCCACCAGCCACCTCCCTCTGCCCCCCACATGTCCCGCATGGAGTCTGAAGTCCCCCCTTGAAGGCCTTCAGGAAACTGAAACCCTGGAGATGCAGGCTCAGCCATTTCTCCTGTGTCTTCTCCCAAGAGTTGATGCAGGACCTGTTTGTACCACCCATGCCCATCCTGTCCCTCTCATTGTTATAAAGAAGGTTTGCAAAGCACTAACTGGATGGAAGAGAACCAATAGCGATTTCTTTCTAGATCCGTGTTTCTGGTTTAGAGAGCCTGGTTTTCCCTTCTGCAGCCCTGGGGTCCTGAGGCAGCGAGACCTGTAGATTGTCACAGGACAGGGCTGCAGTCTGTCCCAAGCAGCTGTTCTTTACGCGGTTCTCTTGGGAAACGAGTGGCCCCTCGTGAGGACCCCATGCAGATGTCACCCTGCCCCATCTTTCCACCCTTGCCCCCTCTCTGGACTCTTCCTCGTGGAAGCCACGGGGCCTGTGATATCTCCTACTTGGGCTTGGGATGTGCTCTCCTCCCGGGGGCCTTGTGCTGGGTGTCAGGACAGCTCACAGGGACTTGGTCGGCCTCGAGATACCATGTTGCAACACAAGACGCAGCCAGACCTGTGTTCCTGGGACAGTCCAGTGTGCCCTTCCGGCTTCAGGAAGAGCGGTCCTCCCGAGGGCCTAAGAGAAGATGGGGCAGCGTGCACCATCCACTGCAGCCAGGGACGCTGCCTGTGGTACCTGCCTGTGGAATGTGCGACCAGGTGCATTACTGGTAGCTCAGCGGCTCCTTGCAGGTGCCGGGGAGGGAGACACTCACAGCTTCTGCAGCGCAGGGTGAGCTGGAACCACAGGTGCACGGGGGATGTGAGAGCGGCCGAGCAGCACAGCCACTAGGAAAAGCTAAACCACGTGCCTTTACAATTAAGGTCTATCAGATCCGAGCAGCCCTGTGTTTAAAACACCATGCATGTAAAGCCTTAGCACACTTGGCTATTACCTGCAGCCTGGAGGTTTTCGTGGTCCCCATGTCTGCACGGCAGGCACACCAGGCGTGTGCTGATGGTCACCGCTCTGCCCTCTTCCCAGCTCCACTTGCGGGGACAGTACCTTGGCAGTCAGAACCAGCAGCCATGGGGGTATTTACACCACAGAAATCGGCAGGCACCACCCATCAGGGCCTGACGGATTGTGTCGTAGATTGTCCAGATGTAATTCAGACAGAGATGGGGAAAAATGCTCATCGTGAAGGTCCACCTTAAAATCGTGTCACTCCCGAAGCCATCACATCATGAAAGCGTGAAGAAATCGAGGATCTGTTCTTCATATTTGAAAACCATTATCTGATTCAGCCAGCTTGCTCACATGAAGTTCAGGCATATGTCTTTGTTGTTGCATTTCATCTTTGTTCACGTAAACAGAACTACCAACCAGCATTCACGTTGGAACGGCTCTCCTTGGCTGTGGATAGCAGAGCAAAGATGGGTGGAAAGCATTTGGTGAGGAGCAGCAGTCGGCTGTGTGGAATTCGCAGGAAGGAGTATCGTGTATTCCTGTTTGAGAACAGTGCTGTGCCTCCTTGATATCAGGGAGCTCTGGGATGAATCTAGGTACCCACATAAACGCACGCACTTCTGCCTCGGAGAGCCCTTTGTTGCTGTGGAGGGGACAACGTGGGCGGGGCCAGCAGAGCAGAGAAGCTGGTGTCATGAATGACAGGGGACAAGGGTGGCTTGAGGCTCAGTTTCTCAAGAGCCTCCTTCAGGGCAGCTTCCTCCAGTCCCCTGGGCTGGGTCCAGTGCCCTCTCTGTGTCCACATCCCCTTTGTCCCTACCCTTCACTGTAGCACATGTCACACGAGAGAAGTGGCACAGCAGTGCTGAGCACCTTCCAGGAAGCCAGACCACAGGGGACCAGCAGTACGACCACAGCCAAGATCTGTTCCCAGCCTCTCTGGGCCTCACCTCCCTCTCCTCCTCTGGGAACGGGGAAGGCAGTAGAGTCCACCTCGTGGTGGGGAGGCTTGAGAGCACATGGACCGTCCACGTGTAGGGTGCCCGATGGCAAGAACCGTCACCAGGGTGAGAGCGTTCATGCCCGTTGTTTTCTCTTCCCAGCCACCCTGAGCACTTGCTGTGGGGACCTCCCATCCTTGCCCACCCCGCAGGCAGCTCTTCAGACTCACCCACTGCCTCAGGACCTTTGCACCTATCAGGCCCTCTCCCTGGATGCTGCCTACTGGTCTTTCCTTAGAGACCTGCATAGTGTACCCCTTGTGCTGCTCAAGTGTCTCTCGATAAGGGAAGCCTTCCCAGTGACCCTCGGTGGAACAACACCCTCTGTCCCTTCATCCACCCTCACCCTGCTCTCTGCTTCCTCTCTCCCTGGGCCGTCAGCCTGCGTGGTGTCTGTTCTGGCTGAGCCTCCAGGTGCCTGGTGTGGGGACTCTGCGTTGCATGTTTCCTCAGCATCCAGACACTGGTCTGGGCCTTTATTCTGCCTGTTCTGATACCCAGCACCTTCCCTGGCCTGTCCCTCTGTCTTGTTGCTCCTCTCTGCTGTGTTCTTCAGACCTCTGCACACTTAAGCCAGCCCCCACTTTGGTCTGGGGCTTGCCTGCTGCTCCTTGGATTCCTTCTTAGACTCGCTGGCCTTGGCGTTGTCATTGGCTGTGTGTCATTGTCATTCACACGAGGAGGCGGGGCTTAGTCCCAGCTGTGGGCAGGGGCGCTCTGCGGCCTGGTGGGGGCGCTGCAGTATGGTCTTCTGGGCCGATCTTCCCAGGGTTCACCCGTGGCCGGGGTCGTGGCCAGCAGGTGGCTCAGGTCCCACTGCAAGCCTCCCGTGCAGGAGCGCAGCTCAGATCTGTGCTGGGGTTTCTTGTTGACTTTCGGGGGTCAGCTTTCATTTGAAATAAGATGACACTGTTCCGTAGTTGGAAGACCAATCTTGATATGTTTTACCAAATTCTAACATCCATTATTTTTGTTTCTTTCTCATCTTGCCTGCTTGAAGATGAACTGACTGGAATCCTTAAGAAACTGTCACTTGAGAAATACCAGCCTATTTTTGAAGAACAGGAGGTAAGAGTGTTCCTTTCAGATGTCCGTTTAAATCTTAGTATAGGGGAAAACAAAATAAATCTTTGTCTCAGTGTCTAGTTCGCCTTCAAGCCTGGATTGATCCTCTCCACCGAGTCAGCCCGGGACATGGAAGTCGGGTCCAGCCCCTCAGTCCAGTTCACCGTCACCGGGAAATCCTGGGGCCTGGGGCTGCTGCTACACTGCAATCGAATTTTGTAATCTGAGTGCTGCTCTCTCTAGAAATGTCTGTCCTGAAAACATTTTAGTTGCACAGGACTGAGGAGCAGGCACATAGGTTTAAAGTAGGCCATAAGCGAATCCTGAGGAATCTGCCAGAAGCGTCCGGACCTGGGGCCTGCGGTGATCTCAGAGTTCATATTAGCTTAAAAGCATGAAAATCCCATTTTTAAAAACAACTGCTCTGCTGTCTGGCAGGGCTTCAAAACGTTAAGCACAGAGTTACGGTACGACCTGACAAATCCACTCCTGGGTATGTCCCCCAGGGAGACGAAGGCACAGGTCCCCAGATGTCCGTGGCAGCCTTACAATGGCCCGAAAGTGGAGACAACTCAAATCTCCCATCACCTGAGGACGGATAAGGAAAATGTGGTACCACTCTAGTGAAGCATTTGACAACCGTAAAAATGTTACAGGCCACAGCGTGGGGAGTTGAAAGCATCATGCTCAGTGAAAGAGACCACCCACTGCTGGGCGCGGTGGCGCTCGCCTGTGATCCCAGTGGCCTGGGAGGCTGCGGCAGGAGGATTGTGAGTTCAAAACCAGCCTCAGCAATTTACCCAGGCCCTAAGCAACTCAGTGAGACCCTGTCTCTAAATAAAATATATAAAAATAGGGCTGGGGGTATGGCTCAGTGCTTAAGCACCCCTGGGTTCAATCCCCAGTAACAAAACAAAACAAACAAACAAAAAAACAAAACAAATGAACAAAACCGTCACCAAAGACCATGTTTGGTGTGGTCCCATTTATGAAGTGCCCAGAGCAGGCCAACCTGCAGAGCAGAACAGTGGTTGCCAGGGGCTGGGGGGGGATGCTTGGGGTCCAGGGTGACAGAAATGATCTACAGCTGACTATGGCCATAGCTGTGTCGCTAAAGGTCACTAAATTATATTCTTTAAGTGGGTGAGTTACATGATGGGTGAATTCTATTTCAATAAACTGTTGAAAAGTTTACTATTTTAGCCAAATAAGACTCTTCTGCAGGCCCACCGGCCACCCGGTCATAATCCCTGGCTCAGAAAGTTCTGGTGCCCATGGGCAGCTCATGGAAATCATCGTCCTTACAGTGCCCATTGTGACAGCCACTCATTGTCCCCAGGAAGGGCCAGACACAGCGAGGTGTTTGGGTTTTGGTTAACAGGTAGACGGTGCAGGGTGCCCTTCCTCGGTTTGCCTTCCGGCTGCGTCCCGCCTGCCATTCCCGCCTCCTCGGCATCTGAAACTTCAGTGACTTTTCTCACTTCCAAGAAGTCTTTCCTGGTGGCCGGGGGCTGCCTGCTTTTGCTTGAAATGCTCCATGTCCTCTCGGCGTGTGCCGGGCCCACACCCCGCGCACACTTCCGTCTCTTGAGGTGCCTGACTCTGCTTTATGAGGCGTCGCTTGTGATTTCGTGGCTTCGTCCCCATTTCTCCAGCTGGCAGGTTGGGGGGTCGCCTGTCACTCATCATTCAGGGGCATCATTTATGTCCAGGGCAGGGCATGGGGCTGAGTCCCACTGAGATAGGAAGCTCTCAGAGGTGGACGGGGGAGGGCAGGCGGACCTCGCTGCTCTGCGGCAGTTCTAACTGGCCATCCGCCGCCTCTGAGCTGGGCCTGCGGTGCTCCACGGGGGGCTGGACTGCTGGCTGGAGATTGCTGTGCCTGCTGGGCCAGCGTGAGGTTGGCTGGGACCCTTCCCGGTCTCCCCGACACGGGCTGCCCTTCTCAGGAGCCACGCTCAGCTGTCGGCTCTGGCTCGGCTTCTCCCTGGGCAGTTGGGCTGGTTCGCACCAAGGGAGGCGGGGTTCGCCTCTGTGCAGAACCACAGCCAGCATTTCCCTTGGAGGCTGCAGTTGTCCCTCGCCTGCTCCTTGTCCCTCACCCTCACCTCCAGCCCACTCCCCACAGCCACACGGACACTTCTTGTCCCTTGAAGTGAATTGTCAGGGACAGGTTTTGGTTGACAGACGGTGCTGGTTCCTAGTGCTGGTGAAGAATTTCTCCCTGTTGTCATGTACATACGCTCATCAGTGAGAATTTGGAAAAGAAATTAGGTGGTACATGTGCTCGTCAGAATGAAACTAAAGACAGTAATTTTCATTTTCCTACCTGTGTCAGGATGCATTTGATTTGGCGACATGTATTCAAAAAATAATGGTATCTTCTCTCTGCTCCACACACTGAGGTATCTGGCCATCATCCCCAGAGCCCAAAGTGGCTCTTAGAAATCCAGCCATCACATCTACATCCCATATGCGGGATGGGACATATAGAATCGACTTTACATGGGGGTGGAGACCTGTTGTCTGTCCCCTGTTTCTAAGGCTCCACTGTTCCAAATGCAGGTGTGCTTGTTTCTGCCGAACCACTTTCAATCTTCCCTTCGCCCGGCCCAGAGGCCCAGAGGCCTTTTTCCTGGAGCAGAGCCCCGGGGCCCAGGCAGGCTGAAGGGCTGTTAGAGCTTCCCGAAGAAACCGGGGACTGTGCAGTTTTGAGGCGCTCTTCTGGCATCTCTCCCTTGGTTCCGTGGCCTTCTCTATTGATCCTGCTTATTACTCTGTCTTTCCACAGTCTGCGCCCCTCTTGTCCTCCGAGGGGGAAGCGGGGTGAGTACTGCCCACCACATTCTTCTCGCAGCCTCCGGTGTTGCCAGAAGCGCAGCCATGTCGGAATCCCCCTTCTAACAGCAGGACCTGGCGCGGACAGACCTTGCAGGCTGCCCAGGTCCTGCCTCAAAGACGCCCCTTGGTTTTCCAAAAATATGTCTGTTTGGAGAAGCCAGGAGCTGAAGGGGGTTGGCTTTTAATGTTTCCAACCAAACTTTAAACGTGGAGTCCAGAATTGGAGGCAGAAGTCAGGATCGATTCCCTACTAATAAGCACTAATAGCTCCCAATCGTGACGTCCCTGTTGAAGTGGGAGAATAGTGTGGCCCCAACAGACGGCAGCGAAGCCCCTTCTCTTCCCAGGTGGACATGGAAGCGTTCCTCACGCTCACCGACGGCGACCTGCAGGAGCTCGGCATTAAGACAGATGGATCCCGGCAGCAGATTTTGGCAGCCATCTCTGAGCTGAATGCAGGCAAGGTATTGTTCCCAGTCTTATTTCTCTCTTGTTCCAGGCTTCCGGAAGCTTCAGAGGTGGCATATCTGATGGAGGCTGGCCCCACTTGCACAAGTCCCCGATCTCCCAGGGTGGCCTCCTCCCTTTCCTATCCGTGAGGTGGTTGCTCCTCAGATTCAGCTAAAACATTCCCTTGGTTTGCCAGCCCAGTGGCGCACGCCTGTAATTCCAGGAGCTGAGGAGGCTGAGGCAGGAGGATCGCAAGTTCAAAGCCAGACTCAGCAATGGAGAGGCACTAAGCAACTCAGTGAGACCCTGCCTCTAAATAAAATAGAAGACAGGGCTGGGGATGTGGCTCAGTGTTTGAGTGCCCCTGAGTTCAATCCCTGGTGCTCCCCCCCCCCAAATACTGATATTCCCTTAGGTGACTTCCGCCCCCAGGAGCAGGTGTGGCCTCAGGAGCAGTTCAGGGGAGCCTTGGCTCACACAGGCCCTGAGCTGGCTAACCTGGCCTGGAATCCTGCTCTGAGCACTCTGCTCTGAGCCTCACTGTCCCCATCCCTCGGGGTCCATAGGACGGGCGTGATGGGGTTGTCACCAGAAAGCCCAGTAGGACGCCTGGCACACAGAGCTGTCCATCACGGCTGTTGATATCAGATCCCCGTCAGGTTTCTGTTTCATCCCCTTTAAAGCTGAGGATCAGTGGTGCCCCCACACCCCGACCAGAGGCCCACAGAAACCCAAAACAAAGGGGCCCCAAACTCAAGACCAAAAGGGTGGATCCTGCTCCTTTGTGAACATCCATGTGGGTGCTGCTGGGCTCCTGGCCGTGGCCTGTCCCCTCCCAGTGAGTTGCTGCTCACAGTGGCTTTCCCACGCTTGCCCTGCCAGCTGCCTGCCTGTGAGACAGCTGCACCGTGGCTGCAGCTTTGCCGGCCTCCGTGTGCTGGCCTCCGTGTCCTGCCGTGGACGTCTCTGCCTCATGCCTTTCCGCCTTTCCCTCCCCGTTGTCCTGGGGCTGTGCTCCCTGCTCTAGGTCAGGGCAGAGAGCGTGATGGTTCTTTCCGTGTTTTGCTGGATTAAGCAGGAAATATTGAAATATTGAAATATTGCAGCCCCGGCTGCAGGTGAATCTTCATGTAGCCTTTTATCCTGTACAGATCACTCGCGTCCTCAGCGGCCCTCAGTAGCCGTGGAACAGATCCCTGAGCCTGAGAGCCTCGGCGTGTGCACTTCTCCCTGAACTTCTTTCCAGAAAGCCCCTGGCCGTGGGGTGTGTAGTGGGGTGGGCTCTCCTGCAGTCCCACCAGCAAACTGGCAGTTTGTTTTCAATCATCATAAATTTGACAGACTAAACAATGTACCTCGTTTTCATTTGCATTTCTTTAAGAACTAGGTTGATTGAGTCCTTTTTTTCTATATTTAATGGCCTTCGTTTGGGAGGGGGTTTGTTTTTTTTCCTTTTGCGAATTTTCAGGCAGGGCCTTTGAAACTCAGGGATTTTTTAAAGGACAGTCATCATGATCGTCTTGGGTTGGCCTTGGACGCGGAGTGATTATTTTCTTTATTATCTACAGCTCCCTCCTGGGGTCAGGAGGCAGTGGGCAGGGAACCCTGTCTCGCCCTGACCTCATTTCTCAGCAGTTATTCTCAGCAGTTATGGCTCAGGTGGTGAATAATGAAGCTCTTACTGTCCCTGCTTCTCAGCCCTGTTCATTATCTCAGGTGGCACTTCATAGTCACCCCGGAGGTTGCGCTCACCCCATTTTGCAGATATTCAGTGGAACAGGGCGGGTCTGGGATGCTACTGTGCGTCACTGATGGGTGGGGATTCCAGGCCTGCCCATGGCACCCTGCAGCCTGCAGATTTCTGTGGCTGGAATCCTGGCACTTTTACCAGCTTATTGAAGGTGATCTGCAATGATCAGGGCACATGGGCAGAAGCTTGCCGCCCTCCCAGGGGCGTGGGAGGCCCGGTCAGCACAAGAGATCCCTGCACAGGGGTCTGGAGAGGGGGCCCCTCTAGGCTGTGGGGAGGGTATGAAAAAAAAAGCCAGATGCAGTGGCACACGCCTGTAATCCCAGCAGCTCGGGAGGCTGAGGAAGGAGGATGGTGAGTTCAAAGCCAGCCTCAGCAATGGCGAGGTGCTAAACAATTCAGTGAGACCCTGTCTCTAAATAAAATACAAAACAGGGCTGGGGATGTGGCTCAGTGGTTGAGTGCCCCTGAGTTCAATCCATGATACCCTCCACCAAAAAACAGAATGAAATTTTAAAAAAAAAAGTTTTTTGTTTTTTTTTGAGTTTTGCAATTTTGTCTTTTTTTAAAATTGATTTTATTTTTTTAAATATACGACAGTGGAATGCATTATAATTCTTATTACACATTTTGTCTTTTTTATTCTTTTTAGTTGTATGTGACAGTAGAGTGTGCTTTGACACATCATACATACATGGAGTATAACTTCCCATTTCTGAGGTTGCACATGATGTGGATTTACACTGGTCATGTATTCGTATATAAGCATAGGAAAGTTATGTCCAGTTTATTCTGCTGTCTTTCCCATTCCCATTCCTACCTTTCACACCCCACCTACTGTGAGTCAGCACCCGCATGTCAGAGAAAACATTCAGCCTTTGGTTTTGGGGGATTGGCTTTTTCACTTTGCATGATAGTTTCCAGTTCCATCCATTTACTTGCAAATGCCATAATTTCACAAATACTCCATTGTGTATTTGTACCCCATTTTATTTATCCATTTATCTGTTGAAGGGTTCCTAGGTTGGTCCCATAGCTTAGCTCTCGTGTATTGAGCTGCTGTAAACATTGGTGTGGCTGCGTCACTGTAGTATGCCGATTTGAAGTCCTCTGGGTATATGCCGAGGAGTAGAGTAACTGGGTCAGGTGATGGATCCATTCCAAGTTTAAAGTCTGGGCTCATTCTGTGGACTTTTATTTTTTTATTTTTATTTTTATTTTATTTTTTTGCTTTTTTACTCTCAGCTGAGATCATACATTTTTAATTTGCTTTGTGTTTCCACCATATTTATTTTTTGACTCAGAAATCTATGTTGACTCCACCCTGCTGCCCTCCAGGGGCAGGACCTGCCTGCCTCCTGCAGCCCACACAGGTCCCATGTCCACAGCATCCATCTGGGTCACTGATATGGTCCCATTTTATAAATGGGGAAACCAAGGTCCAGAGAGATGGGTGTCCTGCTCAGGGTCACCGGGTAGTAATGGGAGAGGTGGGATGTGAACCTTCTCCACCTCTCGCTCCTGCTGCCTCTTGTCCTGGAGTTCAGTGGACTTCACTAGAAGCATCCACATCTGTTTCCCGGGAGTTAGGAGACTGTGGTAGGGCTGCCGTCGAACTCTCTGGAAAGACACAGAGACAGGCAGGGAGACAACCCCCCAGACAAGCTGGCCCTGCCCCACCTTGTTGGGGGCTGGGGACCCCTGCACCCTGGGTCCTCTCCAGCCCCGGTAGCGGGGAAGTGGCGCTGGGGAGACCGTGGCTTGGCCTGTTTTTTACTCAGCGTGGGACTCTCTTAATTAGGTAATTTATTTCCCCCAAGACGCCAGGGGGCTTTTCAGGTATGAGCGGAGCATTAACAATACTGTGTCAACTGAATCCTTGGTTAAAAGAGTTCACGTGTCTGTTTCGATCCCCTCCACAGGGACGCGAGAGGCAGATCTTGCAGGAGACCATTCACAACTTCCACTCTTCCTTTGAGAGCAGCGCCAGCAACACCAGAGCCCCCGGCAGCAGCCCCTGTACGTGACGCTCCTTGTCGCTCCTTGCCCTGGCGGTGCCGTGAGCCCTCTGTGCCCCGGGACCCCTGCACGTGGCCAGGGCCCCGCTTCCAGCAGCTGCCCTGTCTCCACTGAGCCCTGTCCCGTCTCTCCCTCTGTGGGACGTCCCTCCCCGGCCCCTGCTCACTGGTCGGGATGCCCCTTGCTGTGAGAGCTTCCCACACACATCTACTGTCCTGTGAGTACTGGACTGTCCAGTTGCGTGCTTCTGGTAGGCGCGTGGCTTCACCTGGTGGCTCAGGGACCCAGCTCCTTTCATTGGTGCCCTGCCATCCTGGGAGCAGAGGCCCTGCTTCTGGCTGCCACAGAGGGACTGGGATGGTGGTGACAGGCAGATGGCACAGCCTGGGCTATGGGAAGTGGGCATTAGAACCTCCACCTCGTCCTTCCTAAGGGATGCCTTTCTCTACGCCCTCACGCCCACAGAGCCACTCCTGCTGCTGCTGGGGTCCCTGTGCGTGGAGTGTCCCTGCTCTCCTGCTGCAGACAGCACGCCACGGGCACTCAGGGGTCCACGTCCAGCGCAGATTCCCCAGCACACAGGCAGCGCTCCTGGGTGGGGAGGAGGCTCGGTGCCCATCCCTCCTTGTCTGGCCTTGGCTAGGACCAGGCTCGGGATGCACCTGGCTGCCTGCGTCACACAGGGCAGTCCACCTGCACATCCAGGCAGGAGATGGAGGTGTCACGTTGTGGAGGGGTTTTGGGACTCCAATTTTCTAGGCAAAGTGTGAAGAATCTGGAATTTCTTCTACACCCTGTTAATGCTGTTTCCCAAAAGTGGATTGGCTCATGTGTTTTTCTACCATGTCATATTTTGACTACAAAAAAATCCAGTCACTAGATTATACGCCGGGTGCCATGTATGCAGAGACCAGCCAGGGCCTTCCACCCTGGTGGATGTTGACAGGCAGGAGGCCTCTCAGCACTGGGCCCCAGCTTCCCAGGAAGCAGGCAGAGAGGAAAGAGCTTGTGCTGGGGCTCAGGGTCACCGTCACACCCAGCTATGCCCTGGCCTAGTGTGGCAGGGACAGGTCATTCGGCCTCTGGGCCAGAGCTCAGACCCCGGTGCATAAAATACTTGGTTCACAGAGTTCTGATGCTTACCATGAGCTGTGCCAGGCCATCTGTCACCTGTCCCTCCTCTGGCCATCACAGCCCAACCCCCCATGCTGTCTTTTGGAGGCATTTGTCACCACACTGCCCAGAGCCTCGTGATTCTCCCCTCTGCCTGACCATCTGCTGAGTGTCCTCAGCCCCCGCCTCAGAAGCCCCCTTTCCCTGGGAACGAAGACAAAACATCTTGTTTCAGCCACTCAGACAGCTGTATGGAGGGTCCTGTAAGGGGGACGTGCTTACTGAGCACCTGTTGTGTGCCCAAGCTTCTCTGCATTGTCATTTGTCCTCACTGCCACCCCAGAGGTGGCCTTGTTCAACCCCATTCTGAACATGGGGACGCAGATTCAGGAGGAAGGAAGCTGCTCTTGGACCTGGCGGGCCTCCCCCTCACTCCTGTAGACCCCCAGACTAGACACACTGGTGACTCTGGCTGGCGTCTTCAGGGTCACCGCAGGTCCGGGGCTGTTTGCCCGCAGTGACGTGCCTTGAGGCCTCGCAGCTGCTCTTGCTGTGGGACTTCTTTTCTGTCACCCACGTACTGATGCAGAGTCACTCAGGTGAGTTTGGTGGAGCACCTGTGAAGCACAGGAGTGCAGCTGGGTCACCTTCTCAGAGGCACACCTCGCCCTGATCTGCTGACCCTGGACAGAGCAGGGCTGGCCACCCCCCCATCCCCCAGCACATGGAAGTTGAGGCTCCGGGTGGCTCGTGTCTTGTCGGCGCCACTGGACTCAAGGTTTTCCTCCCAGACGGTTTGTGTCCTGGTCGGGAGAGACCCTGGTCCCCCTGCCTGGGCCCTCCTCCCTCACAGTGGTCCAGATGCCTCCAGGAGGCTGTTCCCCTCCCCAGGACCTTCACCAGTGTTTCCCAAAGTGTGCTCCTTGGGGCACCAGCATGGCGGGATGGTAGTGGGTTCTTTGTGAAGAGAGATGAAGGGGCCGTGTGTGTGCCCCAGCAGGTTGGGTTCCAGTGCAGCTGCTCTGCCTGCAGCACACTGGGCCTCCAACAGGTCACTAGCTCATGGCCTTCTCCACGCTTCTGCAGGTACCCTTGGGCAGCACTGGGGCAGCCCTGGGCAGCCCTGGGCACTCAGGGCCTCAGCCAGGTCGGGGTCCCTGGGAACCACCTCTCCTCTCCCCAGCAACTCTCCACAGATGTGGCCTGTTGGTGGTGGGACACCAGGGTGAGGGAGTCTCCTGCCTTTGAGCAAGTGGGGGCCCTGCTCAGAGGGCTTCTGTCCTAGGGTCTCCCCTAGAGGGGAGCACGTCCTGCTGGCAGGTGCTGGGTGTCTGAGGCCCTGCTGGCCAGAGGAAGGCTCCCGCCACTTCAGGTCCTGCAGGAAGTTAACTGAGCATCTACCCTGGGCCAGCCCCAGGCTCGTGCTCTGGATCCATAGAGGAAGACTCCTCTTGGCCCTCAGGGAGCTGCAGTGCTTGAGAGGAGCCAAGCACAGGAGCAGAACTGTTAGGGCCCTCACAGGAGCCCAGTGACAATGGTGTGTGCAGTTCATGGCACAAAGACAGCCCTCACTGAAGGGCCCAAGCTCAACCTGGGCAGGCCCTGGGCGGGGAGCTGGAGCTGGTCCTGTAGGGCAGTTCTGGGCACAGCAGCAGGCGGGAGGGGAAATGGCATCCCAAGCCAGGGACAGTGCCGCACAGACGGCAGACACCTGTGTGGGTTACGTATTGTCAGGGAGGGAGGCAAGTGAGGTATTTGTCTTTCTGATTTTCGGTCCTTTGGTACATGTAGAAGCAAAGCATTATTCTGGGAAGAACTGATGCAGAGGCAGACCTAGCCCTGGCTTGGCTCAGCCATTTCTCATTGGCTATTCAGGCATTTTTCTCCATCTCCTTGAGTCTCAGTTTGCATTTTGGTTACCAGATTCTAGGCTGTCCCCAAGAGGCTGGGAATCAGAGAAGGTGAGAAAACCCTTTGCACCCGGGAGCTGTGCAGACGCGAGGAAGCTCCAAGATGGTTGCACATTTTCATCTCCCTCCCTCTCTCTTTGTCTCCTCCTCTCCCTCCTTCCCCCTGACCCCTTTCTTCCCTCCCACCTGTCCCTATACAGCCATAGCTGGGTGGGTGAGACCAGAAGAAGCCACCTCCGGCAAGAGGTAGCAGCAGCTTTGATGGCTCTGCTGGCATCAGAGCCCCAAGGAGTGGAGAGTCGTCCAGTGGATCCCTGCCCTCCGGCTGGTGCCTATGTCACTGGGATTCCTGGCCAGGTGGACAGAAAGAAGGAAGGCTAGCCCAGTCATCAGAGCTGATCCAGCAGGCAGAGAGGGAACCTCGTGTTTGCTCCTGCCGTAGAGACACCTGAAGACATGGTGTAGGCTGGGCCCACAGCTGGACCGCTGTGGACATCCACCCTGAGCTGTGCACCCAAGTAAGCGCCACCTGAGGGACCCTTCCTGAAAAGATTCTGCAGGACAGATGAAGGTGACATCTGCAGAAGGTGGAGCAGCCTCCTGTGGCCACCCTTGTGCATTTGAAGCAAGTTAATCGTGTCTTATTAACCAGTGGGTCTTGCTCGACCTGTAAAGAGACCTGGTGTTTCCCTAATAAAGTTGACACCCATTCCACAGGCCTGGCTCGGGGCGGTGAGCTCCTCCCAGGTGAGTGGGTGGTGGTCCCCTTCCCTTGAGAGTTCTGCACTTGATGGTATTTCTTGAGGGCTCACCGGGCCCCCTGCTGGCCTCAAGGTGTTCTGTTCCTCTTAGAGTGGACTTCGGCCCACCTTCCCTTCAGCTCCTCAGCTGAGAGGCCAAATGGATGGTGGGCCACAGAGCTTGGGGATGACAGGGAAATAGGTGAAGAACCCCCAGGGTGAGCACAGGACGCCAGTGTCTTCAAGTGACCCTCGCCCCCCCCAGCTGGGCTGGCTTCCCGAGGCCACAGGTGCCCATATCCTGTTGGACCTCAGGAGCCTTCTCACCAGGGCTGATGGACACAGGGCCTGCCCTTCCTCACTGAAATCTTGTGGTGGCTGGCTGGGGTGGGGGTGGGGTTTGGCCTTGCCCCCAGCCCTCACCCACTGTACCCAGAATGCCATTTGGGGGGGCCTAGAATAGGTTCCCATCTTCCTCATGTCAAATGTTTCTTCTTCTTATTATTGTTATTTCCATGTAGGATTTTGAAAGGTTTTCCTCTGCCATACTGTGCATGTTAAATAAGGGTGGCTTGTCTTCCGCCTTTGTGCATGTGAGAGGTATAAACGCGGCTCAAGAGTTCTCCCAGCAGTAGCTGTTAGGGAGCCAGCCCCCGGGTTGCCAGGAGCTTCTGGGAGTCGCCTTGCCTGGTCCTCACAAGAACCCCCTGTGGCTTACAGCTCCCTTCTTTTCAATTTGAGGCCCAGGAGGACACTGATAGCAACCAGCCTCACCCAGGACAAGCACAGCTAACAAGGGACACTTTGGTTTGAGTGCAAGTCTCCCCTCAAAGTTCACCGTATCTTCGTGGGTCTCAGTCCCTGGTCTCAGTACTCCTATCATGTGCCCAGCCCCAAGGAGCACCAGAAAAGCAGGGTGGGGTCTGGAGGAGGGGGCCCTGGGCCCCAGAGGTCAGAGCAAGGGAACTGGGAGGCTGTGGGCAAGAGGCCAGCTCCCCAAGAACACTCCAAGGACCAGAGCTGCTGGAGGGAGGCGTCCCCCAGGTGGTGCCAGAGTCTAGGAGCCTATGCCAGGGTGGCCGGAGAGGAAGCGGGAGATTGTGGGTGAGGAGTGGAGCAGGCAAGTGGCTCCACACACCGCTACAGGTGGAGTGAGGGCGGCGGTGAGCTTTCCTGACACTGAGTTTACTCGAGTACAAGGGTGGCCTGAGGCCTTGACTCTGATGACATTTCTTGTTGGGCAGGGGCAGGGGGCAGTGATGGAGTTTTAGTTTTACAGATGTGTGAAGTTGAAGTCTGAGAAGCACTTCTAGGTGAATGTTGAGGTCCTGTCCAACCTCGTGACTGTAGAAAAGCTATAATGGGAAGGAGAAGTGGTTCTTCAGTAAGTTAAAGAGAAGCCAGCAGTTCCCCTCTCCAGTGTTCGCTGCATAGACTTGCACATCAGTATTCAAACAAGGACTCGCCTGTGAATGTTGATGGCACAGTTCACAGTCGGCAAAAGGTGCAGACAACTCCTATCCATTAATGAATGAATGGACAAACAGGTGGTCTGTCTGCAGAATGGAGCATTATTTAGCCATAAAAACGAATGAAATAGGGGCTGGGACTATAGCT
This sequence comes from Marmota monax, assembly GCF_021218885.2. NCBI lineage: Eukaryota > Metazoa > Chordata > Mammalia > Rodentia > Sciuridae > Marmota > Marmota monax. The sequence goes on from NW_026695243.1 coordinate 3,461,526, forward strand.
CAGTAGTACAGTCCTGCCTAGAATTCGGGACACACTGGGTTCGATAAAATAAATAAAGATATTGTGTCTGTTTACTACGGAAAAAAAAAAGGAATGAAACACTGGTAACATGCCACAGCCTGGATGAACCTTGAGAACCTAAGCAGAAGAGACCAGCCACAAAAATCTTCATATTATGTGACTCCATTGATGTGGGATATGCAGAATAGGAGACTCCACCAAGGTAGAAAGCAGACTCAGGCTGTCACCAGCTGAGGGTTAGGAGAATGGGGAGTGACTGCTAATGTGTGAGTTTCCTTGAGAGTAAAGAAAATTCTAGAATTAGATAATGGTGATGACTAGACAACAGCAGGGATGAACGGAAAGCTTCTTACTGTAGACGTCACAGTGGTCATGAAGCTTCGTGTCCCACAGTAGAGCGGACCTGGAAGGTCGCCGGAGGATGTGGCCAGCCTTGCACCCTCAGCCTTGCTCACCTAACTCTCATCAGCGGAAGGACTTGGGCCTGTTCTCGGTGGTCCTCTCCTCCCTGTCCACGTGCCCCCTCTGGTCTCAAGTCAGTGTCCCCAGTAAATGCTTCACAAGAGCCCGGAATGCGGTGGGCCCCGGGTCTGGTGAGGGACGGCCCTTTGGGATGGGGAGGTCTCCTGGGCTTTGGGTCCGCGTGTGTGCCCTGTGCCCTCTGGCCCCTCCTGCGGGCCGCCTGTCTCTCCGGGCTGTGGAGCCGAGCTGCTCCTTCGCCCACTTGCTGCTCTCAGAATAACTGTCTCCACTTTCCTCGCAATGGCAACCTCTCAGGCAGAGGAGAGTTTTCAGAAGCCGCTATTGCAGGGACCCGGGCTGCGTGGTGGGCGGAGGGCCGACAGTCCCACGCTCAACGCCATTGCAGGGCCAGAGGGGTTGGCTGCACTGTCTGCACCCCTGACCCTGCCCTTACTCCCTTCCCGACGCGCTGTCCTGCTTGTCCCCTTCCGCTGAGGTCCGACCTCAGGCCAATCCCTAGGCTGTAGGCTGATCCCCTTCCAAGGGCCCACTTGTGACGAGGGTGCCACAAGGTGAGGCCATGTTCCTGGAGGGGACTCTGCAGCGCAGTGGGGGCTGCGGATGGCTTTGGGAGCCAGGGGGCCAGGCTGACCTGAGTCCTCACCAGGGGCCGAGGTCAAGAATCTGAGTAGGAGGGACTCCTCCGGGAGTTGACACTCAGGGATGCAGCCATCCTCAGCAGCAGAGACCATCACTGGTGCCATCAAGGTGCTGGGGAGGCCCTAGCAGGTAAAGCCAAGTCCCCACCTTGCTTGTGCTCCACGGGCTGGTGTGGGACTAGCCACACTGCTCAGCTTCCTGGGCCTTCTGAAGCCCTGACTCGTTTTTTTTCTCACTGTGCCATCGGGGTCAGGTCATATGAACTCCTTGTTATCAGAATGGTGTAACTCAGCACAGCCACATTGACGGTCCCAGAGTGAGTGGCAGTCAGGGGAGTCAGACTAGGATGCTGATCTTCCCCAAGTCTGCACTTCCTGTTCTTGACATTTAATTCCGATATCTGAGGTACCATTGGTGCCACCCGGTGCACAGAGGAAAATAAGGCCCAGGGAAGTTGAGTGACCTGTCTAACACTACTTAGTGCACCTAATTCACTCCATGAACCACATTATCATATAAAGAAAAGCAGAGCAAAGAGTTGGGTGGGGTCAGGCGGGGGGAGCAGAGGACAGGCCAGTGTTGGAGCTATCATGCACTTCAACAGGTCACTTAGTAGATCTGAGTCACACCAGTTATTTTTGAATAAATTTCATTTTTACTTTTAAAGAATTGCACAGGCCCTTATCAGTGAGTGTCTTTTGTCATGTAGAGCATAACAGGGACATTTTTATGATGAGATCCCATAATCAGGCTCACCTTTCACGAGAGCCCAGTCTGGGTGCCAGAATGTGCGGGCTGGGGGACAGAGGGGCCCTTCTGACAGAGACCTCACACCTGGAAAAATCCTCCAAATGGGCTCCCCGTGGGACCACTAAGCTTCTTGAGCTTCCTCCTGGTGTGCACATGGCTCTTTGCAAGATGAATCATTCATGACCCTCGCTGGGAGCCCTGCATGGGGGCTCAGGCCTGCAATCCCAACCTCTCAGGAACCCGAGGCAAGAGGATCCAAAGTGTGACTCCAGCCAGAGACCCTGCCCCAAAACATAGAAAGGGCTGGGGATGGAGCTCAGTGGTAGAGCGCTTGCCTGGCCAGTGTGAGGCCTGGGCTCCATCCCCAGCCACACACACACACACACACACACACACCCCTGCTCCGTGTTCTCCTAGCTGCAGCCTTGCCGCTCAACATACGATCAATAGATAGGCAGCTTTGGCACGCCCAGGGCATTCATAAGAAGTGCAGGACCTCCAAGGCCCCAGGGGAGCCGGGCACATACCACAGCAGGGTGAGAACCAGTACTCTCACGCATGTGGGCGCTCTGATGCAGTCGCCCCTCCATAGAGGGTTGCACGCATACCCAAAGTCACATGAATAGTTAGGGTGGAACTGAGCCTCAGCCAAGCTTCTCTGGTCTCTGCCACCCCGTTAGTGCTTCCCGTGGTTTCACATGCATGCTTATTCAATTTTCTAATCCATCCAGAGGTTCCGTTGTTACCACCCATTTTATGGAGGAGGAAAGTAAAGCACAGAGAAGGCAAGTAACTTGCCTAAAGATGCCCTGTATTGATCTAGGTCCAGGGACCCTACAGATTGCTCACCGTTAAGCAATCCTAAGCAGAGTGGACGGTCTGCAGGGGAAGGAGATCCCTATTCATCCTGGTGTAGTGGACCCCACGTGAGGTCCTGAGTCCTAACATGGCTTTGGGTCCTGCTGACACCACTGAGGGCTGAGAGCAGCTTGTCCTGTCCCCGAGGCCCGTTCTGACCGCAGAGGCTGCTGGCACGGCTGAGGGCTGAGGGGTCGGGAGCTCGGAGCATGGGAGACTGTGAAGTGCTGGCACTTGTTACTTAGGGGTGCTCTTCTCAAGGGACCCTGATGGGGTGGTGGAAGAGGAAGAAGCTTAAAGAACAGGGAAGTTGCAGTAGGTGGAACTTGAGGGTTGCCATGGGAACCAAGCGCCAAGGCTGATGGAGGCAGGAAATACCATCTGGTTTGAAACACCAAAAAGCCTCCACTCACACTGGACTTATTTCTGTAAACAGCAGAATTAACATCATCCTCCAGCAGCTACGTCATCCCACAGCAATCTGGAGATTATTTGTCATTCACCCGATGTCCGTGGTCCTATCTGGACAAAGTCCGTCAGGGACTCCTCATTCATCAGCCCTCGCATCCCAAGAAACGTGGACAAGTCACTCAGGAAATCTGAGCCAAAATGGAAGAAAAATGCCCATCCCCCACCCCTTGTCAGGCTTTGCAAGCACAGAGGGGTGGCTGGGAGTGACATCCAGAGACAGCAGGTGGGAACCTGGGGTCTCAGTCAGCCCCAAAGGTGGACAATCAATCACTCAGCATCTCATCTTTTTGCGTCTAAGTTATGTGATTTTTAAACTGGCCCATAATGGGATGGTGCCTGCCCAAGGTCACACAGCAGATCAGTGTCAAAGCTGAAGCTTGCACCTAAGTCTGTCCCCTCTAAGTCACCTCTCCTCCGCTCTGATACTTGTTCCAGCCTCACAGCGTTGCTCCCCAGGAAACACCAGGCCTGGGATTTCTCGGGCTCCCCCATGGGCTCTATGAGACAGAAGGAACACATTTCTTGAGTCCTCCACCTCCCAGCGATCTGACACGGGGAGGCAGCAGATTGTTGTTTTCTTAGGAGAAACAAGGCTTCTGTCAAACACAGGAGCTGAAATCAATCAGGAGGAAAATTTAAAAACAAGAGGGCTGCGTCCTTAAGTTTTCAAACCTAGAGGAACATTCCGGTTTCTTTGCAGCTCCACAACATAGCAGAGGTGTTGTCACGATGAGGACTTCATCACCCGGGCTACTTGGAATCATTCAAGGAGAGAGTACCGCCGGGAATGTAGGCCCATTCCATGTAGCTGTGCTGTGCAGTCTTGCTTGCCCTCTCTGAGCCCTCTTTCCCACATGCACGGTAAGGCACTTTGTGCACCATTTTGGAGATGCCTTCCAGCTCAAACATTCTGTGACTTGATAGCCATTTTCTAAGAAAGGCTTGGGAGCCACTGCTTCTGGGGCCACCTGGTGCCTTGTTTGTCCTTCAGCCAACACAAACCTGAGTTAAGAGGCGGAAGTCCCAGGCCTTTCAGCTCGCTGGCCTTTGAGACCCGGGAATTTCCTTGGAATGAGGCTTGAAGGGAATCGGCCTTTCTCCAGGATCAAGGGAAGGGGGCATCTGAGACTGTTGTCCCCAGGCAGCCCGAGATCCCCTGGCTTCAACTGTCACCTTAGGCAAGTGGTGTCCCAGGGTGGGGATGGCAGAGCCCTTGTTCACGGCTGGGCTTACTTCAAGTTGCCCCGTGATGCCCTCCAACACCCACGCGGTGCCCCCGAGCACCTCCATCCTGTATCTGCCACAGCGTTTGGGCAGCTCCAGCTCCCAGCCGTGGAAAGAGGGTCTCTGGGGTGGAAAGCCCCCCACCCCCATAACCCAGGAAAGCCTCCTTCCTGGGAAAGGCCCTCCGCCGTGTCATGGGGGGCAGCTCCAGGGCAGCTGCGGCTCTTCCCTTTTGCCCTGGGGACAGGCGAGGTCCTCTCAGCCCTTTCCACCTGCTCGGAGCTATAGGAACCACTTCAGAGCCGTCTCAGGGGACCCCTCAGAGCCTCGGCAGCCAGGCTGGAGGTCCCTGGGGCTGCCAGCACTGCCAAGCTGTGAGGCAGGGCCTGGTGAGCACCATCGGTGATTTCTAACCTGGTGCCCGGAGCAGGGAAAGACCGAGGGCAAGAGCCAGGGTCCCCAAAGCAAGTGACTGCTCTCAGCCTGAGAGCAGGGGCCTAGCAATCCTGTGTGTGTGTGTGTGTGTGTGTGTGTGTGTGTGTTTGCGCTGCTGGAGAACAAACCCAGGGCCTTGCATGCTGGGCGAGTATCTTCCACTGAGCCACACCCCAGCCTCCACACCAGGCTCAGTCCGTACTTCATCTTTCTGAACCTCTGGATTGCTCAGTCTTCCCACCTGTAAGATGGGAATAAGGAGTCTTTGCTGCGGTTGGGAGGATTACATGAGGAAAGCCATCTCCCCCTCCCCCTCCCCCCCCACCCGTGCCTGTCACACAGGAAGTGCTTCAAACTCTGTACAGGTCACGAAGCACTTCCATTTGCACTCTCCAATGGAAGCTTCTGAAGGACAGGTGGACCTGGCAAACCCCACGTTCAGGCTAGGGTGACAGGGTGGCCAGGTGAGGCGACTTGTAAAAGGTCACCGTTCCACCAAATGGCCCATGACCCACATCTGAGTCCACGGCTCTTCAGTCTCATCACAGACGTGAAATGAATCACTTTCGGAGCCCTTTAAAAATTCGAGGGGACTGGAGATGAACGGAGGTGCGGCACCTGGGGAGGGCGAGAGCTGAGAAGTGCCAACTTCCACCGTCTTCCCGACTTCCTGTCCCTGCAGTTCCTGAGAGGGACCCGGTTGGAAGCCAGCTCTATTCCCTGCGTCTTTCCTTCGTCTTCTGGTTGCTATTTCTAGCGGAGGTGGTGTTGGTGATGACAGTGTCTAGTATGTGCTCTGGGAAGTTGACATCCCAGAAGACGAAGTCTCCGTGTGGGATGAATACGGGCCTGGGAAACAGGCAGAGAACAGCCATCTCGCAGGGACAACCGCCGACAGCCGCCGGGCCCGGAAGAAAACCTGGAGAGCAAACCCAGGTCCTCTCTCTTTTTCTGCAGTTATGGGCTGAGAGTGGCTGTCCAGGAAATTGAAGTGGTCAGTGGGGATAGACTTCTTGACAAGGCACAAGAGGTACAAGTAAAGCCCGGTGCAGGGGTGCACACCTGTAATCCCAGCGATTCAGGAGGCCGGGGCAGGAGGATCACAAGTTCAAGCCAGCCTCAGAAACCTAGCGAAGCCCTAAGCAACTCAGTGAGACCCTGTCTCTAAAATAAAAAATAAAAAGGGCTGGGGATGTCACCTAGTGGTTAAGTGCCTCTGGGTTCAATCCCTGGAACCCCCAAACAAACAAACTCACAAGTAATACTAATAGATCCGGCTATGTGAGGGTTAAAGATGTCTTCTTAAATGAAGGACACAGAGCGAACAGACAAGGCACTTGCAACATCTAAGTCTGACAGGGGTTGGCAAGGGATGCACAACTGGCTGGATGATACAGAAATATTTGCAGACCAAGAAGAGGTCTTGGGGCAAGTGGGCTTTTGAGTTGGTGGGAAGAGCTTTCTTAGTGGAGAGTTTTGTGTGGACAAAGCAACACAGAGGTTGGGGTGTTTGGTCCTGCAGGGATCAGAAGTGCCCAGGGCCAAGCCGAGCAGGTAATCACAATGAGGGACCACAGTCGTGCCCTCTGCCTGCACAAATCCTCCACACCCCACATATGAGGAGATGTCTTCAAGTGGAAGCAAGCCCTGGCAACTCTGCTCTGTGAGATAGGGCTGACCCTAGCCCCAGATGAATGAGATGTCTCCCAAGGTAGCTCATGTTATCACCAGGAATTGGGGGACAAATAAATCCCTAAGAATAGATACAGAACATTGATTTTTCATTGATTATGATATAATTTCCATGCACATTAAAAACATAGACTTTGGACAAGAAATATTTTCCTGAAAGAGGGAGCAAAGAGATTTAGGAAGGTGTGGCAGGTGTCGGGTCCCTTTTGATCACTGTCAATCATTGAGAAAGGCGGGCCTTTGGCCATGACTGACGGTAGGGATGGGAGGGGGAAGTCATGAGAGAAGGCTCTGGAGACTCCGACTCAGGGGAGAATTCCAACTTTGCCCCTTTGTGGTTGCAAAGTACTAAGCACAGCATCCAGCACATGGTGACGGTTTAGTAGTCTTTATTGCTAAAATTGCTCACGACTGTCTTTCACTCAACATCAAATGAAGAAGCCAGCGTCTTGGGAACGCCCAAGTGTCAGTATGTTGGGAATAGCCTGCTATTCTAGGGCTTTCCTTTGGCTCCCCTCTTCATTCCTTCCTGCACCCACACACCAGGGGCACAGAGATGAGAGGGTCAAACTCCAGACCCCCATCCGGGTGGTTTCTTAAGTAAGTCAACTGACCCCCTTAGAGATGCAAATGGCCTAGAACAGTGTCCTGAGAGCCAGCCAGCAGCAGGGGACCCTGGCAAGACAAATACAAAGAAAGGCGAGGCGTCAAGTACCCACTTTCCACAAAGGGAAACAAAATAAAACAAAAAGTTAGAAAATCAATAGCTTACTTACCCTTGACGCTGTGATATGATAGGAGAGATGGCTGAACCCTTAAGTTCAGTTTGTCACTTTCCCTGGGCTGCCTTGGGCGAATAACTAGCCCTCTTTAGAACCCCATTACCTCTTCTGAGCAATGGGCATGCAGACATCACAAAGAATTATTAATGATAGTTAGACGATGCATGTGAGGGCGATGGACACTGCATTGAATTGAACTAGGAAGATTAGCCTTGGGGGTGAGGGACGCAATCCTTGGTGCCTTGCTTGGCAGAAGGAGCCTATAGCTGCCCCCAGTTTCTCTAGAAGCTCCCTCATCACCCCCCTTCCAAAATTAGAGACACCAACATCATGCATTTTTGTTCTATTATAAGATTAAATATAGTTTCAAAAAAGATCAGAGCAGAGAGAAAAGAAAATTAAGACAGGAAAAACAATAGTAAACCACAGACACCCAACAGAGTGGGTTGGCTTTTATTTTTGTTTTGATCTTTCTGTTGTTTGTTGGAGGTTTTTTAATGAGTAGAGTCATCCTCTGGACAAATTTCACAAAATGAAAATATAAATAGGGTAAGAAAACCCAAAAGCAATAACAAAACAATGACACAAGAAACATCTTTTTTTTAAGTAAAAGGAATACCTGTTCATGATTTAAAAAGAAAGAAAGAAAGAAAGAAAGAAATTTCATGTGAGAAATAAATCTGTCTTCCCCTCTGATTGTTCCTCACTCCTGGCCCTATTAGCTAGAGTTAGCTGCTCTTGACAGACAGAAACTAGAAACTTATTCTTGATTGTTTCCACCCTGCAAATGATGGTGTCCAGTTTTGTTTGTTTGATTGTTGGTAGCAGGAATTGGGGTGCTTAACCGCTGAGCCACATCCCCAGCCCTTTTTTATATTTTATTTAGGGAAAGGGTCTTGCTAGGTTGCTTGGGGCCTCACTAAGTTGCTGAGGCTGGTCTTGAACTTGCTATCCTATCTATCCTATCTCAGTCTCTCAAGCCACTGAGATTACAGGCATGTGGCGTGGCATGGTCTCCCATGTTTGAAGGAGAAGAGAGAATTTAGAAAATCTCCAGAGGCATCTAATTTGCTGAAAGATAATGAACATCATAGGAAAGAATTAAGAACTTTCCTGGATCCTGACAAAATAAAGATATCAATCAAAGAAACTCCCCAAAGGAAGTCCAGATGGCCATGCAACTGAACTTTATCATGCTCAGCGGCCTGCAATGCCCGTGCCCTTGAAATACCCAGGAAAACCATCCAGCACAAAGCAACACCTGATACGTAGAGTGAATTTTTCAGAAAACTGACTCCAAGCGGGAGAAAACCCTCCCCAAGGAACACAGAAGCAAAATTCCTTGCAGGCCAATCCCTTGGACACAGCCATGGAATCAGGGGTCTTGTGCAGAGTGGGACAGTATCAGGAAATGAGAGTATCCCTCATCACATAAAGTGCATCATACCAAAGCATTTGGCCAGCTATGTTGTCATTCAAATTTTTAGAAACATTGGGGAAACAAAACAAAACAAAACAGTAGATTGCTATGGTTTGAATGATAGTGTTCCTCTATGATTCGCCTGGAGATCCAGTCGCTATGGACTGGAATTTTTACAAAGTAATTAGGTCATAAGAATTCCACCCTCAGGAATGGGTTTCCTGACCTTATAAAAGTGGCTTGAGGAGCCTCTCACTCCTCCTGCCATGCAGGGACACAGAAGTGCCATCTATGAGGAACTGGCCCCTGCCAGGCACCAAATCTGCTGGTGCATTATTGATCTTAGATTTTCCAGCCTCCAGAACTGTGAGCAATTTGTGTTTATAAATCACCCAGCCTGAGGTATTTAGTTATAGTTGCTCAAATGGACTAAGATGAACTTATTGGACTTTACTAAAATGTCTATGAAATTGAAATGTGTGGAATTATAAAACATGGACAAAAAGTAATTAAAATGCCACTAAAGTCAGATGCCAGGCTATCTGTGTCCTTTGTTATTTATTATGATATACAGCAGTGAAGGGGGAGCAGGAGAAATAACTTGATTTCATTAGGAAAAAGCAAATTAAAAGACTCACTGTTGTTGCTCAAAGGGAGAGGCTTGGAACAAGATTGGTGCCAGAGGAGGCTGCTGCATCCTATCACAGTGCGCTTCTGAAAATCTGGCCATAAATCAGATTCTTAGAAAGCAAATCATATTTTCCCAATAGGAATGATGCTATAATTGAAGCTTGCTTTGCTGGTCAAGGATCCAGCATTAAATTATCCCACAACCCCCACCCCAAGCTGACAGCCCTCTGTGGCAGACTCTAGCCCTCCCCTGTTACCATCGGTTCCCAGCATCCTGGGAGAAAAAGGCCACCCCCTCACCCTTGTGAACCACACTCAGAGGACTTCCCTGTCCCCAGACCCCCGTTGGACAGAACCTTCACAAACATTCATCTCATTCAACAAACACGCAATGCTTGCTTGGGGTGTGGCTACGGTGTCACCTATGGAGAGGAACCCAGAGTTATAGACAGCTACCAAAGCAAAGCAGTGTGATGCCCAAAAGCCATTCTAGAATATGCTGAGATAAAACAAAACGCTGTGTTTTGTTGACTCTGAGAAGCTCTGTTTTATGTATCATGGGAGGAAAAAAAATACTCTTCTAACTCTAAGGCTCTATGAAGGGCAAAGTGCACCCCGATCCCAGATATGAAGGCGTGTGTGTCTCAGGATGGTGGAATGGGGTAATTAACTTGTGAAGAGTGATAAGTGTTATCTCTCAGCATGAACTGAGCCTCCACACTGGAGCTGAGAACAGGGAGCCGTTACTTCTCCTGGAGTGACTGGGAGGAGGTGTTGCAGAGGAGGTGACTTGATCTGGGTCACGGAGGGTTCCGCTAGTGGGAGACGGAGCAGGAGGAACATACCAGCCTGAAGGCTAGCTTGAGCGAAGGTACGAAGGTTGACGAGGCTGGCGTGGCTGTGGACCAGCTCATATCCTTTAGCAGTTAGAATCTAGAAGGTGTGGGGGAGAGAGCTGCCTTTCAAAGCTGGAAATACTGAAGCCACATTGTAAATAGCCCATAATCCCAGGCTTGGGAGTTGTGTCTGGTAATAGGGAGCCATAGAAGGTTTCGTACTGGGGAGTGACAGGATTATAGCTAAGCTTTGAAACAGGTGTGTTGGCAGGGTACATGAAGTACAGGCTACAAAAGGGTCAGAATGGAGGTAGGGATATAAGTTGGACTAGCAGCCAGTCTGCAAACACAATATGGAGTGAAAGAAGTCAGATGCAAAGGAAGACAGATGCTGATACAATTCACATCAAGTCCAAGCGGTGGCAAAAACTCATCTCTGCTGTTAGCAACTAGTACTGTAATTTCCCTATAGGGAGCAGAGTGACCAGGGACACCACAGGGATTCCTGAAAACTGGTAACGTTCTGGTTCTTAGTGCTGGTTATATGGGTCTGTTCACTGTGGGCGAATTCATTGAGCTGTGTATTGAAGATTTGTGCACTTTTTTTGTATGTGTGTTGTATCTCAATAAAATTTATAAGAAGAAAGAAGAGGAGGAAGAGAAGGAGAAAGAGGAGGAGGAAGAAGAAGAAAAAGAGATGGAGAAAGAAGAGGAGAAGGAGGATAATAATGATAATGATAATTGTGGCCATGGGGAAGAACTGGAAGTCAAGGTCTAGAATGGAGGAGTAGCAGGAACCTGCTGGAACATACAGGCATTCAACCCCAGCATGAGTCAAAGCTTTGAGCATGGCGTGGTGTGTCTGGAGCAAGCAAAGGTGGGAAGAACTCTCATTCCAGGCCTGTAACAGAGACACTGCAGATGTCTGGGTAGAGAATAACCAGCAAACAAAATAAAGGAGCGATCAGGATTAAGAGGGGAAATGCAAGAGGAGGAGGCTATCCGAGGGCATCGGGATGCTTTAGTGAGCCCTGTCTCCAGGTGAAGGGGGAGAGGGACAGGGGCAGCTGGGCTCTGGTTTTCTTCAGCCACTGGCAATGTGGGCATTGGTCCTTGGCAGTACTTGAGAACCCATCATGCAGGTGCACAGAGGAGAGCCGGGCTTCCCAGAAGTGGGCGTGTGTTCACCCAGCTACACTCACCTTTATTCCTGGAGTTAGCAGTTTGGTAAGTCAGAGAAAATAGGAGCCGACATGCATATGGGCTTTAGCAGGGGGTCAGCAAGAGTTCTCCTGATACCCTCGAGCGCAAGGGGGAGAAACAGGCTGCAAACGTGCAGGTTGGGGGAGTTTTCAGAAGGTTTAATGCCAGGAACCCTCAAGTGGGCGGTCCCAGGGCTGCGACTTTGGCACTTTTCTTTTTAACATTTTGACCAATGTTTTCAGATCAGAAAGAAAATCAGGTTATCCAATAGTAGTGGAAGACCCACCATGCAGGATGCCCTCAACAGACTGGAACATCACAACATAATCACTGATGGAATGTTCCAATCCTGTTCCTAGGTCCCCAAGCTAAACTGCTGACACACAGGATTAGAGAGATCTGGCTTGCTGTTCACTTGAAATGGTAGCAATGACATCATAGAAAACAAGCATAGGCTCTTGGAGAACCACAAGCTTAGGAATCAGAGAAGTGATGTGTCTACTAGCAAAACGTGAGTAACTCTGGCCTGCAAGGACAGAGGCCTCAGCACAAGGGATGGTCCTTCCTAATTTACTTGTTTCTTGGCCCAAAGTGGGGGGTGGGAGGTTGTGGTCAATTCTGCTACCACCTTTGAAGAGAGCCCTGGGCAGACTAGACACCAGGAAAGATGGCCCCATCTGGGGACATTTCTCCTAAGGAAAGACAGACTTGGTTAGGGTGGGGTGTGACCAATGCCTCTAAGCTGTCTTTTGTGAAGGGCTGCCATTGATGAGGGAGAGTGCCATGGAATCCAGCTGCAGATTTGGATCCAGAGTAAAACCTTCAGGAAAGCCAACTTTGGTGAAGCCTAAGATAAACCTGTACAGACACCTCATCAATCTTGTAACGGACTGGGCTCCTCAGCAGGTGCTGATCCTGCCATCTTTGGTGGCAATATTGTTATTATTTATTGCCTGCTTAATCCATGCTTAGGACTATGTTAAATACTTCATGTGCATCATTTTACTTAGTAACAGAATTAACTACCTGCAAAGTATTTGAAATAGTGGTTGGCACCTGTAGTGCCCACAGATTTAGTGGTTATTATTTAATCCTCACAATAACACTATGAAAGAGGGATCATCCTCATTCTCATTTTTACTGATGAGGAAATTGAAGCCCAGGAGGTGAAGTGACTGACCCGAAGTTGCACCACTAATAGTTGGTAAGTCAGGATTTGAACCTAGGACTCTCCAAAACTCACCACTGATTCTAAAGGCAAGGGGGACTCATGTGTTGGACAGGTGGTTGGACCAGTGATTTTATAAGCCTTTCCCCTCTCGAAGGCTCCATTCCAAAAACATGCCTTTTGTCCGTCCATGGTACCCTTTGCCAAAGATCTAGAAATTGTTTTTGAGATTTCTAAGTGCTAGGGGCTTTTGGCCTCTTTGCCAGTCTGAGTCCTTCTAGAGACCACCTGATTGTGATCTAAATTCCCATCTGCATCCCTTTAGGATCTGTCCAGATGCTGTGGTTTAAATGAATCCCCCCCAAAGCATGTGTGGGAAACAATCCCCAGTTTTGGGAGATGGGGCCTAATACAGGGTGATTAGGCCACGAGGACTCTGCCATTGAGGATGGATCGATCGATACACGCGTTATTGAGGAGGTAGGCCACGGCATGACTTGGAAGAGGCCTCGGCCACCTTTCATTCATGGGGGACCCTGGCCAACTCTCCTCCCTACCTGTTGGTATTCATCTTCAGTGATGCCTTTACCTTTTTTTTCAGTACCAGGGATTGAACTCAGGGACACTCTACCACTGAGCTCCATCCCCAGCCCCTTGTAGATTTTATTTTGAGACAGTCTCTCTAAGTTGCCCAGGCTGGCCTTGAATTTATAATCTTTCCTCAGCCTCCAGAGTAGCTAGGATCACCAGTGTACACCACTGTGCCTGTGTTCTTTGCCTCTTTCAGACTTTCCTCCATAGTCATCTAAGGGCACCCTCAAGATGGGACAGTAGAGTGGAGGGTTTGGGCCCTGTGACCACCTCTGCTGAATATCATTAGGCACAACATTTCACAGCCTGGACCTTAGTCTCTTAATATGCAAAACTGGAATCTTAACACCCATTTTTCGGGCAGTCATGAAGACGAAGATGATGCCTACCAAGGTGTCGGGCGCAGAGTAGGTGGGTGTTTATTATAATAAATGATGGCTGTTATTACTCGAACATAGCACCAGACCACATTGATGCCTGAAACCCATTTTTTTTTTCAGTTTAAGAAATATGCTTTGGGTAAAGAAAAAAAGCTACTTAGATTCATTCAGCTAATCTTTTTTTAGAGCTATCCTTTGTAACTTATCCATTAAAAAAGAAGAAATGGAAAACAATGCATTTTTTTTAAACTGAGCTGCTTGACTGAAAGAAACATTTCAATGTAAACACGAATAAGAAATAGATGGGAGATGTTTGCCAAGATGGTTTATAATTTTTTTAAGAAAAAATGTGTAACAGAAGGCCTCGCTGCTGTTGGGAGTTAGTAGAGTCAGGTGTGGATGAACAGGGAATGGGCTGGGACGAGGCAGTGGCGGGGCAGATCTAAGCAGCCCAATGAGATGGCAGAGGGCCCAGCCCAGGAATGAGAGAGAGCAGACATTGGGACCATGAGAGTGTGGGCTGCTTTGCTTCTGGACAACAGGATACTACTGAGAGGGATGATTGTCCTGTGACAGGCAGGCAAATGGACCATGGAGCCCCCAAGTCCCTGTGAAGCAAGTGGGCACCATCTCTCAGTACTTTTCCTGACTCTGAGCTGGGGTCTAGAGTTGGACTTCTAAACACAGGTGGGGGTGCATGGGAAAAAGAAGGTAGGGTGATGGGAAGAACATGAGAAGTTAAAGCCATGTGACATTGGTGATTTATCCCGTTCTGGAGGTATGACCTTGAGCATGTGCTTTCTTGGTCTCTGCTGCATGTCTTAGATGAGCTCAGTCAAGTGTTTCCACAGTCCTAGGACTTGGTCAGTGCATCTCATTCTCATTAATAATAAGAACAATTAGAACTCAGGTCACTTCTAACCCTCTCCTCTGCTTGTATCCTGTGGTTCTTTTTCTTTTTTTAAAAAATTAGTGCACTATAGTTTTACCTAATGGGCGTTCATTTTGACATATTCATAAATGCATGCATGGCCTGCTTCCTGCCACCAAACCTGGCTTGTTGTAATAGCTTCCTATCCTGTAAGCCTGATTCTGCTCTGTCTTCTCACTGATGGTCTCCACTCGGCCACCAGAGGGATCTTGTTCAAACAGTTCAGATCATGCACTGCTCTGTTCAGTACCTCCCATGGTTCCCCACTTCATCATGGGTAGCCAAAGTCTTCACAGTACCTAGGCCCTGCACATCTTTTCTGCCCTTGACCTTGGCTCCTACTGCTTTTCCCATGGCTCACTCTGTTCTAGCCATTTTGGCTTCTGACTGTTCCTTGAACGTGCAGTCACACCCCTGTCCCTGAGCCTCTACCACTTGCTGTTCCCTCTCTTGGAACACTATTTCTTGTTTTTCTTACTTCCCTTGAGGCTTTGCTGAGAAGTTGCCTCCCTGTATCCTTCCCTGACCTCCCTATTGCAGACGACAGCCCCGCCTTGCAGTCTCAGCCCACTTTCCAGTTGTACTGTCCCTGGGGGCACGTTTCATGAACTGACATACTAAGATGTGGTCTTATTATTATTACTCCTGCTTATTGTCTCCATTTCTCCACTAGAATGTCAATTCTACAAGGCAGCAGTTTGGGTCTGGTGGATTCACTCCTGTATCCCCAGCTCCTAGGACACTGGCCAGCATGGAGTATGCCCTCCCACACAATGTTGAAGGAACGAGCAGCAATTAAAATAAAAGAGGATGGACTCCAGCTTTTGAGGAACAGGGACTCTAAGGCAGCACTCCAGGGGACCCAGTTGCCCAAATTGGAACACAAGGCCGGGATAGAAACTCAGAACTACAGGAATGCCCTGGCACTGGAAATGGGGCATGAGCTCAGAGCTTGACCTGGAGCCAGCTGACGGACTGGGAAGTGGGTGCTCCTCCCGCCAGGGCTGCTCCCAAGCCATGTGTCTTGGGGACTAGGTCACCCTGTAATCAGAGAGAGGGGCTGAAGGGCATGTGACCAGACAGGGCCTTGAACCCCTTGGTAAATGCCAGGCAAAGTTATCCCAGCTTTTAACTTATTCCCAGATGTAATTGTCAGCGGATCGTCTGTATTGGCACAGAGTACAAGGAAAACACAAATGACTAAGGGGAAAAAAGGAAAAAGAGTAAAAATGCTTATTCAGAAACCTGAGCTGAATCGAAGAAGGGCAGAAGCCAGAATCCGGTGATTTAGAGGATGTCTGTGATGGCAAGTGAGACACCTGCTGAGTGGGCTCTTAGGGGCTACCCTATCTTTTGGATCATTTTTTGGGGAGCGTGGAGATGCTCAGATGAGCTCTGCTCACGCAAACTGTCCAACTTTGGGGGGGGGGGGGAAGAAATGCTAAGTAAAGTGGAAGGTAGCATCTGTAGAAGCCTAGAAAGAGAAATTGGGGCAGGGCTAGTTTGGCTCACTTCCCTTGGCGCTATCCAAGGTACTGACTTCTGCTCTGCCCCTACTCTGGTCCTGGTATCCCAGCCCTGCTTCAAGGGCCACTTTTACCTCACTCACAGAGCAGCTCTGTGGCCATCACCTGGTCAGACTCCCTCACCAAATGCCTGGGGAACTGAGATCCATGGGTGCAAAGAGCCCCTGGTAGCTCTGCAGTTTCAGTCCTCCCTAACCCTGGATACTTGGGCAAGCTACAGACCACTTCAACCTATTCACCTGTAAAGTGGGGATGATGAACCCAGTATACTTAGTTTATAGGACTGCTGTGTGGACTACATTGTAAGGCAGGTAGCAAGCACTGGGTGAAGGTTAAATTTCCACCCTTGTTACAAGGTCATGGGTATGGCCCACAATGCTTGCTTCAGCCTCAAGGATGTTTTGTGATTTGATGTCCTGCCATATCCCTGGCATTAAACAGCCCCTGAGATTTTATAGTTTATGGAATAAGGTCCCTACTCTTCATGGAGTGACACGGAGGGGGCCAAGGTGTTAGGTCATGGAGTTTATGCATATTTGGTCCAAGACCGCTCTGGCTAAGGTTAGCCAGTGCAGTTATGCGACTCCAGGGGTGCACGGCCGGCTCTGGCCTTAGGACAGAGCTCCCACTCAGGGAGGAATTCTAGGGCGGGGCCCTTCTGGAGTGGGGACACGCGGAGGTCAAATGCCTGGAGGGGGCGGTAGCCGCTCGCAAGGGCAAGGTTCGGATCCCAACCCTCGCCTGGGGTCGGCAAAGGGCGGCTACTGCGTCAGGTGAGGAGAAGGGTGTCCTCAGCCAAGACCCAAAGGATAGGAGAGCCTAGTACCAAGAGGCTTTCCCGAGCACCGGCGGGCATCTTCCGTGATCCTCCAGGCTCCGTCAGGGCCTTGGGCTCCAGAGCAGATCAGGAGAGAGCAGGCTTCAGGTGCCTCTAGGACGTCTTCACGGAACGTTTGCCTGCCCAGACCTGCTCGCCCAGACCTCTGAGAAGCAGTCACCCTGCGGGTTCTACAGGAAGCGCTCGGCAAGCGGCAAAGGCCCCCACATTTGACAGCGCACGGTCCGGGTCCCCCATCTCTGTCCTCGGGCGCTAAGGGCCCGGCGGCCGGCGGGCAGCAGCAGCCGGTGAGGCGGAGGGCCGGGGGCGCGTGTGTGCGTGTGCTGGGAAGACGGCCCTCCCCGCGGCCGCCGCAGCGCCTCCCCCTCCCCCGGCGCGCACGGCCGGTCCCCTTCCCTGGAGGCGGCCCAAGCCGCCGCTGTGCAGCCTCGCCTTCGCCTCCCGCGTTTCCTGCCGCCCGCCCTCCCCCGGCCGGGCTCCAGGGGCTGCCGCCTAGCCGCTCAAGGCGGGAGAGCGGCTCAGAGCGCGCACGGGGGCGGGCGGAGGCGGCCCGGTGCGGGGCGGCCGCGCTGGAGAGAGGCGCGCGCCGAGACGCCGGCCCCCTCTCGGCGTTTGCTTGCTCGATCCCCGCCTCCCGCACTCCGCTCGCTCCCACCCCTTCTCGGCGTGATTGATCCGTCACGGGAGCCGCCGCCGCGGCCGTTCTGAGCGAACAGCAGTCGGAGCCCGAGCCCGAGCCGGAGCCGGGGCCAGGGCCGGCGCCATTGCGCGGGCGCCGCGGGGAGAGCTTGGCGCCGGGCGGCGGGCCGGGCCAGGCCATGCGGGCCGAGTGAGCCGGCGCCCGCAGCCCGCGGCGCGGCATGGCTTCCCCGCGGAGCTCTGGGCAGCCCGGGCCGCCGCCGCCGCTGCCACCGCCGCCGCCGCCCGCGCGCCCGCTGCTGCTCCTGCTGCTGCCGCTGCTGCTACTGCTGGCGCCCGGGGCCTGGGGCTGGGCGCGGGGTGCCCCCCGGCCGCCGCCCAGCAGCCCGCCTCTCTCCATCATGGGCCTCATGCCGCTCACCAAGGAGGTGGCCAAGGGCAGCATCGGGCGCGGCGTGCTCCCCGCCGTGGAACTGGCCATCGAGCAGATCCGCAACGAGTCACTCCTGCGCCCCTACTTCCTCGACCTGCGGCTCTACGACACCGAGGTGAGTGTCCAGCGGCTGGTGCCATCGGGGCTCCAGAGACGGCGGGGAGTGGGAGTGTTGGACAGAGGCAAGCTCCAGCCCTTGGCCAGAGCCTTGACTGACCCGCCAGCGCCTGCCGAGGGCACCACGGGCTGGTGCTCAGTGATCACCCTGGGTCCCGCTGGGTTTGGCTAGCACAACTGGTACCCAGATTTGCCGAGCATCCTCCAGCTCTGGAGATAGTGTGTTGGAGGGGGGCAACACAAGACTAGTGTCTCCTTTGAACAGAGAGGCAGTAGAGAAGGTGGATCCCCAAAGGCCTGCAGTGGTTGCCCCTGTCCAGATGCCACTCGTGGGGGTATGGGGGACGGGTGAGAGGAACAGGCGCATTGACTGCAAACTGGGCCAGCCGGGGCTGGAGGGGCCGTGGGCCTGCTTACCGTCCCCCTCCCTCAGGAAATCCAAGAGGCGCTTTGAGGTCCGTGGGGCTGCGGGATCTTGGGACCCGAGCGCACGGCAGAGCTGGGCGTGTGGTGCGCGCCAGCAGCACGGAGCCGCACGGCGTCCGCAGGTGTGGGGCCGCCGGCTCTGCAGCGCTGTTGCCTGGATGTGTCCGGCGCTGCCAGCGGCCCGGGCGGTTTAATGAGGAGAACCCCCTCGGGTTAGTTGCTCCTAGAGTGTTGTAGCAGGTCTCTCCCCGGACGTGCAGTGGTGTGTGGACTAGGCGGCTGCAGGCGCAGCTTCTTTCTCGGGTGCAGACTTGAAGGGTTCTAATAGCCCGAGCACTGACTTAAAGCGCAGCAGCGGACTTGTTCTCCTCCTGGCCTCCTCTGAGCGGAGCCGGAGCTTTCCATCCCAAGACCCCTCCCTACGCCCTCGGCCTGAGTTCTGTCTGAAGCCCCAGCGCCGACCTTCACCGCCCACCGGGGGCTAGGGCGCGCGGAGGGGTTCTGGAGAAGCGGTCACCTGCACCCCAAGGTCGGGTTTGCGAGTTTTTCCGGACTGAAGGAGCCTCTACGCTCCGGCCGCGGCGTCTGAGATGCGGCCTGAAGGGGGCAGTGATTTCCTGTGCGGTGCTCTGGGTTGGTGCCTCTTCCAATGCTCCAAGCACCGCCGAGGCGCTGGGCTTGACCCTGCTTTCCAGAGCTCCCCTCGTGCTTCTGCTGGAGCCCAGGTGCAGCCACTTTGGGAGGAGGATGGCGCTACCACGCTGGTGGTGCAACCTGGGCTTCCCTTCTTTCCCTACCTAGCTCTTTTTTGTTTTCCCGGGGAAAGAGCAGAATCTACACTGTTTCTCATTCCCCACCTTCCGCGCTTCACTGATGAACCAGTCTATTCTGCGCGGTAAATAAAAGGTGAAGGAACCAGTGGCAGTTGGCAGCGATGCGCGCAGGCTGCTGCAGGCGAAGCGTCCTCTGGTCCCGGAGGATGCAAGCTGGGTTGCTGTACAGGGCTAACCGGGTGTGAAATCATTTCCGAATGACATTCCTGTCATTCTCATCTTTGCCTGAGCAC
Organism: Marmota monax; assembly: GCF_021218885.2. NCBI lineage: Eukaryota > Metazoa > Chordata > Mammalia > Rodentia > Sciuridae > Marmota > Marmota monax. Next base: position 3,481,085 of record NW_026695243.1, read on the forward strand.
TTCAAGTTCTCTGGGGGTACTTGTCCAGCACACACAAACGCAATCGCACAGAGGCATGTCCTGGCACTGTTTCCATACTTATTCTTCTAGAAGGGACACCACTGGAGACTAGGTTCAGTGGAGACAAAAACATATGTAGACAGGGCAGTCCTGCTTGCATGTCACCAATGATTGTCAGTGGCATGATGTGTTCACTATCAATTTCTTCCCTTTAGAAACTTCCATGAAAGAGATTTCCTGTTAGCCTGTTTGTGGCAGCCAAGGCCTGGGTGCTTAGTTTCATATTTTATTCTTCAAGCGTGTCTTGGTCACTTTCTGAGAGGGGCCAAAGGCAGTCAGAGGCTCTTCAGTTCCTGGGAATGTTTAGGAAACAGTGGGGGAGAGGACAGAAGATAATTTTCAGTCTCCTGCAAACAGTGTGTGTGTGGGAAGTCTCTAGCCATTTGAAATGGACCAGACCCAGGGCTTTGGAGTAGGTTGGACCAGGGTTGGACACTGAGAAATTGGTTACTACCCCACACCCGACCTTGAATGAGGTACCTAATTGCTTTTGCCTAGATGTCCACATCTAAAAGAGTGAGGATATTATATACACTTGTAGGACAGTGATGTGAGGCTCACAGGAAGATACCTGAGTTGGCAGGTTCAGCTCCCTGTGCTCTGCTGGCACACTGGGTGAATGGTTCTGCCTCCTTTCCTTCATTTCCATTTAGTGTGTGTTCACAAGTGAGCTGTGTGTGGCTTTCGCTGTGATAACATGGTCACAACTCAACTATTAAGAGTGCTTTTTTTTTTTTTGCTTGTTTTTGAAATGTTGTGGAGAGTCAGTGAAGTTATCGCTAGGAAAAAAATAATTCTAGCTGACAATCAAATATATTATTTTCAGCCACCAAGCATCACATTTTAGGAGTGTGCCCATGTGATATAATTAATTTTTTTGTGACTTCATCTTTAAAGTAGAGGTATTTTTTTTTTCCTCCTCTGAGCCAGAGTGAAGGAAAGATTAGTCTGGGTAATATGCAGCAAATCCAGGGCCATCCGAAGGGTGCTTGGGGCCTTTGGTGAGTGTGGGGGAGCTGTGATTCTGGACTATGAGTGCCACCTAATTGCTTGCTGGCTGTGCCACTTATTGTCTGAAGACTCAAGCAGAGGTTGAATGTGATGACTGTATTTCAACTGGCTTTGCGGATATTTGCTGTCAGTCACTGGCCGGTGACAATGGGCAGCCAGGATGGACCTTGGTCCATATGGCCTGTAAGATGACATTTAGAAGGAATGGATTAATCTGGTCACTGGGGAGAGCCTATCTCTATATAGGAGCCTCCCGTATGTAGTTATCCAGGGTGACCCTCTAGTGTAATTAGAAAAACGATAGAACTTTCAAGGTCCCACTCATTGCCCTGGACTTGTCAAAATGAAACATCACAACAGATCACCTGTCAGAACCTCTGCTTCTCTGGTGTAACATCAGATCACTTCAGCAAATGCTTGCTTATGTATTCCAAGGAGGATTTGCATATCTAAAAACAAGCAAGACACTGAAAATATAGATGAAAGGAAACATCAGGAACTAGGTAACAGCACGGAAGTTACCAAACCAAGACTAAAATGGTTATTGGCATTTTATGTATGTGTGTGTGTGTGTGTGTGTGTGTGTTGCTGGAAATTGAACCCAGGGCCTTGTGCATGCAAGGCAAGCACTCTACCAACTGAGCTATATCCCCAGCCTGGTTATTGCATTTTGATTATTAAATTTTTGCTCTGAGTTTCCTACCAGTCAAGGTAAAAAGGAAAATTTGGTGGATTACATTACTAACATGTTTGATTATAAGAATCTGGGGGATGATGTCTTTTTTTTTTAAGAGAGAGAGAGAATTTTTTAATGTTTATATTTTAGTTTTCGGCAGACACAACATCTTTGTTTGTATGTGGTGCTGAGGATCAAACCCGGGCCGCACGCATGCCAGGCGAGCGCGCTACTGCTTGAGCCACATCCCTAGCCCAAGGGATAATGTCTTTTTAAAAAATTTTTGTCAAAAAATATCACTTGAGTTTGGTTAAAAGAATCTGAGGGACAATATTTTAAGAGATTCAAAGACATTCTCCATGAGGTTGTTTTTCATTCTTTAGTAGTCACGTTAATAAAATGAACCGATGATCAAGGAATGAATTTAAAAAATAGTGTTGGTTAGGGCTGGGGATGTGGCTCAAGCGGTAACACACTCGCCTGGCATGAGTGGGGCGCTGGGTTCGATCCTCAGCACCACATAACATAAAAATAAAGAGGTTGTGTCCGCCAAAAACTGAAAAATAAATATTTAAAAAATTCTCTCTCTCTCTCTCTCTCTCTCTCTCTCTCTCTCTTTAAAAAAAATAGTGTTGGTGGTTCTGATTGAATTAATGTTCATTTTAGAAAAGTTGAAATAGTAGAAAAGCATAAAGAAAAAATTTCCCATAATTCACTTACTCAAAAATAATTATGCCTTAATAAGTAACATTATTTCCTTCCAGTGGCCCAAATTTACTATGTTATGTACTTGAGATATTATACTATGTGAATTTTAAGATCTTGTTTCATTCAATTAACAAAATATAATGGGTATCTCCCTTTGTCCTCAAGTCCTTCTTGTCAAGATGATTCTTAGTGGCTGGGTACAATTCTATTGTATGGGCACTTAAGTATTGAATCATTCCACTCTTGATGGATTTATGTTTTCCCACTTGTTGCTGTTTTAAAGCATTCTACAATAAACTAAAGGAAAGTCCAGGGAACCAAAGGTGCACAGCCCAGATGTGTAGCTCCCAGGAGCAGCACCCTAACACAGGATCCAGTTAGAAGATCCTGTGAAAACCCAGTGATGGATGAGCAGAGTTTTTTTCCATGAGTGGCTTTGCCAGATGCCTATTACTCACCAGGCTGAGCCTCCTCAGGAGGCTGAGTACCGCTCTGCTGAGCACCTGTGGAGTTACTGGTGCTGCAGGAAGGTACAGTCCACACAAGGGGCAAGAATGAAGTCTTTGTTTTCCATGCCGGATATAAAATGATAGTAGAATGGTTGCATAATTCTGTGAATATACTAAAAACCATGGAGTTGTACACTGTAAATGATAGAATGTTATAGTATGGAAACTACATCTCCATACAATATTTATTAAAAATGTAAAGATGGAGCATGAACTCTTTTAGGATCAGGCCCACATCTTTGTGGTGGTAGCATTCTGACTGCCCAGCACGGTACCTGGCCCTGGTACCTGGTAAGTGCAGTGCTTAGGACTCCTGTTGTGGAAACCCAACTTTTGCTTGTTCATATCACTGAACAAAACTGCAGTGTGCTGTGTTCAGGCATGGCTGAATCCAGAGGCTCTAATGAGATCTTTAAAAATATCCCCCCCCTCTGCATCTTGGCTCTGATTTCCTGTCAGCTTCACTCCGGGGCAGGCTGTCCCCATGTGGTGGCACAGATGGCCTCTCACAGCTGCAGGTCTGCACACTCCCAGTTTAGAAACTCCAGTAAGAAGAGTTGTTTCTTTCCCAATGATTTCAGCAGAAGTCCCAGACTCACATTTTGTTGGCTTGCGCTGGGTCACGTGCTCACGCCCAAGTCAGGCACATGGTGTCCATGCGCCAGGTCTGGGGCATTGGGCAGCGTATCATGAAGGCCCAGGGAGGTGAGGTCAGCTCCATCCCACCATATGAATACAGAGTGGAAAAGAGGTGATTCCTCAAAGGAAAGGGATGTGGTGCCAGGTGGGTCGACCAGACACCCACAGGCAGGCCCTGGGGAAATGCTACATTGGACAGTGAGAGGACAGATGCCAGGGCTGTTTAGAAAGAGACCATGTCTGGGTCAAGAGCGGCTCCTGGGGGAGGGGGAGTCATGGTGGGCCTGGAAGGGTGAAGGTAAAGATGCAGACAGGCACAGGCCCCGCGGAGGGGAGGTTGGGTCTAGGAAGGGTCCTCATGATCCAAGGATGGAGGCAGCGATGTGTGAGGTGTGTTTGACCTGCTTTCCCCTGAGTGCAGGGCCTGCAGGGGGAAGTGGGTTGGTGCTGGGTGTGGATGGCCCTGAAGGCTGCTTCAGGAAGATGGGGCCAGAGGAGCCACAGGAGGGTCTGCAGGGTGAGTGTGCTGGGTGGCTGCTGATAGGAGCTGCTGGTGGACTAGGGACAGAAGGAGCCTGGAGACCCAGGAGCCAGCTAGCTACGGAGTGACATAGCTGAAGGCAGAGACGATGGGGTCTGGAGGGACATGGAGAGGCGGAGTGGGGTACCGCGCAGAATGGGCAATGCTGAGACCTGACAGGGCAGGAGGAGTGACAGAGGGGACATGGGCCGAGAGGGGTGCATCACTGAATGGTGATGGCTGCACTCTAAGGAGCCAAGAGAGAGCCTCTGTGCAGGAAATGGCTGGCGAACTTCCTCCCCCTGGCGCTCCGCCGGGTGCTCACCTAGCACCTGTGGACTAAGTCTTGGTCTCAGGGTCAGGAGAGCAGGATTTGTATCTCATAGGGTGCTCCTTGCCTTCTTGGTGACCCTGAGCAAGTCAATTTGCCTCATTTCTCCATAAAATGGAGCCACTATACTAATGGCCTCCTCAGGTGTAAGAGGAACAAGTGAGGGGAGCAAACCAATCAACGCTTGGGCCGTCAGGAGTGTTGGTAAATATTTGCTGCTCTTTGCTAGCATTATTATTATTTTTGTACAGGGTGAGGACAATCAGGCTGACCTCCCAGGGCTCTTATCAGGATTGAGCGGAACGGTGCAGAAGCTCCGCACAATGAGCTAGAAGCAGCCTTATCTGCCATCTTGTCACACTCTGCGTTGCTGAGCAGGGGTATTGGAAATGGGACACAAACACTGAGGTCTTCATCGGTGGGCACCTCCCAGCCTGGCTCTTGTTCTGCCTCCTGTCACGGCCCTGTTGGTCTCTTGTCCCCCTCTGGGCTGTAACTCTGTGAGGCCAGGCGGATTCCCCAGGCCTGCCAAGGCTGAAATGCGTTGCTAACCTGAACCCTAAAGGAACAGCCAGGTCTGCTTTCTGAGTCGGACAATGACCTCGTAGGACATTGCGCCTGGCCCACAGCCCCAGGGCCTCCATCTTCCCTCATATCAGGGTGCAGATGACTCCAGAGATCAGGATGCAGCAGGCTGCCAACCTGTTGCTGCCTCCTATGTGTTCCCACCGGCCACAACCCCTGAGCACCCCAAAGTGAGGACAATGGCTTGGCCATGCTCGTCCCCCATAATTCTTCCAACCTAGTCAGGCACCCACGGACACACCCACTGTCTCCAGATGTCTTTTAAGAGTCCTTGGAGAGGAGGTGGTGGGTGGAATTAACAGACTAAGGGCCTGTTTCGTCCTTGGCATTGGGCTAGAGTTTTAGCAGTCTGAATTTTTCTTTAAAGGGGCCTTCTTCATGGGTTTGGACTTCCGATGAATGGGCACAGAGAAATAAGAACTTCTGCATACAGAGACATAAGAAATGAATAGCTGGGAGTATAAGAGGGTGATGCAAATAGATTTGCTGAACAAATAGGTACATAGGCTCTATGTCTTCTGTTAGTCAGGATGGGCTAGGCTATGCTACATTACAAATGAATACTGAAATCTCTGCTGCTGAACACAGTAAGATTTATATTCTGCTCTCACAAAGTCCTGGATGTGTCAGAGGTCCTCCTGTTGGGTCTCCGTCAAGTGTTAGGATAGGGATTCAGGCTGTTTTTGTGTTGTGACCCTTCCATCTTTGGGCTTCAAGGAGGTGTGGCTAGAGAGAAATCTGTGGGGGAAGGCACATTAGATTTATAACCACCTTTACTTAGAAGTAGCACATTTTTTTCTGCTCATATTTCATTGACTAGAAATAGTGACTGGCCAAAGTAGTTTCAAAGGAGCCTGGGAAATATAGAGGAGTATATGGATGCCATGGACATTTGTCATTTCAGGAAGAAGATATCAAGTTAGATTTATAAGTGTAAGAGGCCTTAGGGGTCATACCTGTGAAAGATGAAGGGACAGGTGGAAAACACCTAGCTCATGATACTGTTGGGATACCTGAGAAGGAGAGGGGGCTGGAATGAGAACTGGGTAGGAGGAATTGCCGACTGAAGGGCCTCTCTCAAGAAGTCGTGGCCAGATCAAGGAGGAGGAGTTCCATGTTGGACCCAAAGAGCCAGGCTCTAGAGTCTGCACTGGGCGACTGTGGCCTGAGTGGCATGCCATGCTGGCCGGCTGTACCTCTCCCTGTGGGTTCTCTCTTCCAAGGAGATGGAGCGGCCGACCTAGTTGTCTGCCACAGACAGCCTGTTTCTGCTGCCGTGACCTGGTAGCCCACATGCTGACCAACAGGACCTTTTGCCAGGCCTTGTGCAAGCTTCTGGGGCTTAGATATGGATGAGATGCAGACCCTGCCCTGAAGAGCTCACCATCTAACAGGTGATCAAGACAGACAGACAGACACAGCTGCACGTGGTACGGTCCAGTGATAACAGGCACTGACAGAGGGTGCCAGCAAGGCCCTCCCCTCCCCAGGCACCTGCCTGGTCGTCTGCCAGGTGGCTCGGAAGTGAAGTATAGTTGACTCCTTATCTCTTACTTTTTGGTTATTTATTTTGGTTTTAGGAAGGTGAGAAAATTAAATGGCACAGTTGGCCCAGGGAGCAGCTGCATGGCATCTGCTACTTTATTTTCTTCTCCTCCTTCTCCACGGTTATGTAACAACGCCCCGTGAGGCTGGTGGAATGCCTTCCCCTCTGTACCTGGCTGTCTCAGGATGAGCAGGTGTGCTGGGCTGAAAATGGAGCAGCCGGAGCCCCAGAGAGGGTGGGCATCTGCAATCTGCAGCTCTGTTCATCACCGAGACTGGGGGGAATCTTCACTGCCCTGGTGACTGCAGCTCTGTGGAAGGTGTCTGCTCCGCTGTCAGCGTGGACAGGGCAGGTGCCGGACAGCGTCTGGCTCTGTGCTGCTTCCAGGCTCCATCCCAGGGCCGGGCACAGAGCAGGAGCTCGATAAATATTTATCGAACAAACAAAGAGATCTAAAAGCCTGGATCCCGGCTCTCCAGTTCCGAGTGGATTAACAAATGAAGGAAGGGCTTGGTCTTAATTCATTCTCTAGGGTTGATCTTTAGTGTTCTCATCATTTGATGCTTTTAGGGGAGTGAAAAGAGGAAAGGGTCCTTGTTGGATGTTCCAGTGAAAGATGACATGCCAAGCTGATGTCACTCTTCTCCGACCAACACATAGCATCCTCCAAGGCCCAGCAAACCTAGGAAAGAGATGCTTCCAGTGGCTGAGAAGTATCATGGCCTTAGGAGATCAGCGTGTTGGAGGGATGCTTTAATTAACGGAAGACATAGGAACCAGCTTTCTAAATTTTTTTTTAAAATTTGTTCTTTTTAGTTATATGCTTCAGTAAAATGTATTTTGATATCATACACCCATGGAGTATAACTTCCCATTCATACATCATGGTTGTACATGATGTGGGGTTACACTGGTCATGTATTCATATATGAACATAGGAAAGTTATGTCCAATTCATTCTATTACCAACCCCGCTCCATTCCCCCAACTGCGCCCTGTCCAATCTGGTGACCCCCCCCCTCCTCCCTCGTCCACCGCCACGTATTGTGAGTCAGCATTCATATATCAGAGAGAACATTCTACCTTTCATTTTTGGGGGACTAGCTTATGTCACTTAGCATGATAGTCTCCAGTTCTATCCATTTACTGGCAAATACCATAATTTCATTCTTTATGGCTGAGTAATATTCTGTTGTGTATATATACCACATTTTCTTTGTCCATTCGTCTGTTAAAGGGCTGGTTCTAGGTTGGTTCCATAGCTTGGCTATTATGAATTGAGCTGCTATAAACATTGATGTGGCTGCATCACTGTAGTATGCTGATTTGAAGTCCTTTGGGTATATGCCTAGGAGTGGGAAAACTGGGTTAAATGGTGGTTCCATTCCACGTCTTTCTGAGGAATCTCCACACTGCTTTCCAGAGTGGTTGTACCAATTTGCGGTCCCACCAGCAATGTATGAGTGTACCTTTTCCCCCCCACATCCTTGCCAGCATTTATTGTTACTTGTACTCTTGATAACTGCCATTCTGACTGGAGTGAGATGAAATCTCAGTGTAGTTTTAATCTGTATTTCTCTAATTGCTAGAGATGGTGAACATTTTTTTCTTATTTTTGTTGACCGATCGTATTTCTTCTTCTGTGCAGTATCTGAGGAACCTGGTTTTGATATTCTACTTCCACTTCCAGAGAACGTTGAGTGCCAGCTGCTGCAGTCCATGCTCTGGTCCTAGCTAAGTCATCAGCCTTGGAGAGCCAGGGCATCTAGTAGCAGCTCTGGACATAGTGGGAAAAGAGGTGCCCCGGAATCCCCTGAATAGCAAGACTTCTTCCAGGCTCCTCGTTCCTGGGCCAGAGGCTACTGCTCTTCCCCTCTCATGATCAACACTGGCTCAGGAACTGGGCAAGCTCTCCCTGTTGGTGACCCCAAATCAGATAACCATGTCTATTAGAAGCAGGTGTAAGATGAGCATAAATGACCTGGAGTTGGAATATGAAAGTTCTTGAGTCAGTGAAAGGCATGAACCTTTTTGGAAGGATTGAGGAAACTTTTTGCCAATTTTCTATTTTTCTGGCCTTTTTGAATAGTCTGTGTTGCTGGAAGGAGGAAGTGTCATTGTCATCTAGAAAATTAGTGGTAGATCCAAAGTACGGAGTAAATGGACTCATCTGTCTTCATCAGTGCCTGTGTTCCACGGCGCTGGCGGAAGCAGACCCTTCTCCTGCCATCTGGCAAGGACCTCATCAGTCACTGTTCTGAGAAAATCCAGCCAAAGAAGGACTTTGTGGAGTGATGCATGACTGCCGCTCTCGTGGCGCGGGGTCAGGCGGTGGCACCAAGAAAATGATATTTTCACACTCTGCTCATGATCCACTTGACTTTGTTCAGAGGGAAGTGATTTGAAAGCCATTGTCACACTTAGAATGATCATCACTGTATTATCCAAATAGCTTTGTTTCTAGAACTACCCCTTCATCGGATCTTCTCTGAAAATGCCCAGAATTGTTTCAGGAATTTAACTGGGAGCCGGGGACCTGGCCACCCACTCTGGGGCATATGACCAGAGCCCAGGGTAATGCCTCTATGCAGCCCAGCTCAGGGAGAGCCTTGACTTTGATGGAAGGGAGATCGACACAGCTGTCACTCGAGCGTCCTCTGGGGCCCAGTGCTCCCTGGGATATCGAGAAACATGGGGAAGCCTTAGGAGAGATTTTAACCTCATTGTCATGAACAAAGAAGAAAATGGGAACATTGAGTTGCAAGTGAATAGATGAAAGGAAGAGAGACCAGGACAGGATGATTCACCCTTCTCAGGTGCTTACCTGTGCCAGTCCCCAGGTGCTACGCAGCATTCATTCATTCGTCACTGTCATCTGATGAGTACACTATTATCATCCACATTTGACAAATGATGCTGAGAAAGTTTAGCTGGGCACAAGGGTGCATGCCTGTAATCTAGCAACTTGGGAGCAGGAGGCAGGAAGATCACCAGTTTGAGGCCAGCCTCAGCCTCAGACTCTGTCTCAAAATAAAAAATAAAAATGGCTAGGATGTAGCTCTGTGGTAGGGCACCTCTGGGTTTGACTCCCAGAACAAAATAAAACAAACAAACAAACAAACAAACAAATAAATAAATAAAAAAAGAGGGGGGGAGGTTAAGAGACTTATTCAACATTACAAATGACCAGGCGGCGAGCTAGGATTTGAATGTGGAGGGTCTGACTTTGATGCCCACGGCTTCAGGCTTCAGCGTGGCATGAACCAGCCTCTTCCTAGGTTGTCTTCCTCCCCTAAAAGCAAAGGACAGCTGTCAGGAGCTGATGCTTCTTTCTCCCTCATGAATTTCCCTCCCTCTTGCTCACCCGCCCTTTCCATCTCCCCATCCACCCCTCAGCCACATGCTGCCGCTCTGCGCTCTCTGCTCACCCTGAGTGTGCCTGTCTACACTCCTGGATCCCACAAACCCTCCCTCTGCACCACCCCTGTCCCCCGCCCCCCCATGCACCTGGGGAACACGTCCCTTTGAGCACTTGTCACCTGCTGTCCAGTTGACTCGGGCGACGGTGTTTGGGTGTCTGCGCATCTCCCGTTAGGTCCTCTCCAGGGCAGGGTGGCGCCTCTGTATACATTTGGGTCATGCTTGCAAAGCACTGGGCCAGGCCCCAGGCGTGTTCTGGGGCATGCAGAGACGAGCCTGAAATAGCTGCGTCCTCAAAGGTACGTGGGGGAGGCCACCCAGGGATCATTACCATGCAGCATGAAAAGTGCCACTGTGCAGGTAGGCTGGGGTAGGTGAAGTCTGTTTAGCTTTGTTTTGTCACTGCTGGTCTTTGTCCCCTGCTCCCTTCCTGGGAGTTTGGCTGCCCATGAGGACAGATACGTCACCTGTTTTGTATCTGCTGGGTCCTGGCACCAGGACTGAGGTGGGGAGTGCTCAGGAACATTTGTGTGGACCCAGGCCTCTGCGTCAGGGTACCTCACTTGGTACCTGGCACATTGTAAGTGCTCCGAAAGTGCATTTTGCCTGAGTGGCACTAAACACAATGTGAAATATCACACTTTTGGATAAAATCACAAGTGAGTCTCCAAATGGAGCAGAGGGAGAGGGTGTCATGAGGCATCTGTGAGGAACAGCTTGCTGTGACTGAGCCCTGGATTTGAAGGTGAGAGATAGTCTGGTGTCCCCTGGGAGGAAGAAACACTTCCCCTTAGGACCCAGAGACGAATCTTTGAGGTCAGAGGCAGGGCAGTTCAATGGCAGAGCTCTGGACCCACGGAGGATGACTGGACTGTCATGTTCTGAGTGGCTGACCTTGAAGTAGTCACTGAACTCTGTACCTTAGTTTCATCATCTGTAAAATGGGAATAATAATGCACTCCCTGATTCTTCATGGAAGTATTGTAGAGATTAGAGAGAGAGAGAGAGAGAGAGAGAGAGAGAATGTTAATGATTAACATGAAAGGGCTTTAAAAAGCCATAAAAAGGTACAGATATAAGATGTACCTGAAACTCCACACAAAGAGTAATTAACTCTGGGCTGTTCTCCTAGGACCACTGCCTGTTTCCAATAACAACTTTATAAAAGACAGAGATGCTGTCCACATGAGTGAGCCATTGACCTCCTAATAAAGGAGGACACAGTGTTAGATTTTTAATCCTCTGGAAGTGCTTCTGCAGGGATGGAGGTTTGGTGACCCCAGCAGGCTGTCTTACCAAAGCATCTGGATGAAGAGGCAGTTCACGTGTCTTCCCCTCAGCTGTTGGATGACTTTGGATGTCAGCCATTGTCTCTGGCAGGTATCAGACCCAAGAACACATCCTGACTATCACACGAGGGTCCCGGGGCAGAAGCCTGGGGTGTGGCAGGGAGCGAGGGCTGTCTGCTCAAGGCAGTGATTTGGGATGAGGCTGGCAGTGGGGGCTCAGCGTCCACCATGGGGGTTGCTAGGTTAGGTGGCTGGAGTAGAGCCTGCACGTCAGTTGGAGATGTGACATGTCCTGACCAAGCCGGTCTCCAGTGCCTGGGGACAGCAGGCAAGGCTGTGGGCCGAGCTGATGATTTCTGTTTTCTCCAGGAGGAGCTTTGACTCTCCTGGAGCAAGGTCTGGGCCAGACAGTGTGGCAAGGACAAACCTGTCTTGAGAGGTCTGGGGCCACCTGTTCCAGCTGACTACATGTCCTCAGAAGAGTGCTGGCCACCCTCCTGGGGATGCCGTGTTTCTAGGCCACAAGTGTGGCTCTACTCTGGGGACTCCTTCTCTCTGTGAGCTGTGGCCTGGCAGGCCCTGATCCCAGCCTTGTGGAGAGAGTGATGTGACAGGTCTTTGCTGGTTCCCTTTATGTGACGGGTGGGCCTCGGTGGGTGGCCCTGGGCTTGTTCTTACCCCTGAGCCTCCTGCCCCGGTGTGGATGGTTTGAGAGCTGGTGAGCTGACTCGTTCAGGGGACTGAGCAAACAAAGCCCTGCAGGTATCGGGCAGGGGCTGTGGGGGCTCCTCGGTGAGGAGGGGTGTGCTTCTGTTCTGGGAAAATGTTGCAGAACAGGCCTCTGAGAATGGCAGGTAGGCTCTGCTTTCCAAGTCTGAGCAAGTCACCTGTGACTCTTTGGTGACACAAATACAAAGCCAGGCCTTGTCCTGGGAGGAGGGTGTAACTGGAGCAAGACTCTGGGCTCTGGTTTGGTTCTACATTCCATAACTTTCCAGAAGCCCCTCTCCTTACCATTGGGAAGCTTTGAGGTTGCCAAGCAACAGGCCGCAGTTGTCTCAAGAACACGGGGTCCCCTGGAGGGAAAGGGATGAGACTCGACTCCCTCCCTCTGGATCTGAAGTTGTCAGGGTGTGTCTGTGAGGTGGCACTGTCCTGAATGAGGCCTGTGGGCAGGAATCCTGCTCACAGTGTGGCCAGGGTGTGGGCGTGGAGAGCAAGGCTGGGCGGAGGTGGGGCCTGACGTGGAGCCTCTGCCTGGCACCGCACGGCCACCAGGGACCGTGTGTGTGCATCAGTGTAAACTGGAAGTGCTCAGTGTTGGGATCCGCAGCTCCCAGTTTCTGTTTGTGAGCCAGCCCCGTCCTGAGTAGGCGGCCCAGAGGAAGGAGGCCTGTGTCTCAGGGCTGGGCCTTGCCTTGGTTTCAGGGGAACCCCGGACCCCTATTGCTATCAAGGCAACAGGGTGGAACAGAGGGGAACCATGGCCTGCCATAGGTCCTGGCTCAGAGGACTCACCGACCCATCAGCACGGCTCCCCTCCTGGGGGATTCCCTGGGCATGGGGCCAGGTGTGGCTGAGACAAAGCCTGTTCTGCTTCCTTGTTTCTTCTTTGAACATTCAAAGGAACAAGGCCCAGTGTGCTAAAGTGTGAGGTCCAGTTGGCTTCTCATTCAGCTCTTCTGAGTGGTCTTCTCTTCCCAGGTTGTTGTGAATGATGCATTTGGAAGCAATAGCAAGTTCAAGCACGGCCACCATTTGTTTAATTATTGCTGAGTGATGAGCCCAGGGTGAGCAGTCGGGGTCAATCTACTGACTCAGCCCAGTGTTCCTTGCACTGCCCATAGCTGCTGGTCACAGTGTGGCCCGGCCAGATGGGTCTATGGTCCTACTCAGCTGGTGAGAGAAGATGGGTGTCAGGTGTCTTGGGGGATCCAGACAGGCCCAGAAAGTTACCCATCATGGCTGTTCATGAAGGCCTGGTGGCCACGCCTCAGAGACAAGGAAAGAGGAATGGTCACAGGAGCCCAAGTGTGTACGCTCGGTCAGACTCACGGGTGAGAAAGGGATTCCTGTTTCATTTGCCCAGGCTCCTCAGGAAGGACTGCCAAAGATGGCGGAGGCAGGTGCTCAGAGCACCTGGAATTTGGTGGGCCAGTCTCCTGTAGGCCACCTTCAGCTGTCCACACAGAGGGCGTGACTTTGCTGGACGTTGAGCTCCATGCAGGAACAAGCATGGAACACCTGCCTCATGCTGGGCTCTGGGCATCCAAATGTGACTTGGATGTGACCTCTGACCTTAGGGAATTCACAGGACAATATGGACAACCCACATACCAGCAAGTGACCATTGTAAGATCACATACAAGCCATGATCGTCCTGGGCAAGCCACTGGTTCTTCCTGTGCCCAGTGTCCTTGTCTATACATTGGGGCGATGACAATAGTACCACCACCTGGGTTAGTGACGAACATTCAGTCCGTACAGGTTTCTAGAGACACCAGCGCTCCAGATGCCTGGGCAGTGCCATAGGAATGTTTGCCAAAGGAGAGGAGGAGACCTGGGGATAACCTGTAGGCATATGTCAGGGCCATAGGGACACAGAGGAGAGGGGACTGCTCTCACTGAAGAAACCTGGGAGGTGACTCACAGCAGGCGACCTTTAAGCTGGCCTTGAAGGACAGCAGGTAGATGTGGGAAGAGCCCTGGAGGAGGAGGAAGCCTGGTGAGAGAAGATGGGTGTGTGTGTGTGTGTGTGGGGGGGAGACTTTGAGGGGATAAAGCAGTGTCATTCAGATATGGCCAGCACATGGTGACAGTGTATTTTTAATCAATAAGTGGGCACCCAGGGCCTCCTCAAGGTCCTGGCTTCTAGACTCCCCGTCAGCAAAGAGGCTTCCTGCTGGCTAAGCTGGAAGACACACCCTCAAGTCACCTGGGAGCTGGGCAAGGTCACCTCCCTGGACACTGCAAAGCCTAGGGCACAGGGAGAGAAGGTGGATTGGGGGACTTGGAGTTCAGCCCTGGCTCTGTGGCTTCCTAGGGGTGTTGCCTTGGATAAGGCTGTAATTTACCAGCCCTGTAACTCACAAGCCCTGTTAACTCAACCAGCCTGTTTTCCCATCTGCACAGGGGGGTGCTTGCCTCGCAGGGTGTCCACGAGGCTAGGGGGAGAGTTTGTATCCCCAGAGCCCCAGCTGGAGCTAAGCACAGCACGGGTGCCTGGGGACATTGACCGGGAATAGGACCCAGCCTCGTTTGACACGGCTTAGATTGGGGAGTGAGTCTGCTGGGAGACCATTCTAATTTTAAAAATCGAAAAATGACTCAGGGTCTGGAGAGGGCCCGGAGTGATTCGGAAGCGTACTCTGAGTGTGGTCTGTAGGTGGACGTGGCAGAGGCAATGAGCTGTACATTGCTCTTGATGGCTTTCTCGATGCAGGGAAGCAGGGCGCCGCTGTGGGCTGGGCTGGGCTGGGCTCACTTGTGGGGCCTCAGCATCGAGGAGTCAGGTTGGCAGGGCCCAGTCGTGCAGTCTGGGGACAGAGGGCTGGTGCTCCCTTCCCCAGGCCTGCCTGTCCCTGTCCTGCAGGCTGACTCCAAAGGAGGCTTCTCTTTTTGACATCGGGGGAGCCACACACTGTCCCCAGTACCTGTCTGTACTTGCATGTGGCAGGATATCTGAACAGGATGGGCCCCTCCTTTATTCCTCAGTGGGGCAGATTCTGGGTTTGGAGACAGCCAAGCTGCCGGGGGCCGCTGTCATTTTGGATTCTGGTGATTAATCAGCCCGTCTGGAGAGGACGGAGCTTTGGCTTCCCAGCTGGGACGACGAATGGCTTTCCTTTTGAGACCTGCCAGGTTCCAGCCCTTTTACTGCCTGCCACAGATTACTTCTGCTCTGGGCAGAGTGATGGGCCGCTCCTAAAATGCACTTGGATGGAAGAGATTCAGGGCAGAGCAATACGGAGGCTTTCTCCCGAGCGCTGATAAAGAAGTGGATGTATAAAGACTAAATTGGATTTTTACCAAAAGAGACTCAGTTCTGGGTGTTTAGCGAAAGAGAGTTATAATGGCTTTGGGGGAGCTGCGGGAGAAGGAAGGATGTGTCCAGAATTAGGCATGGGCCTTGGAGGGATTGGTCCTGCCCCTGCGGAGAGAATCTGGGCTCTTGGGGTCTTGGTTTCCTTACCTCTGAAAGGGGGAAGGAAGGCCCCACCTGCCCTCTCAGGGTGCTCTGGGGCTTCTTTTGGGCGATGGCACTGGGAGCTCTGGACCAAAGCCGAGATGGGATTCTGGGGTCAGGCACTTGGGCCAGGCCCCCATGAGGTCATTGTCTGACATAGGGGAAGGGATCACATGACCACAGAAGAAACGAGGCAGTGGGGACCATTTGGGGACCAAGGAGGTCTCTTTTCGGTTTGGGGAAGAAATAGGGCACAGGATGTCAAGGCTGAGCCATCTGTTCTTGTTTTCAAGTCAGAATTTATTTTTTTTAGGGGAGAAAATGAGCAGTTGGTATTTTCCATCCTGCGAAAGTTAAAGTTGGGACCTCGGCAGAGATTCGAGGGCCAGCAGAGCAAACAGGTCCATGCTGGGGAGGATTTCTGGTGTGGCTTGGATGTGTCTGAGAAGCCAGTTTCCAGGGCTTCCTTTGGTGTCTATAACCTTAATCGCTTAACAGTGTTAGGAAGCGTGTGCAGTGTGGCAAACCCACTGTTTGGACTCCTTTGGAGACAGCAGGTCCAGCAGGTCCTGGGAGAGCCATGTTCGGGGGCGGTCCTGACACTGTGGGGGCAGCTTTGCTTCCTCCAGTGTAGCTCTTCTTGTCTGGAGCTGAACAAGATCCTCCAGAAACCTGGGAAGTGGGGATCCTGGCTGTCACCACGCACCAGGAGCAGGCGGGAGTTTGCCTAAGCAAAACGACAGCACATCCTGTGATTGGCACCACGGCATCGCAGGGCCAACATCTTTTTCTCACCAAGGCCTTATGGGGAAGGCATTCCTGGTGTTCCCATTTTCCAGATGAGAAAACGGAGGCACACAGCGAGGGTTTCTTGACCTGCCTACAGATACGTAGCTGGCAACTAAGCTGGGATTCCAACCCAGACTGTCCAGTGCCAGGCCCACCTTCCTGACCATCATGCACCACTGTCTTTGTGTCTGGCTCTCAGAGGGACTTCAAGAGATCAGGGGCCCTGTCACCTGCCTCCCACAGATAATCTGATCATTATCACCATTTTTTCTGATGTGAAAATTAAGGCCCATCAAAGGAGAGAGACTTGACTCAGGGAAGCCTCTGAGTGGAGCGCAGAACTGGGACCAGAACCCGTCTTCGTGACAATGGAAACTCGCTAGAGAAATTTCGCCCTTGCCTTTTATTAGTCCCAAACCCACTCTCTCTTTCTCAGAGAACGAGGGCAACACTGACCTCGGGCCTCAGTTGGCCTCTCCTTTCTCATCTCCACCATGCTTTGAGCTCTAGCCTTCTGGAACCAACAGGTGCTCCTCTGGTTGCCTGCTCACCCTGGCTGCCAGGAACCCCCTTGGGTGTGTCCCTCCCCGCCATCCAGAGGGCTGCATTATCCCAGGTAGATTGGTAGGAACCTCATGGAGCTGTGGGTACCGTGGAGGCCCTCAGAGGTGGACTGATGGAGAGAGAAAGTGGTGTTTGCTGCCGATACCCCAACTGCATTCTTAGAGCAGCGAGGGGTTGAAATGCCTCCAGATTGGGAAGTATTGAGCAAGATGCTCCTTCCTGTCGAGGGTCTGGCCTGGTGTGTAGGCGTCTGCTTATATCCAGGTCTCTAATGGTGGGTGGTCAGTGGGTGGTTGGGCCAGCATGGCATGGTCCAGTCTAACACTGGTCCCTAGCTTCACAAAGTTAGTAGCCTTTTTCTAGTGAAGTCTTGTTCTTGCTTTGCTGTAATTCTGAACATTTGTAGAGAACTGGAAATTACAAAGTAATTTATGACTTTTTTTTTTCTACCAGGCAGAGATTGAACTCAGGGGCACTTGACCACTAAGCCACCTCCCCAGCTCTATTTTGTACTTTATTGAGAGACAGGGCCTCACTGAGTTGCTTACAGCCTCGCTTTACTGAGGCTCCTTTGAACTCGCGATCCTCTTGCGTCAGCCTCCCCAGCTGCTGGGATTACAGGCGTGTTCTTGAGCATACTCATACATTTTGGTTCTTTCTGCCCTTCAGGCTCCTTGGTCCGGCTCACAAGTTGTCCACCAGCTACCCTTTCCACCTTCCAATGGGGACACTTCTCTCTTAGAGACCCTGTTTTCTTCTCTGTATCCAATTTCAGTGTCATTGAGTACTATGGGCAGTTTCTGCCTGGGGACTTGGGCCTATAGCAGGCCACCAGAGTCCATTCTGCTGTTGGGCCCCTCCCAGCTGGGGAGGGAAATGCATATCTCCAAGATCATTTTGAAAATATCCTAATGGTAAACTTGTATTTCCATATTTGGAGAGTTTGCATTAAAAAGTAACGTGTTCTTATCTTATAGAAGTAGTTTATGTTCATTAGAGAAAATTTGGGGCATGCAAATAAAAAGAAAATTAAAATCACTCATAACCTCGCTATCTAACATAATCACTGTTGATATGGTGTTATCATCACACCATTAGGAAAACAAAATTCAGATTATCTGCGTTTGTTACCTGCAGCCACCCCCACCCCCCCACCTTTTTTTGTACTGGGGATTGAACCCAGGGTCGCTTAACCACTGAGCCACATTCCCAGCCCCTTTGTATTTTTTTATTTTGAAAAGGAGTCTCAGTAAGTTGCTTAGGGGCTTGCTAAATTGCTGAGGTTGGCCTTAAGCTTGCGATCCTCCTGCCTCAGTCTCCTGAGTCTCAGGGATTACAGGTGTGGGCCATCTTGCCCGGCTTTCCCCCATTAAAAAAAAAAATTGTAGTAGAATGATTTTTTTTAAAAAAAATTGTAGTTTTCCCCTTTAACCCTATATCATGAAGAGCTTTCTAGGCCTCTCATCTCTACTCCATATGTTTAAGTGGCTTCCCAACGTTCCCCTGGACTCGAGATTGTCTGTGTTGAGTATGTGAGTTGGTTCTAGTGGCGGGTGGCAATGGTGGTGGTGTGGTGCCTGTGTGTTCTGGTGACTCAATGCTTGAAAAAATATATATTCACTTCTCCACAGTTTGTTTCTTAGAATATCACATTTGTTGGGCCAAAGGGACACAAATTTAAATATTTTAATGGGTAGTTATCGCTGCCGTTTGTGGAGAGCTAGCCATGGGCTTTACTCGCATCGTCTTGAACTTTCCTAACAGATAAAACATTAAGGCTTAGGTGGTTGTAGTTAACTTGCCCAAGACCTCCAAGCTGGGACAAAGTCCATGGAGGCCACCTGCAGGAACATGCTAGAATCCTTCCCCAGGCTGCCTGCCGAGCTGGGCGGCCAGCAATGGAAGGGGGCTTTCCCTAGAGTAAGTACTTAACTGGAAACTAGTACTGGACAAAAACCAAAATCAAGCCTGGTGTCATGGCGCACGCCTGTAATTCCAGTGGTTCTTGAGGCTGAGGCAGGAGGATTGTGAGTTCAAAGCCAGCCTCAGGAATTTAGCAAGGCCCTAAGCAACTCAGTGAGACCCTGTCTCTAAATAAAATACAAAAAAGGGGCTGGGGATGCGGCTCAGTGATTAAGTGCCCCTGAGTTCAATCCCTGGTACAAAAAAAAAAAGAAAAAAAAAATTAAAAGCTCTGCCAACTGGGTAGTCCATGAACTTATTTTGCATTTTTCTTTTTAATTTATTAGAAAGGCTGGGACTTAGGGCTGTAGCTCAGTGATAGAACTAGCTTACCAGAGGCCCTGGGTTCCACCTCCAGCATTGCAAAAAAAAAGAAAGTGTGAGTGCATTTAGATATTCAATGAGCCCTCTCTTTTAGCAAATTGACTTGGCATATCTCTTATCTCTTGCCTATTTTTATTAATATGCATAGTTCTTTCCTACTGATTTGTGAAACTTCTTCAGCTATGAACAATTGCTTTATGCTGTCCCCATTCCATGTATATTGTGGATTTTTTTTTTTTGTGTGTGTGTGTGTGTTTCACGTGCCTTTTAATTTTATGTATTTTCCCCACATAACTGGTTCTTAAAATTTTACATAGCTAGATTTAGATCTTTATGATTTCTGCTTCTGGCTTCATGCATAGAAAGTCCTGCAGATACCTTGTGGCTTTATAAATAACCCACTTAGATTTTCATTTGGTTCTATTAATGGTTTCATTTTTTAATGTTTAACTCTTTAATACATATAGAATTTTTTCAAGTCAAGCAAACTTCTAATGATATCTATCTTTTCCAAGTAGTTAATCCTAAGTCCCAGACCATTTCTGGAATAAGGTGTTTTTCCAATATCAACCTGACATGTAGTTGGTCTGTTTCTGACCCTTCTGCTCAGTTTCATAGGAATGTCTGGAACTTTCTGGATGGACATGCCTCCTAATTCAGTCACCTGAGCTTATATCAAACTTTAGTACCTGATAAGGAAATCCCCTTCATGAAGGGACTTCTTTGCAATTATTTTCTTAACTGTCCTCAAGCTAGAACTTAAGAATTGCTTTGTTGAGTTTTAAAGATAATAATGAAGTTTGCATTTTGGTTAGGACTTGGTGAACTTAGAGGTTGATTTTGGCATAATGAACTCTTTTACAGCATTGAATCCTCATATTCAGAAACAGGTTTTGTTTTGGTACTGGGGATTGAACCCAGGGGTGCTTAACCACTGAGCTACATCCCCAGCCCTTTTTTAAAAATTTGAAACAGGGTCTCCCTAAGTTGCTTAAGGCCTCACTAAGTTGCTGAGGCTGTCCTCTAACTTGTAATCCTCCTGCCTCAGCCTGCAAAGCTTCTGGGGTCACAGGTGTGCACCACCATACCTGGTGCAGGGTATTTTAAAAAAATACCTCTTTTATATAATAGAAAAGTATATGAATTTATTTAATATAACTTTTACATAACACAGGAGCCTCTGTTAAAAAAAAGAGGACCTAAAGAAATAGATGAATGTGTTATTTCTGTGCTTAGGTTTGATGAAGAGTTGAACAGTTGTGAAAGTTGATGTGGACAGAGAGTGTGGCTTAATGGTAATTAGGGCATGGGTAGGAGGGCTTACCAAGGTCTGTTTAGATTCTTGTGTCCCTATGTCTTCAGAGACAGACTGTTCTTTTCTTCTGAATGTCCAGGGGGCCTTGGAAATTAGGGTGTTAGGTCCTACTTCAAAGGAGAAGGTCAGGAGTGACCTTACCCAGTTTTGTGACTTGCTTCACAAAGAAGGGGGAGGGGAGGGGAGAGTGACCTTCCTGGGCCTACTGTTTTCTCAAATGCCACACTTCCATATTTTGGGGTAGTGTGTCCTGAGCCCCATCACATATTCAGCAAATATTTCAGGAGCAGCTGCATCCATGATAGCCCTCTTCACATACATCCTACTAAGGGTGATTTCCCTAAATTAGCTCCTCAGTGTTGCTGAATTGCAAATGATGTTCTTTTACTATTATGGTGGCTCCTCTTCTCCAGAGGTATCTGCTAATTACTGCTGGTATATAGAAAACTTTGATTTGTGAATACTGCTACCCCTACCCAGACATCTGATTGAGCATTCTCTTTGCACCTTAGGTTTCCCAGGTAGTCAAAGTAGCAATGTAAAGGGACAGAGAGATGCGAATGGAGGGAATGTGAGGTTAGAAGAATAATTCTGTAAAATGGGCCCACTGTACGGACCCCCACATGCTTTCTTTTCCAAGAAGCAACTTACCTGCAGCCTGCGTGGCCTCCGTGAACAGGTTCACAGCAAACTACCTGTTACTTGCAGGAGAAATGCAGGCCCCAAATAATGTCCATAGATCTAAGTTACCCTGAAGGGGAAAATTTATGTGATCCTTTTCATAGACCAGATCCTGAAACTCAGGGAGATGAGGATAATTCCTCCTAAGCATGAAATTTGTAAGAATGTACGGTTAAGAATCTGATTAGAATTGATCATAACTAGTCAGCATGGGCCAAAGTGACCTAGAATTGTCATGGCAGTGGGGACTGTAAAGTCTGATGTCACCCTCCTGTCAAAGTTAAGAGGTGGGACTCACTAGAAACCTCTCTGGTATTCCCAATAAACTGGAGTGCAGGGGAGTCACATTGTCCCTGTCCTCTCTGAGAGAACCCACTCTCTGCCTTGAGAATGTCCCCTTTCCTTTTTCCTATCCCTTCAATAAATTCATTTCTTTTACTCTGAAGAAATGTCTGAAATCTTCCTGACTTGATCACAAGAATCGGGGCTTGAGGGGGCGGTCTTCACCCCTTCAGTTTCCCAGAAGGCCCCAGCTCCCTAAGAGCAGTTACTGCTGCCCCTTCTGTTCCAGCACTTTTATCTTGTCTCTATGGTTTCAATTGTCTGTCATCCACATTGGGGACAGGACAGAGCAGAAGTCCTGAGCATGAGCACTCTTGTCTGTATCTTAAATTTGACAGGCTGTTGGACCAGCTCGGGATGCTGGCTGTCCTTTGGGTCTTCGAGGTGTACTCTGTCTCACTGGCTAAGAGGGTTTGTTTTTGTTTCTAAATCCGAAGGAAATGCTGGATTTATGAAATACCTTTTTCAGCCTTTCCCGTGGATGTTTTGCATTTCAAAGAGTTGTCTCTGCAGGCAGGTGAACTTCACGTCGCACCTTGTACATATGAAGACCTGATTGACCAACAACCACCTACAGCTGGATTCTTGTCCTCCCCCATGTTGGTTGCTCAGTCTGCAAG
Organism: Marmota monax; assembly: GCF_021218885.2. Taxonomy (NCBI): domain Eukaryota; kingdom Metazoa; phylum Chordata; class Mammalia; order Rodentia; family Sciuridae; genus Marmota; species Marmota monax. Next base: position 3,503,162 of record NW_026695243.1, read on the forward strand.
TATGGGTGCCAGTGGCTGCATATCCAGTCCGTGGCATGAAATTTGGGGAGACATGGAAGAAAAAGCACTGGGGAATCTGGAGGTGGGATGACTAGGAACTTCACCTCCCTGTGTGCAACAACTAGGAAGCCATAAATGTGACCAGGCATTTCATCCAGTTTTCCCCATGGGTCTATATCATGTTGCCTCAATGAGGAACGGAATGACATTGCCATAGACATTTAAATTGCGGGCCATAGAGTGCTTGTCAAGTGCTAATTGCAGCCTTGCAGAGCTGGGTATTACCAACCTCATGATTTCCCCAGCTGCCGCCTGGGTAGCAGGTTTTCCAGCCAGAGCACCTCACAGTGAAGGTGAAGCTGGAGTGGATGTGTTTTGTTTGTTTGGAGAATTAGAGCTGCTTTCTAAACGCATTAAGTGGCGAGGGTGCCAGGGGTTGGAGCAGAGCAGTGGTTGGATGTGCCTCCAAGGCTGGGACGAGTTGTTTTGATAGAAAGCAAGTTGTTCTAAAGCAATTCAGCTGAAAACAATGTGATGGAGACAAAAATTAGGTCCAAAATGATGAGTTGACCAAAAAAAAAAAAAAAAAAAAAAGATCTTCACGACTCGATTTTCATGCAGTGGTAATTTCTGTTCACTCTTTGTTTATTTAACACATATTCCTCATCTACTGTGTGCCAGGTGCTGTTGGAAGTAGCTGGGGCAGAGGAGGATACCTCGCTGAACAAGATCCTGTCCACAGAGAGCTTTAGTGCTAGTCCAGAGGTAGACCAAGGATGCATAAGGAAATCCAGCATCTCACCTCGCTAGCTGGAAAACATGCCAGGCAGCTCAGCATCCCTTATCTGACATGCCTGGGACCAGAAGTCTTTCAGATTTTGTATTTTGGAATATTTGCTTACATGTAAAGAGATCTCTTGGGAATGGGCCCTAAGTCTGAACATGAAGTTCATGTATGTTTCTTTCATATACACCTCACACAGATAGACTGAAGGTGATCTTCTACAATATTTTAAGTGATTTTGTGCACAAAACAAAGTTTGCATACGTGGAACCATCAGGAAGCAAAGGGATCAGTGACTCAGCCACCCCTGGGGATAGTCTGTGGGTGTGGCCTAACCGTCACTCCTGACTTTGGGTTTTGGGGATTTTGCATTTTAGGATTAGGGATGCTCAACCTGTTCTAGAAAAGGAGAGTCAGGCATGAGTGGTGGTGGTGTGGGGGTGTCCAGAGAGGGTGTGTGTGTGTGTGTGTGTGTGGGTGGGTGGTGTGTGTATAGGCAGAGCAGGCATAATTAGCTAAGAGTGAAAAAAATCATAAAAAGATAGAAAATGTAGCCAGAAACCACCACAAAACCCAGAAAAACAATTCTGAAAAATTCAGAACAAAATACCTACAAGATGTGGCAAACCTGCCTCAGGTGCTCTCAAGGGATGAATATGTGAAAAACCAAGGACCAGGGCTGTTCACTTTCCACCCAGTTATTGTTAGGGTCAAGCCTGTAGCTGCCCAAGGCTGCCCAGCGTGCATCTCCCTCTGCTCAGAAGCCTGGGTCTGGAGACATGCAAGTAGCCAGGCCCATCTTCTTCTTTTTTTTTTTTTTAAAGAGAGAGAGAGAAAGAGAGAGAGAGAGAGAGAGAGAGAGAGAGAGAGAGAGAGAGAATTTTTTTAATATTTATTTTTTAGTTTTCGGCGGACACAACATCTTTGTTTGTATGTGGTGCTGAGGATCGAACCCGGGCCGCACGCATGCCAGGTGAGCGCGCTACGGCTTGAGCCACATCCCCATCCCCAGGCCCATCTTCTTGAGTTGAAAATAGTAGCCACAGATGGTGGAACTCTAGCCATGGTAGCACACTCGGGGTCAGATAGTGCAGTGGTCTCCTTGGCCTTGTGAAAAGATGGTTTCATCTTGTGCTATTCCTATTGTTTTATAGGCTCATAAGGCAGGGGAGCTTGGGACTGGGGTCCCACTTGTTCACTGAATGACCATGAGGTTCCCAGTCCCAATGTAGAATTCTTTCCCTTGTGTCACAGGGATCCCATGTGCTTCCAGGGCATCTTGCCCACTTCTGTGACCTAATATCTACCCTAGAATTATGGAAACGTCTATTGCTGTGCTTATTTGTTGGCATTTTCTTTAGTCAGTATGCTTGAGTGATAGGTGAGCTGCTATGACAAAGAGACCCAAAATACAGTAGCTTAAATAAGTTAGAAATGTATTTCTCTTTCAATGAACAATCTGGCTGGTCCAGGCTGATGGGGCATCTCTGCTTCACAAGGTCCTGTAGGGATCCAAGTTCCTCAACCCTTGTTGCCCCCTCATGTTGTAAGGTTGGTCCTCACTGATGTAGTTGCAACAAGATCACTGCCACCTCTATGTTACTATCCCCCAGAAGTGGAAGAGGGGGAAGAGAAAGTGCAGAAGTCAAGAGCAAGCAGCTTGTCTTAAAGCAGAAGATGAACCATAAGTTGTCTTTATCATTGCCATTCAATTTCATGTTTAGAAATTACTCATGTCATCATACCTAGCTGCAAGGGAGGTGAGTTACATTTAATCTCTAACTAGGTGGCCAAGAGCCTACCTTAAATTTAATGGTATGCCATATTAGTTTCCTATTGCTGGTATAACAAATAGTCACAAACTTAGTGACTTTAAAATCACAAACTTTTATTTTCTTATAGTTTTGGAGGTCAGGAGTCCAAAATGGGTCTTGTAAAAGTCAAGATATAGGCAGGACTGGTTCCTTCCAAAGCCTCTGAAAAGAAATCCCTCACTTTGTCCAGCTTCTGGAGGCCACCTGCATTGTGGAGAGCAGTGATTTGAATCATGATCTCTGACTGCCTTGTGGCAACGTTTGCACTGGGAACTTCCTGTGCAAAGGTGCAGGTCAAGACGGCCCACTTGCTATGGTGATAACCAGGCTTGAGGAAGTTCCATGCAAAGGTGCAGAGCTATATCAGTCCGGACCTTGAGCTCAGGCACCAACTCCTGGGAATAGAGAATTCTGGGCATAATAAGGTATCCACAGTGTCTCACAAGTGACCACGACCTTCAAGGTCTCACTGAGTTGTTTAGCATTTTGCCATTGCTGAGGCTGGATTTGAACTCTGAGATCCTCCTGTCTCAGCCTCCCAAGCTGCTGGGATTACAGGTGTGCACCACTGCACCTGGCTACACAAATAACCTTTTGATAATAAAACCTATATAATAAAAGTCCTGAGCTAGCTCTGGGTCATTATTCCTCCATCAGAGAATAGTGGTCCCAGCTGTCTATGTGTGTCTGTTTGTCTTTTCTCAATTTCCCATCAACCTTCACCGGTTTCTGAATTAATAGCCGTGCTGGACGTGGCACTGAATTCCTTCCTCATGGTCCCTTCCTCGTATCAATCAAACGTGTTGATTTCATCCTCACATCTCCATGATCCACTCTGACCTCCTGTATCCTTTTTCTAAGGACCCTGTGATGGCAGTGGGCCCTCATGGCTGATCCTGGCTGATCCTGGCTGATCTCAGGGTTCTTAACTAATCACATTTTCAAAGTCCCTTTTGCCATATAAGGTAACATAAACACAGGTTTCTGGGACTAGAACATGGATATCTTTGGGGGTTATTATGCTGTCTATCACAGGTGAAAGGAGTCTTATCACTGAAAAAAGGAAAGAGAGAAAGACCCAGAGGAGCACCTGCTTAATGACTGGCGTGTCGTAGGTGCTCAGTGTTGAATGAAGGGACATTTGATGGGGTCTTGCCTGCCGCCTCCTCCATACCGCCCCAACATTCACTGGCTTAACCAATATCTCTGTATAGAAAAGCAAATGGTCACGTATCCTGTGCTGCTCCTTGGGCTCATATTCTCTAAGTTTGTGGCAAAAGAAACCTGTAGGAAGCCCACAGGTTGGTTATCCCCACCTGTTACTGTTCAGTCTGCACTGATCTGGAGTCCACTCACCCAGCCCCGCCTGCACCTGGATACGTGGACCTGATAGATCCTTCCATAGATACACGGCCCCACAAACGGAGTCCATCACACAGATGTGGCTTGTTCTCCTGGTTTCCTGGGACTGTCCTCCTCTGGTCACACCAGCTGAGGGCCTTGGCTTCACCTCTGACACCACTCTCTTGACCCTCTCCTCATGTGAGGCCCCCCTCGCCCCCCCCCCACTTACAGATCGTGGTGTCCATTCTTGGCCTTTCTTTGTAGTCTCGAGGCTGTGGAGCTGGCCCAGGCCCCGTCCCTGCAGCCCGCACACCTGCCACAGCCGTTCAACTATCTTTCTCCCCCAGATCCCTCATCCCTCAACCTCTCCCATCCTTGGTGGCTCCTTCTTTGGACACTGACCCAAGAACCAGTGTCCTGTTGAGCTATCTCCATTAGGTTCCCAGTCCCTATCAGGTGAGACCCGTCTGTGTTCAGTCTCTGCATGTTTGACCAGGGCCAGGGGCCAGCAAAGGACACTCCCTCTGAGTTGGAGCCCCCGGGTCTCATCTTCTGCCCTGGATCTGCTGGGAGACCTTGGGAAAGTCACGTGCTTTTCCTGATCGGCTGTTACCTCCTGTGCACCATGGAGGCTGGCCAGCTGAATTCTCGTTCTAAGATTTGGTGACTCCTTTGTGTTCTAGTGTCCCAAGACTCCTGCCTCCAAGGCCACCACAGATGGAAAGGAGTCTTACCACTGAAAAAAGAGACAGAGAGAGACAGAAGCAGGAGAGGGTGTGGAGAGAAGTGAAGCTAGCTTACTGTCCCCTCCACTGTGCCCTGTGGGGTGGCTCCCACTCTCAGCCCCCTCCCTGACCTGAACCTCTGGGCTCAGGGTCCCCTGGATCCTCCTAAGCTGCTGCTCCCAGCAGGGGCGCTGATGGCCGCTGTCCTTCTGGACCCAGCTCAGGTCTGGGCCTGGATGCCACTGGCAGCCTCTCTTCTTGTGTCATCTGTCATCCACTCTCCCAGAAAGGATCTTCCATCCATCGCAAGCAACCAGTCCTGGACTGCCATCGGGTGATGTGCAAGGTTCTGGCCTGTCATTGGCTAGACTGGAGCACGCTGCTGGGACCTTATCCATCCCCATGTCGTCCCCCCACCCCTCAGTCTGCACTGTAAATAACATGAGCAGAAATGGACCAGGCGAAGGATCGCAGGATGGCCCCACGTGTTCACGTGGCCTTGTGACTGGGCCTGCTCCGTCCCCTCCAAAGACTGTTGAGGAAATCTCTGTGGATGGGTCTAACCAACCTGTAAAAATGGGCGACTCACCTGAATCAGGACTTGGGAAGCCACTGAGGGCCACCTCTCCTCGCCTATTAGTGGCAATCCCTCGGGTTCCTCTTGTGTCCCAGTACCGTCCTGGGTCCTGTGGGGAGGGCTACTAAGAGAAGCTTCTCAAACCTCCCTGCTCCCTCCCTGGAGGGTGACGGGCAGAAACCAGCCTGATGGCGCCAGCCTGGAGACATCCTCCTTGTTCAGCAAAGTTCATGAATCTTTGCTCCCTCCCTAGACTGATGTGGGGTGTACAGATGGAATTTGCAGTGACTGAGGGGTCCCAAATGAGGTTTCATCCTTAGAAGCAACCATGACCATTATCTCCTCCTGGACAGGGCTGCTGGTGACCTTCAGAGGCAGACGGAGGTGTTGGTCCTGAGTGGAGGTCAGACAGAGCTGTCTGGCAGAGCAGTGCTTTGCAGCCAAACCGGAACCACACAGGTGATGTCCACGCTCACTGGGCGTCTCATTGCTCGGGATCTGCAGGGTGCGGATTGCACGAAGCAGAGTGCTTATTTGTGGGGAATTAAGGTTTCCACATTTAAACACCAAGTGTTTTCTTTTAAAAGATTAGCCATTTGGCATTTCTCTCTCAAATATTTTTATTCCTTGCTTTTCTAACTTATAAAATCTTTCCCCATATATGTTCACTGTAGGAAGAATGAACCAGAAAATGCGAGCAGTGAGCACTCTCTCCCTTCATCTGCACCTCTCAGAGATAAGATAGCATCCCACTTTCTAAGATATGGGGCTTTTAATTTCATCTCTTATTCATGATTCAAGATCTTCATCTCTGTTTTCTTTAGTTGCCCTCTACAAGGATGGGGATAGAAGACACTATGCACTACAACTCTGAGTATAGAAAATGCTGTGTGAACTGGGTGTGGTGGCATGCACCTGTGATGCCAGCAACTTTGGAGGCTGAGGCAGGAGGATCGTAATTTGGAGGCCAGCCGCAGCAACTTAGCAACACTCTCTCAAAATAAAAATGAATAGAACAAAGACAGAAAGAAGGAAAGAAAGAAAGATCGGGGGATGAGGCTCAGTGGCAGAGGGTCTCTTGGTTCAACCCCCAGTTTGGGAGAAGAGGGGAAAAAAAAAGAAAGAAAGGTTGGAAGGTTACTATCTATTTAGTCTGTTTCTTTCTTTTTATTTTTTTCCTTGTTCTCTTGGGTCTTCTGGGGCTTTCTACTGCTGTGCATAAACCTTCCTCGTATTCCCTTTGCTCTCTACAGGCACCACAGCCTCTGCATTCTCCGGTGCACATCTCCCCTCAATATTTTAATGTTTCTGAGACCAGGATGTACCTTGCCAGCAGGCAAAAGAATAAGTTCTGGTGAACATTCTCCCTGTCTGTGTGTAAATGGGGCTCCGTTTGTTTTCTACCTCCGTTGCTATGGTCACTTCTTCTGGTGGAGACCTTACACTCACTTGAATTTTAATGTCCGTTGAGACTCCTAAATTATTGCTTATGATGTGTTCTAACAGATCACACTGTAATGAAGTAATAAAATCATTGGGAATGTGGAAGATCGCCTGTCGTGTGTCTGGCCGGATGATGAAAGGCACTAGAAACTGCCAGATCTCTCAGACCAGATCATAAAATTCTCAGAATTAAGGGAGGTAGACGGGACTGACTCTTGTGCAGGGAAGGGATCTAAGCTTTTATGAAAAGCTTCAGATTGATTTTCAAGAGACACTGGGTAGTTTCCATCAATAGATCATTTAATGAAAGAAAAAAACAGGGAAACTGCAAATAACCAAATAGGGACTTTGGCTGAAAGCGCCTTTTCTCCTTCTCCTTTTGTTTACCTGAGAATTTTTCTGTCTAGCTAAAAGATGCTGAAGGGGTCAAGGTCACCAGTTCAGGTTGTGGAGAGCAGGGGGTCAGTGGAGGCTGGGCATGGCTGGCCAGAGGGAGCCTGATGCAGAAAGACCCTGAGAATCAGAAGCTGAAGAGACCTTGAGGAGAAACCATTTTTGTATTGGCAAAAAAATACGTGGTTTGGATAAACCCAGGCTTTTTGCTGCTCAGGAAAAAAAAAAATCTCTGTGTTTTCATTTAAGAAGGAAGGGAATCCTGATACATGCTGCAACCTAGGTGAGCCTCAGGAACATCCTTCCAGGTGAAATCAGCCAGTCACACGGTACTTGTCTTGTGACTCCACTAACAGGAGATCAGGGTGTCCTCTCAGCCGGCAGGGGTGGTGGGGAGGGGAAATGGGGAGTTGGTTAGTGGGCGTGAAGCTTCAGTTTTGCAAAGATGAAATAATTCTGCAGATTGGTGACATGATACTGTTGATTTACATAACATCATCTTAATCATTTTTAGAATATGTGCAGTTCAGGTATTAAATACATTCATAGTGTTGTGTGGTCATGGCCACCAAAACCATCTCCAAGTCTCTCTTTATCCTGCAAAACGAAACCCTGGGCCCTCCACCCTCTCTTCCTCATGGCCCCAACAAATACCACTCTGCTTTCTGTCACTGACATTTGGACTCCTCTAGGAACTTCTTGGAAGTGGAGTCACACAGTATTTGTCTTCTGTGATGGCTTGTTTCACTCAGCAGGAGGTCTTCAAAATTCATCTATGAAGCATTTGTCCAAATTTTCTTTTTTAAGGCTGAATACTATTCTCTCGTGGGTACATTCTGCACTTTTCTATTCATTTATCTGTTGATGGACACTTGGGTTGCTCTCACATCTTAATTCTGATGAAATATGCTGCACAAATACCTCTTTGAGACCTTGCTTTCAGTTCTCCTGGGTATGTACCCAAAAGTGGAACTGCTGATCATATGGTAATTCTGTGTTTGATTTTTTGAGGAATCACATAGTATTTTCCATAGCAGTTGGACCATTTTACATTCCCATTGATGGTGCACAGTGTTCTGATGCCTTCGTATTTCTCACCATGCTGCTGTTTTCTTCCTTCTTTCCTTCCTTCCATCTTTCCTTTCTTTTGAAAGTAGCCACCTAATAGGTGTGGCATAGCACCTGGGGTTTCTTTCTGAAGTGATGAGATACTCTGAGATTGACCGTGGCAATGATTGCAGATACGTGGGAATGTACTCAACACCACTGAATTGTCCATTGAATGGCTGAATCGTGTGGTGTGAAGTACATCTCATTTTTAAAGAAGCCTTCAAGGCCTCTTACTGCTCTTAGAAGAAAGTCCATAATCCTCTGGTTGGCCCTTGGGGTCCTGCCTACTTGGCCCTGGTCCGTCACAGTGGAGACTGCAAGAGCAGGCTGGCCTTTGCCTGGAATGCATCTGCTGACCCCACTCGGGTCACTTGCTTGGTCTAGTTGAGATCCTCACTCACATAACCCCTCCTGGCAGCCTGGACGAGGTTCCCCAGGGGGCACTCCTGGTCTCCTGCACCTGTGTGCCTACCTGGTGTGTGTGCGGTGCCCAGCCCCCAGCAGCCCTGCCCCCAGTCTGTTCTGTATCCTCTGGTCCCCGCCATTGTGCACCATTTGTATTTATGGAGTGATGATTCGATAACATCTTAGGTATTAAGATTTATGGTATTAATATTCTGCCTTCTTCCTAGAATAATTCAAAGCAGCTTAAAATAAAACAAAATAGCAGGTAATAAGGTGACTTACAAAGGATATTAATTAAAACGGCGTGCTCTGTATCCAAAAGGTGATAGACTTATCAGTGGGACAGAATAGGAACTCCAGAAGCAGGCCCAAGTAAATACCATGATGTGATCTATGATGAATGTTGTGAGTGAAACAATTGAGAAAAACCGAGTTCTCCCACAAAGGGCCTTGGAGACGACTGGTTACTTGCAGTAAAAAAGCTAAAAGGTTAAAACAGCCCAATTCAAAAATGGGCAAAGTCCTTCAATAGACAATTCTCCAAAGAAGATGTACAAATGGCCCATAGGCCCAGAGGAGATGCGCGACCTCACTAATGATGAGGGACTGCACTTCCAGTGCCCTGAGATGCCACTTCACGCCCATTAGGATGGCTCTGAGACAACAAAACAGGACAAAACAAACCTCACACGAGAAAACAGAAAATAACCAGGATTGGCGAGGCGGGGGAGAAACGGAAACTCGGCCACACGGTTGGTGGCAATGTGGTGTGGCCACTGCAGCATCAGCATGGCCATCCCCCCGCCCCCAAATACATGGTTACCATAGAATCCAGCCACTCCTCTTCCAGATGTGCACCCAAGAGAATGGAAAGCAAAGACTTGGACACAAAGCTGTACCTCTGTGTTCACGGAAGTACTGTTCACAATTAGCCAAGAGGGGAACAAGCCAAAGTTCAACCATGGATGGATGGGGTAAGAAAATGCGCACACACACACACGCACATGCACACATGCACACGCACACATGCACACATGCACATACCCGTGCACACACATGCACACACACACACGCTGGAATATTATTCAACCTTTAAAAGAAAAAAATTTCTGATACAGCAATTATATAGATGAAACTTAACAACAGACCTCCCTCCAAAACCCCAAATATTATATGATTCTAATTTTCTGAGGTACCAGGAGTTATCAGATTCATGGAAACAAAGTGGAATGGCGGTTTCCAGGGGCTGGGAAGGGGGACAGAGGAGGGTAAATCGGCACAGAACCTCAGTTTGGGATGAAGGTTCTGGAGATGGATGGTGGTGATGGTCGCACAACTTGTGAATGAAATTTCATGCCGTCGGATTGTACTTAAAAATGGCTAAGCGGGCAAAATTTGCGTTATATGTATAATTGTCATGATAAAAAGGAATTAAAAAGAGTTAAAATGTTCGATTCCTACTTCACAATGATTTCCAGCTGTGACACTCCAATGTAAAAAAGCCACAGAAGTAGCAGCAGTGGCTGCTGATAGAGTCACAGGAAGGTTCTAGGACCTTCTAAGCATGACACCAAGGAGCCACAACCACAAAAACAAGGATTGCTAAATTTGAGGACAAAATTTAAAAATGTCTGAACACTAGAAGCACAGTAAGGTTGAGTCAGGTGCGCAGGAAGGAGGGTCAGGGTGGAGAATTGCTCTCGTAGGGCTTGCTGAGGAGTGCTTAGGATAGTCAGGCGTTAGTAGGAGAGGACACTGGAGAAGGCAGACATGGAGTCCACTAGCATTGCAGTGTCAACTGATGCCACAGCTGAGCCCACAGGGAGCCTGAGCTTGTCCGGCCTTTCAGGGCTGTACCTACTGAGGCGATGGACCAGGCCCCCATTTCCCTACACCAGCCAGTCTCTGGCTGCCTCTGGGCATGAGGTGGTTCCCTGAGACCAAGGGCAAGTTCCAGTAAGGGACTCAATTGGGAACTGTCAACAACTGCAATTCAGGCCTGTTGTCCAGCCAAGGGGCTTGGGTGGAGCCCACAGCATCACTATAGCTGTAAACAACACCATATAGGTGTCTTAGGTGAGATTTTTTGGGAAATAGGCTCTCAGCAGAGATGTGCACGCAGGAGGTTGTGTGGCAGAGATGTCCCCTGGAACACACCTGGAAGGGGAGGGGGCGGGATTGGCACTCTTGCAGGCCCCCACTCACCAAGAGCAGCCCTACTCCTCCCAACGCCTGGGGTCAGTTTCTCTTGCCAGCGGGTGGCCCCCATCCTTGCTGGGTTCGGGTAAATCCATCCCCAGAATGTCCTGAGTATAGTCAAGATAGATCATCCCCCTTTCTGAGGCTGAAGGTGTCCAATGGAATCAACTCCCCTCCAGGCGGCTGGTTGGATTCCTCAAGGGTTGGTGCCATATGGGGCTCAGCTTTGGTCTCTATTGCTGGCAGGTTGGCTGCTCAGCAATGTGAGAAGTTCGAACAGGCCTGGTGAGTGGGAGGCCGCACTCCATCTCCACCAGGGCTCAGTAGCACATTAAGTGCTGCTTTCCGAACACCGTGCAGTTCTCTGCTGCAGATGGCATGGCCCCGCTCCAGAACCCCAGGGTCTATGTTGTGATTCTCCTCTAGTACTGTGAGGTCTGCTGGGTCATGTGGCTGAATTGTCAGGGCTGCTTGGGCCACAGCTCGGACCCGTCGCAGAGACCTTTTCCTGCCCTGGCATCTATTCACAGCTGGTCACATTCTCTGTCAACCAGCAAATGGGTCAGAACAGTATTCTCAAGTGTGAAATGTGCTGCTGTTGGAACATGAGGAGGCTTCTTAGTGTTGGGAGGTGCAAGATGCACAATTAGTTCTTTACTCTGGAGAGACTGTCTCAGCATATCTCAGACCTCGGGATCCCTCTACATGGTGCTGATGTGGTTGGCCCTGAGTCTTTGGGCATTTTATCTAATTCCTTCTGGAATAGACATATCTTACCAAGGTGGACTTCTTGCTCTGCTGGCCCAACTAACAGGACTCCATCGACATAAAACACCAGAGTGGTGTTCTCTTCAATGTCCAGATAGTCCAGGTCCCTTCAGACTGTCTAAGAGAGTGAGAGAACAAACCTTGCCCTGCACAGAGGCTGTAAATGCTTGCTGACATTTGTTCCCTTGGAAAGCAAACAGTTTCTGATCCTTCTTCCTCATGGGATGGAAAAGAATGAATTCCCCAGCTTGGTGGCTATAGATCATGTGCTTGAGGCTGTGTTGATGTGGTTTTGCAAAGATACAGCTCTGGCGTAGCGGCGTAGTGGGGTTGCTACTTGGTCCAGTGTGCATTAGTTCACTGTCACCCACCAGGACACAACTAGTTCTTGAAGGGGCCAGACTGGAGATTACGTGGGAATGTGATGGGAATCGTCAGCCCTTTGTTCTTTGGATCTCTTGCTCTTCTCCTCCCAATATGGCGAGATTGTTCTTGACTTGCTGTCTTGGCTGGGGCAGAGGGAGGTGCAGTTCCAGGAGCTTTTTCTTGGCCTTCCTGCTGATGACAATTCTTACTCCACAGGCCAAGGAACCATTGTGGGGGTCCTGCCAACTCTCACCGTGGCCCTTCCAATCATACCTCTCTCAGGATGCTCATGGAGACATGGCAGGTGGGGTGGCCTTGTGGACTTAGTAGACTCCTTGTGACCTGGACACAGACCATGGGTGCCTTTTGTGAGTTACCGCCATATGCATCCATCCATGACAGGGAGCCTGTATATAAGAATCCTCAAAACGACTGGGTCTTTCTTCTTCTTAAGTGTATGGTTACCTGTCTAACTTCTGCAGGTCCTCCTGGGGAAAGACAGAGGGAATCGTTGTCACATGTATTTGCTCTGGTGTTACAGGGTCCTTCCCCACAGGAACCCAGCCTCTCCTTCAGAGGGTTTCAGGTCTGCAAACGGTCTTGGCTTCACCAACTGAGCAAAGAAGTTCACGTTGGTCTTCGTTTTGTTTTGGAGATAGGACATTGGTATGTTGCCCAGGCTGGCCTTGAATTCCTGGGCTCAAACGATCCTCTTACCCCAACCTCCTGAGGGGCAGAGACCACAGGTGTGCCCGGCTCTGCTCATCCACCCTTGATTTCTTCATCTCTTTGTTGTATGGATTAAGCAATGCTCTTGTTGGCTGCTCATCCCTCTTTCTCTGAGGAACTCTGTTCTGTTGAGCATCTATCTCCCTAGACCTCTGGGGACCAGGCCCCTGACGCTGCTCTGACCCTGCCACTCATTAGGATAATCCCACCCACCTTGCTTCCCACAGTTAAGTGCTGCTGTCTGGCCTCTTATTACCTGGACTCTCATCATCCCCTGGCTGTCAAGGGGTCCAGTCCAGAACAGCATTTTCTGCCATTAGCCTGGCCTGCAGGGGGGAACCAGGGCTCTGTACCCCCATAATGCTGGTGCCCCTTCTCCACATGCCCACCTGGCCCCACCCTGGGTGGCCTTCTGGCCTGAGTAGTGGGTCCTTCCTACGGTGAACGCTTCCCTGAGCTGTGTGGTCCCTTTCTCCACCCCTGTCCTGACTGTTCCTGCTTCCTCGAGCCCCCAAGCCATTGTGGAAGCGTCTTCTCCAGGGATGCTCACAGAGGTATTCCACACTGGCCCATCCATCATTGTAAACTTGTCCTTCACCAACTGTGTGCCCCATTCCCCTTGACCCCCTACTCTGAGTCCCAGCACAGATATCACCTTGTGCTCCCTGCTGAATTTTGGCTGGGTCCTGCAGCTTTGGTGTGAGTCACCTGTCATCCCTCCACAGACCCTGTCTGGGCTGTGTGACTTGACTCTGATCTTTGGTCTGATGGCCTGATAATTTGGAAGAGAGATGGGGGTGTCTCAATCCTGGGGTGAGCATGTGTGGTATCACCTCTGGGTTCAGGCTGTTATGGTGACAAGGCGGGAGGGTGTGTAACCTAGAGTGGGCATTTCCTTCAGCCCACGGGAGTTTCTGGATCTCATCTGTGATCCATTAATAGTAAACACGCCTGGCAGCTAGGGGAATAGGGTGACTCTTGTCCTGAAAGGGGGATTTGGGTGATGCACTGTAGCTTCTACTATCACAGTCAAAATCTCCTTAACGCACCAAAGAAAAAATGAGAAAGAGATGAACACTCCAAGGAACCGTGGGGAAACAACTCACTGTGTAGCTTTAATAATGGCCCCAGAGATGTCCACAGCCTAATTCATGGATCCTGTGAATTCTACCTTACATGGCAAAAGGGACTTTGAAGATGCAATTAGGTACTTTGAAGGTGAGACGGGGAGACGATTTATCTTGGATCATCCAGGTGGGTCCAATGTCAGGGAGGCAGTAGGTCAGAGTGAGTTGTGGAATAGTGAAGATAGAATCAAGAAGTTTGAGTGATACAAGGAAAAGACCATGAGCCAAGAAACTCAGGGGGCTGTAGAGACTGGAAAAGTTGGGGAGTTTCCTTTCAGAGCCTTTGGAAGGAAATAGCTCTGCCTACATCTAGACTTCAGCCTCATAAGACTCATTTTGGACTCTTGTCCTCCAGAATTACAAGATAATAATGGGTGTGGTGTCAAGACACTAAATTTGTAGTAATTTGTTATAGCAACAGTAGGATACTAATTTGGATTGGAACAGGAAATTCACTAAAAAATACATGTAATTGGCCAATAAATGCAGTTACAAATACGCAACCTAGTTACAAATACACACACACACACACATACACACACATACACACATACTTACACTCTATCAAAGAAATTAAAATCAAAGCAATATGATACCCTTTTACCTATCAGATTGGTAAAAGTTTTAAAAAAGGTAATTCCCATTATTGTTGAGGACTAAGGAAATATGGATTTTCATACTGTTTGCTGATCGTGTTGCATACATTAGTATAATTTTTCTGCAGGGTGATCTGAGAATATTTATCAAATAACCTTAAAATATGTATCTGCTTTGATATAGAAAATCAATTTCTAGAACATTATCCCAAGGTAGTGGTTAGAGTTCTAGCTGTAATAATGAAAAAATAAAACATATTCTCAATGCTAAAGGGGAAAGGATTGATTGAATAAATATTGACATACCTATACAATGTTTATGCACTACTTTCTGTGTCCAATTTGACATAGAAAAATATTAGTGCATTATTAAATGAGAAGGCAGATCAAAAAATAGTGTGTATAATATAATCAAGATCTCATTAAAAACAGGCACATAAAAATGTCTTCTTAAATGATAGGCACCATAATTTTAGTAGTGATTATTTCTGGGAAGTTAGAGTTTAATATAGTTTTTAAGTCTGTATTACATGTCGGAAAACTATAGCACCTTTTTTTTTTAAGCCTGCAAGCTAAGAACAGTTTTTAGATTTTTAAAGGGATGTTTAAAAAAAAAAAAGAAGAAGGAATATGTGACAGAGACCATATGGTCTCCAAAGAATAATATATTTATTATTTGGGTCTTTATAGAAGTTTGCTGACCCCTGATCTGTATCTTCTGATTTTTTTGCAGTAAATGAAACAATGTTAAAATATAGTATAAATGAACAAAAACATCGTAAAAATTTCCACAGTATACTGTTTTAAACTAAACAAATCAATGGAGAGTTTAAAATATGTTAAAAGGAAGATGAGAAAATGAAAAGAGGGATGAAGTAGGTACAGAGAAATGTATGCAAAAAGTTTTGAATAATTGCTAAAAGTGAGTCTCAAGTTGGGCCCTCAGCTTCCTACATGCAGGATCCATTTCATCATCTTTAATATCTAAAGCACCCCTGCCCCTAAGAGAAGTATAATAGTTTTTCTTGGCTGAGACAATATCACTGTTACAGCTTTATAAAGTGAATTTTTTCACGTGATCAGACTTGGGAGTATTTGAACCAGAGGGAGCATACATTGGTTTTGAGGATGTGAAGAAGAGATCTCGTAAGTCTGGAAGGCCAGGCTGTGACAACCCTCTTGCTGACCGGAGCCCTGTCCATTTCTGTTTCTTGTTGCTTCCAGCCAAGGGTCTTCTGGGATTGGGTTTCCAAAGCTTGTACTTGTGTGGCCCGTGATCTCAGTGAGCCCCCCAAGGTCACTGCACGGCATTCATGAGGCTACGTGTTGCCCCCACTCCGAGGCTTTCTCCCCTCTGCACGCGCAGCCCTGGGAGAAAGCCTACCTCCGAGGACACCGTCACTGGGTTTTTGGAAGAGTCCTCCTTTAGGATGCCACATTGAGTAAGAACTGGTCTCTGTGTGACAGCTGCTGGTTCTGCCTTTGAGGGCTGTCAGGGCGATGGGTTGGAACAGGCACTTGTCTGTGTGTGGAGTGACTGCTGTAAACCATTTTGCCTCCGACAGCTTCTAATGGGAGAAGTTGGCCTCTGTGCACTTGTCGGATCCAGTTCACTCCAGTATTCATTCATTCCACCGTGGGGGGTAAGGTGGCTGCTCTCCACTGAGCTGTGCAGATGGAGCACCTGGGAACTGTAAAAATAGAAAGGCCCAGACTCCACTCTATACTTATCCAGCCAGAATGTTCTGGAGGTGGGGCCCTAGGCGCACGTTTCCTTAATATCTCCCTTGATTCTCACATGTGTCTCTAGTGGAAACCTGCATGGCTGGCGGGCTCGGGGTTTTGGCCTGAATCCTCACTTCCTCATTAGTCAGATGACCTTGGGTGAAGGACTTACCTTCTCTGAGCCTCAGATTCTCATCTGTAGAATGATTTTAATAGAATACATGTAAAACACTTGGCATGCTGTTTAATATACAGTCGGTGCTTGGTAAAAGCTGTTGGTGACTGTCATCATTAGAATCATTGTCACCGAGTCTGCTGAGTTGGCCCTTGCCCTGGATCCTGGTTCTAACAACTGAACATGGGCCTCGGTTGTGGCCGTGGCTTCTTTGCACCCCTTTCCCCTATGTTGGGAGCCCCCCTTATAGCTGAGGAGAGCCTGGACCTGAGTGGTGTCTTGACAGCTTGCAAACTCAGGAGCATCGAGGCCAATGGGGGTGGGGTAGATAAAGTAAATGCAGGTGCAGAGCCGGTGTGAGGGAAACGGACAGACATGCATTTTGTGTATTACACCTGTACGAATAGATTTGAATGCTGTTGAGAAATACGCCCTCTCCATTTTTCTTGGAAACATTAAACATAAAGCAGTCCCCTTGGTTTATGTTTTGTTTTTCCACTTTTAATAGAGACATGGATACAGAGAGATATTTTTTTACTGTGAAAAAAACCTAGTCTGTAATTTCCGTGATAAATGTCAGCGGACGGTCGAGATAGGAAAACTGTGAGGATGGGGAGTTATGGGACCAGGTTTGCAGAAGAGCAATGGCTACTTTGGCCCCTCCTCCCCACGAGGGGAAGTGACCTATTTTGGTCAGATCTACTGATTTCTCAACAGAAGTCAGAAATTTGGATTTTCAAACGGTTGGCTCAGTTTAAAAAACAAAAAACAAAAACCAAAAACAGCCCTATGTGGATCAAATAAAATATATTTTAAGGTTGAATTTACTTCCAATTTGCAACCTCTAATCCACAGTCAAGCACCTGCTGGCTCTTGCCAGATCCCCCTCCCCAGCTGCCTGCTAAGGGACCCCCCTTCCCAACTGGTGACTCCTCCTTGTTGATTCCCCCACATTTCACATTTCATTTGACAATGACTCGCCCTCCTGCTGGGATCTCCACATTCCTCCCTGGGTTCTGGAGACATGGCTCTCCTCTGATGAGTTTCTTAAGAATGGATGAAACGAGTTAAGGCACAACTGGTAATTGGCTCACTGTTATTTGGCAATGGAAAAATATTCCTTGCCAATAATTTCTCTCAACACTTTTTTTTTCCAGGCAAAGCAACATACGGGGTGATTATTTTTAGATCAGAAATAATTTGGGTGTTATAATGTCAGTGTACATAAACCTGGTAAGATTATAGGAAGGTTTTTAAATGAGTTTTGAAACTAGTGACATATAAATTAAATGTTGAAGTACTTGCCCACTTATTACTCAAAATATCAGCTCAAATTTTTTTTCCTCTTTATAAGATAGCAACACAAAGCTGGGCTTTGCCCAGTGATGAGGCCCATTGGATGCACTTGCAGCATCCATCTCTGTACACCAGAGGCCTGGAGGCTGGCCTCCACGCCCATTCGTCCTCACCACCATGTCCATCCAAGGTACTTCCTGAGCCCAGGCACTTCTACTCTCCTCTGCTGCCGCCCAGGCTAGTCCCCCATCATCTGGCTCTTGGGCCATCCTACTGTCTCCCTGCGTCCACAAGGACCTCTTCTCCATTCATTCCTTATACTGTAGCAGAGGATTATTTTCAAAACTGAAGTCCTAGAGCATCCCATTGCCCAGGACCCCCAATGGCTCTGTGCTATCCTCCAGATAAAGATTCAAATCCTCAACATCACTTTTAAGGTCCTGAATGGACAGCATCTCTCCAATCCCTTACTCTGCCCTCTTGTTCTCTGGGCCCTCACCTCTGTGCCCCCCAACAGCCTTTTCTCAGACTTTATTGTTTTTGGAGCATTTTCAGGTTCACATAAACACTGGGAGGAGGGCATAGGCCCCTGCCCCACATGTGCTCTGCCACTGACACTTTCAACATCCCACACCAGAGGGGCACGTTTGTCACACTGAGGGACCTGCACCCATGTCTCACCATCACCTGAGCCCCTGGCTCTCCTTCAGGTTGACTCTTGCCCTTGAACATTCTGTGGGTTGGGAAAAACATCTGGAGACATAAATGCACCTCATAGGATCATACACGGTCACTGCTCTACCCCAAAACCCCATAATCCCTAGTCCTCCCTCCCCAGCTCCTGGCCGACACTGACCTTTGTACTCTCTCCTCAGTTTTGCCTTTTCCAGAAAGTCCAGCCATTGGAATTGCACAGCGTGGAGCCCTCCCAGACTGGCTTCTTTCACTTAGTAACATGCATGGAAAGTTCTTTTTCCATGGCTTAATGATTCATTCCTTTTTTTTTTTTTTTTTGTACCAGGGGCACTGGATCACTGAGCCACATCCCCAGCCCTATTTTATATTTTATTTAGAGACAGGGTCTCACTGAGTTGCTTAGTGCCTCATCATGACTGAGGCTGGCTTTGAACTCGCGATCCTCCTGCCTCGGCCTCCTGAGCTGCTGGGATCACAGGGGTGCACCACAGTGCCTGGCGACTCATTCCCTTTTAACAAGGATACTATTCCTTGTCTGGTTGCTCCACGGTTGATTTATCGTTTGTCTACTGAAGGACATTGTGGTGGTTCCAAGTTTGGGCAGTTATCAAAAAAGCTGTGACACACATCCACGTGGACAGAAGTTTCCAACTCCTTTCTGTGCGACCAAGGAGGACCGTGCCCTTCCTGGCCTCCTATGCACTGGGCAGCACTCTCTTGGGGACCTCGCTGCTCTTCACATCCCTGTGCCTCATTGACCCCATGCCTGTCCCATCAGAGCTCGGCTCTGACCCCACCTCCTCAGGGTGCCTCCCCCGCCCTGCAGGCCCATGGTCCCCCTGCCCTCTGTTCTGTGTGTCTCGCCCTCTGTGCTTTTCCCCTGTGCTCATCAAGTTGTTGTCAGCCCCAGTGAGGAAGTTCCACGCTCCTCGCCCCCGAGTCCCTACTGCCCAGCACATGGGACGGACTCAGTAAGTGGATGCATAAGGAAGAGAATGCTCCTTCTCCCTCCCGTGTGGACCCTCAAAGAGCTCACAGGTATTTAAACAATGTACTGGGGGCGAGGGGGGCTGTGATGAAGCTGTATACCAGGTGCAGAGGGCCCAAGGACAAGGTCAGTTCTCTGTTCCCACAGAGCCCACAGTTAGACGGCTGTTGACCTTCAGGAACACCCCCGTGCCGTTGGCCTGCCGTCCTCAGCATGTCCGGCTCTGGGTGCCCATTTGTGTGGACATGTGAGAGAGATGGTTGTGGCTGGAATGGAAGACCTCTGAGCTCAGAGACTGAAAACCAGAAGAGAATCCAAGGCTCGTCCCCGACGAGCTTTGTGACCTGAGCAAGTCACTTCTTCTCTCCAAAACTCAGTTTCCTCCTGGGTGAAATAGGAATAAAAATACTGGCTCTCTGTGGTTGGGGGGTGGCAGAATCGTGTGAGGAGCACCCCGGCTTCCCCGTCAGCCAGCATCAAACATCAGCTCATGGCCATCTTGTTCTGTGGTGATCCGGGCTACTCCCTCCTCTCCCCTATTATTTTGAAGCTAATCTCACACATTGGACGGTTTTGTTTGGCAGTGTTTCCATTTGTATCTCTAAGAGACAAGGACTCTTAAAAACCATCATCACACCTAACAAGAAACCAACACTAATTCTTTAATAGCATAAAATATTCACCCAAGGTTCAAATTTCCAATTGTCTCATACATGTCATAAATTTTTAAGTTTGCTTTGGATTCAGGTCCATGCATTGTGGGTTGGTTGGCAAATCTCTTAAGCATCTTTTTTTTCCCTTTAATGTGGTAAAATGCATGTAACATAAAGTTTCCCATTTTGAAGTGTACAGTTCAGTGGCATTAAATCCATTCACATTTTGCAGCCATCACCACCGTCCATTTCTAGAACATTCCGTCATCCCAACTGAAACTGCACCCATTACACATTAACTCTGCATTTCCCACCTACCTCAGCCCCTGGCTTTCACCGTTTTGCTTTCTGTCTATGGATTTGAGTACACTAGGTCCTTCCTATAAATGGAATCATACGCTTGTCTTTTGGTGACTGGCTTATTTAACATAATGTCATCAAGCTTCATTCATGTTGGAGCACACAGTGGAAGTGTTTTAATGCTGAACATTTTTCTAGTGTATTTATATACAGCCACCTGTTTATCCATTCATGTGTTGACCGGCACTTGGGTTGTTTCTACCTTTTGGTTTTTGGTAACTACTGCTGCTATGAACATGGGTTAAGCATCTTTTAATATCTCTTAAGCATCTTTTAATCTAAAGATTCTCCCTTCATCTCCCTCCTCTCATTCTCTCTCTCTCTTTTTTTTTTTCCTCCTTGCAATTTATTTGTTGGTGAAACTGGGTCATTTGTCCTGTAGTGTTCCCCTCTATCTGGGATTTTGCTGATGACCTCATTAACTTTTGGACTGGCAAAGGTATTATAGAATTTGTCAATTATATTGTGCTTATTCTGTGCTGGACACAATTCTGAGTCCTTAAAAAAATACAGAATGAGTTAACCCTGTGATTTGGGTGCTATTCCTTTAATCTCTATTTTAAAGACAGGGAAACTGAGGTGAGACAGAAGTTAAGTGACTCAGCCTCAGTCACCCAGCCAGCAAGGGGCAGAAGCAGGACACTGGCCTGGGCGGTCTGGCGGTCTGCTCCGCTGCTGCTCTGGGGAGGGTGTTCTTCAGTTAAAGGGAGACGATGGCTTTGATTCCTGGGAAGACAGGATGAAAACAGGTGAAAAATTAAAATGAACGGATAAATAAAAGATGGAGATAGAAATCCCACGAACAGAGGCCGTGTAATTGGCCCCCGCTTGGTGAGCTTTGGGATGAGCAATGCATTCTGGGCATGTCGGGGTGATGGCAGGAGAGGCCCTTCAGAGCGCTCACGGAGGAGGGGTGAGTCCATCACCTTAGTGACGGTGGTTAACAGAGTGTGCATGCTCACTCTTGGAGAAAATATCCAAGATAGCTGGCCTTGTGATTTAGTGAAAAGAGAGTGAGGAGAATGGCTACCCCCATCTTCCTGTAGCCACCCAATTCCCCTTTCCAAGAGCTTCATATATTTCTGTGGTTAAGTTTGCATGTATTTTCTAAACAACATGCCACTCTAGGAAAATGGAGAATGAGATCATGAATACAACCCCCTGCCCTGTCTGTTTTCCTCAGTCTGTTTTAGCTGTGGGTGCCGGGTTTCTGTTCTCGCGACTAAAATGCTCAGGGGTCACTCCAGTCAAACTGGGCTAACTGGGCTGCACAAAATAACCACACAAGAGACACAAATACCATTTTTTGGGGGGTCGCTGTGACGGCTCCTCTGACCTTAAGGGTCCGCAGAAAGAGAGCGAGAGCACGTGCTGACCCCTTTTATTGAGGAGAAGTTATTTAAATGAGGCAAGGGGTCAGGTTTCAGGGGGCTGAGTCTATCTTCATGATGTCTACTGTCAGCAGGTTGACTGACACCTGGGTAGGCCACACCCAAGGGCACAGTAAGAGAAGGGGACACACACAAGGCACTTCCATGGAAGATTCTATCCTAAACAGGGCAAGGGGTTATATTACAAAGGAACAGGTGAGCATAGCTTCACCCATGGGGCTGTAGCAAGACACACCATGCATGAGACACCGACCCTCGCACTCAAGAAGGGTGCCACATTTCTGCGACTGAGCGCCTCAGCAGCCAGCCGGGGAGTGTAACTCAGTCACGTGTAAGGTTGGCCTCCCACATGTAGGCATAATCACAGACAGATCTTTCCGTGGTGGCAGCACCTTAAAACTGGGAGTCATGTGTCCAAGTGACTAGCACCATCGTCCCTGGGCCTGCGGATCAAGGCGGAGGGCTTTCTCATCTTTTGCTGCTATTTGTATCCTACCACCCCTCTCAGTTTTAGGTAAAAGGAAAATGAAGCCATTGTCTAGGATTCTGTTGAGCCATAGGATCCCTGGGAGGGACCCAGTCAAATTGGAGGCAGTGGGGAGTGATGGAAAGGGGGCTCTTTGGGGGACTGGGGACTGGAGAGCCGCTTTCCCCTTGCCCTGTCACAGATTTCCAGTGAGATCTCAGACGGTCACTCACTGTCTCTGTGGGGCCCGATGAGGTAAAACTCAGTGACCTCTAAGTTGTTCAAGCTTTGACATTCCCAGATGCTTGGATTCTAATAAAAAAATCACTATTTTTTTTTTAACAAAGAGGAAAGTTGCATTTGTCTCAACTATAAAGAAAGCTTTAAGGTTATATTTCTGAAAAAAGAACACATCTTTTGTAGGAGAAAAATTGGCCAAATTGAGTCTTCCTCACTGGTGAGTTAAATCAGTTAGATTTAAATCAAACCCACGCAGCCCTGCCCTTTCATCACCGGGAGATGAAGCAGGAGAAGTCTACCTTTGAAACTGACCTGGATTCGGAGACACACTTTTTAATGGACCTTTAGAATGTGGGCTTTCCTTTGGGCCCTCTCTGAGCTTTCTGCTGATGCCTGTGAATGAAGGAAAATGACGGCCGGCATGGCCCATTTAAAAAGAGCCACAGGAAAATGGAAAAGAACTCAGATGCCTGGAAATTGGGGAATGATCAAAATCACCCCTAAGTATCTGTTCTGGGAGGTCATTATTGAAAGGCAGCAGATCAACTCTCCAAGGAACTTAAAGGTAGTCTAGCCTAGCTGGCCTGTGGCCAGACGTGAGACCCAGTCCCCCTCAAGGGGAGGGTCTTGCTAAAGTCAGATTCCCAGGTCATGGTGCAGGTTGGGCAAGGCCTGGGAATCTGGATATTTAAAAGCTTCATTGGTTATAATGCTCACTGAGCTGGGTTTGGAAACCCCTGAGCTAGTTCCAACCTATCACTTTACCTGGGATAAAGCTGAGACCCAGAGAGGGGGCTGGTGAGAATCACTGGTGGCAGAATGACCTGGAGAGGTGATCTCTAGCAGTCACCATCCCTGTATTCCCTGGAAAGCAGCAGGTTCCAGGATGATGCTGAGACACAGAGATGCATCTTTAACATGCTCTAAGGTGGTAGCAGTGTGTCCTCCATGATCATAGACTCGCCAATACGGGTACTTAATGATAGAATGCCAAGGGGGACTTAGAGAAGGGTCCTGAATTTGAGTAGACAACTGTTGGAAGTGGAGTTTCCTGTGGCTATGAACTTGCTTAAAGGGGGAAAAACAAACCCCAAACATTTCATAAATAATTAGCATTTCCATTGACAAGCAAAATGATATTCATTCTTATGTAAGAGAAGTTGTACTTGAGTAACTGGGAACTTTTCTTGACTAACCTCCATAGACTCAAGGTAAGGAGGTCAAATATCTTAACACCGTTTGGGTAAGAACTTCTACATTTATTTAACTTGTGAACAAAAGATGTGATTGGAGACCTTATTACCCTCTTGTATTTCTTCTCAATGTAATTAACCTAATTCTCCCTCCTGGTGGTGGAGGGAAGAAGGGAAAGTAGGTGGCCTATTCATAAAACTGGTACATCTAGCACTTGACATCCAGCGGGTAGGGCTCAATCTGCCAGGTTCCAGGCCCAGGGCCAGGTACAGATTTCATGCAATCTCCCAGGCCCCTGTTATTCACACATGCCGGAGCTGAGAGTCAGAGGACTTATGGGACTTGCTAGAATCCCAGACATAGTGTGGGGTAGAGATTGGACCTGAGGCCATCTGTTTAAAGGCTACTATGTCCTCTCTGCTGGTTGCCTGTGCCTTTCCTGGGCTGGGCTTTCTTTGGAGAATGACAGAGCAGAGATCTGGGTTGGAGAAGGAATGTTGTGGGCCTGGGAGATGCTGGCCTGGCATTCTCAGGTACATAACCACTGACTCTCCTGCCAGACGGAAGTAAGGCCCTCCTAGATGAGAGCACCCTGGGACAGGGGCTGTGTCTGATTCTTCTGGCATCCTCAGCACCCCCTGGACAACATCTGTGTTTGTTCAGTTCATTCATATCCTCTTACTGAATGAAAGGCAGACCCCGTTACTGCAGTTTCCTAGATGACAGCAGCAACATGCACTCCCCACCTCCTCTACCCATTGTGACTTGCACTAACTGGAAAAGACCAGGGTGATCCCTGCATAAAAAGTCAAGAGACCTAAGTTCCAGTTCTGGAGAAGATTAAGCAACAATTCTGAGCCTTAGTTTCCCTGTAAGTAAAGCAACATTGCTGGGCCTACTGACTGCTGAGGACCCACTTCTGATTCTCCAAGATAGTCCTTCAAAAGTCCTGCCAGCCTTGGCCCCAGGCCAATCCAGGACTGGACAGCCCTCTCTGAGGCACATCAAAATACCAGAGATAACCTGATGCAATGTAAGTAGGGGCCTGAAAACTGTCACCAAGACCAGCTGAGCCAAGGTGTTCTTGCCTCAGTCTTTCAGATAATTAGCTTTAGGACTTCAGGGGATATATTGGGAGCCCCAAGATCATCTCCAGGTTTGATAAACTCTAGGAGGACACACAGAAAACCTATGCTTGTACTCACTGTTACGATTTATAACAGCAAAAGGCTACAAATACAAAACAAATCAGCCCAGGGAAAAGGCTCAAGGGGGAAGTCCAGAGGAATCCAGGTGTGACCTTCCAACAGGGCTGTCCCAGAGGAGTCACGCAGGTCATGCTCAATTCCTGTAGCAACAATGGCAACGGCACCTGCAGAATATTTTGTACATTAGTCTCAGTGGGCAGGGTTCTCACCGGGGGCTGCTCACACAGGTACCCTCTGCCTGGCACACACTTAAATCCACACTCTTAGAGGGAAATCAGATGTTCCACACAAACTGCATGGTTCAACCATGTAGGCCCAGAGAGCCATTCCTCCAGGGCATGGTGGGAACTCTTGAAATCCAAGTTCCCAGAGACCAGGCAGGGGCCAGCCTCTCTAGCAGAATTTTCTAAACACACAGTCTCAGACCTGCTGTCCAAACCCTTTCCTGCTCAGAGGATGTACATTGCACAGGGATCATCAGTGGGGACCCTGGAGCCAGAAGGCCGGGGTTTGCATCCTGGCCTGCCATTGGCCACAGAGAGAATTGAGGGCAAGTGATTTAATCTTTCTGTGCCTCCGTTTCTTTAGCTATAAAATTAGGAATAACGTTGGTGCTCACCTCACGGAGCTGGCGTAGGGATTAAAGGACTAGTCTGTGCGAAGTTCTAGAACAGCGCCTGGCAGGTGGGAAGCGCTAGATGGCACTTACAGCCTCGCTGCTGTTATTATTACAGTTGTTGCTGTTATTTAAGGTTCAGTGGTGCTAAAGATACATGTTTGGTTGCAAAAAAGTTCCCAAAGGAACCACACTCTTGCTAACTGGAAATATCCCCCTGGGCTGTAGGTGGTCCAAGAAGGGCTGGAATGTGCCTTGGGCATACACATTTAGAACCTTTGGGGTAGGGTGGGGACTCAGTCACTGAGAGTCTCCTGAACACTGGAGAATTCACACTGGAGAAATCCGGATGAGGGCGGTTGATGGAGGTGGGAAAGGCTGAGTGTGTAGGGAACCGCCCACCTCCAAAGCCCACCAACAGAAACAGGGTGAGCGAGGCCTTCTAGCTTCTCTATGCAGCAGAAAGAGCACCTGCTTCTTGTTCCAATGATGTCATCAGCTTGCTGGTGACCTTGGACCAGCCCTGACACTCCCCAAGACTGGAGGAGATATTCCTAGTCCTCTAGCTGTGGCAAACAGGGCTTCTGGGTGTGAAGCTGGTTTTCTATATAGTGGCTCCACTCAGCTGACTGCGTCTTAGGCTGCACGGCTACCACTTGCCTGAGCCTGAGGGACAACATGTGCCCACATTGCACAAAGCAGTTTAATTATGTATAGTGTAGCAGCAAGTAATGAGCCCAGGACTTGTAATGGGCCAGTCTCCCAGTGTATGGGGATGGGTGGGGTCTCCAGAGCACGCCTACCTTCCCTGTAGCTGAGGGACCCCAGAAAGCAGCTCACCTGGAGCTTTTTATCTTGGGTCCCAGATGACATGCTGGGCTCCAGTGTTGAAGGTCATCTTGGTTTCAGAGGGACGGGAAGACAGCCCGGCTACTCTGGCCAGCCCCCCATATCTCAAGAGGTTGCATCCCCCGTAACTCCACAGTGATCTTTGAGAACCCCAGGTGAGAAATGGGGAGAACTGGGTCAGCCCAGGGCTACCTGGAGACCTGTCTTGCACTCGAGGTCTCTCTGGAGCTGAATCTGGGTTAACGTGCTGGCAAGTTCCAAGGGCCCTGAGTTAGAACCCAGGGTTCCTTTTAGAATGACCCAGACAACCCCAGACGTGCTCTAGCCCCTGGCCTCCTTTCCTGGTCTGGTCCTTGTTGCTCTTTGCTGGCCACCCTCTGCATATGCGATTGTCCACTACATCTGGTTTGGAGGTCATGGCTCAGACCTCTAAACCAGACCTAGATGTCTATGTCTGCCAGTGGCTGAGAACTTCTGTGGCCTGGGAAGTTTGCCTGGGTGGCACCCCACCACCACTTTCTCTAGACTCTGACTTTTCTCTACTAAGTGACAGGCAGCATAGAGGTACAGAGGGGTCACCCTCCAGGGGACAGTACAGTGAGGGATAAAAAGCAGGCTGCCCTGGATGGGATTCTGGGTTGCCAGTGAGAGAAACTCGGTTCAAGCTAATTTCAAGGGAAAGGAGAGGTCGATTGGCTCAGAACTGAGTCTTTCAGAGGCTTTGGGAAGGCTGGCCTCAGGGGCCCTAGCTTCATCACCAAGACCTGGTTCCCTCTTCCCTCCCCTCTTCTCTGTTTACTGTGTTCTTTGACATCTTTTCTCCTCTTGGTGGCAAGATGACAGCCGGCAACTCACAGCAATGCCAGCAACAAAGGGATTCTTCTTCCTAACATTCAAACAAACAAACAAACAAAAAAAACCCTGTTCGTAGCTTGAGCCTCAATGGATCTATTGGGTCAGTGTCCATCTCTGTCCCAGTTCCTGTGGCCACAGGGATACAGTTGGCTCATGTGGACTGAGAATAGAGGGAGGGTTGTTCCCCAAGGAGAAGATGGGTTTTGTCTCCAGGAGGAAGAAGGTGTGGATATTGAGCTCCTCTGCTCCTCCCTTAAGGAGCTCACAGTCTTCTTAGGGGGACAGACCTACAGAAAAGGGGCTCGAGCTAAAGTAAACAGATGCAAGTTAATAGAGCAGAATGGAGTCTCTGCTCTGTTAAAATCTTTATGTCAGTGAGTTTCAAGGGTGAAAATAGCGGAAGGAATGTCTCTTACACAAGGGGAACCATGATGTGCGTGTGCGTGTGCTTGTGCGTGTGTGTGTGTGTGTGTGTACATATGCACATGTACTCATATGCATGAATGCACATCGAGGAGGATGGAGTATACTGGTGGATTTTGTTGTAGGAGGTGACCTTTGTCCTAAGCCTGTGTAGCTGTCACTGTGGCACCACGGCCCTCCCAGGTCCCCTGGGCATTCACTATGTCCTCCCATGCTGCCCTGGCAATGTCCATGTGCCAGGATCTCGCAGCAATGGCTGACAGGGGTTGAAGGAGGACTATCCCAGCTCCCTCGTGCCTCAGAGATCCCTGTGGGATTGATCTCCATTTACCCACGGTAGGAGTGTAGTTCCATGGCTCCATTTTCTTACCCAAGCATTTTGGGGTCATCTCATAAATCACCATTCTTGTCTCAAAGTCTGCTTTTGGGGGAAACCAGCTAAGGTAGCCGGGAAGAATGCCTAAGATCTGGGTGGATGGAGGTGGCTGTGGGGAGAGAGGAGCAGGAGCTGGAATGGTGAGCACCAGAGAAGAAAAACAGTGAATCCAGTCTGGCCCAAACGGTGTTTTTCAAATCTTTCTAACTGTGATCCATGGTAAGATGTGCATTTCATAACGCGATACGGTACATTCACACCTACATACACATATACACACCCGCACGCACACATCTAAAACAGAATTATCATGAAATGAAAGCTTCCTATATACAATGCATTCCTTTTCTATTTCGTTAAAAAGTCCTGCTCAAAACCTGCTAAATTAGCTTGATGTCTTACCAATAGGGTAGCATCTGCAGCTTGAAAAAACACTGCGTAAGAGGGAAGGGTATGGGAATCAGAGTAGTGGAAGATGAGTCAGAAAGTCAGGTTAGGTCCGACCTCAAGGGGACTTGAGTGTCCAGGCAGAAATATTTGCACCTGACTCTGGAGCTGTGGGGAGCCATTGCAGGCTTTGGAGTAAAGGCATGACAGGTTCCTAGCTGAGCCTCAGGGAGACTCACAGCAGCATGGGAGATGGACTGGAAGAGGGAGAGGATCCGCTGAGGAGCCTGTTGCCCTGATCCAACTGAAAAAACCACAGGTGTGCCTTGATGCTGGGGCAGGGGGTTGGACAGAGCTGACAGTGGGGGCCTGGGCCTCAGTGATTGATTGGAGGAGAGAAGGAAGCCGAGCGGGGAAGCCATGAGCCACGGGGATCTAGGCGGGCTGGCAGGCTGGTTGGGAGGAGGGACGGGTCAACCCTTGGTTCCTGATGAACTATTTATCAGGGCATGAAACTTTCATTAATATTATTCCAGTCTGAGAGCCTGGAAATGCCATAAAGGACTTGTTGAGCGGTCAAGCACCTGGCACTCGGTGCGTGCAGGAGGCTGAACTGTTCCCTGGGCGCCGTAAGTGCCAAGTGGCTGTGCTGGAGGAGGCTTGCTTCTTGATGGATTTCATTCTTACGACTCCTCCAAGTACACCGCTGTTCTCCCCTTGGATGAGGCCTTCGGGGTCCCCCCAGCCCATCGACCTACTTACTGCCCCATTAACAGTGAGCCAGGCCGAGGGGCTGCGGGGCTGCGGGGTGGCGCTGAGGCCCTCCTTTGTTCCACAAATCACTTACCTGGCAAGGGGCCCTGGCCAACGGGGATGTTCCCTTGGCCCTTCCCCTTATGAAGCTCAGGGTCCTTTTGGGAGAAGCAGACACAGAAACAGACATAGGAACGTATGAGGCAGAAGGGATTCTCTGTTCTGTTAAAACCTGTGCAAGCAATGAATTTCAGGAAGGGAGACAGAGGAGGGAAGGGCAGCTACGAGCCGCAACCATGGGTGTGTGGCACTAGTTGCTTTGTGTGCTGGGTAACTTGAGTTTTATAATGAGCTGAGTTGGTGTTTCATGGGTCGCAGGAACCCCACCTCCAGGAATGGCCTCTGAGCGTATCTGTGCAGGGGAGGGAAGCATACTGTGCGTTGAAACATTTTTTGGATCCTGTCTTAGACCCAGACTCTGTATGTATGTACTTGTATAGAAGTGGAAGTAGGAAGAAGGAAATTGGGGAATCTGCATTTTTAATAAGGCTTCCAGGTTACTCTTAATGTGTGCCAAAGTATGAGAATCACTGAAGAGGCGGGCCTTATGATTCCCATTTTGCAGATGAGGAAACTGAGGCTCCAAAAGTTTTAGGAACTCAGCCACGCTCCGACTGTTAATGTCTCACTTCAAACCCCTCACTTCAGACCTACTGATGTGCTAGTGCTTCTCTGTGTTCCCTGCCTGCTCCTCCGCCCCAGCAGGGCTTCCTTCCCCCTTGCATGCCAACCTGCCCACTCTACTCAAATGGAACCTCCTCCATAAAGTCTTCCAGGCCTCCCCCCCCCCCTTCCCCAGAGCGTTGGAAAGCATAGCTTGCCTGCAGCCTTGGGCATTTTGTCTGTCTGTTGCAGATCTTTCCCCAGAGGGCATCTCATACACTTCCTGCACACCAACTTCTGGCACCTGATAGGATTGCTCAGGGACTACTCAAGGGTGGTGGATTCTGATTGGCAGGAAAGGGACATCAGGGTATTTCATGGGGTGGAGTGTGGGGCATATCTGAGTGGAGTCTTGCAGGATGAGGAGAAAACGAGGATTTTGTAGCCTTTGGTGCTGCCGGTAGGTTTACACCCCGCCCCCACTCTGCTCCCCCCCACCACCCATAGCCATGAGTGGCTTGCAATTGAAGGTAGAAGAAAGCCAGGTCCCTGGGTCTGTGGGCTCAGCTAAAGTTGGAGGATCAAATTCAGTTCATCACACATTACTGAAAAGCACTTACTCAGTGCTGTAGGTGCAGCAGATCCAAAGATTAATAAGGTCTGTCCCCTGCCATAGCAAGGGGACTTCTAGCTTTTCAGAGGAACTATCAGATTGTTTAAATTATATATATAAAATTCTCCAAAACTTCAAAAAGTATCCAAGTGAAATGGAGGTCTTAAAGATTTAAATGAGTGGAATTTAGCCAAAAATCCTTTTAAATGCAAATGAGGTGATCACAAAGGAAGAAGTAAGAATCCAGAGGGCTTCAGAGCCAGCTCCAGGGGATGGAGGCCACCTGTCCTGCTGCCACCACCTGGCTCTCTTCTGTGGCTAGGAGGGAGGGGTTTCAGCAGGCAGGTCCCAGAGTCCGCCGAATGCCACCCAGGCAAGGCTGCTTTTAAGGAACCACTGGGACCCTGGGAGCTAGCAGTGGGGATGCTGGCCCTGAAGGTGGCACAGCCAGATTTCTGGGAACAGGCTCCAGGTGGAAGGGGGGGGCAAGTGAGGTGCTCTCTAAAGCAGAGTGTGCAAAACCAGGACTTTCCTGAGCCATTGTAAGTGGTCTGTGAAAGGAAAGCGAGGAACCGGGAGACGGGCGATCGAGAAATGAAAGAGGGAGACCAGGCAGAGATACACGCGAGAGTTTATTTATCAGAGTTGACAATTAAAGGCCACCTCTCCATAGACGGAAAGAGGCAACACAGGCTTGGGGTTTGGGACTTTGATGGGGCAGGCTCAGGGATTAGAGCCCAGCAGGACCTGATGAGGGCGGTTAAGGGTGGGGTTGGTATGAGGGGGTGGTGAGTCTTTCTTAGAAAGGCCCTTGGGCAGGAAAGTGAAATTTTTCTTAAAATGGTGGCTGTCATTTAAGATGGCCGTTCAGATGCTAAGCAAGGACCTTACATTCCCCCATTTTTTGTTTGTTATTGGGCCTCTCAAGGGACAGGGGCGTAGATCAATTATCTGTAGCTTCTCCCTGCTGGGAATGGGCAGCGTCTGGACCCTTGTTAGGGGTGTGGGGGTCATTGAGCCAGCGGTGATGGTCAGGAGGTGCTGGTCGATGCTGACCGTGGACGGCCCGATTTTGGTGAGGGGTTGGAAGTCCAGTAACAGAAGCTGGTTCACGGTTTGGATAGAGATCCTTTGAATCTGGTCTTGAATAAATCTAATGACGCAGGGGGCAAGGATTGGCAAAAGGCCTATGACAAGGAGAGAGGTCAGGAAAGGAAGTGCCCACTGGGGAAGGGGGTTACTTAGCTGCCATCCTTCAGTTCCAATGGCAGTGGGAAGCTTTGGGGCCTGAAGGAGATCAGAGATAAAGGGGCATTAGTAATTGAGGTTCCCTTGGTGGTAAGGAATCTGCACTCCTTCCAAGTAACAGAGTGGGAGAGAAGTATGTGGAAAGCGTCTTTGGAGTCAGTGTAGACGTGGAGGGAGGCTCCCTTTGCCAAAGTCAAGGCTCTGATGAGGGCAGCCAGTTCAGCCTGCTGATGGGATGTACTAATGGGGAGGGGAGCCGCTTTCACAACCGAGGTTACAGAGACTATAGCAGACCCTGCCTGAGAACTCCCAGGAGCCATCTGTGAACCAGGTGTATGTACCTGGAGCAGGGGGCCTTCCTGGATGTGGGAGGGATGTGGAAGAAGCTCCTCCAGAGTCTCAATGCATGAATGGGCAAGAGGAGGAGAGGTGGAAGAGTCCTGGGGAGTGGGGAGGAGAGTAGCAGGTTTAAAGATGAGCACTTGTGGAAAGTAAGACTGGGGTCTTCCACCAGGGAAACCTGTAGAGATAAAAGGCGGCAGGGGGAGTAGGGAATGTAAGCCGGTGTGGGTTCCTTTAGGTGATGGGCAGCCAGGATGGTGGGTAGGGCCCCAAAGGTGAGTTTCTTTGACTCGTTAATGAGTAGAGAGGCTGCAGCCAACTTTGGTAGGCTAGAGGCCCATCCCCGAACAGACCCTTTGATAGATAAGCCACAGGGGCAAAGGTTGGCCCCACCATGTGTCCGAGGACCCCTAGAGCAAATCCCTGCTTTTCATCTGTGTATAGGTGAAATGGGTGTATGAGATCAGGGAGGGAGAGAGAGAGAGAGAGAGAGAGAGAGAGAGAGAGAGAGAGTTTTTTGAAGTCATCTTCTCTGTTGTAGCCATGGGAAAAGTTAAATCACCACTTTTTTCCCCTTTTCTTCCTTAGGCCTCTTATCAAGTCTGTCCCCAGTATTTCAATGTTACTTCAGTGTGGCCTTGGCCAGGGAGATGGCTGCCTTGGGCTTTACAGTGTAGGAGAGTTCTGGGCCCCTTGTTTGTCTAGAAGTAGGGTTTCTGGAGAAATCCAGAGCTTTAGTGGCAAGTAGAAGCTGGCGGGGGAGCAAGAGGAGCAAAGGGAAGGCTTAGGATGGAGAAAGGAGAAAGCCTGCACCTAAGGGATTTTCTTCTATTTTCCTGAGCACTGGCCAAAGTTATGAAGATGGGAAGGTTGAACTGGTCCATGGGCCTTTAGATCAGGAGCCAAACAGAGTGGGGCTAAGTGGGCAAGGAGGCAGTGGAGAGGAGAGTCAGGTGGGATTGGGAGTTCCCCAGGGCGAGCTGGAGTCTGGGACTGAGAGAAGGGAGTCACCTGCTACTTCTCTAGTCCCAGGCTTTGCCCGTAGAGAGTCTTGGTTGCCTGGCCAGGGCTTTGTGAGCTCTGCTGAGGAGCTGAGAATCAAGACCCGAGAGTGAGCTCACCAAGGGGAAGGGGTGGATGAGAATCTTGGTGCTGGGCCAAGGTCTAAGTTCTAGAGAAGAGACTTGTCACTGCTGTCTCTGGGGAGTAGACGTGAGGAGGAGGGGAGGGGAAGGGCGAAGTCAGTTACTCAAATGAGGCTACAGTGTGGATGGAGAAGAGCGTTGGAATGTCCCGTGGTGGGTGCAGAGAGGGCGTTCCACAGAATGGAGGGCCGGGTCCCACGAGGGAATTCGGACCAGGGCCCCGGGGATGCTCAGTGACCCTCGAAGAGGGGAGCGGGCACACTGGGGAACCCGATCTTGGGTTTTGGCACCAATGAAAGTGAGGAACTGGGAGACAGGTGAGTGAGAAATGAAAGATGGATACCAGGCAGAGACACACAAGAGTATATTTGTCAGAGCTGACAAATAAAGGCCACCTCTCCATAGACAGAGAGAGGCAGCACAGGCTTGGGGTATGGGACTTTGATGGGGCAGGCTCAGGGATTAGAGCCAGGAGGGTCCTTCTGCAGGCGGTGAAGGGTGGGGTTGGTATGAGGGGTGGTGAGCCTTTCTCAAAAACACCTTTGGGCAAGAAAGTGAAATTTTTCTCAAAATGGCGGCTGTCCCTTAGGATGGCCGTCCAGCTGCTAAGCAAGGACCTTGCGGCCTGTATTTGCAGGTTTTTTCTCTGCATGTGCATGTGTGAGAGCAACAGTCAATGATGAGACACGAGGCTGAAGTTTATACCAGGCTAATTGAATTGTGTTCATCTAGTAAGTGTGTCACTGTAAGTGTGCTGTCCTTCTCCTAGTGGGAAGGCACTGGGTCCCCAAAGTCCTCTTCCAGGGCCATGCCAGGCTCCTGGCAGAGAGCCATCATCATGACTGCAATGGCATAGTTCAACCCAAAAGGGGAAGTGGTGACAGATGCCAGCACACGCCATGGATACTTGGGGTGAATGTGGCATGTCCCCAGCCTAACTGCTTGGACTGTCTAGGAGCCAGAGGCCCTGCCAGGTAAGGACACTGCTTTGAGACATGATAGGCGTATGGCTTCCAGCTGTCTCTTTATCTCTGTGCCCTGGATGGAGTGACTCACCACTCTTTAGTCTCGTGAGCTATCGCTGACTTTATCAGAAGGAAGGAGGGAAGACCAGACGGAGAATAAGAGCCAGGGTATCCACGGAGGGCCTGGGACTTTGTATGTATGGGAAACTCTGAGCCAGGTTGTTTGAAGGAGACTTTTTAAGGGATGGCAGGTTGGCCCCAAAGGTTGTCTGCCCTTGAGTGCTTGCTCCTGAGACACGTTTGCTCTGAAATCCATGTTGCTTTTCTAAAATAAAACAAAATGCCTATTTCGACCCCTGTGGGTAACTCTTTGCGAGGGACTGACCCTCTCCAAGGGCATGATTCCACTGCCAGGGAGATCTTGGGACTGAAGAAATCCCGAAATGACTCTGGGGGTCTCTTTTTTGCAAAGTACAGGTGGTCTCCAGGGTCAGTGAGAGAGTGGGAAGCCCCAGAAGTCACTGCTCCGCCTGCAGAGGTAATTTCTGATAAATTCTTTGCCTTTCATTTTCGTCAAGTACCTCGATGGGGACTTGAGATCCGTTTTCTCTCCCCAGTGCATCTTTTTAGATGAACTGAAATTGCCGGCGTTCTGGCATAACCTAATATGTTGTCATACCACCCACACCATTTTCCATAATGGAGAAAGGTGAGAAGCTTCTACTACTTCCCAGGGGGGTTTTGAGCCCCTGCCTTGGAACCATCACCACGGGAGGAGGTTGATGAAGCAGAGACCTCGGCCCCTGCGACCTAGAATTGGGGTGCAGGGGTGTGGGGCACCATAGGGCAAGGCTGGGGTCTGCATGTGAGACAGACCACAGGTGATTTCTCATGAGCAGGAAGGTTCAGGAACCACCCTAAGTGCTCAGTTTGATGGAGCAAGAAAAGGCGCTAAGGAGAGGAAATCTTTTCTCAGTGTAAGAGTGTCTCTTACTTCACCTTCTCCTCCCTCCTCTTCGCACATGCCCCTCCTCCAGCCTCACTGACCTGTCATTCCTCCAATGGGCTCCAAGAGTCACCGCCTTGCCCTCACCTGGGAGGTTCCTGTGGGCTGCTCCTTCCCCCTTTTTTCAAATTGACCATTCTGATTTAAAGGCCTGACCTACAGACACCTCCTTCTGGAAGCCTGTCCTGATTCCACCTCAGCAGGCTGCCATGCCTCATGCCTCTGTGTCTTTCTCTTCGTTTAAGTGAGAGCATGACAGTTCACTGAGTCACGCCCCAAGTACCAGGTAGTATTTTTGGCTCTGTCTCCTTCACTGTTGCTCTGGGAGGAAACTGACGGTGATTATTCTCATTTTCTTTTTCTACAGTTCCCAGCTCCCACCCCACGCCTCCTTCCCCATCATCCTCAGCCCCCCAGCCATGACTAGCTCAAACCCAGGCACCTCGGGGCTACCCGCTAGAGGTCTGTGGATTGAAGGGACTACTCTCCCTGGATTTGGGTCTGCTGTGCCCGCTCAGCCTCAGTGGCTGTCCCCAAATGCCCTGTGGTTGCTAGAAGCTCTGGGTGTGCCAGTTCTGTGAGTCTCTGATGAAAATAGAGTCAGAGCCGTATGCTAATCAGGGAAAGATTGTCTTTAGAGCGTACAGCTGATAAGACGATTTGCATATCCTGGTTCATTGTTGTATTTGGAGTAAGTTACATTATTCCTTAAGGGACTGGTGCTGAGTAGCCTGCAGGAAGATTTAGCAGAACCTGGGCTGTCAAGAGCAGGGTGGGACCCAGGGAACAAGGGCAGGCCAAGCTGAGAACACAGGGAGGCAGATCCTTCAGGTCAGAAGGGGGAAGGGCTTGGACTGTCTGAGCCCCCAGCCCAGAAGCAGAGTCCCCTGGGGGTGGTAAGTTTCCCCACCATGGAGGTGCAAGCAGAAGCCAAATGAGCTCTTGCCCAGAGGTGCGATCAAGGCTGCAGATGTGCATCTCATGCATTTTAATTCCAGTAGCCACAACTGACCCATGATGCTTTCCTCTGCCAGCCCAGGATGCCTGCGGTTTTTAAAAAATATTTTTTTTAGTTGTAGATGGACAGAATACCTTTATTTTATTTATTTATCTTTTATGTGGTGCTGAGGATCAAACCCAGGGCCTCACACAGGCCAGGCAAGCCCTCTACCACTGAGCCACAACCCCAGCCCCATGTGGCTGCAAGAACAAATCGACACAATCCGGGTGGCCTGAAGCAGTAGGAATGTATCTTCCCGCAATTCTGGAGGCTAGAGGTGCAAAGCTAAGGTGTCAGCAGGGCCCTGCTCCCTGGGAGGACTCCAGAGGAGGCTCCTCTCAGTCTCTTCTAGCTTCTGGTGGCTCCTGTATCCTTTGGCTTGTGGCTTCAGCACTGTATCTCTGCCTATCTTCATGTGTCCTTTTTCCTCTTATGACCTCCCAGTCACCAGATTTAGGGCACACCCTAAAGATCCTTATTAATTACATCAGCAAAAAAACTATTTCCAGATATGGTCACCTTCTTAGGTTCCAGGTGGACATGAATTCGGGGGGGGGGGGGCAGGGAGACACTCTTCGGCCCACTGCAAATAGATACAAAACATGTCATGAGACCAGAGGGCCCATATTCTCATGCTATGCCCTGGAAAGTCCCGTATTCTTCTGGGTCCAGCCTCCCGGTATGTTCAGGCTGAAGTGGTGAAAGTGTCTTCCTAGGCCCGGGTGCGGGGACAGGGCGGGGAGGTGGCTGGTGCTCTGTGCCCTGCCTCCCGTGCATGCTGTCAGTGCCCACTTCAAGGGCCCATGGCACTTTTCTGGGTCTCTGTCTCACAATCACTGGGTCCCAGGTGGCAGCTCTGAAAATGCACCTCTGCCATCTCCCGGGAGTAGCAAGGGTGACTGTTGACACTGAAGTCCGTCACCGCTTCTGCCCTGAGGCCGAGCTTCAGGTGCACAGCTCCCAGCCAGTTCTGAGCGGAGCTGGGGCACAAAGGCAGGCCATCCCTGGGAAGCCCAGGACACCCCTCCTGGGCACCTCTGGCTCCAGGACTCCCCAGCCACATTGTGAGCACCCCAGAACTGTACTGCCGCTTCTTGCTCTCTAGCCGCCTCCCCTCCTGCTTGGCCACCCCCCGCGCTCGGGGATACCTGCATCGCGAGCGGATGCCCGCCCCAGCCCCTGGCTCTTTGCTTGCCTCTCTTACCGGAGTTGCCCCTGTGACGGCTCTTGCACTTCTAATCGTGCCCTGATTACAGGAACCCAACTAACCTGGGGGTGCCTCAGCCTCTCGTTTGTCGGATGCACTGTTCTGAGAGGCATTCTAGATGGTTCCTCAGCTGCCCACAGCAGTCAGCAGCTCAGCCACACTCTGTGCTCCCTTTTCCTGCACCCTGTCCTTGGGTCACCTCTCTGCCCTCAAGCTGGCTCTGCCTTTAGGGAAACCAGTGCGGACTCAGCGAGTTCCCAGGCCTCCTCTTACATAGTGTTGCACTTGCATTGCGGAGCCCTGGAAGTGTAGGGCCTAGGGCCGGGCACAGCCCTGCTTAGATGAGACAGCCTTGGCCCCAGAGAGACTCAGACCTTGACCGTGTTTCTTTTGTGGGGGAGGGGTATGCATGGCATATCCTTCAATGTTTTAGTTTTTTTTTTTGGTGGGGGAATCAGGTGGGATTCTAGCTGGCCCCTCTGGTTTCTTTTCCCCTTCAGTGTGGGTGCCTGTCTTTTTAATTTAACCGTCTCCTCCCCTGTCCCTCCAAGCATTACCTCTCCACAACCTCTCCACACCTTCCCCCTTTAAATCCATCCCCTATAGCAGGTGATCTGACCCACTAGTGTTTCCCCCAGAGGTTCCTGACCCAGGGGGACTTTCCTTCTGGAAGGTGGGTTTAGATCAGCTGTACTCCTGCCCCTGTTTGCTCTCGTCTCCTCTGAAGTTTTCCCCAAACTACACGTGTTCTTAGCAACTGCTCTCACCCAGCGAGTTTATTTTTCACCTTTCAGGTAACTTGAGATTTGGGGGAATCTCTGTCTTCCGGCTGTATTGAGGGTTTGTATTTTATTTGTTCTTCTTTATTTTTCTTGGAGAAGATATGGGGCATTTGGGACATAAATAGCCGCCCTGACCTTCACCATCCAGAATCTCCCTTACCCCTGACAATTTCTCTACCTGTTTCGCCTGGCATCCTTCCTAGACCAGATGTGGTCCTCAGACGGCAATGTTCTGAGGCCCCAAGAGCTGATGTTAGATTCTCAGGAATTTTCCAAGCTGGCTGACTTCACATAGAGAGCTTGAAATTGGCACTATTCATACCATGGGTATCAGGAAACACCAAGCCAGGGCTTCCGCACGCCCCGCTGCCTATGACACGGTCACAGGCACACTGCGAGCTGCTTACATTTGTGTCTCTGCACTAGCCCACACTCCCCGAGGCTCATCACAATGATTTGGTTGTAGAAGGCCCTGGTGAACGTAGAGAGGATGAGAGGCACCTACTTAGTGTACCAGTTGCTTATCGCTGTGTAACAAACCATCCCAAGTGCAGTAACAAACATCCTCACCATTTTATTATGTTCAGAGAAGCTCTAGCTCAGAAATTCAGATGGATCACAGCCAGGTTGACCTGTGCCCCACGATGACCGGCTCTTAGCTGGCAGGACCTGATGGGCTAGGTGGCCTCAAAGGCTGCACCTCACTGAGATAGTTGACCCGAGGACCTACATGCAGCCTCTCAGTGTGCTCTTGGCCTCTCACCACATGCAGCCAGGTTTTGGGAGGGAGAATTCCAAGGGAGAACCCTGAGTTTGCATGTTCTAAGAGCCAGGGACCCTTGCACGGCCTTCGTGAAACCTTGTCTCAGGTCATGGAATGCCATTCTCACTATGCCCTGGTGTCAAAGCAGTCCGAGGGCTATTGGATCCAGGAGGAGGGACATAGACCTCACTTCTCAAGGGGTGAAGTGTCTAAGAGATTTGGTGTCATGGTTTAAAACTACCGCACTGAATAAGCCAAGGAGCTACATGTATTGAACACTTTCTTTGTGCCAGATACTTTATATAAATGACCTCTACTTCTTCACAACTACCTTGAAGATACTGTGATTTCTTCCATTTTGCAGATGAGGAAACTAAGGCTCAGAGAGTTTAAGGGTCTTGCCTAAAGTTACACAGCCATAATTCACTCCGACCCACCAGGACTCCCTTCACTCATTTGTGGAGGGCGCTATCACTTTTGTTAGGCTGGGGGAGACAAAGATAAAGAGACCCAGTCTGGCTTCAGAGAACACAAAATAAACTCAGCCAGTTTGTGCACCCCTGGGGCTTCCTAGTGTCCAGCCAACTGGGGCCGGGTGTGAGCAGGCTCTTTACTATTCCTAAAAGTCAGTCAAAGCAATTTGTGCTGAAAGTGCTGAGTAATTGCTCTTGTCCGGGCTAATTCAGCTTCATAACCTCAAATCTGAAGTCAGTAGTGTAGAGTACTTTAAATTAGCTGTAAAATTTCAATCCAATTGCTAAACTGCCTAAATTATCAAGTTTGCTCATTGCTAGTTGAATGCATGCATAATTAATTTTTTCTAAAGTCTGGACTAAAAGCTGCTGAAATCAGATCTTTTTCTTGAATTAGATTCAAATGTCATAGGAAGTCTTTGGTTGGATGATGTAACCCAAACTGGTACACCAGTTTCAAGAATTCTGAGTGAGAACTGTATCTTGGGAGGGAGATGAGTTAGAGGACTGAATTGCTTTAAAGATTGAAGTCACATTTTTACCAATTGAGAGATGGAGCTTGTCTCTCCATCAATGACAAACGTGAATCCTAGTGCTGTCCTGGCTGTTAATATTGTTCTCAGCAGTAAGAGTCAACATTTGCCAACATCTTTTAGATTGTAAGCTCTTTGAAGACAGGAATATCTGTCTGCTTTATTCCAAATATGTAGAATAAATAGCAATTGGCCCTTAGTGCTCCACAAATACGAATTGAATGGACATGCCTTCATTAGCTAATGTAATCAGAGCAGCAATCCTATTAAATAGAAATTTTCATTCTCATTGTACAGATGAGGAAGCCAAGGTTGAGGAAGGTTTATTACCTTTCCCAGGTTTCCACAAGCAGGAAATACGATAGTCATGGATCAGTCCAGATTTTAAGATTCTTTGCTCTGTGTTTTCCGAGGTATTTCTGATTGAAAACCTACTCAGTCTTGATTCTGATGGGTGTCACTTTTGGTTTTGATATTAATATAGCGTATCATGATGTTTTATTTATTCTACATTATTGTCGTGCAATGCACCATTCATTCCATGGTGATGGAACTATTCTGTACTTGTGCTAAGATGGTAGCTACTAGTCACTGTGGCTAATGAGTACTTGAAATGGGGCTAGTGCAATCAAGGAATTAAGTTTTTTTATTTAACTTAATTTGAATTGATGGAAACTCAGATAATAGCCACACGTGGCTAGTAGCTCCCAGCCTGGGCAGTACAGCCCTATAGTTTAAAATACTACTGGGTT
Source organism: Marmota monax (assembly GCF_021218885.2). Classification (NCBI taxonomy): domain Eukaryota; kingdom Metazoa; phylum Chordata; class Mammalia; order Rodentia; family Sciuridae; genus Marmota; species Marmota monax. Next base: position 3,543,685 of record NW_026695243.1, read on the forward strand.
ACTGGTCCCTTACAAGTCATCTTATCCAATCCTTCCTTTTCATTTTTATCTTTTACAGATAGAGTCTTTGAGACCCAAGAGAAAAAGAGAGTTCCCAGGGGCTTGCAGTAAATTAGTCATAGACGTGGGCCAGGAGCCCCAGGTCCTGCCTCCCACGCCGACTTTTTCCCTTTGTCATATGGTCTTTGTTGCTTGGAAAATCTAGTTCCCCAATTCCCAAAGGTCTCCCAATTTTGGGGAAAAAAATCCCTTTGTTTCTCTTCTTTTTTGACTGGTTGTGTTTTGATTATTTCTCTGACCTTGTTGCTGAGTCAAAGAAATAAAACTCAAAAAGAAGTGACAATTAAGTCAGTCCTGCCTTGGGGCTTTAGGCCACCTCACAAGCTCCTCAACCACCCCATGCTCTTGCTCATTACCTATTGCCAGGTACCCACAGCCACACCTCAGCCTCTGTAGCAGACTCCCCTCCCTACTTGACTCTTGTGTTGAGTGATCTCTCCATGAGGCGGTGCTATCCCCACTTCACCCATGCAAAAATTAAGACCCAGAAAGATAATAAGGGGGATTTACGGCAAGGTCTGGCCCTTGGGCTCATTTACTTTCTCTGGATACTTCTTTCCCAGTGCTCTGTGGAGGCTGTTGTTGCAGGGAATCTGGAGACTCTTGGTTGCAGGAATAAGAAAAGCCTCTCCACAAGTCACAAACTATCAGGAGACTGATGGGCTCCTGAGGAGAAGACCTGAGTTCAAATGGGATGGAGGGCCAACTCTGCCCTGTAATAGGACCAACTTGTCCACAAGTCACAGGGACACTTTAAAGGCTGCAAAAATTCTTTTATTTTAAATTAAGAAGAAAACAACTTGTAGGTTGAAGAAAATATTTTGATATAGAAAACATTGGCCCAAATGTTCCAAGTACATGACGTCACGGGATTGTGTGTTCTCATTGGCTCACTCGGGAACCAATCACAGTTAAGGAAAACGGGCTGCAACACAAAGTCCCTCTGGACCAATGCACCAGTGTCCTGTGTGACATAGCTTCTGGCCAATGGAAGGATGAGCCCCGGGAAAATCTGAGTCTGTCTGAAACATGAGGGAGTTGGGTGCCCCCCAGGCAACCTCCCATGTCTATAATATTCACTCTACAATGAGGGGAGCTGAGAATGCTGACGCATTAGGCGTGTGGGTAAAGCACAGCCCCTCCTTTAGATCTGGTTTCTATAATCTCATCTTAAGGAAAAGAAAATAGCGTTTAATTTAAGGAACGCCCAGCAGTGAATGTCCTTGGTTAGGCTAAATGATTAAGATCAACTTAGGTATTCATTAGGCCAAGAAGACATTCTAAGTTCATCATCTGATCATTTGTGGCCTTTTCTATGAAAATCAACATTCTTTATTAAAGTAATAGCACAAACCTGCATAATTTCTATTTTCTCTTTATAAATAAAGGAAAATAGATGAACGGATAAGGAAAATGTGGTCTATATACACAATGGGATTTTACTCAGCCGTAAGGAAGAATGAATTATGGCATTTGCTGGTAAATGGATCGAAATGGAGAACATCATGCTAAGTGAAATAAGCTAGGCTCGGAAGTCAAGGGTCGAATGTTTTCTCTCATATGAAGAAGCTACAGCCCCACCCCAAAAGGGGGGGACACCATGAAAATGGAAGGGAAACCAGTGGAATGGAGAAGGAAGGTTGATGTGGGGGGAGGGATGCGGAGGGGGGTGGACAGTGGCACGAGGTGGACGAGTTGTGCTGTGTGCATGTTTTGCACCGTGGCGAGTTCCACCTTCATGTATGCCTATAAAGTACTGATTTATAAAAACAATAGATGGGGGAAGGTTGGGGGGGTGGAGGAAGTGGGGGTAGAGGGAGCGAGGGGGGAGGTACTGGGGACTGAAATGGAACCAGTTCTATGTATGTGTGATTAAGTCAAAATGAACCCCACTGTTATGTACAGCTATTATGTACTAATAAAAAAATAAAGAGGCACATAATTTTGGAGCACTTAAAAAAAATATTAAGTACCAACAAATTGCTATGCCCATTACGCCTGAGCTGCGCTGTCTGTTTTGGTGAACGCTGGTGTTTAGGACCAGGTGTGTGTTGGACTTACTCCTTCCTACCCAGAGTGGTTTCTTCAGATCTGAAACTGCCAGGATTTCCTCTTTGGTTCTGACTTAGACTGAGTTTCAAATTTGGTGACAAATTTAACATTGATCAAAAGAGGGCACAGTTGGGGGCAAGCATGAAGTGGCTGGGTGGCTGCAGCAGCTTTGGGTGCGTGCATCCGCATGTACCCACGCATCCCAGCACGCGGGTGCCCTTCACTGCGCAGGAGGAAGGGAGAGACTTGTAGGTAAGAGAAATTGGTTGGTGGGGACCCGCACTCTGTCATGCAGCAACCTGGCCTTTCCTCTTAGGGGGAACAGCTAGGGAATTAGCTGGCCAGAGGTGTTGGAGGCAGGGCCGTGAGCTCAGGGAAAGAGGGAAGTTCCAGCTCCAGGTGTGGCTGGGATCACCCAGGGAGCAGAGAGCAAGGGGCGTGAAGAGGAGAAGTTCAGTGGTGTAGCCAGCAGAAGAGCTTTGGAAAGCAAAAATGTACTTTTTATGTAAAGAAGGATGGAAGGAAAGAAGGAAGGAAGGAAGGAAGGAAGGAAGGAAGGAAGGAAGGAAGGAAGGAAGGAAGGAAGGAAGGAAGGAAGGAAGGAAGGAAGGAAGGAAGGAAGGAAGGAAGGAAGGAAGGAAGGAAGGAAGTGTTGCCACTGAAATGGGTGATTTCACAGCAAGCTCAAGTGTTTTGCTGCCATATGGTGTCCCCCGGGGGTGGGGAAAACCTTGCAAATGCCCAGAGAGAGCTCTGATCTCAGGAAGTGAATTGTGGGGCAGTTTATAGCCAGTGAGCTTCTTAGATAATTCTGAAATCAGTGTCTTTCTAGAATGTGCCTTTAGAACACATGGTATTATGGTTTGGATGTAAGGTGTCCCCCAAAAGCTCACACGTGAGACAATGTGAGCAGGTTCAGAGGGGGAAATGATTGGGTTGTGAGAGCCTTAACCCAAACAAGGAATTAATCACCTGCTGGGATTGAGCGGTAACTAAAGGCAGGTGGGATGTGGCTGGAGGAGATGGGTCATTGTGGGTGTGGCCTTGGGGTATTTTTATTTTTGTATCTGGCAAGTGGAGTCTCTCTCTCTCTCTCTATCTACTTTTGGATCATTATGCGAGCCACTTCCCTCTGCCACTTTTCTTCTGCCATGATGTTCAGCCTGACCTTGAGCCCTGAGGAATGGACCCAGCCTGGTCTTAGATGGACTGAGCTCCTAAATAAACCCTTCTTCCTCTATAGCTGTTCTGGTTGCATCTTTAAGTCACCCCCCAAAAAAAGCTGGCTAAACACAGTTATGGGATAACTGCTAAAGCACTAGTAGCGTCAGGGAGTAGGTTTGGAGTCAGTCTGGGTTTCTAGTTCTTGCTTTTCTGGAATTTTCTGGGTTCTCACTCTCTGGCAAAATAGAACTAAAATTAGAACCATTTATGGTTGGATCCCCTGGGACACACTTTTAAACACATGTAAGTTGTTATTGTGAAACTTTTTGAAGTCTATTCTGATTGCTATAAGTTTTCTGAGATACATCCCCCTCTGACTAAAAGCCATTTGGCTACACTTGGAAACAAAAAAAGCTTGAAACAGATATTTTTTCAGCAGCAAGACTGGCTGCCAGCGTCAACTTCAGGCCCAATTGAACACTTCGATTTAAGACTCGGGGCTCTGCCCTGAATAGCTGCGTGGCCTCGGGCAAGTTAACTTCTCATCTGTGAAATCCCATTTTTCCTTAGTAAAATAGGGGGTTGGGCTACATGGCTTCTGAGGTCCCTTCCAGCTCATTTGGTTTGTGATTTTTGTAGTTGACTGAACTTTGGGTTGAGGGGACAGAAACCAAGGAAAATGGACATGGAACTCCACAGATGGTCAGCCAGGTAACCTTTCAGGATACCCGATGGTGCTCATCTGTACCTGTCCTTCCTGTGTGGTCACCTCTGGGGACAGGGCAGTCACTACCACAAAAGAGTCTTGCTCTATTCAAATACTCAAATAGGTGGTATAGCCACAAAGCCCTCCAAATGTAACACTCACATGAATGTTCCAGATGATTCCTGAATTAGCTAGAAGAATGGACAAGAGGTAGGGGAGTAGCTTGTTCCAACTCTCTCTCTCTCTCTCTCTCCATTTTTTTTTTTTTTTGGTCAGGGATTGAACTCAGGGGCACTCAGCCACTAATCCACATCCCCAGCCCTATTTTGTATTTTAACTAGAGACAGGGCCTCACTGAGTTGCTTAGTGCCTTGCAGTGGCTGAGGTTGGCTTTGAGCTTGTGATCCTCCTGCCTCAGCCTCTGGAGCCTCTGGGATTATAGGTGTGCACCACGGCGCCCAGCCCCAACTCTCTTGATCCCCTTTACCACCCCTAACCCTGAAAGTAGCAGCCTGTTTCTTGGGCACAGGGGACTGCTCTCCCAGCCTCTCGCTCTGGGACCCAAAGGCAGGCCTTCAAGGGCCAGGTGTCCATCTGTAGGCTGAACGAGGCCACTGATGGCAGGTGACAGCTTTTCCACTGCTTGGCCTCTAGTCTCGGTAGCTTATTCAAGGAGGAAGCCCAGGAGTCAGGGTGGGCTCAGAGCATCATGTAGGCCTCTAAAATTGGCCTATTGATGGCTGAAGCTGAATCCCACATCCTTTTTGGCCAAGATGCCTCATCCTGGTCAGTGGAACAAGTCTCAGAGCCCATGAAGCAAAGAAAGTGTCTGATGAAGGTCCATGTTTCTCCCTACAACCCTTTATCAGGAAAGGGGACTTCACCCCTGCCACCTTAGTGTTGCCCATCCTCACATCTGGTTCCCAAGGCCAGGTGATCGTCACAGTCTTAGAATTCCCTTCCTTGTAGTCTCCCAGCGGGTTCGGCTCTCCAGAAGAGAATCCACAATCCAGAATCTTCTTCAGAATCCAAACGAGAGGTTCAAGTCTGAGGCCGAAATGCGTGCTTGTTAACTGACTGAAGCAAGGCATGAGCTCGAGAGCCAGCCATCTTAGAAGCACAGGTATTGATATCGTTGAACTCAAAGGTTACGATCCTTAGACATAAGCATTGTCATCCCTGTTGCATGAATAGGGAGACTGAGGCAGGAGGTTACATAACTTGCCCCAGATCACACAGAGAGCAAGTGGACCAGGATTTGGACCCAGGCTGGTAACTACCAAGACTTCACTTTGAGTTAACCCAGTGTCACCCCCATTTCCACATTCTTGTTGTTATAATAGCTCTTTGAGATATATTGCACATAGCATATAATTCACCCATTTCAAGTGTATAATCTAACAGTTTTTGGTACACTCAGAGTTGTGCAGCCATTATCACAATCAATTTAAGAGCATTTTCATCACCCCCAAAAGATACCCTATAGCTGTGAGCAGTCACTCCGCGCTACCCCCGTCACCCCAGTGCCTGGTAACCACTGGACTACTTTCTTTGTCTTTGGATTTGTCTCTTTCAAATGGTTCCTGTAAATGGAATTGTTATGGTTTGGATATGAGGAGTTCCCCCAAAAGCTTCTATATTAATGCAGAAATGATTGGATTGCGAGAGCTGGAACCTAATAGGTCCCTCCTGGTTTGAATGGACTATTGGTGGTGGTGGAGTAACTGTAGACAGGTGGGGCATGGCTGCAGGAGGTGGGTCACAGGGGCCAACCCCCGGAAGGGTGCATCTTCTCTATGGGCCCTTCCCTTATCTCTGTCTGCTTCTTGGCTGCCAAGAGAGCCGAGCAGTTTAACCGCCATACCCTTCACCATGATGTTCAGTCTCAAACAGGCCCAGAGCAATGGGTCGGCCAACCATAGGCTGAACCTCTGGAACCATGAACCAAAATAACTTTTCCTCCTTGAACTTGTTCTTGTTGGATATTTTGGTCACAGTTTTGCAAAGCTACTACCACAGGAATGATGCAATACATGGTCCTTTGCAACTGGCTTCTTTCACTGAACAAGTTTTCAAAGTTCATTTCTAGATCTTTGCCCACGGTCCTGCTGCCCGTACTGCCCCTTCTTCTGGTTGGCAGGGAGTGTTCTCTCTGTTCTTCTCCATGGCCTCTACAAGCAAGTCCTGGCTTCTCTGTTTAAGACATGTCCCCTGCTCAGGTTTTGGATGACTTGGTGAGATGAGAATCCAGGTCACTATATATTATGTGCTCGTTGGCAAACACCCTAAGCTCTCTGAGTGTCTCTTTGTCTGTGAAATGGGCACAAATCAGCCCCTGGTTCTTGAGGTTGCTCTGAGGCCTCAAGGAGAGAATTGACTAAATACATTTCTTCCAGAGCCATGTACAGTGGCACATGCCTGAAATCCCAGCTGCTCAGGAGGCTGAGGCAGGAGGGTCCCAAGTTCCAAGCCAGCCTCAGCAACTTAGCAAGACCCTGTCTCAAAATAAAAACTGAAAAGGGCTAGGGAATGTAGCTCAGGTGGCAGAGAGTCCCTGGGTTCAATCCCCAGTGCTGCCCACCCCCCCCCCCCAAAAAAAAAGGAAAAGAAAAAAATGTCCTTCCAGTGTGTGACTGGCCCATGGCACTGAAAGAATATGGATTTGATTCATCTGAGGTTTGTCTTCAAAACTCAGAGGCACGCAGAGGTGCCATAGTTTGAAGTGATCGACGAGGAGGGGTCCTAACCACTGTGGGTTAGGACTGGCTGCAGGACAGTCACCTTGTTATCTCCTTTGACTCAGCAATCTGGTGAGGGGGGTGTCAGGGCCACCCCCAGAGAAGAGGCTCGGGATCTTCCCCAAGAACCCCAGGAAGAAGTGACAGAGGCAGTTCCTTTGTGAGCCCACATTGGCTCTGCCCCGGGGTCCCCTGGGCCTGATCAGGTCTAAAGACACCCTGCCATTGGCAGGGAGAGGAGGAGCCACAGGCCAGCAGTGTGGGTGCTGGGGTCTCCCAAGCAGCCGGAGCCTGGGGCGAGGTGTTGGGGGTCTGAGCTTTCCTTCCCTGAGCAGGTGAGTGGAGATGAAGGCAAGGTTGCGGGCAGGGAGAGCTGGTGACGGGATGGAGGACCAGCATCCCTTTGCTTGGCCCTCAGCATGGCCCCTGGGGTGTGGGCTAACTTCAGGCCTCTGCAGAGGCCTCAGCTGGGCCTTCACATGTGTGTGCTGCCCTGGGGCACACGGTTCCCAGGTGGTGACCTGGCTGCACGCTGGAAGCACTTCCAGGGTGGAGGCAGCCAGGAGGGGCTGGGAGGAGGGCTCAGTGTCAGTGACCAGGCCAGGTGAGGAAGGAAGGTGGGGTTCCACGTTGCAGAAAACCCTGCAGAGAACTGACCCCTTCCTCGTGTTTCCCGACCGATATCCATGCAGAGACTGGAATCCAGAGGGGGAAAAGCCCTCGCCAGGCTCTGGCAGAAAACCTGACAGGCTGCCTGGCCAGCTCCAGGCTCCGGTCCGACCCACTGTTTATTCCCAGTGCCCAGCCTCAGCACCCCATGGCTTCCCCCTTCCACCCCAGCTGCCAGAGACTCCCTGCGGCCTCCTCTTCCTCCCATTCCCCAGTGACAACTCTCTTACTCTCTTCCTCCCTCCCGTCCTCCGCTCTAACTCTCTCTTTGTTATAACCACCCGCCCACCTTTTGTTTAACATCTCATTTCTTTTCTACTGGAAGACAGTATTTGAACAATTAGGATAATTGAAGTTTTCTCCCCCACAATTCTGGCCAAAATGTATCAACTTTTCGAGGAACTGGGGAAGAACCTTAGTGTCCCAGTGGAGGCCTGGGTCCCTAGGTTGGTTCCCGGGAACCCTGGCAGGCTGTGAGGGTAAAGTGTCGGCTCAGCCTGCATCCTCCAGAACAGCCCCCACCCAAGAGCTGCACATAGGAGACCTGCCGGCTGCTGCCAGCCTGCACTGGCTGCTTGAGGTGGGGGCTGGGGCTCCACAGTGCTCAGGTCAAGTCCGATTCCTTCCTGCTCAGAGCCCTGGCCATCCCTCTCCTGCTTGCAGGCTGCACCCCTGCTGTTTCCCATCATCCTCTGCTCTCCAGCGGGATCTGCACATCTCTGCACCTGCTGTGCAGCTTACAGAGAAGCCCACTTCCCCTGCAAGGCCTGGAAACTCACAGAGTGGCTCTGTGCCTCAGGTTCCCCAGCAGGAAAATGGACAAGAAGAGGACTGTAGGAGGCAGAATAGTGGCCCTGAAGGTGTCCACTCCTGATCCCAGAGACTGTGAATGTTACCTTTCAAGGGAAAGGGACTGTGCAGGTGAGACCAAGTTAAGGAGCCAGAGCTGGGGAGATGCACCTGGACTATTGCAGTGGGTTCCTGAGAAGGGAGGCAGGAGGGTCCGAGTTGGAGGAGGGTGGCAGTGGAGGCCGGGGCAGGATCCCAGAGATTGGAAGATGCTGTGCTGCTTGTTGAGAAGAGGGAGGAAGGGGCCCAAGCTGAGGATTCCAGGCCACATTTAGCAGCTGGAAAAGGCAAGGAAACCGTTTTGCCCTCGGAGCCCCCAGAAGGAATGAGCCCTGCTGACACCTTGCTTTTAGCCTCCATGCCCTGAGACCATGTTGGACTTCTGACCTCTAGAATTGAAAGATAATCACACATTTCTGTTTTGTTTTGTTTTTAAAGACTCTTCTTAGAATAGTTTTAGAGTCACAACAAAATGGAGAGGAAGCTACAGAGGAAACCTGTACTTCCCAGTCTCCATATGGACATGCCCTCCCTGATCAGCAACAGCTCCCCCTCCCCTACCAGGGCACACTTGTTATAGCAGATGAACGCACACTGACACATCATTATCACCCAGAGTCTGTAATTTACATCTGGGCTACTCTTGGACATTCCGTGGATTGAGATGTAGGTGTAATGGCATGTATCCACCATTATAGTATTTTGCAGAGTAATGTTATTTCCCTGAAAATTCTGTCATTTATGTTGCTTTTAAGCCACTATGTTTGGGGTGGTTTGTTACAGAGCCATGGGAATTCAATACAAGTCACTACCTCCTAGATGATTGTGACAGGTGCTTGGAAGACTGCCTGGTCCACAGGTGCTCAGCGTACCTGGTACACAGGTGCTCAGAGTTATCATTATCATCATCATCACCATCACCATCATCACCACATCTCATTTAGAGCTCAGTCTCCCACCTGAAACTGCATGCTGCTCTCTGCCCTCCACACAACCCTGTCACTTTGTGGGTTTCTGCCCTTTCTGTACACTCTGTAGACCTCACTCCTGGCAATGCTTTTGACTCCTGCCTCCCCAGCCTGGAGCCAGACCACTGTCTGCACCCATCACCTTGCACGGGAATTTTCTGTTCTTATGCTCATCTCGCCTCCCCCAACATCAGACCCTTTATTCATTCAACAAATATTCCTCAAACGTTTCCATTCTTAGTGTGGGCATATATTTCACAAAAAGAGAAAAGCTCTGGTCTCATGGAGCTTACCTCCTGTTCTAGTGAGGGGAGACAGACAAGCAAAGAAATGGATGGATTGCATAGCTGGCTAGAAGTAACATGGGAAAAACGGAATCAAGCTGTGGATGGGGAGTGGTGGGGGGAGGGGTGTTGTAATTTTATGAAATATAACCAGGAAGCCCTCACGGAGGAGGTGACATTGTGCGAAGACTTGGAGATGAGGGACTGAGCCATGTGGACATGGGGCAAGAGCCTTAGAGACAGAGAACGTGGCAAGTTCTTTGCCTTTGCCCTGAGTCTTGGTGTTTGCTATAGGTTGAAGTGCAGCCGCTAAAAGGATATGCCCAAGTCCCAAGTGCTGCTATCTGAATGTGACCTTGTTTGGAAATAGGGTCATTGCAGTTGTAATTAGTTAGGGGAGGTCCTAGTGGAGTAGGGTGCAAAAGAGGGTGCCCCTATCCACCCTTCCAAGGAGGGTGGAGGAAACAGGCAGAGACACACGGAGCAGAAGGCCCTGGAACAAAAGAGGCTGAGATTGAAATGGTGCATCTACAAGCCACGGAACACCAACAGCCATCAGAAGGGCCTGGAACAGTTCTGCCCTAGAGCCTCTAGAGAGCATGGCCCGCCCACATCTTGATCTTGGATTTCTAGCTTCCAAAACCGTGAAAGCATAAATTGTTGTCGAAGGCTCTTGGTTGTGGCCATGGCTACAGCAACACCCTGGGAACTTGCATAAGGGACAATGAAGAAGCCAGCGTGCTTGTCACGTGAAGGGTGACATTGAGAGGCATCTCAATTATTGAATGAATAAAGGATCTGATGTTGAGGGGGATGAGATGAGCATAAGAACAGACCCAGGGCAGGTCTCAAGGAGCTGAGGCCTCTGCAAATCTTTGGCTCTGACTCCAAGTGAGAGGGGCTGTCGTGGTCTGGCAGATGACCCCAGGCAGAGTGTCCTGAGGACAGGTCATCTGGGTCTGGGTCATCCTGGCTCCTAGCCACTTGCCCAGACCTTGCCACGTCCCTTGCACTGAACAGACATGGAAGGCTCTCCTGCCTCCCTGTCGTGGCTGTGGGTTCTGGTTTGGTGGTTACAAAATATATAATGTAGAGGGGGAAAAGGAAGGCTGATCGGGTTCTTGGAACATGAAGGATGCTCTAATGATTGTAATATTGGATCATTAAAGGCATACATTATTTACTTGAGATGCCTACAAACACTTTGTGTGTGTGTGTGTGTGTGTGTGGCAAGATGTACTTTTGGTCTTAAAACCTTATAATTGGTTATTTTGTATCTTGATTAAAAAAAACAGTGCATTTTTCGTGCCAGGCCCTGAGGAATTGACTTTCACATCCTCAGCATGGTGTCGATGAGCTTCCATTCTTCTCCCCGAACCTCTCAATGCCGGATATTTGTAGGCACGTTAGTACAGGGAAGTATCGATTTTTGCCAAGCCCAATGTGCCTTCTCTTTGAGGAAATGAAAATCATGACAAATGAAAAGTCATTTTTCAAAGTGACTTTGATTCTTGGAGTTTGTGATTAAAAAAATAAGGCCTGGGAGACAGAACCCTAGTTTTGGGTGCTAATTATTTGGCTGCATTTATGAAGCACATTTCTACAGACAGAGCTCTCAGTGGGCTCACGGAGTCGAAGGGCGCACGGGTGCTTTGATACCACAGAGCTTTGTGGTTCTCAGGACCTCTGTGTTCGCATGATGCTGGGAACGCAATCGTCCTGCCGAGGTGAAGGGTCCGTGTTTCATCATGCTAAGTGGGTACCAGGTTCAACAATCTGTCTCTTTCCTGGGGCCACATAATAGATGCAAGGTCTGCCCAGATTTGGCTGGACACTCAGAGGACTGAAATAAGCGACGATGCATCTTCTTGGGGCAGAATGGAGGGAGAAGATGATGCTTGGGAAGCAGAACGTGATCTGGGAACATCTGGACCAGCTGGTGACCTCAGCCAACCTGTTCACCTCTCTGAGCCTCCCGGGTCCCTCTCTAAAGCAGGCATAAGCATCCCATGCTGCCCTCCCTGGGCTGCTGTGCATTCCCCAGGAGATAATGGAGAAAGTGTTTTAGGAATTGTCAAGGGCTCTTCATGAACTGAGGGTAATTGCTGTGCAGATGAGAGCTTCAATGGTAGAGACTGTAATTTCTGCAACATTAATAACAATGACAGCTTTTTAAACACAGAACCATGACTGTGTGCCCACCAGGGTACCTAGCGCTTCCCAGGGATTATCACGTTTCACGCCAACGAGGGCCCTGAGGTCGGTACTTATGTTAGCACACCCATTTACAGATGAGGACACTGAGGCTTAGAGATGGGGAGTTATGTGTGGAAGGGTGCAAATCTAGCAGAGTGGAGTTTAAACTGGGGTCCCCAGATGAGCTAGCACCAACTCTCCATTTACAGATGGAGAAAGCATCTGTAGGGCTCAAGCCCAACTCCAGGGTCCCTTCTACCTTGCCAGATCATCATCTACCCTGTGCCTGCTTGCCCTGGGGGCACATCTTTCCCCCAGGCTGTTTATAAATCAAGGGTCAGGATGGCAAAGAGACGAGGACAGGCAAATGTCATGTGTGAATTTTGTTTTTACTTTAGCATTAAAAAAAACATACATTTTTGAGTAATTGGGAAATTATAAATATGGAAATTAAAACTATAAATTATCTTGGGTAATATCTTGGGTAATAATATTATATAAATATTCCTTTTTAAAAAGTATACAGTAGGAGCAGGGCTCAGTGGTGCATGCCTGTAATCCCAGCAACTCAAGAGGCTGAGGCAGGAGGACTGTGAGTTCAAAGCCAGCCGAGCAAAAGTAAGGTGCTTAAGCAACTCAGTGAGACCCTGTCTTTAAATAAAATACAAAATAGGGGCTGGGGATATGGCTCAGTGGTTGAGTGCCCGTGAGTTCAATCCCTGGTACCCCACCCCCCAAAAAAGTGTACAGTAGGAATGTAAAGGGGAGTCCTTATTTTTAGGAAATATACCCCAAAGTATAGGGATGAAGTGGTCTTATATTCACAAACCACACTCAAATAATTCAGGAAAATAGAGAAAGAGAAAGAGGCACATATGGGAAAATATTTTTAAAAATTTTTTTAGTTGTAGATAGACACACAGTATCTTTATTTATTAGTATGTAGTGCTGAGGATTGAACCCAGTGCCTCACACGTGTGAGGCAAGCACTTTACCACTGAGCTACAGCCCCAGCCCAGGAAAATATTAATGATTGGTGAATAGGTAAAAAGTCTAAGAGTTTTTGTTGTGTGGTTCTTTCAACTTTTCCATGGATTTGAAACTTTTAAAATAAAATGTAGCACTGGTTAGGGAGAGATGGTCATTTGCTGATCATCTTTTATGAGCCAGGCTCTGGGCCGGGCATGCATGGAGGTATCTTCTTTGTTTCTCACAGTCTCTCTGTAATATAGGTGTTGTTATCCCCATTTTGCAAATGACTGAACAAAGCACAGAGAAGGTGGGTGGCCTGCAAAAATCACCAGTAGGTGAGTGGTGAGCCAGAGTTTACATACTGTCTGAAAGCTTTTGCCTAACCCACAAATGAACCCTCCTCCCTCATCTGTCTGGAGACTCTTCTTCTCCTGTCTTTTCCACAATGGGAATGCATACAGAAATAACTTTTTATATCTCTAAAGGCTTCGTTAGAAACATCCTACACCCTTCATCAGGGTCCTCAATCAGAAGCATGGAAAAAAGAAACTCCAAGTATCAAAAGTTTTATCCACAGGAAGGAGACCCCTCAAGAAGGAGAGTTCTGGAAAACTAAATGTTGACATTCGTCACTGCAGGAGTGCCAATTTCAAAAGGCGCTTTAAACCAAAATTGACTCCCCAGAATTCAGTATTGAAAAACCAGGCTTGGATTCTGATGAATATCAAGTCTTCTGATGTTCATTGACTTGGATAAATGTCGGCATTTTCAACCCAGAATTAAAATAATAGATTGAGGGAGCTGGACAGGACCTCTGAGATCATCCTGTTCCCCGCTAACATCTCTTTCTGGGCTCTGCAGGACGGGAAGTTGCTGCTGTACTGTTCAACTCTCTGTTCTTGAACTGTGTTTAGTTTTACAAATCTCCCTCAAATCTTGGTTCCGCAGGCACAAGATCTAGTTAATATTTTATTTTTTAAAGAGGAGAGCCAGGCGAGGCTGAAATAAAACCTGTGACTTTAGAGAGAAGGAAACCAACAGGAGGAGGGGAGGAGCCTGCCTGAGGTCACAGAGCTGGGGACCGAGCTGGGGCCACACTCCCTGTCCAGTCAAGCTTCTCTGAGTCCTTTAGGCAAGCGTAAAGGAACAGGTGAGCGGCGGTCTGTTCACCTCGGTGTGGTGGCAAGGTGGGAATCCTGTTCAACAGATGTCAAGTGGAAAGAGGAGAGACAGAGATACAGAAAGACAGAGACAGAACACAGAAATAAAGACATGTACTCAGAGAGATGGGGTGTCACGCAGATTCTTCATTTAAAGGAACATCTTCCAGATAAATGCAGAACATGCCATTAAATTAGGTATTATTGTTCCATTTCAGTGTGCTTTCACATGCCTAATTAACTACTACACACAAACCCTAACTATGATGGAACAGTCCCACAAAGTCAAGATGACGCAAAAGGCACAAGACTGGTAATTATGCAGAGTGTGTGTCCCCTTCTGAGGGCACATGGTGAAGCCATTCAGAGGAGCCTGTGGAAGAAAGTGGGTGCCCTAGCTGACCTCTGCGACCAGAGACTGGTGCGGCAGGATCTGTTAGCCCTGGGGCCTGGCTGCTGTGGGGACACAGGCCTCTGACACAGGTAAAAGTCACATGTCTTAATGATGGCAAGACCAGGGATGACAGCCACTCCTTTTGAGCACTTCCTGTAGCCCAGCCCCAGGCTAATTTTGTTTTTTTGGTGCGCTTTTTGTCCACATGGACAATACAATTGGATGGATTGGGTTTTATAGATGAGGAAGCAGAGGTTCAGATCAGGAAGGGAACTTGCTAAGGCCACACAGCCTGCAGCAGCGGGGCTGGGCTAGGTGCAGGTCTACTTGGCCAGTCGCCCACTCTGGGTCCCTCCCTTCTTACACCTGCAGGATTGAGGTTTGCCAAGAGTGATTGATCCTTGAACACCCTTCCTGTCCTTGCCAAGGCTGTTCCTTCGGCCTGAAGTCCTTGCCAAGTCACTCTAGGACCAGGCAGAATCCGTGGCCCCTGAACCACACTGAGTCCGCCATGGCCCTATCCCCGCTGTGACTTCAGCTACAGGTTTACTGAAGTGCTTTTGTGATAATGAACTATCTCTGTGTCCCAGATTCACTGCAGGAGAGATGAGGACTTCCGTGTTATTGACTTGAGTGGTCTCATCAGGGATCCGGGTGAGGCGACTACACGGGAAGCTGTGTCCCCATCCCCCACCTTCTTCCCACGCAGGATCTTGGGTCCCTTTGTGGGCCTTGTGCTGTCTTGATGTTATGCTTTCATCATGATTCAGTGAGCACAGGAATGTAACTATGGGACAGGCACCAGAAACTCAGCAGTCCTTGGGCCCCAGGTCAAACAATGCCACCACTCCCTCAGGCTGTCTTTGTGGCCCCTTCCTCTGCATGTTCCCAACTCCTTTTTGACTCTCTTACTTCTCAGGCTGCCTTTTATTTCTCTAAGCCCATGTTAACTCACTGACCAGACCCTCCCCTCCTCCGGGAATAGCTGGTTCTCACTTACCCTGGGACCGCGGGGATGCTACCCAGGGCTGTCTCCCGAGTGTGTTTGGTTTGTGGCATGGTTTAGTATTCAGACATTCGCGTGTCTGGCAGAAACTTGCGATCGAGTCATAAAGAGGATTTATTGTGGGGAGCTGGAAGCTGTTTACATGCAACACGGCACCTGGTGAAGATGCTGGGTCTCATTGGCACCTTCAGAGTGTGTGTGGAGGAGAGTGGGTGGTAGGTACCTGGGAAGCCCGGGGTGCGGATTTATGCTGTCAGAGCGATTGCAATGCACAGTTCTGTATTTGGAGGGCAAGACAATTTGAAAATGCCTAAATCAGCAACTGTAGTGTTAGAAAGTTACAAACAGGTTCATACGCCAATACCTTGGGTATCTAGAGCATGCCTCATCTGCTCGGCACCTGGCCAGGAAAGTGCGCGTTGAAGGAGAAGGTCGTCAGGAAGACGGCCAGCTCCGGGCTTCACTCGGTACCTGGCTGTACTCGTTTTGTGCACTCGTCTCATCAGCAAAGCGTTAGATCTGATCTCTGGTCTATAGAAAATCAACCCATTAGGGATGGTGTAGGGATGAGGGAGGCACATTGTCAGCAGCAAGAAATGACAACTCACCATCCAACCCACAGGTTGGCTGGCGGTGGAGGATATATCAAGAAGATCTAAGGATTTAAAAAGCACTTTGGGAAACTAGGATAGAGGGCAAAATGTCACCTGACAGCCTCTACATTTGTGTTCATCCTCTTCTGTCACTGTGACAAAATACCTGAGGTATCAACTTTAAGGGAGGGGCTGGAGTTACAGCTCAGGGGTAGAGCACTTGCCTGGCATGCATAAGGCCCTGGGTTCGATCCTCAGCACTGCATCAAAATACATGAATAAAATAAAGGCATGTGTCCATCTACAACTACAAAAAAGTTAAAAAAAAAAGAAGAAGAAGGGAGGTTACTTTGGTTTCTAGTTTCAGAAGAGATTTCAGTCCATGGTCACTTGTTCCTGTTGCTTTGGGCCACGGTCCATCCTGGTGGAGCATGTGGTGGAGCAGGCCTGCTCACCTCCTGGTGGCCAGGAAAGCAGAGAGACAGGAAGAGACCAGGGTCCCAACATCCCCCTCAAAGACACGCCCCCAGTGACCTAACTTCCCTCAGCTAGGCCCCACCTCCCAGTAGCACCACAGTCTGGCAACCAAGCCTTTAGTTTGAGGGACATTCCAGCTCCAAGCTTCAGCAACCTTCCGGGGGCTTCATGAGGGGGCTTCATTGTTCCTGGTGGGGACATGGCTTCGCTTTCCAAACCGTCTGTTGGCAAGTCACTTAACCTTTCCGAGTCTCAGTTTCCTTATTTGTAAAATAGAAACGGCTTATTGAGCTTTGATGTGTCACGCACTGTTCTCAGCTCTTTAGACATGTGAACTTTAATCCTGACGATCTTCTATGAAGGATGCACTATTTGTTAGCGCTAAGAAGCTGAGGTGCAAAGCAGATGCGAACCCGCTTAAGCTCCCGCTCATAAGCCACAGAAATGGGTCCGAGGCCAGGCAGCCAGGCTCCAGGGTCACGCTCCCGACTGTGGCTCCTATTCTGGGAGCAGTAGCCCCCTTCCACCACAAGCTTTTGGAGAGTGAATTTAAATATGAGTGAAGGGGCCCAGCACCGTTCTGTGGGCACCGAGGGGTCTGAATGGAAGGATCTGGGCTGGGTACAGGATCCTTTGTGTAGCAGAGCAGGGAGACCACGGTGCTTATTCCCGGAAGGTGAGATTGGGGGGAACAGGGAACCTTTATTTCCCATTTTGTATATTACTCTATTGGAATTTTCTACAAATGTGTTACCTTAGCAATTTAAAAAATGTTCTTGGGGGAAAAGAAAGAATTGTAAACAATAAGACCTTGTCTGAAACCTGTGGGATGCCTAAATGTAGATTGCATTTTTTAAATGAGTCTATTGGAAAGGACATGCAGGTTGTTATATTTAAAGCCATGTACTTCAATGTGTGGTGTCCAAAAACATTTGGAGTCCTGTACGGGCCCCACTGTGGATGTGACCCGTCGCTGTGCCGAGATGGGCTTGTGTCCGCCGCCGTTCCTCAGGACTTGGTTTGGAACTGGGTATCCAGGTTCCTACGTGGACAGTGGTGATGTGCTCTGGGGTGTCCTGTGCCCTGCTGGGGACTGTTGGTCAGAGGTGGATTGGACATTGGCCCTGCCTCTGGAGGCTGTTGGGGAAGGCAGAGGTGACCCAATGGCCCAGGGCTGGTCCAAGGGACACGCCTTGGGGTGTCTGATGGAGGTCTGATGGAGGTCTCTGTGAGGTAGCGTATCAGCTGAACCTAGGAGGAGAAGGATTTTGATAGAAAAGAACACAGGATGAGAGGCTGCTCCAGACTGAAAGAATAACCAGGGCGGAGAGAAGGTCCACTGAGCCTGAGAGTCCATTCTGGGCAATGAAATCACGAAGACCTGCATTAACAAGAGCCAGGCCCCGGGTATGGTGGGTGTCGCCTCTATTTCTGGTGGAGTTCTGCAGGGCTGACCCTCATCTGTGCCTGCTGCCTTCTCTCCTTCCTCCCTCCCTCCCTCCCTCCCTCTTCTCTCCAACCTCCCCTCCTCTTTCTCTCTTCCTCCTGTTTTTATGGTCCCCAAGATTTGCTTCATCAAGTACAATAAGACTCAGCCATGGAGACGACTGTCGTGAGGGAGGGAGTTTTTATGCAGTTTCCTAGAAGAGAAGGTGGCATCCCACACTCGGCCATGGGGAAACCACAGGGTCACCCCCACTCAGGGCCACCGAGGAGGAGGCAGGGCAGAGGGGCGAGAGGAAATGTGGGTGAGAACTTCATTGTGGTTTGCACAGAAAGGAATGGAAGGAGCAGGGCGAACCGGCTTAGGCCTGACTTGTTTGAATAACTTGCGTGGCTCTGGGGCACAGGACCTGTCCCTGTTTGTCTGATGGCTGGCCCTGGGGTGATTGGGGGCAGGTAGATGGTGGCCCAGGCTATGGGAGCCTATACCAAAGGAGGTGGGATGTGGGATGTGGGCTGGGGGTTGGTTGGTGGGGTATAAAAGACTCATAAGCAGTTGCTTACTATCTTAGGACTTGCTAACCCTGGGACGGGGTCCCTCCAGGGTGGGCAAGGACACAGGACATTAAGGCATCAGAATACCAAAAAAAAAAAAAAAAGGACATGGTTAGTCCTCCCTCCCTCCCTTCTTGCCTTCCTTTCTTGCAACTTTAAAACACAGCACACACTATTTCAAACATACCCCCCCTCAAAAACAAACAAACAAACAAGCAAACCAACAAACCAGTGTAGCTGTAGGGCAGCTTATACCTACACTCAATTTGGAAAACGTGTCTGTTTTCCTCTTATTTTTCAAAGAAGGAATTATGCAGAGAGCCCCGCTCTCCTCCTTCCCATCCCTCCCCTCTTCCCTCCACAGAAATAACAGCTATCTGAAAGACAGTTATATCTTTTCGTGTCTCTATTTTTATATTTTACTGCAGATGTACACATCCATAAACAATCTATAGTATTTTTAAGCTTTATGCAAACATCACACTGTATGTAACATTCTGCAGCCCGTTTTGCTTTACTCGTTTTAGTTTGCCTTTTCCTAGGTGGCTTTAATTGGTTTATATTTATTGTGATTACTGACATACTTCTACCATCTGATTTCGGGAGTTCCTTCTGCCACCCCTGTTTTCCTCTGTTGATGTGGTTATAACCTTAACATTTTAGCATACATTCTAAATTATATTTATTTATTTTTCTACTAAAATCCAAAGCTATTCAAAGTCTTTCTCTTTCTCTTATACTGAATCTGATAAGAATTGTAACAATGTCTAGTGAATGATCCATTAATACTTGCTCTGTATTTCTTATTATGTCCCAGTTTCGTTCCAAAATTTCAAGTCATTATTATTTTTATCACTAATGATTAAATTTGCCAGTGGATTTTACCAACGTATTTGCTCACCATTGTTTTTTGCACTCCATTCTTTCTGCAGAGTTCATTTCTTTTCTTGCCAAAGTTCGTACTTAGGCTGTACTTAGTGTATATGGTGAAGGTCAAGGGTGGTCAACTTTAACTAACTTGATGTCATAAACTCTCCCTATTTTCTTTTCACTCTTGAGGAATAGTTTATCAGGGTATAGAATTCTAGGCAAATAGCTATTGTCATTTGAATCTCTTGTTGTAGATGAGAACTCTGCTGTCTATCGGGTTATTGATTCTTTGTAGCTTATCTGTCTTTTCCTGGTAGTGCCCAAGGCCCAGGCCCAGGATGAGTTTCACTCACTTCTATCATATCCTTTTGGCCATATCAAGCACAAGACCAGCCCAGATTCAAGATTTGGGGAAATAGACTTCACCTTTAAATGGGAAGAACTGTGACGTCATATTACTAAGGCCCTGGGTACAGGAAAAGGGAAACAATTAGGGCCAGTTCAATCTGTCACTCTGTTTGGCCTTCTTGTCTTGCCATCCTGAGCACAGCTCTGTCCTCATGAGTGGAGGTAGCTATTCCCCACCTAATCTGCTCCGCTATTGTTTTCAAATAATGAGCTTGGTTTTGGTCCCCCTTTGTAAGAATGTGGCTGTGGCCCTGCCTTTACGGGGGTTGCTGTGCGTCTCTCTTATCCTGGAGTTTTCTGGCCGACAGGTACCTCTATCTGCTTTGCACCCAGATCCCATCAGATCCACAGCTTCATCTCCAGTTACTACATTTGTTTGTTGTTGTTTTTTTTTTCCTTGAGGATTTCATCTTATTTTTGAATAACATTATTTTTCAAATTTTCTATTTTAGTATTTCAGCTATCGTTGCTGTGTATTTTGTACATGGGGGTGGGGAGGAGACCTCAAATGTGCATTTATGTCCCAGAATTGTATCTCATTTTGTCTGGGATTCTTTGTTGACTTTCTTCCTAAAACAGTGCTTGTCACATTCTCTAGGAAACATGACATTGTGACAGCACATTAGAATTTACATTATTGTGATAGTGAGGAAACAAAACAAAAACAGAGCCTCCACGGCTTGAACGTGCCTCTACCTGGCCCCAGGTGAGGTTGTTGCCTGGACACCTCCGGCAAGGCTGGCCCGCCACTTCTTCACCCATCTCTGCACAGCACTGTGTTTGCAGACGAGGCCCTTCCCCTTCAGCTGAGGCCTGCTACCCAGCAGCTTCTCTGGCATGTACAAGGGACTGTGGCTGGATCCTAGGTACCAGGGTGAGCAAGGGACAAGGTAGGCACAGGAGGTGGCAGTGCCAGACTATGCAAGCCTCCAAGGCCACGGGAGGACTTTGATCTCTTTGTTCTTGGTACCAGGGATTGAACCCACGGGTACTACACCACTGAGCCACAGCCCCAGCCTTTAAAATTTTTTTTTTTATTTAGAGACAGGATCTTACTAAGTTGCTTAGGGCCTCTCTAAGTTGCTGAGGCTGGCTTTGAATGTGAGATCCTCCTGCCTTCGCTTCCTGAGTGGCTGGGATTACAGGTGCCACCTCACCCAGCTGGGACTTTGATCTTGATGCTTGTCTTCATCCTGGGCTGGGTGGCTGCTGGCTGGGGTTGGATGGGGACAGAATGGCCAAGTAAGGAGAAGGCAGGATGCGGGTGCTGGAGGAGGTAGAGAGACCAGGCATGATGCGGGGGTTCTGAGACAGGAGCGGAAGGTGGAGAGAAGGTGATGTCAAGGGGCGCCCTGTGTCCGATTGCCATAATTGCTGTGACAGTTACCACAAACCAATTGGCTGAAAACAACATGCTTTTTTCTCACAGTTCGGAGGCCACAAATCTAAAATCAAGGTGTTGGCAGGGCCGGGCTCCCCCTGAGGGCCACGGGGGGATTGTCCTTCTCTCCTTTGTAGCTGCTGGAGGCTCTGCCCCTTCCTGAGCCCTGTCCCCAAGACTCCAGCCTCTGCCCACGATTGCACTGTCTCCCCCTTCATCTGTCTGATCACTCACCTCCCTCAGGGGGACTTAGGCCCACCTGGGTGTTCCAGGGTGTGCTTCTCCTCCCACAATCCTTGTGGACTGACATTTTTGCCATCTGAGGCTGTGGTCACTTTCGCCCCGTGTAAGCTAACATTCCCAGTTCCAGGATTGGGCTGTGGACGTATCTTTCTGTGGGCCACCATTTGGCCATGGCAGTGCTTAAGGACAGTGGTGATGTAAGCTGTCACTCATAGAGTGCTGACCGCATGTCAGGCTGTGTCCTAACCCCTTCAGGTGTCTGGACTCACTGAAATCCCAGGGCCACCTTAGGAGCGAGGCACTATTGTCATCCCCTTGATAGATGAGAAAACTGAGATGCAGAGAGGTCAGATGTGCCCAGTGTCACCACCAGGAAGCCATGGAGCTGGGATTTGAACCCGGGTGTCCGGCTCCTAACCAGCAGGCTGCACTGCCTCTCTGCACTAATATGAGAACTTGATCAGAGGCTCAGGGGTGGAAGGGAGGACGGGAGTGTGGCGTAGGAGATAGTGAGCCACAACCCCCGAGGCTGCTGCTTCTCTCTCCCCGCCTCATTGCCAAGCACAGCCTCCTCATCCAGGTTTCTGAACCTGCCCACTGCCCTTTTAGCATGGGGGAAATGTCTCCCAGCCTGGTGGAGGCCAGCCTTCTTCAGAAACACCTGCCTTGCTGTCCAGCCTTCTTCCCTGATGACTGGTTTTGGGCTATCAGTGGCCATGCAGACTTGTCGGGTAGCTGGAAGGCCATCACAGTGACATTCGGGAGGTAAGGGTCTGGCTACAGGAACCCGAGGAATCCAGAGCCCAGCACTGCCCTAGGCCACTCTCCTGAGGAGCGGAAGCCTGCAGGCTGCTGCCTGCCTGCCCTCGCCACCATCTTCCCAGATGTCTGCTCACTACCAGATACCCATCTTGGAACGCCGCCTTCAACCCTGGTCCTGTTCCCTCCATGTCTAGGCCTTAGGGCTCAGCTTACATCCAGCTGGGTTATGATTGGGAGCGGGTATGTGCTTTGTTATGGGAAAAGCACCCAATTAAATGTCTGGAGAATCCTCCACTTTCACTTGAAATATGGGTAAATTGTGGACTGTGTGGGTGGAAGAGCGAGGGCACTTGGGGTGCAAGATGCTGGCAGAAGTTGGGGAGTAAAGGCAGGGGTGGGAGAAGATGGATTGTGTTTGGAAATACTAGTTGCAAGATGACTGATGTAGGATGCCGGAGGCGGGGTGGAGGGCAGATTCCAGGGCCTCTGGGATACCAGTTAGAAGGAAGGGAATGGTGGTTTTATGAGAAATGATTCTGTTGCAATTGCAGAAATTCTCTGCTGATGTAGTTGTTTGTACTCTTAAAAAAAAAAAAAGACCTATAGTAATTAAAAAGAATAATAGTAGGTACCAGATCGCTGATGGTGCCGGGCGCGGTTCCAGGCTGTTTATATGTATTTTCCCATTTCCACTGATGTTCCCATCCACTCTGGGAAGGTGGGTCCCATTATCCCCACTTAGAGGGGCAGACATGGGATGCCCTGAGGTTAAGTGATATGCTGCTTTCATGGCTCCTCAGCTGATATCACATGGTTTCAAGCCCAAGTTAAAGGAAGATTTGAAAGTGGCAGGGTGTCTGAGAGGCCCTCCTGGCCATGACTCCAAATAGCAGCGGCAGCCTCTAGACCCTTAGCAGATCAATTATGAAAAGCAGAAGACGCCCGGCCCCTGGAGGAATCGCGCGATCGCTGATCCTCAGGCGGAGCTTGTGAGTTTCCCCATCGTGTCCCCTTGGGCATCCCAGCGGCTCTGTACTGCAGGAGAGGCTGGAAACTGGAGATGCGGACGGAAGCTGAGGTTCAAGTGATGCCTGTCCCACTGCTGATCTGCAGCACAGCCCTGGGCAGTGACAGTTAGCACCAGCACCTCCTCGATGGGAGCTGTGGACTTACAGCCCCTGAGGCTAGGAGGGCAGATGCAGTTAGCTGCCTGACCTGGGACTGCTGCCTGGTAGCTCCCTGCACTGGCCATCCTTGCTAAGCCTTGACAGGGGAAGGGGACACTGCTGGCCTGCCA
Organism: Marmota monax; assembly: GCF_021218885.2. Classification (NCBI taxonomy): domain Eukaryota; kingdom Metazoa; phylum Chordata; class Mammalia; order Rodentia; family Sciuridae; genus Marmota; species Marmota monax. The sequence goes on from NW_026695243.1 coordinate 3,566,932, forward strand.
CCTTCTGCAGTTCCTCATCTCCTCCCACATGCATGCCTTGTCTCCTGTTGACTGCTTTGGCATCGTTCAGGTTGAAGATACTGAGAGACCAGGAGAGCTGGGACCACGTCAGCTCTGGCTCTTCCACCCCCAGCTCCCGTGTGGTGACTGGCATGCAGTGGGTGCCCAGTAATGATTCACTGGATCAAGGAAAGAATGATTGAGTCCTGGAGTCAGGAGACCTGGATTGGAGCACCGGCTTTGCAGCCCTGGAGCCTCCGTTTCCCATTGGCACAGTGGATATGTTCTGAATGTTAGAGACGATGGGGCGAGTCCAGGGGAGACGTGGGCATGTCCTTGTACACTGGAGAGGGCTTGATATAAAGAATCTTTATCACGAGCACTATGTTGTTAGGACTAGTGTCCAGGAAGCAGTCAATAAATGTATATTTAAGGAATGACCTCCAGCAGTGGTTCTAGTGTCACCAGGCATTGGTCAGCCAATGAGCAGTGTCCGAGCGCCCGCTTTGCTCTGTGCCCAGCTTCTGCACACTGTGAGTGGAAGAGCAAAGCAGGAAAACCTGACCTCTTGGACCAAAGCAAGCCCTCGGAGCCTGAGGGTGGCAGGGGGCCATGTCAGTAGGGATCAGGGGAAGTGGGGGCACAGACCAACACCCTGAGAACTTTGGAGGGCCCACAGTGACCCCCAAGGAGCTGCAGTGAGTGCCTGTGTGTGCGAGGTGGGGGAGGGGGAGAGGCCATGCAGGCTCCCGTAGATGCTGGTGCACACCGATCATCAGGGGTGCTTGTTAAAACTGGAGCAGCCCTAGAGATTCCAATTTTGTAGTTCTGTTATAAAGCTTGGGAAGTGACATTTTAACAAGCCCCGAGGTGTTCTGATACCATGGTCTGTGCTTTCGAAAAGGACCACCCTGTGCCCTGGGCAAGCCTCTGGGCCCCAGCTTTTGGTTGTCAAAACCTAGCCAAACAGAGCTCCTTAAAAATGCACCAGAGACAGTAGCAGTCTCTCTGTATTTGCCTATTCTGGACACATTTTTTTTTTTTAGGTTCATATGCGTGAAATGGGTGAATTATATGTTACCTGACTTGTATCTCAAAAAAGCAGTTTTTAACAGAAGCACAGAAAACAATGGAAGTGCACCAAACTTCATTCTCAGTGATATTTTCAAAAGGAACGGGGCATTATTTTTGTACACCTTGGCAGGAAGGTTCTTCGAGTTTAGCGAATCGGAGCTGAGGCTATGGCTCCACGCCGCTCTAATTATGGTCCCCGAAGCTCTCCGTGGGAAGTAAAAAAACCAGAATATTCTTTCTGAAGCTCTTGTGTGCTACCCGGGAAGGCCTGTTTTGCAAAATTAATCAGCTTTGGGCCAGTTTCGGATCCTGAATCGGTTGGGATTTCTGAGCCGTAGTTAGAGAAAACATGTTGGGGGAGAAGAATTTCTTCTTTTTATGTTCGTTTCCAGGGCATTAGCTTCATCCAGTCGATGTGCCAGGCCCAGAGGTGGGATGCGAAACTCAGGGAAGTGATCCCTGCCGTTGAGGGAGGACCCCAAATAGCAAACATACAGCTAGAATATGGAGGAGAGCCTGAGAAGTGTTGCTGGAAGGCTTCGGGAGGGTCTTGAGAGAGTAACACCCACCCAGGGGAAAATGGATGAAAAATCAATTACAAAATCTCCAGGAGTAAACTGCTCCCTCAAAAGTAATTAGAAATATTAAATTCCTCCTCTCGCTAGCATGAATGAATGTTGGCCATTGAGGAAACACAGTGGGAACATCCCAGACCCAAACCTTGGCTTGCGAACGTCCACTCAGATGCTGATTGCAGCGGGCAGTGAGGAAGCTGCTGCAAGAATTATTTACAGCCTTCGGGGATCTTGTTTATCTCTCTGAAACAGGGAAGGCCTTGGCAAGTGAAATGAGGTGCTCCTTAGGAGACAGGGCAGAGAGAGCCGGGTATTTATTGACAGCCATTTCTCGGTTAGTCCAAACTTGCTGAGTGTCAGGTGTTATGAGCGATAATAATAATAACAACCACACTGGCAGCAGTCGCCAGGGATTGCTCAGTCCTGCAGTTTCATAGCCACTGTCCTTCCGTCCCTCCTTATAGCCCTATAAGGCAGGTAGAAAAGGAACCACTGGGCTTGATAGGGGAGGACCCCAAGGTGGTCAGAGGTGAAGTGAGTTGCACAAGGTGCTTTAGTGACCAAAAGACCCTACCAGAGCAATTTTAGAGGAGGAAAAGTTTATCTGGGGCTCAAGGTTTTAGAGGTTGCAGTCCACAGATGGTGGACTCCTTTGCTCTGGGCCTGAGGTCAGGCAGAACATCACAGAGGAAGGATGCGGAGGGAGGAAGAAAGCAGCTCAGGACATGGCACTAGGAAGCAGAGAGAGAGAGAGAGAGAGAGAGATGCTGATCACAGGGACAAAATATAAACCCCACAGATACACCCACCAGTGCCCCCCTTTTCCAGCCACTCCCCACCTGCCTGCAGTTACTGCCCCATTAATCCACATCAGTGGATTAACACTGATTAGGTTAAAGGTCTTCTATTCCCACTCATTTCACCTCTAAACTTCTGGCATCGTCTCACATATAAGTTTTGGAGGACACTCATATCCAAACCATAACACAAGGCCACCCACCGTGTGGGCTTCTGCCTCCTAGACTCTGCAGATGTGAGTCCCCCACGTTGTGGCAGGTGGCAGACGGGAGGTAACTGGCTAAAAATGGGATCGGAGCGTCTCTGTGACAGCTTCAGGTCCTTTTTCTCCAACTGCCCCCTCCCATTGAGCCCATTAACAATCCCGGCTGCGGCCTGGGGTTGGGCAGGTTTGTTTTACTATCATTACTGCTGTTGTTATTGGAAGTGTGTTTCCTGAGTGATATCAGAAGGAGCCGCTGTTCAGCATGATCTTTCTGAACCCCTTTGCCGTGACTGAGTGGTTGGTGCCGTGCTAGCTGTGGCCTCCCCAGGGAGTGGGGCACAGGGAAGGCACAGCGTCCCTTGCAGCCAGCGGGCCTGGGCCAGCTCAGCTGGAGGCCGTCCCAGCTTCCCAAGGATGTTCACAGCAGCCAGCCCTATGCCCCACTGGCCTTGGCAGAGCTCTGACAGGCCATGGCAACGGGACAGAAATAAGGATGAATTCTTCATAGAGCTGACTTTGTTGTTTTGAATCCCTGGACTTCAACCCCAGGCCCTTCCTTTTCCTCATGTCCTTCTTCCTTCCTTCATGTCATGTCCTTTTCAAATTAAAATCCTGGTGAAAGGTGTGAGGAATTTTTTAGTTTATCTTGTTTTTTTTTTTTAAGATTGAAACAGTTCTTATTAAATTTAAGAACATTTTTATTTAAAAAGTAAATAGCTGGATGCGGTGGCACATGCCTGTCATCCCAGCAGCTGGGGAGGCTGAGGCAGGAGGATGGGGAGTTCAAAGCCAGACTCAGCAACTTAGCAAGGCCCTAAGAAACTCAGTGAGACCCTGTCTCTAAACAAAATATAAAAAAGGGCTGGGGATGTGGCTCAGTGGTTAAGCACCCTTGGCCTCAGAGTACCAATTAAAAAAAAAGAAAAAAAGTGAATAGGCAATCGACCGAATGTGGAAACATTGTGTGTGTGTGTGTGTGTGTGTGAGTGTGTGTGTGTAGAGTGTGCACTCATGCAAAGGACTCAGATTGAAAATACTGAAATAACTCCTACGAATCAATAAGAAGAAAGTACATAATGCAATTAAAACAGTGTTGAACAGACTCTTTACAAATGGCCAAGACACAAATGATGGTGCCCAACATTAGTATTTGTCACAGAAAAGCAAAGGCCAACTTTCAGTGAGATGTCACACACCAGAATGGTGAAAATAAAAAGACTAACAGTAGCAAGTGCTGGTGAGAATTTGGGACCTCCAAAATGCGAGTGTGTGTGTGTATGTGTGTGTATGTGTGTGTGTGTGTGTGTGTAATGTCCTTACTTGAGTGGGGAAAGAATGGGCAACTCTGCTGGCATATTGATTTTGTTGTTGTTATTGAAATTTTGTGTCCTATGACAGCCCCCAGTCTGGGCATTGTTGGTGGGGTGAAGAGGGTGTTTGAGGTTGGCAGGGTATAAGTGGTCAGTCGTGTTAACTGCAATCAGGGAGAATTTGGAGAAGGAAGTAGTAGCATCTGAGCTTTGCCTTAAAAGGTGACATGAACTGTTCCCTCCAGGGGATAGGAGGGCCATGATGAACTTTTCATGCTAGGGCGATGACCAGAGGGAAGGGCAGGGAAGGGCAGGCAGACCTGGGAACAGAAGTTGGGCCCAGGCCCAGGCAAGTACAGTGGGGGAGGTAGTGTAGCTTCTCAGATGCTCTGCAAACGAGCCTACAGGACTAGCGACCGACTGGGTGTGAGTGCTCGTGTCAAGTGGGAAGCTTGGCCAGCTCCTAATTTTCTGGCTTGGGGACCTGCAGAGGTTCATGTTGGCACTAACACTAATGCAAAAGGACCGAAGCACTGATGACTGCGGCTGTTCACTGAGCGCTTGCTGGCGCTGGGCACTTGTTGAACACCAAGCTCACGTGGAAACCTTACGCAGAGGAAGCAGTTTCTCTGTCGCAATCTACAGTCCCTCTTACCCGGCCACATTGGTATTGATGGGGACTCGGGAAGGTGGTGAGTCTGGGTTTGGACCTGTGGGTCCCTGTGTGACCTGGTGCTGAGGGAAGTGCAGGGGTGGAGTTTGGAGCTTGGGGTCATCAGGCTGGTGCTGCAGGAGGGCAGGGCCACCTAGAGACACTGCTGGGAGAACACTGCCCAGAGGGGCAGTTGGAGCCTCCCCACCTTGGCAGCCCCTCCACCCTCTTCCTAGCTGTGATTTGGACACTTGATTATCTCTTTCCTGCAGGTGTGCCTGGAAGGTTAAAGGGGGAGGTTTGAGGGGTTGCTGGGCCCTTTCTTTTCCTCTTTTATTCACTCTTGAGCTTTTGTTTGGGGCAAAACTCAGCTTTTGCTGATTTTGGAAATAAACTGCAGTAGAGACAGTGGGCTGAACAGCCTCTCAGTCAGCCTGCCACCAGCTTCAGTCATGGCTGTGCCTGGGCTGTCCCTTTCTTTCCTTAAAGAATAAATTTCTTTTGGAAATAAACCCAGGGGCACTTTACCACTGAGCTACATCCCCAGCCCTTTTAAATTTTTTTATTTGGAGAGAGTCTCACTAAGTTGCTGAGGCTGGCCTTGAACTTGGGATCCTTGTGCTTCAGCCTCCTAAATCACTGGTATTGGGGCATGTGCCACCGCACCTGGCTTGGTCTGCTCCTTAGCTGACCTCCTGGCATCACAGCCCTGCAGGCACCTTCTACTCGGGGGCCCATCTCGGTCCATTTCTCCTACCGTCTGCTTCAGCAAAATGAGCTGGACCTCCTCACCCTGCCTCTTGCCCATCCGACCTCTCCCTGACGGTCTTCCTCATCGTCTAGTCCTGACACCAACCCCCTTCTTCCTTAGTTGGGAAGATCCTCCTGGTGCCTGGGCGGGGTCCCAAGGTCTGGTTTGTGCTCTGGGTTTACACCGGTGTATATCTCCACACACTTGCCCATCAGCACCCCCACATGCTATGCATCCAGGGTCTAGGGGCCACATGCTCCATAGGACAGAGGTGGCCTTCTCAACCTGGCATTCAAGGCCATTTGTAATTCAACCCCAGCTGAATCAAGAGAAAACCCTGGTCCTTCTCCCCCTGCTGAAACTCCAGGATTGCACTTGTCTCCTGGGAGTTTGATGTTGTCTGATGGCCAAACCTACTGGACCTCTTGTAGGGCAGAGCTTTCCTGCCACAGAGACCTCTGGGCTGAGGAGACCCATGTGAATGGGGTAAACCATGACCACCACAGCAGGGTCACCTGTGCACCTCTCTCATCTCCTGGTGTCCACTCTTCTGCTTGGCTACAGAATCCTCCTTTCAAATAAAAATTTCTGGAAGTCCACGTATGGAATCCTCAGGAGGAAACACTCCTGGTCAGAACCCTGGCCAGTAGGGTCCCACCATGTCAGTCTCCCTCCAAGAGGTCTCTTGGGGAATAGTTTGAAATGCCTACGTTGGAGTTCTTAACTTTCAAGGACACCAAAGACCCCACCCAGGGACAAGACCCTCCCTGTGCCTCCCCATGATGCCCATCTGTGTCATGCTCGGTTGGACAGGATGGCACAGAGCCTGAGTCAGGGCCAGGGCTGGAGAGGTGGCTCAGGGGTGGTTGTTGCTCCCAGGCAGGCCCACCCTGGGGTGTGGGTTGGCAGAGGAGCCACTGTGCCAACAGCCTCGCTAATAATAGACAGAGTGAAGCCCACATAGAGGACGTAGTGGAGACTGAGAAGACAGAGCGAGTGCTGTCTCTCCCCTGGGGTCTGTGGCAGGCTGAGGGGTGGGGAGTGTGCAGCTGCACTCATGGGTGCTGGGTGGGCTTTCGGAGTTGTGTCCTGCCCTTGGTGGGCCCTGGAGAGAGCTGATGGAGGTCCTGCCATCAGCGCTGAATTCGATCTGGTACACTGTGCACAACTCTGAGGATTTTTTTCCTCCTTTCCTATGTGAAGTTTCAGTTTTTCAGTAAACAGTAATTAAAACCAACGTACGCAGAGACAACAATGCCACATTTTAATTTATCTATTTCGGCTGACGGCATCCGCCTGCCTCCTCAAGAAAGTCCTTTGTTTTCCATGTTACGCGCCGGGTCAGGGATACACCTCTGGGTGGAGCTGTGTTCTCCTGTTCCCCGGGGAACACGGGGAAGGCAGGGTGGGCGTGAGGTCAGGGTTGAGCCCTGTGAGCTTCATACCCCCCGGATCGGTGTTGCACTTCTCAGGCTCCTGTCCTGCTCAAAACCCTCCTCCTCCAAGAAGGTCCTAGCCAGTGGCCTCTTCTAGGAAACTCTTAAGGTAGCTCTTGTCATTGACAGGACGAGCTCAGTGTGTGGCTCTTGGAACTCTCCTGTAGGTAACTACTCGGCCCTGCTTTCCCCAGGCATGAGCCCTTGCCCTCTCTTGGCGTGGTTTCCTTCTAGTTTCTCTGTTTCTGGAAGTTTCCGTGGCTGTGCCATTACTCCTGGATACTGCAGGAGGTGAGGGATGCTGCCAGTTCATCCTTGATGTTCCACCCCCAGGCCTCATGAGTCCTAGGGGGGTATGGACGGCTGGGTCTAGGCTCCAAGCCAGCTCCTCTTTTGCCAACCGCATATCCTTGAGTTGGTTATGTAAACTCTTGAGATTCTCTTTCCAAATCTGTGAAATGGGGATGCGGTGGCCATGTGGGGACATGAGATGATGTTTGTGATGTGTGTGGGTCTGTCCTGCCGCAGGAGTTGGGAGCTAGTAAAATGACTTCTGAGGGTATTATTCTGCCCTGGTGGGCCCCTAGCCACTTGTGTTGTTCCTGGCATGATGTTTGTGATTGCCACTTTCCCGATTTAAAAACCAGACTCTGTGTACCCCGTTGCTGTGTAGGAGAATCCAGCACGTCCTTGAACATCTATTTTAGAGCAGTGTGAATGGGATCTTGGGGAGGTGTCAGCATCCTGGGCCCACAGGAGTGGGGGTTCGTGTGTGCTCAGACAAGAGGCACCCCTGGGGCTCCTCAGCAGTGTGAGGCAGCTATTGGCCCAGCTGACCCCATGAACCCCTCTTGGCCCAACACTTTCTGAACTGTGGGCGCCTGGAGGCTGAGCATGATGGGTTGGCACCCCCCTGGTTGGAAGGGGGAGTTGGCACCAGGGTTTCATGGAAAGTTTTGAGATGGGAGCCCTGCCTCCCTCTGCACTTGCCTGCACCCCACTTTCAGGCTTTGGGGAGCTCAGCTGCCAGGTCCCACGCACATCTCAAGTAGGGATGCCGAGGGGAACATCCCATCTGCTGCTTGCTCTACCTCAAAGGGAGCAGGTCTTGACAGAATCTGTGGAAATGAGCTCACCAGCTGGGAGGCAGGTGGATAGAGGCTGGGCCTCGCAGAACATGCTCAAAAGGATGGGTCGGCGGGGTCAGGAAGCCTGGTTGTCCTGTCAGCAGATTGGCCTGAAATAGCAAGAAATAGCGAGGGGCGGGTCCCCATATGGTCCTGTCGTGACCATATCACCAGCTCCTTCCACTGCACGGCTAGAGCTGGACCAGGCATTTTATAGGGATAAAACAGGGGGCTGTGAGGAGAACCCCTTCCCTTTGCCTCAGGAGGGACGGGGTGGGGTTGTTGCTATCCTGGGGTCTCTATTGCTGTATAAACCTGAAGGCTGAGAAGGAAACCCATAAGCCAGACCCCCCCACCCCAGCTGGGCTGTGCCTCTCTCCATTCCATCCTCTGGACGTGTGCAGAGCTTGGTCTCCTTGCTGAGCTCCCAGAGGGACGCGTATGGGGTCCAGGGGCCGTGAGTGGAGGAGCCACGGTTCTCAAGCATGTAGAGGTGCTGGCACGCGCCCCCACCCCCAGTACTTTGATGAATGAATTCATCGAACCCTCACCACTGTATGAAGTGGACGCTTATTATCCTTGTATGAGGAAACTGAGGCACGAGGCTGGGGTCTGCCCAAGGGCATTCAGCTGGTAAGTGGGAGATTTGAACTCAGAGCCAGACCCTTGACCATTATGAGACAGAGATCCAGGATAGAGCCCCTATGTGCTGGATCCCTCTGGAAACACCATCCCCCCAGCATCCCACTCATCAAAGGCTTCCAGGAAGAAGCCACATGTGCAGGACCTGGCCAGGCCAAGGGGATGGGGACATGCTGTCATAGCAGAAGCCCCCTGCCATCTCGGGGGGTGGGGGGTGGGATCTAGGTGAGGGGGTCTGGGGGAGGCTCTACTGGAGTAGGAGACCCAGGTGTGCCCTGGGCAACTCCTGCTCTCTCTCAACTCCAGTTGCATCACTGATGGAAGTTTCTAGGCTCCTGTCTGCCTGGGAATCCCACCCCATTGATACCGCCATGTATCAGTGCAGTCATTCTTTGGTTCCATTTTGATTTTTTCTTTAGTTTCTGGTTTGAAAAACGCTCTCCTGACTCGGCAGAGAAAAAGACATGGATTTTCTAACCACACTCGAGGCTCAGAGAACAGGAAGGATTTTATGGATTAGGAAATTCAGGCCCAAGGAAGCCATAAGACTCATCCTGGGCAGGTTTCACTTCTGCTTGTTCTTTTGTTTGTTTGTTTGTTTGTTTTTTTAAATAAACTGTGGTTCAGTATGCACAGCATAGCACTTATCTTTTTAGCCATTTTTAAAAGTGCAGCTCGGTGGCGTTATGACTTTACACTACTGTGCATTGGTCACCTCTGTCCCTGACCTGTGCTGTTTCCATCTTTCCATCTTCCCACATGGAAACTATGCACCAGGTAAACAGCTCCCAGAGCCCTCCTCCAGCCCCTGACCGCCACCATGCTGCGCTCTGTCTCTGTGAACTGGATGCCTCTGGGTGCTTCAGATAAATGCAGTCCACAGCCTTCCTTTCCCCTCTGCCTTATTTCACTTCCTGCTTGTTCTCCTCGCTCCTTTTTTTAATTGTGAGAAAAAACAAATGTGTTCAAATAGGTTTTCAAGGCTCAGGAAGAATCCGTAGGCCTAAAAAGAAAACAAAGTAACAATTTCACAGCAAGGCTGCTACTCAGGGGGAAAAATCATAATTTTTTTTTTCTGCTTGAAAATGAATAAACACTGAAGAGCCCTCCTCTCCTGTTTGCAATTCATGAAAGTAAAATGTCCTTGGCCCTCATGCCTGGCGAGGGGCCCAGGAAGCTGTGACAAGTGTTTTGGGGCACAATCCTGGGGAAGAGGCAGAGTGGGGGCCGCATGCAGCCCTGCTTTCCCTCTGTGTCTGGGCAGCTACTCCCCTGCCCCCGGGGTTGGACCCAGCTTTGGGAGGCAGGGTTCCTGCAGGTCTTGCTCTAGAGGCACCAAACTACCATGTGTAGGAAATTTCCCAAATCCTTGGAGTTTAGAGAGCCCCAGAGGAAGTCCTGGATGAGGATCCTGAGACTCAGAGATGGAAAGTGCCCACACCAAGGTCACCCAGCAGATAGCCAACACTTGAGTCCCTGGTCCCAAGGCAGCCTCTGCTTTAGGTCCAGATATGAAATTGAGCGTCCCCTCAAGGTATGTAATTCCAAGGTCATCCAACGTCTTTCCCATCCCACCTGATTTGCTGTCTGTCCTGGAGGAGGGAAACCCATTAGATCTTGAATTTCAAGAAGCTCAGGAAGGTCACCATCTGCTCAGGGGTCACCAGCTAAGGGTTGCCAGAAGTAGGATAGGGCTGGGACCTGACTCCTGGTCAAGGCAGAAGCCTGGTTTCCAGTGCCCATCCCGTCCAGTTCACGCCCCGCCCCAGTGCTGCAGGGTACCTGGCCGCCATGTCAATCCACCCTGGCCTTGACCTTCTTAACGCCATCACTGTATAGTGTACATCCTACTCATTCATGACATTTGACATTGACTAAAAATTTTTCTATCCTCCTTATTTATTCTCCCCAATTGGAATGGCAGGTCTCTAAGGACAGGGATTTTGTCCCTATGTTGTCCCTGACACCTAGTGCCATGACTGACAGAAAGTAAGTTCTCAACAGTTCTCCTAGAGTGGGTGGGTGGGTGAGTGGGCGAGTAAGTGCCCTTCCCCGGTGGCCACCCTCCTCCACCCTGCATCTGCCGTCTCCCTCTTATGCATCCAGATTTGGCATCAGCACCAAGGCCCCCTCCTGCAGGAAGTCCTCTCTGATTCCTGGTACTGAACCCAGGGCCTCCTCTGGCCCCATCTCTGCCCCTTTCATGGTACACTTTCCCACTGTTGATGTCTGCATGTTGGTGTGCCCCCAAGTCATCTGTTGAAATCCTGATGCCCACTGTGATGGCATTAGGAGTAGGGTTTTAGGCGAAGGATGGAGCCTTCATGAATGGGATTAGTGTCCTTCTAAATGAGCCCCCAGGGAGTATGTTCTAACCTCTAACCACCGTGAGGACACAGTGAGAAGTCACCACCTATGAATCAGGAAATGGGCGCTCACCACAAATGGAACCTGCTGACCACTTGATCTCTGGCTTCCCAGCGCCCAGACCTGCAGGAGAGAAATCTGTACCTTTTATCAGCTGCTCAGTATTTTGCTGTAGCATCCTGAGAGGACCAAGGCCATTCTGTGCTGTGGTCTCTTGCTGGCCCCCTTCTCCTGATCCCTGCAGCTGCAAGGACTTGCTTTGATTGGGTTCTTCCTGTTTGCCCAGTGCTTGGTGGAGCTTGAGTCGGGAAATGCCTAATTTGGGAAACTGAGTACACATGGCACTAACCCTGCGGCCCGTCAGTGGCCTATGGTCAGGCCATCCCAGGCTCAGCCTCCTGTCACTTCAGTGAGAGTCCAGTGCAGGCTACAAATGGAGTAAAGAGAAGTGTGTTTAGTCTGCAGTCATGGAGGCTCAGCGGCCAAAGTCAGCAGGAAGGGAGACAATGGTCCGGCCCATGGTGCAGTGGCAGGTGGCAGCACTTTGAGGCGAGTGAGCATAGAGGCCAATGGCGACATCTCAGAGCAAGGCAGGGAGAGAGAGGGTGGGGCCACGCTGAGGTTTTGACCTCAATCCTCTGGTGAGTACTAGTCAGGAGTCTCATGAGATGTCCCCCTGAAGGCACCCCATGGCCTGAGGACCTCCCCGAGGCTCCCACCCCAGCTCCCTGCACCAAGCCTTGAACATACGTGTCATTGGGCTCCGCCCTGCCCAACCACTGCAGCTGTCCAGCTCGCTTCCCTGTGTTACAAAGGGAAACTGAGGCATGTGAGTCCCCTGCCGGGCTGTAGTGGCTGCCTCCAGGGCCTGCACCTCCCCTGGTCCCCCTGGGGCTGCTGCTCAGGGCAGCCACTGAGTCCTGCACAGGCTTCCCAGCCCTGGCCACCGTCCTGGTCCCAGCCCCTGCCTCGAGGCCCACTGCAGCCTCCTCTTCCCCTGCTCAAGGCCACCCACTGGTGCCTCTCCTGCCCCTCCCAGCATGGGTGGCACCTGGTAGATGGTCTGCGGTCTGGCTGGCTCCACGCAGAAGCCCCTCCACCCTCTTTCCTAGGTGAGGGACCCTCACACTTTTCAGCATGTGCAGGGCCAGCCTCAGGCACAGCAGTTGGGGTGGGCACAGCTGATGTGGGCTGGGGGACCCCCTAGCAGGATCTCAGCCATGGGATGGGCCTGAGTCCTGGGACATTAGGACCTCAGACTTGGGGATCTGGAGTCTGGGCACAGCATGTTAATGGGACTCTCAAGTTCCACTATACCTTTCAAGTGAGATCAATATTGTGCCTGTAGGGTCAGGGGCAATAGGGTGGGAGCGAGGAAGCAGTCCAGGATGTTGGGGTGCTGGGAAGGTCACCTCTTGGAGGGACCTCTGGGACCAGGTACCTGCTGCAGCTCATGCTACAGAGAAGTAGGATTTGTGACAGGTCCTGGAAACTGGCAGGTCCCTTGAGCAGAGTCTTCTGGTCACAGGGATGTGTAACAGGGGCTCCGCACTCATCCATCAGGCTGGGAGTAGCCGTCGTGTCCCCAGCTGGAGGACAGGGAGGCACGTAATTAGCTCCAGCTGAGTGGCTGCCGAGGCAGGGAGGCAGCTGCCTGAGGAGCAGGAGCCGCTGCTGGGGGAGTGGTGGCCGTGCTGCACTTGGCCTGCGTCTGCAAACCCGCGCCCAGCCAATGTTGTGCATGTCCCTTGGGCCTGTGGGTGATCCACAGGGACAACTCTGGCCTGTGTTCCAGGAAAGACAGTTGGATTTGGGGATGTGGCTCCCCCGGGGAAGTCAGCAGACTGGTGGCCAGCCTCACCTGCCTTATTCCACACGATGGGCTTGGTGGTGTCCTCAGGGCCAGTGTCCCCTCCTGGCAGCTCTACCTCAGCCACTAGGACTCACAGGGCCCCTGGAGGAAGCTAAGACTCCTCTCCCTCTCCAAGGCCTTCCTGCCTCTACTCCTCACACTACCCTTCCTGGGCATTGGACCTCCCTGGAGACCACAGCGCTACTCACCACCCATCTCTTCCCCTGCCTCTCCTCCCCCTTGACACCTTTCAAGTGGCTTCTCAGGTCCCCACATTAGCTCTGGTGATGTCACTGTCAGGTTGAAGTGCATTTGAGAACTTCCAGGCTGGGCACAGTGGTGGATGCCTGTAATCCCAGTGGCTCCGGAGGCTGAGGCAGGAGTATCGCAAGTTCAAAGCCAGAAAACTCAGCAATTTAGTGAGGCCCTAAGCAATTTGGGGAGACCCTGTCTCTAAATAAAATACAAAAAGGGGCTGAGGATGTGGATCAGTGGTTAAGCACCTCGCCCCTCCCCCCTGTTCAATCTCTAGTACTGCCCCCCCAAAACAGAGTTTAATGGGTACAGAGCTTTTTCTGTCGGAGAGGATGAAAAAGTTCTGTAAATGGGTGCTGGTGATGACCACACAGCATTGTGAGTGCACTTAACACCACCAAACTACACTTGAAAATGATCAGAATGATTAAAAAAAAAAAAAAAAAAAACCACCTCCCCAGGGCCTCAGAATAAGGTGCACCCCTTGTTCTGGTGTTACCCACCCCCAGGTTTGTGTCCCCTTCTCCCAAGTTCCCAGTAAGTGGCCAAAGGACAGGACCACTCTCTGACCCCAAGACTTACCTTTGCTTTTCCGGTCTCTCTGCCTTTCCTCTGGATTCTCAGGATTATAGCCTAATTCCTTCTCTTGGTGAAATCATCAATTCTGTATCATCTTCCTGCAGGATTCCTGGCATTCTCGAAGGCATTTTACCCTACCCCTGGTAATCTCTAAAAACAGTTTTTCCTGAGAGCATGTGGTTCGGGGTATCTTGGCTAGGGCAGGAGTACAGGCATTGGGACTTACCAGTCATGAGACCTTGGCTTTTCAGTTAAGCTCCCTGAACCTCAATTTCCTCCTCTGTTACAGGAAGGCTAATAACTGCATCGACCTCACAGGGTCATTGCAAATATTGAATAAGATACATTGTGAATAAGAAATGAGATAATGCATGGAAAAAATTTAGTCGAGCACCGGGCACATAGGTCAGTGTTAAATAAGTGTTAGCTGGATATGTCTAAATTGACTCAAAATCTGGCCTTGAGCATAAACAAAACTCCAGACTGTTAGGGCTCGAAGGGGCCCGAAAGATGGCTGTGGCTGGCAATGGCGGTTTCCTGCCACCTCCTTCTCCTCTCCTGTTGGCCGCGTCCTAAGTTGCACCTTGTGTCCGTGAACTTGGGTGGGGCCTGTGTCTCATAGATGGGGTGGTCGGTGAGTTCCATGAGTGCTGCTCGAGCCCCTCCACGCCATTCCTTTTCTTCTCCCTTGGCAACTGGTGGCATCCAAGATGGTGGGTGCTGCGTCAGCTGGGGCCCCTCTGTGTCTATGCTATGTCAAGCCTCCTTGCTGAAGGAGAAATCAGCTTTTCATAGGGTGAGCCATTGAGATTCGGGGGTTGTTTGTTGCCACAGCAGAAACCACTCCCTTGACTAACTCAACCTTCTTAAGCGCAGGCATGTGAGGAGGGGGCACAGAGGGTGGTGGGGCAGGTCTGGGGTTGAGAGATGCCTGATAGAGCTGGGTGTACTCCATCTTTGATCTCTTTCCCATCTCTGAGCTTCCTTGAAGGTGGCTACTGAGATCAACCCATTTGAATAGATCCTGTGAAGATCAAAAGCCAGTCAAACCCATGCCTGAGTCCCTTAGTGAATGAGCTTCTTGCTGGACACACATCCTTCCCAGGGTCACTGGGCCAGGTTGCTCACAAGCCACCCATCAGCCCCCACTTGTGGACCGTCCATTGCACCACCACCCAGCTGGCCTCCTCCTTCCCCAGCAGCCTCCCCCCTCCTTTCTGGCTCCCAGAGGCACCTGGATGAAGCAGGCCTCTCCTCTCCCCTGACGAAGGCCCTGTGGTGACCTGTTGCTGCCCAAAGGAAAGAAACCACAGGCATCCAAGGCTCCTGGGTGCTGGCCCAAGCTTCTTCGACTTGCTTTCTCTTGCCACATCCCTCTCCCTCCTGTGTTCCTGCCTCCAAAGGGAGGCTCCATTTCTCCTGCTGGCCTGTCGTCTCCCACCCCTAAGCCTCTGCTCACACGGAACTCAACCTGGTGTGTCCCCTGCACCCATCTTTCAAGGCGTGGCTCCGATGCCACCTCCTTCAAGAAGTCTTGGCGGAATATCCAGGGTGACTGAATGTTCCTTCCTTTTGCACGACTTGCATCTCTACACACTTTCCATTTTTATCCTGCTTTGTGTTAAAACTTTCGTTTGAATCTTCTATCCCAGCGGATGGCTGAGACTGCATGACCTTTCCTGTGTCCCCAGCACCTGCCACAGGGTCTGGCTCCTCATCATTCAGCGTTGGAGCAATGACTGTCTGTTCCAGAACTCCTGATCCAAACCGCCATTCATCCCATGATCTCTGTGTGTTTCACCCTCTCTGGATTGTGAGTCCCCTGAGGGCAGGGACCATGATGTACCCATCTCATATCCCTTGGACTTACCCAGGCCTCCAGCCAATGTCGAACCCATACATCCCTCAAAAGCAGGGAGAAAGGGGTAGAGATGACTTGGTGGCACACAACAGGACAGGAGTTCTGTCCCTCATCAACAGGTGACCCAGGCACCCATCCCTAGAGGAGCATTGACGATGTGATATTTGCACAAACCTAGAGAAAAGAGCACCCCTCCCCCCCTGCAGGCAGCATGCACAATTTGCATTTGTGACCCTGACTTTTTAAAATGTCACACCTGCATATGCAGCAAGATTTATTGACAGCTAATTAGGAAACACAGTTTGTGTCTACCAGCCTTTGAAAAACATTTTGTAAGTCAGGTAATTGGCTTTAACGGTGCAGAGGAGAGATGTGCGCTGTGGCTCCATCCCTCTCAAATAACTCTGTGGCTGGCCAAGAATTCAGAGTGACAGCTCCAGGGAGAACTCAGAAGTGCCAGTTTTCTTCTCAGTGTTCAGGATGGACAGCCTGGCTCTCAGGAGACTTCTGGAAGCAGATGGTCTGTCCATCACCCCAGGGAAGGGGTGTGAAAAACTCAAGCTGGCTGGAGTTAATAAGCTCTTTGGGACGGAGCTCTGGAGATGGCTGCTTATATTTCAGGCTGGACCCACCAGTGGGGACTGTACCTGTCACGAGCAGTGATTCCAGCCCACCTGCATGCAGTCAGCACCTGTCTGGGGCCTGGCCCTTGGCTAGGCACAGAGGGACAGAAGAGAGGTCATGCAGGGAGAGGTGGAAGGAAGGAGACCCCGGGAGAGAGCCTGGGCTAAGACAGCATCCCAGCCAGACCCCCGGGGCTCAAGAACTGCCCATGGGAAGCCCTTTCTTACCACCAGGCTCGGTTGATAGTTGGGGTCCTGGAGGCTGTCAGCTTGTGACGTTGCCCCCAGTGATGGTTTCGCTCTTGGTTTAGTTGTAGTCTTCCTGACTGTCATAGGAATTTGAGGTTTGGGGGCTCTGCCCCCTTGTAGGTCTTTGGATTCTTCTTTGCTCACTCTATGATGGGGAAAAGAGCACCGAGCACCATGGCCCACGTGGGCCTAGTGCATTTCACTTCTGACACATTCTATGACCCAAACCCAGTGGTCACACCTCATATGCAAGGGAGGCTGGGGAGCATAGCCTCTGTGCACCCAGGAAGAACAGACCATGAGCGTCACTCAGGGTGGACTCTGGACCTTGCCTCCCGAGGCTTGACATCCATCTCTGCCCCTGTCTGTGAACAACTTTAGGCAGAGGGGAAAGGAAAACACTGGAGAATGATATTGGCGGAATTATATTGTTATATTGTGCGCCTGTAGGAATATGTAACAACAGATCCCACCATTATGTCTACTTGTGATGCACCAATAAAAAATATGGAAAAGAAAAAAAAAACTTCAGATGAATGACTCACCTCTTTGACCCTCAGATTCTTCATCTGTTAAAATATGGGTAATAATAGGACACAGTTCATAGGGTTGTTGTGAGGCTTAAGTGAGTTAAAATATATAAAGCAATGAGAATAGCCGGGTACAAACAAGTGCTATATAAACACTCACTGCTATTATTATTGCTGTTCTAATTTCCAAATTTAGCACATCCGTTAAGGACTCTTGAGTACCTGTTCTGTTCAGGGAATGTTTAGTCCATGTTTTGCATGGACTCACTGTTTCTGGGGTAACTTCTAGTACTTGGTAGATGATCATAAAAGGTTTGATTGAATTAATTGTAGTGGCCCAACAATATTGTGTGTTTAATCCAGTTGTCCGTAGCCCTGGCTAATTTTTAACATCATTTAGCAATAATCAATCTGTAGTCCCGTTCTTGGGTTCAGGAAGTCAACCACCAAACAGGAAGAAGGAGATCTAAGAGGTGGAGAAAGCATCCAAAGCGTGGAAAGCCCTTCCAGTTTAAAAGTGACTATCTTTATAAAAGTCCTCTGTGTGTTTTTGAATTCAAGTAAAACAAAAAGTACTAAGAAGAGAGACAAAGAAAATCACTCAAAAATCCCACGGGCTTTAACATGACCCGACTGCTGTTGTGTCTACATATTATAAATAGAGAGATGGAAAGAAAGACTTTTATAATTCGAGGTCATTATTAATCCTATTTAAATCTGATGTTAAATGGTATTTATCTGCACCTAACCCAAGAAAATAGGGACAAGGAAAGCAGAAGGAATTGTTCAACGTTAAACAGTTTTGCCTTCACTACAGAACCCTAGTTGTTTTCAAAATATCTCTCTAAGGGTAATAAAAGATTATGGAAAGCAGTGAGGTTAGAATCCTGGCTTTTAAACTCCGGTGTTCAATTTTAGATGGTATCGATTAAAGCCCTTCCATGACAGGAGAGGAAATTAGCCTCTTCCAATTCCTTCTCCCTCCTCCGTCGTCTCCTGGAGCTGATGTTCCTCATTATCTCCATGTTGAGTGGAGCTGGCTTTCACCATCATTGTTCTTCACCACAAGCCCTCCATTCCTGAGATCTTTGTTTTGATTCATCTTTCGGTTGCCTAGATTTTGTCAATTAGTTTCTCTCTCCTTCCGCGACCGTGAAATGCTCATAGGTGTTTGGTGACCAAGATGATGCACGCTGAGTTTGTAGTTTCCACTGACAGTGTGCACTGTGTGCTGAGCACAAGAGCTGCAGTCTGATGCCACATCAACAGAAGTCAATACCCAGAATGCAGGAGGTGACCATTTCATTGAGTTCAGGGTCCTTCAGAGCTCTAGAAGCACTCTGAACAAATCAATAAGGAAATGATGAACAACCCAAGAGAAGAATGGGCAAAGTCACCCATTCAAGAGAGGAGGGACAAACAACCCAGAAACCTATGAAAAGATGGCTTACCCTCTTTAGTGATCAGGAACCCACAAATTGAAATGAAATATCAAATACCCACAAGACTGGCAAAAATTAAAGTTGGCAAGGATGTGGAGCCGTGAGATCTCTCAAACATTGCTGGTGGGAGTGTAAATGGATCACTTTGAGAAAATGTGGCAAACTGTATGATTCAACAATTCCGCTTCCAGGTTTACCCCCTAGAGAAACTCTGCCTGGGTTTGCCAGGAGATATGCACAGAAATGTTCAGCCATCTTGCTCACCACAACCAAACAGAACCCTGGAAGCAACCTAAGTGTCCATTGACAGGGGAACACACAATTGAACCGTGGTGCCGTCACCGTGGCATGTTACTGCCTGCGAAGGTGAAGGGACTGCAGCTGTGCTCAGCCACGGAATCTGTCAAACGTGACAAAGAGCCACAGAGTAACTGTCAGTGGAACACACAGCATGATTTCACTTATGTGTTAAAAACAGGTCAAATGAAATGGCAATGTTTAGAAACCTACACATTCAAAACTCTAAAGAAAAGCGAGGATGGATCAATGCAAAGTTCAGACTCCGCCCCATAGGGTGAGGGCAGGGTATGTGCAGGTGGGCACCTGGGGGCTTCAACGAGAGCAGGCATTGGATGTATTGCAGGTATCTATTGCTATTTTTCATATCATATATAAGGTATATGTATAGGGTGAAATCCTGTCTCTGAGTGAGCTATTTGATAAGAATGGATTCATTTTTTGAGATGGGGTCTCACAGTGTTGCCCAGGCTGGTCTTGAACTTTAGGGCTCAAGGGATCCTTCCTCCTCAGCCTCAGCTGGGACTATAGGCATGCACCACTGTGCCCAGTTCTGAATGCTTACTTAAAATAAAACTTCATTCTAAAGTTACAGTGCCTAGAATTGAATCTTTACCATTTATGTGACCTTGAGCAAGTTATTTAACTTAGTGAGCCTCTTTATCTAGAACACAGAAATAATAATAGTACTGACCTTTTCATAATATTGTGAGAGATGAAGTGCTTAGCACTGTACCTAACACATCGTGAGGGCACGGTATGTGTTAGCTAGCTTTATTTTCTGTGCAGAGCAGATGGAGGTATTTGGGAGACCATGCTAGGTGCTACACCCCCAAAACATTGGTTCCCCAAAGCCTTCCCAGGGAATCCCATAAGGGATTATGAAGCTGTCTCGACCTGGGTTGGTTAGAAGAGCAGAGGGCACTGAGACTGAGGACATCTTGTGGAGTCAGATTGGCTGTTTGGGTGTCTGAAGGTCTCTCGTGGGGTGGAGGACTGTTCTTGTTCAATGAGGTCACAGAGCAGGGGACAGCAAACTAGGGCACAGGGGCCAAAGCCTTCTGCTGCCTGATTTTTAAATAAAATTGTACTGGAATGAGGCCCTGCTCACTTAGTTGCCTCTGGTCTGTGGCTGCTTGCATGTAACAGCAGCAGGGTCAAACAGTTGCCATGGAGACCATAGGGCCCGGGAAGCCTAAGATATTCACTATGTGTCCTTTATGAGAGATATTTGCTCAGCCCTGCCCTAGCATGAGAACTTGGAAACCGGAAATGCAAAAGAAAGGATGTTCTAGGCCAACGTAAGGAAGAACTTCCTAAGAAGCAGAGCTGGCCAGGGACAGAGCCTTTTGCTGGTAAGGGATTGAGGTTCATGAGAGGGATTGGAGCAGAGGCCCAGGCTCCTCTGTGAGGGAGGCAGGGGACAGATTGGACACCTGAGCTTTCAAATTCTTCCATTCTGATATTCTGGAGTGAGCAATTTTCAGTTTCAAATGGGTTGCTATTAACTCTGGCATTTTCTTGGCACTTTTACATTTAAACTCTAGGCAACATTTTCTTTGAAATTTCTCAGTCAAAAAAAAAGTATTTTAATTCTTTAAAAATGAGATTTAAATGAAAATGGATTTCATTCTGGAGTCTCACTTTTTTCATTAAAAAAAATTGATTTTCATGGCCCTTGGATCTGTTCCCATTTTGTAAGTGCTGAATTTTAAGAGCCCATATGTGCCGGCGATGATTTGTCCGCCGCAGGTCCTTATAGGAAAGGAGAAGCCATCGGTCATGAAATAGTGGAATTTGGAGGGAGCAACTGGGAGCTGCCCTGGATGTGGAGTCAAAGAGGCAGGGAGTGGAAGGCACCAGGAGCCAAGATGGAGCGTGGGAGGTGACAGTTGCTAAGGGCCAGAGTGGGGCTCCAAGGGGCTGGGCTGCAGATGGGAGGCTGGTCCTAACGATGAGTTGAATGGGTGACAGAACCTTGTCCCCTCTGTGCTGCTCAGGTGGTGACTGGGCCATCCAGGCGGCTCGCCCTCTGCAGGAGCATGGGGAGAAGTTTCTAAGGGGGATTTGGGGAGCAGGAGAGTAGAAGACAGTGATGAAGACCATCTTTCTTCCAGGATGCAGAGCCCCCTTCTAGGGGCTCTGAGAGCAGCTCATCCAAAGCCTGTTGGCTGAAGGACAGCTTGCCATAAACAACTCCCAGAAAGGTTGTCCCGCCCAGTGAGTGGCTCTCTAAAAGCCGACAGACACCTTCAGTGGGGTACCAAAGAGCTTCCAGTGTTTCTCTGGCTTATGCAGCAGCGGGGCCACCAGAAGGGACCATCATAAACAGTCATTTAGGGAAACATCTCCAAGCAGCACTTGGGAAGGAGGCAGATGCGAAACGCACTTGAAGTTGACTTTCACCCGAACTGAAGGACGGGTGCTGTGAAACGCGCCTGGCGGACCGTCTGCGCGGCATCCCCAGGAAACTGACGCCTGGAGAAATTCCCCCGTGTTTTGATGAACTGATCATCAGGCAAATTGATGGGCCGTGAACTCACTGCTAGTGGGTAGCCGTGGCGTCTGTGCCCAACCACCTTGTCCATGAGACACTCGCTGCCCTTCCCGAGGCCGGAAACCAAAGTCAGACTTGACAAGGACCTCTGGGGTCATTCCTGCACAGGCTTCACACATTGTTTGCTACTAGCAAAGAAACCTGCTTTTCAGATTCAGAATTCTGTGGACCCTGATGCTGTGTCTGAACCGGATGAGAGGCAGGGCTGGCTACGGCGGAGGGTAGTGCTCCTGCCGCTGTCCCCAGGCCCTGCTGGGCTGAGTTTGAAACCTCCAGGTTGATCCAGCTCCACAGATTCAGCTGGGAAGTCCATCTATTTGTGACAATACTCAGGTCAGGTGAGAAGATGCAGTGTCAGGAACAAGGGTGAGGAAGGACAGCGTGAGAGGGGACAGGTCTGTCCCTGTCACTTGCAGTTTGTAAATCAGTGGGGAAGCGTGAGTACCTATAGGTCATCTGGGCTTCCAGCAGTATTCTGGGGGCAAGGGCTCTTTCTAAACGTTCCTCTTTGCCCATCGAGCTTCTAGATTATTAGAAAACTCTAAACTGGGAATCCAGAAAATCGTCTCCTAATCCTGGCAAGATGGGGGACGGATACTTTCTCTCTGGTCCTTACTCTGAATCTGAAAGTGAGGGCATGGGCTAGATTAGCACTGCTGACATGTATGGATTTGCACAACAAGCAAGGGGAGCCCTGGAATAGAAATTTAGCTAAATTGGGTGCAAAACTTTGTTATGTCAGCATATTAAAAACAAAAACCCTCCTCCTATCTATCACTTTATAACAGAAAAACACTCTAACACCATATCAACTACAAAGGGCCTGATCTAGAAATTAAGGCTAAAGGAATAAATTTAAGTGTAAAGAAATCTCACTACTTTGTTCTTACTTTTCTCGTTTTATCTGAGGACATTGGTTTTCTATTGCTGCTGTCACTATGATAAACTTGATAGTTTAAACCACACCGTTTATTGTCTCACAGTTTCCTGCCAGAAGATTGTTCACAGTGTGATTCTTGGGTTCTTTGCATAGGGCTTCATGAGGCCAAATTCAAGGTGTCAGCTGGGCGGGGTTCTGACCTGGAGTCTCAGCTGGGAAAAACTTCCCTCCATGCTCATTCATGGTATTGGAAGAACTCAGTTCCTTGGAGGTGTAGGTCTAAGGTCTTCTTTTCCTTGGCACTCTTCATCTTCAAACCGATACTGGCTCCTCAAACCCATGTTGGCTTTGACTCTCTGATTTCCCCTCTGTTACCAGCCAAAGCACTCTGGTTTTGAGGGTCTGTGCAACAGCACTGGGCCCATCTGGATAATAATTTGAGGCCAGCTGATGAATAACCTTCATCATACTTGCAAAATCCCTTTTGTGGAAACACAGCATTTATGGGAGTCCCGCCAGAGAGCAGTGGTCACGGGGGCTGAAACTGCCCACCATAGATAGTCGGGTGAGTATGGAAAGCTTCTTCCAGCTCCAGTACTGGTTGCCAGATATCTTGAGAGTTTTGAGTTGACATAGCCCAGTGTGTTTGCGAGAAGCCAGGACACCCTTACTAACACAGGACCTCGGACAGGCTGGAGATCCGGGAAGTGTTTGCTGAGCAAACACGTCTTAATGAGTTCAATGTTCTTAATAGGATTTCAATGCAGGATTTGATTATAAATCTTGTGGTGCTGTCCTCATGATTGTCATTAGATCAGAAAACAAGCCAAAAATCATTACAGAAAGATATTAAAGCTACAAATGATTCAGTAAATCATGGTAGAAACAATTAAAACATGAACCACTGTATTGTATCTATTCCTGCAGTGGAAACAGCCTTCCCTCCCTCCATTCTTTCCTTCCTTTCTTTTATCTTCCTCTTTCTTTATTAGCAAAATAAAAACAATAACCAATTTTAAAATTAGAGGAAATCTTAAAAATGGAAATTTCCCCCAATGGTCTATAGGATGCAATCCCACCTCCCCAGCCTGTGTCCAGAACCCTGCCTACACTTCCCATGGCCACCTGTCCATGTCCACCCACTGCTGAGGGCAGCAGGGCCATTCCTGTCCCACCTCCTTGCCTCTGTTCAGTGCCACCCCTCCACCCATGACTCCCTTCCCAGAGTGCCCCTCCCAGAGTTCTCCGGGGCTGGCCCTCGTGGTGAGCCATGGCCTGCATCTGCCTCTGCGTGCTGTCCGTCATGTGATGTGGCCACCTGTGTCCCATCTCAGGGTGTGGCTCCCGCAGACAGGGAGCTGTCTGAGGCCAGGAATGGTGGTGGACTCATTTCTGTGTCCTGGTGAGCATCTCTGTTGGGGCAACCTGGGGTAGGTTTGAATGCAAACCAACACCAGCTTGCTCTGACTCCAGATTGTAGTCACAAGGGGAGGGTGGGGATACGCAGAAAGGAAGAAGAAGACTCAGAATGGACGAGAAGACAAAAAAAGGAGAAAACATTCATCCTTTGGTTTTTTGGATTGGCTTATTTTGCTTAGTATGATATTTTCCAGCTCCATCCATTTACCTGCAAATACCATAATTTCATTCTTTAAGGCTGAGTAGTATATGTACCCCAATTTCTTTATCAATTCATCTCTTGAAGGGCTTCTGGGTTGGTTCCATAGTTCAGCTATTGTGAATTGAGCTGCTATGAGCATTGATGTGGCTGTGTCACTGTACTATGCTGATTTTAAGTCCTTTGGGTACAAACCAAGGAGTGGGATAGCTGCGTCAAATGGTGGTTCCATTCCAAGTTTTCTGAGGACTCTCCATACTGCTTTCCAGAGGGGTTGCACCAATTTGCAGTGCCACCAGCCATGTAGGGAAGAATGGAGGAACTTGGGATTGGGCAGAAAGCAGTGAGGGGAGGGGAGGAGGTGCGGAGGTGGAATGAAGCAGACATTATTACCCTATATACAGGTATGATTATATGACTGGAGTGACTCTGCACCATCACAGCCAGAGGAATGAGAGATTGTGCGCCATTTTGTGTACAGTGTGTCAAAATGCATTCTGCTGTCATGTGTAACTAATTAGAACAAATTTTCAAAAAAATTAAAGAAAGAAGAAATGTATTTACAATAAGCAGAAAAAAACAATTAAGAGAGATGAGGGAGCAGTTGGGGCTCCAACAGGTAGCTCCTGAATCCTGGGAAGCTGAGCTCGAGGGAGACGGCACGGCGCGGGGGGGGCTCTCGCTGCAGGGACCTACATTCTAGTTAAGGAAATCAGCCAACGTGCAGGGGACCACAAAATAGACAAGATGACTGCAGATCATTTTAGGAATGAAGCTGGGACATTAAATAAGGCCAGTGTTGGAGAGAGACTCGGCGGGAGCCCTATTGGGTAGGGAGGCCTGAGTGAGGAGTAGCAAGGAAAGAGTGTTCCTGCCAAAGAAAGCGGTAGGCGCCACGGCCCAGAGGCAGGCAGGAAATGGCCTTTGATTTCAAGGCATAAAAAGGAGCCAGGTGAGGCCTGACTTGTTGAGCAAGGAGGAGAGGAGAGAGAACCGGGCCAGCGTGGGAGGCAGGGGCTGGCCTCCTGTGACTTCTCTTAGGACAAGGAATGTTAAGAAAACTTGAGAATATTGCAAAGATGTGACCATTTAGCCTGACACCTGGAGCGTGTTCTTCCTGCCCTGCCTGTGGGTCATCTGACTGGAGGAGTGAGACTCGGCCTGGTAGATTAAGGCCCAGGACCTATAATTCTCTACAACTGATAAGAGGTGCTGGTTTGCAGTGATTTTCTTCTCTGTCCCTAATGGTTAGAGTTTTATTTCCTTGTAGGACATTAATTGTTTTTATATTTAATTTAGCAATCTAATTCCTTATTATTATTTTATTGTGAAAATCCTTTTTTTAAAATTCTCTTTCGAATCAACTTCATCTTACAGATCCTCTTTTTAATGAGTTAAATAAAACAGTCTCATGCGCACACTCTGGATTTTCATGAGAACTATGTTTTGTTTTATTTTTGTACTAGGGATTGAAACCAGGGGTGCTCAACCACTGAGCCACATCCCAGTCCCTTTATTTTCTATTTTGAGACAGGGTCTCCTTAAGTCACTTAGGGCCTCACTAAGTTGCTGAGGTTGACCTCGAACCTGTGATCCTCCTGCCTCAGCCTCCCATCACTGGGATTATAGGCATGCGCCACAGTGCCTGGCAAGCATTGTTTTTAACCTAACCTTTCAAGAATTACATTCTGATAGGAATTCGAGAGTGATTTCTTTCCTTCTTTTCTGTTTGCTGTGCTGGGGGACTTTGCACAGGGTAGGCAAGCACTCTTCATCTGGGCTAGACCCTTGTCCAGGAATTTGAGTTTTAAATGCACAGAAAGCAGGAAAGTGAGAACAACTAAGTTATGTTTAGCAAGTGCCTGCAGACTGCCGGGTGGCGGATTGGCTCCACAGGGCCCATGGGAAAGCTAGATGGCCAGTTAGGAGCCAGCGCCCTGCCTAGGAGAGGGCTGACCTCACGGCTGGGATGAGCCCGGTAGAAGTGGGAAGGTGAGAAGTTAGCCATGACTGACTCCAGACGCTGGCAGACATTCCTGGTCCCTCCATTTCCTCGTTGGACTGCCCCTTGTGCTCTGCAGCCAGATGTCCTCTCTGATACCTGTGTGTGTGCGCTCCTTGGCGGGGGCAGGGTCCACCTTTCCCGCAGTACCCAGCCTGGGGCTGAGCACGGAGGTGCCACTCTGGGCATGCATTTGCCTGTGGATTTGCCCCTTCAGATGCCCCATCATCTTCTTTTCTCATTTATTTTTTACTATGGTGGCAAAATATACCATCATGTAAAATGCACCACATGGCTGTCTTTAAGCGCAGAGCTCAGCTCAGGGGTGTTAAATGCATTCACACTGTTGGGCAGTGTGGCCTCCCTCTATCTCCAGAATGTCACCATCATCCCAAACTGAAACCTCGAGTCTATCAAACACTATCTCCCATGGCCCTCCTCCCCCAGCCCCAGGAACCTCCATTCTGTCTCTCTGAATTTGACACCTGTAGGTGCTTCAGATAAGAGGACTCCTACAGCATGTGCCCTCTTGTGTGTCTTATTTCGTGTCGCAGTGTCTCCCAGGCTCATCCGTGTTGTAGCGTATTTTAGAATTTCCTTCCTTCTTGGTGAATGATGTTCCATCCTGGGTGTAGATCACGGTTTGTTCACCCTTTCTTCTGTTGATGGATGTTTGCGGTGTTTCCAACTTTTGGCTGATGTGACTGGTACAGCTGTGAACGGGGGTGTACAAATGTCTCCTGGGCCCCCGCTTTGGGTTCCTTCCACTGGAAAGAGAAGTGGAATTGCTGGATCCTGTGTTCACTCTGCTTTGACTTTCTGAGGGCCAGCACGTTGGGTTTTTTTTTTTCCTGTAGAACTCTCTTATTATTCCTGCTCATGGTGCACGTGGGTTCCAGACTCTCCACATCCTCGTCAATACTTGCAAGTGTCTGTTATGGAAAGGGGAGAGAGACCCCAGGGTGAGGCATCCCAGACTCTGGAAGATCCTTTCCTTGGTGTGCTGAGAGGGGAGGTGGTGGAGAGTGAAAGGAAAGTCCTAGATTTGGAGGATGCTCTAGGGAGGGCAGCCAGGGTAGGAGATGCCAAGACCACACTTCCCTGCACCCAGGTGTGGGCTCGGGGGTGACTGAGAGTGGCCCTTCATGGGGGGGGGAACTGAAGCTGGCAGATTTTCTATGAGGAAAGGCTTGTGTGACTCCACGGTTGGGCTCCTGCCCCTGGGGAAAGCTGTGTCTAATTTGAGCCTCTTTCTCTTTCTCTGTTGCTTTCCAGTGTGATAATGCCAAAGGATTGAAAGCCTTCTATGACGCCATTAAATACGGCCCAAATCATTTGATGGTGTTTGGAGGCGTCTGTCCGTCTGTCACATCCATCATCGCCGAGTCCCTCCAGGGCTGGAATCTGGTGCAGGTAAGCTCCCCGCCAGCTTCCGTTGGGGTATCTGTCTTAGTGGCTGCCAGTCCTTTGCAGGGATGGTTCTCGCTCGGTGTGGTCCCCAAGTCACTCCTGTTAGGTCTCCCAGGCCCTTTCCTGCTGCCCTCTCTCCTGGTCTAATCCTCTGGCCTGACCAAGCATGGCCTCCACAGTGGCTCCTTAAAGGGCAGCCCTGAGGCCACCACCCTGTGTTGGAAACCCTGGGTAGTACCACCACCAGCTCCTTAGCCCACCTGCTGTCCAACGTGCTCCCCTGCCGCTCCCCACGGACCTTGGTCCCCTCCGCTGTGCCATCAAAGGCCCTCGCCTTTCACATAGAAACCCAGACCTTCGGGCCGCAGAGCCCTGTTGGCGCTATTCCCTAAACCAGATGCTCCTTAACCACTCCCTGCGCAACCTCCCTCCCCACTGAAATTCTTTTGTCCTCTAAGACTGCCTTTCTCCTCCATTAAGGCTTTCCTGGGCTCCTGGCCAGTCATCCACTCTGTACACTGCGGGTTTTAAACACTATTGAGTGCTCACTAGTGAGTGCATGGTCCATTGTGAGACTCACCAGTGTCAGCTGGTATTTGGAACAGGAAAGAAGAGTGTAGGAAGATGCGACTACCAGGAGGAGCCGTGGCTCAGGCGAATATTTACTCCAACCATCCCTCCTCCCTCCCTCCCTCCCTCCACCCACCCACCACCCATCCATCATCCTTTCATCCCTGTCTCCCTCCCTTTGCCTCCATCACCCGTCCATCAGTCCATCCATTCATCCAACCAACCAACCAATATTTTGGGCGACTCACTTTATGCCTGGAATCCTGGTGGGTACTGGTGATATAGTGCTGAACAGGACAGACACGGCCCCCAGCATTTCAGAGCCATATTCTAGGAGGAAGATGGGCAATCTGCAAATAAATAAGTACCAATACTGAGAGCTAATGGTCGTATCTGTAGGGCCTACTATGTGCCAGACACTGTTCTGAGCCCTCATGTACATTAGCTCATTTAATCCTGTAGCTGCTGGATGGTATCATTTTCGTCCTTAGTTTGATAGAGAAGGAAACTGAGGCACAGAAAGGCTAAGTAATTCACCCAAGGACTTAACCCCAGCTAGTCTGGCCCTTCAGACTGTGTTAAGGACACTGGGGGGAAATAAACTAGGGGAGGGGGATACCCAGTCACTGCCTTGGGGCGACCAGGAAAGGCCTCTTAGAGAAGAGGCGTTTGAGCTGAGACCTGAAGGGTGAGCAGCAGCCCAGCAGGAGAAGAGCACTCCCTGCCCGCAGGTAGAACAGCGCGCTCAGTAGGCGACTCGGAGGGAAGAGCCTGGTGCATCCACGGAACAGAGAGGCCTGGGGCGTGGTGCGATGGGTGAAGAGGCACAGGAGCCAGGCCAGCCCGGACCAAGGGAGCTTCCCAGGGCAGGTGACGCAGCACTGGCTGCTGAAGGAGAAGAGGGTGGAGGGCAGCTGGAGCCGTGGAGGAGAGGCTGCCGGCAGAGGGTGTGTCGGATGCAAACCTGACAGAGTACCCGGGAGCCGGCATGGCTCTGTGTGCTGTGGGAGCCTGACTTCAAGCCTGGGAGGTACCCTAGACTGCTGTGAGGTCTTGGATAAGTCACTTACCTTCTCTGAGCTTGGGTCTCTGTTCCTGAACATCAAGGAGCACAGTCCTGGTGGTCAGTCCAGGCCCTGGGCCTTGGTCCCCTCCGCTGTGCAATCAAGGGAGAAAGCAGGCTGATTTCACAGAGGTCTTGTAGGCATTAAGAGATGGAAAGTAACTAGGACTGTGCCTGGCATGCAGTAGGCGCTAATTACAGTTAACTTCTCATTGGTGTTAGCCCTGCCCATCTGCTGTTACTCCAACATGAATACTGTGGTTACTTAGCATTCCTGGTTGTTCTTGCATTTCCACTTTTCTTACACTGTTGCCACCACCCCAAACAACCCATTCTCCCTCTGTCCAATGTGGCAAGTGCTATTTGTGCTCTGAGATCCAGCTTAAATGCTGCCTCCCCCAGGAAGCCTTTCCTGATTGCCACTAGGAGACCACTAAAGTGGGGCCCCATAGAAATTCTTTGTATTCCTCCCTTGTTTATGTCTAACAGAGCATGTGCACAGCCTGGTTCCCCAGGTCCCTCTCTTGTTCCTGTCATAGGGTTTTGTCTATGCGGGAGCTTGTGTACAAATGCTCGTCTCCCTGGCTGGGTGGTGAGATCTTTGAGGACAGAGCCCAGGTCTGAGATACCTTTTCACAGACTTTACTAAATGGAGAGAGGCAGGGAGGGATGAGAGGATCAGGGATAAAAGGATCTGTAAATTGACATTTTCTCTAGACATGAGGGATCGAACTCCTCAGTAAACCCCCAACCCAAAGAGGAATCGAAGGAGCTTCCTGCTTCTCAGCCTCTCTTGGAGCTGTCTGCCTCTCGGAATTCTTGGGGGAGCTGCAGGAACAAGGGAAGGTTGGAAACTGGCCAAAGTGACCAGGTCCCAGCAGGAGTAAGCGAGGCCTTTCCCTAGAGGACTTGAAACAAGAGGGAAGTGGGTTAGGAGACAGACTGTGCTTGTTATTTATTACCAGGTAGCAAATCACCCCAAAACTTAGTGGCTCCAAACAGCCATATCATTTGTTATTTCATTGTTTCTGCATGTCAGGCTTCAGACCCACAGAGTGACTTGGGTCTGCCCTGTGGTGTGTGCAGCCCTGCCGGAAGAGGGTTGGGGGCTGTGTCATCCGAAGGCTCAACTGGGGCTGGAGGATCTGTTGCCCAGATGGCGCACATATATGGCCACCAGGGCAGTTCCTCTCCTTGTGGGCCTCTCCCTGGGATGCTTGAGCATCCTCATATCATGGCAGCCGAATTCCCCCAGTTCTGCCAAATGAAGTCATCCAAAAGACCAAGCCAGAGCTGGCAAAGTCTCTCAGGACCTGGCTCTGGAAGTTGCATACCTATATTTGTGCTGTACTCTATTGATCATGCAAATTAGCTGAGAGTATGAGAGAGAAGTACCAAAGTGCAGAGGAAGGTGAAGGTCAATGGGGGCTTATCTTGGAGGCAGGCTACACAGTGACTAATGTCTGAAAGGAAAACAGGAGCTCAAGAAGCCCAGCAAGGGGACTCGACACTGAGTCCCTTCCCTGTTTTGCTGAACTCCTGCTCATTCTTCAAAACCCTGGGCAGGTTCCCTTGCCCCCTTTCCTTTTGTGCCTCTCATCCTCTGCCCCGCAAATTGAAATAAATATTCCTTCCTCTTCTATACCATGTATTCTCAACAGGGAATGACACTTTCCCCTAAGGGTGGAGAATAGGCTGGGAGCCTAAAGCCCTCCATGGAAGAGCCTCTCGTAGGGTGGACTTGACTGTGGGGCAGTGCAGGGTGTAGCATGTGCAGATTCTCCACCTCCACCTGCACAGAGTCACTGTGCATTTCTGACCGGCTCCAGCGTGACTCACTCCTGATCCTCTGCCGTACTAGTGTTGCTACCAACACTGGGCCAGATGATGGCTCTGGCTGGGTGTGCGCAGGGGCCTCAGGAGCCTGGGAACTGGACGGTGCTCTACAGACTGGAGTGCTCTGGGCATCTGGGAGCAGAATTGTGGGATCGACCTGGAAGAGCAGGCTTCTCCCAGCCTTGTGGAGCCAGGCAAGGGGGGCGGGGGAACAAAGATGTGGGTCCTGATGGGGGCAGGGTACCCTGGGAGCCTGGCTTTCTGCCTCCCTCCCACTCCCAGGGAACACAGCCAAACATGTTTTGAGCCAAACTCTGTGGACCTCCCAAGCCGCCTGTGCTCCCGATCTGGGAAGCCACCTTGCTTCCAGAGATGGTGGAGGGCTGGCAGGTGGGGACTGCAGCCACTTGAGGAATTTGATGAATCCCTTAACTTATTCAAAACCAGGCTCCGAAACCATTTCACAAATGGGAAAGTGTGTATGACTTATATAATTGAAAAGACGCTCTGACCACCCTTTGGAGGAACAATGCTCGTGGGACAGGAATAGGAACTGTGCCACAGAAATGGGAATTAGCAGCTACAGGGTAAAAACTCACCCTGGTGTTGGAACTGGTTAAATTTAACTTTTGCCTTTCTCTGGTGTCCTTGATCCGTGGTTGCTGAACAGGGAGGATGACACTGTCATTGTGACATGAGTCACCAAGCTCCTGGGAGCCTCAGTTCTCACACCTAAATGCAGGCACCTTCAGAGTCCTGGGTCTGACCCTCTCTTGTCTGCCCAGGGTGTGGGGCTCAGATCTAGCCTCACATAGGGAGTGACCCCCTGGGAGGTGACCCAGGGAGGGTTGGGGTGTGGATGTTGAAGATCTGAGTGTGTTGAGACTGGAGAGGAGAAGTGTTGGCCTGCAGAGCCACATGGCTGCCGCTGAGAGATTTTGCTGGTGCCCTGTGAGGTGGGTGGGGAGAAGCGGGAGCCATGGTGGAAGTTAGAGGGAAGCAGGGCCTTCACTCCCCGCCAGTGAGTCCTGCCACTGGAGGCGCCCACCATGGGACAGGCCATCTGGCTATGATAATGAGCTCCCTGAGCATTTTGGTTTCAGCCAAGCTGTCTCTTGGTGGCTCACTAACTGCATAAGATGAGTGGCTTATGAGGACTAGGGTTCTGCCCCTGTGAACAATGGAGGTCCCGGGACCCCACTCTGAGCAGATCCCTTCGGCCCCCTCATCACCTCGGTGCCAGTTCAGTGCCTGCAGCTCAGGTGACACAGATGCGCTTGGCTCCTGGCGACGTGTCAGCCCAGGTGCTTTCTGAGGCTCGTTCATCTCCCGGGCACCGGGGCTCTTTAGCACATGCTGCCCATGTGCAGAACGTGTGGGGAAGAGGCAGGAGGAGATGCCAGGGGCATGACGCTGGGGCACGTAGCCCGGCATCGCCAGGGCCAAGCCCACATCCACAGCATGACAGTGGGTGTCCATCCCTGGCCGCTGGCCCACTTCTTGTTCCTTTGTGCAGCTGGCCTCAGTGTAGGTGGCTCCCTTCTCTTGGTGGTCTCTCCACCCGGCAGGACCATGCCCATCCGTCATGGCACAGCTGGGATGTCCCTTCCTCTGGGAAGTCACTGACTGGGCCTCCTTCTCACATACCCTGTCCCAGGCAGTTGCTGCCCTGGAGCTGCCAGAGGTCAGATCCTCCTCTCCTTCACTCCTGACCATGGGCCTGGGCACAGGCCTGGGCTCCATGCAGAGCAGTGCTCGGGAGGTTTGCCGTTGGACAGCCAGCCCAGGACGCCTTGTGCTTCTCCCTCAAGAATGGAGGGCAGATCGTCCAATCCTGCCAGACCCACGAGGACCCACGGGCTCTCAGCTGTAGCCCCCCTTGTTAAAGGAACTCGGAGGGAGGCCTGAGATGGCCTTTGGCTTAGCTTCAGCCAGCACCTCCCAACTCTGGACCCACTTTGTTTTAATTTTGCTTTGCTTCCTTTGCAGTGGTTTTCAGACCCCCTCAGACCCCATCTTCAGAGATGGGAAGGTGGCTTGCTCCCAACCATACCTAGCACTCTTTGAGGGTGGTCCTACACACCTCCCACTGGCCCAGTCTGTCCTTCTGAAGCCTGGGGCTGGAGGAAAGCAGGAGGCCTTGGAGCAGAGTAGCTTCACAAGAGATGAGGGCAGAGCCCAGCGAAGGTAACAGACGTGCTGACGAGAAGGAGTTTGACACCTTTGGAGACCAGGCTGGAACTCCTGCCTCCCCAGGAGCAAGATGAGAGCAGCCCCGGCTTTCAGACAGAATGGTCCAGCTGCCAAGTATACAGTCCACTCCCTGGGGGCGAGAGGGGCTGCTGATAGGGAAAGACCAACTCAAGGCTGCATCCCACAGAGCCTGTCTTTAAAAGTGGCTGTAGCAGATCATGAAATTGCGGGTGTTTCTCCTGGCGCCCACCCAGGCCTGCCCTCGCAGCCCACCCTGCCTCTGGTCTGCCCTGGCACTCCCCCAGGAGCTTCCTGGGGAAGAACGCTCTGGCTTGTGTAATGGGGCCAATCTCCTTGGAGAAGCTCCTGCCAGGGAGCAGAGGCCAGGAAGACTTGGAACAAGAGAAGGAAGCTCTGTAGATGTGTCGGCAGCGCAGGCCCAGTACAGCTAGGACTTGATGTCTGGAAACTCGGAATCATGGTTGGTTTTGACATTTAAAAAAACAAATCAGTGAAAACCCCAAAGTCAGGCCCTTTGCTCTTGGCCAAATTTCAGCATCTCTCTCAACTGTCAGTCAATGCCACGTTGCTTCAGAGGAACAGGAATTTTATGATCTGACTTGATTTTCCCACATGATTATTTTGTTAAACTATAGGTTACCTGAGAAATCAAATACCACTTCTTACTTGG
This sequence comes from Marmota monax, assembly GCF_021218885.2. Lineage (NCBI taxonomy): Eukaryota > Metazoa > Chordata > Mammalia > Rodentia > Sciuridae > Marmota > Marmota monax. The sequence continues at coordinate 3,600,377 of NW_026695243.1, forward strand.
CAGGGGGTTGTAGAATGTGAGGTAGATGCCTAGGGTGGCAGGGCTGGTATGGTCTTAGCAGTCTTTGGGTCCTGAGTCTTCATTGCACATACTGGGAAACTGAGGCCCAGGCAGGGTGTAGGGGTAGGATCTCACCCAAGTTCTCACTGTCACAATAACACTGGGCCCTGGGCTTGCTGTCCAGAGCTTGGCAATAGATGCCATGGTTTTATTTAATCTCTCTTAGCCTCACTTTGCTTCTCTGTAAAATGGTACTAGCAAACATGACTTCTATGTTTATGCAGATGTTGTGTGTTTTTTTTTTTGGTGGTGGTTCATTGTTTTCTTTTTTCTTTTATTGATTTAAAAAAAATAAATGACAGTGGAATGCATTACAATTCTTATTACACATATACAGCACAATTTTTTTATATCTCTGGTTGTATATAAAGTATGTTGATACCAATTCGTGTCTTTATACATGTACTTTGGATAATGATGTCCATAACATTCCACCATCCTTGCTAATCCCCTGCCCCCTCCCTTTCCCTCCCACCCCTCTGCCCTATCTAGAGTTCATCTATTTCTCCTATGCTCCCCCTCCCTAACCCACTATGAATCAGTCTCCTTATATCAGAGAAAATATTTGGCATTTGGTTTTTTGGGATTAGCTAACTTCACTTAGCATTATCTTCTTTAACTCCATCCATTTACCTGCAAATGTCATGATTTTATTCTCTTTTATTGCTGAGTAAAATTCCATTGTGTATATATGCCACATTTTAAAAAATCCATTCATCCACTGAAGGGCATTTAGGTTGGTTCCACAGTTTAGCTATTGTGAATTGTGCTGCTATAAACATTGATGTGGCTGTGTCCTGTAGCATGCCGATTTTAAGTCCTATAGGTATAGACAGAGGAGAGGGACAGCTGGGTCAAATGGTGGTTCCATTCCCAATTTTCCAAGGACTCTCCATACTGCTTTCTATATTGGCTGCACCAATTTGCAGCCCCACCAGCAGTGTATGAGTGTGCCTTTTCCCCCACATCCTCACCAACACTTATTGTTTGTTTGTCTTCATAATAGCTGCCATTCTGAATGGAGTGAGATGATATCTTAGAGTAGTTTTGATTTGCATTCAGATGTTGTGTTTTGTGTGCTGTCTTTACTGGTGAGCAAAAGTGTTTGTAGAAACTGTGAAGCCCTGGCTGTTGCTGTGATGGCTAGGACTCCTGCTGGGAGCAGACCTCTGATGGGGGCTGTTGGAGTTGAAAAATCAGCCCCTGATTTTCATGGGCAACAAGGGTTGCTTACCCTGGTGCTGCAGACCCTGGAACTAAGGGGCTGGAGCAGGATGAGAGCTCTGTTAGCAATTTGCTCAAAGTATCCACGTCTGCCTCTCTGCCTCTGGAGTCAAAGTCCATCAGGCCGGAATGGAGCCACAGCCCACATGGCTCCACACCCTTGCCAGGGAGCATGCAGTGGTTTCCAGATGCATCTAGAAACCATTTAGGAGGGGAAGTGTGACTAGGCCCAGTTGGAGAACGCTGCTGTCTAAGAAAGAGAATGGAGGCCAGTGATCCAGGGCAGGTTGAAGCCGTTTCTTGGCGCTGGTCTCCAGAGGGGACATTTAGCTTGTTAATAATCTATGAGATGCCTCCACTTTCCGAATTCATTAAAATCAAAACAAAAACAGGAGGAGGAAAGGCAGCTATATTAAGGGCATCCTCCATGGCCAAGCAGACGGTGCAGGAGAGACCCCAGGGGCCTGGGGACTTGGGATGGTCCTTCCTGACTGTCTTGGATGCAGAGTGCAGTGAAGTCCTGATTTTAGAGCAAGCAGGGTGTCCTGCATGAGGAGGGGAAAGGCTGGCAGGTTTTTGTTTGGATGCAGTTGGTGGGAGAAAGGGGGAGATCTGTTTCATGACAAAGGTTTTCATGACAAAAGAGTGTGGGGTTGGCTGGAGGCAGGACCTGGAGTGGTTGTTGCAACAGAGGGGGTCACTTTGGTTGCGGTGAGACACAGGACTGAGGGGCAGCAGGCTAAGCCCCTGGCAAAGGTGGAGGAATAGGAACAGGAGTGTGTGGAGGCTCCGGGGGACGGTGCTGGCTTGTGCCTGGCTCTCCTATGCATTTGCCCCAAATCTTCAGCTCCAGGCACCCAGAATTCCTTGAGGCTGCTCAACTACCAGTGCTCTTCCAGGACTAAGCTTTCCCCCAGGGGGTCCCTGATGTCTGGCAGAACTCCCCTCCCCTTTCACCTGGGAAACTGAGGCCAGCCTGTAAGAGCCAGCCTCAAATTTTATTCCTTCAGTGGAAACTTCCTGATTTCTCCCAAGGGAGCTGCTACCTCCTCCAAGCTCCAAGTCTCAAGTGTACTGTGCCCTCTTCTCCAGTCCCACCTCTGCTCCGGAGTGTCCCCATTCCTGATTCAAGGTTCATTTTCCCGCTAGCTTGTGGCACCCTAGGGACAATGGCCATGTCTGATCAGTTGCTTCCTGCCTGGCCCTGCCTATGACCTGGTGCAGGACCCAGGACTGTGTATGAAGGACAGGGGAGAAAATTCACACTCCAGCTTTGCCTTGGCCTTGAGGACTCACTGTCCTTCATGATCAAAACCGCAGGCCTTCCACAGACAGGGTGGAGACATGTGGTTCCCACATCCAACCTGGCTTGCACAGGTCCCTGTAAAACCCACTGATTTTCAGGGGAAAGGGGTTCTCATTCATTCATTCTAACTCATGCTCATTTTATTCATGTATTCTCTGACTCAGCAAGTGTTTTACCTACTGTATACGCTCACAGGCTCTCCCAGACTTCTGCAATTCACCACCCAATACTGTTACCCCTAGAGAGAGACATGACATTTTGGTGCAGTAGCCAAAACAGAGAACTGCAATTCAAAAGCTCTGGATCTTTGCTTTTCTGCTGTCTGTCACTAGTAGAGCAGACCTGGGGCAAATTAGCAGCCCCCCATGGAGCCCACCGAATTCACGTGTGTGATGGGACTGATCAAGGCTGCCCTTCTTCTGGGGCTGTTGAGAGCATTAGCTAGCGGGAAGGTGGAGTGTGTGGAAGCCTTTTGCAGACCGTGATCCCTGCAGATGTAATATTAATGCTCGTGCAATCTGAGACACACACCAAGCCCTGATCAGGGAACTCCTTGGAGATTTATAGGTCTCTACTTGTCTCCAGTTTCAAAGTTGTGTGGATGAAATGAACTACCACAGACCATGAAGGTGGTTCAGAACAGTTCGGTGAAGATGGAGAACCTGCAGGAAAGGCCAAAGAAGCCCAAGGTAGCAGCGAGAGGGCTCTGGTGCTTTCCTGGTTGAGTTTTCACAGATACTGAGGCAGGTCACAGAAGAGCAGGATGCTATCAAGCACACAGAAGTTTCCAATCTATTTCTGCCGCAGACCCAACCCATATCTTTCCTGTTGATCCCGGGAAACATTCAATGCAAGGTTCTGACCCCCATTTTTAATTCAAGACCGTGGTATCTAAAGTAATATCAGTTCCCAATGGGTAACTCCAGTGGCCTTATTGTTTATGAGTCTTTCACCGCCAGCCACCCCAACCGCTTTCTGGAAGTATACGGGGCGTAAATAATTCATTCTAAATAAATAAATCACTTGTGCTACTTACGGTACAGTGGAGCTGCTGGTCATCGGCACAACCGCGGCCACGGCATTGCTTTGAGTCTGGAATTGCAGGTTCCATCTGGAAGGAGCAGGAGACAGAGTCAGAAAACTAACTCCCCTCCAGGGTCACAAACATGTAAAATGGGACCATACCAACCTAGTAAGCTCACAGGAGTAGAACGATAATGCAGAACCTAGTGCCAGATGCCTAGTAGGCACCCTGCATGCACTCCATATTATTGTGGAAACATTAGTTCTGTAATTGATGAGTGAAGGTTACCAGCCTCTTGAGGAAGATGGCCTGCAACAGACTTTCCTTAGAGCAGTGGTTCCCATCCTTTACTGGGACCTTGGTGACCTGTCAAAACCCACCAGGAATGATCAGCCATCCCCATCTGCCTGGGACTGGAAGTTTCCCAGGAGCTAGGGCTCTTGACTTTCAGTATTAAAGGCAGGAAAGTCCCAGTTAAACCGGGTCTAATTGGTCACCCTCCCAGTTCCGGCCATACCCTCAGGAGCCCAGGCCTCTGTGCTGCGTAGCACTCAGGGGCTTTGATGCAGCTGGTGATGAGAACCACTGCTTAGCAGGACAAACCCCCCTCGGGTGGCACCTGGGTGGCTCATGGAGAAGAGGCTGAGGAGATAAAGGCACCATGAGATGAGGTTGGTCTGGGCAATGCTTACCGAGGTAGGAATCACCAGGTGGGCCCTGGAAGTTCCAGTATCAGGGAGGTTTGGATACACTGGTCTGGAGATTCTCTAAACATGGGGGTCACCATGCAGCAGTAGTGACAGCAACAGCCCCCTGGGAGCAGTTTAGAGATGCAGAAGCCCAGGCCTCACCCTCAACCTGCTGGCCCCAAGTCTGAATTTTAGCAAGATCCTAGATGTTTCTGGCCGCTCCCAGGAGCCTCTCATCCAGGGTTACCGGGGGCCTCTGAAGGGAGGCCAGGGGTGTCTGTGCAGCATAGAGGTCCAGTGTGCAGACTCTGGAGTTAGTTTCAGGGACAACTGCTCAACCCCACTCCACTCCACCGAAGGAGTCACTTTTTTTTTTTTTTGGTACCAGGAATGGAACCCAGAGGCACTCAACCACTGAGCCACATCCCGAGCTCTTTTTTTATATTTTGTTTAGAGACAGGGTCTCACTGAGTTGCTTAGGGCCTTGCTAAGTTGCTAAGGCGGATCTTGAACTCGAGATCCTCCTGCCTCAGCCTCTAGAACAACTGGGGTTACAGACACGAAGCACTGTGCCCAGCCAGGATTCACTTTTGTCTTGAACCAAAAGGACCCTTGTCAGACCGTGGTGGGGAGTGTGTCCTGACAGGCTGACCTCGGAGGCTCTTCTAGCCAGTAAAGCCCCCACCACTTACTGGCCAGGGACACACAGAGGGCTGGTGACTCCAAATAAGGAAGAGTGGAAAGAAAGGGCCCCGGGCTCACAGGAGAAGACCTGACTTCTGATCCTGGCTCTGATGTCTCCTGGCCAGGTAGCCTTGTACCCACCGCTCCGTCCCCTGGAGCCTGGACATGTGCATCTGTAAGCGCTCTGCCCTCCTCCTGGGAAGATGCACAGTGAGCTGCTGGGCATGTGCTCCAGGGACAGAAGCCCAGCGTTCAGGTCATAGTGCAGCACTGACTGCCCCATCCTACGTTCTGTTTGATGAGGTGCTGTGCTCATTTGTGCAGGGGAGGCTGTGGTGGCCCAGAGAGGCCAACCTACCCATAACAGCAGGTGTATTTCCTGGCTTGGGTCAAACACACCGGCCTTCACATCCAGACTCTGGCCCTTCTTAGCTGCTGACCCCAGGCAGTTTACTTAGCCTCTCCCAGCCTCAGTTCCTCATCCATGACATGGCAGTGGCATCACGTATCCTGGAGATTGTCAGGAGGGTGGCCTGGGACGGTGGCCACGAGGTTGCCTGCGCCATGCACTGCTCTCCTTCTCCATCCCGGGCCTTCTCTGAAGCACAGAGGAACCCAGGTGGCCTCCTGATCTACCTCCCAGGTGGAGGTAGGGTGCTGGGGTCTGGTCAGCAGTGTGATCTTGGGGACATCGTCCCCTCTGGGCCTCCTGTTATAAAGGGAGAAGGCTAAGCCAGTTGATGAACCCTGATAACCTTAGTATTGTCATATCATTGTCCCCTGTGGCTCAGAGCCATCTGTGTCTGCCTCAAGCCTGTCATCTTCTCTCTTGGGTCCCTGGATGTGATTTCCCTGGCTTCTAGGGCCTGGTTCCCCCTCATTCCTAGATGCCATGAGAATAACCCAGCAGGTGGCCAATGGCCAAGGCCACTTGCGCCTGTAACTCCATGCAGAACAGAGGCAATGGCCTTGCAGCTATGTCGAGCCCTCAGCTCCGATGTCTCTGGATGCCCACCTGCACTCCCCAGGTAGAGAACACCTTCTTCTACTGGAGGTGAGCCTGGGAGGTCAGAGCCTGGGAAAGGTGGTCCCGTGGGTCACGGCAGAGCTGTGCTGCCAGCATTTCTGTTAGACCCCCCCCCCTTGTCCTTTCCCCTCGTGCTAAGGGACAGTGCCTGCTCTCTGGAGCTCTGGGGCTGGCACCTATGCTGTCCCATGGCTGGATGCCTTCTCCCCCACATCCTTCCCCTGCTGAGGCCTGTGTAGACCCTGATACTTAGTTCAAGTGTCACTTCTTCCTCCAGGAAGCCCCACTCATCTTCCCTCCTGCTCTCAGAGGTAGGAGGTGCTGACCCCTCCCAGTGCATTTCCCTTCCTCCTTTCTTCAATCCCTGCAACCTCTGATGAGGTTTCAGCGTTGCCTGCCACACCGGGAACTCCTTCAGGGCAAGGACAGTCCTGTCCATCTGAGCTTGGCTGTCCTGAGGCCTTTCTGGGATCTGCCATCATGTAGGTGAATGGACAGAAATGGTCACTGGACACACCTGGACAGCCCCTTACAACACCAACCTGGAATCTCAGTGGCCTACACCCTGTCGGCTGTGTCGTGAGCCAGGTGTGGTTCTTACCTCTGCACTTAGGTTAACTCATTTACTCCACACACCAGCCTTCTGTGGTGGACACCATTATTCTCCTCATTCCACAGATGAGGAAACAGAGGCACAGAAAGGTTGAGTGTCTTCCCAAAGGATTGGCAGTCCCCAGCGACTGCAGAGTCCCTGCTTGCAACCACTGACCTACAACGCCCACCACTCACTCCCATCTGAGCCTCAGGACCACGCTGGGGAGGGGAAGAGCGGACTCCATGCTAGTGAGGTCCATTTCCTGAAGAAGGAAAATAAGATCCAAAGGGAGCAGAGACCTGCCCTGCTTCCTGCTGCATTAGACCACAGGGTGAGGTCTCCCAGAGGCCTCTAGGAGTGGCTGCTCCAGAGGCCATGGAGGCTCCAGACACTGTATCTCCACAGCCCCTCCCAGGCCTTCGTGGGTAAGGGCTTCCAAGTCTGCAGAGGACGTGGACCAGTGCATGCCTGTTCATATGGGCACTGTTCTCTACATAAGTCATTCATCACACACACCCATGTACACACATTCACCACCCCACCCCCACCACACACACCCACACACCTCTTAAACTTACTTTTCCTTCAGGAACTTGTTGTGTGTGTGTGTGTGTGTGTGTGTATATATATATATATATATATATATATATATATATATATATATATATATGGCTCCTTTGGACTCAGAAAGTAGTTGGACTGGCTGTTGATAAAAATCAATAACTATGCTAAGTATTTCAAGTGTGTAGTACTTAGAGTTCTACTCGGGGTGATATAATAATGAATGAGTTGATTTTTTTAAATAGAGCATAGCCTACATTACATTTTGAATGTATGGGAAGCTTTTGCTTCAAACCAGTTCACAAAGAAGATTAAATTATTTATTATTTCCATGATGCGGATACTGAGCCTTCTGCAGTACAAAGGGCTCAACTTAAGAAAAACAATCCCAGGTTAGATAAAGGCTTAGAAGCTATGCCCAGATGCAGATATAAGCACTGTTCGCTCCATTTCCCACTCCCCCACACCCCGTTCCCATGTAAGCTATTCCACAGCACCATCCCGGTCTAAGATGCCATATTGGTTTGGCTATTAGTGCTACCAAAAGAGAGAAAAAGAGAGAGGGAGAGAGAGATTTTCCCCAATTCTCAACTTTAGCAGCACTTCTTTGGGAAACAGACTCTCTAGAGCATGTTTCCAGTAGACAATCCATAATCTTTCCCTGCCCTGCAGCACCATCCCAACTTCTGTTCCACAGTGAGTGCCATTGTGATTGACAGCTCCCTCCATGGGGGTGGGACAGTGTCTGCCTGTTTTCCCAGTGCATGGCCTGGAATCTAGGAGGAGCTCCCAGAAACTTTGTTTATGGTTTTGCTTTTGGACACTGTCTCTCTCATCTCTCTCTTCTATGTAAGTGACATCAGGAACTTGTAGATTTTAAAAATATATTAACGATGCTATATTTTAGTCAGTAACAGACATTATTTTCAATGCAGGTAGTGACTTTGTTGCTCTATTTATGAGTTTACCTGCCCCCCAGTTTTATTCCAACTTTTTATTTTGAAAAATTCAAATGTAAAAAAAAAGTTAAAAGAGAGTGCAATTGATATCCAATTAAAACACTAGTTGTTAACAGTTGGCCATTTTCTCTCTTTCCCTTTCACCCACACCCACACACACACAGCCACACAAACACACTTTTTTTTATACCAGGGATTGAACCCAGGGGCCTTAACCACTGAGACACATCCCCAGCCCTTTTATGAACAATTTTATTTATAGACAGAGTCTCACTGAGTTGCTTAGGGCATTGCTAAATTGCTGAGGTTGGCTTTGAACTTACGATCCTGTTACCTCAGCCTCCAGAGCCACTGGGATTACAAGTGTGTGCCACTGTGCCTGGCTCACTTACATATTTGAAAGAAGCACTTGACAACAGTTTGCAGACATAATGACACTTCACCCCAATACAGTAGCATGAATGTCCTAAGAACGATTATATTCTCTTTATGTAACAATCATATAATTACCACATCTAAAAAATTGAACCTTGGTACAATAATATTACCTAATGTATGGTCTACATTCAAACGTTTCCAACTGTCCCCCAAATATCCTCACTGCTGTTTGTCTGCGGGGGTGGGGGGGCAGGGATGGGGGATCCAGTCAGGGAGCATGTGATGGGCTTGCACCGTCCACCAGGTCTCTATCACTTGGAACTAGAGAAGTCCTCTTTTTTTTACCTTGTAGAACATTATTTTTTGTGTCTTGGTTTTGTTTTGTTGTAAAGCCCAAGTTGGTTGCTTCATGAAGGGCCCGTTTGTTTGTTCCTTCATGATTAGATTCGGGTTACACAGTTTCAGCAGGAGTGATGACATTTTTTATGTCCTGATCCTCCCACTGCAGCTGGTCAGGAGGCCGCGGTGTCCGTCTGAACCGTTGCTGTTGATCTTTGTTAAGGTGGGATCTGCCACATTGTGGTCAGGTCACCTCTCCCCTTCTGGGACCAGGAAATCACCCAGGGGTGAAACTCATGTGCCATGCGAATGCCACCCCATCCCTGCCCTTCCCAGTGGTTTAGCATCACGGATGACACTGCCCTGCCTCAGATGCACAGGGACAGGGTGGTCATTTTCTCAATCTGCTCTCCTGCTGGCAGGCAGCCTTCTTATCTACAGGACAGTGTTCTCTTCTGGCCCTTTCTTTCCCTCCCCCGGGCACTTTCTCTCTTCCTTTAGCACTAACTTGAGCACCTAATATTTTGCCTGCCTAGTCCTGGGATGGGCCATTTCTCCAAGAGCCCTGATTCTTCCTGGGGTGGTGGAGGGGAAACTATTGAGAAAACCAACATCCGGGCGCTGGATGTACTCCTTGCTCCCAGGGGTCACTGCTTCTAAGGGCTTTTTCAGTGGACTGAACTTGAAAGACTAATTTTTAATATTTTAAACTAAAGTGTTCGAACTGACCGTGAGTACAGACTCAGATATGGGACGTCCTGTGTCACCTGGTCTGCATTCTTCAAAATGCCCGGAAAACAACACAAACTACCACAAAAGACAGGGGGCTGCTCTAGATGGGAAAAGCCTAGGAACAAAACAAAGGAGAAAACCCGACAAATGCAAAGCATGAATGTAGATTGGCTCCTGAATCATAAAAACGAGAAGGGCATTTTTGGGAAATTGAAGAAATTCGTGGACTCTGCATTAGATGATAGTAAATTATTGTTCATGTTCACAAGTGTGGTAATGGCGTTGTAATGATATGGGAGAGTGTCATTCTTAGGAGACGCATTCTGAGCTGTTCTGGTATAAAGCATCATGATGTCTGTGAGCCAAGTTCAAACACCTTGAAACCAAAAAGTTACATGTGTGCGTGTATGTGTGCCCGAGTCTGCACGTGCGCATGAACACACACACACACACACACACATACACACACAGCACATACATATTTATAGAGAAAAAAGCAGATGTAGAGAACGACAAATGTAAATGACAGGTACATGGTGTTCACTGTACTGTTCTTTCGACTTTTTTTAGATTTCAATATTTTCACAATAAAAGCTGTAAATGTGCTGGGGGGGGGATTGGGGAGAACATTCTCCTTGATTGGACAGGAACAATGTGACCAAAGTCCCCTTACAGATCTTTCTCCATTGATTCTATTAGAAACTTGATGTGCTCTTAGGTTCCTTTATTCTGTTTTCAGTTTTTAGGGACCAGTTCATTTGTTCTTGAATAGTTTTATTTTGTTTTCAAATACATGCAGCTTTTATATGATTCCATAGTCCAAATTATTCGGCAAGGCGGGGCTCTGATCCTGGTTCCCTCCTTTGTTCTATCCCACTCTCTATGCTGGGCCACGATCTGTTACTTTTTTTCTTAAAGCAACATTTTTTTTTTAACTGTAGTTGGACACAATACTTTTGTTTTATTTTTACGTGGTGCTGAGGATCGAACCCAGAGCCTCACATGTGCCAGGCAAGTGCTCTTCCATTGAGCAGCAATCCCAGCCCCATGATCTGTTACTTTTAAATTTTTCCTGGCAGTGTTTCTTATTACAGATGTGTGCATGGGTGTGTGTGTGTGTGTGTGTGTGTGTGTGTTCTTCTTCCCTCCATCTTACCCAGGAGGCAGTATCCTATGGACACTCTTCTGCATCTTATTATTTTCACTTAATTTTCCTCGGCTCACTGCTTCACACGGTAGAAAGCCAGCCCTATTCCTGGTCCAGATGAGCAACACTTTTTTTGTGTGGATGTACCACAGTGCCGGGTTTCTGTTCTCATGACTAAAAGGCTCAAGGGTCACTCCAGTTAAACTGGGCTAACTGGGCTGCAGGAAATAACCATACAAGAGACACAAATACCTTTTTCTTTGGGATCGCTGTGACGGCTCCTCTGACCTTAAGGGTCTGCAGAAAGAGACAGAGCGAGAGCACATGCTGACCCCTTTTATTGAGGAGAAGCTATTCAAAGGAGGCAAGGGGTCAGGTTCATGGGGCTGAGTCTGTCTTCATGATGTCCACTGTCAGCAGGTTGACTGACATGAGGTAGGCCACACCCAAGGGCACAGTAAGAGGAGGGGACACACACAAGGCACTTCCATGGAAGATTCTATCCTAAACAGGGCAAGGGGTTATATTACAAAGGAACAGGTGAGCATAGCTTCACCCATGGGGCTGTAGCAAGACACACCCATGCACAAGACACGGACCCTCGAACCCAAGAAGGGTGGTTAAAGCTCTGCCACATTTTTGCGACTGAGCGCCTCAGCACCCAGCTGGGGAGTGTGACTCAGTCACATGTAAGGTTGATCTCCCACACCACGGCTTGTCCAGTCAGCCTCTGTGGGTAGACTAGTCACCAGGGTCACTTCCAGTCTTTTGGAATAATCTTGGCCACCTACTTGTTCCAGGGTAATTCCCAGAAGTGGGACATCTAGGTCAAAGGAAAAATACATCTGTAATTTCTCTGGAAAGTACAGAAAAAACAAGTGAATGCACTTGGTTAAGAAAAGCAGCGAGGAAAAGGGCTGATACCTAAGTGGGGGGGTTTAAAGCAATTAGGGTGAGAGAATCCCTTCGTCAAAGAGCTGGTGGGAAACCCTTCAGCCACTGCTGACTTCCTCTGGCAATATTCATATTGTTACCTGAAGAGAGAAGAAATCATGAAATGAAACACAGAATTACAAGATCATGAAGTTTCAGAGTTCAAATAAAAACCACCTTCTGGTAACAACAAGGAAACAGAGACCCAGGAAGAGGATTCCGTTCAATTCCATCCAATCCAGTGATCCCTAAATGAAATCCTGGCTTTGTCATAGAGCACGATACCTGTTTTTAGTTTCCACCAAGAGTTGAATGTGAAACCACACTACAGAGAGCCCCCTCCACCCCCAGGGTGATCCGTCAGCCGCGCTGTGGTTCAGATCCCTGAGAGCTTGGCTGTCACGATGACATCGCCTTCGACAGAATTCTCTCAGTGTAAGTGGATTTTGTTTCACGTCTTCTGTGTTATTCTGGGGTATTCAGATGCAGTCATGATGATGAATTGGATCCGGTGGAGGGTTTGACTGGCTGTGTGCACTCCAGCTGATGATGTGGGTGGCCATGTTTGCTGAGGATAGTCTGCAGTGACATAACCATGGCGTTGGTGGAGTTGTGTTTTGATTCTGAGCAGGCATCATGGAGAAGAGAATAGATTTCGCCCAGCCCAGCCCAACCCAGCCATGAACTTGGAGGGTGAGCCTGGGCAAGTCCCTTCTTGGTGGTCCTCTGTGTGTAAAACCAAGAGCTGGACAAGCCCAGAACAGCACATTAATGAATGGCACCCACACCGCTATTTTCTCCTGTGCTCGTGCAGACATAACTAATGGATCCCCACTCTTTTCTCCTGTGCTCGTGCAGACATAACTAATGGATCCCCACACGTTTGCTCTTCACCTGCCTCACCCTCTCCTCTCTGCTGTTCCTGTCAGCCCACAGGTGATACTGCGCAGGCCCAAGCCTATTTTTCTAGATCTATCTTGGATTGTTACTTAGGGTTACCAAATACTGGATCTTTAGTTAAATTTGAATTTAGAAAAAGATTTTTTTTTCAGCACAAGAATCCTCTTAATATTACTGCATCTGGCAACCCTACTACTTAGGCCTCTTCAGTTATTTCTCTTTTTCTGTTCCCTGTGCAATCTATTTCTTTGGTTTGAGCAATCCACCCTCTCTTTAGACTTCCGGTAGTGTCTATTTCCCCAGTGCCCAGATAAAAGTTCTGCTCATTCTCTAATTGTTTTAGGTTCACATTACAACTTCATTTAACTGAAAATGATCAAGATTTAGGTAGGTTGTTTTCCTTCCTCCCTGAGGATCCTATTCTTGTAAAACTCCCTGAAGAACCTATAATCCCGGGTTTCCCAGACTTCATCATTTGTATATCACTTTCTTGAATTTGCCAATCCATCCACCACTCATATTATTTGCTTCTTTAATATTTTCCTTTAAATTGACTTATTGTCCTCCATTTAAGTCTCATAAATGGAGAATCAGTATCATTTGCCAAGAAGGTAGCAAAAAAGCAAATAAATGGAAAACATATCTATTAAGATCTAAAACTGCTCATCTGGGGATCACCTGAGATCATGGGGTGTTCTGCCCTTGATACACATGAAACTCAACACTGACTGATGCAACTCCCTGTTGTTTTGGGGACACCTTCTGTGATCCTCACAGATCATCCCTGAGGATTTTCTTGACTGCCTCCAGCGATGGGGAGCTCAGTACTTTGCAAGGTCTTGATGCATTCTTGAAGTCCTTACTGTCAAGTATTTCTTCTTTGCATCAATCGCCACCAGCCTCCTTTAAACAGCTATATGTCCATCCTAGTTTTCTCCCTGGAACCACAGTTAGCTCCGTCGTATTCATTCACACGTTCATTCACTCAGCAAGTATTTGGGGTTTGTCGTGGGGCGGCTTGAGGACTTATTAAGTTTTTTTCTGAGTGAAGGAAGATGCAATTCCATTACGGTGTGATAAGGCTCGGGATGCATGCGGTGGGGGATGGGGGCCACACCTGGGCCTAGACTGGGGGTGGGGGCGTTGCCTGGAAGGCCTCTTCCTACAAAATGAGAGAGAGTCTGGCTGGCTTTGGGGAGCAGAAGAAGCCGTATGAGGGTGGAAAAGGGGGCTGGAGCGGTAGAGAAGGTGGGGAGCAGAGAGGCCGGGTGGGCCTGGTGGCCCTCATCCTGTGTGATGACGAAGGACATACACTCTGTAAAGCAGTGGCACGTCCAAGCTCTCGTTGTACTTTGAACAGAGCCCTGGAGAGGTGATCAGGGCAGGACTAATCTTCCCAGGTCCTCAGGTAGGAGACTGAGGCCTAATAGGCATCTGGCAGGGACTGTGGCTGTCCCCCCAAGGAGTGGGGTCTTTCTATTACGGAGCCAGGCAGCAGCACCCCAGGCCCCTGCAGGCACCTCAGCCCCAGCCCACAGGGCCCACGCTGACCTCCTCTGTCCCATCAAAGGAAACGTCACTTTCTTGGAAAGCTGAAGCAAGTCTCTGTGGCCTGGGGCCTCGTGGTCAGCTACTTCCTGTCTTGCTCCCAGAAGGCTCTGGCTCACAGGGGCAACCTGGGTCTGAGATGACACTTTCTGTGACAGCTCTAGTGTCCCTGTGACACAGGGTGTGTGGTGCCTGGTGGCCTCTGCCCTCCAGGCCCTCCGTGGACTCCTGGTTGGTGCATCAGTGGGCGGGAGGCTCGAGGGCCTCCTGGGAGTCTTGGCCTGTCTAGTTGAATGATTCTGCTCTGGACTCCATCGGCTCAAGGGGACAGGCTCAAACCCCACCCACCGTCCTCAGCCAGAGACACCAGCACTGTCCTTCCTGCTCAGGTCTGGCCTGTGTGAGGACCTCGCCGTGGTCCAGAGGGCAGAGCGCAGAGGTGTGCTGCCATCCTGCTGTCTCCCTGCCTGTCTTCTACCTTTGCTGCCGAGAACAGAGAGCTCACCTGCCAATCCCTGCAGTGGGCCTGGCCACCGGTCCTTTAGTGCCCCACAGGAGGAGGAGGAGGACAGCCCTGGGGACTGAGGGAGAGCAGGGAGGGCCCCCAGGAGGAGGTGTTAGAGCACAGGAGCTGGCCCGAGGGACGGGAGGTGTGTGTCTCCTCGTGCTGCGTGAGTGGAGCAGGGCCCGGCACACCTTCCCCCACGATGTGATCCCAGCCTGTCGGGTAATTAGAGGTGCCACACTGACGTGAGGAGGCATGATTTCTGCAGTGTGGTAATTAAAAGGCAGTTGGCTTCACAGCTGTGCTCACACGAGAACACTTTCACCCCTAAAGACACCAGCCGACGCCAAGTGCAAAGGAGCCCAGGGAACCAAAGAGACTCCTCGTGTCATTTGTTAATTTCCTGCATTTGTCACCTGCACAGCTGTAAGGGGGGAAACGGGACATTTTACCAGAAGTTTTAAGGGAAAATTAAAGACATAATCCTAATTGTACACAATCAGGCAGGCAATATAATCATTATTGTGTTTGTAATTAACAAGCCATTTAAAAATCACCCAAACAGGGTGCAGAAGGCCTGATGAAGAATGTTGTCCCTGCCTGGTGGCAGCTACGTCACTGTGACCCAACCCTTTTGTCCACTGAGGCCTCTCATCTGTGAAGTGGGTATACTCACCCCACCTGAGGTGATATGGAGTGAAAGGGCTGTGGAAATTAAAAGTCCGCATGTCACCATAAGAACTACTATCCCATCCTCCTGGCTTGGAAGCCCAGGAGTTGTAACCCTCTGCTGGCAAGCATGGGTTGGGTGCCTCTGCTACCCTGAATCTCACAACAGCTCTGAGGCAGGAGTATGACCCTGCTCTTATAGAAGAAGAGAAGGAGGTCCCCAAAGGGGCAGAAATCTCCCAGAGTTGCTTAGGCGCAGGCTGAGGTGCTGCTCAGACCCAGTCTGTCCAGGTGGAAACAGAATTCTTACCCTTGGGCCACCCTACGGCTCAGCATTGACTTGATTTTGTTGTTTCTCTACGTTCCTTCCATTTTTTGTTTTGTTTTTAAAGAAAGATCTGAGGGAGTTATTTTTTAAAATATTTTTTACTTGTAGATGGACCAATATCTTTATTTTATTTATTTTTATGTGGTGCTGAGGGTCGAACCCAGAGCCTCACGCTTACGAGGCAAGCGCTCCACCATGGAGCCACAACCCCAGCCCCTGAGGGAGTTATTTTTGTTTTCGAATCTTCTTTACATAAAATAATGGTGTAAATATGAAGGAGGGAGAGAAGAAGGAAAATTTTTAACTCCCATAGCAAAATAATCATATCTTGAGAAAGAATTCAACTACTTCACAATGTACTGCTTATAAGCAAATAGTAGCTATTTCTTAAATCCGGTGACGGGCAGGTGGATATTAGCTTCATTGTTATTCTTCAAAATGGACATATTTTGAGGTGATATTTGAGGATGAAGGTTTTTCAATTTTTGTGAAGAATTTTAAAAAATAGCATGCATGTAATTTTTGTTTCATATCATAGAATCCAAAGCATGATAAGCCACTGCCGTGGGGTTATTTTTTCTTTCAAGTAAATCCTGTGTTTTCTTCCTCTTCCTTTTTACCTGGCCCCAGTCGCCTCCCCATCTTAGATCTGGGTGCCTCCCTAGGAAGGCCCTTTTGTTTCTGGAGAGAGGACTTCTTTCTGATAACCAAAGTCCCAAGCCCCACTTTGCTGCTTGCTGACATGTGACTCTGACCAAGTCAGTTACCCTTTCTGAGCTTCAGTCCCTTCCCCTATAAAAATAAGAGTAATACAATCCACTTTAAGTATATTATGGATTATTGCAATGATCGAAATTAGTCAAAAGAAGCAAGTGTGTCTTGGAAATCGTTAGTCTGTGGAATGGGTGGGGACTTGTGAAGTTAGTCTCTCTGATCTGCCAGCTGCTTGCAGTGTGACTGTGTACAAATGACTTAACCTCTCTGCGCCTTATTTCCTTGTCTGAAAAACTGCAGGTCACACTAGTGACTATCTCACAGGGCTGTTTTGCACATTCAGTGAGAGAGCAAGTAGTAAGTTCTCCCTGTGATGCTTACTCCGTGTTTGTTATCTGATCATTTCAAGGGGTCAAATAGCTAAACTCAAATCCTAATTTTGCCATTTACAACCTCCGGGGCCCCAGGCATGTCACTACAGCTTCCTGCCTCAGTTTCTCCATGAGGAAAAAAGTGTCTCCTCTGCATCGCTTGCAAATGGCTGCTAGTCCCAGTGAGTATGGCCATGAAAAGGGGTGAGTGATGAAAACCTCGACATCATCTGCAGTAAGAAGCCATGATTGTTCCCCAAGTGGTTCCAGCCCAAACTGTCTCTGAAGACAGAGATTTAAAACCTACCAGCAAGTCTACATGTGCTGTCCTGAAGGCCCCAGTCATATGGGGGCTTTGAGAGTGCAGCCACCCAGCCCCTCGCCAGGCGCTCATTAACCAGCACTCTCCCACCACTCCGCATCACAGTGACCTCACGGGCGTCTACGCTGAGGTACTTGGTGTCCAAATGGTTTTCCACCAGAACTTGGGTGCAGAGGCCACTTGGCGCAGACCCCAAGTGGCCCTGAGTTCCCAGCGCACCCGGCCCACACTTTGTGTACCTCCTGGCACTGGCCACAAACAGTGTTTTGTCAAAAGCTTCCTGAGAAAGTTGCGTTGCATTCAGCTCTGCTGAAAGGGACCCGAGATGACAAATACCTCCCTCATTTAATTACAGACACAGTCAGCAAACTCACGGCCCAGGAAAGAGCAAGGCTCACTGGCTTTCTCAGCCCTGCATCTGGCCCGAGTTCCCTACCTAGCACTTAGCAACTGCGGCCACCCCTGTTTCAACCATCCCCCCTGGAAATGCCTTATTTCTGCTGAAAAGTTCAATTCAGGTGCCCGAAATCAGGTAATGGAGGAATTGCGTTTGGCAAGAATTCGTCAATGGCTTGGAATTTAATAAAGATCATGAAGTTGGGGGATGTATTTACATTTTTCATCTAGGTTTATATCTGCAAAGGAGAAGTAAGGCAAACAAAAAATTGTCTGAATAAGTCAAGATTAAAAAAAAAATCCACCCACTCAAAACCAACAAGCTCCTTAATCATTTTCTTCAGTAACTGGAAAGAAAAGCAGTTTTGCAGCTACAAGGAAACATCCATCACTCAGATGCCTGAACAGGGGAGGTGGCTTGCCCTTGCTCTTTCCTAAAGAGACAGGTAGAGCCCAGGTCCCCCAGATCCTTAAGTGGCCTTGGAGTGGCCAGAGCCAGCGTTCCATTTCTCTCTGCCTGCTCGATGGGGTGCTTACTGCTCCAGGTCAATGCACAGACCCTAAACTCAAAAACCTGTTGCCGCCCGCCAGAGTGTCCCTCTGGGAGATGGATGCTGGCCACTCTCTTCCCATCCCGCTGTGCTGGTGACGTGTGCATTGCCCCAAATCTTCCAGCCAAGCCCACCCTGGAAACTTGCTGTGTTTGAGAGATCCCCTCCCCCCAGGCCTGGGAATTAGCCTTCTCCTCCCTGTTCTATGGACTCCTCAGAGCTGGGCTGAAGAAAGAACCAGACATGATGTCCAAAGAGCGGTTTCCATCTCCGTTACTACCCTGAGTGCTTCCTGTGGACCGCAGTTTTACTAGCTGTAAAATGGATGATAGTCTATCTGAAAGCATCGATTGATCACCAGGGCGGACTCGTATGCAGACTGTCCCTCAGATAGTTCGCATCACAATGAACCAGTTGGGTGGTGGCCTGGGCAGTCAGTCCACTTCTCTGTCCGTTTGTCAACCCACTGTTGGACAACTTCATTCTCAGGCATTTCAGAGACTGGATTTGGCTGGGCGAGTGTAGATGAGAGGGTAACAGTAATCCTGTCCCTGGAAGACAGCCATAGGACCCCTGTGCTCACAGGCTCTCCACAAAACCAGCTCGACCACCTGGCCAGCGTCCTAACCGTGAGCACCATGGACACCCTGTGTCTGTACAGCCTGGGAGGCCACACAGTCCTTTCACATCCTGACGTCATCCGAGCAAGGCAGGTGGGACAGAGCGGTCCACCTTCCCTGACAACCATAAGAGGTTAAGTGACTTGACAGGATCACACAGGGGGCAGAAGGTGGAGCTGAGGGTCAAACCCAAGGTCTTTGGAGCCAGGGGATCTGGGTCGCCACCCGACTTGCTCCTCATTGCTGGGTGTCTCTGGGGTTCAGACTGAGGGGCCTGTGTCATCTCCCAGGGGCTATAAGGGTGGGGGACGTGTGTCCTGATGGTGTGGGTTCCACTCCTCCATTTCTAAGTTTTGTGATCTTGGGCAAATGCACATAGCAGAATATCTACCATGTTAGCCACTTTAAAGGGAAAAATTCAGTGTCATCGAGAACACTCACAGTGTGGTGCCACCATCACCACTGACTAGTGCTACATTTTCATCCCCCCAAAGAAAGCCCTGTGCCCATTAAATAGTCATTCTCCAGTCCCCCACCCCCACCACCACCCCGCCCCCAGCCCTGGGAAGCACCAATCTGCCTCCTCAGCCAGGTTCCTAACCTGGAAGTCTGTAAGGTGAGAAGAGCAGCGGCACTGGCCTGAGGTGGGGGCGGCGTGAGCATGAGTGGGATAACTGGGCAGCACTGGGCACAAGTGGAAGGCAGGGCCCGCTCTGTGGTGGGCTTCTGGAAAGACCCTTTTGGCCATGAGGACCAGATGCAAAGCTGTTCGCCTGGCCAACATCCTGGCTTCCAGGAGAAGTCCACAGCACTCTGTGAACTGGGCCTTTGACACTGAGATGCTAGGAGATTCGGCCACTGCTCAGGCCAGGTGGCCGTGGGTAGTTCCGCAAAGCCAGAGGTCCTGTGGCTGGTGTGGTTGGGCAGTTTCTGGACCCCTTCATTATCACAAGTACCCAGGCAAGTTCCTGGGTAGGGATGAAAGAAGGAAATGCGGCTTCAGGACCTTCTGAGGACTAGGCTGTGCCCAAGGACCCCCGGGACACCTACTCCAGGCAGGGAGAACCCCTCTGTGCTCCAGGTGCTGCCTGACTGCAGATGGGGGGCAGGGAGAGGTGGGGACTCCAAGTCCCACTCAGTGCCCACAGCTGGCAGGGTTGGGGTGTGAGGGGGGCACAGCAGCCAGCAACACCCAGTAGACAGCAGTTTGAGGGTGCACATCAGGAACCTCCAAACCTTCCCATCAACCCTTGCTCTAAATGGCATCTAAACCGTGCAAAGGAGAATGTGAGGCCCTGCTGCGTAATGGACTGATTAATTCAGACTGAATTTATTTGCAATTTTTCTAATACTTTTAATGGGGTGACCTGACCTATAACTTTGCACTCTTTAAGAACATAAGGTTTACTAAATTAAAGGATGGTAACACACACGAAGCAAAACAGACCAAAGGGGAGCATTCAGCACTCACAGTAGCGAACAGAACATCCTCCAGCTTTCCTGGGAAGATCCACTAGTTCTACAGTAGATGAATCTGGATTGAGAGAATCCTAAACGTCGCCTCCTGGCACTCTAGACCTTGTCTCACAAAGTAGTGAACGTCCTGAAAATAGATGAACATTCCTTTCTCTCCTCCCCTCCACCCCCAAACTGGATTAGAGACCAGGATCTGGAAATCGGACAGCTATGTCTTTACTTCATGGTGGCTGATCTCCGAGGCAAACAAAGTGCTTTTTTTTTTCTCTTCATGCTCCTCCTGTGTCTTTCCAAATTCAGAGAGTTATAAATTCCTAGAAAAAAAAAATTGAATAGGAAGAGGAGAGGAATATACTCTAAGTGCACTGCATTTTGGGAATTGAGTTCTTTTTTTTTTATGGGCAGAAAAGAACACTAGCAGCAATGCACCATGGGAACTTAATGTACCATGTTGATCCAGAGTCTTAGAAAACCAGGCACTGAGAATAAAAAATGATGTCACCTAATCACTGTAAACCAGCGTAAGGTGAGAGCCTACTAGACACCAATAGCTGTGCTCAGATACTTACCCTTCAGTTTCCTAAGAAACATTCCCAGTCATAAACAGGCAGAAAACAGGGCCAAGAGCAGTCCACCTGTGGTGTCTCTCTCCTGATAAGCTGAATCTGAAAAGACTTGCCTTGCTTCTGAAGGTGAGTACATTGAAAACATCTTTGAAAAAGTACTTCAAAAATAATCAAAGGAGCACAATACCCAAAAGAAGCAGGGGAAGAGTCCACTTCTGAAAACGATCTATTGTAGGATAAAGAAGAGAACTTTCAGAAGGGTGGCTGGCATCCTCAACCTTCCACAAAACAACACAGGTCCCATGCAATAGCCTGAGACAAGAGGATTGGGGGGTGGGGATGTGATCACATGAAGTGAACAGTGAACCCAAAATGTCCATAACACAATAAAAATGCATTTTTATTGTCAATAAAGCTCGAAGCGGAGGCTGTTGCAAATCAGGTCCGGAAACTCAGAACAAAGACCCTGGATGGCTGACATGCGTGTGCACATCTGCTCAGCTATATCATAGAGAGCTTCCTGGGCAAACAGGAAAGGAGGACCACTTTGTCTCTGAAAGACTCACAAAATTAGGAAGTCTGATAACTCCAAATATTGGCCAGGAGGTGAAGAAATAAGAATGCTTATACCTTATCGCCAGAACTGTGGATGATATAGCCATTTTACTAGAAAATGGTGAAAGTTAATATGCACATACTCTGTAATAAAGAAGATGGGATAAAATGAGATGTTCTTCTAAAATGAAGACAAGAATCAAGAGATGAAATCATGACAGCAAATATGATAACTATGTATGTGCAGAATGAAGAGACAGCATACAATAATCAGGTGTGCCAGAGGGAGATGAGAATACATATGAATACAATAGAAACACACTACGTATGCTGTATTTATTATGTATAATATATACAGTATAAGTATGGTATATAATAAATACACTAACTCTATTGTATAAATGATTATTATGTATAATATACACAATTTAAATAGATATATAATTTTTTTTCTGAGTTGGAGGACTTCAGTATCTAAATTAAAGGACGCCTTGTATCACAGATCAGAGTGCTATATCCAGATCTATCCTGGCAATTTTTTTTTAATTCCAAGAGAAAATATCCTTTAAGCATTCAAGCAGAGAAAACCAGTCCCCTATGATTGAACAATGATTGAACTAGCCTCAGATTTCTCTTGAGCCTCACTTTGTAGTTTCAAGGGAAAGAAGTAGTAGCCCACGGATTTTATACCCAGCCAAATTCCATCATTATCAAGACAACAGAAGCCCATCCTCAGCAAGTTTCCAATTCCTTCCCTTCCTCAGAATATCAGAAAGCGCTCCATCAGGCTGAGACCTGAAGCCAGCATAGAGGTGTGTCCAAGATCACGTACCAAGGGAACACAAGGAAACAAAAAGGCATAAAGAGAGAATAAGATGGTTAATGAGATGGTGCAGGACCAAACATTTATTATAGAAATATATGCACATAAAGAATATGTGCTGTTTTCAAGAATTAAATATTTAAGATAATCTTAACAGAATACAAATAGAAGGAGGATCAAAGCTACAGACAGAAACACGAGTACAAACTAAAGGGTCATATTTTTTTTTTCTTGGTGCTGAGGGTTGCACCCAGGAGTATTTAACCACTGAGCCACATCCTCGGCCCTTTTTGGTTTTTTTATTTTTTTTTTTTTGAGACAGGGTGTTGCTAAGTTGCTTAGAGCCTCACTAAGTTGCTAAGGTTGACTTTGAACTTATGATCCTCCTGCCTCAGCCTCTCGAGTCACTGTGATTTCGGATGAGCACCACCGCGCCCAGCGGGTCATATCTTAATATCAAGCAAGATATTATACAAAACCAAAAGCAATAAAATGACAAAGATATTTATTTTACATTGACAAATGTTTTAATCCTCAATTCACCTAATGAATATCCACTAAGTACCTGCTATATGTATTAGTCAAGGGTACACATTGCTGAAAAAAAAAATCATGATGAACCTTTACACTGAAAACAACATAAAATCAAAGCATCAAAGCACACACTGTTGAAAAACACGGGGAAATGGTCGGAGGCAAGAGAGAAAAATTTAGTAATACTATCTCTTAGCTTTTGATAGACCCAGTCAGCAAAAATAGGAAGCATATGAAAATATAATTAGAGCTTGATTATATCTATTATGCATAAGTAGTCTCATAAAGGATTCTATAGCTTACAACTAGAGACTGCATCTTTTTTTCCTCCCAACACCATGGAACTTTTACAAGAGTTTACTGTATAAAAGCCCAGAAAGAAAATCTCAATAATTTGCCAAAGCAAACACTGTACAGGCCAAAAATTCTCAAAACAATGCAATAAAAGTAGATATAACAAAAACTATGAATTAAAATTTAAAATACTCTCAGAAATAGATCCCTGGTTAGGGATTAACTGGAGCCCTGATCACAGTCTGTTCAGAAACCAATTTGGTTGTGTGAAATAAGGCAGGGAGCCCAGAAGTGTGGGTCTTTAAGTTAGGGTGCTGATGCTGGTGGCCCTGGTGTTGCGGATGTTGGAGGAGGAAGGCCTGGGGACCACACAGGATGCAGTGGACAGCCATCGGGCAGGGAAGAGCACTGATGTTAGGAGTCCTTTAGTCCTGAGTTCAAGTCCTGCTTCCACCTCTTATTTGCTATGGTGGATAACTCAATATCACCCCATCTTTCAGCTTCAATCTGCTTATTCATAACTTTTTTCTTCCCAACACCATGGAACTTTTACAAGAGTTTACTGTATAAAAAGCCCAGAAAGAAAATCTCAGTAATTTGGTATTGATCTGCACTGGGGGGTTCTCAACCCTCCCTTGGCATCAAACTCACCTGGAAAGTTTTTTTTAAAAAATACCACTGTTTGGGCTGTAGGTCCAGGAATTCTGACTTAGTTGATTTGGAGTGGGATCAAGTTATCAGATTTTTAAAAATCTCCCCAAGTGATTCCAATGTGCAGCCAGGATAGAGAACCCCCAAACCAGGTGATTTCTTAGATTCCCTCCAGTTCTGAAGTTCAGCAATACTAGTATGCACCTGAGCCTGCCCGTGGAAGAAAGTTTCAAGAGGCTAAAGCCAGAGAAAGAGAGACGCACAGCAATTCAATCAAAATGTGCATTATCTCAAATGGTGCAGAAAATGTCGGCGCCAGTTAATATTTTGCACCCAACATGATTTAGACCTGGGGCATATATTGTACTCCAAGCCTATGGTAAACACAATGGACCATTTATTCACTGAACAGTAACCACCGTAATTACCTACAGGGCAAACATATGAGGTTGTTGGAGCAACAATTAATTGTGGACCTGGAACTAATGGGACAATAACGGTAAAGTATCAACCAGAGTGTGATTCAGAAATCACATCAGAAAACCAATATTTTCCAAATTGTATTAGATAAGCATTTTGGGGGATGCGATGGCATGCATAATTGTCCTCCCAGGTCCTGAAAAGTGTTGCTCCCAGATTTTTTTCAGATAGCTCCCCCCTTACCCTGGTGAGCAGAGGAAACTTGCAGGGTGGTTTTAATCTTGAGAAAAGAATTGTGGATAATAGGTTAGAGTGGACTGTACAGAGCTGTTCTTTCTGGCACTCTCCACAGGACCTAAATCTCACCCCCAGGCAGGTGTGTGGATTTTGTTTGGATTATGGGATCCTCTTTGTGAATCTGTTAAGCCATGAAATCTTTTTTTCAGGGAAAAAAATGTGTATATTTGTATGCACATATACACTCACACAAACTTTTTCCTACAGTTTTTGGAGGGTCCAAAGACATTGTGGGACCCTTCTGTTCTCACGAGGTTATGGCACAGACTCCCTGTCCACACCTCCAGGCACAGGGATGTCACTACTTCAATTGGCAGGGTTTCTATTGCTGGACAACTCTGAATGTGGGGGCTCCTCCATGCACCCCGCTGGACGGTTTCTGCAGCTTCTTCCCATTGGTCCTTATTCTACCTGGAATTTTTTCAACAGTCATTCTGCCCTTGACTCTTACCAATTGTGAGGTGTCCCTGTCTCTGTGGGGATCTTAGAAATCGATTTCTCTAGGCACTCCCTAGCTTCAGGCAATGGCTGACAGGCGTTGCACGGTCAGCTGCAACAGATTGGATCTGCAGGGGCTTGCAGAGTGGACACAGGACCTCCAGGGATCTGAGGGAGTGGCTGACTGCACTCTGATCAGACCACGGAAAAGGATGGATCTCGATAGCTTGCTCTCCTGGGGTCCAGGGAGAAAGTCCAGTGAAGGACCTTTCTCTGGGACAGAAGGGTGCAGGATGTTGTTTCCCTGGATGCGGAAACTAGATTCTGGGATGTATAGAGTTGAGAGCTGCTGCTGAGACAAGCAAGGGTGCAGGAGGACACTGGTGGACAGTGCAGACTGAGCTTGCTGCAGTTTGCCCTCTCTGGATCAAAGATTTAATGATGCCAAAGAAAGGAGAGAAGGGAGGGGAGGAGAGAGGGAGGGAGGGAGAGAGGGAGGGAGGGAGAAAGAACAGATTAGAAGAAACCATGAGCAATTCTTTCATAATCTCAGAGTAGGGAAGGCCTTTCTAAATATGACACAAAACCTGAAGACATAAGAGAAAAAAGTGATAAATTCATCCACTTAAAAAAAAAAAACACTTTTAGCTGGGCACAGTGGTGCATAGCAGCTCGGGAGGCTGAGGCAGGAGGATCGTGAGTTCAAAGCCAGTCTCAGCAACTTAGCAACGTCCTAAGCAACTCAGTGAGACCCTGTCTCAAAATAAAATACAGAAAAGGGCTGGGGATGCAGCTCAGTGGTAAGCACCCCTGGGTTCAATCCTTGGTACCAAAAAACAAACAAACAAACAAACAAACAAACAAAAAAACACTTTGGCATGAAAAATCAGACTATAAGCAACATCAAAAGATGAAATACAAACTGGATCAAAACAATAAACAACTTATATCGTAAAGCACTAATTTCTTTAATATAGAAGATCACTTTTCTACAAACAGAGGGGAAGACTAAGAGTCAAATTGGAAAATGGACAAAGGATGGGAACAGTTTCCAAAAAGGAACTAAAAATTGCTGCTAAACATAGGATGAGAGACTCAGCCTCACTCACAATGAGATAAATGCAAATTAGAACTAGAAGATGCCATTGCTCCCCATCACCCTGCAGAGATCAAAAAGGCTGATAACCACCTTCTATGGAAGAGGCCCAGGAAAAGGAGAGCCGAGATCAGAGGAAGTGTCAGGGGAGTGGTGACATTTAAGCTGGACAGATCATTAAAATCGCAAC
Organism: Marmota monax; assembly: GCF_021218885.2. Classification (NCBI taxonomy): domain Eukaryota; kingdom Metazoa; phylum Chordata; class Mammalia; order Rodentia; family Sciuridae; genus Marmota; species Marmota monax. Next base: position 3,626,299 of record NW_026695243.1, read on the forward strand.
TTAACAGCTTACTGGCACTTAAAGAAGAAACAATAAAGGGAAAGACGGACAGATTTGACTACTGAGTATAAATTAAAATACCCACACCCAACACGCAGAGGCAGACAGAGGTCTTTGCCACAGCTCTCACAGCCCGACCTGGGTCCCGTCCATATAAAAAGTCTTAATTAAATTCAATTAGAAAAGCATTACAAGAACCTCAAAAAGTAAAGGACACGAAAAAGAAGTTCCTTAACTAGGACACGCTTCTTGTTAAGAACCACATGAAAAAGGCTCAACGTCACGAGGAACTGTGAACACAATGATTCAGGTTTTTAAAGTGATAATTCATTATAAAATTAGATAGAAAAATGTTCTATTCCCTGTTGACAAGAATGTGGTGAAATTGGCCCTCTAATTATACCTGAGTAGCAGATATGCAGATTGATAAAATTCTTTGGGGAAATAAGTACAGTCTAAAGGTTCATTTCCTACCTTTTTTCTCCCCTACCTTTGGTACCAGGGATTGAACGTGGGGTGCTTAACCACTGAGCCACATCTCCAGTCCTTTTTTATATTTTATTTTGAGATAGGGTCTCACTGAGTTGCTTAGGGCCTTTGAACCTCTGCCTTAGCCTCCCTAGCAGCTGGGATTACAGGTTTGCACCACTGGGCCCCAGATTCATTTCCTCTCTTTTATCTGGGAAATTTTACATACCAGACTCTGTCCTACAGAATAATCCTGAAATATAGGGGAAGATGCTATGCACAAAGATGCCTGCAGAATAATAGAACAAATTACAAACAATGTCCCCAAACTAGAGACAACTCAGTAAATTGTGATATGTTCATATGCTGGAATATTATGCAGCTATTAAAATGTTTACAGGGAGTTTTTAACAGGATGGTTAAGTGTTGGTAGAACAATGTTAACTAGGGGAAAAACAGTTGCACTGTGTATGTAGAATGATCTCAAGAAACTTTTGAAAAAGTCCAATCACTGTGCATAAAGATGAGAAAGAAACAGACCCCACATTAATGGTGGATCTTTGGTAGATGCCTGGTTATTTTTTTTTTTGTCCTTCTTTCTCCTTTTTTGCACCTTTTAACCATCTCTTCCATTTGGATGTATTACTCTTAACAATCAAAAGCCTTAAAAAAAAAATACCTTGCACCATGCGTTTCTGTCCCAAGACAGGATGGAGGGCTGCTGAGCTCCTAGTAAAAAGCATCGTCTCTTTTTTGTTTTCTGTTTTGTTTTTTCAGCTTTCCTTTGCTGCCACCACGCCTGTCCTAGCTGATAAGAAAAAATACCCTTACTTCTTCCGGACGGTGCCGTCGGACAACGCCGTGAACCCGGCCATCCTGAAACTGCTGAAGCACTACCACTGGAAGCGCGTGGGCACGCTCACGCAGGACGTGCAGAGGTTCTCCGAGGTAGGCCAAGCTCTGCGCCCCGGGGGGCCTGGGCTCACCCTGGGCTGCGTGAGTGACAGCCCCCGGCTGCTCTGCTAGATTTCACCAGCACCGTGGAGGCTGCTTGGCCTCTGACAAAAGAGCTGGTAGCTGTGGAATGTGCACCTGGGCCCATGGGACCCTCAGCCATGGCCCTAGAGGGGAGTGAGAACTCTCCTGTCACTCTTCCCCTTACTCCTAAAAGGCCCCGTGGCCTTGTCCTGCTTATTGATGATAGAGTGACTATCTGAAAGCAAATGGGCCACCAATAGGTTTGCTCTTGTGAGCAGAGTTTGGGGGAGGAATTGGCTTGGAACCAAGACTCCTAGGTCATCTTGGATTGTGCTTTGTGGGTTTTTTTGTTTTTAGCAATGTTTTACAAACATGCATAAATACATGGTGCTTTATTTTATTTCATACAACAATACAAAAATATATATGGTGATAGTGTTGTTTTCTCCAACGGCCCTGTCCCCCCCTCTCCCAGGTCTCCCCCATTTTCAGTTTGGTGCTAATCTGCCTAGAATTTTTTCACTATATTTGTTTGAACCTAAATGACTTCATACCAAATATATTTTGCTTTTTTATTTTCTTTGCAACACATTTTAGAGATCCGATTGATCTCGGGTTTAATGACCCAGGGTGTTCAGTCAATGGATGTATAGTGTGACTTATTGAACCCGACCCCAGGGATGTTTACAGCCTTCTGGTAACACAACCAACACCTTCGTGCATAGGCGTGCACCGTGGCAATAGATTTCTAGAAATGGAATTACGAGGCCATTTAAAATTTTGAGAGGGACCCGACATCCAACAGATCTGTTCCAGTTTCTAGTGTCACTGATGGCTCTTGACGATTTCCTGTTCCCATACCACCTTATTAACAGTGGATTGTAGTGAATAGTTAAAAGTTATCCCCCTTTGTGTGAGTGCAAAGTGGTCTTTGGTCCTTTTTTCCTCCTCCATTTGCTTTATATCTCCTCCTTTCTCTTCCCACATTTTTTTCCCTTTGTTCCAAAATGAGACAGAGGTACTTTACCACTGGGTCACATTCCCCAGCCCTTTTTTATATTTTATTTGGAGACAGGGTCTTGCTGAGTGGCTTAGGGCCTCACTGAATTGCTGAGGCTGGCTTTGAACTCTCAATCCTCCTGCCTCAGCCTCCTGAGCTGCTGGGATTACAGGCATGTGCCACCACACCTGGCCCCAAATGTACTCTTGATACTTGGAGCCTCCACCAAACCAAGACATTCCAGGTGTACGTGTGTGGCAGCCCAGGGGAAACAAACTATGGTGTATTATTCAGATTTCCAGGCAAAACTCCAAGGGAGAGTGAGGAAGGCCACACACCCTGCTGCCAGCCTGGGAAGGAGGAAGTTCCAGGTGAGGGGGCCACCAAGATGGAGCAGAGCAAGGCTGGGAATCCAGCTGAGCACTTACCTTTCGGAGGCTCTTGCCCTGTCTCCATGCAGAGGAGAGGCCTTTTGATGTTGTCCCCATGAGACCTGGGAGAAGCTTCCTTCTCTGAGCCATGGTTTCCTCCCCTGGAAGTCATATAAAGCTGGTAACCCTTTGCATGCCTCCCTACAGGGTTTTTACTAAGATCCAATCTGTAATAAATTTGAAAGAGCTTTATAAACTATAAAATTCATGCACCAAAAAAATAAATAAATAAAGGATATTTTGGGAGGTGCTTGGAAAGGAGAAGTGCTGGCCCCAACTGTCCCTGGTGATGCAAACAAGACAGGTTTTTTCCCAGGCCAGTGTTGCCCTCTCTTCCACCTCTCTGCCTCTCGTCCCCTAGGAGGAAGCCCAAAAGGAACTTGGCCTCTGGTGGGAACAACTCATTGCCAAACACTGAAGAGGCTTTTGCTGGCAGACTGCCCTCTGTAGAGCAGCAGGGAATGTTCCAAAATGAGACTGAAAGAGGCCAATCCTGGTAGAGGGGAAAGGTCAGCCCCCTGGCCTCATTAACACTGGACCCTGCAGGGACTTGGGGGTACTTCCTTCTTTCCAATAGCATCCTATTGGAAAGATACCTCCCCCAATCTCCTCGTTGTGTAGAAGGGGAAACTGATCACCATGAGAGGGGAAGGGACACAGTGCAAAGTTTCAGAGCACCTCTAAGTCATGAGAGATCCTTCACACAAAGTCAGGAGGGCTGTTACTTGGTGGTAGTCCTGGCAAGAACCCTTCTTGATTTAAATCCATCAGCCCAGATAACTCCTCTCTGTGCCCAAGGGCTTTGGCATCCCTCTGCCCATGTCTGGGCTGCATTACTGATATATAGCCTCTGGAAGCTCGCCAGGGCTAACAGCTTTTCATGAGTGCAAAGGAAACTGGATTCCTTTTATGAAACTGGTCGATCAACAGTGTCAGACACTTTTTTTCCGGATGGGTGCACTGGAGGGAATGTCAAGTGAAAGCAATCCTGAAGTTGGAGGGGTGAGGCAGCAGAGAGGGGGACCTTCATCCCATAGAGCTGTGGCATTAGAACTGTGGAAGCCAGGAAGGTCTGAGGGTCTCCTGGCTTTGGGACCAGCTGCTCCTGTGAGCCCCCAGAGGCTGCTCTGCACTTGGATCAGATGCACTGATCTCTGGGCTCTATTTCACCCAGGATGGCTGTGTGACCTCAGTCAATGTACTCACCTTGCTGACACTAGGGTGCATCAGACCTCAGCTTTGGAGGACCACAGCTGAACGGAGGTGGCTCTGGAATTAATAGGTGTTACACTTCCTGCCAGGTTCTCAACTCTGGTTGCCCAGTGGACTCACCAATGGAATTTTGGTTCTGATTTCTTATTTTAAAATCCAAGACTAAATTCCCTTAGTCAGACTTTTTTTCTTTTCATTTTTTTCACTTTCAACAACTTTTGAGATACAATCTACATAGCACAGAGTCTGAAGATTCTTAGCGTACAGTTCAATTATTGTAAATACACTGACATGGTCGTGCAATTATCACCACAGTCAAGTTCTAGAACACTCCAGTCACTCCCAAAGCTCCCTTGTGCTCATTTGTTGTCAGTTCCACCCCATAGCCTGCGTTTATAGCTTTGCCTTCTCTAGAAATTTCATGTAAATGAGATTATACAGCATGTGTCTTTGCTATATAACATCGCACAATGTTTTGGGGGTTCATCCACATTGTGGCATGTGTCAGTAGTTGGCTTCTCTCTGCTGCTGAGCAATACTCCCTGTTTGGACAGAGCATCTTTGGGGGGCTTTTACATTCCTGATCCCAAGCCATCTCCCAGAGCAGCGGCATTAGTACCTGCTCAAGCCCTAGGGTGATTTCAACCTGCAGCCAGCATTGAGAATTACTCCCCTGTGCAGTTGGCTCAGTCAGGCGTTCAGGTGGGAAATGACCCCCCTCTTGTGTACAAGTCCTTGAGCTTAGAGTGGCCCAGTCTCCTTGGTGGTCTGATGACCTTCATCAGGTCATGGAGCAGGATGGAGAAGGCAGACAGAGTTCTTGTTCCAGCGCCAGGGCTCCACCGGGTGGAAGACGAAGATGGGGGTGCTGATGAAGAGTTAAGGGTGCTGCCAAGAAGGTAGTCCATGAGGTCCAGGATGAGATGGGATGAGCAGGCAGGTAGCCTGTAGGCCTCGAGGAAGTGGAGCTCTGGAAGGCTCTGGAAGACAATGGATGTGGGAGCGAGGCTGCTGGGTGGGATGGTTAGACCTGGAAGAGGAAAGTAGGAATTGATGGCGTGTAGGACGGAGAGGCCAGGCCTTGGCTGCGTGCCAGCAGCTGAAGTGGAGTGGAGGTGCAGATCCCTGGAAATAGGACCCAGGAAATGAGAGGCCAGAGTGCTGAGCAAAGTCCACAGGGGCACTAAGGCCCAGGTTGGAGGCAGGGCCAGGAGTGGAGATGGAGGCCTAGGAGGACCAGCAGAGGACAAGAGGGGATTGGGGCCTCTCCCCCCATTCCAGACCTATGACTCCTGAACCATCCTCAATCCTGTGACATGACTCACCTGCAAAAGGACTTTAGGCAGATCACTGGCTGTCTCTGAGCCTCAGTCTTCCTCCTGTGAGATGAGGGAGTTGGGCCAGTTGACCTTGAATACAAAGGATTTTTGATTCTAGAAAGTGGGGTTAGGGAGGTCTGGCCCTTCACCCTGATCCTGCCATCACAGGGGTGTGGTCATGGGAATGACCTGGTCTCTTTGTGCCTCGGTTTTGCTTTGGTTTTTTTAAAAGACTATTTTTTTTTTTTTATTTTCCGAGCAGTGTCAGGTTCTCAGAGAGGAAGGCAGAGACTTTTTATATATCCCCTGCCCCACATGGTCAGGGCCTCGGCCATTATCCACCTTCCTCCCATAGTGGGGCATTGGTCTAAACTGATGAACTGATCTGGGTGCATTGTGATCACTGATGTCCACAGATTTCACTGGGGCTCACTATTAGAATTGTATAGTCTATGAGTTTGGGCAGTGTGCACTGACATATCCATAATTACTGTATCTTACAGTGTTTTTGTTGTCCTAAAAATCCTGACATTTCACTGTTTTCCACATTTTTCCATTTTCCATGTCTTATAATTGGATCATACAGAAGGCAGCCTTTTCAGATTGACTTATTTTACTTACTTAGCATGCATTTAACTCCTCTATGTCTTTTCTTGGCTTGACACTTCTTTTTTAGTGTGGAATAATATTTCATTGTCTGGATATTTACTTATCCAGTTGCTGACCAACGGACATCTTGATTGCTTCCAAGTTTCAGCCATTATGAATAGAGCTACATAAGCCTCCTTAGGCAGGTTTTTGTCTAGACTAAGTTTTCAACTCCTTTGGATAAATACCAGGGAGCTCGATTGCTGAATCAAATGCTAAGAGTATGTTTAGTTTGGTCAGAAACTGCCAGACTGTCTTCCAAAGTGGCTGTACCATTTTGCCCTCCCACCTGAAATGAATGAGAGTTCTGGTTGCTCCACCTCTCTGCCAGCATTTGATGCTGTCTGTGTTCTAGATTTGGCCATTTTAATAGTTGTTCAGTGGTCCTTCTCTTTGTTGTTTTAACTTTCTTTCTCTGATGACATAGGATGTGGAATGTCATTTTGGTATACTTATTTTCCATCTTATTTCTTGGGAATGATCATAGTACCTACTTCTTTGTCTCATGAGGATTAAATGTGTTAGGTCACATAAAGCATTAAGAAAAGAGCCTGGATCATTCAATGTACCATGCAAGGCACAGCTGATATTTTTATCATCATCCAGAATCTGGTTCCTTAGCCAGTGGCTGCCCCCACTCAGGAACCCCCCAGTGTGGCTGTCCCCATCTCTCTCACCCCTCCAAACAGGCTTCAAGACTCTCCACCTGCTGGCTGATCTTCAGTGATCTCAAGGCTCCTGGCACTGACCTTTTCTTACAGGGACCTCCCTCAAGTGGCAGGACCCACCAAGGCCCTTGATCTGCCTGAGACCCAAAGGTCACCATCTGCAGAACTTCCTCTTCAAAGCACCTGCCCTTTCAGGCTCTCCAGGGTCCTGTCTGGCCCCTTGAAACCTCCCCCACTTGCCAAGTTGCCATCTGCCCCACCATAGGGGTCTCTGAGCTCCTCCAAAGTTCCTGCTTGCTCTTTGGAGTAGCAGCCTGGGAGAGACAGCCCTGCAGCAGAGGGCAGGGAGACCCCTTGATGTGTTGAAGCCAGCAGGGGGTGGGCATCCTTGTTAGAACACAGCTCTTTCCTGCCACTCTGAGCAGGAACCTTAGTGTGGCTCAAGAAGACCCTTCATGTCACCCGGCCCCAGCCACCCTGCAAGGACTCCTTTATCACACCTCTGGTCACTTCCTCCTGGCACCTTTGGTCCAGCCATACCTCCATGGGGGCACCTCTCTCTGTAGGAGCATCCTTCCCCACCCAATCACACCTCCCTCCCCAGAGGGATCAGGCTTGCCGCTGGGGCTTCAAGGCACAGGTGTTGGCACAATGAAGTGTAAGAGACCACCTGCTCCCTCATCTTTCCTCCGTGGCCAACACTGATCTCTGAGTCCCCTCACCCTGCGTGATGGTCCATGTGTGTTCAACAAGAATTTCAGCAATGGATTTCTCTGTCCATTAGGTCAGATTCGAAGGGGCAATTGCAGTTATCCCCTCTGTTGCCCTGAGTCGGCCTGTACCTGGGGTGATGAGATGACCATGGGAGATTCAGAAAAATCCCAGCCCTGCTATCCATACCTGTGCCCATTGCTCTCTATCCTGATTGCCTCCTGCCTGAGTCACCCATGCTACAAAAGAGGAGCCGTAAAGCCAGCAAGCCGGGCTCCCCCCACACTCAGCCTAGGGCACGCTGTCATTTCTTAACTTGACGTCTTTTTTGGCCGTGACATGGTTTGCTCATGGGGATTCTCCTAGAGGTCTCAGTGACAAGTTTCGGGCCTGCCTCTGGAGCCAGCAGTGACCAGGGACTTGCCACATGACTGCTTCTGGGTGATGTTGGTGTGGGGTGTTGGGAACGCATGTAGTTTGCGTCTGAGTGCGTTTTCCTGGAGATTCCTTCTGAGTGGTCAAGGACTCGGCAACCTTCGTCTTTAGGATTGCACAGTCCCATCCTCTAGGGCTGTGGTTCTCAAAGCGTGGTCCCCAGACCAGCAGAATCGGCAGCGTCACCATAGCTCCACACCAGTCAGACACTCGAGGGGGCCCAGCCATTTGATCGGAGGCATGCTGGGGTTGGAGATCCACTGTCCTGGAGGAAGGGACAAGCTGAAGGTGAGACCACTGTGCCCTAAGCCCTCTGTATCTGACTAAGGGTCAAGCATCCTAAGAGGGCTGACCCACCCCTTGGCTTCCCCTGCTGCAGGCTCTGGACTGCCAGTGCATCCACAGATCCTCTATCACTAGGAGCCAGGAGGGGACTCAGGACAGATCAGATTCTAGTCCTAAGGTTACTAGAGCCCCAACTTTTACCTGAAGAACTTGCTGATGCCTTTAGGTAACTTGGCTGTGGCCAAAGCATGCATCCTCTCCCTCTCTGCACTTCCCCCCACCCTGCCACCCAGTGCTGGAGGGACCAGGCCTGCCTCAGCCAGCAGGGGCAGCTCCAGATCCATCCTACCCACGCCAAGGCAGCTCTTTATGGCAGCCTCTTTGGCATGTTTGGGAAAGTAGGTCCATTATTTACCAGAATGTGATTTTTAAATTTTTTAATAATGCTATATTTATGTCTTATATACTAAAAAAAAGTTGACTTATTACCAGCTCATTTACTGTACCTCGTGGATATTATTGCTTTGAGTAGGGCCCCCATTGAAAAGTGAGACAGGTTAAAGGAAAATAAAGTTAGGGATCACATGGGTGGTGTACAGAGAAGGTGAAAGCCCCCAAAAAACACAGGAGCAATTGAAGTTTGGGGACCACTGGGATGAAGGAGGGCCTCTTGGCCACCTGTTCCTTTAACTCAAAGGTGGAGAGTAGGGGAGGCAACAGGCTTTTCCTGGAAACTCTGATCTAGAGCAGTAACCAAGGGAGAGGCTTCTCCACCAGGGTCAAGAATTGGTTCCTCAAGCCTTTCACTGTTTGCCGAGGCCATGGAGCCTCAGCCCCACCTGGGGATCACTGTCACCCATCAGGGCCCCCAGTGCCTCTTTGGCATGTTTGTGCAAGTCAAGGGTTCTTCATCCAGGGGTGTCCGCATGGCTCAGCCTGCTAAAGAAAAGGCGCATCTCCAAGCTGGAATCCTCAGGGTGCCTCGGAGCTCCTGCCCATGGAAGCGCAGAGCATGGTGCTTCTCTCCCTCCACCAGGGCACAGGGAGGAGGAGCTGTCCCACCCTGGTACAGAGGGGAGCCCACAGGGCCTCAGGGATGGTCGTCCCTAACACTCCTCAGAGTGGAATGTGCCTGCAAACACACATACACACACACACACACCAACCCTTTTCAGAAAGGGGCTGCCTGGTCTCTGCTCAGTGGCAACTTGAGAGGTGACTATGTCCTTGGCCCAGGCTGCATGGATCCTAGAACACAGGGGTGAGAGAGGGAACATGCTTTCTTGAGGACACTCTTCTGAGGAAATGGCCATGTACAGTGACCTCCAAGCTCTCCCAGGGATCCTTCCCAGTGCCTTCTGCAGCCCCAGGCCAAGGTTCCCTGAAGCAGCTCTGCAACAGTACCTTCAGCTTAGGAAAATGTCATTGTCCCACCATCTACTTGTCTACTACCATTTTTTGGAGTACCTACTATGTGCTGGCATTACAGCCAGTCAGCCCGCATCTGTTTTGTAGAGGAACGGTTATGTGACTTTGCAGCCAAGAAGTGATGGGTATGTACATGAGCCCAGGTTTGTGCCTTCCCTGGTGGAGACAGGCTAGGGGTGGGGGGTGATGGCCCCGCACCCCTACCCAGAAGCAGGGAGGTGGGTATGTGGGCTGAGCAATCTCTGCCCCAAGGCATTGCCTCCCAGTCCTCGGGAGCTATTGCCATAGGATTCTGCATTTAACTTTCATTCCTTCCCTAGCTCCCGGATTGCAGCACCTGGCATGCCCCTCCACACCTGCTCCTACAGCACGTTCCTGCCTTATTTGGGTTGGGCCTCTTGGCTGACAGGCAATTGCATCTTGTAGCTACGGGTTTTCCAGGGCTATTCTGGTACATTCTGGCTGCAAGTTCTCCCCCAGGGCCCATCTGACAGGCTTGGGGAGTGCCAGAACCACATGAACAAAGCAGTGGTTTGGGGAAGGTGTGTGGAACCTTCCCTGTTCAGGAGACTGAAGAGTCTGTTGGGGCTCCATCGCTCCAGGCACAGGAGAATGAGTCGGAAGGAAACAAAGAAGGGGAGGGCTTCTTGTGCCTCCAAGTTGGGACTTTGCCTGCCAGCAGTAGGGAGCCAGGGAAGTTTTAAATACGGGAGTGAGATGGTAGCAGTCTTGGGTGCAGATTGGGACAAGATCAGAAGCTGGGAAACCAGCCAGCAGGCTACTGCAGTAATTCAAAAGAAAAAGCATACGATTGTGGTTACTTTCTTATACAAAAATGTCAGAATCTCTTGTTATTTTTTGCTTTTTTATTTAAAAATATTATTATTTTCCAACTGTAATATTGATATGTACTCAGGGCAGAAAACTTGGAAAACACAAAGGAGCAAAAAGGAAAATTAAACATCAGTCATAACCTAATGTATTAGTCTATTTTCTATTGCTATTGCAAAATACCTGAGGCTGGGTACTTTATTTTAAAAGATAGTTTATTTAATTCACAGTTCTGCAGGTTCAAGGCCATAGTGCAAGCATGGGCTTGAGTCTGAAGACTCATTGGGGATGGCATCACAATGGAGAGCTCAAGAGGGAAAGGTCACATGGCAAGTCAACCCTCCTTAGAGAACTAACCAGGATCCTAGGAGAGCTACATAAGCACTGCCTAGGACAGTGCTTGGAATGACCTAATTACGTCTCCCACTTGACCCCTTCTCTTAAAGGTCCCTCACCACCTCCCAACTTTGCCACAGGGGCCTCCAACCCATGACCCTTTGGGAGACAAACCACATCCAAGCCACAGACCTATCCACTGAAAGGTCACCGTTAGCATCTAGGCTTACTTCATACAGTTTTTTTTTTAAGGTGCACAAATAAACCTGTATAAACAAATACATGCTCTTACTATAGATGTGGCTAAATTTGGCAAACCAAGGGGAATGTTTTCCCAGGTCAGCAAATGTGACTCAGGATGACCATCCAGTGCTTGTTAACTCCCTGGTTCTAGTGACCCCTGGGGATCTGCCCCCTCCTGGGCTATAGCCATCTCTGATGTGATTTTGGCTGTATAATCATCCAGTGTCACTTATCCTACAGTCTGTTCCCTTCCTGTGTTCTAATAATTCTGCAAAGATTCTTTCCATTGTTGGCCTTCTCAATTGCTTTGGAGAACTACTAGGTCCTTTTTTTTATTCTTCAAAAATTCTTTGTAATTTCAAGGAATTTGGAACGGGACAGGGGGTAGATGCCTATCTCTGTACAATCTCTGTTCAAAAAATCCTCCCCGTGCCTGCACTATCAGGAAAGTGCCCATTAAATGGGGAAGTAGCTGCCAATTGCTGCTGATTATAAACAATGATACAATAAACTCATACTTGAATTTTTGCTTGAACATCTCTGATTATTTTCTGTGGATAAGTTCCTAGAAATAGCAGTGTGCACAGTTTTGAACCTTTTATACGTATTGCCAAATTGTCCTCCAGAAAGATCACACCAATTTAGTTTTGTTGCAGTATATGAAAGCCGTCCTTTGCCAACATCGTGTATTATTCTTTTCTGATCTTTGGCAATTGCTATTTTCATTTGCATTTCTTTGATTACTATTGAGATTGAATTTCTTTTTGACTAAGATTCTCGTTTCGGTTTCTCCTTTGTAAATTGGCAGCTTGTGTCTCTGGCACCTTTTCCTATTGGAGTGTTCTTTTTCTTACTGATTTATAAATATTCTTTACAAAGTAAGGCTATCAGCCCTTTGTCACATTTGTCAAAGATATCTCCCCATGTTTCATGTGGCATTTAATTTTGTTTTTGTTTGGATTTGAGATATTGAACAATCTTAGTGCTTGATCCAAATTTATCAACGCTAGTTTTTCACCTTTAATGTTGTGCTAAGCAAGTTCTTTTCATCACAAGAAATTCTGTAAACATTCAACTGTTTTCTTCTAGTGCTTTTATTACTTCATTTTTCAGTTTATCTGGAATTTCAGTATACGATCTTTCTTCTGACTGTGCAGTCACTCAATTATTCTTTCAGCATTTAATTAATTTATCTCATTTTAAATGCCTCTGCTAAATTTTATCTCATCATGACTCATTTAAAACGCCTATGCTAAATTTTGTCTTCAGAAAATAGCTTATACTACATTTTACATATGTTTTGGACCATTTCTGCATGACGGAAATATAGTGCAAGTCACCTATGAGATTTTAAATTTTCTAGTGGCCAGATTTTTAAAAAGGAAAAAGAAGCAGGTAAAGTCAATTTAACAATGCATTTTTTTAAAATATTTTTTTTAGTTGTAGATGGACACAATACCTTTATTTTATTCATTTACTTTTATGTGGTGCTGAGGATCAAACCCAGTGCCTCATTCGTGCAAGGCAAGCACTCTGCCACTGAGTCACAACCCAGCCCACAATACATTTTATTTAATGCAACATGTCCAAAACACTATCATTTCAACACCTGACAGGAACAACCTAAGTGTGGTCCGTGGCCACCAGGTTGGACAGTGCAGATTTAGACTGTTCCTGAGTTGTCAAATTTGTTCCATTGATCAACTGTTTATTCTAGAATTGAAATCCCAGTGTTTTAAATAGTATTCTAAGATATTATGTAATGATATATATATATATATATATTATAATATTATATATAATATATATATATATATATTTATAAATTATATATATTGTATAATCCTCCCTTCTTTTTTCAGGGTCATCTTTGTTTTCACCAATTTAATTGGTGTTTCCAAAAATTCTTTTGGTGTTTTTATTTGAATTCTAGCAACTCTATAATTGATTTGGGGCAGATGTGATGTCTTTATGCTCCTGCACGTTTCTCCATCCAAAGTTTCTTGCTGGGTCTTCAGCAAAGTCGCATCATTTCTTTATGTAGTTTCTTTGCATTAGCTGTTAAGTTTATTTTCAGGTATTGCTTTGGGGAATGGGATCCATTTTCCATGATGTTTTTAAAGTAGTTATTGCTGGAGTATAGGGAAGCTATCGATCTGTGTATACACTTCTTACGACCGGCCATATTGAACTCATTACTTCTGGTCGTTTTTCTTCTCTTAATTCCCTTGGGTTCTCTAGGTAGACAACAGGAGTACATTTGCTTGCTGTTTTTTAGCATTACAGCATCTTTATCTTCATCATTTTTTCATTGAGGCGTAGTGGTTAGGGCAGGATGGCTGCCTGCCTGCGTTCTAATTCCAACTCAGCTACTTATCAGCTGGGTGACCTTGGGAAAGTCACTGAACTTTTCTGTGTCCCTTATAATGGGTGCTTACTCTTATGACCTCAGGTGTCCTGAATATTAAAATAGTTAATGCGTATAAAGCTCAGAGCTTACAACAGTTCCCAAAGGAGCATCCAATGCATATTCATTATTATTATTGTGTTTACAATTGTTTCATTCACTAGACTTTCTAGAGTCATATTTAAAAATGATGATAATACTGGGCATTCTACTTTTATTCTTGATTTAGTAAGAATGCTGTTAGTGAGATATTCCTTAATATTCTATTTTATTGACTCAATGTGTGCACCAGATTGGCATGCTACAGAATCAGATGCCCATTTAGAATCTCTATTGGTAACTGTGCACATTTTTTTAAATCTATTAGTGTGACAAATGATAGTCATCAGTTTTCTTATGTTCCCCTACAATGCATTCATTTGTTTAACATATTTATCAATGACCAGTGTCTGCAGGTTGTACGCTAGGCACTGCAGACCCCTGAGCGAATGAAAGAAAGTCTCTGCCCCTCAGGGAGCTTCCATTCTGGTGCCAGGGGACAGGTGGTACAAACAATGGACAGATAAATGGACAGTATGTCAGGTGATAAGGGCTAAGGAGAAAAAATGAAGTTGGGTCAGGGGTGTGGGATGTGTGGTGCACAGTGGGACAAGGTCTTGGAGAGAAGCTGTCACTGGAGCAGATGCCTGGAGCAGAGTGAGGGCAAGTCACAGGCTGTCTGGGGAAGAGGGCTCAGGTGTGCAAAGCAGCTGGTGAGGGAGGGATTTGGGGTGCTGGAGCAACATCGGAGAGGTCCTTAGGTCTGGGACAGGGCAGGAAAGGGATAGCAGAATGGTCGGCTGCGGTGGGAGATGGGTGACAGTTTGTGGCCCTTCTAGGACGTTTGTGAGGACTTTAGCTTATACTTTGAGTCAGCTGAAAAGCTACTAGAGAGTGCCTTGGTTTTTGTTTTTATGGGGGAAAAGAATTCACATAACAGAAAACCCACCATTTTAACATTATAAAGCATACAGTTAAAGGATATTTCATTTGTATATGAGTATGTACAACCATTACTGCTAATTCCAGAATATTCTCATCACCCCAAAAAGAAATTCCATGTCCATTAACCTTCACCCCAGCCCCTGAGAACCATGGATCTACTTTTTATCTCTATGGATTTGCCTATAATAGATATTCCACGTCAATGGAATCATAAAATTTGGGGCCTTTTGTATCTCGTTTATTTCACTAAGCATAACGTCAAGGTTCCTTCTGCTATAGCATATATCCACATTTCCTTTTCTGGCTCGATAATAGTCCAGTGTGTGGTCACAACACATCTTGTTCATCCATCCATCCACCGATGGACATTTTGATTGTTTTTACCTTGGTTATTATAAATAATGCTGCCGTGACATTTGTGCCTATGCATTTTTGTGTGGACTTAGGTTTTCAATTCTCCCTTAGATAGCCAAGGAGTGGAACCGCCAGGTAATTCTGTATTTAACATTTGGAGAAACTGTCAAGCCATTTTCTGGTTTGCACCAATGGATGTGTCATTTTGATATCCCCACCAGCAACGTACGAGGGTTCCAATTTCTTCACTCCTTGTCAACACTTGTTATTTTCGATGAAAAAAAAAGAAAAGAAAAAAACCTGTAGCCACCCTTGTGGGTGTGAACTGGTATCTCTTTTCAATGTGCATTTCCCTAAAGAATATCGTTGTTCAGCATCTTTTCATGCTTATGGGCCATTTGTATACCTTCTTTAGAGATGTGCCTATTTGACTTTTTGGCCAACTTTTGATCAGGTTTTCTGTTATCAAATTGTAAGAATTTTTTTACATATTCTCGATATTAGACCCATACCAGATATAGTTGCTTCTCAACTTAGGGTGGCATTAGGTGCTGATAGACCCACAGTAAATTGAAAACATAGTAAGCTGAAAATGCATTTAATATACCTAACCTAATGAACAGCTTGACTACCTAGTAATTTAACTAGCCTAACTAAAATGTGCCCTGAACATTCACATTAGTCTACAGTTGGATAATATCTAACACAAAGCCTGTTTTATGTTGAAGTGTTGAACACCTCATGCAATTTATTGAAGACCTGTATCCAAAAAAACTAACAGCACAGCATACAGTAGAGGATTGGGGTGTCACCTCGTGAACACATAATTACCTGGGAGCTGTGGCTCGCTGTGATATTGCAGGAGACAGTATCACACCGCATATCACTAGCCCTGGGGGGAGGGGGGAAATCAAAATTCAACGTTTGGTTTCCACTGAATGTGTTTAATATTTGCACCACTGGAAAGTCAAAAAAATCCCAAGTCAAACCATTATCAGTTGGGGACTCCCTGTACCTGGTTTGCAGATATCTTCTCCCACTCTGTGGGTTGTCTTTTCACTTTCTTTTTTTTTAATATATTTTTTTTAGGTTGTCAATGGACCTTTACTTTATTTATTTATATGTGGTGCTGAGGATCAAACCCAGGGCCTCACACATGCTAGGCAGGCGCTCTACCACTGAGCCACAACCCCATCCCTCTTTTCACTTTCTTAATGGTATCTTTGCATAAAACGTTTTAGTTTTGATGAAACCAAATGTATATATGCTTCTTTTGTTGCTTTTGCTTCAGACCTCATATTTAAGGTCATGAAGAATTCATTACACAGATTTTTTTCTTCTGAGAGTTTTATAGTTTTATCTCTTACATTTGGGTCTTTGGTCCTGTGAGTTGATTTTTAACCCCTTATGAAACGAGGCCTACCCTCCTCTTGATGAGCATCAGCCAGGTGCCCTTTCCAACACAGAGCTGGGGGAGCCTGCCTTCTGTGCCCGTTGATCCTGCTTCTCTGGTGGCACTGCTGACAGTAGCCAGCCTGGTTACTGCCTCTGATCCAGGTCTCTGGGCAGCTTCCAGGCATCCTCAGGGTCCATCTCCTATGGATCCAGAACCTCTGTTAGCTTTTTCTCCTCTGATATCCATGTCCCTAAGAGTCAGAGACAAGTTTCTCTTAGAACTCTGCCCCCGAGTTACCCCATGTGTTACATAATAGAGCTATCTGCCACCCTCTTTGGTAAAACATACACCTTGATTGCTGAAGGGAGGGGCGGGGTCTGTCATCCCTTTAAAGATGGCCTCCTCCCAGGGATGGCAAACCTTTCAGTGTTTAATTTCCTGAAGAACATATAACAAAGCTAAAAAATAATATAATAAATCAACACACACGTAAGTCTTCAGTGAAGCATCCCATAATACCATTATCTTTTTTTTTTTTTGTATCAAGGATTGAACCCAGGGGTGCTCATCCACTGAGCCACATTCGCAGTCCTTTTTTGTTGTTGTTGTTACTGGGGATTGAACTCTGGGGCAGTCGACCCCTGAGCCACATCCCCAGCCCTATTTTGTATTTTATTAGAGACAGGGTCTCACTGAGTTGCTTAGGGCCTCCCTGTTGCTGAGGCTGACTTTGAACTCGCAATCCTCCTGTCTTGGCCTCCCGAACTGCTGGGATTACAGGAGTGCGCCACCACACCTGGCCTCAGTCCTTTTTATTTTTATTCGCATAGGGCCTCACTTAGTTTTTGAGGCTAGGCTCAAACTTGTGATCCTTCTGCCTCAGTCTCCCGAGTCATTGGGATTACAGGTGTGGGCTACTGCATCCAGACCGTTATCTCATTTTTTAACCAAAGGATCAAATCTTGTACTCTTATTGGCTCTACTCCTATTTATCTACTTTCTAATTTATTTGGTTCTGCTTTTCTCTTCATTAATAACTCCATTCTTTATTTTGCCATTTTTTTTCTTTGTTTACTTTTTAAATTCTTTTTTTGTCTGCTATTAAGTGTACCTAAGCAGGTAAGTTTGTCTTTGATCACAACTTTAGCCAAATCCTGTATTTTTAGCTAAATAATATCTCATCCTCATTATAACTATTTTGTAATTGCACTTTAAGTTTAAATACTAGGGCTCTACTCCTCTAAGTACCAGTTTAAAAATGCAGTAGTATCTGTTGTAAGCTATAGACATTAGCACACTTATTTAATCCCCAGCTCTCATAAATTCTCTAATTTTATGTTGTTTTTATTCCTTACATAGTGGATATTCTTTATTGTTTTGATTTAAGGTATTGATTTTTCTTTGAAACTATACTGCAGTTATTATGACTTTAACATTCAAAAACATATTTACATGGCTTCAATTTCTGTTGACATATCTTTCATGAGTTGTGTCTTTCAATTTATTTGTCTATGGCATGAGTACATCATTGAGTAATGTTTTTTGGGAAAATCATATGAGTTTTATATCTATAATGCCCTTGCATAAATCATAGCTTCCCTCCATTGTTCTCCTATGATGACAATTTATCTAAGTATAGATTTCTGTGATCATAACATTCTTCCTCAAACCTCTTTAGACATTACATCAATGTTGTAATGAAGTCTGATGCAATCTGATTTGGTTCCTTTTTAGATAATCTCCCCATGACCACCATCCTGGATGGTGTAGAATTCTTCACCTTTGGAATTAAGAAAAAACAGCACACATCTGATGTTTGTCTGTCTTGTCTAAAATGTAATTACCAGTTTTATTTGAGGAATCTGCTCTTTCTCCAGACTGGAAAAATTTTCTTCTATTATATCTTTAATTATTACTCTTTTGTTCTGCTATTTTTTTTTAGAAATATTAAGTCATGACTGAGTCTCTGTAGTGTATCCTCCATGTTATTATTTTCTCTCTGTAATTTTTATCTTCGTCCTTCTTCTCCACATCTGAGAGAACATCTCAAGGTCATCCTCTACAATATCTACCAGTGTTCTACAATTAAATTCTGTTCTTCACTGCTTCTAATGCTTTTTACAATTCTACATTCAACGACAGAATTCATTTCCTATCTTTATTATCTTAACTCTACCAGGTTTCTTTTAATTCTAGTCTCTTTTGTTGCATATTCTTACATTTTAGAATCCAGCTTTTCTTTAATGACCTTGAAATATAAAACAGACACTATGATTTACTTTCATAAGCCAAAGCAAATCCTTTTAGAGATGATATTCTTCCTCTGCTTGTATTCCTCGTCTGTTTCCTTGATGTTTTAGTTTTCACGGGTTCCATGTGCATTGTAGGCTTTCTTGACCAGTATTTTCTTACAGCATGAGTGAATTCCCCCTGGGTCCCCTCACTGTTTTATCTAAACCCTATTGGATTCTTGACCTTGGATATCCAACCAGAAGACTGGAAGATTGGGGAGCCATCTTGTGCTATGGCATTCTCCTCTCTGTGGTTTCTTCTCATTGTTTGTTAAATAGCTACTCCAGGTGTACATGGGTGTGCCTGGCCTGGCCTCCTCCCTCCATGTCCTGACTGCACTGTTTGGACGATGTCCAGGTCTAGGTTGGGAAACTGGACTTGGAGAGTCTTTGCTTGTTCTAGTGTCCCAGCCTCTCCCGAAGACAGGTGGACTGCACAGCGAGACGGGTCTCTGGTGGTAGGTTCTATGTGTGGCCCAGCCTCCCCTCCAGGGCTCCTTGCCCATGAGAGGCTGCGAGGCTGCCCGTCCCCCAGCATATCCGCCCTCCCAGCCGCACCACGCTACTTTCTGGGGAAGGAGAGCTGTGAGTCAGCCTTCAATCTGGCTCCTTTGGCACTGCACCTAGCAGAAATTCCTCAAAGTAGCTGGCATATTGATGGCACTCTTTCCTATTTTCCACTGCTGAAGCAGATCCCCCTATTTTTATACTCCCTTCGTCCTTTCTGTCACTTTCAGAAGGAGGTAGCTTAGGTGGGAGTCGGACATCTGTGCTCAGCTTTACCATCTTCCCCAAAGTTTCACAGTTAACAGAGTTTCCCATAGTTTGGACTTTGGTATATAGAATCTGCATGAGGGTTCCTGAGCGTTTCCTGTCGTGTGGCCTTCCTTTTCAATCCATATATATATATATATATATATATATATATATATATATATGTATATTCTGGCCCTCCTTGTGTCTAAAACTACTTCAGAGTTTTTCCTGGGCACATTTCCTCTCCCTCTCAGATTTCAGTTTCACTTCCTCTCCATCAGATGGGTAATTCTCCCGCCAAGCATGGTGTCGCCAGTCTCAGGGCAGTGATGCCGTACCTTGCCAGGGATGCCTCGTCTGGCATCCTGAGCCACATCCTGGCCCTCAGCGGTGTTGGTGGAGCTCCCTGCGTTTCCCCCCTGAGCTGCCAAAGTTATGACCTTCATGTGGAAACGGCAGCTCAGCTCCCCTGCCTCCCAGTCCCCATCCATCCCCTTTGGAAGCCTCGCGTCTCGCTGGAGAGCCATTTTGGATTCCTCCTGGCATGCCCAAGCTCTCCTGGGTGAGTCAGCAGCCGTGGGCAGCAGGCGGTGGGGTGCAGAGGCTCCCCGTCTCTGCTTGGCTGCCCGCCCCAGGAAGACAGCACATCACACAATTTGCCATATCAAGTCTGTGAACAGCTGCCTCCTGCCCTCCGTGGGGAGTCACCGAGCTCCACACATCTGCTCCTTCCGGGAATGGGGGAAAGATCCCCCCACCACGGGCACCTGAGGATCCCCCGGGGTTGCATGGGGTGCGGAGTGGCATTCTCCTGCAGGACGTCCACAGCCAGCCTCCGTGAGATGACCCGCCTTCCTGGGTTTAGACCAGTGGCACCCGCCTCACTTCCCTCCCAGTCCCCATGTCCTTGCTGGGGTTTCTCCAACTCCCCTTGACTGCGCCATCTCTGACGACGACACCGCCACTTACTGAACAGCAGCCAGGGTCAACACTCAGCGCTCTTAGCTTATTCCCAGCAACCCAAGGGGAAGTTCTAGTTATGCTCCATCCACAGATAAGAAAGGGGCTCAGAGAGCTTCCCTGATCATCCAAGGTGGCCCAGCCAGCGGGGTAGGCCACTGGCTCAGTCCTCTTGCTTCTCTCTCATAGCCTTCCTAGAGGGACCTTTATCATGGGTCTAGATCAGGGATCTGCAAACCATGGCCCAGGGCCAAATCCAGTCCCTGGTTTTGTAAATAAAGTTTTATTGGAACAGAGCAGCACCCATTCAGTTGCACATTGTAACAGCTTCTGCAATGCAAAAGGCAGAGCAGAGTAGTTGGGACAGAATCTGAAAGGCCAGAAAAGACTAAAACATTTAATATCTGGCCCTTCACATAAAAAGCCAGCTGATCCCTGGCTTATCGCATAAGCTAGAGAGGAAATAGACCTCAAATTAAATCCCAGGCTCACTGCTATCCTAGCTGTGTGACCCTGGGCAACTGGCTTAACTTCTCTGGATCTCATTGTACTTACCCATAACAGATCATGATTGATCAATTATTCATCAATAATTGTACCAATGGCCAAAAGGAGTGATCTGACATGCCCGAGGGGCTCACTACATGAAGGGCACTTGGTAAATCAGAGTCCTCATTCTGCTCTGACCTTTTCCACTAACAGAGATGTGTAGCCTTCTCCACTTTTTCTTTCTGACTTCCTTTCTAGAGTGTTCTGGCATTTCTGTTTAAGAATCCTTCTTCTTCTCAGATAACCTGCAGCACAGATGAGGTCCAGATGTTCCTCAACGATGCATGGCAGGCATCAGTCATGAACTAACACACACCAGGCAGATGAGGTGTCCTATCTTATCCATTTGTTCAGCTGGTTTCGGTTGAGCCAGGCCATGGGGCTGCTCCTGTACTGCTCACAGCCCAGGGGCTTATGGGTAGGTTAACAAGCTGTGATGATAACCGTAATGTCATGTCGATGCTTCCAGATTTTGGTCCCCTATGGAAAATTCCACTTGGACTTTGCAGAGTAAGTGCGGGCTCCCCAGGGCCTCTGCGTACTGCTCCTAGCAAAAGATGTTATAAAAACTACTTAGCTCAGCACAGCTTCCAACCCTGCTCCCAGGCTGGCAGTCTGCTCAGCACTTTGGGGCAGCATCCACCCAGGACGCTGTGTGCTCACCTGGCTGCCGGCTTCCTCCCAGGGCACACTCAGCACCTCTACAGGATGGGCTGGCTCTGGGCTCCAGGCCAGGAAGAGCAGACTATCTTTCCTGACCTTGGAGAAGCTGCTCAGAGCTTAGCTCTCAAGGTGGTCCATGAGCGTCATGGATCTGGAGACGTCATGCTATGTGTTGCCCTCGTGGATCCTCAGGGCTGCAGATGACCTGAAGAACTTTCCAGTTTATCCAAAAGTCCAAGAAAGCTTGGAGCTGGGAGGTGGGGAAAGGAGCCGAGGATGCTGGTGTGCAGGGGGCCAGGACAGTTCACTGAAGAATCCAGAAGGACTACATGAAGGAGGGGCCATTTGTGATGGGGACTCAAAGGGTGAGCAGGATGTGGTCAGAGGAGAGCAGAGTGCAGGGACTTGGGCTTATTAATGCACGTGTTATGGGTGGTAAAAATGAACTAGAAGATATATGGTAAAATGCTAGGTGTAAAAATCAGAATATAAAATAGTTTATACTTTGATAACTTCTACCTCAAAAACTTATCTGCTGCATTAATTAAGGCCTCGGCAGGAAACAGATGGCATGCCAGAGAGTTAGAGTGAAGAAAGTTTACTTGAAAGGAAGTATTTTGGGCAGGGCCAAGGGAAGTAGCCAAAGCTAAAGCAGCCCCAGGGACTAGCAATGGGGTGGGAGTCAGGACCACCCACGTGCCCTGAGAGCAGGGAGAGAGGCTCAGTGTTGGGGGAGCTTGGAGGTGGGAGGCTGGATGGGCTTTACCCAAGCAAGCCAGGGAGGAGCCAAGGCACAAGTACCCTGAACTCTTTCTCTGCCAGCCCTCGAACTCCTGCTGGGTCCTCCCACTGGCCCTTGGACCCCCACTTGACTCCCACTGGCCCTCTCTACTGGCACCTCCCTTTGATCTTTGGACCCCTGTTGGACTCTCCTCAGCCTCCGACTCCTGCTGGTGCCTCCCATTGGTCCTTGGACCCTAGCTGCACTCCTATTGGCCTTCAGACTCCTGCTGGGGCCTCCCATTGGTCCTTGGACCCTAGCAGGACTCCCATTGAACCTCAGGTGCCGCCTAGGACCTCCAGTTGGCGCAACCTAACTAGAAGTCAGAGGACAAGCCAGCTCAAGTAGCGATATCCATAAGTCAGATTCCAAAAATGGGCCAGGACTGAAGGGTGTGGCTGAGGGCAAATGGAGAATAGCCAGCAAGAGCCCCTACGCCTGTGAGTTAGTATTCTGGGCTCGCAGTAGTTGTTTGCTCTCCTCCTTTCCTCAAATTGTTATTTCCATTTAGAAATTACTTCCATAAACTTAAGGGCTTTGAGTCAAAAGCAGCGGAACTGACCTGAGTCACCTGGAGGGTCCTGTGTTGCTCCAGGCTGTCCATGGGTTCCCCGCAGAGGGGGTGTCATCCCAGGATTGGGGGGCCAGGTACTGGTTTAGGCCAATCTGACACAGATATGGGGAAGGGAGCTTGTCCTAGGGCCACTTCCCTGGGAAAGAGACTCAGGCGCACACACAGGGGATTCACTGAAGAGAGCACCCAGGAGGCAGCGGGAAAGCAGGACTGTGCAGAGGAGAAAGTGGTACACCCCAAAGTCACCACAGAGACCTGAGCCCTGCCATGGGGAGCTCTGGAGCTTGGGGGGGGTTTCAGAGGTGTCTCCCATCTAGACAAGAAGGCTGGGCCTGTTATTGGCTGTCGGCTGCTGTGGGGCAAGGACGTGGGTGACCTTCCACAAGGCTGCTCCCTTCATTCAAGGGCATATCCCAGCAGTTAGGGGGAATGAATATCTTCATCCCACAGAAGGTTCTGGCAGCGTGCCATGGTATCCATTACAGGTCCCAGGGGAAGGAAGGAGTTTAGCTGAAGGGGTAGTCAGACTGGGGCATCCTAAAAGGGTGTCACTTGACCCGTGGGACTCAAATCTGGTTATGCAACAGAGACTTCAGGGCACCTCATGAAGCACAGATTGCCACCTCCCTTCCCCAGCCCCTGTACCTATGTACCTATGTCAGAATCTCTCAGTTGGAGCCCAAGAATCTATATTTCTACAGATCTCCAGGGAGAGGCAGATGCCCAGCAGGTTTGGGGGCCACGGCTCTTCAACTCCTAGCCCAAGGGAGGCTACTGTCAGGGAGATCTCTGGGTCTGTGTATCAAGCAGGCTGGGTCCTGGAACACAGAGGGCTTCTGTAGCTCTGGTCTCGTAGGATTTTGGAAAGGGTCCTGGAGGGCCGCTCTCTCTGTTCTGGCGCCACTGTTAAAGAAGTGGTAGCCGTAGTCTGAGAAGGAAAATGGGTTTGAGTCCCAGTTCCGCCCTTCACAGTTGTGAAATTGGTGGCAGGTCCCCACCCCTCCTGGGACTTCAGTTTCCCCCACTGCCCAGTGGAGGCAGGTGGTGGGTGAGTAGCAGTTTGGCTCTGATGGTCTGAGCTCAGCACCTCTCAGACACGTGGGCCTGAGTGTCAGAACCGGCTCTGCCTGCTGAGCACAGGGCTCCCTTTGCAGTGATCTTAAGGCTAGAGGTGAAGGCCAAGTACATCTTGGGCACTGCCTGTCTGATTCGGACGTTCTTGCCCCCTGGATGTGCCTAGCTCCACTTTCTTCTTTCCCAAATGTCCTGATTGCTCTTTGCCACATTTGTGTCCAGCAAGGATGCACAGAGAGTCCCCAAAGAGTCCCAACTTTCCAGGGCCTCACAGTTGAGCAGGGGACACTCAAGTGGAGGAGCACTTACCTGCTCACGGGCCCTTACTGCGGGAATCACCCCCTTGCCCAAGGGGTCAGGCCAGTGCTGCCACCAAGCCCCTCTCTCTTCTTCCTCCACCCTCCTCTCCCAGATGTGGGAGTTACAGAGACAGGAGGTGGAATCCTGGCCCTCTGGCTTACTCATTGCAACCTGGGGTAAGTTACAGCTTCTTGAGACTTCTAGATCCCTCCTCTATATAATGGAGGCAGTAGTGAGATCTGCTTTATAAAATTGGCAAAAGGGCAAAATTCACTTAGAGAGAATCCCATGGTGTTCCCTCCAGCCTGCTTCCTCCCTGAGCACTTGGAGGAAGAGATGGAGAGATAGAAGAGGGGTAGGGAAAGTCCAGGCCTGGACCTCCCCACCTGGCCCCCTGCCATCCCTCAGGGCTGTTGGCACCTGTGACTTTTGTGCAGGAGTCTGTCCCTTCACTTCCTCCACAGAAAATCCAGAGCCCAGAGGAAGAAGCCCGTGGAGGCTGGGAGAGGTCTTCGAATGCTTGGGGTTTAGGACCTCAGGGTTGACCACCAGCTGAGGCTGAGGAACTCCTTCTGGAACACAGAATTGGAAAGAGTTCTTCACATGAATGTGTCACTGTTCCCCAGGGTCTCAGAGTCCTTTGTGCTCCACCGTGAAGCCAGAGGACACACCTGTCCCAACTGCTGATCCGGTATGGAGCCATCTGCTGGAAGTGGTCTTGCTTCTGCAGGGGTGGACTGTGCACCCCCGGGGCTGCCTCAACACTCACGACCTCACGGCTTTGGGAATTTGAGACTTTCTTCAGGGATGCAGCAGTCTCCCCTGCCCCTCTCTCTGATGCCTGAATTCCTCTACAGCTCCCCCACCTTGGCTTGTACCCTGCTGAGGAGGGGCTCACCCCCACCCAGGGAAGGGCCCTCCCATCCTCCACTGAGTCTCTGCTTAGACAGTTCTGCCTGTTGGCTACACCTATCCATCCTGGCCCTTGGCCCTGAGGCCCTGTGCCCTGGTCTCCATGACAGCTCTCCAAGGATGTGCAGGCAGGTGTCTCACAGGCCTGGACCTCCCCACCTGGCCCCCTGCCATCCATTCACCCATTCCTGAGGTTGGAGGAGCAGGGATGGGGCTCCAAGAGTTGATCTGCTAAGGACTTCTGCTCTCCTTAGATGTCTTGAGGAGCCCTTTTCTTTGAGGAGCCTCACTCCGCGGACCCTTTACACAGGTTACATGCCACATCCCAGCTGAGCATCTCCCTGTTTCAGTAATATCCTATCTTTTTGTAAATGTAGGTTTGGTCCCACAAATCTGCCACAATTGAAGCAACAGGTCTTTGTCACCAGGAAGGAGGGAGGTTCGTAGGGCTAATTTCATTCCCTGGATGGCTGGTCTAGAAGCAAGGCCTGGGACAGGGAGCACGGGAAGACTGCTGGGTGGCCCAGTGGGGGGGGTTGTGCATCGTCCAAGAAGGGGGCGGGGCTCCTGCAGAAAGAGGGGTATCCAGATGGAAGGCATGGGAATCCCAGGTCATTCTCTGCTTTGCCAGGGAGCGGGGCCTTGAGCCCAGGATGGCCTTCATTGGAGGGGTCTGCTCACTGGGGAAGGAGGGAAGACTTCCTGTAGGAGGTGGTTTTGAGGCTGTGTGAGATCCCCAGATGAAAGTTCATTGTGTGTGTCTCCTGTTTTGTAACAAATCATCATGAACTCGTGGTTTTTGTCTTAGGTGTATTAATGGGAGATGTTCCATTACACCCACATGTTTTTGTTTTTTTTCTTACAGTCTTAGTCAAAAGTTCAAAATCTCTGGGTTAAAACCAAGGTCTGGTTCTTCTGGAGGCTGCAGGGGAGAATGTTGCTCTTCCAGCTCTGCAGGCCACCCACAGTTCTGGGCTGCAGGCCCCTTCCTCCACCTGCAGAGCTTCAGCAGCACATCCCCAGATGATCAGCAGATGTGATGCCTATTTCTGTCTCACCTCAGTGTCTGACTCCCCGACTTTCCTGCCCCTTGTGAAGACCCTCAGGTTGCACTGGGCCTTCTGGATAATCCAAGGTGGTTTCCCACCTCAGGATCCCTAACGTAAACCTATCTGCAAAACCCTTTCCAGGGAAAGTGACCCAGTCTAGGGATTGGGATGAGAGTGAGTTGGGGGGCCCCTCTGTCTACCCGACTGGTGACTCCTTGGAATTTCTAACACTGTGCAAGTCTGGCCAGCGGGAGAGGAAGCCGAAAACCAAAGCAGCTCCAGCCGCCTCCAGTCACCATCTGGGCCCCTGCAACTGGATCCAGGGTATCCCCCACTACAGTATGGAGTTCTAGGAGATGGCCCCAAGGAGCAAGTGGGGGCCAGGGAAGAAGAGATCATGGCCCCTGGGCTTTCTGCCCTCCTGACAAAGAGCTGCCATATGGAGAGTGGGGGACTGGCATGTTGGGGGACATGGGGGCCTGTAACTTTTACTAGGGTCCCTGCTCCCATATGCCATGTGGGACAGCTGGATACCCACAGCAGGAAGGAAGTTATCATGAGGGCTCAGTGTGAACGGCTAGGCAGGACTCAGGCCACAGGTCCATCTCCCTGGGCCACGGTGAGGGAGGCAGAATCCCAGGGAACTCCAGTTGCTCCCAGTCCTTGTGTGTCCCCACAAGGGTGCCCACAGAGGATGACAGCAATCTGCAGCTCCCCACTTCCCTGGGGTCTTGATGGATGTCCAGCTAGTGCAGTCGCTATGCCCAGGCTGCCTTCAGGTTGGAGCCAGCAGCCAGCCCTGGGACGCTGCTGCCTCGTGTCCCTGCAAGCTGGGCTCAAGTCCTCATGAGCCCTCCAGGCTCAGGACACCAGCCTCCCACATCTAAGGGTGGACAGGTACAGCACACCTGGGCTTGTGCTCCTTCCTGCTCATCCGTCTCAAATAGTTTGGAGACTTTCCAGATGCCGGGCACATGTGGGGTCCTGCAAGCCAAACAAAGCCCTTGAGTCCTGGAGCTCACATGCTGGTGCTGGAGGGATGAGACCACTGTCCCAGTGCCACAGCCAGCTGTATGTCAGGGTCTGGACTCCTGAGCCCAGCTGGGGAGGCCCCCAGAGAACAGTGGCTCATCCCTGGCTGCTATCTCCAGGTCACTGCAGCTCAGCATCCTCCGTTTGTGTCTCTGCTCTTGGTAACTGGGGAGGCAAGAAAAGCCATGTTTCTTCAGGACAGACGTGCAGTGCCATCCAGCAGAGGGAAACTGGGCCTCCCTTTGGGGAGCCTCAGTGTGGATGTGAGGGTCTACACTGATGGAAGCCAGGGCTTCTCCATGGGAATGGAGTTTGGCTCAGGGAACACCAGCATCCGGGAGGCCTCAGGTGTGCTGGTTTCCTGTGGCTGCTCTAACAAATCACCACAAACTGGGGAGCTTCAAACGACAGAAACCTGCTCTTTCCCAGCTCTGGAGGACAGAGGTCCTAAATCAAGAAGCAAGCAGAGCCCTGCCCTCTCTGAAGGCTCCAGGAGAGAGCCCGGATCTCCCTTTGCCTTTTCCCATAAGGACACAACGTTGGATTTTTCCAGGATGAGCTCATCTGGAGATCTGCAAGTTCATTACATCTGCAAGGACCCTTTTTCCAAATCAGGTCACGCTGACAGGTTCTGAGGGTTAGGACTTGGACATGTCTTTTGGGGTCACCATTCAACGGCTGGCTCTGCGCTGTGCACACACAGGGGTCACACACGTGCAGATGGCAGCAAACCGAGCTGCCTGTCTACCCACGGCAATTGCCTGTGGGTAGGAGAGCTAACACATGTTCACTTTGTACTTGCCCTTTAAAAAAATTTTTTTTCGCTTACATTCAGCTCTGATCATAGGTTATTAAGAGCTAACTTACCTGTAGAAATCCAAAAATTAGGTGGCTCTATATTTTTAAAGGAGAACCCTCCTCAACAAGTGCTCATCAGGTTTGGAAAAGCGGAAATACCACCACAAGGAGAAGTTTCTACAAGAATTTAAGCTGGTGACCCAAATCTTTGAAACCCCCCAGGGCTGTGCAGGGGTGCTTCAATACTTTTAAATTTAAAAAAGCACAGAATATGGACAGATGAGATTTCTAAATACTCTCCTAGAACCACAGGCATTGGTGAAGAAAGAGGAAGCCCCTCCACAGCATCCCAACCAGCTCCTGCTTGCACACTTCTGATGACGGGGAGCTCACTCCCTAACAAGCTCCCTTCTCCATTCTCACAAAGATTTTGTTTGTTTCCTCTCTTTGGGCCAAAATATGCTTTCCGGAGCCATCTACCTGTTCGTTCCCCCACTGCCACGAGGATGCCCAGAGCCACGCCCCTCCTCTCCCCCATGACAGCTCTTCCATGTTTGAAGTCAGCCATCACTTCCTGCCTTGGTCTTCTCTTCTCCAGGCTAATTTTTTAATTAGTTTAAATTAATGGTAGTTCCTGGGGAGCTCCAGGCCCAGTAAAAGTGACCTGAATTATTCAAAGATTTGAGTGTTTCAAATGCCTGTTTATCCTAATTAGCATCTTAACGACATCCGTGCCCTCTGCCTCTAACGAGCGACATTTTAACACGTTCCATATTTTAATGGATTTTACTTGAATGAACTATTTAATCAAGTGAAGACACATTTCATGAATGAATAGAAGTAAATCTATAATTACACGCTTTAGTCAGGTAAGAGGAGTGACATTTGCACAATCCAAGGCTATATATAGCCAGTGCATTTGAATGACAAAGTAGGTTACCTCGGCTTCCATAGGAGAGCTGGGAATCGCGCTGCTCTCAAGTTCATCTTGTAACCTAATTAGAATTTTCAAAGAGTTGTAAAGTGCATTTGGCACAGTCCTGGTTCTCTCCATCTTCACTGGAATCTTGGCCTTTCTGGATGATTCCTCGGCTGGCACAGTGGCCTGGTTAGGGAAGGTGTCTGTGGAACTGCTGGCCACAGAAGCCCGAGTGTCTCAGGGTCTGACGCTCCCCCAGCCTCGGGTCACTGGCTCTGAGCTTCATTTGCTCATTGGAATCTTTCCTGCCCTAGACATGTGGTCTGGACGTGGTCACTTGTAGCTATAATAATATTTGGCTACTCTCTCCTCCCTTTCCTACTTTCTCTCTCCTGTCCTTCTCCTTTCTGCCTTCGGACATAGCTGGGACTCACTCTGGATCCTAGGGGCCAGGAGATGAAGGACCTTGGATTCAAGATGAGGTGCCCCCATTGGGTGGGGCAGGAGAGGGCAGAGGAGGAGTCCCAGCTGCAAAGGAAAGATGGTGCCCTGGATCTGGAGAAGGTGGGGCCAGGTGACTTGGGATGTTTAGGCAGACTGCCCCACCCCACCCCCTGTCATAGTTCTGTTGCACATGGGAATCACCTGGAGAGATCTAAGACCACTAGCACCTAGGTCCTGTCCCGAGACTCTGATGGGTTCAGTCAGAGGTTGAGGAGGCTCCAGGGCATCCCCAGGTGATTCCCAGAGGCAGCCCAGCAGTCTTCAGGCAACGGGGGTTGGGGGGCCCTGGCCAGCATCTTCCCACAGCCTCAGGGAAGAGCTTGTGTCCAAGCCACTGCATTCAGCTACTCTTCCATTCCTCATCCATGGAAACTGGGTGACAAGAGAGATTTGTTTCAAGCTGCTAAGTTTTGGAATAATTTATTACGCAGCAGTGGAAGACGGATACAGCTTATGAGTTACCCTGAATACAATTCTTGCTACTCTACCATCCTCTCCTCATCTAGCTTCCAGAATCTCTCTCTTGGACAACTTTCGTAGCCTTCCTGTCACTGCCTCCCTGCTCTTTCCATGCCCCTGTCCCCCATCAGTCCTAGAAGCCTGAGTTACCATTTCAAAACAGGCTCTGATCATGTACCCCCTTCACTTGACAACCCATAGTGGCTCTCCATTGTACTTATGAATCTACAATATGAATTGTGAGGTCTAATTGGTCTGCCCCTGTTCACCTCTCATTTCTCATTTCATTCCATTATCTCTTCACAACCCCTCTTTTAGGATCTGCTTTAACCCAAGTGTGAAATTGCTTAGCTTCCCTACCAGCTTCTGACACAGGACCTTTGCACATGCAGTCTGTCAGGCTGGAATCCTTTGCCCTGTTTTACCTCTTGGCCTGGGTCTGACTCTAGTACAGCCTCTGCCAGAAGCATGGCCCTGAACTCAAGAGCCTTTATCTCGGTGGATACTGATACATTCACCAGGGAAGCCATTTGATTAATGTCTCTCACCCTTACTAAAGATCCAGGACAATGAGTACATAGTATTGCTCAACATTAGAGGCCTTAATACCACCTCACACAGTGCCAGCATCATGGGGCAGCTGCATTCAATGGCGAGCTGCAGGCTTCAGAGCTGGGGACTTTACAGGTGAAGCAGCACTGTGGCCTGCTCTGGCATGCTGACCCGCCTCCCTGACAGATGGGACATGCACTAGGCTTAACGTGGACCACAAGGACTCATTTATGCTGAGTGAGGACGTTCTTCCAATGGTCCTTTCACCCCCTCCACCCATTTCCTGAGGCCATTGCTCTCCACCTCTCCCTCTGCCTTCCCCTTCCTCCTCCAAACTCTCGCTCCTGGCTATGCCGCTGGAGCATGGGGAAAGCCTAGCTGTGTGTCCCCCTGGCCAGTATGTAGATGCATCCAATCAGCTGGAAGAACGAGGCCATTGGGATGACTTCATTGGAGTGACAGCTCCCTGTCAACCTCCTCACCTACTGCCTGACTGAGCCGAGGGAGGTGTTGTGCAGATGCAGAGATGACCTGGTGTGCTTGCTCTGCTCAGCCGGGGCAGGGCTGTCCCCACAGCTCCTGGCTTTCCCTGATTCTTCTTGGCTCTTGTTTTCTTTCAAAATGTTGGCCTTTCCCTAGAGTTTGAAGTCTGAGCTCAAATGTTAACATTCTTGCCTTTGGATCTTCATTGGCAAACTGCTATAAGACATTGGCTCCATTAAACAAAGAGAGTCCTGCAGTTCCAGAAGAACTAGGTGTTTGCAAGTTGACTCAGTCTTCCATCATCGCACTGAGGGATTCTTATATCCAAATGGGGGTGTGGATTTCCCTTGTGATGAAGATCAGTTACATTATTTCTTTCCCATGATTTGGTTATTTTAAAATGCCATTTATTGCCGATGTCCCCCATTTGTTTTCCCTAAAATGTCCATTAAAATAAATATTCAAGCTGAGGCAGACCCTCAGTGCTAAAATGTTGGGCGGTGAGTGGCTGATTGTGCTGACCATCTGTTCTGACCTGTTCCGGCTCACTGGGCCTCAGAACCCTCCACATCTGGCAGGGTCCGGAAGAGCCAGCCTGGGAGCGTGGGAAGAGCGCTGGATGGGGAGTCACCCCTCAGTTTCCTCAACTGTGAAATTAGGGGCGGGATGAGACAGCCTCTAGAGTGCTTTTTGTGTATTTGTTTTGAGTCCTGATGGCCTGTAAAATATGCCACTCTACCACATCGACAACACAGCCGCTGCGCACCCACAAACGCACTCACATGGACACCCCAGGCCACCGACGGCCCGGATGCCTGCCGTCCGCCTGGATATGATTATTCTAACTTCTAAAGCAGCGTGTAGAGCTTTAGGATTTCCAAAGCCATTCTACAGGGTCTCCGCTGGGTCTTGAACCAACCTGTGAGTTACTTGTTACAGTGTCCCCATTTTTCAGCTGAAAAAACTGAGACTCAAGAGAAGCCCAATAGTTTCCTTCCCTGTGTGCGCCACGCAGGTGGAGCGCCTGGGCTTGACTGCGCCTGCGCGTTGCCGCCTGTTGGGCATGCGCATGCGTGCTGCAGGTTCAGGGGGCTGCCCTGGCTCCGCCACACCCTCAGGGTAGAAAACGGGTCTTGGGACCCCCACCTGCATCCGAAAAGGATGCAAGCAACAGAAATGACAACTCTAATGACAAAGTTAACTTAAAAAAAATAATAAAAATAAACTAGTTCCCAGTCTTCCATCAAAATAGAGGTAGAAACCTCAGATGGACAAGGTTCACTCTGACCGTGGCAGTTTCTTTTTACAAAACATTTATCACAAAGTACTTCAAGCATTCAGAAAAGCACAGAATAAAATAAGCACCCAGGGACTACTAGCTGGAATTAATAAATGTTCACATTTGGCTCCGTTTGCTTCGTAGATCTTGAAAGAAAGAGAATATGGCAGCTCCCACTGACATCCCCTTTGTAATCCCTCCTTGGCGGTGGCTTCCTGGTGACCAGTGACATTTAGGGCCAGGCTATTCAAAACACTTTGATATATGTATGAGAAGGATCTGCTGACTGTTGAAATAAGAAGAGCTTTTTTATTGTGGTAAAATATGCATAACATAAAATTTACCATTTTGAGCATTTGTAAGTGTACAGTCCTCTCAAGTTCATTGACATTGTTATGCAACGATCATCATTATCCAGCTCCAGAAATTTTTCATCATCCCAAACTGAAATTTTGTAGCTGTTTAACACCAGCTCCCCTCTCCCTCCTGTCCCCATCCCCCCAGGTCGTTTGTGACTATTCCTCATGCTTCATATAATTGGAACCATACAACAGTTGCCTTTTTGTTTCTGCCTTTTTTCTAGGTTCATCCAAGATGGAGTATGTAACAGGATTTAATTATTTTTTTAAGACTGAACAATGCTCCACTATATATGTATACCACCATTTGTTTACTTCCATCCATCCATAAACACTCCAGTTATTTCTACCTTTTGGCTACTGTGAATAATGCATGAAGAACATGTGTATACAAATACCTGTTCAAGTCCCTGCTATCTGTTTTAGGGTGTATACCCAGAAATGGACCCTCTGTGTTTTCATCAGCTTTGTGTCACGCTGTGACAAAAGACCTGGCAAGAACAACTTAGAAGAGAAAAAGGTTATTTGGGCTCATGGTTTCAGAGTTTCAACTCCATAGCTCTGGGCCAAGATGAGGCAGAACATCATGGCTGAAGGATTTGGAGGTGGAAGGCAGCTGAGAACATAGCAAGAAGAAAGTAGAGAGAGCCCCACTCATCAGGAATAAAAAGACCTGCCCCTCAGGGGCCTGCTTCCTGCAGGCACTTTACCTACCTACCTACCTACCTACCTACAGTTACCACCCAATAATCCATTCAAATTATCTATCTGTCAAGTGGATTCATCCACTGACGGGGTTGCAGCTCTCATGAGCTCATTGTTCCACCTCTGCGCATGCCTGCATTGTCACACACAACTTCAGGATGGTGCCTCATATTCAAACCATAACACTGTAGCGATTCTGTGCTTCCTTTCCGAGGAGCTGCCACCCTGTTTTCTGGAAAGCAGAGCCTCTGGACATTCCCAGTAGCAGGTCACAGGGTCCCACCTACTCCACATCCTCACAAACACTTTTGGTTTCTGTTTTTGATAATAACCATCCTAATGTGGGTGGACAAGAGTGCTTGTAAGGTTCACCTTCTCACAGAAGAAGAAACAGGGGCCCAGGGAAGGGGTGGTGGGGGAGGAGGTCACACAGGGGGGCCAAGACCCTGAGAGAGTCAATGTCAGGGCAGGACCTGGAAGCTGGGCCCCTGACCCCACCTGTTTTTTCTCCTAAAACAGCCCAGTTTCCTTTGCTAAGTGTCTAAGGGTGCACAGCCGTGGCTGCGGGCCAAACACAGACCCAGGTTTATTCAGTTTAATTCTTAAAATATTATTTTAAATGTGATATTTTATATTACAAATGCCTAGATTTCTGATTTCTCCCTCCAAAAAGAGTGCGATCCTGGGCCCGGGTTCTAGAATGGCAGCTGAGTAGCAAACTGTGATCTTCAGAGGACATGTGGCCCCTAGTCCCATCACTCCCTAAGGTCCTCCTGTGCTGGCTCTGGTGGCCCTGCAGTTTGAGCCTTCTGCTTTCCAAGCACATAGCTGTCCTCTATTCTGCCCTGTCTCTCTGAATGTCTTGACTATCTACCAGAAAAGTGAAGTCATTACAAATCGGGGGGCTCAGTGGTAAAGCACTTGCTTAGCATGCATGAGGCCCTGGTTCATCCTGGTTTCTTCTGGCCTCTCTCTCTCTCACACACACACAAACACACACAAAAATGCTAATATATAATGCAAAATGTAAACATGTAAACAAAGACGCGACTGTGTATCCTGACTTGAAGATGGGGTGAGGTGGAGGGGGAGGCCAGCCGGGCCCTCTCCTAGCCTTACCTCCCAGGAACCCAGGGGCAGCCTTAGCAGGCTGCATCCCTGTCTGGCCTCCTCCTATCAGTGTGTCGGTTGCAGGGTGGATATTCCCTTCCTGTCGTCAGTGGAATGGAGAAAGTTGCTTTGCCCACTCAAGTCACTTCCCCAGAACAAGCCCCTGCCCTGGCCCTTGCAGAGGCCGCCAGCATATCCACCTCTGTTTTCTCTTTGCTGACAGGTGAGGAACGACCTGACCGGGGTTCTGTATGGTGAGGACATTGAGATTTCGGACACTGAGAGCTTCTCCAATGATCCCTGCACCAGCGTCAAAAAGCTTAAGGTAGGTGCAGCTGATCACGGCCTGAGTGACAGGCCAGTGGCCGTGCTCCTGGGGTTTCCCAAATCTTGAAGGAGCCTCAGTTTGATCTGGGCCTCAAGTTCTTGCCAACTTAGCATCTCAGACCTGGGAGAAGCTCCCTGGAGCTGGTATCCCTGGGCTTCCCCCTTACTTGGTGTCCAGCACAAGCCAAGGATGCTCAGTGCCAGGTTCATCACCCTGCAGAGCTTTGACAGTGATCTCCCCTATCAGCCTGGCCACAGGACAAGCAGGGTACAAGTTATTATCATCTCTGTTTTGAAATGGCTTAGAGCGTGGAACTCCAGCCTAAAGCCACCCCAAGGAAGTATTATTGTCAGGACTGCAAGCCCAGACTCCTGACCCCCATCTTGTGACAGTCACTCTAGGAACAGAAAGGGTCAACTAGAAGTTTCGATGGTTATAAGTAAATGTCTAACTTTCATCTGTCCATCTGTTCCACAAACTCTCTCAAACACCTTTCATGTGCCAGACCCTCTCCTGGGCTCAAGGACACCATCAAACCTGTTCTTGTGCTCAGGTTGCTCACAGCATGGTGAGGAAGACAGGCAGCTCTCAGGGGAAACTGGAACAAAGGGACCTGGGAACACAGGCAGGAAGTGACTCATCCCACCTGGGGAGAGGGTTCAGAGAAGTTCCAAAGAAGTGACAATATTCCAGCCGGGTCACAGAATGTGCAGGATCCCCACCTGCAGGAGTAGATAGGGATAGGGGACACAGATCAGGGGACAGGTTGGTGTGCTCATATGCCTGGGAGCAGAGGGGACTCCAGCCTGCAGGGTCAGGGGAGAGGTGGAGGGAAGCAGGATAGAGTTTGCAGGCTGTCCCCAGGAGCCTTGACCACCAAGCTAAGAAGCTGGGTCTTGTCTCCTGAGCTCAGTGGAAAGCTGTGAGGTTCACAGAGACACAGGCAGAGATGCCTGACCTTCATGCTCACATGTAAAGTCACTGGTTTGGAGATCTCAGAGACCTGTTGCTGATGTGACCCTTCTGATTGGGGGAGTCCCAGGTTCACCAGACAGGGCAGACAGCAGTTTCAAGCCATTGCTTCCAAATCCCTCAGTTCACAGACGTACCAATTGTTCACCTCCTCCAGGGTGGACATGGAGCCTGAGGGTCACATGTCAGCCCTGGGAGCCTCTGCAGGTGGGGAAACAGCAGCCAGGGGAAGGCCCACAGCCAGCCAGTTGGGTAGAGTGGGATCTGTCCAAAGTCTGCTCCCTGCAGTGTCACAGGCTGGCTGTAGGGTGTGAGGGTCCAGTTGGCTGTGTGGGGTCTGCGGGATGCAGGGCTGGGTGGTGGTGGTGGCAGGAGGGGCCTGCGCTGTGCTGACATTCTCCTGCTACACGCAGGGCATCTCCCAGGGCAGCACTTGAAATAGCTCCCTGGCTGCAGAGGCCCAGCAGAGTTCTGAGGGCTTTCAAGTTTAAAGGGCCTTTGTGGATAGAGCAGAGGTACTAGTTGAAAGTCTGCAAGAAATTGGGGGTGGATCTGGGCGCTCTGCTCATCCACCAACCTGCTGCAAAAGAAAGAGGAGAGACGATAATGAGAGGAAAACAGCAGCTGAAATGGACGGCCTTTCCGTTTCTCAGAGCACCGAGGAGGGCCAGCCCCTTGTAGCACCCTTGACCTTCACTGCCTCTCCTAGGCCTCCCCAAACCCCCTGACAGAGGGAATCTTTGTAATCCATTTCACAGATAGGGACTTGAGGGTCAGAGTGGTTAAGGAACTATCTACCCCAAGACACCCCGTGGGAAGCATTGGCTACAATTCAAACCAGATCTGGGGATGCCACCGCCTGGCTGTCCCCACCCCCCTGGAGAATGATGGCTTTGAGAAAGGATTCCCACATTATATAAGTCCCAGGGCAGGGCGGGCACAGAATGCATGGAGGTCCCCTCTGTGGGGAGGGCTGTCCCCCAAGGCACAGGTATGGATCCTTGTATCTTCCATGAGTCTGTTCATTTGTCCCCTCCTCCCAGAGGCCTCCTTTGACTCTTTATTTAAATTCTTAGCTGAGCACGATGGCACACACCTATAATTCCAACAGCTTGGGAGGCTGAGACAGGAGGATTGTCAGGTTCAAAGCCAGCCTTAGCCATTTAGCAAGACCGTAAAGCAACGTAGCAAGACCCTGTCTCAAAATAAAAAGGGCTGGGGATGTGGCCCCGTGATTAAGTGCCCCTAAATTCAATCCCTGTTACCCCCTAAAATAATAATAATTACATTAAATTAAAATCCCTGTTCTTCAAGGATCCCATTTCCCCTTTCTGCTCATTTTCTCCATTTCATGAGCTGACATCTGTATTTGTTTCCTGGGCCTGTCCTAAGGAAGTGCCACAAACTAGGGGGCTTAAAGTAACACAAATTGATTCTCTCACAGTTCTAGAGACCAGGGACAGGCAGGGCCATGCCCTCTCTGGGGCTCCTCCACACCTTTCTCTTAGCTTCTGTGTCCCTGGGTCCTTAGGTCATAAAGGTGTGAGTCCAGTAACTGCTTCTCATCGCCCCTCCCATCTCTTCACCTCGTCCTTTTAGTAGGACACCTGTCGTGTTGGGTTAAGAGCCCACCCCATTCCAGTATGGCCTCACCTAACTCATCACATCTGCAGTCACCTTGTTTTCAAATAAGGTCACATTCTGAGGTCCTGGGGTTAGTACTTCAACGGATCTTTTGGGGGCACACAGTTCAACCTGCGACAACCTCTGACAGGCTGTCCATTCCGCCCCACTGCTTAGCTCCTGTCTCCTCCCATTAGAAGGGAAGCTCCGAAGCAGAAGTTTTTGTCTATATAGATCACTGTTTGATTTCTCATCCCCTGGAGCCAAACCCAATTTGCTCAACAATTTGTGGTGTGCGCTTGGATGAAATGCTAAGTCAGGATGGACAGAATACTCAGGAACAGAGAAAAGGCAGTCGGTTCTGGAAAGCTCCAAGGAAAAGCTAGTCTCAGATCCATTGTGGGTAAGTTAGAGAAGGAGGTACAGAGGGCAAGGAAGAAAGGAGGTATCAGATAGCAGGAGTCTGCATCGGAGGCCGTAGAGAGCCGAGCGAATGCCAGGAAAAATCAAAATCAATAATGTGGAGGACGAACTCGAGATGCCTTCCCCATGTTCAGAGGAAATGGCCAAAGAGATCAATCCAATGAGAGAAAAGATACAGTTATGGATACTGGAGAAGGGAGATCCTAAGGGGGAACCAGGACACGCAGAACAGAACCAAGATCAAAAACAAAATAGGCAGCCCAGGAGCAGCAAGCACACCCAGCCCCCAGAGTTTAATTTCTAATCCCCGGTAAGAAGAACCAGGGCTACTTAGAGAAATGACTGACCCTGTGGGGCAGGACGGCTGCAAGATGATGCTGGAGCATCTCGTGGCATCAGGAAGTGGGACAGGGCTCAAAACAGCAATGCGCCCCAGTGGGCTACGTCAAGGGAGCACAAGGGCCAACTAAGGTGCTTCCAAAGGCCAAGGCTGGGACACCTGACCAATGAAGGAGGGAAGAATTGGAATATAACCCAAAGTATAAGCCAAATATCCACGAGCCCATGCTTGTATAATTGACAAATAACTGGAAGAGAATAGAAAAATGTCTGCAGTAGAATTCCAAGAGACTTAAAAGAGTCCTCATGCTCCAAGGAATCAGGCTATAACTACCCACTTCTTGCTACTTCCTTCCAAAGAGCACAGTATAAAAAGGAGAATCTACTGCAGAGGAACCTGACTCACACTATCTCAGACCTCAAGGTCAACATCGACAGTGATAGGGCATGTCACCAGCACCCTTGATGTGACAGGATGACAATAGCACACGCTACCCTTCCTCTCCCAAGGCCACAGCTGCAGTCTAGCATGAGAAAAGCACCAGCAGATTCTAGTGGAAAGTTAGTCTACAAAACACCTGGCCAGCTGTCCTCTATGCTGTCTAAGTTGTCAAAAAGTCGGGGCTGTCAGAGCCAAGAGGAGGCTAAGGAGGCACATTAACTAATATCCACAGTATCCTAGATGGATCCAGGACCAGCAAAAGACATGAGAGGAAAAAAAAAAAACTAAGGAAATTTGATTAAAAGATGGGCTTGAGCTAATAACAATGCATGAATGCTGGTTCATTCATTGTAACATGGATACCATGTTACATGAGATGGCTAAGAGTGGGGAAAACTGGATGAGCCATTTTTCTATAAATCAAAGTGTATCCTCAAAGAAAAATTTATTTTTTATAGGAAACAAACTTAAGGGGGCTGAAGACAGACCTGTTAGGTGGGATCATATGAATATTTGACCATTTAAAAACTACACAGTCAACAATTTTATATAGAAAAGCGAAGGCCATGTGAACAAACTAGCTGACCTCTCTCTGCATTCTAACAGAATTGGTGACAAAACGAGACATATCTATACACATTTTGGCAAATGTTTTGATATATAAATTGTAAAGGGAAATCCTACAGATATCTAGCCCAGAAAAAAAAAAAAAGGCTTTCCAGAAAAGATGCAAAAACCAGCGATGTCCCAGATTGAAGGCTGTTCTCGAGGTTAAGCCCAAGACTCATGTCAGCCGGCTGAGAGCAATGGCGCATTTCATAGCCAGGGTCACGAAAGGAATGGCCAAGCAGGGACCACGGAGCTGTGGAAAAAGAACTGTCTACATATCTGTTACAAAAGTGCATACAGATGCAAAAGGTACCTATAATTTTTAGAGATGAAGCCAAAATTGAGAGTGTAATAACAATAACTGAGATATAAAAATCCAAATTATATTACAGAACCTAACAAGTAGGTAAATAAAAAAAGATGGGTGCTCGACTCCTGATCTAAACCAGGAGAGGGACCCCCAAAGAGACCATTTGTTCATGAGCTTCCTAATTAGAGAAGGAGCTGGGGCGCAGCTAACTAACACGTGGCCCTGGGTTCCATCCTCAGCTCAGCAAAAATTTAAACTAAAACAAAAACATAATAAGAGAAACATAAGCTAAGGAGCATTTTGAATGATGTGACAGTAAATATACTGTCAAGTAAACAGAACCAGAAGCTTTTGAAATAATGAAGAAAAAAGCAAAGAATATTCAATCTATGTATTGAAAAACAGCACACGTGAAAATCAGTAAACTTAAAACAGATAATTGCAGACTAAATATAGTGATTCTGATCAGAAATTCAAATAGGCCAAACACATTATTAAAAAGCAAGAACTTTCAGATTACAAATTATTTAAAATAAGCCCAATAATCTTGAATTTTATTTTACTTGATTTATTTAAAAAAATTTTTTTTAATTATTGATAAATCTTTATTTTGTTTATTTACATGCAGTGTTGAGAATCAAAGCTAGTACCTCACTCATACCAGGCAAGTGCATTACCACTGAGCCCCAGCCCCAGCCCCTCAGCATTTTGAAAAACTTTTTACAACAGACAAAATAGGTGATGCACAGAGGTTAAAGGTCAAAGGTTAGGTAAAAGTCTATTGAACAAATCACAGTGCTGTGAGACTCCCATTTGTAAGGGACCAAAGAGAAGCCAAGGTACAGGCATTCAGCAGGATTAAGGAGAGTCCTTTTCTATAGATAAGGATACCCCCTGCTGTGAGAATAATAGGCTCGGGGACCATTACTTCTCGCTGAAATAAATAAAGAAAAGCCTGTTGGAAATACAAAGAGGATTTGGCAGGAACACAATAGTGTTGGGGGACATCACATCTCTGCCTCAGACTTGGACACCCAGGCAAAAATCAGTCAGAACACAGAAGACCCGAATACTGATATTAAAAAGGCTGATTTACAGATAGGTATCAAAGTTCATATCAAAAAAGTCAGGAAATAAAACCATCTTTGTGCCAGGAAGCCCCAAGCATTTTGACCTCATTCTAGGCCGGTCCTAAACCAGGGGCTGTAGGATCTGTTGCCAGGCAGGGCTGGGAAGCGCCCCCTGCAGAGGCCAAGAACTGGGCCTGTGGTATGAGCTCCAGGTTGGGGACTTCACTCTGCCGGATTTGCTTGCTTCATCTTCCTTTCCTGAAGTGGCCCCCATCCCCCACTAGTATTTTCATTTTTTGATTGTTTTGGTAGGTCATTATTTCAGACCCAGGCATCCATAGGCCCTTATTTCTGGAACAGAGACGTGAGGGGCAATTTCCCCAGTCAGTGCAGGTTTGTGGAGGCTAAATACTTTTGTGGAAAGAATAGGTTTTTTTTAAAATGCTATTAGAGTCGGGTGCGGTAGCAGCTTGGGAGGCTGAGGCAGGAGGATCACAAGTTTAAAGCCAGCCTCAGCCATGGTGAGGCATTAAGCAACTCAGAGAGTTCCTATCTCTAAATAAAATACAAAATAGGGCTGGAGCTATGGCTCCGTGGTCAAGTGCCCCTGAATTCAATCCCTGGTGGCCCTCTCCCTATCCCAAAATGCTATTAGAAAATAAAACACTGATTCAAAACCCACACTGACCAAATGAATGCCTTACAGAATCTTGAGGTAGACACCATTGAGTCAGAGAGCTTTGTTAGATACAAGAGCCCTTCCCCACCCACTCCCAGTCCCAGCACCTTTAGTAGTAGTACCCCTGATTTACAGTAGTCACATTCTTTTCATTTTTGTGGTTTTGTTTTTGTTTTTGCTTTGTTCCTATGGCATAAGAAGTACTATTCTTGCTACCCCCACCCTTTTTTTATTGGAATAAAATATACATAACCAAATTTACCATTTAACCTTTTTTTTTTTTTTTGGTGGTATGGTGATTGAACCCAAGTGTGCTTTACCATTAAGCTATACCCCTAGCCCTTTTTTAAAATTTTTATTTTGAGACAAGATCTTACTAAGTTGCCCAGGCTAAACTTGCAATCCTCCTGCCTCAGCCTCCTAAATTGCTGGAATTCTAGGCATGCACCACTACACTTGGCTCCTTTTAACCATTTTTAACAAAGCACTCACTCAATTCAGTGACATTAAGTACAACCCCCTTAATTTCCACTTCCAGACTTTCCTCATTATCCCAAACAGAAATTCAGCACAGGGGCTTTTGCATCAACTGGACCCTGGGTTCAAGTCCTATCCCTGCCTCAGTGTCCTCTGTTCAAAGACCCTAAAACATTCATGGACCAGGGCTGTGTGAGGGTCCCTATGTGCAGAGTGTGGCTCTCACAGGCTGGTGGATGTTCTATTGGAAACCTGGGAAACAGTGGAACAGGAAAAAAAAAACACTCAACAATAAAATTATGGAACTCAAGTTTAGGACTCCCTATCTTTTAATGAATATATTAAAATAACAACAAAAGCCTTTAAAAACCCGTGCTTTGGGACATGAAGCAAAGCTGGGAGATTGTGAGCAATTTGTGTATGCTCTCTGAGCCCACAGAACCCCCATTTTGAAGATGCATTTACCAGAGGAGGGAGGAGCCCAAAGCTTTTCTCTCTTTCCCTTCTTATCCGTGTATTCTCCTACCCTCACAGATGCTTCAACAACAACGAATGACACTTTTAGCCTTTGCTTTGTTCCTGAAGATTTATTAATTCATTTAATCCTCATGATAACTCTACAATAGCCGTCAGCAAATGGTGGTTCATGGGCCAAATGGGGTCCACCATTTGGTTTTACAAATAAAGTTTTATTGGAACACACTCATTGACCACATTGATTTTGGCTGCTTTTGTGCTACAGCAGCAGAACTGAGTATCTGCAACAAAGATTCTATGGCCTGTGAAACCTGAAGTATTTTCTACCCGGTCCTTTATAGAAATGTTTGCCACCATCTGTCCTAAAGGAAGGTACTGCTATCTCCACTTTACACATAGAGAAACCGAAGCTCAGGCAAGTTTAACAACTTTCCCAAGGCCACACAGTGGATAAGTGCATGGGCTGAGATGGCAGGCCTGCTCTGGAGCTGCAGACTGACTCTGAACCCCCACAGCGGGCTCCTGCTTCATGCCCACCCCATCCTCAGTTAGCAATGAGATCCCTCCACAGCCTCTGGACATCTCAGGAGTTTGTCCATAGATCAAAAATTTAAAATAACCCCTTCTTCCTAGGCCTTCTTGGCAATAAAACAGGAATGAGGTAGCTTTGCAGCTTACACACTGACCCTCGGTGGACAGGTGTGCCTAGGAAGGGCAGGCAGAAAGACCCAGGCTGGATAGAAAGCCCTTATATTCCTTTTGCTTCCTGAGCCGTGTTTGAGCTCCAGAATGTCATCATGGGACCAGGAAAATGGAGCCAACCTTTCCACTCTGAAAAGAAGGGATAAGGAAAACTGCCTCTACCACTCAGAGGTGCATCATTTTTCTTTTTGAGTGAGTCACAAAAAAAGCCCAATTCGCTGCCAGTAACACTGGGATTCTTATGGCTCAAATGGCACAATAAGGACACGGCTTTGACCAGAAAATCAGCCCAGTTGGTCAGCAGTGATAGAGAGGGTCCTGGAACCCCAAGTGGAGAGGAAAGGGCAGCAGAATCTGCCCAGGGTCAGGTCCTGCTGGAGAGGGAGGTGCATCGAGCTCCTGGGCAGCTGGAGTAATGGAGTAACTGCAAACCGCACATGTCTGTCTCACTGTCCTGGAGACCACAGGCCCAACACCAGCCTCAGCGGGCTGAGATCAAGGCATCATCAGGGATGGGTGCTTTCTGGAGGCTCTGGGAAGACAGTCCATTTCCTTGCATTTTCCAGCTTCTAGAGGCAACTTGGAATCCTACAAGTGGCCCCTTCCTCTGACTTGAAAGCCACCAGTTGTCAGCTGAGCCTTTCTTATACCATGTCCCTGTGTCGAACTCTTCCACTTTTTTTTTTGAGGGGGAGTACTGGGGATTGTACTCAGGGGCACTGGACCATCAAGTCACATCCCCAGCTCTATTTTGTATTTTATTTAGAGACAGTTGCTTAGCGCCTTGCTTTTGCTGAGGCTGGCTTTGAACTCACCATCCTCCTGCCTCAGCCTTCCAAGCTGCTGGGATTACAGGCATGCCACCACCATGCCTGGATCAACTCTTCCACTTTTAAAGACCCTTGTGATTACATTGTGCCAACATAACCTCCCTATATTAAAAATCAGTGACTGTAATGCCACCTGTAGCATGAGTTCCCCTGTGGTACAATACGGCATCCTCACAGGCTCTGGGGATTTGTGGAGGACACAATGCTGCCTGTTGCAGGAAGACCATAAAGACAGGCCGAGGGGAACTCACCTCACCTTTGCCTCAAGGGAGGGTCCTTGTAGGAATCATATGCTCCCTCCTCCCACTGACCAGAAAAGTCCTGGTGGGAATTGTCACCCTCTTCTCCAAGCAGATGGGAGAGTCCCTATGGGAATCGCCACCCACACACATCTAGCAGCCCAGAGCCCATGCTGAC
The DNA here is from genome assembly GCF_021218885.2 of Marmota monax. Taxonomy (NCBI): domain Eukaryota; kingdom Metazoa; phylum Chordata; class Mammalia; order Rodentia; family Sciuridae; genus Marmota; species Marmota monax. The sequence continues at coordinate 3,670,240 of NW_026695243.1, forward strand.
CTCGGTAACTAACTCACACAAGCACCCCAAGGAGACACAAAGCTACAGAATAAACATGGAACATTGTCCCCACGGGCCAGTTTTGCTCAGAATGGTGGAGGAAAAAAGGTATTATTTTTATCTTAAGACAGATACATTCTTAGACTGCTAAACATAGATAAATTTTCAAGAAACAATAATAAACTTGAAGGAAATACCATTCTGTGCCTGCAGGCTGGAGTGGGCTCCTCCCCTCCATGCCCTTTCTGTATAGTGAATACGTGTTTCCTGCTTCTGAACCTTTAGACGTTTGGGGTGGTGGGAACGTCCAAGAAAGATTAATTTGGGTTCAAGAAAAGAGAGTGTTCATTCTGGGTGTTGAATCAGTCTGTCAGGAGGACATTGGGAGGGATATCTAGGTGAACCCCCTTGAGCTTCCCAGGTCTACAGGCAGACCATGGGGCAGTCCTGGCCAGTGCCTCCCAGTCATCTTCCAGTTCACATGGTGGCCAGCCTCTAAGCCACCGCCCAGAGCTTGCAGTGCCTCCTGCATGGTTCTGTATGGTCTCAGCAGCTCAGCAGGTCTGTGAGATGAAGCCTCATGGGAGGGTCCTTGAGAAACCAGGGTGTGATGGACAGTGGGCTGAGACAGAGGTGTGGGTGGTAGGAGACTCCAGATAAGCCAGGGGTCAGCAGCCTTCCCTCTAGGATGCCACACCCCGTGGTGCAGGGACTGGTCCCTACCTTCCTAGCTTCTGCCCTCCTGCTCTTCTCAGTGCACACCAGATATTTTAGTGACTCAGGGCTGCATGTGCTGTTCACATTCTTTCACTTCAAGATCTGCTCCACCTTTTCTTCATGAGTCCTTGCTGCAGACTGGATGCTAAGCTGCAGCTTAGGATAGTGGGCTTCACTTTCTCTGCCTGGGAGGCAATTGGGAGGGGGCAGTGGCCAAGCCCTGAGGTTCTTGGGGCCACATCAATCTGGGGCCCAGGTCACTTCCTATCTGTATCACCTGGAAGCTTAGGTTGAAGTCCCTAGAAACAGAGGCTGGGACTCCTATAAAAGTGCTTCATTGAGGGAGGGGAGCAGGAGGAGGAGGGAGGGAAGCTAAGCCAACAAGCCAGGGCTGTCCTGGCTGGAGACCAGTTTTACCTGGCTCTATAGGGATCTCTGGGGCATAGGCACCCCAGGGGGCTGGTCTTGCCTTTCAGCAAGGGCACTAGGTCTTCTATCTGTGGAACAGTCCTTAGCAGCTGCCCACAGGGTGTGGACATTGGCATGATCTCCCAGGGCCAGGAAGACCCCCCTTAGTCAAGAGCACCTCTCAAAGAAGGGTTGGAGCTACCAACAGCCCCCCCCCACTACAGCTGGGGTGGCATACCACCCTGGAGGAGGGGTCCACTGTATCTGTGAAAGGGCCTAATTCTTTAGGCCTCAGTTTCTTCAAAGTAGGCTTAATAATAGTGCCCCTCCCAAGGTGGGGCTGACAGACTGCTTAACACACCAGCCAGAAAGACTCTGGAATTCTCCCCACACACACGTGCTTACTTGGGTCTTCCTTTCTGTGTATGTGAGAGAGAGAAAGAGAGAGAATATTTTAGGTCCCTGTAAGCATCCTAGAGATGAAGGGAGCTCCAGACAATGAATGAGAAGGAGCCATTAAAGAGGAAAGGACACCAACTGGAGGTATGGGCCACCTTGGTCTCCTCTCCAGAGAGAACTCAATGGACCGTTCTGCCTCACAAGTCCTGCCCTTCTTTCGTGGGAGGTCTGGGGCAGGGCATCCCTCCCTGTCTCCAGGCCCCACCCCCACCACTGTTTCCTTCCAATCTTGCCCCCTTTTTGGGTGTGAACAGAGGTCGTGTCCCTGGTCTATCAAGATCAAACATCTGGGAAGGAGTTGTCATCTGTCTCACCCAGTCATCTGCCTTCGTTGCCTCTGCAGAACCAAGTCCATGAAGGCCTAGAAGTTTCCATACCCTGCCCCAGGCAAGTCCCCTGTCTGTCCCAGCAGAGCCCTGCTCTGTGAACCATCCTCAGGACTTCCTGCCTCCCCTCCCCACCCCCAGAACTCCTTAAACTGCCCTGGGCTTTGTTGGGAGAGTGAACTTGTGCTTGCCCTGCCAGGTAGGTGGGCTTTTTGGCCAGAGTCAGGGACCATGGCTGACCCCAAGTTTCTCTTTCCACTCTCTGGACTTTCAGGGAAAGATACAAGCTAGTCAACAGTGAAAAGTGTGACGTGGAACTTCTGCGCACACATATGTTTGTAAAAACTATGGCTATTCCCTAAATTCTTTTCCCCACCCCACATCTTCTCATAAGTTGCTTCTCACAAGTTCCAGAGTGCTTCCCCACTCTCAGACACCTCCTCTTGCCCCAGGATGCACACATCCATGTCTGGGTATCCTGAACTCTTCATACTGCTCTAAAAAGGTCCCCCCAGGATCTGATTGCTCTTATCCTGCTTTGCCCACTACCCCTCTTGGATCCCAGGCTCACTCTGCACTGGGAGCCTCCTCCCTCACAGGGCCCTCCTCCCTCAAAGTACCTTCCTAGCTCTCAGGCCCCTCCTCCCACTCAGGCCCCTCCTCCCTCACAGGGCCCTCTTCCCTCACAGGCCCCTCCTCCCTCAAAGTACCCTCCTAGCTCTCAGGCCCCTCCTCCCTCACAGACCCCTCCTCCCTCACAGGCCCCTCCTCCCTCACAGGGCCCTCCTCCCTCAAAGTACCCTCCTAGCTCTCAGGCCCCTCCTCCCTCACAGGCCCCTCCTCCCTCACAGACCCCTCCTCCCTCTCAGGCCCTTCCTTCCACTCAGACCCCTCCTCCCTCACAGGCCCCTCCTCCCTCACAGACCCCTCCTCCCTCTCAGGCCCTTCCTTCCACTCAGACCCCTCCTCCCTCACAGGTCCCTCTTCCCTCTCAGACCCCTCCTCCCTCTCAGGCCCTTCCTTCCACTCAGACCCCTCCTCCCTCACAGGCCCCTCCTCCCTCTCAGGCCCCTCCTCCTTCTCAGGCCCCTCCTTCCACTCAGGCCTCTCCTTCCACTCAGGGCCCTCTTCCCTCTCAGACCCCTCTTTCCTCACAGGCCCCTCCTCCCTCACAGACCCCTCCTCCCTCTCAGGCCCTTCCTTCCACTCAGACCCCTCCTCCCTCACAGGTCCCTCTTCCCTCTCAGGCCCCTCCTCCCTCACAGGCCCCTCCTCCCTCACAGGCCTCTCCTCTCTCTCAGGCTCCTCCTCCCTCACAGGCCCCCCTCCCACCCAGGCCCCTCCTTCCACCCAGACCCCTCCTCCCTCACAGGCCCCTCCTCGCACTCAGACCTCTCCTCCCTCTCAGGCCCCTCCTGCCACTCAGGCCCCTCCTCCCTCTCAGGTTTGGCAGCATCTGGGTCCCACCACTTGCCCTACAGAAACAGAGAGGGTTTGAACAGCTTCCTACCTCAGGCACCGTCTGGCCTCAGGACCTCTGAGGGCCGGGTCAACAAAGTAAGAGCCTGGACTTGGGATGCAGTTCAGCTTTGGAGAAAGCCTTTGGCTTCTCTGGGAAGGCGCTTGCTAGAGGGGTGATCCCTTGGGCCCTATGCATACCTAACAGCCTGGCGCGTAGAACCAGGTGGTCTTTGCAACATGGTTGTCATGGCAGCAGAGATTCTAAATGGTCCTCGAGTGACAGAGCTGGTTATTTGTCAGCAGGTGGTCAGACAGTCAGCCATGAAGATACGGGTCCCTCGGTTCATTTGAGAAGTGGACATGGTGAGCCCAGTCAGTCCCAGGACCTGGGACCAGCAGGATACTAGTGCAGCAACAATAAAGCCCCCCGCCCCCTGAGTGACCCGTGGAGACAAGGATGGCATTCCATGCTGCACATGGCACTCCTCACTGCACCTTGCATTTGATGCATATTTAGTGACATGGGTGTCATGTCGTATGCTGGGAGCTGGGGACCAGAGATGAGTCCCCTTGGTCTCAGAGGGAAATGTGATGGAGAGAAGCATGGGTGCCCCTGGCCCACAGAGGAGGAAATGGCATCCAAGCCCAATGGGACAGAGACAGCTTCTCAGAGTAGGGGAGCTCGAGGGGAGGCAGGCAGGGTGGGGAGCAGCCATGCAGGCAGAGCATGTTGGGGGGAGGAAAGTCACTGAATGGTTGAGCTTACAGAAAGAAGGAGGAGACAGAATAGGAATGAATGGATGGATGAATTGCAGGCATTTTGGGGGAAACTGCTGGTAGTTCATTTTTACTGCCTTGAAGAGGAGTGAGAAATGTGAGGGAGAAGTGGGCAGGAGTCACGTGGTAAAGAATCCTGAGCTCCAAGTTTGATCTGTAAACTTCGGGAGCCATAAAAAGATTTCATAGTCAGATTTGGATCTAGGCATGACTCCTACATCTGCCCTGTGAAACTGGGTGGCTGGGCAGGACCAAAGGTGAGGTCCAGCTGTCCACAAAGGAAAGAAGGAAGGACCATGACTAAACCAGGGAGGGCATCAGGGCTGGGGGACAGAGCTGATTCTGAAGATAGTGAGCAGACAGAAACACCAGGCCTTGGTGAAGGTTCTGGCTTTGGAGGTGAAGAAAAGTGAATCTCAGGTGACTCTCAGGGTCCCAACTCGGGTGAGTGGCAGTACGGTTCCCAGAGATGGAAAATAGAGGAGAGGAAGGGGCTTGCCGGGAGGGATCATGAGTTCAGCTTCAGGCATGTGCTGGAGGCGCTGGGAGGATCCCAAGGTGTCCCAGGGCAGCTGAACAAGAGTCTGGGCTGGGGACTGAGATTTGAGAGTTCACAGAACAGATAGGGCATTTGTGGCTAGGGTCATGAATGAGGCTGCCCAGGGAGAGCTGGGGGAAGAAAGAGCTCTCAGAAGAACAACAGCATTTAGGGAGGAGCTGAGATGTCATTATCATGCCTCCTACACCAGCATGTCAGGAAGGACCATCCCTGCTTCTGAGATGAAACTGCGGCTCCAGGTGATCAGGACCAAGGGTGTGCAGCTAGTTAGTGGCGGAGCTGGGATTTGAGCCCAGATCTCTCTTGACTCTGAATTCTAATAAGCTCTTTCTACCATACCATGTTGAGCAACACAGGGCTTGGCACAAAGTAGATGCTCATTAAATATTGGGCGGGCTGGCTGGCTGGATGGACGGATACTATTAGCAGCAAGAAAGGCCAGAAGATTTCAACCAACAAGCAGTGTGCCTGGGAGTCTGTCCATGATCGGAAGCAGCTTGGAACTTTTTATAGCATTGCAGACAAAGGCCTGCTTTCCTTCAACTGCTCTGTTAACGATCCTTTAAAGTCCTTTCAGAGCGAGTTTTTTTTTTTCCCCTCTCTCTCTCTTTCCGTTCTTGCTTGCAAACGAAGGATGGTTTTAGAATGCAGGCCTTTTTTATTTTGCACAAGCACACGATGAGTAAGATGGCTTCCTAGTCAGCACTTTCCAATTTCGAAAGATGCTAAAAACTGATCTTTAAAGGCATGTTTCCCTTCTTGGTGCATCAAAGGGCCTGAGGCCTGCTGGGGGTGGGGGGGTAGAGACCCGCAGGAGAATGACATCTCCTGTTGGACTGGGCCTCTTGGCTGCTGGTCCTCCTGGCTGCTGAGTGGAGGCCGGGCCTCATGCCCAGCCCATCTTTCTTTGGCCTATTCTCTATGGGTCAGGGCCTATGCTGCATCCCAGTCCCCAGAAAGTGATGTAGGACCCATTACCTTGACCCAGGAGGGACCCTCAGGCAGCCACTTGTTACATGTTTGTTGAGTGAATGAGTTACAAGGGTTGTTGTACAGTATGCACCTGTTAACCACATTGAGATCACTAGTGTCCCATTTATGGAGCTTCCAAGTACAGATTTACCTTAGAAATGAAGGTGGGCTGGGGAAAATTCTCAAATACTAAGGCTTTCCAGTCCCTATGGGCACTTGCTATGTGGTAAACACATCATGAGGGTTGTTATCTCACTCAGTCCTCCCAGCAATCCTGTCAGGTAAGTTCTACCATTATCCCCCCTCTTCTGGGTGAGGAAACTGAAGCTGGGACAGGAAAAGGAGCTGAGATTTGAACAATCATGGAGAGCCTCTGGGACCTCTAACCAGGAACCTCTGGGGGCTCTAAGAGTGCCCTGAGGGGCTGGTTGGTTGTTGAGAAGATAGAAAAGTCTAGAACACACTGGGGGAGTGTGATTGACTGGAGTCTTGTGTTTTCCCCTCCTCTGGCCTCAGTTTCCCTGTGTGGAAGGGAGGAAGCACCCTCCACGCATGGCCTGTACCCCAGGCTCTTCAGAGTCGTCTGCTTTGGATGCAGTCCTGCCCCTGGCTGCCCCAGACCAGGGAGGATTCCTGCAGGAGCTGGGGACCAGGCTGGGAGGGATGGGGGTGCTGCCTGGGGCATAGGAATGTGTCCTGCCTGTGGCCTTAAGCCCTGGGCCATGCCTGTCACCCGCTGGCTCTCACATGTGTGTCCTTCTCTTTACAGGGCAATGATGTGCGGATCATCCTTGGCCAGTTTGACCAGAATATGGCAGCAAAAGTGTTCTGTTGTGTAAGTAAAGTGACCAAGCCCTTGTGTCCCCACTGGGTGTCACAGCTGGGGCGAGGACTGTCACAGGACTAGAGACAGGGAGCTGAAGCCTGGTGCTCACTGATGCTTCCTCTTTTCAGGGAGCCCCCCAGGCTCAGAGCCCTGCCCACATCTCCCAGCCTGAAGCATCAGTGCCCCCTGCCGAAGCCATTCATCCCCTTCCCAGCTTTCAGCCTGGCTGCGCTTTGCTGGGCCTGCTCTGTGTCCTGCACGGGGAGGCCCAGCTGTCTGCACAGGTGTGAGTGACTCAGCCTGCCTGGTCCTGCAAGCAGGGCTCAGAGCTAAGTCCAGGACAGACCATCAGTCCTTCATTGTCTCACCTCAAATCCTTTATGGTTGGCTGGTGTGTGACAAGTGACCAGGTCCCTCTTAGACCTTACCTCATTTAATCTTCAAAACCACGTGAAGTCTAATTGCATGTCGATTATACTTTAATAAAAGCTATTGTTTTAATACAAAAATAATTCAAACACAAAGAAAAAAAACTACGTGAAGCAGCTACAGTTGTCCCGTTTTACAGAGAAGGAAATAGAGTCCCAGAGAGGTGGAGGGCTTGTCCAACAGCTCCAGCCAACTCGTGGCCAAGCCAAGCTTCAGTCTCTGCTCACCTGGTGCCCAATCTGATCTAAAAAAAAAGAACATCTCTCTGTATGATATTCTACCTTAGTTACCCAGGAAGGAAGCCTGTTTCCGTTTTTGATTCCCAGCTCCCCTCCTCCACCTGGGTCAGGAGAAAAGCCAACAGGATGAGGGCCAGCTAGGGAGCACTCTGTGCCTAAGAGCCTCCTCTGACGGAAGGTGTTCTAGGTGTAGTCCCTGGTGATGGCCACAGACCTGTTCTCTTTCACCTCTGTGTGAGCAGCTTGGAGGCGGTTGTAAAGAGCAGGCTTGTAGGAATCGTAGAGGTCATGAAATGCACTGGGTGACAGAGCCAGGGTGCAAAGAACCAGAATAGGCTGGAATGTTTGATCAACTCCAGGAAAATGAAATCTAATGGTTCTGATATGAGTTACATTAGAACAACCGGGCTGGCTGAAGTTCAAGGCCCAGCTGAGGAACAGTGTATGCTGACCCCAGAAGGGGCCTCTGGGGTGGTCTCAGCTGACCCCAGGGTCTATGACAGGGGTCACCAGTGTGACCACAACTTCCAAAGGACCAAGGTGACCTCAGACTTATGCACACCAGGATGAAGCTGTCACACCCCCCCATCACCCTCACCCTGCTGTCTGCTGGGGACTTGGCCTGGAGTGTCCTGCCCACCCTGGTGCCCCATTTCAGGAAAGAAAGGGACCAAAAGGGGACCAGGAACAAGAACAGAGCTGTGGCTGCGGTCATGGTCACCTGGGATTACAAACACCCTCTGCACAGCCCTAAGCTTGGCGGGTGCTTGGTAAAGACCAGTGCCCTTGTTTGCCTGTTTCGCCATGGGGGTCTCGGGTGTGAAGATGGAGCGTCTGGCTGGCTGGTGCACTTGCTGATGGGCTCCATGACATCTGGAGCATCCGGTGAACCAATGAGGATAGAGAGGGGCCTTTCCACAGTGAAATCAGAGGAGGGAAACAAGAACAGCTGGAAATACGGAGCACAGACATTTAATAATTTCATCCCAAACCCTTTACACCTTGCCCTTGACACCAAGGACCCATTTTGGAAAGGAAAACGAAGTCCCAATTTGGAGAGCACTTTGGAAGGGGAACTGAGTCTTACCCTTGGGGACCCCCAGACCTTGCAAGAAGCTCGCGTGCTGCGCTAGTTGATGCTGGTCAAATGAAGAAGAGAAGTAACTCCAGGAAAAAGAATAACAGTAAATAAAAATGACCCAGGACGGTGTGGCGCCATGCGCCACACGCAGGCGGGATCCGGATGGAGACCGGCAGAACCGCTGCTCTGTTCAGATTGAAGCCGGGCCGCCATCCTACGACCTCACGTTGCGCACCTGCGGGGACGATTTTGCTTTCTGTAGTCGCGGCTTCTGCTCTGGGACAGATGGCCTGACGGTCTGCCTCCCACACGCACAGGGGCTCGCTGCCCTCGCCCACTCCGCCCTGCGCTCTGGCTGGACTTGGCCCGGAGTCTTCCCGCTGCAGCTCCCCAGGAGCGTCCGGGAGGGCTTCTGATCTGGTGCAAGCCCACGTGTTGGTCCATGGAGAAGGAGGTGTTGAGGAGGGAGGGGCTGCTCAGAGCAGAGACCCCCTCAAGAGCCTTCCTGTCCTGACCAGACGGATGCCACCGCGGCTTCACCATCCAGATGCTGCCTTGCAGACCTCGCAGCCGTTGCTGGGCTCTTGAGATTGGAACTGCCACTCAGTGGGAGGGCAGAAGGCGAATGCAAGGCCTATTTATAGCCCTGTGGCCACGTATTCATCTTGGCTGCAGCACAGGGCCAGCAGCAGTGTGGCTTTGGTCTTCTCCATCCTGGGTGGTCTCGGCTAAGTTCTGCAGCACTCTGATCCAGGTTCTGACTTTAGCATTGCCAGCTGTGTGTCCTTAGGCAGGTCACTTTAACTCTCTGGTCCCCAGCTGCCTCATCTCTAGGATAGAAGCAGTGCTCCTTGCTGGGTGCATCATTGGGTGGTGGCTTCATTTAAAAGTAGGAGCCTCATCCCAGCTAAAACTGCTTGGCCCATGTGAAGGGTTCCTTGCTACTGTTGTTGGGAATCTTAACAGAAAAGGAAATGTTCCTCCTTTTTAAAAATTATTTTTTAAACGTTTTTTTAGCCGTCAATAGACCTTTATTTGATTCATTTATATGTGGTGCTGAGAATCGAACCCAGTTTCTCACATCTGCTAGGCAAGCGCTCTACCACTGAGCTGCACCCCCACCTGGGAAATGTCCTCTTGCAGGGGAGGGGAGGAGACAAAAGAAACCCTAATAAAAAAAGGAAATGGATTTTGTTTTTAAAAAATGCACATCATGGTTAATGTGTGCAGCTAATAAGTACCAGTGCTGTTCATGGGGCTGGAGAACGTGAGCTCAGGGCCATCTATCACACACCGGGTCCATTCCACAATCTCAGACCCTGACACCAACTGTCTACCACTGTCAGAGAAAATGAAAGCCCAGGCAGCTGCAGAAATGGGAAGTACAATACATCAGTCATGACACAACCGCTTATTGAGTGCCTCCTGTATACAGGGCACTGGGCTAAGTACTGGAGACCCAGCAGACATGATCCCCCAGCTCCCAGCCCCCCTCAGAGGTCCTGTGTGGAGCTATCTCAGCTCCTGTGACCAGGCATGGGTAGGTTGGAGGCCAGTGGATCCAAGCACCGTCATCTGGGGCATTTGGAGCCGTCCTCTGTGAGCCTGAGAGCATCACTGTGCGTGGCCTAGAGGAGTGCAGGAAAAGAACTGCCAGCCAAAAGAGCGGGAAGGGGTGACAAGGAGCAGCGGAATGTTCCTGAGCGAACTTTTGCAGGCTTGGCACATCTTATCTCACTTATCTCTTAACCACCCCAGGGAGGTGGGATCTGCTCTGCATTCTGCACAGAGTTGGGATGAGGAGGCCAGCCTAGCAGCTGCTGCGGGAATCACCTGGCTGGCCTGTGGCGGGGAGCCTGTGCTGCTGGCTGGACTCTCTCTCTCTCTCTCTCTTTTTTTTTCCCCCAGAAGGTCAGAAGCTATGCTGGAAAAGGTTTTAGATTCATCAAAAATAATGTTTAAAGCAAAACATGTTGTCATTTACATAAATCGAGCTTCTGTTTTCTGGAAAACTCAAGAGGAGACTGGCAGGTCACAGAACTGGCACTGAGAGCCCCACTGTGCTCCCAAAGCCCTTGCTGGGTGCAGTTCTCTCGCGGGTGTTGTCCTCCATCAGCGAGGAAAAGCTGCTCCGGCGTGTGAACGGAGGATCCCTTCAGGTCCTCGCTGTGCACCTATAGCTCAGCCAACACACCTTCCTAACACTCCTGCAAGAACAAGAACGCTTCCAAAGAGGTTATCTGTTTTGTTTTGCTGAGAAAAGTGGGATACTTCAAAAGTGGATGTTGAATTCTATTCTTCTGTGACTGGATGATTTCTTAGTCCTTTTTATTTTTTGAGCCAGAGTCTCCCCAAGTTGGAGGCTTGCCTCCAACTTGCAATCTTCCTGCCTCAGCCTTTGGAGTTGCTGAGATCACAGGCCTGCGCTACCTCTCAATGCAAGATAAGGGAGATTTAGAGCCGGCACCTCCCAGGACGTGGGGAGGAGAGGGAGCACTGAGCGCCTGGCCTCCTGCAGCCTCTGAGCACAGCTAGAGTCCCAGAGCCTCATCTACCTCCCCAGCTGCTCTCCCCAGGTCTTCCAGCTTCACCCGACCCTGATCTAGGCCAAGGGATAGCAGGGTGGGACACAAATGTTTCCCACACGACCTTCTACTGTAGGTGTCATCCTGCAAAGGCCTGAAGGGTCGCAGAATGTTCAAGTTTCAACGCCTGTGCATTGAGGTAGCGCCTGGGCATCTCCATCCACCAAGCTGCTCTGAAATCCCTTCTGGGCATCTCCATCCCTGAGGACGGGATCCATACCGAGAAATTTATTCTGAACCCCGGTGGAGCATGCCTTCCTAACGAAGGATTTTTCTGCGTGCACCAAAGCTATCCAAGGGTGCTTTTCCTTTAGTATGTGATAATTGCAGTAAGAATTAAAGCCAAATAGAGGTGCATCGGAGCATTCCGAAGCCTTTTTGTTTAATTGGGAAGCAGGCAGTGTGGCCCTGAGGTCTCACAGCAGGCAGAGCTAGGTCCCCAGACAGACTTTCCTCCCTAGCTGTGTGACCTTGGAAAAGTTAATTTCCCTTTCTTATTTTCAGTTTCTTCCTCTCTAGAGTGAGAATGATAAACCCTGCCCCAACTGCCTCCCAGAGTAAATGTGAATGACAGTCACAGCAGATGTGTGTCATGCATACACATGAAAGAGACCTGGGTTTAGGATGTCAATTTATGCACATCAGGCTGCCGGTAGAGATTCAGAGATACTTCTCACTTTGCCAAATACCATGGTAAATAAACTGTCCACCCAGATTAAGTATCTTGGCCCCTTGAAAATTGCTTCCCTGGGGTTATGTTTTGAGGTATGACCTCAGCTTTTAATAAAGATCTATAAAAAAATAACAGCTTTTATGAAATCTGTTATAGAAATGGTGTTGATGCCATGCTGGCTATTGACAGAGTCCTCCATATGAGGCATGTTTGGAGCTAAAGACTAGAAAACACTGTTTTTCCAAAAAGCTGATCTTTTTTAATTATTGGTAATGACAGCTACATAATAAATAATTTTATTACCCTTTTCTCTTGGTCCTTCAGGAAGCTCATGATGTAATATGCAGCTAAATCATGTATTGGGTTGGAACCCTTGATTTGCTTGTTCGTGTGTGGTTCCCTTTACCTCCTGCAGACTTATTATAGTTTGTATTTTACTCAGCCCTTATGTTTTCATTTTTATTCATTATTCATTTCATTTTTTATTCATTATTTTATTATGCATGTAAATTATCCTAGGTACTTTGAAAGAACCTAGATGGAAAAATTGAAAATGAACAATGATAGAAAAATTAATAAATCCTCTGGGCCCTGGACAGATGCTTGACGCTCAGTGCCTTCATAGCCTCCCTCTGTTGCAGGCCTTCGAGGAGAACATGTACGGCAGCAAGTATCAGTGGATCATCCCTGGCTGGTACGAGCCTTCCTGGTGGGAGCAGGTGCACATGGAGGCCAACTCCTCCCGCTGCGTCCGGAAGAATCTACTCGCCGCCATGGAAGGCTACATCGGTGTGGACTTCGAACCCCTGAGCTCCAAACAGATCAAGACCATCTCAGGAAAGGTCAGTGCCTTGACTCGTCCACCTTAGCCCCCAGGCCCATCTTTTTTGACCATCTTGCCTGATAATGTTGGTGGAAGATGCACCAATATTGCCCTAGGTGTTGCTGTGTGACTTTGAGCAAATCACTGGAGCTCTCTGAGCTTCACGTACCTATAATTCAGTCAGGGATAGTCACTGGGCTCTAGGAAGCTGTGGGAATTGAGTTGCTGCTCTGTAGATACCTAGCATGGTGTACAGGTAAGAGATGGCGTACCTGACCTTCACCACACTGACCTCAGGGCCTAAAAGGCCCAGCCAGAGTGTCACTCCCTGCTGCTCTGGCCTGGACTGTCATCTCTTATCTAACTGATGCCTCATCTTATTGGTGCTCTCTGTAAGGAGAGGAAAGACCCTCCAGCGGACTTTGGGTGCTATGAACCGGCCAAGTGGGTCGGAACTCAGCTTCATCACTTACCCGCAGAATGACCTTGAGCTTGGGTTCTCTGAGTCTCTGTCACACCCTCAAGGTGGGGATAAGGGGTCAGTGGGCTGTGGGCTTGGCAGAGCAATTGCACAGGTGGCCAGCGTGGTGCTGGCACACGGTGCTGTCCCAGCTGGGCAGGGCCTTGGGAAGGTGCCGAGGTGCTCAGGCCCTCGTGCTGTCCCTGGAGGTCACCAGCCCTGTCCTGCTTATCTGGCGAGGCTGTGCCAGGACCTGGGAAGATGGTATCTGTGATGGCATTTCAGAAGGACGCCATTCTCCACCAGTGTGCCTGTCACCAAAACTCAGGGTGATGGTCCTGGTGAGTGGAGCACCCCTTGTCACTTCTGACCTTCAGCTGGGTCTGGACAGCAGGACACAGGGCTCTTCCATTTCCTCTGTGTTGTGACCCAGACCCAGGGTTCCTGCAGACCCGATTGCATTTCCAGAAAAACCTTCCTTATATACATATTTAGCTTCTTTCATTATTTAATCTCAATCAAAGACAACTCTACACAAATGATTTATTGGTTTGTCAAAAAATAGCAAATCATTAGGACACATTTTTGTAAACAACTCTTTAGATCATGTTGGCTCCTGGTTGGAAAACACCGAAAGAAATATTTTCAGACCACAATCAATGTGTACATAAAAAAAAATTGAGATGTTAAATAATGAACAGATATAACTCATTTTGGTAAATGTTATTTTTTAAGGGCGTCAATGTTGGCAATTTATTAAGGCACTTGGGTCTGGGAATACCCTATATTTTAATCTAAAAATAGTACAAAATATGAGGAAAATACAAAAACTAAGGGAAAAAAACCCAGCAAAATCAAAGTATGATAAAAAGCAAAGAGTGTGAGACGGAGGAAGATCAAAGGTTTGGGTGGCTCCCCTGAGACCCAGGGAGCACAGCAGGGGTGGCCCCAGGCACCTGGGGTGCCATTTGGGAGCCTGGATCTCAGGAAGGGCGGAGCCCCGCAGGGGCAGGAGCCCAGCTCAGAAGCGCCCCTTGGGGGATCATTCCTCGGGTGTTTTCTGGAGATGTTTTGTCATTTGGAACAACACCCCCACCCCCACACCCCCACACCCCGACTCTCATTTCTTCACTGGGGCTGGGGAGGAGGCCAGCCTCTGTCCTGCACCATCCCATGCACAAGGACCTCAGGGCTGTTGCCTCACCCCAGAGCCATAGGGGACCCACGTAGGGGGCCCCAAGGGTGGGGCAGGGCGGTCAGGAGTGCTCTGCAAGTGAGGGGGCCAGTACTTGTCCCTGCAGCTGCTGAAGCGGAGCTGGCATTTCCTCTGACGTCCCGAGTGACAGGACAGTGGAGAAAAGCCTGCGGCCTCCGTGGCCCTGTAGTCGGGAGTCCCAGCTGCTCCTGGAGATCTCCAGTCAGGTGTCACCAGACCTAGATGCACCAGCGGCAGAGGACTGACTGCTTCCTCCTTGACTGCTCTCTCCCCTCTGGGAGACTCCGCGGACCACTCTGGCCCTGCCGGTCTTTTGGTCCAGCTTTGGCGGTAGTGAGCATCATTCTCGGGGCATCCCTCCTGCAAACCCAACGGCCTCAGCCCTTCCAGGGGACTTAAAGTTGTGGTGTGGGGCCTCAGGGCAAAATCTGAAGAGGTGTCAGAAACCTCAGTAATCAAGGTTTTAAAAAATATGTGTTAAGCTGGGCACAGTGGCTCTGGAGGCTGAGGCAGCAGGATCACGAGTTCAAAGCCAGCCTCAGCAAAAGCAAGGCGCTAAGCAACTCAGTGAGACCCTGTCTCTAAATTTTTATTTTAATTATTTATTTATTCTAATTTGTTTTATATGATGGCAGAATGCAGTTCATTTCATATCACACATACAGAGTGCGATTTTTCAAGTCACTGCTTGTACACAAACTGTCCCTGAATTTAAAAATACAAAATAGGGCTGGAGATGTGGCTCAATAGTTGAGTGCTCCTGAGTTCAATCCCTGGGGTGTGTGTGTGTGTGTGTGTGTGTGTGTGTGTGTTTGTGCACGCATATTCTGTGCTTTTAAAAATAATCAAAATTAGTACAAAAAAATGTGATTAAAAATATGGCATTAAGTGTTTTTATTCTGATTCCTGAGGCTTTTTTTTTTTTGGTTCCCCCTTAAATTTCGTACTTGAAGGTGTGCTTCATTTGCTTCACCCTGGTCCTGCCCTGCACAGGTTGTATTTTTCAAGCCCTGACCCACTCCTAGCTGTGCTTGCTCTTGTGGAACACCCCCTTCTGAAGGAACGTGGTCCCAAATGGATTGAAGTGTTCCTGTTTGTGATCTGGCCAGGAGCCTGCTTCCTCGGCCAGCTGTCAGAGTGTCATATAACCAAAGAAAGTTCTGGAGTTGAGAAATGTTTCTCCAAGTTCATTTTTTCTCTGCACACGACTGCTGGGGGCCAGGTCAGCTGGGCATGGGTGGCTGGATGGATGCGTGTTTTGGACCCAGTAGTGTACACGAGGACAAGCAAAGGCTTGTAGACTGTGACCTGCTGCCTGGCTTCCGGTTCACAAATGGGGAAGCTTAGGGCAGGAGGGAAGGGATGCACCGAGGTCACAGTGCGTCCTACCTGGGGCCCGGGGACTGTGACAGGGAAGGGACGGTTTGCAGATGTGGTTAGCTTAAGGCCGTGGAGCTGGGTTCCTGGACTCCCCAGGGGCCCCAAGTCCACTGACATGTGTCCCTGTGTGAGCAGGTTGGGAGGCTGGCAGAGGAGATGCCTCGCAGGAGGCGGACCCTGGACCTGGGGTCCGCAGTGGCCTTGGGGCTAGGAGAGAAGCCGTAGACTCCCCAGGAGCCTGGGGGAGCAGCCCTGCCAACGCCTGGCGTGGACTTCCGGCCTCTGGTTTTGGACTTGTGGCCTCTGTGAACAAACACACTTCCCGTGTTTTTCCAGTTTGGGGAAATTTGCTGGCAGCCCCAGAAACCTGACCTGCGCTCACATGGCAGGCCAGGGGCAAATCCTGAAGCCAGGGCTCTTGAGTCCTGACTCGGCGTCCTCTCCCATCTGCAAGGCCATGACATGGCCCATGTCCCCTCAGTGGACCTCTGCTGGGAAGTGGCCTCTTGGGACCTGTGGACCTGGTGATCAGGACATCCTCATACCTGTTATTCCAGGGCCTCTGCTGGTCCCACCCTGCCCTGGGCCTCCATGCTGGGCCTCCGTCTCTTCAACTGCAAGTGTGAGGCTTGGGTCAGGTGGTTCCTGGGTCCTGGCAGCTCAGCTCCCTGGCTCTGGAAATGCAGTATGGTGACAAACACAGCTGCAGGACACAGCAGTGGTGTCACCTGGACCTAGGTGTCACCTAGGACCCAGGACTCCCTGGAAGAAAGTCACAGGAGCAGGTGACAGAGGGGTGCTCCAGGATGCAGCCTCCAGGGCCTCCTCCAGGTGTCCGTCTGGCCTCAGCCCGTCCCTGGCTGCTTACTGGCACCAGATGTGTGTTGGTCGGCAGAAGAATGACAAGGTCATGGGAACACAGGAGCGTCCTGCTCGGTTTCCATCTTGGGGACAGTGCGCACCCGAGTACCTGCAGAGCTTGGTCTCGGCCCCGTGGCCTCCCGAGGACAACCCCTGGGCACTGGCTCTGGGCTGTGACGTCCAGCTCGGTCTTGGAGGAGGGTCCCAATCGCTGTTCCTACAAAGTTCCTGCAAAGTGGCATTGGCAGTTTCCAGTGTCCCATCTCAGGTTTCAAAGTGCCCTTAAGTTTCTATTGTGGACATCTGCAGCCCTGACCTGCTAGCCCTGAGGTGGCCCAGCCTCCCCAGGGAGGACATCTGTCTCCCAGTACCGGCCTCCAGCCAAGCCTCCTTCTCTGGAGGAGTCTGTGATGGCTTCTGGCGAGAACCTCCCATGCCCAGCACAATGGAGTGTCCAACAGCCCAGCTGGCCCTCTACCCCAGGACCCTGACCCAGGAAGGCTTCCATCCCTCACCTCTGCCACGGAAGCACTGAGACCAAGCACTGAGACCAAGCACTGAGAGCAAGCACTGACAGCTTTAGGGAAGCTCAAGGCTCTGGGGTGGGGGAGGGGAGGTACCATGAAGGAGTCCAGCCTCAGAGTGCCCTGCCGCCCTCCCCTGGGGCTCTTGCCCTGCCTGCTTCCCTGGGTGTTCACTTTCTGGGAAACAAGATGGCCGAGGGACACAGGCTGGGGGTGTGGGGGTGGTGTTGGTGGCCTATGGAGGATCCACTGGCTAGATTGGAATCTTAGCTCTTCCACACTCCAGCTGGCAGGCAGATGGCTGGTTGTCTACCCCAACATCCATACCTGTCTTCCTGCCTTCCACCTCAATAACTCAATTCAATCTTAACTGGATATATTGCCAAGCCACTGACAATGTATATTTCTCAGACTCCCATGCTAGATGTGGCCAGGATTCTAAGCCTGACAAAGTAGAAATATGAGACTTCTAGAAAGCGTCCTTTAAGATAGGACCTGGCTCCTTTCTTTCCTTCACTTTTATGCTGGCTAGAATGTAGTAGATGGGATTGCTGGAGTTCTAGCAGCCACCTTGGACCATGAGGTGACCTTGAGAAGGAAACTTCATTCTGGAGCTGTGAAACAGATGGGAGCCTGAGTCTCTGGTTACACTGTGGAGCTGTCACAGCAGCCCTGCTCTGCCTGCCTATGGACAACTTTTACATGAAAGGAAAGACACTGACTGAAGTCACTGATCATATGTTTATTGCTACATGCAGATGAACCTGAGAATGGCACAATGGTGTTGGACAAGTCATTTAGGCTCTGCTTTTGCTTCTCTGTAAAACTGGGGCAGTAACACCTCTTTCTCAGATTTGTAAGAAGTCGAGAAGGTTATACAGTAGGAAGTATCTTACCACGTGTCAAACCCACAGTCAGTGTTCAGTAAATTTTAGTTTTCTTTCTTCATCAAGGAAAGAGCCCAGCAGTAGGAGAAAGGATTGATGAAGAGTTTGTAGCCCATATCAGCTGGAGGTATTATGATTATTTTTATTTTTTAGATTCTTTTTTCTTAATATAACACTATCCACATGACCACCACACAAGTCAAGAAAAAGAATAAGACTATTAACCCAGAAGCTCTCCTTATGCCCTGTGCCTGTTGGCACCCACCACCAGTGGCAGCTGTTATTCTGGCTTCCTTCACTACACAGACACCTGCTGTTGAACTTGAAATAAACAAAGTCCTTTGAGCCTTCCCCTTTTTATTATTTTAGTGAGATGCAGATACCTTTTCATTTGCACTGCTGTATAGTATTCCACTGTGTGAATGTAATACAATTTACCCATCCTGCCATGGGTCAACATTGGAGTTTCTGAGTCTGGAGATACCACATGGGTGCTGCTACTAACAGTTCTATACATCTCTAGATGAATACAAGTGCTTTGAAGTCCCTTTCCTGTAGTACATGTTCTGAAACCTGTCCAGATGCTTTCTGTAGTGTCTTCAGATTGAGAGTGGATTTGTTGTTCTGGTCATTTTCTAGTTCTTTTAAATGGCTCCCATCTTCTGTCTCTGCCACACCTTTCTTGGTCTGCTTTCAGTTATGTTTGCTCACTTTTCTTTTTGAGCTCAGTTATTTTATTTTATTTTAGAATTCTCTGTCTTCAATTATTGGCCAGGGTAAAATTTGGTATAGAATTTTTATAGCTTTTTTTTTAAAAGCTATTTAATATAGTCTAGGAGCTTTGGAAAGGTTTATTTAAATGCAATCTCCATTGCCTCCAGGTCCTAGAAGTCCTATAAATGGGGGGTTTTAATGAACAAAAATTCTTTATTTTAATAGCAACTCTCCCAAGGCCATGATAATATTTTCCTACTTTGTCTTTTTGAAGCTTTATTGTGAGGTAATGATCAAGATTTTTTTCTTTTTCATATGGCTAATGGACCCAGCATTGTTGATTGAAAGTCCCCCTTTCCCACAGAGTGCCACCATATCACCTCTATCATAAATTACATGATTGTATATTGGTTCTGTTTCTTTAAAACCACCAAGCCACATTCTCAGCTCTTTTTATTTTTTATTTAGAGATAGAGTCTCGCTGAATTGCTTACGGCCTCGCAAAGTTGCTAAAACTGGCTTTGAACTTGTGATCCTCCTTTCTCAGCCTCCCAAGTTGCTGGTATTATAGGTGTGCACCACCTCCACATCCAGATATTTGGTTTTATTTCTAAACTTCATTTCCCTTCCATTTGTTTGTCTGATTTTTTTTCCACTCCAACACCTTCACTTTCCTAGTTTAAAGATTGCCTTGGCTATTCTTACATCTCTGTCTGTTTCTTAATCCAGTTGCCAATTTATGTACCACACACCATCCTGCTCTAGTTTTTATTGGAATTTTACTGAATCTGTAGATCGATTTAGGGAAAACTGGCATCTTGGTAATACAGTCTTCCAATCCATGAATTTTGTATATCCCTGCATTTACTTAGGTCTTCTTTAATCGCTCCCAGAAATGTTTTGTAATTTTCTGTGTAGAATTCCTGCACATGTTCTATTTGATTTATTTCTAGGTAGCTGGTGTATTTTGATGACTATTCCTGCATGCCTTACTATCAGGTGCACCCTTCGGGGTGGGGTGTCTGAGTCACAGGGTGAGCATATGTTCGGCTCCAGCAGACACTGCCAACAGCTTTCTAAAGTGGTTGGACCAACGTACACACCCACCTGCAGTGAGAGAGACTTCCAGTTGGTTCTCATGCTCACCCGCGCTCGGTGATGTCACCTTTTAATTTTAGCCCTCCTGGTGGGTGTGCAGCAGTATCTTGTTTTAGTTTGAATTTGCATTTCTCTGATAACTAATGAAGTTGGGCATCTTTTCGTAACTTTAAGGGTCATTTTGATACCCTCTCTAATTCCCTGTTCTGGTCTTTTGCCTATTTTTCTTATTGGATTCTCTGCCTGCTTCCTATTGGTTTGTCATTTTTGTTTTTCAACTCAGGTGGCCCTGAATGTAGAAATTCTTTTATATTCTCAATATGGATCCTTGAGTGGTTCTTTGTATTGCCTTTCTCTTCTCCCATCCTGTGGTTTGTCTTTTCAATCTATTGATTAATTTCAATGCATAAAATTTCTTAATTTTCAGGTAACTCAATTCATTCAGCTTCTGTTTATTTATGTCTTGTTAAAGGATTTTTGCCCACCCAAAGCTCATGAAGATATTTTCATGCACTGTGTTTTAGAAGTTTTATTATATCTTTCACATTTATATATGGAATCTACATGAAATTGAATTTATATATGGCCTGAAATAAGACCAAGATTCATTTTGTTCCCTCATGGACATTCAATTAATTCAGGACCATTTATTGAAAGGGGCCATTATCCCCCACCCCTCTACCCATGCTATGGTGTCACTCAAATGACAATATAGAGTGTGGATCTGCTCTGGACTTTGAGTTATCTTCCATTGGCTCTGTCTATCTTCTAACAAATACTGTACTGTCTTGATTACTGGAGTTTTGTAATAAAACAGGATGCCTGACATTATAATTTTTGTTCTTCTTCTTTAGGATTTTCTTGGATGTTCTTAGCCCTGATATCATTTTTTCATTTATTCACATTTTCTATTGCTTCTTTATATCTTTCCATTATATCTTTTATTACTTTTCATTACTTCTCATTCATTCCTGCATTTCTGTTCTATTTGTGATCCTATCTTTCTGTCTGAAGGACTCCTCTTGGTTCTTCTTTTATTGTGAGAGACAAATTCTCTCAATTCATAGTTTTCTGATATTTTATTTCACCTTTGATCTTGAGAATTTAAAATCCAGGTGTAGCTTCTAGATTGTTATTTTTTTTCAGCACTTTGAGGTGTCATTCCATTGTCTCCTGGCTTCCATTGCTTCTCTTAAATCAGCTGTCAGGCTTATTTTGGCTCTTTTGAAAGTAATGCATCTTTTTTTCCTCTCTAGTTTCTTTCAAGACTTTTCTTTTGCTTTGATCTTTGACAGGTTTTTTTATGCTGTGCTGAAGTGAGATTTGTGTTTATTTTCATTGAAATTCACAGAAGTTCATAGAACTTCCTGCATCTGTGGATTGGTGTGTGTTTGGGGAAATTCTAAAATGGTATCCCTTTAAATATTGCTTCTTTCTATTCCCTTTTCTTACCTTCCAAGATGAAAATTGTACATATTATACATTTTCAATACAATCTATGCATCTCGAATACTCATTTCTTATATCCTCCCTGTGCTTCAGTCTGAATATTTACCCCTAAATAACTTCAGTCCACTAAGACATGTTGCTTTGCCCATCTATTGAGTTCTTTATTTCAGTTATTGTATTTTTTTATTTTTAGAATTTCCATTCTCTTTCTCTCTCTCTCTCTCTCTCTCTCTCTCTCTCTCTCTCTCTCTCTCTCTCTTCTTTTTGTAGCTTTCAATTCTCTGGTGATGTTCTGCATCTTTTAATGTATTTTCTTGAATATATAAACCTTGATATTTTAAAGTTCATGTATAATAACTTCAAGATTTGGATCACCCATGTGTTCATTTCTAATTACCTGTTTATTTGTTTTTTTCCTTTTTAAAAAAATTAAATGTCATCTGGTCTTGTCTTCTGGTATACCTGGTAAAGTTTAGTTAAATGCATTATATAAGAAAATTGTAGTCGCTACTGGTGTTATCTTTCTAGTGAATATTTATTTCTCTTCAAGCTGGCAGTTGAATTCTTAATTCAATCAGGAATTTAAATGATTCCAGGTTCAGTTTTAGTTTTCATAGGCCTGGTCTGTTTTGATTTGCCCTTATTCCTAGTGTGTGATCCTTAGTGTTTTCAACTGAAGTCCTGGGGTCTTTACTGGCCTAGTACTCTAAATTTTGTCTTCCCAATACTGTGGAATTTCCGAACAGTTCTGCTTGTTTCCTTCACCCTCTTTGACTGGCTTCTTAGCCCCTTGCTTTATTCAGCTTAGTTATCAACTTGTTGAACTAAAAATGCCACTCAAAATGCAAGACTTCCTTCTCTACAGTTCCTTCCTCTAGGTCCTTGGCCCTGCAAGTCTGACTGTGTTGGTATCCCTGCACTACAGTTTTGGAGTCCCCTTCCAAGGGCCTCTGGAAGCCCTGGTTCAGTGTTTTCTGTCTCTGTAGTGCGCTTCCTACTAACTAAGCAGCAAGTCCCTCTGCAACAATATCTGACCCACCTCAAAGTATTTCCCTTCTCTCCAGAATGTTGACCCTTCCCCTGACTGTCCTGGTAAATTTCTGAGGCCTTTAAAAACTATTTTCATATCTTTTTCTGTTGCGTTAAATGCTCTTGATGGAAGCTTTGCTGTTTCATCCCAGTCGTGGTAGAGTCTAAACTGAGATTACTGAGCCAGGAGAACTCCACCTTGGGGTGGGGTGAGAACATCCTTGGCTTCAGCTCTCTGTGGGGCTGATGTGCATTGGAGGGAGCAGATGCCTTCCTGTGGCTCCATAGGAAGTCGTAGCACATGGAACCCAAGTCAGGGAGGCAGGTGTCGGTTCTGCCCCTGGAAGAACATTCTCATTGCCATCAGGCATTCTTAGGCAAAAGCTCATTCTGAAGAAATAATGAGCTTCCCAACCCTGAAGAGGCTAAGGAGGGACTCAACAAACATCTAGAAGTTTCTATTGTGAGGGTCCAAGAATCATATTGCAGGAGGGACTCAGTGGTCATCATTTTGTATATACTTGAAACCTGAAATTTAAAAAAAAAATACAGATGTGCAATTCACTTATCAACATAATGAAACAAAATATGGCCCCAGAATCTGCATTTCCAATGAGCTCCCCGAGGGATTGGCTAACTGTAGTGTGGGAGCCAGTAGCTAAACATGCCCTGGTGCTCCTTCCCACCAAAGCTGTGACTCAGACATCCCATCCGTGCTGGGCTAGAGTTCAGACAGTTGTGGCCCTAGGGGTGCAGCTGAAGCTATTGAGAAGGGTGTGTCCTTGTCTTCCTCTCTCTTGTTCCCAGGAACGGGAACAGGCTAGGTTCTGTTGGAACGACAGACCCTTAAAGTTTAGTCACATCGTGGGCTAGCAAGCTTGTGTGGGCTAGCCTGGGAACCTAACCACTATTTATAACCTAGTTTCTGTGGGGAAATATGTTCCAAGTTTTAACAACTGTCTTTCAAAAATATGCTGGAGCACAACTTGTCAGTAAGGGGGACTGTCTATATAAAGTTAGTTTCTCAGAAACTTTTATACCGCACAATAAACTTGACCCCAAAGGATGAACAATTAATCAACATTCAGTGTCAAGTTTACAACTGAAGAAATTCTTCTGCCCTGAATAATTGGAGGCTTGCTTTAGGAACAACTATTACTGTTTTCTCCGACAATTACGTTTCTTCTGCTGTCATTGCTTGGCCCAAGGGAGACTGGGTTGGCATCACCTAGGAACAGTGATGAATGGCTGGGATATAAGGTGGTAGCAAGCACAGCAAGAATAAGGTCACCTTTCAGCCCAGCTACACCTGTGTTCCATTCCAAGGACTCTACTCAGAAATGTGGTCAATAGCCATATTCCTGTTGTTCTTGGCCCTGCTCCTGCTCCTTGTCCCAAGGAAGAACAGTTTTGTAAGGTAGAAAAGAAATAGATTTATAAGTGGCACATGTAAAAAGATAGGGGCTAATTAACAATAGGATATGGGCCCCCTTGTTGTACACATAGACACACACAAACACACACAAAACGACACCAAGAGAGTTTCAAAAATTGTAATTAGTTACCTCCTAGAGAGACCATATGGGCAAGGTTAGAGGATCATGGAAAACTTGAAGGACACTGGAGGACCGTGGTCTGGTTGGGACTGTCTAGAAGGATCAAGTAAATATGGTCACTAGGTTGAACAAATAGAATTCAAAATGGTCACTGCTGTGGTTTGAATAAGAGTCCCCCAAAGGCCTGTGTATTAAAGGCTCAGTCTCTGGGGTGGTCCTGAGAGGGGTGGTGGAACTGTGAGGCCTAGTGGAAGGTCCTCAGGTTAATTTAGGGCATACCCTAGAAGGGGAGAGTGAGGCTCTACCCTTTCCTCTTTCTCTTCATTCTTGGCTGGTGATATGAGAGGTTTTGCTCCACCATGCACTCCTCACCATAGGAGGCCAAAACAATGGGGCCAGCCAATCATGGACTGAAACCTCCAAAACTGTGAGCCAAAATAATTCTTTTCTCTTTTTAATTTGATTATCTCAGGTATTTTGTTGTAGTGATGGTAAACTGACCGAAAGACACCACCCCCACCCTCAGATACCTTTGTGTCCATCAGAGAAAGCTCATAGGAACAAAATCCAGAGGCCAGAGACAAAGTACCACATTTCTTCCATACTTAAGGCAATTAATTAATAAACTAAATAGCCAAGTAATTTTTCAATACCTTTAAAATAGCTGATAGCCGAATTAACAACCAGAAATGGACCTAAATCACTTTTTTAAATCAAAGAAAATATAGCCAAGTAATAAAAGATGGAAAGATAGCAAGACGCACTAAAACAAACCATTAAAAGATGTTAACTATCACCATAGCAATATGGCATAGGGAAGAAATTTAATTAAGAAATAAACTACTGGTCAGTATTTGAAAGGTGCTCACTCTTGTTATTAATAGGAGAAATGCAAATTAAAATTAATTTTTTTTCTGTCAATGATTTTTAAAATTAAAATACTTACTGTCAAGGGTGCAAGGAAATGGATACATTGATACACAGTGGGATATCACCTTTGATATTTGGGATTAAGTGTAAACAGGTATGCCCCTTTATTTTGTAAACAGAGAAACTGAGGCCAAGGGTCTACACAGGCATGTGTGGGGTCCTGGTGATGCGTTTGGTCCTCACAGAGCTTCACTCCAGTGGGTGAAGGACAGGAGGTGGAACAGCCCTGTCCCTCCCTACCTCTGTGCCCTGTGCCAACCCCTTGCTCTGAATCAGTTTTCTCATCTGTAAAATGGGAAGAACGGTGGCATCCATCTCCTGAGGTGCTTGTGAGGATTCAGGGAGGTGACCATGCTGGGTGCAGAGGAGGCACCTGAGTGCTGATGTCCCTGCTGTAACGCCTGACCCACCCCTGTCTTTCCAGACTCCGCAGCAGTACGAGAGGGAGTACAACAACAAGCGCTCGGGTGTGGGGCCCAGCAAGTTCCACGGCTATGCCTACGACGGCATTTGGGTGATCGCCAAGACGCTGCAGAGGGCCATGGAGACGCTGCACGCCAGCAGCCGGCACCAGCGGATCCAGGACTTCAACTACACGGACCACACGCTGGGCAGGATCATCCTCAACGCCATGAACGAGACCAACTTCTTCGGGGTCACGGTCAGTCCCGCGCCTCTGTGCTCTGTTTTCCTTAGTGTCCTTGGGGGACAGGCAAGGCTGGAGGAGGGGCCATCACCCACCTTCTGGTGTGTAACCTGTCCTCTCTGTGGGCCACGGGGTTGCCGGGTGTTGGACGGAGGGGCAGGACTGCTGTGCTCGCTGACACACCCGGAACCGCCTGTCATCACAGGTGAGTGAGAAAGGACAGAGAGAGTAGACGTTACCTGGGCAGGTGCCTTTTGCCACGAGGTGGGGTGGGGAGCAGGAGCTCTGGCAAAGGCAGGTTCAAGTCCTGGGTCTTCCCTTACAAGCCATCCTCTTCGAACTATTGAAGTTTCATTCATAAAACGGGAATAGGATCTGTTTTGCAAGGTGCTTAGAAAGATTAGCTATGGCGCGTAACAACTTGCTAATACTTGTGTAAGCAATTGGATCTGGGCCTCCAGTTTTTTATCTGAGGAGTGGGAATAATAATAATGTATGCAATGGGGCTGGGGTTGTGACTCATAGGTAGACCTCTTGCGTAGCACATGTGAGACATTGGGTTTGATCCTCAGCACCACAAAAAAAAAAATAGGCAAATAAAATAAAGCTAAGAAAATTAATATATATATATATATATATATATATATATATATATATATCTTGCATGGAAGCTGGGAAATTAGCATTAATAATGGCTAATATTTCTTGAATGCTTATCAGGTGCTCCATACTATGTAGATTAGACTCAAGGATATGTTGTGTGTGGTGCTTGGTATCCAGGAAATGCCAGCCATGGTTACTGTTAATAATGGTCTCATGGCATCTTTATGCCCCATAGAAGTAGGTCTTGTTATTATCCCTTTTAAACATGAGGAGCCTGGAACTTGGAGCATTTAAGTTACAGCTAATCAGAGGCGGAGCTGATACTTGAACCTGAGTCTGGCTCTTAATTGCTGCATTGGTACTACCTTCTGGTAATGGAGTCATTTATGTCTCCTGATGATGTATTTGCCCTTCACTCTCCTCCCAGAAAATAGAGGACATTTGTCTGCAAAAAAGGTTGGATGGACTAAAGTGCTGTCCTGTGTTCCATGACTCCTGTGAGTCATTTAGAGAGTCAGTGAGTCTGTCTTGGGGTATTCAGGGAGCAGATAAGATGAGCTGATTGTTGCATATCTTCAGTGTCTATATTTGTGCATGGGTGTACTCAGCTGTGCTATTGTGATGGACAGGCTCTGTGGGATGCTGGGAATACCCAGTGGTGTGGATACCAAGGGAAGATGTACTCCCTACTGCAGAGCCTGTGGTCCAGATACGGGGACAAGATCTGGACAGACTGACATGGAGAGATTAAAAATGCTCAGTACCAGCTGGGAACACTGATACACACCTGCAATCCCAGTGCCCCAGGAGGCTGAGGCAGGAGGATCACAAGTTGGAGGCCAGTCTCAGAAACTTAGTGAGACCCTGACTCAGAGTAAAAAAAATCAGCCGGGTACAGTGGTGCATGCCTGTAATCCCAGCAGCTCAGGAGGCTGAGGCAGGAGGATCAAGAGTTCAAAGCCAGCCTCAGCAACTTAGCAAGGCCCTAAGCAACTCAGTGAGACCCTGTCTCTAAATAAAATATAAAATAGGGCTGGGGATGTGGCTCAGTGGTCAAATGCCCCTGAGTTCAATTCCCAGTACCCCCTCCCCCCAAAAAAAGAATAATAAAGTCAGTGGTGGCTCAGTGGTAGAGTATCCTTGGGTTCAATTCCCAGTACCAAAAAAAGCAGGTGGAGGTAGAGACTGGGGCTTGGTACCTTGGAAGAAACTATGCAAGCGGGGAGGCTTTTCTGTGAATTTTGGTGAAAAAGTCAGGGAGGGCTTTCTGGAAGAGGTGCCTGTCAAACTGTGCCTTGATGGGTGGGTGGGAGCTGGACATGCTGGCAGCCTGGCCACCAGGGCATGATGAGTGGAGAGAGGTGGGGGCGGGCAGGGGGGATAGTCCCCTGGGTCAGACACTGGGAAGATAAGTTGGGGCCAGTTCTGGAGGGACAAGCTAAGGAGCCTGGCGGAGATCTCATAGGCCAACCACTCCCAAGATGCAGCCAGTCACCTGGGGCTGTGAGAAATGCATTGTCTCGGGTTCCAATCCCAGCCAATCAGCCTCTGGGGGTGGGAACCCCCACCTGGGGCTCAACAGCCTCTCCCAGATTCCCATCAGGCTTGAGCTCCAGCGCTCTGGCTGCTGGGGAGGCTTTGGTTTTTGCTACAAAAGAAGTGAATTTCCAAAAACCCCTGGGTGCAGGGACCCAAAGGTGCTGGGCGTCCACTCCCACGGTGCAGAAGTAAAGGCTCCATGTAGTTATTGGCCAAGTGTGTTTTTATAGCACAACCTAGATTCAGGCTGGAAACTTGAACAGCTCGCCTCAGTCTAGGGTTTAAAAAAAAATCTTTTTATCCTCAGAACCCCTTGTTATAAAATCTCACAGGAGCTCAGTATATAAAACAGACAAAAGAGGAACATATCAGGCAGCAGAGGAGCCAGAGCCCCACCTGTTCTGTCCCTCTCCCCCACGGCCATCTTGTGGCCCTCCAAGAACCCCCAGAAAGGCTGGGCAGAGCACCAGGCAAATTACCTGCCCATCCTTTCTCCGCCCCACGTGGGCTGAGGCTCTGAGAGGGGCAGCATTGGAGCAGGGCCGTTTCAAGATGTGGGATGCTTCTTTCAAACTTGGCTTCCCATTTAGTAGGATGAATTCACAGTAACCCAAGTCAAGGTAGATGAATAGACAGCTACAGAATCTAGGGACCGTTTCGCCCGTCTCTCATGATCTTCCAAGTCAGCGTTTGCCTGGGTGCCTGTGTCGCTTCGTCAGGGACCATTTATAACCACTTGTAAGCGCTCCCTTTCATCGAAGCCAAATAATACATAATCCCCAGTTGATGAGCAATTAGATAAGGACTGCCGAAAGCGATTTCCAGGGCTCGGAGATGAATTTCTTTTTAATGGGAAATTCCTTGACACCTGTTCCAGTTTGTGACTCAGAATTCAGGGAATATCAGACCTGAAAGCTGTCCTAAAAGATCCTCAGATTCAACACCCTCATGTTATCGATGAGTATCCGAGGTCAGAGAGGGGAAATGACTCTGTCAAAGTCACCTGGCAAGATGGTTCGGAAGAGCCAGCATGGTCACCATCGGGCTCTACTCAGCTCCACGCCACAGCCCTCTGGTTGCACCACTGTGACCTCAAGTTGAGAGGGCTGCAAACGAAGACAGTCTGCACCTCGTTTCCTTGTCCCCTTGTCACATATTAATATGTACTTGGCCCTGGTTGCCAATGGGTTTCATTAAAATTGTCTTCTGATCACAGGAAAAAGAACTTCTTCTGACAAAATAAAATGTGCCTCTGTGGTCCAGGGAGACCGCAGAAGGCCAAGTTCAACTATCAACAAAGAGTCAGAAAGGAAAGGAACAAGGAGAAGGAAATAAATTGAAGCATTTTCCATTTGCTGAAGGTTTTCATTATGCAGCACACGGGTCCTCCATCTTTTCACTCTCAGGCAGACACTTTTTTCCGGGTCACCCTCATTCAACATGTTTACTATATGGAAAATCGTTTAAACACATTAAATTAATTATATCTGTGACTCAATTCCAATTGATCCAGCGTGCACAGTCTGCTGGGAGCTGGGCCTGTGCTTCCTGGTCGGCATGTTGATGGAGAAATTTCTTCTGCATCCTGGGCTGAAGAGCCAGCTTAAATTGGGGCCCAGGTCTGTATTCTCTTCTTAGGGGCTCCCTTCCCAGTTATTCTCCAACACCCGGAAATGGGCTTTCGACAGCCTTGGGACACTGCCCACTTCTGATTTCCTGAGTGTGCTGTTATGATGTTCAGTCCTGTGATTACGTCCCTGACCCCCACCATGATCTAGAAATCTCAGATGCTTCTTTCCCTCTTCTATCAAACAGGCAACTGGGAAACTCAGGTTGGAATTGACTATTTAAGTCTTAAAAGCTCAGAACACTCTGAGAATCCATTTTCTGAAAGTGATAAGGGCTTAGAAACAAGCTCTGCAGAGTTCATCTAGGGCAGTAATCCCAAAGTCTGTATCCTTGAGAATCTCCCAGGGAGTTTCATTAAAATCCAGGTGCCCTACATAAGCATGGTGTGGCCCATGCCTGCAATCTCAGTGACTTGGGAGGCTCAGACAGGAGGATTCCCAGTTGGAGGCCAGTCTCTACAACTTAAAAGACCCTAAGTCTCTTCAATCCTCAGCACGACATAAAAATAAATAAGATAAAGGTATTTTGTCCACCTACAACTAAAAATTTTTTTTTTAATTTTTAAAAAGGGCTAAGGAGGTAGCTCAGAGGTAGCCTGGGTCCCCACTGAAGAATTTCTGATTCTCTAGTCTTTCAGTAAGACGTAGGAATTGACATATTAACAAGCAGTCTGGGAGATTCTCAGTAACCTTGAGAATTGCTGGGCTACACACACACATACACATACTTTTTGGTTTTAACCCTATCAGCAATATATTTGTTCCTACATTCATTCACCCCTTTATCTACTCTGTGCCAGGTGTGTGTAGTATAGACGGACCATGGTCTGGCATGGTCTCCACCTGCAAGAGTACTCCCCATCCAGTGGGGTGGTAGACAAGTAGAAGAATAATTGTTGGGCAATTTGCGAGGTCTGTTCCAGGCCCCTGGAGGGAAGATTGTGTTTTGCTTAGGGCAGTAAATACCAAGGAGCAGTCATCCATTTTCCTGGAGTTCAGGAAGCAAAACTCAACGCACCAATAATTGCAAGGTTCCCATTCTGTGGGCATTCACCCTGTGCCATGTGCTGGGGGCAGTGTGGCAGTGCCAGGTCCCCTATCCCCACTTCCAACATGTCAGTGTTCAATAGGGCTGAACAGATTCTTCTAACTTGGCTTTCCTTACAAAGATGCACTAAATTCATTGACAGGAGACCGGGATTCTTCAAAACATGCCTGGGAACATTTGCTGAGCATTCAGGTCAAGATCAAAGCCTTAATTTTTTCAGGTAAAGAGTGTTTATTTGTTCCCAGTTTCCAGGCTGTGAAAACAAGCATGGTCTCCCAGGTCTCAACGTGGACAATTCCTTGGGGTATGTCAGACTGAGATGATACGGCCCTAAACATAGTACACCCCCTTTGGTAAAGGTTTCTTCTTCTCAGTCTTTTAAAAGGACATCACTTTTAGTTGGTGGTGTCTACACCAGCTAAAATAACAGAATCTCGGTTTGACCTATTTTGACAATGTGATGCATGTGAGCATTTTCCCAGAGAGCCCCTCAGGCTTCGAACCCCGGGTTGGATGGGGCTGTGAGGCTTCCAAGAGCATCTGGATACAGAGAAATGGAAAGAAGCTCCTCAGGAAAACTTCCACTGTGAAAACGGGGTTTGCTTGGGACTAAACTATTTTGCTGAGATTGCCTCTCACTCCCAGGCTCCATAGGGAAGCCATCATAGCTTGAAAGGGAGTGACCCAAAGTTCCTCCAAGTAATAGACCCATCCTTCATCCTCTCTGCTCAGCTTCTCAGCCAGCTGTAGGTCTGGACCTTCCAGCACCACATCTGTCAGGAGAGGCTGGCCCTCAAGCTCCGGGCAATCACCCCTGTTGGCTGTTATCTTCAAACCGATCTCACCAAGGAGGTGAGGCTGATGGCAATTGCAGTTTATTGATCTATTTGCTTTTGTTGCTAGTGAAGAGGAATCTAGCCTTGGCCAGTGCAACTCTTAAGGTTTTCATACAAGACTTAAAATTAAAAAAAAAAAAAAAAAAAACTCAGCCAGGCATGGTGGCAAACACCTGTGATCCCATAGGCTTGGGAAGCTGAGGCAGGAGGATTGCAAGTTCAAAGTCACCTTCAGTGTATGTCACTTATTATTGTCAGGTTTATTTTTTTCTATATCTTTAAGGCTTACAACAGGGTACCTGGGACACAGTATGTACCTGATAAATATTGGTTTAATGGACAAGCAGTTTCAATAATTAATGACCCTGTCATTACTTACTGAGGCCCTACGAAACTCAGCAAGACTCTGTCTCTAAATAAAATACAAAAATGGGTTGGGATGTGGCTCAGTGGTTAAGTGCCCCTGAGTTCAATCCTGGGTAAATCTCTACCAAGACATAAGTACAGTCCACACTCAGCACCCACACCCCTACCAACATTTTCCCTAAAAAGAAAACCTTATCAAGTCAGTTGTTGGAATTTCAAGGACTTCAAGTAAGGTAGGTAGCCAGAGGAAGCCAGCAGGTTCCTCATCCCAAGGGTGTTCCAAAGCTGCCCCTCCAACTCTGTTCAGAGCACCCCCACCATTGCCTGGCCTTGCTGGGAGTCTGCAATTGTGTATATATTGATCCAGAGAACTTTGCGCGCGTGCCAGGACACATGCATGTGTGCACATATGCACACACAAACGGTTCCACATCATCCTGGAGAGCTGGCCCTCTTCTCCTGTCTGTCTGACCTTGAGGGGTTTTGGGTTGACCCTTCAGGACTGAAGTTACCTTTCAGGCTTCCCACATCCGCATGTTTGTGTCTTATATTGACATCATCGTTTAGCTGTTGGATTCTTTGGGAGTTGAATTTGAGTGAGACGAGAAACAGCACTAGGAGCTCTATCCAAAAGTGGATAAATACCACCAATCCGGGATTTGAGCCCTGCTGGGCTGGGCACCGTCCCTTCCTGACCCCTCCATTGGCATGTCATGACCATGTTTCCTGACCTTGCACTCCAGGCTGTTCCTGGAGAACTTGCCTGAAGCTCTGCAATAGGCTGATTGTGATGTGTCCTAGAAAATAAAGTGACCTTGGGCTGGCTCCCAGCGTCACGATTTCCCACTGCAAGGTCCCACTCTCATGAGCCTCTGTTTGGCCATTGCCTACGATCAACAGCAAACCCTTTCCAGAATTTCCTCTGTCCTTCCCTTGTCCCCACCACACCAAAAACCCAGAGGGTCACAGTGGGATTGCATCATACCCACACATACACAAACTCCACTAAGGCACTGCCTTGAGAACCCTGTCTCTCTTCCTCTGTCCTCTGGCTAACCAGTCCCCCCTCAAACACAGATTGAAATGCACTGTTGCCCAGCATAGCCATGATGAGCTGGAACAGGAATTGCAAAAAGAAAAAAAAAAGCCACAACCTCTTAGAGCTGTGTGATCTCAGGGAAGTTCTTTGCTGTTCTTTGCCTCAGTTTCCTCATCTGCAGAGCAGAGGGAAATATATTCTACTTTAAAGGGTCTGTGTGAGAAATAGCAGTAGTGTTTAGCATCCAAGGACTTCATGCCATTATTAAAGTTATTATCATCACTGCTGCTCCTATGATGGGGATTTTTCAAGGAACAGAGTTTCCAAGGCTCCAGTCCAGCAATATGCAGCATGGAATCCAGTGACCAAGCATCACATTCTTACTAGGTGCCAGTCTGTTCCCCTATGTGACCTCATTTAATTTTATCAACAATAAACAAACCTCCTAACCTGCACTAGGGTGATAGCGGTTAACATCAAAACAGAGCCAAGTGGAGTGCCTGCAAGCAGACACGCTTTGGAGCTCTCTGCCTGCTGCCATCCACTCTAGGGATTTGAAAGTCACCCTAGAGGTGGCAGGCATCTGCTCACAGAACTCCCTCCTGTCTGGCTCAATGCCAGTCAAGTTCCAGCCTCCCTAAGAAGGGCCACTGAGAATTAGACACAAAGACTGCTACTGTTGGCACCCCATCCAGATCTCCTGGCACCCTCTTTTAGGGGTTTGGCTGGTTCTTCCATCCCCCAGCTGCTGCAGGTGTACCCACTACTGGCTCACAGTTGTGGTCTTGCCTAAGCCATGTCCTTGAAGGGACCTGCCAGTTAGCCACTCTCATGGTCTACAGAAGGACTGACATGTGGTCTCAGGGCCTTTGAACCTGCAGGCTCCCCAAGAATCAGCCAAAACTGATGGAGCTTCCCACTTCCCAGCTTGGGCTGCACCTTTTTCTGCACCCCCCCATAGGTTCCTCCTGAAGACATGTCCCTTATGAACCCCACATACTTCTGGGAGACTCCATGTTAGTTTCCATGGAAAATTTAAGTATTTTCAAGAGGAAATTTTTACTAGAACCTAATTGTTACCTTGTGTTGAATTTGGACCTGATCCTCCCGACCCTGGGTAAAAGCTTTCTGAACTCTCCCCCCTCCTGCTCTGCACAAGTCCCTGGCACCCCTCCTGTTGTTGCCAGCCTCCTGCAGTGAGTTAGCATCTCCCAAATAAGCAGGTGCCACCACGCTCCATTTCTCTGACCCCTACAGCAACTCACCTGGGGCTTTGCACCTGCAAAATTCCATTGTCTCTGGTCACCTCGAGGCCGCCTGCTGGGAGTGAATCCATATGCGACTGGGAGACTCCACCACGCTCTTCATCACTGTTGTCTTCCAGGCTCCTCTCAACTCAAAAGCCATTTTCAACCCTTCCCCTGATGAGAGGTGACCATAAACCGTCGTCAGGACCTGGAATTCTCGAAACTGCTAAAAGCGATTGATTCCCAAATTCTTGATGTGATTCCGGGTATCACTTCATTCATGGAGTTGTGTGTGTGTGTGTGTGTGTGTGTGTGTTGGGGGTCTGGGGTCTCTTGCTGAATCCTTCCTGAAATAGCAGAGAAACCCATCCTTTCCCTCCCCCATCCTCTCATGTCTCCCATCAGCATCTCTCTGGGGTTCAAATCCCAGGCCTGAGGGGAGGAGGAGCTGCTGATGGGCCCCCCTTGACTTCAGACTGTCGGGAGCTCTTCCAAGAGGTAATTACTAGTAATAAACAATAAGGATAATAATCGCATCCTTGGTGTGTGACTGCCCTGCTCCAGGGTGCATTTATAGTCTCCACTGTCTCCCCTCCTCCGTGCAATCACATGCTAACAATAGCAGTCGAGTAATGAGCTCCTACTGTATGCCAGGCAGCACCCTCAGCACTTTACATATGTCACCGTGGCCTGTGATGCTCAGGTCAGCCACGTGTTGACCGGTGCATAGGTCCCAGAGTGCTCCTCTTGGTGGGCTACATCTGGTCCCCATCCCTTGAGCCCCGTCTCTGCCCTCCTGTCCTCCACTCAGTGAGGACTTTCCCGACTCCTCCCCATCTGCTCACTCCCACCCTTCATCCTTCCCCTCCGTGGCTACACTTGTCTGACATCCAGCATATTTCACTTATTTATTGTCAGTTTTATTTTCTTCTGTATCTTCAAGGCTTAGAACAGGGTACCTGGGACACAGTATGTGCCTGATAAATATTAGTTAAATGGACAAGCAGTTTCAATAATTAATGATTCTGTCATAGATTAAAGAAAATAGACTGAGCAAAGATAAATAATTTGCCCCAGACTCCTCAGGTAGTAAATGGGAGTTGATTGAAGGCTACTCAAGCCCCTGTTTTGAACTATTTAAGATATTTTGATAATTCAGCGTTCCCAGCTCCCCCAACAAACCAGACCTAGGCCAGGCAGAAGGAACGAGATGTACAGCTTTGTCCCCAAGGAACGCAGGTGAGATGCTTTGGAGGGCGGGCAGGACCACTGTCCCCTTATCAATAATGGAGTTTACTGTGTTTTCTGCTCTGAATTGATCATTTGTGTGTCTGTTGGCCCTGGACACTGGACAGTGATCCTGTGAGCCTCCTGTGGCACCGGTAATTGTCTCTGTGTACCTGATGTCTTGAATAAGACCTGGCTCTTAGTCTATGGAATTCTTATGTATTCACTGAATGAATTAGGTGATCGCAGTGCAGAGAGGTGACATGGCTGTGTTGGGGTCCAGTTGTGCTGAACTGGTAAACCGGGTCCCAACGTCTCAGGTCTTCTCACTCTAATGCAGTGGCTCAGTCTCCAATTCTTGCATTCCTGGGCATTGCGCGGCTGCCCCTCCCCCACCCACTCAAACACAGTCACCAATACTGCAGAAGGAGAATCTCCTCCTTCTGCTGTCAGATAAATTTGAAAGATCAAAATAATGTGGCTTAGCAATTTGTTTGAATTGATGCCTAGCCTTCTAAAGCTTGCTAGTTTGACTTCCACAAGTCAGGGGGGAAAAAATAGCTGTTATTATTCTTGTTTTTAAATGAAAAACAGGTAGGGGAGTTTATCACCCTCTGAGAACTTGGACAGAAGCCCTGAGTGCAGACTTTGACCAGGTGCCTGAGAGAAACAAAGAGGATGAGCCCCAGGAAGAGCTGGGGACGTGGTGGTCATAGTAACGATTACTATAACAACAGAAGTGATGATGGTATGGATAGCTCGCAGTTTTGAACGCTGGGTACTCTGTTAAACTCTTAACTGATTATCTCATTTAATCTTCACAATGACCACTGTTATGATTTGAGTTGTATCCCCTGCCCCAGAATTCATATGTTGAACTTCTAACCCACAGTGTCCCAGAATGGACCTTCTTTGGAAATTGGGTGGGTGCAGATGTAATTGGTTAAGCTGAGGTCTTCCTGAAGTAGAGCAGTATGTTATAATGGGTGTCCTTATACAAAGGGGAAATTTGGAGCCTGATACACCAGCCGGAAGAAGGCCATGTGAAGAAGGCGGCAGAGGTGTCCAAGGAGACCAACGTTTGTGGCAGGAGACAGGTATAGAAGCAGTTCCCCCAGAGCCCTCAGGAGGAAGCAGCCCTGCCCATACATTGATTTTGGACACCTGGTCTCCAGAAATGTGAGGCAATACATTTCTGTTGTTTAGGTCATCCAGTTTGTGGTCCTTTGTTAAGGCAGCCCAGGGACTAACACAGCCCCACAAAGTGGAGACCACCAGTGCTTTGCAAGTAAGAAAACCAAGGTTTAATATGTCACCAAGTGAAGAAACTAGGATCTGAATGCCAGCAGACTTCCTTTCACCCTTTATTCTTTTTTTTTTCTTTTGTTTTTGTACCAGAGATTGAACCCAGGGTGCTCAACCACTGAGCACCCCTCCCCAGACCTTTTGGTTTTGTTATTTTGAGACAGGTTGCTTAGGGCCTCACTAAGTTACTGAGGCTGGCTTTGAACTTGTGATCCTCCTGCCTCTGCCTTCTGAGCTGCTGGGATTATAAGCGTGCACCGCCGTGCCTGGCTCACTCTTCACTCTTAACCACTGTCCTGCACCAATGAAAGCTCGCTCCCGGCCCAGGAGGGCTAGAGGCCCCCACCCTCTCCCTTTCCAGGTGAGGAAACTGTGGGCTTTGGGAACCTGCTGAGGAAGAGGCGAGGCCGAAGCCAGGACACTGGCCCCTTGCTGTAGACCAGTGGGCTTCCCTAAGCGTGGCTCCCGGCGGGGCCACAGCATGGCCATTCCTGGGGGAAGCTCCTCAGGCTTCACTCGCCTCTTCCCTCTCAGGCAGGGAGGGTGTTTTCCAACCTCAAGTTACATGTTTTTATTTATTCATATATTTTTAAATAACCTATACATTTATTTTTTTTTTACATTGCAAGAACAATATACCATTGTAGAAAACATAGAAAGTACAGACAAGTATCAAAAGACATCAAAGCCGGATGCGGTGTATATACCTATAATGCCAGTTATAGGATTGTTGGGAGGCTGAGGCAGGAGGATCACATGTTCAAAGCCAGAGTCAGCAACTTAGTAAGACCCTGTCTCTAAATAAAAAGTAAAAAGGGCTGGAGATGTGGCTCAGTGTTAAGTACCCCTGGGTTCAATGACACATGCCTATAATCCCAGTGCCTCAGGAGGCTGAGGCAGGAGGATCGAGAGTTCAAAGCCAGCCTCACCAAAGCGAGGAGCTAAGTAACTCGGTGAGACCCTGTCTCTAAATAAAATAGGGCTAAGGATGTGGCTCAGTGGTCGAGTGCCCCCTGAGTTCAATCCCTGGCACCCCCCCCCAAAAAAAAAAGACATCAAAGTCACCCATAACCCATCATTCAGACAAACTCATGGGGTCTTCACTCAGATGTGACTTTTTAGAAATTCCTTTGCTATGTATTTTCTTCTATCACATTATTAAGATTTTTCTATGGCTAGGATTTTCATCTCTATTTATTTTTGGTGGTACTGGGCATTGAACTCAGGGCCTCCCACATGTCAGGAAAGCTCTCTACTACTGAGTTATGTCCCCAGCCAAGGTTCTCACTCTTTAAAATCTTGTCATTTAAAAAAAAAAAAAACATGACAGACCATGCATAACACAAATATATCATTTTGGCCATTTATAGGTTCATGATTCAGTGACATTAATTACATTTTCACTGTCCTGTGACCGTCACCACCACCCATCTCTAGAACTTTCTATCATCCTAAACTGAAACTATTTACCAATTCAACAATAACCCCAATTAGGCAGGATCATTTTAAAGTTACTACTTCTTATGGGAGAGCTGATTTTTTATAAGTATAAGCTATATTTTTAAATTTTTAATATTTTTAAGGATATCGTAAGTAGCTTTCTATCTTGATTTCATAGGAAAATCCAGATATTTGCAAGCTACCTCTGACCAAATAGTAGCCTAGCAAAAATTTGCCTGCCTTTGCCTGCAGAAACCTGAGAATATATGTTTGAAAGGGTTGAAACTATAGTGAGCAAATATTTTAAGTAAATAAGCATTTGTGATATCCCGCTGTTGAGGAAAATACTGAGATGAGATCCTAGATGCAGATGAGCTGGAAGAGCACCAGGGTATGTCCTGCACATTCACATTTCTCTCTGTGTGAAGCCAGAATCCCCCTTGGTGCACACGTCAAGGTGTGTTAGCCAGCCGGCTTGCTAAGCAGGAAGGAAGTTTCTAAGATCAGGGGAAGACGGTTGACATAGATTCCAGCCGACAAGACGCACGCTTTGAGCCCTAATGGATGCCAGCTCCGCCTGCGTGCACTGATACGGAGGTCACTCGTTCACAGTCCATGTGGCACTCTGGTCCCGCCTGGCTGATGGCCAGCCCCTGTGTGAGGAGAGGAAGGAAGCTTGGAAGATCCATTTTCTCGCGGAATTACCAACCCTCATTGGTCCCTCACCCACCCCCATGTCTGTCTTCTTTTTGAAACTACACACAGTTCCTGCATAAACCACTTATTTGCAAGTGAAGACCTGCAGCCTAGAGAGGACACTGTGCCTTGTGGATGGGGAAGAGGGTCACAGTGAGGGAGGGACTGCAGGGGAGTCCTTTGTCTTCTAAGTGGTGTGGAGTTGTTGAGAAAATGGGCTCTGGAGACAGGCCTCCTGGGTCCCCAACTAGTTCCACCTGCTCACTGGGTCAACTTGCACAAGAACTTGATCTCCGCATCTGCTTCCTTGTCTGTGAAACAGGGATTGTGCTGAAACAGGACACTGTAGTTTGTCAGAGAGTGTGCTCTGGAAATATACCTATAAGGGGGTGATGGTGGCAGGACAGAGTAGACGGAGAAGCTGTCCGTGGTGTGGTTGCAGCTGAGCTACAGGGAACCGTGGAGCTAGGGTGGACAGGGGCTGGATCTCAGGGTTCTCAGGTCAGCCATTGCTGCTCTGGCGGGGCCCTGGGATGGAGTATGTCCTTGGGCAAGGCAGTTCCTCTTGGCAGAGGGTAATTCCCAGTTGAGACTCTGAGGCACTGGAGGATGTTGCTTTTGCCCTAGGAGGGGAGGTGGGCACAGCCCCTGAGGACTCCCTATAGATAACAATAGGGCCTACCTTAAAAGGTTGTGAAGATTAAAGGCATTTATGCATGTTAGGTGGCTGGGGCATAGTATGTGCTAAATTAGTGCAAGTACAAATGCATTTAAAGAACAATGTATTTGGATACTGGCTTCTTGGTCTTCTTAGACCCTCAAGCCCTTATAACTAATTTCCAGAATATTCTGGAGTTGGTGGGTCCCACACCACTGCTTCGATTGAACTTACAGCTCCTGCCATCTCCAGTAATTCACATTCCCACATTCACATGCTCATGAACACAGGCACCTACCCATGCTCCTAAATATGCAATTTATGGGTCTTCACATTCGTTGTTGATAAAGCTGTTTATCCGTGTATTCCAGTGGCTTTCAAACTTGTTTTTCAGAAGGGATTGTACACAGAAGCCCAATAATATTGCCCCTCCTTTAACGTTGACATTAGCATTAGCATTACGTTTACTACCCTCCCCCTCTTCCTCCCCCTCCCCAAAGTGCTCCTTGTAAGACATTGCTAACCATCCCTCTGATTTAAAAATTAGCAAGCAAATATGCACAGGACCCAAGAGGAAGCAAAATCTTAATGTGGAGCCCGTGTGTGAGCCCTCAGTTCTGCTCACCTGGTCAGGCTCCCCAGAAGGCCAGGAGGTGGGGCCCACCCCCCTGACGCAGATGCACAGGCAGGGGACCTCTTAGCCAGCACCCAGATCCACACTCTGTATTTTAACAGAGATTTGTTTACTTTAACGTGTACTGCAAAAACATAACTCTCCCTTTACGGCAGTAGGATAAGGTTTCTCTGCTAATGTTTTAAAGGAGGATATTCAGTAAACATGTCAGATGGTGTATGGGTGCAGGAAAGGTGGCACCCATATGGTGGAGGCGTGGGGGATGGTAATCTCCTTTGCACTGTCTTCGCTTTAGCTTGAAAGCCACTGTGGTCAGCCCCATGAAGGGTTAAGACTCACAGAATCAGAAAAGAGTTGGCGGGAGAATGGGCGAGACCATCAACAGCACAGCATTGATTTCCTGGGCAACTGTATAGTTACCCAAGCAGCGAACAGTCTGGGGCTTTTACCTGGGAGGTTTTCGTGGTAGTGTTAATAGCCTTTTTGTTTAATGCCCTTTCACCTCATTCCAATGATTTCAGTAATAAAAAATGGTCCTAGGCCAGGAGGTGGACGTCCATTAGACACAGAGGAGCCCAGATGCTGCAGGAGAAGCGTGCTGTGGTGGCCTTAGGAACATAGCCCTGGGACCCCAGCAATGCAGTGTAGAGCTCCTTACATTAGCTCTCTGGCAATCATTGTGACTTCAAGTAATTGGTTAGCTTTACAGCAGAGGCTTCTGTTCCCCACTCCTCCAGGGTAGGGTCTTGCTGAGACTCATCTCTCTGGAGTCAGCTGCTGGAACATGGTCCGGACTATATCTGAGTCTCAGCTGATGGTAAATGAGCAGATGCATCAGAGATATATTATCCCCATCCCTGGCCCCTTCCACTCCACATCTCCTCAGGGCTTTACACAGAGTAGACATACAGGAAAGACTGGCTGGATCATTCGATGAAGGGGTGGAAAAGTGGAGGGGGACACAGGAGGGCATGTGAGTAGATACTTGGATGTCTGAGTGGATGGGTGAATGGATGGGTGGATGTGTGGGTATGTGGATGGATAGGTGGATGGACAGACAGATGGATAAGCATGTGGGTGAATTGATTGTTATGTGGGTAGGTGGATGGATGAATAGGTGGAGGGATGGATTGATAGGTGGCTAGATGGTGTGTCCATAGGCACCATCTGTCCACAGGCAGGTGGGTGTATAGATATAGATGAATGGGTGGATGAGCTAGGCAGATGGGTGGGGACTGAGTAGGTTAGTGAAGCCTAGGAGAGGTATCTCAGGGGTCTGCCTCATTCTGATCAGAGGCCACAGCCTTGATGTTTGGATTCCTTTCCTGTGCAAATCCTGACCTCTTGGTAGTTTTTATGACATTTTTCAACTTGAGGCCCCATCTTATCATCTGACTCAAGAACAGGAGTTCCATCGAGTGCCTTTGTTCTTCACTCACACTTCACCTTTTCAGGGATTGGGCCTCATTAAAATCTGTCCTCTACCCTATCGCTCTTTGAGGAAGTTCCTTGTTAGGGCCTTTCTGCTGTGCAACGGATCGCACCAGCCCATGTGAGTGCCGACCTGAATGCTAAAGACTGTTATTAGCAGATTTAGCCTCGAGATGCTTCAGCGTTGTCAGTTCAGATGTTCATAGGATTATTTTTCAAACATCATCACACATCCTCTGTGACAGACTTGATTACTGTGATGAACTCGTTTCCTTCCTTTGAAACATGTTTCAGTTGCAAAAATGGTTCGGAAAGTATTTCACCGACATGCCAGGCAAAACCCAAGTGACGTTATCTCATTTGCATGGCTCAGTTACCTTGTCAGGAGGGGCCACTTGGTGTGGTACACAAAGCACTGGATGTGGAGTCCACAGACCTTCGTTTGCGTGCTGTCCCCAACATCTTGGCAGCTGGTGACCTCAAGGAAGTCTAGTCTTTGCATTCTCTTGTGCAAAGTGACACAGGTGACCATGGGTCCCTCCATGGGATGCTCATAAGATGGATTAGGAAAGGGACCTAATAAACTGTGAAGGTTGTA
Source organism: Marmota monax (assembly GCF_021218885.2). Lineage (NCBI taxonomy): Eukaryota > Metazoa > Chordata > Mammalia > Rodentia > Sciuridae > Marmota > Marmota monax. Next base: position 3,711,620 of record NW_026695243.1, read on the forward strand.
GATGATTGAAGGGTCCCTGGTAGAAGAAGAAAGCAAGCCATGCCTTGGACATGTCAATTTGTTTATTGATTTGTTTTACTTATTTACTTATTTTGGCTTAAACAACAGAAGAAACGGACATTTACAGTGCAAATCATCTTTCAGGGAGGTCTGGCTTGTGCCAAGCTCTATGTTCATACTAAGAACACAAAGAGAGTAAGACTCCATCCCATCTGCATGCTTCAGCATTAATTTCTTTTTTTCTTTTCCTTTTTGTTTTTCTTTCTGTGCTACTGGGGGGTCAAACCCATAGAGCGATCTAACATCAGTTATATTCTCAGCCCTGCTTTTTTGCGTGCGTGTGTGTATGTATGTGTGTGTGTGTGTGTGTGTATGTGTGTTGCTAGGGATTGAACCCAGGGGCACTTTACCACTGAGCTACATTCCCAGTCCATTTTTGGTTTTGTTCTGTTTTCTTTTCTTTTTGAGACAGGAAGCGACAGTGACATGAGCAGAGACATAGTCAATCAGTGTCACGGTCACATGGCTTGCCATGGTGGGCTGAGGAGAAACCAAAAATACACTAAATGTCCAGTGGTTGGGCTTGACTAAATAAATTTTGATACATCTGTTCAGTGGACTTGTTTGCAGCCATTAAAAATAATTATTATAGGACAATATCTAATGAAATAGAAGATCATTTATAACATGTAGCTTAGTTGGTTAAAAAGGGAGTAGGTTACAAAGAGCTTTGTATGGTAAGTCCTTACATTTGATTAAAAATTTCAAAATATGTTAAAAAAAATAGGAGCATATACTCCAAAATTTTAACAGTGTTTGTGGATGGAATTTTTTCACTTATTTCTCTTTTCCAGATTTTCTATAGTAGATATACATTACTTTAGGCCTCAGTTTTTAAAAAAATTTAAAAGGAAGATTTAGGGGGAAAAAGATCAACTGCCAAAGGCCTGGGCTTTAATTGGGTCTTGGTCCCCTCTAGTCAGAGACTTTAAACAGTAAGCCATGGTCTTGGATCTCAGTTTGCTTCTTTGTGCAGTGGGTCTATTATCGCTGACGTCATAAGGCCATCATGAGAATTAAGCCCAGTTCCTGGAACAGGTGGGCTCTCAACCAGTATTAATGTTCTTGCCTTTTCTGTTCCATTCTCTCTTAGATGGACCCTGATTCCCATTTAGAAATGACCTGGGCAGGGAAGGGAGAATAGGATGTCAGAGGGGCCCTGAGTATGTTCTGCTCCCAGATAGGCCTTGGTTTTCTGAGCCTAGCTGAGCTGCTGCTCCAATTCTCTTTCTTCTCAATATCTCAACTCTTTGTTGAATCCCTGCTGGCTAGAGTCTAGATTAACATATTATATAATTTAATCTTGAATATGTAGAAAAAATATGTAGGAGGTTGCCTAATATAGGGTAGAGGCCAGTTTGAAAATCTCTTGAGGTTCAAAAGTCTTAGGATATTGTGCTGTTAATGACCATGGAGATGGATCAACTGCAGATGACTGTAGCAGACTTTTAGTGCAAATGTATGAAGAACACAGGAATTATGTATGTTTACATGTGTTTGCAAATGTATGTCCATGCACATATATGTGTGTATTTACAGGCCTGTGGCTTGTGATAAAACAATGACCTAGATTCTCTCCCAAGCACACGGGATCCTTTAGAAGCCATATGTAGCTGATAGTTTAATCTACATGCCCACCGTCGAGTCCCCCTCAGGAATTTGGCAGGGACCTGCAGCATGTGCAGCTGCAGTGTTTTCCACAGTGCAGAAGAAAAAAAAAATTCCCTGTTCATCCCCAAATCTAGTAATTCCATCAACAAGCTTATGAAGAGCTGCTTCAGTAATCCATGGTTAATGACCTTACAGCCGGACAGCTGCCTTGAGAATTAAAGTCTCCTTGGAGCAGGGCCTCCTGGGGTTCTCCACTGCAGCTCGGTGGAATCATGTCCTATTCCCTCCCCCGGCTCCAGTAATAGGATGTGGAGCAGATGTCCAGTTGGGGTCCTCTCCTTGGGCTTAGCTTTTCACCCAACTATCGCGAGGCAGTGGGCTTGATCTGCCCTGTCCTCAGCGAACCTCAGTGGGACTGAGCTCTGTGCCCAGTTCATCGGGAAGATGGAGGGCATGTGGCCTGACACGTGATCAGAGAAGGGGCTTCAGGTCTATCAGGCCTCTTGTGACTCTAGATAGCCTATAGGATTTCAGCTGGGAACCAACATTGACTAAGCCCCCAAGCACTCCATTTCCTTGGAACAAGCCCTGGGAGGGGGATGTGATAAGTAACCTTTTCTGGAGGAGGGAACCATTGCTCAATAAGTCCCATAGCCTGCCCAAGGCCACACTGGTGGGAAGTGTCGGAGTCCAGGCTTCACGGCGGGGTCAGACAACTCTAATGCCCATGTTAGTTTCGTGCCCCTCGCCCACTCTCTGCCACCTGTCAGTGCCACCACGCTGACCACGTCTCTGCAGGGAAATCTGCAGGTCTCAGGTCTGACTCCTCCCCTCCATATGGCTCGCCCTGATGAAGCCACCTTCATGAAATCCCAGCTACCACCCTCTTCCCTCTGTCCCCTCTGCCACTCACTCATTCTGACTCATTTTCACACTTGCCAGATTATTCTTCCTAAATCATCTCTGACCATGGTGCTCATTAAAACCTTGCGGGCAGGATGCAGCCCGGAGTGGGGGAGCCGCCACCAGGCACACTTGAGCTTCCAGTCCTCTCTCCTCCTCCTCCTGCCCGCTCAGGAGCCAGGCCATCGCTGCCCCCACATACAGTGGGACCGCTCGCCCTCAGCACTGTGCTCCTGTGATTTTTCCATCACCTTTTCAATTGCTTATTCATTCAGTAAATAAATTTTGAGAACTTTCAATATCCAAGCTAGGGATCCAGCAGGGAACAAAATAAAAATGCCTTCCTTCAGAGAGTGTCCAGTCTCAGGCAAGGGGAGAATCGATCAATAGTTGGTCTATTAGATGGGTACATGATGTGGTATGTTAGAAGGCAATGGTTGCTGTTTAAAAAGAGAGAAAGAGGAATGTGAGGAGGGCAGGGGCATTGGAAATGCCCCCAGTGGAGAGGGAAGCAGAGAAGTTTTTAAGAGCATGGCCAGAGGAGGCCTCATAGGGAAAATAATGTTTGAGAAAAAAGTTGAAGGTAGCCAGGGAGTGAGTCATGCACACTCATGCACACTGGGTGAGAGTGACCCAGACTGATGGGCTGGCTGGGCTTCCAGGGCAGCCTCTAAGGTGAAATTATAGGAAGTATGGGGCAGGGAGGTACTTCACGTCCATCAAGATGGAGGAGTAACAGGAACCGGCTTTGCCCACCTGCCATACACAACTGAAAAACCACTCCACATACGTGAAACAGCAGAAGTAGAGACACCTGAGGATCATGATCCCAGAGAGAAGGGACACCAAGGAAGTAACTCCAGGTGGGGAGGCTTTCCAGGCCTCTGTACAGGAAAGGGGAACCCAAACAGAGCCCAGTCGTCTTGGCAAGTGGAGGAGACAGATATTCCAGGAGACCAAGGAGGCTGAAGTTTGCAGGCAGAGTATTGGAGAAGAGAGAGCTTCCTGAGAGGAGCAGAGGGTCCCCTAGGTCCTCAACTGAGTACTTGTCAGCATACAGAAAACTTCCTGAGACCAGAGGAAATGCCCGAGGAAAGGAACAGGCGGGAGGATCCTTGGAGCTCAAACAAGTCCAGAAGTCCTTGTTCCCACCAGCCTGCATGTGAAGGCATCCGCATTGGTGGGGAGAAGACTCAAGGGAATTTTTCTCAGTAGGGGGGGAAATTAAGTCCAGGTGAGACAGAAGGTGGCTCCGGCCCCACCTAACAAATCTTAAAAGCAACATTGAAAGCGTCACATTCTTTCCAAATAATTATAACCAAGTAACTTAATCCAGACAAAGCTGAAGAATATTTAAAGGAATAAAAAAAAAAAAACTAGCATTCCATGAGGGATCTCACAAGTCACCCCAAAAGATTGGACTGATAAAGAAGCTGGGTTGTGTGGGACACAGCAGGGTCAACAAAGGGAAGAGAAGTTAGAGAGAATGTCATGGAAATCTGGACTGCATGGGACCTAGTTGGTCATTTAAAAGGACTTTGGTCCACCCGCAAGAAGACATCTTTCCTGCGCCACCCCCCCCCCCGACTGAAAAGCACCTCTGCTGTGTTCTGAATCCTTGGGAAGCCAGTGGCCTGTCCTAAGCAGCTTAGCCTTCTGCACCCAGCCCTGCCACGAGCAGCCCTCACCCAGCCCTTTAAGACAGTGAGGAGACTGAACCAAGGAGGAAAGGAGACCTTTCCTGTGTGGGCTGAGGAAGAGCCTGAGGTTCTGCTCCAGTCTCAGACTGGCTCCATGTAGGTAGTGGGACCTGCAAGACATGTGACCGTGGGAAATCTTCTAACCACCATGCTTTGTTTGCTTGTTTAACTAAATTAATAATTGAATGCCATCCACTTTTTTTTTTTGGCTTTTTAATCTTTTCATGCCGGGTATTGAAGCCAGAGCCTTGCACACGCTAGGCAAGCACTATACCCTTGAACTAGACCCCCAGCCACCACCTACTTCTGAAGAAAGTTTGAAGCATCTTTCAATAAAAGCCACATATACAACAAAACCAGTGTAGAAGTCAAAAATCTAAAATCATATGGCCTGAAGACAAAATGTCTACCAAAAATTGAGGCTAGTACTGCTAATTAAATTATGAATTAAAATTGACTCATTTCCAAGTGAGATAGAGAATTGAACCTCATTTTCTTCATCTGTGAAAGGGAATTAATGATCCCTGCCAGCCTACACCAGCGAGCTGCCGCAGGGATCATCCAGGCTGGGTAACAGTGGATCACTCAGGACTCTCCTGGTGCAACTAATGGGAATGGTACTTAATTCAAGATGGCGGTAAAGTCCAGGATGAGGCTTCTCCATCTCTCCCTCTCTAGGTCTGCTTTCTCCTAGGCCAGCTCCCTTCTCAGCCTCTGTGCAAGTACTTCCTCATTCCTATCACCACAGCACGAAGTCCAGCCAAAGAGGGGTTATTTTCCCTGAACAACAAAATCTCTGCAAGCCCCTTAGTGTGAATTGACTGAGATCTGTCGGGTACCCATCCCTGAAACTATCACGTAGCCGGAAGATAGGCTGTACAGATAGGCTGTACACTATGTGATCCACCCTTCCTCGGAGCCAGCCTCATAAAACTTGGGCGGGTGGATCTCTTCGTTGATTTTTCCCTTCTCTCCTCCCATGGATGGGCTGTTTTATATCCATTCTCTGCCCTTCTCTGTGCCCTGAAAGGTTGGTTCCATGGATGGTATCACCTAGATTCCTCATTGTCTAGCTTCTCGTTGAGTTTGTCCAGTGGAGAGACAGGGAGGGGCCTGGAGGCCAAGAGGTGAGATATAGAGAGATCAGGGTGATACTTGTGCCTCCTCCCTGCTTTGGAACTGCATCTCCTGAAATAGCTGTGCCCCCATGTGGTTGTGGCCTCTGTGTCTCCTCTTCGCATGAAGCTCCAGTGACCCCGTTCTTTGCTGCCTTGGCTCTGAGGGATGGTAACAACTCCTGCCATTGCCAATCTATGGACACAGCACCTTTCTCTGCTTACTTCTTTATGTTGAGAGCCACAGCCGAAGGGGCCCCAGCAAACTTCCAGCTGCCAGCAAACTTCCAGCTGCCAGCAAACTTCCAGCTGCCGGCTGACGATTGGCTCACAGCAGCCCCAGCAACATCTAGCTGATTGGCTCCTCTGCGGTGATGCTCATTGGACTGTTTCCCTGCCCTTTCAGACCACGGAGCTGCTCATTGGGGGACTTTTTTGGCTCCGCCCACATGACCCAGCCAATCGGCCTCAAGAGCAGGAGGATTGTGGGAGGTGGAGAGAAGCTTGGGTGGGAGAGAGAGGCTTGGGGAAAGCCGGTGGTGGCAGTTGAGGCTCTGAGGGTTTTTCCTGAGAGGCTATTTTGTTTGTCGTGTGTGGTTCTAAAAATAAAGTTAGTTTCTTTTGACAAGTGGCTCCTGATTGTGCCCAGCCAGACTGCGGCATTTGGTGGCTCGCACGGGGAGCGACTGAGGGTAAGTGAACTGCTCGCCCCTGAGGGCAGGGCGAGAGGATGGGTAGCCATTTTAAGATTCCTCTTTTATTTTGCTTCACTTTTGTTTTAAGTTGCCTGTCCCTGGAGATGAGTGAGACGGAAGAAAAACCGCTCACATCTGAGGAAAAACTATTTACGTCTGAGGAACAGATAGGGAGAAAGGACGGATGCACATGTCAGGAGGATAGAAAGGCTATAATGACTTTTTGTTGTTCCCTTTTTATTTCATTCTGTCTCGGTTTTGTTTGGCGTCATCTTGTTGGGTTGTATTATAGTAGAAATATGGGATCAGAAATTAGTAAAAAACAAACTGAAAGAGTGTTAAGTAAATTGTTAGAGGAAGGAGGCATCCCAGTAAAATCAAGAGCAGTCAGGGCATACGTTGATACAATACAAAAATGTAGCCCATGGCTTTTTAAGGAGGAGTTGTTGAATATATCACAATGGAACCATCATGGTGAAGATTTAAAAAGAATAGAAAAGAAAAGCCCAGGGACTTTTGGCACATTGCCATTGTGGACATTCGTATCTTGTTTGCTTAGTCCAAAGCCTTCAGTTCAGACAATGGTAGAGGAAGGAGAAGACATAATGATTCAAGTAAAAGAGAAGGTCTCTCAAGTTAGTCAGACAGAGGAAAAGATTCAAGTAAAAGAGAAGGCCTCTCAAGCTAGTCAGACAGAGAAAGAAAGTGTAAAACAGAAAAAGCCATCAGGGGGAAAGTTACAACAGGAGACTGCTACTAACACCTTTCTATCACCAGAGGGTGTAAGTGTCCAACCAACAGCACCACCTCTACAGGAGACTGCTACTAACACCTTTCTATCACCAGAGGGCGTAAGTGTCCAACCAACAGCGCCACCTCCATATGCTGGGAGGCCCCCAACCCCCGCAGTTGATAGTTGGGATCCTGAGACAAGGTCTCAAATATTAACATGCCCTGTGTTTGAGGCAGGAGGGCAGCGATTTTACCAAGTTTTAAATTTCAAAACAGTGAAGCAGCTAAAAGAGGCTGTAACAACCTATGGTCCTCAAGCACCCTTCACTGTAAGCATGGTCGAATCCATTAACAACTTGAACATGACGCCAGCAGATTGGGCTAATATGTGTAAAGCTGTGCTAAATGGAGGACAATACCTGTTATGGAAGGTTGCCAATGAGGAATTTTGCAAGGAGACGGCTAGGCGAAATGCAGCAGCTGGTTATCCTCAGAGAAATCTAGATATGTTGTTAGGAAAGGGACCTTATGAGGATCAGCAGCAACAAATTGCATATGATCCTGGTGTATACGCACAAATTGCTGCAGATGCAATTAAGGCATGGAAGACTTTACAAGGACATGGAGGTTTACAAGGTCAATTATCTAAGGTAATACAAGGAGCTAATGAACCTTATGCTGAATTTGTAGATAGGCTTATTCAAACAGCTACCAGAGTTTTTGGGAATACAGAACAAGCAATGCCATTACTAAAACACCTGGCTTATGAGCAAGCGAATCGTTGGTGCAGAGATATCATTAGACCATGGAAACATGAAGATTTAAACACATATATTAAATTATGTAGAGACATTAATGAACAAGAGCAAGTCGTGGCAGCTGCAGTAAAACAGGCTTTAGATGCCAGAGACATTAATGAACAAGGGCAAATTGTGGCAGCTGCAGTAAAACAGGCTTTAGATGCCAGGCCAAGAACATGCTACAATTGTGAACAAACAGGACATTTTAAAAGGAATTGCCCCATTGGAGGAGGGTTTAACAAAACTAGGTATCAAAGGAGTAGAATACCAGGTATTTGCCCACAATGCCGTAGAGGGAGACATTGGGCTAATGAATGCCGCAGTCTGGCTGGGCACAATCAGGAGCCACTTGTCAAAAGAAACTAACTTTATTTTTAGAACCACACAGGACAAACAAAATAGCCTCTCAGGAAAAACCCTCAGAGCCTCAACTGCCACCACCGGCTTTCCCCAAGCCTCTCTCTCCCACCCAAGCTTCTCTCCACCTCCCACAATCCTCCTGCTCTTGAGGCCGATTGGCTGGGTCACGTGGGCGGAGCCAAAAAAGTCCCCCAATGAGCAGCTCCGTGGTCTGAAAGGGCAGGGAAACAGTCCAATGAGCATCACCGCAGAGGAGCCAATCAGCTAGATGTTGCTGGGGCTGCTGTGAGCCAATCGTCAGCCGGCAGCTGGAAGTTTGCTGGCAGCTGGAAGTTTGCTGGGGCCCCTTCGGCTGTGGCTCTCAACACTTTAATCTGCCCCCATAAGAGGACTTAATAAAAATCTCCTCTTTTGAACAGAATCCTCCCAGGGTGGATTCTGTTTTCTCCCACAACCTATATTAGTTTTCTATTGTGTCATAGTAAATTATCCCAAAGGATTGTGGCTTAATGAAATAAAAACATTTATTATCTCACAGGGTCTGTGGGTCAGAAATTCAGGAGTGACTTAGCTGGAAGGTTCTGGCATGAGGGTTCATATCATATAGGCAAGATGTTGTCTTAGCGGGGTAGGAGGATCTGCTTCCAAGATGGCTCTCTTACATGACTGGCAAGTAGATGTTGGCTTTGGAAGAAGATCTCCATCCCTCCCCACAGGGACCTCTCCATAAGGCTACTTGAGTGTCCCCATACTTGGTGGCTGGCCTCCTTCCACCAGCAAGAGTGATCAAAAGGAAAGCAAGACTGAAGCTTCAGTCTTTTAAAGCTCTGTGCTTAGAAATCACACTCTGCCATTTCTGTTATATTCTGCCGGTGACATGGACCAGCCCCATCAACATGGGAGAGGACTATAAGTGTGATTCCCCAGGAGGAAAGAGTCTTGGGAAGCCATCTTAGAGTGCAGCCATCACAGACCCTGACTGACAGTCTCTGTTAGAACCAGGGTACTATTATCATGGGATGGAGTTGCTGAGCAGGAAACATAAATGTCACTTCAAAGTGCATTGGCAGCTATAAACCAGGTGCAAATCCTATAAATATAAGCATTGTGAGTTGAATTTCCTAGCAAGTCCCATATGTTGAGCAGGGCTCTCTTAGAAGGACCACGGGGAATGGGGGTGAGGACCCCTCAAGCCCAGGCCAGAGGAGGGAAGAAAGAGGAGAGACCCCAAAGCAATCCTAGATCCAGCGTCCCTCTTCTACCTGCCCCACTCTAGCCCCCAAATAGCCCAAGATGCCCAGCTGTGTGTTCATGGTCCACTCCACGTCACATGGCCTTCAATCTGGCACCAGCTTCCAGAGTGACTCCTGACTCTGAACAGGCAGCCCCAGAGCTCTCAGGGCAGCAGCCGTAGCCTCCCTTTCTCTCTTCCCCTCCGCCAGCATCTGTCTCTTAATGGAAGAGTTTTTAGTGGATGGGAGATTTTCAGGCTTAACCAGGAAGCCAAGGGAATAGTCCCCGGCCCCCATGCAGAGCCATCTGGGTTTCTGGTGTGGAGCAGAACCGAAGGGGAGATGAGTTCTCAGGCAGGTGTCCCAGGAACACCTCCTGCCAGCCCCGCCTGCTGTTTCCAGGGTGAGAGCAGCAGTAGTGACTCACAGGACACCAAGGGCTAGAAGGAGCTGCAAGAGCCTGGGAGAATGTCCACCCAGCTCCTCGCCTTTGCCCTGCCACTCACCCTGGCCGATGCCACTCACCCTAGCCGATGCCACACACATGCCCACTGCATTGCAAATGAAGGAAAGGAGACCCAGGGCCAGGACTCCTTCCAGGGTCCCCTGCTTGCTCTTTTAGAGCCCTTTCTACCACTCTGCCTACACCAAGTGGACTCAGAGCAGACAAAGCTGTAGGAGATTCTGTCTGCCTGATGTGGCCTATGGAGGGGATGCCCTTGCTCAGACACAGCCCATGGGCCTCTGCAGCACACCCAAAGGGGACCCACACTCCTTAACCTGGGCTTCAAGTCCTACTGCCCTACCTGCCTGCCCACCCCTGTCCAGCCCTCAGAGCCCTCCCAGCCCTGTGCATTCCTCTCCATTTACTCATTTGTTCATTCATTTCTCTAACAACTGTTTATTGAGCATATATTTTGAGCTAGATGCAGTTCAAGGATTTGAAAGTTAGAACAAATCAGAACCCCATCCCAAGTCCTCATGCCCAGATTCCTGTCACCCTCCAGGGCCTAGCCCTGGTGCTGCCCCCTCCTTGAAGCCTTCCCAGCCCTGACTTGAGTGGGTGAGTGAAGCCACCTCAGGTGAACCTGCTATGCTTTCTCTTCCTTCTCTGCAGGAATCAGAGGGAACTTGTGGGGTTCAGAGTTTCACAGACCTGAGCTTGGATCCTGCCACTCACAGTTACAGCTATGGCCTGGAGACTCAGTGACACATCTTTCTGAATCTCATTTTTCTCAGCCAAGAAATGAGAAGGTGGTGATATCCCCCAGGCTGTGGCCCCCCCTGTTGCCCCAACTGGGAGCCACTGAACACTGGAGCAGACACACCAGGCTCTTATCCTTGCAGTAGCACCAGAGCAAGGAGTGCCCATGACCCCAGAGCACTATGTTATCCCTAGAGCCCAGCACAGTCCTGACCCAGAGAGGACTGGTCCCAGTGATGTGACCAATGAGTGAGTGCACAAACGACTGACCAACCAAATGAACAGACAGGTGGCCAGCGGACTTTCCCCACCTTAGAGGTGGAGTCTAGGTTCTGTTGTATTTGTTTAACCTACTTCAGGTGCAGAGAACGGAGCCCATCTCAGTCATCAGTTTGTGGCAATCAGCACACTGGTTCAGGCCAGGCCGGGCTCCATTTCATTCATTCATTCCTGTTTACCCCCATTTCCCTCCCCAGCTCCCCTTTCTCCACAACAGGCATTCTCATGAGTCCAATTGTATCATTTTGTTTGTGTGTAATTTTGCCAAATGTGTGCTATTATTGCATGTGCAGGCATTTTTAATTTATATTCAAGCCTGGTGTTATAACACATATCAGCTTTTTTTTTTCTCTTCCTTTTCTAATGAAGCAATGTGAGATCCATCCCTTCATTGCATGTAATCTGCCACTTCTGATTCTCTCCAGGAAACCTCCGTCTCACAGGCACACACACTCACACACACACAGGCACACACTCAGCCGCAATGGGCAGGCTTCCAAATGTCCTCTTATGAGAATTTCCTAGGGCTGTGTGCAGGCGTGGAATTCTGGGTCAGAGGGCTTGCAGACAATTAGTAGCGCCAGATGCTGTCCAGAATGGCTGCTCCCACGATATCCCACCAGAAGAAATGAGGTCCCTAGGCCTCAGGGCCCTCGCCAACTCCTAGACTTATCTGGATTTCTCATTTTTGTCATTTAGTAGATAGAAAGTGACATCACTTTGATTTTCTCTAATTTCTATAATATTCAGCATCTTTTTGAGTTTCGGTGTTTTGCCCATTTTCTGATGGGCTTGTTGTCTTGCTGATTTTCAGGAGTACCGTGTAGAACCTAAATATTAATACTGTGTTGATTTCAATATTTTTTTACAAAATTCGTTTTCCATTCCACTGTCTGTCTGCTGTCTTTGTCTCGGGCTTCCTTTGTCTAACAGGAATGCTCACTATTGATGTTATCAAACTTCTTTCGCCTTGTGTGTGGTTTGTGCTTTTGAAAGGAAGCCCTCACTTACTTTCTTCTGTGATTCCCCGACTCTGCTTCCTAAGCATGCGGAGCTCTCACCTCCCGGCCTTGTGTGTGCAGTTCTGCTTCGGAACCCACTCGCCATCTCCAGACTTCCCTTTGGCCGGCTAACTCTTCCTAGCCCTTCTGGGCTCTCTTGAGATGTCCTCTCTCCCAGAAGCCTTCTCTCACCCAGACTAGGACAGATGCCCTACGGTCCAGGCTTTCTGCCAACCCCAGCATTTCTGCCACTGCCCTGTGGTTTCCTGGCCAGGAGCCTGCCTCCTCCACCAGACAGTGAGCTTCCCAATGGCAGGGCTGAGCTGTAGGGATTGTTTTGACTGGTCTAGGCCTTGACACAGCAGGCGCCCAACAATCCCTGGTCCCACACTCTTGGGACCCCAGCACTTGCTTCTTGTAAAACTTTCACAGGCCTTTGCTCTTTCTATCAGCCTGAAGAGCAGGATTAGCACAGCTGGATTAAGAGCTGGGGCTGGAGCCTGGCCAGGCCCCAGACAGGCTGGGGGTGATCGCAGACCAGGTGTAGGAGAGTGGAAGGGGCTTCAGAGGAGTCACATATCCAGAGGCAAGGAAGCGGGGGTGTCTAGGACAGGGACATCCCTGTACAGCTGCATGGCCTTCCCTCTCCTGGGAATAAAAGGTCAAGAGCTGTTCTGCCATTGCCCTTCTTTCATTGTACCCCATACCCATGGCCCTGCTCCAGAATTTCCATGCCAGGGAGTTTCTCCAAAATTTGGAGACCTGCTCAACCCCAGGATCTTATGTGCCACCTGATATCACCAATGGGAGCTCAGAAAGGTTGTCAGGAAACTCTGTCCCTTAGTTTGGGGCTCCCACAACTATCCTCAAGGCTTCTTCAAATTCCAGACCTGGAGGCCCACACCCTGTGACCCTTTCTGCTAAATTCATTTGGAATCTGGAAGGCCACATGATCCCTCCTGTCTTCCTCTGGCCATATTGATCCATGCAGGAAATGCAGCTCTTTCTCCATCTGCAGGAAATAAAACCCAACACAAAAACCACCGTCTCCTACAGGGACTTGTGGGGGGTCTTGGTGTAGACTTGGGGTTTGTACCAGAGAGTGAATTTGAGTGGCTCAAGTTGAGCATTAGTGCATCCTTAGCCGTTGTCAGGGAGTCTCTCTCCACCTCCCAGAAACCCTCGGTCCCCATCCTCCTCAAGAGAAAAAAATAATGCAGCCTATTGCCTCTGGCAGACTGACTGACCTCCCTCAGCTGCCCTGGCTTCCAATGCCAGGTGTACCCTGAGGTTCCTTCCTCCCTAGAGTCTAAACCAGGAGGAATTGTCCCACACCAAAATTGTCCAAAACTCCAGGAGGAATTCTGAGCCTGGATTTCAGAAAACATAAACTTCACCTCCTTCCACACTAGAGAGACTGCAACCAAAGTCCCTGGGAGATGCCTATGTAGAGCCCAGACAACCTTCCTCCCAGCCCAGTGCCTTTCCTGCATCTCCCATCTCATGAGTCACCATGTCCTGACCTGTGTTTCTCATCTGTGCCCTTCTCTCTTTCTGCTGGGCCACCTCCTATGGCCTGAGCCCCTTCACCTCAAGCCTGGGCTGCTGCTTCTCCAGCTGCCTCCCTGCAGCCCAGGCCCAACAACCCACCCCCTCCCCAGGCCGATCTGCAGCCCACCCTGACAAAAAGCAAAGATTGCAACAGATTGCAAATTGCACATCTTAGACTTTCAAGTCTAATGGTCAGCAATTTGGTTTTCCTGGTGGAGACTAATCTATTTAACAAAAATAGAACATACAGTAAAGCAAAAATTAAATACTTCTAATGGTGAGGATGCTGGCATCTGCAAATGACCAGGAAAGAAGGGGTGGGGGTGGGGACCTTGGCAGGAGGCCAGGTGGTGATGCATGGCTTTATAGCTGCAGAACTCCCCAGACTTGGCACCTACGAGGAGACCTGAGCCAAGGTGCCACTCACCAATCTGCTCAGGTCCCCTCTGCTGACTATGCAAGCAAAAGGTGTCACCACTATCCATCCACTGCTCAAACCAGAGAGCTGGGAGCCATGCATTGACCACTCTGGTCCCCTGCATTGATCATTTCTGATCAATATTGGGTTCTTGCAAAGGGAGACAATGAGGTCTTTAGGAGCATGAGGTCAGTGCATCTGGGTGAGTTCCGCTGCTGACTAGCTGTGTGACCCAGAGCCAATTCCTGACCTCTCAGCCCTCAATTTTCTCCTCTGTGAATGCAAACGAAGATGTGTAGCTCATTCCATTGAGGTTGTTGTTGAGAATGAATTAGTAAAAGAGAATGGGGTGGGGCTTAAATAACACAATAGCACAATGTTTAAATAGCACAAATGTTTCCACAGAGCTAAGTACCTCAAGGACTGTTATCTCTGCATGTTTTGCAGAGGGAAACCTGAGAACAGAGATGAGAAGGGAACTGCTCCTGGTTTCCCTTCCTAGAAAATGACTTAGTTCACCTGGAATGTGTGCCTTTCGACTCCTTGCTCATTGCTATTTTGGTTATTCAAAGTGGAGAAGAGAAATGTGCTTATGTTTTTGCACAGATTCCTGCATCTTGTTCAGGAAAACTCTAAGCTGTCAGTAAAAATTAATCTATTTCAAGAAGGGGTATTATTTTGTTGGTGATGATATTGCTATTTTTTACTGTAAAAATGTCTTATAATTTTGAAGAAGGAATTTTTAATAAGGCTTTCATACTATTAAACAATACCTGCTCATTAGAGAATATTGCACAGTATTGGAACAAAAAGAGAAGAAGCCATGATCCCATAATCCATGACTAGCCAGTGTTAACACTGTTACTTGATGGTGTTAATTTTAACAAAATTGTGAACATACTGTATTTTCCATTTTTATTCCTTGTTCCTCTTTCATCATTTGTGATTTTATTAGTTAGGATAAAGAATGCTAGCTGCTGTAACAAAACTATCTCAGAGTCTTAATGGTTTAACACAGTAAAACTTTAGTGCTCTCTTATGCAGAGTCCAGAGTGGATACTTCTGTCTGGTAGACAGCCTTCCCACATCATCATTCATGAGGCCAGTCCCCTCTGTCTTCTATTCCCCTGGTCCTTAGGCCTTGGAATCCTCTGTGAATTGATTGGCAGGTGGGAAAATAAGGGAATAGGAAGTATCTTGTCAGAGGTTTGCATGGGTCAGATTTCAAATGCCACAGGTTGCTTTCACACACATTCCATTGGCTAAAACTCACAGGGCCTCACCTGACTGTCAGAGAAGCTGGAAAACATCTAGTCACATGCCCAAGAGGAAAAGGCAGTGAATCTGGTGAACTGCTAGCCATGTCCGGCACAACCAGAATATCATTTTCCTCCAATTTTTATAACTTTTATAATACAATAATAAGTGTATATGACTTACATCAAGTCATTCCCTGATTGAAACCCTTCAGTGCTTTCCAAATTAAGCCCAGCATCCTTGACATGGCCTGTAAGGTTCTGATGACCTTGCACCCATCCACCTTGCCAGTCACTGTCCATGCTCATCTCCCCCTCAGTCACCACTCTAGCTTCACTGGCATTGCTCCAAGTGCTCTGATTTCCCAATCTCTTTCCTACCTCAGGACCTTTGTATGTACATGTGGGTCCTTCTCCCCATTGCTCTTAGCTCAGCTAACTTCTTCAGGTCTGAGGACAAATGCTACCTTTCCCCAAAGATCCTTTTTGACTCCCTGCTTTTCCTTCATATTACCTATTATTGTCTGTAATTGTGTATTTGTGTGTTCATTGTTCAATGTCTGTCTCTCCCACCAGACTGTAAGCTCCATGCCATCCGGAGCCACACCAATTTTGCTTACTCTTTAATTTGGCACCTGCACAATGTAGGTGCAGTACTTGGAGATTGATTGAGTGTGCTGTAGTTGCCCATTGTGTGTCTCTATCACAGTTTACTTCACTGATCATCTATTTCTTGCACATTTTGTTCTTGCCTGAGGCTTATTATAGTAGCATAGGGAAGGAGAGAGAGCCAGTTCACCTCTCCTGGGCCGTCCACCAGCCTTGTCTTCTGGGTCTGCACTTCTCTCCACCATGCTCAGCCCTTCCTTAGGCCACTGCATGCATTGTGGATGGTAGCTTCTGGGTCCTTTGGACATTCTAATTATGGTTCCTCCATCCTTATTGCTCATCAGTATGATGCCATCAGAAGGGTGGCATGGGGCAGGCCACACCTCCCATCCTGCTCCTCCTCTGGACTCTCTACAGATCTACCTTTCAAGTCCCTAGCAGCACGTCTAACATTCTGAAGGGTTGGGTCTATCAAAAGAATTTTCAGTGTAAGAAAATATTTTAAATAGAAGGCAAAATATGGCCTCTCCAGTAGCCCAAGGGTACGTACAAGAACAAAGAATATTTTTTACCTTTGCAGAATGTATGGGTCGATGTACCCAATTATTTGGTCTTTCTTTCTCTTTTAAGTCCTGCTGCTCATGTGGAAACAGAGGGCACCTTCTTCTTCAAGTGTGCATGCTGCAGATCACTACCCTTGATGAAAAACCTCCCCACAGTCTAACCCCAGTGGTTCTCAAAGGCTGTCTTATTTCTTTGAGACCAGTGCTGTCCTGGGTGGTGGCTGGTAGCAGAATGCTCCAGGGAGGTAGGGTCATCTACCTGAACAGAGGTGTGCTGCCCCCACCTCCCTATGGCCCTCTACCTCCCCACTACTCAGAGATTTCCCCTCAGCACAGATCAAGTACTCAGATGAGCATGCGTGCTCACACTCTCCAAGGCAAAAGCATGGCTGCCCGGAGATGGGAGTGTGCCCTAGAACCCCAGGGCACCTAGAACGCCAGAGACCGCGGCCTCAGTGGGCCAGCCGCTCCATACCTTCAGGCTAAGCCACGAGGTTCTCTGCCAGCTCCAGCCAGATATTGCCTAAAAACCTCCCAGAAGCCTTAAAATGCCACCACCTTCCTGCCTCTTGGACTCTATACAGAGGCCTCTCTGTCCTCCACTGCAAAATTAAACACCAAAAGAGAAAAGGGGAAAAAAGGAGGCCCAACCCAGGGCTTGACCTGGAAAACTCATAAGTCGTTGCTGGAGTGAATTTCACTACTCACTAGTGAAACGTTGAAGACAGGGACCTTTCCAAGAGGTGGTTTCTGGAATCTTCAGTGTGCTTTTTCTTCCCCACTGACTCATCTGGGACTGCTGACCCAACATCAGATAGGATTTTGCTGATTTGAATCAACTGGAGGAATTATGATGACCATTACTCTACTGTGCCCTGGGCTGTTCCTTTTTCATAATTCTCACAGTCCTGAGAAACAGGTATTGTTCTTATTGTTTTTCAAATGGAAGAATTGAGGCCCAGAAATACTCAATGACAGTTCCCGCTCACACTAATGGCGATATTTATTCTTGTCTGGCAAATTCTGACACTGAAATTTTTCCCACATGTTATCCTATACACTCTAACATTTTCTGTGAAAAAGCAAACACAACTGTGTTGCTTCCAATTAAAACTGAACTATTGCTGGGTTCAATGGCCAGCACGCAGGCCAGTTACTGAACTCCATCGCCTTGGAATTTAATCCATCACCTGGATCCGTCATGGTTCCCAGTGATAGTCCTTGGATTGCACATGATAAAAGCTTAAGGAGGTCATGCACACCTGTAACCCCTGCAATTTTGGGAGGCTGAGGCAGGAGGATCACAAGACCGTAGGCCAGCCCAGGCAACTTACTGAAACCCTTTCTCAAAGTGAGAAACAAAATGGGCTGGGGAACGTAGCTTAGTGGTAGAGCACCCCTGGGTTGATCTGTAATTCTTGGAAAAAAAAAAACTGAATAATTAGTTGGGATTGGTTTGTATGAAACAGATTGCTTTTTTGACATTAGCAACATCTCTTCAGGGGAAAAAAATCCTTATCAATTATCCAGCTGAGGTTTTACCTCCATTGCTTTATTTCTAGGTCTGCTCTGTGGTTATTCTTACAAATTCCTCATAAGTTAGGATCTGTGATCCATCAGCCTCCTTTGAGGAGAACAGAAACCCACTTGAGGCACTTTAGACGGAGATTTAACACAGACAGCTGGTTCCAGCTTTGTTGGAAGGGATGGAGAAGCCAAACATGGAGAGCTGTCCCTGAAGTCAGAGTTTTCAGACAATTGCTAAGTCCCTGGGGCTGGAGGAACCGAAAGGAAAATGGTGTTGCCATTGTCTCCAAAATACCTGAAATGGCTTCTAGATTCTTGATGATGCTGATAGTACAGTCTAATTTCCAGAGAGTATCTAAAAATGACCACAAAGCAATAAGATAGTGGAAGTAACGCCCAAGCACACCAGCCTCCTAGGCTTCTACTCTGCTGCCTTGGTGACCCCGCCTCTGACCTCTGAGCAGACAGCCAGGAGCTGCTGGCCTCACAGACACCTGCAGCCTCTCGGAGCTCCTACTGCTAGACCCAAAGCAGCAGAAAAGAAAAGAAAAGCTTTTCCCTGGTGCATACTTTCTAACCTTCCATGAACGTTTCTCATTAGCAAAACCTAAGTGGAACCAGGCGGCAGGAGCTTCTGGGAAATGTGGCTCCCAGGCTCCCAGCCCCTGCCATACAGAAGAGCCATAGTAGACTATAGGCACCAGGCAGATACTGGCCAGCATGCAGGCCAGTTACTGAACTCCATCGCCTTGGAATTTAATCCATCACATGGATCCCAGTGACAGTCCTTGGATTGCACATGACAAAAGCTTAAGGATGGCACTTACAGATGCACAAAGACTTCCTGTGTGGGGAACACTGTTTTTGTGGAGGGAAACCAAACACATCCCTGCTCAAGCTGGCGTTTTAGTAAGTGACACCGGCCCGGCTCTCCTGGCTGCAGTGGCAGGCCACAGTGAACTCAAAGCAGTCCAGTGACCACAGGGGCTTCTCCCAGAATCCATATCACTCAGGTCTCATGGTCCTTCACAGTGTCCTGAACAGAGACAAGGGTTCCAGAACTATGTACCTTTATATTGACCATCGGATTTAGCCCGCCCCAGGGAGGGGTCATAATCTTAAATGACACAGGTCCCCTTGGTGCAGGACAACTGAACAGCAGCCAAGATGCGGACAGCTGGGGAAATGAGTGCCCCACACTGAGGCCCTCTGAGCAGCACACACAGCATCCACAACCAAGGATAAGGCACCACCACGCTCGGACACAGTTGCTGTGCACTCTGAGTAGATGAGCAAGAGAAACTGGCCACCCCTAGCCTGCCACTGCCCACTGTCTTCTGCGTTGCTGCCTGCCAGAGCCTCTGAACAGGTTCTCTGCTGCCACCTGGGCACCAGTACCATCCACTCTCTCTCCTGCAGCCAGGGCCATCTTTGCAAATCTTAGATCACAGGACTTCTTTGCCCAACCCCACTCCACCCCGTGGCTGCTTATTACATTTAGAATCACCCCAGACCCCTCATCGGCATCCAGACTTAATTTGTCGCCTGGTCCTGGCCAGCCTATTCATCTCCCACTCTCCAGCCCTTCCCACTCCCTCCTGTGCCTCGGCACACCGGCCCTTTCTGTCCCTTGAGCACTTCATGCCCTCTCCTCCCTCAGGGCCTTCACCTGGTTTTTCCCTTTGGTTAGAACATCTCCTTCTTGCTACACAGGACTCAGTGCCCATATCACATCTTCATGGAGGTCGTTCCCGACTAATTAAGTTAGCTCTCTCTCCCAGCCACCATTTCTATCTCTTTCACAGCCCCCATCACTAACTGAAATGTCTTCCTCATTTATTGACTCACTTGTTCTGTCCATCCCTCCTTATCGAATACAAGCCTCTCCTAGAGCAGGAACTGGTACCCAGAAGAGAATTTGGGCTGGACACTGTGGCACACACCTGTAGTCCCAGCTACTTGGGAGACTGAGTCAGGAAGATCACTTGAGTCCAGGAATTCAAGGCCAGCCTGGGCAACATAGTGAGACCCTGTCTCAAGATAAAAAGTAACTTATCACAGGATAGAAAAATGTTTATGATGTGTGAGTCGACCGCCTTGTAACATGGGAGATATCCGTAGAACACAATTTCTTGAACATCACCCCTTGGACACAAGGACTTCCTTATGCATTACTTCCTTAAGACTCCTAGGTTGAAAATGTGGTCAGTTCCACAGAGTCTTTAGGCAAATCTTAGCAAGTTGCCTTGCCTGGGTCAGTGGTCCTCTGTCCAGTCAGACACACTCAGGATATGGAATGGACCTCATCAGCAAGATGAAGATGTAGATGCCATGGTAACTCCTTTGCCAAGAAGTCGTGTAACACAATTTCTTCTGAAGGGGGCTTTGGGAGTTTTTTGGCCCTATCTCTGGTGCAGATAACTAATTACCCACAGTGTTTCCCTGAGCCTCTGGTTACCACAGACAGAAATTTCCCTTCCTCCTGTTGGTGGTCAGAACATACAGTGGCTCATGAAGTGGGCATCCTGGGGTGGTGTTTGAGAGTCGAGGCCACCTTGGATAAGGACCCAATGGCTCACCCCCTTTGCCAGCTGATGTCATGTGGGAGCTGAAAATCTCTTCCCAAGAGTTGGAAAGCTTCCTGGTGTTTCAGCTCTTTTCATTTCCGCTCCCTGCTATTAAAAGTGTTTAAATAAAGATGATTACTGCCATTTACTAAGTGCCTTTTATACCAGAGGAGCTGTGCTAACCATAATTCAGAGATTTCAGGAACTTGCCTGAGAAGAAACTGAATCCAGGCTTGTGAGATTCAGATGCACCTCCTTCCACAGCACAGCCTGGGAAATTAAGGCGCTTGGAGGAACTGTACTTATTAAAATAGTTTTTGTTAGTTAAGTATGACAGGTCCTTCCTCAATGTGGGCTAATTAGCTTGTTTAAAAGGTAAAGGGAAGAAACAAACTAAAGGGATATTGTTCCTGGCACTGTTCCCACTCCACTCCAGTGTCATTACCCCTAAGCTGGGACACTGTTCCCTACACTTTTAAATTTAACTAATAAACACTCTGCAGAATGGTCCACATTTTAAACCTGGAAGTCTTTGGAATTCTTCAAAGCGAGGCTGGAGGTTGGTGAAGTAGTAAGATCTATACCTTTATCAGACAAAAAATAAAAGTCCTTGTGGGCACCATTTGCATCCTTCCCACCCAAAGTGGTCCATTTGCATAAAAGTGATCCTTTGGGAAGGTGTTCTGTGATTTTCAATCATCCCTAGAAATAAAATCACAGCTCCTGTCTCACCTTCCCTTGAAGTGTTTTCACACTCCAGGGAATTGCTTACCGTCACCTGAATATAGAATTGGGTGGGTGTTAGTTTCTAACTGATACTACTCACAGCTGTCTTCGGGACTTCAAAAAGGTGCCAAAGTGGCCTTGGGAGGTGTTTCTCCTTCTGAGAACAGGTTGAATGATCTCCTTTGTTCTGAAAGCCCCCAGGTTTCCACCTAAAGGAAGATGCTTCCTGGAGCTTCCTCCTGAGAATTAAGTGGGATCTGATATTTTCTGTGCTGTTGCCTCATGATGCAAGTGGATTATGGGGAGAGAAGAGCAGGGTACCTTTAAGGCAGTTTCTTCTAATTTCATAATAATGGAAAGATTTATCTTTAGGAATTTATTTCTGGACCCGAAGCCGCGTGCGATAGTGAAATAGCAAGGGTGTTGAAAGGAAACTTGGATTCGAGTCCCAGTCTCACTAATAATAACCTTGTGAAAAGTATATAACCTGCCTGTCTCAGGTTCCTGATCTGTAGGATGGGCATCACCCACTTATCACCTAACCCAGTCATTAAGATGCAATGATGGAACACCTGCCAATTTCCTTTGCAAGACTGCAGAATTTTATGTGGACCATAAACTTGCAAAAAGAGATGACATCTCCCCTTTAAATTCCTGGTGTATTTATCAGGCATATGGAAGCCAGCAAGACAGATGCAGAAAATGACGCTGCCTTTAGCCCCCAAGGTCCCTAATGAGGGCGCTCAGCTGCCTGTGACAGTAGCCAGGTCTTGCTGGCGGGAGAAGCTTAATTTTGTGCTGCACCATAGCCCAGTTATAATTGGAGATGACATCACCGTCCAGGAAGAACTTACACAGTCTCTGTCCTTAATAAGAAATACTAACCTCCAGCACCCTCCTGGTAGCCAAGCCAAAAATCCTCTGCAAACCCCCATGTCTCTCTGGGTGGGCACAGGGCCAACCTCCAAAGGCCTCACCTCAGCTTCCATCCTCCTTGGAAAACCTGTCCCCAAGATAACACAGGACACGTAGGTGTTTGACAAATAGTCACAATGATAATGATGATTCTTATCTCTACTTTAATTCACATGTGGTAGTTCTATTATTGATTTTGTGCTCCTCACAAATTAACCAGATAAAGTCACAACTAATTTAAAAATAATGAGTTTGATTTTGCATCTGGGGTCCAATGGGAATCTGTTTTTCTCCAATATTAATAATCGCATTGTACAGTTAACAAATTGCAGTGAGTTCGGCAGCGTCTGTGCTAATGTGGCATTTCTCTTTTATTCTCATTTGTTTGTTTTGTTTTGTTTTTAGGGTCAAGTTGTGTTCCGGAACGGGGAGAGAATGGGGACCATTAAATTTACTCAATTTCAAGGTAGGCTTTTTTTGGATGCTTCTGTCTTTCTAGTTGATGGCATTTGTATTCAGGGATGTTGTTTTCTGCAGTAAAATACATCAAAAGAAATGAAAGTATGATATGAGACTACAATAAAACAAGGAGGAGTCAATAGAAGACACTCTTCTGAAATGTCAGTTTTGACTCATGTTGAATTACTTCTCAGGCCTCTGGTCTCTGACCCTGAGAGGCTTAGGAAAGTCAGGAGTGGTGCTTATATCCACACACGGTGCTGGGAGCCTAGATTTGGTTTTGGTTTTGATTACACAAGTGTCCAACCGACTCCACTATAGAGAGGCTAGCGCCATGAGCCGTCTCCACCACTGGCCTTAAACGACGTCACACATCCTCAACCTCGAATCTTGTTTTATCTTGACTCATCCCCACTCCACCCCACTTTCAGCTGTCATATTTTAAAGCAACTCCTAGACGTTATCTCATTTCAATCTATAAATACTTCAATAGCTGTTTCTACTAGATAAGGACGTTTTAAAACATAACCAGCCTGCTATTGCTGTACCTAAAACATTTAACAACAATTCTTCATGTGCTTTCATTCCCAGTCTGTGGGCTAATCGTTTCAAAGCTGTCTTTACTGATCATTTGCGGAAAATCCACAGGAGGTCGGACTTCGGCCAGGGTTCAGTGTGTCTCTTTAGTCTCTGCTGTTAAAACCCCCACTCTTTAGAGGCCACTAATTTTTTGAAGAAGCCACTTCATCTGTTGGGCTTTTTCTGCTGCTGTCAGAGTTGAAAGGGGCCTCAGAAAACACCTAGGCCAAGTTCCTTGTGTGATGAGGAAGAAACAGGCCCAGAGAGGGACAGTGACCTGTCAGAGTCCACAGGACATATGTGAGGAGCAGGGCTGGGTGTCCCTCAAGGCAGATGCTTTGGTTCGGCCCCATGTGGTCATTAGCAATGTTGTCAGATGAAACCACTGGAGGGACCTTTCATTGCTGCAGTATCTTTCAGCATCTTGATGTTTCTGGAAAGTCCAAAAACAAGAACAGCACCCACCACATCCCTTCCCTTTAAGCAGATCCCAGGGCCATCCCAGGGAAAGCAAGAAGTTGAAGTGAGTTATTCAGAATCATTCAGACATATCCCACCAAGCTTCTGATCAATCGGAAGAGGTGTTTTTTCGGCACTTTCACTTGGTAATGCGATCTCCTAGATTAACCCATTCTTCCCATGTCAGGTAATTGAAAGGCATGTCAGCTCTCTGATGTGCCCAAAAGATGTCATTTTGTGGGCTGGGGATATAGCTCAGTTGGGAGAGTGCTTGCCTCACATGCACAAGGCCATGGGCTCAATTCCCAGCATCCCCCCCACACACACACACAAAAAGTCATTTTAGGCAAATATAATTATTTTCCTATTTGTTAAATCTTCCTCCTTCCTTGGTTGAGCAAAGTAAGCATCCTGGCAAAAATAACTTTTTTTTTTTTTTGAGTGATGGCAACTAAACTCTGTCCCATTTCCAATTCTCAAACTGTATCATTCTAAGAGAGTATTTTGTGCAATATGGACTGGTAGATCACAGCTACGGGTGCATGCCAATTCCATTGCCTTTTTCCTTTTCATGATAGGTTTAGACACCAACTCTAGTGACTGTGGCTTTAGGCATATCTGGATTTATAAGGAAGGCAGATCAGCGAACAAGTAGATCAGAGCCTGGGTCTTGTGGTCCCACCCACCTGACTTAAGTCACTTACTCTCTAGAACATCCAGCAAGTGACTTCGCCTCTGTGAGCCTTGATGGTCCTTATCTGTAAAACAGGGCTATCATCCTATCTGATTTCTTGGAATGTGGAAAGAACTAAGTGAGATGGTACAGATAAATATATTTTTTTATTTTTTTGCTCAGCTAGTAAGTAGCAATTTTGATAAGTATCTTGTCAAAATTATGACACTTTGGGGGGGGGGGCAAATGTAGATTTTCCTTGTGCATTGACACCTGAGTGCCTTTTTCTTGGCCATCTGCCTAAGCTAGCTAGCTAGCTGCTGCCTTGGCGTAATAATATGTAGGACGTCAGACAAGACAGGGCCTTAAAGATGAGCTTATCCCACTACTTTCATGGCATAAATGGGGAAAGTGACATGCGGGGAAATGTTCCCCAGAGTCATGTGACTGGCTAGTGGCAGAGTAAAGCCTGGACTTGAGCTTTCCCCAGGATGCTGGCACCTGCATGCTTTTGTGGACACCCATGGGTATATGCTCCTTCCCTCTGTATCAGGGATTGGACCCAGGGGTACTTAACCACTGAGCCACATCCCCAGCCCTGTTTTGTATTTTATTTATAGACAAAGTCTCACTGAGTTGCTTAGTACCTCGATAAATTGCTGAGGCTGGCTTTGAACTCGCCATCCTTCTGCCTCAGCCTCCTGAGCTGCTGGGATTACAGGCATGCACCACCACGCCCCACCTTCCCTTCCTTCTTGCCTAGCTATTACTGAATGTCACAGCTAGGCCTGAAGAGACTCCTGTTGCCTGTTGAACAGATGTTGATCCTGTTGACCTGATAGAAGGATCAAAGGTTATTTGGGGACTGAAAGGAGCCACTAGAAGGCAGGGGGCAGGTGTGCATCAGCACAATGGTTTTTCCAAATTTGAAGAGTCTCAGAGGTACCTCATCCCCCAGGATGGAAGGACTCTTAGTTGTTGGATGCTCTGGCCAAGCTGGAAAAGCTCTTAGTTACCATTTCAATTTCAGAGGGGAAACTGAGGTCCAGGTCCAGGAAGGGACTTGACTAGGATATTCCCTGACTCACATGAGACCACAAGTTCATTCCTTCCTCTTTCCTGGCCATGCCTCTCCCTCCCCTCCAAAAGGGATTGATCTAGCCTCTGTCTTCTGGAACCTTCCAGAAGGTGGTGGGCTCATCCTCCACCCCAAAGTAACAGCTCCTAAATTGCCTCATGCCAGTGACCTTGCCAAGGGCTTCCGTGTGGGGTCGCTATGTTTCCTGCTAGGCCCTTCCCAGCCTCTCTCTGCTGTCTCCCCCTCCCTGGCCTCCTGCTCTCCTCTCTGATACAGAGGGGTCTGGTGGCAGAGCTGACAAGGAGCAGCCTCTCAGCTGGCCCCAGCAGTGGCAGCTCTCCATCCATTCCTGCTCCTCAGCTTGCACTTGACTCTCAAGCACTCACTGGTGACATCCGGGAAGCTGACCCAGTCTACCCTTCCTCTGAAGACCTCATGAGATACTTTATTGACTTCTCATTGGCACAAACTCTGGGTGCCTTCTACACCCTTTAATCTCTAGTAGAGGAAGTGCTTGGTAGGAGGCTTTCCTCCCCACTTTGCAAAACTAAAACATAAAGGAATTAAAAATGTGGAAGCAGCTTTGGAAAGATCCAAAAGGGAACCAAAAAGCCAGGTCCTTCTCCACCTTTTGATTCCAGGGTTGTAGGACTGGCACCACAGTCCCTTGCACCCTACTGGGCCCCAGGCACCCACAGTAGAGCCCCAGCAAAGCTCATTGAATTCATTTGGATGCAAAAGCCCTGGATTCAAGTTCTTGCTCTGAATCTTGCTAGTAGCATGATCCCACTGGGCAGGTTATTTTATATCCCTGAGCCTCCCTTTCCTCTTCCAAAAAATGGGGAAACACTAGGGCCAGCCCTGCCTGCCTCTGAGAATGTCATCAGGGGCGAGTAAGGGCTTGCTTTAGGGACTCTTGAGCTCAGGGAAGCCATGTCACATTGCTAGTGGACTGTGGCTCTGCTTTGTGTCTGCTGAATCAGTTAGTGAGAGTGTGAACCCAGAGCTTGACACGTCACCAGCTCATGAAAATGTAAGAACGGCTTCACGTACTTGTGGTCTTCATTGACTTCGTCAGGTAAGGATGTCTGGTGCCCCGAGAGGCCTTAACAACAGGAACATGAGCTGAAGCTAGTTCCTGTTGCCAGCCATTGTTGTTCCAGGTGGGACAAACCTCCTCCTCTGCCCAGTTTTTTGTTTTTGTTTTTGTTTTAAATAAAAACTGAGGAGTTCCAGATAAATAGAACTGTTGTCAATAACATTCCAGGGCTAGCTCCCAGGTTGCTCTTTGGGCTGAGACATTTTGAATCCCAACAGGTCTCCGTCTGTTTAGTTTTCAAGGCTTCCAGAGCCCTTACCTCCCATCAGGACAATCCTGGGGAGCAGGTATGGGGGAGGCCATCACTAAGAATATCCACAACTCTCCACCTATGGGGGGAGCAGGCAGGTTGTTCAAGGAGTCGGTGATCCCAGGACAGCCCTGAGCCCATGACAAAGGAGAAGTGGGAATAGTGCCCCAGCATCCTGTCCCTTCAGGTGAGGCTTCTCCAACACACTTCTCCCAGAAGTTGCCCCATGGCACCAAGCCTCAGCTGCCCACGCAGAAACCTTCCCATACATGGACCTGATACAGACCCCCTTCTCTCCCCTGGCTCACTCCCCATGCCCTAGCAGGGGATCCTAGGGCCACCTCCCCAGGAAAGTGTACATATTCTTACCCTCATCTGAGAGAGACACTGTTCCAAGGGAGCTGCCCAATACTGCAGGGGAGGCTGGGGTGACGTTCGTGTCACATGTAGGTGCACACCTTGGACCTGCACCCATTTCCTGTCCAGGTCCAGTACCCCTCCCCAGGCCGTTCCTCCTTCCCACTGAGCCACCTGAAGATGAGAATGAATGTTAGAAAATTGCCTATTTTTTTTTCCTCCATAAGAGAAAAAAGAATCCCCATTACTGCTGAAGTCTAAACATGGCTCAGAATCTGCAGCAGGGGAGGGAGCTGAATGGAACAGCGATCGGGGCCCATCCATGCTGTTCAGAGAGGCCCCAGCATCTGCAGCTGAGCATCCCACTGCCTGCATTAGGCCTATCCGTGAGAATCTCTCTGCGAGAGATAATGGGCCGAGATCTCACATAGCTTCTGAGCTACAAAAAGGACTCAGACTTGGGGTTTTGTGTCTCGGCACCTGATTTGAAGGGACCAGGTCCTGCATCCCTGGAATGACATAATTATCATTCAGAATGTACCTAGTGAACTCGAGGCGCCTTCTTTCCATTTGCAGACATTAATTATGGTTCGATCTTTAGGGTAACAGATATGGTTCTTTTTTTTTTTTTTTAATTTTTTATTGTTGGCTGTTCAAAACATTACATAGTTCTTGATATATCATATTTCACAATTTGATTCAAGGTTCTATTCAGCACGCGTTTCCTGAGCATCTGCCGGGCGCTTTACAGAGTCCTCTGGGGAAGCTAAGTTGAATAAGATACAGTCCCTGTCCCCCAGGGGCTTCATAATCTCTCTGGCCAAATGCCAGAGCCCATAAAGGCAGGAAGATAATTTCCCAGAACCTTCTAGAAAACTTTTGGAGCTAATTTGTCCCTAGTCTGAGACTCCTGGGGCTAATTTTTAACATCCATCTCCTTACACATTGCTGCTCCCTTTCACCTGGCCAAGGGTCTACAAAGCCCATCTTGCTGGACTGCCATTCACTCCTTATAATTAAGAGTGGAGATGTCATTCACTGAACTTCAGGGTGGTGGGAAAACAGGAGTAAAAGAACAGACATGAACACAGACTCTTTGGGAGTGGGAGGCTGTCCCCAGCTTTGACACCTCCCAGCCCTGATGATCCAGGGCTTCCCTTTCCCGGAGCCCAAGGAAGGCGGACAGAATTTCTTAGCAGACATATGCTTCATTGAGCCACAGACTGTCCGTGTTGAAGGGAGTCCCGACTCTCACTTATAGCCTTACCTATGCTTGGATGCCCCCAGTGATGGTGTACTCATCCCCTCTCATGCAGGCTTTGAAACAGGTGTGCTTGATCATTGCTAACCAGGCAATGTAGCATGTTCTCTCTGAGCCTTTATTTCAGAGTTTATTTTAAACTAATAAAATAAAAGGTGACCCTTTTCCTTGCCTGGAAAGTGACTGTGAGAATTCAATGACATGACACCGTGATAGTTCTGGCTCAGTAACTGGCACAGAGAAAGACCAGAGCAACTGTGGGTTTCCATCTCCTCTCCTGGACATTCTTGAAAATGACCCCAGATTTATCCCCACTCCAGAATCTCTTGAGAAAAGTGTGGTCTGGCTTCGCAGCCTCACTTCATGGAGTGCTGTTAGCATTGGTCCATGAAAACCACCCCGTGTGTTCGCCACTTATGCCCCTCGTTCATTCCCATATCTACTTCTGCCTCCCCACAGAAGTCAAGCATCTAAGTATTTGATGCATATATTGTTTGTATGTGTCCTTACAAAATGCGTGCTATTTTGTGAGTATCTATTTTGAATTTACCTCAATGTAACTTTATCTATTTTTACATATTTATTTTTTCTTTCCTTCTGTTTTGTTGCTTTTCCCACTCAGCACTTTGTTCCTAAGATGCCTCCCGCTCCTGGGTGCACATCTAGGGCACAGTTTCTCCCTGCTGCCTCCAAGGGGCACATCCACCACATCCCCCACCCAGCAATGACCATCAAGTCCCATCCTCATGGGTCCTTCGTGTCTTCTTATGGACCCACCTGGGAATTTCTGTAGGACAAATGTTTAGGAACAGATTGTTGGACCAGAAAGCGTGTGCACATGGAATATGCCTAAAACCTTCCAGAAGTCCTTAGGAGTGACCATACCCATGTCCAATCCCACTGGCCAAAGGGCCTTATGTTCCTGTCCCATACACACGTGGTATTGACCAGACCTCTGATTTTTTGGTCAGTCTAAAAGAATAGAGTAACATCCCACCAGGACTTTAAACATCATTCTCTGATTCCTAAGGAGTTGGGCCTTCCTTCCTGTGCTTATTAGTCATTTATTCATCGTCAGTTCTGACCCTTTGACCATTTTTATTTTGAGCTTGCTGTCTTTTTCTGGTTGATTCACAAGAGTTCCTGCTGTCAATTGGATATCAAACCCGTCTTGGTTTTTAGCTTTGCAAATAGCTTCTCCTGCTCTGTCATGTGTCTATGAACTTGAAGTAGTTGTTAAACAGGAGTTTTATTTAAACTTTTATGTGGATAAACACCCCACCCCCCCGCACTCTGCCCTTTGTTTTGGTCCTGTGGTTCATATTTTTGAAGTTTCTCAACAACCGTGGCATCCCCTACATGCCAGGCCTTGGATGGGCACAGGGGGTGCCAAGATGGGTAAGAGGCAGGCCCTGTCCTCAGGGGCTCCCAGTCCAATGAACAGGTGGCTGTGGGCATTCACAGGAGGGACACTCAGCCCCAATTGGTGGACTCCATGAAGATGCGTGAGAAAGGTGGCATCTGGGCTGTGTTCTGAAGAGGCGGTGAGCGTGGCCACAAGGAGGAGGTGCTTCTGTGCCATCATCTCTTGTGTGAGATGGGTCCCTCAGAAATGTGGCTCTTGCCCTTGGGCCAGTTTGGTTGAGTTAGGGTACACATAAATCTCTGGCAGGTTATACTAGCCTTGAACCATTTGGCCAGTGTCCACCCAGCCTGTTAAAAATCTCAACACAGAGATGGATGGATTTAGTTAAAATGTGGCAGTGCTGCATTGTTGGGACAGTAGAGAAGCAGGTATGCCAAGGAAGCTCAGCATCCACGTCTGCTCTGCAATGCTGAGGCGGCTGCTCAGACCTGCTGCTATGGGGGAGAGCTACTCGCTGGGTCTGGTCCTAGGCAGGCACCAGATCAGGTGGGTGAGAGTGAAACTCCCTCCTGAGGAGCAGCTGTTCATCTTGGAGGAAGAGAAGCAGTCAAGGCCCATGGTCACCACATGGTCATCATGTTCTTCATTGGCCTAGCTGAGAGGTGTCATTGACAGGACCAGCACTTTGAACTTCTAATGCTTGTGTTCCTGGTTAACTCCATCAGCTAAACAGTATCAGCCATTTATTTGGATCCTTGCAGGTGGAGACTATGGACCAGGGGTCTGTGCACAGCCTGGAAAGAAGGTCCATGAAGGGGTCCTGAGCAGGAAGGGCTATAGCTATGGGCAGGCCATCAGGAGCAAGCCTCCCGAGCAGTCAGATCCTGTGATAGGAGGTCCCATGAAGCAAGACCCTTCAAAGCAATTTCAGCGTCATAGGACGAGGGTCAGGGGCCATGGTGCATTCTGCCCACTTGTTTAGCAAGACCCAGCAGGGGACAGACTTCCCCAGGGTTATCCACAGAACCACAACAAGGCCAACCCTACCCAGGAGGAGGCTGTCTTTAGCACACAGCTGTCTCCTATGTCTGAATTTGGGATTTGTTTGGGGTCCTGGAATTCAGTGCATTTATAGAACCGATTTTTGTTGAGCCATGATTATCTTTTGTTTTACACTCCAAAGTTAGGCACCAGATCTGTGTGTGTGAGTGTGTGTGTGTGTGTATGTGTGTGAGCGCGCGCAATTAAATTTCAAAGCATACATATTCTTCCCTCAAATCAGAGCCAGAGCCAAAGGACAATGAACATTTGGAGGCATGGAGTGTAGGGCCCATGACACAGGATGCAGGTCCACCTAAAGCAGAGGGTTGGCAGCCCATTTGTTCTCCTGCCTGGGAGACACAGCCCAGGAAGGAGGCAGAACCACGCCATGGTTGAAGCTCTTGCCCAGCTGTCTCCTGGACGCTCCTAGGCCCACAGCCAGAGAATATTTTCAGACTGGACATTTTTTGGCAGTCAAATTTTCACCAATAGGACCTATTTTCTTTATGCATCCAAATCCAAAATCTGAAATAAAGAATGTGCCTTTTAAAGAGAACACTTCTCGTTTTGCACTGCAAGAAGGAACCAGTGTTCTTCTGTGGGAAAGGAGGCTCTTTGTTTCATGGTATTTTTAGCCTCTGAGAACCGTAAAATGTCAGCTTTGAAGGGCCCTCCTTCTAATCCAGTGGGTCTCCATCCTGGCTACACATTAGGTTCAACCTAACGAACTTTTTAAAAATACTGTCATCCATGACCCACCCCTCAATCCCTCACATTGGAACCCAGGCATCTGTATTTTCTAGAAACTTTGAGTGACTTTAAGGCCCATTCAAGGCTGAGGACCACGGTAAGCAAGTGGCCATCTGCAGCAGAGCATAGGCCAGGAAGGCCCACCCATAGCTATAGCCCTTCCTGCTCAGGACCCCTTCATGGACCTTCTTTCCAGGCTGTGCACAGACCCCTGGTCCACAGTCTCCACCTGCAAGGATCCAAATAAATGGCTGATACTGTTTAGCTGATGGAGTTAACCAGGAACACAAGCATTAGAAGTTCAAAGTGCTGGTCCTGTCAATGACACCTCTCAGCTAGGCCAATGAAGAACAGAAGGGCGTGAACCTTCCCTCGGCAGGCCCAGGAGGGACCCTGGGAGAATGCAGGGGATGAGGCCCTGTACTGCCCAGGGCAGCAAAAACACAGCCTCAAGTTCCACTCAGGAACAGATTGGGCAGCAGGGATCAGAAGACTTGGATACACCCAGGGCAAAGCTCTGACCAGCACCCTGAGCCTGCAGCAGCTGGGACACTGGGAGGGGAGAGCTGTGCTCAGGGAAGGCTTCCTGGAGGAGGCAGCAGGGCGTGGGCATACTCACCTGGTAGAATGAGGGAGAAGCCGCCTTTCCAATGGAAGGACCACCGTGGGAGTGGATAGCAGAAACAACGCATAGAAAGTGTTTGAGACCCTAGCAAGTAGCTCACCACTCCTCTGACCGAGAATAACATAGCTACCATTTCTTGGACACTTCCCCGGGTCAGGCCCCAGGCTGGGCACCTTGAGTGTGTGCTCCTCTGGCGATTCTGAGGGTGCCTGATTTCAGTTACAGTCACACAAGCTCAGAGATTATGGTTTCTTTTTCAATCTTTGTCCCTCCAGCCCCCAGCACACATCCTGGCACGAAACAGGTGCCCCATGTCATTTGTGGAACGACGAATGAGGTGATTAAGTCAGAAGACTAGTGTAGCTAGCATCTCCTCAGCACCCAGGATGTCCAAGGCCAAGGTCAAGGGCATGGGAGTAACTTTAACCTTTTGCCACCTGTGGGGCTGCTTTTGAAGGGTTCTTTAGGATGAAATATCTTGAGCTGGCTCTGGCATACAGTAGGCACTCAATAAACATGGGCTGAGTGTCCAGAGCCTTGCACTGCAGGAGTGGTAACAGTGCACTGAATTGAGAGCCAAAGGACTGAGTTCAGGTGCCCAGCATGTGGCCATGAGCTGCTACTTAACCTATTGGAGGCCCCACCCTCCTCTTTAGACTGGGGGAATTAGGCCTGATTGATGGTTTGCCAGGAGGATTAAATGCAGGAACTTGTCAAGTGCCTGTCAGCCTCCAAGTCCTGCCCCCAGGGAGAAATTATGGTGATTATGGTCATCGTGGGGAGCTGAGCTTTATTCCCCTGCTGGTGCTGAGGGACACTATATACAGTGGGGCCAGCTGTGTGGCTGGGGGCGCCGTGGGGTGTCAGCCACACCACTTCCCGGCTCCCGATGATTTATTCCGATCATCCTCCATATTTCATGTGCTGTTCCCCTTGCCAAATAAATAAATCAGGCTCTGCTTCTATGAGTGGCGGGAGCTGATTGGGGCATCTGTGGGGCTGGGGACTTCAAAAGGCCAGAGCAGAGATGCTGGAGCCCCAGCAGAGTGTGCTAATGTGACATTTAGGAGCCTGATGACCCAGGCAAGCAACAGCCACCTGCACAGTGTGATGACCCCCCCCCCCCAGTGACAGGAACCCTTGCAGAGAGAAGGAAGTGACTTTTACAGCTTCCCTTCTACCTCCACAGTCAAATGAACAGGCAGGAGTGTGACCCAGGGGATGCCCTGTCCCCTTTTCTGGTGTTCCTAAGGGACCAGAGGTGCATCTGCACTTCTGCAAAGAAATTCACTTAGAGCAAACCCAAGAGGCAGCTTCCCTGGGTAGCCACTTGAAATTCCTTTGTAAGTTCTGGGCATTTTGCTGGCCAGGGTCTGAAGCACTTGGGGCCCACCTGCACATATGGGGCCCTTCATCCTGGGCTGTCTGTAGCTTTGAGTTTAGGAGGCAAAGGACATAAAACTGTCACCTTATAGGGATCCCATTGAGGCAGCCCCTGTTGGGAAGAGCATGGGCTGTTGGGAAAGTCCAAAGTGTGAATATGGGTCTTCCCCTTGTATCATCGGGGACCCGTGTGAAGCCTACACCTCCTCGACTGTAAGGTAGGAATAAGAGCAGCTATTCGGGCTGGGGATGTGGCTCAAGTGGTAGCGCGCTCGTCTGGCATGCGTGCGGCCCGGGTTCGATCCTCAGCACCACATTCCAACAAAAGATGTTGTGTCTGCCGATAACTAAAAAAAATATATAAAAAAAAAGAGCAGCTATTCATCACACGTCAGAGCTAAACAAGAAATGGGCATAAAGGAGTCCAAATCAGGCCACCTGACTCAGTCCATTTTCTTGTTGCTGTAACAAAGTTTCTGAGGCTAGGTACTTTTTATAAAGAGATACATTTAGCTTACAGTTCTGAAGGTTCAGGAGCATGGTGCCAAAACTTCACCTTGGCTCTGAGTCTCATGCTGGGTAGAACCACAGGATGGGGGCTGTGTGAGGGTGGTGATCGGTGATTGAGGAAGAGGAGTCAGGGTGGGTGTCCGAAGCCCTTTAGCAACTCATTCTCACAAGAACCAAACAGGGTCCCTTAGAGTTACATGAATCCCAACAGAGGGTGGTGTCCTCCATGCCTCCTTACTGGCCCCCTCTCTTAAACTTTCTCCACCTCAGCACTGCCACACGGGGGACCATGCTTCCCGTGCAAGAACCTCTGGGGACACACTCACACTGTACCCTAAACATAGCACCCACAATAGGGGCTCTGTAAGTACCCTCGGCCCCTTTCTGTCTGCTCCCCATCCTTGTCAAGGCCTGCTCTACCCTGTGGTTCCACTGTCGCTCCCTGTGTTCCTTCCTCTGACCCCCACCTTTCCCTGAATCTGCTTCACCTATGGTCACCAATCTCCGCCATTTACCCAAGTCACCAACCCCAGCTCAAGGGGTTTGTTGTGCCAGTCTCAGAGACGTGTCATTGCTGGCCACCTCCACTGTGAACTTGTCCCTTTCCTTGGCTTCTAAGATGCCCCTCTCTTCCAGCACCCTGCTCCTGGGGTCCTGGTCAGAACTTCCCAGTCTCCTTTGAGAGCAGCTTTGCTCTGCCCACACCAGAGGTCAGTGTTCCCCTGATGCCACCCTTGGCCCTCTTCTCCTGGGCTCACTCTCCCTGGGGTCTCATCCCTGCCCCCTGCCCCAGCTTCCATGCTGATGATGGCCTCAACTCTGCCCCCAGCCCACACCTCTGCCCTGGGCTCCAGACTCAGGACAGCTCCCGGGTGACCCACAAGCACCTCAGTTCAGCACACCCAAAACAGACTCGTTGTCTTCCCACTCCTTCTATCTGACCCCTTCCTGAGTTCCCCACTCATGGCATGGGACCTGAGCACTCGTCACCATCACCCCTGGAATCCTGGATGACTTGCCTGCCCACACTTCATCTCCTAGTTGATCATCATATGTGTCTGTTTTACCTGGAAAAAAGAAACCTTTGTCAAATCCGATCCCCCTCTCCATTCCTCCTGCCTCCATCCGGGTCAGCCCTCATCATCTTAACCTCAGCAATGACCAAACCCAGCAATGGGATAGTGAGGGGGAGGATCTAAGTCTGGTGCACCTGAGGAGGGTTTGAAAACACACTGAATCAGTGCACAGGAGGATCCAGTGGCAGCGGGAAGCCGTGCTCAGTGTGATGCCGAAGAGCAACATGACCCCCAAAGATGCTCAGTTCATCCAAAGATGATTGTCAGGGTTCAGGTGTCCATAATGGGGTAGAGGGTGATCCTCTCTACTCCCTGCTGACCAAGTCATACTCACCAGAAAGACAGTGACATCTTCCTTGGAGTGTGGCCCTAGGAAGGGCCTGGGCGGGGCAGGAAGTAGAAATGAAGTTCTATAAGGAGGTGTAGGGGCTCTTGCCATGGGGATGATGGGCCTATGTCTTGGAGTCTCTAAGGTTGGTCCCCAGGTAGAGGGAACAGTCTGTGTGGTCCCAGAGGGAAGAGCCAGTGGAGCAGGGGGAAGCTGCGGGGAGATGGTTCAAAGGTCAGAATGAACTTGGTAAAAGCATAGAGTCCAGTTTTGGGGTGAGTGGGCTCTCCATCTTTGAGTTACACAGCAGAGGATGGACACCCAGTTAGGGAGATGGTGGGAAAGGAGGTCCCAACCTATCTGGGTTGGGGGCTTTGTGACTCCACCTAGAAGGAACGAAGCCTGCAGGAAAGTGCCAGGATGGGAGCCAGACACACACCCAGGATCCCCATCTAACTGGCCACCATCTCTCTCTCTCTCTCTCTCTCTCCAGACAGCAGGGAAGTGAAGGTGGGGGAGTACAACGCTGTGGCTGACACCCTGGAGATCATCAATGACACCATCAGGTTCCAAGGTAAGGCAGGGGCTACTCAGAGGAGAGGGTACTCAGTCACTCCCAAGGCTGGACATTGTCTCGGGGCTGGGATAAACTGAGTCCTTGACTTCATGGGGTCAAAGTCACAGGCTCAACACAGTTACTCCTTACTGAACACAGGGTCCCAATCACTCATGTTCATTTCAGATCCTGGAATGGGTTCCTAGAATTTTCACAGAGTGCTTAGTGAGATATTTAAGCCACTGGGTGACCAGCAGTCATTCTTTTGAAAGGTGGTCCAGCTAAATTTATCTGTGTCTCCAACTCTGTGAAAGGTTTTGGTTGGATTGGCAATAAGGCTCTTGCACTTGCTGCTCTTGCTAGAAGACCTTTCCTTCTCTTCTGCTAGAGGACTCCTCCTAGCCTTCTAGAATCAGGTCAAATGACACTTCTGTGCAGCCTTCTTTGACCGGCCAGCTGAGCTAATGGCTCCCTTCTCTTTGCTTCTGACTTTTGTCTCTGCCTCTCCTATGGCCACCATAACTTTGCCTTGAAATTGTGATTTGGACCATGATCCTCCTTCCAGATTCCTGATATCAGTCAAGTCTGGCACATGTTGAAGATTCAGTGACATCTGATTGAAAAAGTAATACATGATCGGGTCACGTGGATGGACGGATGAATGGATGGATGGATGGATGAATGAATAGATGGATAAATGAATGGATGAATGAATGGATGGTTGGATGGATGAGTGGGTGGGTGGGTGGATGGATGGATAGGATGGCTAGCTTTCTGTGCCTTTTTAAAACCAAGGCCACCAGAAAAGGTTCTTCCATGGCCCTTTGGTTAGACTTGCCATGTCCCTACACGTCCATTGGATCTATGGAATTCAACTTTAAGGACATTGCAATGCTCCAGTCAGCCTCCAATGTGGCTCCTGAGTGTGGTCTCCACACTCAGCTGGGCCTCCTTATCCCACCTAAGGGAACCATCACCGAGCACATAAAATCATGGTGCCACAGAAAATCTCTGAAAAGTAGGTAGGCAAGTTCTGTCATCCCTGTTGTTCAGATTGGGAAATGAACTTGTCACCACAAGTTCACACAGGCTCTGAGAGGCAAGGCCTGTAACCGTGGCTCCTGATCCAGGGCTAGGCCTGTCTGCTCAGGGTTTACTGAATAAGGATTCTGGTTTAGAAACTGAAGGAAAGATTCAAGTACAAAATAAAATCATGAGACATAACTAGAAGAAAAACAAATGGCAGCGGGTGGAGGGGGAGCCAGGGCAATTGCTAAAGAACAGTCAGCGTACCCGCCCATCACCGAGGATGCTCAGGCCCTGCCAGGCCAGGCCCACTGCCTACTTCTCAGTCCTTCTCCGCTGCCCAGAGACTGAACACTAGTGTTTGAATCCAGAGCCCTGTCAGGATGCCTCCAGAGTCAGGACCCACCTCTCCTGCCCGTACCTCTGCCCAGGTCAGCTCCAGCCTCCCTCACCCAGCTCCCTGCACCAGCCCCTGCCATCTTCCATCACCATTGTGGCTGCTCAAGTCCCATCTGCCCTCAGCAGCCAAAGGGGCCTTGCTGTCATACTGAGCTGAGGGTGCTTCACTTGTGCTCAGAGCCCTGCATGGTCCCCAGTGCTCATTCACAGAGAGGGGGTCTTGCTGTGTGCTGTGTCCCCAAGGCCTCCATTTGGGGGCCACTCCACAATTCTCTGTCTCTTCTCTCAAATCTCCATAGTCACACTACTTACAGTTCCTCAGATGTTGTGACACCCATTGCCTCTGCCCACTGTGCCCTGTCCTCCTGGTGACCCCAAAGACTTACTCATCTCCCAAGACTCCGCTCCCCCTAGTCTCCTCTCTAGAGCCTCTTGGCTCCATCAGGGGGCACCGCACTGCCTGCTTCATGCTGCGGCTATCCTCATGTCCTCACCCTGCCAGGACCCCATGGCACAGTGGGTAGAGCACAGGCTTCAGAGTTAGGCAGACACAGGCCCCACTTCTGCCAGCTTTATCATTTACTAGCTATAAAATGCACTCAACACCTAGAAAACTGCTGCCCCTCTCTAAGATGGGAATGGCTGACAGGTAGAAGGTGGTTGTCAATCATGATGAATGAACAAATGGCGGCGAATGGAAGACTAAGGAATGAATGAACGGGATGGGAAGCAAGAAAGAAAACTCAGGGTCGTCACTCCCACTAATGCATCTGGTCCACCCTTACCATTTGGCTCCCATACCATCTTCATGGAGATATATCTTGTGGAGGCACCATTTTGGAAAGAGGGAAGGTTGGAATAAGGAGGAGAAATTGGTGTTAATTTTCTGAAGTTGTTTCTAAACATTAGGGCCCAAACTCATTAGTGGCCATATCACCTTCCACCCAAAACTCAGCGTCCCAAGAGGAAATTGTTTCTGATCCCCAGAACTTGATTTTGGGAGCCAGAAGGCCCTGAGCCAGCTTCTTGCAGTCTCAGTGTGTGGGGCCGGGGTGATGCAGAGTGGGGAAGAAGTTTCCAGATGTTAAACTCTCACTTCTAGAAGTAAGAAAGGATATTGCCTCTACCTTGTGTTTGCTTTTGCCCTGACTTTCAGCCCTTGAAGCCCTCATTTTATAAATGTCACTTTGTATGAGTCACTTAAGGCTTCACCTGAACACACCAGCAGGTTCCCAGCTGTTTTCAAACCTGGCAACTTCCCTAGATTTCTTAGACGGCTCCAACTCTTTTTTTATCCATTGAATGTTTCTAAACACATTTGAACCTGTGAGCCAAAGTTTTTAAACACAGATGTTAGGGGGAGTTATCCACCCCTGCCACCATTCTGGTGCCCATCCTGGTTTGTCTCCTGGGTAACAGAGGCAAAAATGAAGCTAGTGTCCATGGCACTCCCAGGGAGGCCATTGTGACCCCTAATGGAGCTCCCGGGATTCCCAGCTTTAGCCACTCCCCTGCACCCAGCATCCCCGTATCCCCACTGGAGGGAAAAGTCCTGAAGTTTCACAATTCCACAGCAGAAACCTGACCTGAAATAGTACCTAAGAAAAAAAGGGCTTTTCAGGAAGCTGAGGGAGTCCCTGCATCCCTCATCTCAAACCAGCCTGCACCTGGTAAAACTAAAACAGGGCAATTTTGCAACCATGCAGAGAGATGTGTTTTCTCTGAGACCCTCAGGGCCCCTGAGGGTTCTGGCGCCCTTGATGAATGAGCAGGGCAGCTCTGCAGTCACATCGAGAAATGGAACCCCACAGTTTCAGTCCAGTCCTAGCTCGGCAGGAAAGGAAGGTAGCTTCTGCCCCCCACAGTTAGCAAGTCTTATGGAAACAGCAAACCAAAGAACTTGTATAATATAATGACCTTGAGGCAGAAAATCTGCAGCCAGAGCACATCTGTGTCACCACGGAATTGACAGGCGGGAGGTCTGCCCTGTTGAGGGGTGATCATTTATCATGTGTTGGTAGGAACAGAGTCCTTGAGGCCACAGCCAAGATCCTCACCCCAATGGCACCCAGTGGTACCTGCTCACATCACCGAGCCCCGAGCCTCCCAAGTCTATGTTACCTTTGGGGATGAATGGTGATCGTTTTCAACAGCGTAATTAGACCAAATCAAATTCTAGTCTTCTAATGGCTATTAAATGCATCGCAAACCCCTGATTGATTCTATTTAGAGAAAGAAATAAGTCCTGGCTCAGGCTCCCTGCTGGGCTGACTGGCCAGCCACCGATCCAACTCACTCAGGAGATAGATGTGCCACGGATACATTTGTGGTGCAAGAGTCTGGCCA
The DNA here is from genome assembly GCF_021218885.2 of Marmota monax. Taxonomy (NCBI): domain Eukaryota; kingdom Metazoa; phylum Chordata; class Mammalia; order Rodentia; family Sciuridae; genus Marmota; species Marmota monax. The sequence goes on from NW_026695243.1 coordinate 3,751,065, forward strand.
ATGTCACAGACACCTACATGAGGATGTCCCTGGGGAATGACTATGCACTGGGCTCCACTGATGTCTTCCCCTTGATATTATAGGATCCGAACCACCCAAGGACAAGACCATCATCCTGGAGCAGCTCCGGAAGATCTCCCTGCCTCTCTACAGCATCCTCTCGGCCCTCACCATCCTCGGCATGATCATGGCCAGTGCTTTTCTCTTCTTCAACATCAAGAATCGGAATCAGAAGTAAGCTGCTAGGACCTCTTCCAGGATAACACCATCTGGGTTGTCAACTTCATGGTCCAAGTGTAGGATCTTCACATGACAGATTCTCCAGGGGCACAAAAGTTCTTAGGGTAGAGTTTCCTAAAGTGTGTAACTCAGTCACCAGGATGATTTAAGTACGTGCACATGCACACAACACACACACACACACACACACACACACACATAGGCAGGGCTACTGGTTGCACGGGAGTCCCTGGTCAACTGAGTTCAGAGAAGACCAGGTTAAATAAAATAGAAGACTCCAAGTCCACAGACCTTTTCACCTCTTTGGATATACTTAGCACGCTGTATGATCTAAGAGTAGAAATCCAGAAGACAGAATTCCCCAGCTTCTCTTCCCCCTCCCAGACATCTTTGGAAATCACTGATGGATGGGGGACTCCTGTTGGAACATGTGACAATGCAGAAACCCCGTCCTTACATCATCTCACTTGCCCCTCCTGATGTTTCCTATGTTACAAATAAGAACCCCCAACCTCCATGACAGGAGACTGCTGTCCACATGTGCAAGGACCTGTCCCCTGGGTTTCTTGTTTTGGTTGCTTTTCCCAAACATATGCCCTAACTCTCCCAAGGACAGAGCTTCATTCTGAATTATTCTGGTCAGTCGTGGGTCAAACAGGCCACCACTCCAGGCGCTGGTGTTGACCACGCACAGCCAGCTTCTTTGGTTTCCATGGTGAATCCCTGCAGGCAGCTCCTGCTTTGTTGTGGGAGAGCCTGAGCAGGGCTCAGAGCTTGGTTATTTGGGGAGCAGCCTCAGTGCCTGATGCAGCACCTCAGATCTGACACCATGCCCAGAAGCCATGTTGTGTCACCTCACAGGCTACCAGGAACAACATGAATTCCAAGGAAAACTGTTTAGCTTCTCTTCCTACTTGCAAGGGAGGAATTTGGAAGCCCCAGGCTCTTGTGGGGGGTTTTATATTTTTGGTGTTTAGGATTTGTTTTTTTTAAGCAGTTGCTTAGATCTAACTCATTTCCTGAAGAACAAATTAGAGTTTTATTCACCTGTTGTTTTATTAACCACAATAACAGGTATATTGCGGCAAAAAGATTGAACCAACTTTTTCTACTTGGTATAACCCTTAAATGGTAGTTGTACCTCCGAGCTGAACACAACATTGGCTCCCAGTTAGTGTCAAGCGCTTCCCTACCCACCTCAAGAATTCCCATCAGAACAGCGAGCTCAAGCTCTTTTAATTCCTTAACTACCCTCTCATGGTCTCCTAGGGTACATTGCCATTCTCTTTTCAATAGGCAAAACCAACTGCATTTTTTAGCTGGATTTGCTATTGAAAAATCTGCAGAGATAAGAAATAAATAGCAATATGATTCCCAATCCCTCTCACTTCTACTTTCCTAAATGCCGCCCATCCTGTAGGGGCCACCTACTCCTGGAAGTCTGCTAACTTCTGCCCTCCCCAGTCTGCTCTGCTAATGAGAATGAAGGCCCTTTTCAGCCCCGGGTTTATGAAAGGACCCCCCCAGGGGCTCAGTGCCAGCTTAGTGCCTTGGGGACCCTAGACAGCATGGTCAACCAGTATGTTTCATAGGCCAGGAAACTCAGTCAGGTTAAGGGACTTATCTAGATGTGCCTCTAGATGGAGGCAGGTCCAAGCTCTGGTCCACAGAATTTCCACCTTGAAGCTTCGTATGTAGTCCATACACACAGAAAAGCAGCAAGCTTTTTATTTTCCTATTGCTTTGACATGCTGCATGTTTAAAATGTGAAGGATGAATAGAACTGCAGAATGTAAAGAAAAATACTCAGGGAACAACTGGCTATAATTACAATCTGCCAAAGAGTCCCTGAACATAGTGGGGCCAGAAAACTTCAAACTTTCTGAGCTAATTGTGCTGGAGAGCCAAGTACATCCAAGGGTAACTCCAGCCCCTGGACAGCCTCATTTCGTCCTGGCTTGCTGGGCACCTGGGAACTACCACAGAACTCTTCACAGAAGTGGAAAAGAAGCATTGGAGAGTTTGGGGGTATAAAGAATGTGCCCAACGGTAGGCTGGTGAAGATATGGGTAGGGGTAGGGGATGAGGACTCCATCATCCACCTCCTAGGACAGGGACAGTGATTGGGAGAGGCGTTTCTACCACATATGTGGCCCTTAGTGTGAGCTTCCTGAGTGCTCAGAGGCAGCCATTGCTGATAACTCACTGGATACCTGATGACAGGGTTCCTAAGCAACTCCAAATACTCACCCACAGACCTCCCTGATGTCTGCGCTCAGCAGAATCCCTCCTCACTGTGGAAGGTCACTCCAATGTAGAATTCCCTAGATCGGCATGTTTCCCAGCCCTGGCCAAAAGAACCTGTTGACTTAGCACCATGGAGTAAAATTGGAAATTAACAAATGAAGAAGTTGAGGCAACAGATCAAGTTCACCCGTTTCTATGGGAGAGATGAGTGAACTTGATAAAGGAAGCAGGAAAATCAACAATTAGAAATGCATAGTCATCTGGGTCCTTGAATGAAGGGCAGTATCCCCTAGTCAGTGAGGATCAGGAAGTGAGGGGAAACAGGGCTTCCATCTTTCTCCCCCCATCTATCCTTGGCCGCCACGCACACCTGGAGGCACCTGGGAAGTGTGTTGAAGGACTGACCAGATTAGCCCCTCTGTAAATGTGCCACCTTTCTTCTTCTCAGGCTGATCAAGATGTCAAGTCCCTACATGAACAATCTGATCATCCTCGGAGGAATGCTTTCCTACGCCTCCATTTTTCTCTTTGGTCTTGATGGATCCTTTGTCTCGGAAAAGACCTTTGAAACCCTCTGCACTGTAAGTCATGGGCATATGACCTAAGGGTCTCTTGGTGACCCCAGCCACCCCACACAGATGCCAACCTAGAAATGCATGAAAATACACAGATAAGCAGGAAATGACCCACTTAGCAGTCTGCAACCCGACAGGGGAGTATGAGATCACTTTCAGACCAGAAGGAGCATGAGCTGCCTGGAAAGTAAGGTGATGTGTTTAACAGGCCCCTCAGAGGTGATGGGATACCCCAGAAAAGGGAGGAAAGAGAATTACCAGAAACTTCTCAGCATCGAGTCAGGGTCAGGGTCATTGAGGAAACATCTGGCTACATGGGTGACCTTCACAGAATGTGACAAAAGATGTTTGTGTGGCTGACCTTGCTTCACTCAGAAAAGCTGTAGCAGGGTTTTCTACTTCAGTGGTATTTCCCAACTTTCTTTTTCATTATTGCTCCCATCAGGAGCCTTTGGAAACACGTTTTCCTAATCATCTCTCCCGCGAAATTTTAATACCGGAAATGCCTGTGTCTGTGTGTGTACTCTATGTACATACACATAAAAGATTGGTGTTCTCCACATAAAAGAACCAGTGTTGACTCCCCAGGGGGCTGTATCATCCCCACTGAGGATGCATGTATTTAAGGAAGCCCAACACAATATGATTTATTTACCATATTTTAGAAAAATCATCTTGAAAAGTAATTAACATTTAAAATTTTTTAATATCCAAAGAAATGCCCTTTAGTTATTATTTTTTTTAAGTTATGCCTTTGCAATTGTGTGAAACTAAGTCAGTCTTGGCTGAAAGTTAACAGTATGGGAACCAATTGTAATTTATTTCTGGACTTGGACAATAGTGACCTCTCAAAACTTGTGAGCCATTTGGGTCTGTTTATTGACCTAACTGCAGCAATTCACCCAGTTCTCCACCTGGAAGATCAGAGCTACAGGGGCTAGCAAAACATCTTTGTGGACCAGATTAATGCAAAAGCTGCTCTCTGTGGTTGCTGTTTCTCTTGAGCTATTGGGAGCACAGCCGTCTCTTTAGGTCTCATTTATTGCTCTGAAGTTTCAAGTTGCCTACTGCCAGACAGTGATGGGTGAAAGCCTAGCAAGGAGGGATACGTGAGTGAAGAGCCCTTAAAACATGTGGCAGGCCACTTTCCAGGAACAGCTAGTTCCTGTGCTCTGAGACAGCATGAGGAAACCAGGGAGGCCCCCGGGATCCTGTGTTCTGGGTGACGATGCCCCCTGATTCCTGCAGATGGTTAAATCAGACTGCCCCACAGCATCAAGGAATTGGTGTTGCCAGTAATTTTAGCGTGAATCATCCAGCCAGAGAGATGTCTACAGATACACTTACCTTATTCTAAAGGTTCCACTGAGAAGTATAAGGTCATCTCCCAGTCACCACAAGAGGCAGTGAGGCCGGGTGTGCTCAGGCACCCTCCACTCTAGGGGTACACCTGGAGGAAGGTTAACCCCTCGAGCTCCAGGGCTCTGTAGGTCCTGCTTCCCACCCAGGGTTTTTGTTCCAAGTTCAGCAGTGCCCCTCCTGCTTCCTTCTGCCCTCCTGGGAGGTCAGGACAGGATTACAAGAGACAAACATTCCTTGTGCACCTGGCTTCAGAGTGCCTGGGGTCAGATTCCAAAGACACCGAGCCCCTCAGAGGTCCTTATAGGTATGGATTAGCAGGGTTCTTCCTGACACTGGAGACCCTCTGGCGCTGGAATGACTGCTGTGTGGAGGGGTTGTTGGCATCAGGGGAGGCGAGAAGCCCATTAAGTCTCCAAAGTTGCTGCATCAGCAAGACTTTTATGCATGGTGAGGCCCTGCCCTTTCATGACATTATCATTGTCTGTGCTCAGCTTTCCTGGGCAGTGTGGAGCTGTGTGCAGGGCCGCCCTGAGGCTCCCTACCAAGCTCAACGAGAAGGAGTAGGAGGATTCCCTCTTCCATCTCCAAAGTGTTTTGAACCCCTCCACAAATTCAAGGACGTCATGATGATGACAACCATGAAAATGGCACCAGGGCTAGTCTGGTGATACCAAGGCAGACACAGAAAGCTCCCCACCCAGAGAGTGTCCCCTCCCAAGAGAGAAGCCACCAGGTCACTTTTGTTTTGGCCAAAGCCTGTTCCGGCTCAGGTGCTTTCTCAAGTTTGACCTGAATTCTACAAACGCTGCAAGAAAGGGACATCCCCCACACCCGCCGTTTTTCTTTTAATGAAGCCTGACATTCTATTCCAGGAGCTGCACTCATTTGTGTGAGGGGAAGCTTGTCCTGGGAAGCCTGGGAGGGCGTATGAATAAATCATAAAGCACTTCACAAATCGGCATTAGCGGGCACGAGGCTCGGGTGGAGGCGGGGGCTGCTTCTCACACCCCTGGGAATTCACAATTGGCAGTCGGGTCCTTTCAGGGCTGTTGCAAAGGGAACCCACATTCATGACTTGGAGAAAGGCTTAGAGGAACTCCTCTGGTTGAAACTGGGTCAGCAAAATGTGTGCATGATTGGGACTGGGGTCACTTACTGGATCGTTCCCTGGAGGAGGGACTGGAAGCTCTTGGATTTAGAACATGCATACAGTCCCCAGTGGGCCACATGAGTTGTACTCTAACACTTGCAGGGGATCAGTCCTTTATTCCATGAGGTTTCTCAAGTTCTCTTCTCCTGGACCTAGAAGGCTGCCTCCCACCCCCAGGCCTTGTCCCCAGCAAACTCTGGGATGGATGGGCAACAATGGATCCCCAAACAATGACCTCAGTTTTGTCACCTGTAAGATGAGTGTAATAATACTCCCTGTAGGATGCGACATGGGTTAAATGAGACGGTTCTGACAGCTGCCTGGTATGCAGCACAGGGTGAGTGGGAGGGGCAGGTGGAGGGAAGGGCAAGGTGAGTCACCTTGTCTGTGTTCTGTGAGAAATCTTCAAAGCCAAGGGGCAAGATAGACCTCAAAGTCAGCCTCAGGTGTGGGGTAGAATGTTACCTGCTGTCTTATAAACACCCTTTTTCTATTCTTTTAGTTTTTAATATAAAAATAAAACACAATGATAAACCACATACACCATCTCGGGAAGAAGCCCATGATAGTCACAGATTGGACCTCTCGGGGCTGGCTGAGTCTCTGCTCCATAGGGCCATTCTAACCTGCAAGGGGTGGGCGCAAGTGTGAGCACCTGTGTATGTACACACGCACACACACACTCAAAATTCTATTGCTAGGGAAGAGCTATACTTAGCTCCCATCCCCCACTCTCTGACCCTTTCTGGAATCTTCCCAGCCTGTCAGTGCCGGTTTCAGCAAGTCTTGCAAACAGCTCCAGCTACATGGTGCTGTCTCCCTGGACACTGTGTCAGTAGTGGAATCACCATAGCAACGTGGCCCCTGTGGGCACAGAGCTGCCGAGGAGGCTGGTGCTGGGTGTGGGCCAGAGCCCCAGTGCCAAGGGAAGGGAGTGCCTGCTCTCTCTGACAAGTTGGCCTGGCTCGGGAAGTCCAGCCCCTGCCAACCAGGAAAGGGAGCCAGGTGAGAAGAGAAATGCATAGGCATGGTAGGCACAGGCAGAACCCCAGCTCCAGGGTGCAGGGTAGGCGGGGGCTCTGCAGAGGGGCTGAGGAGGCCTGGCCGGCCTGCAGTCCCACTGTGGGTCTGCAGCACCCTCCCGTCTCAGGAGATCCTGGGGTGCAGTAGTCAGCAGCTTCACTACCTCCCCAGCCCGAGCCCTCGCGGAGCTCAGTACTGTGCACCCTGCTTCCCCAAGGGTCTGCTTTCTGCTGCTGGGTGCAGCAGCTCCTTCCAGAGCCCACAGCCACCTGATCAGGCAGGTAGGAGTCACTGTCCCCCACCTCATAGGAAAGTCAAAAACCTGTCCTGCACTGCTAGGTGGCAGGACAGAGACTCCCAAGAAGCCCTGTTGGATTGCAAAGATGCCTGCTCTACTCCTTTTTTTTTTTTAAAGAAATGCTTTGATTTTTGTTAGCTAGCTTATACCAGGAAAAACAGGTCAACTAATTTCTTAGGGATCCAGTCAATTTTTATCCCAACCAAGATCTTTGTCCATTTGGATCTTTAAAAATCAAGATATAATTCATAGACTGTAACATTCACCCTTTAAAGGTATACTTTTCATTGATGTTGGTGTATGAATTCATTTTTGATGTATCCTCAGGACATATGAGAGTATCTAACACAAGAGAGAGGCTCTGGTGTCAGACTGTTTGTGTTCAATTCCCAAATACACTGCTTCCCAGCTTTGTAAATTCAAGTTATTAATATCTCTGAACCTTAGGGATTATTTACTCTTCTCCAAAATATGGATAATACTATGCTTATAAGGATTTAATGAGATTGTGTATGTGAAGGACCTAATGCATGCCACATTGCAAGATTCAGTATATGTTAGCTATTATCATTATGAATGAGTGAATGAAAGGGGGGACTCTGTCAGGGTAACTGTGTTCACCTCTGGACACTGCTAGGACAGACATTGATAAGGTGGGCTGAAGAAGAGCCTAGAAACTGGGGTCGGTGCTGGTCAATTTGGTGTAGGTATATCCATGACCACTTCTGGCCTTGTGCGATTTTTGCAGTACCAGAACTGGATTGGGGATAAGCCAGGATGGTGTGTGCCCCTGACATATAAATATACACTTATTTATATGTATAGTGTCACAAATATATCGCTCAATGAATTCCCACAAACTGAACTCAACTGTGAATCCAGGATCCATAATAAGAAATGACATGAACTGTATCCCAGGAGCCCTTTCTGTCCCCTTCCACTTACTATCTGCTCTAAAGAGAACTACCATCTTGACTATCCCCTGCGTGGCCAGTGCAGCTCAGCGTAGGTGTGGATCACCCGGGGTCTTGATGAAATGCGGATCTGTGTTGGGACATCTGGGGTGGCCTGTGATTCTGTACTGTGATGCTCCCAAGAGCTAGAGCTGCAGCGTCCCCAGCCTACACCTGGAGTAGCAAGGGGAAGATCAGCACTGGCTGCTTCATTTTGTGTTTGTGTCTTAGAGACTAAGCATGTAGAAGAAATGGAAGCACCAGAGACCTGATCCCCTGAGGACTAGTGGTGGGGAGACCGGGGCTCCTGGGCTGGACGACACTGGTGTGTGGGCTCCACCGCCCAATCTTGGAAAACCAGGGGTCCCATCACAGCTGGCAGGGCTGGGCTCGGGTCCTGCCACATGATTTCAGATTCTTCACCCTCCTGGTAAGGGGGTCTGCATTCAGGATGGGCATAAGCCGGGCAGAGATGGAGTCAAGGGGGTTCAGCTATTGGGTTGGGGAGCAAAACATGCCCTCTTCCTGACCTGCAGAGATGCCTAGCTTTTCTAATTCTAAAAAGGTACAGACTGCCAAGGAACACCTACTGGCTCTCAGTAAATCCAAGTCCAGAAAGAATTAGTGAAATGTTTTTAGTTAAAAAGCCACAACTCTATCATATTACTTTCTTTCTTTCCTTTTAAGTAGTTGGTAGTAAAGCGATATAATAATGTGCTTTGGGGACTGTTTTGGCCTGTGATCCCATGTCCTCACGTAAAGTGTTTTTGAGTTCAGAAAGGTGGCCAGCAGGCTGGGCCAGGGGATGCTCACAGGGCTTGGAGGTGGCCTCACCTGGCAGGTTCAGAATAGCTGAGGGAGGCAGCCCCAGGCACTGGAGCTAACAGGGCCTATGTTTCAGTCAGCTCTTTTGTTGCTGTGACTGAAGGATCTGACCAGAACAACTGTAGAGGAGGAAAAGTTTATTTGAGGGTTCATGGTTTCAGAGTCTTAGTCCATAGGAGGCCAGCTCCCTTTCTAAGAGCTTGAGGTGAGGCAGGACATCACGGGGGAAGTATGGCAGAGAGAAGCAGCTCACATGATGATCAGAAAGCAGAGAGAGATGTCACTCCCCAGATACAAACATATACCCCAAAGCCACGCCCCAATTCCCACCTCCTCCAGCCACACTTCAGTTACCTCTTAGTTAATTCCTATCAAGGGATTAAATCACTGACCGGGTTCTGACCCTTACAACCCACTCATTTCTCCTCTGAACTTTCTTGCATTGTCTCACATGTGAGCTCTGGAGGACACCTCACATCCAAACCTAACAGCCTACCTGGACCTACTGGGTCTGGGGCTGGGTTCAGAGCCTCTCTTGCTGGGGTGACCTCCATACCCCTATTCCGTTTGTCTCTAGCCATTGAGGTCCTTCTAAGGGAGGGGACTAAGGACCAAGGACCTTAAACTCTCCAGCTGATGGACAGGTGAGGCCCTCCCTTCCTACAGTCCCATGTGGGCCACTCGAAACCCCACACTCATGGGTTCTCTTGTTCTCGCCATTCATTCCTTGGTCCATTCCTTCATTCGTTCATTCATCTGATAACATTTCCCAGGCACCCACCACATGTCAAGCTCCACAGGCACAGAGCTAACCACACCATTGCTGCCCTTAGGGGGCTGGCAGTGTAAACCAAAAGGCAAAAGTCAGCAAGTCACCCCCATTCACAGTGACCTACACCCTGGGGTTAGGGGAAAGGGTGATGGCCAGAAGTGGAGGGGCAAGTCTTAATATATGCTCCCTGCCCCCCACAAGTAAGCTCTGGTTATTTGTGCACATCCTAAAAAGCTGCCTCTTACTTGCCCACAAATTCCACAGCACATGCAGCCTCTGTGGCATGGCTACCCAGCTCTTCCTCTGTGGTCCTGGCCCCTGCTTGTCCACATCTTCTATCCACAGAGCTGCCTGCAGGCACACAGCAGCCACTCCCCAGCACACACCCACGCCCCCTCCTGCCACTGCCTATCTTGAGAATGTTGTACTTTCAGAAAGCTGCCCAGCTTCCAATCCCGAGGCACCTGCTGGGAGGAGGTGGGGATGGGGGAAAGAAAAGCCTCTTCCCTCCCTCGGTGTTGTTCTGTCACCTGAGCCAAGTACAGTTGTGCAATTTGTGTTCTACACAGGGATATTGGTCTCAGGGGTGGGTGGGGGCTGAATTTCAGTCTGGGATTTATCTGCTCTGAGTCAAGTTCTTCTGATGCAAGGGCCTTGAGGAGAGGAATCTTTCAAAAGGACCAGAGTGTGCGTCTCAGAAATCCCTCCTACCAGATGAGGCACTCGTCCTCTGATTTGCCCCAGGGTTCCTAAGGTGCCCTGCTCATCCTGGCTTGAGTCCCAATGTGTTCCTGCTTGTACCTGGAGTCTCTTGCAGCCCCCTGAAAAAGGTGTGCTGTACTCTAAACTCTAGAGGAGATTTTCCACGCAGATTTTACCAAAAGAGCCCTGAAAGGTGGGGTCTTCTGGCGTGCTTCTGGGGGGCCTTCTTCAAAGACCTGTCACCTTGGATCTCACTGCCACCAGCCCCAGGGAGACGAGGCAGGCCCTGGAGACCTGACCCTCAGCACTGGCTCTCCCACCAGGATCTGCCAGGGGTCTGGGTTGCTTCTGGATAGTCGGGGGCTTCTTTGCCCTGCCTCTCGCTGTTGCCTGCCTGGAGTGAGGCTCAGAAGGCAATAAAATTATCCTAGAATCCTTGTGAACAGTGGAAAAGCAGCTTGTCCTAAGTGTCCAAACAGCCTCCTCTATCTGACTTCCAGCCCAAGGCCAAGTGCATCTATGGTGACGTGGAGGCTCAGTGTCCCACAGCCCCCATCATCTGTCAGAAGGCCTGAGAGCACAGGCTGTGTGTCCATTTCCCTGCTGATCCCCAAAAGAGCAGTGAAGACCTTTCACTCTGCCTTCATAGCATCAATTGAGCGGTAGCTGAACAAAACTGTTCCAGGCATAGATTTTTTCTTTTCCTTTGGAGATTTGCTCTCGTCTCTCTTTTTTTTTTTTTTTTTCATAGCTGAGATGGATGGACATTGCCCGCCTGAATTTCCTTTTCCCCCATGGATGTGTATGTCTAAGACAATTGACAGGGTACTGAGTGCTCTGTGGCCAAAGGAAGAGAAAGACATTAACTCTCAAGAGTGAATGTGATCAAGACTTTGTAGAGACAGTGAAGTCGCTCTTCATCTGGTGGTGATGACTCAGTAGAGATTTGTTTTGGAGGGGAACAATTGGAAATCAGAATCATTACAGCCCCTCAGAACTGTCTAGTTCATTTAACATCACGTGGTTATAGAGAAAGAAGGTATACCTGGAACATCATCAAATAAACCTCCCTCAGTGCAGGAAATGCCCCTACAGCATCCTGACAGAGTGTCCTCCAAGCTTAGCTCACTATCTACCAGATCACATATCAAATTTGAGTGGAAGGGGCCACTGAGGCTACATACTCAGCCTCTTTTGCTATCAGTGCCAGTCCTCTCTGTGGTTGTCCTTTCATGGGCTTGCTCAAGCCCTGCTTTTTAGTGGCTCCATCTTATGGAAGAGGCAGGCAGGTGGTAGACAGATGTCACAGCAGAAATGTGCATAAAGGTGGACATTGTGGGGAATGGGCAGTCATGACCTCCCTGTGAGGTCTGAGAGGGCTTCTCAGAGGCAGTGGCCTATGAGTTTGGATTTCAGAGGACAAATAAAGAATATGTGAAAGAGAATGCAGGAAGAATAGTACCGGGGACAGAGGAAATAGCTCCTGCCAGGACTGGCAGCCTGAGAAGACACAGGATGCAGCAGGGGATAGAAGGGAGGGCTACGTTGACCCGGGACACAACGTGAGATGGAGTGTCAGGCATGGCCCTGGCACAAGACAGAACCCCTTGTCACTGGGAGAGACTCCCATGATGGGAAAAACTACAGGTGTGCAGGTGGGGTTAAAGGAGCAACCTGGGGATACTGAGGTACCCAGAGGTAGCCCTCACCACCCTGCAGCCCTCCCCAGGAAATGCCCTCCCCAGTCCCCTGTAAGAATGATGAGAGTCTTCCTGGCCCAGAAAGAGCCAGTGCTAGGTGAAGAGACCCAGCTACTTCCAGAGACACAGCACAGAGACAGATGTTGGGGGAAACACAGCCTCCTGGCACCTCCAGCCTCCTGACCATCCTTCCAAACCCTACCAGAGGCCGAAGCAAAGCCCCAGGGGCAACACCAGGGCCCGCTTGTCAAGATCAAGGGGCAGGGAGAGACATGGGAGGGCAGGCAGAGGAGATGGCTTGCAGATGGACTAGGAGAGTCAGGGGAGGTGGGGACAAGATGGGTGACTCCCAGGTCCCTAACTTGGGGGACAGGCAGATGGTGACACAATTCCCCAAGTCAGGGAGAAACGGAATCTCAGGGGGAGAGCTGATGAGCTGAGCTTTGGCTGCAGAGTGTGAAGGTTTTATGGGATACCTAAGTGTCACCTGGGCCTCCAGTGACAAGAATATGTGCAGGGTTGGAGCTCAGAGTGGGGATGATAACCCAGAGGAGCACTTAAATGGGCCAAGAGGAGCCAGTCCTGGCACCCTCTCCATCTCATAGACACAGGAGGAGCAGAGAAGAGAAATAACACCTCCCTTCAGCAGAGGGTAGCCCAGGGCTGATGCCGGCAGAGCCAGCGGGGTAGGCAGCCCTGCTGGTGGGTCCCACTGTCCTGCTCCCACCCCGCTTTCCTCTACTGTTAGTTCATCGATTTCTTAAAAGTTGCCTCCAGGTGTGAGGTGAGGCCAGGGCTGACCTGGACCCTGGCTCAGCATGTGCTTCTGGTGGTCACATCCAGGAACCTCCACAACCAAAGAACATCGTGGTTGGTCACTACATTTTTCCAGACAGAGATAGGGTGTGGGTGGGGGACACTCAGGTTCAGGGATTCCTGGTGCTCCCAGGACTCAGCATTCAGCTGCACTCACAGCTATGATCAATGACAGTGAAAGGACACAAGCAAAATCAGAGAGGGGGAAAAAGGCATGGAGCAAATACTAGGGAGGATCAGGTGCTAGCTTGCAAGAGGAAGTCACACGGGACACACGGATTTGCTCCAGGAATGAATAGAGACAACACGCAGGAAATGCTGTCTCCCAGGGAAGCTCATGAGAGCCAGTGTCTGGGAGTTCTATTAGGGGACCATGTACCTGCCTGCCTACTATGCCCCAAATTCCAGACTCCCAGAAGGAATGCAGGTGTTCAACGTAAACTATGTTCTGTGCACAAAGAATTTCGGCACAGTAAACCATGTTTGTCATTGAGGGGATGGTGGGAACCCACCCCAAATCCAAATTCTCAGACACCAGTCAACAGCTCGCCTCATGGTCAGGCAGGGGCTGTGAGCTCTTCTGGCCAGGCAGCTTCAGGCAATCCTGTCTTTCCCTTCTTGGCACCATACTGCCGTTTCCAGACGCCAGATTAAGTTTATATTATCGAGTTTTAACTCACTTAATTTATCTCATTGAATCTTAATGAAGTTAACCCTCACAAAATAGGCAAGTGGCCTGAAAATAATTGCTTTAAGGAAAACCTTGGTCAAGGGAGATATTAATAACACTCAGCACGTTTGTGTGACACATGGCCTTGAAAGAAGAGACCTGTGTCAGCCCCATGATGATGTAAACTAATGGCATTATTTCCTTTTTCCATCCTTTATGAAATGTCCATGCTCTGCCTGTGTTGGTGTTTCAGATGGACTTTCTAATAGGAGAACATGACCAAAAACACTTGTGGACCAGTGGTCTTAAGTTGTGTCTGCGTATTAGCTTTGAAAGTGTGTCGCGGTCCTCAGGAGAGTACCTTATGGCTGGTCAGCTGCCCCACCTCGTGTGCCCTTGCCCTTGGGCAGCAGGATCAGGGTGTAGATGAGCCTGATGTGGGTTAAGCAGACTGGACCTGGGAGGAGGCAGGACAGTGGGCTGCCCCTGATCAAGGGGAGGATTTCTAGGCTTCACTCTGGGGCCACGTGGGCAGTGGAGGGAAACTGTCCAATGCACTGGGCCTCGGTTTCTTCATTTGTAAAGTGGTTTCCTCATCAACTGACATCTCCTAAATAATCACCCTGGCAGTTGTTATTATCTGTCTTCATCTCTCTATATTTTACCTCTGGCCTGATGGCACTAGTTGAGGGATCAGATAAGCCACCAAATGGATTACTGAGTGGGATGGTCTATAGGGCCCCTCAGTGCCAATGGAAGGAATTCGTGACCTGGCCATTGGATAAGCTCCTCCTTCTTGGTCTGTTACTTCTCTTGGGCCCTTGGAGTCTAATCGGGGTGATAACATAGACATCCTATGCCCCTGAGGCACTGAGGTTCATCCTGGCTTGGATTCCCCCCTCATTTTTGAAATGAAAGAAGACAGAAGACTGAGTCCCCCCTGTACCCAGTCTGCAGTCACACTTCACACACGTTTCCCAGTGATTTTGGGGATGCTGTTGTCCTTCCCTTGACTTAGGAGATCAGTCTTGCCTTTTACCCTGCCAGTTCCTATTTTCACAAAGAGAACAGAGAGGGAAAATGTGCTGTCTCTGAAAAGTTGGATAGCCATGTTGCCTCGAAGGCTAGAGCAGAATGAACCTGGGCTGGAGCATTTCCAGGGATCTGCACACCCTTGGGTGATGGAGGGTGTCTGGTCCAGCCATTGAGGGGGGAGTCTGAGAGTAATGACAGTGGAGGTGGGGAGTGGGCGCCCTGTAAGCCCTCAGTAGCTAACAGATGGTGGCCATCTTGTGCCAGCCTGCAGGTATGGCTCTTCCCATCAGTCATCGGCCTGGGCACACTTTAGTCCTGGGGATCAGCTGAAAGCCAGACAGGGCCTTAGTTCTAAAGGGATCCAAGGTCTGATTGTGGTCTCAGCATCCAGCCTGGCCTGCTGCTAAGTAACTGGACTCCTGAGGTCACCCTGGGCAGTAGCAGCCTGGCCATGGTGAGGGAGAGGGAAGGGAGGACAGAAAGAGAGAGTGACCCCTCAGCAGTGCTGGGACTTTCTGTGCCTCTCTCTATGATGTGCTCACTACAGGCCTGTTGGAGGCAGGATTTGAATCTCACATACATGCCAAGTACCCTGGGCCTGACAAATGGCTGATAGAACTTAAAGTCCATCACCTTGAAATTTGATTGAAGGATGCCAGCAAAATTCAAAATGCAAAGGAAAACATTTGTCCCCATCCTCTAGAGGACCTCTTCTGGGGTGGTGACACATCTGACAGAAGATCTGTTCACCTGAAGGATGCTAATGTCTCCGTTTTCTCATGGGCTCTAGGTCAGGACCTGGATCCTCACCGTGGGTTACACAACTGCCTTTGGAGCGATGTTTGCAAAGACATGGAGGGTCCATGCCATCTTCAAAAATGTGAAAATGAAGAAGAAGGTAATCACCCTCCTACAGCTTTAGGGGTTCACTCAGTGTTAGATATTCACTTAGCAAACAGACATGAATTAGGTGCTGACTGTGTGTGGCCTCTAAGCTACTTGCTGGGGATTCATAGAAACACAGTCCCTATCTCTTGGCTCCCAGGGACATCAGACAGCTAACAAAGTCTTTACAGCACAGAGTGAGGGGTGCTGGTTGGGGATACATGGGGACTTCTGGAGCACAAGGCACTCCGGGAGGCATCACGTGCACCTCCGCCAGGTCCTGGAGGGTGTTGGGGAGTTGGTCAAATAGAGAGGGTGGGGATTCTGCACATGTCATAGGGGGAACAGTGCATGAAAAGGCCTGAGAATAGGAGTGGCCTGGTCAGAGGGCCGAGAAGGGCGCAGTATGGAGAGCCATGGGGGTCACAGGGGCAGGGTGCAAGAAGAGGCTGGAGGGAAAGGTAGGAACCACATAGATGAATCTGAACTTGAACTTATGGGCAATGGGGAGCCCCTAAAAGAGGGGAAGTGAAACAGTGCTTCAAGTGCAGCAGCCCCTGCCCACTCCAGTGAAGTGGGTGGATCCTGCCCCTCGGGCCCCTGCCACACACCCAGGCCACCACAGGAAAACCTTAGGCTACATTCAAGGGACAAAGATTCCAGACCTGACACCAGATCCCTGTGCCCTCTGCTGCTCTCCAGGCCCAGCAGCACTATGACAAGTCCCCTGTGTAAGTGAGAGAGGTTCAGCCACTGGTTGCTCCTAGTCCCGGCTGGACACTACAGGACAATGGAGACATTTGAAAATTACAAGAAATCACCCAACCTGGGGCCAGTTGAACCCAAATCTCTAGGGCTGTAGCTAAGCATCAGTAGGTTTTAGACTTTCCCAGGAGTTGTAGTTGTCCCTCAGTGTCCTCTGGGGACTGGTTTCAGAACTGTCCCCCCTCCAAGGATCCCAAAATCTGTGGATGCTCAAGTACTTGATATTAAATGGCATAGTCTTTGCATATAGCCTACATACATCCTCCGTATATTTTGGGTCTTCTCTTGATTACTTACAGTACCTAGTTCAGCGTAAATGCTGTGTACATAATGGTTATGCTGTATTGTTTGGGGAATAATTACAAGAAAAAGCATTCTTTGCATGTTTGATATAAATACAACCATTGTTGGCCTAACCACATGGTAAACCACCTGCGGGTGGTTGAGTCTGCAAAGGTAACACCCTGGAAACCAAGAGCACACTTTGACCGCTCACAGCCAGCATGGAAGCCCTCAGGCTGGGACCAGGGCTATTCAGGGTGGGCTTCCACACCTGGGAGCTTCTTAGAAATGCCACGCTTGGCCCCAGTCCGATCCTAAAGAACCAAGATCCTGGGGCAGGGCCAGCAACCTCTATTTCACCGTCGCCTGGGTGAGGCTGAAGCCAGCCAGTTTGAGAAGCACTGGTCTAGGTGGTTTTGGGATCCCTCCCACCCAGCAGCTCTGCTTAGAGAGCTGCTCTGCCGTTTATGACAACTCATCCTGTTTTGCGAGAATCAGTGTCGATTCCTTTGTGTTAATATGTGACTCATCCATGTTGTCATCTGTAATCAAGAACTGGCCTTTCTGTTCCCGTCCTCGTGTGAGCGCTGAGCAAGAACACCCCGACTGTCTGGCACAATCAACAAAACGTGTCAGAGAAACTTCAGGAGTTTGGTTGTCTACAAGCTCCTTGTGGACAGGGATGTGACGCGGTTTCCAGGGACCAGACTTAGTGTCCTTCCTGCCACAGCGCAGAGCGCTGAGCTGGATGGGAGGGGACCTGCGCCCTCTGGAGACACTGCACAGCTGAGGGTTGTGCTGTGGGGGATCCTGGCACTTTGGGAAGGCACTTGTCCCACAGGCAAGCACCTGCCCCACCTTTATTATTTACTATTTTTTTAACTTTAAAAAACTTTTTGAACTATGTTTTTTACTGTTTTTTTTTTTTTTGTTGTTGTTGTTGTTGTTTTTCCTTTTCTAATTTTTAGGAAGAAAAAAATCCTAAATTTTTTTTTAAAGGATGATGATGTCAGGGACAGCAGGGGTAACACGTAGAGCCCTCAAGGAGGTGGATATCAGAGGCAGTAATTCTGTGGTCAAGACCCAGGGGGCAACTGCACTAGAGAGGAGGGTGTCTGAACCAGCAGGGGCATCGATATAGAATGGTGAGGGTGACGGCAGGGACAGAGGGTATGACAGGGTGAGTTGCCTGCACAGGAAGGGGAGAGGCGTTTTGGTCAGTGGGGGATGCTGGCATCAGGACACTGCAGTAGCACAAGATCACCTCCATTCAGTTAAGGCCACTTAAAAACATTTAAAATGGTAAATTGTATGTTATATGTATTTTACCACAATTTGAAAAACCAATAAAACTTTCAGGTATGGTGGCACACACCTGTAATCCCAATGACTTGGGAGGCTGAGGCAGGAGAATTGCAAGTTTGAGGCCGGCCTCAGCAACATAGCGAGACCCTGTCTCAAAACAATTAAAAAGGGCTGGGGATGTAGCTCAGTGGTAAAGTGTCCCTGGGTTCAATCTCCAGTACAAAAAAAAAATGTTTTGAAAGAAAAAGAAAAACCAATTAAACAAAACAATAAAACCTGACTTTGGAAATATATATTTACATATACACACACACACACACACACACAAAAACAGAATCGTGGAAAAGAGCCATTTTGGACTGTGACTGCCTTAACCCCTTCAAAATCATCTGATTCCCACGTGGTGTTTGATCCACCCAAGTCATATATACCTTTCTATCTTCCACCATTCCCTCCTCTAACCTTCTCCTGGAGTTACAAGAAGGACTAGAGCAACCCCAGGAGTTTCCCACGCTGCAGCATATTCATCGGCCTTCACTGTTTTTACAACAAAATCAGGGACCAAATCTTATCCTCAAAAGTTTGGCATTTCAGATCATGCCTTCATATTGTGTGGCCATCATCACTGTCCATCTCCAAAACTTTTTCACCTTCCCAAACTAAAGCCCCATAAAATACCAACTCCATTGTGCACCACACTCTGTTTTCTGGCTCTGAGGGACAACTCCTCTGGGAACCTCACATAAATTGTCATACAGTATTTCTCCTTATGTGATTTGAGTTTCTTTTAAAGAACTTTGGACTTTGATTTTTTTAGTGGGTCCCCCTTTTTTTTCACTGATACATATACTAGATCTACATAACCTTATAATTGCAATCATATGCTTTTTTTTTATTAGAGTCTTTTTATCCTTTCCTTTTTTCCATAGCTCCCACTTCTTCCTCCCTCCACCCACAATGGCAGGCCTTCCCCAAATGCACACACACAAGCTTCACCCCATATGGCCATGTTTTTTTAAAGACATTAAAGGAAAAGAAGTCTACTGAAGAAAGTATTGACACATGGTGGCTGCACACTCCCAAATTCAGCTTTTTTATAGCATGTTACCATTTTTTTCCTAAAGACCAGTCATAAAATCTTAAATGAGGAGCTTATTGCAGTCTTTATTCTGCTTCTCACTAGAACCAAATTGAAGTGTTGAGATGAAGCAGTAACTCAAAGATGAGACCTTCTGTTCTTGGGGCAGATGTTTTTTGAGGACACATATGACTTGGTACTGTTGTAGACAACAACACAAGCAATAAAACCATCTGAGGACACCTGCTCAGACCTTCATCCAGGCTCAATGGAAATTTGGTGGGGAGGGTTTGTAACAGCCACCCCAGGCATCAGCTAAATGACAGCAGGGGTCAGGCAAGTATTTTCTGTAAAGAACCAGAACTTGCATGAGATTTTGCAAGTTATACTGTCTTCTTCTTCTTTTTTTAACGAGAGAGAGAGAGAGAGAGAGAATTTTTTAATATTTATTTTTTAGTTTTTGGTGGACACAACATCTTTATTTTTATTTTATGTGGTGCTGAGGATCAAACCCAGTGCCCCACGCATGCCAGGCGAGCACGCACCACTTGAGCCACATTCCCAGCCCTATACTGCCTTTTTTTCAGCTAGCCTATGCTGCTGATTTATGGAAAAGAAGCCATGGACAAATATTTAAAGAATGGGTATGGCTATGCTTTTATAAGATTTTATTTACAAAAATAGATTGTGAGGTCTGGAGTTGTGGCTCAGTGGTGGAGAGCTTGTCTAGCATGTGTAAGGCACTGGGTTCGATCCCTGGCACCACATAAAAAAATAATTAAATAAAATAAAGGTATTGTGTCCGTCTACAACTAAAAAAAATATTATTAAAAAATAGGTGGTGAGAAAAATCTATAGTTTGCTAATCCCTGATCCATACAACAAGGGGAACTGACATTGGCATGATCACTGGCTTCCATTGAAGTTATTGTCAGCCAGGCTCTGGGCATCTAATATGGCTTGTGTGGTTGTTTCCCAATTTTGTACACGAGGAAACAGCTCAGAGGAGTCACAGGACTTAACCAAAATCATACAACTAGTTAGTTCATGGCAGCTTAGAGCCCGGTGTCTTATCATTGCTGGTACAATTCCATCTCTCACTCGCAAGATTGTCCCAGGTTCAGAGACAGGATGGCATGTTCTGATATCAATGACTACTGACATACCCCAGAGAGGCAGTGGGCAGACTTTGAGGAGAAACCTGAAAAAGAGGGAATGAAAGAGAGAAGGTGAAGTGAGAACTGAGAGGTGACCTTGCCCATTGGAAAGGTTCTCTGGTCCTCAAATTGGAATGGTCAGGTCAGTACTATTTTTGTTTTCCTTCCCTCAGTTTTCATTACTGAAGATTATTTTAAATCACCTGTCCTTGGTAGTGTATTTTGTATATTCATGGGTGAATTTGTTTAGTTATCCATCGTTAGTCTTTCCCCACTAAAACGCATGCTCCATGAAGGTAGGGTTTTTTTTTTTTCATGACTGTCTAAAACAGAACCTGACACAATGTAGGCACTCGATAAACAGTTCCACAGTTAATAAATGAAATTAATTTCATAACTTCTTAGTATAAGTCCATTCAGCTACCAACACTGGCCACGTGCCAGGCTTTGGGAATGGTGCTAAAAGGAAATTAGATATAGCCTCTCATTACAACCTTCCCACCACAGATTCATCCATTGAGTTCTATGTCTAGTAGAGCTGAGGTGCAATATCATGTTTCACCCCTAGATGTTGCTGTCCTACACAAAAACACATATTCACTAATGGACAAATCCCAAGTAGTGGTAGTAAAATAGTCACCATTCCTTGAGCATCTTCCCTGTACTAGGTGTTTTCATACACCGTCTCATTTTATTCTAAGACCACCTGTGTAACTTGGGCATGAATGGCTCCAATTTATCAAGGAGGAAACTGAGACCTAAAAAAGTTAAGCAACCTGCTCAAGATCAAGATCACATTTGGTAAGAACTGGGATTAGAAAGAGGCCTTTTAATTCCTAAATCTATGCTCTTTCCTTTATACCATACTGAGAGAATAATACATGAACCTCCCTCTCTCCCCTTCCTCCTGGCCATGACATAAATTAAAAATGCAGAATAAGAAAGAGGAAGTGATTTGCTCATGACCATACAAGTAGCAAGAAATGGAGCCAGGATCCCAACCCAGGTTCACATAATTCCAAATCCTTCAGAATTCCAGTGCCCCTTTCTACCCCATTCTTAAGCCTTATGAGTGAAGGACCTTACTGTGTCACATTTACAAGAGGGAAATCCTGGTGTGTGTCTTCTAAGGTTGGCTGTGCCCTGTGCTGGACATGCCCAGTTTCACAGATGAGGAGCTGCTTGGGCTGAGTCTTGAAGCTGGGGTAGGAATCCACCAGCAGAAAGGTGCGGGGAGGACCTCCAGGAGTCAAGCCCCAGTGGGACAAATGCCTGGGGACTCAGGCAGGGCATTAGGCAGAGGCTTCTTCCAGCCCATCCTAGGTCCACCCTATTTTCTCAAGCCCTACAAAGAGTTGCCTAGTTCCTGGGGGCAAGCCAGGTTAAGCCAGGTTTCTGCAAAACCTCAGGGGTTCACTGGATCCTCCTTGAAAATTCAAAGAGGAGGTTTCTGCAGTGCTCTACCCCCAAGTAAAGCAGTCTGGGTGGATTTGATCAGCAACACTTTTCTTGTTCCTTCTACATCCATCCACAGAGAGACCTCTTGAGTTTCTGTTTCTCCTTTTGAAATGGCTTTAATCGTTAAAAACCAGACCTGGTGATATTTCTTAAGCTTCTGTCTCAGTTTTGTTTATTTTTCCATGATTCTTTTCCAGAACTACTTCATCACATTGGCTTTTATTTCTGTGTTTGGGGGGTAGGGGGGACATAAACCTGCAATGAGTGAAATACAGGTGAGCACTGGTGCTCTAGTGTTTGTCCCCAGGCCCCTGCATATCAGTGATGTAAAGTGGGGTGGGACTCACAGCAGCGAAGAAACAGAGCGGAATGGGAGTGAGTTATATTTCTTCTTTTTATTTTCCTTCATCTCACTTCAATCCATCAAACTTTTAAGTGCCTACTGAATGCCAAGCCCTGTTAGGTACTGAGAGTACACGAATAAATAACATGGGTTTCCCTCCTGTCTGGGCTTCCCAGGCCAGTGAGGAGGGAGCTGTGACAATAATTTGACGTAGTGTCTGGACAGTGCTGTGATTGTTTGAGGATGTGAACTCTGGAGAAAGGAGGTGCTTGGTTCAAATCTTAGCTTCACTCCCTTTGACATATCTGTTGAGCCCCCCAGAGGCCTGTTTCTTCATCTGTAAAATGGGAATAACGATAGAATCTGTTTTTAAATGAGACCACGCATGTGAACCATCAGCCTGGAATAATGGATCATTAAAGATTAGCTACATTGCTTGTTGTCTCTGCTGCTGTTGTTACTCCTCGGATCATGTGGACACAATGCTCTGGGAGTGATGAGTTATTCTAGGAGAGTCAGAGAGGGCTTCGTGGAGGAAGCTACAACTGACCTGGGTCTTTAAAGACTGTGGAAAGAATAGGGTGTTCCAGACTAAAGGAACAGCACCTACAAAGTACCAGAGAGTGAAAATCACAGCTCAGAGGAGACTAGGAGTGGCCAGATTTCAACAAAGTGCACATGTGGGTTTGGAGAGGGGCTGGACCGGGAAGGCAAAGGAACCTGGCTACATTATTCTGTGGGTGATGGGACATTTCAGGACACTGTCCAGCTGAGCATCCAGGACACAGTCACTCCTCATCCTGGGTCCTCAGCCATTGTCCAGGAAGCTTCTTTTCACCTCTGCCTCCCTCTTCTCCTCCCCACTGCAGATTATCAAAGACCAGAAACTGCTCGTGATCGTCGGGGGCATGCTGCTCATCGACCTGTGCATCCTGATCTGCTGGCAGGCTGTGGACCCCCTGCGGAGGACAGTGGAGAGGTACAGCATGGAGGTAAGCAGCCGGTGCCAGCAGGAGGGAGACCCTTGGGCACAGCTCCCAGGCACGAGATGGCAAAGCAGCCAGTGCATCTCCTTGGATGCACAGTTGCTCTTGGGAACACCTGATCCCACTTCCTTCCATTTGAGATGTTGGTTATTTCAGGAGCGCTGAATATAAGGTATGGTGAAATAATTTAATGTCAATCTTAATATATGCAGAATTAAGGGGAAATGTTGGGCTGCTAAAAATACTGGGCTGGGGGTGTAGCTCGGTGATAGAGCACTTGCCTTGTGTGCTCAAGACCCTGGGCTCCCATCTCAGCCTGCAAAGAAAAATACTTTGTAGAAGCCCCCATCTACGTGATCTTTCATTGGAGAAATTACATTGCACCATCGTCCCGTCTTTAAAGAAAGTCCCATAAGCAGTGCTTCTAGGAAATCCGCATTCCGATAGCTCCTCCTAGTTACTGTATGATGTTCAGGGTGGCGAGCAGTGTATTTCCTTTCATACATTTGATATGAGACATTTATTGTTAACATAAGGAAGCTTAGCCGGGCATGACAGCACATGGAGCCTGTAATCCCAGCAGCTCGGGAGGCTGAGGTGGGAGGATCACGAGTTCAAAACCAGTCTCAGCAATTTACAGAGGCCCTAAGCCACTGAGTGAGACCCTGCCTCTAAATAAAATACAAAGGGCCGGGGCTCAGTGGTTGAGCATCCTGGGTTCAATCTTGGATACCAAAAAATAAAAATAAGGAAGCTTATATAAAAGTACTGTTAAGTATACATTTTAATTAGCCTGCATTCAGCCTTGCCCTCGACTCCTGCTGGTCTTTCCGCGATGCTCTGGGGTAGGGAAGTCCAAGTCCCTGAAAGTTGTCTCCTTGTCCACTTTGTCCTTTAGTTGAACATGCTTTTGTGGAGTGGAGCCAGCTGCACTGGGTGAGCCGTTTGCTTATGTTTTCCGTACGTTGTGGCAAATTCAATGGAGACAATGAGGACCTCTGTTTCTCGCACCGTGTTATTAGGGAAATCTTTTTTGTGGAATTTAGTGTGTATTCTGGAAGTAAACTGGAAAATGTAATTGTATGCCTTGGGGACAGAGGTATTATCCTTCTAGACAAGAAGGTTTTCCAGGAGGCTGAGGCAGGAGGATCCTGAGTCCAAAGCCAGCCTCAGCAACTTAGTGAGGCCCTAAGCAACTCAGAGAGATCCTGTCTCTAAACAAAATATTTTAAAAAGGGGCTAGGGATGTGGCTCAGCACCCTGGGTTCAATTCCCAGGACTAAAAAATAAATAAAAGAGGGGGGGGGTTCATGAAAATAAAATGCACAGCCACATTTATGTTGATACAGAGAGTTTACTCAGCTCAGTAAGAAGTTATACAGTCGGTGAATATCTTTTAGGGAGGAGATTTTGGACAGCGCCCCTCCATCTCTCCACCTTCCACGTATACCCTGGGAGGAAGCAGGGCTCCAGACAGGCACAGAAGGACATGACACCAGCTGTGCCTGTGGGCCAAGGGGACAGGAACTGAGTTCATTCACGCAGACAGACTTTTTCCAGAGGGGAGATGACAACTGATCACCATTCATCATGCACAGTGGCCAAATGAGCACCTCCTCGCCCACTCAGTCCCAGGGGAATTCCCTGCCCACCACCAAGATTTAGTGATCCAGACAGATTCAATACTGGGAAGAGCTGTCACTGGCTAAGTGGGCCCCTGAGCTAGGGAGAGCCTGTGGTGGTGACAATTACAGCCATAATGATGATAGTGATGATGATGATGATGATGATGATGGCAATGAAGACAGTGATGACAGCCAGTGTTGTATGTGATTTAATATCACAACAGTTCTGTGAAGTGTTACAAGTAAGCCCATCTTAGTAATGAGGAAATGGAAACCCAGAGAGGTTGTGTAACTTACCCAAGGTCGCCCAGCAGGTTAGTAGTGTCCTACCCTCCCTTCAACACCAGGACAGCTCTTTTTGCACTTTCTCTGGCTTTCCTAGGCCTTTGTTCATTGGCAAAGATCAGGGAAGTAGGTAGAACAAAAGCATGCCTGCACCCCCTACAGATAAGGACGGGGAATTAGAGAAAAGGGACTGAGGGGCCAGGATGCCAGGGAAGGGGAGCCAAGGGAATGAGACAGAGCTTGTGGGGAGTCTGGAACTGGGGCAGCTGGAGACCAGATCAAGGGTACCCTGGGGCCTGCAAGGATGCCGCCTCCACTCTAAGTGTGCAGGGGTCAGTGGGGCTCTGGCTGCAGCAGGAGAAGGCTGCAGGGCTGGGTGCAGACTGGAAGCCCCGCAGCCCAGCCATTCAAGCAGGGTAAACCGGTGCTGCCATCACAGACGATACCTTTCTTCCCCTCGATGACTCTGTGCACAGAACCCTAGAACACCCCAAATCTCTCAAAGTTAAGGTTCTCCAACTGCAGAGCCCCTGGTGGCCACAAAAAGCCTTTCTGCACAGACGAGCAAACTGAGGGGGCACCCACAGGGCCCAGGGCAAGGGCCAGATATGCCCTTCGTGTGTCCCTCCAGGATCTACTGAGGTTTCTTTCTGGGTCTTTCCTGGCCCTTCCTCTTGTGCTACTTATTCCTCTTCTCGGGTTGCCCTGTTGCTCCGTTGCTATGGCAGCAGAAGCCTGTGATTTGTCCACCTGCAGCCCTGCCAGTCCACCAAACAAGGCCAAGCTGTCTGTGGGTTTCCCTCAGCCGCTCCTGTCGGGCACAGCGTGCTGGGTGAACAGTGCTCAGGGGACGAGGCGTCCCACGGTCTCCCTCAGGGGACATCTTTTCCAGGACCCTCAGCCAGAGACAAAGTCTAGGCTTCAGGGAGAAGTCATCAGAGGCCTGTTGCCTGCTGCCACCCCTTACATCCCAGACACCTTGGTTTGCTCTGGACTCTGAATAACTTGGGATCCCAGGCATAGGCCTCCTCTGTGTCAGTACCCTGCCTGCTTCCAGAACCTTCTCTGCCAAGTAAATTCCTTGAGCTTCAGTCCCAGGGCCACCTACTATGGAGACATGTCCCTAAGCTCACTGGCCCTGCGGAGCTGCATGACTCCCAGTTCCCCAGACATTCTCCCTCTGGATTCTGCTGAGCATAGCCCTGCCCTTACTCCTGTTGGACCTCAGCCTCCCCAGCACAGGCCACTCTGAGCCAGCCCCCACACTCCATAGCATCTTCCACGGGGACACCGGAGATCATGGCCACTCGACCCTGAGCTCATGGTGCCCACTGGCTAATGAGGAGCTGGCTAATGAGAAATTAGCACTAGTACTTCAGACTGAAGGGTGTGGCTCACACTCGAGTTGAATACGCAGGACAAAGGGCTCAAGAATAACAGGAAAGATCCACGGAAGAGATTCTTCCCCGGAGAGTACATGCAGGTGTCCAGGAAGGAAAATCCCCTAGAGTCCTGCAGAAGGCCACCCAGCTCCATATCCTCATTCATTTTTCTGTAATAAATATTGAGAGAGCACTTGTCATATGCCAGGAACTGTCTGAATGCTTTACATTATGAACTCATTTAATTCAAGCTTTATAACAACACAGTAAGGGTCGAGCTATTATTTTCTGCATTTTACAGATGAGGGAGCTGGAAACAGAGAGGTTCAGTGACTTGTTCACAGTCACACAGCCAGTAAGACGTAGCTTAAATTCCAGTGAAGGTGTTCTGCTTTCAACTCTGCTGCCTCAGGGGCTCCCTGAAGAAGGGACAGAAGACTTGAGTTCTGGTTTTGCCACCTCTTCCCTCTTTCAGAGATCTGCACACAACACCCCTCAGAGCAGGCTGACCGTTTAGCTATGGCCCTGGAGCCCGAGCCCCTGGCCTCTAAGCCTCTGCCAGGCCTCCAGCTGTGGCTCATCACCCCCAGTGTCAGTCTCCTCATCTGCCTCAGGCTGAGACTCCAGCTTTGCCCTCATTTATTCAACAAAATTTAGCAGACAGCCATGATGAATGGGACGTGGCCCTGCCTTCAGGGACCTTCAGGACGGCTGGGGAGACAGACAAGTCTGTGGTTGGTTCACACCCACACAGGCATGTCCTGGGGTAATGCAAGGTGCTAGGAAGTCTAAGGAGAGGCGCCAACCTGGCCTTCTGGGGTCACGAGGAGGCAGGAACAAGGGAAGAGGGCAGGAAGGGCATTGGGCAGAAGCAGTTGCCCTTGGAGAGCAGGTGACCACTAATGCAGGAGGACATGGGCAGTGGAAGGCGCCCTCTCGGGGAAGCCAGAGCATTGATTGGCACAGGTCCTTGGAAAGCAGTTTGGTGTGCACTCGTCCCACAGCCCACCAAGTCCAGGGGTACACATTCTTAGAGAAAGTCACATATGTGCCCAGGTGGACCTGCCCAAGGGTGTTCACAGCAGCACTGTTCAGCATAACCCCGAACTGGACGTGTGTCTCCAGTGTGTGTCAGCAGCAGAATGGATGCATGCACCATGGCACTTTCAACCAGAGGAACACCACCAGAGCTGTGGAAAGGAGCGATCCCCAGCTGGACCCTCTGGTTGGATGAGCCTTGGTGACGCCTGAGACACGATGATGAGCATAAACAGCAAACCACAGGTGAATTCCCAAAGTGCTTGGTCACATGTCAAAGTTCAAAGACGGTATAAACTAAGCAAAATACTACTTAAGGAAATATACAAAGGTAGCAAAACATTTTTCTTTTTTAAAGAAGACAACTGTTAATACAAAATTCAAGGTTGTGGTTACCTGTAGGGGGGGCAGGATATCGTTAGGAGAGTCAGGTAGGGCCTGCAAGGCTATAGGAAATCATTCTTCAAATTGTATGGGGACATTTTATCTGGTCTTCAAAAGCAAGGTACATGTCATTTAAAAAAAATTGTACTGAGTTAATAGACCATTTCTTAGAGCAGTTTTAGGTTTATGGAAAATTTTAACAAAAGTACTATTTCCGTATACTTCCCCCAACACACACAGTGTGCATGTTTGGTAAAATGATGAGCTAGTATCCCTACTCTATTCCCACTTAAGTCTGTGGTTTACAGTAGGGTTCACTCTGCATCATACAGTTCTGTGGACCTTGTATGTAATGCCATCATACCACGTGTGTGCTGTTACAGCTTCGTATGGAACAGTCTCACCATCTTACATGTCCTTTGTGTCTTATCCCCTTGGCAGCCACCAATGCACAATTCTTCCTTTTCTAGAATGTTCTATACTTGGAATCATACAGTATATGGTCTTTTAGACTGGTTCTTTCTTTCTTTCTACTTATTTATGTATTTGTTTATTTTTATGCAGGGCCTTGCTGTGTGACCTGGGCTATGCTCAGACTCTAGCCTCAGCCTCTGAGTGGCTGGGATCACGGGTGTGAACCACTGGCTTCTTTCATTAATAATAGGCATGTAAGCTTCCCTTATGCCTTTTTGTGGCTTAATAGTTCACTTCCTTTGATCAATGATTAATATCCCATTGTATGGACGTACCAGTTTGCTTATTCATTTAACCAATGAAGGACACCTTAGCTGTGTCCAGGTTTGGGCAGTTATGAATAGAGCTGCTATTAGTATTTGTAGGTAGGTTTCTGTGTGGACATAAGTTTCCAGATCATTTGGATAAATACCTAAATATCCAAGTGCTGGGTGTAGGATAAGAGTATGTTTACCATTGCAAGAAACTGCAAACTGCCTGCCCCAGTAGCTGCACCATTTTGTATTCCCACCAACAATGACTGGGAGCTCCTATTGCCCTGCATCCCTACCAGCATTTGCTGCAGTCAGCGTTTTGAGTTTTGGTCATTCTGAGATGTGCGGTAGTATCCCCTTGTTGTTTTAGTTTTGCAGTTCTCCAATGATATGTGATGCTGAATATTTTTTCATATGCTTCTTTACCATTGATTAGTTTTGAGAGCTATTTAGGAAACAGATGTGACCAAACTTGGTGATTGATTGACTCCAAGGGACAGGGAGGCAGGAGGCCTTGCCAAGATTTATTTGGATATAATTTTTACTGAAGTGTCTGTTCAGATCTCTTAATCACTTTTTAATTTGGTTGTTTCCTTATTGTTGAATTTTAGGAGTTCTTTATCTATTTTGGATACAAGGCCTTTATCAGGCAGGTGTTTTGCAAATGCTTTCTCTCGGTCTGTAGATCGTCCTTTCATTCTCTTAACACTGACTTCCGCAGAGCTGAAGTTTTAATTTTCATGATGCCTAGCTTATTGTTTTTTTTTTTCTTTCATGGATCATCCTTGGTGTTGTACCTAAAAACTCACGGTCAAACCCAAAGAGACATGTTATCTTATGGTTTTGCATTTCACATTTTGTGAAAAGTCTGAGATCTGTGCCTGGATTCATTTTTTATGCCTGTGGGTATCCAGTTGTTCCAGCACCATTTGTTGAAAAGACTGTCCTTTTTCCAATGAGTTGTCTAGCATCTTCTCATGTAGATCTACTTCTGGAATCTCTGTTCCTTCCATTGATATACTTGTCTATTTTTCACCAAAGCACATGTTTTTGATTCCTATTGCTTTACAGAAAGTCCTGATGTCAGTTCTCCAACTTTGTTCTTCAATGTTGTGTTGTCTTTTCGGGTCTTTTGTCTCCAGACAATCTTTAGGATCAATTTGTTGATATCCACAGTAACTTTCTGGGATTTTGATTGATGTAACATTGAATCTATATATCAATTGGGGAGGATTGCTATCTTAATAATATCGAATCTTCCTATCCATGAACATGGAATATCTCTCCATTTATCTTTTATTTTCTTCTATAGCTTTCTAGATTTCTCATTATAGATATCGTACATAATTTTGGATTGATAGCTATTGCATTTTGTTTAGGTGCTAATGTAAATGGTGCTGTGTTTTTAATTTCAAATTCCAAATGCTCGTTTCCAGTATATAGGAAAGCAGTTGACCTTTGTATGTAAAGCTAGTATCCTGCAACCTTGCCATATTGCTTATTAGTTCCAGGAGTTTTTGTGTTGATTCTTTGGGACTTCCTACATAGACAATAAAGTTGTCTGCAAACAGACATGCTTTTGTTTCTTCCTTCCACATTGGTATGCCTTTATTTTCTTCTTTTGACTTACTCCATTAACTAAGACATCCAGTACATGTTGGATAAAACTGGTAAGAGAGGACAGACACCTTTGCTTTGTTTCTGAGCTTAGGGAAAACTCATTTAGTTTCTCATCATTAAACGTGTTAGAATATTTTTTTTTCCTAAAACGTTTTTTTTTTTTAAGTATCAAATAGTTCTGATGGCCAAAATTGGACAGAGCCCAGATTGTTAGGGACCTTGTGTACTAAGCAGAGGAGTTTAAACTTCAAAATTAAAGAGATTTAATCAAGGGAGTGACATGGTCATATCTTCTTGGCTACAGGGTGAGAACAGATGGAGGGGTGAGGCTGGAGGCCTAGAGATGGCTACATGTTTTTGCAATAAGTCAGTCAGGAGCTGATGGTGACCTAAACCAGGGCAGTGGGAGTGGAGACAGAGAGAAGTGATTAGTTTTGAGAGCTATTTAGGAAACAGATGTGACAAAACTTGGTGATTGATTGACTCTAAGAGTTTGGGACAGGGAGGCAGGAGGTCTTGCCCAGATTTATGCCCGGGTGGTGGATGACAGTCACTTCAGGGTGCAGAATGAGGAGTGGGCTTTGGAGGAAATGGAGGAGTCGCTCAAGTCTGATTATAAATTTGAGATATCTGAGGGCCTCCTGGGCAAAGGGGTCCCCAAAATGGAATATAGGTTCCTAGAGCACAAAAGAGTAGTTTGTTCAGAAGATAGAGATTTGTGGAAGGGAGTTAATGCTTTGAGGATGGGAATCGTGGAGAAGAGTGTAGAGACCCAGAGGTACAGTGAGAGGCGAAGATGTCCTGACGGAAGTCCTAGGAACCACTGAGTGGTGATGGGTACAGGAGGAGGAGCTGGGGAAGGAAATATGAAGCAATAGATAGAGAGGTAGGAAGTAGTCAGGAGAGTGCTGCCCACAGGTGGGGGATGGGAGATCAAGCTGTCCACAGGCAGAAGGTCAAAAAGGAGCCATCCATACAGGAGGATAATTTGAAGGAGGGAGAGATCTCCAGGGACAATGCTCCAGACCAAGTCAAGGACTTGCAGATGTCCCCGGACCTGGCCTCATGCTCAGTGTTTCTGCATAGCATCTCGGTGCTGCCTCTGCTTTGCAGACTGATGGGAAGATTGGCTGTTTCTGCATTTCAGATACAGCAGGTGTGGATAAACCTGCCAAGTATGTTAGAAAGGTTTATAAAGTATGATTTGGATTCTTGGTGAAAAAGGAAAATAACTCTCCCTCCCTCTCTCTCTTTTTAGCACCTACTCTGCTAGCGGTGATGGTGAGTGGGTGTTGGACATATAGGTCTGGAGCAAAGGGATAGGTGTGGGTTGGAGATGAGAATTTAGATGGATCAACACATGGATGACATCAGGGGAGGGCACAGAGAGAGACAGCAGAGGAGGGAACCTAGGACTGACCCAGAATCACACCCGTGTTTGGAATCCAGGGAGTTCTGGGGGAGGCAGCAAAAGAGAGCTGTTGGAGAAGCCCAGAGGTAGATAAGAAGAAAATCAGATGAAACCAAATGAAGAAAGTATTTCAAGGAGGAAGTTTTAATGAACTCTGTTAAGTGCTGATTTTAGATCAAGTAAGTTAGGACCAAGAATTGTGTCTATATGTATACCCACATACATCCATATGAGAATTTACTTTTCCTTTTCAAGGCAATAATTTGAGATAATTTCCCCCCAAAGTAATCTCTATGCATACAGATGGTATGAAGACAGTCTCTGATGCTAGATGGAAGGGTTCTCATTTTTTTCTAGACTTTCCTTCTATACCAGGTCACTGTTTAGAACCCCACCTGACCATTCAGAAATGGTCTTGAGATGGAGAAACATGACGGACAGCACTCAGGGTTACCAGACATTGAACACTGGGGCAAGCCACAGGGAGCCACCATGACAGCATCCAAAGACTGCCTGCATCCCAGGAAGCCTCCCTGACTCGCTTCCCAGCAGGGTGCAACCAGAGAGGGAACATAATCCCGCCCCTGGCGGGAGCCATGTGTGTATCATGCAGTCACAGAAATGGTGGAAGGCTGGTCCAACCTCCCCACCCCCAACAGGTGGCCAAGCAGTCTACATCAAGAATTCCCTACACTCTGGTTTCTGTGGCTTTCTGGTCATTATGGCAGTAATTGAGTTAAGGGCAGCTTGGGGCACGGAGTATTTCAAACTTCCCTCCACATCCTGTTGTCTTACCACTCTCTGTTTGCAGAAGCAGATGAGGGGTGTGGAATCAAGGAACTGAAGTTGGCTCTGAAATGAGTGGCTTACACCAGTTACGTTTCTATGGAAACCGATATTGGAAGAGGCAAACATGTTGAGTTTTAAATAATTTTAACTCTTACCTTCTACTTCCCTCTACAGTTGCTCTGGGCGGGGTGGCGGGGGGGGGGGGGGAGTGCCAAGCAGGCACTTTCAGGAAACAGCTGGTATCTTCATAAAGCTTGTCCAAACCCCACCTCCCGCTATTCATTGTGGAATAGAGAGCAGAATGACCAGAGTTGGGGAGTTCTGGGAACCAGGTCTGTTCTGCTCTGTGGCCTGCTCACAGGTAACCTGGTAGCCCAAGGCTTTTGATGGTAAGGGTCACATTCCAAATGGTAGGTTACCATAGCTGAAGCCACCAGCCCTGGGCAGTGAGACAGCTCTTTGTCACCCACAGTCATCTGTGGTGTCCTGGGTGGCCAGGCTGTGGTCCCAGTCAGAAGCAGACCATGGCCCAGGCTGGTAAGGGTTTCATTGAGGGCCTTGGTTCAGTCCGATACTCAAGCCATCTAAATTAACGTGGCAAAGTCATCCCTGGGAGGGCTGCACCATCAGAAGTTCTTTTTTTTTTTTTTTAAAGAGAGAGAGAGAGAGAATTTTTAATATTTATTTTTTATTTTTTTCAACGGACACAACATCTTTGTTTGTATGTAGTGCTGATGATCGAACCCGAGCCGCACGCATGCCAGGCGAGTGCACTACCACTTGAGCCACATCCCCAGCCCCCATCTGAAGTTCTGATTGTGCCATCCTCCTGTCTAAAACTCTCAGTAGTGCCTGTAATCCCAGCAGCTAGGGAGGCTGAGGCAGGAGGATCATGAGTTCAGAGTCAGCCTCAGCAAAAGCGAGGTGCTAAAGCAACTCAGTGAGACCCTGTCTCTAAATAAAATACAAAATAGGACTGGGGATGTGGCTCAGTGGTTGAGTGCCCCTGAGTTCAATCTCTGGTACCCAGGAAAAAAAAAATCCACTAGAGGATGACGTCTATACTCCTTGGCACAGGTCAGGAGGTCTTGGATCATCTGACCTGTTTGCTTCTGCAGCCTCATCCATCATGATCCCCTTAGTCACTGGTACTTTTCCAAAATATCACACTCTCTCTTCCTCTATGTCTTTGTCCCCTCTACCCAGGATACCCTCATTCCCACCCTAAAATGCCTTCTTGACCTTTGAGTCATACAATTGCTACTTGACCTTTGAGACACAGAGAAGAATTTTCTAAGGAGCCTTTGGACCACCCAGGCAGTCTCGGATGCCTCTGTCCGATGCTCCCACCCCAACCTGTTCATCACTCATTCTGGTCACAACACTGGTAATTGTGTATGCACCTGTTCCCCCCTCATCTGTGACCTCCTCAAGGGCCAAGGCCATCTGTGTGTCCCCAGCACCCACCACCAGGGCCTGGCTCAGAGCAAGTGCTCGGTAAATATTTATTGAATAAATTGTTCCCTCCACCTGGAACTCTCTCCCCATGCCTCCATATGTCCAAATGTAACCCATCTGTCTGGGCCCATTAAGCCAGCTCCTCAAAGAAATATCTCTGCTGAGTTGCAATTTAATTTAATATCACACCCTCACCCTTCATGAAGGGCCCACTTCTGGGGCTGAGGCTGCCAAATGAAGAATGAGTCAGCCTCTTCTGTCGGGGACTGTGGTTCTGTTGGTGACTTAGCGCCCCTGAGATAGAGATCCCCGGGATAGATGCCCATAGAGTGTCAGGCTAGGAAAGGGGCCAAAGCTTGCTGGTGAACTGTCTCTACTTCCTTCTCTCAGGCCACAGTAATGGATAAGATGCTCTGTTTCTTTTTAACCTTGGCTGCCAGAAAGCTGGAGCCCAATTCAACACTCAGGCGCATCGCAATAACCCTCTTATCTCAGGTTCCGGGAAGATTATCTCTCCTTCTGATCGTTTGTCTTTATTTTTTAACTGTCCTGTTTTATTTGGGCTTTTCTTATGTGCTGCCTTGGGCTGTTTGGGAGAGGACACAAGGTGTTATTAAAATGAGAATTGAGTTATTAAAATGAGAACTCAAGGGGAGATTCGATGGAAATGATAGACCAGAGAGGCGTTTTAAGGGTGTCCACGGGTATTTGCCTCCTGGCATGGAGCCCAGCTCAGCCCTAGCTCAGCTCTGCTCTCAGATTTGTGGGTACAGATATGTTTGGGCCCAGTGTAGGGCTCTGCCAACCACAGACACGTTTCTGGAACATCTCAGATTGCAAGGCATCTTAGATACAGGAGAGATTGCTGTTTTATTCATTGCCTCTGTTGGTCTCCTGTGTGCCCTTGGGAAGCACTGGGGTGGCTAGAGGCCCTCCAGGACCCAAAGAGAAGACACAGAGCCACAGCTGCAGGGGCAGCCCTGATCCTGAAAGTTCTCCCCTCTACCTATCCAGGAGGAGGGGCTGTTTACTAGAAATTCTCAAGAGCCAAGGACCAAAAGGACTGGAAAATTGTGTGAGATCCTGGCATCTTGACAACTGGGTTTGTCTTGTTAAAGTCATTCCAGTGCTTGAGCAAAAAGAGCCTTTAAATTTTTATGGTTTTTTTTTCCCAATCCAACACATCCACGTTGGCAGAAACACAGGCTATGGCCCCCAGAGATCTCCCACCTTTTTTTTTTCCTTCCGGTGTTTTAGATCAGATCCAGAACCTTGCACATGCTAGGCAAGCGCTCTAACACTGAGCTATGTCCCCAGCCCACTTTCCATCTTTCTGTGGAAAGCAACCTCTTTGTAGATTCTCACCTTTTTTTTTTTGCTTCCTCAGTCATTAGGGTGCTCCTTTGGCCTTATGGGGTGTCCTATTGGGGCCATGGTCCACACCAGCTGCCTTAGGATTGCACAGTCTGACAAGCAGTAGAGATATCCATGAGGGACTATGCCCCAGCTTGCTGCTGGTAGGCCTGTGGTTGGGTCTGTCCGTTGTGAACAGGGTTCCTATGGATGCCCTGGCTGTGTTAGCTTTTCTTCCCTCTGACAAAATTCCTGAGAAGAATTTTGGATTGAGGTGAAGCTGAGCAACATGGAAGAGAGACGATTTATTTTGGCTCATGGTTTCAGAGGTTTCAGTCCAATGCCTGTGGGCTCCATTGCTTTGAGCCTGAGGTAAGACAGAACAATATGGTGGCAGGAGCATATGGCAGAGGAGGCTATCACCTTATGGCAGCCTGGAAGCAAAGAGAGCAAGAGAAAGTGGCCAGGGACAACATATACCCCTCAAGAACACCCACCCAGTGACTTGTTTCCTCCAACTAGCCCACCTCCCACAGTTCCCACCACCTCCCAGCAGTGCCAGCAACTGGGGATCAAGCTTCAAACACAACAACTTTTGAGGGACATTTAACATCCAAACTATAATTTGTGCTTCCAGAGTCTGGGGTTTAAGTTTGAAGTCCTGGCCTTAATCTTCTAAAATATGGTCCGTGGTTTAGTCAGATTTCTCACTGCTGCAACTAAAAGACCTAACAGGAACAATTTTAGAGGAAGAAAAGTTTATTTGGGGGCTGAGGTTGTGGCTTAGTGGTAGAACGCTTTCCTAGTACGTGTGAGGCACTGAGTTTGAGCCTCAACACCACATAAAAATAAATAAATAAATATATTATGTTCATCTATAACTAAAAATATATTTTAAAAAAATGTTTATTTGGGGGCTCATGGTTTCAGAGGTCTCAGTCGATAGACAGCAGGCTCCATTCCTCCGGGATCGAGGTGAAGCAGAACAACATTGTGGAAGAGTATGGCAGGGGGAGGTGCTCACATGATGATCAGAAAGCAGAGAGAGACTCCACTTGCCAGATATAAATATATACCCCAAAAGCACGCCCCCAATGCCCACCACTTCCAGCCACACCCTACCTGCCTTCAGTTACCACTCTATTAATCCTATCAAGTGATTAATTCACTGATTGGGTTAAGGCTATCATAACCCAATCATTTCTCCTCTAAACCTCTTGCATTGTCTCACACGTGAGTTTTGGGGGACACCTCACATCCAAACCATAATAGTCCGGGATTGAGTTTTGGATTAATGTCTCTCAGAGGACAAAAAGAAAAAGATCCTGTATTAGTCAGGGTGTGCTAGGTTTTGCTGTGGTAACAACAACAGAAAACCCCTCAGTAGATCAAAGCACTAAAGGTTCTTCCTCTCCTCTGTTCTTTACTCATCGGAGCACTTGTCCGTTGAGGATCAACTGTAGCTTTCCCCCTCATGGTGTCTTCACTCTGGGACACAGATGATGGTGCACCTTCTAGGACAGTTTTTCTGGCAGAGGGAACAAGTATAAGGCTTTTAAAGTTTCCATCCCAATGTATCACATGTTACTTCCACTCATATTTCATTGGCCAAAAGGTGTCCTGTGTCCAATCCTGAATTCAGCAGAGCGGAGAAGAAGGAGAAAAAGAACCAGATGTCACAGCCAGTCATCATTCTACAGTATATCCCATCCAGCTTTTTAGTGTTGTCATAAATGACGCCCTATCCACTAGAATATAGCCCCACAAGAATGGAGGAGAGGAAGGGTTGCATTTTATCCAGTGTGGTGTCTCTAGCTACTAGGAAGGCACCAGGCACATAGCATACCCCCAATAAACATGAGCTGCAGGCTTATTAGAACCCAGCCTCACAGCACTCCTGTTAGGAGATCTATGGGATATTATCTGAGAAGTTTTGTACTACTCCTGCAGACTGTACTGTCA
This sequence comes from Marmota monax, assembly GCF_021218885.2. NCBI lineage: Eukaryota > Metazoa > Chordata > Mammalia > Rodentia > Sciuridae > Marmota > Marmota monax. The sequence goes on from NW_026695243.1 coordinate 3,787,727, forward strand.
TCCTGACCCATCACTTTTGTTTGTCTCTACTACTCCTACTGATCCAGACCACCATCATTTTTCATCATCTGACATCCCAAAGTGGGGATGCTATGGGCCAAAGCTATATAGTTGGCTCACAATGCACCACTGGCAAAATAAGCAAAGAACATTTATCATATGAGCCACTGAATTAGTGGTGGTTAATGTTGGTCAGCTTACCATCACTGTGACAAATACCTGAGATAAATCAACTTAAGGGAAAGAAAGGTTTATTTGGGCTTACAGTATCAGAGCCAGGGACTGGATCCCAATATCCCCTTCAAGGGTACAGCCCCAACATCCTAACTTTCTTCCACTAGTCCCATCACCTCAAAGAGAAACCCTGTTCCTTTCTCCCATCACCCTTCATTGTCCCTCCCTCCAGCACCTGCCAATCACCAGTCTGCTTTCCATCTCTATGGATTTGCCTATTCTGGACATTTCATAACAAGGAAATCATACCCCACGAGGTATTTTGTGTCTGGCTTCTTTTGCTTGGCATAATGTTTTTTGAGTTCCTCCTTGTATCAGTATTTGATTCCTTCTGATGGCTGAATGGTATTCCTTTGTATGACTACAGCACATGGTGTTTGTCCATTCCTCAGCTGGTGGATGTTTAGATTGTTTCCACTTTTTGACTGGCATGGGTGATGTTCCTGTGAGTATTCACTTACAAGTTTTTATGTGAACATATGTTTTCATTTCCCCTAGATATTCACTAGGAGTGGAATTCCTGAGTCACCTGTGCTACATTTTCAGGAACTGCCAGTTTTCCATGGTAGCTGCCTTTACCTTTACCTTTACCTTCCCACCAGCAGTGTATGAGGGCTCTAGCTCCTCCACATTGTTGCCAGTACTTGCTATTTATCTGCCTTTTGGGTTATAGCCATCCTTCGGGGTATAAAGTGGTATCTCGTGTTTTTGATGAGAATGATTATCAAACAACTAGTAGCTTATAGTGTTGAGCATCTTTGCACATGTCCACTGGCCATGCATATAACCTCTTTGGGGAAATGTCTATTCAGAACCTTTGCTCACTTTTTTGAATTTTTTTTTGTTTAGTTGGACACAATACCTTTATTTAATTTATTTATTTTTATGTGGTGCTGAGGATCAAACCCAGTGCCTTGCACATGCTAGGCGAGCTCTCTACCGCTGAGCCTCAATCCCAGCCTGCTTTGCTCATTTCTAATGAATTATTTTTCTTTTTATTGTTGAGTTGTAAGAGTTCTTTACATATTCTGGATTCTAGACTCTTGTCATATATATGACTTGCAAATATTTTCTCCCATTCTGTTAGTTATCTTTTCATTTTCTCATTAGTGTTCTCTGACATGTGAAAATGTTTAATGTTGGTGAAATCCAGTTTATCTATTTTTTTTCTTTGGTCATTTGTTCCTTGGGTATCATAGCTGAGAAACCATTGTCTGAGCCAAGATCACAAATCTGTACTTGTGTTTTTCTAGAAGTTATATGGTATTTAGTTCTCACATTTGATCCACTTTAATTTTTATACGTGTATGAGATAGTGATTCAAATTAATTCTTTTGCATGTGGATATCTAGTTATTCAAACATTATTTGTTGAATATTCTTTCTGTTGAATAGTTTGTAACCTGCACTGAAAATCAATTGACCATAGAAGCGTGGTTGTATTTATGGACTCCCAAATCTATTCCATCCTATCGTCTGCACTACACTGTCGTGATTGCTGTAGCTTTGTGATAGTTAAAATTGAAAGGTAGGAGTCTTCTAGTCTTGTTTTTCTTTTTCAAGATTGTTTTGGCTATTTAGAACGCTTTGAAATGTTATATGAATTATAGGATCAGCTTTTCCATGTCCGTGAAAAAGCTTTTGGGATTTTCATAGGGATTATATTGAGTTTGTAGATCCATTTGGGGAGTATTGCCATCTTAACAATATTGTTTTCTAATCCATGAACATGGGATATCTTTCCATTTATTTATATTTTCTTACATTTCTTTCAGCATTATTTTTAGTTTTCCATGTACAAGTCTTGCTCCTCTTTATTCACATGTATTACTAAGCATTTAATTCTTTTTTGATGCTATTATAAATTGAATTACTTCCTAAATTTCCTTTGTCTATTGCTGGGGTATAGAAATAGAATGTATTTTTGTGTTGATCTTGTATCTTGAAATTTTCTAAACTCATTTATCAGCTATAATAATTTTTTTGGTTGACTCTTCAGGATTTTTGACCTAAGAAAATTGTGTCATGTACCCATATAGCTTTATTCCTTCCTTTTCAATCTAGATACCTTTTATTTCATTTCCTTGAATAGCCAAACGAATTCTTGAACAGATTTTCAACCTATTTGCGTCTTTGAATCTAAAGTGAACCACTTATACCCAAAATATATATAGTAGGATTCTGTATTTTTATTCCAGTTTGCCAACCTCCGCACCTTAATTGGAGAGTTTAATCCATTTAATGTAATTGCTAATAAGGCAGGATTACATCGACTCTTCTAAAACAAATCTTTTTTAAAATCCACAGTGTATCTTACTATTCCCCAGTTAAAATCCTCAAACTTAGAATAGAACTTGAATTTCTGATACTGGCCCTACAAAATCTAGTCTCTGACACCACTTAATACATTTCCCCTGCCTCCCCCCTCCTCAGCCATGTGGGCTTTCTGTGACTCTGACACTTCAACTTTATTCCAAACTTCAGGCCTCTGCACTTGCTGATTCCTCTGCCTGGAATGCTTTTCCTCTAGATCTTTCCATGTCTGACTCTTTCTTGTCATTCCAGTCTTGGTTTAAATGCCACTCCCTAGCCACCAAGCCTGAAGTGGTCCCAGTATGCAAGTTCCCCATCACAGCTTTTATCCTTCTCTCTCTTGTCTGTTTTGCGTCCTCCTCCCCTAGAAGATGAGTTCTGGCCACTCTTGCTCTATGTCCACCGCTGCACAGGACCTGGCAGGCACATGGCTCAGTGCAGGCTGGGTGATTGGATGAGCAAGTGACTAAGCTAAGGAGTGCATGGTGGATGATCGAAGGGAACAGCATGACACTTGGCAGTGCTGACAGCTTCGCACCAGGTGACATGGCTGCTCAGCATCTGTATTAAATTGCTGAGTGAATCTGTGGATAAAGAAAAGAAAAATAAGTAATATTTTCAAGTAAAAAAAGAAGATTTTTAAATTATTTCAAAAAGAAGCTAGACTTGAGGGTTCTCAATGTTGGCTGCATCACCAAGAAAAATCATTTTTAAAACTCTGGTCTCAGGCCAGGTACGGTGGCACACACCTCTAATCCAAGCGGCTTGGGAGGCTAAGAGAAAGGATCTTGAGTTCAAAGCCAGCCTCAGCAATGGCGAGGCGCTAAGCAATTCAGAACCCTGTCTCTAAATAAAGTACAACATAGGGCTGGGGATGTGGCTCAGTGGTTGAGTGCCCCTGAGTTCAATCCCTGGTACTAAAAATAAATAAATAAATAAATAAATAAAATTGTGGTCTCGGATCACTCTTTAAACTGCACTTTGAATCCCCGAGTGAGAAACAGGCTCAGGACAGTAAATTTAAGGCTAGAAAAGGAAAAGAAGAAAAGCCTGAATCCAGGGAAACTGAGTCTAGATGGTTCCCGTAGCCTCTACCTTGACTCTCAGCTCGAGAAGGAGATAATGATAAGAACCATGATGGCAGGTCGAGACACAGGCCACCTGGGAAGTCAGACCCCATGGGTGCCTGGACCCCTCCAGTCTCGTGCTTCTGGAAATCCTTTAGTCATTATTTGAACACCTGTTTCCCAGCAGAAGAGAGAACAGGAAAGAGGAAAGAAGGAAGAGCGATGGGATTGCTAGGCCTGCAGCATTGTCCATTGCAGGGGAGAAGCAGAGGGTGAACAAGTTCCAGACCAGAACTTGAGGCAGTTTTTAAGGGGAAAAAAAAGAAAGAAAAAAAGAAAGAAAGAAAAAGTGCCCTGTGATTGCATACAGCCACCAAGCACAGAAACTGTCAGGAAAGCAAGGGGAGGAGGACCTGCAGCGTCCAGGCCCCTGCACAGGGGCTCTGAGATGGAGCCATCAGGCACATGGTGGGCGCTTATCACATCTCCAAGTGATGGTGTTTCATCCTTGACATAGGCTGAACACTCACAGGGCCCTAGAGATGCTCAGAGTCAAGGAGGCTGAGACAGCCTGTCTCAGGGGACAGCAGCCAGAGGAAGCATGATCGTGGTTAGTCCTACCCAGTTCTCCATGCCTAGCCACCCACACTCCTGCCCTCCTCCGGACTGGGGCCCAGACTCCAGCCTGTCCCACAAGCACACACTGTGATAATTGCAGTGCCTCCCGGTTCAGCAGCCTGCCACGGTCCCAGGGCACCTGGACATCCCCATTTTAGAGACGAGGAAACTGAGCCTTGACAGACAACCTGGTTGACCTGAGACAGCCTCACCTGCTACACCGTGGGCCTGGAACCCACCCAGCCTCGCGGTGTCGAATGCCTCAGTATCTCTGCTCTGGAGCTGGTTGGTCTGTGGGTCCAGTCATACTTGCTGCTTCTGTTTCCATCAATCCCCTATTTTACTTTGTTTTGTTTTGTTTTGTTTTTTTACTGAGGCTTTCAAAATTATTAGCATCCAGTTGTGCGTAATGCTGTCTTATAAATATTTAAGTATTTTTCCTATCTGTGATGATCTGGTGGATGTTTCATAAGAGCAAAGCACTTGTGAGCAGATATTCAAACCCAGCAGATTGAGCCCCGAGAGCATCTCCTTCCAGTCCAGACTCGCCTTTGGTAGCAGATCTGCTCAGCCTTCACAGGGGCTTTCAGCAGATCTGCATTTTCTTGATAATAACACAGAGGCAATAATAGCCACAGCTCTGGTGGAGAGCTAAGCACTATTCCAATTGAAATGTTCTATCAGTTCATTTAATGCTCACAACAATCCCATGTGGTAGCTACTATTATTATCCCCAGTCTACAGATGAAGAACCTGAGACACAGAGAGGCTAAGTAATGTGCCCATAGTCGCGCAGCATATAAGTATTCAGCATATAGCCCAAAGTGGTTCAGAAAATGCCTTCTGGAGCTAAACTTGACCTTGATTCAGAGCTCAGCCACTTAGAGTATGAAGTTAGGTCAGTATTGTAGGTTAAATTGTGGTGCCCCAAAAATATGTCAGCACCCTTATCCCTGGAACGCATGAGTGTGACCTTATTTCAGAAAAAGGTCTTTGCAGATGTAATTAAACTGAGGCTCTTTAGAGCAGATTCTGGGTTACCAGGCAGGCCCCACATCCAAAGACAACTGTTCTTATAAGGGAAGAACAGACCCAGAGCAGCCAAGTGAGGGTGGAGCTGGGGATTGGAGGGCTGCAGCAAGCAGCATGCAGGGGGTCCCCAGCAGGGGAAGTCAAGGGCATATCCCCTGCAGCCTGCAGAGGGAGGGAGCGCACCCCTGCTGCGCCTTGAGTTTGGGCTTCTGGCCTCCAGAACTGTGCAAGAACAAATTTCCTTTCTTTTAAGCCAACTGGTTACTCAGTGTGGGGTCAGTTGCTACAGTTGCCCTGGGAAATTAAGGCAGTGGTGACTTAGCTGGTGAGGACCACAGTTTCTTCATCCTCAAAATGGGTCCAGATGTTTCCAACTCTCACCCCTAGGAAGGACTTGGGGAAGGTTAGGGAGGGCGGTGCCAGGGAAGGGCCTGCCCCAAGCCTGGGCACGGAGCATGCTGGGGGAAGCTAGGTACCCTGCCCAACCCTCTTTGTTATGGCTCTTGGCCGCCCTGCCCTTGAACTCTGAGGGGCCCTGGAAGCCAGCCCCTCCTGTTGTCATTTTCTTGCCTCTGACTCACTGTCTCTGGCCCCCTGAGCCCAGCCCAGCGTGTTCCTGGTTCAGGAACCTCAGACGAACTGAATGTGACCCCCAGCCCCTGCTCAGAGCTGGCTCCTCTAAGCCATTCCCCACCGAGCTGCCAGAGCGAGACCGAGAATGTCGGTGCACAATGTTTAATATTTCACCCAAGAAGTCATTTTCTTACATGAGTCAGACACAGGAGGCTCAGAGAATTACAGCAAGAAAGGCACTCGGGTCGGAGAGGCTTCTGCCGTGGGCGCGCGGAGGATTTTCCTACGTCCGCTCAGGTTTTCCTGTCTTATCTGTGTCTTACAGCAGCAGCAAGCCCGCTGCAGAGAGAGTGTCTGCTCAGGCCAATTATTAAAAATATATGGCAGGGGACTGGGGCTGGGGCTCAGGGGTAGAGTGCTCACCCAGTACGCATGAGGCACTGGGTTCTATCCTGAGAACCACATAAAAATAAAATAAAGGCATTGTGTCCACCTACAACTATATATGCCAGCCTTCTGGAAATGCGTTCACGTGCCAAGGAAATGAACGCATTTGCCATCCCAGGCTCCCGGCATCGTGGGCTTTGGAGGGAGGAGAGGGCAACGCAAACGCCTTCCTGGGAGCTTGTGCCCCACATTCTGCTACCTCCCGGCTGTGTGATCTTGGGTGAATGATTTACCCTTTCTGAGCCCCAGTGCCCATAAGGAAAAGTTCATTCCTCCGTTGTAGGTTTGCTGTGAGCATTAATTGAGAACATGTTAACACAGGCTGGGCCTGGCATCTATCAATATGATTTCTGTTTCTACTCTCTGACCCAGAATTTCCTGATGCTGAAAGGCAAACTGACACAACCAGCAGCCACCGGGGGGATGGGGCGTAGGGGTGGGGAGGCGGGGTCCTGAGGAGCCCTGGGGTGGACTTACACATCCTATGCACTTCCGCTGATATCCTCTCTTGAGTCCTGCAGTCCCTCTGCTGCAGGGTTTTCTGTTCCCATTTTGCAAGTGAGCACCCCAAGGGCTCAGGGAGCAAGTGGGGGTCTGCAGCAAGAAGCCAGGCCTCTGCTCCCCAGAGCTGAACTCTCCCCTGCTGCCTGCTGAGGTCCTATGAGCGGGCAAAGAGGAAGGTGCTTCCAAGCCCTTCTTCCGAGGGGCCTCTTTCCTTGGTTGTCTCCAGCCCCTGTCTCTGGTCAGGCCAGTCCTTTCGAGGCAGCCTCTGAACTTGAACGCCTGTGGTTGCCACGCACGCCGACCATATTCCTTCTCATTCATCCCTCGCTCTCCACAACCACACTCTGGCCCACACACCCAGGAGGTGCTCAGCACGGTCTGTCCTCTGTCCCAGAGAAGCCCTCCTAAGGCTCTGCTGCACTATGAGGCCACCAGAGAGACCAGTGTCATTCATTCACTTGCCAAACCCACATCTGCCACACACATGCTCTGTGCCAGAGGCTGGGGCCGGCAATGGGTTAAGCGCCGCCCCTGCTCCCAGGGCTCCCCCAGGCCAGGGGGACAGAAAAGTTCATCGAAAATGTCAGTGTAGGTGGTAAGTGCTGAAATAGCTCCGCCCCGAACCTAGAGAAGCAAGGAGGAGGTGGCTTGTCATCCTACCTTGAGAAACATTTTACAGAAAGGAAAAAAAAAAGCAGGGGGCCTTTCCCCCAAGCCTGGAAAGACAGGCGGGGTTTGGATCTAGAGAAGAGGAGCTATGCAGAACTTAGAAAGTCAAGGAGTGGCTCTGTGACCAGCAGTTCCATCCTAGGTATGTGTTCACCCAGGAGAAAGGAAAACATAGCTCCACACAAAAGCATGCACCCGAATCTTCACAGCAGCACCGTTCATCACCCAAAAGGGAAAGCAGCCCGAGTGGCCATGGGCTGACACGCAGGTGTGCAAACTGTGCCATCGAGACCAGGGACTGCAATACAGCTGCAAAAGGAATGAAGCTCTGGCACAAGCTACCACCTGGACGCACCTTGGAAACAAGTTCAGTGAAAGAAGCCAGTAACAAGAGGCCCATGGTGTGTGTTTCCATTTATATGAGATACCTCCAATAGGCAAGTCCAGGAAGGCCGCTAGAAGGCTGAGTTGGCAGAGGCTGGGGGAGGGGAGGTGGACAGTGTTAGTGGGGGCAGAGTTTGTTTGCGGGAATGGTAAAAAATTATAATGAGATCATAGTGATAGTTGTACAAAACTATGGATACGTTTTAAAACCACTGAATTGTACTCTTAAGATGGTCAAAATGGTGAATTTTATCTTGATTTTTTTTAAAGACTAAAAAAACTTTTTAATACTTTAAAAAACTAGATAGGAACTTTCTAGGTGAAGAAAGAGTCAAAGCAAGTGTGGAGAGAGGACACAATGCTCTTAGCCAACAGCAAGGATCCAGTGTGCCTGCTGCACTATGTTTTTCAGCTGTTGCTTCGGCTTTAGAAGACTAAATGACACTCAGCCCTGATCCCTGTAGAATCTGTTAAATGTTCTTAGTTACAACATCTAACAGAATGTCAATATACTCCCTCTATTGTTTAGCGAGTTTATGCCTCAAAAGGTACAGAAGTAAGGTGAACTTCTGGCACAGATTGATCAAGTATCAAATATATCTGTGTGGTTCCTTTGTCTCTGCCCTGTGCCATGTAGGAAATATGTCATCATGCTAGCTCTCCACATATTTTGGAGACATAAAAAGATAGATGCATTCCAACTTGAAAGAGCTTAAAAGACTTTGTGAACAACAGAGAATTCTAGCTAAGCTTCAAAAGGCAAGTAAAGCCTCAAGAGTAGATATTCCCCCAATGACATTCCTCATAGAAAGAGAAAAAGCAGTCATGAAATTCATCTGGAAAAATAAGAGACCCAGAATAGCTAAAGCAATCCTTAGCAAGAAGAGTGAAGCAGGTGGCATCACCATACCAGACCTTAAACTATACTACAGAGCAACAGTAACAAAAACAGCACAGTATTGGCACCAAAATAGACTTGTAGAACAATGGTACAGAATAGAGGACACAGAGACTAACCCACATAATTACAGTTATCTTATATTAGACAAAGATGTCAAAAACATATATTGGAGAAAAGATAGTCTCTTCAACAAATGGTACTGGGAAAACTGGAAATCCATATGCAACAAAATGAAATTAAACCCCTATCTCTCACCATGCACAAAACTCAAATCAAAGCAGATCAAGGACCTAGGAATTAAACCAGAGATACTGCACCTATTAGAAGAAAAAGTAGGCCCCAATATCCATCATAGTGGATTAGGCCCTGACTTCCTTAATAAGACTCCTATAGCACAAGAATTAAAGTTAAGAATTAGTAAATGAGATGAATTCAAACTAAAAAGCTTTTCAGCAAAAGAAACAATCAGTGAGGTGAATAGAGAGCCCACAGCATGGGAGCAAATTTTTACCACTTGCACATCAGATAGAGCACTAATCTCCAGGATATATAAAGAACTCAAAAAGCTAAACCCCAAAAAAAAAAAAAAAAAAACAAGTAACCTAATCAATAATTGGGCCAAGGAACTGAACAGACACTTCTCAGAAGGTGATATGCAATCAATCAACAAATATATGAAAAAAATGTTCAACATCTCTAGCAATTAAAGAAATGCAAATCAAAATTACTCTAAGATTTCATCTCACTCCAGTCAGAACGGCAGCTATTAAGAATACAAACAACAATAAGTGTTGGCAAGGATGTGGGGAAAAAGGCACACTCATACACTGCTGTTGGGTCTGCAAATTGGTGTAGCCAATATGGAAAGCAGTATGGAGATTCCTTGGAAAACTGGGAGTGGAACCACCTTTTGATCCAGCTATCCCACTCCTCGGTCTATACCCAAAGGACTTAAAAACAGCATACTACAGGATGCAGCCACATCAATGTTTATTACAGCACAATTCACAATCGCTAAACTGTGGAGCCAACCTAGATTCCCTTTAGTAATGAATGGATGAAGAAATGTGGCATATAAACACCATGGAATAGTACTCAACAATAAAAAAGAATAAAACCTTGGCATTTGCAGGTAAATGGTTGGAGTTGGAGAAGATAATGCTAAGTGAAGTTAGCCCATCCCCTAAAAAACAAATGCCGAATGTTTTCTGTGCTATAAGGAGGCTGATTCATAGTGGGGTTGGGAGGGGGAGCAAGGGAGGAATAGACAAACTAGATAGGGCAAAAGAGGAGGGAGGGGAAGGGAGGGGGCAAGGGGGTTAAAAAAAAAGATGGTGGAATGAGATGGACATCACTACCCTGAGTACATGTATGAAGAAGAAGAAAAAAGAGTCGATATTCCAAGTGAATGAAACACTGGAAGCAGAGAAGTGGAGGTATGGCTGGGGAAGAGATTAGTCAGATGTGGCATTTTGTGGGTAAGAAATAGATGCAGGGCTGGCTGAGTTTGGGCTTTAACTTGGAGGCATTCATTGGGGGCCATAAAAGAATTTCAGCAGTGAGACGTGATGCGTTCTTTATACAGGCAATCTGGTTACCAGGTAGCATTATGGATTCTTGTCACTTTTCTCAGGGATGATAATATTGTGGTCATGTAGGACAGTGTGCTCATTCATGCTGCAGTGGCATGAAGTCTGCAGTTTACTTTCAGATGGTTTATGGGGGAGTGGGGGGGGCAGGGGAGAGGGAGAGAGAGGGAGCAGATCCAGCACAATATTAGCAATTGCTGATTCTTGGAGGAGAGGAAAGGGGCAATTCAGCTTTCTGCTTAAGAAAAGGAGAGAAATGGAAGGGGGGGACCTCTCTGAGAGGGACGGGCTAGGGGGTAAGCCCCCCCCCCAGGGGCTGGAAGAGGCACCCTGCTGGTGAGACCGGGCCAGGGCTTGGAGGAGTAACCTGTGGACAGTAACTCTGCAGTAGCTTAATAACTCTGCAGCTTCCACCCTGAGGGCCCCAGTGGACCCCAAGGCAGGGAATGGAGCTAGAAGGTAGCAGAGGAAGAGGAAGCAAAGCAGCCCAAGGAGGGTGGGGTCTGCTCTCTTCACAACAGAAGCTCATCCGTGTACTAGTGTTGGATCATAGGTTTTCAGAGGCTGAAATGGAGATGTCAAAACTCATTTTCTTAATGGGAAAACTGAAGTTCAGACCGACCTGAAGTCCCAGCATCAGCTCTGTGACTGTTTTCCCCTTCCTGTTCTCCCCTTGAACACCCTGGTGACCCCCTACAGGAGGGCGCAGAGGAAGCCGGTTGGGAGTCTCCCTTTCATTTTAGGGAGGATTAAACCCAGGGGCGCTTAACCACTGAGCCACATCCCCAGGCCCTTTTTAAATATTTTATTTAGAGACAGGGTGTCTCTGAGTTGCTTAGGGCCTTGCTAAGTTGCTGAAGCTGGCTTTGAACTCGCGATCCTCCTGCCTCAGCCTCCCCAGACACTGGATTACAGGTATGCGCCACCGCACCCAGCTGGGTCTCCCTTTGTTGACTCCCCATATGAAACATCGTGTTCACTTTGTGTCTCGGCGGCTTCTTTCTGGGTAGCGTGCCTTGCGAGGACATTAGCACTCATATACGACCCAGATGGACCCCTCCCTCAGTCCATTTCATCCTCAGTCCTATGAGGCAGATACCACATCTGGGACCATTTTGCAGATGGCAACAGTGAGGCCAAGTGACTGCCACATGGTCACATCATTTATAAGTGACAGAATTGACAGACAGCTGGCCTCAAGGCCACCTTGCCATCAACCATGCCACCAGGAGGGGCTGGAGCATCTCCTAGCCTGCTGTGCTTCCCCGCCTCCTGGGTGACTGGCCAATTGATTAATTGATTGATGGATGTGTTTATTTGGCCAGGGAGGGGTCAGCTGCAACCTCTGGCCCCAGCCTCATTGGTATTTCTGTGGCAAGTCAGGACCTATTTATTACCCGAGTATTTTGGGGGTCCATGATAAAAAAGAAATGCCAAGCTTAATTTCACTTCCCTGCTACATGGCTCATTCTTTTTTAATAACCCTCTCTTATCAGCCTCCTGGCAGCCTCTGCATTTCCTGTGCATGTTAATTACTTTATTAATTACGTCGATATCTTTGGTTCTGCCCAGCGTATCTTGGTGCTTTTTGTTTCCAGTGTGCACCCATTTTGCCTTGTTGGTTGGCACACGCAGGCCCGCTTCCCGTTTCTAAAAGGGATTCTTTGAGCCTCGGTAAACACATGGCTTTCAATTAGTCTCGCAATCATTATTCCCATTTTCATCTCGGCCACGTCACTAATAGAGTGTTTTTAACATTCTTCCGAACAGAGGCTTCATTGTTACGTTTCTGATGTTGTTCCCCAATCCCTTCCCCCCCCCACCTCAGGTCACAGCTCAGAGAACCCCATAGCCTAGCTCTGAGCAAGATGATAAACACCAAGAGGTCTGGGGCAGAGGGGAGGAGGACTGGAACCCAGGGGTGGACAGGGACAGGGGCCTGTGGGACGAGATCCTGGGAGACCTCAAATATGAAGCCAAGAAGTTCAGATTCGAGTCCAAAAGCCAACATGATCCCAAAGTCCTTGACATGGAACACTAATCCTACTAGGTGCCCCCAAATAAAAGGGGATGTGGCTCAGTGATCCAGTGCCCCTGAGTTCAATCCCCAGTACCCAAGAAAAAGAGAGAGAGAATAGGGAGTTTATGGTCCAAAGCTTAAGAAATCCTGGAAAGTATATATCTGTCTCTCAGAAGTGTATAGTGTACTTTTAACATGTTAAAAGCTCTAGAAATTTCTTTAGTTTAATTTTTTTTAAATTAGTAAATTAAATTTTCACTTTTGGGGGGACGCTCAACCACTGAGCCACGTCCCCAGCCCTATTTTGTTTTTATTTAGAGACAGGGTCTCACTGAGTTGCTTAGTGCCTCACCTTTGCCGAAGCTAGCTTTGAACTTGCCATTTTCCTGCCTCAGCCTCCTGAGCTGCTGGGATTACAGGCATGTACCATTGGCCTGGCTAAATTTTTACTTTGAATAGTTAAAAAAAAATGTCATTAGCATTTCCAAAACTTCTTTGGCCCTGGGACCCTTTGGCCAAGTAGCCACTGTTGTGCCAAGGCAGGGAATCTAGGAGGTGGGAGGCCGCTCAGTAGCTGAAGCAAGATGGTAATAAGGCTCCAAACTCAGGGTCTCGGATGTTTCCCTGTTTCCTTTCCATTTTATTTCAAACGGCATTGTTGTCTTAAAATTGGAAAATCGGCGTTGCTATAATAAATCATTGCACAGGGATTTTACTCAGGCATCAAATCTGAATGAGAAAGCCGTGTGTACAGTCTTCATCCTCTGAGGAAGCACTTAGCCCAACAGGGTGCTCGAACACAATAGTCGCCTGTTCCTGCCTGTCCCTGGGGCTCCTTCAAGCTTTCCAACCACACAAAGACCCAGCTTCTGCTGCCAGGTCCACACCCGAGTGGCTCTGGGGCCCTAAGCAAATGGCTTTGCTTCTTCTGTGCCTCAGTTTCTCCATATGGTACAAAGAGGAAATAGAGTCAGTCCCTGTTCTCGGGTTCCACATGTGCAAATTCAAACAACCATGGATGAAGAATATTCAGAAAAATGAATTGCATCTCTACTGAATATGTGCAGATGTATTTCTTCTCATTATTCTCTAAATAATACAGCCTACCGGCTGTTGACGTACCACTTCTATGGGGTATCATAAGTCATCTGGAGATGAGGTCGTGTGTGGGTGAGGATTGTGTGTGACATGAACACACTGCCTCATTTAAACAATGAACCTGAGCATCCACAGGTCGTGCCATCTGCAAGGGTCCTAGAGCCAATCCCCATGGACACCGAGGGACAACTATAGTACCTTCCCGACAGACACTTCTGATAGATTGGATGTGGTGACATGCAAAGAGCTTAGCACGGTGCCTGACACATAATAGCATTCAATGTAAGTGCCCTTTTGTGCCCCTGAGTCTCAGCAGCTAAAGGCAAAAGACTGAATCCAGATGGTTCTCCAGGGCAGCCAGATTCCATGAGGCTACTAGGGTCTGGAGCACAAGGTAAAGAGCACCCATACCTGGCAACAACCCTTCCAAGCTTTAGTCCAGAAGAGTCAAATGTCACTTTCCCCTGGGGCTATTGGCCAGGCTGCTGTGCTACAATTTCTGATAGTGACACTGATTTTCCAATTTTAAGACAATGATGAGAACTGTGGGTGAACAGACAGGACGGTGAGCCCTGGTCTCTGCCACTCTCTCCATCCCCCTTGGTCAGTCCCCTTAAGCCTTCGGAGCTCAGTTCCCCCCCTGTAAGTCAGGACCAGTATTTCTGTCCTACCACGAGTGGAATTGTTACAGGGGCTCTTGAGAGCGCATGTGAAAAGTGCCAAGTTAACCATAAGGACCCATTCCCTGCTACACACACACCCCCATCAAAGCCATGCCACATTTTCTTGGTTCAAGAAAACAATGCAAAAACCAAGGCCCTAAGCAACTCAGTGAGACCCTGTCTCTAAATAGAATACAAAATAGGGCTGGGGATGTGGCTCAGTGGTCGAGTGCCCTGAATTCAATCCCTGGGACCCCCCCCCACCACCGAAAATAAAAGAAGACGAAGCCCAACTTTGACCTCTCTGAACCCACCCTCCTGTCCCCTTCCCGAAGCACTGTCTTTCCTCCTGATTGCCCACTCTTCCTCTCGTGGGTCTTTTAAATTATTTTGTCCTGAGATCATTAAGCCCACTTGCCAGTAGCCTTTAGTGGCCTATTTTTGGAACTGCACACTCAGTGGCACATCCTGACTAGAAAAAAGAGACACTGAAAGGTCATGAGGGATGACAAGGAGGCCATTAGGGGCACTACTCCTGGGCAGCAGAGGAAAATAGTCAGGGATTTTCAGGGGACATGGTCACTCAGGTCTCTAAGGAACCTCAGAGAGGGGTGTGTGTGTGTGTGTGTGTGTGTGTGTTTCAAGCCCAAATATGCCCCTAAACACGGACGTTGACAACGTGGACTGCCAGGCTCCGAGGTGTGGTTAGGCCGCTATGTAACCAACGCAAGCTTGGAGAACAGCCCCGGACAAACAGTACGCCATGGTGGGGAGGAAACAGCAGTCCCAGCCCCAGACCCTGCGGAGGTAGTGACAAGGCCAAGGGTAGCAAGAAGGGAACGCATAAGAAACTGCCATGTGGTAGAGTTGACATCAGCCCCAAGAAGAGAAGTCTCAGAGCCACATCCCTGTCTCCAACTCAGCGGAGCTACCCTGGAGCCCAGGGAAGAGGCCCAGAGGCAGAGCTGAGACCAGCCCGGGAAGTTCCTGGGATACAGATTACAGCTCAGAAAGAGAGAGGACGTTCCCGTTTAAGTCCTGCCAGACCACACATGAACTGGGCTTTGTTTGTTGGTTTGTTTTTGGTACTAAAGATTTAACCCAAAGGTTCTTAACCACTGAGCCACACCTCCAGCCCTTTTTATTTTATTTTATTTTTTTTATTTAGAGACAGGGTTTGCTAAGTTGCTTAGGGCCTCATTAAGTTGCTGAGGCTGGCTTTGAACTGGTGATCCTCCTGCCTCAGCCTCCTGAGTCACTGGGATTATAGTCGTGGGCCATGACACCCAGAATGAACTGGGCTTCTTATTGAGGTGGTGAGTGTCACCTGGCCAGAGGTATGCAAAGGCTGGAGGGGACCTTGGTGGATTCTACCAGTAGAATAGGGCTACCTCGGAAGCAGATGTATATAAGGACATCTTTATGTTTATTTCTATGTATTTATGGCCAGAGGACGTGTGTGGAACGCATTGAGGACACCTTTATGGCATAATGACATTGGAGCTTCATGTTGTCAATGGTAACTGTCCCCAGGACACAGGAGAAAGCACTGACAGGGTAGGAAAGCCACTGGCCCAAAAAGTGGAGCCCGCTGCAGCACAGGAAGGGGCCTTGCTCTCTTCCCTGCCTGCCGCCACCCAGGGATTCCCACACACGCCCGCAGTGGCAGCGGCAGCAATTACAACATCCTATTTTGGAACTGTCTTTGCAACATTGCACTTTTGTGGCTCCCAATGCACTTGCCTCCCTGAATGACAACAGGAAAATGAAATGACTGTATTGTTCTCTCCCGCGTTACCGTGGGCATGTTGTGTCTTGGCTTTGTAGTCTTTTGTCTTAGTGCTCTTGCTTAAATACTCAGAACAGCCCTCGGAGCAGGTGACTCTCGCAGTTCTCAGAGGAAAATCCAGAGCTCAGCATGAGCAGGCAATGGTTCCATCCAGATGCAAGGCCGGTGGCTGTTCATGGCACCAGGCACCACAGTGGGTAGAACCCCAGTGGATAGGTGGAGTCAGATCACAGAGGCATGGATGCAGGATTGGGGGGTCTGGACGTCCTTCATGAGGCTGGGGCTGGGAATGGCGCTTCAGGACCTGGGAGGCAGCATGGCGGAGGAGCTGGGTGGGGAGAGGCTAGGAGGTGATGGTGGGAAGGACCAAGGGGCAGGAGGGAGGTGCAGCGAGAGACGTCTGTCAGGCGGGCACCTTAGTGCTCCACAGGTGGCCGGATGGAGGGGGCAGAGATGGATGTGAAGGAAAGAGAAAGGCTGAGGAGACGCCAGGGTAGGTCTCATCTGGTGGACACCCAGGAGGAACAGCAGGTGGAGAGAGAGAATGTTGAGTTCAGATGGGGAGATGCTGAGCTGGACGGTGCCCACTGCGGGAGGCAGAGAGTGGAGGATGCTGGGAAGGACCCAGGAGGGGGAGGGGCAAGGCTGGACAGGAGGACCAAAGAGGGACCCTGCATTTTGCCACTCAGAGGTCTCTGGAGATGAGGGGGAGCATTCATGACATGGGGGGGGGTACAGAGAGGGCCAGGGACATAGGAAGCTGGGCTTGAGACTTGTAGGAGGTAAAGATTCGGCTGGGAGCACAGACTCCCCTTGCAGGAAGCTCTCAGCAGAGGCTGAGAAGCAAGAGGCTGCAGAGACCAGCCCTGCCTGGCCATGGCGCTGGGGAGCGGGCAGGGCCGGGAACGCAGGAGAGGAGGGTGATCAGTGGAGCAGACAGGTGTTGTATTTTCTCCTTTCCTCATTTTCCAGTGACTGCTAGGCAGAAGTCACGTGACTATTCCTCTGTCGTACTTTCAATTTTATTTATTCCAAGAGTTTAATTTATATCATCTCAGATTCGTGCTGCACCGTGTCAGTGAGTGAGGGACCCAAGTCTCTCTCCAGCCCCTCTGTCTCTCTCTGTCCCTCCCATTATTCTACTGCATCTGGCTGCGGTGGGCTCTGCCTGCACCCACATACCCTGCTAGCTGTGGGGCGGCCTTGTCCTTGGGCTGCAGGATGAAAGTGTGGCTGTCTCAGGACAGTCACACCCACAAGACCCCTGAAAATGCATTCTGCTGATTTCTGACTGACACGGTGGGGGGGAGGGGTTCAGCTGAGGGTGGGGGCAACAGAGCCTAGGAATGTGTGCTTGCCACCCCTTGAGGGGGCCTTAGAGGGGAAGGACCTCCTTCCAAAGAGCAGCGAGCACACCTTTCCATTCAGTACGCTGCTTAGACAAATCTGGTAATGCACGGATAGCTATATATCCCTATGTCCACAGGGCCTCCTGGGAAGGTTCGCCTCAAACCCCCCACAGCCAAGGCCCCGGGCTGTCCTGAGCCTGCTAGAGACTGCGGCCCTTTTCAGACCTTTCCCATAGGCTCCTGATCCAGTTCCTGATTCCAAGAGTCACCAGCAGGGAGCTGTGGAGTCCCCATAGGTGTGGACTCCTGAAGGAGATCCTCACCTGGCTGCCAGGATGGCAGAATGTTCTTTGTGCTCCTGTCCACTGACTGAAGCCACTCTTTGCCTCGCCCACATCTTCCACCAACTTCAGAGAGAACAGTTGCCATTGGTCACACTCACCTGGAAAATTACCTTAGATGTATACACTCCTCTAAGCCTTCACTCCACTCTGGGGCGAGGGCAGAGACACCAGTGCCTGTGAAGGCCACGCGGGGGACATGTGTCACCCCTCATGCCTTCTGGCTTGGGCTTTGCTTCTGACTTGCTGTGGCACCTTGAGCGAGTCTCCTGTTCTTCTGAGCCTCATTTTCCTTGCCTGTAACATGGGTATGAAATTCCTGACTCCTTCACCATACTCCCCAGAGTTCAAAATCAAAGAGCGCACATACTGTGAACGCACATGAGGCCGTGAAGGCTGGCGGGTTAGGACTGCGACTGCTCTTGCCAGCCTTTAGCCCTCCCCTCACCCTGGCTGTGGGCCTTCGGCACACAGGGCATCTGGTTACATTCTAAGTCCAACAAGCAACGCCTCTCAAAATGGGACCTGGCAGGGGTCCTGCCTACTCAGCCGGGTCCCTGCCACTCCCCTCCTCTGGCACACTGCTTCCAGACCACGGATGGCTGGACAGCCCAGGTCTGGTGCCTTCCAGCACTTAGGTCATAGGACAGAGGCCAGAACACTGCATCACCCACTTGCTACGAATCCTTTTTGGCCTCAGTTTCTCAGTGTATATAAAAGAGGGCTTGGATTAGTGCATAAGCCCCTTAGTGTTTGGAATTAGGGAGCCAGAGGAGGGAGATTTGGGCTGTCACAGCGACTAGAGGACATCTGTGGCATTTAGTGCCCAGGGTCTGGCAGGCCCTGTGTGCCCACATAGCACAGAGCGCTCCCGCACAATAAAGAACCACACTCTGCTCCTCCAAAGGAAACACTGCCCAAGGTGTCCCCCGAGAGCCCCTGGTCCCTTCTGGATTTGTGATTCTGAAAAAAAAAATCACCCAAACTTGTAATCAAATGTTCAAAAAGAAATTCTTACCTTGAAATGACAGCTTCTAGCTTTGCTGCCTTAGAGATGTGGGGCTGCTGCTGTTGAGATAAGCAGTCCAGCCCCTGCAGGATCTGGAAGGTTCCTCCCAGCTCCAGCACTCCGTGACTCTCTGCGGTTGGAGATAATAATGATGGTTGACACATCAGGAGAGGGCTTTCCAGCCTCTGCAGGCTGTGAGCACACCAGTTACCTCCCTTGATCGCCTTGCCAGCCCTGGAATGTTGTAGATGAGGAAATCACAGCTCAGAGAGGCTTAGAGATGTGTTCAAAGTCACACAGCCTGCAGGTGATGGACATGGGACTGGAACCCACACTCTTTCCTTGCCCTGCTGGGGCTTCCTTGATGGAATCTTTTGTCCCCCACTAAAGTGGCAAAGTCTACTCACCTGTTCTCAGGAAAAGAGGCGACTGAGGATACTGACATGCAACCCAGAAAGATTGGACACACACACACACACACACACACACTCACACACACATACAAACTCACACACACTCACTCACCACAGGAGGGAAAAAACAAAACCACAAAACCTACCAATCTCGCAAAGTACTTTAAAGACTGACTTTGGAATTAAAAAGAAAAAATGGTCCAGGGAGAAAGTTCTGTAAGGCAGCTCCTGGGAGCCGAGCAGCACTTGGGGCTGGGCTGGGACAGGGAGGCCTTCAGGAAGGTGCATACAGAGTACTATGTGCCACACCCCATTATGGGGCTCTTGGATTGGGTCCCTCAGACTTTTCATATATGTGGATGGCTCAGGTTCCTGGGCCTGGCCCGTGCTCCTTTAAGGTGTGTGGGGGAGAGTTTCCACCCAAGTGCCATGGCCAAACCCCCCACAGGACACAAGGGTGTCAGGTCTGGCGCAGCTTCAGAGTCCCAGCCCTTACCCTCTGTGTCACAGGTGTGCAAGTGACTCAGGGAACCCTCCTTAAACAAAGAACTTATACTCGGAACTTAAACTTCAAATTTAACATCCTTGAAAGGCCTTGCTGCCCAGAGGACCATCCATGGACCATCAGTATCATGTCCCCTGGGAACTGCCTAGACATGCAGCCCCCTGAGACTTCCCAGGCCACTATCCTGCATCTTCCAGGTGGCCTTTGAGCACATCATCCAGGGAGACCCCAGTAGCACCCCGCCACACCAGCTCCTTCTGCTTTCTGAAACATGCTAAAGGCCTTGTCACTTTAGGTCCTTCCCTCGGCTGGGAATGCTCTTCCCTAGGTTTCCACATCTTTCAGCCTTCCAAAAAGCCTGCCCCAACTAGCTGGTCTAAAGCAGGACCCCATCAGGACGACAAGGGATGCTGGAGTTCTCCTTGGGACCATTTACCATCGCTTGTGTTCACAGCTGTTCTGTGGTTTGCTGAACATCTGTGTTCACGAGAATGTGCACTCCAAGGGGGCAAGCATCAGATGGGACTTATGCACCAGGATCTGAGTTGGTGTGTGATGCACCGTGGGCACGCGAGAAATGCAGGATGAGTCAAGTTTAAATGAATAAATGTAGGACGAATATAGTCCTCCCCCGGTGAGCCACACTCATATCCACTACACTATAAATTAACCTATTGGCTCACTTTGCAAATGGGAAACTGAGGCCTGGAGAAGGGCTTGCCCAAGGACATGCAGGAAGTCCATGGCCTGATGGGGCTTTGACCACACCTTGCCCCATTCCCTTACCTTCCGTCTGTCCACTGTGCAACTTGACAATACAGCACGCTTGCCGGGGCCACTGACCTACTTTGTGAAGAGCGGCACTCTGCAGAGGGACTCTCAGGCCAGCTGCTCATCTTTCATTGCACAGATGAGAAAGGCTTTCCCAGTCAGCTTCTGCCTGTCTCCCACTGAGCATCACCAGACCAGGAGCCAGGTGTAAGCACTTCCTCCCCCTGGCCATCATAAACAGGTCCAGTCTTTCTGCTGGGCAGAGCGCCCTGCCAGGCACGAAGAGCTGGAGTCAAGACTGCGGCCCAAAAATACAGCCTTTGCAGGGATCCAGGGCTTCTGGGAAGGCTGCTGTCAAATGCTTAACAGTTAAGTCACTCTTACCGGGAACATGGCACCTCACAGTTCACAAAGCAGGTTTACATCCACTCTCCTTGGAACTTGACCCGCTACTTAGGAGCGATGGGGTGGGTGGGGAGAGGCAGATGGTGAAAGTGAAGCACTGGTTTGGGAATGAGAGGTCTGATTTCACCTCAGCTCTGAGACATTAACTGGAGATTCTGGACGAGTTATTTAGCTTTCTGTGCCTCCATTTCTTCATCTGTAAAATGAGCACAACACCTTATAGGAGTCTTAGATGTCTTCAACAAGAGAGTGTGAATAAAATTCTGACCTGACAACCAATGTGTAGTTGTCACTCATGACAAGGCAAGCCTTGGTGTCCGTATGGCTGCTGTCACGGAGTGAGGCCAGCCTTCCCTCTGAGGCCACTTCTCATGAAGCCATCCTGGTCTTACTGGAATGGGAGACCTAGAGGACAGGACTCTCTTCCATTCTGCCTCCCTGTGCCCACACAATTCTTGGCAAATGGTGATGCTTAATAATTACGAACTAAATGAATGATGACTTAGGTATTGCCCAGGTGAGAAACAAGGAAGAAGAATAAAGAAAAACAAGCAAGCCAGCAGTCCTTGTAGGCAGTCATCCTCCCGCCACCCCAGCAAGAGAAGCGTTCTTAAGACAGTGGAAATGCAGTCATCGCAATTGTGCAGAGTGGGCCTGAAATTGAGGCTCAGGCCCTGCCATGAGATCCCAGCATGGCATCTGCAGGTGTTGGTGCCCCATACTGCTGGCCTGGGTTGGATGGACAGTCTACGCTGAGGCAGGCCAATGCAGTGTCCCATTATGACCTGGGCTCTCCGGTTCCTCCTTCACCAGCAACCCCCAGCAGCTGCCCTGGAAGCTGTGGAGTGGGTCGGAAGCAATGCTTAAAAATCAGGCCTTGTTTAAGGCCCGTGAATGCTTTCCTGAGTCGCCAGATGTTGCCAATGGCCTCACCATTTCCAGCCCCACTGAACCACAGTAGTGCTGTGTCCCCAGCAGCAGCTAATCCCAGCGCAGGCTGGATCCTTCACACGGTTCTTTGATGCCCTCTAGGGTTCCTTTGGTGCACGACAATGACGCCACGTAAGCACTCAGGAGGTGGCTCCCACCCGCCACCCTGGGGTCTCTCTCCCCTTGCGTGTGTGACTGTGCAGACACTGTGGACCTTGGTCCCAAGCAGAATCAGGCAAGAGGTGCAGCTTGCTCAGCTTGCTTTTGGATTCAGGACAAGAATCGCTTGACTCTGCACAGATTCCCCATCCCCCAGCTTCACAAGGACAGGAAATTCACCGCTCCTAAAACTACCCGGCTCTGCCTCTCAGATCCGCATCCTACAGGACAGGGATGGAGCAACGTGGAGCTACGTGAATGACCAGAAGACTCGGGAGGTTTATTTCCGGATCCGTGCCTGAGAACTGGGTGTTGGCGGGGAAGCAGCCAAGGCCGTCCTGGGGGTCACACCCTGGTCTGATACCTCAGTGGCCCTTGGCCCTACTGCCTTTGGAAGCCCCTGGCCCCACAGCCCAGGCCATGCCCCAGGTTATTGAGGATGGTGGGGAACTGAAAGGCCAGGAACACC
Source organism: Marmota monax (assembly GCF_021218885.2). Taxonomy (NCBI): domain Eukaryota; kingdom Metazoa; phylum Chordata; class Mammalia; order Rodentia; family Sciuridae; genus Marmota; species Marmota monax. The sequence goes on from NW_026695243.1 coordinate 3,809,977, forward strand.
GAATTGGGATTCCAGGATTCAAAGAGATCACAGAAGCCCAGGACGGGACCGTGGAGGAGGGAAAGCCCCTAAGGAGGTAAAAAGTAACCAGGCTGGAATGTTGGAAGCAGAAGGGGAAAGAAGCCAGTGAGCGGCAGTTTTATGAAAGCTGCTGGTGGGGTAGGGAGCGATGACTCACCAGTGGAAGACAGATACTTTTCAAGCCACAGAGACTTAAAGCAGGGGCAGGCAGGAGGCTCAGCACCACCTCGAGCATGGAGCTCAATTCTCCAGAGCAGGCTGCAGGGCCAGGTACCTTGTGGAGGGAAGCATAGGTGATGTGGCCCTTCCTGACTCAGACAGAGCTTGGAGTTATCTGGGTGGGGGGAGGGGGGCAAAGGAAAGAGGGACAGCAATGTGTGGCAGTTCAAGAGAAGGTTCTGGTTCAATAAAAGAACTGTGCAACCATCTCACTGAGAGCCAGAGGGAGAGGCTTCCTGTCACGGAGGTATATAAGTCAGAAAACCATTGTCAGTTTACTGTGAACGGAGTTTTAGTCACATTGAACAATGGTGTATGACAGAACAGTCCTCTCTACACTGAGAACCTAAGAGTCCATCATAAATTACTGCCTTTCACTGCGGAACAACAAACACAATCATCATTAATGGGTTTGCCACTCATGCGTGATCGTGTGTGTCTGTGCTACTGTACTCCAATGTCTGCGTGCTTATCAGATACTGGAGAGACCCAGATTCTGCTACCATGTCAATGTTGACCTTGGGACCAAGTCCATTCTGTCTCCTTAATTAAACAATGATAGGATGTCAGGAAAGCCATTACCCATAGTAAAATGCAGCCCAGCTCTGGGGGTGAGGGTTGCCATGGATGAGAAATTTCTATCCCAGGCCACTCTGACTTTGGTTTCCAGATTTCATCTTCCCCTGTGGTGTCTCTCACCGAAGAGTCTTCAGGGGACCTTGCTGTCACCTCTAACACCAGGCCCAAGTGTGTACTCAATGCCTATGGACCTGAGAGACCAAGCTAAGACCTTCTGTGGCTTGAGGCAGCCAAAGGGAAATCAAACCTGAGAGAGCTTGCAGCTGGACTCTCTGGTTACAGCGTGGCCTGAGCTCACATTCCCCCTCCCCCCAATCTTCCTGCTCTCATACAGGGAGCACCATCTCTTCCCACTCACAGGATCCCAGGCATTGCTTGCCTCAAAGGCCAGGCCTAGAGAGCAATGCCAAAGAGATAAGGTTTCCAGCCCCCACCTGTCTAAGGCTTGACTCCTACCAGCCCTGGGCCCCATATAGGTGCCTCTTCTTCCCAGTGACTGATTCTGAGGTTGCCCACCCCGAACTGCCAGGCCTCAACAGGACAACTCTAGCAGAATACAACCTACTAAGCATAGATATTTGACAAATGACTTCAGTGGGATTCATTCCCAAGGCAAACAGATTTGCAAAGAAACCTTCAACATTGGTTGGTGGTTAAGTATATCTGTGGATCAATGCTGAAACTTTGGTAGGATCGAGCAAATAAGAAAATATTTTGATGTTATTGGAAGCCAGGGATCTCACTGTGGGAGAAAAGAGAGGCAAATAAGTGATTCTGCAACCTGTATACGGGGTAAAAATGGGAGTTCATAACCCACTTGAATCAAATGTATGAAATATGATATGTCAAGAGCTTTGTAATGTTTTGAACAACCAATTATAAAAAAAAAGAAATGGAGAAGGCAGCAAGAACTCTGTGGGGGTCTTATCTTTGTATATCCAGATGTAGATGGTAGAGAGATTAGATTAGATATTAAAAGGCAGGACAAAGAAGTAATGACACCCTGGAAACAGTGAGCACATCAAGGGCCCAGAGTTTGGCTTCTAAACACCATTATGCACTAAAAAGAGCCAGCCCCACCACCACCCTGGGGAATGGTTGACTCCAATGCTGGGATAAGGACAGTGCTAAGAGAACTGAAAGATCTTGCTTGGGCCAAGAAGCAAGAAGGTGCTCAAAAAAAAATTATAGAAATGTGGGAGGAAACATGGGTAGAACATGAAGGGGTTTTCCACTAGTCAAATCTGGAAATATTTGAGCATCCAAATTAACAGTGGTATCAATTGATTATAAGACATGGAATTAAAAAGGAACCCATGAGTCTAGAAATAAGTGGGAAGAAAGGAAAGCTCTTGTTTGCAGTGGAATGTTAAGTATTCACATAAGATGATAAGTTGAAGCTGGGCTCAGTGGTGCACACCTGTAATCCCAGCAGCTGGGGAGGCTGAGACAGGAGGATCACAAGTTAAAAGCAAACCTCAGCAAAAGCAAGGCTCTAAGCAACTCAGTGAGACCCTCTCTTTAAGTAAAATACAAAATAAGGCTGGGGATATGGCTCAGTGGCCAAGTACCCCTGAGTTCAATCCCAGTACCTTCCCCGCAAAAGGAAAAAGATGATAAGTCGGCAAATCACCATTTTTCAGCTTCAAAAGTAATATGACTTAGGTAGGAACCATCAATGCGTACTGATAAGTTAGTTTGTGACAACAGAATACTCAGTCTCAAAGGTACTCCCATAGATTATATATTGATTACAAAAGGGAAATGGTACCTTTCAAGTGTGAGACCTGGCAGCCATCACCTGGATCAAGTGATCACACTTAATGTCATGTCATCAAAAATGGGGAAAAGTACCATCAAGTGTCCCTAATGTGAAGTACTCAGGCAAGGATGTCATTTATATAGGATTCCTGCCAAGAATGCATAACCTGAATCTAATCATAATAACACATTCAGACAAACCCAAACTAAGGAATAGTCTACAAAATGACTAATATGAATTCTTCAGAAATATCAATGACATGGAAGGACCACAGTGGGCCAAGGAATGATTTGAGATTAAGCAAACCAGAGACCCAACAAATCAATGTCAGACATAGCCTTAGAATGGATGGTCCTTCAAAAAAGCTACAAGTACCTTAAAGGATGTTATTGAACCAATTAGTGAATTTGGAAATGGACAATATATTAGATAAAACATTGTGTAGGTATTTATATCTTGAATTTTATAAGTGTGTGTGATGGTATAATAGAATGTCTTCCTTCATAGGGAATTCATGCTGAGATATTTAGGAGTAAAGGGTCAGGATATCTGCCACATTCTCTCAAATAGGTCAGAAAAAATAAATGTACAGTAGATATTTTTTTCATTCCCTGGGGACTTTTTCTCCTCTTGCCATCATTTGGCTGGTTTTCTTCCAAAATTTTACAGTTAAATTCCTGAGAGAGAGAATATGCTTGGGTAGGATCCTCTCCCTCAGAAACCTCATCCACCTCTGACCAGGCTCGGGATTGGCTGCCTGGAGTCAGATGCCCACCTCCTGTCCAATCAGTTCTGGTGCAGCATAGGTCACGTGGTACATAGCATGGCTGCCTCTGCTGCTTCCACAGTCGGGGAGGCTCAAGAAGTTCTCCTGAGAAGAGCTTGGCAGACCCCATGCTTGGCTGGGCCAATATAGTGTGTCTCTAGCTGCCCAGGTTAGTCCCAGAGACATCTGAAGAGCTCCTGACCTAACTGGGTGCCTAATTCTCTCCATCTTTCAACTAACCTCACAGCTGCCTTCTCTGGGCCACATCTTGTGCTAGGTCCTAGGGACACAGAATTGACCCAGTTCCTACCCTCAGGACCTCTGACTCAAGCTGAACAGGCAAGAGGACAGACAGAACTGGAGGGCAGAGTTGAATTGCCACCAACAAACAGAAAGGCAATCAATAGCAACTGAGGCCTAGGCCCCGCCAGGTGGGCACATAAAGGTGGAGTCCAAAAGTCCTCCTGAGTGGTGGCATTGGCTGTGCTCACAGAAGGGAAAAGGGATAGGGACCTCAGCTGCTGGAGGTACCCAGTCCATCCCTGCGCTTTGTTTTCTCTCTGCACAGCCGGACCCAGCAGGCCGGGACATCTCCATCCGCCCACTCCTGGAGCACTGTGAGAACACCCACATGACCATCTGGCTCGGCATCGTCTACGCCTACAAAGGGCTTCTCATGGTAGGTGCTGCGCAGGAGACAGCTGAGGGGCACTTCTTTCTCAGGTCTCTCTCTCCTAGGGGCCTCCCTCAAAATAAAAACAAACAGAGCCCCCTAGACTAAGCACTTATTCTCTGTCGGGCCTGGCATCTGCCACATCTCTCAGGCCCTACAACAACCCTAGAAGACAGGTACAGATGATACCCCTATTTCCCTGATGAGAACACTGAGGCTTTGTGTCTTGCCCAGGATCAGTCAGCTGGTAAGGGTGCCTCATAGCGTCACTGTGCAGCTCCCAGGAGCAGCAGTCTGATAGCATCCAGCACGTGCTCATGTTCCACAGTTCACTGGATCCTCTCTAAGTCCATGGGAGGTGAATGAAATCATCCCCACTTTACAGATGAGGAAAGGAAGGCTCAGAGGAGTTCAGTGATTTGCCAAAGGCTACCCAGTAACCTGCAGTCTCTGAGTCCAGCCTTCATTCCCCTCCCGCCATCTGCTAAATCAAAGATCACATATGAAGCCAACATCGCACAGTTGTGGAGTTTCAATGTTAGGAAGGACTTGAAAGGTCCCCCCTACCCTGGCTTTCAAGAATGAAGCTGTCTCCAATAGTTAAATAAACTGGGGTTTTTTGGGCCCCTCAAATGTCCTGCTGACTCACAGAACTGTAGATCCTGTGTCCTTCAAGGGGCCACAACAGAAGGGCATGCATTAGGGAACCCTAGGGAAAGATTGTTCCAGTTGAGAGACTCTCAGGATTTCCACAGCGGTCTTTTGAGCCCCAGGGGGAGTAACAGGACTACTAGGCCACAATCTGGACCCCTCAGGGTGATGACCTTCTACAGGAGGTGCCAAGAGTGGCAACAGGAACTGGAGAACTGGCCAGAGGTCCTGGACTTGGACAGAGTACACACAGGGAACATGGTCACCAAACACTTGGAAGAGCTATCAGAGATAGATGGCCCAGACAGATCAAAAAAGGCAAAGTTGGGCTGGGGTTGTGGCTCAGCAGTAGAGTGTTTGCCTAGCATGTGAAATCCTAGCATGGGTTCAATCCTCAGCACCTCATAAAAATAAATAAATAAATAAATGTGTTGTGTCCAACTACAACTAAAAAATAAATATAACAAAAAGAAGAATTTTGTTCCACAGGAAACAGCATCCCGAGAGGGAAGGGAGCCCCTGAGAAGAATGAGCTTTATCGCAGAAGGCATGCTGAGGGGACTCCCCTCATTGAATAAGAACAGTGAGACTAGGCTCTCCCCAAGATCCTTCCAGCCTCCACATTCCTTGATTCTGAGGTTCCATGAAATTAGATTGTAGCAAATCATACTGACATTTTTAAACTGGATTTGCCTGCCATATTTTCATCATGCATTATCTCTCCCGCCCACTTCCAAAAGTGATGGGAGATGACTGCATCCATCCCGTGAAGCGAATGCCCCGGCTGGATGGCATTCATAGAAGCCATCCAGAGTGTGCTTCCCCTTCCAGAGTGTGTGCAGGGAGCCCTCCATAGCCCTCCTGACCTTTAGGGTCTATAGCTAAAATCCTACCCCTATCCCTTCTGTTCCAGAAGCACAGACCCTGGGCTGGACAGAGCAGTCCCCCAACCAGTGTTCACGTGCTGCCTGCTTCCACAGAGCCAGTGATGGGAATTCGCCCTTCTCAAAGCAGCTTGTGCCACCCATGGATGTGTATTAGTTTCTTTTAGCTACCATGACAAATAGTCGCGACACAGTGGTCTCACAGAACAGAAATGTATTCTCTCACTGGGGGCCGGAAGTCCAAAATCAGGGCAGGCAAGTTCCCTTCAAGGGCCTAGGAAAGAATCCTTCCTTGTCTCTTCCAGTGCAGGTGGCTCCAGGCAGCCCTTGGCTTGTGGCTGCATAACTCCTATCTCCACCCCTAACTTCACATGGCCTTCTCCTCCTCTCTCCCAATCCTTGCCATTGGATTCAGGGACCATCAGAATAACCCAGGATGATCTCAGGATCCTTATGGCATCTTCCAAGACCCTTCTGTCTAATAAGTTCAGTTTCTAGGGATCCAGATGTGTTAGAGCTGCTACTGATGGGTCACTTTTCTAGAAAATTCTTCCTTCCTCTCCACTGAAATCTACCTCAGTGTAACTCATGCCCACAAGTTCTTTCTCTGTTCCTTGAAGGTCTAAGAATGCATTACTCTGTTTTCTCCTGACGCTCTTGAGAGATGTGCAGGCAGCCATCAGGCCCATATTTTATGACTGGTTGAGACCTTTCTGCTGGTTTGGTTGGCACCTTGGCAGTGTGGCAGAGAGGTGGCCACGCTAACTACCTGTCAGAGAGCTGAAGTCTCAGGCAGCCATCCAGCCCTGACGCTCACTGCCGTGGGTCCCCAAGCAGGTCACTCTACCTGTAAGCCTCTGCTTCCTGCTCTCTTAGATGGCACAGCCCCTGTGGGACTGAAGTGTGTCCTATGTGAAGGAACCAGCACAACACAGGCTCCCAACAGGCAATGCTCTCCTTCCCTCACTCAGCAACTGGTTCCTGGGCTGCTGGTTCCCTATTTTTAAAGGAATTGTTTTGAAAAATAAATCACAGTGGGGCTTAGTGGCGCCCAAGTACTCAAGAGGCTGAGGCAGGAGGATGGCAAGTTTGAGGCCAGCTTAGGCAACTTAGCAAGATCCTTTCTCAATAAAATAAAAAAAGGCTTGGTGATGTGGTTCTGGTAGAGCTGCCCTGGTTCCATCCCCAGCACCCCACCACCACCACCACCACATACACACACACACACACACACACACACACGAGGAGCAGCTGGGTGCAGTGGTGCATTCCTGTAATCCCAGCAACTCAGGAAGCTGAGGCAGGAGGATTGCCAAGTTCAAAGCCAGCCTCAGCAACTTAGCGAGACTGTGTCTCAAAATTAAAAAATAAAGGGGTTGGGGTTGTGGCTCAGTGGTAGAGCACTGAGGCACCGGGTTCAATCCTGGGTTCAAACCACATAAAAATAAATAAATAAAATAAAGGTATTCTATCCATCTGCAACTAAAAAAAATTTTTTTAAAATAAAAAGGCTTGGGGATGTGGCTCAGTGGGTAAGTGCCCCTGGGTTCAATCCCTGGTATCAAAATAAATTAAATATTTTTTAAAAGGAGGAGGAGGAGAAACCAGCCTGAAAGATAACACATTTAGAGGAAAAGATAAAGGAATAAAGGACAGGGAGAGGAAAGCCACCATGGTGTGTGCAAGAATATCTATGACTAAGTAGCTTCTGACTTCCTTGGTGCAGGACGTCTCCATCGGCAACGTGCTCCCCTGCCGTCTTCTCTCAGCTGAGCAGAAACCCTGTGAGAACTCTGAGTTTTAGGAATGTTCCCATCTCACAGATGTGGAAAGTGAGGCTCTGAGATGGGGACTGACTTGCCCCAAGTCACACAGCCAGCGGATTGCAGAGTCCAGTCCAGGTCTCTGGCTCCACGTCCTGCTCTCTCCTGCCAAACGAGTTATGCTGCCTTATAAGCTGGTCCTCGGGGCAGTGATAAGTGGATCTTTCAGCTCTCCATGCCTGGAGCTACAGGGCTGGTACCCAAGGCAAGAGGGCCTTGCTGAGAAGGAGGCTGCACCCAAGCGGAAACCCTCTCATACCTCCCCTGAGCCCACCTTCCCTTGGGCCTCCCATGAAGGCTCAAACCTCAACTTTGGTCTCTACCCTGTCCAGTTCTGTTTTTTTTTTTTTTTTTTTTTTTTTTTTTTTTTTTTTTTTTTTTTTAATATTTATTTTTTAGTATTTGGCGGACACAACATCTTTGTTTGTATGTGGTGCTGAGGATCGAACCCGGGCCGCACGCATGCCAGGCGAGCGCGCTACCGCTTGAGCCACATCCCAGCCCCCCCTGTCCAGTTCTGTAGGGAGATATATTGGTCAGGAAAAGAGCTGCAAGTGAAAAGAAATTAATAGTAGTTAGAGAAAGACGTAATTTTTCCTCTCTGGGAAAGGAGAGTAAGCCATTGGGGGCCGGCCAAGGGCTACTTGCATCTTGTTACCCACATGTCCTCATCACACAGCTTCCACAACATGGTCTAAGACAGCTGCTGAAGCTCCATGCATCACTTTCCACTCCAACTTTTAAGGAGCAAATTCAACACCCTTTCCCTTTAAAAGACACATTTCAAAACTCATGCACATTTCCCCTTATGGAACATTGTCCAGAACCCAGTTATATGCCACACTGAGCTTCCAGGGAAGTTGGGAAATGTAGTCTCCATTCTGCATGGCTCTGTATGTTGGGATGTAATCCCAGTCCCCACCTCCAAGGTATATGCCCAGTTTAATAGAAAAAGGACTAGATTGAACTCCTGGAGAGACACCCACTTTTGCCACCATCTTTCTGTGTTGCCTTGGGCAAGTCCCCTCTTTCTCTCTGGGCCTCAGTGTTCTCTAGAGAGTGGGAGGAGTTGGTCGCGATCATTCCTGGAGTCCCTTCCCACTGATGGGTCTGTGAAATGAACCAGTCATGGAAGTGAAGGAGAACCAGGTACTTGTCACATACCTCGGTCTAGATTTCCTCAGTGGGACGCAACCCGGGCCATGGGTGGAGACAGATGGTCTCATCCAAAAGACATGCCTGGTAGCAAGGCCCCCCAGCGTTCCTCTCTGCAACCCCTCCTTCCTGAGCAGCCCCCCATTTGGCAGTTTCTTGGGGCAGCGAGTGTGTGCTGTCACTTGGTAATGACCATCTTCCCTTTCTGTTCACCATTTCAGTTGTTCGGTTGTTTCTTAGCTTGGGAGACCCGCAACGTCAGCATCCCTGCACTCAATGACAGCAAGTACATCGGGATGAGTGTCTACAACGTGGGCATCATGTGCATCATTGGGGCCGCTGTGTCCTTCCTGACCCGGGACCAGCCCAACGTGCAGTTCTGCATTGTGGCTCTGGTCATCATTTTCTGCAGCACCATCACCCTCTGCCTGGTGTTTGTGCCAAAGGTACCAGGCCCCTGGCCTATCATTCCATTGCTGGGCTTTCTCCACTTTCTAAGGTTTTGCACATGCTCTTTTTATGATGATGACTGTTTTAGTCCATTTTCTATTACTATAATGAGATAACTGAGGCTGGTTAACTTCATAAATATAAGAGGTTTTTGGAGTTCAGAGTTCTGGAGATTAGAGGGCATGGCACCAGTGCTGGCTATACGCCAGTGAGGATCTCATAGCAGATGGTGTCACAGCAGCAAGGAGGACACAGGGGAGGAAAAGAACACATCTCAAGACAAAGCCAGAGAGCAATTCAGGGGTTGGGCTTACTCTAAAAACAATTTGCTCTCCTAAGAACTAACTCAGTTCCATGATAACTACATTTAACTCTCCTGAGGACATGCCCCCAATGACCTACGGACCTCCCAAGTAGGCCTCACCTCTTTAAGGTCCCACCATCTCACCACTGCCACATTGAGAACCAAGCTTCCAACCCATGAGCCTTGGGGAACACCCCCAAACATCCCCAAATTGTAGCAGCGACAACTCACATTATAGAAAGCTTCGAAAATGCAGAGAGGAGCTAGATTTTCAGAAATCTCCCATAGTCCTGTCACCTTAAAATTAATAAAGCTTAACATTTTCTTGGATGCTTTTCACTGTCACTGTTTTTGACGTTGCCTGCTGGTCTTTCTGATTTCCAAAGGCTGGGAGATGATGCTTTGTAAGATTTGATTGTAACTAGAGCACACATTTTACTTCATAATCTGCCTCTTCCGCTGAACTTTTTGTCCATATTTCCTCACGTTTGAGAGCCTCATTGAGAGGAAGGTCCATCACCAACATGTCCACTTGCTCCCTTCCTGCAGTTGCTTGCAGACTTTTTTAATATTACAGGTGCACAGTTTTTCTACATAACACTTTTCTTGTTTCCAGTTATTCCCTAAGATGCAATCTTAGGTGCCGGTTTCTGTTCTCGTGACTAAAAGGCTCAGGGATCACTCCAGTTGAACTGGGCTAACTGGGCTGCACAAAATAACCACACAAGAGACACAAATGCCTTTTTCTTTGGGGTCGCTGTGACGGCTCCTCTGACCTTAAGGGTCCGCAGGAAGAGAAAGAGGAGAAAGAGAGCACGCGCTGACCCCTTTTATTGAGGAGAAGCTATTCAAATGAGGCAAGGGGTCAGGTTCATGGGGCTGAGTCTGTCTTCATGATGTCCACTGTCAGCAGGTTGACTGACATTAAGTAGGCCACACCCAAGGGCACAGTAAGAGAAGGAGACACACACAAGGCACTTCCATGGAACATTCTATCCTAAACAGGGCAAGGGGTTATATTACAAAGGAACAGGTGAGCATAGCTCCCGCCATGGGGCTGTAGCAAGACAAGCCCAGGCAGGAAGACACAAGTCATTCAAATCCTAGAAGAGCGGGGTAGTCTAGCAGCATGGGTGCCTGACGCCACATCACCCAGCGGGGGAGTTAACTCAGTCACATGCGAGGTTGGACTCCCACACTTGGGAGCAGCATCACTGGGTCCAAAGGAAAGACCATTTGGAGTAAACACTTATATTTTCCATTTATCTGAAGGGCAGGCCCTCAGGACATTGTGAAGAGATACTTTTCACAATCATCGTGTAGCAGGAGGGAGAGCCAAAGGCCTTGACCTCTGAGGACCCCTGTGTGGGGCCTGTGGAGAGAGGGAAGCCACCTTAGTGGTCTCAGGGTGAAGGAGAAGGCAGGAAGCAGTCGGGAAGGAGTTGTTGACTTAGGGAGGGAGGGCGGATATGGGGCACAGAAGAGGAGCCTGGGTCCACTAGGGAAAGGGCTGCCAGGAGCCTCCACCCTCTGGACACCCGCATTCCCAGGCCTGTTTCTCCCAGGGGCCGATCCGCAGGAGCTCCAGCCCATGCGCCCTCTTCCTCCTCTGCTTCCCAAGCACCAGGCTGATGCCACAACTTCCTGGCCAGCAATCTGACACTCTCCGTCCTGAGAAAGACACTAGATGCTTCTCTGAGCATGGCTCCAGGAGTGGCATTCTGCTGTCACCCCCAATAACCTTCTTTGCCTTCCTGGCTCCATAACCAAGTTCCGATGTTGGGCTGGCTTGTAGGACTCTCAGGGCTCCTCTAGCTGCCCTCCAAAGAACCCCATTTATGAACCAAGCTGCCCCTCCCCTAAGTGCCCGAGCCTCCTGCATTTGCATATGTCCTGTTTTCCGCTGGAGGTTTCCCTCCCCCGCCCCTCCACCTGGTGGGCACTAGGGCCTTCAGACCTCCTGGCCTGGAGAAGTCCTTCCTCAGCCCCGCCCCCTGCCCTGGCCTGTGAGGTCCTGAGGGACAGAAGCCCTGGCTCACTCAGCCCCTTTCTAGTGCTGAGCCCAGGCCCTGCTACAAACCAGAGGTATTTCTAGAATAAATGGGTAAGATCCCAGTCTAGTGGCAACTTTTTGTCTTATATTTTAAAAATAATAATAATTCTTCAGTACAGCCAAGCCTTGCCCAAACTCCTGACCTGCAGAAACTTTAAGATAATAAATATATTTTTAAGATGCTAAAAAATTTAAAATGCCTTTTCCAATGACAAAGCTATTTACCAGCCTATCAGCAAAACTTAGGAGGGTTCTCATAAGCAGAGGCTTCACTTTCCTCCATCCTTTGTCTTCACAACTGTCCCCTCCTAGTGTCATCTTCCCCAGGAGCAAGGCCCGAGGTAGAGCAAGGCTCAGCTAGAGCAGTTCTGAGGGGCTCTGGGTGGCCCCACCTGATGTTGGGGACACTGGTAGAATCAGGGCCAGGAGACCAACTTCTGGCCAGGAAGGAGCCTGCCCCAAATCACACCCAAGCAAGGGACAGAAGCGGGCCTGAGCCCAGGGCTCCTGGCTCCCAGCCTGTGTCCTTCCTGGGCCCTGACAGCCTCCAGGACACGAGATGCTGGGAGGGAGGCAGAGGGGCTGGGAGGAAGGAAGCAGTCTTCTCTCTTCAAGTCCTCTGCTGTCCCTTCAGCTCATCACTCTGAGAACAAACCCAGATGCAGCAACTCAGAACAGGAGATTCCAGTTCACTCAGAACCAGAGAAAAGAAGACTCCAAAACATCCACCTCGGTCACCAGCGTGAACCAAGCAAGCACGTCCCGCCTGGAGGGCCTGCAGTCGGAAAACCACCGCCTGCGGATGAAGATCACCGAGGTACCACAGGCCTCCCCGAGTCCCCTCTCCTCAGGCTCCTGCAGACCCTCCCAGCCCGCGCACCTGCAGCACAGCCCTCTGCTGCCCCCAGGGGCTGTGGGCACCAGGCTGCCACCCATCAGATAGGGGCAGTTGTCAGATCTAACTGACAAGAGCCTACTGCCCACCCAGCCCAGACTCTTGGAGTCCAGCAATGCCAGACTGGATTGGGGCATTCAAGACATCCTCAGAAAGAAAGCAATTCACAAGAGATCTGTGAGCCTCCCAGCCGGCCACCCCTAGAACCCCATCATACACAGCAAGAGAAGAGGAAGGGAGCAGAGGCTTTTCTGGAGGGAGGCATTGCTGCTGCAGTTCTCACCCTTGTCCTGAGGGGGGGTCTTATCTGGTTCTGGAATATTCCAGAGAAGTCATAACCAGATTCCTTTGTGCCCAAAGCAAACCCCAGATTCTGGACTTGCTATATCAGTGAGGGAAATCAGCTTCCCTTCCATAAGGCCAGGGGTCCAACTAGGCCCACAGTCTGGTCTGCAGGCTGCCAAAGGAAACATGTTTACTTCTCTCCCACCCAGGGTCTTGGGGAGAGAGGTCCCTATTGGGCAACTTGGTTCCCCAAGGTCATTGCTGGACCAGGTTCCTCTTCTCTGGTTTCCTGACACTCTCCAAGTAAAGCTGGGCAGAAGGCAAGTCCTCATCTCAGTCTCAGCAATGGGAGTGACAGGAAGTCCATTAAAAGGCAAGCCATTGCCTTTTAAGCAAGTGACATCAAAATTGCACACATTGGTTCTGCTCCTGTTAGATTGGAAGTGCACGACTTCTAGTCACAGAGGAGGCTGGGAAATGTTGCCTTTTGCTGGACAGTTGCAGGGAAGAAGTGCCAGGTTAGAAACAGGATGCTCCGTTAAATTTGAATTTCAGATAAATGACCAATCAAATTTTCAGATGAGTATATCTCATACAACGTTAGGGATATACTTAACACTAGAAAAAAAAAGACCTTTTGTTATCTGAAATTCAAATTTAACTGTATTTTTACTTGGTTGATCCAGCAGCTCCTTGGGGGACTTACAGTAGCCTGCCATAAAGAGTACCCTGAAATCACTGCAGCCCCACACCAGCCCCAGTCAGAGCAGGAAAGCTTTCTGTCCCTCACTGCTGATTCTGGGTCAGCATCTGACCTCTCTCTGATTAATATCTCCGGGCCTTGACATTGCACTTCTGCTCACACCCTCCAGTGAAGAGTCTGCGCACTCTGGGAAAACCAAGCCACTGTTAAAAGCCCTAAAATGTAGGGATTTCCCCCTGGAATTGGATCACATCTGGCCTCCTTTTCCTCCCAGCCTTAGATCCTGGCCCTGCCATGTGAGTCACACACAAACAAGGGGGACGGGTATCTCCATCTGCACGTGAAAATATATTAAACAGTGACCATGCTCCTGAATCACAACAGCACCTCAGTTTATAAGGTCCCTTCCCTAATACTGTACCTGATGCCAGCCACCCACTCAATCTACCACTGCCCCCTCCAACACACACCTTCCCGGCTTCTGTGGGCTGAGTTGCCCCAGGACCTGCACCTGATTTTTATGTAACCCAGACATGTCAGGGACCAATCCTGATCAGCTTCTCTGGATAAGCCCTGCTAGCCTGAGCCTCCATAACAGTGTGAGGCTCACAGCTGTTCACCCTGTGTATCTGTTCTCCACACTGAGGGTGCTGTTAGATACCAATAATACTGTTTATAGTAATAGCACTATGGTAACAGATCAGCCTTATTCAGTGCCAGGCACTGGACTGACTGGCTAAACTTTCTACACGTTCCCATTGAATCTCCACAACACCCCATGAGGTAGGTACAAAGGTTGCCCCATACTGCTGATAAAGAAATTGAGACTCTTAAACCAGTACAGAGCCAGTGATGGACAGCATAGATTTGCCCCAGGACTGTCAACTCCACATCTGAGCTTCCCTCTTTCTGCCCTGCCTCCTGGGCTTGCTCAGCTCCTCCATCAAGGTTCAAGCCCAGGTCCATCGGGTCTTAGGTTCTCCTTGAGCAAGAGCAGCAGAATCCTGCACCTCTTCACCAGATGCAGAGGTCCAGCCCACTTCCTGGCTAGCTCCCTGGGCTGGGCAGGGAGAGAGGGAGGACAGTGACTGAGTTGGAGTACTGTCTTCCAGCTGGACAAAGACTTGGAGGAGGTCACCATGCAGCTACAGGACACACCAGAAAAGACCACATACATTAAACAGAACCACTACCAAGAGCTCAACGACATCCTCAACCTTGGGAACTTCACGGAGAGCACAGGTAAGAGGAGGCGGGACCCGCACTGGACAACTGGGGTTTCAGACGCCAGCCAGCCATCTTCCTCCACAATGGCGAGGGACGGGTCTGAAGTCACACACACTCAGCTGGAGCACCTGCAGCCTGTCTCCTGGCCACAATTCAGTGTCTGCTCTGAGCCCCGCAGGCTGGATGTGGGCTTCTGTTCCCGTCCCTCCAGTGCCAGGTCTGCATGTATGCAAGTGCTCCCAGGGAGCTGGTGTTTTCCCTTTTGTTCCCAGCAAATAGTTACGTTTACTTCTCTGAACAACGTTTCATGCTTTCAAATATGTCTCATGAGTATACAAGAAAAGAATAATCAGTAAGGTAGGCTCTGATTTCCAACCTCACCAATCACTTGTGAGTGTGAGCCACAACACACTCTTGTGTGTGAATGTAGGAGTGCTTTACCACTGAGCTATATCCACAGTCCTTTTTCTTTTCTTTTCTTTTTTTGAGACAGGTCTCATTAAATTGCTGAGGCTGGCCTTAAACTTGAGATCCTCCTGCCTCGGCCTCCTATGTTACTGCTATTATAGGCATGCACCAGCACACCCAGCTCACAGACCACTTTTTGCCCACCTCTCAGTTTAAAAGTTGACTGGGTGTGGGGCTGGAGGTGCAGCTCAGTGGTGGAATGTTTGCCTAGCATGCATGAAGCCCCGAGCTGGATCCTAAGCACACACACAAACAAAAGATTATCTGTGTGGATAAAAAGTGGGCATTTTCCTGTTCTCCTGTGATGTTTGGAAATCAGGCTGGCACTCTCCAAGTGTTAACTGTTAAGCTTCCTGACCTAGCAGTTCCATAGCAGGAGGTGCCCCTTGGAAATATGTCCAGGTGGGCAAAGAAGCATGCACGAGGATACTCATCACATTATCTGTAAGTGAGAAATTCTGTAATTAACTTAAATGCTTATCGTTTGAAGTGTTTCATTCATTATCATCCAGCCAAACATGGCACATTATATATCCATTAAAAAGTGAAGTGGGTCTATTTATTTGTACAGATATGGAAAAAATCTCCAAGTGAAAAAAGCTAGCATCAGGGTCTGGAGTTGTAGCTCAGTGGTAGAGTGCTTGCCTCACACACATGAGACCCTGGGTTCATTCCCCAGCACCACATAAAAATAAAGATATTTTTAAAATGCCAGCATCATACAGACAAATACAACAGGGGGAAAGGGAAAGAGGGCAAGTGGGAGAGAGAGGGAGAGACAGAGACAGAGAGAGAAAGAATATGGATATTTTTTGACAGCATAGGGAGAGAGCTGGGAGTATAGCTCAATGGTGGAGCACTTACCTAGAATTCACAAAGCCCTGAGTTCAATACCCAGTGCAGAAAGTAAAAGCCTAGAAAAATAAATACCAAATTGTTTTGTTTTTTTGGCTTTTTGTTGTTGTTGTTTTGATACCAGGGATTGAACTTGGGCACTTAGCCACTGAGCCACATCCCCAGCCCTATTTTGTATTTTATTTAGAGACAGGGTCTCACTGAGTTGTTTAGCACCTCCCCATTGCTAAAACTGTCTTTGAACTCATCATCCTCCTGCCTCAGCCTCCTGAGCCACTGGGATTACAGGCATGCGCCACAGTGCCCAGCCAAAATTGTTAACAGCATTCACCTGTGTAGAAAGGAATGTTATTGGGCCAGTGTAGTGATGCATGCCTGTAATCCTAGTGGCTTCGAGGCTGAGGCAGGAAGATTGCGAGTTCAAAGCCAGCCTCAGCAACAGTGAGGTGCTAAGCAACTAAGTGAGGCCCTGACCCTAAATAACATACAAAACAGGGCTGGGGATGTGGCTCAGTAGTCGAGTGCCCCTGAGTTCAATCCCCAGTACTGACCAAAAAAAGGAATGGTATTTCGGAGGGTGGGCAAAAAGGGTTCATTTACATTGAATTTTATAACTTTTTTATTGTTTAGATTTTTGTCATTACCATAGATTCTCTAATTTATTACAAATTTATTTTTAAATTGATAAAAAGTTTTTTTGGTTTTTTTATTCTTATAGTATTCTTATAAGTATGCTAAGTATGCTTGTTATAGACGTAATATTATAACCAGGTGTGGTGGTTCACACCTGAAATTTCAGCTACTCAGGAGGCTGCTGCAGAAGATTCACGAGTTCAAGGCCAGCCTGAGCAACTTAGCAAGACCCTGTCTCAAAATAAAAAGGGTATGTTGGCCAGTGGTAGAGCACCCCCGGGTTCAGTCCCCTATACTGGAGGGGGAGAGAGAAGTAATATTATAAAATTATTATTACATAAGATGTTGATTGCAAAAATGTTTTATAGAGAAATTAAAAGAATAAAAATTACCCCTAAAAATTTTAGTATCTTGTAAAAATGAGCATTTCAAATTAGTGGGGGAAAAGTGAATTATTCAGTTGATTTCATGTGATCAATAGGTAACTATCTGGAAAAGAATAAAGGTAGCTCTTTGCCTCATACTTTACATGAAACTTAACTCCAGATAGATTAAAAAATTTAAATATAAAAAGAAAAGCCATGGACTGGGTTTGTGGCTCAGTGGTAGAGAGCTTGCCTAGCACATGTGAGGCACTGGGTTCGATCGTTGCATGTAAATAAATAAATAAATAATAAAGGCCCATTGATAATTAAAAAAAAAAATTTAAAAGCAAAACCATGAAAATCCTGAAAGAAAGGAGAGTTTTTAAAGATAACTTCAGGGAAAGGCCTTCCTCAGTTTGATACACAACAGAAACACAAAAGGAGAGGATAATAAATTTGATTTCAGCCAGGGGTGGTGGCATGCACCTGTTGTCCCAGCTACTCAGGAGCCTGAAGCAGGAGGATCCTTGAGCACACAATCTGGAAACCAGCCTGGGTGACATAGTGGGACTCCATCTCAAAATAAATAAATTAATTAAAAAATGTAAATAAATAAAATTTCAAAAACAAAACTAATTTTCACAGTGAAAATCATTTATGTTTTCAAAAAATCAAACAATAAACAAAGCCAAACAAAATTTTAACAAACTCATGTACTTATATATAAGAAGAAATTATAAACAAAACATACATAATATACTAATAACAAAAAGACCAATAATCCAAATGAAAATAAACAAAAGAGCAGTCTCAAAGGAAATAAAACTCATTCAATTAATCAATACCTTACTTTGATTTATGCATGTTTCTGTTTTAAAAAAATCTCATCTAAGTCAGGCACAGTGGCACATGTCTGTAATTCCAGGGGTTCTGGAGGCTGAGGCAGGAGGATCACAAGTTCAATGCCAGCCTCAGCAAAAGCAAGGCGCTAAGCAACTCAGTGAGACGCTGTCTCTAAATCAAATACAAAATAGGGCTGGGGATGTGATCAATCCCAGTACTGCCCCCCCAAAAAACTCATTTAATATATATTCTCTAGTCCTTTATTTTTTATTTTAAAACAGGGTTTCACTAAGTTGCTTAGGACCTCACTAAGTTGCTGAGGATAGCCTTGAACTTACCATCCTCCTGCCTCGGCCTCCCAAGTTGCTGGGGATTACATGTGTGTGCCAGGTCACCCAGCGTGCACACGCGCTCTCTCGCGCTCTCTCTCTCTCTCTCTCTCTCTCTCTCTCTCTCTATATATATATATATATATATATATATATATATATATATATATATATATATTTGATTCATTAGCATTGGCCTCGTGGCTAACAGCACTCATGCCTGCTGGAACCTTACCTAATACATGGATTTTCTCCATAAGGCACATCACAGTACTTAGGAACCGTAGACAGCACTTCAGCATTACATTGGAGGCCATTTTAAACAGCAAAATCACCAACAGTACAAAAATGTGAGAAAGGAGCCTAGCTTGGTGGTGCACACCTATAATCTCAGTAAGCTAGCCTCTCAGAGGCTGAGGCAGGAGGATCCCAAGTTCAAGGCCTTCCTGGGCAACTTAGCGAGACCCTGTCTCAAAATATGATTTAAAAAAGGCTCAAGGGGTTGGAGCTGTAGCTCAGTGTTAGAGTCCTTGCCTAGCATTTGCAGCACCCCTCATTTAACCCCAGTATTGCAAAAACAAAAATGTAGAAAATGTATCACTAAATAAACCTCAAAAAAGATACTTATTTATAGTAAGAGAGCTGAACAAAAAGGCAGAACATTGCCTCAGCTGGGAACGTGAGCATCAGGCAACTCAAAATTCTAGATACTATGCTCATCAGCAAATTACCACAAAATCATGGCAGGCATTGATGGGGGGTTACAGATAAATCTTGACGAGTGGATAAGTTTGTAAAGACAAAATCCACGAGTAATGAGGATGGGTGGCTCACTTGAGGGCAGAGTGACCTGTACACAAGGTTGTCCACCACAACACAAACAAAACCCTGATGCACTTGTCCCCACCGAGTGGATCCAAATCTCTTGGATGGGGCTGGTTTTCATATTTCTTTAAATCACTACAGATGGTTCTGAAGTCCAGAGAGGGTAGAGAAGGTCACATCAACCTGGTTTGTGGCTACACAATACTCCTTTGAATGGAGGCTCCAGAGCTTACTCAAATAATCCATTATTACTGGACAAATTCAGATTAGTTCCAGCATTTTGATATAAATGATGCTTAGTTGAATATCTTTTCCCATATCCTTGATTGTTTCTCTAAGATAATTCCCAGAAGTAGACATTCTGAGTAAAAGGTTTGCATTTTTATGATGTTTGATACACGTTGACAGTGCCCCCAAGAGGTTAGGTCAATTTATACTCCCACTAGCAGTTCACTGTTAATCTTTTTGATCTTTGCTAAAACTGGGAAAAAATATATAATATAAAATTATAAAAATATACAAGGATTTTTTTGTATATTATAGGGATGTCATGACATCCCTATGTGCCAATGAATCAGTCTTAATATCAGAGCCTCAATTCCAAGTTATGTTGTCTATATCAGTCAACTTAATTTCCCCCATTTTTCTTGGAGAAATAGAGAGTAGAGGCGGGCCACACGCTGCTGCCCTCCCCGGGTGAGTGGTGGTACTGCACAAACCCTGGTCCAGATGCGGCCGAGTGAGGGAGATCTTTTTTACATTCGTTGGGCAGCATCCTAAAGGTTGCATTGCTGATTTGTAAACTAACTTAATGGAACTTGTTGTGATATTGTTGTTTTGCATTCAGATGGGGGAAAGACCATTTTAAAAAATCACCTCGATCAAAATCCCCAGCTACAGTGGAACCCAACAGAATCCTCCCGAACATGCAAAGATCCCATAGAAGATATCAACTCCCCAGAACAGTGAGTACCTTCTCCTTGAGAATTATAGGAAGAATGTGTTTCCCCTGTACATCTGTTTATGATTGGCACAGTTTTTCTTTTTTTTATTTTATATTTTTATTAGCTACACATGACATTACAATGATCTTGGCAATTCATACATTTAAATCATTGGGGTATAATTTCTCATTTTTCTAATTGTACAGATTGCAGAATCACACTGATCATAGAGTCACCTACATACATACAGCAATCATAATGTCTATTCTATTCTGCTGCCCTTCCTATCCCCCCTACTCCTCCCCTCCCCTCCCATCATTTCTCTCTATCCAATCTAATGTGACACACTTTTTTTTCTTTTTCTCATCACAATATCATACGTGTATTCTGTATAACAATGAGGGCCTCCTTCCATCTTCCGTACAACTCCCCTTCTCTCTCTTTTTCCCTCCCACCTCTCTTCCCTATTTAGTGGTAGTCTTCTTCTCATGCTCTTCTTCCCTATCCCATTTTGAGTCACCCCCCACCTTATATCAGAGAAGACATTCGGCATTTGTTTTTTAGGGATTGGCTAACTTCACTTAGCATAATCTGCTCTAATGCCATCCATTTCCCTGCAAAATGCCATGATCTTGTTATTTTTTAGTGCTGAGTAATATTCCATTGTGTATAAATGCCACATTTTTTAATCCATTCATCTATTGAAGGGCACGTAGGTTGGTTCCACATTCTAGCTATTGTGAATTGTGCTGCTATAAACATTGATGTGGCTGTGGCACAGTTTTTCATACCCATGATATTATTTGAGTTCCACATCTATTCTATAACACAGGTCAAATTATAATGCTCTTTTTGTTTTTAAATATTTTTTTAGTTGTTGATAGACCTTGATTTTATTTATTTATATGTGGTGTGAGAATCGAACCCAGTAATTCATACATGTTAGGCAAGCGCTCAACCACTGGGCCACAGCCCCAGCCCACAATGCTGTTTTTTATAGATGAGAAACTAATCTCCAAAGAGGGGAGGGAGGTGATTTGTCCAAGCTCACCCAGTGGCTAAGCACAGGAGGTAGGATTTGAACTCAGGCCTATCCTCAACATCAAACCTTATGTTCTCCCCTTAGCCCGATGCCTTTGTTAAGTGTAAAATGTACCCTCACTAAATACATTTACTTCAAGATTTACTGAGACCTGTTTATTATGCATCAGGCATAGGCAATGGGGACACAGCAATGAAGAAAATTTTAAAAAATCCCTCCCTTCCACAGTTTCCATATCTTCTAGAGCTTCCATTCTGCCTGGCAGGATAACAACTTTACAGAAACACAGGGCATGAGGGCCGAGGAAGAAGCTCAGGGGTGGAACACTTGTCTAATGTGCATAAGACCCTGGGTTCAATCCCAACACCACATAAAAAAAGCATATTATGTTAAATGATAAGTGATTTGAAGAAAAATAAAGCAAGAAAGGGGGTTAAGGAGTGTCATTTTAGGGGGGGTGTTACGGGAAGGCGATGTATAAGGCAACACCCAAAAACACCTCAGCTAACTACGTTCCCACTGGCAATTTTAGTTCTTTCCAAATTCTACTAAATTGGAAGCAGGGGTTAGACACGTACACTCTGAAACTTGGCCATGGGAAATAACAAGTGGAGCCAGCCAAAGCAGCCGAGTCTCCAACTCCAAGGAGTGGGCCTCTCCACCCCCTTAGCTCCAAGACTGGCCAGCTCCAGGCCAGAGCAGTTGCCAGTGTTTGTCAGCAGTTTCCCCTTCCGTTGCCTCGACTGGAGTGTAAGCACCTTGAGGTCAAGGTGAGTCCATTAGCCCCCGGGACTGAGCACAGGTTCCAGCATTGAGTCGGTTCTCAGCAAGGAAGTGTTGAACACTCACGGCCATGAGCTACTCACCCCCCTTGCCTCGGCAGATGGCCTTGCCCTGGTACATGGACAGAGAGCACCCTTCTCCCAGGCCCAGGTTTATTCTTCAGCTCCCCTTTCTCCCTGGAATCTGCCAGCACCATCTTGCCCTAAGGAATGGATCGTGGCTGACGGTCCCCTCACTCAACCTGCCTTTCAAAAGGGACTCTCCAGCGCTCTCCTCCCCTGCGCACCTGTGTCTCTTGGGAAGTCTTTCTGGGCAGCAGGTCCTTGGGGAGTAGGGGCAGCACTTCATCTGTACCCAGCCATCTCAGAACCCACCATGTCCTCAATAAACTGTGGAGCACGCCCTTCTGGGATGAGCTAGCCCCATGAATCGATGGCCTCTGCCACAAGCCATGTGGACCATCGAAGCAGCAAGGGTCCCGGCTTCCCCAGGTCTGCTGAGCAACTTAGGGTAAACTCCCCTCTTCACCATAGGACTGGCAATTCGTCCTTTGTTGAGTTTTTGTTAAGATCTGGTTTGGTTTGGTTTGTATGCTCCTGAGTGGCCAGGCACTGGGGAAACAAGGAGGCATTAGAACCAGTCCCCTCCCTCAGGGAATGCAGTTTGCCACGTGGGTGGATGGAGAACTGCACAAAAATGCAGCTGAGCAGAGCAGGAGGCGGTCACCTGGGCACATTCCCCAAAAGCAGCCTTGCCAAGGATGAAGACTAAGGGTGTGGCCCTGCCCAGGGGCCAGAGGGCAGCTCCCTCTTCCTTGGCGCCCCTCCCAGGGTGGCATGCTAGCCCTCCCAGACTCAGCCCACCTCCTGCTCTTCTTGGCTTCTTTCTTGGATATTTACAAAGGAGTCCTGGGGCTTCAAGGAAGAAGGGAAGAGGAGTCTCCTGGAAAGAGATCTGAGAGAGCCCTTAGAAGGGAGGTAGGAGGTCACTCTAGTAACACTGCCCTGTGACCAAGGAACCCTGGCCCAGAGGCTCAGGAGGACTGCATCTCCCTCCTCCTTCAAGCGTCCCCAGTTATCCCCGGTTATTCCCAGAGCAACAGAGGGACACACAGGTTTTCACTAAATACCCCCTCGATGGCTGAATGGCTAGACGACAGTTCTTGGATTCAGACTCCTGTCCCCAGCTTTTATTAGCCAAAGTGAGTCCAGAGAACTTTCTGGAGAGCAGCCAGGCAGCCTTCACTAACACCCCTCCTCTCTTCCCCTCCAGCATCCAGCGCCGGCTGTCCCTCCAGCTCCCCATCCTCCACCACGCCTACCTCCCGTCCATCGGAGGCGTGGACGCCAGCTGCGTCAGCCCCTGTGTCAGCCCCACCGCCAGCCCCCGCCACAGACACGTGCCGCCCTCCTTCCGAGTCATGGTCTCGGGCCTGTAAGGGTGGGAGGCCTGGGCTGGGGCCTCCCCGTGACCGCACCATGCCGCAGAGGCGTCTGCCACAGGCACACTGTGGGCTCCGGCCGTGGAGAAGCGGGGCACCACGGCCGCCTCTCGGGACTGCGCGGCTGGCCCTCAAGTGGACGGGACGGGGGACGTGGCACTGACCTCGAGCCTTATTTGTGAAGTTCTTATTCTTTCACAAAGAAGAGGAATGGAAATGACTTCTTCCATAATGTCTACAAACAAGGAGAGCTGGGATAGTTGAAACTTGCAAAAAACAAAACAAAACAAAAATTCTAGACAAGGAGAGAGGCCTAGACTCCAGCTAGACTCAAGGAGAAGCCCTGAGCAGCCTCGGGAAGAGGCCAGGGCTTCCGGAGAAACCGCCTCTGTACTCTGCACACACATCACCATCTGTGGCCCCCACCAGCTCTCCTCCACATGGATGGGGGAGAAGGTGAGCAGGGCCACCAGGTCCCCAGCTGCCAGCCCAGCCCACCTCAGCCTCCCTGGCGCAGGGAGTCCCTGGGAAGGGCAGACAGGCACCGGCCCTGGGGCTGGGGAACCCGAGCAGGCAGACTGCATGCTCCCTGGGGGGGCCTCCATCACCGAATGAGATGTTTGTTACTCTGATAAATGCCACACATTAACACAATAACAACCGTTCCGGGGACGTGGGGATTTAGGGCATGTCACTGCAGACACGCTCTGCAGCATCACCGACAGTCTGTCAAGCACCCACCATGTTGGCCGTGTCCTTGTGTTCATATCAAGTGTTCCCGGAAATAAGGGGGACCACCCGAGCTAATCACGGAATGTCTGTTCCCAGCAAACATGATAGAGAAAGATGTGCACTTTAACCTCTCCCATCAGGGCCCAAGGGCTGGCTGGGATTTTTTTTTTTTTTCCACTAACTTTGTTTCTGACCAAAGTGAATCGAGGGCATTCTGCTAAAAGACATCCCTGGTGTCACAGGGGGAGAGTTGCTGGCTGAGGGCTTCCCTTGGCTTCCAGAAGGCAGCCTTCCATCCAGATGAGCCGGTGAGCTCTCCCCTTGGGATCACTGGGGACCATCGGTCAGCAGACTGATTCCCATTCATAAGATCACTCTTCCCATTAAATGAACCCCAAAGAGCACTGGCGTGGGAGTCAGGCAGACCTGGGTTCAAATCCTCAGTCCCCTTGACTCCCCGCGTGACCTTGGGCAAGTCACCAGTTTCTCTCTGAGCCTCAGTTTCCCCTCTGTAACAGGTTGGGGTTGAAATAACACCCGTCCTGCCTACCTCACAGGGTCACTCTGAGGATCGACACCTGATCTCATCCAGGAAAGCTTTGTCCCAAACAGTAAGCAGCCCTGACCTGTGAGGTACCAGTGTGACTATGACCTTCAGCCCTCACTACAGCCGGGGTGCGGCCCAGAGACGCTTCCGGTACAGCCCTCTGTCTGAAACAACCTGGCTGGAGGGAGACTCCCAATGACTTTTCTGACATTCCTAGACAGGTTCATTCTTTGCTAAAGAAAGGCCTGAATGACAACGTCCAGGACGTCTGCACAACCGAGCACTTCGCTCCATCCCTAAAGAATCCTAATGGCAGCTTCAACAGGCAGGCAATAATCTCTTCCCAGAACCACTGCAGTCAGGAACACACTGTTGTCACCACCAGGCTTTGACGAAAGGGCCCACGGGAATCACCATCGCCAACATTTCCAACACCCCAGTTCGCGTAGCACAGCTTTCCCCTCCCCTCCCTCAAGGAGAGGTTACGGAGGTACTGTAGCTTTTAGGGAAAAAAAAAAAAAGTTCACACATCACAGGTCAAGTTGAAGTCATTCTCTGTTTAGGCACTAAAAATCGTGTTGTCACTCTGTGTATTACCAGTATTTACTTGCTTTCTTGATTTCACCAAAACCAAATTTAATTTAAAGGATCACATTAATTTTTCAAAGGGAAAGAGACACTTAATTGTACATAATGTATACACACACACGCACACACATGCACACACAAGCACACACACAAATACCTGTAGAAATATTATTCCAGCATAGCAGGAAAAAACAAACTAAAGTATTGGACTGCCGGAGGTGAGCGTGCGTCTGTAAACCTTTGTGACTCCCAAACGTGCTCTGTCTTCTAGGTTAACCCACAAAGTACATTCTCTTGTCTTACTGATCCTGTAGGTTTACCCATCTTGTTTTTTAATTTTCCCGAGAATAACAAGACACACAGAAGTGACTCTAGCTATTCCATGGTTCTGTTCTTTTATATGCAGCAAACATACCCGGTCCATTTCCCAAGAGGCTTCGGCCTGAAGGCATTTTCCAATGATGTTTAGTGCACAAATGCTTTAAATTAGACTGGAACTGCCAGAATCAAATGTAAATGAGGAATTTCTCGTACCCCTACTGCATGGTATCAATTTTTAATAAATTGTTGCAAAATTGTTTTTATGAATAAAAGAAAAAAAAAACTCGTCTTGAATGCCTCCTCTTCCCCAAATGGAGGTCACCTGGGACCATGTTCCTCAATGAGCCACTAAGGGGCTGAGAAACAGCCTGGGGGTGCCTGGTCAGCTAGGCCCTTCCTGCCTTCAGCTGACAGTCACATGCCCCACCTCCATGCAGCTCCAACTTCTGAGTGGCCCAAGGGTGGAAAACTGACTAAGCAGGGCAATAAACCCCTTCCCAGGATTCCTCCATGTAGAGGAATTTAGTCTGCCCTGCAAGGGAAAAATGGAACCCACTGAGAGAAACAGGAACAAGATCTGGGTACTGATGGGGTCCAAGTCCGTGGTTAGCTGCTCCCAAAGGCCAGGAGCATCTGGGCTTTTTCCTGCTCAGTTGGTTAGGCCTTCCTCGAATACTCTGTTCTTCCAATAAATTGCCCTTTTTGCTGGGGTTAATCTGGACTAAGTTCCTATCACTCGCAAACAAAAGGTTCCTGATTGACATGGAAAAGTCACTCACTCCCCAGCCTCAGCCCCCTCTCCAGGCCTTTGTGGCCTATCAAGACTTTGCCCATTGCTCTTTCCCAGCCCTGTGGCCGCTTCTCCCTGCACCCCAGAGTGCCATCTAAAGGCTGTGTACATTTCCTGCATTGTGCTGGGCCCTCAGCCTGCTGTTCCATCTCATTCTCCTAGTTCCCCTGACAGGAATTCCTCTCTTCCTCTTTTCTGAGTTGAGGACTGTGCTGTATCTCATGGCACTGGGGACACGCTCACATGGTCCCCTCCCCACCTGCATCATGAGCTCCCTGAGTTTGGGAGTCGTATTTGCTTCCTCAGTGTTCTACTAAGCAGCCATCTTCACAATGGCTCAAAACAGGTTTCAATGAGACTTTGCAGCATTGAACATTTTGTCCAAGTTGTGTCGAGACTGGTTGCTGAGACTAGAAGAAAGAGCAAGGGTAGAGGAGGCCACAGCAGGCTGGAGAAGACCCAGGCAGTGGGACCAGGTGTGGGCCTCAGAAATGAGGGGGATGGATTCAGACTTCACAGGAGAGCCATTCCCAGGTCAGAGGTTTGAAGTGCACAGGATCCTCTATCATGGCATCTGCCTAGGAGCAGGCCTCCTGAATCCTGGCCCAAGAGAGCCCTGCTGAATGCCTGCCACTCCACACTACCTTTTTTACAGTCCTCCTGCATGATACAGGATGTTCAAGGATGTAGATGGTTCACCCAAGGTGACCTCACAAGCCCATTGCAAAGAGGAATGATCAAGAATCCTGACAGGTCTTCCTTCTCTGTCTGACCTAGACTCACAGAAATGAGCAGTAAGGATTGGAAAAAACATCCTATCCAACTCTTCATTGTATAGGTGGGGAAACTGAGGCCCAGTCACTGGAGCCAAAGTCAATGAGAAGGTCATAAGAGGACAGGTGGGAAACCCAGATGTCCTGGCTGTGAGACTCGTTCTTTTCTCCTGAACCCACTTCCTCACACTCGACCCAGAACCACAGTAGAACAACAGCAAGGGAGAAGAACATGGAGTCATTTCTCAGGGGCTCCGACTCTCCATGTGGAGTCCACTGATGGAAACGTTTCTTCTTAGCACCTCTGAAAGGACGGATGTCCCCTGCACTCAAGAAAATCCTCCTATCATCATCCTCACCCAAGTTCTTCATGCTCCTCTTGGCCTTGAGCAGCAGGGTCTGTGTGAACTGAAGCCCAGGGCAAAGGCCCAGATGGCAGTGTTGCACTTCACACTCCATTTTTTTTAATAAATGTTTTGTTTTTGTTTTTGTTTTTGTTTTTGTTTTTTGTCTTCCTTTGATTATGACCAGCTCATTTCTGAAGTAAAAATAAAATAAAAACACATTTCCAAGCCTCAAAGAAAGGTATTCTTTGGAGTTGAAGCCATTTGAAAAGAGCTGTCACCCTGGATCATAGTGGCAACACTGGGGTCCTCTAAGGGACAACAGGAAGAAATTTCCAGAAGCAGCCAGCCAGGGCCTGACCTTCGAAGCAGTTTCGCCTCGGCAAGAATCTTCCTGAGATCAGCTTTCAATGCCTAGAAGCCAGGGACAGGGAGAGGAGTGATGGTGGGTAGACCGTATAAACAGACTGGCAGCCACTGGCAGTCCTGCCTCTCGGGCCCCCTTTCTGCCCTCTGAAGTCACAGTCCTGGCTTTGGGAGGAAGGATAGGAGGAAATCTGGAGCCCCGCCCTTGTTCCCACCTAGACACAGGGATTGGTTCAGGGATGTGTTCATTACCCAAGCCCAACCAATCAGAGCCCTTCCCAGGGTTTCTGCCCGCTATTTTCAGGAGGTTTGAAATCTCTTCCACTTTGAAGGTTGGAACTGAGCCCTGACCCCTCATCTGGGCTCAAGGAGAAGCAGCACCTAAAGATGCATCTGCATTGAGTGTCTCCGTTTAGAGCAATTAAGTCTCATTTTCTGCAGAGGACCAAAAGAAATCTTTGGGAGCCAGGGGATCTTCACCTGAGTCTCACTGTGGTCCATAACATTCGAGAATTCCACCTTCCTCCCATCTCTTGGTCTTGAGACCTGCGGGAAAGATTTCCCTGGCCCACACGCTGCTGGGTAGGGAGAGGGGTAGGGATACCCACAGGCTCCTGGGGGCAGAGGAAACCTTAGGAGGCTGAGAAGGTGTCATTGGACTAGCCTAGAGACCCAGGAACTGGCACCAAGATATGCACCCCCAGGAAGGACCCGTGTCTGTTCTGCAGTTCTTTCTTTGTCACCTCTTTTCCTCCCACATCCTGGCTTGTCGTTCCTCGCTTGGATTGGGGAACCACCCAATGCATGAAACCCCTGACAGTCCCAGAGGCTCACCCAGTCATGCCTGGTCTCACTCAGGGTCTGCCGGGACATGACAGTTCACTGCCTGCTTCCTCCAGGTCCTGCTGGGAGGCTTCAGAGCCCCCAGTGAGGCCCCTGCACTGAACCAGAGCCTGCACAGCTGATGACAGCATGTGTTAAGCTGACAGCCCAGACTGGGGAGTCGGACATGCTTCCTGGGGACTTAACCTCCAAACAAGGGCTTGCCACCTGTACAATCATTTTAAATACCCCATGACTGGCTTGATGCTCTGTCGTCACTGTTTTAGAATTCTTTGTGACTTTTGAACAGAGTGCTTAGCATTTTTTTAATATTTTCTTTTAGATGTAGTTGGACACAATACCTTTATTTTATTTATTTATTTTTATGTGGTGCTGAGGATTGAACCCAGGGCCTTGCATATGCTAGGCGAGCGCTTTACTGCTGATCCACAACTCCAGCCCCGAGTACATAGCATTTTAATTTTGTCAGGGACCCATAACCAGCCTGTACCTAGAACTGAAGACAGTAGGAGCCAGCTAGCCTGCAAAAAGAGGAAAAAAAAAAAAAGCAAAGCATGGGGAGGGAGCTGACCTGTGGAATGCAGGTACCTGCTGGGGTTGCTACAGCTGCCCTTGAGGGCAACTGGGCTGTTGTGCTAATTATTTACCCTGGAGTTCCTGTGGCCTCAGATTTCTGGATGATAAGACAGCAAGCATCCTCTGTGTGTGATGAGGGGTCTTACCTCAAAACTGTAAGTCCTGAGCATTTCTGCATTTCTACTCCTTCACTTACATAGTGTGTGGTTTTGCATGAGCTACTAAACCTCTCTGAATTTCTGGTCTTACATCTATAAAATAGACATAATACCTCACCCAGGGTTGTTCTGATGGTTAAAGAGGCTCAGGTAGGTAAAAGTGCTTTATAAACGTTGTTCTGCTCCCAGACAAAAGGAATGCTCGTAAGGTGAATCGGTATAGGAAGCACAGGGGGGCAGGCCGCGCCATCCAACTCCGGACAGAAGAAGTCATCTGAGGAGGGACTCTTAGCCAAAGAATCTTGGCATGCTATGTGGGGGGCAAGGTGAGAAAGACAGAACGACAGTTCTGTTAGGAACAGCAGGAAACTTGGTGGGGGAAGAGAGGAGTGGGGGTTCTAGAAGGGGGCAATGGTCAAGTAATGGCATCATAGCTACAAGACTTAAGAATAGGGATATGAAGCAGTTGAATTTAAGTCATTTGCGTTGGCAGGAAGAAAGCCCTAGTCCCGGGGCTGGGGTTGTGGCTCAGTGGTAGAGCACTTACCTCACATGTGTGAGGCACTGGGTTCGATTCTCACCACCACATATAAACAAATAAATAAATAAAGGTCTATCAATAACTAGTAAAACACTTAAAAAAAAAAAAAAAAAGAAAGCCCTGTCCCTTCTCTCCCTTCTTTTCATTTCACTCCCTCAGCAAAATGTCCCTAAACCTTCAGGAACATTCACAATACAAGCAAAAGTCTTGTGGGTTTTGATGCAAATGCAGGAAGAGAACAAATTCTGTTTGGAAAGAGGCCAAAATAAGGGAAAGAAGCAACCACAAGACGAGAGGGGAAAATATGCTCTCTGCACAAGCAGGAATACGGAGTAAGAAATGACCATGAGCACACACACTCTCAGAAATTCATGGAAACATTGGAGAGGAACTGGCCTTTCCCAGAACTAAGCATGGGAAAAGGGGGAGTTCGGATAATCATCTGGGCTCACTGGGCATGCTCACTCTTACTGACATTGGGTGACATAGATGCATTAGCCTGTTTTGCGTTTCTATAACAAAATACCTGACTCTGTTCAACCTCTGGTGAGGGTGCCCTTAGCTGAAGCACAACATGGTAGAGAAGTGGAAAGGGAACTGGCTGGGTACAGAGAGGGTCAAGTGTATGGAGTGGCCTTGCTTTATAACAACACATTCTCAAAAGAACTCACTCCCCAGCACCAGCATTAATGCCTTCCAGGGGCGATGCCCTATGGCTTAATGACCTTCCACTAACCCCACACTATAGGTCCCACCCCTCAACACTGCCTTACTAAGGACCACACTTCCTGCACGTGAACTCTGGGGGATGAACATCATGCAAACCACTGCGATGAGCAACAGGAAACATGTTGACCCTCATAGTCGTGGTTCTGAGGCCCTGAGTGCCATGGCTTCTGAGGTACAGAAGCCAATGCCAGAAACACCTCCATCGACTGGATCACAGGGTAAACTCCACACCAGAAGCTACAGGAGTAAGGTGAACCTGGGGCAGCTGCCAGCCTGGAGAACCCCATGGCATTTAAGAGCTGTTTGCTGGGCCTCCTTTGTTCTCCAAGGTGATGGCCACTCTTTTGCGTACCAAGCCTGGTAAGTGGAAAGTTCTGGCACTAAGAGGAAGTTGCAGTTTCTAAACAAAGAGAAGACACTTTTCTCCTATTGGAATTCCTATGGAAAAGACCTAGGGCGGGATTCCTCAAACTAAAAAACCAAAGGGCACAATGATGACAAAGTCTTTTAATAAAGGTCCCTGGTTACATTCAAAATAGATATAAACTGTTACAGTTTGGATGTGCGGTGTCCCCCCAAAACTCATGTGTGAGACAATGCAAGAAGGTTCAGAGGAGAAATGAGTGGGTTATCACCTTAACCTAATCAGTGACAGATGAGGCAGGTGGGGTGTGGCTGGAGGAAGTGGTTCACTGGGGGAGTGGCTGTGAGGTATATATTTGAATCTGGAGCATGATTCAAATCATTATCATTCAAATGATTTTCATGTGAATTGGTTCTCCCTGCCCACTCTTCCGCCATGATGTTCAGCCTCACCTGGAGCCCTGAGGAATCAAACCAGCCTTCTATGGACTAAGACCTCTGAAATCGTGAGCCCCTTAATAAACCTTTTCTCCCCTACAATTGTGCTGGTCGGGTCCTTTAGTCATAGCAGTGAAAAGGCTGACTAAAACATAAACTTATGCTTACAGCCTCTGTATAAAAGCCAAACAACTATTCAGTCTTCATCTGTCTCAGCAGAAGTAGCTGGCTGCAGATGACCCAGGTATGCTCATTTAATTTTGTTTAGATTATCTTGAAATGAAAACACATCTTTTATTTTAATGTTATTAGAGGTGCAGACTCCTGAGATTCACCTGTGGCATCTCCCAAGAGTCTAGGCCCCAGTCTGAGAGCCTCTCAAGGCAAGCCAACAGCTTGGAGCAATGCCTGTTAGATACAGAAACTGGCACCTGGCAGATCCCGGGTCTTAGGGACCTGATTTGGAGGGCAGGGGAGTCTGGGAGAGGCAGCTCTGTGGATAGAAGCGGCAGTGGCAGAGCTCCCAAGCAGTTCCTATAGCAGAAGCTGTACAGAGACAAGACCCTTTGTCAGGCTGCCCACCGACCCTGTCCCTCTTCATTTTATATATATATATATATATATTAGTTGTAGATGGACACAATACCTTTATTTTATTTATTTATTTTTATGTGGTGCTGAGGATTGAATCCAGTGCTTCACACATGCGAGGCAAATGCTCTCCATAGAGCCCCAGCCCCAGCCCTGCAACACTCTTTAATATTTAGAAAAAATTAGAACTCACCTTAATGTTAAGATACAGTCATGCTATGGCACACTGTCCAGCTGTAAAAGAGAACATGGTAGATCTATACCTATTGCTTTAAAAGATCTCCATAGTATATATAATATTAAGGAAGAAACAATGAGACGACAGCTTCTTTTTTTGTGGGGGCTGGGGCTGGTACTAGGGACTAAACCCAGGGGTACTTTACCAGTGACCTACATCTCCTTTTTATTTATTTTATTTCATTTCATTTTTTGTACCAAGGATTGAACCCAGGGTCACTTAACCACGGAATCACATCCCCAGCCTCCCCACCCCCCATCTATTTTGTGAGAGGACCTTGGCTAAGGTGCTTAGAGCCTTGCTAAGTTGCTGAGGCTGGCCTTGCTGAGGTTGGCCTTGTGATCCTCATGCCTCAGCCTCCTGTGTTGTTGGGATTACAGGCGTGCAGCACCATGCTTAGGGAGATGATGACATTTTTGTTTAAAAAATTGCACATATTTATATTTATATTTGTATATGTCCTTGCAGAGTCATCATTAATTCTATTCAGAGGTGATATCTTTCAAAGCTGGGGAAACCTCATCCCCAAACCTATAGCTGCTCCCCCTACACAGACATCCCTCAGTGCCCCACAATTTCAAGGCACCACTCCTGCCCCCAGCACAAAACCCAGTTCTGGTGAGAAGTTCTGAAAGGACTGGGTGGGACAGTAGGGAGGGGCTCTTCAGGCCTTGAGGGTATAATGACATGCCCACCCACATCCTCTCCCACCCTTGCAAGGTCATGGCTGGGGTTACCCATACTTCTTGGGGAGGCTCAATCCTGCCCAACATTGTGTTCTCCAGAGATGCCTGGCACCTATCCCCAGACTCCCCGGCAGCCTGAATGACTGAGATGGGCTTCTGTATCTCATTGCTGACCTCAGAGATTCTGAGGTCCCAGGTAATACACAAACACAGCATCTGTGAGAATCGCATGCATCATCTCAAAGGAATGCCTTCCACAGTACAGCTGTCCTGCTTCTCCACATGGCTTTGCAGAAATGAGACCTTTCCTCTCTCCAGTCCCTGATTACCCCCAAATAACATCAAAGGGTGAAATGTGGGGCTGAGGGTGCGGCTCAGTGGTAATGCACTTGCCCAGCATGCATAAGGCCCTGGGTTCCATCCCCAGCACCACAAGGAAAAGGAGAGATGCAGTTTGGCAGGGAAGATGTCGCCATTTGCTCAGCACCTGGGAGATGAAAGGTACAAGGTGTCTACATAATTGTCTGTCCTGCCACCAGAACTCCAGTGCTGATCATGAAGTTTCTGAAGGAGCAGGTATGGAGGAAGGAACTGGATAGTGACAAGCCTAGAGCCCATTTCATGGGTGTCACAGTTCAAGGAAGACTGGGGCAGTAGGAGAGCCCAGCATGTCACTGTCTCCTCCAGTGGGAAGTCCTCATACATTAGAGGCGTTGCCTTATTTTCTGATGTGGTTTCAGTGTCACCCAGAAGTTCATGTGCTGGAAGCTTGGTCTCCAGCGTGGAATGTGAGATGTGGTGGAACCTCTAAGAGGTGGAGCCTCATGGAAGATGGCTGTCACTGGGGGTGCTGACCTCTGAAAGGACTAATGGAGTTTTCACAAGACCCTGGTTAGTTCCCACAAAAGTGATTCTCATAAGGTGAAACCACCCCACATGCTTAGCACCTTCTACCCACAGCTACCTCTCTTTCTGCTTTTCTGCCATGTGGAAGCATAGCCAGGGAGGCCCTCAATGGAGGCCAAACATATAGGTCTGCCCCAATCTTAGATTTTCCATTTCCAAAACTGAGAGCCAAATAAACCTCTGTTTACAAAGCATCCATCCTCTGGTATTTTGTTACAGCAACAGAACACAGACTAAGATCTCTCCCAAAAGGAAAAAGGGGGACAAACTGTAGCAAATTCCACAAAGGCAATTTTGAATCAGTAAACATAATGTTTATACAGTGGGATGGAGAGCCTATTAAGGAAGTGACCACGGCACCAGGGAAGAGTTCAAACAGGGAGACAAGAAGAATTCCTACATTGGTTGAGAGATTGGAATGGAGAAGCCCAAAGACTCGAAGCACAGATGCAAATTGATGACATGCATGTCCTATGAGGGAAATGTGTTTTCTTTCACTTGCACAGTGTTTGCCTACAAAGTGTTTTTATAATAATAATTATTATTATTATTATTTAAATAAAATCTGCATTTCTCGTTTCTTGTGAAAAACAGAACAGAGCTGATAGAGGGCCTCTTTTATATAGACCATATGTTCTTTAATTCCCACAGCCTCCACCATGCTGTTAATACTCACATCCGAGCGTCAGTTGACATTTAGCATTCTGCCTGCCCTGTAGGGTTTTCCTTTATACCCAGCCCACTTCGCTCACAGTGTGTATCATTACCTGCCTTCTCTCTGCAGGCATTTGAGTGGGCGACTTTTCCATAATCTATGGCTCTCAACCTTCATCTGAAACAATGATGCAGAGCTGCATCCACCTCAGTTCTCCCTCCCTCCCTGTGCCTGTCCCTCTGAGCTGCCCTGAAGATTTGCGAAGAGCACAGGAGCTCACCAAAAGACTGCCTGTGCGAAACCTTGGGTTAGGCTCTCAGAAACCCAAAAGAAAAGGGACAGGCAACACCTGGGATTTGGGACAACTGGTAGACCACAAAGGTCCACCACCTCTGCAGAACAAAGGTATTTTACTTTGTTTTGTTTCCAATGCTGGAGATTGAACCCAGGACCTTGTAAAGGCCAGGCAAGTGCTATACTACTGAGCTATATACACACCCACCCCACCCCACCCTTTTTTTTTACACTTTTATCAGGATGTTAATCCTCTTTAAAGGAACATTGCTATATAGCTGATTTCTATTTAGGAGAGCTAAAATCTCCCAGTACTTAATGAAATCAACAACAAACAGAAAACTATCTAGTCTGCTAACCTGGAATAGAAATGAGAGAGTTTGGACAATGACCTGGATCAAATAAATGTTGGAAGTTTCCTACTAATGTCGAGAACCAAAGTTTCTTAGAATGCATAATAATTGTACTGGGGATTAAACCCAGGATGCACTACCACTGAGCTACATTTCCAAGTCTTTTATTTTTTATTTTAAGATACAGTCCTACTAAGTTGACCAGGCTGGCCCTGAATTTGTGATTCTCCTGCCTCAATTTCCCGAGTTGCTGGGCTTACAGGCATGTGCCACCACACCTGGGTCATTACATGACCTCTATGGAATAGACACTATGCTAAGCATTTGAAATAATACCAAACAACACTAAGGAGTAGGTTTTATAATTACCCTTATTTATAAAGATAATGATACTCAGATATAGAGAGGTTAAGTTACTCATCCCATATTACCCAGCTAGTGAATGATAGAGCCAGAATTTAGATCCAAACACCAACTCCAGAGACAACACTAGAAAAGTTGTGGAGACACCGCTAAGATTGGACACATAGTATCCCATGGGAATTTCCTCCTCCACCCAGTAAAGGATTTCTTGCCAGGCTTACAATAAGAAGAAAAAACACAGAATTCTAGTTTTGCATTTCTCCAACTTAAAAATTTGTGAAAATTAAACTAAAAAAATTCCCTGGGTTTTCTCATTCTTTAAAATGCAAAATAATAGTCTGGGTTTAGCTAAATGTTAAAGCACTTGTGTGAAGCCCTGGGCTTGAGTCCCAGAAACATAGTAAAATACATAAATTTTTTAAAAAAATGAAATACATGCTGGGCTCAGTGGTGTACACCTGTAATCCCAGTGGCTTCAGAGGCTGAAGCAGGAGAATCAAGGGTTCAAAGCCAGCCTTAGCAAAAGCGAGGCGCTAAGCAACTCAGTGAGACCTGCCTCTAAATAAAATACAAAATGGGGCTGAGGATGAGGCTCAGTGGTCGAGTGTCCCTGAGTTCAATCCCCAGTACCCCCTTGCAAAAAATGAAATACACAAAAATGTTAAAATCACATTTCCCTAGAACTGAAGCTTCTTTTGAAGAATCTTTTTCACATTCAGAATCCAAACAAAATATAAAACAGAAGAGGGTTCCATGTGTGCCAGGCCAGATGATCTCTTCTAAGATTCCATAACTAGGCACAGTGCTTGAAATGAGGGGCTGAATTCCCATTATGTTTGGTCAAGATTTGAGTGATGGAGTTTTTGTAATCAGGGTCCCACCAGGTAGCTTGGAGAGCCCATTTGGGTCCAAAGTCATGTTATATTATGAGGTATACACGCAAAGCTGAAGATTATTTTTCTGTCCTTCAGTTTTTGGTAATCACTGAATAAATCAGGATTTTCATTTTGTTGTTATTGTTGTTGCAAAAACTAACAATAAGAACTCCTATTTGAGGTCTCAACAGCTCCAAGAGTGGTGGCTCACAACATGGCCAAGTCCAAGAATCACACCACACACAACCAGTCCCGAAAATGGCACAGAAATGGCATCAAGAAACCCCGATCACAAAGATATTTATCTCTTAAGGGGGTAGACCCTAAGTTCCTGAGAAATATGCATTTTGCCAAGAAGCACAATAAGAAGGGCCTGAAAAAAATGCAGGCAAACAACGCCAAAGCCATGAGTGCACGTGCCGAGGCTACCAAGGCTCCTGCAAAGCCTAAGGAAGTTAAGCCCAAGATGCCAAAGGGTGCCAGCCGCAAGCTTGATCACCTTGCTAGCCCATCCCAAGCACGGGAAGCGTGCTCGTGCCCACATGGCCAGGGATCCCAGGCTCAGCCAGCCAAAGGCCAAAGCCCAAGGCAAGACCCAGGCTGCAACTCCAGCTCAAGTATCAGCTCCGGCTCCAGCTCTGGCTCCAGCTCTGTTCCCAAAGGTGTCCAGGCCCCCAAGGGTGCCCAGGTCCCTGCAAATAAGGACAGAAGGACTGGTGTGACCCCTGAGCCCCTGTCTATGGGAACTGGTGTCCTCCTGTGCTGTTTGTACAAATAAATCCAGAGGCAGGATCTTAAAAAAAAAAAAAAAAAGAACTTCTATTTGCAAATGACTTGTGGGTTTAAGTGAACATCATTGTCTTGACACGTGTACTTGAATATCATACATGTAAAACATGAATTCTTTGAGCTTATTAATAGAAAACCATATTACTCAAAAAATATTGTGTTAGTTTTCTGTTGCTGTAATGAAATATCTGAGAAAATCAGCTTACAAGAGGAAAGATGTCTTTTGATTCAGCTTCTGAAGTTTCAGATCCCTGGTAGGCTGGCTCCAAGGCAGAAATATCGTGGTGGAAGGGTGTGGTGGCAGAAGGCCACTAGGATTAAGACACAGTTCCCCAGGACCAATTCCCTTCAAGTAGGTCTCCCCTGCTGCAGTCTCCACCACCTCCCAACAGTCCAGCTAGGAACCCATCCATGGATTAAGCCATTGATGAAATCAGAGGCCTTGTGATCCATCACTTCCCAAAGCTTCAACATTACTGAATTGGGGACTAAGTCTTCAATGTGCCTTTGGGGGATATTTCAGATTCAAACTATAACAAATAGATACCTGAGAAAGTATATGATGTTTTGCTATTTAGAAATAACAAGGTTTTTTAAAAAATATTTTCAATAAAACTGTATAATCACATTCATGTAAGTTATATTCTTAATAAAAGAACTAAAATTATCCCATAGTAAGCAAAAAAAAAAGCACCACTAACATAGATGATGACTCAAAAAAACTTGGAGTATAATACTTTATTAGTGCATAAATGCATGATTGTTATATGACTTTATAGTTTTCAGCCATTCACTAAATAGATGGATTAAAGGAATACTTAGGACATGTGGGCCTAAGGGTACCAAATTAGTAACCTGCCTGTTTCGCACATGTTGGGGGTTAGGGACATTGCTTGGTGCCTCTTTTAATCCCTTGACAAAGATTTTGGGAATATTAAAAATGATTAAGGGCAGAACTCAAAAAGGCCACAAGATGTCGCTTTCTGACAACCTCTTGTTATAGCTAATATGGTAAAAGAAAAGGAACAGAGAAGGGTATTGATCATATTTTGATACAATAAACGAAAATGCACCCATTGGGATACAGAGCAATTGATGCATCTGGGCCCACAGTGGTTCCTTTCTAAAGTCTTCAAACTTAAAACATAGATCTTTTTTTTTTCTTTTTTCCTTTTGCCCCTGGAGCAACCCCTCCGAGTGTATTGGTATTAGTGCAGATGTGGGAAACAAACCAAATATTTTCCATTATTTCCTTTTGGTTTTCACAAACATTCAACAGAGTAATTCTGATGTCCTGAGCAGGTCTTATGTGATCCCTATTTTACAAACGAGGAAATCAAGGCACAGGAAAATGAAAATTCTAGCAGCCAAGTTTCTGAGGTTTGTACAGCCTGCTCCTCTCTCTCCCCCATGGCTCATAGCAGAGATGGTTGGGGGCAGGATTTGACTATTTTTGCTTTTTGGAAATTAATTTAAAATATTTTGTACTAAACGTTCTGGGATGGACTCATATTTATACTATGAAACAAGACTTCTCAGAAATTTTGTGGTTCCTCTAAGCCACTTTGAGTACCTCAGGGAATTCTCTGCTACAAGGGGTGTGGCTGAGCTGAGACTGTGACAAAGCACAGAATCCCCGAAGCCTATACAACAGCAACAGATTTTCTCACAGTTCTGGAGGCTGGAGATCCAAGGTCAAGGGGTCAGCAGGGCAGTGTCAGTTCTGGGCTGTCTTCTCTCTGTGGCTTTGCTTGGTCTTGCCTTTGTGTTAGCCTGTGCCCCAATCCTCCTTATAAGGACAACGATCACGCTGGACGAGGAGGGCCCACTCTAATAACCTTAGTTTTACCTTAACTACCTCTTTAAATGCACGAATATACTTGGTTATATTCTGAGGTCCTGCGGGTTAGGACTTCAACATGTGAATTTCAGAGGGAGAGGACACAATCCAGCCCACAACAGGGTAGAAAAGTTGAGAAGCCTGCATTATCCCTTCCAACTCTTTGCCATGAGAACAACAGTGTTCTAGTCTGTGTCCTCCACCTACAACACCAGACTTGAATGTTATTCACTTCTCTAAGAAAGCTCTCAATTAATCTGCTTTTGTTATGTGACTCCTTGGTTTTTTTAGCTTCATTTTGTTTTCAGCCAGGATCCAACCTGGGGCCTTGTGCATGCCAGGTAACTGCCTGACCACTGAGCCACACTCCCGACCCCTGATTGTGGAGCTTTTGCTTTTCATTTTGTTTATTGATTTATTTGGTACTGGGGATTGAAGCACTGAACCACTGAGTTACATCCTCAGCCCTTTTGTATTTTTTGAGACAGGGTCTCATTAAGTTGCTGAGGCGGGCTTTGAACTTGTGATCCTCCTGCCTCTGCCTTCAGTTGCTGGGATTACAGGCATGAGTCACCATGCCTGGCTCTTTTGCCTTTTAATGTTTTTGCCTAAGTACATCAATAGCCATCACTACTGATGCCTCAGAAAACTTATTAATCCTACAAATTTGAATTTCTAAATGAGTAAATATCAGTTTCTATAACCCACTGAAGCAAAAGCCTTCCAGAGTTTCTTATTCTTATAAAAGTCAAAAAGGTCCTGAAGGCCCAAAACTGATGACCCTTGGGGGTGATGTCCTGGCAAGACTGACCCATTTCTTGCTCTGACCTCACCAGAGGGAACTTCACACACTGGCAAACTAAGAGGCTGGCTGAAAGTACAGGAAGCTCTTGGTGGTGACCTATCAGATTCCCAGATAGAGCAGTAGTAGGTGGTTGGTGGTTGTGGTCTTTTGATTTTTTTTTTTTAATCTGGATTTTTGTTGCTTTGTCTTTTGGTTTTGTCTTGTTTTTCTAGCATCCTTAGTTGGTGTTCCTACTTAGGATGTGTGGTAACAGGAGTTAGGGATGGTTCAGTGCTACAGGGGCCTAGTTGGAATTGGGTTTGTGTTCCACGGAGTTGAAGAATGAACACTACAAACACCAAAGTAAACAATCGAGCAGGAATTTTACTTAAAAAGGTGAAAGACAGAACTCTTGAATGCAGGGCACCTGAGAGTGGTAAAAGTGCCATTTCAGTCTTACAATGTTCCTTCTTTTAAAGGCACCTAAAGAGAAGTTGATAAACTCCTCTTGACTGGCTCTTGGTATCTCAGTTGTCCCAGATTACACAGCCACGCTGTGACATGGAAACCAGAACTGCTTTATAACATGTTGGGGCGTGTTAAAATGGCTGTTCTCGTGCTTGCCCTCTTGATGACCTTTACTGACCCTTCCCTACTCTCGACTGCCTATCCTTTTCTATCTCCTTCATGGACCATTATCAGGTTCTGAGGAACGTTGGACAGGGTGGCTTTGCCCAGGTGAAAGTAACCCGCCATCTCCTCACCTGGGACAGAGATGGTCGTGAAAGTTCTACCAAAGGTAGAACAGAACATCCCCATCTTATCTGAACCGGATAGGCTGACGGCTGTGGAGCATCAAAACATGATCCAGCTCTTTCAGGTCATTGAGACCATCAAAAATATCTATGTCATCATGGAATATGCAGTTGGGGGATAGCTGTGGCCCCACATCCCAAGAGGAGGAGGCTCAGAGACTGTTCAGGCAGATCCCAAATGCCATGCACTACTGCCACAAGAAGGGTATTGTGCTCCTTGACCTGAAGGTGGGAAATATCCTGGTGGATGCCAGAGGCAACATCAAACTCATCAACTTCAGCCCAAGCACCAGATTCATGACCAGGTGTAAGTTAAACAAGTTCTGGGGCACCCTCTTAAATACCTTAACTCTGAAGTCATCTAGAGGAAAAAACATGAGGGCTCCCCTGTGGACATCCGGAACCTGGGTGTCGTTCTATATTTGATGGTCACAGGGAGACACCCATTTCCATAGACCACCGCTAAGCAGCTGAAGGAGCTGATCATGCATGAAAGGTAAAATATCCCCTGTACACCAAATAATGATGTTGGACCCCACACAGAGGTCCACAGTAGAGCAGATCCTGGGGCATCCACGGCTGAGCCAGAGTGAGGACTATTGGCCCAGTTGTTCTAGTGAGCCACTCTCCCAACACCTAGACCTCACAATTGTGACAATAGGTCACATGAGCAAATCGAAAATACGATGACGCAATGGCCATGTACCTGATACTCCAACACCAGAAAAGCCAGCAGCAGGCCACAAGTTCCAGGTGAAACACGTGCCTTGGGGGGTTGCACAGGTCCCATGCTCAGGCCCTACGGATCCTTCCAATCTCCCTGTCTGCCCAAAGAGCAGTGCCAGTAGCCCACCCTTCCCACCTTCCCTTGAGAACAGCAACTGCCTGAGGAGACCAAGCAGTCAGGGCAGAAGGGCGGTGGGAAAGCCAGCATGCCTGCCATTCACCTTCACTTCCTGCATGCGAGGACCCCCACTCCCAGCATAGCCTCCCAGTATGACCCTGTGCCCCCCATACCCAACGCCTTGAGGATCCTCAGTAGGTGGGTCACAGGACACAGCAGCAATTTCTCCCAAGGTACCTCCACAGGGCAATTCCATGACAACAGCAAGGGTTGGAAAAGAGTGACCAGGAGGATCACCTCCTGCATTGAACAACTGTTACATGACAAGCTTCTGCAGGCTGGCATTCAGAAAAAAAGTGGCTCCCATGGAAGGAGGGCAGAAACGTGCTAGATTGAGAAATAGAGTGGCTCCAATGAAAATGAAGAGCTGAGACAGACAAAACCAGTGGACAGCCAGAAGCCCCTGGGCCCTGTGGATCCTGACGTCATGGTGGAGGCACTGATCAGGCATGGACTCAAACAGCTGCAGAAGTGAAGTGGACAAACTGGCTCAGGCTTCTCCCCACAGGCTCCAGCCAGCCCGCGGAGCTTCCTCTGCCGGCACCTGCAAGAGACATCAGGGACTTTTTTCCCTGGGATACTTCCCCCTGCCTGGCTCCTCTCTGTCCTTTCCCTGTTTCTGGGATCAGACGGATGGTTCTTAATAAATTTCTGTTTCTCACAAACTGTATAATAGAATTGATGTTCCAAAGATCATTTTTAAAAAGGCAAATTAAAAAAGAAAAGAAAGGGGCGGGTCTTATAGCAAGGACAGGAGCCCAGCTACCATCCTCTCCAAGGCCTGGCCCACTGTGCTCACTCTCATGCTCAGTATAGACTGAGACTCACTCCCCTGAGCCAGTGTAGATGGAACTCACTTGCCTTGATCCTTTGTAAATGGAGACTTGCTCCCCTTGAGCCAGTGTAGACTTGATTTACTTCGAGCTAGTTGCTTTCTGGATTTCAGTGTCTGGAGAGGGTGGCTGGCAGCTGGGCTGCTGCAGCTGCTGCTCCTGCCAGATGCTTCTCCCACCCTTCTAAGGCCATCTGCCATCTCCACCAGGGCAAGGCAATCGGTGGTACCCCTGGAGAAAAAATTTCTGATCGTATTTTTGTTTTCCAGGACTCTGCTGCATTTTATTGTGGGGAGGGACTCAGCAGGTTCGCCGCGGGAAGCGACAGGGCTGGAAGGGTCTGAATGTGGAAGGGCGGGATGGACGGGGTAGGAGGCCGTGGGTAGGAGGGAGCGACAGGGGGCCTGCCTGCGGGGCAGGGGTTCCAGGGGCAGGTGCTGGGGGGTCGCGCGGGCCTGGGCGGCAGGCCTTCAGAGTCGGGGCTGGGACGAGGGTGGGGATGGACGCCGAGGTCACCGAGCCCGGCCCTGGGGGTGGCGCTCAGGGGCGGGGCTGGGGACGGGGGCGGACCCCGCCACCGCCGGTCCACCCAGCCCACCCGGCCGCCACACCTGGCTCGCTGCCGTGGCCCGCTGGCTCCGCCGGCCTCTCCGGGACCGCGCCACACCCACCTCCGGCCCCGCTGCTCTCCTGGTCCGGCCGCGGCCGCGGCTAACGGACCCTGGGCCCGCGGTGTTTGAAACGGCGGCCTCGCGGCTCCGCTGCCCCGGGCTCGCTCCCTGCGCCGCGAGCTGGGCCGTTTTTGTTGTTGTTGTTTGGTTTTGTTTTTTTTGTACTAGAAATTGAACTCTCAGGGGCAGTTATTTTTTAGAGACAGGGACTCACTAACTTGCTTAGGGCCTCTCTTAGTTTCTGAGGCTGGCTTTGAACTTGTGATCCTCCTGCCTCAGCCGCCTGAGCGGGGATTACAGGTGTTCAACTTTGGAGCAACTTAAGTACCGGGAACAGATGTGTATTTACAGTGTATATTCTGTAGACTTAAACAATTTTATAGACTTTAACAATTTATAGACTTTAACAATTACATATTTTAATTATGGAAAACACAGAAAAGCAAAAAGATCATAACAACTCAGAGAAAACTATCAACAATCTGTTATCTTTTCAATCTTATTTTTATGTACATATGACACGTATTTCTTTCCTTACCAAATAGTAATTGTTCTCTGGAAATAGTTCTGTGGCCTACATTTTAACCTAATATTTTCCATATTACCCAATATCCTTTATGCAAAAAATGTCTTTAATCACTTATTTGATGAACTTCTGGGGTTTGGACATTTATATTGCTTCCAATTTTCCTATGTAGTAAATAATGCTATGATGAGCATATTTGTAAGCATGTATGATTGTTTTTCTTATAACACATTCTTACAGTGGAATTCTTAAATCATAGAACATGCAAACTCCTGAAGTTTCTGCTCTCATTGCTCAGGTATCTTGAATGTGCCCTGCTTCAGTTTACAGCACTCTGCCCAGCAAAGACTCAAGTAGCTATTGTCTCCCATTCAAGGGACAGAGATTTGACTGACAAACAAAAGATCTGGCCACTTTAAGAAGTAAAAAGTAGCAGAGAGGTATAAAAGTGTTTAGTTCTTTACACATTTATTGGCCATTTATCTCCTATCTTTGATGAATGGTTTATTGCTTTGATGATGATTTCCATCCTTTTTTCTTACTTTTTTTTTGTACTGGGGATTGAACTCAGAGACAGTCAACCACTGAGCCACACCCCAAGCCCTAGTTTGTATTTTATTTAGAGACAGGGTCTTACTGAGTTGCTAAGCGCCTCACCATTGCTGAGGCTGGCTTTGAACTTGAGATCCTCCTGTCTCAGCCTCCCGAGCTGCTGGGACTACAGGTGGGTGCCACCGTCCTTGGCTCTTACTGACTTTTATGTGCTGTTTATAAATATTAAACCTATAACCTATTTGATGTAAATGTATTTTAAATACTTTTCCCACATTACATTTGTCTTTTTATATGATTCCCGGTTTTTTTCTGCATACACATTTGAAATGTTGCTGTGATCAGCCCTGCAAGCTTGAGTTTTCTCTTTTTTGTCCTTGATGCAGCTCTTAGGAAGGCCTTTCTTCTCTCTAAGAGTATATAAACAGTTAGTTGTCTTTATTTTACTTGTGTCTTTTTTTTTTCATTTAAAAAATATTTTATGGTAAAATATACATAACATGAAATTTACCATTTTAGTGCACAATTCTGTGGTATTAGGTACATTTACAATGTTGTGCAACTATCACCACTATCCAGTTCTAGAACTTTTTTATAATTTGAAACAGAAACTCCATACCCATTAGAATGGATAAAGAAAATGTGATATAAGCACATAATGGGATATTACCCTGGCTTAAAAAATAAGGAAATCCTGCCTATTCGCAACAACATGAATGGGCCTGGAGACAGTATTTCAAGTGAAACAAGCCGGATGTGGAAGGGCAAATATTACATGATACCACTTATATGAGAAAACTCAAATAGTTCAAGTTGTAGAAGCCAAGTACAGAATGGTGGCTGCCAGGGGGTGGGGCAGGAGAAAATGAGGAGTATTGGTCAAAGGGAACAACGTCTCAGTCATGTAGATTAAGCCCTAGAGATCTACTATACAACGTAGTGCTGGCAGTTAACAACACTGTATGGTACACTTAAAATTTTTGCTATTGGGGTAGACCCCATGTTGTTATCACAAGTAGAAAGAGGGCGACAGGAAACCTGTGGAGGTGATGGATATTTTTATGGCGATGATTGTGGTGATGGTGTCATAGTTTATACTTATTGCCAAACTCATTAAGATGTATACTTTAAATATGTACAGATTTTTGTTTATCAATCATAACTTCA
The DNA here is from genome assembly GCF_021218885.2 of Marmota monax. Classification (NCBI taxonomy): domain Eukaryota; kingdom Metazoa; phylum Chordata; class Mammalia; order Rodentia; family Sciuridae; genus Marmota; species Marmota monax. Next base: position 3,854,906 of record NW_026695243.1, read on the forward strand.
TAAATTTTTTTTTTTAAGAAATTCTAGCCAGGTGTGGTGGTGCATGCCTGTAATCCCAAAGATTCAGGAGGCTGAGGCAGGAGGACTACATCCTCAGAAATTTAGCAAGGCCCTAAGCAACTTAGCAAGATCTTGGCTGGAGGTATAGTTCAGTGGTAGAGGGCCCCAGTAGAGGATTCAAACCCCAGTACCAAAAAAGAAATTAATTCCGTTCCCATTTTACAATAAATCCCATTTCTCCTCCCACCTGCCCCTAGTAACTACTTTCTGTCTCTATGACTGTGCCAATTCTAGGTACTCATATAAGTGGGATCATACAATATTTGTCCTTTGGCTTATTTCACTTAGCATAATGCCCTCCAATTTCATTCATTTTGTAACTGAATAATATTCCATTGTGTAGTAGGGGACAGACAATACAGGGCACCAAAGACAGCAGGAAACAGTTTCATTTGGCTACAGCAAGGTTCAGAGGGCACGGCTTTCACTGTAATCAATCAATCCCCCTGAACCCTGAATTCAGGTAGGTTCAGAACTTTACACCCAGCATGTAAGGGGAGGGGCTCAGAAGTTCACAGTCTGCAGAAGTTCACACAAAAACAGCTTTTTCTTTCACTGTTCTGGGCAAGTTAACCCTTCAAGGACAGCGCTAGAGAAGGGGAGAGCTTCTTCTCCCCTTTCTTCCCTCCTCTGCCAGATGTTACTATGGAGCCCAATTAGTTACCTCCTCTCTTATCTTTGAAAGGTAAACATCTCTGTGAAGCTCCAGCCCAAGGCCAGGAGCCTAGATAAAAGAATCTGTTTTTCTTATTACACTCTGCATTTGCCAGCACACGCTGACAAACTATTATGTATGTTGTTATTTATATTAGACAGTCCATCAATGTTTGTGAAAAACTAGTAAAGGGGCATTCAACACCTGGAGTGTTGATCTCTTCCAGGCCAAGTAAGATAGAGCAACAGGAAATAAGAATTTTAACTACATTGAACTCTTTTGTAGAGATTCTTGTGCTGATAGTCCTAAGATCAGTTATGGTGAAGGTTTCTGGAGAAGCTTCATTAAGATTTTCTGTGGAGGAGGGGTGCCACTACAATTGCATTGTGTCGTGATTTCACTTTTTGAATACAGTTCTCTACCAACCCAAACTCTATTTTGATAAATAGTGCTAGGGTCTAAATGTTGGTGTCCAAACTTTCTATATCTGAACTTAATACCCAATATAATAGTATCAAGCAGTGGGGCCATTAGGAGATGATTAGGTCATTAGGGTGGAGCCCTTATGAATGAGATTAGTGTCCTTATAAAAGAAGTTTGAGGTAGTTTGCTTTTTCTGCCCCTGGAGGAAGTGCCAAGAAGGTGCCAGCTTTCAAACAGAAAGCAACTTCTTGCCACTGGATCTTCTAGCACCTTGATCTTTGACTCTCCAGCTTCCAGAACTGTGAGCATATATTTCTGTTGTTTAAAAATTTACCCAGTCTAAAGTATTTTGTTTACAGCTGCTCAAATGGACTAAGACAGATGGTAAAAGGTAAATACCTAAAGAAAACTTAGTAGTTGTTTCCCCCACTGATATGAAATTCTAATGTTCTCCTATGTCCCAATGCCATGCATTTCAGCTAGGGCAATACTCTCCCAAGGGGGCACAAATTGTTTCCTGAGGTACAAAAAAATCTTATGTGTAAAGCACAGATATAGATAGATAGATTTTATGTTCCTTATTGTATATTTGTTAGACTAGTCATTCAGTGTTTTTTAACTTTTGTCTTTGTTGATTCCTTCTTGCTTTTATTTGCTTGAATGGTTGTTTTTATATTCATCTAAAATAATACAAGCATTTAAATTCCCTCTGTTAATACTCACCACATCCCACAGTAGCTTTTTACCGAGTGATTGCTACATGGCAGGTACTATAGTAAGTGCTTTACAAGTCTTATGTAACCAACCCTCCCTTCAAGCCTATGAGGTAGGTATTACCATCATTTCACAGATAAGAAAACTGGAACTCAGGGAAGCAAAATAACTTATCCACGGTTTCACATTAAATAATCAATTGTGCTGAAATTCTGATCCTGGAGTCCATATTAATTCCAGTAACTTAAGCATTCAGTGCTGAATTTTGATACATGAAAGTTTTTATTGTCTTCTACTCTCCCCACCAAATGGTTTATATTGGCAGCTTCTATTTTTCCTTTTACCCAACAGTTATTTAGACAATCTATTTTTATTTCCAAGAGATTTTATTATGTGATTAGGTTTTTCATATTATTTTCAAATCCTCATACGTTGTGGACAAAGTACTCAGGCAAATTCTGCCCACCCTTTGAGGGGAGGGGTACTGGGAATTGAACCAAGGGGCACTCTACCACTGAGCTACATCCTCAATGTTTTTTGAGACCTCGTCTTGCAAAATTGCTGAGGAGCTCACTAAGTTGCTGAGGCTATCCTCAAATTCATGATCTTCCTGACTCCTGAGTTTCTGGAGTGAGAGGTAAGGAAGGGCCCTGTACTCAGCTGTGGGTTGCTCTTAATACAGAACATGGGGCTGTGTAAGTGTTCAGTAAACGTTAGCTGTAACCAAAGGCCAATAAAGTAGAGCTCAAGGCAAAAAGCAGTAAACACAAAGGATGGTAGGTAATATAGAAGAGTTCACCTTGCTGAAAATCGAGAAATGCTACAGTTGCAATGGGAGATTTTAACACACCACTTTCAAGTCTTTGTAAGATTTTTCTTATTCTATTTTTTGCCCCAGTACTGGGGATTGGACCTAGGGCCACTCTGTACCACCAAACTACATACCCAGCACTTTACTATTTTTTTTTTTTTTGAGACACGGTGCACTAAATTGCTGACTGGCCTTGAACTCAACTTCCAAAGTGACTGAAATTATAGATGTGCACCACCAGCTTAAATTCTGCTTTTTTGGAATAAAAAATTTCTTTATGACAAGGAACACAATGTAAAAGACTAGATATTCTCTACTTGATTTATACTATATTCTTAGTATAGCATTCTGATCTCTCCATCCATTTTTTTTTTTAATATTAGAAAGGCTAGGCCATGTACACGCCTGTAATTCCAGCGATCTGGGAGGCTGAGGCTCTTTCTCAAAAATAAAATAAAATAAAAAATAAATAAATAAATTTAAATAGATTAAAAGGTCTGGGGCTATAGCTCAGTGGTAAAGTGCCCCTGGGATCAAGCCCCAGTATATGTTCCCTGCCCCCGCTCAAAGGCATCCCGCATATTTAATTTATTTACAAAAAAAAATCTAAAGGTAGGTGTGGATCCAGATTTTGTGTATGAACACAAAATTGGGAAGGATGATGAATGTTTATTTAGAACAAGAAAATAAACCATAATGAATTAAGAGATCTCTTCTGGCATTTAGGAGAAATGCTTACTGTATGCAACCTTCTCACCTAGGGGACTACAAATTCCAGTGGCCTCTGCATGTGAACTTAAAGCTCATTAGCTTCACATAAATTGGATGGGGAAGAGTAAGAGCTACAGTTACCTCTATAGGAAAAAAAAAAAAAAAAACCAAGGTCGAGCAGAATCTGAACAGCATGCACTCCCAGCCCTCGCCTTCACCCCTCTTGGCTTCTCATTAGGGTCTGTGACCGCTCAGTAGGGTTTCGCCGCGGAGGGCAGAGCAGGATCTGACGAAGCCCCTAAAAGAGAGGCGGACGGGAATGAGCTGTATAGCCTTAATAGAGAAAGGTGCTTTGGGAGCTACAGGGAGAAAATTTAAGGGAAAGACATAAAGTGAGGCAGGAAACTGGGAGAGTTAGCCAGACCCTAGGTACTTCCATTTATTTAGAAAATGTTCGGAACCCTTCCACGCCCCAGGCGTGACTCTAGATCGCCGCAGCGCAGCGAAGGGGCCTGGAACGAGGCGAATGAGAGCCGGGACCGAGGCGGAGGACGCGGGCCGGGCGCTGTCACTGGCGTGCTAAAGACACGCCAAGCGAAGAGGTGGGCGCGAGTCCCTTGAATAGCGCCGTAAGTGGGGATCCAAGCCCGGCGACCTTCTCAGCCAATGGCTGCGCGATGCGCCGGTCCACCAAGGGAAAAGACGGACAGCCTATTAGGCAGCAGAGGGCGCCGTACGAGGGCAGTGTAGCCAGGGACAGACGTCTCCTTCCATATTTCTTCTCACGGTTAACCTACCCCAGCGCTTCCACGCTAATGATTTGACACCCGCCTCACGCACCTCAGCTGCCCTCAGTAAAGATGGCTGACAGGAGCGGAGGAAAAGCCGGAAGTGGGCGGGCCTGGGAGGAGCCGGCAGCAGGCAGGGCGGGTCCTGATTTGAGGCGAGGGCGGGGCCACCGCCCCCACCTGGGTTTGCTGTGTTTGGGGCGCTCAAGCTGCAGAGCCGTGTCCTGGTCTCCTTCTGGGGGCGGGTCCGCCGTTGGCTCCGCCCCCTCTCAGGTGTCTATCTCTCTAGTGCTGGCTGAGCCTCGCCTTTGGCCCCTAGGGTCCTGCGGACCTCCTGTCCCTCTGAGGTGGCCCGCCAGCGGCGATGGCAGGCGCCCGGGAAGACACCCCTGAGTCTTGCTCCTCCGCTGCCGAGTCCGAAGACCCTCCCGGCTCCGCCAGACTCACTGAGGCGGTGCCTCCAGAGGAGTCAGAGGGCTGCGGCCGGCCGCTGGAGGAGGCTCCCAAGAAACTCTGTGGATATTTAAGTAAGTTTGGCGGCAAAGGGCCCATCCGGAGCTGGAAATCCCGCTGGTTCTTCTACGACGAGAGGAAATGCCACCTCTATTACTCGCGGACCGCGCAGGATGCTAATCCCTTGGACAGCATCGACCTCTCCAGTGCGGTGTTTGACTGCAAGGCAGACGCTGAGGAGGGGACTTTCGAAATCAGGACTCCCAACCGGGTCATCACGCTGAAGGTAAATGGAACGGTCTCCTGGGGCGAGTTCCCAGGCGCTTCACACTCGTTTCCTCATTCCTGCAGGCCAGAAAGAGGGACCCGTTTTTCTGGATCAAGACACTGAGTCAAAGAAAGAAGGAGTGAATGGCCTGAGGTCAGGCATTTCGAATGGTGTAGTCCACCCTTGGAATCCTGTAGTCTTTCTACGTCTCGGTGCTGTATTAAAATTTTACTTTTGGAACGCTTATGGTGGCACACTCCTTTAATCCCAGCGATTTGGGAAGCAGAGGCAGGAGGATCTCAAGTTCAAGGCCAGCCTCTGCAAATTAAGGAGACCCTTTCTTGAAATAAAATAAAAAGGGCTGAGGATGTAGCTCAGTGGTAGAGCACTCCTGGATTCAATTCCCAGCATTGCCAAAAAGAAAAACTTTTACTTTTGGGTTTTCCTCACTACAAAGTTACCTAGATTTTCTTACTTGGAACTGAAGTATAGTCAAGATATTGTTCGTTGCAATTCTCAAGACTAGGAGTCTGATTCACTTCTTAATATTTGGGCCAAGGGGAGTAAATGCTGACATTGGCAGGGATTGGGAGGATAAACAGGTAGGTTTCACTGATACACCTAGATTGTCGTGTAGGCATGTCTAGACTAGTGGGTACTTAGTGTTTGTTGAGTGAACACACATGCATACACCGGATGTTGGAACCCAGATCAGAATGCTCATGTTAAGAGGAAGTACCTCATCACTTAATTGGAAAGACAGATCTGGGTTAAGATATCTGCGGGCATCAGAGAAGAGTGTGCAAGGAGAGAGCCTCCCTCCCCCACTCTGCCTCCCCACCCTCCCCACAGCCTCCAGCTAACCAGGCATCAGTGGATGCCCACAGGTTTAGTTTTTTGTTGTTGTTGTTGTTTTTCTGGTGGTGTTTGGCTGATGACCAGGCTTGAGGACTCAGTTAAAATAATGGAAACTAGGAATTTCAGGCTAGGAAAGGCATTTTAGAGATCATGTGCTTCCCAGTCGTGTGTCTCCTTCCACATGTTGAGTGCTGTGTATAGAGCCTCCTAATTCATGGCTTTTCTATTCCATTGATCCTCACATGTGCCCTGCTCTGTGCCAGTTTCTGGAATATGGAGCCAAGTCAGACCTGCCACCTGCTTCACTGCCCCTGACAGTACCCAGACAACTTGAGGTATGGTGAAAGGGACTGGCAGGGAAATGGCAGACATAGTAAATGTGCTGTGGAAATACCCTGGTAAGTCTATGTAAGAAAAGTGTTCTGATAGGTGGGTTAAGGAGCTGTCTAGAAAGGCATCACCTGAGGTTTGAAAGAAGAACTAAGTTTTCAACAAGCAGACAAAAGCAAGAATAGTTCTCTAGGCCAAAAGAACCCTGGGAGCAAAGATCAGAAAACATGATGCAGCCACAAGTGTCCCAGCAAATCACAGGAGCTTGAGATCTATACAGGGGCCCAAAAGATGGAGAGCAGAGGGAAGGGCATTTGTGAGTTAGGCTCAGGAGCTTGGACTTTGCCCTGAAGGCTATGGAAGTTGTCTAAGAGGCTTAAGCTTAGAAAGCATGACCACTGGGTAGAAAACAAATCAAAAGAAATCCATTATGGAACAAATCATGAAGCCTATCAGCAGGTGACCAGGGGGGAATGATGCATGAGCCACATCTGTGCTCCGGGGGAGGGAGGGAGATGACAGTGGCCAGAGATGTATAGGAAAGTAGAACGCAGGGGAGACATCAGGGATGGCTCGAGTAACCAGCTGGTTGTCTGGCTGGATCAGTCACTGACAGGAGGGGACTCAGGATGAGGAGGCTGCAGGACCTCCATATGATGTTGTCTAAACAGGGACCATGTGTGTTGGCTCACCATGGTATCTTCCAGTGCCTAGCACAGTTCTTGATGCATATCACAGGTGATAAATATACGTATTTGTACCTGGGATTGAACCCAGGGGTGCTTAACCACTGAGCAACATCCCCAGCCCTTTTTAATATTTTATTTAGAGACAGAGTCTCACTCATGTGCTTAGGGCCTTATTAAGTTGCTGAGGCTGACTTTGAACTCGTTATCCTCCTGCCTCAGTCTCCTGAGCCACTGGATTACAGGTATGCGCCATCACTCCTGGCACTAGGTACTCAATATATATTGACATATATACTTATATATATATGTCAAATGAATTGTGTGATAAAACAGGGTGTTTGGATTTGGCTGGAGTTTATCAGCCTTCAGGTCATGATGAAGCCCTGAGAGCTCTGTTGGGGACAGTATACGGAAACAGAGGACTAATGAGCACCGTTTGTTCTTAACAATACTGCACAACAGACTGAGGGCCGTGTTTTCTGAGCCCCTGGCTGAGGTCATGCTCCATCTGTGGTTTTCTCAAGATGGGAAGCTTCCCTGATTGCCACATAGCCACATTGCTGCTATTCTCATGTGGCTTTGATTGCAGGCAGGTCTTTGAGGCTCACCACCCAGTCCCAGAACACTGTGCATCCTCTGTGCCCACTGTAGCAGATCTCAGGTCTTCATTATATATACTTATTATATAAGTAACAAATATCCTGGCCATAAATTACAACAAAGTTCCGGTTTGGAACTGAAGTCTCGGGGTTCTACCACCACAAGCCTGGGCTGCTTCAGAGCCAAGTGTCTCCATCTATAGAAAGGGCTGGTCACTCCTGCCTTGCCTCTTTCTGAGGATCCAGCCAATGAATGGATGTGAAAGTGGGTATTTGGGTGGTCTAATGCTGGTTAATGACGAGTGTCCACCCATAATTTATCTGGAATGTTGGGGCACATGAAGGGTCATCATGTTGTCACAGTGTACATGTGGCTCTTCGGTCCCCATTCATATCCATGATTTCCATGCAACTCCATGGCAGGAGGGATCACCCCCATTCCACAAAAATGCAGTTAAGACTTAGAGATACCACACAAGGAGAGAGTGATGGTCCAGCACCCACCCAAAGGATGCCAGAGTTCTTTCTGCTGTCACAGCACCTGTGTTCCTCCATCTAATAAGCATATCTTGAACACCTGCCCCGTCAAGTACTGTGCAGGGCACTTAATTTCCCTTATCTCATTTCATACTCGTAACTACTCTTTGATTTCATGGATGTCATTATCACCATAGCACAGATGAGGAAACCGGCCTACAGAGGTTGAGAAACCCGAGTGGAAGACCAGAGCTTGAGCTGTGGCCAAGAAGCATGTGATATTCCACAGAACCAATTTCTACCCCCTGGGAAGAGACAGTGTCCTAGCCTCCAGTGACCTTCCCTATGTCCCACACTTAATGCTATTCTGCAGGCACAGGGCCTTGCCAACTAATCCTTGTGCTTCTCAGGCCGCCACCAAGCAAGTGATGTTGTACTGGCTGCAGCAGCTGCAGATGAAGCGCTGGGAGTTCCACAACAGCCCTCCTGCACTTCCTGCCGCCCCTGATGCCACCCTGGCTGGGAATGGGCCCACCCTGCACCTCGAGCTAGGTACTGAATAGGCTGGCCTCCTGCTGCACACCCAGGGCTGGTGGCCAAGCCTTTACCCTGCCAATGGGAGTGAGTGGGAGGAGCCCTCTGCAAAGAAAGCAGAGCACCAGGATGTGACTTGGGATTCATTAGGGCAGGGATTCGGGCTCTGAGGCCATCCCTGTGGGTGCACATCCTAATCCTATGTGATTTCAAGCAAGTTGCTTAGCCTGCCTTAGCTTCTGTTTCTTTCTCTATAAAATGAGGTTAATAAATTATCCCTGCTTCCTGAGGCTATTATGGAGAGTAAATGAATCCATACACTTGAAATGGTTAGAGCAATACCTGCACCATGTCAGTGCCCAATAGATGTTAGCTACTGTTAGGATGAGAATTTTGGGACATCTCAAGAAGTGGAACTTGCCCAGAGTGGCTGTGAGGAGGGTGAGTGAGAGAATGCAGCGTTAGCCCGGCTCCTCACCAAGCGCTTCTGTACTGGGCGTTTTAGATGAGCAGTCTTATCCCTGGTGTTTCCAGAAGACAGAATCCTTTGCTCCCTGGTGACCCACAGAGAAGTGTCTTGACCCCAGATCCTAGAATATCCCCACATGGAGGAGCCTAGGAGATCACACCTGACACCCCTCAGCTGGCCCTGAAGGAGCCACAGGGATCTAAAGGGCTGCATCCCAGTTGATGGGGAGGCCAAATAAGCAAAGGCAGGACTTCTGGCCACGCATCACCTGGATGCTTTGCAAAACTGAGTACATCTGTCCTTGACCCTTGACCCAGCTTCCCTTCCCTTGGTACATGGCCCGCCCCCCCCCATACCCAGTTGCCCCAGCACTTGCAAGTCACCCTTCACGCTTCCTCATTCTCAGGCAGCCAGTGCAGCCAGGCACCATGCTGCCCGCTCTTGCCCTCCGACCCACATGTCAGCCTCAGGCCTTCCTCATGCCACCGCCTGGTTTAGATCTCATCTCTCAGCCAGAAAATCACAGCAGCCTCCACTCTAGTGTCTCCACTTCTATCCCTGTGCCTGAACCTGGCCCCTCACTGTGGCCCGAGTGAGCTTTCTAAAATGGGAACCTAAGCCTGCTACCCTCCTCCCTGGCCACCCACCATGCCGGGCCACTAAGCTCCTTGCATGGTGCCCAGGGCTCGTCTCTCCTGATCCCACTCTGCCAGCCTCCCAGCCTTCCCCCTAGTGCCCACCTTGTGTCTACACATCAGCAGCACCAGATGAGGCTCTGCTGTCCCTCTTCACCTGGCAGATTTCTGCTTATTCTCTAAGATGGAGTTCTAGTGTCACCTCCTCATCTTGTCAGCCTCCTCTTGGACACACTCTGGGACTTTCCCTCCTGGACTCTGTATGGACCCCGATACTTTTTTCAAACATTGCTAAGGAGGCATGTCACATTGTGTTCTGATTACCAGTGGCCTTGTTAGTCTCTGCCCATTAGCCTGTAAGTGCAGGGATCTTTTCTTTGTCACCTGTGTCCCAGTCCTTGGTGCTCTGCCTGGCATGAAGATATTTGTGGAGTGAATATGGGTGAACACATTGAACTTTATGATTACACAGAGGAAGGAATGTGAAGCTCATGGCATGAAGTCAGACATCTAGAAAGTGCTCAATACAAGGGAACTGTCCTAATACGATTACAATTTGTGTGCATATATATGCACATACATAAACATTCTATTATGGTCATGAGAACACACACATAAACTATTGCTATTATACTAGCATGTGCACATAATAGTGCACACACATACATGCTATTACTAGTATAATAACTGCTTCTTTGGTTATTACTAATAATCATCAATAATTCTTTCAGGCAGCCCTTTACAGAGTTTCTTTGTATTTGTACTTTTGCTTAGGCCCCAGGTCCCCCTCTGTCAGGAAGCCAGACAACCCTGGCTCTGCATAAAATGGCAGCCTGAGTTGACATAACTGCTGAAGTCAGCTTGTATCTTACTAGTCCTTACAAAAATCTCATGGGCATGATTCACATGGTACAGACTACAAGTAAGGAGAAATCCTCCTTCCTGTATGTCTTGAACTGAAATTTGAAGAACTAGGTTGTCCAAAGTGTAGCCCTGAGATCCCGCAGTCCTCTTCTTCTGTGACAAACCTGGTCTAAGTTCTTTAGTTCTGTATCTTTGCTTCAGCACACTTGGCCAGGCCTGCTGAGGGCCACCCCTGCTGAGGCCATCGGGCAGGGGGTGTGTTGCCATGATGACCAGGGCACTCACTGGTATTCCAAGGTGGATGCTAGTGTGGGACTAAGGACACAGAGACTCGGGCTCCCCTCCTGAAGCCTTTCCTTGTCCCGTCGCAAGCCCACAACCTCCTGGACCCAGGGCCTGAGAGGAAACCTTCCCAGGACCCCTGAGTGTTGTTTGTGGAGTCTTGAGCAAGCTGGCAAGGCCTGGATGGATTAGCAGCTGTCCGAGCAGGAGGCCCTTCCCCTTCCTGAGGAAACAGGGGCCACTCCCAGGCGGCAAAAACCTTCTGACCCACATCTGACTTTGACTCACAGAAGCTCCGTCTTGTAAAAATTCTTTAGTCCCTGCCTTGAGCAATCTGCAAGTCATGATCTCTACAGCATTTTAGTATTTACAACTTTATTTTGTACTTCTCCTAAACAGTGGTCTCCATAGAGTCAAGAAAGATTAAAGGGAAACCAATAGATTTATAATAACAGTACATTGTCAAGGTAAGCTTCAATATGTAGATGACATTTATACATGTCTATCATCATAAAATTATGACGTTAGAGCTTGTATCTTATTACTAGTCCTTACAAAAATCTCATGGGCATTATTCACACAGTACAGAAGAAGCAGCTGAAGCTCACTAGTTAGGAAATGTCCGCCCTGAAATTTGAACCATACTCTGTGGACTCATACACCCCTCCCAAAGCTGAGAAGGCACTCAGCCATCTGCCAAGGGCTCTCCAGGGAAGCAGTGACCTCCTGGGCCCTTTCTTGTCTAGACAGTGTCTTCTTCCCACTGGTGATGGGCAGCTCCTAGGGCTCAGGCAAAAGGAGAATTATAAACAAATGCTACCAAGTATGCATTATGTGGTCACCTCGTTGAGGGTATTTCTCCCTGGAGAAATGAGGCTAGAGAGGGCAAGGCCTTGGGTCATGTATTCTGTCTCCTATGGGAAGCATTAACCTCAGCTGTGGCATGGCCACCATGTATGACCTATCTCTTACACCCCCTGCATGAGCTTGTGCCCTCCTTGGCAACCCCTCCCATCTGTAACAGTCTCCTTTCCCTGATGAGTCATGTGGCTTAATGGGAAAAGCAACAGGAAGACTGCACTTGAGTCCTCAACTGTCACCTGCTAGCTCTGACCTTGGCCATGAAGCTCGTGTTCTCTGAGCTGCTCTTTCCTCATTGGTAAATTGTTGGAGTTATAGGAGAGCAGATATCAGCAGTTAAGGAAGTACTTGGTAAGACATTAAAATCTTAGGAAAACTAATGTTTTGATTGTTGTGAATGAGGGAGAAGAAAGTGGTTAAAGTATTGATAAACAACAAAATACTTTGAATCAGTTCAAAGTCTGGATTAAAGAATATGCTGAAAGATTTGAGTACACATTGTGGGATTTTAGCCTTTTCTAAATAATTTTGTGTACTTTAACTCTGAAGGAGACAAGGTAGAGAGTATCCTTTCTGCTTTTTTAAAAGTGATTTCCAGCCAGGTCACAGTGTCACCCCATAGAAATGGGTTGGCGTCAGATATTCCAACCAAAGCCAGATTTAGTACTTCAGGCTCCTGCTTAAACTGTACCGCCTCCCCACCCACCCCCACCCCATTTGGGACCAGATGTGATCCAGCCTCTTAGCTATACTCCTTCCCATGTGACTTTCCCAACTTTCTGTCCCCTGGGTCCCTATTTGCATGCTTAGCTCTGGTTCTGGAACCTCTCCCTGCTGCCTGTATGTGACACAGAAAGATCCTCCCTTATTCCTTAGGCAGATTCAGATCAATCCCAGCCCCAAATCCCATTTCTAGCTTTCCTTCTCCAAAAGGTCTTCCCTTGCTCGAGTCGGAAGGATTCCACCTTACAGAATGGCCCCCTGCCCCAGCTCCAGCCCACCTGGTATTTCAGAAGTGTGTGCATTTTCCCCTTGCTGGCTTCATAGACTTTGAGCTTCCCACAGTTATGATTCATCTCACTTTTTCAGCCACACTTGGAAACCTCAGGGTAGACACCTCGTCTAGGTGTGATGAGAGGGTGAAATGAAGGGAGAACCTCAAAAGAGTGGCTTTGGTGTTTCCTGGTACTGGCCAGCCTGTGGGATCCAGTGGAGCCTATTGGGAATTAGCAAATGTGTTATCCATGCTGTTTCGGTGATTGCAGTTTTTCTTTAGTCAAACAACTCTCCTTGGCTTCCACAATTATACTTACATTTTGTACCCACACCCTCTTTACAGATGTAATGCAAAAATAAATTTCCTCCACCCCTAAATTTTTTACCATCTCAATCAAAGGGCTCCAAATAAAAATGTCAGCTGCCTTGTGAGTTTCTTAATTTGTCAAGATTGTTCCATTCCATAAGTGGTTGTGGTTCTTGTGCGCATATTGTACACTCCAAATAAACTTCTAAACATGCCACCTCCTCTCTCTTATACTTCAAATAATGTTTCCTTAGCCTGGAAACTTTTCTTAACATTAAACATTTTGAAGTCACTCACTATAGAAGAATCCTCATTTAAGCAGAACATTTGGAATACAGAAAATCTGTGTTGATGTGATAATAGGACCTCCTGCCCCCTTTTTATTTAAATGTATTTTGAATCATATAATAACACAAAATGTCCTACTTTCCCAGGTGCCGTGGCACTGAATTTTAATCCCAGTTACTCCAGAAGTTGAGGTAGGAGGATCACAAGTTTGAGGCCAGCCTCAACAAAGTAGCAAGATTTTGTTTCAAAATGAAAAAAATTTAAAAGAGGGCTGGGAGGTAGCTAGTGGTAGAGCACCCCTGAGTTCAATCCCCAGTACTGTAAAATGTCCTTCTTTGGTTTTGGTACTTAGGATTGTGACCCTGGACCTGTGTTTGAAAATCTCTTTATTAACATTTATCTTTGATGAATACATATTTTTTCTTTTGTTTATAAAAGTAAGCCATGTTTACTGTAGAAAATTTGGAGAAAAATTAATAAGAGTAGCTCACTCCTAATTCCATCATGCAGCCCTAACTTCTGTTAAAAGTATATTTCTGAGACTTTTTCTATACCCTTAGAGCATACTATAATTCCATTTTTTAAAAAAATCTGGCTTACTCCATTTAGTGTTATCTCATTTATGTTCCCTGTGTTCTTACACATTGCTCATTAACATAATTTTAAATAGTTGAGTAATATTTCATTTTATGAAGGCGTAATGATTTGCTTAACCTGTTCCGAGTGTTTTTGTTTTGTTTTGTGTTTGGTACCAGGGATTGAACCCAGATGTGCTTAACCACTGAGCCACATCCCAAGCCCTTTTTTGTATTTTGTTTAGAGACAATAGCTCACTGAGTTGCTGAGGCTGGCTTTGAACTTGCAATTCTCCTGCCTCAGCCTCCTGAGCCGCTGGGATTACAGGTGTGTACCACCATGCCTGGCTGGTGTTTTGTTTTGCTTTGTTTGGGTCCTAGGGATCAAACCCAAATCTTGTGCATTCTAAGCAAGCACTGTACTACTGAGTTACAGCCCTAGTTTTTAAAATTTTATTTTGAGACAGGGCCTTGCTATGTTGCTGAGGCTGGCTTTGAACTTGTAGTCCTCCTGCCTCAGCCTCCTGAGTCACTGGGAATACAGGCATGCAGAATTATTTAGTATGGATTCTCAGATGTAGAATGGTCTGCAGTTCTGCATGTTTTTAAGGGGTTTCCAGGAAGGTTTCCCTAGCAAAATGGCTTCAGAACATGCAGCACAAAGTGCTGCTTTTAACCTACAGTGGATACTCGCTGACCGTGCAGCTGCACACACCCTCCCTGATGTTGTTCAGAGATGAGCCATAGCCCTGGACTAAGTGTTTCCTAGTGCAGAGTCCTGGGGATTGATTTTTCTGTCCTTGGCTCTCCAGGGCAAGAGGAAGCAGAGCTGGAGGAGTTCTGCCCTGTGAAAACGCCCACTGGGCTCGTGGGTGCGGCAGCTGCCTTGCAACCTGTCCCCGCCATGCCCTTGGCCCTTCAGAACATCTCCCTCAAGCACCTGGGAACTGAAATACAGTAAGTGCCAGTAGGACCCCGGGGCCGGCCTGACCCCAGCAGCCCCTTTCTGTGGAGCCTGACCTGGTGGGGTTTTGCAGGGAGGTGGGGGGCTGGACAGTCACAGGCTTTAGTTTCAGTTAATTATATATATATTTAGAATACTGATCCGAAAAGAAGTACCATTGACCAAATTATACTGTTATATTGCCTTCATGTACAAATATGTAACAATGAATTCCACTGTTATGTATAATTATAATGCACCAATAAAAAGGGGGTTAAAAAGTAGTACATGTTCATTGTAGGAAATTAGAAACTTCTGAAAGGAAATAATGAATGACTTACTCATAATTCTATAACCCGGACAGACATTCATAGCAATTTTTTTTCCCATAGTACTGGGGATTGGACCCAGGGCTTAGCTTGGGCTAGACCAGTTCTCTACCACTGAGCTACAACCCCTGCCCTTCCTATTTTTTTGTTTGAGACAGGGTCTTGCTAAAATGCCTTGGCTGGCCTCAAACTTGAGATGCTCCTGCCTCAGCCTCCCAGGTACCTGGAGTTGTAATGTGATGGTTTCAGAATGTCTGTGTCAAATTATTCTCTTATCATGTGCAACTTATTGTATGTTAAGCAGTGTGAACTGTGTTTTTCACTTAATTCTGTATTACATATACCCTTTCCCAGTATCAGGCTTTATTTTAAACTGCATAAAAAGATAGCAGTATGAACTGGGTGCAGTAGCACATACCTGTAATCCCAGAGGCTCAGGAGGCTGAAGCAGGAGGATCATGAGTTCAAAGCCAGCCTCAGCAAAAGCAACTCAGTGAGACCCTGTCTCTAAATAAAATCTAAAATAGGGCTGGGGATGTAGCTCAGTGGTTGAGTGCCCCTGAGTTCCCTGGTATACCGCCCCTCCCCGCCACATACACACAAAAGATAGCAGTATGGACTGAGCCTTGGGGCCAAAGTGCCTGTGTTTGGATCCTGGCTCTGTCAGTCATGAGCTGTTCTGCCCTTGACAAGTTGTTTGCTTTCTCTGTGCTTTAGTAACCTTGTTAGTTCCTGAAGCACAGCAGTGATTGCCTCTTAAGGTTCATGTCGGACTGAGTGGCTGAATGCATGCAAACTGCTCTAGAACTAGACTTGGCAATCACAATCCTGTAATAAATTCTTTCCGAAGCTGCCATAGTTGCTCTAGTTAAAGGAATAGAAACTTTCAGGAATGCAAACTATGCCCAATGCTGATCCTGTTTGGGCGTCTGTGTTCTCTGTGGACTTTGGACACACTGGGACCTCTTAGAAGACAGAATAGATTGCTCACTGGACTTGGATTAGGGGCCCCAACTGTGTGTGACTCAGGCAAAGTATATTCCTCAGTTGGCTTCAGTGATTTGGGGGGACTAGAGTGGTGATGATACCCTTCCTAGGAGAGAAGCAGGTGTCAGAGGAAAGATGATGAGTGAGTGTCCTTTGGGGTTGCTGGCTGGAGGCAGAGCTACCCCAAAGACATTTAGACAGGAAGCCCTGGAGCCTGAGGAGAGATGGGAGCTGGAGCTAGTGTCTTGGGGTCATGTGTAGTCTGGTTGAGCCCCCCCAGGTACGTGGGCCAGGGGGATATGCTGCAGGGGACTGTCCCTCTCGAGAAGCTGAGAGGAACTGGGTGCACTAGGAGCATGCTGGGAAAAGGGGAGGCCTGCCACCCAGGCAGTGTGCACCCAGGGCAGCTCACCAAGATTAGGCTGGGTTCATGCTGGTGGAAGCCACAGCATAACAGAAATGGCACAGAGAAAACACAGAGACTGAGAAGGGAAGGAAATTTCAGAGCATCGCTCAGTCACTTCCCTCCTGTAACTTGTGATAGCCACAGGCATGAAGCAAGAGGAGTGCCTGACTGCTGAGAGCCCCAGCAGCCCTTGGATAAGACCAGAGATAAGTTCTGATGTAAGAGCAGAGCTGCCTTTGCCCTGGCAGGTTTGGGAGCTTGTCATGGGTGCTGCGGTGAGCGCAAGTCATACCAGGGGAAGGGCTTAGGGAGCTTCCTGACCACTGTGTGGGATGCTTTATGCTCTCATCCGGCTGTCTGGACAGATCTGTGAAGTGGTGTCATTGCATGGTTAAGCTCTCGAGCCAAAGAGTTAGACATCCAGGTCTGACGCTCAGCTGCCACTTACCAGCTCTGTGGTTTTGGTTGCCGGTCCCCTTGGGATCTCAGTTCTGCTCGTCCGGTGGGTCTGACCATAGTGCTTATTTCATTGAACTGTTTCATGGATAAAATGAGTGAAATGCCTTATAGTGTTTTGGCTTAGAACTTGGCCCATGGAGGGGCCCAGCCAGTGTTTGGTGTGGATATGTTCATTGCCCCCATGGCGATGAGCAAGCAAACTGAGGCTCAGGGAGGAAACTGACTGGCCCAACGTTATCCCTTGAGTATAAGCCTCTATAACCATCAGTGCGGTGCTGGCCAAGCCTTTCAGAATGGAGCAGACCTGCACAGAAAATGCTCTACAAATTGCTCCAAGTGAAGTTGGTACCTGTGTGAAACAGAGATCTCTTCCAAGAACACTGGCTTAGAAGAGCAGCGGCCAGCAGCACTGTCTGAAGGTAGAGCACTCCCATCCCAGGGGAGATACGTGCGAATAGGGCTCAGAAGGCCCTTTGCTGCCCTAAAGTTGGGGTTTATTCCACACCCCAGGGATGACTAGTCACATGTCCTGGGACATATTAGGGAGGCTGCCATTCTGGGGCAAGAGGAAATGTTGGCAACAATGATAATTACCCCACCCTTAAGTGCCTCTGGCTCCAGGGATGTGCCCCTGGCTCCCTTTCTAATTTATGTGGCTTATGGTTTGTGAAATCTGTGTGGCAGGGCTCAGCACAAAGTGATATAAGTAGCAGCTCCCATCATGGTCGTCATTATTCTCTCCTTCTTGCTTTTTTGTTTTCCTTCTTGAAACTAGGTCTCACTAAGTTGCTGAGACTGCCCTCAAACTTGTGATCCTCTGCCTTGGCCTCCTGAGTAGCTGGGATTGCAGGTGTGTGTAGCTGGGATTGCAGGCGTGTGTCACCACACCCAGCATCGCTGTTCTTTTTAGTGTGCCCACCACTCCTTAATTTTTACATGGGGAGAGTAAGAACTAGGAAGGGGAAGTAGCTGGGCCAAGGAGTCAGGGCCCCTTAGTAATACAGGGCAAAAGGAGTGTGAGAGCAAATTCCAAGGTCAAGTACTAAGAGTGCTGAATTTTAATTTCTTTTCTGCTCATAATTAACTGATGAATTTTACCTTCCATCAATCCATGAAAGTATAGTCTCGTTCTTGTTCTTATTCTGGATCTGACTATACCCGAAATCTGGGTTTTAAAACTTAAATTTCAAACCAAATGGTTTTTCTTTGAAAAGATTAACAAAATCAACAAACCTTTAGATAGATGGACCAAGAAAAAGGACAAAGTTCAAATTACTAAAGTCAGGAACAAAAGAAGAGGCATTACTACTGATCTTACAGAAATAAAAAGGAATATAAGGAATTCTATGAACAATTATATATGCCAACAAATTTGATAACTTGGATACAATGGATTATTAGAAACAAATTACCAGAACTGACTCAAAACAAATTTGATAACTTGGATACAATGGATTATTAGAAACAAATTACCAGAACTGACTCAAAGAGAAATAGAAAATCTGCATAGACCTTGTAAATAGTAAAGAGATTGAATTTATAATATAAAATAAGTCAGGCTGGGTATGATGACACACGCCTGTACTCCCAGCTCCTTAGGAGGTGGAGGCAGGAGGATCATAAGTTTGGGGCCAGCCTGGGCAACTTACTTAGAAACTATCTCAGAACTAAAAATAAAAAGGGCTGGGGTTATAGCTGAGTGTTAGAGCATTTAGCTGGCATGTGTGAGGTTCTAGGCTCTGTGGGTTCTATCCCCAGTCACCATCCCTCCCCACAACAAAACCTCAGGACCAGGTGTCTTCACTGGTGAATTCCACCAAACATCTAGAGTAGGAGGAAGTGCTATTCTCCCATCATGGTGTATCAAGGGAGTTAATATTTGCAGAACAGCAATCTAATCTACATTCCTCTTCCTTTTCATTCCCACTGAAGTTTCAAGTCCTTGGGGGATTCCCCTTCTTTTTCTAGGATTTGAGCTAAGTGTTTTAAAACTTGGTTTTGTATTTATTCAACATATAGATATTTGTGGAATGAAAGCTCTTCAAAGTGATGTGTCTGTCATATTAATAGAAGCGTGTATCACACACAGGGACAATAGAACAAAGTCAGGTCCTTCACATGGCTGTGGAGACTTTCACATCCTCTTATTTACTGCCATCCACTAGATCTCCTTAGTGTGGTGTTTTTCAAACTGTTGACCATAGTAAGAAATGCATTTTTTTAATATTGAGATTTGAACCCAAAGGGTGCTTTGCCACTAAGCCACATCCCTAGCCCTTTTTATTTTTCATTTTGAGAGAGAGTGTCACTAAGTTGCTAAGGGCCTTGCTGAGGCTGGGCTTGAACTTATGATCCTCCTGTCTCAGCCTCCTGAATCACTGGGATTATAGGTATACACAATGACACACCCATGCCCAACAGAAATGCATTTTTTGTTATAGCTCGGTACACATACATGTAATTCACAAAATATAACACTAAGTGGTGTGCACTCTGATATTTTTTATTTCATTTTAAAAGTGCTAGTCATGACACCGAACTGATTTGATAATCTACCAACAGGGCATAACCTACAGTTTGAAAAAACTGACATAGTCAACTCCTTTAATCACCTTCTCTCCCTTGCTGTCAGTTTTAGACTATATCTGCTTTTATCTCTTTGCAAGAGAAAATAAACTCAGGAGAGCTGTCTTTTCACATGGCTCATTGTGAATGTCTGTGGACTGTGCTCTCAAGCGGCCTTCAGTGCTGCCTTGCACCTTCCTGGAAACCACTGAGCCTGGGCATGCCCACCCCAGTGCCAGGTACTTAGTGCCAAGTTCTTAAAGAAATTGATACCATGGAGCCTCAGCCTAGACCAGTACTTGGCCAAATCATGAAACATAGTAAATTCCTTGGAGACTGAGTCAGTAGAGGGTACAGAGAGGACAGATCCGAGAGGGGAAGGAGCAAAGGGGTGAGGGATGAGAATGCCAGGAGGTGCTTGCAATGTATCCCAGCAGAACTGGGAGCCATCAGTGGTTTTTGAGTCAGGTAGTTCTGAGGTCAGATGGAGGTTTCTAGAAAGTTAGTTCAGCAAGTCCATTCAATATTTGTTCAACACATAGGTATGAAGCACTTCTATATTTCAGGCACTGTTGTAGGCATTCTGTATCCACCCATAAACAACAGGAAAGCATGAAGTGCACAGTCCAGCCGCAGGGTTGGGGGAAAGGGAGTGAGGCTTATCTAAGCCATGCTGGGTGTGGAAGGGGTGAATGAGAGGGAGGGGACTGGGAGTGGCATGTGTGACTGGGGGTGAGGCCTGAGTTCCATCAGGCACAGGAAGGGTGTCAGCCTCACGCTCCTCACTTCTCCTTTCAGAAACACCATGCACAATATTCGTGGCAACAAGCAGGTGTCAGGAACAGGCCACGGATCTCTAACAGAAGACTCTCCACAGAGTGTGGAGCCTCAGAGTGGGGAGCAGGCCTCAGGCATGGATTCTGGCACCCCAGGTGAGCGTCTGAATGAGATGAGTGCCCTCCCTCTTCCTTGCCAGGCGTGTGTCTGACTTAGCCATAACTGTGTGGCTTAGTGCCACTTATTTCTCACAGCTGAATGGAGGCTGGGAAGTCCAAGATCAAGATGCTGCAGATGCACTGTCTGGTGAGGACCCTCTTCCAGGCTGAAAGAGAGAGCTGTGGTCCCTTCCTCTTCTCCTAAGGGCACCAATCCTATCATGGCGTTCCACTGATCACTTCACAAAGGCCCTGCCTCCTGACACTGTCGCTTTGGGGATTAGGGCTTCAACATAGGGGTATGAACATTCAGTCCATCAGTGTGTGTCAAAGACCAAATTCTCTAGGTCACTCCTTCTCCTGGATTTCCAGAGGTTGAAGAACAGTGATTTTTTTTTCTCTTTTTTTCTTCCTTTTTTTGGTGATAAAAGATACAGAGCAGGATTTTGTCGGGTGCAGTGGCACACACTTATGATGCCAGCAGTTGCAGAGGCTGAGGCAAGGAGGATCGCGAGTTCAAAGCCAGCCTCAGCAATTTAGTGAGGCCCTAAGCAACTAAATAAAATATAAAAAAAGAGGGGCTGGGGTTGTGGCTCAGTGGTAGAGTGCTCGTCTACCATGTATAATGCACTGAATTTGATCCTTAGCACCACATAAAATAAATAAAATAAAGGTATTGTGTCCAACTACCATCAAAAAATAAATAAATAAATAAGGGCTGGAGATGTGGCTCAGTGGTTAAGTGCCCTGGATTCAATCCCCAGTACCAAAATAAATAAATAAAATAAAATATATATATTTATATATAAAATATACACACACAAGATTTAACACTCACTGACTGTACTCCCCCCCACCCCCCCGCCGGTGGGATTGAACCCAGGGCCTTGCATATGGTAGGCAACTACCAGTGTACTACCACTGAGCTGCATCTCCAGTCCCACTGTACCACTTAGTGGTAAGTGAGGATGTACAGATACTCCTCAATTTATGCATAGGGTAATTCCTGGGACAATTAAAACCAGATCTGCCTGAAGAAGTGGAACAAGGCACCTTTAGGTTGACACAGCATTTCATTGTTTCTGTCACAAAATATGAATGCCCCATACCATCAGAGAGGGTTGGCTTCTTGAATTGGCATTGGTACCCTTAGAATGTATATTACACTAGAATCAACTGGGAGAAAACTAGCTAAGACAGCAACAGTGTGGGGTCTTCTTAAGGCAGAGATGATCCTTGGGCTGTGAAGGTGACCCTTTGTAGCACCCAGTACCCCATAAGGCTCCTGGAGATCACAGTGACCAGTCCACAAAGAAGTCAGTGCTGTTTCAAACCAACAAGACTAATAACAAACTAACACTCTGTGGCAGGCACCTTGTGCTGGGCTGCACTAAGCACTCTTTTTGGTAACAACTTTATTAAAGCATAATGCACATGGCATACAATCTGCCCATCTAAAGGATGCAGTTCATTATCCAACCATCATTCTAATCAATTTGGGGCATTTTTATTTCCCAGAAAGAAACATTGCACCCCTGAACCATCAAGCCCAGTACCCACCTCCCTCCAGCTGTAATCTGCCATCTGTCTCCATGCATGTGCCTGCTCTGAGGTTTCCTGTGAATGTAATCTATAACTTGTGGCCCTTCCTTTGTGACTGGCTCCTTTCATTTAGCAGAATCTTTCAGGTTTCATTCATGTGCATGTGTTAAGCATTTAAACTACATGGACCTGTAAATCCTTACAGCAACCGGCACTGTAGATACTGTTGCTATCCTCCTGTGATAAGTGAGGAAACTGAGGCACATAAAAGTGGAGTGACTTGTTCATGACCACACAGTGAGTGACAGACCAGGATTGAGGCCAAGCCTTCTGGCCCCCTGGCTGCCTGCTGCCTCATCTAAATTAGTGGTTTTTAAAACTAGAAGTGGTCCCTGACCTACGATGGTTCAACTTAAAATTCTCGTCTTTACAAGAGACCAAGAGTAATGTGAATTCAGTAGAAACTGGATCTTGCTTTTTTTTTTTTTCTTTTGAGGAACTGTGGATTGAACCCAGGGCTTTGTGCATTTTAGACAAGAGCTTAAATTGCTGAACTACTTTGATGTCTTCCCTGGTTAGCAATATGCAGTATGATACTGTCACTCAACACAGAGCAGTAGCAATGAGCCCCAGCTTCTGGAAAGCCATGTGATCATAAGGGATGTTCCATAGGTCAGGTGAACTACATGCATTTTCTGTATATGCTGTTTTCAACTTAGAATGAGTTTATCAGGACATAATCAACACATAAATTGAGGAGTATTTGTACATCTTCACTGCCATGACACTTTGACCCCCAAATAAAATCTAATATACAAAGCACAGTTGAAACAGGGATAGGAATCTGGGCCCCTCTGCTCCTCACCCTGCCCCACCTTCCCAGTCACTCTAGGGGCACTCCCACAACATCCTAGGAACCAAACCACTGCCCGAGGCTTGTTATCTCTGACTACCAAATGGGAACAGTGGTCCCTCCCCAGCTTACCCTCAGGGTTGGTGGACAGTGGTGTAGTCAGAGGGCCACTGGGCTGCAGGGAGCTCTCATGCTCCTGGACAGGACCGGGAAGGAGGCTCTGCGTCCTCTGAGCTCTGCGCTCCACTTTGCACAGCTGAATTTCTCTTAGATCTGGAACAAGATCACTCTCTCTTGCACCCAATGAGGCTGAGAGGTATTGGGTTCTGTTACCTACAAAGAGTAATTCCTTATTTGGCTGCACCCAGCCTGGCCTCCAGGAGGACATTTAGTCCTTCCTCCAACCCCTGCCTGTCACCTATCCTGGGTCCCACACCACGTCCTTATTTTTAACATCTTTAGCACCTAAGTCCAAAAAATGATTGGTGATAGTTTACTAAAATGCATATCAGGGAAAAAAACAAGTCACTTAGGCTAGGAAATTTACATAAGATCCTGTTAAGATCCTAAGAAAGCACCTAAAGGTAGGGAACAGATGTGGTGCTGAACTTCCCAGCAGCCAACAACAGGGACATGCAGGTGACTAGTGTGTTTCCAGTGTCCGTTAGACTAAAGACACATTTTCTTTTCTTTTTTTTTTTCAAGCTAAAGAGGTTTTTTATTGATTTTTGAGGAAAATCCTTTATTTATTCGGTTTTACTTAATTGGACAACAAAACTTAAAATGATAGCTAAAATATATAAATGTGTAACTTGGAAAAGAAATTGAACTTACCCAAGTGTTTTATTCATATTGAGACATTAACATTGGCAGGTTGTGAAATTAATTCAAATGTTTTCTATTAACTCCATGGGAGAAAAATTCAGTGCAACTGAGTGCTAGACTCATAGCTGTGGTTGAAACCTCAATGAAATGCAAAGTTTCTTGTCAGTCTCCAAAAACAACAGCCCACAGTTGATGTGGTTGATTGTGTCAACGACCAAATAGCACTGGCAGGAAGGGGTGAGGGGATGCACTAAAATTCAACTCAGCTATTCTCTAAATATTTTTTAGATTTTTACATTTATTTTTTATTTTACTTGTTATATATGGCAGCAGAATGGATTACAGTTCATATTACACATATAGAACACAATTTCTCATATTTCTGGTTGTACACAAAGTATATTCACACCATTTGTGTCTTCATACATGTACTTAGGGTAACGATGACCATCTCATTCCACCGCCTTTCCTACTGTTTTCCCCTCCTTTCCCCTCCCACCCCTTTGCTCTATCTAGAGTTCATATAATCCTCCCTTGCTCCCCCTCCAATCCCCACTATGAATCATTCTCCTTACATCAGAGAAAACATTCAGCATTTCGTTTTGGGGAATTGGCTAACTTCACTTAGCATCATATTCTCTAACTCCATCTATTTTCCTGCAAATACCATGGTTTTATTCTCTTTTATTGCTGAGTAATATTCCATTGTGTGTGTGTATATATATGTATGTATGTGTGTGTGTGTGTGTGTGTATTACATTTTCTTTGTTCATTCATCTACTGAAGGGCATCTAGGTTGGTTCCTCAGTTTAGCTATTGTGAATTGTGCTGCTATAAACATTAATGTGGCTGTGTCCCTGTAGTATGCTGTTTTTAAGTCCTTTGGGTATACACTGAGGAGAGGGATAGTTGGCTCAAATGGTGGTTCCATTTCTAGTTTTCCAAACAATCTCTGTACTGCTTTCCATATTGGCTGCACCAATTTGCAGTCCCACCAACAATATGTTAGTGTGCCTTTTTCCCCACATCCTTGCCAACACTTATTGTTGTCTGTATTCTTAATAGCTGCCATTCTGACTGGAGTGAGATGAAATCTTAGAGTAGTTTTGATTTGCATTTCTCTAGTTGCTAGAGATGTTGAACATTTTTTCATATATTTGTTAATTGCTTATATATTATCTTCTGAGAAGTGTCTGTTCAGCTCCTTGGCCCGTTTATTGATTGGGTTATTTATTTATTTATTTATTTTGGTGTTAAGATTTTTTAGTTCTTTATATATCCTAGAGATTAGTGCTCTATCTTTTGTGCAAGTAGTAAAAATTTGTTCCCATGCTGCAGGCTCTCTATTCATCTCACTGATTGTTTCTTTTGCTGAGGAGAAGCTTTTTAGTTTGAATCCATCCCATTTCTTGATTCTTGTGCTATAGGAGTCTTATTAAGGAAGTCAGGGCCTAATCCGACATAATGGAGATTGGGGCCTACTTTTTCTTTTAATAGGCACAGTGTTTCTGGTTTAATTCCTAGGTCCTTGATCTGCTTTGAGTTGAGTTTTGTGCATGGTGAGAGATAGGGGCTTAATTTCATTTTGTTGCATATGGATTTCCAGTTTTCCCAGCACCATTTGTTGAAGAGGCTATCTTTTCTCCAATGTATGTATTTGGCGCCTTTGTCTAATATAAGAAAACTGTAATTATGTGGGTTAGTCTCTGTGTTCTCTATTCTGTACCATTATTCTACAAGTCTATTTTTGTGCCAATACTGTGCTGTTTTTGTTACTATTGCTCTGAAGTATAGTTTAAGGCCTGGTATGGTGATGCCACCTGCTTCACTCTTCTTGCTAAGGACTGCTTTAGCTATTCTGGGTCTTTTAATTTTCCAGATGAATTTCATGACTGCTTTTTCTATTTCTATGAGGAATGTCATTGGGATTTTGATTGGGATTGCATTAAATATGTATAGTGCTTTTGGTAGTGTGGTCATTTAAAAATTTTTTTTAGTTGTCAATGGACATTTATTTTATTTATTTATATGTGGTGATGAGAATTGAACCCAGGGCCTCACATGTGATAGGCAAGTGCTCTATCGCTGAGCCACAACCCCAGCGCTAGTATGGTCATTTTGACAATATTAATTCTGCCTATCCAAGAACAAGGTAGATCTTTCCATCTTCTAAGGTCTTCTTTAATTTCTTTCTTTAGTGTTCTGTAGTTTTCATTATAGAGATCTTTCACCTCTTTCATTAAGTTGATTCCCAAGTATCTTTTTTTTGAGGGTATTATAAACAGGGTAGTTTTCCTCATTTCCCTTTCAGAGGATTTGTTGCTGATATACAGAAATGCCTTTGATTTATGGGTATTGATTTTATATCCTTCTACTTTGCTAAATTCATTTACTAGTTCTAGAAGTATTCTGGTGGAATTTGGGTCTTCTAGGTATAGAATCATATCGTCGGCAAATAGTACTAATTTGAGTTCTTCTTTACCTGTCTGTATCCATTTAATTTCTTTCATCTGTCTAATTGCTCTGGCCAGTGTTTCAAGAACTATGTTAAATAGAAGTAGTGAAAGAGGGCATCCCTGTCTTGTTCCAGTTTTTAGAGGAAATGTAAAGACACGTTTTCTTAGAAGAATCAAAACAGCTTTACCTAGCACAGAGGGCTGAGGGAATTTCTGTGCTAGGACTTCATAACAAGTAATGATGTTTGTCCTATGTGAACATGCTTCTTCATGTCCCTTGACCATGTAATTGGGTCACTGAATGTCCTGGGTGTAGGCCAATGGCAGTGTCCCAAAGCATGGGAGTGTATGGGATGGGACAGACAATGAGAATGATTCTTCGATGTTCAATTTGATTCAAGAATATAGTTTTTAGAGCCTGGTGTAGTGGCACATGCCTTTAATCTCAGCAACTCAGGCGGCAGAGGCAGAAGGATCTCAATTTTGAGGTCAACCTTGTCAATTTAATAAAAATAAAAAATGGCTGGGGGTGTAGCTCACTGGTAGAACACTTGATAACATGCATAAGGCCTGGGTTCAATCCCCAAAACCACCAAAAACCAAAAAAAAAATGAATACAGGTTAGTGACTTAAAAACAATGGTTGGCAAATATTTTCTGTAAGGAGACTTTTCTATAAGTAAATAGTTGAGGCTTGCAAGTGCTCAGCTTTCCCTTTGTGAAGTGAAAGCAACCATGGACAAATGTGACCAAATGGGCTTGGCTGTGTTCTAATACAATTTTATTTACCAAAGTGGGCTGTGGGTTAGATTTGGCCTGTGGACTGTAGGCTGCTGGTGCCGGCTCTAGAAGAAATAAAAGAATTATGTGGGGCTGGGGCTGGGCTTGGTGGTAGAGTGCTTGCCTAGTACATGTAAAGCACTGGGTTTGATTCTCAGCACCACATAAACATAAATAAAAGTATTGTGTCCATCTACAACTGAAAAAAAAATTTTTTAAAAAGGACCAGGCAGCTTTGGGGCCATCAACTGTGGGAAACCTGTCTCCTGACTTAGCTTGCAATAAGAATCAAAGGAGAGCTTGAACTGCTTTCTGGAACAAGAATGTAGAGTAGCTCTTCATCCCAAGCTGCTATCAACAGATAGATCTGCTTTGAAAGTCACCCAGAGGGTAGAGGTGGGATTTTGTAGTGAGAAGCAAAATGTTGTAAGGCTTGTGCCTGAGGACTTTGCCCCCGGCAGACCCCAGCCGGGTGGGATGACAGACTCATGAGGGTCGGGGTCACCTCTGACAGGACACAGAATGGGCAGAATGGCTCAGCCAACAGAGTGCCCTCAGGTGCTGCTGAGGCCGAGTCCTTGGGAAACAGTCTACTCCTTCGAGGACAGTCTGGATGGAGCCTAACCTCAGCATTTCTCCTCTTGGACAGGGAAAGAGCCAGCGGATTCTCCAAAACCTGCACCCAAGTTTTCCCTGACCACCTGTCTCACGCAGAAAACCAAGTGCCAGAGCAACACCTTCCCCTTCTTTTCTGAAGGGCTACGGAACCGAACTGCCCAGGAGAAGGTGGTAGCATTGGAACAGCAGGTGGAGGTGCTAACCAAGGAGTTAAAGTCCCAGAAGGTGAGCACTGCCTCCCTGCAGGCCTCGGGCCCCAGAGGCCCCCTGGCTGGGAGCCCTGTGGAGATGGACAGCTCAAGGTGATATGCAGCTGGCCAGTCTGTGGTCTTTAGAGGACCAGCTGCAGGAGGTTGAAAATGCAGCCCATTGTTGATTATTCAGGGACGTGCTGTCACTCAAACTCTGTGACAAATGGCCACCAAGAGCAGGGATCTCTGGAGAACTACTTTAATAATTGTCTCTTGGACCATTCCTGGGGTGTTCTGACCCAACACCTGAGGAAGGGCCATGTTTGCAGGGGGTGTTCTGGATGCAGGGTCTTAGGAGGGGTCACTGACAGAACTGGGGGACCTTGGACCTGAGCTGGCAGTGACTGCTGGATGCAGATATCTGAAGGACTCTCGGAAGATGGAGAAAGCTGGCAGGGTGTGGCCCAGGGCTGAGCCAGGGCCACTTGTACAGTGACAAGGAGGAAGATTCAGACTTAACATAGTGAGAAGTTCATGATGGGAGTTACAGAAGGAAGAGCCATGAGGCCATTGTGGAAGACAGACCCCACACAGCCAGACACATTCAGATTGTTCAGAAGTTCAGCCCAGAGGAAATGAAGTGCTCGGGCTACTTCATGGAGGAGTGGGTGGGTCATGGCAGGGATACAGGGGGGCTGCCGCGCTGGGCAGGAGCCTCTCGTTAGCATGGTAAAAGCAACTCAGGGAGCACTGCTGTTACCCTAAATCCTAAGTGGGAGACCTGGGGGCCTCAGCAGCTGCCTCACTGAGAGCCCAGACTCGTCTTCCTCTGGGAGGAAGGCCTAAGCGTTTGTTGGAGCTTGGCCTCGGTCCCTTGCTGCTCCACTTACTGGCTGTAGCTCCGTAGCTACAGATTGGGGAGTTGTGGGGAATGTATTTTACTAACTGCTGGATATCCTCTCTTTCTTTTTTTCCTTTCTGCTCTGTTTTTGAAGAAAACAATCCAGAAAAATGCTCTACTTACCTAGTTTTGCTCCTTTCCTGCCTCAGAGCAGTGACCCTTGTGAGCAGATCTCAGGGGAACTGATAGAGGTTTCATTGCTGTAGGTCAGAGGTTACGTTCAGTGAAGTAGCTGACAGTGGGAGAGGCTTGCTCTTTCCTCTGTTCCCAATTCATTTGTGTATTCACCAAGTCTTTCCTGAGGGCCTGTGAGGTATGTGCAGTGTTGTCCGTGCTGGGAAAGAACAGCGAGAAGGACAGAGGCCAACTTTACAGGACCTGTGTTTCATGGCAGGGACAGGCGTTGTGTTTAAACAAATCAACGCTCCAGGACATAATTAGAGCTTGTGAAATCCCCTCTGATGCCGCTGCGGGGCCGTGGCGGTGATGTGGGAACTCAGGTCTTCCCTCTGCCTCAGCCTCTCTTCTCCCCGCCATCTTGGTGTTCCTGTCATGAGGCTGCTTCGTGCTTCTGAGAGCCGAGAGAGCACTGAGCTGAACCGCAGCAGCTGCCTGCTCCCTGGACTAGCGCACTGAAGTCCCAGAGGGAGAGGCTCGGCCTTCCCCACATCTCCCCTTATTCCTGGACACACGGGCCACCGCCTTGGCCTAGCCTTTCTTTCTAAGGAATGATGAGTTGCTCGATGTGGCCCACAGGCCCTGGGAGGCTGGATGCAGTCAGGTTGGCCCTGGCTGCTGTCCCTGGAGGACTCTCCTTCCTTCCATAAGCAAAGGCAAGACTCTTGGAGGTTTGTAAGGGTTGCCCAGGCTGTGGACAACTCCCTGAAGTTCAGAGGGAAAGGTCACAAGGAAGTTGTTCAGGTCTTTTAAAAATCTGGATTTTTTTTTTTTTAAACTAGGTAACTTCCCAGTAAACCTCAGCTCTGTTCTGGGACAGGTGGTGGAGGGGACTGAACCTTGCGTGGCCTTCGATTGAGGATTGCTGTGCTCCAGCCTCCCCCGTGCACTTCATTCAGACTGGGTTCTGAGCACAGGCCTTCGCATGAGACGGCACAGGCCCAGATTCTGGGCATGAGCAATGGCTCCAGCCTCTTTGCTCTTGTGTGGATGGAGTTGTAGCCATAGTTACTGGAGAGCCCTGTGTCTGGATCGGGAGGCCAGTGCCCGGCACCCTGCAGCTGCCCAGCAGAGGCAGCTGTGGGCTATTACTGCATCATTCCTGGTCCTCAGCATTGATTCTTCTTGTCTAACAAGGAGCAGGATGCCCTGTAAGAGGCCCTGAGAAGGTGGCCAAGTGAGCCCATCAGGGCCTCCAGGAAGCATGCGCATGGGGCCAGAGCACTGACATGAGAGCTTGGGTCTCCATTCATTCCTGCCCCATGGACTTGGGTTTCACTTACAGCCCAGAGAGCAAAGCCAAAGAGAAGAAGGAGAGCAGGAGACCAGCTTATACTCAAGGGCAGACACAGGAAGGTGGGGCAGAGGGGACCTGACTCAGCCTCTGGGTGTCCAGCGGTTGCTCAGACACTACAAGCGCTGGGTGGGGACCTTGGGCCAGTTCCTCAGAGGGCAAGCAGCCCCTGGATTTCCCAGTGAGATGATTTCCTGTGTCTCTGTGGTAGGAAAGAAAGGAGTCTTGTACCACTAACTTCATGAAGATGGGCTGCCAGGGGTCTTAACCTAGTTCAGTCAGTCAGGAAGCCCTTGCCAATGGTGTTAGTGACCCTGTAAGAATTTGTATTTCAAACTCTGACGCTGCAGAGGGCAAATGAGGATCAAATCCCTACCCTCGGGGACCTCACTGTTCAGTGGGAAGAGATAATCTGAGCATATTAACTGCTGGCATCGACCATGAGTTGCCACCACAGTTCTGGGGCTCTCAGTGTGTCATCTCTAGTTCTCATGACAGTTACCATCTTTTCCTGAAGAGGAGGTCTGAGAGCTTCTACATGCCTGAGGCTTCGTGGGGGCTGGGCCAGGGTTTGGCTCTTGTTTGTCTGCCTCTGGAGCTTCTGACCTTTCACAAAGTCATGCTTGAGGGTCTAAGAGAAGCTGAGTGACTTGCCTGAGGTCACCCACAGGAAGAGCCAGAACTGGGGCCCTGGTCCTCTGCTCCAGGTCCGGGTGCCCCTCCCAACCCAACTGTGCCCCTCCCCCCTGTCTCATGGCCCAGGATTAGATGCAAAGGACTGCTCTTTGGAAAAAAATAAGTGTGCCCCTGCGCCTTCCTGGTGTCACATGGAACCATGGCAACTCTGATACCCAGGAAGCCATTATCTGTCCTGGCACCTGCAGGGCTGGCCCCATAAAGGTTCAGACTGCAGGAGTCGGTGCCAGGTGGCTGACTGGCCAGGTGACTAAAGCCTGAGGAGCTGCAGCCAGCCTGAAAGCCATCTGCTCTGGCAGGTGGCAGGCTGTTGTCCAGTGGTGTTGGCCATCTGTTCACTGCCAGGAAGGCTGAACCCCTCTGGGATTCTGTGGGGCCACCTTGGCTCTCTGGGATTACTTGGTAAAGACATAATTTAGGAAACGTGGTGGGGACAATGTGTGGCCCCTTTCCTGGAACTCCGCAGGAGACTTCAGAGTACTTGTCCCTGGCTGTGGGCTCAGACAGCCTCGGGGGAGGCTTGTGAAGCACCTTGGCTGTTTTTGCCTGGGGGGGGGACACACTTGCTTTCTTATACTTGGGGCAACTCTGCATGGAGCAGGGGGTCTTTATCTCCATCCTAGTTACAGGAAAACTAAGGTTCAGCCTGAGCCACCCCCCCCCCCCTTGTTAGAAAAGCCCTCATAGGTCTGGAATGGGGACTGGGGTTGGTCAGATTGGGGTTTTTGTTTATGCCACGCTACTGTACCTGAGATAGGTTGCTTTATTTAATTATTTATGGTGGCAGAATCCCAACCAGCGCAGGCCATTCCAATGGCAAGGGACAGGGAGCATTTGATGTATCAGTATCTCTTTTAGTCTCTCTCCCTCTTATAAAGCTTCCCAAATCCAGTCACAGGGGCTCCACTCTAATACTTTAGCTAATCCTATGCACCTCCAAAAAGCCACACGTGGAAATGCCACCCTCTTAATACCTCACCATAGGGATTAAATTTCAACACACATTCCCTGGGGACACTCAAACCATCCACGACCACAGCAGGATTTGAGGCCATGTGACTCCAAAGCTGGTGATACTTTGCCTGGTCTCTCTTGGACCCACCCACCTTAATTTTATTGATGAAAATATCAGTGCTTTAATAAAACAAAGGATTATTGTTTAAAGATAATTTATTGACTTTTAAAAATGTAAATAAAATGACAACTTGCAACCAGCACAGTGACATATTCCTGTAATCCCAGTGACTCAGGAAGCTGAGGCAGTAGGATTGCAAGTTCAAGGCCATCCTGGGCAATTTAGCAAGACCCTGTCTCAAAATAAAAAGGGCTGGAGATGGGGGCTGGGGCTGTAGCTCTGTGGCAAACCACCCTGGGTTCAATCCTCAGTACTAGAAATTTAAAAAAAAAAAAAATATATATATATATATATATATATATATATATATATATATATATATATATTTATTTATTCACCGCACACGAGACCTATATTTAACACAACATTTCAACTATTTTTTAGTGTACAGATCAGTAGTATTAAATATTCTTAAATTGGTTTTGTTTTGTTTTGCTACCAGAGATACTTACCTGCTAAGCCACATCCCCAGCCCTTTTTTTTTAAATCTAAATTTTGAGACAGGTCTCACTAAGTTGCTCAGGGCCTTGCTACATTGCTAAGGCTGGCTCTGAACTTGTGATCCTCGTGCCTCAGCCACCCGAGGTGCTGGTATCACAGGCATGCACCCCTGTACCTGGCTCACATTGTTGTACTACAGATCTTAAGAACTTTTTCATCTTGTAAACCAAAACTCCTAACCCATGAAACCATAACCCCCTACTTCCCATTTCCATTCCTGCAGCCACTGGTCCCCACCATTCCACTCTCTAGCTCTGTGGGGTCACACCAGTGGACTCATACAGTGTTGGACATTTGTGACTGGGTCATTTCACTTGGCATATTGTCCTCAGTGTTTCATTCATAACACAGCACATGTCAGAATTTCCTTCCTTTTCAAAGTTGGATAATATTCCCTTGTATGTATGCACCACATTTTGTTTACTCATTCATCCCTCAGTGAACACTTGAGTTGTTCCCATCTCTTGGGTATTTTGAATAATGCTGCCATGTTTGTGGGTTATTTTATTTTTCAAAAACAAAAAAACATGGCTGGGTGTGGTGGTGCATACCTATAATCCCAGCAATTTGGGAGGCTGAGTTCGGAGCATCCTGAATTCAAAGCCAGCCTCAGCAACAATGAGGCACTTAGCAACTCTGTGAGACGACACGTCTCTAAATAAAATACAAAATAGGGCTGGGGATGTGGCTCAGTGGTCCAATGCCCCTGAGTTCAATCCCCAGTACCAAAAAACAAAACAAAACAAAACAAAAAACAACCATGAAAGAAGTATTTCACCATGAAATCCATGAACTACAGAGCATGGAAAAGTGAAGGCTTCTAGATTAGGAGTTGGGCTCCTCACCCTTTTCCTATCTGGGCTTCAGGAACCCCGTGTGATAGCAAGGCCACTGGATCATAAGGTCCCCAGAACCTTGCTGGCCTCCTGCATCCATGATCCATTGCCACTCCTCATCTGCCAGGTCCTCCTGAGGCTCCTTCCCTCCCCCCCTGGTTCCCTCCTTCCAGGCCCCTCTCGTTCTGGTGGAGGGTCCTGGAGGTGGGAGCAGAGCTCCTGGGCTGATACCCTGCCCTTAGATTGTGAGAGCCAGGTGGGAAATTAGGAGACAGCCAGATGTAATGAAATGACTTTAGATTCCACTCTCTCAAAATTAGAGAAAAGATACCCACTGGATCTGACCCAGAGCAAGTCTGAACAGTGGTGTCCAGTGAATTCACCAGGCAGTCACCCAAGGAAATCTCCAGATCTCAACTGAACCCGAAAATGTTCTAAGCTGCCAGCCATCCTGGAGCCACAGGAATGTTGATCTCTGTCACACAGTCCTGGGAAGCTGGCTGCTGCATTCTGAGCATTCCAGACATGCTGCTTTAGTGTGTAGGGCCATCCACCCCACCCCCCTGCCTTACCAAGGACTCTCACAGCTCTGAGCTGCTCTTCCCTTTTTCCAAGCCTCTACTCCAGCTCCCTGTGAGCTTCCTTCAGGAGGAGCCCCGTCTGGAAAGTTAGGTGGGTGAATGGGGATTGCATTTTAAAAGTCTTACATCTGGGGCTGGGGTGGTGGCTCAGTGTCAGAGCGCTTGCCTAGCATGTGTGAGGCACTGGGTTCGATCCTCAGCACCATGTAAAAAAAGTCTTCCATCTTTAACTCCCCCATGCTGATCTCCCCTGTCAGCTCAGTCACCTCTCATCCTCTTTGTGCTCCAGGGCTTAGTTGAAGGCACTCTGCCACTCTGTAGAGTGTCTGAATGTCCCACTCCCAGCTCTGTGCCCCCACAAACACTCCTGCTCTCCTTTCTTGTAACAAATCACCCCATTGGTAGTTCCTCTTCCCTCCCACTCCCACCAGCCTTTGCAGTTCTTGGAGGTGGGAACTGTGACTGGTCCCCCTCTGAGCCCCTCCACCTGGCAACGGGGCGTGGCCCTGAGCACCTGCTTGAGAAAGGTTGGACACATAGATGGATGAGTGGGTGGGTGGGTCGGTGGAAAAGAACCAGAGGAAGTCACAAGTACCGAGGTTTCAGAAGACTCAGCTAAGGGGGGCTTGCCATTAGCTTCTCAAATAGTCACAATATTTGGCAGTTTTCCTTCAAAATGGAATTACTCTTAGCGAATAATCCTATCCAGCTGATCCATTTGTTTAAAGACTTTGGCACAGGCACAGTGGATATAATCACTGAGAAAAGGCCATGGCTTGTGGGCCTGGCTGCAGGGCTGCCTGGCTGCTGGCATCCTGACCCTGGCCCTGGAGGAATTCACAGGCTCAAGTCCTAAGAGCTTAAGGCTGGAAGCCAGGGGAGCAGCAGACCTTGAGTTTCCACGTGAACAGCTGCTGAGGAGGGAATCAAGGCCTGTTTTTTCTGTACTTTCTAGCACTCCCTTATACCAGCCCTATGAGTGTCACTCAGTGGGCTCAGGGGCCCGTTACAAAAAGATTGAATGAGGTCCTCTGTGCATGTCTTTGTGCTGAGAGCCGTAGCTAAGTAGGAATGACGCATGGCAATTTCCTTGTCAGCCTACCCCATGTTGCTTAGAGGAAGGACTCTCCATTGTGGAAATGGGCTTGCCTTGGACCCAGGTCATTTGCAGTGACATTGCATGAACGTTTGAGAAAGGTGACTCTGCTCAAGGACCAGGGTGGATCCAGGTCTGGGGGGGATCCTGCTGGATTAGGGTGGGTCCAGGTTTAGGGTGTATACTGCTGGGAATAGGGAGTATCCTGCTGCCTCAGGCGCCTGCCCGCTCCTTAAGTTCCCGTTGAGTTCTCGCGGGATTCAGAGAGTATTTGGGATGTAGAGTGCCAGTGGATTTCCCCCAGAACGTGCGTGTAGAGTGCTGGTGAGAGGTCAGGAATAAAGACTTGCTGTTTGAATCTACAAGGCTGTGAGTGGCTCGTGATTTTGTGCCCAGCCAGACTGCGGCAACTTTGTGTGGGAATTGCCAATGTATTTCCTCTCTAATGCTGTCTTGGTGATGCTATATTGAAAAGGATTCTGAGGCCTCAATACGGCATTGCAGTAAAGAATATCCTAGCTAACAATATCTGCCATGGGATGAGAGGGAAGAGTAATATTTTTGTGCCACGTAGCTGCTACCCCTGGTTTTATTACTGACTAAGCTTAGGCTTTGGAGTCTGCATGATTCAAGATTGAATTTCACTCTACTCTCCTGGGCCTCAGTTTGTTCATCCCTGAAATGGGCATGTATGAGTCAGATTATGGATTCAGCTGCTATAACAAAGAAGCCCATAAGTATTCAGAGTTCTTTCTCTCTTGCACTATAGAATGGAGAGGTAGGTGAGCAGCTGTGTGTGCTAGGGGGCAGCTCTGCCGTCCTCATACCTCAGCTTATGGGTGTGAGGTGACTTCTCATTCTTGCCATTTTCCAGCCAGAAGGAAAGGAAGGGGCACTGGCCCAGAGGAGCATGTGTCTAGTGATTTCAAAGGTGACCTAGAAGGTGCCTACACACCTCAGTGCTCATTCCTCTTTTAGGCAGAATAGTCACTTGGCCACCTCCACCTGTGACTTCCTAGGAAGTGGTGTTTTGCTGGGGAGCTGTGTGCCCAACCAGCACTGTGCTGGACAGAGATGGGACAAGATGCCCAGGTACCTCTCAGGGTTGGTAGGATGGTGACAACATGTGCCCACCCCTGGCACCTGAGAAGCTTCCCCCAACTCAGAGATGGCGCCCTCTCCCTGCCCAGGAGCTGGTGAAGATCCTCCACAAGGCGCTGGAGGCCGCCCAGCAGGAGAAAAGGGCATCCAGCGCGTACCTGGCAGCAGCAGAGGACAAGGACCGGCTGGAGCTGGTGCGGCACAAAGTGCGGCAGATCGCAGAGCTGGGCAGGAGGGTGGAGGCCCTGGAACAGGAGCGCGAGAGCCTGGTGCACACGGCCAGCCTGCGGGAGCAGCAGGTGCAGGAGCTGCAGCAGCACGTGCAGCTGCTTATGGACAAGAACCAGGCCAAGCAGCAGGTCATCTGCAAGCTCTCGGAGAAGGTCACCCAGGACTTCACACGGCCCCCTGACCAGCCCCTCAGCACTGCCGACAGGGACTTCCTGAGCCAGCAGGAGAGGATGGAGCACCTCAAGGTAGGCCTCCCCCCCTCCCTGGGCCCCAGGAGGGCGGCTGATGGTTTTCAAGGTGGAGAAGGGCTCACCCTCCTCCGAGCATCTGTACCGGAAGTAGATGCTGATGGATACAATTTGACCCTTTCATGGTCACCTGGGCTGCAGAAAAGCGGGCATCTCTGATTATCAGATTAGAGATGAAAAAGTTCGAGACCAGCTAAGTCTGGGGCCCGGCCTGGATGGCCTTCTTTGGTGCCCTTCTCATGCCCCAGGGCCTCTCCCAGTACTCCTGTACTCACGCCGACTGTGGCTGGTTCGTGACCATTCTGCGTATGGGATCGATGGCGTGGCCTGTGCCAGTGCTGCCTGCTTTACTTGCATTGTCTCATTTTATCCTTGCACCAGCCCTATGAGAGGCAGTCACGCTCGGGCACCCCACTTTACAGATGGGAAGGCTGAGGCTGAGAAGGTAAAGAAGCTTACCCAGACTCCTGAAATGGGGAGCTCACGTCTGCGGCCTGCTCTGCCTCCCAGCTTCTCTGCCTCTCTAGCTGCTGCCATCTTCCCTGCCCCACCCTGCCTTCCCCTGCTCCGTCCCTGTCCCTTTCCCCAAGCTGTCCCAGTCCACGGGGACCAGCCCCAGCACCGGGGACAGGAACTTAATTTGAGTTGTGATGCCTGCCATGGGCTGCAGTCTCCTGTCTAGAGGGAATGACAGGTGCCACGTGGACCCCAGGAGCCTGAGACTGGGAATAGGTGCTTCTATGCCTACTGCTTCTAGACGCAGCCATATAAAACCAGGGCCAGGCTTGCCCCGAGTGCTGCCCTTCAGAGCCACATGTTCTGCCGCCTCTATAACCTTGGAAAGTCCTGTGCTCCTGAATCAAGGAACTGAGGAATGGAAGGAGCGGGAGAAAGAAAGCAAAAGAAACAGGAGGCTTCCAAGAGAAGCAGTGGGCGTGTTGAACAGGCTCACGGCCCAGCTTTGAAGTGAGATGGCCAGTGTTGGAGTCCTGGCGCTGCCTCTGAAGGGCTGTTAGGAGGTAAAAGGAAGTGAACTTGCAACCCAGATTGCCTTCCCTGTCAGCAGAAACTGAAGAACCACACACCAGCTAGACCTGGAATCCCTCAGTGTGAAGCCAGAGTCTTTGGGATTAAAACAAAACCAGAGCTTTCAAACGCATATGAGCTGGACTGTGTGCATAGTGACCATAGTGACTTGCTTCTGCCACGCCCTGCCCCAGCTCAGGGTCTTTGCGTCCATGGGGCCCACTGTTCAAGACCCGTGGAGCCGCACAGGGCTCAGAATCAGATCAGCTGCATCCAGTTTTCTCTGACTCACCTATGAGCCTGAGTGTGTCCCTGAGGTCATATCTTTAAGGAATTTAGGTCATCAGTGAGCCAGGTGCAACCAACTGCACATGTGAGTCACATTAATGTGATTATTACATCTGCCCATCTTTGAGTTTGGCCTCAGGGAATATTTGCATTTCCTGCTGCTTAACCTGTGACAGTTGCTGAGGCTGCCTTTGAACTCCTCCTGCCTCGGCCTCCTGAGCCACTGGGGATATAGGTGTGCACCACCATGCCCAGCCACAAATGATGGTTTTGATGTGGTGGCTTACACCTGTAATCCCAGCCACTTGGGAAGCTGGGCCTCACAAATTCAAGGCCAGCCTTGGCCATTGATTGAGACCCTGTCTCAAAATTTAAAAGGGCTAGGAATGTGGCTCAGTGAGCATCCTCACATGCTCCCCCACCTTGGGAAAAAAAAGGGGGGTTGAATATCAAAGCTGGGAACTGGGGACAGTAACTGTGCCACCTCTTGAGTATCAGAGCTGGGAAGACTCAGCAATCTAGTTTGCCCTCTCATTTTCTGGTAGGGACAATGAGCTACAGAGAGGTGGGAGGACTGGTCCTGGGCCACACAGCATGAGGGGCAGGCATGCAGTGTGGACCCAGGTCTCCCATGCTGGCACAAGGGCCTTGCCCAGGGAGAATCCCAGGGTCCTCTTTCCTGCAAAGGCAGGGAGGCGGCAGGGGCTTCCCCCCAGGCCCTCTCCTCCCCTTACTCTGCTGGTGAGTCCCGCGGCTCTTCTCTTCTCTGAGGTCTCTCTTTTTCCTCCCTACAGTTCTGAACCCAGGAGAGCATTCAAGGTAGGGTCACGAGCTGAATGGGAGGGTGCTGCCCAGTCGCCACCCCAGCCACTGCTGCTCCAAAGGTGCTCATACCACAGGCCACTCCAAGCACGTCCGCCCTCCCTAGAGCAGGAAATGGGGCACCTTATGTGACAAAAGCCCTATTTCTAAAGTCTTGAAAATACCTGTCAACAATTCTAGACCTGGGATGAGGAAGTGAAGGTCGCAAGGAAGCTGGGAGGGATATTGGACGCCATCCTGGCCAGAGTGAAGACCCTCCCAGCAGAGGGCCAAAATCATCTGGGGGCTGCCCATGGGGCCTGTCTCTGATGGCAAAGTGCCACAGGCCATGAGAAATGCTGTTCATGTCCCCATCACTCAGGGCCTGCCCAAGGTCAGCTCTGTAGCAGCCCCTTGGGTACTCCCCTGCAGCCCAGCGGGCAGCAGAGAGAAAGGCTGGGCCACAGCAAGAGTACCTGCGACTCATCAGTGATGACTGATGTGCGCAGTGTGTTTGAATGGCTTCTGGAACATCCTTCCTGGCAGAATAAAGACCAAGAACCACGGCTATAGCTCAGGTCCTGGGCAAACCTTCCCAAGACTTGCCTAGCCTCTCGCACACCCCGGCCAAGGGCTCTGGCTGCTTCCAGGGGACAGTGCAGAGGGAACCCTCTAGGCTCAGAGCCGTTCTTCACAGTGTTATTCAAAATCAAATACTAGCTCAAAACAGCCGGGGCCCAAATTTTAGAAACAACAGAAAGAAAAGGGTTGTAAGTAACTTGTGGTGTAGTTGTCCATCACTGAAAACAATCACTGGAGCTGGGCGGGTGGCGCAAGCCTGTGTCCCAGCTCTGTGGGAGACTGAGGCAGAAGGATCCTAAGTACAAGGCCACCCTGTCCCTTATGAGAACACTAAGGGGTCTGGGGTACAGCTTGGTGGTAAAGCACATGCTTAGTATGCTTGAGGCCCTGGGTTTGAGTCCCAGCACACACACACACAAAAAGACTAAAAACTTATATAACAACATAGAACAATATTTACAGTGACAATTCATGGTCACAAATATTTGATAAAATGCATTGCTTTTTAAAACAAATACTACTGGGGCTGGGGTTGTAGCTCAGTTGGTAGAGAGCTTGCCTCACACGCACAAGGCCCCGGGTTCAATCCCCAGCACCACCAAAAAACAAAACAAAGAAAAACAAAAAACGAAATACTACTGAGCACTTGCTGTGTTCTGTCCCCACATTTGGTGTTATCTGTGTGACCATTTAGCGTCCTCACTGCCCACAGGGGTGGTTGGTATTTGCCCTTTTACAAATGAGGAAACACAACAGTGTAGAGACCCTTCCAAGGGCTCGAGCCAGGCCTTGAACCCCAGCCTGGCCCCCCTTTCACCACAGCCTGCGGGGAGCAGGATAGAGAGGAGGCTCGGAGTGGTTCTGTCCTTCCAGACTTCCTTTTTTTCCTTCCTTTCTTTTTTCTTTCTTTCTTTTTCTTTTTTTCATACTGGGGATTGATCCAGGGATGCTTTACCACTGAGCTACTTTCCCAGTCCTTTTCTATTTTTCATTTTGAGACAGGGTCTCATTAAATTGCTTAGGGCCTTGCTAAGTTGCTGAGGCTGGCCTCACACTCGCAATCCTCCTGCCTCAGCCTCTGAGTCACTGGCTCAGGGACCTGTGTCATCGTGCCCAGCTTAGGTTTCCTTTTCTGTTGTCATTATCGGGATGACTCCTCAGGACCAGGAAGTATCCGTGGTCAACTCCTGAAATGCTGTGCTCTCTTCTCCAGGATGACATGGAAGCTTACCGGACCCAGAACCGCTTCCTCAACTCTGAGATTCACCAGGTCACCAAAATCTGGAGGAAAGTGGCTGAGAAGGAGAAGGCGCTGCTGACGAAGGTGCCAGGGGAGAGCTGCTTGGCCATCTCCATGCCCTGCCACCCTTCCAGTCTCCCTGCTGGCCACCCCCACTCATGCTCCTCCTTACCTGGCTGCCCTCCCTCTGGACTGAGCCCTTGTGAACAGTGTCCGTTTCCTCCCCAGCCCCTATGGTCTGGCTGACTTGAGCCACCCAGTCCGTGGTGCTTTGCTGGGCAGTTATGGGGAAGCGACATCAAAACCAATAAGCTTGGCTGCTGCCCCAAAGGGAGTGCAGACTATTGAGGGAGCTGAGCTCAGCTAGGACTCACAGACTCATGGGGCCCGGAGGTAGGAAGGTAAGTCAAGGAAGGCTTCCTGGAGGAGGTGTCTTCTGAGTGAGTCCTAAAGGCCAGTTGGTGTTATCCAGCAGTGCAGAAAGGCCTTCTAAGAAAGGAGACCTCGTGGTAAAGGTTTGTGGCCTGAGAGGCATGAAGCAGAGCTGAGGAGGATGAGACAAGGCTGAGTGGGTCTGAGTGGAGAGATCCTGGCCCAGACTGATGTTCTGAGAAGATGGCTGCGGCTGCTCGGCAAAGGGTGGGCTTCTGGAGAGGGCCTGGACACAGGGAGACCAGAGTCTCTAGCAGAAGTCCTGAGAAGGCCACTGGTGACAGAACACAGGAAGCAGTCAGGGGCCTGGGGTTGGGGAGCAGTTGTGGGAGCCGGGGAGCAGGAAGTTTGGGCAAGTGCTTGGAGCTGCCGACTGGCAGGGGTGCCGTGGACTGCAGCATCTGCCACGAGGCTCCCTGGTGCGCCTGTGGGACGTGGCGGCTCAGGTCTTGGCAGTACTCTGAGGCAGCTTTCTGAGTCCCCATCTCATAGCAACAGAAAACAAGGTCCAGAGAGGTCACCCGCCCTGCCCTGCACCATCTGGCTTATACACATAGAAACAGGAATTCAAGGCCGGGAGGAGCGCGCAGAAAGACCTGGGGGGAGGGCGCTGTGTGTTGGAGGGATGACACCCCGTGGCACAGATGGCACAGGGTAGGGCCCTCCCAGCCACACCCCCTGCAGAGGGTTCTGTGCCCAGCCCCCGGGGAGGGTTTTGCTCATCAGCTCGA
Organism: Marmota monax; assembly: GCF_021218885.2. Classification (NCBI taxonomy): domain Eukaryota; kingdom Metazoa; phylum Chordata; class Mammalia; order Rodentia; family Sciuridae; genus Marmota; species Marmota monax. The sequence continues at coordinate 3,896,338 of NW_026695243.1, forward strand.
CTACTCCCTCCAGAACCTGAGGCTGTCCCCACTGTGCACATGAACAAGCTAGGGCACAGAGAGGTTAAGTGACTTGCCACAGGCTGTACAGCTATTGGGCAGACCAGAATGGGACTGCAGGCTGCACTGGAGCCTGTCCATCCCTGCCCCAGCCCCATCTCCTCTTTCTCTTGAGCCCAGCCCCAGGCCAGGCCCAGCCCTCTCCTGCTTCCCTTGCCTCCGTGCTCCCCCTGTACTCAGGCCCATCTTTCCCTTATGTGAAGGCCCATGAAGGGGAGGCTGGGCGAGGAGCTGGAAGGGCTGCTCTGCCCGGAGCCGAGCAGGGCACCTGACCGGCCGCCCCTCCCCTCACAGTGTGCCTACCTCCAAGCCAGGAACTGCCAGGTGGAGAGCAAGTACCTGGCTGGGCTGCGGAGGCTGCAGGAGGCCGCGGGGTTGGAGGCTGGCGAGTGCTCGGAGCTGCTGCGGGAGCTCATCCAGGAGGCGTTGCAGTGGGAAGCCAGCGAGGCCGCGGCTGATGGCAGCTGCGTGGAGCTGGGCCCTGTCAGGTGAGCCTGGCGGCTGCAGGACCAAGGACCCCGCTGCCTTGCTGCCAGCCCTGCTGACTGTGCACTGTGCAGTCGTGACCTCCTCTGGCTCCAGATGCACCATGCAGTGCCCGCCCAGGAGCAGGCTCAGAGGAGCAGCCCCTGCCCAGAGCTGCCGAGGACATCAGTGCAGCCCTCAGGGCTGCCTCCGAGCCCCAGGTCTGCCCTGGCCCAGGTTCCTCCCAGACATGTTGGTCAGAGGGGAGATAAGCCAAATCCTGGCTGAGCAGTGCACTCGGCAGTTACAGTAACAGACGTGGGTGTGACTCTGCTTACAGGTCCCTGAGGCTGTGTGGCTTACCCGCAGAAGCCTGGGCTTTTGAGCCAGACATGGCTCTATTAGGGGGTGGTGATGAGGATTGAACCCAGGGTCACCACCACTGAGCTACATCCCAGCCCTTTTAAATTTATTTTTGTAACAGGCTTTAAGTTGCCCAGGCTGGCCTGGAATTTGTAATCCTCCTGCCTCCGTTCCTGAGTTGTGGGGATTGTAGGCATGTGCCACCACACCCAGCAGACCTGGCTCTCTTGCTCTTTGACGAGTCACTTAATCTTTCTGAGCTTCATTCTCAGCCCCTGTAAGATGTAGGCTGACTGTTGCTTTGCAAGATCATAAGACTGGCAGCGCTGGGGGCGGGGGGTGCACACCTGTAATCCCAGCGGCTCAGGAGGCTGAGGCAGGAGGATCAGGAATTCAAAGCCAGCCTCAGCAACTTAGCAAGACACTGTCTCAAAATTAAAAAAAAAAAAAATTAAAGAGGCTGGGGATGGCTCAATGGTTGAACTATTCTGATTCAATCCTGGGTATCAAAAAAAAAAAAAAAAAAAAAAAAATATAATATATATATATATATATATATATATATATATATATATCTCGACAGATAGCACCTGCAGGGCACATAGTAGGGGCAAATAAATGTTGAATAAATGAGAAGCTATCTGGCCCCCAGGTATTCCACCTCCTCCTGTCATTGGTGCAGTCTGTCCCCCTCTGTCCCCGAGCTCACTGGCTGGTGAAAGGTTCTGCTCCTTGGCCCCAGGTGCCTGAGGTCTTTGGAGGTCATTGGAGGGTCTCCTGGGCACTACGTACCAGGCACTTCTAGGACCTCACCGGGTGTTCAGGAGGCAGAGCAGGGCAGTTTGGGAGGGGTGGAGGGGCCTGCCCTGCCCTGAAGGCCGAGCCTCAGTGAAGCTGGGGAGGAACCTGGCCCAGCACCCCCACCCACCCCTTGTCCAGGGACAGGCCCTGCAAGGTGTGGCTGATGTGGGTCTTTCCCGGCAGTGAGTATGACGAGTACGGCTTCCTGGCAGTGCCCGACTATGAGGTGGAAGACCTGAAGCTGCTGGCCAGGATCCAGGTGCTGGAGGTGCGCTCCCACCACCTGCTGGCCCTCGACGCTGTGGAGCGGCCACTGCGGGAGCGCTGGGCGGCCCTGGGCCAGCTCGCGCCCTCTGCAGAGCTCAAGCAGCTGCTGCGGGCGGGAGTGCCCCGCGAACACCGGCCCCGCGTCTGGAGATGGCTGGTCCATCTCCGTGTCCAGCACCTGCACACTCCTAGCTGCTACCAGGAGCTGCTGAGGCGAGGCCAGGCCTGCGAGCACCCTGCTGCCCGCCAGATCGAGCTGGACCTGAACCGGACCTTCCCCAACAACAAGCACTTCACCTGTCCCACCTCCAGCTTCCCTGACAAGCTCCGCCGGGTGTTGCTGGCCTTCTCCTGGCAGAACCCAGCCATTGGCTACTGCCAGGGCCTGAACAGGTGAGCCTCTGGCGGTCGGGCACACCCTTTGCCTTCAGAGCACTGCTGACTTTTCAGGGCCTCCCAGAAACCCTGAGAGAGAAGCCCGGGAGGCTGGCCCTCACTGGACACATAGGGACGGGCAGGTGAGAAGACATGTTTAAGACAGATGGGTCAGAACACAGGTCCCTGTCCTGTGCTCTCCGATTTGTGCTCAGGAGAGGCCACTCACATAGAGCCATCAGGAGTGGTCCCCTGGAGTGTACAGTGAGGGCCCAGCTCACATATGACAGCCCTGGCCAGGTCAGGGAGCATTATACAAAACCCACGCAGAGGAGCCCAAGGAAGACGGAATTTATAAATGGTACAGGGGAAGCTCGGGGAACTGGAGGAAGAGGACAGAGCTGAGGATAGATGGCCCAGCAGGGGTGCAGCGCTACAGAAGCCCAGGCTGGCACTCGTCCAGTATTGCCTGGAATGCCCTCCCCCAAGGCCATGTGGCCCCTGCACTGCCTGCAGCTGCAGGGCCTCTGGCCCCCACCCCACTCTGCCTTCGGCCCCACCCCTCTTGGCAGACCTACTCATTCTTGGGGCATTTACAGCCCATCGAGGTCGTCAGAGTGGAGCACTAAGTTGTGGGCTACAGCGAGTCTTCCCACCTTATACCCTGTGCCCTTAACCCTCATGCCCAGGACCTGCATCCCAAAGAAGGAATCTGAATGGCGCAGCATGCATTACTTTCCATTTCTGATCTAATTAGCAGGGGAGAGGAGAGAGACTGGGGATGAGGATGGGCCCTGGTTCATAGGGCTGTCTTCTCCACAAGTGGAAGGGGACTTTCATGAACACTACATACCTCCATAGATATTGCATAGTCTTGAAGATTTCCCAAAGCAAATTTTGACTCAATTTCATTTAAACACACACATGCTTGAGTAAAATTTGCAAAAGCCATTCTGCTCTATTTTTCTGAATAGGTGGTATGTGGCATTTATTTAACCCAGAATTGACATTCGGAGTGTCCTTAACTCAAATTTGAATGGCTCCCAAGAGCACATATTTTCAATACTCTTATTCCACCCTAAATTTAGGTAAAATTGAGCATGGATATGTACAATTACTGGGAATTCAGAGCTAAGCTCCAACAGGAATGCCTCTTAATTTAAGCCTGAAATTCGTGTTATTCTGCATGTCTGCTACAGGTGATGTCTGTAGAAATTCTACTCCTTCATCAACAGCTGAGCAAAAGCCTGTATATTTTTTATCTGTGCGAACATGTTGAAATCTAGGAGGAACAAAAATTGCAAAGCCTTTTTAAGAGCAGCTGTGCAGGGAAATGGAAGCCATGGGATTTGTACAAATAATGATTTTCCCATTTCTTAGAAAGGTCAGGTAGGAAGCAACTTACTGAGGGTGCTTACATACCTGACATCACTTAATCCTCATGGAAACCTGAAGTGGGCACTGGTGCCCCCATTCTCCAGGCAAGTCAGGGAAGCTCAGAGAAGCTGAGTCACCTGCCCAGAGCCTCACCATGCCTGGCATCTGGGCCAGCTCCAACCCCGGACACCCACACCCAGTCCTTCCCACAACCCACCCTCATTCAGAGTGGGAGCTTTGGCAGGCAGTGGGCTGGTGCCACCCTGAAACATTTTTTCCTGATCCGATGTGACCTCTATGAGAAGCAATTAGCCATATACAGGCTATGGTGCTCTGGGGTGCAATGTGTGCCAAAGCAGGAAAAAGTCCGGGAGCCAGGGGACCTTGAGATCAGCACACAGGAGAGAAGCTCCCCCTGTGGAAGGAGGTGGCACAGGCTGCTTCTAGAAAGCAGATGGGAACAACTGAGGCCAAAGAAGAGGGAGACGCCCAGAGGGTACTTTTTACTATCTCTGTCTCTGCTATTTTTACTTAAATTTGATATGTAAGCACAGATAGTTGGTATTCATGCAAATATTTGTGCTATTGCTTTAACTAGAAAGTTAAGTGTATTAGAAAGGGCCTGTTCTACTATGGAAAGTGCGGTGTGTTCCTTTGGAGGCCCGAATCCCAAACTGCAGACCCCTTACACTTGCCTGAGTTGCCATCTAGCGGCAGCAGTTGGAAATGCATGTGTTGTGCCATCACGCCCCACCCCCACCCCATGTCTCAAAGATAACATCCTGCTTCTAAGGCAACAAATCCAGCCGGTTTAGATGGTGAAGATAGAACACGGTGATTTAATGCCAATTTAGAGCAAACATTTTAAAGCCATTTCCCTGTGAAAAATAAGTGGAATCCTTCCAAAGTAGCTTGCTCTTTCCCCTTTGGCTCATTTCCCCTTTGCAGGCCTCCTTGGGCCCTGAGAGCCTGAGGGTGGAGCCCTGCTGGAGTCTGAGCAGTGAGCAGCCCAAGTGGGGACCAGCCTCAGGTAACTGGCTTTTTAGTGTGTGCTGTGAGAAATTCTAAGCTGGCACTGGCAGCCAGCTCCTGGACTGAGGACACTCTGAGTTGGTGGGCTGGATGTTGGGATTCCTGGGTTATCTTCCTGCTCTATCATCAGCCGACTGTGATCTCGAGGCATTCTCTTTTGCTTTCTGGGTCTCAGTTTTCCTATCTGTGAGTAAGGAGTTTGTCTTGACCAGAGAGAGCCAATAGGAAACTGCTGCTGGAGGCCTATCTTGAGGCAGTCTCTAAGGTAGCTTCAACTCAGGGGGAAAGAGTGCCCTGATCAATTAGTTATGTCTGCTCTGGGCATCGGCAAGGGGAATGTTGCCAAGATCTATTAGTTATGTCTGTCCTGGGCATGGATAAAGAGAATGGTGGCAGACATACCACATATTTGCTATCCCAAACACTAGGAAAGGAGAAAGGTTTTCTTTTTTCTTTTGAGACTCAGCCTTGTTTCTAGAAGTCCTGAATCTCAAAAGGTGGAGGTCATAAATCCAGTCTAGTGAGAACCCAGGGAAGCATTACTAGTGGCACAATGATATGGCTCCATGGCCCACAGTTACTCTGGGTTGGTTAAAGTGACACAGGGTCTCCTTGCAGGATTCCCCAGAGGCTTTCTGAGATAGTGTACATCATAAGCCCCCAAAAGGGTCTGTAGTGGGCAGCATTCCACAGGTGGTTTTGAATACTGGATTTATGTATTTATGTAGCATCTTAGGAGAATAGGAATCCAAGGAGGACAGTAGGGAAGTGTAACTTGGATTGGTCCTGGATGCAGCCTGCAAGCAAAAATGGAGAAGCAGGAAGACTTCCCTGCTCAGCCCTGGGGGCTTGTCCCTCTTACCAGTGGTGTCACTTGAGCCTCCTGAGAGGGGGTGGTCCAGGAGAGAAGGACTGTGCAGTGCACTGCTGTGTGCCAGGCAGCACCAAAGACAGGCTTCTCAGGGGCCATGGCCCGGAGGTGGGTTTCTTTATCACCTTACAGAGTGCGAGGCCGAGGCTCAGGGAGGTTCGCACACTTGCCAGCGTCTCAGAGCTTGAGAACATGGAAGTGAGGGCGGCCAGCATGTTAGAGCCCGCAGCGTACCGGGCCCTGGGCTGGGCGTTGACCATGTCACCTTGCTCATCCTTGCTCAGGCTGGCCGCTGTGGCTCTGCTGGTGCTGGAGGAGGAGGAGAGTGCCTTCTGGTGCCTGGTAGCCATCGTGGAGACCATCCTGCCAGCCGACTACTACAGTAAGACGCTGACAGCGTCCCAGGTGAGAGGGAGGGAGGGGACATGGCAGCCATGCAGAACAGTGCCCTTGAGTTGCTCCTGTGAGTCAGTGACTCCCGCGAAAGTTGGAAATCTCCGGCCTCCATTTCTCCACCTGCACGGTGGGCCAATATCCCTTCTCTGGGACGCAGGGCGGTTCCAGCCTGAAGAACTTTGGGGATTCTGCCCAGAGGACAGACTGGTATGAGTCCAGTGGTGACATCATGTCACTGGGAGAGGAAGAACAGACCTAGTTTAATTTTCCATTTGCCAGTCAAATTTCAGAACACAGCAGGGCTTGGTGGCACATGCCTATAATCCCAGCTACTTGGGGGCCAGAGGCAGGAGGACTACAGGTTCAGGGCCAGCAAGGGCAACTGAACAAGACCCTTAGGAACTTGGCAAGACCATGCCTCAAAATAAAAATTTCAAAAGGGCTGGGGATGTAGCTCAGCGGTAGAGTGCCCGCCTAGCATGTGCTAGGTCCTGGGTTCCATCTCCAGTACTGGAAAAAAGAATTCAGAACACAGTTCAGCAGGATGGGGGTGATGGTGACCATTCCTGCTCATGCTCATCACTGTCCACTGAGCAGCATGGCTGCCTCCACTGTCCTGTTACACCTCTACCGCCCTCTGGCCTTGTGGTCAGGCAGAACAGGGTCCAGAGCTCTGCCCGTGGCTGATCTGCTGTGCTGCCTTGGCACATAACGTCACCTCTCTGAACCCCAAGCATGCCTGCTCTAGAATGGGAGTAAAGTTGCTGCTAGGGCTTGTTAAGAGGCCTAAGTGCAAAGTCATTCCAAGCCTCCCCACCCTCCGCCGGCCTTGCCCACTGCTCACCTCCAATCTGGACGCTGTCTATGTGTACTTCCTTCCCCTCCTTTCCTACTTCCATCTCTGGAGGGCGGGACCTTGGCAGCTCAGGGGCAGCTCAGGGACAGCTCTCAGGAGAGGAGTGAGGCTGGGAAGTCAGCAGGGAGGTGGGGATCAGATAGGGATTGCACTGGACTGTGTGGGAGGGAGGCTGGCCGAGGAGTGGCTTCAGCGGTCCATTATTCTCTCAGATAATGACAGGGTGGCTCACTTCTTAATGCCCTCTGGGATCAGGCTCCTCCTAGCTCCCTATTTCGCTCTCCCTGGCCTGGGGCTTGTTATCTCATGGTTCCAGGGGCTGCGGCACCCCTTGGCTTGGGTGGAAGAAGCAGAAAGGTGGGCAGCGGAGCTGGCTCCCCCTGGGGCGTTAGAGCACGGGGTCTCAGGTGGCCCCTCACTGGGGCAGGGGCTGGGAATGTGCCATACTTTACTTCCACGTCTCAGCATCTCTGAAATTAAGGTGGCTTGTGTCACAGGGTCAAGTTTGCTTTTTCCTTTTAATTTCTTGCTATGGAGAATTTCCCATATTCAGAAAAAGAGAAAAGAACACAGTGTGTCCGGGGCCTGCTCTCCATATCTGTCAACCCAGAGGGCCAGTGTTGTCCCCTGTTCCCCACCCACGGCTCTTGCTTTGACGGTCCTGGAGGGGACCTCAGTGGTGTGCCAGTTCATCCATGAGTTTCTCTGAATCACCAGGAGGGTCAGCTGGACTTGGGGTGGCCAAGAACTGGCCAGCCCAAAGACCTCCATTGTAAAGCCTGATGCTCCAACCAGGTGACCCTGGCCTGTGTTGGGAGCAGCAGGTGATGTGCAGCTGCCCCTGGGTCCCAGCTCCCCAGGTGCTCGGTGCTGGTCAGGGCAGGGCCGCTCAGCACCCCAGGCTTGCTGTGGACAGCCTGGGTCTGAGGGGCCGGGAGGAAGGGAGGTGGCCATTTCCCCAGGGTGCCAGTGATGGCCCTCTCACTGCCTTCCAGGTGGACCAGCGGGTGCTGCAGGACCTCCTCTCAGAGAAGCTGCCCAGGCTGATGGCCCACCTGGGACAGCACCGCATCGACCTCTCCCTCGTCACGTTCAACTGGTTCCTCGTGGTCTTTGCAGACAGTCTGATCAGTGACATCCTCCTGCGGGTCTGGGACGCCTTCCTATACGAGGGGACCAAGGTAGGCGCTGCTGGGCCCGAGCCGGTCCCGCCCCCCACCCCTGTCTTGACTCTGCCCTTGGAGAAAGGAAGACAGTGTCCACCTGGCAGGACTTCTGGGGACAGCTGAGGGCGTGGCTTGTAAATCGTGAAGTGCTGTAGCGCCTGAGAGAAGGGGCACTTCTGCCTCTGAAGATGCGCCCTGAGGTTGCCCAGTCGCTCCCTGAGAGGGTGCCCAGCATGACCAGGGATGCACATCCCCTGCCTGTCACCCAGACCCCTCCTTCCTTCTTCCTGTGGACTGAGCCCTGCACTGAGAGTGGAGTCTGGGTCTGGGCCAAGCCCTGCCCTGACCCTGTGAGGAGACCAAGGACAAACGCCCACCTCCCACAGACCCATCTAACAACACAGTTTGGGTTTTTGTTTTGTTTTGTTTTTTTTCACTGGGGATCGAACCCAGGGGCACCTTACCACTAAGCTACATCCCCAGCCATTTTTTTATTTTTAGCCGTTTTTTATTTTTTATTTTGAGACAGGGCCTCACTAAGTTACTTAAAGGCTCACTAAGTTGCTGAGGCTGGCCTCGAACTTTTGATCCTCCTGCCTCAGCCTCCCTGAGTTGCTGGGATTACAGGTGTGTTACCGTGCCACACACTACTGTATTCACCCTGAGAGGTCCACCAGACGCAGTGCATTGCCTGTCTTGGGGAAGTCCAGAGGTAGATCTGGAACTTCATCCAGATCACGCTGGGGCCTCACCCGCATCATCCAAATCCCTGCCTTTGAAGCTGTGCCCTGCTCGGGGTCCTCAGCCTCCCTCACTTCCTGTGTCTACCCCCATGTTGTGCCACTAGGCCTCCCTCTCTGCAGCCTGCCCAGGGATTCCAGGCTGCCTGGCCTCTGGGTTTCCTCCCTCTGGGGATTCTGGCCCATGCCATGCCATACCTGAGCCCCTGCTGTGCCCCCAGGTGGTGTTCCGCTATGCCTTGGCCATTTTCAAGTACAACGAGGAGGAGATCCTGCGGCTGCAGGACAGCCTGGAGATCTACCAGTACCTGCGCTTCTTCACCAAGACCATTTGCAACAGCCGGTGAGGGTCTGCCCCTGCCCCCAGGCGGTGACTCTGGTCCTCCGTCATAGGTTAGGTGTCTGGAGGGAAGTCCTGGCCCCTTCATGATCCATCCCCTTAACCTGGCCTTCAGACTCTCCATGCAGCTTTAGGTGGTGTGTGTGCTGGGGATCGCGCTGGGGCCTCACCCGCGTCACCCAGGTGCTCTGCCACTCGGCCCCAGCCCCAGCCCAGTCTCAGTGCTCGCCCACCTTTCCCTCCCTGAGCACCCGGGCCTGTGAATCTAGAAAGCAGATTATTTGAGTTTCCAGAACAGCCCTGCCTCTAGGCTTGTGCCCTGCATGCTTCTGTTAGAATGCCTCCGTGCCACCTCCCCACCTTGCCACCTCCCCTCTGCCTGTCAGCTTTCATTCACTCTTCAAAATTCAGCTCACCTGTCACCTCTTCAGGATGCCTTCCCCTGCCAACCCCTCCTACTGGGCGAGGTGCCTCTGAGGTTCCTCCCTGTGGGTCAGTTCTCTCTGGGTGGAAAGGGCTTCTCATGTTTCCTGCCTGCAAGTCACACTCCCCAAGGGCAGGCCCAGGGCCCCTGTGGTGGGAAAGGTGTCCGAAGGTCCCAGAACAGGCCCAGCAGGCCGCACAGCTGAGCTGACTGTGTGCCCCTCTCAGGAAGCTGATGCACATCGCCTTCAGCGACATGAACCCCTTTCCCATGAAGCAGCTGCGGCAGCTGCGGGCAACCCACCGGGAGCGGCTGGAGGCAGAGCTGCGGGAGCTGGAGCAGCTGAAGGCCGAGTACCTGGAGAGACGGGCGTCCCGGGGCAGAGCAGTGACCGAGGGCTGCGCCAGTGAGGATGATGGGGACGGGGACGCCTGACCTGGCCACTCCCCTACACAAAGCCTTTTCACCCTTACATGCAGCCCCCTGCAGGCCTGGCAACCCCTCAGCCCCATCACCATGTGACCTTCTTTCACGGACGCGCACCAGGGAGGCCATGCGCTTCTCACCTCCCCACAGAGCAGGCTGGTAGGCAGGCCAGCGGGATAGTCTTCGTGGGGCCGCCTTGGGCATCCTCTAAGTTATATCTATAAACCAGTGTTTGTGCTGGAAACCACCCACAAGCTTTGGGTGTCACATACTTCTCAGTGTCCAGTTGTTCTTGGTGGGGCCCCGGGGGCCCGGGTTTGCCACCCCCAGCCTTTCAGCTGCTGTTCCAAGGTGACCCTGCAGGGCACGTCTCCTGGTTCCTGCGGAGCTTGGGGCCTGAGTCATGAGGACACCTGTCTTTCAGGAAAGCAGATCCCCGTCAGTGCCCACCAGGTCTGTGTCCAGGCCACCCCCCATACCAGGGTCTGGTTTCACAGCCTGCACCTGGATCCTTCTTTCTTCTTTTGCGGGGCTCCCCGGAAGAGCTCTTCTGACCACCGAGGGGATCTGGCCATAGGGGCTGGGCAGAAGCCCTTGTACACACCCACTCTGACCTGCTGCTGCCCCCTGCTACTGTCGGCTTTCCTGCAAAGGTAGCGGGGGGGGGGGGGGGGGAGGGTGGTGGCAGTGGCCCTCCACCAAGCCCCCGGTCCCCCAGGGCAGGGCTGCTCCACACTGCTGACCGCTGAGCTCAGGGCTTCTGTGCTTCATGGTCCGAGGCTCATGGTCAGCTCTTCCCAGCTTTCCCAGGTCTTTCTCAGCAGACACACACTGTCCCCACCAAGGCAGGGACAGAGACCGCACACGGGTCACAGTTCATTTCTCAGCAGCACCTGTGATCATGTGGGCAGAGTCTTGCGCCTGGCTCTCCAGTGCCTGCTGAGGCACTTTACCACCAGTTTCCATGGAATGTGCTGGTGGGGGGGCAGGGTCCTGGCAGCACCCTGGCAGGTAAGGTCGGTCACCAGGCTGGTGAGGGAGCCAGGAGGGCAAAGGAGGTGCTGCTGGTGTTCTCACAGAGAAGAGCCCCCAGCCCCAGCCAGTACCCCCAGTGAAGGAAAGCACCCGAGTCCGCGTGCTCTGCTGACTCCGCTGAAACTCACGTTCCCCCTGCAGCAAAAACGAACACACTGGTCTTTCTACCCCATACCACTGCGGCACCATGGAGGACATAAGCTGTGTACAGCCCATCCGCTGGCCAGAGTCCCCAAGGTGCTGGGCAGGACAGACTCACGGGGACAGTATACACAGGTACATGGAATTCATGGATAACACTGTCTCCTCCCTCATCTGGAACTCAAAGGCCCATCCAGAAAGTGATGTGCTGACCTTGCTGGAGTCAGAAGAGGCTCGGAAGCTTTGCTGAACTTGCTGCTGGGCCCTGGTACCTACTACTTGGCCGATGGTTGGCAACTGTTAAATAAAGCATTTGTATTGTATATTTAAAAAACACACAAGCAGGGCACGGTAGCGCACGCCTGTGATCTCAGCAGCTTGGGAGGCTGAGGCAGGAGGATCAGGAGTTCAAAGTCAGCCTCAGCAACTTAGTGAAGCCCTGAACAATTCAGCAAGACCCTGTCTCTAAATAAAAAATAGAAAAGGGCTGGGGATGTGACTCAGTGGTCAAGCACCCCTGGGTTCAATCCATGGTACCCCCCAAAAAACCCCACACACCCCCAAAAAAACCACTGATCAGGCAGAGGGCTGCTGCTCCCTCTTGTCCTCCATCCCTCTGCTTTCCCATTTCCTCTTTCCCGTTCACTCCCTTCTTTCTCCTTCCCATCACCCATTTCCCCCTCCAAACCGCCCCTTTCCACTCCCATCGGAGTTGGGGCTCTGCACAGAGCTGGGAGCCCCAGCTCTTCTCCCAGCCTGGAAAGGTGGGTGTGCTCTGCATTGGGCCAGCTCTGTCGCCTGTTTCCTTTCTGGCTGCATCTTAGAATCCCCTGTGTAGATTTTTTAAAATTGGGGGCTGGGAATGTGACTCAGTGGCAGAGCACTTGCCCAGCATGCACAAGGTCCTGGGTTCCATCTGAATTACCACACAAAACAAAAACAAATTTTAAAACAATGTGGGTTCTAGACCCTAGATGCAGGTTGTTGTGGAGCCTGGGTGGTCCAATACACTGGGAGCATCCGGACCCCTGGACAGTGAGGACCGGCTACTTCCTTCAGCCCTGGGGAGGGATACTGGGATTGAGAACTTCCTGTTCTGCAGCACCTACTCACCCAGTCCAAGCTCAGGTGATGGGGCACAGAGATGCCGACTAACCTGTCCAAGTCACACAGCCTCGCTAGGTCCCGGAGGCCCTGACTGCAGCCAAGGAGGGCCCCTGACCACTTACCTGCCTTCTATGGGACCTAGAACACCTCTCACAAGGACAGGACTGGGGGACTGGACTGGCCTGGCCTCTGGCCTCATGTGGACACACTATGGGGCTTGCTGAGCAAGGGGGAAAGGAGAAGGAGCTTCCAAATTGTTATCCCAAGCTGGAATTGTGGCGCTGTCCCTTAATCAGAGACAAGCATAGGGAGCAGACACCCATAGGACAGTGAGGATGCAGCAGACAGGCCCCCACCCCAGCGTGTCTGAGCCTGCTGCCCCTGCTCCCCTCCCGCTGCTCTTCCTGGAGGGCGCCTGGGCCCACCCCTGGTGTCAGGTTCCGGGCCCTGCACCACAGCTGTCTCCCCTTCCCCAGGGGCTGCTGCCTTCCAGGTCTGGAGGATCAGATCCCCCAAAGCCCCTCCTGCCTTCCCCAGGGGTGGACTTTCCAAGCATTCCCTCCCCCAGACCCTCAGCCCCCAGCAGGCTGAAGGGCAGGCCCCATTCTCCAAGGGAGGGAAAAGAGCCCTGGGGAACCTCTGAACAAAGGAGGAGGAAGGGCCTGGGGGACTCCCAAAGTGGGAGGCGGGCACTCCCTCACAGATCCAGATGGCCCCTGTTCAGGGCTTCCATCCCCCATCAGAACCTCGCCCCAGGTGCTGACATCTCATTTTCTCAGCTCCCTCCTCCGTGGATGCAGGGCCACACTGCACAGGAAGCTCTATGAGAGCAGACAGATGGAGAGCTCCCCCACCTTGACACACACACACACACACACACACACACCTGTCCTGGTCCCACACCGGTAGTGGACAGTGAGGACACCCTGGCCAATATGGACACCCTGGGAGGAGAGGGCTCCTGGCCTCTCCCCGTCAGCACCAAGTTCCAGAGGAAGGTGCTGGCTTTGGAGTCAGCCACCCTCTGTGGTATTCCCACCAGGCAGGCCCCTGGTAGGTCAAGGCTCGCTCAGGCCTTAGTTTCCCCAAGTATGCGATTCAGGGGGCGGCCAAGCCGCCTTCCATGCCTAGACCAGGAGAGGGAGCAGAAAAGGAAGGCCCCCCTTTTGCATCCCACCCCACAGCAACCCTAGGAAGGGTCCCAGGTCGTGTCTTGCACAGGCCTCCTCTCTGGCTTATGGTCAATATGCAACAGTCCTCAGAGAGGTCCCCATTAAACCAGCCTGTCCCCAAACAGTCCAGGCCACCATCCACCCTGGCACAGGCTGGAGAGAGGCTGATGCAGGCTGGAAGGGCACATCCACAGCGCATTCTGGGAGGCTGGGCAGGAAGGCAGCACTAAGGGAAGGAGAGGAGGGGCACCAGACACTGCCCAGGCCCTGAGGCAATTAAGACATTCAGAATCTCAGCCTGGGAAAGGTTCTGGACACTGAGCTTGAGGAGAACCCCTCCAGCTCTGGGCAGGGGAGTGGCCTGGTGATCTGAGTTCAAAGCCTGAGCTGCAGGCCTTGGCCCTGGCTGTTTAGGATCATTGATAGCCCCACACCCCACCCCCACCAAGTACGTGGCCATTCTAAGTCTCAATTTTCTTATCTATGAAATGGGAGTAACAAAGGCTAAGTAACAAGGTTGATAGGGTCAAAAGTAACAACGTACGTAAAGTAGCATAGCTTACTTTCCTATTCATTCAACAATCACGTATTGAGTGCCTACTATGTGCCAGGCACTGTTCTAGGCCTTCAGGATGCCCTACTGCACAAGAGTTGTTCTCAAGAGAGGTGGTGTGTGATCTTAAGCTAGGTATCTCACCTCTCTGAGCCTCAGCTTCCTTATCTGTAAAACAGGTAAGAGTATCAAACTCACAGGGGTGTATGATAGGTAACGCACATCACATGCTGGTTCAGGAAGTGTGAGGTAGTGTTATTAAAGGCAGGGCCTCCCATCTCCACCCCACCATTGCCTAACGTCCTCGGGGCTCAAAGTTGGCAAGACTGAGCAGCAGCGCCCCCTCCTGGCTACCGGGGAAAGGAGTCCTCCCTGACGCTCAGTGGCGGTCCAGCTTGGGGAGCCTGGGGGACCCTCCAGCAGCCCGGGTGCTGGGAGCGCTTCCCTGAGCCGGACTCTGAGCACGCAGGGTACCCGGAGGGCTCTTCTGATCTAGTTCTCAACCGGCCTCCGAGGCAGACGCGGTTACTGCCTCCACTTCGCCAAAGGGGATGCTGAGGCTCCGGGAGGCCGAGTCCCTGGGCCCACGCCACCAAGCGAGGAGACAGCCAGGCGGGTCTGACGGCCCCGGCCTCCGCTGGGTCTCAGGCAGCCAGCCCCAAGCACCTCATCGTGTGCGCGCCGGGGTGCGCGCCTGCTTCGGGCGCGTGCGCACCCGGAGACCAGCCGGGGGACCCGGAGCGCCGGCCGCGGCGGGCGAGGCGGGGCGGGGCCTGGCCGGGACCCGGCCCGCCCCGCCCACCCGGCCCCGCCCGCCGGGCTGCAGGGGAGGCGGTGGTGCTGCGCGCGGGGACTCGGCGGGTGGCGCGGAGCGCGGAGCAGGAGCTGGACGCTGCCGCCGCCGCCGCCGCCACCTGCGCGGCAGTCAGCAAGGTAGGGTGGCCAGCGCCGGTGGCCGGCCGGCCGCACCTCCGCGATCCGCGCGCTGGGGCGTCGGGCGGGACGTGCGCGATGCACCTCCGGCTGCAGCCCCGGGAGAGGGAGGGATGCTGGGTTTGGCTCGCCGCGGGGGACCCGGCGGGGCGCGGGGACCGGGCTACCAGCCCCTCCGCGTGACCTTGCACAAAGCCCTGCGCCTTTCTTGGCTCAGTTTCCCCATCGAGATAGCGGACGCAACGTGGCCCTCGCCCTGGCGGGCTGTTGGGAGCGGCCGCCCCTAGGTGCGGGTCCCGACGACTTGCGGCCCGCACGGGCACGGGCTGCACCGCCCGCCGCTCCCTCCTCTCCCTCCCGCGGCGAGGCGGCTCGCCCTGGGCGCGGCCAGCCGGTCCCGACAGGCCCCTGTTGTGGCCCGAGTGCCCCATTGAACCCAAGTCGTGACCCTCCCTCTCTTGGCTGGATGACGGATTGGGCCTCACTTTCCCTGCACAGGAAACAGTGGGGGGATAAGACATCCCCAGGTCCCTGTCGCGCCGGCCTGGGCATGCGGGTGGGGCGTGCAGAGTGTGTGCCAAGACTGGCTTCGTCGTCTGAGGCTGGAGGTGGCCGGAACTCAGCCACAGAGCTGCCTGACCAAACCCACGCAGACACCCACCTGCATGTAGGAAATGGGGTAGGATGGACTCCTCCATGCCCTGGCTGTCTGTCAGAGCCCAGTTCTGTCGAGGGCCACACCTGGATCCTGGTGACAGCACAGGGAGTGCCATGTCTCAGTGGGATTGATGGGGAGAGCTCCTGACAGAGGGGCTGTGGTTCCAGGCTCTCTGGGTGTAGACCTCTGGCATGGGCCCAGCCCCTCTGTAATATCCCTCTGCAAGGTCTTGCTGCTCTGTTGCACACTCCTGTGGTTGGGGAGGTCACTATCTGCAAACTGAGTTGAGATTTGCTTCCCAGTCACTGTCCCTCCTGCTGGTCTTGCTAGGGGTCTAAGGACACCACCTGACCCCTCCCTCCTCACCCTGAGGCAGTGGTCGCATCCCTTAAATCTGCCCATCACCAGGATGAACAGCCCGGGCAGAGCAGCCTCTCTGGTCAGAGGCAAAGGGAGCAAAGGCAAGAAGAGCCCTGAGGTGTCTGCTCTGGCCCCAGCAGGCTGTGTGGACCCCTCTGTGTGGACCCCTCTGAGACTGGTGCCTCCTGAAGTTCCTAGCACCTCCTGTGATCTCTTGAGAAAGCTGGAGTGAGAGGAGGAGCTTAACCCCTCTCCAGACCCTTCTATCTGAGAAATCAGAAATTTCTGGAAATGAGACTTCCGGTCTCTCCTGTCCCCTTCATGACCTGCCTGTCACCCAGGAGTCCTGAGGCCATAAAAAGGGAGGGGCGTCTGAGCAGGTGGTGAGCTCTGTGTCACCTCAGGTGTTCAGAGGCTGGACGGGGCCATATTTCCGGGGCAGTGGGATTCCAGGGCTGAAATGGAGTGATCTGACTTTGCCCTGTGGCCCGGATGGAGCTGCCCAGGACTTGGAGCTGGACTACGGATGAGTGTTATTATCCCCTCCTAAAAGCAGACTAAGTATACATGCCGTCCCAGGAGCCTTCCCCCAACCCACGGGCCTAAGTGCTACCTAAGTCTCCTGTCTTCTCTACGCCAAGTGTTTATCTGGGTCCCATTTTCCTGCCCAGCTGGTTCAAGACATTTCGTCCTGATTTTGAAGCATGGCAGATTCTGGTTGTTAAAAAGTCATTCCATACTAATTCTTTTTTATTTAGTTTATTTATTTTTGGTACTAAGGATTGGACCCAGGGACTCTCTACCACTGAGCTACATATCCAGACCTTTTTCCTTTTTATTTTGAAACAGGGTCTAACTGGATTGCCCAGATGGCCTTGAACTTGTGATCCTCCTGCCTCATCCCCCCTGAATGGCAAGGCGGGATTGCAGGTGTGCGCCACCACGCCCAGCTGTATACTAATACCTTTTAAATGTGGAATATCACACCTGAAAGGGGCCTTAAGGAACCATCTCATTCAACCCCTTTATTTTAAAGATGAGTGTCCCCTGTTCCTGGAGGGGATGTCACTGGTTGAAGTTTTACAACAAACCTTCCACTTAGTCCAGGGATCCTAATTTCAAAACTAGAGTGTATCTTTTAAAACAAACAAGCAAACAAACAAACAACAAACAATTTAAATTAGCAAAAGAAATATAAAAGGATAGCTGTGCCCATAAGGTTGTAGAGCCACCTGTGGCATTTGGTCTTGTGGGGTGACGGGCAGCCTGTTAGAAAAGTCCTTGAAAATGATCCTACTTGCCCTTTGTTCCTAGGCTTCTACTTTAGGGACTTTACCCTAAAGGAAGGAACTAGAGAGAGACAGAGGTGGTGCTGTTATCTGTAAGAAGCTGTCCTGTGGTGAAGCCACTCCCCATAGATCATCTGAGGCTTCCTAAACATTTCCTTTGAAAAAGACACCTTAAAAAGTAGCAAGAGTAAAAGCTGGCCTTACCAGAGACTGGGTGGCGGAGCAGTGTCATCCAGAAGAAAGGCCATGATACTAAAGTCAGTGAGGTAGATTCCAGCGTGGGCTCTCCCTCTCCCGGGCCCGCTAACCTTGGCTCAGTCAGTCCCTGCCCCTCCCTGGACCTCGTTTCTCCCAGCTGTGCAATGGGCGTAGACCTAGCGGTGGTTGGATTTGTTTCAGCTTTGGCAACCCAGGAGTTAGACTTAGTGAAGACCCGTAGCAGGGCCTGTTACTGAAGGGAGCAGTGAGCAGGTGGCAGCCAGGGACAGCCCAGCCTCCCTCCCCCATCGTCAAATGGATTCCCTTAGAGTGGACAGCTAGGGGTTTCAGCCTTAAACTCACTCTCTCTCTCTCTCTCTCTCTCTCTCTCTCTCTCTCTCTCTCTCTCTCTCTCTCTCTCGGTTCCAGGAATTGAACTGAGGGGCCCTTAACCACTGAGCCACATCCCCAGCCCTTTTCATTTATTTAGAGACAGGGTCTCCCTGAATTGCTTACGGCCTCACTAAGTTGCTGAGGCTGGCTTTGAACTTGCAATTCTCCTGCCTCAGCCTCCTGAGCCACTGGGATTGCAGGTGTGGGCCACCATGCCTGACACTTTTGCTGCTTTCTAATGGCCAGAGCTTGGGTAGAGCGGGTGCCTTTCTCAGGAAGACACGGGATAATGCAGACGCTCCCTCTGTCGTTTTCCATCTGTAGCTGGTGCAGGAAAAGCTTTGCCATCCTGCCAGGTCTGGAGGGCCAAGTGACCTCACTCCGATGGGCAAACATTTTTCAGGTGTCCCCTGTGCCGGGCCCTGAGGTGCTGTGAGAAGCCTATTGGGTTATAAACGATGTGAACCAGACAATATCTTACAAAAAAAAAAAAATAGCAATTTCACTTGATTCAGCCTAAGTGGAAAAAGATATAATTAAAGATGTAATCACCGTTCCTTACTATAATTGGGAGATGCGCAGGGTGCGGCGGGGACTGGGAAGGTGTGATTATGAGCTGGGAGAAGTCGAGGAGGAGGGGCCTGGGAGCCTGCTCCAGGGATCAATGATGACATTGAGGATGGTGATGTCCACTCATGGAGCACCTCCCTGCCTGTTTCTGTCCCAAGGGCTTCCCACCACCCCTTGAGTCATTCAGGCCAATACTTATTAGGCACCTCCATTGTGCTAGGAATTTTCTAGGTGCTGGGGTTAGGGGCGAAGGTCTGATGGTAAACAAAACAGACCAGCAAAGATCTTCCCTGAAGGAGGTTAAGATCAGACAGGGAGAAGAGGCAGCAAAGAACCACGGTTCCTAGAGCCGGGGAAATGAGACGGAGCAGGGCCGAGCGTCCACTGTGGTTTTCAACAGGGTGGTCTGGGGGCTCATTGAGAAGGTGCCCTTGGGGTGAAGGCTTGCTGGAGTGAGCCGGACTGATTTCTGGGGGAGCAGCCTGCCAGTGGAGAGAAGAGCCAGTGCCAAAGGACCATGAGCTAGGACCATGCTTGACTCGTTCAAAGAAGAGCAGATGAGACCAGAGGGAGGGAGGGAGGGAGGCCAGGTCAGAGAGGCTGTGGTTAAAGATCGCGGGAACCCCGCCCCATGTTCAGCATGGAATCCTACAGGTTTCTGAGGGAGGCACTATTTTTATCCCTCCTTTTCAGTTAAGAAAACAGGTACAGAGAGGTTAAGTAACTTGCCGAAACGGTCTCACAGAAGCTAGGGCTTTTGGTCCAGGGCAATGGGGAGCCATGGCAGGCTTTTGAATAAGGCGGGGGCATGGCCACGCTTAGTGCGATTCCTCTGAGGTTGCTGTGTTCTGGGTGTTTGCATCCCTCTAAAACTTGTGTTGGAATCCCGAGCCCAAGGTGGCAGTGCCAGGGAATGGGACCTTGGGGAGGTGTTAGGTCAAGAAGGGCCTCGTGATGGGGTTAGTGCCTTTATAAAAGAGGCCCCGGGAGACCCTCACCCCTTTGCCACGTGAAGACGGCATCCTCTGTGACCAGGAGGCAGGCCCCGGCCAGACACACAGCCTGCCGTCTTGTCTTGACTTCAGCCTCCAGAACTCTGAGAAATGCATTTCTGTTGTTTACAAGTCACCCGTTTATGGCGTTTTGTCACAGCCCCTAATGAACGGAGGCAGGATGCAGAGAGAGGCTGTGGGCATAGTCCAGCCCAGAGTGGTGAGCGTGGGCTTGGGTCGTGATCCTGGGGACAGGGGATCTGCTGCATCTGTCCTAGGGGAGCAGCTGGGGGGCCAAGGTGGGCTGGGGAGGAAGAGGGGACAGCAGGCTGGCTCAGGGCTCCTTAAATTCCTGTTAACACTTCTGCTCCAAGAAGTCTTCAGATTTTAACCCACCATCCCCATGCAACGCACAGGGAATATACTATTATTTATTACTCTTCCCTCTTTAAACGGGTGTATTATGTTGTATATAAATTGTATCTCAATAAAGTTAACTTATAAAGAAAGTACATTTGTTTTTTTCCGACTATCAATCCTTCATGATAATGGAGACTTTTTAGAAAAGGATAAGAAAACAGACAAAATAAATTTCCCAGATCTTTTCTCATTCCAGACAATATAAACACTGAAAGTGTTTACTTTCAGTCTTTTTTCTACTATTGTCCCCATTTTACAGATGAGTCCCCCGGCTGGGTGGCCTGTCCAGGGGCTCATTGTTGCACCCATGTCATCTGCCCCTAGTGTCCAGGATTTCCAACGCTGTGCTTTATTGACTGGAGGCGAACCCCAGAAGGTCACCTCCCCCCGTCCCACTCCCAGCATGATTCCCCAGGAAGGGAAGGTGAGGCCCGTGGAAGGCAGGGCCTTGTCCAGTACCTGTCACCTAGTCAAATCCCATAAGAAGAAATTAGGAGCTGAGCCCTTGTTCAAGACTGAGTGACGGCTGCGTCCATCCTGGCCTCCAGCCCACAGGGAGTGCTGGGGACTGCAGGGCAGCCTGGATTCCCTGAGCCCCAGAGTCTTAGCCCTCAGCCAGCCCTGGGAGGTGGCCAGGTGAAGGGGAGGGAGTGTCTGGGCCTTTGCCAAGGCCACTGGCCCCTGGGAGATGTCTCCTGTACTCTGACTGTGCATTTATTTCTGGCTTCTGAGCCAGCCAACTCCTGGGGCTGCCTGTGCCAGGGATGCAGCTCAGCCCTAGTGGCCCTGGGCCAGTCTCCCCTGCCTCCCTGCACAGTGGCATCATAATGGTGGCAGCCACAGGCCAGAGTGAGATGTGAGAGCTTTGCCTGGGTGTGGCCCAGGGCGGCGCTCAGCAGACGGTCAGCTCCTGTGGCTGTTCCTGAGGCTGCCCCAGGTGTCCTGGCTGGGGGACTGAGCCCGCCGCAGACAGAGCCTCCTGCCAACCTCCTTCCACCACACCTGGCTGCACCAGGTAGGGCCCGGCCAGTGCAAGAGGAGACAGAAATGAACCTCAAGCAGAGGTTTGGAGTCCAAAATTGCAGACCAGAAGGGACCCAGCGGAACAAAAGGACCCAGCCTGCTAAGGAAGGAGACCCCGCCCTGCCACCAGCCTGCTCCCTTGGCAAGTCCTGCCCCTTCTTTAGGCCTTGGTGTCCTCATCTGTAACATGGTAAAGGGGAGAATACTTCCGGCCTTACTGACGATCATGATCTTTACCCAGTGACCCACATCGAGGTTTCTCTCTGCTCCGGAGGGTGGGTGTAGGTAAGCCGGACCTGTCCCCAGCCCTCAAGGGCTCACTGGGGAGCTGTAGTCACCGCAGGGAAACATTTAGCCTGGGGCCAGGGGTCCAGGAAGGGTCCCTGCAGAATGCGATGCCTGGGGTTGTTTGTGGGATTTGTAGTCAGACCGTATGGAGGGGAGGAAAACATGGACAGACATTGGGTAAATCACTCCACCTCCCTGACCTTCAGTCTCTTCCTCTGTAAAGTGGGGATAATGCATACCTGCTCTGCCTAACTGATCGGGTTGTCGTAGGGCTTAAACCTGGATAAAGGGCATGGAAGCATTTTTATGAGCTGTAAAATGCCAGGCACCTGTTCATTGTCGTGATTTCTGAAGCCCTTGAGGATGGGGGGAGGGAAATACCAGGCCAGCATCTGGGGCGGGAGAACTTCTGATCTGTTGTGAAAGGCCTACAGCCAAACGTACAGGGACAGACACCCGCCTCTGACATCACAACCTTTGATTTAAGCTCTTAAATCTTAAGCTCCAGAGTATTTCTGAGCCAGGGTGTGGCCTTGCTTGAAGGGACCAGGTTGAGATCCAGTGACAGATCACAGATCTGCTAGGGATGGGGGGCAGTGTCCATGACACCGTCCAGGCCCTGCCCTGCCTCCAAGACCCGCCTGAAGGGGGCTGTGGGGTCAGGTCAGGTGGAGGGAGGGAACACGGGTCATAGGGGACCTAAAGAGAGGTCCCAGGTGTCCGGTTAACTGGAAAAGGCAGTAAAAGAGAAGAATGTGTGTCATGAGCCTGTTTGGGTTCAAATATGGGAAAAAAATATACTTATTATGCACATGTGAATATAGAAAAAAAAATGTTCCGGTATCAAGCTGGTTATCCGCAGGTGTTTTCCTCAGTCCTGTCTATGTTTTGGAATTTTAGACACAGTAGACGTCGTATTTCTTATTTATTTATTTTTAGATGTTGATGAACCCTTATTTTATTCATTGATTGGTATGCGGTACCCAGAATCGAACCCAGGGCCTCACACATGCCAGGCCAGTGCTCTGCCGCTGAGCCACAGCCCTGATGGAGAATTGGGCACGATGTATACGCGCAGCATAGGTCACAGCCAGCTGAAGGGCAGGTGGCGTGGTGCTCGGGCAGGCCTGGCCTGACATCGCCAGGCTGGAGGTGAAGGAGGTGGGAGGACCTGGGCGAGCCCCGGATGGCATCCTCAGAACACTGGGAGCAGAGCCCGAGTGGCTTGATGAAGGAGCCCCCTGGAGGAGAGGTCTCTGGGGTCTCGGGCTGGGTCCAGGGCTCTTCTCACAACAAGGTCCGGGTTTAGGTGGGCTGCATCCAGAGCGTCGTCAGCAGAACGCCCGGGCCCTCGGCATCCATAAGAGCAAGAAGGCAGGTGTCCTGCTGGAGTTGGACTGGGCAGACCCAGGTGGGCACCAGCATGGGCAGGGGCCTGAGCCTCTGGTCTCTGCAGAGGAAGTAAAGAGACTAAGCAGCCGCCACCGTTCATTGAAGGTTGGGTTCCATCCATTATTTTATAATCCATTAAGCAGGAAAAAAGAGCGAATTTTAAGTCACATCCCAGTTTTCAGAAATGCCAAGATGGAAAAACTGTGTTTTGGAATCACATGACACGTGGTAGGCCCCACCTAGACGCTGAGGTGGATTCCCACACTTTATCCTCACAGCAGCCTCCTAGTTAGAGATTCTTGTTCTCTTTTTACAAGTGTGAAAGCAGGGGCCCAGAGAGGTTAAGTGACTTTCAAAGGGCTACACAGCCCGCAAGAGGCCAGGCTGGGATTTGAACCTGTTCTCACTAGATTCCACCTCTTCTTCCTCATCCCACCTCACCCCGAGCTCCCCCCCACACACACCAAATGCTTGACTTTCGGCCCTTGGAAAAAGAGATGCTCACACGGCAGAGGAGGCCGTTCCAGTTCAGATATGCTCTGGTGGCCTGGAGGGCAAGTGGCAGGTGCAGGAGCCTGAGGAGGGCGGGAGATAACATCAGGCAGGAAGGAGCCCAGGGCTCATAGGCTCTCACCAGCCTCTGTTCTGAGCAGTCCCAGGAGTGGCTTGGCCTCTGGCCCACCCTGGAGGAAGGCCACAGGGATCCACCCCACACATCCATCCTGGAACCTTGCCCCAACCGGCCCATTCATTCAATCCCCAAAACGCTATTTTTCAATTTGGCTTTTTGAATAGGACCTTTGTTCGTGTATTGATCACTTTCTGCATGTGAAGTGCACGCCCCAGTGCTAGGGGTACAGAGCAGAGCAAAGCAGACGCTGCCTTCACGGGCTCACAGGCCAGAGGGGACTTGGATAGGAATTGTCTAGTCCTACAAACCCTGGGGCAGAGAGGGAGTGAAGATCGCAAAGTAGATGCTTAGCCCAGGGTCAGAAGAGAAGGCTGCGCTGATGAAGGAAGTGTTGAGCTGAGCTCTGAAGGATGAGTAGGGAGTGAGCAGGTGAGGCTGGGGGATGGGGCATTTGATAGAATAAATAGCCTGTGCAAAGGCCCTGGGGCTGGGGGAAGGGGACCTTTGAGGAATTAAAAGCATCATGTGTCTGTAGCTCAGATCCCTGGCAACAGGCCAGGCTGGAGAAGTAGAGCCCTGGCCAGGAAGTGGTTTGCTCAGATTTTCATATTTTGAAAAGATCTGGGGCAAGAGGCTTGATGACTAAGACCCAGTGACCAAATAAGACGCAGTGGTCCCAGCCGTGGGGGTGGAGCTAGGTGGACGGGCTGAGAGAGCCGGAGGATAGGGTTAGTGATGGGCCGGGTTTGGGTATAAGGTGAAAAGGCCACGGGGCAACCCCTGGATCCTGGCTGGTCCGCAGTGCCCTTCACAAGCCTGAGTGGGCACCCCGGGACCCCTAAACTACAGGGGTGCTAAGTCCTGTAGGGTCCACTGACCACCCAGATCTCAGGCCCCCAAGCAGAACCCTGCAGAGTATAAGGAAGGGTCACTTCCCACCCCTCAGATGTCACTGGGAACTGAGGACAGACAAGCGGCAGCCCAAGAGCTGGGTTTGACTAGTCCCCATTTTGCAGATGAGGAAGCAGAGGCTCCTCAGAGAGCCAGAGGGAGAGGCACAGAGCCGGCCAGGGCCCAGGGGGCTGCCTGCTTTTGCATCCAGAATGGGCTTTTTGTTTGTTTTTTTTGTTTGTACCAGAGATTGAATCCAGGGGCATTTAACCACTGGGCCACATCCCATGTCCCCTGCCTCACTGAGTTGCTGAGGGCCTCACTGAGTTGCTGAGGCTGGCTTTGAACTCTGCCATCCTCCTGCCTCAGCCTTCCAAGTTGCTGGGATTACAAAATGCACCACTGCGCCCAGCCCAGCATTGCCCAGCCAGGTGACCGTGGACAAGTAGCACCGTTCTGGGGTCCTTGCCCTTCCTGTGAAGTGACAGGTAGACGGGTGGGTGTCTCCCATCTATTGCAGCTTGAACATTCCCACTGTCTATTCCCGGGGCTCCCAGGGTGAGGTATGCTGTCTAGGGGGCAGGCACCATGTGACCCCCACAAACAAGGAAAGAACTCCGTGTCTCAGGTTGGTCAGGTGTGGACACACTGACTGTCACTGTCCCTGTGAAGGTGTCAGGCAGCCATATCTCATGTGGTCCAGAAGTCTCTGGGGAGAGAGGAAGGTGACAAGGACTCCCTGCCCCCATCCTGGGTTAATTCATCCAGGTGAATCCAGACTAACTGACCCAGGTTGGACCCACAGATTAACTGACCACTCCTCACTATCCCTCACAAAGTGGACGAGGGTTTCTGAAAGATTCCTGCTGAAAACCTGTGGGTTGGTCGTCCCGATCGTGTGGCACCTGAGGACAGGCATACTCGAGAGTGGACCCTGGTCTTCACTGGCCACCAGACCGGAGAAAGGTCTGATGAGAAGCCAGCCCGAGATTTCGCTTTTGGGGGGGGGGTTGGGGGGACGCTCTTTGACATACAGGTTGACAGTCCTCTGGATAATGGTGAGGTCTCACTTGTGTCTTGAGACTACTGATGGCGTCGCTGGTAGATAATATGGAATATTGTGGGGGCGGGGGCAGGCAAGCCCGATTCATTTTCCCTTTGGAAGGAGCAAATGATCAGAAGCGTTCAGTCAGAGCTCCCTGCTCTCGGCTCCTGGTTTCTTCTTTGAGGGTGGCCCAGCTCGGTTCTGCTGGGGTAGGGCTTCGCCTTTCTCCCCGTGTCCAGCGGAGGACTGTGAAGCAGAGGAAGAGACCTGGGGTCTGCCCTCTCTCCTGACCCTCCAGAGCCCCACCTTTCCAGCCCAAGCCACCCTCTGGGGAAGTGGTTCACCTTTCTAAGGCCTGAACCTGGGGAGGGCCCCAACCTCACAGTTCCAAGGCCTTTCTTCTTCTCCTGGCCACCCTTGGAATTTGGCCCTCCACAAACAAGCTTCCACTCTTACAGCAACACAGATAAGGAGCAAAATATTTGGTACCGTATCCAGGCACAGGATGAAAGGAAACTGTGTTCCGGGTCTCAGAGGCCCCCGGACGCCCAGGCTGGAGACCTGGGTCTTGTCCCTGGTTCTGTCCTGGGCACGCTCACTCCACCGCCTCTCGGGGGCTGGAGAGCTACTGTTCTGAAGGGTGGCAGCTGCTGTCCTTTTGGGAACCGGCTCTGCTGAGTGGTCCTCAGCCCAGAGGGCTTGAGTGTGCTCTGGGATCTGGATGAGGTGGGCATAGCTTGGCGCACTGTGGGAAGGCAGCCAGACGGGGAGGAGAGGGAAACTGAGTCCCACGAGAAATACCCCATCCTCGGGCAGAGCCATGCCCGGAACCCAAGGTCAGGGTCAGTGTGCAAAAGGCTGTTACGGGGCAGAAGCTGAGAGATGAGGCAGTGGGGAGATCGGAAGGGGAAGCAGTTCAGCACTTGGGCCCTTCTTCCCCAAAAGGGGTGAGTTCCCATCACTAGCCCAAACTCTGTTAAGATAGAAAGGTATAAAAACGGGGGCAAGGTGCCCACCTGGGTCCTTGACCCTGGGCAACTCCGTGATATTGTATCTGGTTTTTGCTCCCAGGTAAGAGTTTGAGAGAGAGGATAAGAGAGTCTGAGAGAAAATTAGATTCAGTAAGAATTGGGCTTCAGCAGTGGGGTCAGCACTGATCGCTGGAGGTGGGCACGGGCTTTCTCTGTTTTCCTCTAGTTAAGGGGGAGTTGGTGCCTCTGGGAGTGGATGACCCCCACCCCCAATCTTTAGCCGCTTTGATGGGAAATAATTGACCATAGACCCTGCTGCAGTCTAAGCCCTGCTCAGAGCCCACGGTCATTTTGCTCAATGTTCCTGCAACCTGGGCGCACAGTGAGGAGTTTCAGGCAGGCCCAGCTCACCGTGGGTACCCAGGAGAAGTCACCGTTATGTCCTTGTTTTGAGTTTTGTTATTTAACAGGTATGCAGTTGGAGCTTACCCTGTGCCGGGCAGGGTTCCAGCGCTCGAAGGTGTTAACTCATTCACTGTCACCATCCCCTGGTGTGCAGATGAGAAAACCCAAGGTCTCGGCAGGTGTGTGCAGGTTACTGGTTGGAGCCCAGCAGGGGGGCCTCCCAACTAGGGGATTTATGACATACTCTGTCATAAATCAAACCAGCATTTTGGCCTGCGTGGTCCCTGCAGCCACAGGAGGAGGGGCACAGGCAGGATACTCACTCCCATTCTATTGCTTGGGGGTAGGGGGTCCCGAAAGGGGTGCTGACGTGTGCAGGGTCACACAGTAAGTTGGGGTGGAGGTGACTGGAGCTGAACCCCTTCCTTCACCCAGAGGGAAGTCGGTGGGAAGGGCCACCCCTCTGCCTGGGCCTGGGGGAAGGTCACCCAGGCGTGTCCTCAGGGGCAGGCTCCTCATCTCCCCAGAGTACTCAGGTGGGGGAGTAAGCAATCAGGGGCCCCATCTCTAAATAAAATATAGAAAAGGGTGGGTGATGTGGCTTAGTGGTTAAGCACCCCTGGGTTAAATCCCTGGTACCAAAATGAAATAAAATACTCAGAGTCGGACCCAGTGGCGCACACCTGTAACCCCAGCTACTCAGGAAGCTAAGGCAGGAGGATCGCAAGTGTGAGGCCAGCCTGGGCAACTTAGTATAGACCCTGTCTCAAAATAAATAGAGCCGGAGATGTAGTAGTTCAGTGGTAAAAGTGCTTGCCTAGCATGTGTGAGACCCTGCGTTCAATTCCCAGGGCCATAAAAAGTGAATAAAAAGACACCCAGATCCTTCATTGGCCTGGGACCCACTGCTTGCTACCATTTATTGAGAATTTGCTACATGGCAGGGCTGAGGCTCTGTGAGGTCCTTGGTGCATCACAACCGCGGCTGAGAGGCAGAGCCCAGACCTCCAGGCGAGTCTGGATCCGTAGCCAGATCTCTCTGCCTCTGCAGCGCAGGTCTTAGGCACCTGCCTACTGTCCACCCGGGGGATGCCCAGCTGTGGCTGGAGGGGCTGCAGAGCCCCCGGGGAGGAGGACTGGACACCCAGTTCTTGAGTGCAGGCTGTGAGCAGGCCGTTTAGCTATGGAGGGGAATATTTGAAAGACAGCGAGCCGAGAATCAGCCTGAGAGCTCCCGAGTCAGCAGGTGGTTGTGTGTTCCTGAGCATCTGGAGTCTGGACTGTGGGCCCCAGCTGATTACAGGATGCACAACCTCAGAAAAGTGACTGCGCTACTCTGAGATGAGGTCTGGAGCTGCATCTGTGAAATGGGGTGTCGTGAGGGGTAAACTGAGCCGTGAACAGGAGGGACTTTGCTAATCAGACGCAGGGCTGGACAGCAGTGGCTCTCGGGATGTGGTCCTGGTACCTGCTGCTTGGTGGGCACCTGGGAACTTGCTAGAAATCCAGATGCTCAGGCCCCGCCCCGACCTGCTGAATCAGAAGCTGGAGGGTGGGGTCTGATGAGCCAGGTGGTAATCAGCCATCCCCGGGTCTCTGGTGTTACCCGATGCTGTGAAGCGTTAGCAGACGTATAATGAGAAGCTGGCTCTGTCCCAGCAGACAGGGCCACAGACA
Source organism: Marmota monax (assembly GCF_021218885.2). NCBI lineage: Eukaryota > Metazoa > Chordata > Mammalia > Rodentia > Sciuridae > Marmota > Marmota monax. Next base: position 3,924,441 of record NW_026695243.1, read on the forward strand.
CCTCTCCTGTGCTCTTCTCATCCTCATAAGCCCTGGTGTCCGGCACTTACAATTTTAGGAGAATCCTCGTGGGCCGTTGCCCTCCCTGGCCTGCAGGCTCAGCCTGAGCAAGAGATTTGGGGGGGCTGGGAAGGCTGGCGACCGGAGGAGTTCCTTCCTCCCCTCCTTCCTACCAGCTGCCGCAGCCCCTCCCCAGGGAATTGATTAAGTTGAGCAGCGGCATTTATCTCCATGGTAATAAGCAGGTGAAAGAAGCAGAAGAGAATTTCCCATCATCCTCCTGTGTGGGCTGGGCTGGGCTGGGAGGTGGGTGTTGCCCGGCATCTGCAGGAGCCTGCAGGCCCTGGGTCCTCCTGTCTGGGGACTCCAGTAATGGGCAGGCACACGCCTTCCCTCCAGAGGCCAACCAAGGAAGCCTTCGGAGTCCTCTTCCTCCTCCTCACTCTGCTCCAGAGCACCTCTAGCCAATCAGAGCCAGGCACAAAACAAAACCCACTGTAATCTCCTCCTTGATCCCAGCCCCAAGCCCAAGAGAGAGAATCCTTCCCAGGCTTGTTAATGGCAAGGGCTGAACTCATTTCAGTGCCGACCACGTTATGCCCCAGTTACCAACTCTGATGACCTCAGTTGTCTCAAGTGTCAACTCCTCGGCTGGCATTAGAGCCCTCGCCCAGCCCCTGTCCAGCGGTGGCTCCCGGCCCTGGCCCTGACACCACTTCCCACCCTCACCCCACGCACTGCAAGCCCCGGGCCATCTCTGCACACCGCGGATGGCCAGACGCCCGGGCTGCACGACTGGGCTCAGGCTTCCTCAAACGCGCCCTCCCAGAAGGACCCTCAGACCCAGCTTCCCTCCCCTGCTGCAGCTCAGCTCTGGGTGGCTCGCCCTGTTCGCCCTGCACGGAGCTTGCTGGCTCCCCACTGACCTGTCTGTGCACTGAAGACCCTTAAAGTGACCCTGTCTGGGTTGTCCTTGTCTCTGCCCCACGGTGCCCACCATGGTGCCAGACTCAGGGGGCTCCGGTGAGCCCGGTGGGACTGACTCTGGGCTGACAGTCCCTGAAACAGGCAGATGGTGGGTCCACAGGGCTGTGGCCAGTGGTCTCCCCAGGCTGGGGTTTCGAGGGCCTTGGCCCTGCCCGCTGCTCCCTCTCTGGGCCTCAGTGCCCCTCCCTGTTCAAAGACAGCTCTGGGCATTCTGTACCAGGGAGTGGACCGCGAGCAGGAAGTGCAGCCTCCAGGTTTTCAGCTTCCTGCTGGAGTCCTGGGAACCCCCTGCCACCCGCCATCCGTGACCCTTGTTGCTCGAAACTCCCAGATAAGGAGCTTGTGGGGCAATAAACCTGGAGTTTTGGTCAGAGCTTCATTTGGGGAATAAACAGGAAGAAGTTCTGTGCTGTGTCTGCAGAAGGTCCAGACAGCAAGGGGACCATCCCTCCAAGGACAGGAACAGCTGACAGGCGGACAGCTCTGCCGCTCCAGGGGTCTCGGGAGTGTCTGGCACCTGCAGGCTGCAGAGCCCCCAGCACATCTTCATCCTAACAGGTGGGCAGGGGTATGGCCCACGTATGGATGGAAAACCAGAGAGGGTGTGAAATGTGCCCAAGTCACAGAGCAAATTGGTGCCAGAATTAGGACACTTCAAGCTGCCCGGCTGGCTTGCTGTGAGGACAGCTCCAGCCCCTGGTTTTCAGTGCCCAGGGGAGGGTCTAGGAGAGGGGGTGGTGTGAGAGAGAGCTCCAGCCGGGAGGCAAGCTGGCTGCCTCCGGGTTCCCAGGAACGAGGGGGGACCATTGGGGCAGACTGTCCTCTGGCTGGGTGGGCAGGTGGAGGACAAAGACGAAACCCAGGAGCAGAGAAGGAAGGGGGAGGGGAGCGTCCTTCCACGGAGGGCTCAGGCATACGAGGTGTTTTGCCCCCCTAATCTCATTGACCCTTGCAGACCCCCCCCCCGGGGTGTAGACATCAGGACTCCTTTTAAGATGCACGTGCTCAGCTGCGGGGACCAATGGGGGGTGCAGGACTCGAACCCAGGGCTTCGCTCTCCTGCCCTGGGCCACATCCCTGAATCTGAGGGTGGGGCCTTCTAGGCTGGAGAGGCCCCCTGGAGGTGGGTGGAGGAAGGGGCAGCGGCGGAGCCCAGCTAAGTGCCAACCAAGGACTTGCCCTGCGTGGTTCCAGGCAGGGAAGGAGCAGGGCAAAGATGGTGCCTGGGAAGCCTGACGCTGGCGGGTGTGAGGAGACGCAGACGGGAGGTGGGGGCGGCTAGGCCTCCAACCCAGGTCCAGAGCTTTATTCTGAACCTGGGCAAAGGACAAGATAGGAGGCCTGGGGACAGTGGGGGAGAAAGAGCAGCCACTCAGACCCCTGCCTGAGGGGAGGTAGGGGGCAGGGGCCAGCTGGCGGGGGAGCAGACCGTCCCGGAGGTGCCAGCCCCGGCTGCTGGCCCTGGACAGTGTCAGATGTCAGGAGGAGGCCTAATCTCATCAGGGAGAAAGAGCCTCTGCCTGGATGCCGCATCTGTGCTTCCTGTGGCCTGCAGGAGGCCTGGGCTGGACCAGGGGGGCGGGTGGGGGAGCGGGAGTTGGGCAGAGGCCTGTGAGGCCTGGAGACCGGACTCTTGTCCTTTGCTGGCCGCAGATGGCTCTGCCTGCACTGTGACGTTTGAGGCAGTCAGGGTCTTGGGCAGCTGTGCCTGGCCCCTGCCTGGGCTGTGCTGTAGGAGAAGCCAGAGGGCTTCCCACCCCTCACCCCCTGGTCCTCATCCACCAGGACCAAGGCACACAGAGCAGCCTGGCCCTCTGAATTCCTCTTTTTTTGGTACTGGGGATTGGACCTGGGGTGCTTAGCCACTGAGCCACATCCCCAGTCCTTTTTATTTTTTTATTTTTTATTTTGAGACAGGGTCTGATAAGGGTCTCGCTGAGTTACTAAGGCTGGCTTTGAACTCAAGATCCTCCTGCCTCAGCCTCCTGGGCTGCTGGGATTACAGGTGCGCACCACGGTGTGCCTAGCTTGGCCCTCTAAGTTCTTGACCCACAGGGGTCTGTCCCTCACCCAGTAGCAAGCCCTGGGGGCCACGTGGGGTGAACCACTTTGCACTTTCTGACTTGGGATTTTTTTACTCTGACCCCCAAAATGTTGGGCCACCAGCACATAACTGTACCGGTCATGTCCTAAATCCAATCTGAGCGTCCTGTAACCACTAGGACCACAAACAGCCTTGCTAGCTAACATGTTGAGCACTAAGTATGCGCCAAGCCTCCCTCCCTTGCTTAATCTTTAGGACAGCCTATGGGAAAGTGGGGTCCTGACTCTGAACCGCTCACCTTCACGTTCCAGTTGTGTGATGGTGGGCAAGCTCCTTAACCTCTCTGTGCCCTAGTTTCCTCATCTGTAAAAAAAATGGAATGGTATCGTATTTGTGGGGCTTCTGTGAGGGTTGAGTTCACACGTGGAACCTTCTTAACACTTGTGAGTGATAAAAGTGGCGTTCGTTCTCTGTAGTTTATCACCATACCTGAGGTTCCTGGTAAGGAAACAGGCATCAAGTAACTCACCGAATGTCGCAGAGACAGGAAGTGACCCAGCGGTGCTGTCCAGCAGAACTTGCTGCAGTGAGGACCGTATTCATGCTGTACCCCGTGACCACATGGGGCTGCTGGGTGCTGGGAAACGTGGCTGATGTGATCAAGTTGCTGCAGTCAGCCTCTTGTGTAATTTTAATTAGTTTTCACTTTGGAGGGCACGTGTGTCTAGAACCTTCTGTGTTGGGCGGAGCAGGCTGGAGCCAGTGTGCAAACCCTTGCAGTCAGGCTGTGGCGCCCGGGCCACCTTGGGGTCCCTGCCTCTTCCTTGCTTCAGTCTTTTCCACAGAGACACACACACAAGATCAGAGGGACCATCCCCGGCCACACCGTGTGCCTGCCACGCGCTCCCTGAGCCAGGCACCCAGGACCTCGGAGAGGCCGGCTGCTGACTAAGAGAGCCTTGTGCTGCTGTCCCACCCGGGAGGGGACAGTTCCTTAGGATCATCAGTGTCCACAGGATCATCAGGATCTGTTGAGGGACCCATATCTTTAAAACACCTGTTGCTGTGGTGACATCTGCCTCACATCACGTTGGCCATTCCGAGCGTGCAGCTCAGTGACATCAGGGACATTCACGTTGTGCAGCTGTCACCACCACCCTCCAGAATTTTCCCATCTTGTAAAACAGAAGCTCTGAACCATTTAGCCATAACTCCATTCACCCCCGCCCCCAGTACCCCGGCCACCACTCCACTGTCTGTCCCTGTGACTTTGACTACCTCATGGAAGTGGGATTCGGTAGTGCTGGTCTTTTTGTGACTGGTTTATTGCACTTGACATGATGTCCTCAGGGTCTGTCCATCTTGTGGCATGTTGTGGAATTTCCTTCCTTTTCACAGCTGATTAATATTCCACTGTATGTCTGTACTAGCTCTTGCTTAATTACCCTTTCACCCCTTGATGGACACCTGTTGGTTTCCTCTTTTTAGGTAGTACAATAATTCTATTATGAACAGGGTATACTGACAGCTCTTCAAAACCCTTCTTTCTGTGGGGCATGGTGTTGCAGGCCTGTAATATTAGCGAGTCAGGAGGCTGAGGGAGGAGAATCACAAGTTTGAGGCCAGCCTCAATAACTTAGTGAGATCCTGTCTCAAAGAATTAAAAGGGTGGGGTGGTAAAGCACCCCTGGGTTCAATCCCCAGGACTTAAAAAAAAAAAAAAACCACCCAGAAGGGGAATTGCTGCCTCCTATGGTAATGTTATTCTTAGTTGTTTTGAGGAACCAGCAGCCTACTTCCCACAGTGGCTCTGCTGTTTCAGGTTCCCACCAACAGTGCCCAAGGGTTCCAGTTTCTCCACATCTTCATCAAAGATATGCACGTGACTTTGTGCTTTTTTGACAGCAGCTGTCCTAATGGGTGTGAGTGGCCACATCTCATTGTGTTTTGATTTGCTTCTCTCTGATGATTAGTGACCTTGAGCTTATTTCATGCTTAGTGGTCATTAGTGCATCTTCTCTGGAGAAATATCTCTTCCAGTCCTTTGCCCTTTTCAGATTGTTGGGTTTTTGTTGTTGAGTGTTAGGAGTGCTGTGTCTAGTCTGCATATTAATACCTTACCAGAAATGCCATTTGCAGGCCAGGGGTGGTGGCGCACGCCTGTAATCCCAGCGGCTCAGGAGGCTGAGGCAGGAGGATGGCAGGTTTGAAGCCAGCCTCAGTAACTTAGTGAGGCCTTCAGCAACTCAGCAAGACCCTGTCTCTAAATAAAAAATAAAAAGGGGCTGGGGATGTGGCTCTGTGGTTAAATACCCCCGGGTTCAATCCCCAATACCAAAAAAGAAAAAGGAAAAAAAAAAACAACATTATTTGCAGATATTTCCTCCCATTCTATCGGATGCTAATTTACCCTTTTATAACATCCTTGATGCACAGAAGTTTCTAATTCACACGAAGTCCAATTTGTCTGCTTCTGCTGTTGTATGCTGCCTGTGCCTAAGTGTCCTATCTAGGAGATGACTGCCGAATCCAGTGTCCTGAAGCTTCTGTTCTTCCAGTGCCGAGGGTCCAGCGCAGGGCTTGGCACATGCCCGGCAAACGCCCAGCCTCTGAGCATACCCCAGTCCGTCACCAAGCTTTTGCCCTGTTTTTAAGAGTTTTATAGGCTTAGCTCTTTGGCCCATTTTGAAGTAATGTTATTAACCAGAATTTGATGGAAAGGATTTATTTATTATTATTATTTTTTTTGATGCTGGTGCTGGAACCCAGGGCTTGCACAGGCAGGGCAACCCCTATCCCTGAGCTACGGCCCAGCCCGATGGGTGGGATTTCCTGAGTTGGCCGACCGCATCCTTGTGCTTAGAGCCGTTTCTCTGCGTCCTGTGTGTGTGGTCACAGCAGAGACTTCATCAGTGGGGCTTCGCCCTCTGGGGCACATCCCGTGAGCTCACCTCTTCCAGTGATGCTAAGGTTGGCCGTTGGGTTCAGGTGTTCCCAGCCCAACCCACCCATTACACTGCAGCTCAGAGATGACCCCAGAGGGGTCAGGGCCCCAGGAGGGTCCCGCCCCGCCCGGGCTGTGGGGACTTCTAAGGGGTTGCTGAGAGCCACGGCCGAGTCTGTATGGCCCCTGGCATTTTGCCAACAGTATTGATTGACAGGCCAGGCATTACTATCCGCCTCTGCCGCAACTTTTGAGTTCTCGCACTATTTTGGAGTTCTCATGGGGATTTCCGGGGATTCCCCGAGAGTTCCCATTGGTTGGGGAAGTGCAGGAGGAGGGATTTCCGGGAGAGATATTTCCGGCTGGGGGTTCCTGGACAAGCCTCCTGGTGCGTTCGGGAGGATTCCCCGGGAGCTGTGTGAAGTGTTTTCCTGCAGTTTAAAAATAAAGTTTCTTCCTGCTTCAGTGGCTCGTGATTTGTGCCCAGCCAGACTGCGGCAAGGGGTGGCCCCGTGATGATGCCCCAGGGGGACCCCCCTTAAGAGCCACCTCATCGCTCCATTAGAAGTTTATGTTCCTTTAGCCTAATGCACTTGGGATCCCCCGGAAGCTGCAGGAGTGCTGGGTCTGGCCCCACAGCCAGCGTTGCCGTTTAAATGATTCTGATGTGCAAATCTGGCAAACCACCCAAGGCCCCAGTCCTCCAGGTCCCACCATCCCCTCTCTCCCTGCACTTGGCCATTTCCCCGAGAGGGGTCAACAGGTGGACAGCAGTGACAGAATTGATCATCTGACCCTCCAGACCTGCCCCCAGCCTAGGGCGTGACACAGAATGAGGACCCTGGAGGCTTGATGATTGGATCCACCCTGTGCGAACCTGCTTGCGCATTTAGGGTTTGGAATGCTCTGATCTGTGGTTCAGGATGTCGGTTTCCGTTTTGTCTTGTTTCACAGGCTGGGGTTGGACTCAGGGCTTGGTGCATGCGAGGCCAGCCCTCCACCACATCCCAGCCCTTTTTATTTTAGGACAGGGTCTCACTAAGTTTCACAGGCTGGCTTTGAACTTGTGACCCTCCTGCCCCAACCTCCCAAGTAAAGGGATTGCAGACGTGGGCCACCACGCCCAGCTAGGAAACCAATTCTAGAACTTTCTCTTTCATTGGCAAGGCTTTCAAAGTCAGGGCTCTTGGGGACGTAACAGGGTGGTTACATGTGGTGGAGTGACCAACTCGTCTCTGTCGTCCTGCAATGTTCTGTGCTCCAGGAACCCTCCACAACCCCAGGTGACAGGGACAGGGTCGGCCTCCTTGTTCACTTTGAAGGAAGGAGGGAGACTAGCCCTGTGGACTGGGACCCTTGTTTCTAGCTCCCTGGTTTTACTGTGTCACTTTAGACCTGTTACTGGCCTCTGGGTGGCCAAAATAAAGACACTCTGTGCCCAGGATTTATGGTTGACACCAGAGCCTGGCCCCAGGTTGGCAGAGACCACTGTGGATGAAGCCCTCACCCAGGAGAGGCAGCCGAGACGGGCGTCCGTTCTGCTGGGGAGACAGGAAGGCTCCGTGAGAAGCTGGGGGAGGCAGAGGCCTGGGCGCCCAGCAGGACAGCCTTGACTCCCAAGGGCGGGCAACCCGAGCCGGCCACCTTGCCCACGTCTGAGTAGTCAGAGCCCCTTTCTGAATCCTATTTTCATTTTTGGTGCTGGGGACTGAGCCCAAGGCACTTTACCACTGAGCTACATCCCAGCCTTTCCTTTTTCAGACAGGGTCTCACTACATTGCTAAGGTTTTTTAAGCAAAACTAAGGCTGGCCTTGAATTTGCGATCCTCCTGTCTCAGCCTCCCGAATCGCTGGGATTAGAGGCGTGTGCCACACCACCCAGCTCTGTTCAGAATTCTGGAGGAGTGAGAGAGGAGCGTCGCCATCGAGTTTGGGGGGAAGGAGATTTGCCATCAAGTTTGGGGTGAAGGTCAGGATCAGGATGACTCTAGGAGGGGTGATATTCAGCCAACGACCGAGACAAGGTGAGGGGCCTGTGTAATCAGGCGTTCACTCTATTAATTCATGGTCTCTGCCGACCTCTCTCAGGCCGAGGTCTACGGTCTTGCTAACGGTAAACTCTTTCCTTTTGTATGAAATTACCTCCAGGCTTTGTGCATAAGGTGTACATGAAACCACAGGATTTCGTGTTTAGAGTTGGGTCCCCTCCCCAAGATATTTCATTGTGGACCCACACATATTCCAGAAGCTGAGAAAATCCCAAATCTGAAACACTTGGGTTCTCCAGTGCTTTGCATAAGGGACGGCCCAACTTTTTTTTTTTTTTTGAAGCCTCGGGGTAACATGGTTCTAACCCCCCTCTATTACCTGGCCTGTGACCTAACAGTGGGGCTCAGAACCTCCCAGGAGGCGCTCGCAGGGAGATTCTTTGGGGCCTACACCGTCAAAGCTGAAGGGTGGGGGGGTACTTCAGATATTAGAAGTGCCACCGCAAATTGACCAAGGGACAATGGTAGCCGGCAGTTCCAGATTCCTACCCAGCCCACAAGTTCAAAGACCAAATCAGGTGATTTCATTCTCGCCGCCCGAGGCCCTGAACTGGCGGCTAATGAATAATCTGCTCTGCTGGTTTGTGCCACACCCAGTGTGGGTTAGTTTCCGCCATCCTGTCACTAACCCTTGTCCTGCAGTAATGTCAGGCCTGGGTGGGGAAGAGGCGCCTTTGGGAACAGGCAGGAAAACCTGTCCCCTCCTGTCCCTCACACACACCCACCGCCACCAACACACGGTGTCAGAGGAGCACGTGGCTCAAACCAGCCTGATTTCCATCCCCTGCACCTCAGTTCTCCCATCGTCACGTGGGGACAACCACGGAGAGTCGTAAAGTATGGGACAGGCCAGAGCCGTCATGACACAGCCAGGTGTTCAGAAATAAGCTCAATGCCAGGTTGGACCCGGAGATGACGAAATTCTTTTTGGAGCGTGGAATCCGCAGTCCCAGGAGCCTAATCCCCTGGCCCCAGGCCAGCTGGGCACGCAGAGGTGGCAGCAGCAGAAAAGACACCGCCCCTGCTCTGTGCCCCTCCTGAGAAGGCAGCTGTGGCTGTGATGGGCCCACCCCAGGCCAGGGGCCGCCACAGCCCTCACTGGGGACAAGTGCCTGCCTGTAGGGAAGCGGGACTCCTGCTCTCTGAATCGCTGAGTCACTGAAGCCTGCAGGCTCCAGGCACCTCCCCACCAGAGCTGAGGGCTGGTGAGGGGGACTTGGAGCACAGGTGCCACACGGAGGGTTTGTACATAGCACCCGCAGACAGGGGGAAAGGCAGGCCTTGCTGGAGCCTCCTCGCCCCCCACGTCTGCCGTGGTCCCCCCTGGAGGCAGGTCTGGGGGAACCTTGGCAGGAGAGATGAGGGCTGGCCGGGCAGAAGGGCGTTCGGGTTTGCACTGGTCTGCCACCAGCTGGCTTCACCCATCAAGGCCACCAGCTCCAGTTCCCTTTCCAGAGGGACCACTTAGCTTCCTGCTGCTTATCTTCCTTCTCGGTAAAGTGGGGCTGCGAATGGAATGGTCGTGACAGGTCCCCTTAGGGGCTGGCGTGAGACAGATGCTGTGGGGTCCCAGTCCACTGTGGGAACCTGGGGAGGCACCGGCACTGGGCGGCCGCACCATTTCCTAGCTGGGTGACCTACTTCCCTGCCTCCTGCCTGCATCTGGGAAGCCGGGTGGCACCCAGTTGTGCTCAATCATGGGAAGCACTTGGAAGGGTGCCTGGGACATGATAAGCACTCAGATACTGTGGCTTCTCACTGCAGGGAGGTGGCTGAGCTTCAGGAGAGCTGTGGCCCAGTGTGTGTGTGTGTGTGAGAGAGAGAGAGAGAGAGAGAGAGAGAGAGACTTTTCCTTGAATATCTTCATCTTGCTAAATCACAGGTAGTTCCCCCACCTTCCCAAGTGTGATGCTGTCACAAGACCTTTGCCTCAGGCTCTTCCATCTGCCTGGGACACCTCCCCCAGCTCTCCCTTGTCCTGCCTCCATGGCCAATGTCACTTCCTCTGGGAAGTCCTCCTGGCCTGCCATTACAAGCCGGTTACAGCACACTTGGTCCCAGTGGCCCAGATCCCCCCCATCGGCCTCACCCCCAGGACTCTTGGCTGCTGGAAAGGCTGGGCTCTGGCCTGCTTCCTGCAAGGCCCCCACCGTCCCCCTCCCCAGGCCCAGCACAGGGCCCAGACGCAGTGATTGCTCAGTAAATACGGAGTGAGCAAATGCAGGCTGGACAAGGGCAGAGGAGCTCAAGATGCCCGGATAATGGTACCAAAACCCAAAGTCGTGAATGCTCCAAAATCTGAGACACTTTGAGCACCAACACGATGCCACCATTGGAAAATTCCATGTGACACGTTGGAGTTAAAACACAGGCCCACTAAAGCTATTGTGTGAAATTGCCTTCAGGCTTTGTGTATAAGGTGTACATGAAACCACAGGATTTCGTGTTTAGAGTTGGGTCCCCTCCCCAAGATATCTCATTATGGACACACACATATTCCAGAACCTTGGGTTCTCAAGCACTCTGCCTAAGGGACGCTCGACTTGAAGTGGTAGTAAACTGCTGCTGTCAAGGATCTGCCATGTGCCACGGGACCTAAATAGGTCACTAATTGAGTCCTCATGACAAGACCTGAGACCGATGCTTTGGTTACCCCATTATACAGACAGGAAGACTGAGACTGCAGAGGTTAAGTCGCCCATCCAGTGGGTAAGAGCTGGAACTGGAGTCAGTTAGTTGAGCTGGACGATGGGGTAGCGAGTTCTCTGGGGCCTCTCTGCCTGTTTGTGTTCACACTTAAAGAAATGGAAGCCTTAACCCCGTGATCAGCAATCAGATCAGTGATGACGGTTCACCATCCCACCCTATCTCACCGGATATGCACCCTCAACCACAGTCAGGGCTTGCCCACGTGGCCTCTTCCTAACAGGTCACTGTCTAGCTAGAACCGAGCGCTGCTGGATGTCCCTCTTAGGTATTCTCAGGGTGGACTCTCCACGCGTCCTATCGCCAGGGCACCGTGCCTCATGCCTTTTGTCCCCTTTATCTCTTGCAGATGTCATGGCACCCCCAGTACCGGAGCTCCAAGTTCCGCCATGTCTTTGGCAAACCAGCCAGCAAGGAGAACTGCTACGACTCGGTGCCCATCACCCGCAGCGTTCACGACAATCACTTCTGTGCTGTGAACCCCCACTTCATTGCAGTTGTCACTGAGTGTGCTGGCGGGGGGGCCTTCCTCGTCATCCCCCTACACCAGGTAAGGCCCCCTGGACACCCCGAAGCCCAGACAGGTCTCCGGAGGCAGTGCCGGCGGAGAGAAAGCAGGAGGAGCCTAGGTTGTAGCCCACAGGAGGGTGCAGTCCTAGCCCTGCCTAGTCCTAGTTGTGTGGCCTTGGGTAAGTCACTCTGCCTCTTTGAGCCTTGTTTCCTTCGTGGGAAAAATATACCTCTCCTGGGATTTCAGCTTCCAACGTCTGGCCTAGCTGGCCTGGGACCTCCTCTCCCCGCTGCAGAACAGTTCTGCACATTAATCCACCCCTGAGGAAAATAGAACTTTTAGTGCTTTGCTGGACTCGTATGAGATTGGGAAAATCTCCAAAGTCATCTTTCCCTGCAAAAATAAAAATGAGAGAACAAATGTCAGGCAGGAATCCAGGCAGGATGAGGAGGTAAGCAGGAAGCAAGAGCGAGATCAGGCCTGTCCTCAGAGCGGGCGTGGATAGTGTAGATTGGACCTGCCCATGCTCAGTGTTTCCCACTCCCAAAAGCAATGGCTTCACACGTATCCCTCTAATAGCAGATATTTTCAGGATAGCGATGCTGAGTCTCGGCCTAAAGGCAGAACGGTAGGGCTCCCTGGTTAGAAGTGCTTCTGGTGCACAGCGGAGCAGGTGTGAAGCCAGCGCCGGGGCCCACACCTGTAATCTCAGCAACTCGGGAGGCTGAGGCAGGAGGATTGCAAGTTTGGGGCTTTGGCAATTTAGCGAGACCCTGTCTCAAAAGAAAAAGTAGAAAGAGCTGGGGATGTAGCTCAGTGGTAAAGTGCCTCTGAGTTCAATGTCCAGTTCCAAAAAGAAAAAAAAAAAAAAAAAAAAGAAAGAAATAGGTGTGAAGCCTCTCAGGGAGAAGCAGATTAAAGTCAGGGAAATAATAATTCACCAAGACCACTGTGCAGGCGTGCCACCATGAGTGACAGTCAGCTGAAGTGGGAAATCGCAGCCCTAGACCTCCAAAGGACTTCAGAAGTTAGGGTCATAAGTGCAAATCAGAATCCCCTAGGCAGGGTGTTTTCATCTCCTTCCTTGTTCTCGGTACTATCTAGTTTACATATGCAACCCTTTTTTATTTTTGACTCAGGGTCTCATTAAGTTGCTAAGGCTGGCTGCCAACTTTGTGTGTGTGAGTGTGTGTGATTGTGTATGTGGTACTGGGGATGGAACCCAGGACTCGTGCTTGCTAGCCAAGGCTGTACCACTGAGCTGCATCCCCAGCTGATCAGACTTGGGATCCTTCTGCCTCATCCTCCTGGACTAAGGCATCTGCCCGCATGCCAGACAACAGACGAGGTTTACTGATCACAAGAAATTGAGTTAGAAATCAATTCACACTGAGTGTTAAATTCTCCTTCCGGGCCAGGTGTGGTGGCACACACCTGTAATCCCAGCTACTCCTGAAGCTGAGGCAGGAGGATCACAAGTTCAAGGCCAGTCTTAGTGCAACTACTTCAAGATTTAAAAAGTAAAAAAGGACTGGGGATGTAGCTCAGTGGTAGAGTGCCTCTGGTTTCAACCTCCAACCGAGTGGGGGCGGGGAGTGGAAAATTAGGAGAAAATTCCAACGTAATAAATCCAAAGAAAGAATAAAAGAGAGGATACAAATAACATCAGGAACCCAAAAAGCAAGATAGCAGCAGAGTTCCAATAAGAAGACACTAATATGAGTAGTTTTATGCCAATAAATCTGAAAATGTTTACAATATGGGCAAATTCATATATATATATATATATATATATATATATCTTGTCAATATTAATTCAAGTAGAAATAGAAAGCCTGAACAGTTCTATAAATGTTTAAACAAATTGAGCAACAAAAATTTTCCTTAAAGAAAAATAGCAGAAGGGCTTGGGGATGTGGCTCAGTGACAGAGCACTCGCCTAGCATGTGTGAGGCACTGGGTTTAATCCTCAGCACCACATAAAAATAAACTTAAAAAAAGGTGTTGTGTTCATCTACAACTAAAAAATATATTAAAAATAGCAGAAAAGTCAAGTTATGAAGTGGAAAAAGATATTTATACAATAAACAGATAAAGAACACTGTTTTTCGATAACTGGAGATCGAACCCAGGGGTGCTTTACCACTGAGCCACATCCCCAGCCCTTTTTTTATTTTATTTAGAGACAGGGTCTCACTGAGTTGCTTAGGGCCTCACTAAGTTGCTGAGGCTGGCTTGGAGCCTGTGAATCCTCCTCAGCTTTTTGGGCTGCTGGGATTACAGGCATGCACTACTGCACCCAGTCGAACATGTTTCTTGAATACATAAAATGAGCCATGCTACAGTTTGGATCTTAAATGCCCCCAAATCCCATGTGTTAGAGGCTTGGTCTCCAGCTGGCGCTACTGGGAGGTGGAGCCTAGTGGGAGGCAGTTAGGTCATGGGGGATGTGCTCTCGAAGGAGATAGTAGGATCACAACTCCTTCCTCTTCCTTTCCTTGCTTCCCGTCCACTGTGAGGTTAGCATTTGGCCATTCATGCTCTTCCCACCATGCTGAACTGCCTCCTTCCACAGGCCCAAAAGTGTGGACTGAAACCTCCAAAACTCATGATAACTGGATATCGAACCAGTTTTTCTTTTTAAGTTGATTTTCTCAAAGTAATGAAAGCTGCCTAATGGACAGAAATAAAACAACATGAACTGAACAGGCACTTTGTAGTAGAGAAAGTTCAAATAATTAATAAACATTTGAAAAGGTACTCTACCTCATTAGCATACAACAGTGAACTATGACTACATACCAGATTGTCAAAAATGTAAATGTCTGACAATAGTTAAGTGATAGCAAAGATATGGAATGATGGAAACTACCAAGCCAGGTGTGGTGTCACATATGCACATGCCTATAATCCCAGCAACTCAGGAGGCTGAGCCAGGAGGATCACAAGTTCCAGGCCAGCCTCAGCCACTTATCGAGGTGCTTAGCAACTTAATGAGAAGACCCTGCCTCAAAATAAAAAGGATGGGACTTAGTTCAGTGGTAATGTGCCCTGAGTTAAATCCCTGACTCAAAAAATAACTAAGTTGCTGGGATTGTAGCTCAGTGGTAGAGCGCTCGCCTAGCATGTAGGAGGCATTGGGTTCGATTCTCAGCACCACATATAAATAAATGAATAAAATAAAAGCCCATCAACAAATAAAATTTAATTATTTAATTAATTGATTGATTGATTAAACAAACTATCAGATACTTCTGCTGGGTGTGTATATTGGCATGCCTGTTTTGAAAAAAATAAATTAAATTAAAAAGGAAAATAAACATATTTATGACTCAGAAATCCCACCCTTAAGCATATACCAGGTAGGAATGTGCTCGAGTGCACTAGAAGTATGGGCTAGGGGCATTGTTCGTATTATTGCAAAACTAGAAAAACCAGGATGTTGATGAATTGAATAAATGAATAGTGGTCTGTCCATGCTACTGAATGTACACAACCCTGAAAAGGAGCAAAGTGTAGCCACATAAAGAACAAGGTGCCTCTCCTCTAGACTGAAATAAGCCCAACAAGTTACAAACTGTACCATTCCGTTTACCTAAGATTGAAAACAGCCTGTGTTAAACTATTCTGTAAGGGCTGCATAATCAATTAGTAAAAATTTTTTAAAAAGCAAGAAGAGAATGTTACAAAAGCTGGGATAATTGCTACCCGGTGAGGGGAGGAGAGGTTGTGACTGGAAGCTGTCTTGTAGGGGGTCCCCCGGTGCCAGTGAGTTCTCATGTCTTGACCCAGAGGGAGGGTTCCTGTTGACCTGTGGGTGGTTTATTCCCGACAGCTCATTAGGACCTTACACTCTAGGTACTTGTATTCTGCGTATTTGTTGGATTTTACACATCCATACATACAAAGCCTGCATGGATTTACAGGCAACTCTTACAAACCTTTCAAGGAAGAGATAACAAGCTTCTAAAAATAGGAAAATGGAATACTCCCTTCCTGATTCTGTGAGGCCAGCACGGCCTTGATACCCCAACCAGACAAGGACAGAACAAGAAGGAAAAATTGTAGATGGGGCTGGGATGTGGCTCAACAATAGTGTCCGCCTAGCGGGCAGGAGCCCTGGATTCATCCCTAGCACCACAAAAAAAAAAAAAGAATGAAAGAAAAGAAAAATACAGACCAATGACACTCAGGAAGATGGATGCAAAATAACCAGAAAAAAAGAGTGAAACTGAATAATTAGGATCCAGTTGGATTTATAACAGAATAAAGGTGGTTTAATACTAGTCAACCAACAAAGGCCAATGTCATTCATCTTAACCAATGAAAGGAGAGAATCATGCCATCCTCTCCACAAATGCAGAAAAAGCCCTTGATAAAGCTCAGTACCCACCCAGGAGAAAAATCTCAGCAAACAAGTAGTGTTAGAACACTTTCTGTCCCTATAACAAACACCTGAGACAGTTACTTTGTCTCACTGTGGTGGAGGCTTCAGTCCATGATCAACTGGCCCCTTTGGGCCTGTGGAGAGGCCGGCATCCTGTGGGGAGGGCTTGGGGGAGTGAAACCATCACCTGATCACCAGGAAGGAGAGATGAAGGCAAAGGTTACAGTGCACAAGCCCCCGCTAGGGCCTGCTCCCAGTGACCGAGAGCCTGTCCTGCCCACTAGAGCCAGGCAGGGTAGCACACGCCTGAAACCTCAGCGCCTCAGGAGGCTGAGGCAGGAGGATCACATGTTCAAGACCAGCCTCAGCAACTAAGTGAGACCCTGTCTCAAAATAAAAAACAGGACCGGGGGTGCAAGAGACGGAGCACCCCTCAAACACACACACACACAGACCTCCCACTAAGCCCCACCTTCTATAGACTCCACCACCTCCCAATAGCACCTCCTCCCTGGTGACCAAGCCTTAATATCTACTTGTGCCTTTGTGGGACATGACAGATCCAAACTGTGGCACCAGGGCTAGAAGGGAATTACACAGCTTGTAGCAGACAGCATTTATTTTTTTTATAATTTGAAAATTTGCAAGTATGGTTGAATGAATTCCAGTTTTATAGAATTCACCAGTTATTAACATTTTATCAAATTTGCGTTGTGTGATTGTGTGATTGTGTCTGGGTGTGTGTGTGTGTGTGTGTGTGTGTGTATTTGGAAGCAGCGAGAAGTTAGAGATATGATTCTTCACCTCTGATTACTGTAATTCTCTCTGTTTCTTCTAAGGATAAGAACATTTTCTTATAAAACCGTAATGCAGCCACATTCTGAAAATTTAACACGATACAGTGCTAAATCATAATGTGCAGCCCAAATTCAAATGATTAGACTCATTTATGTATTTTTGGCAGGACTGTCATATGTATGATGTTGTGTCTTTCTTGGTTCATTATGTGTCATAGGACACATGCTGCCAGTTTGTCCCATCATTGGTGCTCTTAACTTTGGTCTCTTTTGTAAATGGTACAAATATCATTTCTAAAGGAGGAACAATAAGAGCAACCTTTCAAAATCACGAATAAGAAGTCATGGCTTGTGCAGTAAGTCTAGAAAAAGAAGTTGAAGGTATTGGGATGGAAAAGGAAGAAATAAAACTACTATTACTTACATATACAATTGTCTACATAGAAACCCAAAATAGCATGTCATCAAATTGTTAGAAAAATTAAGAGCATTTAAAAGGCCTCTGGATATAAAACTCAGAAAAATGAGTTGTATTTGTACATACCAGGAACATTTAGAAATTGTAATTTAATATTTGCAGTGGAATCAAAGAAGATTGGATACCTACAAATATGCAAGATTTAGAAAGGAAAATTATATAGCATCACTGAAGGATTAATATCAAAGATGCCCTAAGTACGTGGTGCTGTTCACCATGTTCATGGATAGACACCGCCGCTTCCTCCTCCAGATCGCTATAGGATTCTCCTTTTTGAAGACACATTCCACAACAGAGTCCTTGCTCAGGGCACTGAGCTGTGGCCACTTTTGAATTAGAGTCATTTGTAGTCTTGGGCTGGTACCTCCAAATGTACTTAGGATGGGGAGGGGCAACCGTACTTTGTTCACCTTCATATTACATTGTGGTCACAAATTTTCATCCATTGAAAATTGTTCACAAACATTCACCAACTGATTACCTAATGGTTTGTTCATCCAGAAAATCAGGGTGGGCACAGACGGCAAAGGGCAAAGCACAAGAGAAGGCGTGGAGGGGAATTGTACCATGGTGCCGCAGTCTGGCTGGGCACAAAATCACGAGCCACCACACACCTTGTAGATTCAAACAGCAACTCTTTATTCCCGAACTCACACCAGCACTCTACAAACACGTTCTGGGCAAAATCCACACTCTTCACCGGGCTCTGAATCCCGCGAGAACTCAACGGGAACTCAAGGCGCCTGAGGCAGCAGGATACGCCCTATTCCTAGCAGGAATCACCTTAAACCTAGAACCGCCCTAAACCCGGAACGCCCTAAATCCCGATCCACCCAAAACCCTGATCCACCCTAAACCCGGATCCGCCCTGGTCCTTGAGCAAGGTCACATTTCATGCAAAGTCACTGCAAATGACCTGGGTCCACCATGGAGAGTCCTCCCTCTAAGCAACATGGAGTAGGCTGACAAAGAAATTGCGATGCGTCATTCCTACTTGGCAATGGCTCTCAACATCTCCCGCCTTCTGATTAATTAAACAACAAGCAATGTGGCTTAGGGACCGTGCCTGTTAGGTTGTCCAATTCAACATATGGTACTTACCCGTCATCGGATGAGCTGACCTCTAGGCATCAGCCTCCTGTCTTAGGTTGATACCACTGCAATTGGATCATACCCGTCACTGACTACCGGTCCAGCATACAGCCATACTTGTGGATAGGCCTATGCACCAGTGGGGGGTGAGGTTCTTTGCCTCACCTCTGTTGGCCCCCAAATTTGGCCTTGGTGCCAGTGGGGGGGGGGTGAGGTTCTTTGCCTCACCTCTGTTGGCCCCCAAATTTTAGACCATCACTAGTAGAAGGGAGGAGGATGCAAAATGCCATGACACTAAGCCAATTGACGGCTCCTTTGGAAAAATTGCATCACTGGTGACACCATCAGCAAAGATATGCCAGCACTACCACAATTCGCTGCACCAACAGATAGTTCACAATGCATAAAGTGATACATAGTCCAGGCAAGTTCTGCAAGCAGTTCAAAGCGGAAGAGTCTATCAATATGTCCATTTCCTCCCAAAGTAAATCGACTCCTTGATTGAGCATTACTTGTTGAGTTATATTCATTGATGCATCAGTTTATATAGTTTACTGTGATAGCTATCATAGAAGCTGTAGTTTGGTTTTATCTTTGTCTTCACAGGCACTGGGACGGAGATAGGAATTCTGGCAATGATGCTAAAGAGACATTATCCTGAACAGAATTATTAAATATGATGAAAAGGAAAGGTGAAAGTAAACAAACAGATCTGTTAACCTCCTTTAAAAACAATCCTTAACAGTTGTTTACCTAATTTAAATTAGTAAACAAACAGATCTGTTAACCACCTTTAAAAACAATCCTTAACAGCTGTTTATCTAATTTAAATTAAACCATTTAAATCACGTGAATAAAAAAAAATAATTCAGATCCATTTTTTCATGAGCGCTCCTCATATATGAAATATGGACATATGCACACACAGACATACAACGCAAAACACAAATGTGCACACAAACGTGCAACATATAAGACAATAATAAAGGCCTTGTAGCTTTTCCTAGGTGAAATCTCCATTGCAATGTTTAAAAACTCCACAGTCAAAAAATAAAACTGATCAGAAAAACATTAACCTAGGTCTGTATGATCTCAAAAATAAAATAGAATTTTATGATGTGGGAAAAGGCAATAATAAAATAGATATTGAAAAAAGCATCCTGGTTAATCACTGTCACAGATGTAAGAATAGCCAAGTTGGAGCTCTGGATGTCAGCTGTTATGGATTTGAGTCAAATCATCTTCTTTTTGGTCTGTAGAAATTGCTTTGGTTAGTCTCTCTGGAATCCAAATCGGTTGCTGTTCTCCCTGTGGAAACACACAAACAGAACCCCGACTCCAGACAATCACTGGGTCAGGACCTTTCCATTGTCCTGTTAGAATGTCTTTCCAAAGTATCTTAGGCTTATGTACATTTTTTGGATACATATGCCTTTCCACAGCACTAAGTCCTGATGAATCCAAATTTAAAAAGTTTAGAGTAAAAAGCGTTATTTTAAGTTTATCTTTGGGGGATATATACCCCTTTCCAATTCCCTCTTTTTGCTTTAATAAGTACGTTTTAATAGTTTGATGAGCTCTTTCAACTATGCCTTGTCCCTGTGGTTTGCATGGGATTCCTGTTATATGAGTAATACCAAATGATGAGCAAAACTGTTTAAAAGAGGTAGAGGTATAGCCAGGACCATTATCTGTTTTTAACTGTTTAGGAACGCCCACAGTGGCAAAATTTTGTAAGCCATGAGCTATAACATCTTTAGTTTTTTCTCCAGCATGAAGGGAGCCCATCAAAAATCCGGAAGAAGTATCAATTGTAACATGTAAATATTTTAATTTTCCAAATTCTGGCAAGTGTGTGACGTCCATCTGCCAAATATGGCTAGGTATCAGTCCTCTAGGATTGACTCCAAGATTAACTTGTGGTAAAAAGGTCACACAATTTTGACATTGTTTTATTATATGTCTGGCTTGTTCCTTAGTTATTTTAAAATGCTTTTATAAAGTATTAGCATTAACATGGAATCTTTTATGAAAATTTGTAGCTTCTTCTAGTGTAGAGAAAATATGTATGTCTTGTGTACTTTTATCTGCTAAATCATTGCCCAAACTAAGGGCTCCAGGCAATCCTGTATGTGCCCTGATATGTCCTATAAAGAATGGATCTTTTCTGTCCCAGATTAGACTTTGTATAGTGGAAAACAAAGAGAAAACAGTAGAGGAAGGAGAAATCCTACCAGCATCTTCAAGGGATGCTATAGCATTAACTATATACTGACTATCAGAAAATAAATTAAATACAGAATCTTTAAACATCACAAAAGCTTGTAAAACTGCATTAAGCTCTATCTTTTGAGCTGATTGTTTGGGTACTAAAAATGTAAAAGTTTGATCAGGGGTAACTATTGCTGCTGTACCATTATTTGACCCATCAGTGAATATATTTGGAGCATTCATGATAGGGGTTTTTCTTGTCATTTCTGGAAAAACTACAGGATGCTTAGACCAAAAAGACAACAAAGGATTAGATGGTACGTGATTATCAAATGTAACATTAGATTTACACATGATTATTGCCCAAGTATTTAACTCATTAGCTAACTCATCAATTTGATCCATAGTATATGGAGTAATAATTTTATTGGGAGAAATTCCAAACACTCCCTTCGCTGCTTTTATTCCTTTGAGTATTAATTGTCCTACAGCCTCAGGATACCTAGTAAGAATAGTGTTAGGAGAATAAGATAAATGTATCCACAATAATGGACCTTCTTGCCAAAATACTCCTGTAGGAATATTTTTTGTTGGTAGTACAATAAATAATAAAGGCAAACTTATATCAATTCTGTCCAAATGCATATTTTCCATATATGTTTCGATAATTTTTAATGCCTTTCTTGCTTTAGGAGTTAACATGTGGTGTGAATTTGGATCTGATGGACCTTTTAGAATATCAAATAAAGGTCCCAACTCTCCTGTTGGTATGCCTAGATAAGGCCTTATCCAATTTATGTCTCCCAATAACTTTTGAAAGTCGTTAAGTGATTTGAGTTGATCTACTCGTATTTGAATTTTTGGTGGACAGACCATGGTTGAGGATAATAGAACTCCTAAATAATTAATTGGAAATTTTAATTGTACTTTATCTATTGCTATCTCTAGATTATAATTTTTTAATAAGTTTGTAAGTGTGGCATAACATTCCAGCAATATGTTTTTATCTTTATGTACTAATAATACATCATCCATATAGTGAAATATTTGTAGTTCAGGATTTTGATTTCTAAGTGGCTGGATTGCTTTGTTAACATAGATTTGACACATAGTTGGACTGTTAGCCATCCCTTGAGGGAGTACTTTCCATTCATATCTCTGATCAGGACCTTCATGATTCAGTTCAGGGATAGTAAATGCAAAACGTGGACTATCCTCGGGATGAATTGGAATCAAAAAAAAAAAACAATCTTTAATATCTATAGCTAAAACATGCCAGGTTTTTGGCAAAGCAGACAATTGAGGAATCCCTGATTGAGCAGGTCCCATAATAACCATCTCATTATTAATGGCTCTTAAATCTTGCAGTAATCTCCATTTACCAGATTTCTTTTTGATGACAAAAATGGGAGTATTATGGGGAGATACGGAAGGTTGTATATGTCCTTCCGCTAATTGTTGTTTGACCAGATCATGGGCTACTTGTATCTTTTCTTTAGTCAGGGGCCACTGAGGAACCCACACTGGTCTTTCTGATTTCTAAGTAATTTTGATTGTCTCAGTGGCCCTTTCTGAAAATCCAACCCATGTCTGTCTGTTCCTTTATCTATTTGTATTGGTGCTGCTATACCTTGTTCTTATTCTCCTAATCTTTTTTCTTTCCTAAAACCTTGTCTAGCCCTAATAGTGGGCGCATTTGGATTGATGTTATTTGTTAATGTCAAACCTAATTGATCTAGGACATCTCGTCCCCATTAATTTATAGGAAGATGATCCAATACATATGGCTGTATAGTTCCTTCACATCCTTCAGGATCCTTCCAATCTAATATCATTGCACTTCTATGGGGATTAGTCGCCACTCCTAGGCCTCGAAGCGTTTGAGTGGCTTGTTGTAATGGCCAATGTTTTGGCCATTCTTAATGACATATGATGCTAAGGTCAGCACCTGTGTCCAGTAGCCCATTAAACTCATGTCCTTGAATATTTAGTTTTAGCATTGGGCGAGAATCTAAATTTAAAGACAGCATAGCCCAATCTACACCTGTGGAGCCTAATCCCCTGGAACCTCTTTCTACACTACGGCTAGAGAATTTATTATGTAGGCTGGGTATTATTAACAACTGTGCTATTCTATCTCCTGGTGAAATTACTGATATATCTCTTGGAGAACTAGCTATAATTTTTATTTCACCTACATAATCGGGATCAATTACCCCAGGACTTATCATAAGTCCTTTTAGTGTAGATGAACTACGTCCCAATAATAAGCCTACTGTTCCTTGGGGAAGAGGTCTTTATACTCCTGTGGGAATGATTTGAACTCCCATCTCTGGAGTTAGTACTGCTCTGGCAGAGGCGCAGATGTCCAACCCTGCACTCCCTCTGGTTTGTCTGATGAGGGATTTAATGGACAATGTGTCCTGGGCACTACCCTGATGGTGTTGCTGGGTTCCTCCACTGCCCCGTAGATTTGTGGTTGTGGGCCCCGGAGCATTGGGCGCCCCAGTCCGTTTTTTGGCAATGGAGCCTGATGCCTTTCTCCACGATATCGTGGGTAAATACCTGGTCCTTGTCCGTTTTTTGATAAGGGAGTACCCTCTATGGTGGTTTGAGAACGGCATTCATTAGCCCAATGTCTCCCTCTACGGCATCGTGGGCAAATATCCGGTATTCTATTCCTTTGATACCTAGCTTTGTTAAACCCTCCTCCTATGGGGCAACTCCTTTTAAAATGTCCTGTTTGTTCACAATTGTAGCATGTTTTTGGCCTGGCATCTAAAGCCTGTTGTACTGCAGCTGCCAAGACTTGCCCTTGTTCATTAATGTCTCTACATAATTTAATATATGTGTTTAAATTTTCATGTCTCCATGGTCTAATGACCTCTCTGCAGCAACGATTTGCTTGGTCATAAGCCAGTTGTTTTATTAATGGCGTTGCCTGTTCTGTATCCCCCAAAATTCTGGAAGCTGTTTGAATAAGCCTATCTACAAATTCAGCGTAAGGTTCATTAGTTCTCTGTATTAACCTTAGATAGCTGACCTTGTAAATCTCCATGTCCTTGTAAAGTCTTCCATGCCCTAACTGCGTCTGCAGCAATTTGTGCATATATAGCAGGATCATATTCAATTTGCTGCCGTTGACCCTCATAAGGTCCTTTTCCTAACAACATATCTAGATTTCTTTGAGGGTAACCGGCTGCTGCATTTCGCCTAGCTGTCTCCGTGCAAAATTCCTCATTGGCAACCTTCCATAACAAATATTTTCCTCCATTTAGCACAGATTTACACATGCTAGCCCAATCTGCTGGTGTCATGTCCAAGTTAGTAATGGACTCGACCATGCTTACCGTGAAGGGTGCTTGGGGACCATAGGTTGTTACAGCCTCCTTTAACTGCTTCACTGTTTTAAAATCTAAAGCACGGTGAATTCGCTGCCCTCCTGCCTGCTCAAGTACAGGGCATGCTAATCTTAGAGGTCCTGTCTCAGGATCCCATTTATCAACTACGGGGTTTGAGGGCCACTCAGCTGTCTCCATAGGTGGGGCTGTTGGTTGAATTACGCCCTCTGGTGATAAAACGGAGTTAGTAACAGCCTCCTGTTGTAGCCTTTTTCCTAATAACCCCTTTTCCTTTAAATTTTCTTCCTCTGTCTGACTAGCTCGAGAGACCTTCTCTTTTGCTTGATCTAAAATGTCTTTCTCCATGGTCTGAACCTCTAACAATTTACTTAACACCTTTTCGGTTTGTTTTTTACTAATTTCTAATCTACTATAAAGATAACGCAACCCAATAAGATAACACAAAACAAAACCGAAACTGAATGAACCAAAAACGGAATAAAAAATCGTTGTATCAATTTTCTCTTCCTCCGGACCAACAAACTTCAAACCTTTAGCCAACCATTATTCCCAGTTTGCCTGAGAAATTTCTAGGGACAGGCAGCTTGAAACAAAAACAAAATAAATCAAAACAAGAACACATTGTTTTTTGAAATGGTCACCCATTCTCTCGCCTTCCCTCAGGGACAAGCAATTTCACTTACCTCCAAGTTTCAGACGTTCCGCGTACAGGCCACCAAATGCCGCAGTCTGGCTGGGCACAAAATCACGAGCCACCACACACCTTGTAGATTCAAACAGCAACTCTTTATTCCCAAACTCACACTGGCACTCTACAAACACGTTCTGGGCAAAATCCACACTCTCCACTGGGCTCTGAATCCCAAATACTCTCTGAATCCCGCAAGAACTCAATGGGAACTCAAGGCACCTGAGGCAGCAGGATACACCCTATTCCCAGCAGGAATCACCTTAAACCTGGAACCGCCCTAAACCCGGAAAGCCCTAAATCCTGATCTGCCCTAAACCCTGATCCACCCTAAACCCGGATCCGCCCTGGTCCTTGAGCAAGGTCACCTTTTATGCAAAGTCACTGCAAATGACCTGGGTCCACCATGGAGAGTCCTTCCTCTAAGCAACATGGAGTAGGCTGACAAAGAAATTGCGATGCGTCATTCCTACTTGGCAATGGCTCTCAGCACCATGGCATGTCCAGGGAACAGGGCAGAGAGCCAGACAATTGATCAACCCAAGGAGAGGAAGGGAAGTGCGCTCTGGGGAAATAGATGGGGCCAGGAGAGAAGAGCCTCTAATGCCAGGGGGAGACACGTGAGCTGCCTTCCAGGGAGGGGACAATTTGCAGGCGGGGGAGGGAAAGTGCAAAATGAGGCTTAGAGAACTTGAAGGTCAGAGCTAGAGGGACCTCTGGAGAGGACCCATGTGACTGCTTGTTTCTTGCAAGCTCTGGGAACCTGTAAAAGATTCCATCCACCACACACACTGCATCCTAATAATTAAAAATGAATGAATTGATCATCTTGATTTTGATTACTCAGATTCTTTCATAACTATCACAATTTCTAACCCACTTGAATTATTCAGTATAAATAGGTACTAACAAGTGATATCAAGGAAATGCATTGGTTTGATGAGAATGGAATTGACATGGGTGGGGAAAAGGGGACTAGTTTAAGTCAGCATGATCTGGGAAGATCATTCTTGGGAGCAAGGAGATATTTGAAGCTCCAGAGAAAATGTTTCGGCAGAACAAATCACAAGTGCAAAGGCCCTGAGGTGGAAATGGGTTTGGAATGTTTGTGCACTGTTACTTGACTAGAGGCTGGGAGGTGAGGTCAGATGAGCAGGGCCTCAATTCTGAAGCCTATTTAGAACAGTTAGTCTGTGCTCTTCTAAGTCCAATGGAGGAGAGTTCGAACTCAGTTTTTCTGCACAGCCTGATTCTAGGTAAGATGCGTGGTCCCCTTTGGCTTTTTGAAATCTTATAAATAGCCTGAGGACACATGTTAATTTCGACCATCCCAGACTCTAAAGAATCCAGGCCCAACAGGAGCTTGCAGCCACCTATCCGAGCCCCTGGTACTTTAGTGTTACTGTCAGATTGTCATTCGGTGGTCCAGAGTGCGTTTCCAGCAGGTTCCCAGAGTGGCCAAGTCAGAATCAGGATGCCTAGTTCAATTGATTCCAGACAAACAATTCATGTTTTCACTGTAGACTTTTTAATTCAATAATTAGAGATTCAGAATGCAGTTGTAATAAATAGTACAGAGTACCGATCACCCTGTAGTAAAGGGTAGGTGTTACCCTTTGTCCCCCAGTAGTGACATCCTACAAGAATGCAGTACAGTGTCACAACCGTGACACTGACATCGATACAGTCTAGGCACAGAGCCTTTCCTTCACTACAGAGACCTCTCCATTGCCCCTTGATGGCCACAGCCACCTCCCTCGGCCCTACTCCCTTCTTTGCCCCGACAACCACTATGATGTTCTCCATTTCTATACTTTTGTCCTTTCGAGAATGTTATATAAATGAGCAGCCGTTGGGGTGGGCACTTTCCCTCGGCCTCATTCTCCGGGATCTATCCAGGTTGCTGCGTGTGTCGGCAGCCTGTTCCTTTTTCCGGTCGTGCCATGTTCCACAGAACGGATGCAGCAGTTTATTGAACCACTCATCCCATTAAAAGTCATCTGGGGCCGGGGCCAGGGCTCAGTGGCAGAGCACTCGCCTAGCATGTGTGAGGCACTGGGTTTGATCCTCAGCTCCACATAAAAATAAATAAATAAAATAAAGGCATGATGTCCTTTTTAATTTTATTTTTTATATTAAAAATTTTAATATAAATTATATTATTTTTATATTAAAAATTTAATATTTTTATATTAAAAATAAAATTAAAAAAGAAAGCCGTCTGGCTGTTTCCAGTTTGGGGCTGTGAGGGATAAAGCTGCAGTAAGCATTCATGTTCAGGTTGTGTTCTTGTGCGTGGAGATATAACGCAGTCTCGGTGTTTTCTGGGATCAATGCCCAGGAGGGCAGTTGCTGGGCCACAGGACACTTGCCTGTTTACTTTTACAGGAAACGATCAAACCGTTTTTACAAATGATTTTTTAGTAAAATATTGCATGTGACTCAAATTATACCAAGAATTTCTTTGTCGTCTTATCTGAAAATTGAATAAATTTGGGCAGCCGGTATTTTTATTGCTGACCCTCCTCCCTTGCTCCCAGGTGATGCTCAGGCCGCTGGTTTGCAAGCCCTGTTCTCAGAAGCAAGCCTCTAGTTCATTTTCATAATTCCAGGGAAAAAAAATCTCAAACTCAGAAGTAGATAAAAACAGTGTCATGAATGCTTGTATACCCGGCTTCTAGAATTATCAAGCGTTTACCATCTGGCTTTATCCATAACCTTTATTTTCCCCTGAAATATTTTAAAACAAATCCTGGTCGTTTTGTCAGACTTCAGTGTGCAACTCCCAAAAGACAGGGACGTTTTCTGACATCACCACAATGCCAGAATCACATCGATCACTTCTTGCAACCGTGGATCCCCGTTCAGAGGACAATGTCCCTGGTCGTCTCATAAATGCCTCTGTGTGTGGTTTGTTTGGCCTGCAGGTCCCACCAAGGTGCACACCTGGGGCTTGGTGGACGGTTTCTTGTCCCCAGCAGGGACGGGAAACCGACTCGGGAATGAACACACCTGCACATCCTTCCTGAAGGCTGGCCTTTGTCCTGGTGTAACCAGGGCCGGGCGTTCATGCTGGGTCCTCCCTGCACCAACCTATTTTGTGGGGATGGCCCCATTGTGCAGATGAGGACGCTGAGGCTCTGTGAGATGACCCCCCAGCACCCTGGGCAGTAGGGCCAGGACCTGGATGGGAGCCCAGACCTGGGTGTGACCTCAGAGCTGCCTCTCCTAACCCCCCTGCTGCTCCTGAGGTTGGCTCTGTTTATTTACTTGTGATTCTGGATGGTTACCAGGGATTCATTCCACACCAGGCCCAGAGCAGATTCAGGGAGCCCCTTGGTGGCCACAGCCACCTCCCTCCACCCCAGCTCCCTTCTTTGCCCTGACTCCCTCCGTTGCCCAGCAAAAGGAGAGGACACTTCTCCAAGGAAGCGTGTAGGGGCGTGCAGGGTTGGGAGAAGCCAGAGGGGCGTGCTTGTCCCAGGCAGAGTCTGACTTCCCAAAGGGAGTGGCGCTGCCTTCCCCTCCCTCCCTCTCGCACATTGTGGCTTGAGCCTGCAGAGGGGCTGGAGGGCGAGTTACATGACCTGCACCTGCAGCCTTGGCAACCAAGGTCTGCCAGGAAACAGGCGGAGGACAGGTCTGAGGAGGCCACCATGAGCCTCAGGGACAGGCAGGGGGGGCTCCTGCCCTGGGACAGAGGCATTCCACGCCCCCAGGGCTGAGAAGTGTGGACTTTGCTGTGAGGTGCGGAGGGTGGAGAGGGACCAGGCAAGGGCAGCAGAGCCTGGGACACAACTGGGCGTGGACCAGGCCACAGGGGGCTGTGGCCTGAGGGCCAAATGGACTCCTGTGGGTGCCTGGGAGGAGGGGGCACTTCACCACTGTGTGCTCAGAGGCCACACTGACCCTCGAGCCTGGGTGGCCAATTGGCACTCAGCTCGGACTCCCCAGGGTCACTGCCTGGGAGAAGGACCACCTTCCTCCTCAAAGCCTCCAAGGCAAGGCCAGCAGGCCAGGATGGTGAGCCTTCCTGCCTAGCAGTGCAGGGTGGGACCAGTCGAGTTCTCTGAAGCCTCTTCCTGGGTACACTGCATCTTTCTTCCTCCCAAGACAGGCAGAGACTGGGAGGCACCGCTTCCTGGGGGTGGGGGGGAGTCAGTGATATGACCAGCCCACGTCCACTCCTTAAATGGGCATCCTTAAGGAAAACATTCACAATGCTGTCCTTATAGCCGCGGGAACATGGCTGACCCAGCTCTTGAGATGGTCAGTTGGAAAAGGGGCAAGGCATCCCGTGGGCTCACTGGGGCCCCCTGGAGAAGCTGCCATCTGCAGGGATGGGAGTCCCCTGAGAAGAGTTTCACCTCATGCACAGTGAAACACACCAGCAACATTAAAATCCGGGCAGGCAGGGATGCAGCCCAGTGGCCGAGCGCTGGCTTAGCATGTGTGAGGCCCTGAGTTCAGGCCATGGCTGTGACATTGTGACCAGAGTAGCCACGCCCCTGTGAGTGCTGAGGGTGACAATAGTGGCCTCACAGCCCCTCCCATTGTGGCTGCTGAGGTCTGTGCCCCACGGCCTGGAGCCTTCTGCCAGGCACTGCCCACTCCACCTGCCCCAGGGCCGCCTGTGGGAGACTCAGGCGGCTCCTCGGCTGGACAGCCCAGCCCCAGCACCCAGCCAGGGCTCTCTGGAGCCTGCAAGAGAGCAGGTGCATCTTCCTGGATTTAGAGCCTGTGTCCCCATAAATCAGAGGCCTGTCCCTGGCTGAGTGCTGGCCTAATGCACAGCAAGGTGGAAATGGCCTCCTGTTTATAAGTGTCCCTGCCCTGACAGGCTGTTTAGCAGTTCAGTCAATAGCCCATCAGTCTGGCTCATGTCCATTAATGCCGGTGGTCTCCGGGGAGGCCTGGCCAGCCTTGTCTGCTGAGGGGCAGCTGTCTGGGGCTGGAGCTTCTGCTCTGCAGGCCTGGAAGGACCGCTGGCCCCAGCTCAGCCCTCTGGGGGCTGCCCCTCTGAGCCAGGCCTGGCCCTGGGACACCTTCCCTTAGTCTGAGGCTCCCACTCAGAAGGACGCAGGAGGCAGGAGATGTGGGAAGTGGCCTCCTGTCAGCCCAAGGCCAGCCTAACAATTAGTGCTTCCTGAGAAACCTGCAGGGCAGAAGTTAAGGCCTGGCCCTGGGCCAGAAATTGGAGATAAAGGTTCTGAGAGCAAACCACGGCCCCGCAGCTAAAGGTTCAGTACTGTTCGTGCCCTTTGACCCAGGAAACAATCCAAGAAAAGGGAAAGGTTGAGTGTGGGAAGAGGGCTAGGACACTGACTCAGAAGGCCCCTCTCAGGGCACCGCTTTAAGTACAGCAGAGGCTGAAGCCGGAGAGGCCAGAGGCCTGGGCTCAAGCCGGCCCTGGCCCTCACAATCCTAATGATCTGGAGGCCAGTCCCTCCTGTCTGGGCTTCCCCAGGTGCCAGAGTGCTGCGATCCATTAGTGATTGCTGCCAGGGACACGGATGAGAGGGCCCAGCTGTGTGCTCACCAGTCCTGGTCTCTGAGAGCCCTGGAGGTTTTTGCTGTTTTGTCTGTGACCCCAAACTCAGGATCCTCCCACCTCAGCCTCCTGGGATCTGGGATTACAGGCATGCACCGGGCTCCTTCTGGCCATTATATTTTTTTTGGTGGTACTAGGGAGATTGAAGCCGTAGAGATTGATAGGGTGCCCTATAGCTGAGCAACACCCTCAGTCCTTTTTATTTTTATTTTTTTATTTTGAGATAGGGTCTTACTAATTTGCTGAGGCTGGCCTCAAACTTGCAATTTTCCTGCCTCAGTCTCCTAAATCACTTGGATTACAGGCATGTACTACTGCACCCAGCTGTAGATTTTTTTTTTTTAAATATTTATTTGTTTATTTTTCGGTGGACACAACATCTTTGTTTGTATGTGGTGCTGAGGATCGAACCCGGGCTGCACGCATGCCAGGCGAGCACGCTACCGCTTGAGCCACATCCCCAGCCCCATGCTGTAGATTTTTTTAAATTTTTTTTTTAACTTTCAGATTTAATTTTTTTAAATTTGTATTTGTTTTGTTTTTTGGTACCAGGGATTGAACCCAAGGGCATTTAACCGCTGAGCCACATCCCCAGCCCTTTTTATTTTTCTATTTTAAGGGAGGGTCTCCCTAGTTTGCTTACAGCCTTGCTAAGTTGCTGAGGCTGGCTTTGAACTTGCACTCTTCCTGCCTCAGCCTTTTGAGCCACTGGGATTGCAGGCATGTGCCACTGTGCCCAGTTATAGTGTTGTTTTTAAATACCTTTTTCATTGCCAAATTTACATAGTTAAAATTAAAGAAAAAGAAGATGTTAAAAAACCACCCACATATCCCACCATCTAGATATAACTACAGTTAACATTCTGGTGCATGTGCACACATACACACACACACACACTACATATGCAATTATAGCTATTACTGAGCACTTCTACAGCACCTCACTCTTTGGCTTTTCATATATAATATCCCACTGAACCTTCAACAGTCTTGCAAGGAAGAGATTATTTGCATTTTACAAATGAGGAAAAGAGACTTGCAAGATTTGAGCAGGTGCTGGGCACGGCGGGCACACCTGTAATCCCAGTGGCTCAGAAGGCTGAGGCAGGAGGATCTCAAGTTCAAGGCCAGCCTCAGCAACTTAGTGAGGCTCTAAGCAACTTAGTGAGACCCTGTTCTATAAATGAAAAATAAAAAGGGCCAGGGATGTTGCTCAGTGGTTAAGCACCCCTGGGTTCAATCCCTGGTTAAAAAAAAAAAAAATGAGCATGTATATGACACATTTTTTTGGTTTGTTTGTTTGTACCAGGGATTAGATCCAGGGGCACTTTTCCACTGAGTTACATCCCCAGCCCTTTTTTGGGGAGGAGGGATGTACCGGGGATTGAACTCAGGGGCACTCGACCACTGAGCCACATCCCCAGCCCTATTTTATATCTTTTTTAGAGACAGGATCTCACTGAGTTGCTTAGTACCTTGCCGTTGCTGAGGCTGGCTTTGAACTCTTGATCCTCCTGCCTCAGCCTCTCAAACTTCTGGGATTACAGGCGTGCACCACCACAGCCGGTGCCCTTTTTATTCTAAGACAAGATTTCTCCAAGTTGCTGAGACCAGCCTGAATTTGGAATCCTCCTGCCTCCGCCCCCGAGCTGCTAGGATTACAGGTGTGGGCCACTGTGCCAGCTGTCAGATTATAGTTTTTGAAAACTTGCCCTGAGGACTTGTGTGGAATGGCTTGGAGGCCCTGTGAGGAATCAGTGGCTAGAGGGATGGTCTCTTGGAGACCTGATCAGGACCGTGGAGTGGGCGGCATGTATGCCCCTCCCCTTCCTATCAGGGACCCATTTTCTTTACCTGTGGAGAAGACAGAACCCTGTGAAAGACATGGAACTTTTGCCCATCTCATTCACACACCTGGAACAAATGACACAAGTCCAAGTTCTCTGAATGGGTGTGTGTGTGTCCCTCCAGTGTGGGACCCTTTCCCTAGGGGAGAGCTGAGCTGGACAGAGTATGTCCAGAGGGGAGCCCAGGGTTGCCGCCTCTGCTTGCAAGCTACTAAGATGCATGCACGCCTAAACTTAGCCCCAGGAACCAGAGGCCCAGGTGGCTGCGTTTCCTAGTTTTCCCAAGGTGACCAGGAAGCCCTGTGCCCACTATCATGGAGGCTGCCCAATTCCCAGCCTCGTTACGCAAAACCAGACACCATCTCTGACTTGCTCAGTTGCAGTTAGGCATGGTCTCCGGGGTGCCACACAGATGTGTAGTGGTCAGCTGGGGTTAGCTCAGCAATAGAACATACGTTTAGCTGGGTTCAATGCCCAGCACCAAAAAAAAAAAAAAGAAGAAGAAGAAGTGCCATTTCTGCAAAGTCAGGGAGGTGAGAGAAGGAGAGGAAGTCCCCTGAGTCCACTCTGTTGAAAGTTCCTTTGCAGGGCTGGGGTGTGGTCCAGTGGGGAAGTGCTTACCTGGCATGCACAGGCTCTGGGCTTATCCCCAGTACTGCCAAATAAATAAATAAACAAGCAAAGGTCTTTAAAAGAAAGTTCCTTTGAGCCAGGTGCTGTGGTGCACTCCTGTAATCTCAGCAACTCAGAAGGCTGAGGCAGGAGGATTGCAAGTTTTAGGCCAGCTTCAGCAATTTAGCAAGAACTTGAGCAATTTAGAGAGGCCTTGAGCAACTTAGACCCCGGCTCAAAATATAAAATAAAATAATGTGGCTTCACGGGAAAGCAGCCCTGGGTTCGATACCCAGGACCAAAAATTTTAAAAAAAGAAAAGAAATTGTATCTGTCACTTCCAATAGGGCCTGCCACCTGGCACATCAAGAGTATTGGCGGGATGGGTGGGTGGCCCACCTTCTCCTCTTCTGTCTCTTCCCCTGTAAAGAGGCATCCTGGGGGTGGCTCGGGGGCCTGAGGCTGGATGGTGGCTGTGGGGTGGACCAGGGCCTGAGTCCTGGTCCTTGTTCTGACAGGGCCATGAATGTGCTGTGCCAGAGGAGTGCGCTGTCACTGCCAGGCCCAGGTTTCTGGGACTTGGCTGGTCTGGTGGTTCCTTGAGCCCAGGAAATCCAGGTCTGTGGATGGGGCTGGAAGTCTCAGCTCAGGGCTTTGGGGCCGGGCTGCAGGGCCCGGGCTGCAGGGCCTGTATTTCCTTCCTTGCATGGATGCAGGAATTCTCTGCAGGAAATGGGGGGCCGTGTTCTAATGGAGGTACAGGCACACACTGTCACATTCACCGTTTCAAAGTCGATGCAGTGGGTCAGTGTGGTCACAAAGCTCTGTGACCGTCATCACTATCCAATTCCAAAATAATTTGTCATTCCAAAAAGAAACCCCTTACTCACTAGTCTCCCCCACAGCAGCCCCTCTCCCCAGCCCTAGGCAACCACTAATCTGCCTTCTGTCTCCATGATTTTTTTTTTTTTTGGTCCCTCAGATTGAGCCCAGGGGCACTTAACCACTGAGCCACATCCCAGCCCAGCTCATTTTATTTTGTGACAGGGTCTCACTAAGTTGCTTAGGACCTTGCTAAGTCTCTGTGACTAGCCTTCAACTTCCTGTCTCAGCCTCCCAATGGCTGGATTACTGGTGTGTGCCACCAAGCCTGGCTTTTTTGGGTTTAATCGATCATTCTACCTCAGGCTTCTGAGTAGCTGGGACGACAGAAACCCTCCACAGTGCCTGCCCTTTTACACCTGTCTTCTAATGTAGCACAATGTTTCCATGATTCATCCACGTTGTACTATGTATCAGTACTTCATTCCTTTTCCTAGCTGAATAATACTCCATTGTATGAATGCACAACACTGTAGATATCCGTTCATCATTTGATGAACATTTGGGTTTCCAGTTTTGGGGTGTGTGTGTGTGTGTGTGGTACTAGGGATTGAATCTAGGGTTTCATGCATGCTAGGCAAGCCTTCTACCGCTGAGCTACATCCCCAGCCCTTTTTATTTTATTTTGAGATAGTGTCTTACTAAATTGTTGAGGCTGGCCTTGGACTTGGGATCCTCCTGACTCAGCCTCCTGAGTTGCTGGGATTACAGGTTTGTGTCACTACGCCTGGCTAACATTGGGAGGTTTTATGTAGACCTGTGTTTGCATTTTTCTTGGGGATACACCTCGGGGTGGAATTGCTGGGTCATATAGTAATTCTGTGTGTGACCTTTGAGGAACTGCCCAACTGTTTTCCAAAAGGGCTGCACCATTTTTCACAGACCGGCCAGCAGGGTAGGAAGGGCCTTGCCCTGTACTGAACACTCCCGTGTGCGGGCACCGTGCCGCCTCGGATCCTCACATGTACCGATTATTCCCTCCACTGGACTCAGGAGGACACTGAGGCTCAGAAAAGTGCCGTAACTCCCTGAGGGAACACGCGGGGAGGCCTAGATTCACGCCCAGATCTGTCCCTTACGCTTTCCCCTCTACTCCACGATTGCTGACGGGGTGACCCTGGGGGTGCTAGACTCACAGTGGCCTCCTCCCCTGGCCAATGTTTTACAGACAGGAAAGTTGGACCCCCACTACCCAAAGGTCTGTGGGCACCGCGGGAACGTCTTAGACATCAAGTGGAACCCTTTTGATGACTTTGAGATCGCCTCCTGTTCAGAAGACGCCACGGTGAGTGTGGGCACCTGGCCCCTTGCTTGGAGAGGGTGGGGCGGGGCAGGCAGGCCAGGTGACATCTACTGGGCTCCAGGGGGACCTCACCTTCATCACTGAGGGGAGGTCGCCGCGTGGGGAGGGTGAGAAATTCTGGGCACTGTGGGACTTGGGGACCACTCCTCTCTGGGGGCCTCTGTTTCCCCACCTACAAAATGGGTATAATAGCTTCAGCCCATCTCCTGAGGATCCAGTGAGAGTCGGCTCCAATGGGAGAGCCCACCCTCTAGGGGGCTACAGAATCCTGCAAGGGACATTTTTATTGTGGTCAAAAAATAACATGCCACTCGATCTCACAGACGGTGGGGAAGTAAACTATAAAATGATGGAAACAGGAATCTTGTTGACCGTGGACCCCATAAAGCTGGGTGTGGTGGCCCACACCTATGATCCCAGCCACTCAGGAGGCTGAGGCTGGAGGATCTCAAGTTCAAGGCCAGCCTCAGCAATTGAGCAAGTCCCTGTCTCAAAATAAAAAGGGCTGGGGATGTGGTTCATGGGTTAAGCACCCCCGAGTTCAATTCCTGGTACCAAAACAAAACAAAACAAAATATGGGCTCCAGATCCATCCCAGAAGGTCAGTCCACCATCCTAAAAGGTCAAGGTCAGTCCCACCAACTTTTTCTTTTTTTTTTTTTTTTTTAGATGAGGTCTTGCTGTGTTGCCCAGGCTGACCTTGAACTGCTGGGCTCCAGTAGTGATCCTCTTGCCTCAGCCTCCTGGGTATCTGGGACTGCAAGCATGAAACACCATGCCCAGTTTTCACCCACTTTTTTGAGTTCCTATTGTATACCAGAGACCTAGTCACTGTCACCACAATGTTCAGTGTCATTTACTTATAATTCATCCTGTAGCTCCTCCTAAAAGAACAATGGTTGTGGCTTAAAAAGCGCAGGTGCAATCAGAAGATGACAATAAGGTGACAGTGCAGGCATCATTCCTTGCGATCCCACTGCATTTTTGACTCATGACACGTAGTTCACTCCGTCTTCCCAACGACCCCACAAGGGAGAATGTATTTCGGGTGGACAAGCCCAGGGTCAGAGAGGGGCAGCACCTTGCCAGGTGACAATGACAGGTGTGACTGACACCAGAGCCCCTCCTCTGTCGGCTGAGCTGTGCCACGTTCCTCAGAGCCACAGATGGAGGACACAGGGAAACAGCTCTGTGGGCCGACGCCTGCTCTAGCTGGGCCCTGCCCGGCAGCTGCGGCAGGAAGGGAAATAGAGTGGCTCCTAGAACCTCCTGCTGGATGGAAGGAGGCGGAACAGTGTGTCAGGCAAGGCAGGCAGGCACTTCCCAGAGGATTTGTGTCGTGCCCATACAGGACATTGCTGAGAAACATAAGGGACAGTTTCACACCAAAAGGGTAATCAAGGCCTGGGACAGAGGGCCTTTCTCCAGTGAGTGCGGCTGCTGGCAGGATGCCACCCCTAGCTCAGCCGCCCTCCCTGATCCCTTCCCTCTCCAAGCAGCTCTGAAAGCCCCCTAGAAGGACAGTCACTCTCTCTCTCTTTTTTTTTTTTCTTTTTGGTACCATGGGTTGAACCCAGGGGCACTTGACCACAGAGCCACATCCCCAGCCCTATTTTAGAGACAGGGTCTCACTGGGTTGCTTAGCACCTCACTTTTGCTGAGGCTGGCTTAGAACTCACGATCCTCCTGCCTCAGCCTCCTGAGCCCTGGGATTACAGGCGTGTGCCACCGCGCCCAGCTAGAAGGTCTATTTATTAAAGACCTCATGGCCTGCTGCGGTCGCTCCTCTGATAGCCCAGGTGCAGTGGCCATGATTATTGGGATTGGGGTGTTTGTTGGTCAGCTCTCTGTAGCTGTGACAAATGCTTAAGAAGACAACTTAAAGGGGGAACGACGTATTTGGGCCCCTGTTTTCAGAGGTTCGATCCACGCTGGGCTGGCTCCACTGCGCTGGATCTGAGTGGGGCAGAGCCTCATGGCAGAAGGGGGTGGCAGGGGAAAGCCGCTCACCCGTGACAGCAAGTAACAAAGAGAGAGAAGGGTCCAGGGACAAGAAATGCCCTTTCAGGGCACACGGTGAGAGGCGCTTCCTCCAGCTAACCCCCCCCACCCCCATCCTAAAGCTGCCACCATGTCCCACAATGCCATCAAGCTATTAATCCACTGATGCCGTCAAAGCCTCACGATCTCATCCCTTTCCTGAAGCCCCATCATTGTGGCCTTGGAGACCAAGCCTTCCACCTTCCGTGAGCCTTTGGGGGACACCCAAGCCTCAACAGAGGGGAACAAATTCATTCTGGGTAAATGCATCTGTGGAAAGTGCCAGGCTGCCTCCTCTGTGCCCCCAGGCCCTGGGCTGGGCACCATGGGGATGGGCAGACCTGCCCAGAGCCTGTGTTCCAGCCAAGTCCAGCTCTGTACAGTGACAGCCCTCCCTGGCCTGCCCTGTCTGAAGCCTGTGCCTCTCCAGACAGAGTTCACTTCCTAGTTTCAGATCCAAGGCCATCAGGAAATAAGTGTTAACTGAATGATTTTAAAAGTCTCCCACCTGAAAAACCTGTCTGTCCCTAAGGGAAGTGTACACAGCTCACGTAGGACCTGAGAACCTGGCAGGACAATAGGAATGTCAGGGCAGCACCATCCCTGGCTGCATCTCCATCTCAGGATGGGCTTCCTCTTTGCCATGGCAGCCCCCCTCTGTGTTCAGAGGACACCACTCTAGAAGGGAGCCCCAGGCCCTCACGGTGAAGCTCAGCCTAGGACCCCTGCAGCCCAGCCTCCTGGCCAGTGGTCTTTCCTCCCCCAGGCCACCCACAGTTCCTCTCTAACTCAAGTCTGTGGCTGCCCTTCCCTGCTCCAGGGCCCACAGTGATTCCCTAGTGCCCTGAGAACATAGCCCAACCCCTTCATCCGGACAGTTGAGGCTCTACTCTGGGCCTCTGGGCAAGGAGAATTAAGATCACTCTTTGAGCAGTCTTCCTAGGCTGAGAAGCAGATTTGCACTGGCATCCAGCCTGGGAGACATGCCTACAGTCCACCCACCGGCCACCACCTCCGGCCGTCAAGATGGCAAAAATGAAGCCAGGCATGGTGGGACACAGCTGCAATCCCAGGCACTCAAGAGGCTGAGGCAGGAGGATCGCAAGTTTGAGGCCAGCCTCAGCAATTTATCAAGGCCCTAAGCAACTTAGAGAGCCCCTGTCTCAAAGAAATAAAAAGAGCTGGGAATGTAGCTCAGTGGTAAAGAATCCCAGGTTCAATCCTTAATACAAAAAAAAAAAAAAAAAAGATGGTAAAGATTTCCTAGCGGCATACTGGAAACATAGACTCATCTCTGATCAAAATCGGCCCCTGTTCGGGTTGGAGGACTAGGTAAAGCCCTGTCCCCCCTCTGAGTGAGGAGCAGCTATGCAGAGCTCCTCCCGACCTTCTGCTGGGCACCACACGGATCTGTGGCTTAGGGTGGAAAGGTACCAATGTGCCCCGGATGACACTCCCGGACCATGTCTCCCTACCAGATTAAGATCTGGGACATCCCCATGCAGCTGCTGACAAGGAACTTCACAACCTACAAGAAGGAGCTGGTGGGCCACTCACGCAGGGTGGGCCTGGTAGAGTGGCACCCCACGGCCGCCAACATCCTCTTCAGCTCTGGCTACGACTACAAGGTGAGGCTGCCTCGGAGTTTCCCGAGGCTTCCCATTCTGAGTCCCCGCGAGCTGGGGGGCTTAGGATGACAGAGACTCACTCCCTCCCAGTGCTAGAGATGAGGAATTGGGAATCATGGTGTTCGGAGGCCATGCTCCCTCCCGAGGCTCCAGGGAGAATCCTTCTGTGCCTCTTCTGGCATCTGGGGGCTCCAGCAGTCCTTTGGCTGGTAGCTGCGTCACCCCAGTCTCTGCCTGTGTCTTCACGTGGCCACATCCCTGTGTATTCTTTCCTGGTCTTAGAAGGCACACCTGTCATTGGATTGAGGGCCCACCCTAATTTATTGGGACCTCATCTTAATTAACTATACCTGCGAAGACCGTATTTCCAAATAATGTCACATCTGAGGTTCTGGGTGGCCATGAGTTTTCTCAGGGGGACACTATTCAGGCCATTACTGCCTGCCTGGAAGGGACCAGCTTCCTTTGCTCCACTGACTGCCCATCAATGGGGACAGTTTACAGCCCAGGAGACCTGGATGCTGTCCAGCTTAGTCACGGACTTGCAGTATGATCTGGGACTGTCCCTTTGCCTTTTCTTGGCCTCAGTGTCTGTGGACCAGTGGGCCGGTGAGACCCCAGCTGTAGATTCCCAGCTCTTCCCCTCTGACTGTCTTGGGTTTGCAGAGGCACTGCAGGGACCTCTGTGGTGGGTCAGGGAGTGGCTGGGAGCCCTTGGAGGGCTCTGGGCCTTCCACGGCCCTCTGGTCACAAGTGGATTTCTGAAGCCAGGTGTGTGATGCACACCCAGCCACTCAGGAGGATTCCAAGTTCAAGGCCAGTCACAGCAACTTAGGGAGACCCTTTCTCAAAAAAATAAAAAGAGCTGGAGATGTAGCTCAGTGGTAAAGTGCCCCTGGGTTCAGTCCCTAGTACCTGGGCGGGGCGTGGGGGAAAAAGTGCTTTTGTTACCTGTTTGTACAGCCCCGTCTGCCGGGCTACCCTGTGCGGATGTGCAGGCTATTCTGCACCCAACTCCAGGGGGCGCTGTTCACATCCTAGGCTGTGAGCACGGGTGGCCTTGGAGCTGCACAGGGCCCTGGTTATCCTCGGGAAGTGGAAACTGCAGCTGATAACTGTCTGAAACCCCCTGGATTAGCTAGTGGGTCCCCTGGGGTCCTGCCCGCATGGAGGCTTTCTTGCTCAAAGGCAGATGGTGTTTTCCTGTCACTGCCGACAGCCTGACTCCTGGCTTCCCCCTCCCGCCACAGGCGAGCCCACCCTCCTTCCCTGTCTTCTGGGCCTGGCCGCCAGCTGCGGCTTCCCTCCGGGGGATACTGTGTTTCCCTGCAGCCTGGTCAGCCGTGTGGCTCTGGGGGCTGGGCGGGGGTGGCCTCTGCACTTAGAGCCAGCACTCCGCCCCGTGCAGGTGATGGTCTGGAACCTGGATACAAAGGAGTCTGTCATCGTAAACCCCGTGAGGACAATTACCTGTCACCAAGATGTGATCCTCTCCATGTCCTTCAACACCAACGGCAGCCTGCTGGCTACTGCCTGTAAAGACCGCAAGATTCGGATTCTTGACCCCCGTCTAGGAACTATCCTCCAGGTCAGTGCTGGGCCAGGGTCTGGCTTGGAGTCCAAGAATGGGGTGGGGAGGCTTCTGAGAACAGCTGGCCCCCGGTCAGCACCCGACTCTCTCTGTAGGCAGCATCCGCATCTGGCCCCTCGGCACCACTGTGAAGTGAGATAAGTCATGCCCACTTTTCAGGTGAGAAAACTGAGGCCAAAGAAGCCTGAAGTGTCTTTTGCACTTCATGAGCTAGGATTGGAACCTGGTCTAACTCCAAGACTGGCCTGTGTTCCTCAGCTCTGTCACTAGCTGGGGGTCAGAACCCCAGAGGAGTGACCCTCGGCAAGCACTTCCCACTCTCTTTCTGCTCATCGGCGACAATAGGCTGTTAGTCCTTCCTCTCAGAAGACTAAATAGAACAACCCTAATGCCACCTGCACCCAGCCCCATGCCTGGCTCACTTGGCAAGATGTGGAGCTGGCGGAGGTTTCCTACTTCTGAAAAGTAGTGGGCGAGCTGGGTGTGGTGCCGCACACCTGGAACCCCAGCAGCTCA
This sequence comes from Marmota monax, assembly GCF_021218885.2. NCBI lineage: Eukaryota > Metazoa > Chordata > Mammalia > Rodentia > Sciuridae > Marmota > Marmota monax. Next base: position 3,964,666 of record NW_026695243.1, read on the forward strand.
GGAGGCTGAGGCAGGAGGAGCATGAGTTCAAAGCCAGCCTCAGCAACTTAGAGAGGTCCTCAGCAACTCAGTGAGACCCTGTCTCTACATAAAAACATAAGAGGGCTGGGATGTGGCTCAGGGGTTATGTGCCCCTGGGTTCAATCCTCAGTACCAAAAAAAAAAAAAAAATAGTGGGAGAATCTTCGTGTAGAGGGGAATGACCTGGGAAGGCTTCCTGGAGATGGTGCCCCTGGGTGGCTTCTTCAGCAGAGTTGGGGGGCTCCTTCCACGTGGAGCAGAAACCCCAGCTCATGGCCCAGGAGTGCCCTCCCAGCGTCCCCGACACTGACTCCACCTTTCCCTCCAGGAAGCCAGCTACAAGGGGCACCGGGCCAACAAGGTGCTGTTCCTGGGGAACATGAAGAAGCTGCTGTCCACAGGCACGTCTCGGTGGAACAACCGGCAGATGGCCCTGTGGGACCAGGTGAGCCTCAGGCATCGCCCAGCCCTCAGCTGAGGGTGGGCTTCGTCCTTCTCTCAGGGGTCTCTCACACACATTAGCAGAGTCTGCCCAGGGCTGGGGGGGGGGGGTGGTTCAGGGTGAAGAACAGGGAGATGCCCTGGGCAAGGCCAGACCTTGTGCAGCTGATCACTGAAGGCGTCAAGAGCCCCCGGCTTCAATTCCCAATGCCAAGGCAATAAAATATCACACAAGATGGGGGGACAGGCAGGCAGCAGGGGAGCAGAGTGAGATCAGGTGTGCCAAAAGTGACTCGGTAATGACAACATGTGGACCAAACAGGTGGAGGGGTACATAAGTGTTTTATTTATTTGTCATGGGACTAGGGATTAGACCCAGGGATGCTTAACCACAGAGCAACACCCCCCAGCCCTTTTTATTTATTTATTTATTTAATTTTGAGAGGGTCTTACTAAGATTCTGAGAGTCTTGCTAAGTTGCTGAGGCTGGTCTTGAACTTGCAATCCTCCTGCCTCAGCCTCCCAAGTTGCTGGGATTACAGGTATGCACCACCCGCCCAGCTTGTTTTAGTCCTTTAAAATGTTATGTCCACCTGACAGTAGCCCACAAATTGGTCCTCAAGAGCCAGGGAATCAACACATACACACAAAGTCAGTATTCTTTCTCACACACACACAAGTGTGCACACACGGCCAAATGGCAAGGATCCTAACCTCAGAGCACCAACGAGGCCCCCAGGGGACTCACGGGCCTTCCTGGTCTCCCTTCCCTTGCAGGACAACCTCTCTGTGCCTCTCACAGAGGAGGACCTGGACGGCTCCTCAGGTGTGCTGTTTCCCTTCTACGACGTGGACACCAACATGCTCTACATAGTGGGGAAGGTCAGCCTGGCTCAGGAGGGAGGTGGCCACCTGGAGCCCTGAGGCAGAAGGCAGAGATGTCCCAGCCTTGGCCCCACTGGTGCCCAGCCTGGGCCCTTGTGGGTATAGGGCAGGGACAGGCCACTCTTCCCCATGGAAGAGCACCCCTCTGCCACCTTCCTCGCTCCAGAGGAACCCCTGGGACCAGGGCTTTGCTGGACACTCCAAGCTTGACCCTCCCCAACTCTGTGGGCACTCTGAAGTTGGGGCAGAGCAGGTATCCACCGGGTAGGGCTGTCCATACCTGGTATCTCTGACCTCTGCACCCATGCCAGGATCAGTGCTCTCCTCACCTCCAAGTCATTATGACAACCAGCAATGTCCCCCGAGGGCCAAGACTCCCCGGTTGTCTCTGGGGACTTGCCAGTGCTGACCTCCGTGGGTGGCACTGGGGTGGGCGAGGTTCAGGCCTGTCTCCCCAGAGCTTGGCCTGGCCTTGGAGGAGTCTGGGGGTTGGTCGTGGTCGGAGGACACTCTTTCCTGCCTTGATGAGGGGCCCAGCTCCCTGGTGTCCCCTGTGGTGGGGGGGGCTGCCAGCCGTTCACGCTGAGAGTGGTGGCTGGGGTGTGCTGCTGGGCACCGGCCGAGTCTGGCCTCCTCGTTTCCCAGGGAGATGGCAACATCCGCTACTATGAGGTGAGCGCCGAGAAGCCCCACCTGAACTACCTGACCGAGTACCGCTCCTACAACCCGCAGAAGGGCATTGGTGAGAGGGACCCCGGGCTGTGGGGGTGGCAGGGAGCATCCAGCGGGAGGGGACCCACAGCGGCCCTGACCTGTGGGCTGTCTTAGCACTTCCTGTTGCCAGTAACACAATATTGACAACGAGTGAGGTGTGTTTTGACTCGGGATCCTCAAGGTCCAAGGTCGGGGGGCTGCATCTGATGATGGTCTTTGTGCTGGCAGAGTCCCAGGGCAGCACAGGGCGTCATGAGATGGGACAGGAGCATGCATGTGTGTGGCTTTTGGTCCCAGAGAGCCACTGGGGTTCAGCCAAGAGGGCTCTACCCTGATGACCTTATCCAATCCTAATCCCTCCTGTCTCTCCACGCGGCAATTGGATTCAGTTCCCAGCTCTTAACTCCTCACAGCGGAGATGGAATTTCAGTATCTGAGGTCTTGGAGGACTCGGATATTGAAATTCATATATTGAAATCGGAGCCTCCAGGGAGAAAGCCTCTCCTCCTTTCTTTAGGGGTTTAAGAAGATCCAACTTTTTATCCATAAGAAACCCTCTTTAGCTGGATGCGGTGGCACATGACTATAATCCTAGCTTCTCAGGAGGCTGAGGCAGGAGGATGGCAAGTTGGAGGCAAGAGTCCGACTGTCTCAACCCCATTCTCCCAGTGCAGGGCCCAGCCTAGCGTAGGTGTCGTTCATGAGCTTTTCGCTGAGGGGAGATGGCAGGAGGAGGGCAGTCTCTCTCCACGTCCAGGTGTGCAGCCTGGCTTTCCCCTCCTGCTAGGTCCCTGTGGCCCCAGTCCAGCCGAAACCTCTTGGCTCTTCTTGGTCCTCTGTCCCCAGGTACCATGCCAAAGAGAGGTCTCGAAGTGTCCTCCTGCGAGATCTTCCGCTTCTACAAGCTGATCACAACCAAAAGCCTCATTGAGCCCATATCCATGATTGTACCCCGGCGGGTAAGGGAGGTGGGGGCCATTCTGGAGGGAAGGGGGGAACCCATCCTGGAGAAGACAGACCTGGGGTTGTCAGGGTCCCAGACCCTCCAGCCCATACCTTGGTGGCAGCCACAGGACAGCTGAGAGCCGCTTCTCCAAGGGAAGGCCCTTCTCATGGTCAGGGTGACATCACTGGGGCCAGGAGTCCTGGCTCTCTCCCTACCTCAGCTCTTGAGCTGCTGTGTGTCTTTGGGCAAGCCCCTTTGGTCTCTGGGCCTGGGTTTCCTCGATTCAGCAGGAGTCACCATCTGGACTTTCCTTGCAGTCGGAATCCTACCAAGAGGACATCTACCCGCCCACAGCAGGGGCCCAGCCCTCCCTGACTGCCCGGGAGTGGCTCAGTGGGATGAACAGAGGTGAGGAACGTGGGAACAGCCAGCTGTGGGGGGAAGTGGAATCCCAGTGGCCCAAGAGCAGTTGGACCTGTATTTTTATTTTCTTGTGGCCTCTGAGGAGAGGCCCTTGACAGACACGTGAAAGGCCAGGAAAGCAGGGACTTACCCAAGTGGCTCCGAAAACTCCCTCCAACCCAAGGGGTATTTCCCCCGGGAAAGCATCACACCTGGGCTCCGCAGGGCGACTGACCAGTCTCAGCCAGACTCCCCAGCCGGTCCCCACTTCTATGGCTGCAATTATTTGACTCCAGGGAACCCTCTAGGCTGCAGGCCCCACCCAGGCTCCCTCAGCCTGACCTGCCCCTCTGTCCCCCTCCTGCCCAGTGAGGGCGGGCTCCTCCCTCCCCACCCAGCTGCTCCCTGCCCCCTCCGTTTCCTTCCACGCGGGTGAGGGGAGCCTCCTGGTGCACTGGAAGAGCCTCAGCTGGGGGCCAGAGGCAGAGTCAGCTCCCTGTTCTGTGTGGCCCTTAGACAGGGCCTGCTCTTCCCTGGACCTGTTTCCTCCCCCATATGCCTGATGCCCACCTCCCCTGCTTCCCAGGACGGTTGGGAGGACTAATGAACTTGGTAGATGGCAGAGTGCAGTGTGATAGGACTGTTTTCAGAGTCAGGACAAGGTGTCACTCAAGGAGTTCCCCGTGCTTGGGGACAGCCCCAGGGCCTGATCTGGGCTGTTCCCACAAACGAGCCTTCGCTTAGTTACACACGTGGGTACTCGGGTCTGATTGTCCCATCCATCCGTGGACTTGTGCCATTCCGCAGGTGGCTGGATCTCCTGCGCCTGTTGTATGTCGCTGTGTGACTGTGTGTCTGCCTGTGTCCGCGTCCCATGCTCAGTCCTCTCACCGCCCTTGGCTTCTTCCTTCCCAGAGCCAATCCTGGTGTCCCTGAGGCCTGGCTCCCAGCCACTGAGCCCCCGGCCACTGCCTCCAGAGAAGCCCCTCTCCACCCCCACGGCCCGGACCTACCCCCTGCTCTTGGACCACACTGCAAAGCTGTCTGCAGAGGACGGCCAGAGGCCCCTCTCCCAGCCGGAGGGGAAGGCGCCAAGGTGGGCTGCGGAGCACAGGCCCGAGGAGAAGCAGCCCTGGCTCACGAATGGCTTTGATATTTTCGAATGTCCCCCACCAAAGACAGAGAACGAGGTGTGAAGGGGGTCTGCTGGGGGGCGGGGTCAGTGGAAGGGCCCCGAGGGAGGGGGGGAGGGCGGGTGAGAGGTGCAGCGCGCTGTGTGACCTGCCTAGGCCTTCACTCACTGTTCTCCCTCAGTGACCTAGACAGGTGGTGGGAAGCCCTTTGTCAAGTGCCTGGGGCTTGACCTGCTGAGCATCCAGACCCTTCCCCTGCTGACATTCTGGGGTTTCCTGGGCTTTTGGAGTCAACATCTGTTACATCCCTTCTGAGAAGCAGGGCTAGAGGCTTGGTGATCACATTCCCTGGGCAGCCCTGAGGTCAGGGCAGAGGAGCTAAAAGCACAGGGGTGGGTGTCTCACAGAGGGATCTGATCATGGCCTTGGAGCCAGGGCCCGAAAGTCTTCATGCTTCAGTTTCCACGTGTCCAGGGAGGCTACAGACACTGCCCCCTCGTTGGGGATGTCATGAGGATTCAGGGGGATAACGAAGGCCCTTAGCAGGCACCCAACATCTAATAGCTGTTCTACACAGCAGCCACAAATGAGGAGGTTGATTTTCTATCCCCCCAGTTCCCAGAGGAGGAAATTGAAGCTCAGAGAGGGTAGGTAAATTGCCCAGGGTCACACAGTTACCGATGGTGAAAACACCAATCTCCAAATATCCTTTCATCCATCCTTTAGGGATCCACGAAAGCAAAATATGTCTGAATCATTCAAGACTTTTACAAATTGTTGGGTAAACTAAACAAGATCTTTGTAAAAGATCCAAGCAACAGTGACCCTTCATTAATTTAATCACCATTAAATGGCTTTGATATTTTCGAATGTCCCCCACCAAAGACAGAACGAGGTGTAAAGGGGGTCTGCTGGGGGCGGGGTCAGTGGAAGGGCCCCAAGGAAGGAGGGGAGGGGGACAAAAAGAAGTAATGTTTTGGCTCTTCTGCTGGGGACCTGCCCCAGCCACAGTCCCAGGCCACCCAGGTGATCTTGCCCTCTGCCCTATGCTTTTCCAGCTGCTGCAGATGTTCTATCGGCAACAGGAGGAGATCCGAAGGCTCCGCGAGCTGGTGACCCAGCGGGAAGTCCAAGCCAAGCAGTTGGAACTAGAGATCAAAAACTTGCGCATGAGCTCAGCATAGTTCTGAGCAGAGGCCTCTGCCATCCTGGCCCTCAGGGACGCCACTTGGCTCTGTGGGGAGGTCCAGAACCAAACCACAAGTCCCCCAAGAACAACCACTATTTCTATATTTTTTACCAGAAAACAAAACCCTCAGTCACTGAAGGAGATTCCAGTAGGACGTGGTGCCGTTTCCTATTTGCCTTCTCGCAGCAGTTTCTGCACTGACTGATTTTAGATGTTCTGTTGAATTCTGCTTCTGAGGTCCACGTGGAGCTGTGACTTCTCAAGGGGAACGAACACTGCAGGAAGTTAGAGCTGGTAGAAGTGGGGAGGTCAGGCTGCCTGTCATCTCGTGTAGAATGGGGGGAAACGGAGGCAGGAGGGAGTGTCCCCACTCACCCCATCCCAACTGACACATGCTTCATATGTTGGACTATAGAATCCATAATTCTGCTACTCAAAAAAAAAAAAATTTAGAAGTTTGAAAACCAGTGATCTGGCCCAACTCATTCTTTGAAAAGTGAGGAAACTGAGGCTAAGAGAGAGGCAGGTGAGGCTGGGCTGAGCACCTGGTCTCCTGGGTGAGTCTTTCTGCTGTTTCTGGCCCTGTGCACTTCTCAGCCCCCAGGACAGGAATATGTTGGGTCTGGCCTCAACTGGGCCTTGACTGACTTGGTGACCTCTTGCAAAGTCCTTCTTTCTCTGGTCTCAGTCTCTCCATCTTAAGAAGGGGGACTCTGGATGAGCTCCCTCCACAGGATCTGCCACCAGAGACCTTGACTTGAGGAAAACCACATGTGGGGCCTGGGTTTGCTGCAGAAACTCACACTGACCAAGGGGTCAAGTTTAAGGTCAGGGAAATGAATCAAGATTTAGCCCAATTCTAGAACTCAGACAGGCAGTCAAAACCTTCCTTTCCAGCCTGCATCAGATGGATGTGAGTAGACCCTGTCTCCTATGTGGGGATGCAGGCCTCAGAACTGTGTCCTTGACTGCTGACTACACAGCGCCTCCTGCAGGAGAATGTAGGCAAAAGAGCCCCCACTCCCCAGAAGGCAGTGGGTCCCCAGCACGGGGTACCAGCAGAGCCCTGTGGGCAGTTTCCAGAGAGGGATGAATGCACTAGGTAAAAAGTAGGACCACAGATAACCCTGAAGCTCCCTTCTGGCCCAAAAGTCTTCTGCATCATCCCTCTTTTGTGAATCTGTTTCCTGGGTCAATTCAGCAGCCAAGCCAGACTGGGAATGATGAGGAGTAAAACCCATTCCTCCTTCCCCAAGAGGAATGGACATCACATTGGGTGACTTCCCCATCACATTGGGTGACTGGAGCTCAGATGGGGACAGCAGGAGCTACCAGCCTGGTAGGCAGCCCTGTACATTAGAATCCCCTTGACAGCATTCAGGAAATGCAGATGCCCAGGACTCACCTGGATCCACTGAAGCCAACTCTCATGAAGGGGCCTGGCCCTCTGCATAAGCTGCCCAGGTGATTCTGCAATTCAGTGGACTAGTCTGTCAGTAACTATTTGCCGTAAAGATGAGAATAGTGAGTGCCAGACAGGAGCCTGGGAATCAGTGCTGATGGTCGTCTCACACCCCCCCACCCCCACTAGCTAAGGCCGATGTCCCCCGTTAGCACACACCAGAGATCCACGGTCCATGTCTTATCTCCATTTCCTCAGTTACTGAGACTCACTCCCAGCCAAAGCAACAGCCAAGCTTGCCTTACTGTGCCGCAGAGCAAAAAGCCAAGTCCCAAGCATTGTCAGGAAAGTAGAGTCCCTGGATGGAGTAACCCCATGCACTTCATTTGTGGCCACACTTTACAGTTTACACAGCCCCTTGTCCATTCACTGGCACGTGCTACTGGAACACAGGTCTGTGAGTATTATAATCCCCCTGTTCAGAAGGGAAGACCTAGCCTCAGAGAAGTGAAAACCTCATGTCCAAGGTCATTAGCTGCCAAGCTAGAGGTGTGTGTGTGGGTGGGGGGGTGCATCTAGAGAGCTTCTGAACATGACTGCCCGGTGCCATCCCTTCCCAGCTCCCTCCCCCCCAGGGACCCAGACCTCCCACTCAATAGCAGGACGCAGGCAGCTTTGAACAAACTCTTTTTCTTTTTTTACATTTAGAATAAATTATTTAAATTATTTCACAGCAAGGGAGAGGGATAGATAATTTTTATCCGATATTTTTTAGAACCATCTTTTTTAAAAACTCCTTTTTTTTTTTTTTATGTTCTTGAGCTGATGGAGCAGAACATGCCCAGCACTGGACATGTCCTGCACTCGAACAGTCTCCTTACTGCAGACCCCGGGAGCCCCCTTTCTGTTGACTCAGGAACTTTCCGAGGGTGGGGACAGTACTGGGAGATAAAGTTTGGCTGGTGTCCATCTTAGCTCTATAATAATTGTGCTTCCTGGGACAAAAGTTGAGAACCATCATAGAGGGAACAGGAAGTCAGAAATCAATCTATGCTTTTAATATGAAACCGTGCCTGAAACAGTTTGAATGATTATTTTAATGTTTCTGAAATTCCTTGTACCTTTGTAATAAAAAAATAAAAGAAGTAAAAGTGAAAATAGATACGGAATTGTGCAATGGAAAGAATGTAACAAAATAAACATCCGGCTATAGACAGTTTAATACAAGCAGCTTTTCGCTTCTTGATTTTGTTTCACTAATGCCAAGTAAGCAACTACTTTAGAGCCAGAAACAGGGCTGGGAAACAGGGCAGGTCCTAACACAGAGACCCCCTTCTCTTTGGAAGTGGCTGGGAGTATGGAGAGGGGCCAAGATGAGGGCAGTGCTGGCTGTTCTGGGAGGAGAAGCTGGGGAGGCTTCCTAGAGGAGGTGACAGGCCTTAACCCAAAGTTAATGAGGAAAAGAGGACATTTGGGGAGCTGAATGGAACTCCAAGCAGTGAAAAAAAATGCGAGTCCCCCAGTCTGGAATCAAGCAATTGGTGGAGCATCAATATGGCAGGGACCAAGGGTCTTAAAAACCAAGGACCTTGTAAATTCTAGCCTGAGGATAACTGATGTTGGCCAAAAAGCCAAGAAGCGATTCTTTAAATTGTGAAAAGGGGCTCTCCCAGCAAAAAGGCACAGAGTATAAGGGAAAGAGTGTGGGTGATGCTCACTGTCCGGAAAGGCCACCCAACTTGGGTTAGGAGGGAAGCCCATTTTCTTCCAGTCACTTAGCCCAATAGGAGCGAGCCCGGCTTTCCGCGGTGGCCACCTGCGGTCCAGGGCAGGCGCAGGAAGTACCCTGCTGGCGGGAGGATGCAGGGAGGCAGAGTCCTTGGCACCGCCGGATGGTGCCGCAGCTTCGCAGCCGCCCAGCGCCTGGCCAGCCTCCGCCCCGCCCCGGACCCCGCCAGGTTTCGATTCCGTGGGAGCCGCGCGGTTCCGCCCTGCGGGGGCGCGAATGGAGGGCGCTGGGGCGCGGAGCACGACCCCCGGGGGGCTCGGCTGTGCGGGGCCCGAGGAGGCGCGCGGCTGGCTTTGCCCGGAACATAGCGACCGCCCCGCGGAGCTCTTCTGTCGCCGCTGCCGCCGATGCGTGTGCGCGCTGTGCCCGGTGCTGGGCGCGCACCGCGGCCACCCGGTGGGTCTGGCGCAGGAGGAGGCGGCCCACGTGCAGGTGGGGAGCGCGGGTGCAGGTGGGGAGCGCGTAGCGCGCGGGGAGGGGGCCGAACCCCTGAGTAACGGACAAGGAGAGCGCGTGCCCGAGGTCCCACTGTCAGTTCCCTGTTAGGAGCTGGAAACGTGAAGATGGCCCCAGAGGTCATCAAGGGGATAGACCTAAGAACCAGAGACTGAGGCCAGAGGAAGGGCAAAAGTGATCCAAGGCCACCTGGTCAGCTTCAAAAGAGGTGGGTTTAGGAGTGGGAACTGGGGAGCCCAGGCTGGTACCCAGATGTCCTTGGCCTTGACCACCATGATGGTCCACCCCACTACCGTGGGCTATTAGAAAAGCTACTTCTTAGTTAACAGAAGTGAACCCCATCTACCCACAGATGGCAAACACCCACACAGAAAGCGACCCAACTGTGAATCGTACCATTGCTCTAGAAGTGGCCTCAATGGCCCCTCTATCTCCCTGGGTGCACCTCTCTTCCCTGCATGCCTTGCAGCTCCACAACCCAAGCCAGCTGTTAATAGTATTAGCCATTTATTAATAACAAAAGGAATGTTCGGGAGCCGGCCTTGAATTCAGTCCTCCACCAGCCAATAGCCCCCACCCAGGGAGATGCTTTTCATCTTGAATCCCTCACTCTGATGTAACACTGTTAATGGCCAGGGTCTCGGGACTCCTGTGCCAGCCCTGCTCTGAACTTGTTCTGTGGCTCTGGTCAAATCCCTCTTCTCTGGACTCCCTGAAGGTCTGCCTAGCTCTCCAGTCTCTACAGACCTAGATTCTACCATATCCATCCCAAAGAAGTCCTCTGTGAGGAGCCCTGCCCTGAGAGAACTTTTTCCCTACACAGCATGACTTAACACCACCACACTGTGACAATCTTGGCGTTCCAAGGAGAAACTGGACCCATTAGGGGGCTACTGGTGGAGACCTGGGTTCAAGGCCTGCCAGGGCCTTCCTGTTGGTCTCTATAAAATGGCTGTAATAATAATACTTGCTCCCCAGAGCTATGTTATTCAGAGTTAAGAAGGCTGCTTTCCAGAGATACGGTGTTCCATTTGTCCACCTGCCTGACCACCTTTCTTTGCACACCCATGTTGCATCCACACATCTACACACTCACCTATCTGTCCATCATCCATTCATCCATCACATCTATCCATACCTTGTGCCATAGGTGTGTCAAGTCATTGATCCTATTCTTCTCTAACCTGGAGGAGTTCCTGGCTGGTTGAGGGAGGACAGAGGGTGACATTACAGTGTGATAAGCCTTTTAAGGTAGTGGTGAGAACCAGATGGAAGAGAACTGGAGGCAGGATGCCCCAGAAGATTTCTTGGGGAAAGTGTCATTGGAAGTGGCCTTGAAGGATGGGTCAGATCCCAAGACACCTGGGTCTGGAGGAAACAGGCACCTGGAGGTTGGGGGTGTTCTTGACCCATGATGGACAGGACCTGGGTGCAAGGGCACCTGCCTGTCATCCCAGCAACTTGGAAGTCTGAAGCAGGAGGATTGTAAATTTGAGGCCAGCCTGGGCAACTTAGTGAGCCCCTGTCTCAAAAAATAAAAAGGGCAGGAGATATAGCTCAGTGGTAGAGCACTCGCCTAGTATATGTGAGACCCAGCGTTCAATCCCCAGTACCAAAAGAAAAAAGCAGCAAAGAAGGAAAAAATAGCAATTTCGAAAAGCAGAGCTGGGCCAGGTAGGAGGAGCAGTCCAGCCCTGAGTGATACCTTATGTGGCCTCTAAGGATCAGTGTGGCCCAAGTCTCAGCTCATCCTCCAATTTGCCACCAGACTTGGGGCGAGTCATCTCACCTTCCAGTTCTCAGATACCTCTGCTGACAAAAAGCATAGGAGTGAATAGAGATAAGGGTCTGTTATCTGAAAAGGGACAGAGATTTGAATTTTTTTCCCTTCTCTCATCTACAGAAACTCATCCAAGAATGTTTACAGCAACTGGAGACCAAGAAGCAGCATCAAGTTGGCAACATCACCCAGATAGAAGATGCAGCTGAGAAGCTCAAGGCAAGTGGACGCTTCTTCCCTCTTCCAGTGGGGTTGTCCACATTTCCCCTCAGACGTGAGTGTCCCCTAGTATGGCATCAGGGAAAATAAAGACCAATCTTAAAGGGGAGGTCAGTGTGGTGGGCCTGGAGCTGACGGACAAATTCAATGCAGAACCATGAAGTGGGCCCTGAGACTGCCGCATCATCAGCCACGGGGAGAATCTGCCTGGGCCAGCGCCCCAGCCCTACCTCCTGCCACCGCCAAGGCGCCATCTTGTAGCAGCTGCTCTTCTCTCCTGGGGCTTCTAGACCTCCACCTCCCACACTCCAAATTGCCTTAAATAGAGCAAAATGCAGTCTACTAGTTGGGCGCAGTGGCGCACGCCTGTAATCCCAGCGGCTTGGGAAGCTGAGGCAGGAGGATCATGAGTTCAAAGCCAGCTGATCAGCAGTTTAGCAAGGCCCTAAGCAACTTAGTGAGACCCTGTCTCTAAATTTATAAAAAGGAGGGGGTGGTGCTGGGAGTGTGGCTGAGTGGTTAAGTGCCCCTGGGTACAATCCCAGTACCAAAAAAAATTCAGTTTACTGAACATACAAATTTCTCTTAAGGTCTCTCCGCCATGAATGAAATTAAATAAGGTATACATATATTGTATAAATACATACTTCTTCACGCTTTCCCTTTCATACAATGTGTATTTTCTGTATCTATTTCCTTATTTTTTTTATTGGCACTGGGGATTGTGCCCGGGGTGCTGCTCTCCACTGAGCTACACCCCCAGCCTTTTTTATTCTTTTATTTTGAGGCAGGACTACACTCAGTTGCCCAGGTTGGCCTCAAACTTGTGACTCTCCTTCCTCAGCCCCCAGGTAGCTGGAATCCCAGGCCTGTGCCTCTGTGCCCAGCTGTACAATCTTTACTTAAATGGATTCTTTTGAGGGTTTTGGGCACAAAGTTGGGTCTGACACTGTGAGTTTCCACTTTGACTATGAAAAAGTTGTCACTTCTTTAGGTGCCTTCTGTGAGAACTCAGGTGGGTCCTTGTTCCCCTGGGCCTCAGCGGCTCCCTCCTCACAGTGAGGGCTGGAATGGGGGATGCCCTACAGGGTCCCACCTCACAGAGGCCTGGTGCTGCTGACTGACCCACACAAGGCAGAGGGGAAGACTGGCTCTGGCCGGGGGAGCCGCTGGCACCAGCTCTTCCCAAGCCAGGCCCACAGTAGTGTGGAGCAGGGCCTGAAAACCACAGCATGCTAAGGCCATGAAGAGGCCTCCATCTTTGCCTGACCTCTGTTATCTGCCAGGTGTCTACGTGCCCCAGTGTGATGAGACCTTTGTGGCTCACACTCATGGCCTCTGTTTAATTATTAATAGTGTCCCTCATGTCTCCAAAAGCATGACTCGGGGCTCAGGAAGATATGACTGTTCAAAAGAACTTGGAAAATGAAAGTTGGCGAGTGCCTCTCTGCAAAGGGTGGGGGAGGCGCCCGGCTGTTCGTCCTGAAGAAGACAGCCACGGTGCAGGTCCGCTGCCTGCAAATCCCTGAGCAGATACAGTTTGGAGGTCCCCAGGGAAAGACATAGGACCCTCGTGGAGGGCCTAAGGGCTGTGGAGGTTCCAGCAACTTTTTGATTTAAAATAATCATAGATCCAAAGGAAACTGCAAAGATAGTACACAGAAGTTTTGTGTACCTCCTCCTAGTTTGCCCCCAAGAATTGTGTACCTCTTATATAGCTATAGTGTAATATCAGAATCAGAAAATATTTATGTCCATTTCCCCGGGCTGGCCTTGAACCCCTGAGCTCCTGCCTGGCCAACCTGTAGCTGGGGTTGCATGCTGCCAATATCGGTGTTAAAGGCTGTATATTCCATTCTTTGTATATTCCATGATTCATCAAGCCATTTTCTGCATGTCAAACAGTTAGATTATACCTGGTTTTCCCCTAATGCAAAAACAGTAGTGCAGAGAACATATTTTGGCCCCTTGATTTGCCTCCTTTGGGACAGGATCCTAGAAGGGACACATTGCAATAGGCACAGCATGTGTGAGAAACCTAAGGCATCCTGTGGAGTCGCGGCCCATGTGGTTTGTGGCAGAGAGGTTGGGGCAACCACGCCTCCTGCAATGGCAAATGAGGGGAAAGACCGTTCGCATGGAAACAGCCTTGTAAACAGATCAATAAAGTTTGTGCAAGGTCCAGAGTCTGTTGTACAGAAGCCAGTGACCAGGACTAATCACCCACTCCCTTTTCAGGGCACAATTGAGAAGGACTGGATCATTAATCCCCAGTCAACACCCATTTATGATCACATCCTTGTTAATAGGCTTCCCCCATCATGGCACCTTAGGGGCCAATATATCCAGGTGCAGGGAAAATCCAACACCCGCCCGCAACCCTCTCTACTCAAATGGGAATAGATGACACTACATCTCTTCTATGCTCTTCTTCCCGGTTTCTTCCAAATTTTCTTTTCCCAGGGCTTCACACATGCTAAGCAAGTACTCTACCACTGAGCTACATCCCCAGTCCTTTTTTTATTTTTAAATTTTGAGACAGGGCCCTGCTAAATTACCAAGGCTAGCCTCAAATTTGTGATATTCCTGCCTCAGTCTCCCCAGTAGCTGGATTACAAGATTATGCCACCACACCTAGCCTGAATCTTCCAAATTTTCTGCAGTAAGCTTTTGATTTTTTAAAAAATTATAAGAAAGTGTGTGTGTGTGTGATTTTTTTAAATTGATTACTATCAAATCCAGATATAGGCTAGGGATTTAGAATGTGCATAGGTTAGCTAGGCACAGTGGCACACATCTATAATACCAACTGTTCAGGAGGCTGAGGCAGGAGGGCGGCATGTTTGAGCCCAGCCTGGGCAATTTAATAAGATCCTGTCTCAAAATAAAATATAAAAAGGGTTGGGATGTAGATCACTGGCAGAGCATTTGTATAACATGTGTGAAGCCCAGAGTTCAACCCTCAGTACAGAATAAAAAAAAAAAAAAAGAAGAACTTAGGCTGTCAGAGCCAAAGGCCATTCTAAAGCACTATTTTATTTTATTTTTTAGAAGAGAGAGAATTTTTAATATTTATTTTTTAGTTTTCAGCAGACACAACATCTTTGTATGTGGTGCTGAGGATCGAACCCGGGCCGCACGCACGCCAGGCGAGCGCGCTACCGCTTGAGCCACATCCCCAGCCCAAAGGCTATTCTAGATGACGCTCAAGGTTGGGTATGGTGGCAGGAGCCTATTGTCCAGGCTACTCAGGAGGCTGAGATACGAGGATCATTTGAGCCCAGGAGTTGGAGGCCAGCCTGGTCAACAAAACAAAAAGCGAGGAAATAATTTCTCACTGGTCACATGGCGAGGTGGGACCTGGGCTACAGCTGCATCCACCAAGTGTACCCAGACAGAAACCACTCTGAGGGGTCCAGCAGAGGGATGTGCCCAGGGAGCTATGGCTCAATCATGGAAGAGACCAAGAAGTCAACCAGAGGTCATGAGGCACCCCAGCCCCTGGGCCAGTGTTAGCAGAGTGCAGGGGCCAGGGCCCCAGGGCAGAAGCTAGAACCAGACCAGGCCTGCCCTGGGGGAGCTGGAGGACGAAAGGGACTCGGGGAGAGCCTGCCCTGGTGAAGGGGTGCTGGGGCAGCCCCCCTGCCTCACACTCTGGTCTCCCTCTAGCTCCTCTCTCTATAACCAACCGTGAAGGAGGATTTTGGAAATTCAGACTGCAGGGCTCAGCCCTCTGCCCCACAGAACAAAGCAGAAAGTACCTGAGCAGGGTGCAGGGGTACTCGCCTGTCATCCCAGCAGCTCAGGAGGCTGAAGCAGTAGGATCACAAATTCAAAGTTGGCCTCAGAAACTTAGCGAGGCCCTAAGCAACTCAGTGAGACCCTGTCTCTAAATAAAATTTTAAAAAAGGGCTGTGGATGTGGCTCAGTGGTTGAGAGCCCCCGGGTTCAATCCCCAGTACCAAAAAAAAAAAAAAAAAAGTGGACCTGAGATACACGGGCCCAGGCTGGCATGCAACACAGTAACTGCTGGAGGCTGAACTCAGTAGCCTCAGATCCTACTCTGGGACCCACCAAAGCTGCAGGAATGGAATCAGAGCATGCAAGCAGGGGACCAAGGGGGTGACACGAGCCAGCCTTTGCCAGACTGGAAATGGAAAGATGAGGACCCTGTGAGGTCTTGCTGTTGATGTTGATGTCACTGGTCTCCCCTGTTGGCCCTGGCTACCCCTCCTCCGGACAGCCACAGCCACCATATCACAGTCCTGGGGGCCCCAAAGCTCCTGTGGCCCGGGCAGGGTTGGAGGGCCTGGCTCCCTTCCCAGGTGGCACAGCCCAGGAGAGGTGCCCCGCAGGGCTGTCCAGTGTCATACTGAGTTTTCAGGAAGCTGCTCTTTGCATCCTTCTCACAGTCCCCTCACTCTCCATGGGACCCCAAGATGGATTCACATAGCGGACAGCTCTCCATGGACAAAGCCCCCCGCCCTTCCCTGACCCAGGGCTCCATGGCTGGTCTCCCTCTTTCTCAGAATCCTAAGGCTCCTCTCAGCTGGACCCCATCAGGCTCTTACCAGCCACCAGCTGCACCCAGCTGTGTCTAAACCCCAGCCAGTTCCACCTGGGGTCCAGTTCCATTTTGAATCCCTGTGGCCCAAACCAGCACTTCCTTGTTTCATTATCAGCGCTCTCCTCCCCCTCCCCTCCCCTGTCTTAGCTGTGTTGTGTAACCAACCCTAGCTGCTTAGACAGGAAGTCTTCTGCGGTTTTTTTTTTCTTTTTGGTACTGGGGATTGAACTCAGGGGCACTCAATCACTGAGCCCCATCCCCAGCCCTATTTTTTATTTTATTTAGAGACAGAGTCTCACCGAGTTGCTTAGCTCCTTGCTTTTGCTGAGGCTGGCTTTGAACTCTTGATCCTCCTGCCTCAGCCTCCCTAGGTGCTGGGATTACAGGCATGCACCACCTCGCCCAGCTCTTCTGGTGTCTTTAATCGTTCCTCCTGCATTGGGTGTGGTGTCATGAAGCCTCTTCTGTGTATTGCTCTTGACTAAGGCACTGCTTGGCACAGCTTGGTTAGGAGGAGACACCTGCCTCTCGTTTATTACGTTGCCTCCACCATGTTCATCTCTCCAGGGTTTGGAACACATTTTCTTTCCTTCCCTTGGTCATTCAGTGAAGATGTATTCTTGTTTAGGTGCATGGACCTACTGCAACTTTGTTATCGGGGCCAGCAGGTGCAGACTGGTCCTCTCCATCCTAAAGCCAATTGAATCCATGAGGTCTGAGGGATGAGCTAGCCCCAGAAGCCAAGCACCACCTAAAGAACCATAGAGGAAACCCAGCTGGGGAGCTCACCTCCTGGGTCTTGCCAAACCACACAGTAGTCCCACTAAGAAGAGAACATGGGGAGCCTGCCCCAAGCCCGGCCAGGTACAGGGGTCCTTCTGCTACGTGGATTACACAGATGTTTGGGCTGAGGAAAGGAGCTGGCTTATGGTTTTGGAATTTTTTTCCCAATTGATTTCTATTTTATTATTTCATAAGTGAAATAATAATAAAGTGAGAGCCTGTCATTCCCATCTCTCCAATCCCACACCTCCTTCCAGACAGGACCTCTGCTAACATTTTCATTGCACTAGTAAATATACACAGGGAGGTATCCTTATGCAGTGTTTGCTATGTTTTATGTAAGTGGGATTATTGTGCATATGTTATTTGGACACTTGCTCCTTGCCACCAAGCCAGGACACATAGCTCTACTGTATTCTTCATGTATATATATTTTATGGTAGTAAAATATACGTAACATAAAATCAGCCAGTTTTAAGTGTTCATTCCTGGGTGGTAGTTACATTCACAAGGTTGTACAACATCACCCAAAATAGAAACTCTGAAACCATTAAACAGTCACTTCCCACTCCTCCTCCCCCAGCCCCTGGTAACCTCTACTCTGCTTCCTGTCTCTATGTTGCCTATTCTAGGCATTTTGTGTAAATGCAGTCATAACATTATTTGTTCTTTTGTGGCTGGTTTATTTCACTTAGGAAAATGTCTTGGAGGTTCATCCATGTTGTAACATATGTGAGAACAATGCATTCTTTTTCATTATTATAAATTATTTCACCTTATGAATGTAGCATAACTTATATAAGTAACATACATGCATGTCCCATATTGGAAACTGCACCCAACTCTTCTCTGGACTCCATGGATAATGCTATAGTGAGAATCACATGGTCGTGACGCTCATGTGAGCACATTTTGTAGGATCAGTTCCTATAAGGGGAAAAATGGTGTCTTTAGAGTCATGAATCTTCTCAATCAGGGATGTTTTTTTTTTTCTTTTTTAAATATTTTTTTAAATAAATGACAGTGGATGCGTTACATTTCTTATTACACATATAGAGCACAATTTTTCATATCTCTGGTTGTATATAAAGTATGTTCACACCAATTCGTGTCTTCATGCATGTACTTTGGATGAGGGTGTCCACCACATCCCACCCTCATTGCTAGCCCCCTGCCCCTGCCCTTCCTTCCCACCCTCTGCTCTATCTAGAGCTCGTATTTTCCTCCCATGCTATGGTTTTTTTCTTTCATGCAGTTGGAGGGTTTTTCTGTCTTTCAGTACAGTTTTATTCTTTTCTTTATCTAGGTGCTGGGAATTAAGCTCAGGGCCTTGCAGATAACTGGGCAAGTGCTTTGCCACGGAGCTCTGCTCCCAGACCATTTCCGTTTCTGTTAAGTTTATTTTTAGATATTTTGCTATTTTCCTCCTTACTTTAAAAAGCATCTTTATTAGCTGGGCACAGTGGCGCACACCTGAAATCCCAGCAGCTCCGGAGGCTGAGGCGGGAGGATTGGGAGTTCAAAGCCAGCCTCAGCAGTGAGGCCCTAAGCCTCACAGCAAGACCCTGTCTCTAAACAAAATATAAAAAGGGTTGGGGATGTGGCTCAGTGGTTAAGCACCACTGGGTTCAATACTCGGTCCCAAAGAAAGACAAAAAAAGCATCTTTATTTCTCCATGCACTTTCTGATGGATGCTGGCCAGTACTTACACAAGTTTTAGTTGTTATGAGTTGATCTTGTATCTGTCACTTTACTAAACTTAGTTTGTAGGCATTATAAGTTTTTTTTTCCATGTCAATTATTCTGGAAATCTTGATTGGCAAACTTATCATCTGCAACTGGTTTTCTTTTTAGGCTCACGCAGAGTCAAGTAAAACCTGGCTGACGGACAAATTCACTGAACTCAGATTACTACTTGATGAAGAGGAAATGCTGGCCAAAAAATTCATTGATAAAAACATGCAGGGGGCCCTCCAGGTGTACAGGGAGCAAGTGGAGTCTTGCAGGAAGCAGATTGACGTCATGGGCAGTCTCTCCAGCAGGGTCTGGGGTATCAGCCAGGAGCCCAACCCTGTTCAACTGCTGCAGGTAAGTTGGGGTCTCTGCTCTTGCTGCTGCCACATGCCACCCCATTCCACCTCGGCTGTTATGGCCCTGAGCACAGTGTTCCTGTAACATGTAAAGGGCATGGAGATCTGCTTGTCAGCATGTGGATTTTCTTGCTCGTGCACGAGTGTGCAGAGTGCATGTTGTCAGGAAGATGAGAGACATCTTGGACTAATTAAATAGTATCAGCCAACATCATTTTCAAGGGCTTTTGTGTTCTAAGCATTTTTTGTATCTCAGCTCTGATAGTTACTACAACTCTACAAAGTGGACTTCTCATCCCATTTTTGCAAATGAGAATTTGAGGCTCAGGGAGGTGAAGTGGGCTCACATAGCTGCCAGATGGCAGAGCTGGGATCACACCCAGATGTGTCTGAACCAATCCAATCCACAAGGCAGTGTTTTGTTGTTGTTGTTGTTGATTTTTCTTTTACTGTCCTGGGAATTGAACCCAAGGATGCTCTAACACTAAGCTACATCCCTAGCCCTTTTTAATATTTTATTTAGAGACAGGGTCTTCTGAGTTGCATGCAGTGGCTGGTCTGGAACTTGTGACCCTCCTGCCTCACCTCCAGAGTTGCTAGGAAGATAGGTGTGACCCACCACAACAGCTACTCACCCCCTTTTTTAATTTTTTTCATTTTTGTTTTGAGACAGTCGTCCAGGTTGACCTCGAACTTGCAATCCTTCTGCCTCAGCCTCGCAAGTAGTTGGGATTACAGGTGTGCACACCGTGCCTGGCTCTGCTTAGAGTGTTAAGACACCTCTCCTGAGGGGATTCTGGTATCATAAAACACAGCTTCAGGGCTTTGGCATTGCTTTCTTCCATTTTCTTGTGCCAGAGCTCCTGGTTTTGACCATTCATCATCCCTCTCTCCTGTTCATTTGTTTATGTATTCCTCCAGTACACACTGAGCTGGGCCATCTGCAGAACGTGAGGAACTCACAGTGGGGCAGAGAGACATGCTAAGAAACAGATGTATACAAAGCAGCTCAAGCAAATTAGCAAAAGTATGTCCAAGAAATGATCTCACTGTCTATGGGGGTGGGGCCAGGTCAGGGAAGACTTCTAGGAGGAGGCTGCTGTAGAGGGGGGTGTGAAAAAATGAGTAGGTGTTAACAGAGGGACAATTCAGAGAGGACATCCGGGCAGTTTGGAAATATGGACCCGTGAGAACCTGGCAGGCAGGAGAACTTTAGAGTTTGTCCTGTAAAGAGATGGCAGCCAGGAGCGTGTTTGGAACTGAGGAATGAAAGCGTTGGCTTGGGCATGTTACTTAGGTGATGGGGTGGGAATGGACTGGGGTCCCTCCAAGGCCGGAGGTTGGAGGGGAGACCATGGGGTCCCGGGGAGAGATGATGGTGGCCAGGACCCGGGTAGGGGCAACAGGGCGGGGAAAGGCAGGTTCAGAGATGCAACAGGATTGGAGTTTGGAAGAGGAGGGTGAGGACGGATCCAAGGTGGTACTTGGGTTTCCTGCTTGAGAAATGGCGGCTGGTTGGGTGGGGATTTTTCTCTGAGTCTACAAAGGCGAAAGTCAGATGTGCTCAATTTCACTCATTTAATCCATCATACAGATCTGTTGAGAATCTACTGTGTATCAGGTCCTGCCAGACATGGGTGCTTGAGTTACCAGATGGTAGCGTTTTGTCCTCTCTTGGACCCCAGCCCTACCCCACCTACATACTCTTCGGGCCAGCCTCCCACCTTCTCGGGGCTGCTTCCGGCCACCCCTGTATTTTTCTGCTTGTGTTCTGTCCCCTGGTCAGCTCTAAGTGGAACCTTAGCCCTGGTTCCCACCAAAGTGAGTATGGGCTCTTGCCTTCTTGACTGGAAGCCTCCCTCAGCCCCCTCCCAACACATAGGCTCCCGCCAGGTGGGGCACCCATCCACCCAGGCCTTGTGGGGTAGCTCTGCCTGCCAGCCAAGGCCTGCTCACCTGGGGCAATCTCCCTCCTTGCCCAGGACAACCCTTTTGAAACCTGAGAATACAGGCTCGTAACTGTAGTATAGGAATATAACGGTTTTAAGCAAGGAAAGAGTTGATGAGCCAAGAGAGGTGGGGCATGCCTGTGACCCCAGCTACTCCTAGGCTGAGGTAGGTCTTGAATCGCAAGTTCAAGACCAGCCTGAGCAACTTAATGAGACCCTATGTCAAGATAAAAGATAAAAAGGGCTGAGGATGTAGTTTGGTGGCACATGTCCCTGGGTTGGGTTGGGCCACAAAAACAACAATGGAGAGTTTATGAAGGAGTATGAGGTCACCCACAGGACCTCCAGGAGGACCAGAGAGTCAGGAGGAAAGACCAGGCCACAGCGGGTTTTGTGCCGGTGTAGACCCCACCATGCTTCTGCTGGGCAAGACCTCAGGCCTCCAGCGCCACTGTCCCTGAGAGCCACATGCCACCATCATTACCTCCCCCTCACTTCCAAATCCTGGACTTGAGTTGGTGGGATCTCATCACATGCCTGTGCCCTGGTGCAAAGAGAGCTGGGAAGGGAGCGTTTCCTGGCTTCTACTTAGCAAAGCCACACAGCTAAGGCGGCTGTCAGCTGGAAAACAGGACACATGCCCTCTGTGGTGGCCACACCCCCCACAGTCATCTCTCCAACTGAACCTTCCAGGGTCCTCAGTTTCCCTCCTGGGACATGGTCTCCTGCTCTATCCTGTGGACAAGCCCCAGGGACTCCTCCTTCAGGAAGACTGGCCTCTCTTTCTGGGGCCCTGTGCCTGAGGTAGACCCCTGTTAAGTGTCTCCAAGGCTGAAGCCTCATAGGGAGGGACCCCATGAGATGGAGAGCACCTAAGGGCAGGTAGTCACTGGCTCCCACCTCTGTTCCTCAAAGCTACCGTGGGGGAGGCCTCAGAGCACTGGGAAGGGAGGGAGGGAAACTCGGAGGGAGGGAAGGAGGGACTCCGCAGCACCAGCCCTGAAATGAGCTCCACATGCCTTCCACTCAGGCCCGTAGGCTGTCTGTGTGGTGCTGCTCTGGGGACATGGCCTGGGCTAGCCAGGGTGCTGGGGTAAGCTGGGGTCTGGTGCCTGGTCTGGGCTTGTTCCTGGGTGCCACAATGGAGGCTGGGATGCCGCCTGCAACCTCCAGCATTGCCCTGACCCCTGTGCCACCCTCACAGGCCTACACAGCCACTGAGCAGGAGATGAAGCAGCACGCGAGCCTCGGGGAGCTGAGCCACCCCGTGCCCCTGTCCTTCGAGCCCATCAAGAGTTTCTTTAAGGGCCTTGTGGAAGCCATGCAGAGTACGTTTCAGACACCACTAGATGTTCGCCTGAAGGAAAGTAAGTCACCATGTGACCAACTTTGAGTCCTTAACTCCCAAGTGCTCTGTCACCCAGAGACAACTGCAAGGGTTGCCACCCTAAATGGTGTCTCCCTCTCACACAGGCCCTTGTCTGGGCAGGCAAGGGCTCCTGGGCCTGGTGCCCAGCCCCACTTATGACTCCAGCATTGCCGCAGTCCGGTTGGCTGCAGCAAAATAACCTGGGGGGGTGACGAATAACTTGTGTACGTTGATACAGCAGGAGTAGGAGCCGTTTATTGCAGGACAGGAGCAGTATTTATACATTCCACACAGCTTATCTAATTAGCATAAACTAGATACATCAGTCAACCAATAAGGAATCTCCGCACTTAATGGCTCGCTTTTGTTACTTCTCAAACCACTCCCTCTGGCATTTTGCCAGGCACCATCCAGACTTGTTTACAAACTCTAACATCCCCCTGGCAAAAGCCAGGTGTTATTTTGACTTGTTTACAGACTCTAACACAACATCACCTCCTACCCTTCCCAAGATGGTGTCTGCCTGCCTCTCCCCAGCCACAGGGCTCTGCTCTGTCCCAACCATTCCTGCAACCCTGTCACACCTCAGCCTTGCCCACTCTGGGCTCCCAGCAGGGTGGCTAGCCCTCACTCCTCTCCCTTTCTTCTCTGGGACCCATGTCCTTCCTGGGGTGTTGATGAGATAGATTCAGGGCCTCACAAATGCCCAAAGGGCAGAGACCACTTTGGGTACAGCTCCAAGATCCCCACAGGGCCTGGAACAAAACAGGTACTTAGAGGTTCTTTCCTGACTCCTTCACTCACTCACCGCTGTGATGCTTTGCTCAGAACACTGACAGAACCCTACTATGTGGCAGGCCCAAAGGGCCCATGACATAGCCCGTGCTTTTGTGGTAAAAGAAGGAAGGTCCCATTTTCTGAAATGGGAAGGAGCCCTTAGGATTGGAGGGAAGGACTGTTTGGACCTCCTGGGTGTGGGAGGCTTGAGCTACCGTGTGCTGATCTCACACAGGTAATAGGATGGATGGTTCTAGAGTTCTAGGGAGAGGAGAGAGACCTTCTTCTCCTAGAGGTTGGCCTCCCACAACCATCGCAGGCCATGGGGATGAATGAGTGCCCTGAGAGCGATGGGTGGGGCAGGGGTGCCTCTGAGGAGCTGGTCTGGGGAGGTGGTGAACTCACCAAGGTGCCCCCCTGAATGCTCTTGAAGGGACAGCCTCCCGCCCTTTTTCTTAGAACTGGATCCTTCCCAGGACTCAGCTCTAATGGTCTGGCATCAACCTCCACCTGGAGGCTGCCTCCCATCCCAGAGTGCTGCATTCAGGAGCTGATCTACTCTAGGGCTCTCCATGGCCTGCCCCCACCGAGCTACTTGTGGTCCTGGAGAATCTGGGTCACTGTGAATTTGCATTTCCTATTCCAGGAGGGGAGAGTGTGCGAATCTTTTTTGTGTGTGGATCTGTGCTGCTCCCAGAGCTCTAGGCGATCATTTCTCACTCTTCCTTTCAGACATCAACTGCCAACTCTCAGGCTCCTCCAGCACCACACTTGGGACCCTGCTGAAAACGAGCCCCTCACCAGAGAGATCGCTCTTCTTAAAATGTAAGACCCCAGGAGTGGAGAGAAGGTGGAGGGGATGGGAAGGACAGGTGCAGGGGGGGAAGAGCAATGAGAGCCCCCCACCCCCTCGTTTTCTGTTAAAGAGACCCAACTTATGTTTTGGTTTTTTCAAAAACTTTTATTAGTAGTCTTTTAATAATAGATGTTCATTGTAGCAAAATTAGAAAACAAAGGATATTACTGAAAATCTTTCCCATATTTAACTAGTATGATTTGTCCTTTTACCTTTTTTTATTTTGCATAGCTAATGTACATATAGTGATGTAACATGGTATCATACTATACACATTCTTTTATGGTCTGTGTTTTCATTTACTGATATATTGTGAATATCTCTGTTCCCTTAAAAATTATAGGTAAGAGGCCGGGATGTAGCTCACAGGTAGTGTGTTTGCCTAGCATACAAAGACCCTTGGGATTGATCCCCAGCACTGAAAGAAAATAATAGTAGGAAGAAAATAATAGACGTAAATCCTGCCAGGAGGGGGGTGGGTGGGAGGAGAATAGAAGTTCAGTGGATTAGAGAAAGGGGAATGAAGGGAAGGGAGGGGAGACAGGAAAAGGAAAGATAGTGGAATGACTCTGACTACTTCCCTGTGTACATATATGAATACACCAAAGTGACTCTCACTATCATGTACATCCACAAGACTGGGGTCCTAATTAGAATAAGATATAATTATATTGTATAGTTATATCAAAATGGACTCTACTGTCATGTATAACTAAAAATAACATATAAAAATTTTTAAAAAATTTTAAAAAGAGGGGCTGAGGCCATAGCTCAGTGGCAAAGCGCTTGCCTAGCATGTGTGAAGCACTAGGTTGGATCCTTAGCACAACATAAAAATGAGACAGATAAAATAAAGGCATGATGTCCATCTACAACTACCAATAAATAAATAAGTAAATAAATAAATAAGAGAATTATAGAGGCAAATCTTGAAGAAAATCACAAAATATAGGTGTACAAAGGAAAACAACTACCTCTCCCAGAAATAAATGCTGCTAATATTTTTATCTATTTTTTTCAGACATTACAAAACATACATGTATGGGTATTTTCAATTGGAAGCATATTTTCATATTTTATATTCTATTATATTCTTTTAACATAACAGTATAGCTTAAATACTTTTCTATTTCAATAATACATTATTATTCATGAATGGATCATATATAATCATTCTCATACTGCTGAACATTTAGAGAGGTTTACATTTTCAATCCATTTTGTTCATTTTTGTTGAATTAATGAGTGGATGAATATGCCTTAACTTATTTTCTAATTATTTTTTAAGAATAATTAAAGAATTACTGGACATACATTTTTTTCTTTCTCTCTCTATTTTGGTACTGAGGATTGAACCTAGGGCATTTAATCATTGAACCACTTACCTAGCCCATTTTCATTTTTTATTCTGAGACAGGCCTCGCCAATTTGCCAAGGCTGATTTTGAACTTGTGATTCTCTTGCCTCAGCCTCTGGAGCCGCTGGGGAGAAAATGAAATTTTAAAAATACACTATTTTCAGTAACATTTTCTTTAAAAGTAGGAAAGAATCTAACAGTTGATATGTAAAACCTCTCCACAGAAAACCCTAAAAACATTACTAAAGAATTTAAAGACAGCTTAAATAAATGGAAGGATAGATCATGCTTATGCATCAAGATAGTGTTATTTCCTGTACTACAGACTTGGTGACTTAAAACAACACAAATTTGGGGCTGGGGTTGTAGCTCAGTGGTAGAGCACTTGCCTAGCATGCAAGCGGACTTGGGTTCCATCCCCAGCAGTGTCCCCTATCCCAAATGCCTTAAGTTACCCACAGTGACTTAGGTCTGGGCCAGTATTGGAGCCCAGATCAAAACCCCCTCACCAGCCACCAGGCAAGTCTAAAATGGTCCCTACCTAACCCTTCAGGCCAGGATTTCAACCTGGGAGATTTGACTGTTATCTCAGGGGAAGGATCAGCAGGTGACTTGCTAAGCAACCAAAGGTATTTTTCCCTATTACAGTTCCGTATGTACAGTTCTGTAGGATGTAAGTGCAACAAAATCTCACTGACAAAATCAAGGCTGGGCTTCTTTCTGGGGAAAACCTACCCCCTTGCCTTTTTCCTGTTACTAGAGACTGCCTGAATTCCTTGGCTTGTAGCCACTCTTTCCATCTTCAAAGTTAGCAAGTATCCATCTTTTTGCCCCTCCTGTGATCACATCTCCATCCAAGTCTGCCTCCCTTCGGCTTTAATTAATTAATATGGGGCTGGGTTGTGCCTCAGCCGTAGAGGGCTCGCCTAGCACGTGCGAGGAGCTAGGTTCGATCCTCAGCAACACATAACAATAAATAAAGATATTGTGTCCAACTACAAGTAAAATAGATAAATAACCAACCCAACTCCTGTAATTGACTACATTGGGTCCACCTAGTGGTGCCCACTATCCACCGCGCCCTGCAAAATGCTCTCTTGAGAGTATCTGATGTGGTAAAGTGTTCATCGATGTATCAGTAAATTTTAAAAATCAGATTACCTAAGAGCATGTGGAGTATGATACCAATATTAAGAAAAACTAAACGTCAAGTTAAGGACAGAAAAAGATTGGAAGGACACACACCCAGCGTTAACAGTGATAGGATTCTTTATAATAAATTTTTAGAGACTGGCGGTAAATTCCATGGTACAAAATTCAAACATTAAAAAGGATATATATATATATATATATATATAGTAAAATTTTCTCTCCTTCCCCTTCCTCCAGCCGCAGAGGAAATCGGGGTAAAGGGTGGCTTTCCCTCGCGCCTTCAGTAATTCCCGGGGCGTTCCCATTTTTGCCCTGCTCACCTGCGTGGTGCGGGGGCGTGTCCGGAGATGACCCCGCCCACCACGCATATCCGTGTCCCCGCCCCCCCACAGACGCGCGCACGCCCACGCTGGATCCCGACACGATGCACGCACGCCTGCGCCTCTCTGCCGACGGCCTGACGGTGCGCAGCAGCTTGCTGGGCCGCCTGGGGCCGACTCCCGCGATGCGCTTCGACGCGTTGTGGCAGGTGCTGGGTCGCGACTGCTTCGCCGCCGGCCGCCACTACTGGGAAGTGGACCTGCAGGAGGCGGGCTCCGGCTGGTGGGTGGGCGCCGCCTACCCCTCCCTGCGGCGCCGCGGGGCCTCGGCCACTGCCCGCCTGGGCTGCAACCGCCAGTCCTGGTGCCTCAAGCGCTTCGACTTGGAATACTGGGCCTTCCACGATTGCCAGCGCTGTCGCCTGAGGCCCCGCGATGACCCCGACCGGCTGGGCGTCTTCCTGGACTACGAGGCTGGCGTCCTCGCCTTCTACGACGTGACGGGCGGCATGAGCCACCTGCACACCTTCCGCGCTGTCTTCCAGGAGCCGCTGTACCCGGCCCTGCGGCTCTGGGAAGGGGCCATCAGCATCCCCCGGCTTCCCTAGGGACCACCGCGCAGTGAGCCCCAGGCGCGCTTGTCCCTGGCGCAGCTGGTCTGCTTTCTAAGACCTTCTCCCGGGCCTAGCTCCCCCATCAGTGGGTTGCTTTGAACCTCTTCCGGGGCTAGTTTCAAACGTGTCCCCAACACTGCTGCTGCCCTTTCCCCCACCACCATGGCTTCCACTACACTACTTTCAGTGCAGGTTTCTGAAGGGGGCGTACCCACAGGCGAGCTTTGGCATTCTGGCTTTGTCAGTGCAGTTGTGCTCAGCCAGAGAACCGTCTTCATACAGCGCCTAGACCCTCCTGGCACATAGTTAGCACACAGTAAATAACCGCCTGAGAGTGGCACAGCGGTGGCTCTTCTGTTCCTTAAGCTCCTTTGATCTGCCTGCTCTCCACCTACTTCAGCTTGTCCATGTCACCTCCCTTCAGAACAACTGCAAGGGCTTTTTACTTCCTGGTCTGAACCCTCTCTCATCTTCATCTTAAAACTAGAGGGATCTGCCTAGAACTCCCAAGAACTACAAAAATGAAAAACAAAACGCACCTTCCCTTAGCATTCAAGGCTTTTCTAGTCTGCCCTCCTCGGCTTAGCCTCATGCAGGTCCTGTTGCTCTTTTCAAAGAGGCTCCAGTCGGAACTGTCAGTTCTACCTCTGCCTCTGTGCCACCCTACCCCACCCCCACCCCACCCCACATGCGCAGGAAAAGCCTTTCTTCTCTTTGCCTGTCTCAGTCTTCTCAGCCCACAAGAATCTCTTACTGTAAGGTCCACAAATCTGGGACCTGTGTTTCCAGCTTGACTGGAAGCTTTCTAAGGGCAGCTGTGTCCTATATGCACCCTGACCTGAAAAGTTTACAAAGTCCCTTTCCTCCCAGGCAATGAATGAATGACCAGCAGGCTGCTACCACTCACTCAGAATGGCCAAGCTGGGAGGACCTCACAGATCAACTTGATCTCATTGTACATTTGGGGAGACAGGTTCTGAAAGCAAGAGCTGCCTTAAGTTACCCACAGTGACTTAGGTTTGGGCCAGTCTTGGAGCCCAGATCAAAAACCCCCTCACCAGCCACCAAGCAAGTCTAAAATGGTCCCTACCTAACCCTTCAGGCCAGGATTTCAACCTGGGAGATTTGACTGTTATCTCAGGGGAAGGATCAGCAGGTGATTTGCTA
This sequence comes from Marmota monax, assembly GCF_021218885.2. Classification (NCBI taxonomy): domain Eukaryota; kingdom Metazoa; phylum Chordata; class Mammalia; order Rodentia; family Sciuridae; genus Marmota; species Marmota monax. Next base: position 3,993,045 of record NW_026695243.1, read on the forward strand.
AGCAACCACAGGTATTTTTCCCAATTGTCTTAGGAGAAAAACTGGGATTTGGGTAGTTTTAGATATGCTCCACATAGATTGCCTAACTCAGATGTGACCAAGGAAACCCCCAAAACCCATTTTTTTTTAAATAAAGTGACCAAGAGAAAAGGCCAAAGGCCAGGCCCTCAGAGGCCAGCTCCTCCAGCAGAGAAAGGTGGCATCTTCCCAGGGCCCGCACCTATTTTGGAGCTCAGCATTCTGACTGTCAGTTCCCATGCTGGTTTTGAAGCTCTGATGGTGCTAAAGCATATTCTCTCGCTTTTCATTTGGGGATGCAGTATCTGATCCCCTTGTGGTTTAAACAGACTGTATGCATTCATTAGTTTGAACCATATAAAACAGTCAAGTTCCAATGATTTGGGGCTTTAAAATGGTACTTTATATAGCAATATAAGTTGACTACAAGGCAGAAGGAATCAAAGTGCCTTCAGTTCTAACCAAATAATTGAAACCTCCACCTGAATAGATGACTAAGCACTGTGTTCTAGAAATCTTGAGTAAAGAGAAAACTGAAATAGGGAATGGCCCAAGGCTGAATTCTGACAGGCAGACAACATTCCTGACAGATGTGTACTTCACATTTCCACCCAACCCTGAAGACCAACATGTCTTCCCAGACCCATCGCTACAGGGGCAAAGCCATGACAGCCCTCAGATTTGCCTTGCAACTCGCCTCATCTGAGCCTTATATAGTGTGGAAGGCAGCAGTTAGTTACCCCATTTATACATGGCAAAATAGAATGAGTTAGTTGCTCAAAGTCACAGAACTAGTGTTGGAGTAGGGGGTCTGGGCTCCTGTCCATCAGGACGTACTGTTCAGGGTGGATGCAGCTGGTCACTCCAGCTCCTCTGTTGTTGAGCTGACTGTGATGCTTTGCTCTCACCTGGTTCTATGTGGGACCTGAATCTGCCTTTGGATTGCATTCCTTGGGTTGAGATGAGGCTTTCAACCTTGAGGGGACTTGTTTTGAGAGCTTGGGATTTAGGTAGCAGAGATAGAGATGAACTATAAAACAGGAGAACAGCTGTGAGCCAAGGCCCATACTAGTGAGAAAACTGCAGCGGCAGCCCATAATCAACCATGTGATCTTGGACCATTTTACTTCCCATAGCCTTATCTGTAAAAGGGGATAATGACCCAAACTACCAATGAGTCAAGGTTATGAAATTGCCTTAAAAATTGTGCAGTGCTACATCATGCTAGGCTTTATTAGCACTTCCCCTGGGAATTTATTGTGCCCCTGCTGCAGTGCTGAGACACGTCAGGCCCAGCCACTATGTGGCAGCAGCGGGAGCCCCTCCTGGATACTCTCAGCACAGGAATGAAGCTTTCCTTGGGTCCACATCCATAAGGGTGATCATGTGCCTTAATCTCTTCCAGAATTAAATTTGTAGAAATTTCCTTATTGATGCAGCAAATTGCTTACAGTTTATTCCCCTGTGGTTCTGAAGATCCAGTCCAGATCCTCTCACAAATGCCAGGCAAGCACTCTACCGCTGAGCTACACCCCAGCCCAGTGGATATTTTTAAATGACAGCAATTTTCTAATGTGGTTTGTTTTAATAATGTATTTTTTTTTCTTGGCCCTGGGGATCAAACCCAGGACCTGACACATGCTAGGCGAGTGTTTAACCACTGAGTTACAGTGGTTTTGTTTAATAAAATCTGAATTTTGTCAGTTGCAACTGTGTTCTTCATTGGGAGCTCATGTTGCTTCAATCAAGTATGTAGCATCCAGGCCTGGACAGGCCCTGGCTCACTTCCCGTCCCCTTCACAACCTACTTGTGGTCATCAGCTGGTCCTTGATTGAACATCTCCAGTGATAGGGAGCCTACCCCTCCTGAAGTTAACTCAGTAAGTTCTTGCTTTCATGGAAACAAACCCCAACGCCCAGCTGTTCCTACCCCAGATAATATTATGTCGCTTTTGATATCTTCGTGACCATCCTTTAGCAACACGGAAGCCATTTGTGGTCACTTAACAGTTTTTGGAGATTTCAGGGATCCTCTTTTCCTATGGTATCTCTTCTGATTCCACTTTGTCAGTGACATCAGCTGGTGGGGGTGCAGCCTAGCAGAGGGCACACAGAGGTGGCACTGCAGAGCCCAGGCCTGGTATGCCAAGGCACCCTGTGTCCTGATGAGAATGCTGCATAAGAAGGGGAGTGAGCATGAGCAGGGGCCCAGGTCTGAGTCTGCCATGACCTGCTTAGAAACTCCCCACTGCCCAGCGGGGCAGACCTTTAAGCCTGTCCTTCTCTCCCATATGCCACTCCTGCTAATGCATTCCTCGGGCACACTATGGGCATTTTCCAAAACCTGTGCACATGGGTCCTCCCTCAGTCACTACACACACAGCCTGCAAGCCTGAACTACAGCGCCACCTCTTTTAGGAGGCTTCCCAACCAGTGCCCCTCTCCCACCATGCTCCTGTCTCAGCTCCCATGACTCTTGTCTACATCTTAGCAATTCTTACACATAGGGCACTGTCTGTTAAGGGGTGGGGAACTCTCAGGACAATGCTGCTTGTGGGTCTGCACATTCCACTGGTAGGTGCTCAGGGATATCTTCTAGACCTGAGCTTCCCAATTGGAACTGGCTAGAGGTGTGCTCAGATGTTAATCCTTCAGCCCTCGGGTATCCTGGTAAAGCATGAAGTACCTTTTAAGCAGCTGTTACTGGTTGCTGGCAACCTCATACTAACCCGCATGTATCACACATGCTGTCATTTTCTCTGATGCTACGATGGGAAGCATAGTCTCGACAGAGGCCCTTCTCCATTCTCTCCAACACATGATACAGCCCTCAGAAGGCAGGGAATTGAGTCTTTGTGACCTTAGAAGCTCTTCACTTCTCAGTTGCCATCAATTCCTCCCCCTTGGAGAATACAGTTTGGGGTAACAGAACCACCTGGATCTTTCTGCCATTCCAGGCTGTCAGAGCCTAGAGGTGACCCACTGCTCCTTGTCAGAAACAGCTTCCCAAATTCTCAGCTGCAGCCTAGGCCTTTCTCTCCTTTCCTTCCAGATCCAGGCCCTGGAACACCTCTTTTCTACCATATTATGTCTCTGCTATGGGGGGAAAAAGGCCATCAAATCATAAACTAGTTGTGTGTATGTATGTGTCTGTTCAGTACTTGGGACTGAACCCAGGGCACTCTACCACTGAATTGCATCCCCACACCTTTTTATTTTGAGACAGGGTCTCACTAAAGTGCCAAGGCTGCTCCTACCTCAACCTCTGCAGTAGCTGCCACTGCACCCAGCAGAAACTGTTTACTCAACCTCTGCAGAAACACTAACCAGAAACTGATACTGTCACACTTCAGTTCTTAGCAAATCAATTTGCAGTTTCACTTCAACACAGGACTGACCTCACCCCACCATAGGCCCAGCCCCCTCCAAACGTTGTTTTGGGACCCACAGGAGGAGGCCCCAGACTCACAAGTAAAGAAACTTCAAAAGGATAATTATATGCATTTGAAAGGAGAATCAAATACACTTTGAAATAAGAGGAGTTATATAGTAAATAAGGTCAAATAAATATGAACAAAGATCACAAATTTGAAAAGATATTTGAAAAGGATTAATGTCAGTATAGGCTCAAAAGAACAAAGAAAAATATGACATTGAATCGCTGTAAAAGGTTCATGCTGTGCTACTTCAAGGAAGTAAAACAATGAGAATATGATACCTGGTTTTATGATTTATGTGACAAAATTATTTTGTTGAATGTGGAAGGGCTGATCTCAGCATCACCCCAGATTTAAAACTTGTAAGCTCTGAGCCCCCTGCTGCCCATCCCTGCACACAGATCTGTTTTCTTCCCTTTGCACTTGTGCCCTCTGGTTTACTCACTGTGCTGTGGCTCTTGCACTTGCCTATCTGAGGGGCGGTTCTATAAGAAAGGACTGCGGCTGCTCACTGTTGTGTCCCCATACTCAGCAGAGCCCAACAGAGAGCAAGCCCTGGGGATTTGCTGAAAGAAGAAATGAGCTCTACTTCTGATTTGGCTCCACAGCCTCCAAGCCACACAGCTGGCCCACTAATCCCCACTGAGAAGTGGCAGCACAGCGATGTAACAGGAAGCAAGCATGGGTCACGGATGGCCAGAGCCTGACATGCAAGCACAGGCCTGACACACAAGGGAGCCAGGTGTGATGACCTGTCACACCCTAGTGGTGCTGATGGACCCAGGCTTGGTGCTAAGGCCTGTCTACACAGCACTGCAACCCCAACCCCTGATCCAGTTAGCAGTATCCACTATCTGCTAACCTCAACCTTGGAGTGGCAGGAAAACAGAAAACAGACCCTAAAGGAGATTGCACGACTAAGCAATAGCACTGAACTTTTCAAACCCTGATTTGCATAAATTTGGACCAATAGCATTGACCCAAGTACTGTATAGATCCCTAGACTAGCACACTCAAGCGGCAACCCCTCTCATCTTCCAGGAGTTGTTTCTATTTATACTCGAATGAATCCTACTCTTACACCCACTTATCCTTGCGGGTGCATTTCATTCACTAGACAAGAACCCAGAAAGAAGCCGGGTGTGGTGGCACATGCCTATAATCCCAGTGACTCAGGAGGCTGAAGCAAGAGGATCCCAAGTTCAAAGCCAGCCTCAGCAACTTAGTGAGACCCTGTATTTAAATTAAAAAAATAGAAAAGAGTCTGGGGATGTGGCTCCATGGTTAAGCACCCCTGGGTTCAATCCCTGTACCAAAATAAATAAAATAACCCAAAAAGAAGAAATTGGCAGTGAGTTTCTGGGGTCTACTGTGACACTGGAGGGTACGGTCCACCATTAGGAGCTGAGCTGCAACGCGTCACTCAATGGCAGTGGAGAAGAAACGTGCTTTCTTGGCTGCAGAGGCCTGTAGCTTACGCAGACCACACCTGCCAGCAGAAGCAGAGTGACTCCAGCTGCACTTCTGTCTTATTTGCTCAAAGGTGGGAGTGCTTTCCTCTGCCCACAAGATCTTCTGACCAATCCCTTCTCTGAGGCCAAGTGACACCACATAACACTGACTGGACCCCCAAGGGCAAGGAGAGGATAAGGGAAAAAAAGAGCAGAGACAGCAGGAGGGTCTGGCAGGAAGTGAGATCGCAGGCCATTCGGGTTTGCTCCGCAGAATGAGAGCAAAGGCTCAAAGGAAGGATAACACAGCAACACTCACCCTCTGAGTGGCCACAGAAACTGCAGGACATGTACTTGTCTTGGTCCCTCTGGGACAGCCAGCTTGAAGCAGAGACTGCCTCATTTGCTCTTTTTATCTTTCTAACAGGCCAGACCTGGGCTTGGCCCAGAAATGGCACCTGTGTAAAGGGAGTGGGGTGGAGACCAGCACTCCTGCCCCACCTCACCCAACACCCTGCACAGTACAATGAGGCAGTTAAGACTTCAGAGAATGGCACTTTATTTTAAGACTTGATTTTTTTGCCATGATTTTCTACTGAGTCTTCTAAGATGGTATCGTCTTCTTCAATAGTGACCAGAACCTTCTTGCCCACCAGATTGAAGATGTCTTCAGGCAGATACCCTTTGGGCTCACTGACCTTCACAGTAAGCATATCCAGTGTGAGAATGGTGCCTTCTGGAATTTTCACTTTGGCCACCACTGACTTGCCCAGCTGTGGAGAATAGGAGCTCAGTGTCAGATTCACAAAAGGAGCTCCTACACTGCATCACACCCAAGGTCCCTGATCAGTCTCCACAGGCACCTTGGGAGCAAGGACTCTGTTGTCCCCATAGTGCCCACTCAGGTCCTCGCCACTGTGGAGTGGCTTCACAGATTCAGAGGAGGCCCTTACAGTCTAGTGCAAGGAGAGGATGAAGCTATGGAGAGAGCCAGATCTAATGCCCATTAGCTGGGGAGAAGAGCATTCTAGTTTTGCTGAAAAATGGGGGAAAAATGGTATTTGTATCTTTTATTTGTTTGTTTGTTGTTTGCTGTACTGGGGATAGAACTCAGGCTAGACCCATTTTAACTTTTATTTTGAGACAAGTTCTCACTAAATTGCCAAGGCTGGCCTTGAACTTGCCATCCTTCTGCCTTGGCCCCTGCCTAATAACTGGGATTCATCAGTGCCTACACCTTGTGAGATGACTGTCAAGATCAGTGATAATATGTGGTGTTCCTGGGATGCAGAATGCTCTCAATACGTGAAAACTAGCCACTCTTGTCCTTACCCAGTTCAACATCTCACTGTAAACATGGAGAGTCTAAGGCCCCCGGGACAGCTGACTTGAGCAAGGATGCAGCCAGCCAGCATGAGAACCTGGAGGACACTGCTGACTCAGGGACACACACCCAACTGCCACTTTGATAAAATAGGACTATGGTGGGGGTGGGGTGAGGGGCTCACAAGTCAGGGAGGGTGACTGTCATTTGAATGTCAGGAAAGGGGCTCTGTAGGAAGGGGCACAGGACAGGCAGGTGGGAGGAATAAAGGCTACCTGTAGCCCGTGACCAGCATTTCTGCTCTCCATAAATGCTTCAAAACGTTACTCCAGGCAAGGCCCCAAGATATCAATTCTGCTTGGAATTTAATGCCAGGAAAACATATCTGTCAACCGATGATTACCAAGCTATGCACCTCACTGTGTTTCACTGTTTGCTCAGGAGCCCAATCATGTGCTCAGCTGCTTCATTCCCATTCTGATTTCTGGTGGGTTTATCTCCCCTCTTCCTCTATAGGTTAGTTTGATTCCTTTTATCATTCATTTCCCAGTATATGTGCACCTTTAGTTTGGGGGCAGCAGCAGGCAGGCCCCACTACAATAAAATGTGATGACCTTTACTATGCATGCCTACCAGCCCTGAGAAGCCTGGCTCTACCCTGAGGCAGGAAGGTCCAGGCCACAGCTTCTAAGAAGCCCAGAGAGGGTCCGTGTGCCAGGAAGTGTGCTCAGCTTCACCATCCTGTCAAGGCCAACGCTGCTAAGGGATATGGGCACCATCGCCCACCAGTGCATTCACCCCTGCCTCCCATGCTTAGAAATGCCACAGGCTTTCCTCTTCCACAGGACCCCAGATTTGGCCCATCTCCTGGAATCCAGCAGCACCAGAGCCACAGGCTTTAGGGACTTTCAGTGGAAGACTCTAATGTGATCTGACCAGAGAAATGGCCAGAGTTTCCCACTGTGTAGCACATTTCCCTTGTTGCTCATATGAGCCTGAAGGAGGTCAAGAGGGGTTGGGGCAGCATTCCTTTATCCTTCTATTGGTCTGGTCAGCTAGAGCTGGGAGTGACCCCACCGCTCAGGCACGTGTACTAGGTCCCCCACAGAATGGCAGAGCCAAGCAGAGCTGGGCAGCACCCACCTTCTCATTGCAGGCCATCTCACAGGGCAGCAGCTGCTTGGTCGGGGAGCCCAGCGCCCTCTCCACAAGGCGCACGGATCGCACCAGCTCAGCCAGTTCTCCAGGCTCCAACGAGGCTGAGTGGTCACTCCCCTTCCAGGTCTTGTCAAGAGTTATATGACGTTCCAACACCTTGGCCCCCAGAGCCACTGCGGCCACAGATATTGCTATGCCTGTTTCATGTCCAGAATACCCAATGGGGATATCAGGAAAGAGCTTCTGATATTCCTTTAAAATAGAAAAAGTAAAAAGGTCACCCTCTGTGGTGCTTTGTGCATAGTCCCTGGAGTCAGGCAGATCTAGGATAAGACCCAGGTTAGCCACTCACTAGCTGCTAAGCCATGGGGGAGATACTAGGAGATGCTCTCAGCCTCTTTCCCGGGAATAATAATACATGCCAGGGGTTGCTCTGAAGGCAGGAAACACATTGAAAATGCCCCAAAGCATTATTCTTATCATTAAGAATGCATTTTGGAGGCTGGGGCTGTAGCTCAGTGGTAGAGCGCTTGCCTAGCATGTGTGAGGCACTGGGTTCGATCCTCAGCACCATATAAAAATTAATAAATAAAGGCATTGTGTCCATCTACAACTAAAAGAAGTATTAAAAAGGAGTGCATTTTGTGGTACAGCCCTTGCCAAATACATATGAATCCCTGTGGTCAATACCTAGCAACACACAGATTACATTTGGAAGCTGAAGCAGGAGTATCACAAGTCTGAACCCAGCCCAAGCAACTTAGCAAGACCCTGACTCAAAACAAAATTGAAAAATGGAGCTCCCCAGCCCCTGGGGATTGAGCCCAGATTGACTCTGGGCTCAATCCCCAGTACTACAACAATGCCAAGAAATGCATTTTAAGAATGTTCTGTCCTGCAAAAACCACAAGGAATAATACATGACTAAAACTAAATGCCTATGCTCATTCAGAACTCATCTGTCATATTTAATTAACCTACACTGCAGAAATCAAATGTGCTATATACACAAATATTATCATCAATAATATATAGAGTACGTTGGTAAAAATGCTAAATGATGAATCAGATATCTATAATTCACTAAACACAACAAGACATTCTAGGATGGGTAAGTCTTGTCAGTGAGGGTGACCAGAAACCTTAAGTACAGTAGAAAGACTCAGGCAGGGTTTCATAAAAGATTAGGATAGCACCATATAAAAATAAATAAGACCAGGAAAGACCTGGAAAACCAGGCTTTGTGCAATGGAATGCAGGTCATGGAATACCTATATATCTAATGTCACTATAATGTATTGATGATAAACACATTCAAACACACACATACACATCCATTCTAATTAGTTGAATTTCAGTTGCTAATAGAAAACTGATTTCACAGTTCTCTGGGGAAGATGGGCACCTCAGCTAATCAAGAGACTATACAGTATGGTTCAGGCTGAGTATCCCTGAGACAATAAGAGACCAAGGATTAGGACTCAGCCCAAGCTCTGGTTCTACCTTGGCCCTAAGACATCTATAAAACAATTAAGTTGGAGTAGATAAAATCTTGGGAGAAAATTCCCTTAAACTGCTCACTATCACAAGTTTGAGCATCGGGGATGCTCAGAATTAGAAAATAACAAGAGCAGCAAATAGCACAGCAGCAAAGCCCAGGGTTTCAAGGTCTCCTGTGAAAAAAGACAGATGCCTGCATACCGTGTCTACCACAGTACTGCTCCCACTGTAGCCAGGAGTGGAATGACCCTATGGCCATTGAAGGATGGGTGGGTAATCACAATATGAATACTAGAATCATATTCAGCCTTAAAATGCAAAATTCTGATATGTGCTACAACATGCATGAACTTTGAAGACACATAAAGGATATAAGCCAGTAATTCACAGAAGAAGAACCTATAATGGCCAATATATGAAGAAAATATAAGCAGAGCCAATTATAAGGACTCCACTTTAAATTTTATAATGAGAGAAATTAATTTATTGCCAGCCTCTCTCTAGAACACATGAGCTTTCTCAACTACTTGGTTCTAAGCTGATTCTGCAACAGAAAGACTGTCAGAGATGTTTAAACTACAAAGTACGCCACGGTTGGTTAGAATTCTGCTTATATAAAAGGCTCTATCTTCCCTACGTTCTACACAGTAAAAAGCCATCACGCCACAGCCGCATTCCCTCTGCTCACCGTGATGACACGCAGGTTGGCATCCTCGGGCTGGAGCGGGTAGGCGCTGGTGCACTGGAGGAAACAGAAGTTGGGGTTGAGGGGCTTCACGATCTGGTAGACCTGCTTCATGGTGTCCATCGACTGCATCCCGCTGGAGATCACCATCGGACGACCTGAGGAGCCCAAGACTTTCTTTAAGGGTTCAGACTCTCCCACAAACACATCCCAACCACTGTGCTCACCATTCAACCAAACCAACAGCATTTCTAGCCACTGTGCAGGAATAGAGTTGAGTGTGATGGGCTCCTGCCCTTGACCATGGGAAATGTAGACTCCCCTCTGCCCCAGTACTATCCTTCAGCAAAGTGAATTAAGAAGAGAAAGGAACCTCACAGGCCTGGGGGAAGATGAGCATCTCAGCTGATGAAAAGGTCACATAGTATGGTAATCTGAAAAGCTGAAATCTGAAATGCTCCTAAAATCTGCAATACTTCTGGCCCCAATCTTTTTGGATCAGAGACCTTCAACCTGTAGGATGACGAGTGACCACTGACCCCTCTCCCCCCCCAATTCAAGAGCATAGCTGAGTGTGAGAACCAGAGCTTCTACCTCCAGTTGTGCCTGGGCAGAGCTCTGTCCTTGAGTTTCAGATGTCTTGTCTATGAGATCAGTAGAAAGCAGCAGAGTAATCTGACCTGCTTCCATCCCAGGGTTACTATGAGGTCAAATGAGATCAGTCATGTTGTTAAATCTTTTTATAAGTCATCACGTATAGACATAGATAGAATAAGCTTACGGAATGTTTCTCAAATCAGTTGCCCCTAAAAAGTTTTCACCTACTGTCATACCCTTCATTTCCTATATAATTAAAAAAAAATATAAGGCTAGGGTTGAGGCTCAGTGGCAGAGCCTAGCATGTGTGAGGCACTAGGTTTGATTTTCAGCACCACATATAAATAAAATAAAGGTATTATGTCAATCTATAACTAATTTTTTTTTAATGTACATATTGGGCTGGGGTTGTGGCTCAGTGGTAGAGTGCTTGCCTTGCATGTGTGAGGCACTGGGTTCGAATCTCAGCACCACATATAAATCAATGAAAAAAAAAGGTTCGTCAAGATCTTAAAAACAAATTTTAAATGTACATATTTATGGGGTACCACGTGATGTTTATACATTCACAATATATATACATTGTGCAATGTTCAAATCAGGAAAGTATATCTCCTCAAACATCATTTCTTTGTCACAACAACATTCAAAATGCTTTCTCCCAGTTTTTTTTAATAATAAATGGTACATTATGGTTATTTATAGTCATCCTACTATGCAATAAACACCAAAACTAATTTCTCTTATCTAACATAATTTAGAATGCATTGACCAACCTGTCTCCTTCCTCCCCCTTACCCTCCCCAGCCTCTGGCAACCACCATTCTATTCTCAACTTCTAGATTAGGTTTAAAAATTTTTTTAATTAAAAAAATTTCTTAGAAAATTGTCATATCCTTACCTTCTTGCAAGTTAGCACATTAAAAAGCGGATGCACACTGACTAAGGAGGTTTCTGAAGTTTATCTTCATGAGACCTACTTCAACGTGGGCTACCACTAGGCAGGTAAAAATATGAAGGTTGGACTCCCTCAGGTTTTGTGACAAACAATGAAACTCACCTTTTTTGGCTGTCTTTTCCAGATAAGGAAAATTGTTAGTGTCCCCAGATCCAACTTTGAAAAATGGAACATTCAGTTCATGCAGAAACTCAACTGCCATCTACAAAAATGAAAGAGAAGCTCTTTTTCACTACTGTTCTAGAACAGTCCTATTCTTGAGGCAGGCAAGGGGTGAGGCAGGAACAGGAAAGCCCCTCCTCTTACCCGAGGGGGACTCTCAACAACTTGAAAGTGGGAGAGAGCTGTTTGCAGTCACCTACATTCAAATTTGAACATTCCGTCCTATCTACCCACCCACTTGTCCCAATACACACGTAGTGCTGGAACGATCATCCCCCTGGCCAGACCCTTCCTTCCCCAGGTCAGGGAATAAATGTGAAGGGTCAGGAACTGACCTTGACTCAGTAAACTTGACAGTGAGAAAGTGAATGGCCCTCAAAGGCTTTCTGTTCACTCAAGACCAAACAGCCAGGAATGGAGGCCTTTTCAATCCTTGTCAAAAAAGGGAAAATGGAGCACTTTGGGCCCAGCCCTGACACAGTGATTCATATCTGCTGGAACCATCAGATCCAAGCCCCTTCAGACTTCAACCATGCTGTCCACAGAAAAGCAAGCCTCAGTCATGTTCTTCTGACACAACATCGATACAATACAATACCTATTTAGGGTCCTCAACATCCTTAGCTGGGATTCATCAGGAACACTGAGCATATTGGGGCCTGGGATGTAGCTCAGTGCTGAGCACATACCTGGCATGTACAAGGCCCTGGCATGTACAACCCCAGCACCAACAAAAAACAAAATAAAATAAAAATGGCTAGAGTGATCAGCAAATCATTATAAGAATAAAATCTCAGATTGCTGTTAAATAACAAGAACCCAAAAAACTACTTCCATTAAGGTATATTTGGCATACCATAAGCTGCATTTAATATACATGGTTCCAAATGTAGAAGTTCTATCCTAAAATACTGCCTGAAATTAAGAAGTAACTTAGGACTTGATGAGCCAGGCCAGTGCATCTTACACTTTGGTATGTGCATACAAATCTTCCAGGGATCTTGCTAATATGAAATACAAATTCTGCTTATCTAGGGTGTGGGACCTGAAAGTCTGAATTTCTATAAGTTCCTGAGTAATGCTAATGCTGCTGCCCATGAATCACACGCTAAGTAGCAAGGAGCCAGACTACTAAGCATAAGCCCAGAGGGTAGGAGGTGGTAAGAAATGCCATGAGAAGGTCATTCCTCAAGTGGCTCTTTAACCCACTGTGGCTAGAACTTCATCTGTCTTCCTAGCAGGCACAGAGCTACTACAAACACAGTAGCTGTGTTCAGAGAAAACTGTGCTCCTCTGTACATCTTCTATTAACACACAAGTGGGCAGGCCAGGCATGGTGGTACTTGCCTATAAACCCAGCAACTCAGGAAGCTGAGGCAGGAGGGTTGCAAGCTGGAGGCTAGCCTCAGCAAGTAATGAGATCCTGTCACAAAATAAAACAATAAAAAGGGCAGGGGATGAGAGTACCAGTACTGCAAGCAAATAAATAAATATGGTGGGGCTGGGGTTGAGGCTCAGTGGTAAAGCGCTTGCCTAGCATGTATGAGGCCCTCGGTTCGATCCTCAGCACCACATAAAAATAAGTAAATAAAATAAAGGTATAAAGTAAATAAATAAATATGGTGCTGCAGAACCAGGAAGAGTGGTTACCAAGCCAGTTCAAATGCATTCTATAACCCTCTTGGTCCAGGAGACACTGTGCAGTATGACCAGAATGCCACCCCAAGTGTCTGAACCACTTAAAATGCACTTCTTGCTGTTCTTCCCTTTGCTTTAGTTTTTTTCTCTTCTCCCTGCCATATTCCTCTCCTTTGTATGTGTCACGCTTTTAACCAACCCTAAAATGGGACTGAAAACTGCTTTTTGTTCAGACCCTCCTCAGGCACCCACGTGGGTGCTTTTCCACTGAGCTACACCCCAAGTCCTTTTATTTATTTATTTATTTATTTATTGTTTTGAGACAGGGTCTTGCTAAGCTGCCAAGGCTGGCCTTGAACTTGAGATCCTCCTGCCTCAGCCTCCTGAATTGCTGGGATTACAGGAGTGTACCACCACAACTGGTTCATTTTTAATATATTGATTGAACAAAGTCTAATTTTCCCAATCTTCTGACTGTATCTGGCAGCTGAAGAGGGTATTTTCTATGTAAAGAGGGAAACACTTATACTAAGTTTTCTTTTAGATAATGCTCATTTGGTGGAAAAGTGGCCCTCCAGGGCATGAACACCTAGATGAATGAGCCAGCACAGGAATGGGGCAGAGTAAGCAGGGGTGGGGAGGCCATGTGCATAAAAAATCATGGCTCACCTATAGGGGCTGTGAGATCTGCATGAAATTCTCTAATTAAATGTTGAAAAAGGGACGATTACTGTTGGGAGGGGAAGGGTGTGCACCATTTTGCTGCCCTCCTGTGGGATCTGTCGCCACCTAGTGGTCAGTTAGAAAACTGCTGCCTCAGATTCTTACCCTGTAACGGCTGCCAACTCACCATCTGGAAGATCCTAGCCTTCACCCAGGTCCCTCAGGGTGCATCAGAGCCTGGTGGTCTCCTCTTCATAGACCCCTTGGCTTCCCCTATCCTGTCTTCCCTGTTGTCAGATCCCATTTCCATCTAGGGCACAATGAATCCAGGCAGTCTCATGACTTCTCCCTCCCTTCTAGTCTTCTGGAGTCTTGTCTGAAGGGAACTCAGCTGATCAGACCCTCCTCAGGCACCCATGTGGGTTCAATGCACAGAAAAGTTCCCAACAGACTGGTTTGAGGAAAACACCAAAACCATAGTTCCTTAGCGGTCCCAGTAGATGGACTTGTTTTCATTTTAAGCCTACTGTTTGCCAAACCTATTTGGCTCAGAAAACTTTTTAGCTCTAATTCAACTAATTAATGAGATTGACAACATGCCTACGGAACCTCCTTTTGTGCTGTGTATTGAGAAACTTAGGCAACCACTGGTCTAAGGTGGCGGGTGGGGGGGGTCCACAATAAAAGGGCTCTAAAGCCCTCTTATTGCCCCATTTCTGAATTCTGTAGGAGGGTGGGGGGAAGGCCTGCGGTGAGGAGTTGGGGAAACCAGGGGTGCCACAGGGTGAGGGGAAACACACAGCCATAAAAGCTGGGCTTGCCCTTAACTTCAGAATGCCCAGAGCCATCTGCTGGTGGTGGCAGGGAAGTAGAAGGAAAGGGCACTGCAGACGCAGGTGTAGGAGGGAAGGGCAGCTCTGCCAGAATGGTCACCTTGTGTGAAGGGGGCGTGCCCTGCAGGGCCCCTCTAAGGACACAGCTTCCATCTGCTTCCTTGGTAGAACTATCTGTTCAGGCTAAAGACGCTGCTTATTTCTGCTGAGCTGCACAGGTCTCAGTGCACCTTCAGCCAAGAAGGGCCCTGATAGCTTTCTGGCCTTAAAACGTTGACACACCTTAACCTTTCCTTTAGCACAAAGAGAACGCCCTAGAATAGCACGTAGGGTGGAGAAAACCAGCACTCAATAAATGTACTATCTACAAGGAAGTCAGGGTGGTTCAATACCGGGAGCCACTTACTGGGTAAACACAGAAGAAGGAATCAACACAACCCACTCCAACAGCTGGCCGGACAGGAAATGTTAGTGCAGCAAGGCAAAGTTGATTAACTCTTTTGTAAAGGCTTTTAGGAATGCATTTTCCCCATGTCCCTGAGTTAGCTAGGAGACCCATTGGGAACAATCAGCATTCTGAGGACAGAGACACCTCCCTGCCCAAACAGGTTGAAACAGGAAAATTCCAAGGGCTCCAGGGGACAGGACAGTTATCACTGATAGGAAGACACTGACATGGCACTGTCCTTGCCCCCACAGGCTTATCTTACTGAAGCCTCCCCGTTGTGGGGGGCACCTTTTCGATCCCTAGGGCTACTGTAGCTACAAGAGGTTCCGTGAGAAGCCCAAGCCACACAGGCAGCATCAGTACCAGGACCTGAGTTCAGAGTAGAGTGCCACGGGCCAGTGTCCAGGACACCAACCAGAAGGGCAGCTGGGGTGTGAAGGGAAAAGAAACCAAGAAAGGATTCAGGTGGAGGCAGCCAGCCCCTGCTACCAAACACCCGGGCTCCTCTCTGTCTCCGAACTGCTTCTGGTCCTCAACCAAAGTCACCTGGAAGAGATGACCTAAAGAAGTGCCTTTTCCTCAGCAGTCACAGATGAAAGGAGGTGCCCTCCTCCTGCAGGCAGACCCAGCAGCTCAGGGCCTGGAAGCATGGCCTGGGAGTCCTCATCCTACACGTAAGTCACTTGATACCATCTTCTGTGGTTCTTTGCTGACTCAAGACCTTAGGGCAGGAAAGCTCTTGGAAAACAGCTTGTTCACACACAGAAAAGGAAATGAAGGTCCAGGCAGGCCAAGTACCCCCATGTCCCGGATCTTAGCCTAACATTTGCTGAGCGCTGACTATGCTTTTATGTCAGTGATCACATTTAATCCTCACAAGGACCAGATGGCTTCTGCTACTAACCCCACTTTATAGCTGAAGAAAGGAGGCACAAAGAGGTAAAATAACTTCCATGTGGACACACCAGTAGTGATAGGCAGAGTCATATTCAAACTCAAAATCTGACCCCAAGGTCCATTTTCTTAGCCACAGGACCACACAGCCAGGGTATGGGCCACAGGGCAGAGGTGCACACCATGTGGTAGAAATGTACTATGCCACTGGGTATTGTACCTCACAGCAAAAGTATGCACCACGTGGCCAGGGAGTGTGCCGCCATTCAGGCAGGACATGCATCAAACAGCAGAGGCGTCCAGCACACAGCAGGGTGTTCACTACTCAGCACGGGCCCCAAACGTTTTGATTTTTACATTCTTAAAACTTACTGATAAAAAAAAAAAAAAAACTTACTGATTTTTCGTTTTTATCTATTTGTTTACTGAATTAAAACTGAGGGGCTGAGTTGGTAGAGTGTTTGCCTTGCATGCACAAGGCCATGGATTCAATCCCCAGCACCACAAAAAAATAAAAAATGAATAAAACTGAGAAAAAATTTAAATTAAGTTGCAAACTTCTGACATTGGATTTTTTTTTTTTTTAAAGATGAGGTCTTGCTATGTTGACCAGGTTGGCCTTGAACTTTCAATCGTCCTTTGTCAGCTTCCCAAGTAGCTGGGATTACAGGTGTGTGCCATTGTGCCCAGCTGAGACTGGTTTTTATGCTCAGCATTTATATATATATATATATTTTTTTTTTTTTTTTGGCACAGTGATTATATCCAATGACACCTTACCACTGAGCTATATCATTAATGCTTTTTATTTTTTATTTTGAGATAGGGTCTACTAAGTTGCTTAAGGCCTTGCTAAATTGCTGAGGCTGGCCTCCAACTTGTGATCCTCCTGCATCGCTGGTTTTATAGGTGTGCGACACCACACCTGTCTTAGCGCTAATATTCTTGATATGCATCACAGCTGTTGTGTGCAAACAGTTTATTCCTTGTCATTGCTATTAATATTCTGTGGTATGGATGTAGCAAAATTTAATCATTCACCTGCTAAAGAACATTTGGGTTATACTAGTTTTCAGCTACTATGAATAAAGGTTCTATGGACACTCATGTATAGATTTTTGTTGACATTTTTTTGTGGCACTGAGGATTGAACCCAGAGCCCTGAGTATGCTAGACAAGCACTTTGCCCTTGACCATACCCCAGTCCTTATTCCTTTAGGGATAATATCAAATGACAACTGGCAGCCCATAATAAGCTCATGTCTGGTTTTAAAAGAAACTATCAGTGTTAAGTGGCTTAATTGTACAATATGTGAATTATCTCTCAATAAAGCTGTTTTAAAAAGAAATTACCATATTGTTTTTTAGAGTGATTAGACCATTCTATATACCTCCCCTCCAGCAATGAGGGATCCACTTTCTCTGCAACCTTACCACCATCTGGTGTAATTATCCCTTGTTATTTAGCTATACCGATGTCTGTACAGTCATAATTCAATGTGATTTAAAACAGAAATTCAAGGGCTGGGGATGTAGCTCAGTGGTAAAGCACTTGACTAGCATGCATAGAACCTTGGGTTCAATCCCCAGCACTGGAGGTGGTAGGAACTGAGAAAATTTTAAATCATAAGATTAGATGAGGATAAAAGAAAAAAATTGGACATTCTGTTTGATCTTTGAAGGATACCATCAAGTAAGTGCAAAAATCTATAGAATGGGAAAAAATTATAATACTTATTATCTTAGAATTTGCATTTAGGAT
Source organism: Marmota monax (assembly GCF_021218885.2). Classification (NCBI taxonomy): domain Eukaryota; kingdom Metazoa; phylum Chordata; class Mammalia; order Rodentia; family Sciuridae; genus Marmota; species Marmota monax. Next base: position 4,010,573 of record NW_026695243.1, read on the forward strand.
TTTCTCCAAAAAAGATACATGTACAACCAATATACACAAGATGTTCATCATTAGCTCAGGGAAATGCAAACCAAAACCACAACAGGATAGGACTTCACACCCAATAGGATGGTTTGAATCAAGAGAGATAGAGGGCTAGGGTTGTGGCTCAGTGGTAGAGTGCTTGCCTCATATGTGTGAGGCAATGGGTTTGATTCTCAGCACTGCATATAAATAAATGTATAAAATAAAGGTCCATCAACAACTAAAAAATGTATATATATTTTAAAAAAGATAGAAATAAATTGGTGAGGATGTAGAAAAATTGTAATGCTCAGACACAGCTGGTGGAAATATAAAAGGATATAGCCACTTTGGAAAACAGTGCCAGTTCCTCAAAAAAAAAATTAAACATAAAGTCAAACACATGACCCAGAAATTCCACTCCCAGACATAAGCCCAAGAGAAATGAATACATGTCCCTACAAAATTTATACATGAATGTTGATAGCAGCGTTATTCCCAGCAGCCCAAGAGTTCATCAACTGATAAATGAGTAAATAAAATATGGAATATCCATTAACACTAGCTACTATTCAGCCATAAAAAGGAGTGAAGCAGTATCAATACATGTTGCAACACAGATGACCCTTGGAAACAGTTACATGAGAGGAATCTGACTCACAGATTGTATGATCTAGTTATATGCAATGTCCAGAAGAGGCAAGTTTACAGAGACACAGTAGATCAGTGGTTGCCCAAGGCAGGGAGAATTGGGGTTCTCCCTGGGGGTGGGGGTGCTACTAATGGTTAGTTTTTCTTTTAGGGGTGATTTTTTTGTATGGGGAGGTACCAGGGATTGAACTCAGAGGTAGTTGACCACAGAGGCACATCCCCAGTGCTATTTTGTATTTTATTTAGAGACAGGGTCTCACTGAGTTGCTTAGCACCTCTCTTTTGCTGAGGCTGTCTTTGAACTCGCGATCCTCCTGTCTCAGCCTTCCGAGCTGCTAAGATTACAGGCGTGCTCCACCATGTCCAGCTTGGGAGTGATTTTTTAAATGGGATGCAGTAATGGTTGCACCCTGCAATCCTCCAAGTGAACAGGGTTTTGAAAGAACAATATTTAACTGCAGGCAAAATGTTGATTTGTCTTTTGAAAACAATCCGATTTTTTGAAGGATACCACAGAGAATTTCAGAAGCTCTCTCAGGCTATGCACACTCAGAAGGATTAACACAATGATGTCCCTGAAATGCCATACTGGTTTGGTTCTGTTACCAATATTTATATGACTTATTCCTTTCTAAAATGGAGGCTGATGTGTCACCAGTTCAAAATGAACTTGAGGAAGCCTAGTTCTCAGATATGGAAATGGAGGCAGAGTGAGGCCTCTGCCTCAGTTAGCAGGGCAGGAATGAACTGAAGATCAGCAATACCTAAGCAACATTTCTCGGTAGGTATTCCTGGGGGGAAAAAATCTGTCCCCTTCCTCCCAAGGCAGCTCCTAGGCCCAGAGTCTAGTAAACATCAGATTTCGGCCAATATCAAGGGTGGAGAAGAGCAGGGGAGGCCCAAGACTGTGCTGAGCTTTCAAACATTTACTGCCTCAGTCTAATATTCTGGGAGCCCAGACTGATGCCAAGGGCAGGTGAGAAGCCTACCTAGGCATCAGATCTGCTGCCTTCAAGACCCATCTCCCAGCGTCTGACACTGAACAAACTTCCTGGCTCCTTTGACCCTTCCTTTATTCATCTGTAAAATGGGGCACTGTAGGGATAAGATATATTACTGTAGGTGAAAATGCTCTGTAAACTACCAAGTATACTTTACTTAATTATTAGTGGTACTGGGAATCAAACCCAGGGCCTACGCATGCTAGGTAAGTGCTCTACCACAAAGCTACATCCTCAGACCTGGAAATGGGTATTAGATGAAACCTATGAATGCCAGGTGTAGTGGCAAAAGCCTGTGATATCAGCAACTTCGAAGGCTGAGGCAGGAGGATTGCAAGTCTGAGGCCAGTCCAGGCAAATTAGTAAGACGCATCTCAAAAAATAAAAAGGCCTGGGAGTGTAGCTCAGTAGAAAAGCACCCCTGTGTTCAAGGACATGACTGTGTTAATCCTTCTGATGTGTGTACAGCCTGGAAGAGTTTGAGATTCTCTGTGATATCCTCTAAAAAAACAGGACTGTTTCAACAAACAAATCACAATATTTTGCCCATAAATACTGTTCTTTCAAAAACACACTTGCAAGATTATAGGATTTATCACCACCACCAAGAGAAAACCTAAGAACATTTTTATGTCATGGTGCAGATGGGACCCAAAACCTGGCACCAGATGGATCCTTCCAGGATATCAGCATGGCAAAGCCAGCACCTACGCATGACCACTCCCTTCTGAATGATGCCAATGTCACCTTACTGAAGTCAGTCACACTCCAGCAACATATCCTGGCTCCTAATCTAGGCCACTTTCCACTGGAGAACCTAGCACAACTTGGGTGTACCATGAACTTGAGGGACCCTGGAGGTGCAGTGTGGCTGTCCCCTATTCCAGAGACAACTTGTTTTTAAAACTACAGTACTCTTCTCACCAACTTCACTAGGCCTTGGCACCTGATGGCTTCCCACTTAGTTGGGCACAGAAAAGTGGCTAGAGCTGGCTCTAAGCCAAAAGACACCACACTGCCTGTTATCCCCTGGGTCTGCTAACATGGCACATGACAGCAGAGAGCTCACCTCATCCATGCCAGACGCAGTGAAGAAGATGCCAATCTCCTCGGCGTATCGCTGCAGCTCCCGGTATTGGTCATGACTGAATTCCAAATGGCGTTTGTGCTCCCCATACGTCTTCCCCCAGGAATGCTTTGAGGTATATGGCCTTTCCAGGGCTTTCCGATTAAACTTGAATTCCAGCTCACTCTTCTGAAACTTGGCACAATCAGCTCCACACTCCTACAACACACAGAAGGACACCTGTCTGTGACCTGATATGCATTCTCACTGAGAGCAGAAATGTTGGGGCAACTGCTATGACATCATTATCTTTAAAGACCACGAGGACTGACAGAGACATTATGAGACTCCAAAAAAGGAATGGGGTGGGGGTGGGGGACAGGGGAAGCAAGAAGAGTCTGGAAGGATGAAAAAAAAATATTTGTGGATGGAAGATTCTCTCCTCCCCCTATATTTCCCTCTTAAGGTGTGGAAAACTTCAAGGCTTTTTTTGCATTGTTTTGCTTTGTAATATTAAAAGTGCTGAATGCAAGAGCTAAGGAATATTTTAAGTTCTGTAACTCAGAAGATAGTAAAATGAGCACTGGGCCAAGATTTAGGAAAGAAAGTCAAATTCTGGCTTAACTCTGACCCTAACTCTTAGATAAGGTTATTTTCCATCTCTGGACTCAGTTTCTCTCTGTACTCCAAGGCCAAGCTGAGTTAGCACTGTACTGAGGAGCTCCTTACAGAGTGGGGAAACAAAGGGACAGGGCCCCGTGCTCCATTCTCTGACTTGAACAATAACTACTCTACTTTTAGCTGTTTTGTACTCATGCTTTTCTATACAACTTTTTGTTTGAACAATAGGTTCTACAGCAAAAATCACACAAACGAATCTGAGAAATGCCTAGCTTAGGTGATTTCTACTGAGTAGAAGAGATTCCATAAAAATGGGAGCTGCATGCAGTGGTGCACACCTGTAATGCCAGCTACTTGGTGATTGGTTGGTTTGGGTACTGGGGACTCAACCCAGAGGCTTTACCACTAAGCTATATCCCCAGTCTTTTTTATTTATTTATTTATTGAAGAAAGGTTCTTACTAAGCTGCTTAGGGCAGCTGAGTTGCTGAAGCTGGCCACAAACTTGCAATCCTCCTGTCTCAGCTTCCCAAATTGCTGGGATTGCAGGTGTGTACCCCTATGCCTAGTTAATGCCAGCTACTTGGGAAGCTGAAGACAGAAGGATTCCATGTTTGAGGCCGGTTTGGACAATTTAGTGAGACCTCTTCTAAAAAAAAAAAAAAAAAAAAAGTGCTAGGGATGTAGCTCAGTGGTAGAGTGCTTGCCTTGTATGCACACAGCCCCGGGTTCAATCCCCATTACCAACAAAAACCAAAATGGAACATCTGACTTTAAAAGCTAAGTTGGATTACAAATCTGTCTCCCATCTCCCAAGATTGTTTCAAAAAAAACTCAACAGAAATATTAGGAAAAACCCTCTAAAGTCTCAGGTTGCTGCCATCTCTATAGACACAGAGGCATTCAGGCTGTTTAAACCCTCTTGGGTCCACCAGAAACATCAGTGGACTCCCACTCCTGGAAAAAAATTAAAATCACAAGATGGCACAGTCAGGATTTGATGCTGGAAAGAAGTTAAAAGAATGTTAGAACTGCAATTGGCCTTGGGCAAGGGACTTCTCATTATCTAGATTGCTGTGTGTGTGTGTATGTGTGTGTGTATTGAACCCAGGGCCTTTTGCATATAAGGCAAGCACTCTACTGAGTTATATCTCCAGCTCCAAGAGTTTCTTTGTACAAGAGTTTACTGCTTCTACGATGGCAAATCCAAGGGGTATGTGGCTCAGTGGTAGAGCAAATAAGCGCAAGACCCTGGGTTCAATCCCCAGCACTGCAAAAACAAAAGCATTAGAAGTCCACCATGAGCAAAGGGTGTAATATTTCATTTGCACCATAATCTGAAAGTTACAGGTAAATTTCTAATTGTAATAATTTATGCATTATGTATTATACATCATAATACATTTCATTAATGTAATTATAATAAAATAAAACTAATTGAAAAAAACTCTACCTTCAATACTGCAAACAGATTTAGGGTTGTAGCTCAGTGGAAGAGCACTTACCTAGCATGCACAAGGCCCAGAGTCTGATCTCCAGCCCTGGGGATGTGGGGCAAAGAAAAAGAAAAAAAAAAAATTTGCAAGCAAGCTGTACATAACTATACTCTGGATAGGCTTACAAATGTAAGTCCATCTACAAATTGCAGCAAAGTCAGAATAAATAATAAGAATTTTAAGAAATTCCAGTGCTTTATTAATTTATTTATGGTATTGGGGACTGAACCCAGGGGAACTTAACCAGAGTCACATCCCCAGCCCTATTTGTTCTTTATTTAGAGACAGGATCTCACTTAGTTGCTTAGTGCCTCCCAGTTTCTGAAGAGGCTGGCTTTGAACTCTGGATCCTCCTGCCTCAGTCTCCCCAGCCACTAGGATTAAAATAGGATTATAGGCATAGGCCACGGTGCCCCACCCTGCTTTCATTTTTAAACAAAGTACCTGTACATACTGTGAACCAAGAAAAACTGGGAACTAGAGGAAAAAAGTCCCCTGCCCAAGATTATTGAGCTAATAAATGGTGTACTGATTCCAGGGGTCTCGCAACTATAATACAGCCTCAGGCCTATCATTCTCTTCCCCGTGGAGAACTGTCTTATAAAATTACTTGAGAAAGTATGAAGAAAAACTAACTTTGTTTCCACGGTTTCCTTATCTCTCCGTATTTTTACAACTTCAGCATGTAAAGAGATCACACCTTGGAAAAATAGACCGCTCCTCTAATTAAAAGCAGTAATTTCCCCTACAAAATAACTTTAGAGTACAAAAGTTTGGAGCCCAGAGGCTAAGAGCAATTAGTTGTTTTTGTTTTTTCCTTTAATGCACTTTTTGCTAGTTGTGTGTCCTTAGGCAAGTCATTATCTTCTTGAGACTTTAATATGAAAATGACAAGGATTGGGGGGTAGTTTAGTGGCAGAGCCCTTGTCTAGCATGTGAGAGGCCCTGGGTTCATTCCCTAGACCCCAGCTCCACATAAATAAATAAGTAAAATAAAATCCACAGCTTCTCATGCCTCAGGTTGTTACGGGGATTACACAAGATGAAAAACATGACAGTCTGTCTCCTCGAAGAAGTTTCATGGTCTAATAGAGAAAGAGGCTTAAATGGTAAATGACAACTCGATGCAATACCCAAGTCTGGATCGGGGGCAGGAGGTGGTGGGAGAAGACCAGGAGAAATCATCCAAGTAATCTTGAATGTAAGTGGAAATTTACTAAGAAAACAGGAATATTCACAAACATCATATCACTAATAGCTGTCATTTATAGTCTTATGTGCCAAGTACCAATGCCAAAAGTTTACATGAGTTACCTTATTTCATCCTCTTAACAACCCTATGAAGTACTATTATTTATCAAGCTGGGTTTTCAAGCAAGGAAACAGAGGCTCAGAGAAGTTTAGAGACCTGGAAGAATATGAACTCAGAGCCCCGGTTTTTAACCATTTCACATTGCAAACACTGGGAGTGGCAGGGGAGAGAGACCACAGTAACTCCCAGGTATGGGAATTTCCTGGAAGTAAGTCAATATAGCAGGAGGATGTCAGAAGAAATAGGCAGGAAGGGGGGCCAGGTCATTAAGATCTTGAAGGCTACGAAGGGAGTCACTGACGGGTCAGACAGGGTTGAGACCTGATCAAATCCGTATTGGGCGGGCTGGGGATGTGGCTCAAGTGGTAGCGCGCTCGCCTGGCATGCGTGTGGCCCGGGTTCGATCCTCAGCACCACATACAAACAAAGATGTTGTGTCCGCCGAAAACTAAAAAATAAATATTAAAAAAAAAAAAAAAAAAAAAAAAAAATCCGTATTGGGGGGAGATTATTTCAGCACCAGAGGGGAAGGTAAGAGGTGGGGTTAGGAGGCAACTGCTGAAGCTCAGACAAATCAGGAGGAGGTGGAAAAGTGAGGAAGAGAGGTTGGAAAGACTTAGAAAAAGGCAAAGGCGAGAAGGAGGATGCAGGGGATGAAGTAGAGAAGGTGTCCCGGGGTCCGGTGGCCGCGCCCCTCACCTTGGCTGTGCGGATCATGCGCTTGGCCACTTCCAGGTCGCCTTGGTGGTTCTGGCCGATCTCGGCGATGATGAAGCACGGGTGCTGCCCGCCCACCCAGCGCCCGGGACACAGCTCCAGCTCCAGTGGCATCGTGGTGGCTCGCGCTCCCGCACCGCACCTCTCTGCCGCAGTGGGCCCGACAGCCGCTGCCTCAATCACTTAAGTACGCAGCCCAGCGGGCCCGCACGGCGGCCACTCCACGTCAGCCCGCGGCCGCCGCGCAGCCAATCCCTGGGCCCAGCCTCGCTCCCGGCGGCCAATCGGATCTGGGGGCGTGGTCTCCAGCGGGAAAGCGGTGGGGCGGGGCGCGTAAGCCCTGCTCCTCCAGATCCTGGAGTGTGGCTGGTTTCTTGCCTGGAAGTGCGGGCTGTGACTGTCCCCGGGTCCTTGCAAAGCTTTGAAGGAGGCTGACGGCCGCCTCGGCAGAGCTTAGTCTATGTCTAGCTCCTAAAGGCGTGGCAGAGCGCGCCCTGCGGTGTAATGGAAAAAACAGGGATTCCGGAATTGGAATCCGAGGGCTGGTTGAGTCCAGCGCCTGCCACTAGCCAGCTTTTCATGAGTACGCTAGTCCTCCTGAGGATTTTTTTTTTCCTTCTTTTCTGACGATGGTAAATAATATAGAACCCCTAATCACAGTGCTTGGGTAGTAAGTTTTCAGTTAGTAGATGGCCATTCCAATTACATGACAGGCAACCAGATCATAAAGCTCCACTGACTTGTCCAGTGCCCCCCAGAAAGTCAGCAAAGGTGAGACTGGGATCATGGGCTGCGCCATCCCAGGGCTCCTACAACACATTTGATTGGATTTCAGACCAAGTTGAGAAATGAGTTATCTGGTTGCTTGTTTGACTTACCAGAACTGATGAATAAAGTAACAAGATGGCAAGGAGGGAGGGTAGGTTTTGGTCATGTCAGTATAAATGTGCAGTTGGAACTGCCCAACAGGCAGGAGGACACACAGCTCTGAAGCCCACAGTGGACGTCAGGACCTGAGAGAAATCTGGGAGCCAGTCAAGAAAAGAATGAAGATAGGACAGATTGCTGAAGGAGAGAGCCAGGGGAGGGATGAGCAATGTGCAGTTGCCTGGGAAGAAACAGAAATGAGACCAGAAGCCATCCACAGAGAACGAAGGAGGGGAGATGCAGTGTGTCCAAGGCCAGCAGCAGCCCAGGAGAATGGGGATCAAGAAGAGATTAGTGGCCAGGTGGTGGTGCATGCCTGTAATCCCAGCAGTTTGGGAGGCTGAGGCAGGAGGATCAAGAGTTCAAAGCCAGCCTTAGCAACTTAGTGAGGCCCTAAGCAATTCTGTGAGACCCTGTCTCTAAATAAAATATATGAAAGGGCTGGGGATATGGCTCAGTGGTTAAGTACCCCTGGGTTCAATCAGCAGTATTAAAAAAAAAAGAATTAGTGGACTTTGAGATCATACAGGCACTGGAGACAGCAGATTTGTAGCAAAGGGGAGGTGAGAAAACAGGGGCAAAGTAGAACTTTTTTGGGGGTAGGTACTGGGGATTGAACTCAGGGGCACTTGACCACTGAGCCACATGCCCAGCCCTATTTTGTATTTTATTTAGAGACAGGGTCTCACTGAGTTGCTAGTGCCTAACTTTGCTGAGGTTGGCTTTGAACTCCCCATCCTCCTGTCTCAGCCTCCCAAGCTGCTGGGATTACAGGTGGGCACCACCTCACCCTGTGGCAAAGTAGATAGGACAGATTGCTGGAGGTGATAGAACATGATCCTTTAGGGTGACTCAAAATATTTCAGCGTATTGGAAAAAGTTGTTACATCAGGTGGGAAATGGACCCTGGACTGGAGGGGGCCCCAGCTTGAAGAAGTGTGAGATTGGAGATCAATAAGAAGCAATAAAGGAAAGAAGGAGATTGAAAGCAGCAAAATGGAAGTGGGTTTTATTCTTGCAGGCTTTGTGGGCATGCTGCCTTAGCTGGCAGAGGTTTTCTGACTCAGGTTTAAATGGGAACAACAGACCCTGATCACAGGGGAAATGAAATCCAGCACTACAGTAAGGGAGAAAAACCACTGTGGTTTTGCATAATTTGTGAATAAATGGAAATTAAGTCTAAAGGGAAAAAAGGAATGACACTTAAAAATAGTCACCCCACAAGAAGCAATTAGGCTGATGTTATTTGTAACTAAATAGAAACTTTCAGTGATTTTAAGTACTGGTTTACCTTACTATAGTAAGGAGGAAAAGATGCAAATATCGTTCTACTCTTGGTCTTGTGTTTAAAGTCAGTTTCGGGTGCTTTTTGTGGTTTTTTCTGCTTACCTAATTGCCGCAGTCTGGCTGGGCACAAAATCACGAGCCACTCAAGCAGGAACAAACTTTATTTTTGAAACTGCTGCCAATGCCCCCTATGCTCCCGGGAAGATTGCCGACCGACCCACGCGGCCTCTCCCGGGTCCCAACAGGAACTCCCTCCTCCGGAATTCCCTCCTACCGCACTTCCCCAACCAATGGGAACTCTCCAGGAGTCCCGTAGCAGGCCGAGGTGAACAGCAGGAGTCCAATATCCATATGAATGCAAATCTTAACATAATCATATCATCTCAATGGCTTGCTGGCATCACCTTTCAACCAAAAATGCCATGCATCATATTACTTGGCTGTGGCTCTTAGCACCTAATGAATCCATGTTTAATATGTCGAAATGGATGAGAGTGAGTGGGAAGATCATTTAAAACAAATTAAAACCAACAAGGAACCCTTTCCTGTTATTGGCAGAAAAGGGTGAGGAGGAACTTCATTTGGGGGAAATATAGAGTACCCAGAGTGCTGAGTCATGGGGTTCAGGTTGAAGATGGGGGCCCAGTTTCCCCACGGGTCTCTGGGGTCTGAGGCCCTGGGGCCTACCCAGGCTGTGGAAGTCCCTCCTGAAGTTGGTTCTAGCAGTTTCCTCCAACCCAGGACTCCTGCATTTTTTTTTTTTAACCACTCTGTGCTCTACCTACACTGAAATATTTTGAGTCACCCTAAAGGATCATGTTCTATCACCTCCAGGCCTTGGCACAGACTTTCCTGTGCTTGTTCACTTCCTACTCCTCCATCCCCATCATACTGAGCCTCCTCTGGCCACCTCCTGCGGGTCCTTCAGTGTAGCATTCATTTCCTCTGGCTCCTTCTCTAATCTCCCCCAGGGAACCGTTTTTCTTTGCCCACTCCTTACCCTCGGGGTATCTACCTCTTCTCTTGACCAGTCTCTGAGCTCTTTCAGGTCAGGACTCATCTGGGCCACCTCAGCATCAACCCCAGGGCAAACCCCTAGGGATATGTGGTGCCCAGAAGAAACAGAGGCCTGCTCTGCTGTAGGTTGGGCACCGCCTTGTATTCTGTGTCCTGCAGGACCAGGAGCTCCTTGAGAGCAGGGCCTGGATCATTTCTTGCTGGGTCCCCCGCATCAAGCACAGAACTTCTAATAGATGCTGATAAACATTATCTGAATGAGCTGCGTGGGAAAGATGAAATGATGGTGAGACTGAGGCATAACTGACTCCATCTGCTACTCCTCAGGCCTCATTCAGCCCCTTGGGTTAACGTGACTGGTCTGAATTGTTACTGAAGCCAGTTTTCTGGCCAGTTCCCCTGAGGAAGACATGGGGGATCAACCCACCAACCTGACCACTGAGTCACATCCCCAGCCCTATTTGGTATTTTATTTAGAGACAGGGTCTCACTGAGTTGCTTAGTGCCTCGCTAAATTGCCAGGAACCTGCCCAGATATCAAGTGGCCACAATCTGATTCACCTAAGGTTCTTAACTGTTTCTTCTGACACCCTTGCTGGGCACAGCCACACCTACACCTGCTTCCTGCTTCCTCTATCTTGGAACATGAATACCATCCCTGTAACATGAATATCCCTGTAACATGGATATCACCTCTCTGCTGTCCCTAAAAGAATAACCCCCTTCACATCTGTGGGAGGTGAAAGTCTCCCTTGAAGGATTTTTGACTTGTAACACACCTTGCCTGTGTTTTTTCTTTTCCAGAATCTTCTCCTCCCTGAACTTCTCCTTCCTGATCTCCTCCCTAATCTACTTCTCCCTGATCTTCTCTGATATTCTTTTCCCCAACTTCTCCTTGATTTTCTTTTCCCAAAACTTCTCCCTAACCTTCTCCTCCCCAATCTTCTCTGATAGTGTTTTCTCTAAACTTCTCCCTGATCTTCTTTTCCCTAACCTCCATCCTCATCTTCTCTGATCTTCTTTCCCTAAACTTCTCCTCCCTGATCTGTTTTTCCCTGATTTTCTCCTTCCTGATCTCTCCTCCCTAATCTCATTTTATCTGAATCACCTCTATAAAGGCCCCCTGTTCCTGCAGATGGGCAGAATCACAGCCTTTGGGACAGGAGTCTCCTGTGTTTCTCCTTTGCTAGCAAAACAATAAACCTTCTTTTTCCTTTTTCTCCACACTGTGTCTTCGTTATTGGATTGGCATTGGGGACAAGGACCACACTTTCAGCACGACCAGCAGATCATTCCTGAACTCCCTCTGTGTGCCAGGAGCCCTATCAGGCACTGGGAACAGAATGGAGGACAAAGAGCCATGGTCCTTTCCCTGCAAACTCTAGTTTTACAATAAAAGTCGTTTAAAATAAAGGTGAATTATATTCACACATATGATCACAAAAAGCAAACTGAGTGCGGTGTAAGAAAGGAATGCAGGGACCTACTTTAGAAAGAGTCAACTTTGAGGCTGAAACCCCCACTGCACCCCATATTCCCTCCAAATGATAATAATCTCTTCCTGTACTGGGTCCTCACAGGATGCAGAAACAACAGTGTCCTCAAAAAAGTCCAAGGACTGGGATAAGTCAGGTCCAAGTTCCCCTCCCAGCTGGGGAACTTCACGTCCTCCTCTGTGAGTGGGGACAACCACCACAAGAGGGCAGTGGTGAGACTGCATGAGAAGAGGAAAGGAACCCACCTGGTAGCAGCCCAGATCTGCCCAGCATTTGGAGGGTCTCACTTTCTCCTGCTCCCAGTGGCCTGCCACCGCCTGCCCACCCTCAGACCTCCTCCTGACAGTTTAGTCCTGCCACTGGCCTCATTGCCTAGGTGTGCGGGGCCTGCCCCTCCTCCCAGTTCAGTCAGGACAATGAGGGTTTTTTGTTTTAATTAGTTATACATGACAGTAGAACGCATAAATGGGGTATAATTTCTCATTTTTCTGATTGTACATGTTGTAGAATCTCATCGGTCATTCAGTCATATACGTACATAAGGTAATGATGTCTGTTTCATTCCAGTATCCCTATCCCCATTCCCCCTCCCCTCCCCTCACTCACCTATCTAATCTAAACTAACTCTATTCTTCCCTAGGGTCGCCCCCTATTGTGAATTAGCCTCCGCATACCAGAGAAAACATTCGGCCTTTGTTTTTTGGGATTGACTTCTTTTGCTTAGCATGATATTCTCCAGCTCCATCCATTTACCAGCAAATGCCATCACTTCATTCTTCTTTAAAGCTGAATGAAAAAGCATCCATCTCCTCTTCTCACCCCTAACTTCAAAGAGTCCCCAAATCTCACATAACTTACACTCTTCTTCCCCTGTGCTGTCCTTGGGGACCTTGACCATGCACAGGGCTTCAAGACCTGCATCTTCACGGGTGAGTCCAATTTTTCATCACTAGCCTACTCACAGCCATCCCTGGAAACAGCCACAGGAACCAAACTCTCTCCTGTCTTGTTTGCTGTGTCTGCTGGCCTGAATGGTCTTCCTGCTCCAACCCAAACCATCTCTACACAGCTCCACATACAATTTCATTTTTTTTTTTAATATATCTGTTTTGCCTACTAGTCTACGAGTGCTGTGTCAGCAGGACCATTCCTATCCATTCCCCTATATAACTCCTCATCCGATGACATTTGAGCTCTTCCATGATCCAAACACTTAATACATAGTCGTGCACAAAGCGGACTCTCAATTATTTGAGTGAGTGCATGCAGTTGGCTGTTAGACAGTGCAGTTCTAACAGCCAGCAGAAGCTGTCCCCTGATTGGAATGATTCTGCCTAAAGGTTCAGAATCTACACCAGGAAGCAGTGCTACCCCAGGTACAACCTTCTGGTACTTACTGTCCTCTCTTTCCCCAAGAACTGCCCACACTCAGCAGAGACATGAGGAATCGGTCCTGTGTTATCCAAACAGGCCCTCCTGGCTTACTGTGCGGAGTTGCCCCCAGAGAAGTCCTAACAGGGGGACCAAATTTAAAACTGAAATTGGGACAAGTCATACTGTAGCTGCTCAGGCTTGAGCACGGCAGGGCCAGGGTCAGCAGGATCTGGGCAGGCAGCCATGGAAGCATGGGTGGCTACATTAGCAGGGGAGCGCTGTCCTGCAGGAGGCAGCCTATGGCAGATCAGCCCCGCCCACTCACTGGAATGGGTCTTTCAACTAGTTACCATTCTAGAGCCTACAGCTCTGTGGCACTCACTAGCTTACCAGAGTGGGCAGGGCACTCCCAATTTACAGAGGGAATACTGTGTTCCAAGAAGCAACAGGTCTTTCCTAAGTTTGCAAAAGGGTATATGGCAGGGCTGCCTCTCAGAATGTCTGCCCACATCCCTGAGTGTCTTACTGTTCCAACTCTGAACACTTAGCTCTTGTCCTCCTGGACCTTTGGAACCAACAAGGTCTTGTTGACTGGTGTGTACTTTGCTCCCAGAGGAGAAAGAAACTGGCCACTTCCTCATGAGAACTCAGCCTGGAATCAGGGGCCCTCGCAATGACAGAGACAGAACAGCAGCAGCTTGGGATTCAGGCAGAGCTGGTTGGAATTCCACTACTGAGTGCTAGGAAGCTTCTACAAGGATTTGCACCTGAACTCTAAACCCTTCAGTTACTACATCTCTAAAAGAGGGTCAGTGTTGGGAGCCACTCTGGACAGAAGCTATGTGCACACTTTTAAGTCCTGAGTAAAGGGGTGCTGAACAGGTAGGTATTGCACCCCGCAATACGCTGGGCCTTACCTCCACTCGGATAAGGTGTGGCTCCAGGAGTGGGTGACACCCAATGGGGTTGAATTACACCCACCTGTTCCTTTGTAATCCTACCCCTTTGCCCTTTTTGAGATAGAATGTTCCATGGAACCTCCCCTTGTGTGTCCCCTATATAAGAATAAAGAATTCCAGTGGCTCTCTCTGTCTTTCCATGGACCCCTAAGGTCACAGAGCCTTCCCCAGATTTTGAAAAGGTACTCTTCACCGTTTTCGTAAATCATTGGAATAGTCAGATTTTGTGAACCCAGCATTGTTGCCAGCTCGGATGGATGGCAATAGGGTAGTTTATTATTTCTCAGGGGAGTTGAGGACTAAGAGAATCTTTCTCAATAAGTGGTTATCTGCTCTTTCTCCTCCTTCAACTAGTTAGTGGCAGATGTGCACCATGCTCATGCTCCTATTGCCATTGCTGGAAGATACCTCACTCACCTAGGATCAGTGCTGGGGACACAGTCCTCATCTGGGCCTTTCTCCTCCATTAGCCCAGAGCACATCAGACCTTTCCCACCAGACCACACCTCACCATCTCCAAGGGAGCGTACCTGGGAATAAAAGCACGAGGAAGTACTGACTGGCACCCTGTGGCTGACAGAACCTCTGGGTGTAGTACACTGGGGCTTGGACAGCTAGAATGGCCTGCAAGCTCACTTACATTGGGCCCCACGCCTTCAGTGGAATAACTGGAGGCTCACAGAGAGGAAGAGGCTTGGGAAGATCCAATACACCCAGTGGCTAGAACACAGGCCTCTGGATTCTATGTGAGGCCCCACCCCTATCACACCTGCACTCTGGCTCCCTAGGGCTGGAGTGAGGACAGTGCTGTCACCAACACACACCCCAACTCCTCCTGGCCGGGGGTCCTCAAGTCCCACTTAATCAGAACAACTGTAAGGGCAGATTTCTATTCTCTTCTGTGTCTTCCCAACACCTGTGGGACATTAGAAAACATCCAGTCCATTAAGATCACTGAGCTGGCCTAACTGGCTCTGGGAAGAGCTTCCACACTCGCTGCGGTCCTGGTGGCTTCCCTGAGAACAACTGTTTGGCTGGCTGAAGTCTGCTAGTAACTCGACTCCCTTTTTAAACTGTCAACACAGCTGTATCATCAGCCTCATTAAAATTGATATCAGCACAACATGACAGACATGGGTAAAATGGAAGGTCACAGGAAAGGATCAATAGGTCCTTCTTTGTGGTCCTGTCCCACTGTGCTCTGGTAGCAGGTAGTGTAGCTCACAGGAATGCCAGACACAGAAAGGAAGGCACTCTCCTGTGCCTAACCTAGGTGTGCACCAGCTAGAATTATGGTGGTGGAGATGTGGGAGGGAGCAGGATGCTAGCACCTTCAACAAGACAGCATGCGTTTCAACAGCAGCGCCACCACGTTTAGAGCCTGGATCCCTGTAGCAAGAATGAACGATTGAGAAGGTGGCCACATGGTTTCTAGGATACGTTCTTTCAATTCTTGCCCAGGTCACTGGGCCAGGCCTGGGCCCTCTTTGGGGTTTCAGTTCTCCCATCTTTATAATGAGTTAATGGCTTTCCCCTCTCAGAGCACCGAAGTGTGGTTTCAAATGAAATGGCACGCCATGCTGACACCTTACACGCAGGTGTGCCTGTTAACATGCCTCGGCCCATGGCCTCCCCCAGGAGCCGGATGTCCAGCCCATCACAGCTGCTACCCAGCTTTGACATTTTGTAACCCAAGTATTTGCTGCAAAATTTGGAAGCAAACCTGTCCAATGCAACTCTCCACACAGACAACTGCAGAACAGTGGTCTGTGCTGCGCACTCATCACCAGAAAAGTTTCTCAGAATTTTATTCTTTAGTCAAGGGCAGTGGAACCTCCAGCCTCTCTTTGAGGGGAGAATCATGTTAAATGCTTCTGGTAAGCCTACTTTTAAAAGAAAAACACAATAGCGATAAAATCCTGGTTGGTAATTCCCTAAGCGTCTCACTAGCTACATGTGCAAGGTCAAGCCAACATTTTACATAGTGAACGCACAAGAAAGGTTTGGCCTATAAGGTCATCTGGAAGGGTCCAATTACTTTTCCAGTCTCCCCTTCTATTCCTTTATTTATTTGTGGTGCTGGGGATTGAACCCAGGGCTTTGTGCATGCAAGGCAAGCACTCTACCAATTGCACTATATCCCCAGCCCCTATTCCTTCTTTCTTTCTCCTTTAGTCAAATCTGCCTGTTTTTCTAGAAACTTCCCTGAAAGTATGCCACTTAGAGGCACCACCTCTCCAGTATCTGCACTACACTAACCCACCTGGATGGATCTCTTGTCCTTAGGTCCTAGTAAGTAAAGGGTAACTCCTGTACTAATGTCTTCTCTTCCCTTTCTCTTCTTTTGGTTACTATGAGCACCAAGGGCTGGTCATCTCTGTAATCCAATCCCTCTCCCTTCTGCCCAGCCAATGAGTCTGGCACATCCTAAGTACATGGTAGTTATGAAGATTTGCAAAGTGGAAGTTAAGGACTCAAGGTTGAGAAAGTCATACAGTTTAAACCAGAAATCAAACTCAATTTTTTTTTTGCAAAAAAATAAACATTTTAAAACACACGAGACCTAAAATTTAAAAGTACAAAATTTGTGGACTTCATAAAGACTATGTAACTTTTCTTAGTTATAAATTCCATTTAGATTTTAATCTTCCACAGTTTTTTAAAATTTTTTAATATTTATTTTTTTTAGTTTCGGCGGACACAACATCTTTGTTTGTATGTCGTGCTGAGGATTGAACCCGGGCCGCACGCATGCCAGGCGAGCGCACTACCGCTTGAGCCACATCCTCAGCCCTTTCACACTGTTTTTACATGCATTCCAATAAATACAGCTAAGATTTATTAAAATAACCCTCAAAATTTCCATGAAAAACTTTTAGTAAGACAATGCAGTCACACATTTAGTGAAACTAAATGGTTGAATCACCACTGGAATCAGACTACCTCTCCCCCCCAAATCCCCTTGAGTTCATCAAGAGAAAATTTCCACCTTCTGGTAAAGCCATGCTGACCTCGGGCAGGCCGTCCTCTCCTGGGGGAGGCTTTTCACATTGTTTCTCCTCAGCACGCCTGTCTTAGTAACAAACCATGTTCTGTTCACCTGTCAGTCAAACACCATCTGTGTCACAGCCTTGGTGTAAAGCCCATTTTGTCCTCTAGACCTTCCTGTCAGTGAGGGTCACAGAACCTCAGTGCTGCAACAGTCTTCATAAGCCATTTGGTCACACCCCTTCAATCTTAGACTGGGAGGGAACCCAGAGGCCAACACAAGGTCACACAGAAATAAGTTAGCCTTAACTAGAATCCAGATCTCTTAGGACTCCAATGAAGCCTTTTTCTTTAAATCATTCTCTGTTCTTTAACTCATGGATTACTCAAACCTAAAATTATTTCAGGGGCCCCAGAACATTCAATTCCAAACATTAATTTTCTTTTGGTGGTGTGGCGGGGTGTGCCAGAGATTGAACTCTGGGCACTTGACCACTGAGCCACATCCTCAGCTCTATTTTGTATTTTATTTAGAGACAGGATCTCACTGAGTTGCTTAGAGCCTTACTAAGTTGCTGAGGCTGGCTCTGAAATCACGATCCTCCTGCCTCAGCCTCCTGAGCTGCTGGGATTATAAGCATAGGCCACCATATCTGGTCCATTATTATTTTTCTAGGGTTGGGGATCGAATTCTGGGCCTTGCATGTGCTGGGCAAGTGCTCTATCACTGAGCTACACACCTAAGCCCTGACCATTTATGTTTTTTAAAGGCTATCTTGGCCAGACATGGTGAAGCACAGGAGGCTAAGACAGGAGGATCATCAGCATCAGCAAGGGACTAAGCAACTCTGTGAAACCCTGTCTCTAAATAAAGTACAAAATAGGGCTGGGGATATGACTCAGTGGTTGACTGCCCCTGAGTTTAAACCCTGGTACCAAAAAAGAAACATAAAAGACTATCTCATTTACTCCCAAAGTCATCAAGGATGAAGATTAAGATGCTCAAAGCATATATATATTACACACACACACACACACACACAAGCACTCTACCAACTGAGCTATATCCCCAGCCCCTATTCCTTTTTTTTCTCCTTCTTATATATAATGTAAAGAAAAAAGGCTTCATCAATATATATGTGTGTGTGTGTATATATACACTTGTGCAGTTGTCCATCAACAACCACTCATTTAACAATATCAAAAATTACCCTGTTTAGTGTGTTTTAACATGAGCTTACAATTATAGCCCAATTTAAAAATGTAAGCATACAACTAGGCTTTACCAAAGAATAATGTGTTTATTTCACTTAAAGTCTTAAAAATACTTTTTTCCTGGGCAGTTGTCACACAAAATGACCTAACGTGGTGGTGGTGGTGGGTGGTCATTAAAAAAAAAAAAAAAAGTCATTAAAATGAAGAGTATAGAAAAACAGACCCAAAATGTTAAGATTTTATTTACAAAGCTTTTTTGTTGTACAGAAAGTAAAAATGCTGTTACAATCTCAGTGTGACTGGTAGCCACGGACAGTTGACTCACCAATCACAGCTATCCATGCTACAGCAAGAGTCTTACACAAAAAACCTAACAATGCTTACAATTTTGTTGGGGCAAAGTCCCCAAGCTTGGTGGTGGATTACCAAGAGGGACTAAAAGGAGGAAGGCGGAATGTCACAGGAACTATTCTTTGGCTCTTTGGGTGGGTGGGCGTCCTGGGGTTTGTATCACAGCTACCTTTTTTTTTTTGTCTTTTTTAAACAGCTATCAAATCCATGAGCAGTCCAACCAATACTGAACAGTTCTGTTTTGCAGTGTATCTGGGGTCTTAATCATCTTCTCCTTCATCATCTGTTTCTCTCTTCCTCTTTTCACCTTTCCCGCTTTCTTCCTCCTCTGTACAACAATAAAAAGTGACTTTCAGACCAGTGGAAAGGCATTTGCCTAGGATATTGCTGCTAATGGAGGCAATTTGTTGTTGTAAGACTAAGAAAGATGTAAATTGGACCAGACTAACAGGTTATTGATTAAGAGGCATTAATTTAAAGGAAATTTGTAGACCACAGAACCAAGATGGGCAAAATGCAGCAGCACCTCTACCCATACAGCAAAGCTAACCTAAGTTTTTTCAACTTTGTTTTTTTCCAAGTTATTTCTATATTTTTTTTCCTTCCAGTTCTGGAGACTGAACCCAGGGGTGCTCGTCCACTGAGCTACATTTCCAGCCATTTATATTTTATTTTGGGACAAGGCCTCACCAAATTGCCCAGGTTATCCTTGAACTTGACATTCTCTTGCCTCCTTCTCCTAAGTCACTGGGATTACAGGCGTGCACCACCACACCCAGCTCAAATATTTCTCATTTCTTAATTTCTTGGTTCTAATAATCTAAAAATTATTAATATGCATAGCAAAGACTCAGGAGTTAGCAAGCCTGTTTTTCAGACATGCTCATTTATAAGCAACCTTGGACAAAAAACTTAACCTCTTAAGCCTGTTTCCTTTTTATAAGAGGGGCAATGATATTGATATGAATGTGTCATTCTGAGAATTAAATAAGATACCATAGAAGGTACTCCAGCATGGAACTTGCATAAGACTAACAACAGCAAATTAAAATTATTTTTTAGTCTCAGCTACTCAGGAGGCTGAGACAGAAGGATGCCTTGAACCCAAGAGTGCAGGCCAGGCTAAGTAAAGCAGCAAAAGCCTGTCTCAACCAACTAATAAAAACTCATGACTATTTTAATGAAATTAACTAAATCTATTTAAATCATGTCCCCGAAAGTTCCTTGAAGGCAGTGAGCACGTCCTACCCAATGTCATATTCAGTGTGAAGTTTAATCCAATGCTCGGCACAGGGCAGGTGCTGAGCAAGACTGAACAAACGGAAAGCACAGCAACAACTTAGCTGAGACCTCAATCACAAAAGGATCTGCACTGTTCCTTCCTCTCCTCTTTCTCTCTGCAGTACTAGGGACTAAAGCCAGGGACGCTCTGTAGCTGAGTGTGATCCCCACTTTTCAAAAAAACTTGACCTTTTAACCAATTGCTGAGGCTGGCCTTGAACTTGTCATTTTCCTCAGTCTCAAGTATCTGGAATTACAGGTGTGCACTACTGTGTCTGGCTGAGAACCAGTACTTTCAATCAGTACTAAATAAGTAACAGCCACTTCATTCATATTGGTTGAGGGAAAAGGAGGAAAACTGACAAAACTGGAAAGGTGGCTATTTATACATCTTGAAAAATTATGATCCAATTATGAATAATCCTTTTTTAATGAAAGAACTCCTAACACAGAAAAATCTTATGCTTAGCAGCAGTAAGCCAAATGATGGTGCCTAAAAACATTTAAAAGCATGTTTTCATCTAATTTTTAGTTGAGGACCAAAATGCATGCCTCAGACCCACCTTCATCCTCATCCTCATCCTCGTCTTCTTCGTCTTCATCTACTTCTCCATCATGCCCAAATTCTTCTTCCTAAAGCACGGTAAACAATATGACATTAGATTGACAAACTGATGAGACTTTGCAAATAAACATAACAATACATCACAGAGAAAACCATAATGTTATTTTTATCTACTCTGCTGTACTGAGATCTGGTTTTACTTAAATGAGTTTAATTTAAAATATTTTTCTTAAAAAATAATTAGTAGTCAAAAATAAGCAGTTTATTTGCCAGAGATGTTTTCATTAATATATAACTTAAAACAGAAAATTTAAGAAATGGTTTTAAAATTTTGAGTTTCAAAGCAGGTTTCGTGCTAGGGATGAGAGCAGAGCCTCACATGGTGGGCAAGTACTCCGCCACGGAGCTGCATGTGTCGCGCCACTAACACTCTCATTCTCACACGGCGCTTGCTTCAAGTTCTTAAGTCATCATAAACCTAGGACTTCACAGAAATGCTTTACTTTCACAAGAGCATGCTGACTGATGAAAACTCATGTTTTCTGCCTATTTTCAAACTTCCTTGAGGGTCAAAGCTAAGCCACTCTTTTGTCCTGTCCTTCTACAGAGTCCTCAGGACACTGTATTACTGTCCCATAAACGAGACCACCTGCTTTTTTAGGGCGGGACCACAGTCCTATTTAACTCGGCTCTGACTTTTTACCACAGTAGGCATGCAATATGTTTACTTAATTAAACCAAATTTAAGATGTTTGGACTTGGTAAACATATACTTCCATCAATACAACACAGGAGCCCACATACTATCAATTCTCAGTGTTTCATCTTTCCATTCTGCTGAATACTCAACCCGTTCCTTCTTCCAGTCAAAGGGCCAAAATTTACCCCGCAGGGTCAAGCACCATGCCTAATTAGCAATCAGTAGGCACTGCATTTAGTATTTAAAGTGGGACAAGAGCTGAATTAGTCACATTATTTGTTTACGCAGGAGGCCTTTTCCTAGTCTTTCTTCTTAACCGCACCTTTGCCTTCAGGACAAAGTGAAGCAGGGCAGGAAACAGATGCATGGACTAACCTCCCCGCTGACCTCATCTTCATCTTCTTCCCCCTCTACATCTTCGTCTTCATCTTCATCTTCTTCTTCATCAAACTCTTCCTCCTCACCATCCTCATCCTCCTCATCTTCTTCATCTTCTCCTTCTGAAAACAGTCCAAAATGGCGTTAATAAGATACCTTGCTGCTCCATGGGTGCTCCTATAGACACATGGGCACCACAGGGTGGCCCACAGGATGTCAGTGCAGCCAAGCACTTGTCCACTGTCCAATGTTAGAAAAGGCTTGCAGCCACCATCTGTCCACCAGGTGCTACAGCTCAGCCTTTTGTTTCAAGTCCAGAGGCTCAAAAGTCCTGGTAAACTGATGTATACAACTCTTACTGATGAAACAGTACAACTAGGATTTGCTATAAAACACAGGAGGGGAACATAAAGTAGGGGTATATGTTTATAAGAGAAGATACAACCAATCATTGGTAAAGCTGAGTGTTAGGAACACAGGGATTTGTCTTAATGTTATTTGTACCTTTGTTAATGAGGGATTGAATGCAGGGATGTTCTACCATTAAGCCACATCCTAACCCTTTTGGAGACAGGGGCTTGCTAAGTAGCCCAGGATGGCCTCAAACATGTGATCCTCCTGCCCCAGCCTCCCACGTAGCTGGGATAGGTGTGTACTACCATGTCCACCTGATACCTGTAATTTTCTACCATAAAGTTTTTTTGTTTTGTTTTTAAAAGCAATCTCTTGGGTAATGATACCTTAGAGCCACCTTCTCCAATCAGGAACCACCTCCTGTCCTATCCTCTGGTTACAAGGTAACCTGGTTACCCGTACCTCCACACCAGTGCTGACCTCTAATACAATGCAGCTCCCATCTTCGGGGTCCCAGAGCTCACATGCTCCCTGCCTCCTGCAGGCTCTGCCCTTTCTTCCCTGCTTGCCCGGCTCTGACCAGCCCCCAAGTCTCAGTTCCATCACTTCTGCCAGGAGGAGACCTCCAAACCCCAGGCTACAGGCTCTCAGTGGTACTTCTCCATCACACCTCACTTGTAACTATTATTTCTCGATTATCAATTTAAAAATTTTCCTTAGCATTAGCAGGCAGTAAGATCCAAGTGGAAGGTAATCACGTCTTCTGTTTTTGGAACCACTCCACAATGTCTGGCACACAGAAAGTACTCAAATATTTTCTGCCTGGCAGGGGGTACAGCTCAGTGGTAGAGCACATCCTTATTATAAGCATGCTTGAGGCTGGGAGTTCAGTCCTCAGTTCCCTACCAGCACCTTTTTTTTTTTTTAAGAGAAAGAGAGAGAGAGAGAGAGAATTTTAATATTTATTTTTAGTTTTCAGTGGACACAACATCTTCGTTTGTATGTGGTGCTGAGGATCGAACCCAGGCCGCACGCATGCCAGGCAAGCACGCTACCGTTTGAGCCACATCCCCAGCCCCTATCAGCATCTTTGAAATTTGTAGCCTGACTGATCTTTGCTCTGAGTAACTACCATCCACTCACCTAGTTTCCTTTACAAGCACCTGCAAGTATGACTGACCCACCAGTTCAAGGTGAACTTAGATAACAAGAAACACCAATGTTTTTAGGAAACCTGCCATGAAAGGACATAAATATTTGAAACAAAGCAAAATGACCTACTCTGTCCATTTACCACCTTGTATGCCATTAACTTTTGCTTATCTCAATCTGTTATAAAACAAAACTATAAAAATGATTCCAGATCCTATGCCAAACTTGCACCCAAAGCTGTCTGATGTTTTTCCTCCTCCTCCATTTTATTAACTACTCTGTCTTGTGAATTGGGGTGGGGGTTACTGGGGATTGAACCCTGGGGAGCTTAACCTCTGAGCCACACCCCCAGCCCTTTTCATTTTTTTTTTTCTTTTTTAATTTTGAAACAGGGTCTGAGTTACTGAGGCTGGCTTTGAACTTGTGATCCTCCTGCCTCAGCTTACCAAGCCACTGGGGTTACAGACAAAGTGCCACTGCACCCAGCTTGTCCTATGACTTTTAAAGATATTTTTTAAAAATGTTTAAAATATAATAGCATAAACTCCAGAAACATCAGAATTCTGAGACCAAATTTTCTTCCTTCATGCTGACTGGTGTAAAAACAAATACCTCTACCACCTGAAGGTGAGAAATTTTTTACTCCTGAGAGTAAAATCTTTTACTCCTCTAAGTGCACAAGTCAGAGTACAAGGAAAACACAAGCAAATCAGGAGGGATATTTTGGGTAGAATATATAATAAGATTCTTAAAGATACCTGGAATGCAAAAACTCTGATGCCAAAAATATTGAAAAGTATGTTTTAACTCTACATTGTGAACACAGATTATTTTCCTTATTAGTAGAAAGGGGAATTTATCACAGGTACATTTAAAATCATTACCTTCTTAAACTCTAGTCGGCATCAAAGGCAAGAAAGTTATTTTATTTTTATTTGGGCTATAAAATACAGGTACAGAGTACCCACCAAATGCCAGCCCCTACAGATAAGTTGAGGTCACCAGATGTAGAGCCCACTCACCTTCATCCTCCTCCTCTTCATCCACACCATCCACCTCTGCATCTGAGTCGGGGGCTTCTCCGTCTTCTCGATCATAGCCATCCAGGTAGGTCAGCTGGGGCAGGAGCCTGAACACACTCTCTCGGTAATCATTCAGATTAGTGACTTCACAGTTAAATAGATCCAGGCTCTTCAGACAATCCAACTTTTTCTGAAGGAAAGGATCAAAGAACACAACTCCTAAACTTTATCTGAAGAGGTAAAATTCTAGGCTCTCAATCGGCTGCTACCCACTCACTCTTCTACATAAGAAAAAAAATTATCAAGCCCCACGCCACCTTTATATTAGTATACTAGGCTCAGTCCCTCCTTTCCTACAACCATTCTCTCAAAACTCTTTTTCAGCATTTAGTCTCAAGAAATATAAATTTGAAGTAAGTTTTAAAAACAGATATTGTCATAGCATGAAACAATCGGAGTCTAATAAACTTAGTTCAAACCTTAACACAGGGAAACATTCAAAGATTTATGAGATAAAAATCCTCGATCTCAAGGTGCTTAAAATTCTACTTGGGGACAGAATATAATAAAGTATGAGGTTTAGCAATGCAGAATTTTCAGGGAAGACAAGAGTTAATAAACGGGGGAAGGTTGGGGAGGAAGGCGACTCAAGAGTTCAAATTTCAGAAATACAGAGACATATTACACCTTTCTTCTTTTTAAAGTTTTGGAGAAAAGATTGACATGATAACCAGAGTTTTCTGATGTAAAATTCTTGATTTTGCCATACCTTGAATTTTGCTACAGTACTTTACGTTTTTGGAACCATCCATTTCATATATCTAAAACAGCTAAGATCTAAAACTTGGCCCATAGTTTTTCTGAGTAGCCAAAGTGAGTAAGAAAAATATCCCATGCATTTTACTGAATCTTCATTTGTTATATTGTAACAGTGCACAAGTATTTCAATCCCAGGTCTGTTAAATTTCAATTATGGGTGAATTAAGAAATTGAAGGCAGAGGTACTATTTACAGGTAAGTCAGGAGATAGCAACAGGAAGTGACAGCAAACCCTCCTAAGTGAGAGAAGAGGGAGCTGTAAATAAAAAGCAAACACAAAAATATATTGTAGTACCCAGTTTGGTGCTTTCAAAACAGGGCAATAAGCCTGGAGTACATTTAACTATATAGTTTCACAAATATCAACTTTTAACGTTTTAAGTCAAAAGAAAAGACTTGGTATTTTCTAAGAAATTTATATTAAAGAGCACTAAACAAACATTAAGAGGGCATCTGCATGAAATAAGCTCTTAAATAAAAGTTGATATTAAAAGGCATTGATGCTTTACTTGGAAAGCTAGTACAACATTCACAAGGACCTGGGAAGAAATGCAGACAAAACAAAAACTTGTTTTCAGGATTTGAGGAATCCTTGCAATTTCTGGGGAGATATAAAGTGATTTGAAAATCTGCTTTAGAGCAAGGGTTAGCAAACCACAGATCACTAGCAAATTCTGGCTCACCACCTGTTTTTGTAAAATAAAGTTTCCTTGGAACGTAGCCACATTTATTCATGTATTATGCCTGGTTCCTTCTGTGCTACAATGGCAGAGGTGAGCAGTGTGACAGGGACTATGTGGTCCACAAAACCTCCTGTACTGATTGTCCAGCCCCTTAGAGGATAGAGCTACTGACCTGAACATCAAGGACTTTCATGTCCCTGATTAGGAAGACACTCCCATGCTGGGCTTACTCTCAGAGCAGCCTTAAGAACTAAAAGCCAGGGAGGACTTTATAGAGCAGGGTCACAGCCATGGGCAAGTGGTGTACCCCTCAAACATAAATGTACAACAATTTCAGAGTTTGTGGATCAAATAATGTGCTTATATAAGCCAGCCCTGCTATCTTAAGAAAGCTATCCCTGGCCTTTCTAGTCCTCAGGAGAGCTGCTTTTGTATTGAGTAGCTTTCAGATTAGGTTTCATGCTGGGCAGGCCCTGACCTCCAGAAGCCAGGTATGACTTCTTACCAGAGGGGAAAACTGCTGTAATGCCCCCCAGACAAATAACCAGTATATACCAGCTTTCACTTCTCCCAGTCTGACTCTACATCAGCTAAGACACAACCATAAATAAATAGCTCCCCCAAAGAGGTTTATTCTAAAAATTCTTTAAAGGAATGAGCCATTTACATCTCAAAATTATTTCCTAGGAATGTGTGCATAAAAAAAAAAAAAATACAATACATCCTCTGATATTTATCTAATGCTCTGCAATGTTCAAGCTCTTCTAGTTTTGTTGACTACTTCATACACAGGACCACTAAATGCTCTTATTTCCAAGATTTTTGGCTACTCCTGGCAAAGCACCTGTCATCAAATACTCTGGACATGCCAAAAAGTATGCTAGAAAAATGCAATGAAAGCAAGTAAATAACAATAAATACCAAATAACTCTAGTACTCTAGCTAGAATTGTTTAAAGTAGCAAAATTGTGTTTTAAGGCCCAACACGCAAAAAACACACAAATTATTAGGATCCCAATGTAATGTGTAAATACTGCTAAAAAAATTCACAACTCTATGATACTAGAAATTTGTCCTAAGCTAACAGGCTAGCCATAATAAACAGTAAACATTTTATTAACAATAATTTTGCTTGCCTTCTTAGAATTTAGAAGGGCTTTGGGGGATGGTTTGGATGGCCCAGGTCTCTTAAAAAAGGTGTCCAAGGACGTTTGAATTGATGCCTTCTTTGTCTCTCGATTAATGTCCCTGTAGCAAGCAGAGGCATTCACAATCATTTCATTGACTGTAAGAACTGGGCTCAACGTAGTGTTCACAATGTATGTGGTTAATGAGGATGAGGATGGTGTTTTTCCCACTGAAGAACACTTGCAGAAGTCAAATGAACCCAACATATCCCCCCTTTGCCTTTTCCACAGATTTGCTTTCTTACAAATTAGAACCTCAGGAGATCAACCTAGCACCCCCAAGAATCTGAATACCAAGTATAGTAAGAACAGTGGGAGCTCAGTTTTTCCAAATAGTCCTGGTATGGAACACTGTGGCTCTGCCATAAAGCATGTGACTCTGGACAAAAAATTCAGCCTCACCCAAGATTTAGCTTCCTCAATGTAAAACAAGAGCCATGCTATTTTTACCTATTTTAGAAGTGTTTTTTTTTGACCAATTACTAATACATGCATACCCAGTATAGTGCATGGTGCGGGCATAGCAGATCTTTCTCTTCCTTCACTGTCCTGGGGGATTGAGACTATCATAGCCACTTTCACAAAGCTCTCATACATTCCAGACCAGATCAGAACACTCAGGCAAATAACTCCC
This sequence comes from Marmota monax, assembly GCF_021218885.2. Classification (NCBI taxonomy): domain Eukaryota; kingdom Metazoa; phylum Chordata; class Mammalia; order Rodentia; family Sciuridae; genus Marmota; species Marmota monax. The sequence continues at coordinate 4,037,828 of NW_026695243.1, forward strand.
ACACAATATTTGCTTCCGCTCTGCATCTGTGTGCTGGAACACTGACACAGGCTTCTGATAATCAAAGAGGACTCAGGTTGCCATGAGAATTAGGCAGCAGCCAGTCATCTAGCATGGGAGGTACTGCCTAGTACTCTGCTGAAAAGGGGGTAAGGAGGCTCTTCCTATACTCATAGTGAGCCAGAATTGAGAAGTCTGTCATTAATCAATAGCCAAAAAAGCTTAGGGTAGCCAGTCTCATGGGGCGGGCGGGGGGGGGGGGTTGCATTTAATTTAGTGCTCCTATCAGAATTCTCAACTCAGCTGGCTATGGAATAAACTTAGGTAGAAAGAGAAGCAGTTGCCAAGGGCAGTGGCAAGTCCAGTGAACCTGGATTTGAATCATGCCTCTGCCATTTACCCCTAGCAACTACTTAATCTCTCTAACTCAGTTTCCTCATCTCTAAAGGACATTCCTGCTTCTGAGTTACACCATGATTTGATGGGCAAATGTGAATGTCCTTGGATACATCAAAATTCATTATACCACTGCTTAACAACAGGGGTTGGTTTGGAGGGGAAAAATAAAAACTAGTAGAAACGAGAGCAAGAGTATCTGGATATATCTGTAACAAAAAAAGGGGCAAAATCTGCAGAACGAAGGTGAGAAATAGGCTTTCAACATTTATGAGAAATATAAGCTCTTAAATACATCCTATGTAATGAAATGTAAAAATAAAGAGACTTGGTAAAAGGTAATTAAATCTGTACTGTAGCAGAGTCTTAATTATTGACTAGGAGGGAAAAGACCCTCTAACTGTGGCAGTAAATCCTCTTCATTAAAAGAAGCCACAATTTAACTGTCTTCCCCTGAATTATCCAGAGTATTCTTCACAAAATTATGTGAAATTCACATATTTAAAAATATCATGCTATCAGAACAAATAAAGAGACAATGTCTTATTCTCCTGGCTTCTGTTCTTCTGGATCCTGAAAGATAGCTCTGATCTGCTGGCACAGCCCGCTGTGGGGCTGCCCCTCACGGGCATTAACCCTGCCTCCAGCAGCTCTTTTTTGCCCATCACAACCTCGACTCGGACTGAGTTTGCAACTAGACAGTTTTCCAAACAACAAAATGAAATAAACACATTTCCGGACTTTATCCTTCCATCCTCTAGGGAAGGCAGGTATATTGTCTTCCCTGCTTCATCAACGAGGAAAGTGGGACCAGAGAAAAGCCATTTGCCTAAGGTCACACAGCAATTCTATAACTCCAGTGGCACTTAAACGTAGCTTTCCATAACTTAATCCCCATCTGTAATAATAAGGAAAACCTCAGGGTTTCCATGCAAAACTTTAGGCAACAGAGATCCAGTATAGTACAAAATCGAGAAGTAGAAGATCTAACACTTGATTGCCCTTGATTGTTTCATCTACAATTTCGATTGCCACTCGATATTCTATTATAATAAGCCTAGAATAACTTGGCCAGTCTCTGGGGAAAATATTAAGAAACATGTTTGAGGCTTCTAAGTATGATTTTTTAAAAGGACAAAAAAAAAAAAAAAAACTACATAGGATACACTCAATTAGGCTCTGATCTTTAAAACTGGGATCCTACAGAAAGTAAAAGGCCATCACTTTATTGATCAATTATTCTTCCCAATCATTCCCTCCCACTATAAATATGAAAATGAAATGACTAGTAATTCCCAGTTTCTAAATTCTCAATTACTTACCAAAGGTTCCAAGGTGCTGATGTCTTTCAGTTTATTTCCACTTAAATTTAGATGTGTGAGATTTGGAAGTTTTTCTGCTAACATATCCAGACCTCCATAGATTCTATTGTCACTGAGCTCAAGCTGCAAAAGAAATTGCAAACAATACACACAAGTACACATCAAGAAACACATATCACAGGCCGGCATGGTACCACATGCCTGTAATCCCAATGGCTCAGGAGGCTAAGACAGGAAGACTGAAAGTTCAAAGCCAGCCTCATCAACTTAGCAAGGCCCTGGGCAACTTAGTGAGACGCTGTCTCAAAATAAAAAGTAAAAAGGGGTGGGGATGTGGCTCAGTGGTTGAGCACCCTTGGTTTCAATCCCTGGTACAAAAACAAAAACACAAAACACAACAACAACAGCAAACCAAACAACAACCAAAAAACCCCCACATTATTAATGTTTTTTTTTTTTTTTGGGGGGGTGGGAGGGTATTGAGCAGTGTGGTACTGGAGGTTGAACCCAGGGCCTTGCACATGCTAGGTAAGCACTAAGCTACATCTCCAGCCCTCTTAAAATTGCCGAGATTGACCTCAAACTTGCAATTCACCTGCCTCAACTTCCTGAGTAGTTGGGGTTACAGTTGTATGACACTGCACCTGGCTCATCAAAAACAACCAACCCTTATTTCTATTAAGGCATACGTTTATCTTGTTTAAATCCAAATAAGTAGTTCCCAGATCCCAGCAACATTTGATGTTGAGGTAGGTAACAAGACAAGGTGAGAAATGCTATTTCTTCATAAACTACTAATAACAGTTTGCTTAAGAATTAACCTCCAACATCAATGAATACATGCTCTAGCATAAAAAATGGATCAAAATAATTAGAATTCTATAAGTTGTAATACTCTATACCTGCCAGCAGGAAGGGTAAATGTTCCATGCATTCTGAGCAGTTTATTTGTGTGCCAAGGAAAGTTTGCAATGCCTATTTGAAACAACCTGGTTCTAGACAATACTAACCACATTGTGGAAGACACTGGGACAGGCCCCAAAAATGAGCCCATAAAGAAACTCTAAGATGCTGGGCACAGTGGCACATACCTATAAACTCAGCTACTCTGGAGGCTGAGGCAGGAGGATGGTAAGTTTGAGGCCAGCAGCAATTTAGCAGACACTGTCTCAAAAAGCTAGGGATATAGCTCAGCCACTCAACTGCCAGCACAGCAAAAGGAAAAAAAAAAAAAAAAAGAAAAGCTCCAAAACATTAGGAAAGAGTGAGGCAGGGGCCTGGGGTAGAGCTCAGTGGTATGGTGTATGTTTACCAAGCTTGAGGCCCTAGGTTCAATTCCCAGAACCAAGAAGAGAAAGGCAGAAAAGTGAAAAAGCCTGAGTTTATGAAACCAGCTCCCTTAAGGCCAGTTCTTGCATAACCTTGCATAACCCTGGCACTGCCTTTACAAGAACCTACTCTAATTTCTTAGCTGCAGGTCAAGCATCACATGCAAATGGTGTGCCCATGAAGGAGTAAGAATTCACCAAGGAGGATTAGCGTCTTAGAGTACAAGTAACTGGAGCCTGGAAGGTACTGTGGAGAACATCATCCAAGCTCTTCCTCTTACAGATGAAAAAAACTCAAGCACAAAGCTAGTCCCAATTCTCTATTTCCCATACATAGTACACACAGGTGCCTAGCACTGTTCAAAGCACTAAACACAGATTAACTTCATTTGATCTCAACAACCCTAAGGGGTAGGTAGAATTATTACTCCCACTTACAGATAGGTAAAATTAACCACAAAAATGTAACTGGCCTTAATAAAAATCACACAGCTATTACAATGGTGGGCCCATGATTCAAAGTCAGGTAGGCTAGCTTCCTAAGAATCTATGCCCTCCCCATTAAGCTACTGTACTCCACGTGCTATGTATGAAAAACTTCATGTAACGAAGTCTTTGGTATGCAATGGAATATACTACATGATGCAAAATAGATAAATTTTTTAAAATCTAGCCATGGTCTAGGATTTAAAATATCAGTCTAGCTGGGCATAGTGACACATGCCTGATATTCCAGCTATTTAAGAGAGTTGAGTCAGGAGGACTGCAAGTCGAGGTGAGCCTAGGTAAGTTAAGAGACCCTGTCTCAAAATTCAAAAAAAGGTTGAAGATGTACCTCAACAAAGAGCACTTGCCTAACATGCATGAGGCCCCAAGTTCTATCCCTAGTATGTATGTATCTCTCTCTCTCACACACACACACACACACACGCATGCATGTCTATAATACTATTGTTAGCTTTATTGATTTTTTAAAAAGCAAAATACAAACTGAGATCACTTGGTGTGTGTTTAGGACATGTGGTCAAAATATTACATTCAGGTAATAGTCACACATCTTTCCAACATGAACATCTTACGAACTAGGGTAACAAGGTGATCTACCACAGGATTTATTAGCATATTTATTTTGAAATGAAATAAATGTGTAAATCTAAGAAATTTGTGACTTATTTTTCTTAGTGCTTTTTCTTGTTATAATAGTCTGTGCTCTAGAACCACTACTAGCTATGAGGACATTCAAACTGCCTTTAAGTAAGAGTCCCACTCATCGTCCACAAGTGACTGATATTTAAAAATCTCAGAAAGATTTAATAACTACTGGGAGGCTGACTTTCTAAATATACCTGACAATACACAGTAATAGTAATTCGGGAAAACTTAGCAGGGTGCCAAGAAAACATAACAGAATATAAAACACACTAACAATCTACTGGCATCAAGGTTATGCTAAACAAAAGTTTAAGTAGGCTGTGTTTCCAGTGTCTCTGACAAATGCAAATGCAACAGGATTATACTTGAATCTCTGCAGTAGAACTCACAAGGACTGACTAAACTTGTATTACCTGACATCTAACAAGCAAAGAAAATAAGATGGGGAAGGGGCACACACTTTTAGTGTTTTAAATTCATGTAGTTAACCACAACCCAAATAGCCTATGTGTCCTTTATCTAAAAATGATTATAAAATTTCTTTTCTTTTTTTTTTTTAATGCTAGAAATTGAACCTAGGGATGCTTCATAACTAAGCTACATCCCCAGACCTTTTTATTTTTTTTTACCTTGAGACAGGGTCATGCTAAGTTGCTCAGGGCCCCCACTAAGTTTCTAAGGCTGGCTTCAAACCTGTGATTGATTCTCCTTGCCCCAGCCTCTTAAAAAATTTCATTTATGTGTTCCTTTGTTTAAAATAAAAGTTCAACATAAGTTCTCTAATAAAGTGAATACTGGAACAGTGGTGAATTCTGCAAAACTTTACATAACCATACATCTTTTGCTTTTAATGGAAAGGGTACTAGATTAGGAGGTATGGGTTCTAATTTTGGCTCTAACCACTTCTGTGGGAAGTGTTAAGCAAACTGCTGTCCCTTTCTAAGCAGGTTGCTGAGCTTATAAGGGGATAGAACTGGAGGAGGGTAGACAAGTGCATTAATAAGAGTACAAATGATGAATGAGCCATCAACTAGGATAGGGAAGTAATTCTTATCAATCAACACACTTCAAACTTGCTAGTCATGAAGATTCACATAATGGCTTGAATTACCATAAATTACTATAAAGTCTGTAAATTTTATTTAAGCTCACCCTTAATCAACAGACATATAATATCAAGAATGGGAGGCATTGTGGTTCTTTTAACCAGAGCATACTAAGAAGAAAACCTAATTAACATTATAAAAAACTCAACAATAAATTATTTATAAAACAATTCTTTATAACTACTATTTATTAAACATCCAACACAGACAACCTCCAAATATCACTGCAATTCTGCAAGATCAAATGGTATCGCAGATTCCAGTTAAGGAAACAGCCTGGGAGATAAAGGAACCAGCAGAAGATCACCCATCAAGGAAGTGACAGAGCTGGAACCAAACACTACATATACCCAGTTCCAAAGGCCATGTGCTTTCTGCTGTACCGCTTCCTTATAGGCAAAAATCATACATTTTCCCCTTCCTAATTGGTTCTCTCTTACCTGTATCAAAGAAAAAATACTTACCTTTTTCAATTTAGGTAGCTTGGGGAGATTTGAAACTGAAATCAAGCCTACATTTATTAAACTGAGGAACTCCAAGTTCACAAATTCAGCAGTTAAGCCCTCAATTTTTCCATCATTTGATTTGCAATTGTCCAAGACAAGTTCTCGAACCTGTGAATGACAAAAGGAGAGGGACAAGCCTTCAAGAACATATAGAAAATAACAAAGAACAAACAAAAAACTCCAACAATAAATGCCCCTCAAAAACACACCCACATATGCCTGTAATTTCAGCAACTTGGGAGGCCCTAAGCAACTTAATGAAACCATGCCTTTGTGGTTCAGTGTCAGTGATTAAGTGCCCCTGGTTCAATCCCCAATACAAAAAAACAAAAACAAAAACACATGTTAGAGCAGCATTTTATTAGACCAAGATCACAGTTATAAATAACTGAAAAATCCTTAGATCATCAGAAGTAATATACTACTAAGTTCAAAGATGGAATGTTATTCCATGGTCTAATGATTTACTCTCCATTTTTTAGAAATAGAAATTCCAGCTCTCAATTAAGTGAAGAAAGTATGTCTCACTAACTCCTTTCCCCAAGTCTGTGTTCAATGGTGGAGGTGGTGGGAGGTCTATCCAAGTGCAAGTGCAGAGGCAATCTCTCCCTTTTGGCCTGACTCAACCACAGGAAAAGAGGAGAGGCTTTACTGTTCTATCAAGATCACGAACAAGCTATGTCTAAAGGTTTCTTCACTAGCATGCTTCCGACTCTGGACTTATTAATCTTTACCAACATTATCTCGGTGCTGGAAGGCATCAAGGTAGAAGAGTCCTGAATTCCAAGTAAAAATATCATCTGAGTTACAAGTGAGGAAGATTTTTCTCGGGCAGATTCCCTTTTCCAGGCCTTAAATTCTCCTTTTCTCAGAATTCAAATCCATTTAAGGGTATCATAGCTGATGATTTGAATATTAATTATTCAATAGTCTGTGTAGATTTACTCTGATAATCCCCATTGCTATTCTTGCTTTAGGGCTGACTCTGAAACTTGCAACTTTAACACCCTTTGGTCTACTTACAGTGATGCAAATTACAGTTTTAACTGCCCCACAAAGGCATTCTTGCATGAATCTACTATGTTCAATAGCATTAAACAAGCATGCACATGGAAGAGATGCTGAGAATCTAAAGAGAACAGGAGCAAAGAACAATATCTTTATCCTCCCATACAAAATGTAAGGCTGCTACTCTATTCTATTAATTGCTATCAATTATGGAGTACTTACTCTTTTGTTATTCTTTGTACAAGCACTTCATTCCACTCATTTACAAAGGAAACAGATTAAGAGTCAGCAATTCCCACATCACCATAAAGGCCTGGCCACTTACTACCCTGGCTACTTCCTCTTCAGAATTCTTGGTTTCAGGATACACACAGGCCTATTGTAATTTTTACTTCTTCCTTTCCTTCCTTCCACTTTAGATACTTTTGCATTCTTCTGTTTTCTGACAAAGAATCAGGACACCTGAAAATTCAAGGTCAACTGTGACCAAAGTTGGGCTCTGGAGATAAATACCTGGGGTCAAATCCTGGTTCTGCCCCTGGAACCTGTTATGACTCTGGGCAAGTCACTTAACTTCTTTGTGCCTTAGTTTTCTATAGAGATAATACCTACACCTCATGGAGCTGTCACAGCCTAGCACAGAAATGCTCAGAAAATAACCTTTAGGGAAAGGGCATGGGTGGAATGTCGGGGACCTCTGTTCACTTTATTTGTACTATCTATATGTATTAAGGGGGCAGCCAGGTGTGATGGCACATGCATATATTCCCAGCTACTGGAGGATGACAGAGGGATCAACAAATTGGAATCTGCTCTCAGGAACTTTGGGAGACCCTGTTAGAAGTGTTACTCAAAGCTAAAGCAGTAGTTTCAAACACCTGGAAAAGTTTATAACATAAATGTAGTTTGAATTCTGGTGTTCACCAAAAATTCATGTTGAAACCTAAATACCCACAGTTATAATATTAAGAGGTGGGGCTTTTTTTTGGTACTAGGACTGAACCCAGTGGCGCTTAACCACTGAGCCACATCTCCAGCCCTTTTAATTATTTTGAGATAGAGTCACACTAAGTTGTATAGGGTTCACTAATCTTCTGAGGCTGGCTTTGAACTTGTGATCCTCCTGCCTCAGCTTCCTCAATCACTGGGATTACAAGCATGTGCCAGTGTGTTGGCAAAAAGGCCCTTTCTACAATGAATCCCATGGGCCTAGATCCTAATTTCCCAGACTCCAGAACTGTAAGCAATAAAATTTCTATCATTTACAAGTTATCCAGTCTAAGTCATTTATTATAGTAGCCCCAAAGGGCTAAAATATGGCATAAGAAGTTACTGGGTAAAAATAAAGGGGGGAAAAAAAGGATGAAAAAATTAGAAAACCACTTAATACCCATCAGTAAAGGGACTCATTTTCAGAATACATGCTGAGATAAGCAATGTATAAAATACATGTACAATGATAAAATGTGTGAAATAGAACATTTTTATTTAGATGCATACAAGATATCTCAGTAATAATGTCTACAGTATAGGAAAGTAAAAAGCTAAAAGACATTTCCGTATAATTTCAACAATGAATTATTAATCTATTCAAAAAATACAATTTTTTAAAAAGTCACTGTGGGCTAGAGGTGTGGAGCATCTGCTTTGCATGTGCAAGGCCCCGAGTTTCACCCTCAGCATTGTCCCCCACAAAAGCAATATATTAATGCCACCATTATATATACACATATATATTTATTTTAGTCTTCGTGCATTCAGAATCATATAACTTGAGACAAGTTTGAGGGCAGCTTCAGCAACTTATCCAGACCCTGTCCTAAACATAAAATAAATGGGCAGGTGATGTAGTTCTATGATGGTAGCATGTGTGAGCCTTGGTTTTAATCCCTAGTACCACAAAAATAAAACTGCAAATATTTTACTGGAGAAATCTGTGTATGATTATACCATAAATCACCTTCCAACCTTCACTACTGAACACGTTCCCCATTTTTTCTATTATAAATAATGCCGCGTCTTTTTGCATTCTTCTGTCTTCTGACAAAGACATAAAATTCTTTAGGTATTTGGGATTTTTCCCTTCAGAATCCATCACTAGGTAAAAGAATATAAACAATTGGATATCTGTTATCAAGAGTTCTTTTTATCAACACCTCTTTTAACAGTAATTGCAAAATTCTCTTCCATAAAAAATATAGGCTGGGCTGAGGTTGTGGCTCAGTGGTACAGTGCTTGCCTACCAAGTGTGAGGCACTGGGTTTGATCTTTAGCACCTCATAAAGTATTGTGTCCATCTAAAATTTGTTTTTATATAGGCAATAGGTATAAAAAATCGTTCAGCTACAAGTAAGAAAACAAACAACAAAGGGACAAACATTAGCTGGGTGCAGTGGCATACCCCTGTAATCCCGGCAGTTTGGAAGGCTGAGGCAGGAGGATTGTGAGTTCAAAGCAGGCCTCAGCAACAATGAGGTACCAGGCAACTTAGCAAGACCCTGTCTCTAAATAAAATACAAAAAAGAGCTGGGGATATGGTTCAGTGGTTAAGTGCCCCTGGGTTCAATCCCCAGCACCAAAAATAAATAATAAATGCACATTAACAATGAGATGCTGTGCTTATACTCTCTTTGAAACTGGGAAGGCCAAAATGAGTGCAGATGTACAAGTTAGTGTCAAAGTGGGAGAGTGAAGTTCAGGGAATACACAAGTGAGATCTCTAACTTTCTCCTCCGGCAGCAAATAACAGAATTTATTTATTTATTTATTTGGTACTGAGGATTGAATTCAGGGGCACTGGACCACTGAGTCACACCTCCAGCCCTATTTTGTATTTTATTTAGAGATAGGGACTCACTAAGTTGCTTAGTACCTTGCTGTTGCTGAGGCTGGTTTTGAATGCATGATTCTCCAGCCTCAGCCTCCCAAGCCGCTGGGATTACAGGTGTGCGCCACCACACCTGCAGAATTTGAGATAAGTAGGGCAAAAGTTTATATGGCTAAATACCTTGGCTCTTTCTGGGGGGCTAAGAATGTAAAGAAAAGTGCCTCTCCCAGAGCAGAGCTCAGGAGGCACAGTAAGATGATGAGACACTGGAGAATAAGCACAGAGAAGAAAAGAAGTGCTGTATAAAGCAGAGACCACAGCAGGGCTTCATTTAGGGCTGTGCTCAAAGATAACAGGTCTGAAAGCCCCATCAGCAGCCTTTGAATCTGTCTAAAGTTTTAGACAGAACACTGGCAAAAAAAAAAAAACCATGTTCTGCTCTCATTTTAGGAGCAGAGAATATAGCATATATAGCAGCATATATGGTAGAGGGAATACTTATATTCAGTAAATTAAACTGACACAAGAAATGTATAAAAATAAAGCTTACTTATGAGTGCAACATGCATTCAAACGTGCATACATACTCTGATGAAGAACTCAAAGGGGGTGAGAATTAGGGGCTTATATACCTAGCTTAGGAGACAAGGGAGGGGAGAGAAATCTCCTTTTTAAAGAATGAGAAGATTCTTCACTAAAGGCAAACAGAATTCTTAAGAGAACAAAAGGGAAATAAGAAAAAGTTTAGAGTCACAAACTACCATAGAAAGGGGATTTTATGGTAATTTACCCAGGGAGAAAACACCCTAAAGAGAGAATTTTGTCATTTCCTCAGAAGTGTCTCCTTTGAAGTCAGATAAGTAAGCTCCAAGTAGATTCCTTTTTGCATGTTTAATTTCTTATGAATTCAATTTAAAATAATCTTTATACCGAACTCTGAGATTCCGAGTGGATCACCACAGGAGTAACTAAGCTTCCCCTCATTCTTTCTTGGGTATAAACTGATTCAGACTGTCTTGCAAGGGAAGGAAGAGGTTGCTGGAGACAAGATAGGGTAATACGAATATAATTCCCCACCCCATCAGTTCTAATCCATGGGGAAAGGCCCTATCTTTCTCCTTACTGTGTTCCAAATTCTCAGGGCTACTATTTAAGGAGGAATGTTTGGGCAGACACTTGTACACTTGTGCATACAAGTTAGGGAGCTATTTGGTCCAAGACATTTAGCTGGTATTCTTCTCAAAGGACTGTTTAATTTGAGGGCCAAATTTACTCTTATTTCTTACTCTCCAATTAAACTTGCTTTTTAATCAAACACCAATTTACAGTAAACATTAAAAACTAAAAACAAACTTTACTACTTTAATTATGTTTCCTACAGTTATTAGTAATAAAAAATTATCTTTGCAGTTGGCACAAAGGTGCACAACTGTAATTCCAACAACTTGGGAGACGGAGGCAGGAGGATCACACGTTCGAGGTTAGCTGCAGCAACTTAGTGAGCCCCTGTGTCAAAATACCTTTATTTTATTCATTTCTATGCAGTGCTGAGGATCTACTATTGAGCCACAACCCCAGTCCCCCTCCCCACCGTGTCAAAACATAAAAAGAGCTGGATAAGGTCTGGGGTTGTGGATCAGTGATAGAATGCTCATCTCGCATGTGTGAGGCCTGGATTTGATCCTCAGCACTACATAAAGGTATTATCCACCTACAACTAAAAAATTTAAATTTAAATTTAAAAAAGGAGCTGGGAACTTACCTCACTGGTGGAGCACTCCTGAGTTCAATCCATGATACCACAAGAAATTTAAAAATGCTTTTGCAGTTCTGGAGATTGAATCCAGGGCCTTGTGCATGTTAGGCAAGTGCTCTGCCATGAACTATATTTCTGTCCCTTTTTAAAAAAAATTTATTATCAGACAGGATCTCATTAAATTGCCAGGCGTTCTCCAACTTGGGGTGCTCCTGCCTCAGCCTCCCTAGTAGCAGCAATCACCCAACTCACATAGGCATTTTCCTCTTTCATCCTGTCCAACTTGCTCTCACTTTCTACTTCCCCAGCTACTATCTGAAAAAAAAGACTAATTTTACTAACTGGTTGGGTGATCGTCTCCAATTATAACCTGCTTCTGTCACAGAAGGAAGAAGATATGGAAGAATTCAATACTATTGAGTTATCATCTCCTCTAATTACAAAATACACGATCATTACAGTTAAATGAAATAATCCAAAAATGTAGCATGAAAAAGCAAATCCTGTATTCCTTACCCATTTTCATCCTTCTGAGTTAGCCAATATTCAAATTTTCTATCCTATTATTTTAAAAGAATGTTTTCAAGCTGGGTGGTATAGTGTTATTAAGCCTGTAATAACAGTGACTGGGCATAGACTCCCTAGGATGATCAAAAGTTCGAGGCCAACCTCAAGAACTTAGTGAGACCATGACTAAAGGGGGATGAAGCTTTGTGGTAAAAGAGCCCCCTGGGCTCAATAACCAGTGCCCCCACCCCCCATAAAATTTTTCAAAGTGACAATACAGCACATTTACATTGATGTTTAGATGGTAGACCTATTGGCACCTGGGAAAGAAACACCCATATCCTTCTGGTGGGTGTGTAAAGGGAAGGATTCTAAAAAGCAATTTGGTAGAAAAAAGAAACCCTTGCAAGCAACCTAAGGGGACAGTTAAGTTTTGATTTTCTGAGATATTAATAAGGAGGCTGTGAATCATTAAATAGTGATAGATATTTTTAAAAAATGATGCAGTGAATAACTTTTAAGAGGCCACAAGACAGTATATACATTGATAATATGATCTAAGTTAAAAAAAAATTGAACATTCTGGTAGACTACACCAAAATGAATACAGATGGTAGGACAGGTATGTATAATTTTTTTCTTTTTGCTTATCTATATCTACTATCTTTGGGCTTATTTGTATCTAATTTTTCTTCAACAAAGACGTATTGGTTACATAAGGAAAAATCTAATTAGTTGCTATGCAACCAACTAGAATACCTGATGGAGCTCAAAACAGCATCATAGTAGACAACAATAGGGGCCAAAAAAGGAAGATGCAAGCTAAGCGAAATCTACCCCACCCCCCACCCCCGCAAACTCAAATAGTACTAAATAGAGAGAATACTTGCCAGAAGCCTATGGCATGTCACAGTCCAGCACACAGCACACCATTTGTTTCACATGGGCACAGACTTTTTAACCTCAGGAAGGAACTACTTGGTTTTCTAACTTTGAAAAAAATTTTAATAGCAAATATGAAGACTAGCTGACCCTAGGGATTCAGGGTTGATAGGTGCTCATAACAAATGAGTAACATGTTCACATAATAAAAGGACAGAGAACCCCTTTTATAGAACAGGTATTCCTTAGTGTGGAACACAGCTAAATGAGGGTCACATCTTGCTATTCCATGTCAGTATCTTCTCACCTTACTACCAATTTTTGTGGTATATATGTATTTTCTAGCACTATGATTTATCTGTTGTTTTAAAAATACACAACAGAAGTGTATTTTGACGTGTTATACATATATGGAGTATAATTTCCCATTCTTCTGTTGGACATGATGGGGAGTTACACTGGTTGTATATTCATACATGAACATAGCAAAGTTATGTCTGAACAATTTACTCTTAATGAAGTGATGTTTTATAGAAAACATTACCTAGAGGATGGGCCCGAGATTTAGTCCTCAGCACCAAAAAATAAAATATTTCCTATTCTTGCCTATATTTTTTAAAAGGTAACAGTTCTTTATGAAGATTATTTAAAATGTCATCTTGGGCCATCTCTCCCCCACTATGAGAACATACTGACATAAGAGCTGTTTGGGACTTAGAAAAAATTTAATTACATTATTCTTTATGAGCTCCCCTAATAGAAATAGGGACATAGTAATGCATAACCTGAACTTATTATCTTATGCATTCTTGGTAAATAAACAAAAACCATAGGAAAGTGTTACCTGGGTCTTCTTCAGGTCCCAAAATTAAAACAAAAATGCCATATACACAAAGTCCTCCAGGCCTTAACATGAGAGTTTTATAATCAACCCTCCACTTACCCTCCTCAAACATTTAGATCTCACTTGACTTTGAAATCATTAAAAGTAACCACGGAACACAGTGTCCTATATTTCAGAGCATCTTATCCATACTTCCATCAGGGCGTGGGATCTTACATTTCTCCAAATGACCAGAATCTGCAGGGACCCAGAAGCCAAGCCCAACTTCCTAACAGCTGACAATACCAATTGTATTCTAGTACATCACAAGTGAGGTGACTATTTGATTTTAAAGGGGTCATCTTGGAACTTTTCATTTGTCTAAAGGATAATGCCTTTGTGAAAACTCTTATGTGCCTTAAAATTTTCCTTTATGCCTGTAATCCCATTCTCTCATAAGGTTGAGGCAAAAGGATTCCAAGTTCTAGGACTGCCTAGCAATTTATCAATTTAACCCCATCTCAAAACAAAAAGAGATGGAGACATTAAGTCAGTGGTAGAGAACCACTGGATTCAATCCCCAGTACCAAGCGCCCACCAAATCCTTCAAAATCTATAGATTTTCTGTTAAAAAGTCTTTAGCTGTCCTAACTGCCACTGGTTTCAGTCTTCCTGTAAAGAGTTCCTAGGAGGGCTGGAGTTGTGGCTCAATGGTGGAGCACTTGCTTGGCACGTGTAAGGCACTGGGTTCAATTCTCAACACTGCATATATAAATACATAAAAATAAAGGTCCATCAAAACTTAAAAAAAAAAAAATAGTTCCTAGGGAATTCCTCTCTACCTTCAAATTTCGCCTGCCTCTGAAGAAGCTCTTCTACAAAATCCCTCTAAGAACCTGCCAAAGTGCAACTGCAACTAGTGTGTCCCACATGGTCTAATGCTTCCAGAGGGCAGGGGATTCCCTGTCTTGTTCACACTGGTTTCCCCAGGTTCTAGTATACTGTGGGTAGTCACATACTTAACAAACCAGTGGGCTCTGGAAGCCAATGGTGTCCTATGCAGTATCCCCTAGCCACTTGTTGCTTTGGGGCAATCCAAGTGTATAGTATGACCCACAAACTGACCTTTTAATTTCCAACAAATAGTCACAGGGCTCTGGCCTATTTTGGGCAAGATCTAAGGCTTAAATGGAAAAAAAAAAATCAGCACCTACACATATATACACCTTGGCTATTAAAACACCACATAGTGGGAACAGGCCACTTCTAGTTCCCAAAGGGAATACAAGTAGGTAAGGGCCTCTAGATTTAAGAATTTAAATTCCAGATTTTTAAGCAATCTGAAGACCCATGCATGCATTTTCCTTTCAGGAACTCCGGCTAAATTTCCTTATTCCGTATTGGATTAATTTGCATGGAAGAGTCTGGAATTAAGTCCTCAGGGAGGGCGCCCACCTCTCCTCGTTGTGCCAGAGAACGTGCAACCATTCACTACTCTAGCACGTGGCAGTCACAAAATGTCTGCTGCTGGACGGAAGGACCGCGTGCCGGTGGAACCCGACTCCCGCGACCCCGGGGGCGCGCTGCCACCGTGCGGGGGAGCCGGGCTCGCACCCAAGCGGCGGTGACCTCATAGCCCCAAGGCAGGCTACTAAGCCTCGAGCACGCCGGCGGGCCATCCCCACCAGTGGGCCACTTGTTAACCACAGCCACCTGCGTGCGCGAGACGCGGCCCGCCAGGCCGGGGCGGGCACAGGCTCAAGGGCTCCCCTAGGCTAGAGAACGCCACTCACCCGCCGAGGGGTCGGCGGCGCCAACTCGGCGGAGAGGATCGAGGAATCCGAGGCCGCCCCGCACACGGAGCCGCCGTACCGCACGAGCGTGGCGCGGGCTCCGCGGCCGAATGGCGCGGGGCCGGCCGCATAGGCCGCACCGAGCACGTGCGGGGTGAAGGCCGCCGATCGCCGGGCGGGTGGCGGCAGCCGCCGCCGTTGCCCTTTTAAGAAGGGGGAGGGGATCGGCAGCGCGCCCGCGAGGGGATGAGTCGGCGGCCGCCGAGCGCGCGGCTCCCGCCAGTGGGAACCGAGCCGCAGCGGGGCGGGGGGCGGCCCGAGGACTCAGCCCGGGGGCCCGCGGCCAGCGCCAAGGGCGGGCGGACGGGCAGGGCCGGCTCACCGGCGGAGGAAGACGGCGCCCGCCAACATGGCGCTGTGGCGCGCCCGGGCTGGCGCGAGGAGCCGCCGCCCGCCCACACCGAGGGACCAGCCTCCCGGGGCAGGGGCCGCGGGCTTCGACCCCGTGGCGCGGGGGGAGGGCGGAGCTGCCGCCACCACGGTGGTCAGCGCAGCCCGAGGAGACCGGCCTAGAGGAGGCCGTGGGTGTACCGAGAGTGAAGCAAACGGGGAAGAAAGTTTTATTTTTAGGCTTGAAAAATGGCGGGAACCGCGTCCTTTTTTCAAACTTGGCCTCAGGAGGGGCGGCGGTTGCGCCACCTCCGCCTGCCCCTCCCCCGCTCCGAGCGCCAGGCCGCGCCCGCCCAGGCCCCGGGAGCCCGAGGGGGCTCCGCGCCTTCAAAGGAACTGAGCCCCCTTCGCGCCTGCGGCCCTGCCTCTGCCCGGCGGGAGCAACCCGCGAGGCCTGGCCCGCGGACCCGTCCGCGCCGCTCCCCACCAGCCGGGTCGCGCCGGAGCCCGGCCTGGCCGGCGGCGGCCCCAGCCGGGACTGGCTGCGAGGCTCTTCGGCAGGCCCGGCCTCCGCCCGGCCGCGCATCCCGAGAGGCTGCAAACATGGCTCCCAGCGTTACACAACCCCCGCTCCCTCCCTCGCCGCCGGCCACACGCACACACGCTCCCTCCGGGAGGGAACCCGGGCAGGCGAGCGAGCGAGCGAGCAGCTCGAAGTTTGCTTTTCCCCACCCGCTGCCTTCCCCGGCGGGCGCCAAAGAGTTAATGCCCGCGCGCTCGCTCCCCCCTCCGCGCCCGCCCGCCTTCCCCGTCCGAGCCCGCGAGCTGCGCCCTTCCCCGCGCCGCGGCCGGCGAACCCGCGGCCCGCGCCCCGCAGGTGGCCACCATTACGTGCAAGTCATTGGGGGCGCGGGCACCCGAAGTGGTTCTGCTTACAGCTGCTGGGGTCCTGTTCCTCAGCTCCAGGTGGATCCTCCTCTTCATGTCCATGTTTCCCTCGTCCCCCCTCTTCAAACTTAACTTTCCGCGGCGGGGCGGAGGGGGGAGAGGCGTCCCGGCCTGCGCGGCAAGGGCCGTCGGAGGGGGTCTGCTCGCGGCAGCGGCCAGCAGCGCGGTCCCGTGCGGCGGGCGAGCGGGCGGGCGAGCGGAGCCCCCGGAGCCAAGTTACTCGCGGGAGCGGAGAGAAACCATGGAGGGAAAAGGGGGCTGGAGCGCAGCGTTGGCCTCACTACCGCCGCCCCCGGCCGCGGCCCCGCACTGCGCTTAAACCGGCGACGCGGCGCGGCGGATGCTCGGCTCCACTCGGCCCCGCGCGGCGCCGCTCGGCTCGTCCGCCGCGGCTGCACCAAGCACTGGCGGGGAGGCGCGCGGCGGGAGGGCGGGGCCGGGCGGAGGCCGAGACAGGCGCAGCCGGGGAGCCGAGCGGCTTCCTCCCTCCTCGCCCTCTCCCTGCGGCCGCACGTGGGCGGGCTGATGTAAGACCTTCCCCGCCCGCGGCAGAGCTGAGACCCCTGGCCCCTTCGCCCCCTAACGGGAGGACGCCTCCGGCCTGCGCAGGGACGTGTGCGGGAGAGGGCTGAGGGAGATGCTGTGCGGTTTGGGGAGACCGTGAGGAAAAGTCCGTCTGTAGAAGCCCCCGACGCCCGCGGGGCGCGAGCTGGGAAGACAGCCCCGGGCAGGGACTTTGGGGTTCCCCCTGCCTGCGCCGTCTGGGGAGAACTGCCTGAACCCCGCGTCCCCTTGGTGGAGTGGTGTTGGGAGTGCCATCGAGGACCCGCGTCGGAACGCAGTCGCGGCGCGTGGCACCGGGCGGAGTCGGCTTTCGGGGGACCGTGCCAGTCCGCGGGGACCGGGACACCCTGGGCCGCTTGCCGGAGCCACGGGACAACCGAGCGTCCCCAGGTTCAGGAGACTCTGCCTCGGTTGTTTTAAATATTTTAATATGAGCTAGTGAAGGAACAGTTAGCGTTTCTAATGGGGCCAGTTTTTCCACAGACTTTCATTCCTCAGGGCACCCCGTAGGGTGCGGGAATTCTTGATGGTCTCCATTTGGGTGACGCCTGGCAAGCAGCCTGTGATAGGGTCAGAATCAGAGGGTCCCTCGAGTTAGAACACTAGATCAGGGTGAGAGTTTGCCGATCACTGGGGAATAAGGTTAAGTTCAGCTTAAAATAAGTAAATACAGTGTGTCCAAACAGATACCTTATTTCTAGTGTAGAGGAGAGGCACCAAAGACTAAGAAAGAATTTATTGGAGAAAAACTTAAAGTTAGGAAAGTTTCCTCCTTTCCCTTTTTGCCCTAATAGCAACCAAACAGCCCAAACTTAGTTTTAAATCAATTATATCAGTTTTTTAAATGCTGAATGAATTTACATTCAAAAGAAAAATTTATGGAAGGATTATGGAAAAAGGCCAATACTTTCCAGTCTTTTGCTTGCTGGCTCCTGTTGCATACTTATGAGAAGGGAACTTGGAGAAGGGTGTGCTCTTTATGGTGTTTCAAGGGGTCTATAACTATAGGTTATGGGAACCACAGGGCTATACAATGAAACTTCCCCCCCCCCCCCAAAAAAAAAAAAAAACCACCTGTCCAACTTCTTTTAGGGCTTGGTATATTCTTTTTCATTTAACTCCCAGACAGCTCTGTGAAATAGGTGTTATTTTAATCATTGTACAGATGAATTGAGATTCTGGCAAGTGAGAGTGCCAACAAAAGGTAGAGCTAGGGTTCAGACCCACATGGGTCTGGCTCCAAAGGCTACCATCCTTCCACACTACCAGAAGTCCATCTAGATTGGAGTCTTAGCATGGGATAGGGGGAATGGATACAAAGAGCCTTCAATACCAAACTGCATGCAGGTGTCCTCTCACAGGGAAGGGCGAGGTGCTGAAGGAGCCTTGAACTGTGGTAGGTCCTGTGCTACAGAAACGTGGGGGTGGGGAGATGGTATGGGTCTTAGGAAGGATCAGAGCAAGTCTTGAGACCATGTCCTCTCTTTTATGACCAACTCTAGGGCACGAAGGACTCTTTCCCCCATGGTACATTGCTTACAGGATAAATGTGTATTTTATGAGATTAAGCTACAATGTAATTCATAAACATAGCCACAATGTGCAGCAAATAAAAAGAAAGTGAAAGAGCCAAAGGGGAGACTACAGACAGGGCACTGTGCCTTCTCACACAGCCGGTGCTGGCATGCACCTCTGTGAACAAAGAGCATGTGTTCCAGTGACATGCCTCTTTGTCAGGGGCTTCACTGCCAGAGGCATAAATAACACAGGCAGAACAGGGTGTGTCTCACTGCCCTGCCAACATCTATGGGACTGTCAGTCCACAGGCCTGAAGGGGCTGTTATCACAGGGCCCTGGTTTTAAATATTGCTGTACTTAACATCATTCTGTATATAAGAAAGATAAATATATCTATGTTTGTACATATATATGTATATATATATATATGCACAATTGTATACATATATGAATACATATACATATATCTATATATGTATATAGTTGTATCTAATCTTCAATTACTGATCTTGTCCATGGATTTATTTACTTGAACAAGGGCTGGGAGGGAAGAAGGAAAAGTTCACAGCTTAGTTTGTTAAGGAGACAGAACTTTGGATTTCTTTTTTACTTCCATAGGTGTTAATGATTGTCTGATAAGTAATAAAAACATGAAGTAATGCCAAGCTTTAGCACCCCTTTGAATCTTTTTTTTTAACCCTTTGAATCTTAAAACTTCCCAATAATCTGAATGTGTATCCCAATAAATTTTAAATGTCTGAGAACATTTTGAGCTGGTTTGTAACTCCTTGGACCTGCTCCCCACCTCAAATAATCAGATGACCAGAGCCTTTCACAAACTTTGTGGTTAAAGATGAGAGGCAACAGCCCCCGCCCCATTCAGGCATTGATTCAGGCATTGGTTTAGCTGGCTTTGAAACCAGTTCAACAGAAAGGTTACATTTTCTCTTTAGTAAAGACAACATATGAAACTGAGGTAAGGAAATCATTACTCTTTAAATAGTTAATACCTCCATTCTTCTCTCCTATACAATGTGCATCCATTGGTAAGAATGAATGTCCCCAACTTTCTGGAACACAGTGTGTGTGTGTCTCTGTTATAGCAGTTGAGCAACAAGTGGTAGTCCTTGGAAGATCTAACTTCTCAGCTAGATTGAACTCATACAAATAGTTCTGGGTGATAAGAATAGTGAGGAAGGCCAGCACAGTGGCCTACACCTGTAATCATAGCCATTCAGGAGGCTGAGGCAGGAGGATTACAAGTTTGAGGCCACCCTCAGCAACTTTGAGAGACCATTTCTCAAAATAAAAAAAAGGGCAGTAGCTCAGAGGTAGAGCATCCTGGGTTCAGTTGCCAGTACTGGGAGAGTTTGGGTCATCTTTAGAATATAGTAGATGCTTTGCAAATCTGTGTATAAGGTCCTGGGTTCAGGACCTTAGGTTGAAAATAATGTCATATGTATGTTATCATACAGGCAGTTTAGATTGTTGAGAAAGGGATAGGGAGAGGCAAATAGGTGAAAATGAAGTTCTATTAGTCTCTACAAGTGAAAACAAAAGATGGAGGGGTCAGGTATACAGGCAACTCTGTCCATTAAAGGGTCCCTAGCAAGGGAACCAGGTTCCTTGTTGTTCCATGAAACCAGCTATGGTGCCAGGCTTTCCTGGGGCAGCAAGGCAGAGCTATGACTACCAAGAATTAGGTTTAATATTTATTACGAATAGTCCTTGGGTGCCAGGCTTGGTGTCATGCCTATAATCCCAGCAGCTTGGGGGGCTTAGGCAGGAGGATCACGGAGTTCAAAGCCAGCCTCAGCAATTTAGTGAGGCACTTAGCAACTCAGCGAGACCTTGTCTCTAAATAAAATGTAAAAAAAAAAAGGGCTGGGGATGTGGCTTGGTGGTTAAGCATCCCTGGGTTCAATCCTCAGTACTACTACAACTTCAACAACAAAAACACAGTCCTTGAGCCAAGTACTGTGCTTGAAAATTTGGTGTACATTGCCTCTCAATTAATCCTGGAAACAGCTTCCTGGGATAGGACTTTTTTAGTGTTTAGGAAACCAAGAAGATTTTGCTGAAACTCACATAGCTACTAAGGGTTCACTGTAATTTATTCTCATAACTTTGATCCCCTGCTCCTCACAACTGATTCTGAAAAAAGTTCTACTCTAAGAAGATTTACATGTTCATTATGTGCAAATGATGAAAGGAGCAATAAAAAGCAGACAATAAAATATAAAAATTAAATTTCCACCATTGAGATGTTACCATATTTCTGTGTGTTACTGACCCAGGGACACTTTACCACTGAGCTACATCTCTACCCTTTTGAGACAGGTCTAAGTCATTGAGGCTGGAATTGAACTTGAGATCCTCCTGCCTTCACCTCCTGAGTTGCTGGGATTACAGGAAAAGGCCACTGCACCTGACTATAACCACTGTTGAGGTATAAATATTCTTGCAGCTTTGTACCCCCATACTATGTGAATTTTTTTAATGCTGGGGATCATTGAAGAGATCAAAGTATTTCTGGAAATATTTTTCTGCCTACCATTATGATAAATCTGTATGACTGTAACCATAATGGTTTCCTGGTTTTGGAGGACTCCAGTGAGACAAGAATCCCATTCCATTGTGCACTAGCTGTGTACTTTTGGACAAACCCCATAACCTTTCTGAGTCCCAGGCTGCTCATCTCAGGACTGCCATGAGGTTCAGCCATGATTGTGTGGATGAAGCCTCTCCTTGACCCAGTGCCTGGTACTCTCTGTACTCCAGCCACACTTTACAGGCCTGAGTTCCTCTCCTACCCTGAGCAGTCCCAGAGCTCCCTGGGGACTTTGCCCAGTTACCCTGCCCCTTTGGCTGAGGGAAAAAAGGCTCAACTCAAACTAATGAAAGTTATTTTTTTTTATAAATTAATTTTATTTTATCTTTTACACAAATGGAACACAACTTTTCATTTCTCTGGTTGTACATGGTGAAGAGTCACACCATGTGTGCAATCATACCCATATATAAAGGAAATAATGTCCATTCTACCATCTCCCCCCCCCATACACCCTCCTCTCCTCTCCCTCCCCTCCCTCCCCTTTGCTGAATCCAAAATTCCTTCATTCTTCCCTTGTCCCCCTCCACCAACAATGTAAGTTTTTGACTCTTAAAAGGATCAGCCTCATTTTCGGTTTCACAGAGGCCTTGTGTGCTCTCCCCTGCCCTGCCCCCAGTACTAGGGATTGAACCCAGGACCTTATACACTGAGCTATACCCCTCAGCCCTATTTATTTATTTGTTTATTTGTTTATTTTTTGGTGCTGGGATTTGAAACCAGGAACTCTTAACCCTGAGTTATATCTGAGAGTTTTTTTTTTTTTTCTTTTAAACAGGCTTCTGCTAAATTGCCCAGGTGAGCCTCCAACTTGTGATCTTCCTGTCTCAGCCATGAGTCATTGGGATTACAGGCTTGTGCAACCCTGCCCAGCTCCTTGGTCTCTCTTGAGGAACTTGGAACATACTCCATCCCCTCCTCCATCCTTAGCCAGCATCCCCACCATCTGGACCCTCTCATACCCCACAGGGATTTCCTTGTCCCCTTGGAACTGAGGCTGATCTGAGTCCAGCTTCTGCTGACTAAAGTTGCCATCTGCTCTCCAGCATGCCTGCCTTACCCAGCCCAGCCAGGAGCCCCTTGGCTGGCATGCTCCTCCCTCATTCTGGACCCAGGTGCCACAGAGGTGGTTTACACGGTTCTTAATTTGGTAGTCTCTTGTTTGGTAAAGGTCAAATTCCTGGATACCCTCACATTTCTAACTCTCTGAATATCAGAGCATCCAGGATCCTAGTTTCTTTTTGTACTTATGTGTGCATGTACTATAGCAAAATTGGAAACTATAGTTAAACAAAAGGAAGAAAATAAAAATTTCTGTCCCAGGCTAAGCACTGCTCACATTTTCATTGTCTTATTAATAACAGCTTTCAGAAAGTGTGGGGGGGGACCCACTACAGTAAGTGGTCATATCAGTTATAAGAGACATTCTTGTTTCAGAAGTAATAAGTGAAAAAAGGTGACAGTACATAAGAAATGCTGTATATATGACATTTTTTTCATTTATTTATTTATTGGTACCAGGGATTGAACCCAGGAGTGCTTAACCACTGAACCACATCCCCAGCTCTTTTTATTTTTTATTTTTATTTTTGAGACAGGGTCTCACTAAGTTGCTTAGGGACTCCATAAGTTGCTGAGGCTGGCTTTGAAATCATGATCCTCCTGCCTCAGTCTCCTGAGTTGCCAGGATTACAGGTGTGTACCACAACACCCAGCTTGAAAAAAAAAAATTATCAGTTAATTTTCAACAAGGGTATAAAGATAATTTAATATCAGAAAGAACAGTCATTTCAAAAAACAAATGGTGTTGGGACAGTTGAATATTCACATCCAAAAGAATGAAATTGGCTTCTGTATCTCATACCATTTACAAAGTTTTACTTGGAAAGCACCCAGTATGGTGGCATATTCCTGCAATCTCAGTGACTCAGAAAGCTGAGGCAGGAGGATCATAAGTTCAAGGCTAGCCTCAGCAATTTAATGAGGCTCTAAGAAATTTAGGGAGACCTTGTCTCAGAATAAAAAGTAAAAAGGGCTGGGAATGTGGCTCAGTGGTAAAGCACCTCTGGGCTCAATCCCCAGTACAAAAAAAAAAAAATTACTTAGAATGGATTATAGAGTAAAAAACAGTAAGACTAGGAAGAAAACACAGGAATAAATCTTTGTGACCTTGGATTAGGCAAAACCTTCTTAGATAACAAAAGCACCACAAACTAGAGGAAAATACATAAATTAAACTTCATCAAAATTAAACCTTTTGTGTTTCAAATGACAACCTCAAGCCAGGCATGGCGCCAGTAACTCAGAAGGCTGAGGCAGGAGGATCGAGCCTCAGCAATTTAGTGAAGCCCTGGACAACTTAGGGAGACCCTGTCTCAAAATCAAAATAAAAAAATAAAAATTGGCTGGCAATATTGCTCAGTGGTTAAGTGCCCCTAGATTCAATCCCTGGTAACAAACCAAAAAAAAAAAAGAAAGGAAGGAAGGAAAAAAGGAAGAAAGAAAGAAAAGACAACCTCAAGAAAATGAAAAGAAATGCATGGAATGGGGAAATGTATTTACAGCAGGGCGTGGTGGCACATACCTGTAGTTCCAGCAATTTGGGAGGCTGAGGCAGGGGGAATCCTGAGTTCAAGTTTAGACTCAGCAACTTAGCAACTCAGTAGACCCCATATCTAAATAAAATATGTAAATGCTGGGGATATGATTCACAGGTTAAGTGCCCTTGAGTTCAATCCATGGTACTGGGAAAAAAAAGTATTTACAAATCATGTATCTGACAAAGGACTTGTATTCAGAATATATAAAGAACTATTGCAACTCAGCAATAAAGATACTAATAACCAATTTAAAATGATTAAGATCTTGAGTTCAGGAGTTCAAAACCAGCCAGAACAATACAGTGAAACCCTAAGAACCAGAAGGAAGGAAAAAGAAAAGAAAGAGGGAGAGAGGAAATTTGCAAAGGATTTGAATACACATTTCTCCAAAGTAAGATATATGAATAGTTAATACACATGTGAAAATATGCTCAACATCATGAACCCTTAGGGAAATGCAAATCAAACCCACAAAGAGATACCACCTTGCACCTTTGCACATTGCTCTCGAGAATGTGAAATGGTATAGTTGCTTTGGAAAAGTTTGGCAGTTCCTCAAAAAGTTAAGCATAGAATTACCATATGAGCCAGCAATTTCACTCCTAGAATACATACCCAAGAAAATGAAGCTATGTCTACCCAAAATTTGTACATAAATGCTTATAGCAACATTAATTGTAATGATAATAAAATGAAAACAACCCAAATGCCCATCAACTGATAAGCAAATGTGGTATATCCATACAGTGAAATTTTTGGCCACAAAAATAAATGAAGTATTGACACATGCTACAACCTGGAAGAGCCTTGAAAATATTATGCCAAGTGAAACAAATCCGATACAAAAGGCTACATAGTGTGTGATTGCATTTATATGAAATGTTCAAAATAGGCAAATGCATATAGGTAGTAGTAGATTAGTGGTTGCCAGGGGCTAGGGGAATGGGGACTGACTGCTAAGGATTATGGAATTTTCTTTTCAGGATACTGTAAATGCTCTGGAATTTGGTAGTGGTGATGACTGCCCAGCTCTGCTGATATATTAAAAACACTGAATCGTATACTATAAAAGAATGAATTTATGGCATGTAAATTATATCTCAATGAATCTGTAAAAAAATAAAATAAACCTCTACCAGTTAGGTTCTTTTTTCTTTTCTTTCTTTTTCTTGGGGGAGAGGAGGGGGTACTGAGATTGAACCCAGGGGTGCTTAACCACTAAGTCACATCCCCAGCCCTTTTTAATATTTTATTTAGAGACAGGGTCTTGTGACTTGCTTAGAGCCTTGCTAAGTTGCTGAGGCTGGCTTTGAACTAGAAATCCTCCTGCCTCAGCCTCCTGAGCTGCTGGGATTCAGGTGTGCTCTACCATGCCCAGCTCTCATTTCTTTTTATTAATGAATAGTATTTCAGTGTTTGAATAGGCCACAATTTGTTTATTCATTTTATGCACAAGTCTCCCTGCTGACCAGCGTTGTTTCTGAGCTGAAGCAAATCTTGTGTGTGGTCCTTTAAAATGCACTCAGGGAGCTAGCTGTTTTTGAAACATAGTTGAAAATGGAAAGAAATGGCTTTTTGAAGGACTAACATAATTTACACATATGCTATTAATAGAAATTGGATCAAATATATGCTTACTTAGGTTAAAGCTATTTCAGCACCAAGAGGCCAATTAAAAGACTGTAGCAATAACTCACATGTGAGGTAACTAAAATCTGGGACAAGATTTTTGTAGTAAGAAAGGGTGGGACAAATAAGACTTTTTTTTTTTTTTAAACTGATGAAATCCAGGGTTTCATGCATGCTAGGCAGGCACTGTACCATTGAGCCATATCCCCATTCCTAGGTATTTCATGGGAAGACTTGGTCAGGCTTTGTGACAGACTAAATGTATTGGATAGAGATGCAAGATGAATTGAGTTCTACTTCAAGGAAGATACCTGCCTGTTGAGTCCCTCTTCTCTTCATTGCTTGCAGGCTCTGCCCTGTTATGGAATCAAGGAAATAGGGTTCAGGGGCTAGAAGGGCTTCCAGTCCCACTTTTACCTTACTGATTTTTTTGTTTTGTTTTGTTTTTGTACTGGGAATTGAACCTAGGAGGCTTAACCACAGAGCCAGATCTTCAGTCCTTTTTAATGTTTTATTTAGAGACAGGGTCTTTCTAAGTTTCTGAGGCTGGCTTTGAACTCAAGATCCTCCTGCCTCAGCTGCTGGGATTAGAGGCATGCACACAGTGCCTAGCACCTTCATTTTGCTCCTAGTATCTAAGCTCTAACCATACACAGAAAGTCTCTTTAAAGATATGGTGACATTATCAGAAGAATACAGAATTGCAGCCCAGTTATTTTTCTTTTCTTTTTTTTTTTTTCCTTTTGTAGTACTAGGGGTTGAGCCCAGGGCTGCTCTACTTACTGAGCGACATTCCCAGACATTTTTTCATTTTTTATTTTGAGACAGGATCTTGCTAAATTGCTGAGGCTGGCCTTGAATTTGTGACCATCCTGCCTCAGTCTCCCAAATTACTGGGATTATAGGCATACGCTACTGCACCTGGCAGACTTGTCAATTTTTCACCTTTACTCTTGGAGCCTAAGTCTCTTTATCCCCACTCTATCAGATTGTTTTGAAAATCAGAAGAATTGATTTCAAATTTCTTGTACTGACACATACAAAACTTATAAAATAAGTCACCTGTGGAAGCGGGTAGAGGAAATGGAGAAGAAATTGCTGAGGCTGGCTTTGAACTTGCAATCCTCCCATCTCAGCCTCCCAAACTACTGGGATTATGGGCATATGCCACTGCACCCAGCCAGGGCATAACTTTTTATACTTAAAGTTTTGATTTTTTTTTTTTTTTTATGTTTTGCAGTTCTGGAAATGGAACCCATGGCTTTGCATATTGTGGGCCAGTGCCCTATCACTGAGCTACAGCCGCAGTCCCACTTAAATACTTTTGAACTATATGAACATATTACCTTTTCAAAAAACTTTTTGGACTAAAATCTGAGCAGAAGCTAGGCCTGATGGTGTGTGCCTGTAATCCTCACTTGAAACCAAGAGTTTGAGATCAGCCTGAACAACATCATGAGTTCCCATCTAAAAAATTCCTGAACAGAATAAAATAAAACATGTCTATAAAGGGTTGGGGATAGGCATTCTAGGCTGCCATTAGCCAGGAGGTCTTCTCACTTCAAGATAGCTGAACAGTGGAGGATTATTTCTACTTAATTAAAAAATAAATAAAATAAAAGATCATTTGGGTTACAGCGGGAAAAGATGCACTACAGGATTGAAGAGACTTGAGTCCTGGTCCTGGTGTGGCTGGGTAACTTAGGTGGGTCCCTTCTCTCTGTGTCTTTTGTCAACTGAGGGAACAAGACTGCATGGTCTTTGAGACTCTACCTCCTCAAACTTGCTGGAATATGATGCTAATTTCTAATTTCTAATAGCAGAGGTTGCCACAGTGCATTATCTATAAAGGATCTGCTAGTGGCATTTTTATATATAAGCAAGAGGAAGGCAATGAATAACATGATTATATTTTCATCTGTTGTTTCCTTTGATAAGGAGTGAATACCTGGAGGTGACGAGTCAAATGAAGGGGTGTGCACTTCAGGAAGGGAGCTGATATTTCAGTAGCACCATCGGGGCATCTCAGTGCTGTTTGCTATTCGTAATTGGGTATCAGGTTAAGAATGCATCATCTATGTTAGAAATATGCAGCACTTTACATGGATATCAATGAATAGGATCTCAAAGATTGCATAGTTTCAATTGTCATGAGACTCAAATATGAATTTGGTGCCAAGGAATTCACCTCCTCCCAAGGATCTTCTTTTTTTGTTTTTGTTATCATTTATCTGTGGTGCTGGGGATTGAACTCAGGGCCTCACATATGCTAGGCAAGTGTTCTATTATTGAATTACTGCCCTAGCCTAAATCTTTACTTTATCTATCAGTCCTAGCTTTGCTCTCTAAGGCTTCAAACTGCATCTATATTCACTCTGGCCAAGGCTGTAAACTGCTGATATTCAAGCCACATCTGGACCATATCTTGTTAGCTCCTCAAATTGTTTAAAAACTTCTCAATTTAGTTTCTAACATTAAAACACTATGCATTTTTTTCTTTTGATACTGGGGATCTAACCCAGGGGCACTTTACCACTGATCTACATCTCTAGTCCTTTTTATTTTTTTATTTTGAGATAGAGTTGCATTAAGTTGCTGAGGGTCTTGCTAAGTGGCTGAAGCTGACCTCGAATTGCAATCCTCCTATTGCAGCTTCTCAAAAGTCAGTGAGATTACAGGCATGTACAACTTTTCTTGGCTGAATATATTATTTTTTTACATACTCTAAGTGTCTTCTCTTGAAAAATCTGTCTTGTAATTATCTCCTCAATATGATTCTTCCCTTTATAATTAACAATTCAGTTTTGTTCTAATTGTCTTCTCCCAGGTTCAGCCTATGCTTTGGGAGAGACCGAGTCCACCCTGATTCTAGGATGGCCCACACAAATCAATCATTCATACACACAGTTCATCTCTTCTCACATTTGTTGATTTGGAAGTGAGAACTGTCAGCAGCATTGTGTGGTGCTGGGGATCAATCCCAGAACCTTGTGCATGCCAGGCCTGTGCTCTGCCCCTGAGCCACACCCCCTGTGTTTTTGACAGAGTTTCCTGCAAACAGAATTTAAGATGGAGCTGCAGGCAGGAGATTTACTGAGAAGTGTCCTCAGGGCATATACCTTTGGGGTAGTGAAGAAGACAGTATTAGGCCAGAGTTTAGAAGCTGATCAGAAAAGTAATTGTAGTAGAATTAAAACCAAAGAATTTGGGAGCTGGGATAGTTCCTCAGAGTTTTCCCAGAGTGTAGTGTAGTCCCATATCACCCAGTCACTAGTTTCCATTTGCACCTTGGGAGGGGCTGAAGTAGCTTCCTGAGGCTGAAAGCAGAATATCCCCAGCTGATGACGATGGGTTTGTCTGCAGGGAAGAAAGGATCTGGACCAGACTCACAGTATGAACTATAGCCAATTTAGATTAATAGAGGTTCACAAGGAACTCCTGAAAAAGAAAGCTTCTAGAAGCTCACTTTTGGAAGTTTTGCACAAGGATTCATATAACTCTAGAAATTATTGCCAGCCATCTCAAATTAAAGTCAGCTTTAATGACATTGGTGATCTATTAGAGCCAAATTTTTATTGATCGATTGGTACTAAGGATTGAACCCAGAGTTGGTCTACCTCCCCAGCCCTTTTTAATTTTATTTGTAGTTGGAGCTACATCCCCATCCCTTTTTAATTTTATTTTGAGACACAGTCTTCTGAAATTGCCCAGGCTGGCCTTGAACTTGTGATCCTCCTGCCTCAGTCTCCCAAGTAGCTAGGATTACAGATGTTCATCTCTGCGCCCAGCTACCAGTGAACATATATTTTCACTGATGCAATCTGCCCACATGGAGCTACATTCCCTGTGACAATCTGAGCAGCAGCTGCCTCTCTTTCAGATGGTCACTTGTTTTCAAGGTCACTAGTGCCCACCTGACTTTTAAGGGGCAGTAAGAGAGAATCCTGTAATTAATTAATTAATCCTGTAATTAATCCTGTATTAATCCTGTAATAATAGGAAATTGGTATATAATGTCTATGATGGAAAAAAAAAACCCACCAAGAAATAGCAACAGAAGCATGTGTTTATAAATATGTAGGTAAACACCAGAAGGAAAAGCTAACAGGGTTCACAGTTGTTGCCTTCTGGGGAGTTCTGTCAGGGTGAGTGGGACAAGGAACTGACTGTGAGTGGTGTTTGTGGTTAAGCCTTATGTGCTCGTGGACTTGGAAACGGGTGCATCCCATGTTGAGAACGCATGCTCTAGGCATCACTCATGGCTCTGTGACTCTTCATCTCCTAGATCTCCTGCTGTCTCTGGCCTTTTTTTCTGGGTAGGGATTTCTAAAGTGGCAGGTGAATGATTTTCTTTCTTTCTTTCTTTCTTTCTTTCTTTCTTTCTTTCTTTCTTTCTTTCTTTCTTTCTTCCTTCCTTCCTTCCTTTCTTTTTCTCTTTCTTTCTTCCTTTCTTCCTTCCTTCCTTTCTTCCTTTCTTTCATACTAGAGATTGAACTCAGGGGCACTTTACTACTGAGCCACATCCCAACCCTTTTTATTTTTTATTTTGAGACAGGTCCTTACTAAGTTGCTTAGAGCCTCACTAAGTTGCTGAGACTGGTCTTGAACTCATGATCCTTCTGTCTCAGCCTTCTGAGTGGCTAGGACTACAGGCAAGTGAGGATTATTAGGATTACACCAGGCCAGATGAATTATTTTCTTAAGCTGCTCTTTCTCTCCTAACAAACTCTGGCACTTTCTCCACTTCTGGGAGACTTCTTTCCTTCCTCCTGTTGTCTCCCCTTTGTTACCAGATGTCTATTTCTTCTACAGGATTGTCCTGGGGCTTCCTTGCCCACTCTAACTTATGTAGGTCATGGTCAAAGTCCCTGGGAGATCTAACACTATAAGAAGTCTCAAAAATATATGGAAATGTCTTCCTAGATACTACTTAACAAGAAGAGGGCTGGATCTCTTTCATTTATTCAGTATTATGAACCATTTGTTCCTTTGTCAGAAAAAGGCATTTATTGAGTATCAACCCTGTGCCAAGTTGACACCAAATGCTATCACAGGTCTCAGCTGGGGTTTTGCTCTGTGTGTGTGTGTGTGTGTGTGTGTGTGAGGGAGGGAGGGAGGGAGAGAGAGAGAGAGAGATAGACGGATGAGAGAGAGAGAGAGAGAGAGAGAGAGAGAGAGAGAGAGAGAGAAAGATAGATGGATGCTGGGCTTTAGGGATAATAAGATAATTCTCCTGTTCTTAAGTCATCTTTTGGGGAGACAAGACACATTTATAAAAAGTGATATGTTCTGTAATACCAGGTCTTATGTCAGGGATATGATCTGAGAAAGAAGATGGAAGTACTGTAGGAACTGGAGATGGGGAAGGGCTCAATTCTTCCTGAGGTGTGTTCAGGGTGGGGGGTAGCTGGAGATTTCACAGAAGGGATGTAATTTTAGATGAACTTTGAAGGACAAGTAGTAACATTCCAGACTAGCAGGAAAAATATATCTTAGGTAGAGAGACTAACAAAGGCAGAGTGAAGCAGGGGGTTTTGTTTGTTTTGTTTTATTTTTGTGCTGCTGGTGATGGAACCCAGGGTCTTGTGCATAGCAGGCAAGTGCTCTACTACTGAGATACACCCTCTCCTAGACCAAGGGAAGTAGTTTTAAAGGAAACAAGGAAATGTTTCCTCACTTTCAGAAGTGTAGCTATGGAGCCAGGCACGGTGGTGCACGCCCATATCCCAGCAGTTCAGGAGGCTGAGGCAGGAGGATCACCAGTTGAAAGCCAGCCTCAGCAAAAGTGAGGCACTAAGCAACTCAGTGAGACCCTGTCTCTAAATAAATACAAAATAGGGCTGGGGATGTGACTCAGTGTTTAAGTGTCCCTGAGTTCAATCCCCGCTACCCCCTCCAAAAAAAAAAAAAAAGTGAAGCTATAGGAAAACCTGGCATCCAGGACTTCCAAAATTAGAGAACCTTCAAAAAGCTTCTATTCTAGATGGAAGAATATCCTATGAGATACAATGTTTTGCTTTTTGTGTATGTGGTAAAATTCACATAACCATTTCAAAATATACAATTCAGTGGCATTAAGAACCTTCAGGGTGGGGCTGGGGATGTGGCTCAAGCAGTAGTGCGCTCCCCCGGAATGGGTGCGGCCCGGGTTCGATCCTCAGCACCACATACAAACAAAGATGTTGTGTCTGCCGAAAACTAAAATGTAAATAAAATATTAAAAAAAAAAAAGAACCTTCAGGGTGTTGTGCAAACATCACTGTTACCTAGTTCCAGAACATTTTTACCATCACAAAAGGAATCCCTGTGTTCATGAAGGAGTGACTTTATAGTCTGGCTTCCCCAGCCCCTGTCAAAATCACTAATCTGTTTCTGTCATATGGATTTGCTTATTTTGGACATTTCATAAAAGTGGAATTACACAATGTGTAGTCTTTTGACACTGAAAGTTGAATAACATCTTTTATTTTCAGTGCTGGGGATGGAACTGTGGGTCTTGTCTATCTCAGGCAAGCACTCTTCCCAGCTCCTTTAATATTATTATGAAAATACTTTTGAACTTACAGACATGTTGAGAATATCAAGATCCCCAAGAGATACACAGATTTTATTTGAGAACTGCTGGTTTAGGTCATTCAAGGCACATAGCTCCTCATGTTCCGGTGTCCAACCTGAGTCCTCCTTATATTAGTCTCTCATCTCTGGTGAAGAGAAAGTCACCCATTTCTACAAACTTAATTAATCCTACAAAATTAATCCTACAATGAGGCCAGAATTATAAATTGTCCAAAGGAATCGAATAACCAAATAGTGACACATTTTTAATAATAAATCTGAATATGTTTTTTTAAAGTTGTAACACAAATTTATTTCCAATGAAATTCTGATCACTATCTGCTGCCATCATTACATTTTTATAATCACAATAATTCCCTTTTCCCTATGATGAGAGTCATCATGTACTTCTGAATACCAAGCAGCAGCCCATGCCATCAATTGCTAACCCCTTTCTCTACTAATGATCACAGCTTATTTTATTCTTCAAGTATTCTTCTCTTCTATAATTAGCATGCTTATTATACAGCATATTCAAATGTTAATGTGCACACTGTACTGATGCTACTGTGAGACTCATTTTGCTCAGGAGCTAAAATTATGTTGCCATTCTGCTTGGTGCTAGGGGTTCTGTGCCTGAAACCTGTTTGCCACATGCAAGGAGCCAAGGTTATTTAATTAGGACGCTGAGCTAGAATGAGAAGGGTCTGACATTCACATAGAACCTGTAAACTAAGGGGGTCAGCAAGCATAGGGTCTACACATTTTGAATCAGCTCTCTATCACTCTGCAGGCAAGCTGCATTTCAGCAGGCTGGCTTGGGGGCATGTTTGACATTGGCCCTCCAGGGTCTCTACTAAACTCTGCTTTTCAGATTAGGCCATCAGAAATCAGAGATTCTGATTGTTGGAAATATTTTTCTGGAACTGAGCCGAAATCTGCTCAAGTTTTCACTTGTTTTGTTCTAGCTTCTAGAGCTCTGGGACTGCCAGGGCTCCAGACAAAGGACTGTTTCACCGTCTCTCTGCTCACTTGTTTCAGGTCCTTATATAGTAGATTATCATTCCTTTCACCATGGTGAAGTCCCCTCAGTCAGAGTTTGTCAATGCTCCCACTTATTAAAAAAAAAAAAGGCCCAAAACGAGAATCCAGGTGTGGTCTGCTCCATGTGAAAGTGAGTGGGCCAGCCAGATCCTGGTTGGATGCTGTTCTGTTGGTAATCCAAACACGTAATAACTTGCTATGACCAGTTGAAACCACCACCAAGTGTTCTAAATCATATATCACCACTTGGACCAAAAACCAGATTAGAAATTTGTCATCATATTATTGTGTTAAATCTGACCCAGTGCTTTGGCCTGTTAAGTTTTTCAATCCCAAATCCACCTTTTCCATCTACAAATGTCATCAATATTGCCATTTTTATATAAATCAGAGTTCAAAACTCCTGAAAGAAAAGGCTTCAGAGGATGGAAACTTTCTCCTTCTACCAGAAAGCTCAAATCAAATGCTGCTCAAATGCTGCTCTAATTGAGACACTGGGTAGTTTCAGGAAATCATCTCCACACACACACACACACACCACCCCAATACACACACACACCTCTATCTTAACTGTCCTTCCCATCCTTTAACTCAGGTTCTCAGAGAGAAAAAAGAATATTCCAGGTTTGTAACTGGCTGGCCACAGGAGCCAGGAAAAGAGCAGGGACAGGGAATAAAGTCTCCTGCAGCTAAACATGGCAGCTCGGGAGACAGTGGAGGTACTTTATGGAGGCTACACACCTGCCCATATTGGGAAATAGCTGGGTTATGGGAAGATAGTCCAGGTTCTGATGTGATTTCAGAGAGGAAGTCAATAGCCTGGAAATACAGCCAAAGTTGGAAGGTGGAAGGTAGCCAATTAGTGCGTCAAACTGGAGGGAGGAGGCAGAGAAGGGCAGGGGTAAGGTTCATCAGGAGAATAAAGCCAGAAACGAGCATGTGAGACAGAAACTGGGATGAGAAGTGGGCTCCAGAGCTGCAGAGTCTAATATGGTAGCCACCAGCTACAGTGACTATTTAAACTTAAGTGAGGACTGAGGGTATAGCTCCTTGGCAGAGCGCTTGCCTAGCATGTGCAAGGCCCCAGGTTCCATGTCCAGCACGGCAAGGTAGTAATAAATAATGAGCTTATTTAAAGCAAAATAAGATACGAAGTTCTCAGTCACATTAGCCACCCACTGAATGCCAAGTAGCCATGTGCAACTAGTGTCTACTCTGGATAGTACAGAATATTTCTGTCATTCCATAAAGTTCTGTTGGACAGTATTGCTCTAAAGCATTCTAGAAAAAAGGCCAAACTAGGTAGGATATCACTTTAATGTGCTTATTTTTCCTTTTCTTTATTCCAAGACCGAGCTCAATTCTTCAGGGGACTCTTGCTATAAGAGCAGAACATTCTGAGTTAACACAATTATTAGTGATGATACTTGAACTGAGATAGGACTTCCTGTGGAGATCCTAGCACAGCCATTCTTCCATCCTTAACCTTCCTCCATTTGGGGACGGCATCCTCCTCAGCAAAGTAATAAATTTTGGGGTTAAGATTGTAGAGCAGGATGGGGGTGGGGCAGAACTGGCCAAGCCAGACGGATCTGATGCATCCACCTGCCTTTCTTAGCTATAAATGCTTTGTAATAATAGCTTTGACCTACCATCCACAGCCATTATATAGGCTACCTTGGGCAGGCAGTGAAGAAGTTAAAATCAAGGTCTGATTTATTTGATACAAGGTATCCTGGCATCATACCTGTGGGCCCTTACTAAATTTCCAGTCTGCCTTCTTTCTCTTTTAATTTCCTGTCTCAGAAGTTCTTAGAATTTCTAATAAGATCTCCCAGTTCAACCTTCTAAATCTCTCTAGAATTTCTCCCTTCAAGGCCTTCAGTTTATTTCTCATCTTTTTCTTCCCACCCAGCCCCCATACTGCCACCTCAATGCTGTAAAAGCCTTACCTGCCCATGACATTCTTCTCCCTAAACCCTTCAGGGGCTCCTCGTGACATCACAAAGGCCAGGATCCTCAGTCTCCAACTTCCTCTCCTGGTCCAGGTCTTTGCACTCACTACCTGATATGTAGTAGACACTGGCCTCATTGGCCCTCACTCCAGAACCAAGATGTCCTTCCCTGTCTCTGTGCCTTTGTACAGCTCACTCTGTCTGAAATGCCCCTCCCCCTTTATTCCCTTCTTTCCTTCCTTTCTCGTTTATTTTGAGACAGGGTCTCACTAAATTGCTGAGACTTGCGATCCTCCTGCCTCAGCCTCGCAAGCAGGTAGGATGACAGGTGTGCGCCACTGCGCAGCTCTACAGTGAGTTTCTATGCTCCAATTAAGGTCCAGGTTAAGTTTTGTCTCTTCTGAAAAGCCTTCCCTGAGCCCTCAGACAGATTTCAGCAATCTATCTGCTGCCCCCAAAGACTGCAGGCTTTGGTTGTCACGTATCCTGTGTATGACACTCATGGGTCTGTTTCTCCCAGTAAACTTGTGAGGTCTCAAGGGTGGGCAGCACGTCTGACTCATCTCTCATTCCCTGCGACTAACACAGGACCTTAAGTCATAATCCACACTTGCTAAATGCCCAGTCGCATGAACAACCATCTGTACCATTCTGAGCTTGCACTGTGACTGCCCTGGGAGGCTATGAGAATCCTCTGTGTGGCTTGCTGTTGCCGTGCTCCTTGGGTTCACCCACACCGATGGAGACCCATGGACCAGTGGCCCTGGTGGTTGAGGATGTGGGCAAGAGCAAGAGGCCTGCAGCTGTAACTGCTGAAAGCCTCTCTGTCTGGTAGCTGTCGCTCTGCAGACAGCACAGCCAGCACAAGCCCATTCCTTGTCCTTCGTGGAACAACACTGGACCCCTTGAAGAAGGGACATCTGTGGGTACCTTTGTAGGGAATTATGGGCAAGGGGGAGAAACTCTTAGTGGAACAGGGAGGGATAAAACATTGCTCCTCTTACACAGCAAGGGGTGCCCCTGGCTAGGGACTGTGGGAGCTCATGGCAACACTTTCTATTTTATTTTTTAATAAAATACTTAAATCAGAAACCTATTCTAGTAAACTGAGTCTGTAGTAGGAGTTCAATCATCTCTTTGGAAATTTGACTAGATGACATTAAAGATTTCTCAAAATCTATGAAATTTGGTATTTACTGTGTCTCAAGTTCATGTAACTCTAGAAATGCTCAGTTTACAAGTAATTTCAAAAAAAAAAAAAAAAAAAGAGAGAGAGAGAAAAGAAAGAAAGCTATATCCTAGCTGGATGTGGTAGAACATACCTCAGTCCCAGGAACACACCTTAATCCCAGGAACATGCCCTTAATCCCTATTGGGAGGCTGAAGCAGGAGGATCACAAATTATAGTCTAGCCTGGCCAATTTAACAAGACCTTGTCTCAAAAAAAAAAAAAAAAAAGAGGCGCTGGGGATGTAGCTCAGTGATAGAGCTCCCCTGGGTTCAATCCTCAGTACCACAGACTACCACAAGAACACCCGCAACAAAACAGCACTCCTTCCCAGCCCCACATCCACATCTGGCTAGCTTACTGAAGAGTCTCAAGTCTGTTATTTACTTATTCTACCACACACTTATTTATCTAGTTTTCCGACTCCTACTACCCACAGCACGGCCACCCTACCACTTGATCAGTTGTTCCTCTCCTCTATCAATGAAATAAGAATTTACAGCTAGAGGAGTAATTTCTACATCAGATGGAAAGCAGACTGTCACCATGCATTATTGAAATCTTAATTTAGTTTCCATTACATGGGAATTAAACCTACTGGATTAACGGAGTTTCACTCTGCTCATCCCTTCTGAGAGATGGATAGACCCAATAGGGTGTCATATTTAATACTGGATATGAGAAGGGAGTTCTGTTTCCCTCCTTAGTCATGGGGATTGGACCCAGGGTGTAGCTCTACCCTGAGCTATATCCCAAACCCTTTAAAATTTTTTTTTTAATTAAAAAAAACAAAACCTTTTTAATGCAGGGTCTTGTTACATTTTTCAGCCCAGCCTCAAAATTGTGATCCTCTTGCCTCAGCCTTCCAAGTAGCTGGGATTATAGGCAAGTACCACCACGCCCAGCAAGAAGAAAGTTTTTATGGGTAGGTGCATGATTTCCTGGAAGAGACAGTCTGCCTTGGCTCTATGGACCAAGTTATTTAGGATCGGTCTGAAAGAATTCTCCCCAGCTTGTTTTGCATAAGAACAAAGTACTATGCATCCATCTGCACTGGATAAAACCAGAAGTTAGTAGTAGCATGGTGGAAATAGAAACCCTATCTTCTGATTCAAGAGTCCAGTCTCTATCCACTATACTACATACTCCTGGAGTGATAATTGCTCCTATTAATATTCCCTGAGAAGTGAAATGCAGTCTCCGAGTTGTATATCAATTATGATATACAACGTCTTATTTTTGTTTCATCAAGAAGATAGAAGAATTATAAGTAGTGCTAGGTATTCCTGGCAGTCTTTGAGGATGGCTATTCTGTCTGGGCTTGTTTTAATTTCTCTCTTGATTAAAGAACATCCTGACATTTAAACATAAGAATAAGATGTGCTTCTGGCTGATGGGGGACCCTCATTACAAAGTCTGGGTAGGCCTGCCACCTCCTTCTCTTTCGGTGGAGCATGAATCTAGATGACTTCCACATGGGTGTCTACCATGGCTGAGCAAAGCTGACTTCTTTAGAGTAAGACGAGAATGCTGGACTGGGATGGTGGCTCAGTGGCAGAGTGCTTGCCTCACATGTATGAGGCCCTGGGTTCGATCCTCAGCACCACATAAAATAAAGGTATTGTGTCCATTTACAACTAAAAAAAAAAAAAAAAAGATCAGGGCTGGGGATGTGGCTCAAGCGGTAGCATGCTCACCTGGCATGTGTGCGGCCCGGGTTCAATCCTTAGCACCACATACAAAGATGTTGTGTCCGCCGAAAACTAAAAAATAAATATTAAAAAAAATTCTCTCTTTAAAAAAAAAAAAAGAAGAACCAGTAGTTTTTTTTTTTTTTTTTTTTTAAAAAGAGTGCTGACAATAAAGGGTGGCAATTGGAACACAGATAAACACAAAGGGATTCTTCATCCTCACATTGAATTTTCCCATGCTATTTACTGATAAAACCAGATCAGATCAGATCCTGAACTCCGGCTGGCAAAGGTACTCCCAGATGCTTAGGAAATATCAGGCCAGAAAGACCTAGTAATGTATTTCCTGCCTACTAAAAAGTCATTCCTTTCTCTTCCCTTCCCGGCCTGGCTAAAAATATAATCAAAGTGTCACACACACCACACACAAAAAAATCACAAAATGCAAACCCCTATTAACATTTGTTAAGCAGATTGTGATGGAATATTAATTAGCAAAGTGTTTGGTATGCAAACATCCTCAGGGCTTAACTTACTCACAGGAGGACTTGGGAGGAGGGGGACAGAGAATATCAGAGAATCAGGGAGCAAGGCAGGCTGCTTCCAAGGGAAAGTGCTGGAGCCAGAGCTCACCATGAAGTCGACAGGTCAGACTGATGCAATTGCCATTCAGATCCACCTAGTGGCAGCAAGCAGTTCTAGCCACCCATACCTCAGTTGGTTTAGGCAATGAGTGCATACTGAATGTATATCATGTACCATGTTCCAGACCCCGGCAAGCACCGGGAGCTGAACCATTCAGAAACTTGCTATTTGCCAGTGGCAGACCCTTTGAAGCAGGCTCTGGGCTAGTTTATTCTGACTCTAAACTCCAAGACCAGGGGACAGAATCTGCTAGAAGAAGGATGCTGAAGTTTCCAGCCAAACAAGCCTATACATCATGTTAGGTTCTAAGACATACTATATACAGGGAAGTTAAAA
The DNA here is from genome assembly GCF_021218885.2 of Marmota monax. Taxonomy (NCBI): domain Eukaryota; kingdom Metazoa; phylum Chordata; class Mammalia; order Rodentia; family Sciuridae; genus Marmota; species Marmota monax. The sequence continues at coordinate 4,076,948 of NW_026695243.1, forward strand.
TTCCAAGGGATGAAGAAATTAACTAAAATAAGAGAGGCAAGTTTTCAATAAGAGCCCTAGCAGAGAGTAGCTGATATGTATAGGAGGGGGTTGGTGGTAGACCAGGGAGTGAGTTGTCTTTTACTGTGTCCCTTCCAACTATAAACCAGCCTCACAAGGAAAGTTTGGTTTTAGGGTAGATTTGGACATGAATAGAAATTATTGTGAAAATAAAGTAATTCATTGATTAGTTACATATGTCTGTGTTTCCCAGAATGTGCAATGTATACCATACCATACAATGTATACTTTAGATGAAATATATTTTATTTTAACATGTCTTAGAGTAAATATAATTTGTTATACTACAGACCTGTGATTTTCCAGATGATGTTACTGGTTGTCTATTTATATGTGGACATAAAATTTCATTTTAAATGTTCATAGTAAAAATGAGTTTATTTAAAGAAAAATACTAAGTAATGGCAAAAATCACAGAGATGGCATGCAAATAATCAGAAAGTTTGGGAACAGCTTCACTAAGCCAGGGGAGGAGGTGGACTAACTTGCAGACACATGAGTTTGGAATGTCAGACAGGCAAAGAGAAAACAGAACTGTCAGGGGATCTGGGTTCCAGTTCCAACAACCATTAAGCCTATGTGACATTTCTCTCTCTCTCTCTCTCTCTTGTCTCTATTTCCTTCTCTATAAAAATAGCTCTAATGTTCTGCTTGGTTTTGTGATTAGGTGTTATTAGTACTGAGATTATGAACAACCAGAACATCTTGCACAGTAAGGTACTGTGCTGGATGCTTTCCATAAGTCACTCTATTAATTGGCCTAAGAGTCTTAACAGGTAGGTATTAAAATGCCCATTCAGTTATAAGGCAGTAGAACCAGTGTTTGTTTCCCTTAGCCTTGCTGTTTCCTGGTAGTTAATTCCTATTCACCCCGCAAAACTATGATCAAGATCATCTCCTCCAGGGAGGTTTCTTTGACCCCATCCTGTTTTCTTGCTTAGATGTCCCTCTCCTCTGTTTTCCCTCAATTTCTTTCTTTTTTAAAATCTTTTACTGGGAATTGAACCCAGGGCTGCTACATCCCCAGTCCTTTTTATTTTTTTATTTTGAGATAGGTTCTTGCTAAATTGCTGAGGCTGGCCTCAAACTTGCAATCCTCCTGCCTCAGCCTCCGGAGTGACTGGGATTACAAGCATGGGCTACCACACCCAGCTGCATTCCCTCAATTTTCTATGTGTGGTTTTTATATCTGTCTTTGGGTTTTCAACCCCCTACATAGTAGGTAGTCAGCAAATGATTGCAGAAAATAGGAGAGCATGAAGGAGAGGGAGAAAGGAAAGGAGGGAGAGAGGAATGGGAAAGAAAATACGTTGCACCCTTCTGTTTTTTAATACTAAAGGAATGAGAAGTATGGGAGCAACTTGGTTGAGCATATGACCTCTCAATCAAAATTGTCCAGCCTTGCCCCTTACTAGGGGTGTGACTTAGGGCACAGGTTTAATTCTTGTACTTTAGTGGCTTCCTCCATAAAATAGAAATCTCCAAATTGCCTGCCTTAAAGGATGTACAGGCCGTCTACAATCACGTTCTGGGGAAATCCACGTTCTCTTCCCAAATCCACGTTCTCTGCCCAAATCCACCTCCACTGGGCTTCTATCTCCAAAATATACTGTCTGAATCCCGTGAGAACTCAAGGGGAACTCAGGCAGCAGGATACGCCCTATTCCCAGCAGGAATAATCTTAAACCTTAAACCTGGAACCTAAACTGGGAACGCCCTAAACACGATTATCTTAAAACCGGGAACACCCTAATCTGCCTTGGTCCTTGAGCAAGGTCACGTACATTCAATGTCACTGCAATATGGGGTACGCTGGCAAGGAAATTGTCATACCTACTTGGCTAATGGCTCCCAGCAAAAGTGAAAAAAAACACAAAGTGAAAAAGATAAGACTCTTATATGCATATAGAACTCCTTCATCTTCCCAATTCTAGTTGTTAACTAATTCAGGGTCATTCCAAGTGGATATGGATAAAGAGAATTATTGTCACAGGATGTGAAATAATATCCTCATCTTTCCAATTCCATGGCAGCATCAATTCCTCCATCTCCACCTTCAGAACATTTAGAGATATTTATATTAAAATTATCACCGTGTGTTATATTCCAAATCCAAATTTACTTAGCAAAGGGGTTGACAAACATAAATGTTCAATCAATGTTTCATTGAATTAATATAACATAAAAGATGTGTATCTATGAGCAATAAAAATACTGCTGGGCGCAGTGGCTCTGGAGGCTGAGACAGGAGGATCACAAATTCAAGGTCAGCCTCAGCAACTTACACCCTGTCTTAAAATTAAAAATAAATAAATTATTAAAAACTATAGCTGGAGTTGTAGCTCAGGGGCAGAGCACTTGCTTAGCCTGTGTGAGGCACTGGGTTTGATCCTTTGCACCACGAATAAATAAATAAATAAAATAAAGGTATGCTGTTCCTCTACAACTACAAAACAACAAAAATAAAAACTAAAGGACTGGGGATGTGGCTCAGTAGTAAAAGAACCTCTGCTTACAATCCCCAGCAACCCCCCTCCAAAATATATATTTTGTGCTATTTGCCATAAAAGAGGCTCAAATAAATATTATCTTAACTCAGAGAGATCGTGTGAGGCAAGAAAAGGCAGTAGAAAATAATGGTTAAATCTATGAACTTTAGAGTGAGACAGTCTTGGTTTTTAAACCCTAACTCTGTCACTATGCACTTTTGGGATTGGGGAATGTCACCTAACCTCTTTAAACTGCAGATGCCCTGCCAGTGGAATGCGGACAACACTGGTTGAACGAACTCAGGGAGGCAATGCATGTTAAGTGCTGGGTGCTCACCCCGAGTCTGTGGAGTGGCTGACGTCTCATCATCTCATCATCTCTCCTCCAGCATAATCAAAGGCTTTGTGATGGCAAGGCTTGCTGCCTGGATGGCCAGGTACAGAGAAGGGCACTGAACAACTAGGAGGCATGAAAAAGGTACTGTGGGTGTTTAAATGATTCAAGGCAAAAAACTAGAAGGACAAGTGCTGCTCCAACTGAGACACTGGGTGGTTTCAGGAAAGTAATGGGAGGTCACATTGGGAGGTTGGGCTTAAATGCCAGACCAAGACGTTTAGTTAGTTTCTTTCTTTTTCCAGTACTGGGGAGTGAACCTAGGGGTGCTCTACCACTGAGCGACATCTCTAGCCTTTTTATTTTTAATTTTTAATTTTGAGACAGGGCCTCACTAAGTTGCCAGTGGCTGACCTTGAACTTGGGGTCCTCAGCCTCCCTGTAGCAGGAATTACAGGCGTGTGCCACCATGTGTGGTGAGGTCGAATCTTCATTCTGCAGGCCATACTGAGACCATCATGACTAGTTCAGAGCCAGCCAGAAAAGGAATGTTCTGGTTCTTTGTGCAGGGAGGGTGAGGGGAGATGGAAGTAGATAAACCACTAAGGAAACTTTTCTAATACTTCCGATGAGAAGTGAAGGTCACCCTTGGCAGTGGTGGTATGGAAAGGGAAGGAGAGAATGAGCATGTGGGACATTGAGAAAAATAAACTAATAGAATGAGAGGAGAAACAAAAGGAGAAGGCAGGGTCAAGGGCAAGTCTGAAGATGCACAACTGGATGGCCAGGAACACGGTGATACTGTGGTATCAATGCAGAGAAGCCTGGGGTGGGAGTCGAAAATAATGATTAAATCTTTGAAATTTAGGGTGTTGGCTCCAAACCCACCAAAAAATAAAAAGCATAGGAGCTTCAGGGAAGATAAATTTTCTTTAGCTATGCTCAGTTTGAAGTCAAGTAATGAGTGACAACCAGGAGACACTAGAGTTCTCCATAAGTGTTTTATTTAGAAGATACTGCAGAGATGTAATAGCTAAAGATTCATAGTTGGAACAATGAAGGATGAGAGTATAAAGTCAAGGACCAGGTACTCATCTTCCCAATTCTAAGGGGGTGAAAGAGAAGGCTATGAGGAGGAGGAGGGAGAGGTGAAGAACAGACCTGCATAGAAACCAAGAGCTTCAAGGACAAGAAGTGCTCAGATGAACCATGAGCTGCAGAGAAATCAGAAAAAATGAAGTGGGAAGGGACCACTGAGTTTGGTCTTTGGGAAATCATTAATGACTTATGAGTGATGACTTATGAAAATAATGTGGACCAAAACTAGATTGATGTAAAAAAATAAAGTAGTATAGGAAAGGAGGATAATGAGGATATAATTATTAATTCAAGAAGTTTAGGAATGAAAAGACAGGGATGTGGTGGTAGCTCCAGGGGAACACAATGGTCCTTCCCCATGTAAATGTCCACTCACCGATGATTATTCAGAGAGAGTTATTTGTCTATGCTGCCCTACAAGGCAATAGTGGCTAGAAGAGGCCAGAAGAAGGGCTTTGGGACCAACTAGATGGAAGTGAGGCTCCATCTGTTCTAAAGTCACAGAGCACATTATCTGTGTGTACAGCAGCATCTATTTTAGCAGACAGAGCTTGTTTATCACACATCAAAAGACTGAGAGAGGGAAACAAGAAAATTCTCCTTCCCCACTTAGGAAAACAAGGCTCCTTCCATTCTCTTAAAAAAGTATTCAAAACTTTGAAAATATATTTCAGCAAGGAAGAAATGCTAAGAAAAACAAGTGTACTCACTGGGCATGGTGGGGCATGCCTGTAATCCCAGCAGCTCAATAGGCTGAGGCAAGAAGATCACAATTTCAAGGCCAGTATCAGCAATTTCATAAGGCTCTAAGCACCTTAGTGTGATCCAGTTACAAAATAAAAAATAAAAAGAGTGGGGATGTGGCTCAGTGGTAAAACACTCCTGGATTCAATTCCTGGTACCGAAACAAAACAAAAACCAACCAACCAAACAAAAAAGCAAGTGTATGATCCTTCTACTTAAATGCACTATAAGAAAGTGCCCAGGGGTATCATACAACACTCTTAATGATACTATTGATATTGTCTGAGTCTTATGGGACTTAACACCTGCACAGTGATTTTCATTTTATTAAAACCTTTCTTGATCTCTTTAATCCTCACAGAATCCCCATCAGGTTTTACTTTCCTCTGTTTTACAAGGGAAGAAACTGAGGATCAGAAAGAATTAAATGATTTCCCCCAAATTCCCCCCAAACCCAGCCAGGAAATGACAGAGCCCTATACCCCTTGCACTTTTCAGTACACGTTTTCAAACATCATTTACATGGTCTTCACTGGGTGATGCTCTTAGCTGTGGTATGACAAATAAAAAATGTAGCAAGGTTCTCATCATCCTGGTTTGGGGGCTGTAAAATACTCTCCGTGTCACTAAAATGACATTAACTTTGAGCTATCAGTTCATGTTCATGATTTCATTGTCTCTATTCCACAGCTGAGCTATTTTTCCTGGGCTCCTTTACCATCTCCATCTTAGCAATGTGTTTCCTTTGGTCCCCTATCTGCTCAGTTCAATCAGGCCTGTGAAATGCAAGGACAAAGCCTCAATCCATACTCCTGCTCCAGATAGTCAGGAGGCAGGACAGCAACTCTCTCCTCCAATCCCTAGTTTGGTCTGGTAGGAAGACGGCCAGACTTGGAGACTGAGGACCCAACTACCAAGCTAACTCTGTGACCTTACTTATATCACTCAACACACTAAGCACCCATTTCTTGCTCTAACAAATGAGGATAATAACAGCTACTAAGTTTGCTGCAGGGATCCAGGGGACCACTTATAAAAGTAGGACTGTGCAGGACTTAATTTTCCATTGCAGCTGTCTTGAAATACTTAATAATTTTAGAAGGAGAAGTCCTACATTTTCATTTTGTACTAGGCCTCAGCAAATTATGAAGGTGGTCTTACCTGTATGCCCTCAGCAAGGCTACCTTTTACCTCTCTGGGTGCCACAGTCTGTAATTAATTTAATTGAATTGAAGTGTTATAAAATGAATTTTAAGGACAATTGCCAATTCTCCTTTACTTTATCTATTAGCAAAATTTGACACAGTTGACCAGTCCCTCCTCCTTAAAACATTTTTTCCACTTGGCTTCTAGAACATATTTTTGGTTTTCTTCTGGCCCACTGGATGCTCCTTTGCTGTGTTCTCCCTCATCTGATAGCGCATCCAAGCTACTTGATCTCTACATGATCCTGATCCTCTCCTCCCAGCCTGCCCTTCCCTCTCTGGCATTGGTAACTCCATCCTTTCAGTAGCTCAGACCAAATCCTTACCTTGACACTCTTGTTTCTTAGCCCATATCCAACTTATAAATCCTTCCAGAACCTCACCACCTCTTTTTTTTTTTAATATTTATTTTTTAGTTCTCGGCGGACACAACATCTTTCTTTGTATGTGGTGCTGAGGATCGAACCCGGGCCGCACGCATGCCAGGCGAGCGCGCTACCGCTTGAGCCACATCCCCAGCCCCAACCTCACCACCTCTTCACCACTACCATCGCAGTCCAAGCCAGAGTCCTCTCTTTCTTAGATTGCTGCAATGTACTTCTGATTGTCTCCCTTCCACTTCTTCTGCTGTCCCACACAGTAACCCGAAAAATCCTTTAAATATGTAAGTCAGATCGCCTCACCCTTGGGTTCAAAACCATCCTGTGATTATCCACATGCTTGGGGCAGAACTTCCTATAATGGACAACAAGCTGCTCTCTGATCCCACTTCCTGGAAAACTGCTTTCCTCAGGTCATTTCTGGTGCCCTCCCCACCTGGATCTCAAAACAGCTGGCCTCTCTCCCCCTTCCTTTCTGCTGTCTTATTACAGTGAAGCCTTACCTGACTATACTATTAAAAGTGCAGGGAAGGTACAGTGGTGCACACCTAGAGTCTCAGCTTCTTGGGAGGCTAAGGCAAGAGAATCATTTGAGCACAGAGTTTGAGAACAGCCTGGGCAATATAATGAGACCTCATTAAAAAAAAAAAAGTATTGGGGCTGGGGATGTGGCTCAAGTGGTAGCGCGCTCGCCTGGCATGCATGCGGCCCGGGTTCAATCCTCAGTACCACATACAAAGTTGTTGTGTCCGCTGAAAACTAAAAAATAAATATTAAAAATTATTAAAAAAAAAAAAAAAAAAAAAAAAAGTATTTATCAACCCTCCTGTCATTTCTCATTCTATTATCCCCAGCTCAATTTTCTCCAATGTATTCATCCCCATCTGAAACATTTTATTTGTTTGCTTATTGTTCATCTGTCCCCATTAAAACATAGGCTCCCTGGGAGGACTTTGTCTTTTAACCATGAGATCTCCAGCACATAGGACAGTGCCGGGCATGGAATGAATGACAGTAGAAAGAACTCTGGAAGGATGATGGTTCTGCCATGAGGCAACCCCAGCAGCAGCAGCAGCCCCTTAGAGTACATCGACTACCTTCTCAGCCTGCATGTCTGGGAAGCTGGCCTTGCGTCCAGGGAGGGAGAGCATTCATGGGGACAACTGTGAGCCATGCTGCCCACACAATCAAACTGTGGAGATGAGAAAGTGAATCAGCAGCTGTAACTGCCCTCCAGGAGTTTGTGGCCTAAAGGGAGGTTTTAGGTACATATGCACATAACTCTAGAACATGGTGGCATTTGTTAAAAATATCTGGGTTTTAATGCCCAACATCTCACATTCTGGTAATAACTCTAAGTTTTTTTTTTTTTTTAAAGAGAGAGTGAGAGAGAGGTAGAGAGAGAGAGAATTTCAACATTTATTTTTTAGTATTTGGCGGACACAACATCTTTGTTTGTATGTGGTGCTGAGAATCGAACCCGGGCCGCACGCATGCCAGGTGAGCGCGCTACCGCTTGAGCCACATCCCCAGCCCAATAACTCTAAGTTTTGTACAGAGAACTTTACTATGGCTTGTAAAGGTACTGTGTGATTCTTTCTGTCCCAAATTCCCACCCTGGTCTGCTTATCACATCAGAGACACCTTGCCTGACTTCCAATCTAGTTTGCTCCAAAGCATCTCCAGCGGCCCTCTCCACCCAGTATTGACCTCAATTTGATGTTAACTTGAAACCCCACCCTCTTCTAGTCTTCTATCCTCTGCCTCTAGATGCAGGGAACGTGGGGCAGGGGTGGAATCAACTTATGGAGACTCTGAAAGTCCTTACAATAAAGATGTGTGTACTCTCTCTTCCATGAGCCCAGCTTTTTAGTCCAGAGGCCTGGTACAGATGGCATTCAGTCAAGCTTGCTGAATCGTTGAACTGGGTGATATGACTCTAAGGACAATCCTATTGAAAAAGTCCCTTTGTAGCCTCTTGGGGGTGTTCCAGGGGGCTTCTATGAGGTTATTTTGTGAAACTATCATAATGTAAGAAACAACATAACAATAATTAAAACAGGGGCTGGGGTTGTGCAAGGCCCTGAGTTCAATCCTTAGCACCACATATAAATAAATAAATATAATAAAATTATTGTGTCCCTCTACCAAAAAATAAATTAAAAATTAATTAATTAATTTAAACAACCCAAAGGAACCAATGTTTAAACCATTGGCTTAGATTATAAAATACTATTTTATAAGTTTCAAAGTCACTTTGAATTTTTTAAATCCCATATCTGAGAATACAAACTTTTTGAAAGAAATAACACAGAGTGCAGGGACTCACCGAGTTATCTGAATTTTTAGATACAGAGATTTACTTATGAGAAAAATTGGGGAATTGAGAAACAGAGCTCACTCACCATTAGGATCTGGTCATCAAAAACCAAATTAAAGGGTTTTTTTTGGCGGGGGTGGGGGGGTGGGGTGGGGGGGGTGGGGGGGTGGGGGGGCAGCTACCAGGAATTGAACTCAGGGGCACTCAACCACTGAGCCACATCCCCAGCCCTCTTTTGTATTTTATTTAGAGACAGGGTCTCACTGAGTTGCTTAGTGCCTTGCTGTTGCTGAGGCTGGCTTTGAACTCACCATCCTCCTGCCTCAGCCTCCTGAGCTGCTGGGATTACAGGGGTAGGACACCATGAGCCCAGCTCCAAGTTAAATTTTGGTGGCAAGTAATCAGGTGTTAGTTTTGTCATGCTCAGTACTTTTCAGTGTGTTTAAAAACTTGTTTCTCTCCTACCTTCACACCACACACACATTTTCATACCCAGGCAGGATCAAGCATTAAAAAGATGATCCATCTTAGAATCAGTAAGAAGTGCTGCTGGCAATAAGTAAGACAATACTGGGCAGGTAAACCCTTCCCCTCCCAGTTTCTTCTTATGTAAACAAAGGGGAAGAGAAAAGATAATTTCCATCTCTTATAATTCCGATGCATTAAGACTGTGGGGGCTGAAGATGTTGTTTAGAGGGAGAACGCTTGCCTAGCATGCATGAAGCTCCAGAGCATCCCCAGCACTGCAAAACACACACACACACACACACACATATATATATATATATATATATATATATATTTTTTTTTTTTTTTTTGAGACAGGGTCTTGCTAAATTGCCTAGGCTCGCCTTGGACTTGTGATCCTCCTGCCTCAGTCTCCCAAGTTGCTGGAATTACAGTACACCACAGCACCTAGTTTTCTGAGTTTTCTTAGTGCATTCAAGCTCTGACTTGGTTTGCCAAAATCTGGTTACTATATTTTTATTATTAGTAAAAGCAGCTAAGATTTATTAAGCACATTCAATATGCTAGGCACCTGTTATTCGTTATGTCAGGCATATATAAAATGCCTTATATCAATTATCTGATTTAATCACCCCAGAAAAATCCTTGAAGCAGATACCAATATTGTCCTCATGTCACAGGCAGGTGGACAATATTGTTAGGTGACTCCAAGGCCATCTAACCTGCCTAAGGCTGCTGAATTAGAGAATGGCAATGCTGGGATTCAAGGTCTTCATTTCACTGGGCTCTAGAGCACACTTAACTCTTTGTCTCCTGGACTAACTGCCTGCTTCAAGTGGCACTCAGTGACTTTGCTTTGTTAAACCATGGTCCACCTTGCTTTGTTGAACCACGGTCCGCGGGGCCTCCATGCCTTCACAAGCCGGGTGACCAATTGGAGGTAGGATGGTTCCTTTGATTTCAACTTAATTTCTGGGATATAACATGGCGATATTTAATTAAGAAATGCCTTTAGACCTTCCCATGCATTAATTACAGTGGATTTCACTAGTTATTTGGAGCCACTTATGGAATTTGATTCTTTATGTCTATTATGTAACAATACATAGAGGAAGATTTCTCCTTTCTTCCTTCCTTCCTTTCTTTCTTTATAGATTAAGGTGGGAAAAGTCCACATCCAGGAAGAAAATTGTAAGATTAATTTTATATATATAGTACAGTTTATAATTTTCATTTTCCATCATTTTCACTTTTTTTTTTTTTTTTGGTGGCTCTGGGATGGAAGTCAGGGCCTTGCACATGCTAGGCAAGTGCTTAACCACTGAGCTATGCCCCCTGCCCCCATCATTTTCATTTTCAAAAGAGCTGTATAAAATAGGCAAAGCAGCGACTCTTTGCCCATTTCGTAAATAAAGAAGAGAGTAGCAGGAAAGAGAAGTGTTCCATGCTGGACCAGTGAGCTGGTGGGAACCTAGACCAGCGTTCTGTCTACACTAGGCCACCTCCGTTTGTGAAAAGCAATCTGTCCAGCCACAGCCTGGTGTGACCCAGCCTGTAGTACAGTCGTTTGGTGTCCTAAAAAGGAATTCAGACACTTGCTAGCAGATGGAATCAAATGACTGCTGCCCGGGAGGCTGTAGGAGACCTTGCGGGAGAGGGGTTCCCTGTACAAACAGCAGGGAACCTATGCTTGAGGACCAGGACCCAGCACCGACAAGGACAGCTCACACCTGCACAGTGTGATAAAGAAAGCAGAACTTGCCTGACGCTCTGGTCCATCCTGATACAACTTTTAGGCGGGAAGTCAAGTGACAAGTAAATGTGTGTGGTTTCTTTTTTTTTTTTTTTTTTTAAGTGTTAGTTGTTTTTGATATTTTTAAAAAGCTTTTAGGTCACTTGTGGAAGTCAGACCAAACACCAGGAACATACTGCAGAGAGATGGACTCAGGGAAGGAGCAATCTCATTTAAGTCTCCATGGAACACCTAATCTTCATCCAGGTAATGGAAGAGAGCTTTGGAGGTGGTGGCTGTTGGGGAAAACTGGGGGCTATGAATATTTCCCCCTTCTTTATGGATCTGGCCAAAAAAAAAAAAAGGCACAATTGAGTACATTTATATAAAATCTTGGGTAGCAAGAACTGAGCTGAATAAATTTTGTAGTGCCTTTTAGCACTAGGATTCTAATAAGCCAGAGAAACACAAAGTAATAACAAAGTATAATAAGAAATTCACTCTAAGTGAGGGTGAAAATGCTCAATACTGGATGGTTATGGTGAAATGAGTATGTTCTTACACTTCTGTGGTAGTGTAAATTTGGTATAATTTTTGGAAAGAGATCTGACAACAGGTACAAGAACTATTATAGTGCTTATTCTTTTGAATCCTAATCTCCGTCTTTGTATCTGTCCTAAAGCAGTGTTTCTCTCAAAATGTTTTGCAGAACCCTAGGCCCTGAGCTATCCTAAGACAATGTCTTAAAAGTTTTTTTGTTTGATGGATCTCTTTGGCACTCAAATGAACCTCTAGATCCCTTCTTAGAATAAAAACTTTTAATACATAGGATTATAACATAAGCAATCATATTAATCAGTTGTAAAGAATTTAAATTGTTTTAGTGATATATTACTTATTTATAGATGCATTAAATAACAAGATATATCAATGGGTCTAATAATCATAGTGTCAGATCCAGCAATCATATCCAATGAATGCTATTTTAAGGCATCAGCAACAACTACAATGTGATATGAAAAAAAAATTTTTTGTGTGTGGTTTCTTTTAGTGACCAAGTCACACACTATTAAAACTACCATGGTGTGTTACCTAACATTCATAATTGAAGGCAGTGTAATTTTAATTAGAGGTTGGAAAAGATAAATGTATAGTGTAATTTTTCCCCAAGAAAAATTCTTGTCCTAAGAAACAAAGGTGCTGTGGTTCAAGGGGCACACTCTTCTACTTGGAGGTCAAGGGCAGATTTACATCCCTCCAAAGGCTCTCAGAAGTTCTACATTAAAGAACCATTAACTTTCCTCAAACTTGGATGGCAAGAGAAATTCTGATTAACACTCTTAATATTCCAAAGATCTTGAAGAAACACCATCCTGAGAGAAAAAAAAATTAAAAAGCTGTCTGCAATGAATTATATTATGTTATATGTTATATGTTAAATATGTTATAGTTTGATATACAAGACAGAACAAAAACAGAAACAAACAAGCCAAAAAAACCTCACAACAACCTAAATGCTCAAGACAGGCAGGGTGAATGGGTAAACTAGAAAGTATCAGCTAGATTAAGTACCATGTCATCATTAAAATTATAGTTATGGAGGGTATGTCATGGAAAATCTTGTGGTATAATGTTAGGTTAACAAAAAGATAAAATCATGGTATGCAATTATTACAATCTTGTGTCTAGGACCTGGATGGAAATGAGGAGTAAAATGAAAACGAGTTATTATGTTAAAGATGGCAGAACATGGCTGATTTTTTTCCTTTTATTATTTGTTCAACATGTAAGATTATTTTGGCTGGGTCTGATGACACATGCCTGTGGTGCCAACTACCTGGGAGGCTGAGTGGGGGAGGATAGCTTGAGCCCACAAGTTCAAGACGGTCCTGGGCAATATAACAAGACCCCATCTAAAGATAAAAAATTTTTTTGAAGAAACTAATAGGTTGGGAGCACGCTTATGTGCAAACACTATTTCTGAATAGATTTTTGATCTTTTAGCTCAAAACTGTTTACTGAATGTCTGCTTCCAGGCTCTCTGTCTAGAGCGACAAGGATAATTAAGAAATGGCCCCTTTCCTCAAAAATCTAGGGAAAAAAACTCAGCCATAAGGATTTTACCACTTTGCAATAGGGTTTTTTGTTTTGTTTTGTTTTGTTTTTCCTGAACCCAAGGGCTCTCTACTGAGCCACATTCCCAGCCCTCTTTATTTTCATTTTGAGTCAGGATCTCATTAATTTACTAGGGTGACCTTGAACTTGCTACCTCCTTGCCTTAGTCTCCTAAGTAGCTGGGATTACAGGTGTATGCTCCTCCATGCTGACCAATGCCACGTGTCATCAATCTCTTCAGTAATTTCCATTTTCATCCTACAGACGTCATTGGAACTTGGAGTTTGCGCAACAGAGAACAGCTCAGAAAAAGGAAAGCTGAAGCACAAGAGAAGCAAACTTCACAATGGCTACTTGGGTATGGTATCATGACAAGGGGAAAGGAACTCTTTGTTGAGCATATGTTACATGGGAAGAAGCACGTCACACTCCACCTTCACAACAATCTGTCAATCAAGTGTTCCTATTTTACAAAAATGGGAAACTAGTCTCCACTGGGTTAAATCTTTTGCCTAGAGTCACAACATAAAGTAGTGGCAATAGAATTTTATTCCTGTCTCTGCTTTTTATTAAAGCACTGGGTGGCCAACCAAATTATATTGTAGAGAAGCCTGTTGTTGGATAGTGCTAGTAATAGAAATGTGGGAGCATCTTGTCATGGGGAGTGGGGACCACGGTAGAGGATATCTCTGCTAGTAAAAGGCTTGCGGAGCGAGTTTGATGAACTCTCCTCAGAGTAAACCCAAACCTTGTGCATGAGTGACAGAGTTTAGGAGTTCTAAATCTCCCCTCAAAGTGACTCAGGGAGGAAAGAGAGGAACATGATCAATCAGGCAGCATCTAACTGCATCCATTTAGAGTAGGATTGTGACTATAGGAGACTTGCTTGATTGCAGAAAGAAAACAGGTGCCCCAAAAGCCCAAAATATAGCACCCATCCAAGCCAGAGGCTCTGGGCTTCAGCACTATTGATACCACCCACGTGTTCTAGATGCTTGGTGGCATTTTCTGGTCTGTATATACCAACAGCACCTCCTTCCTCCTACCCCAGTTGTGACAGGCAAAATGTCTCTAGATGTCGTTGTCAAATGCTTCTGGGGCAAGGTGGGGTGGGGAGGAGGCGACAGAAATCACTCTCAGTTTCGAACCATTGATCTAAGCAAAGCATTCCTTGAGAAAGGGCATTTGTCACTGCCCCCCCCACCCCCCGCCCCCAGAAGAGTGCTGGCTGCTGTGCTGGCACAGATGTTCCTGTAACACCAATTAATTTATGTATGATTGGCAAATAGGAAAATGATGTCAGTACAATGTGGAAGTTGCGTTGGCTCATTTTTCCTTGTCAGAAGGAGTCAGAACAGTGGGAACAGAACGGAAACCTTCAGCAGGAAGGGAAGGCTGTGGCTTGGCTGCTGTGAAGGCAGGAACCTCTTAAGCCCGCGCCTGGGCCTCCCTCCCAGAGAGACACATGCTGGCCTTGCATGTTCTGCTCTCCACCATGTGGCAGCTTGCACTTGTTCCTGCGCCCAGCTTAGTGGCTCAGAGCTCAGGTCTCAGCAACAGTGAGCCTGAAACCACTCTGTTGCCTTTCTACATTCTTACCCGAGGTAGCCTCCAGCCATGCTAAATTGCCTGTCTGGACCAACCAAGGTATCTCCCTGGTGCCAATTGTTAGTGTTCGAAAGTTACATAGGTTTTGCAGGGTTTGTCCCAAGTCTCCTCCCCATCCCTCCCCCCATAGTCACTGTTTTTTTTTGTTGTTGTTATGGGGGATTGAACTCAGGGATCTCAACCACTGAGCCACATCTCCAGTCCAGGTCTCACTGAGTTGCTTAGTTGCTGAGGCTGGCTTTGATCCTCCTGCCTCAGCCTCCCAAGTCACTGGGATTTCAGGTGTGTGCCACTGAGCCTGGCCACTGTTATTTCTTTGTGCGTGGTTTTGCAGAGAGTAAGGGCTTTCAGGAATGCACACCATGATTTTAAAGCAGAAACTCCGTCCCTGGGTCCCATGACAGTGACTCTATTGAAGATTATCCAGTTAGCTCCCCAGCCCCACACCCAGTGATAACCTCCTGATCATTACTTGGTTTCCCAAGGACTTGCCTCCAGAGAAAGAGAGCATCTGTTTACCTTGCACTTGTCCGTCAGTCCAAGTATTCTCTGGTGTATCGCTCTGTATTGCTCACTGTTCACTTAAAAATTGGTCTTGAAGTTTATCTATCAATCTTTCTGAGTCTTGTTGATGAGCTCTGATAAATAGAGATAGTATCACTGTGCTGACAGAATTGGTTTTCTGAGCTTAATGAACTGAGAGGACAAAGTTGAGGACTTCACTGAAGTAGATGGTGCCTTAGTGACCTTGACACCTGGCTAGACTTGCTCTGATGACCCTGTCCATGCTGTTCCCTTTTCTCACCATAAGGTACAGTGAAATCTTACTGATTTCAGAGAAAGGCAGCAGAGTGTAAAGGTTAAGCGTCTGACTGATGAGCCAGAACAACTAGACTTGAAGCCTGACTCCCCCACTTCCAAGCTGTTAACCTTGGACAAGTTATTCAACCTCTCTGTGCCTCAGTTTTGTCACCTGCAAAATAGAGATAATAGTATCCACCACCAGGCTAATGTGAAGATTATATGAGATAAGAGAAAAAGTAGATTTCCTTACGACAGTGCCAGACACATAGGAAGGTCTATAAGTGTTTCCTGTATTAATATGAGAGTAATAATTTGTACTGTATTTGAATAACGCATTCATGTAAATTATTATAGGTTATTCTTACAACTACCATGTTAAGTTTGGGAGACACTATTTACTTCATTTTACCTAAAAGGAAGCTAAGGCATAGAAAGCTTTAGTGACTTACCCACGACCATGAGAAAGTACAGACTCAAGTTTATTTTACCATTATTTTACCCAGATCTCCTCATATGGAGATCTATGAACTAAGTTATTTTGTAATTAGTATGTAAGAAAAAGTGTTTCCTGAAGAATTCACATATAGCATCATTTTTTTTTAACCTGACAATAACCTTGTAACCTGTCTTGTTACCTTGGTTACTTGGAGTAATAGTTCAAAGCTGTCATAACCATCACTTCAATTTTCCTTTTCTTCTGTATGGTTTTAAATATTTACTTTGCACTAAGTACATATACACTTTTTTATCTTGACTTCAAACTATTTTTGGTGAGGTAATCTTTTAAGAAACTTTTTTATTATAAAGAATTTCAAACACACCCAAATGCAGAACAAGGTATATATCTTTTAAATGTGTGAGGAACTCTGAGCACTATAAAAACACAAGACACACTGGTTTCATTTCCAAAGAATGCCTCGCTTACTGAAAGAAATATGGTCTCTTCAGGAAGAACGCAGTATGGGCAGCCTATGTTCTTTGCCTTAAGCAAGATACAATAAATCCTTCAGGAGAAGGAAGCAAGAAGAGCATTTCAGCCCCGTGTTCTGTTAGAGAAGGCTCCATGAGCGGGTAGTGTGGAACAGAATTTCAATAGGTTTAGAAAAATGATGAAATGCTTATTTATAGTACCTTCCCCACCCCCCAGCCCATCTGTATTAGCCATCTGTATTTGGTTATATTCGCAGGTCCTAACAATTTGTCATTGGCTTCAATTTCCGCACAAGTCCTTTCATCTTCTAGATCTTTAATGCATTAATTAGGTATAATATGGCCACTAAGGCCTTTCCACCAAGCATCTTAACCTCAAAGAAAAAAATTTTTTTTTTTTTTGTTTTTGCAGCTTTGACTCCATTTACAGTAAACCTCATGTGATAGCTATTGTAGCTTCTTAGTTCTTTACAGAAGACTAACAGACAAGCAAGCCAGACACACCATCTGCCTGCAGATGAGGAGTCCTGCCTCAATCGTAGATCTAGAAACTCAATTGTATCTTCACCTAGGAGACAATAGGGCTGCCTCACACAGACAGCCCAAGAGACGAGTGTATAAAACAGAATGTTCTTTTTTTTTCCCAATATATTTTTATTTGTAGATGGACATCGCACTTTATTTTATTTACTTATTTATTTTTATAGGGTGCTGAGGATCGAACCCAGTGCTTCATATGTGTTAGGCAAGAGCTCTGCCACTGAGCCACAACCCCAGTCCCCATGTTCTCAATTTATAGCAGGAATTATGCATTTTCCATGACCAAACTTTAAGCATACACAATCAAACACACACACACACACACACACACACATACTGTACACTGGTAAGCAAGGCATCAAAGCCAAAAAGTCCTGAAGGAACATTTCCTAACAATTTAGAACATTCTAGCACTGTTCATTTTACAAACAAGGAGACTGAGACCCAGAGAAATTGAGTGAGTTGTTCAAGGTCGTGCAACAAGGCTGTGAGGGACCTGGGACTGTTATTAGAAGCCTTTGAACTCTGTAGCCCTGTTGCTGACATTAATTCTAATCTTTCTGCAGAGAACAGAAAAAACGCAGGCAGCAGAAAACAGGAAGACAAAGAGGCCAAAAGAGACAACAAAATGCAGAACTGAAGGTGAAGCCTTGGTCACGAAGAGAAAAAAAAATGATGGGGAAAGCACTGGCACCTTCAGAGAAAGAAACTGAGCCGCCTGGGCGGGTAATGGTAGTCTCCCTGCAAAAGATTGTGACCAAGGAACATTCTTCTGAAATACACCAAGAAAACATCATGCCTGAGGAAAATTCTTCTGAGTACCAAGAAACAGTACTACAAAACCATTCTTCTGAAACAGGCCAATCTTTGGCTGTACCTGAAACCCTCTCTCCCAAAATGTGCCAAGAATCAGCTGCACCTCATGACCATTGTCCAGAAGAATGTCAAGACATGGCTGAGCCCCAAGTCCTCACTCCTAATACTTGCCAAGAAATAGCTATAGTTCAAAATCATCCTTTCAAAATGTGGCAAAATATCACCCAACCCAAAGTTCTCTCTCTTGAAATGTGTCAGGAAACAGCTGGTGCCCAAACTCTTCCTTCTACAACATCTGAATATGTAGCTGACCTGGAAGGCTGCTCTCCTGAAGCATCCCCCAAACCAGATGTGACAAAAGGGTGCCCTCTTGACACATACCAAAACACAGCTGGATTAGAGGAATTCAATTCTGAACCAGATCAAGGAACAGCTGAGACTAAAAGCTTTTTTCCCAAAACACAAGAAATAGTTGTGCCTAAAGATCTTTCTATAAAAACATGCCAAGAAACAGTTGAACCTGAATATTTCCCTTATGAAACACAAAAAGAAATAACTGCGCTTCAAACCTCCTCTCCTGAAACAATCCAAGAAACATCTGCTCTTGAAGAATATTCACCTCACACAAACCAAGAATCACCTGGGCCTGAAGAATATTCACCTGAGACATCTGGGCCTGAAGACCTCTCCATTAAGACATATAAGAATTCGGATTCGCCTAAACAGTGCCTTCCAGAACCAAGTGCAGAAACAGTTTGGCCCCAAGGCCAGGATCCTAAAGCAGACCAGGAAGAGGCTAAGGATGGTAACACTTTCCCTCAAGGTAGGGGGCTGTTCATAGGTACATTTCAGCCAGTCTTGATTTACAGGCTTCTTTGATGATAACTACTTATTTCAGTGGCACGATAACTATCATTGGCTAATTTCAAGTAAAATGCATTTTCATGCAACCAACATTCTGTGTTGGCACATTTCCAAAGGATTAAAAGAAAATAATTGAAATGCAAGCCTGTACCGTAAGTACTTTTGCATACTATCCATTTTGAGAATCTATAGTCAGTGAAATGAATCCCAGTATATAGTATGTATTATGTTCAGAATATTTTAGAAGGACAATTGAGATTAACAAGAAAGCTTAAAGAATGAAGTTTTCTGGAAAATGGAATTTTCCTGATAAACTAAAGGCAAGGAAATTCATAATACAAGTTACTAAGGATGCTAGGGAACTCATTCTTGTAAATTTCAATGGGTTTACCAAAAACCCAAATTTGTTCCTGAAAAGCTTTTCCCAAAGCATTGTATTTTGAAAATACTGTGACCAACCTTTCTTTAATTTGGTTTTCCTTGGACAAAACTGAGAACACTGATTCTCTTTGTATTTTACTATATAGACAGATAAGAAATGGGCTAAGTGCTGAGAGGTGAGCTCAGTTGTAGAGCGCTTGCCTAGCATGCATGATCTCCAGACCACAAAAACAACAAAAAACACACATAAAAATAAATAAAAACTGAAAAGAAAGAAAGAGAAATGGGCAAGTCTATTAGGTCAGAATTACCCTCCAAGAAATCTTTCTCAAAAGAAAGCCCTTTGGTAGCTTATTTGCTCTTTCTGCTAAAGTATGAGTACAACAAAAACATGAAGTTAGCCGGCTTCCAATTAAAGCAGGTTTTGAGATACTACTAAAAACAAATACATTTTAAAAAGAACTCGCATGAAGCTCTACTTGTACTTACGGGAGCACTTCTTGTTCTACCTGGTTAACCCAAGTAAACCCCCTGGTTTCTAACAGTTGCTTGCCAATATGGGCATGCAATTAATGCTCATTTTATTTTGGGTTTTATCTTACCAAACAAACTTACCAAACAAACTTCTTTGCTGATTATTAAAGTAATAAAGATATATTATAATAAATTCAAGCAATTTAAAGTGAATATAGCCCAGGTGTTTCTTGGTATGTGTCAGGTGAATATTCTTCAGGAGCAGATGATACCATCCATCTCCAGTCCCCAAGTGTTAAAGTTTATTTTAACAAATGAGCTAGTACTATAATTCTTTGCCGTAACTTTCATTTATATTATGTATTGTGGCCGTCTTTATGACATCTTATATAACAGCTGCAAAGTATTGTGCTCTATGTAGGGACAATAATTTGTCCAATCAATCCCTACAAATGATCAACATTTAGATTACTGCCAAGTTTTACTATTACAACAATGTTCATTGAACATCATTGGGAGTCCAATTTACTTATGTAACATGAATTTAGTACTTTCTGTATGCCTTGTATTAAATATTTTACATGAATTAATTTATTCAACTTTTCAAACCATATTAGTTTAAATAATATTCCCACTTTATATAGGTGGAAACAAGGCACCGGAAGCTTATTTGTCTGATTATTTCCTTTGGGTGTGTCCTAGAAGTTGAATTGCTGGGCCCATAGAGTACTCTTTATTTGAATATGTTCAGTAAGTCTAGTCTCCAGAAATGTAGCAGTTCACACACACCAAAATTTATATAAATGTCTTTTCTCTGTATCCTTGTTAGCACTGCATATAACATTTAAACATTTTTGCCAGGGCTGGAGCACAGCTCAGTGGTAGAGTGCTTGCCTAGGGAAAAAAAAATTCTTTTAATTCTTCTAAATATATATTATAAACATTTTTCCAGTTGTTTGTGATTTAATTTTGCTTATAGTGGGTTTTGCCATATAGAATTTTAATTTTTAGGAATTCAAACTTGTTACTCTTTTCCTTTCTGGTCTGTGTCTTGCTTAAAATCCTAAGATTAGAAAAACACTGTTACTTCCATAACATGATATTTTAATATTTCAATGTTTACTTCATCTGAAATTTATTTTTGTAAATGGTATGAGGTAAGGTTGCTTTTTCTCCTTCAATTGTTCCAATACTATATATTGAACTTCTTTTTGTGTTTCATTTGATTTTTCAGAAGTGAAAGAAAAACCCAAAGTAGAAGAACAAGAAATACCAGCAATTCCACATGATCCTCAAGAAATTCATCTAGAAAATGATGTCTATAGTTATGTTTTGTTTTAACAATGCTCAACCATAAAGTTGTATTCCAATGTAAAGTCCATCTTAATATGTTATGTGTGTGATTTTCTCAAAATGTTATAGAAATCTCTGTAATTTTCATTAATATTTTAACCTAGTTTTTTTTCCCATTTGTAGGACATATTTGAGTGTGAGGACTAACATGTTTTAAGGCTTTAACATAGACAATATTCTGCTAAAAGTGTGTGTGTGTGTGTGTTTGTGTGTGTGTACATGTGTGGGTATGTGTATATATACATATGGGGGCAGTTGTGGAAGGAAGAGACAAAAGAAAGGGTGAATAATTGATTTTCCCTCTAAGAACAAACATTTATTTGATTAATTCTTAAGAACTGGTGATTGACTAAATCTTGACATTTAAAATTTGGGGAGTATATAGTTTTCTTGTATTTTGTGTTCAATTATTGATGTCACAATAACATCCAATTTTTATTTAGTCTTTAGTTGGTTCTTTTAGCTAATTTGAATAATTTTTGTTCTGGGACTTCTTAAAGATATTTTGGAATGATGATGAACATAGTCTACTTTTGTATTTGAGTTTGGATTTTTTATTTTTACTTTTTAAATATTGTATTTGTGAAAAATGTACATTAAAGCATTACTACATGCTTAACTGTGTGGACAGCGTCATGGTAGTCCTAGGGGGGCTGGAAGTCCTATATGGCACATAGTCCTTGCTTTTCAGGACTTTTGATTTAGCCTCATGAGGAATAAACCAGAAAACAAGTTATCCCAGGAGGGCTGAGATGTAGCAGTGATAGACTGCTTGTCTAGCATGTGTGAAGCCCTGGTTCAAACTCCAATATTAAAAAAAAAGAGAAAAAAAATGGAAAGAAAGGAAGAAAATACTAAGTACCAGTGCTATTTGAATAGTAGATACAGTTGAAGAAATGGTCGCCTGTGGGTAGAGTAGAACTTCTTTTTTTTTTTTTTAACATTTACTTTTCGGCGGACACAACATCTTTATTTTATTTTGTGTGGTGCTGAGGATCAAACCCAGCGCCCCGCGCATGCCAGGGGAGCGCGTTACCACTTGAGCCACATCCCCAAACCCTGGAGTAGAACTTTGAATGATGGGGAAGATTTGCACAAGTGAAACAGCAGTTTGAGAAGCATGCGTTTAAGACATGTTTGAGGCAGCTGCATACAAACTACAGTTAATGTAAAGCCCACATGGAGTTGGCTTGCATCCTAAATGTCTTTTGTTAGCTAATCTATAGTTGGAGAGTAGAGAAATCTGCAAACCTAAGAAGTATATCACTTGGTAGGCTTCAGGGAGGTAAGTGAGACTGTTGAAAGTGGAGTGGCAGTTTTTGTAATTTAGGAACATTCACCTGGTGATGATGGTCAAGAAGAACTGAAAGTGACAAAAAAAAAAAAAAATCCAGAGGCAGGAATAGCAGCTATTCTTGGTAGGAAGATATGTGAAATTTTTCCTTCTGCTATTACAGGGGACTAATAGTAAAGGATACTTTTGCAAATAAAGGTTCATTCTGCAAGAAGGCAACTGCACAAACTCTCCATACAGGTCTTGTGCTAGGTATATTGAAAAATACAGGATCCCAGGCCCTCGGGCATTCATGGTACAGAGCACTGGTTCTTTCAACCCTCACAGCACATGAGAATCACTGCAGAAGACTTTAAAAATACCCATGTCCAGATTCCTCCCCTGTGGATTTTTTTTATTATTATTATTGGTAGAAGAGATTGAATCCAAGGGCACTTAACCATTGAGCCACATCCTCAGCCCTTTTTATTTTGTTTTTTAAATTTGGAGACAGGGTCCCACTAAGTTGCTTAGGGCCTCCCTAAATTGCTGAGGCTGACTTTGAACTTGTCATCCTCCTGTCTCCACCTCCCAAACCACCAGGATTGCAGGAGTGTGCCACCATGCCCAGCTTCCTCAGGGGGGATTCTGATTCCCCTATCTTGGATGACATCTGTACATGGTCCATTTATTTTTAAGTTGTGCTTTAAATAATTTTTTAAAAATAAGCACTCTACTGACTAAGCTATACTCTCAGCCCTGATCTGTAATCTTTTTTTAAAAAAATATTTTATTTACATTTTAGTTTTCGGCAGACACAACATCTTTGTATGTGGTGCTGAGGATCGAACCCAGGCCGCACCCATGCCAGAGGAGCGTGCTACCACTTAAGCCACATCCCCAGCCCCTTTAAATATTTTTTTAAGAAATAATTTTATAATTACAGAAAAGCTGCAAAGATATTTAAAAAGTTCCTGTATACTTTTCACCAAAGTTTTGCTAATGTTATAGCTTACAGAACCATGGTCCATTTGTCAAAACTAAGAAGTTAAGATAATTACATTACCATTAACTAAACTACACATATTATTTGGTTTCCAATAATTTTTATACTGATGTCTTTTCTCTGCTTCAAGATTCAAGCCAGGATATACAACTTCACTTACTTAGAACATCAGTTTTTTTTTTTTTGTTTTTGTACCAGGGATTGAACTCAGGGGCACTCAACCACTGAGCCACATCCCCAGCACTATTTTGTATTTTATTTAGAGACAGGGTCTCACTGAGTTGCTTAGTGCCTCACTAAATTTCTGAGGCTGGCTTTGAACTCACTATCCTCCTGTCTCAGCCTCCTGAGCTGCTGGGATTACAGGCGTGCACCGATGTGCCCAGCTTAGAACATGGTTATTTTAAAAGATCTCTGGATAATTCTAGACTGCAGCTAGGACTGTGAACACTTGTATGGTGGGAAGTTACAATGCTGTGTTCCTCCTATTTGCTATTGTTCTTCGTGGGTACATTAATTTTTTTCCCACCAGGATATACTCATTACACAATGATTGCTTGAATCTTTTAATACTCTACACATAACCACAGAATACATAGTTCCTTAACATCTGGATGGCACTTCAGTATTTATATTTTCATATGTACTTACTTAGACACAAAAGTCTATGAAATATTCTAGGAACTAGTACCAGTCCCATTTTACAGACGGGAGAATGAGATCAGATAGGCTGGGTACTCACCCAAAGTCACCTGTGACTTTCTCAGTGGCTTTTCATGACAATGCTCCGTCTTCAGAATGCTTCTGTGTCAATTTTACCTCAAAGAGTGGACCAGGTATGGAGACAAAAGACTCAACTGTTGTAAGAGGATGAATCCTAAGGGTTTGCATGTGTACACTGTACAAGAGGCACAAAGGACAAAGAGCGGAGGGAGTCGACAGAAAGATGAGTAGAGTGCATTCGCAGAGGCAGAATCCTCTCTCTTTTTTTTTGATTAAAAAATGACAGCGGAATGCATTACAATTCTTATTACACATATATACACAATTTTTCATATCTCTGTATGTAAAGTATGTTGACACCCAATTTGTGTCTTCATACATATATTTTGGATAATGATGTCCATCACATTCCACCATCCTTGCTACTCCTCTCTGCCTCCTGGGGCCTTTCGGGGCCCCTATTCACACACAGCACCTCTGCTTTCTCACCATTCTCATTCCAACAGCAGAGTGCACTTATGTTTTCAAAATTTTCTTCTTAGTTTAGAATCTTGAGGTTACACAACTAAAATTCTGGAAGAATCCATCTGGCACCACATTGTACTTCCCTCTTTCCATGGTAGGTGCAGTAGCTATTCTTAGACATCTATGAATCCTAAGATATTACCACCAAAATAAAGTGTGAGGAAAGTGCAATTTTTCATTGGTTCTTAAAGTGGTTCTTACCCAAATGAGAGGTTAAGAATCACTCTACTGAGAAGTGTTTTGTTTTTTTTTTTAAGAACTACAAGCTGATGACTGTCTGTATCAGAATTATTTAGGCTTATTAGAATCATTAGGCAGACTCTTAGATCTTACCTCCAGAGACAGAGTGAGGTTATGTGAGTTAGAAATAACCAGGTAAAATTCTAGACAGGGTCCACATATTTATAGTTCCTGTTTTCTCAGGATTTCGCTTTTTAAAAGGTAATCCATTTCATTGGTATCTTCAAATCCAATTTGAGTTTCAGTATTTGACACAGTTAGTAGTTACGTATTTTTTGTGTATATATGATTGTCAAAGTCTATCCTGCCTTCCAAAGGACAAATAACTAATAGGCATACCACAAATGGAGTCTACCACGCTTGGCAACAGTGCCGTCTAGTGGCAAGTGCAGCTATTTCTGCCAGGCTTGACAACGTGTATGTGAAGCCTTATGGTTCCCAAACTTGTTTCTCCAGCTGGACAGAAGCGGTCGTCTTAAAAGCAAAACAAGGGTAATCTTTTCCAAATTTCATGTAGAATCTTACAGAGGACACGATATTCCTATGCTGATTATTTTCTACTAGTGACCTATTGGTCTGTGACAATGAACCGACTTAGAAACAGCTTTTCAAGGTAGTTAAGCTTTTTAATCTGTGGACTAGTATGCTTTTGAATATTTTACATTGCTGATAGTATAGGTAAGGAAACTGGCACAGGACTCACCACTGGAACACACCAGAGCTAAGCAGAAGCAAATTTATTGTCAGGCTGTCTCTGCACAGAGAGAACAGCAGCAGATTTCTTCTGAGCCAAGCCTTTGTAAGTCAGAATCTAGGTTACACATTGCGGGTGGGTTTAGCCCTTGCTACTACAGGTGGAGAGCAAGCTTCAAAATCTCAAGAACCACAAAGAGGAGGGGGCAGGAGGAGCCAATATACTGCCACCAAGTTCTTGAACTGGCAGCCCTTGTACATACTCAGAAAGTCTGTGAGCATTGTGGAGAGAGTGCAGGTGGGTGGGGGTGTTAGCTTCTTTGTGAGTGGGTGCCGCGTCCGGCCAAGGGAGCCGAGTCCGGCGAGGGACGGCGAGGTTAAAAGACACACAGGACACCAAGGTTCTTCATCCAGGAGTCAATAATAATCTTTATTGTTAACACACCTTTTTTTATACCCCAAGCAGCAGAAGTGGAAAACTACCCAAAAGCAGGAGGGAGGGGGGAGAAATTTAGTTTCAACATCTATTATTGTCAGGTACCGAAACCTCCCTTAACAATAAGTCCATCAGACCAGAAAAGGTCAAGGCATTCCCGTGGGATACATATGTCTCAGACGGATAAGCAGGAACAGAAAAACCGCAAGTTCGCCATGGCCTTGTGAGCTGGCCACACTGGCATGCAGAACAAACTAGTGGAGGTAGGGCTCCAGGGGCCAAGGTGGACCTGTTGCCAACAAGTCCCCCTCTTTTGTTTTTTGCATGCCAGTGGGAATCAAGTAGCCCCTGTCTTAGGTCGTTCACAGCCCTTGCGATGCTTACCCGTCTCTGGGAAGGCCCCGATTCCCTGGCTTAGGTCGCACAGCAAGCGTGAAAGTTGCCCGTCACTGGGTACTACAAGATCAGCTCAAGGTGTTATGACCTATCAAGACATTATTGCGGTAAACGCTTAACCGTCTCCACCTACGGGACCCATGACCGTCACCGCCGAATGGCAGATGTGATTGGACCGAGAGATTAGACAGCAAAGATCCTAATACAGGAAGGCAAGAGGGAGAGGTATGCATAGAGAAAATATATGGCAGGAGTTCTTCTTTTAAGGAGGACACTCATCTTCGGATAGGTCTGAAGTATATCTCAGAGAGGCGATCATCCATCTTCAAGCGTTGATAGTGAACCTGTATTGGCTTAGAGGCTAAGATATTAATTTGATCCTTAATGAATTGTACTATCTTATTTACAATGCAGGGTCCTATTGCCACTACTAGAAGGAGGCCTAACAATGGTCCCAATAAGGGAAGAAGATAAGGCAAAAATCCATTAAGTCCAGTTCAGAGAGGGTTCTCAAATAATTCCCTCCTCCTTTTTTCTAGGTCTTCTTGGAGTTGTTTAATTTTTGTGCGAACTATGCCAGATTTGTTAGCATAAAAACAGCACCTCTCCCCAAGGGCTAAACAAATTCCCCCTTGATTGGCAGTAAGCAAGTCTAAACCCCGCCTGTTCTGAAGAACTACTTCTGCTAGAGAGTCTATCTGGTCTTGTAGGTCCTGAAGAAGTCTCCACTTCCCAGACCCCTTTTGTATAACAAAAATAGGGGTATTCCAAGGGGAGGTAGAGAGCACCACGTGTCCTAACTCAAGCTGGTCCTGAACTAATAGGGAAGCGGCCTGTAATTTGTCCTTAGTTAGGGGCCACTGTTCTACCCACACAGGGTCATCTGATAACCAAGTAATGGACAGTGGAGGTGGCCGCACTTCAGTGGCCCCTAGGATAAATTTCCCAGTCCTCTCCGGTCTCTTCCCCGCCGGGTAACCTGTTCTGCTGGATTCACGGGTGATATTCTGCCCTCATGTCTCTTTCCTAGTCCCCTTCCAGGGATCCATCCCATGTCTAGCATTGCATCATTAACAAAGTCATTATTTCCTTTTAAAGTCTGGGTAGTGAGAATAGCCCCCATTTGATGAAGCAAGTCCCTCCCCCAAAGGTTCGTGGGGAGTCCAGTCACTACATAGGGCTGGAAATGGCCACTATGTCCTTCACCATCTCTCCATTTTAAAAAGGAGGCACTTCTTTTTGGTCGGGTCTGTCCTATCCCCTGTAATATGGCCGAGGGACTCTGGAGGGGCCAGGCAGGTGGCCATTGTTTTTCAGAAATGACAGAGACATCCGCCCCCGTATCTAGTATTCCCTTGAAAGCCTTGTCCTGTATCTCAATGGTCAGGTTGGGACGCGAATCCAAATGAGCTACCCAAAAGGCCTGGGGAGTTCCAGTGAAGCCAAAGCTGCCGTCGCCCCGGGACCCACGGAGGGCGTGCCCAGGAATGGAAGCTAAGGGTAGCAGCAGCAATTGAGCTATATGTTCCCCGGGGGGAAGAATAACAATTTCTTGGGTAGCTTCTACTACTATTTTTATTTCTCCCTGATAATCAGCATCAACAACCCCCGTAAGAATCTTCAAGCCCCACTGAGTTGCGCTACTTCGTCCCAACACTAGTCCCACCGTCCTCTCTGGCAGGGGTCCAAAAACCCCAGTAGGCAGCGTCTGAGGTCCCATTTGGGGAGTTAATACCGCTCGGGAGGTGGAACTGAGGTCCAGTCCTGCGCTTCCTGGTGCTCCCCTGGGGAGTTCCCAGATAGAAAGGGGTTGGTCAGTGGGAGGCGGCGGAGACGCCCACTCCCTGGGGCACTGTTTCGTCCCTGCATTGCCCCGTACACTTTGGCTTCCGGGGCCCGGGGCGGGCCCCTGCTCCCGTTTCCCGACGGTATTGGGTTACCCTGGATGTCAAATTTTGACCTGCACTCACTGCTCCAATGATTTCCTTTATGACATCTAGGACAAATTCTAGGCATCCCTCTGCCAGCACCCTCGCTCCTTTCCGGGCAGTTTCTCTTTATATGTCCCTCTTTCCCACACTTAAAACACCCCTTAGAGCGGGTTCCCCTGTTATCAGCTTTTTGCATTCCAGTCTTAAGGGCAGCAGCCAAAACCTGACCAGTAATATGAGGCCCATCTATATCTTTGCATGCTCGAATCATGTCATCTATACTTTTGGCCCGGGAGGACTTAATAGCATTTTGGCAGTAAGTGTTAGCGTTTTCATATGCCAGTTGTCTAATAAGTGGCATAGCCTGTTCCAGATTAGGGAATATTTTTCCAGCAGCCTGCATTAGGCGGGCTATAAAGTCCGAATAAGGTTCAGAGGGTCCTTGAGAGATCTTGGAAATTTTTGTTTCAGTCTTAGAAATGGGCAGGGCTTTCCAGGCATGAACTGCAGCTGAGGCTATTTGAGCATAAACACCTGGGTCGTAATTAATTTGTTGGCCTATGGTGGCATACTGCCCAGTTCCTGTCAACATTTCAGCATTTCGCCGTTGATGGCCCGCATTCAGGTTAATCTGAGCCAGCTCGCGGCACCTTTCATGATATTCACTTTTCCACAATAAGAAATCCCCTCCAGATAACACAGCTCTGCAAAGTTGCTGCCAATCATTAGGTATTAGTTGACTGGCTGAGAAGGACTCGAAGAGGGTCAATGTGAAAGGGGCATGAGGTCCATAATTAATGACCGCCTCCTTAAGCTGTTTTATGTCCTTGAAGGCTAGGGGGACATGGGCTCTGGCCGGCTGTCCATCAGCATCGGCGTTTTCAATCATTGGAAAAACCTGAGCCGCTCTAGAACCCCAGTGGACCCCCGCCCGTCTAGTAGGGGCGTCCTCATTCCAATCAGGATTATAGGGAGGAGGTGCGGCAACTGAGGGGGCTCTAGGCACCCTCACATTTGCCCTTTTAAGGCGATGTTCTAGTTTCTCTATCTCCCTTTCTAATCCCTCCTCTTCCTCAGAGAGAGAACTGAGGTCCTCAGGATCATTTTTGGGCTTAGAAATCTGGAGGTGTTTCCTATCCCCTGAGCCCGAGTCCTCAAGGGGACCCTCATCCTTTAAGGATTTTGCCATTTGCTCTTCCTGCACCTGATTAAGGGCCTGTTCACATTCAGCAAGCTGATCCTTGATCTTTACTTTATCTGTTAATAAAGCATCCTTTACCAACCTCCATAAGGAAAAGGTGGCAACTGGGACACTATCCGAGCCCCGGTCCCTCAATAATTTCTGAAGGTCATGCCTCACCAGTTCCCAGTCACTATTATTAAGAAATCCTCCTGTCAGAAACCAAGGACAAGCCTGGGCAATAATTTCAACGAATTTGGTTGCAGTCTTAGTTTTTATTCCTGTTCCTTGTGTATTTAACAGCTCTTTCAGTTCGTTGGCCAGACAAACCTTCGCTGTTGAGTTACCCATGGTACGTACCCTGTCTCTTTAAAATATCTTTAAACCAATCCTCCCCCTTCTTTCTTAGAAGGTGAGCCCCGTCCGCTTACCCCTGCTTTCCGGATCTCGGTGGGACCTCCAATTGCCGCGTCCGGCCAAGGGAGCCGAGTCCGGCGAGGGACGGCGAGGTTAAAAGACACACAGGACACCAAGGTTCTTCATCCAGGAGTCAATAATAATCTTTATTGTTAACACACCTTTTTTTATACCCCAAGCAGCAGAAGTGGAAAACTACCCAAAAGCAGGAGGGAGGGGGGAGAAATTTAGTTTCAACATCTATTATTGTCAGGTACCGAAACCTCCCTTAACAATAAGTCCATCAGACCAGAAAAGGTCAAGGCATTCCCGTGGGATACATATGTCTCAGACGGATAAGCAGGAACAGAAAAACCGCAAGTTCGCCATGGCCTTGTGAGCTGGCCACACTGGCATGCAGAACAAACTAGTGGAGGTAGGGCTCCAGGGGCCAAGGTGGACCTGTTGCCAACAAGTGGGCTCTTGCAGAAGGGGGCGGGGGGGGGCGCGGAGCAAGGGGAGATGTCTGATCAGATTGAGATCAGCTTGACTTAACTTCTAAATTAGTCCATAGTTATGTTAACAGGCTTTGGGGTACCTATATCAAAACAAAAAGGGAGAAATTGTAGTTGCTTCCTGCTGAAGATTCACAGGGAGGTCTCTGAGAGTGGGCTTGAGGACATGTCATCTTGGTGCTCTGCCGCAGTCCGGCTGCAGCAAAATAAGGGGGGGGGGGACGGGACGAAGAACTTGTGTAGATTGATAAAGCAGGAGTGGGAGCCGTTTATTGTAGGACAACAGAGGTATTTATACATTCCACACAGCTTATCTTAATTAGCATAAACTAGATACATCAGTCAACCAATAAGGAATCTCCACACTTAATGGCTGCTGGCGTTACTTCACAAACCACTCCCTCTGGCAAAATGCCAGGCGCCATCCTGACTTATTTACAGACTCTAACATTCCCCTGGCAAAATGCCAGGCGCCATCCTGACTTTACAGACTCTTACAGTGCTCAATCAGAAATTCTTGAGCAGCCATATATTTCAGCTACTTCAAAAATTTCTGACCAATCACGCCTTAAAGAGCTAAAATATACAAGGCGCGATTAAAGCAAGGAGAAATAGAGCAGTGGGCGGGCCTAGGAGTAGCAGTAACCATTTCATCAGTGGTGACCCTCAGTGGTGTCAAGTGTGTGTGTGGGGGAGACTGATCTCCTTGCAGGACATCAGCCAGATCCCTGAGTTTATTAAGGTTTTTCCCACCTCTCCTGTCTGGTTACTCTGATGATTGGAGAGTCTCTGGTGAACCCAGCAGTGTATGGTAGCCATCTGCGTAGGTAATCAGATTGCCTCAAGTAGGGCTAATGTTTTCTTTTTATTTTTATGGACTTTCCTTCAGTAGTTATCGATGCTGGCTCTCCGTAGAAGGCCTCGTGCATATGTTGGGTAGCAAAAGCATACCTGCTGCCTGTGTTAAGTGTATACTGTCTTACCTCCAGCTCACCTTAAAGTCTGTGTTAGGGCAATTAGCTCCGCTCACTGTGCGGAGGTTCCCGTCAGGAGTGCTGAAGTCCAGATGATTTCTGTTTTCCTTGTGATTGTGGCTCCATCTGTGACTTGGCTGCTGTCATCCGAGAACAGGACAGCTTCAGCCTCAGTCAAAGGGACATTGGTTAGGCCTTCCTGAGCTCACCTGGTCAAGCATATCCTTGTGGTTGTGGACGGCCTTGTGTGGCTCATCTTCTGGCATCAGCGAGGGGGGTTAAAGGCCCTTGTGGGGGCAAGGGTGAGTCGAGGGCAGTAAAACGGTAGATGTGATATTGCACAACTATCTAGACATCTAGTGCACCACTTAAGATGGTCTCCACAGTGTGGGGTTGCCATTGTGAGGGATCGTCCCAAAGTTAACCTAAGGGTAGTGGCTATCATGATCCATAAGCAGCAGTGCTATCCGGACAGACGCTGCCGGGTTTAATCTCTTTGGCCTTGTAGGGTTCAAGATCCTGGGTGAGGACCCCTTTGGTAATTCCTTGACTTTCTGTAACAGGCAAAAGGGTGGTTAACAAGAGTAACAACATGTTCAGCTTGTGTAATAGCTATGTTGAATGTTGCCTTATACATTATAATCCTGTTTGAGATTATAGTAATTTTTATAATACACATTGATCTTTTGGACATAACTTTAAATGAGTTGAAGTCTGGCCTTTCTGGGAGCTATTTTAACATGCAGTAAGGTGGGAAGCAGAGCCTTATCTTTGGTAAGGTGGGGTTCTTGATGGATTTTGGGTAGAGTGGTCTCTGTGGTGTGAATGTGATTTTTGCCTCTTTCTTATATATTATTTTATAAAGTTTATATATATTGTTTCCTGAGTCCATATGAATGTCAGCTAACAATATTTAAAATATGAATTAAAGAAAGGCTGAGAGGGCTTTTAACCTTTTTGTGGAAAAGTAGTAAAATGCTTTTGTGTTTTATAACATTAACCTTTGAACAGATTAGGCTCTTACTAACTTAAAAATACATTTGAACTTTATCCCAATGTAAAAAGTACCAGAAAACGTTTTATATCTTGTTGATAGCAAGCCCAGTCATAGAACATTAAATTACATAAATAAGTCCTCAATAAAATTTGTTATCCTTATAAATGTAAAATTATCAGACAAGCTTAGTTTGGATAACACCAGCCTGATAAAATGTTTGGATCAGTTAGCTCTTAAAGAATTTAGACTCTGTAAGGGAACATCAGCTTAGTATAATGTTCATTTAAACCTTCTACCTTAAAGATCTGCATGTCTGGAAGATATGAACACATTTGGTATACAAATAAGAGCAATAGCATTATAATTACATTGATGTTTTTGTATTAATTAAGATTAGTTTTTAAGGAATAATTCAGATTCTGTATCATAGTACAATACTCTAAAATAACAGTTGTTGTTTAACCA
The DNA here is from genome assembly GCF_021218885.2 of Marmota monax. Lineage (NCBI taxonomy): Eukaryota > Metazoa > Chordata > Mammalia > Rodentia > Sciuridae > Marmota > Marmota monax. The sequence goes on from NW_026695243.1 coordinate 4,109,413, forward strand.
CAGTTGTATAAACTTTAATTTTTCTAAGATTAGTTGTTTCACAGAATAAACTTTAATAGCCACAATGTTAAAAGTAAAATTAATGTTTCAAGAAATCCTGGTTACTTTATCATTTAGATTAAATTTTGTTTTACATCAGTGTATGAACATTTTGACCTTAGAGAAAAACCTCAAATAGTTTTGATAGTTCCACATACATATAACCAACTTAGTTACACCTCAGCTTGTTGCAATTTGCCCTTTTCTTACATAGTTGTCCTTTTTTTAAAAAAATATTTTTCTTTGGGTGTAAGTTGACACAATGCCTTTATTTTATTTATTTATTTATATGAGGTGCTGAGGATGGAACCCAGGGCCTCACACATGCTAGGCGAGTGCTCTACCGCTGAGCCACAACCCCAGCCCCTACACAGATGTTCTTTATCACTTCCTTAAACTCTTGTTTCACTTATTTAGACCCTCATGTTGTTCCACTCACACATGAGATTTTTTAAAAAATTTTTTGTTGTTGTCAATAGATGTTTATTTTATTTATATGCAGTGCTGAGATTTGCACCCAGTGCCTCACACATCCTAGGCAAGTGCTCTACCACTGAGCTACAGCCCCAGCCCCATGAGATTTTTTTATATTTATTTTTTAATTGTAGATGGACACAGTACGTTTGTTTTATTTATTTTTTAGGTGGTGCTGAGGATCGAGCCCAGGGCCTTGCACGTGCTAGGTGAGTGTTCTGCTGAGCCACAACCCCAGCCCAAGATGTTTTTTATCACTTATTTTAATCCTCATTTCACATATTTAAGACTTTCCTTATAAAGACTTTCTTACTCAGAAACATCTTAGCACCTTTAAGTTTCTCTTTCCTATTTGTTGACCCTTCCTTTTGTTCAAATTTTGAAACAAAAGATGAGAATTATTCCATTTTAATAAGATGAAAACCTTATATTATTTATAGTGCTCTAATTGAAACACAGGTGAAACTTTTGGACCTTTGTATATAGAAATCTTCTATAAACCATTTCATATAGAATTACATCTGTTTATCAGTTTATGAAAACATAATGTCTAAGTATATAGAATTACACCTGTTGGGACTTTAGATTTTTAATAACCTTGTTTTTAGTGATGACATAGAACATTTTAAAATTCTTTTTTAAAAATTTACCAATCTATGAAAAAAACCCCCAATAAAACCAATAATATTTAATTGTGTTACCTTATGGAATTTAAGGAGTTAAGAGTACCTGATGTTATATTTAATAGTTAGCATGTTAACTTTGTAGATTAATCAGATGTTTCTAACAAATATGATTATGAGTAATACCATACATGTTGAAGCTAATATATGTTAAATCTAACTTACTTATTCCACAGCAAAAATCAAGACATTGTTTAATATACTTGTCTAATAGTTTGGCCTTTCCAGTACGACAAGCAAATTAGACTCCTTATGGAATAGTATTTATTATCTTTTCCTTGTTGAAGAGAAGTTCTAGAAACAGTGGATATTAGACATTTTATAGACATTAACTTTGTTAAAGACATCTTTACTTTTATTTGCTCATCTAATTTACTTTGAACCCTTTTAAATTACGTGAATTGAAGGTATTTGGATCCATTGTTGAATTTTAGTTTGAGTGCTCTATGTTGGTTTTGAGACATACACATGTGTAGACAAGACAGTACATATAACAACAAATAAAGGCCTATCTCTTTTAAATTTATTAGATTAAAAGCAAACTTTTGTAAATTGGACTCCATAAAACAGGTCTGATCAGAAGTTATAATTTAGGCGCATAGGATTAAAACTATGAGCTGAAAATATAGGATTTAAAAACAGGAGTCCTCAGAAAAAATGGTGTAGCCATTAATCATTTCAATTTAATAACATGAGAGAATCTCCCGTTAATCATTTTGGTTTAGCTGTATAAGAGAATGATATATATATAGAGAGAGAGACAGTGAGAGGGAGAGAGAGGAGGAGAGAGAGAATTTTGAAGTCATTTTCTGTGTTGCCACTAGGGAAAGAGAGGAATTAAATAGTTTTGGGCCTGTTGGATTCTTGTGTCTTTAAGATCTCCTCGGAAGGAGAATATTTGTTTGTTGTTTGGCTATTTATTATTCCTGTAATTTGGGGTTCTTTGGATGTATTTGGGGACCTGGAAAATTGGCTGCTCACATTGGGGACAGTCCACCTTCCAGTGTCCCTGTTGTTAACATTTGGGACAGGCCTCAGGTTAGGGCAGACTTTTTTATATATATATATATATATATATATATATATATATATATATATATATATATATGATACACCTTTATTTTATTTATTCTATTTGGTGCTGAGAATCGAACCAGTGCCTCACACATACCAGGTAAGTGCGCTACCACTGAGTACTAGCCCCAGCCCCTAGGGCAGACTTTTGCCCATTGTCCAGTCCATCCACATTGGGTGCGAGAGCAGTCAACAGCCCAATGGTCTGCCTGGTGGCATTTACGACAGGGATGGGGCTGGGGGGGTGTTGCCGAGGATTAGGGCAGGATCTGACCCAATGACCTGATTGACCACATTTGAAACATGGTCTGGGTGGTTCCCTGGGGGGTATTTTGGAGGGTCTAGAGGTGAGTAGGGGCATAAGCTATGGGGGCGTTCTCTTGGCCTTGAATTGTGGAGGCCAGGGGCTGGTATATAACCTTAAGATGTTTCTCTTTTTCTTTTTTTGGCTTCCTCCTCCCGGTTATTAAAAACCTTGAAAACCTTATCTAAAAGTAGCTGCTGAGGAGACTCAGGGCCCTCCTCTAACCATCTGAGTTTTTTGTGGATGTCAGGTGCAGACCCGCAGATAAAGTTAAAATGAAGGAGCCTGCCATAGGGGCTGGTGACATTCCAATTTGTGTATTTGGTGATAGCCTCAGTACGTTGGGCCAAAAATTGGGCAGGATTTTTATTAGGTCGTTGGGTAATTTCCTTTATCTTTTTTCAATATACCAAGATTAGTAATAGTTTTGGGCTGATTAATTTGGGGTGGAGGGTAGCTAAAGGGCGGACTAAGGAGAAATGTAGGATATATTGGAATCAGGGAGGATGGGGGAAACTGTCTTCCTCCAATAGAAAAAAACAGAGGTGGAGCGTGGAATTTAAGGAGTTAAGAGTACCTGATGTTATATTTAATAGTTAGCATATTAACTTTGTAGATTAATCAAGATATTTCTAACAAATATGATTATGAGTAATACCATACATGCTGAAGCTAATATATGTTACTATTATAATATATGTTAACATATATAATATATGTTACTACCATATGGCTAGCAATAGTTTTGGGGTGACTGTCCAATTTCAAGGGGGCAGTGATGGCTAGGCAATTGAAATTAAGTCAGATGGGATTTTTGGATTGGGAGCTCCCCATGTGAGTTTAACAGCTGAAGCGGCTAGAGGCAGGCATCCCCAGCTCTAGATCAAACTAGAGGGAGTGGACGCCAGCAAAAGCAGTCTGCCTGTCACTGGATTCACTGGATTCTCTGGCCCCAGACGAAAGCCTTTTCAAGATTGAGAAGGGAGCAGTCACCCATATTCTGAGTCAAGCTAAGAATTAGGAGACCGGTAAAGGCTAACTGCCAGAGTCAGCTTGGGTCTTGGTGTCTGGTACCAGGGCTAGTAGGCTTCTGGTATAGTCCTTGAAGGACTAAAAATAGTTAAGACCCATTATAGGGGCGACTCACCAAGGGGGATCCTCCAAAAGGGAAGGGAAGGGAAGGAATGGTGGAGAGTCTTGGCATTGAGCCAAGACCTAAGTTAACTTTTGTCTTCTGAGGGTCCTGGTGCTGAAGGAGCCAAGGCTTAAGTTAACTATCGTCTCTAGAGTGTCCTGGTGTTGAGCCAGGACCTAAGTTTTGTCTCTAGAGGGTTCTGGCACTGACCTGGGACTTCGAGATGAGAGGAGGGAAAGGTAAGGTCACTTACCAAAATAAGGCCTGTGTGTGGTCATTCGAGAGCTCTCGGTGGATGGAAAGGGGTGTGTGGGAATCGTCCTGGGCTCTGGGTTTGGGAAAGGATTCTGAAGCTGCTCAGATCCCCCCTAGGGGAGAGCAAGGTGAATGGGAGAGATTTTCCTAGCCAGCACACCAATGTAAGGAAACTAGTGCAGGCCCGACCACTGGAACACACCAAAGCTAAGCAGAAGCAAATTTATTGTCAGGAATCTGACAGGCTGCCTCTGTGCAGAGAACAGTAGCAGATTTCCTCTGAGCAAAATCTTTCTAAGTCAGAACCTAGGTTATGCATTGGGATAGCTCTTAGTATTGCAGGTAGAGAGCAAGCTTCAAAACCTCAAGAACCACAAAGGGGAGGGGGCAGGAGAGCCAACATACTGTCACCAAGTTCTTGAACTGGCAGCCCCTATATATACTCAGAAAGTAAGTTAAAATCTGTGAGCATTGTGGAGAGGGTGCAGGTGGGTGGGGGTGTTATTCAGCTTCTTTGTGAATAGGCTCTTGCAGGAAGGGGATTGGGGGAACAGGGTGAGATGTCTGAGCAGACTGGGGTCAGTTTGACTTAACTTCTAAATTAGCCATAGTTTATATTAACAGGCTAACAGTATAAGGGTTTTTGTTTGTTTGTTTTTTTGGTTCTGAATTAACAGGATATAAACCTTAGGAACAGAATTACTATACAAATTGGATATAGGCAAGAGAGAGCATTACAAGTAACTGGCTCTCAGTGCAGGGTCTACTGGTCATTGCATGGGATGAAAAAAATGATTCTCATTGGCCTTCAACTTTTCCGAATTGCTCAGAAACGATGACATAATGCTCCCGACGTGCATATTGATTCATAATTTCATTTTAACTTCAGTGCCCATGAGGTTTGGAATAAAAGAAAATCCTATTCATTAACTCAACCCCTGGCCCAGTGAGGGGTTCCCTTATAACATCCATCGCTTTTGGAGTAAGATTTACTTGAGGTTCTTTCCTGACAAATTGTCGTTTTTATTATGGGAAAATTAGAACCTATTGAAGAATATATTCATCTTTGTATTCCCATCATCGAAGGAGAATTCTAAACATTTAACATCAGGTCTTTTGCTGTGTGGCAACTGCATATACGCATCATTTTTCTTTAAAACTCGGGGTCATTTGTTGGGCGTGGGTGGCTTATCGGATCCTCTTTGTGTGTAAACTTTCACCCACGGGTACCCACTCTGGTGAGGCGTGGGAACTCGCAACCGCAGGCAACAGTGAGAAGGGACGGCCCCAGCGGCTGTGCACCACTCAACCGAAGCTTGGGTCTGGCGACCCGGGAACCGGAGGTCCTCGGCGAAGAGACCGAGACCTCCAGGGCTCCCGCGGCACAGCCAAGCGCGCGCGCCACTAGGGAGCCGCACCTGCTACTGCGCAGGCGCCCAAGCTGGAGGGCGGAAGCGGAAGGCTCGACCCGTCGGTGGGAGCCTGAGTGACCGTAGCCATGCGCGGCCTGAAGGAGTCGGGGCCTCGACCCACAGCGACCCCGTGCGGGTGCATAAAGCCAGCCCTGGAGACAGGTAACTTCTAGGAACTGGCGGTGCCGCACTCAGGAGAGGACTCGGCGCAGGCGGCCAATTTCGTGCCTAGAGAGAAACAGAAATGCGCGAGACCGAACTGACGTGCGTCATTGTCCTACTTGTGGCGAAGGCACAGGTCACGTGCTCGGTCGACCACGTGACGTAGCGGAGGCGAGCGGGTGACGTCATCGCGCATGTTCAGTTCTTGTTTCACGGAGTGTACGGTTCACTGATCTTGGCGCGGTGGCCGGAACTGCTACGTGCAGTGTAAGGGCTTTTCTGCCTGCGGAGGTCTCTGTGCAGTGGGGGAGTTAGGCTGTGTCCAGCTGGTGAGGAGGTAGATGCCTTAAGAGAGAGCTTCCTGTGCTCTAGGAAATAGGGAGGGAGAAGGGAAAGTTTGGGGAGAGGAAGCCTGAAAGATAAGCATAAAGTTATGTCTCTTTATTTACCCCTCTTTATGGTGAGTGAAATATTAGTTTTAGAACTAGAGGATGCAAGTGAAAAGAAAGAAAAATAGCCTACTATGACGCAGAGAAAACCACTGTTAATACCTGCTGTCTACCTCCTGTAGTTGTTCTCGTTGCACACACGCTCGGGAAATGAGAGGAAATGCAACCACAGTGTTAATAACTTTGAGAAAAATATGCGGGTCAGGCCTGTAGTCCCAGCTATTGAGAAGGCTTGGGTGGGAGAATACCTTGAGCCCAGGAATTGGAGGCCAGCCTTGGTAATATTGTGAGAACCTGTTTCAAAATATATGCATTCACTCACACACACACACACACAAATAAAATTGTATTGAAATAAAAAAAATATTTCATATACAAAAATCTTTCCATGGCAATTAATTCACTTTTATTGTTTCAGCGATGTACTGTAATGTTATCAGCTGGTTCTCTATTGTTGGACATTTGGGTTATTGCCAGTTTTTATTGTAATTGAAAGATTCTTAAATCTTGAAGTCTATATATGTTCTAACTATTGAACTTAGTAAAATTTCATAGAAGTTGCTGTTACCTGGTCAAAGATTATGCTGATTTAATTTTTTCTTTTTTAACACATTACCAGATTACAAGTCTAACATTTTGGACAGGAACAAGCAAGAACCAAGGCTCAGGGATTCAGAAAATTTAAAGTGTTAAATGGACCAGTGGTGCAGGGAGAGTGGTTTCAGATTGGGGAGAACTTTGAATACCAGGCTAAGAAATATGGAGTTTACCCTGGACTTGGTGGTGCATTTCTGTAATTCTAGCTACTATTGGGGCTGAGGCAGGATGATTGCAAGTGGAGGTCAGCCTTGTCTGTTTCAAAATAAAAAGGTTTGGGGATATAGCTCAGTGGTAGAGTACCTCTGGATTGAATACCTAGCAACACACATATAACATGCATATGCAATATGTATCGTTAGGAGCAAATCTGAGAGGATAACTTCAGTTTGATAAGTTTTAACCAAGTTTATTTGTGTGTGTATGTATGTGCATGTGCGTACACGTGCCAGGGATTGACTCTAGGAACATTTAACCACTGAGCTACATCCCCAGCCCCTTTTTATTTTTAATTTTAAGGCAGGCTTTCACTTATTTGCTTGGGGTTTGAGCTGGCTTTGAACTAGTAATCCTCCTGCCTCAGCCTCCCAAGTCAGTGGGATTACAGGCATGCACCACTGCACATGGCATAAAATCATATTTGAATAGGAAGTGGAAGACCAAATTTAGGTTTCCTTTTTAATCTCAGGGAAAGGAAAGATATGGCATAGGTTAAAAGCAGTCTAGGGCTGGGGCTGTGGTTCAGTGGTAAAGCGCTTGCCTCACATGTGTGAGGCACTGGGTCGATCCTTAGCACCAAAATAAATAAAGATACTGTGTGTTCATCTACAACTAAATAAATATTGAAAAAAAAAGGAGTCTAAAAAGATGGAAGTTGTCCGGGTATGGTGGCACATGCCCGGGTATGGAGCCACATGGTGGCTCGGGAGGCTGATACAGGAGAATCGCAAGTTCACAGCCAGCCTTGGCAATGGCAAGGTGCTACCAACTCACTGAGACTCTATCTGTAAATAAAATACGAAATAGGGCTGGGGATGTGGCTCAGTAGTTGAATGCCCCTGAATTCAATCCCTAGTACATCCCTCCCACAAAAAAAGATGGAAGTTGTTGGCAGTGCATTAGTTCTTGGGATGGATATAGGTATACAGGATTTCATTATAATATTAGGCTTTTTAATTTACATATATGTTGAATATAATGTTATATGTATAAAACAATATGGTTTTTATAAATGAGAAGTAATAGAAGGTACTGTGAGATATAGTCCTAGATCTATATGGTTTTACTGTTGATGCCGATAGGATAGATTTCATGGAAACTGGAAATAAAATGGAGGTCTAGATTGTCTTTGTATCATCTCTTCAAGAAACTTAAGGCTTTCATGAGATGGGGGTATATATAAATTCAGAATGGACTGAGCATGTGGTGTATGCCTATATCCCAGCTACTTGGGGGGCTGAGGCAGGAGGATTGATGGAGCCCAGGAGTTCCAGGATAGCCTGGGCAACATAGTGAGACAAAAACAGAACAAAACAAAACAGAACAAAACCCAGTAAGTTTTAATTTGCATAACACCTGGTGGGGTTTTTAAACTATGAACTAGAGACATTGGAGAAATCATGTTTTCTTACACTTTTTGACTAATGATTTCTTACCTAATTTTCTTCTGCAGGGAATCTATTAACTGAGCCAATAGGCTACTTGGAATCCTGTTTCTTGGCCAAGAATGGTACGCCAAGGCAACCATCCATTTGTAGCCATTCTCGGGCCTGTTTAAGGATTAGAAAGAGCATCTTTAATAATCCTGAACATTCCTTGATGGGCCTAGAACAGTTTTCCCATGTTTGGTAAGTTGTTTTATAGTTTATGGTACTTTGGGCCAGACTTGCCCCTGAGTGAAGTACTCCAGTTGAAGGCAAATTTGGAGTCTGACAATCAGACTACCCTTATTTATTACATGGAATGTTGATACCACATTTGTCCATGTAATTGTTTTCATGGTTTGGACACCTTCAGAAAAGCTTGGAATCTACTACGGGGGTTTATTTCATTTGCCCCTGATTCTAATTGTGATGAATCCCTTCTGTTAAGCTGAAACCTTTGACCTTGATTTTGCCCATGGGTCATTGTGCTGACCTCTAGACCAAGAGTCAGCATACTACAGCCTGTGGACCAAATATTGTCCACTCCTGTTTTCATATGTTAGCTTTGTGAGACCACAGCCTTACTTATCTGTTTATATGTTGTCTGTGGCTATTTACTGTAGCATGCCTGTTTGTTTGCATATGGTGTGTAGCTACTGTTATGCAACACTGTTGTAGTGGCAGCTTTGTGTAGTTGCAACAGTGACTGGTTAGCTTCAAAACCTAAAATATTTACTATCTGACATTTTACAGAAAAAAAAATTACAAATCCTGATGTAGACTCATGAAGTAATTAAGTGTACTTGTCTTAAAAGACAAGAAATCTGCTGGGTATGGTAGTGCTACTGTAATTCCGGTGGTTCAGGAGGCCAAGGCAGGAGGATTGCGAGTTCAAAGCCAGCCTCAGCAACTTAGTGAGGCACTAAGCAGCTCAAAGAGACCCTGTCTCTAAATAAAGTATAAAAAAGGGCTGAGGATGTGTCTCAGTGGTTAAATGCCTCTGGGTTCAATCCCCAGTACCAACAAACAAAAACAAAGACACCAAACAAACAAACAAAAAAACAACAACAAACAGGAAGCCTTAGAAATCTAGATACTACTTGCCATCATTTGGAATTCTTTCTCTGTCTATTCTTCTTCACCCCAACATCAGCAGTCTACATTGGTCTCATTTTACTGGTGGAGATGTGAAGTTTTTTTATTCTGAAATAGGTTATTTTTCATATTTATTTGAGGACATGGGTAGATTAGAAAAACGTGGTATCCTGACATAGTTTGTATGATCTTCTAAGTTGAAAACATAGTTGGTATAAAAGATTCGGGAGTATGTAGAGATTTTTATCTACCACTTCTATTTTTCTCCTTTCTCACTCCTATCCCCCAACACTCTTCAGAGGTTATTATTGTTAACAGTTTGATGTAAGTCCTACCAGACCTATTCTTTTTTTCCTTTTTTAATACACATAGAAGCATAGATAGTCACAGAGTGGGTGTTTGATTTAAAAAATGGAATATGTTTTCCTCACTTAATAGTCTATGTCCTGGAGAACTTTTATGGCAGTACATGCAGATTTACCTTTTTTGCTTTAAAATTGTCTTGTTGCAAAATACGGATCTACCATGTTTTGGTCATTTGACTGTATGGTAGTACTGTGACAAATCCCCTTGGACACATTTTCTTGTGTATTTGTGCATTTTTATCAGTAGGATAACAGAAGTAGATGTATTGGACCAGAGGGTGTGCATATTTATGATTTTGGAGAGCTACTTCGAACATTGCTCTCTAAAATTAATCTTACACTTACACTTCAACAGTCTATGCAAATGACCTTTTTCTTACACCTTCACCAGCACAATATGTTATCAGTATTTTGTATTTTTGCCTGACAGAGGAGAAACAGTATTTTGTTTTATTTAGTGAGACTCATCATCTTTTCATATGTTTTTTAGCTATTTAGAATTGCCTGTTTTTGTTCTTTGCTAAGTGTCCTCTATTGGTTTGTCTTTTTCTTTTTTGGTGCTGGGGATTGAACTCAGGGAAACTTGGCCACTGAGCCCCATCCCCAGCCCTATTTTGTATTTTTATTCAGAGACAGGGTCTCCCTGAGTTGCTTAGCATCTCGCTTTTGCTGAAGCTGGCTTTGAACTCACAATCCTCTTGCCTCAATCTCCGGAGCCACACAAATGTGTGCCACAGTGCCCAGCTATTGGTTTATCCTTTGCTTTGTGATTTTTTTATGTAGTAGTAATTTATATCCCACAGATATGAACCTATTGTATGTAGCTAACATTTTCTGTTAGAATGACATTTTGTAATGCATAAATTTAATGATTTAATGAATTCAAATCTGTTATTGTTTTTCTTCATGGCTTCTTGGTTTTGTGTCTTTTTTAGGAAGATCTGGTCAAGTTATTCAACTATTCTGAGCTTCAATTTCCTCGTCCTTAAATGAGGGATAATTTATACGTCTTATGATTGTTAAGATTATTACATGAAATGGCTATAAAAATGCTGCCTGGCAAATAGCAGGCACTTAGTAATTATTATTTATTCAGGCACGTGACAAATGTCTGTTGTAGTCCTATGGTACGCCAGTCATTGTGTGAGGTATAAAGGATCTAGAGACCCATGACTTTATTCCATCAAGGAAGAGAAGTGGTATTATTTTCTCCTGACTGATTAATTTCATTAAAAACATTCTTTTTGTTAATTTGTGTGAGGGGGTTACATTCCCCCCCCCCCAAATCAGTATGCTCATATTTTACTCAGTGGTTTGGTTTATTTTCAATAGGATCTTGTTTGTTTTTCACAAAAATGGTCATTTGAGCTATAAGGCAAAAGTGCAGCCCCCTAGGCTGAATGGTGCAAAGACTGGTGTGTTTTCCACAAGGAGCCCTCATCGTCCCAACGCCATAGGATTGACCCTGGCCAAGCTGGAAAATGTGGAAGGTAACCCATTTCATTTCTACTTCTTATCTCAAAATATCTTATAAAGCCTGGTGTGGTGGCTCAGGCCTGCAATCCCAGCTTCTCTCTCTCTCTCTCTCACACACACACACACACACACACACACACACGGCTGGGGGTGCAGTTCAGTGGTTAAAGTACCGTCGATTTCAATCCTTGGTGAAAGAAAAAAAAAACTTGTAAAATCACCACAGCATCACTGCTTGCTGCTGTTCACATGAACACTACTGATGTTAAACTCCCGAGAACCCCTAGATGTTGAGGAACAAATGATGTTTGAAAGAAAGTTGCTTTAAAACACTAGGAATTAAACTCTCCTGGGAAGCTCAGAATTTGTTTTTATCACTCATTTATCCAAAAACATTAAATTAGTGGGGCATGGTGGTACACATCTTTAATTCCGGCATCTCTAAAGCCTGAGGTGGGAATAAGACAGGTTTGACACCAGCTCAAAATAAAATGGCTGAATATGTAGCTCTGTGGTTGAGTGCCCCTAGGTTCAGTCCCCAGCACTACAGGAAGAAAAACACATTATTATTTTTTTAATATCTTTATTTTTATTTATTTTTATGTGGTAATGAGGCTTGAATGCAGTGCCTCACATGTGCCAGGCAAGCGCTCTACCTCAGCCCCACATTAATTTTTAAAAGAAAAACTTATAGACTTCATAATCATTAAATTATGTAACCAGATTTTCTCAGACTCGGAATGCAGTAAATACAAAATGATTAAAAATTAATTGGAAAAGCTAATTTTTACTTTAACCAAAATAAAGCAAATATGACTGTTTAAAAAAAATTAATTGGAAACTGGTCATAGTGGCACACACCTACAATCCCAGGATCTTGGGAGGCTGGGGCAGAAGGATTACAATTTTGAGGCCAGCTTCAGCAATTTTGTGAGGACCCTAGCAACTTAGCAAGACCCTGTCTCAAAATACAAAATAAAAATAAAAAGGACTGGGGATATAGATAGTGGCTGAGCACCCCTGGCTTAAATCCCTAGTACCAATAAAAAATTGGACACATTCAAATGTAACTCATGGTAACTGGTCATACTTGCAGACCTAGTAGGCACAGAGTGGTGGTTTATCACTTCTTCCTTGAGGCCTTGAGAACAAGGACATCATGGCTGCAGCACAGCCATCAGCTCTGCTATGCGGCAGGGCCTGGGCTGAATCACACTGAAGTATCGAATATCTGGTGGACTGTGGAAGTGTCTATGATGTAGGCAGAAGATGAAGTGCCTGTGTGCCACCATGACCAGTTTCCAATTAATTTTTTTAAACAGTCATATTTGCTTCTACAGGATTGGTTTTAACTATGTGTTCCCATATAACCTCTAACAGTTTTAAAGATCTTCACATTCTTAAATCACTCAGACCTGGTAAATATGATGTAGGCAGAAGATGAAACAGCAGATAGACTAGGAGCCAGAAGACCATTCTGAGCTTTGACATTCATAAAATGGGCAAAGGAGAAGAACCTGTCCTCTGTCTGGCTCCACAAGATTTTTTTTTTAAAACCATCTTTGAGACAAAAGCTACGAGAGTCCTTTTTTGGCTATTGATCACTAAATAAATAAGAGTGTTTATTTTGCTCATTTTTTTCCCCAGAACTTAGAATTCCTTTGCTGGATTATACTCAACCAGGCAGGTTTTGGGTAGATTTTCAAGGAAATCTGGTAGGTGATCCACCTTGAATTTTATGATGGTTTACCAAAGTGGGTAATAGTGTTGGCGAAAGGCCAAACCCAAGACCCAGTGAAGGGTTGTGGCTGACGCTCCCCATAACAGAAGATAGATTCCTAAGAGAAAGCATGATAAATTTATTAATGTACACAGGGAAAAATCACAGCATGGGAGTCATACACAGAACAAGTCTTCATGAACTCCTACCTATGCCTTTCTTTCTCCTGCAGGCATTGTTAGTCATAATTCATCATTTATAATGTCCAAAGTCATCTTTTAAAAGTTTCAGGCTTATTCATAGTAAGCATGTTTTAGAAACCAGAGTCCATATATAGTCATGTTTTTTTTAATATTTATTTTTTTAGATGTAGATGGACACAATGCCTTTATTTTTATGTGGTGCTGAGGATCGAACCTGGGTCCCACCCGTGCTAGGCGAGTGCTCTACCGTTGAGCCACAATCCCAGCCCCTCATGTTTTTCTTAAATGGAGACAGAATCAAAATGATCCCATGCATTTTTTTTTTAAGTTCTTTTTCAGACAGTTACTAAGACACTATTAGTAGCAGGAAGTGAACAATAGCTGTCTTAGGACAACAGGAGACTTATTATTAATTTTGGTAATAGTGGCTTATTTGCATCCTACTTCCTTAAGTCTTGATGAATATATTTCTATTGCTGTGTAACAAATTACCAAAGATGTACCAGTTTAAGTAGCACATATTTATGATGTATTTGAAACATTGCTATCTTTTTGTAGGTCAGGAGGACACCTTAGCTGGGTCCTCTGCTTTGGATCTCCCAGGAGTACAGTTAAGTTCTTAGCTGGGATGAATTCTTATCTGGAGGCTTGACTGTGGAAGAATCTACATCTAGACTCATTGAGGTTGTTGGCAAAATTCATTTCCTTGTAATGTACGACTGAGGTCCTGAATTTTTTGCTGGTTATAGGCTGGAGACTATGCTCATCTCTAAAGGCTGCCCACATTTCTTAGAGGCAGCTTGTAGTTTTTTGCCACATGGACTTTCCCAACATGCCTGCTTATTTTGTCAAGCTGCAGAGAGTCCTTCAAGTGAGTCCACCAGCAATCAGGAATCTTGTAGGAAAACGGAGATACTGGAAGGTAGTCCAGCTCTTTTGTTACATTCTGTTGGTCAGAATCAAGATACAGTCAAGAGGAGGGTTACACAAGGACCTAAGCACATGGATGTGGGGGTCCTGGGGGCCACTTAAAGTCTGTTTGTCACAATGGAAACCCTCCTTGGACCATCAGTGATATATTGAGGAATGTAATGTGCCTGGAACAGCTGTAAGCACCAATCCTGCAAAGATGGGTCAATGCCAGCCCATGCTCAAGGGGCCTGCTTTCTGTCTAGGGATAGACTCCAAGCAAGTCATTGCCACTCTGTGTAAAAAGGGCTCTAGTAGAGATTTTGCTTATGTCTGGGAGTTCCAAAAAGGTTTGCAGACATGTTCTGTGAGAGCCTTGAAGAGCAGGTAGGATTTTGGCAGGTAAAGTAAAAGATGGGTTTTCAGGTAGAAAAGAAGTGTATGTAGATGGAAGGTGTTAAGAACCTGGTGTGGGTGAGCCCAGTGAGGTCCAAGAAGACCACGTGGGAGAGAATTGGGGCTTAATCATATCCTCCAATTATTTGCATTGTTCTTCCCTGTGAATATATTTTGTAACATTTTTAGTTTCAGATGAACACAACACCTTTATTTTATTTATTTATTTTTATGTGCTGCTGAGGATCAAACCCAATGCCTCACACGTGCTAGGTGAGCACTCTCCCACTTGAGCCACAACCCCAGCCCTGGCTGTGAATATTTTTTAAGAGTATTTTTTCACTTTACAGGTGGAGCTGTTTACCTGTCTGGAATTGATATGATACATGGCACACCTGTACTGGACATAAAGCCCTACATAGCTGATTATGACTCGCCACAGAATTTGATGGAGCCTTTAGTGGACTTTAATTTACAGACTAACCAACCTAAGCCAAAAACTGTGTTCCAGTGTGAAGGCAAGAATGACAGCTATGACCAGCGACAGCTCTCAGGGTACAGTGACTCTCAGCCCCATTGCAGCACTGAGGAGAAACCTACATGTCCTGAAGACAGAACTTCCAAAGAAAGCTACCCGAGATGTGACAGCACAGCGGAAGGCCAGGAGACCTTGCGTACGCACAGAGAAAGAGCAACGGATTTTGGTTTGGAATCAAGAAATGATCAGAGTCCTAGTGTGGCCAAAGAACAGATTGTCCTGTGTGGCCTGGAAAATAGCTGTCCAGAGGAAGGTACAGATGAGGAGCCAAGGAGTGAGGAAGGAGCAGCGGAAGGAGCAGCGATTCTGCAAGGGAGCAGTGTTGATATGCAGCCCGTGCCTCCTCTCTGCGGGGCCAGGAGGGCTGATAGAGCTCCCCACAGTGTGGTTCCTGCCTGGGTGAGAGAGGCCCCTGTGGCCCCTTTACAAGTGCGGTTTACTCCTCATGCTGAGAAGGAGCTGGGGCAGCTCAGTTCAGGAGGTGAACCAGGTACCCTCAGTTTCTTGTTTCTGAATGAGAGATGAGCTTTCATTTACTATCAGACATAGCCAGGTTTGGTATTTCCGGGCAAGTATATGAAGTATTTGTAGTATAACTGATTTTTAAGAAACAGGAGTATATATATTTGGGCAACACTAGTGTATAACGACTTTTGTTTGACCCCTGTGTGGTCAGTATAGTTAGTTCCAGACAGGCATTCAGTTCAGTTTTTACAGAGTGGCTGCTGTCCCATGAGGCAGCTGTGATTTACAGCCCTTGTCTTCCTGTTACAGTCATTCTTTGCCTTTGCAAACGTCATTCAGAAGCTGAACTGTATTCATTTCATACTTAGGTACACCAAGTTTCTTCTCTGTTTTATTGCCTGACTAGAGAGATGTTGCATTTTGTTCTGTAAACTGTTAGATCAGCCATCAGCACAGAGGACTTCAGGAGCCCACAGTGAGAGGGGAAGAGAATTTGCCCCCACAAAGTCCCAGCCCTAGAGGCATGTACTTTTCTGAGGGAACAGGATTTTTTTTGTTTTGTTTTGTTTTTGAAGATAACCTCAACATTTTATTATCTTCGTAACAAAACAAACAAAACAATGAAGCTTAGAACTGGATCACTTGGCCCTTTCTGTTCTTATCTGAAATATGGAATGCTTCACGAATTTGCTTATCATCCTGTTCAGGGGCCATGCTAATCTCTGTATTGTTCCAATTTTAGTATATGTGCTGCCAAAGCAAGCACACAGGGTGCTTTTTTGGAGTCCATTCGACACATGGTTCTTAACACATGTTATTTGGTTTCACCAGCCCACGCAGATCCCAGGTTGCAATCTAGAATGAAGGAAGGGATTATTCAGAAGTAGGAGCAGTGATGCCAGTAAGAAGTAGCCTCTTGTCAAGAAGATGTCAGATTCCAAAAAGGTAGAAATCTGTTTGTTGTGTTATATCACAGTAAAGACCCAACATAGTCTTGTAAAGAAGGAAATACATTCATTGATTCTCCAGTCATTGACTGAACTTCTAGGCACGAGGCACTGCCCTTGGTCCTTGGAATATATCAAATGAACAAAAAAGATTAAGGACTAATTAGAACAAATAAATTAATTAATTTAAAAAAAGATAAAGGCAATCCCTGCCTTCATAGAACTTGAGAAGCAAACTAAAAGCATATTGTACAAAACAGAAAGATGTTATATAGAAAGGCTGATGCTAGAAGGCTATAATGGTTATAGGAAAATGTAAAAAAGAATAGAGCAGGGTCAGGTTGTGATGATTTTAAATAAGGGGCCAGAGTAGTTCTCACTGAAAAGGTGCATATGAGCAGAGGCCAAAGAGGTGTAAGCCAGCCTTCCAGGGAGAGGTTGTGCCAGCCCGTGGGACAGCCAGTGCACAGCCTTACAGTGGAAGGCGTGTGGCGTGTGTGAGGCCATATGGCAGAGTGGACTGAGACGGGCAGAATGGAGAAGCTGAGGTAAGAGAGGCTGCAGGGACGGTCTGCAGGCACATGGGTTCCAGGGAACGTTATAAGGACTGAAGTTTTATCTTGGGAGAGGTTAAAGGCAGAGGAACTTGGTCTCAGTATTCCAGAGAGTAGAGCTTTATTCTTAACCAAAGCTTTTGATTTTAAAATTGATATATTTTTTTGAAAGTTTTGCTGGGGTCAGATCACTGCCCAATTGGTAATAAGAGATTTCTGGGATGTCAGTGGCAGGCCGGAGCTCCTGAATCAGGTAATGAAGCCTTTCATTCCATATTCAGAAAATAAAGGCTTAAACAACCACAGACATTAGTTTCCCCAGCTTTACAAAGAGGGAGAGAAGGAAGAGGATAGGAAAATGTTTGGAACTGAGCCTGAAAGAAGTCCTCTTAATTGGAAAAGTCTCAAAATTGGGGCTGATGAACTGGGGTTGTGGCCCAGTGGTAGAGCGCTTGCCTAGCATGTGTGGGGTATTGGGTCCAATCCTCAGCACCACATAAAAATAAATAAATAAAATAAAGGCATAAAAAAACCTTGGGGCTGGTGACAAGTGTCCTAACCAACTCTGGAGATTTCCCTGTTTCTTCCTGCCCAGGCCAGAGCCAGCGACAGGGTAGCACCCCTTTCTCTGGAGGAGGCAGCAGGTGTCCTCCACCTCTGGAGACGGCGGCCTGTGGGTGTGAGCAGTGGGCCTCTTGAGAGCTGTGCTCTCTCCTTTTCCCCTAGAGCTTTATTCTTAACCAAAGCTTTTCATTTTAAAATTGATACATGTTTTGAAAGTTTCCTTCATCACTGTATACAGTTGCTGGGGGGAGGAAGGCTGGAAAAGGATCTTGGGTTGGAGCAGAGGAGGGCTGCCTGGGAGGCACTTTGCTACACTGCCCCTTGTCGAGTGCCACCTACTGTGGAAAGTTCTCTTTTTCAAGTTATCATGCAGTGTATTTAAGGGGTTTCAAATCCGCCTTATTGATAAAAACGTGGTTAAAAAGAGAAATTACGCAATAAAACAGAGACTGATGGATAGCAAGCAGCAGGGTTCAAGCTGCTAGGAAACAAGACATGGCCTAAGGATGTTCAGCACCTGGAGGGTGAGCTGTTGAAAGGGGTGGGACCTGGTGCTAGCACAGAGTTCTGGGCAGAGCTCGTGGGGCTCAGGGAGGGGGGAGTGTGAATTGGGTTTGAGGGCAGAAGATGTGGGAAGGCTTCTTGGAGGACATTGTCTCTAATCTGTTTGGAGTGAGGGAATCGCAAGCCAGGAATGGAGGGCAGGGCACTCACGCCAGGTTGGCCAGACAAATGCTCCTGCAGCATTGGTGTGGAGGACTGTGATGAAGTCTTTCACAGGTGGCCCTCACAGTTATTTGATGTGCCATGCAGCTGGGAATGCAGCTCTGTAGTAGAGCACTTGCCTAGCATGTGAGGCCCTGGGTTCAGTCCCTAGCACTGCTAGAAAAATAAGTTAATGATCTTCTGAGCCTTGCAAGGAATCTTATGACTATAATTGGTCCTTGTTTTTTCATTAAACTTGTATTTCATGGATGGGAAGGATGGCAAATTCGAGGCCAGCCTCAGCAACTTAGTAAGGCCCTTAGCAACTTAGTGAGACTCTATCTCAAAACAACTTTTAAAAAGGGATGTAGCTCAGTGGTAAAACACCCTGGGTTAATATCCAGTACCAGGAAACAACAAAATTGAATCCACTCTATGAGGGACAAAGATCCACTGCCCTTCCAGGTGCTAGTTTGAGGAGGAATGGCTTTCATTTGGATGTTTTCATTTAAGTTTGTAGATATTTTATTTTAAAAAAAAACATACACACACACACACACACACATGAAATATTTATTTTTTAGTTGTAGTTGGACACAGTACCTTTATTTTGTTTATTTATTTTATGTGGTGCCAAGGATTGAACCTGATACCTCACACATGCTAGGCAAGCACTCTAACACTGGGCCACAACCCTAGCCCCAAATTTATATATATTTAAAAAGATATTAACTAGGGAGGTTTTGCCATTTAGAGGTAAGTATTGGCTTACTTGAAATATGTCCTTGGACAGCTTCCTTGAGATGCGTTGAACTATCTCAGTGTATCTGTTTCACTTTTGTCCTAGAACTCTCTCCTGTCTCTGTTCCTTCGGGACATGTAACTATGGGGCTATGATCCCCAGCCCTCTCATTCCTGTTGGCTAGTATCAGAGATATATATGAGTTTAGTTCACTCTCTTGTGGCTTTTTGGCTTTTTGAGAATACTGGGACTGTTTTTTTTTTTTTAAACTATGTCTCTGTTTTAAGAGAAAAATTACAAAGATTCAAAGTCTACATTGAGTGTAGAAAAAGTGCCATTTTGATTGACACAAAATAAAACTAACGCCGCCTACTTAGAAGTCTAATGAAATATGCTGCCATGTTTTTTTGTTGTTGTTCAGTAAAATAAAAATTGGGGAGTACACAAATTAAATCTAATGACAGTATGTGCTGCTTAAAGGTGAAACTCTCTGTATGATGGAATAGGTCCAAACCTTGTTCCTTTCAGGAATCCACCACATTCCATATTGAAGCTTACTGTCGTGAAATTTGACCTGTGTAATTTTGAGCATTAAGTTGTGCTCTCCTCATTGCAGGTGTGGATCAGCCGTCTTTTAGGTATTTTCAGTCAGCAGAGGAAGCGAGGCATGCGATTGAGGCCGTGCTGGCAGCTGATCCTCGGTCCGTGTATCGCCGCAAGCTCTGCCAGGACCGCCTTTTCTACTTCACTGTAGACATAGCACACGTCACTTGCTGGTTTGGGGATGGCTTTGCAGAAGTTCTAAAGATCAAGCCATTTCTTAGCCCCTGCAGCTGACTGCCCTGCAGAGCCCTTGGTGTCCCTGGGATCTTAAGCTTCCATCGTGGTTGAGACAGTCCCATTGACCTCTGCATGTGACTTCTGGGTTTTCTGTTCAAGCTGATATTGTGTCTTCTTTGCAGAAAGAAGCAATACTTTGTGCTCTGTTTGATTGGTAATGTTCAAAATATTTATTTGGAAAAACATTAATACATTTAACTGGGAGATATAAAATATGGAGTAATCACCAGATGCTTTTTGACCTGCCGATATTGAAGAATCCAAAGGTGATACTGTCTCACTGTTTTTATAAAGAAGCTTGTAGTTCTTTGCATTTGATCAGATGAGGCAGAGATCATTCTAGTGGAGGTTTTCAAGTTAGAATTGATCTGTTGCACAGTTCACATGGGTTTTCCTGTCTGGAAGAGCCTGACCTCTCTCTCAAATTGAGTTATAGCATCTTTTTTTTTTCACCATTTTATTTAAAATTTTTTTTTAATTGTTGATGGACCTTTATTTTATTCATTTATTTATATGTGATGCTGAGAATCGAACCCAGTGCCTCACACATGTGAGGCAAGTGCTCTACCACTGAGCCACAACCCCAGCCCAAATTATAGCATCTTAAGAAGCTAACACATAAAAAACAAGTGAGTATAGAGAGTTTTAGAGATTAAACCTCTGTATTTCAGAGACTTTTTGACAGATACACACACATGTATATATTTAATCCTGATTCCAAAATAAAGACTCTGATATTTCTTTGGCTGTTCTTAATATCAGGAAAGAAAATCACCAGCGAGGCATGGTGGTGCATGCCTATAATCCCAGAGGCCAGAAGACTGGAAGATAGCAAGTTCAAAGCCAGCCTCAGCAACATGGCAAGGCCCTCAGCAACTTATCGAGACCTTGTCTCAAAAAATAAAAAGGGCTGAGGGTGTGGCTCTGTGGTTAAGCATCCCTGGGTTTAATCCCCTGTACCGAAAAGAGAGAAATCACCACCCAGAGCTCAAGAAAGAAATCTTAACTGGTTTCTTTCTTTTTTCTTTTTTTTTTTTTTAAGTTGTCGATGAACCTTTATTTTATTCATTTACTTATATGTGATGCTGAGAATCGAACCCAGTGCCTCACACATGCCAGGCAAATGCGCTACCACTGAGCTACAATCTCAGCCCTACTGGTTTATTTCTTACTTATTTTGTGACTACTTGTTGAGAAGCTACCATGGGGTTTTGGTGATAAAATGAGATAGATGAATAAAATGCAGTTATGTTGCAAGTTATGGTTTGTGGAGGAAGTAATATATAAGCAAATTATCGTATTAGTTTGTTAAGTACAGTAATTAAGTCTGTACACAGTTCCTGTACCACATAGGAAGGAGGTGTAGGAACGTATTGTCTGTTGGTGATTTAACATGGTGATCCCAGATAACTGAAGATTTACGATCAGTGTAGCCAAATTATAGACACCTGTTAACCTGACCGACTTTCCTAATCACAACTGTAAATCTTGAAGCTGATTGGTCATGGTTTTGAAATGAATGCTGCTGCCTGTGGATGCTTGTGCAGTCATCTGTGGCTGATGACGCTGCACTCCTGAGCCCACTGACTTGTAGCTGTTGTCTTTGATTTTACTTAGACTGTCTTGGGAAAGTATCTTAAATTTGATTTTTTTAAGCTTTGTGTTTTGAAATAATTATAGGTTCCCAGAAAGTTGCAAAAATAGTACAGAGATCCTCTGTGGCCTCCACCTAGCTTCTTCCAATGGTAGCATCTTACATAACTCTAGTATAGTATTAAAGCTAGGAAAACTATAGGCCGTCCTATAGTTTTATTTGGATGTCTTTTCTCATAAAAATCATTTTGAAAGATTGGCTTGAAGAAAGATGGGTTGAAGCTCGAGGTGTTGATGTTTAATAGGGAATAATAACACTGGGGATGATACCAACCAACCTTCTGATAAGAGAACTGTTTAATCGTTTGGGGTTTTATTAAATGTTCTGAGGATTTTAGAACTAAAAAGAGTCTTAAGTAGAATCCAGCTCAGTTTTCTGCCTGTTCCTGAGTCTCTTCCTCAGCACTCAGTGTTGACCTTCCAGCCCCTGTGTAAGCACCCTCAGGGAACAGGCCTTTCCCATCCCTGTGCAGCTCATTCTGTTTGGACAGTGCTCATTATTAAAATTTTCTTCAAATCTGCTTTCTGTTAACTCCGTCCAGGTAGGGCCACATAGAAGAGGACTGTAGCCCTCCCAAGTTTCCTGTCAGATCATGCCTAAGTTGAGCACCCTCTTTTCTTCTGTTTCTCACATAACATGACCTCAAACCTCTCCCCTCTCCCAGTCCTTTTTCATTGTGAGCTTTTGTCCCTGTGGGTGTACACTTCAAGTATTCTTCTGTGAGGAAATGTGGGTCTCTAGTTGTCAGTTTCCATCTGAGAAAGAGAAGTAGGTCAAAGCACAGTCTGAAATGAGCGTATTCCTTTTTGTCTTGGAAACTTTTTTAAAAGAACAAGAAAGGGAAACACTTTTCTACTAGGCATAAATGACACCCGCCTAATTTTCAGCCTTTGCTCCTTAGAACCTGTAGGGGGAGCCCTTGATAGTGGATTTGTTTCACTAGCTTGATGGTAAGCAGAATTTCAAGGCATTCAGGTAACTTTGGTGTGGCATACTTTTCCAGCTTTCAAGAGCAGTAATTTCTGACCCATTTCAACATATAGGAAGTGATTGGAAGGTGAATGGCATTTATTAAATTTTTCTTAAATTGCAACTCCATTTAAGGGTGGGATGGATCCTTCCAGCAGGTGGAGCTGTGCACAACAAGGCAGACTTACTTATCCAAGCGTGCTTGTGTGTGAGGCCTTCACTCGGCCTGTGTGTTTGTGACTTTTTTTTTTTTTTTTTGGAGAGAGGAAAATGAAGTTGAAGACATGAATCAAGCTCTTGTTGGTAGTTTCCTTTTTATGATATGGTACCCAAAAAGGCAGATGAGGACTCAATATTAATGAAGTCTGCATTGATTGCTCATCTCTGTCATGTCATTGGCACTGAGCCAGGGGCTTTTTACGCATCAATGGAGGTTAAGTAATGTGCTCAAGGTCACATAGATGGCCATACAGATGGTCATCATGTAGCTAGGATTTCGGCTCTCCTGGTCTGCCCAGAGTGCTTCTTTCTCCACTGGGCTCCATCACCTCCCCCAGTACAGGTGCAGATCCTTAGCAAACTGTGCTGGTTTATTTGAGGGTCAGCAGTTCTGAATGCGTAAGCCTAGGACACTTGACTCAGCAGAGTGTTGTTCTTGGAAATCCAACCACTGAAGGAAGAACAGAGATGAAGAAGGGCAGGAAAGCCCATCCTTGCCAAATGTGCGTGGAGTCTCATGGGAAGTTGGAAGAGCACTGCGTTTGGCCTTGAAAACTTCAAGTGCTGTTTTCTGCTCTACCATCTTCCTGTTGCGTGACCCTGAGAAAGTCACTGCATCCAGTCTCCAATTCTGGGACCTTATAAGGATAATGCTTAGGAAGGTATCTTCTAATAACTTCAATGGTCTGTAAACTTAGGTAATATTTTTATTGAGCCTACATTGATACCCCCTTTTAAAATAGAACACATTATATTTCTACTTATAATTAAGCCAGTTAATTGCATTATCAATGTCCTCTTTAATTTTTTAGGGTATTTAAAATGACTAAATCATATTAATTATATTTTTTGGTACTGGGTATTGAACCCAGAACTACATCCCCAGTCCTTTTTATTTTTTGAGACAGGGTCTCACTAAGTAGCTAAGGACCTGACTTGGTTGCTGAGGCTGGCCTCAAACCTTCAATCTTCCTGCCTCAGCCTCCTGAATCACTGGGATTATAGGTCTATACCACTGTGCCTGGCTATTTCTAGCAATTTTTGATTTATGAATCCTTATGCCATGTTAGTTAAGGTGTAAAAATTTATGCATGTTATATCAACTGTGAGATTCATACACATCTTTCTGTGGTAAAGACTGGGACTGGCCTATATTATATCCTTTTTGTACTGCTTTTGTTGGGTTTTGGTAACAAGGTTTTGCTGGTCTCATAAGACAGATATATCTTCATTTTTATTTTCTCTGGAAGACTATATAACATATAACAAATTTAAAAAAGAGGATTACAGCCAGGCACAGGGATGTATACTGTATATCCCATTAGAATTTGAAAGATGCCTTTTGTAGATAGAACTTGCTGGAGAAACCATGTGAACCTGTTGTCTTCTTTATGGAAAGACTTTTATTGCATTCCATAAACAAATTCAATTCAATTTCTAATTATGTTTTCTTGCCAGAAATTTTTTTTTTCTTGCTTCAGCTTCTGACCTGTGTTGTTGCCGAGAGTCAGTTGTACTCCTGAGAGTGACACCCTCTCCAGGCCTCTGCTCTGTCTTGCCTGACTGGATAGCAGACTTTAGGGAATTTAAAGATCTCTAAATACAATGTATACATGGCTTTTAAAAAAATTTCTTTTACAGAAATATTTTTTAAAAATACTTTTTAACAAGCCATATGATGTTTTGTTAAGGGCAATATCACAGAGTGCTCCCACTTTAAGATTTATTTAACATTATGCCAGATGCCCAAGGTAGCTTCTTTCTTGGGTTTCCTTTCTGAGGTTATTCAGTCACCAGCTCCATGCCTTTTTCACATGATAATCCTTTTGCTTTCTCTTCCTCTTCCTTTCCTGATTCTAGCCCAGGTATTTTTTTGTAATATTTATTTTTTTTGTAAGTGGACATAATATCTTTATTTTATTTTTATGTGGTACTGAGGATCGAACTCAGTGCCTCACGCATGCTAGGTAAGCACTCTACCACTGATCTACAGCCCCAGCCCAATCTAGCCCAGGTATTGGAGGAACTCTTCTGCATTTCTTTTATAAGAAAGTTAAATTGCAATCATGATTTGAGATTATTAAAGCAAGCTCGACCTCTGTGACAAGAGAAGAGGTAAGTTGTCAGTTTTAAAGCTCATTTATTTATAATAAAGATCTTTTTAAAAATATGTGTATATTTTTAGTTGTTGATATACCTTTATTGTATTCATTTATTTTTATGTGGTGCTGAGGATTGAACCCAGTGCCTGCAAGCTGTAGAAAAAGACTTTTCAATGCCCCTGGTACAAAACTCAAGTGACATAAACTCTCTTTTTTGGTGGAGGGGACTGCTTAGTATGTGAATTCACCATGTCAGCCAGTCACAATTGAGTCAGTGTGTTTATGCTGTGCTTCCAAAAAGGCTGGAGTGGAGGAGAAACCTTATCAACCTCTTCTGTCTCCTCAATAACGAGGTTGCAACTTTACTAGATTCTTTACTATTGTGTGTAATTCTTCCCAACTCCAGATATATAAAATATTTTTTATTCCATGTTAATTTTTATTTTAAAAATCACACATTAAACACTGAAAAATGTGAAATAATTCTTCACAATTGGTCTTTTACAAGGTCATTTAAAAACATTATTTTGTTTGGTAGCTCAGTAACATTCTGGATTGTGTCTGGGAGATAAGCTGGGACCTAAACACTACTTGGAAGAGGGGTCAGCAGACTGCTGTGCCAGCTATGGCCCAGAGTGTGTTTTTCTGTTGCCTGAGAGTTCACATTGGTCTTTACATTTTTAAAAGATTGTAAGCAGAAGAAAACAAAACCAAAATGCCCAGAAAGTACAAATGACAAAAAAATGGCCTGCAAAGATGGAAATATTTACTAAATGAGTCTTCTCAGAAAAACTCTGACCCTTGATTTAGAACATTATTTCTCTGAAATTCCAGAAATTTTATTTGCAAATTATTATTATGTTATCAATATTTTTTTATTGGGAATTGAACTCAGAGATGCATTACCCACTGAGTTACATCTCCAGTTCCTTTAAATTTTTTTTTTTTTTTTAAATTTTGAGACAGGGTCTTGCTAAGTTGCAGAGCCTGGCCTCAAACTTCCTATCCTCTTGCCTAAGCCTCCGAAGTTGCTGGGATTACAGTTGTGAGTCACCACACCCGACTTTAAAATATTCTTGACTGTTTATCTGAACTTAGTATTTTTTAGAGTGTGCAGGTGATAAAAGAATAACTTTTTGATCAGTTAATTTTTAAAATGTTTTTAGGAAGGGAAAAAGAAAAGTGAGGGGGGCAAGGTTCAGATAAATAGACAAATTATCACAGAAAAGGCTAATTATGTTTCTTTCTCTGGGACAGTTTAAAAGTGTAGCTGGGGGCTAGGGGTGGGGCTCAGTGGTAGAGCACTTGCCTAGCACTTGTGAGGCACTGGGTTTGATCCTCAGCACCACATTGTAGCTGTACAAAACCCATTTTGACATATACACAAATTTTAAAAAGGATTACAGCCAGGCACAGGGATGTATGCCTGTATATCCCAGCAACTTGGGAGGCTGAGGCAAGAAGATCTTAAGTTTGAGTCCAGTCTGGGCAGCTTAACAAGAACCTTTCTAAAAAAATAAAAAGGGCTAGGGAAGTGACTCAGAGGTAAAGTGCCCCTGGGTTCAATCCCTGGTATCAAAAGAAAGAAAGAAAGAAACAGATCCTGTGAAGATCGTATGAAGATTCTTAAAGCCAGCACCATTGTGCACACCTGTTATCCCAGCAGCTCGGGAGGCTGAGGCAGGAGGATCACAAGTTCAAAGTCAGCCTCAGCAATGGTGATGTGCTGAGCAACTCAGTGAGACCCTGTCTCTAAATAAAATACAAAAAAAAAAAAAAAAGATTTCTAAGCTACCTCTCAAGTGAATGAACAATCTTGTTTGTATCATAAGTTCCCCAAAGTGAGTGCTGCAATTGCAAATTGCCCTGGTTAGAACTGCAACTTGTGCCAGTCAGAGATGCATATAAATGAATGTTTCTGTGGGAAACTATGCCAGAGGTAGTTGAGCCTGGAGGAGATGCAGTTTTGGATTAAAAAGACCCAGGAGGATGCCAGTGACTGTAAGGTGGTGCTTGTTCAAGCGTTGTCCGGGAATTTGGCCTAAGGTCAGCTGTCATTGACCAGGAGCTAGAAAGACCTCTTGAATTTAGGTAGACAAAAGGAAACCAACTTGTTCTTGAAGACACAAAGATGAGGTTGAGGAAGAAGGTTGACTCAAGGCCAAGTTTACCCAAAGCATGTCATCTGAAGAGATCTTCTGAACTCCTTGACTTCCAGAGTGACTGGAGGAAGGACTTAGTGGGCCTCTCCCTATCTTCTTCCTATAGTTTTCTCTTAAAGATCAACACTCAAAAGGCACCCAACAAGCAGATGAGGCCAGAAAGCAAGTGCACCCAGAAATAAAAAACTGGGCTGGGCTCAGTGACCCCTGCCTATAATCTCAGCTACTTGGGAGGCTGAGGCAAGAGGATTGCAAATTCAAGGTCAGCCTCAGCAATTTAGCAAAAGCTTAAAAAAAAAAAAAAGGCTAGGGTTGTAGCTCAGTGATCTCTAAAGCACACTTACAATATGGCCCAAAGAATCAAATAACCATCTACGTTTTCTCAGAAATGTCCAAACTAAAGAGCAACAACAGAACATAAGGAAATTACATATAAAAGTCTTGAGATCTCAACAGAAGTGCTGCCAATGTTTATAGCAGCTCAGTTCATGATAGCTAAGCTATAGAACCGCCTAGGTGCCCTTCAATAGAAGGATGGATAAAGAAGAATGAAATCATGGCATTTGCTGGTAAATAGATGGAACTGGAGACTGTCATGCTAAGTGAAATAAGCCAATCCCCAAAAAAGCAAAGGTTGAATGTTCTCTAATATGTGGATGCTAACACACAGTAAGAGGGGGTTGGGGAAGAGAATAGAAGTTCATTGGATTAGTCAAAGGGGAATGAAAGGAAGGGAGGATGGGAATAGGAAAGACAGCAAAATAAATTGGACATAATTTTCCTGTGTTCATATGTGAATACACAACCAGTGAAACTCCACATCATGTACAACTACAAGAATGGGATCCTAATTAGAATAAGTTATACTCCATGTATGTATAATATGTCAAAATACACTCTACTGTCATGTATATCTAAAAAGAGCAAATTTAAAAATCACAAAAAAATGTTGAGAAAGCAGATTATGTGATCCATTTAAAATAAGTGGCAGATGGCTGAGGTTGTGGCTCAATGGTAGAGCGCTCACCTAGCATGTGTGCGGCCTGGGTTCGATCCTTAGCACCACATAAAAATAAGTAAATAAAATAAAGATATTGTGTTTAACTACAATTAAAAAAGAAATATTAAAAATAAGTGGCAGAGGGACTGGGGTTGTGGCTCAGTGGTAGAGTGCTTGCCTTGCACACCTGAGCCGCTGTGTTTAATCCTCAGCACCACATAAAATAAATAAATTAGTAAAACAAAGGTATTGTGTCCATGTTCAACTAAAAAAAAAATTTAAATAAGTGGCAGAGACTGAGGCAAGACTGAGGAGGGTTGCAAGTTTGGGGCTAGCCTGGGAAACTTAATGAGACCCTGTTTCAAAATAAAATTTAAAAAGGGCCAGGGATGTAGCTCAGTGGTGGGATGCCCTTGGGTTCAATCCCCCGTTGTCGTTCTACTATAACTACTACTAAACATGAAATACAGTAAGTAAGCCTGGTGCTGTGGTGTGTGCCTGTAATCCCAGTGGCTCAGCAGGGGAGGATCGCACCTTCAAAGCCAGCCTCAGCAAAAGCAAGGCACTAAGTCGAGATCCAGTCTCTAAATAAAATGCAAAATAGGGATGGGAATGTGGCTCAGTGGTTGAGTACCCCTGAGTTCAATCCTCAATACACAAAAGAAAACAAGAAAAAGAAATGAAATACTTAACAGTACTAGAGATTGAACCCAAGGGTATTTAACCACTGAACCACACTCCCAGACCTTTTTAAAAAATATTTTGAGACAGAATCTTGCTAAGTTGTTTAGGGCCTGGCTAAATTGCTGAGACTGGTTTTGAACTCGAAATCATCCTGACTCAGCCTCCTGAGTTGCCAGGATTACAAGCATGTGTCACCATGCCCAGCTCTAGTAAGTATTTATTTGGGGGCTGAGGGTTGGGACTGAGCTCAGTGGTGTTATGCTTGCTCAGCATGCATGAGGCCTTGGATTCCATCCCCAGCACCACCAAAAAATAAAATGTTTGGTACTCCAGTTAAGCATCATGGATCCAATACATTTGTATTTCTTCTCCCCCTCTCAATTTTCTACTAAAAATAATAACAAAACAAGAAAGGCAGAGAGCATAAGGATTCAAGGAGATGTCCAAAAACCCTTGGAAGATGGAGGAGAAGCAACTGCCTTTGCAGGGCTACCAGTGTTACCAATCTAAGCACGTGCAAAGGGACCAGGGGAGGTGAGACAACGCACCCACAGACCCCAGCAGATAGGACCTAGATGTACCAAACTGAAGTGGGAAGAGTTGTGGAGCTGGAAAATGAACGATGAACAGATTCCACCCACATCCAGGCACCTTCCTCCTCTGCCTCATCCCCAGCCCTCTAGGGCTGTCTGGAAAAAGTGAACTCACAAGTGAGTGTTCGTGCTCAGGAAGAAGTGCAGCAGAGTGGAGGGAAAAGCAGGAAAGCACTGAAGGTATGCGCACTGGCAGCAGAGCCTCCTCTTGTACCAGGGAGTTAGATCAGCCTGACCCGTGACCCCAGGCAGGAGACTGCAGCACCTGCCCCTGGGAAAACTGGACCTCCAGATGCTAACTGGTCAAATCTCCCCACAGAGTCTGCTCACCCCGAAGCAAAAAGCTTCCCTCTCACTCCAGAGCCTCCCATGTAAGATTTGACTCAAAGATAACCAGAAACCAGAGATCACTAGACATTTAAGAAGTGTTTCATGCCGCACACGATGGTGCATGTCTGTAGTCCCAGTAACTTGGGAGGCTGAGGTAGGAGGACTGAAGGTTCCATGTTAGCCTCAGCAACTTAGGCCTTAAGCAACTCAGTGAGATCCTGTCTCAAAAAAAATAAATAAAAAGGGATGAGGATGTGGCTCAGTGATAAAGTGCTCCTGGGTTCAATTCCTGGCACCTCCCCCCAAATAAAAGAGTGCTACATCGTGCTGTTACCCTAGACATTGACTATCTTTTCGTTTGCCTCTTAGCCATTTGTTTATCTTCTTTGGAGAAATGCTTCTCAGTTCCTTTACTGGTTTCTTTAGATTGGTTTGTCTTTTTGTGTTATGGTTGTTGTTGAGTTTTAAGAGTTTAGGAAATATGTATTCCCCCAAAAAATAAACTCAAAAAATTTTAAATTTTTAATTAAAAATGCATAATTCAAATACTTTTATTAGATAAATGATTCGGACACATTTTTCTCTCATTCTGTGGATTGTCTTTTTACTCTCAATAGTGTCCTTTTACAGGCAAAAGTTTTTTAGTTTTGAGAAAGTCCAATTTATCTATTTTTTCTTTTATCACTGTGCTTTTGGTGTTGTATCTAAAACAACAACAACAACAACAACAACAAAACTGTTGAGTAATGAATGAAGTGTACACCTATAGAGATCCAGGGAAGGAGAAGTGGTTGTGGAGAGATTTGTTTATGGAAACAAAATAAGAAATGTCGGGCTGGGGCTGGGGCTCAGCGGTGGAGTGCTTGCCTAGCACATGCAAGGCCCTGGGTTTGATCCTCAGCACCCACATAAAAATAAATAAATAAAATTAAGGTATTGTGTCCAACTACAATTGAAAAATAAATATTTTAAAAAATAAAAATGTCCTAGAATTGGAGGATCTGAGTCTCCAAAACAAAATGTTGTTGTGCAGTGAGATCTATCACTGTGGAAATAGACAAAATTCTAAAACCTTACAGAGAAAAACAGGTGGAAGAAAGGATTGGGATCAAAATACCATAGGGTCCAGAAGGCAGAGGAACCAGCCCATCACAATCCAGAGTGAGGATTATTTTCAACCTAGAACTCAATCCCCAGTCAAATCCTGAATGAAGAACGAAGGCAGAAAGAGGCATTTCAGATATGCAAGGTGTATTCCTTAGGATACAGGTTGAACGAAGAGAGATTAACTCTTAAAAAAAAAGAAATAAAAATTATACAAGAAGGGAAATCTACACATATTTACCCCTTGGTTGATCAGAAAGCAACGTTAACGCATCATGTCACTGAATAACTGTGAACTTGGTATGGCTGTACTGGTAGACTGGAGAGAAGAGGGTACAGAAGCACATTGTTACTTCTCTCTTCTGTACCCATTTGTCCCTCCACTGTGTCTGCCCGAAATGCAGACAGAGGATTGGGAGCTCTGGCAACTATTTGAGTGCCTGGGACAGAGGCAGAGGCTCACACCCTGAAGATGAAAGCTATGCAAAATTGATAGCTCTATAGAACCTGGTTCTTTGGTGTTATGGAGCCATAGTAGTGACTCTGAATTTGTTTTGCTATATGAGAAAATAACATCCCAATTTGTTAAAGAATTGTCTTCAGGTTTCTGTAACTAGTGCATTTTCTATTTGGCAATCAATATGGGAATTACTATGAGAAATGTAAGATGGTTCAAACGTGACAGAAGTTTATTTCACCCTTCATAACCACTGAGTGGTCAGACCTCCTCCCCCTCAGTCATACATTCTGACTGGCAGGCGCTCCTCCATCCTCAGTATGTGGCTTCCCCAGCCTCCCTGGATGGGTGTCATCTCCATTCCAGACAGCCAGAGCAGGAAGGTCACACATATGGACGGTTCTTAGTGCCCAGGCTCAGAAGTGGCAGTTAGCACTTTTACCCACATTTCACAGAGGTCAATCACCAACTGAAGGGCTGAGGGCCTGGATGGGGTGGGGGGGGGGACAGAAGACGATGCTGAGGAATGAGGTTTGGATGTGTGCATGGGAAAAAGAGCTGTGCAGAGCCAGTGGTCACCGTGACGTAGCATATGATTTGGAATGTGGATAGAACCAACCCAAAAGGTAGCTTAGAGTGTTAGAAGCTACTGCCTCTGGGAATTGGGATGGGAGGGAATGCAGGGTAGGTCAGGGACTGTGGATTTTATTAGAAGCCTTTCAATACTATTTTATTTATTTTGGCACCAGGGATTGAACCCAGGAGTGCTTAACCACTAAGCCACATCCCCAGTCCTTTTTAATTTTTTTTTTTTTTTTTTTTTTTTAATTTTGAGACAGCGTCTTTGCTAAGTTGCTGAGGGCCTTCACTAAGTTGCTGAGCCTGGCCTTGAACTTGTGATCCTCCTGCCTCAGCCTTCCAAGTTGCTGGGACTACAGACATGAGCTGCCATGCCTGGATCAATACTATTTTATTTTTAAAACTATAATGTTACTTTGGAAAAAAAGTTTGAGCCACTTTTCCCTCTTGCATGCCTGTCTCTCAAAGCATCTGTCTCCCCAAGGGCCCACCCTTTTCTTAAAAAGAAAAGGGGTCATTCCTTAATCAGATCTGTCCTTCCTGTTCTTCTCAAGAGATGGGCATAAGATTGGCTGGAGGTAGGGGAAAAGGCTGAGTGTCTGGCCAGGTGCATCAATGGACACCTATAACCCTGTGACTGGGGAGTCTGGGGCAGGAGAATCACAAGTTCAAGGTCAGGCTAGGCAACTTAGCTAGACCCTCAGCAACTTTGCAAGACCCTGTCTCAAAATTAAAAGGACTTGGAGATGTGTTTCAGTGGTAAAGCAGCCCTGGGCTCTACCCCTGGGAGAAAAAAAAAAAAAAACTGAACGGAACAGCATTCCGCCCACTCTGCTTGCAGCGGGCTAGCTCTCATTCTTCCCACGTGTCCAGCCTAGTGGATCTGTGCTGCAGCATGCACGGCTTCAGTCCCGAGAGCCTGGCCAGGTGCCAGGGCCCGTGTACTCACCGCTTGAGGAAGCCAGAGGAATGCCTGCAGCGGGTGAGCGCATTCCCATCAAGTGTGCAAATGGTGATGAAATCCGCGAGCTTCCTGTGGGGAGGAAGATGCTGTGACCCTCGGTCCAACAAGAGGGTGCTAGTGGGGCCACAAATGGAAGCTGCTTTCCCAGAATGCAGTCCTTCTTTGCACTTGACTCTCTCCAGGGTCAGTCCCACTGGAGTCCAGCTTTCTCTTTTCCTCTGACTTTAAACACGATGAGGCTGTGTTTGCAAGAAAAGCTTTTCGTAGGTCTTCACTTGCTCGCTAATGGAATGGGCTGCCGTGGGAAATTATGGGTTCCCTGCCTGGGGTGCTGGATAACTAGTTGGCAGGGACTCCTACCCCAAGATGCTATGAGTCTTTGGTGCTCATTGTCCCTAGGACGCCGCCACCAGAGGTACGCAATCTGATGCGGATTTCACAACACAGCCTCTGAGGTTAGTGATGCAAGTTCCTTCAGGAGAAAACCCTGGCTGGTGAGCTGGACCCTAGGTTGTTGAGTCTGGAGGCCTGACTCATGCTTCACAGCCCCTGCCAGCATTTCAGAGGGAAGCGGTGTCGTGTCCCCCCCAACCCCCCCACCCCCACCCCCACCCCCGTCGCCGTCCCCTGCTCATCCCCTAAAGGCAGGCGCCTGGTCTTCAGCCCTTCTCTGTTTCCTTGCACCCCCCTCACCTGGGAAATCTCAGCCACACCCCTGGCTTCAACTCCCACCGCTGTGATAACTCCTAACTCTGTTTTCAGCCTTGACCTCATCCCTGAGCAACATCTTGCTGTCCCACATTTTAGACACAACATGTCCAAACTTGGATGTTTCTCCCACCTTCAAATCTAGCATCCCTCCTCCAGCCAGCCACCCCAGCAACCTTCCTCCATCTCCCCCTAAGTCCTTTCCTACCTCATATGCAAGTTTGCGTATTTCACCCATTTGGTGCTTTCTACCAGATTTTTCCATTCCAGCATTAGTGTCCATTTCCATTGGGCATTAGTGTCTGGCCTGGTACTTGGTCTCATTTGCCCTCACCTCTCTCTTCTCTAACCACCACACTCCATACTGCTGCCAGAGTGAGTAGACGTCAACCCAGGTGGGACTCCATCTCCACCAGGTAGTCACTCTCCTCCAAACAAGGGTAAAACACAAAAAGATTGACAATACCAAGTGCTGACAAGGATAGAGAGCAACCAGGACTCTATGCACTTCTTGTGGGTGTATAGAGGAGTAAAACAACTTTGGAAAACTAATAGAATCTACTCCAGTAGACATAGACATACCCTATAACCCAGCAACTCCACTTCTAGATATGCACCCAACAAATACACATCTACACGAACATCAAAAGGCATGTGCAGCAGGCCAGGTGTGGTGGTGGACACCTACAATCCCAGCAACTTGGGAGGCTGAAGTAGGAGGATCACAAGTTGGAGGCCAGCCTCAGCAACTTAGTAAGATCCTGTTTCAAAATAAAAAGTAAAAAGGGCTAGGGATCTAGCCCTCATGGTAGAGCACCCTGGGGTCCAATCTCCAGTGACACATACATACACACACACACACACACACATACATACAGGAAGGTTTACAGCCCCAAACTGGAAACTACACAATGCTCACTAATAATCATGGTGTATCCAGGCCATGGTGTGTTAAATTGCAATGAGGAAAAAAAGACAATATTTATGTGTAGCACCAAGAATAAGTCTCACATACATGTTGAATGAAAGATGTCATGCACAACATGATAAAGAAAATGGATCTATTGTGTTAGTCGGGGTAATCCTTTCTCTTATGTGTAGGTAGTTCCTGAAAAGGGGCTGCATAGATTTCTGGAGTTTTAGTAATGACTCCTTTGTGTTGTTGTGTGGTGGTTGTTTTTTTTTTTTTTTCGGGGGGGGGGGCGGGTACCAGGGATTGAACTCAGGGGCACTCAGCCACTGAGCCACATCCCCAGCCCTACTTTGTATTTTATTTAGAGACAGGGTCTCACTGAGTTGCTTAATGCCTTGCTTTTTGCTGAGGCTGGCTTTGAACTCACGATTCTCCTGTCTCAGGCTCCAGAGCCGCTGGGATTGTAGGTGTGCACCACCTTGCCCCACATCATGACTTGTTTCTTTATCGTGATGCCTTTTCCACAGGTGTAATCAGTTTGTGAGCTGTTTTGCACTTTCCCGTATGTGTGTTATACTTCCATGAAAATTTTACTAAAATGCAGGCTGGGGATGTGGCTCAAGAGGTAACACGCTCGCCTGGCATGCGTGCGGTGCTGGGTTTGATCCTTTGCACCACATAAAAATAAAATAAAGATGTTGTGTCCACCAAAAACTAAAATAAATAAATAAATATTAAAAATTCTCTCTCTCTCTCTTAAAAAAATTTTACTAAAATGCAACTACCCACACATGCACACCCAAACAAAAACCTCTCCCACAGATCCTCGTAGCCAGAGGAGGGGGTCCCACACCAAAGCAGAATGCTCGGAGCTCTCCATGACGATGGCCCCAGTCTACAGGGCCACCTCCTTCCCACCTGGAGCATGTGTGCATCAGCTAGGCCCTCTCCTCACATGTCTCTGTGCCTTGCTTGGGCTGTTCCCTCATCCTGGAATTCCTCTTTTCTACCCAGCTCTGTCTGAAGATGCCACAGCCTCTGTGAGGCCCCTCCTGATTTCTCCAACTTCTGCCAGTGCGGTGTGACCCTGGCATGCTGGTTTCCTGTGTCCTGCATGTTCTGTGGACTGAAGGTAAACTCAGTGGTGCCTCCTTCATCTCCTGGGGCCCGTGCTGGGCCTGGTGCAGTGCTTGTGCTAACGAATGTCTGACAAATGATTGAATGTGCGCTCGGAGTTAAACTGTAGCCTGTACTGCCAGAAAGCAAGACGTCCAGCATGCCTGCACCAAAGCTTTTGCCAAGAGCCAAGGCCCTTTGGAAGTCAACACAACCTGCAGTCCTTTATTGGTTGCTGACAGCCAAGGAGGGGTAAATGTGTTCTGGAGCCCTGTGGGCGTGTCCAATTAGGCTCGGTCAGACCCAGCAGCCCTGCTAACATGAATAAGCCGTGCAAATATGTGGTTAATGACCATGTCGCTCCGTGTCAATTCTTAATCCCAGATAATTAGCAGATAGATAATTGGTGGAAGAATGGGAGGTGCTGATGGACGTCCCATCACTTGGGTGAAGCTAATGATCCTCTGTGGATTAAGACCCACCCTCCGTAAGTGTTGATGGCTCCTATTTGAAATGCTCCTTTTGAAAGGGCCTTGATCCAAGAAGAGGTGTCAGGAACTCCAGCACGGGGCGTGGACATCGGGACTAATTCCCCGAGCTGCTTCCGTGAAGGTGGGTGGACGGCCCCGTTGCCAGCCTAGTGCAGGCAGCTCCAGCCCTGCACGCTCCTGACAGGCTATCTGTTCCCCTGGAGGCCCTCTCTCCTCTCTTGCTGTTGCCAGGTGTGTATGGCAGAGGGTGCGGTGGGCTTGCTGCTGTGAGAGCATTTTGCAGACAGGAGTTTCCCTCGCCTGCCCCCGCTCTGTCTACACTGGAAGTGTGTCATTTGCTGCTGTTGAAATGATTTGGGCCGGGTGCAGTGGCACATGCCTGTAATCCCAGTGGCTCTGGAGGCTGAGGAAGGAGGACCAAGAGTTTGAAGCCAGCCTCAGCAACTTAGCAAGGCCCTAAGCAAGTCAGTGAGACCCCGTCTCTAAGTAAAATATAAAAAGGGCTGGGGATGTGGCTCAGTGGGTAAGCGCCTCTGGTTTTAATCCCCACTACAAAAAAAAATTTTTTTTAAAAAAGAAAAAAATAGTTTGGGTGGTTTTACTGGCTTAGATGTTTGGGTGCTGTGGAAGGAACACTTTTTGGGTGAAAGCAGACTCCTGAGACATGAGTGGCAGTACCTTTCATGACCCGGTACAGGGTCAACTTGCTGTCCACCAAGATGGTTGCACCTGGATCCACAGTGTTGAGTCACCCTGGGAAGGAGCTGCTCACGGAGACTCCACTTCCCAGATCCCTTTGCTGGAGCTGGGGCCTTGTGAATGCTTCCTGCCAATTGCAGGTGAGGGCAAGGGATGTGTCACGCCTGGGCCTTGCCCTAAAGAACAGGCCGCCTTCTTCACACTCTTTCCCTCTTGCTGCCTGGATTTAGAGTGAGACAGGAAGGGGGAGCTTGGGGAAGCCATGAGGTGGCTGCTTAGAGCAGTCACCTGGGGAGCAGGAACTCTCAGATGGGTGGCCCATGAGCAGGAAGAAAATCCCGTTGGGTCAAAAATGTGAAATTCTGGAGTTTATTTGATACAGAAGTTAGGGTTTCCTGAATTGACTCAATCTGCAGAAATCAGTTTGTTTCCATGAAACTGATCTGAGAACTGAGAAGGGAAATTCAGTTACTGTCAACCACCATGTACCAGGCTCCTGCTCTGTATTAGGTAAGTAGATGTCATGCTGAGGTTGAAAAATTCTAGCTTGGTGGATTCCTCAGATCTAAAGAATACAGAAGTGGATCTGTAAGAGGATTTGAACTTAGAGGGAAGACAAACACAACAGCAATGTTATAAGATCCATTTGTATTGTGGGTTCTGCAGAAGCCTTTGGGTGATTGGATGAGCAGGGTACTGGTTGGACTTCCCCATGGGTCATACAGGGAGGGAGAGGCACCCTGGGAGATCCCAGCGATGGATTCTGTCAGAGCAGGCATTGACGAAGTGGGTGGGTGCTGGGAGAGTGAATGAGAAGATAATTGGTAAAGGATAAAAATTGGGCCCGTGACAATAGTTATAAGGAGATGAATTGACATTGGAAAATGATTTGGATTCAGAACTTTCCATCTTTTAAACTTCCCGAATAATGTCTTTGCTTGCTGGCATAAGCAATATTTTTGTGCTGAACTCACAAAATTTATTGTTTTCAGAACTTCTCCTTAAGGTGAACTGGTATCACCAGGTTGTGTGACTCCAAGGAACACATTCATGGTGCCCCTTCAGGGGTCCCAGTTACATAGAGGGTCACGTGCATGGTGGCCCTGAAGTCATGCGTCCTGGAAGCCGTGGGTTCAACAAGCTTCACATGTGCTGTTGGAAAAGCCATTTCTGGGGCTGAGATTGTGGCTCAGCGGTAGAGCGCTCGCCTAGCACGGGCGGGACCCAGGTTCGAGCCTCAGTTCCACCTAAAAATAAAGGTATTGTGTTGTGTCCATCTACACCTAAAAAATAAATAAAATTAAAAAAAAAAAGCCATTCCTGCTCAAGAGGCCGAGCTGAAGGGAAGCTGTGGCATGGAAGCGGATTAGAGGGAGGAGTATTGGACTGGGAGGCAGAGACCTGGGGCCACAGGCACTTAGGCCAAACCTCTCTGAGCTTCCGTTCCTAACGGAAGGAACTGATACGACCTGGAACCCAAGACATCTGATTCCAAGTCCAGTACTCTTAAAAAAAAAAAAGTTTTTGATGAAATACAATATCTATATAAAAGAAGACATAGATAACAGAATTCCTCCTCCTCATCATCTTCATTTTCATCAAATGAGCATTCTTTTTGGTACTGGGAATCAAACCCAGGGGTGCTTAATCACTGAGCCCACACCCCCAGCCCTTTTTATTTTGAAACAGGGTCTCACTAAGTTGCTGAAGCTGGCCTCGAACTTGTGATCCTCCTGTCTCAGCCTCCCCCATAGCTGGGATTACATGAGTGTACCACTGTGCCCTACTCAAATGGGCATTTTTGAACCCCCTGTCCCATTGAAGACATTAGACATTACCATCGATCCCTTGGGGCTCTTCTACCCCATTCCCTTCTAATTCCTCCTGGCTTGAGATAAACACCAACCAGAATTTCATGCTGATCATTTTCATGTGTCTCCTCACGGGACTACTGTGGTGGTGTAGACCACCACATTCTGCCTCTGCTCAGGTACAGCATTTGCCAGTGTCTGCAGCTGGCGGATTGTCTGGTGTCTGCTCTGGTTGGTTGGTGCCTACGCTGAACTAGATACCTGATATTTCTAACATCAGTTCTAGAGATGGGAACCCCTGAACAAGACAGGTATCAGCTAGTTTCATCCATTTTGCATTTCTTATGAACAGAACCATAAAGCATGTATTCATCAGTAACTTTTTCTACGCTCAACATTTATTTTCAAGATTCCCATGCATTTATAAGAAATAATAAAAGAGGGCTGGGGTCGTGGCTCAGCATCAGAGTACTTGCCCTGCACATGTGAGGCACTGGGTTCAATCCTCAGCACCACATAGAAATAAATAAACAAAATAAAGATATTGTGTCCGTCTATAACTAGAAAAAATTTAAAAAAAAAGAAATAATACAAAGAGATCCTGTGTTTCCTTTACCCAGTTTCCCTTAATAGTAACACCATGTCAAACAATACCATATTACAACTGAGATAGGGACATTTATATAGTCAAGATCAGAATATTTCAACCAGCACAAGGACACCTCAGAT
Organism: Marmota monax; assembly: GCF_021218885.2. Taxonomy (NCBI): domain Eukaryota; kingdom Metazoa; phylum Chordata; class Mammalia; order Rodentia; family Sciuridae; genus Marmota; species Marmota monax. Next base: position 4,148,443 of record NW_026695243.1, read on the forward strand.
TGCCCTTTTAGATTCATACCTACTTCTTTCCCTCCTGCACCCTCTCTTTAACGCTTAGCAATGGCTAAACTATTCTCTGTTTCTATAACTTTTTCATATCAAGAATGTTATATAAATAGAAAATACATCATGTAACCTATTGGATTGGCCTTTTCACTCAGCATAATCCTCTGGAGACTGCATATAATTGTGTGACTGCCGCAGTCTGGCTGGGCACAAAATAACAGGGCCACCACACCGCCTTGTAGATTCAAACAGCAATTCTTTATTCCCGAACTCTCACCGGCACTCTACACGCCACGTTCTGGGAAAATTCCCCACACTCCACCGGGCTCTGCATACCAAATACTCTCTGAATCCCACGAGAGCTCAACGGGAACTCAAGGAGTGGGCGCCTGAGGCAGCAGGATACGCCCTACTCCCAGCAGGATCCACCCTAAACCTGGAACCACCCTAATCCAGCAGGATCTACACTAAACCTGGATCCACCCTAAACCCGGATCCACCCTGGTCCTTGAGCAGGGTCACCTTTCTCAAACATTCATGCAATGTCACTGCAAATGACCTGGGTCCAAGGCAAGCCCATTTCCACAATGGAGAGTCCTCCCTCTAAGCAACATGGGGAAGGCTGACAAGAAAATTGCCATGAGTCATTCCTACTCGGCTATGGCTCTCAGCATGTGACAGTAATTAATTCCTTTTTATTGCTAAGTAGTATTCCATGGCATGGACATACCATAGTTTAACCACTCATCTGTCGAAGGACATCCTTTTTTTGGGGGGGGAGGAGATATTATAAATACAGCTGCTAGCTGGGCATGATAGTACATGCCAGCAATCCCAGCTACTCAAGAAGCTGAGGCATAATGATCACAAGTTTGAGCCCAGCCTGGGCAACCTCATAGGACCTGTCTCAAAATAAAATACACAAGGGTTGTAACTCAGAGGTAGAGTTCCTGGATTCAATCCCCAGTATCACACACACATAAACAAACACAAATCGGTTGAATATATTCATATATGTTAATTTTGGAATCATTTATTCATTTTTATTGATTTATGTTTCTGTCCATAGCCTTGATTTCTGTTGCTATATAATAAATCTTGATATTGGGTCTTTATTCTTTTTTTAAAATTGCTTTATTCTGGCCCCATTGCACACACACATATAATAATCTTGTCTACGTCAACAAAAGCTCTTTTTCAGATTTGATAGAAATAGCATTAAGCCTGAATATTAATTTGGGGAGAGTTGGCATCCTTATGTTATTCTCCAATCATGAACATGGTATGCCTCTCCATTTATTTAGATTTTCTTTGATTTCTTTCATAAACATTTTATAGTTTTCAGCACATAAGTCCTATACATGTTTTGTTAGATTTGTATCTGATATTTTGCTTGAGGGATTGAAATGGTATTATTTTCTTCCTTCCTCCCTTCCTCCCTTTATTCCCTCCTTTTCTTCAGTACTGGGCATTGAACCCAGGGTCACTCTACCACTGCACCACATCCCCAGCCCTATTAAGATTGTACAGTGAGACAGGGTCTTGCAAAATCCCCCAGGCTGGCCTTGAACTTGTGATCGTCTTGCCTCAGCCTCCTGAGTGACTGGGATCACAGGTATGTGCCACCATGCCTGGTTTGATATGATATTTTTTATTTTGATGGCCATATATTTATTGTTAGCACTTAGAAATGTAATCGATTTTTGCTTTTTTTTTAGAATTCTTTCACAGTACCTTTATTCTATTTATTTATTTTTATGTGGTACCAAGGATTGAACCCAGGGCCTCACATGTGCTGGGCAAGTGCTCTACTACTGAGCTACAGCCCCAGCCCAATTTTTGCACTTTTATATCCTACAACCTTGATGAACTCACTGATAGTTATAGTTACTCCCCGCCAAAAAGAGTGGACATTGTTGCCTTGATCTTGATCTTAGAAGACAACATTAAGTCTTTTCCCACTAAGTATAATATTAGCTGTAGGTTTGGGGTGGATTTTTTTTTTTTTTTGGTACTGGGGATTGAACTCAGGGGCACTTAACCACTGAGCCACATCCCCAGCCTTATTTTATATTTTATTTAGAGACAAGGTCTCACTGAGATGCTAAGTACCTCACCAGTTGCTAAGGATGGCTTTGAACTCAAATGTGCCTGGATAGATTTTCTTTTTTGTTTGTTTTTGGTCCTTTTTAGTTACACATGACAACAGAGTACATTTTGATGTAATTATACAAGCTTGGAATATATCTTATTCTAATTAGGACCCCAGTCCCTGTGGATGTACACGATGGTGAGATTCACTGTGGTGTATTCCTACATGTATATAGGAAAGTTATGTCAGATTCATTTTACTGTCTTTGCTTTTCCCATCCCTGTCCCTTCTCTTTGTTCCCCTTTGTCTAATCCACTGAACTTCTATTCCACCCCCCACCCTTATTTTGGGTTAGTATCCACATATCAGAGAAAAGATTCAACCTTTGGTTTTGGGGGGTTGCCGCAGTCTGGCTGGGCACAAATCACGAGCCACTGAAGCAGGAACAAACTTTATTTTTGAACTGCAGGAAAACCCTTCACACAGCTCCTGGGGAATCCTCCCAAACACCACGCCGCTTGTCCAGGAACCCCCAGCCGGAAAAATCTCTCCCGGAAACCCCTCCTCCTGCACTTCCCCAACCAATGGGAACTCTCGGGGAATCCCCGGAAATCCCCACGAGAACTCCAAACTAGTGTGAGAACTCAAAAGTTGTGGCAGAGGCGGATAGTAATGCCTCGCCTGTCAATCAATACTGTTGGCAAAATGCCAGGGGCCATACAGACTTGGCCGTGGCTCTCAGCATCTCCCCCTTTTTGTTTAAATAAACAACAAGCAATGTGGCTTAGGGACCGTGCCTGTTAGGTAGTCCAATTCAACATATGGTTCTTACCCGTCATCGGATGAACTGACCTCTAGGCGTCAGCCTCCTGTCTTAGGTTGGTACCACTGCAATTGGGTCATACCCGTCACTGACTACCGGTCCAGCATACAGCCATACTTGTGGATAGGCCTTTGCACCAGTGGGGGGGTGAGGTTCTTTGCCTCACCTCTGTTGGCCCCCAAATTTGCCCTTGGTGCCAGTGGGGGGGTGAGGTTCTTTGCCTCATCTCTGTTGGCCCCCAAATTTTAGACCATCACTAGTAGAAGGGAGGAGGATGCAAAATGCCATGACACTAAGCCAATTGAGGGCTCCTTTGAAAAATTGTACCACCGGTGACACCATCAGCAAAAATACTCCAGCACTACCACAATTCGCTGCACCAACAGATAGTTCACAATGCATACAAGTGATACATAGTCCAGGCAAGTTCTGCAAGCAGTTCAAAGCAGAGGAATCTGTCAATATGTCCATTTCCTCCCAAAGTAAATCGACTCCTTGACTGAGCATTACTTGTTGAGTTATTATTCATTGTTGCATCAGTTTATACAGTTTGTTGTGATAACTATCGAAGAAGCTGTAGTTTGGTTTTATCTTTGTTTTCACCGGCACTGGGATGAAGATAGGAATTCTGGCAATGATGCTAAGAAAAAAATTATGTAACATTCTAACAGGCACTAAGAAAACAATTTTTTGAACAATTTACATTATCCTCAACAGAATTATAAACTATAATGAAAAGGAAAGGTGAAAGTAAACAAACAGATCTGTTAACCTCCTTATTTGTTCACATATTAAAACAATTTTCAACAGCTGTTTACCCAATCTAAATTAAACCATTAAAATCACGTGAATAAAAAAAATTCGGATCCATTTATTCATGAGCGCTCCTCATATATGATATATGGACATATGCACATACAGACATACAGCACAAAACAGAAGTGTGCACACATAACATACAACACATAAGACAATAGTAAAGGCCTTGTAGCTTTACCTAGGTGAAATCTCCATTGCAATGTTTAAAAACTCCACAGTCAAAAAATAAAACTGATCAGAAAAACATTAACCTAGGTCTGTATGAGCTCAAAAATAAAATAGAACTTTATGATGTGGGAAAAGGCAAATAATAAAATAAATATTGAAAAAAGCATCCTGGTTAATCACTGTCGCAGATGTAAGAATAGCCAAACTGGAGCTCTGGATATCAGCTGTTATGGATTTGAGTCAAATCACCTTTTTTTTTTTTTTTTTGTCCGTAGAATTCGCTTTGGTTAGTTTCTCTGGAATCCAAATCGGCTGTTGTTCTCCCTGTGGAAACACACAAACAGAACCCCGACTCCAGACAATCACTTGGTGAGGACCTTAGTTAATCTCTCTGGAATCCAAATCGGCTGCTGCATTTCGCCTAGCTGTCTCCCTGCAAAATTCCTCATTGGCAACCTTCCATAACAAATATTGTCCTCCATTTAGCACAGATTTACACATACTAGCCCAATCTGCTGGCGTCATGTCCAAGTTGGTAATGGATTCTACCATGCTTACAGTGAACGGTGCTGCTTGAGGACCATAGGTTGTTACAGCCTCCTTTAACTGCTTCACTGTTTTGAAATCTGAAGCACAGTGAATTCGCTGCCCTCCTGCCTGCTCAAGTACAGGGCATGCTAATCTTTGAGGTCCTGTCTCAGGATCCCATCTATCAACTACGGGGGTTGAGGGCCACTCAGCTATCTCCATAGGGGGAGCTGTTGGTTGAATTACGCCCTCTGGTGACAGAACGGTGTTAGTAGTAGCCTCCTGTTGTAGCTTTTTCCCTAATAGCTGTTTCTCCTCTAAGCTTTCTTCCTTTAAATTTTCTTCCTCTGTCTGACTAGCTTGAGAGACCTTCTCTTTTGCTTGATCTAAAATGTCTTTCTCCATGGTCTGAACCTCTAACAATTTACTTAACACTCTTTCAGTTTGTTTTTTACTAATTTCTAATCTGTTATAAAGATAACGCAACCCAATAAGGTAACACAAAACAAAACCGAAACAGAATGAAACAAAAACAGAACAAAAAATCGTTGTATCAATTTTCCTATTTTCTTGACATGTGCATTTGTGGTCTATTTCTATCTCTTCCTCAGGAGCGAACAACTTCAAACCTTGAGCCAACCATTTTTCCCAATCTGCCTGAGAAAATTCTAGGGATAGGCAGCTTGAAACAAACACAAAACAAATCAAAACAAGAACACATTGTTTTTTAAAATGGTCACCCATTCTCTCGCCTTCCCTTAGGGGCAAGCAATTTCACTTACCCCGAAGCTTCAGACGTTCCCCGCACGGGCCGCCAATTGCCGCAGTCTGGCTGGGCACAAATCACGAGCCACTGAAGCAGGAACAAACTTTATTTTTGAACTGCAGGAAAACCCTTCACACAGCTCCCGGGGAATCCTCCCAAACGCCACGTCGCTTGTCCAGGAACCCCCAGCCGGAAAAATCTCTCCCGGAAATCCCTCCTCCTGCACTTCCCCAACCAATGGGAACTCTCGGGGAATCCCCAGAAATCCCCACGAGAACTCCAAACTAGTGTGAGAACTCAAAAGTTGCGGCAGAGGCGGATAGTAATGCCTCGCCTGTCAATCAATACTGTTGGCAAAATGCCAGGGGCCATACAGACTCGGCTGTGGCTCTCAGTAGGGGGTTAGCTTATTTCACTCAGCATGAGAATCTCCAGATCCATCCATTTACTGGCAAGTGTCATAAGTCATTCTTATTTATGGCTGAGTAATATCCCATTGTGTATATATACCACAATTTTCTTATCCAGTCCTCTGTTGAAGGGCACCTAGGTTGGTGGGGTAAATATTTTTTATCAAGTTGAGGAAGTTTTTCCTCTGTTCCTAATTTTCTGAGAGCATTAAAGAAATTTAATCATGAATGGGTATTAATTTTATAAAATGCTTTTTTTGTATTAAGTGATATTATCATGTGGTTTTCTTCTTCAGCCTGTTACAGGAATAGACTACAATGATTTTTTAATACTGTGTCAGTCTTTTTTATCTATTAGATAAATTCTGACTGGTTATGCTATATGATTCTTTTCATATATTGCCGAATTCTATTTGCAAATGTTTTGTTGAAGACTTTTTCATCATGAAGCATTCTTGTCTACTTTTCTTTTTTGTACTGTCATTACCTGGCTTAGGTATCAGGGTAATACTAACTTTATAAAATGAAATGGGACATATTTCTTTCCCTTCCCCCCACCCTCCTCCTCCTCCTCCTCCTCCTCCTCCTTGTCCTCCTTCTTCCTCTTTCTCTTTGTGTAATTGTTAATTCTTAAAATACTTGGTATAGTTCACCAGTAAAGCCATGTAGCCCTGGAAATTTCATTTTGAGCAGTTTTGTTAAAAACTACAAATTCAACTTATTTCACATTTATAGGGCTACTTGAATTACTTATTTCATGTTGAGTGAATTGTGGTAGTTTGTGTATGTTGAGAAACTGATCCATTTTATTTAAATTGTCTAGTTAATGTGTTGAGTTGTATGTAGAGTTTTTAAAAAATATATTTATTTTTTAGTTGTAGTTGTGCATAAATCTTTATTTCATTTATTTATTTTTATGTGGTGCTGATGATCAAACCAAGGATCTCACATGTGCTAGGCTAGCACTCTACTGCTGAGCCACAACCCCAGCCCTAGAATTCTTTATTATCCATTTCATGTATGTGGAATCTGTAGTGATATCTGTTCTATCCCAGATATTGATAATTTATGTCTTCTCTCTATTTTCCTAGGTCAGTTTTGCTATAGGTTTGTCAATTTTATTCATCTTTTCAGAGAACCAACTCTTTGTTTTCTTGATTTTTTCCTAGTTTCCCTGATTTCTGCTCTTATTATTGTGATTTTCTTCTTTCTATTTTCTTTGATTTTATTTTGCTCTTTTTCTACTTTTCTGAATGGAGGTCATGGTAATTGAGATTTTTCTTCTTTTCTAAAGCATGTACTTAGTGCTACAAATTTCTCTCCCAACACTGCTTTAGCTGAGTCCCATGATTTTTGATATGATGTGTTTTCATTTTAATTCAATGTTGTGATTTTTTTCTTTTTTATTTCCTTGACCCAGGAATTATTATTATTATTAGTGTGCTATGTAGTTTCCAAGTGTTTGGAGATTTTCCTATTATCTTTCTCACAGAAATTCAAACTTTTGAGAATTCACTCTGCAAAATTTTAGTTGTTTTAACTTGTTGAGGTTTGTGTTTTTTAAATATTTATTATTAAGTTGTAGGTGGACATAATATCTTTATTTCATTTTTATGTGGTGTTGAGGTTTGAACCCAGTGCCTCAAGTGTGCTAGCATTCTACCACTGAGCCACAACCCCAGCCCCTGAGGTTTGTTTATGGATCAGAATATGGTCTGTTCCAGTTCCATCAATACATATTCCATCAGTACTTGAAAAGTATGTGTTCTGCTATTATTGGGTGGAATGTTCTAGAAATGTTCATTAGTTCCTGTTGTTGGTTTTATTGGGTTAAATATTTTTACTAGTTTTCTATTTTGTAGTATTACTTTTTCTTTCTTTCTTTTTTGGTACCTGGGATTGAACTTAGAGGCACTTGACTGAACCACACACTCAGCCCTATTTTGTATTTTATTTAGAGACAGGGTCTCACTGAGTTGCTTGGTGCATTGCAGTTGCTGAACTGTCTTTGAACTGGTGATCCTCCTGCCTCAGCCTCCTGAGCTGTTGGATTACAGGAGTGTGCCCCCATGCCAGGCTATTTTTTTATATTTTAATTGGTGCACTACAGTTGTACCTAATGGTGGGATTTGTTACATACTTGTTCATGCTTATAATATAACAGTATACTTTGGCCAATTCTCCTTTCCTTTTCCTCCTATCTCTTCCTGGTCTTTTCCTTCTACTCTACTGCTCTCCCTTTGATTTTCTTGAGAGCCCCCCCACCCACCTTTCTTTAACTTTTTTTCCTTTTGTTTCCACATGTGAGAGAAAACATATGACCTTTCACTTTCTGAATTTGGCTTATTTCACTTAACGTAATGTTCTCAAGTTTCATCCATTTTCCTGAAAATTTCATTCTTATTTATGCTGAACAAAACTCTATGTGTGTATATATATATAGCACATTTTCTTTATCTATTCATCCATTGACAAACATCTAGGCTGGTCCCATTGTGATAGTAAAAGCAAATGTGACTCCATTTTGTTTTATGACTTCATCCTGTAAAACAACCAGGCCAAGTAGAAAGGTCATGACTGGGGCAAGGTGTTCCTTTCCTTTTGCTATAGACACCTTATAGAACACACTTATAGTTCTTAGAACACAGAACTACCTAATGGGGCATTGTTTCTGTAACTAGGGTAAAGGGCTCTGTTTCTGTAACTGGAGTGACTGGGCTAACTGTGATTGGTTAGGCTTCCTGACACATGACTGCACTCCGCTTCTGTAACCTGGTTTGCTTGCATTGGCTAGACCCCCGAACATCCCTTTTGCGGTTTTTCAGGCTTATAAGGAGCGCCCTTGCAATTGGTCGGGGCTGATCAGGGGAACAGCTTTATGTTCTAGTCAGCCACCACCGGTGCACTTCAATAAAGTCTCGATTCGATTATACGTGAGTGGTCTGGGAGTCAGTTTATGAAACGCCGGGACAAAGCTTTAACTATAACACCATAGTTTGGCTATTGTGAATTTTGCTGCTATAAACATATGTATGCATGTATCTCTATAGTATGCTGACTTTAATTTTTTTTTCTTTTGGTATGGGTTTATTGCCTAATTGCTAAGGCTGATCTCAAACTTGTGATCGTCCTGCCTCAGCCTTCTGAGTTTGGGATTACAGGAGTGCACCACCCACCCTGCTTGACTTTAATTCTTTAGGATAAATGCTGAGCACTGGTATTGCTGGGTCATATGACGATTCTATTTCTAGTCTTTTGAACAACCTTTATACTGATTTCCTTAGTGGTTGTACTAATTTAAAATCCCACTAACTATGTAAAAGTGTTCTTTTTTTCTTCACATTCTCTCCAGCACTTATTATTGTTTGTATTCTTAATGACGGTCATTCTAACTAGAGTGAAACTACCTTTTACCTTTTTTTGGTATGGTGGATTGAACTCAGGGGCACTGAGCCACATCCCCAGACCTTGTTATATTTTGTAGAGAGAGGGTCTCACTGAGTTGCTTAGGGCCTCACTAATTTGCTGAGGCTGGTTTTGAACTCACTATCCTCCTGCCTCAGCCTCCTGAGCTGCTGGGATTACAGGCGTGTGCCACCGTGCCCGGCCCAATTGGAGTGAGATGAAATTGGTACGATATTGAATATTTTCTTCAAATATTTGTTCCCCATTTGTATTTCTTCTTTTTTGAGAAGTATCAGTTTTATTCATTTGTTTATTGATTGATTGGTTATGTGTTTTATTGGTGTTGCTCTTTGAGTTATTTGTATATGCTGGATACTAACCTTCTGTTAGAATAGTAGCTAGCAAAGTTTTTCTCCCATTCTGTAGTTCTCTCTTCACTTTCTTCATTGCTTCCTTTGCTGTGTAGAGCCTTTCTAATCTGATGCCATCCAATTTATTAACTGTTGGCATTATTTCCTGGAGTTTAGAGGTCTTATTGAGAAACTTGTTGCTTGTGCCTGTATGTTGTAATGTTGAAACGATGTGTTTCTCTAGAAGTTGCATAGTTTCTAGTCTATTTCCTAGGTTTTTGATCCGTTTTGAGTTGACTTTAGTGCAGGGTAAGAGAAAAGGATCTTGTCTCATTCTTCTACCAGCTTTCCCAGGGCCATTTGTTAAAAGAGTTCTTAACAAATGTATATTGTTGGCATCTCTGTCAAGGATCCGATGACTGTATCTGTGTGTGTTTGACTCGGTGTCTTCTCTTCTGTGCCTTTGGTCTATGTGTCTGTTTTTATGGCCAGTACCATGCACTTTTTGTTACTATAGCTCTGTAGTATAATTTGAAGTCAGGTTTTGTGATGCCTCCAGGATTATTTATTTTTGGCTTAGAATTGCTTTGGATATTCTGGGTCTTTTATTCTTCCAAAAGAATCTTATGACTGTTTTTTCTCGTTCTATGAAGAATGTCATTTGTATTTTGAATCTGTACATTGCTTCTGGTAGTATGGCCACTTTAACACTATTAACTCTGCCTGTCCATGAACATGGGAGGTCTTTTCACCTTCTGAGGTGTTCTTTGATTTCTTTTCTTCCATTTTCTATAGTTTTCATTGTAGAGGTCTTTTACCTCCTTTATTAGATTTATTTATTCTATCTTCTTTTTCTTTTTCTTTTTTTTTAAGGCTATTGGGATTGTTTTCTTGATCTCTTTTTCAGCAGCACATTCATTACTAGTGTTTAGGAAAGCTACAAAATGTTGATTTTTGTAACCTGCTACTTTGTCGAATTTGTTAGCTCTAGCAGTTTTTTGGTAGAACTTTTTGGATCTTTTAAGTATAAGATCATACCATCTGCAAACTCCTCACTACTTTTCAATCTAGTTGTTTTATCCATTTTTGAGAGTTGGGTATTGAAGTGTCCAATTATATTTGTGAATTTGTCCCTTTCTCTTTTCAACTCCATCATATTTACTTCATATAATCTGTTGCTCTATTGTTTATTGTTATGGGTTTAGAACACAGCACATTTAGGATTGCTATTTGTTCTTTTCTTTCTTTTTATCATTATATAATGTTCCTCTCTGTTCCTCATAATGTTCTTCATTCTAAAGTTTACTTTATTTGATGTTAATATAGCTCTTTTATTTTCTTTTTAATAATGTTTACATTTTATATGTATATATATACATACATATGTATGTATATATATATATATATATATATATATATATATATAAAATCCTTTTATCTCAACTTGTTTATAGTGTGTCATTTGAAGTTAATTTCTTGTACACAGCTGTATTAGTTACCAATAGCTGCCAAACCAATTACTGCAAACTTGGTAGACTAAGACAACATACATTTATTCTCTCACAGTTCTGGAAGTCAGAAGTCCAAAATCAGTTTTGCTGAGCTAAAATCAAGGTGTTGGCAAGACGTGTTCCTTCTACAGCCTCCAGGGAGAATCTATTCCTTGCCTCTTCCAACTTCTATGGGCTGCCAGTACCCCTTTGCTTACAGCTACATCTCTTCCATCTCTTACTTTCATTGTCACATTTCTTTGCATCACATTTTCTTATGGTTCCCTCTTATAAAGACATTTGTGATGACATTTAGAGTTAGCTATATAATCCAGAATAATCTGTCTCAGGCTTCTTAATTTAATCATATCTGCAAAGTTCTTTATGCCATAAGGAAGCCCCAAGGATTAGGATCTGGATATCTTTGGGGACCACCAGTCAGACCATCGCAACAACATGGAGTTGGCTGAGGGCTCCACACCTGAGTGGAGGACAGAGTTTTTCTGTGGCATTACCTGGAGTACAGCAGTTAGTGTTTAAAAGTGTTCTTTAAGCCTGCCCTTTCCCCAATAATTGGGCTAAGAAGAGCAAGCATTTGGAGGTCTTTTGGTCTGTGCACTTTGGCATTTTGCAGCTACCAGTCCCTTCAGCACCAAGTCAGCTATCTGAGGCAAAAAGAAATCACGTCTGTTATTATTCACTCCGACTTCGAGGACATATACCTTTGGTAATCTTAACTTGTATTGTCTTCTTGCACATCCTCTACCTTGAATAGGCCCTAGAGTTTTATTTCTTGACTACTGTATCTCACAAAAACCTATGAGATAGCTCCAAACCTCTAGAATTTGGCATGTACCATCATAGCAAGAACTGCCATTAGGGCTGGTCATCTCTATGAATTCCTGGTTTCATTTTACTTAATTCTGTCCTCCTGTGGATGTTTTAAACTTTCTTGCCCACTCACCAATGCATTTTTTTTTGTGTGTGAGGGGGATACCTGGGATTGAACTCAGGGGCACTCAATCACTGAGCCACATCCCCAGCCCCATTTTGTATTTTATTTAGAGACAGGGTCTCACTGAGTTGCTTAGTGCCTTGCTTTTGCTGAGGCTGGCTTTGAATTCGTGATCCTCCTGTCTCAGTCTCCCAAGATCATCAATGCATTTTAAGAGAGATTTTATCCAGATATTTTAATTGTTTCCCTTGAAAAGTTTGGTTAGGGCATATGATCCTCTTTGGTGGTGGTAACAGAAGTCGAGTACTTTTTTTCACCAAGATGTCTGTACCCACATTTTTTTTTTTTCAGTACTGGCTACAACCCAGGAGTGCTCTACCATTGAGTACCCTCAGCCTCGTTTAATTTTTATTTTGAGATGTGGTCTTGCTCACCTAGAACTTGCAATCCTCCTATCTCAGCTTCCTGAGTAGCTGGAATTACAGGTGAGCGCCACCACACCCAGCTGTACCCACATTTTGAAGTGTTAATGCTGCCTACCCAAGTCCTTGACCAGAAACAGTTTGTGTGCCTTTTATAGGTCTAAGAATCATCGCTGTTACTATAGGGGAAGAGATTGGAGGAACAGACTCTGGAGTCCTCTTGACAAGTCCCTGATGACTTATCCTGGCAAGAGCAAGGCACAAATTCTCTGTTTTGCCAACACAGCATCTCTTTCTCTGATAGCATCTCCTTGATTTTCTTTGTGCTGAGCTCCATGATTGATAGGTCTGCTGGTCAGCATGTCAGCATGTCCTGTCCCCTCCTAGCCACAGAAGGTGTGTGATACTGGAGAGAGCAGTCAGACAGGGTCCTTGGATTTTGAGCTCAGTAGCTCAATTACTGATGACCTGATTCGTGCTGACAGTGGAACTCAGAAGAGCAAATCTGTTACTCCTGGTTTTAGCGCCTTTTCAAGATGAGGCTTTTCACTTTCTTTCTCTTTGTTCTGTGAACTATCCAATACCTTCTAACACATTCCTGTTACTCCTTAATTGTTTGAAGTACTATTCTATTACTTGCAACCAAAGACCCTGATTGATTTGTGGTGGGATGGGCTGCATTGCCTTGTCTCCCTTGAGACACCACTTGAAAACCTATTAGAAAATGGGCATGGAGCTGGTGTGGTAGTGCATGCCTGTAATACCATTGACGCAGGAGGCTAAGGCAGGAGGATTGTAAGTTCAAAGCCAGCCTCAATTTAGTGAGGCCATAAGCAACTTAGAGAGACCCTATCTCAAAATAAAAAATAAAAAAGGCTGGAAGTATGGCTCAGTGATTAAGTGCCCCTGAGTTCCAATTGCTGGTACCAGAAACAAAAACAAACAAACAAACAAACAAAACAAAAACCAAACAAACCCAAGTCATTTGGATTTAATCCCCACCCAAGGAATGGGTTCCCACACCACAACTGCTTTCCTGTGCTGTTTGGACAGCCTTCCAGAGTGGGAGTTTACCACTGCCGGAGGCATCTAGCTTCACCCTTGGCTGCCTCTAATTCTTGGAAACTTCTTTCTTTTATTAGCTGAAATCTGATGCTCCATAGCATTGATCCTACCTCTGTGCACCTCCATCCCCCTTTCTCTGCCCTGGAAGTTACTCAGAGACTTGAAGGGAATGTGCCCTGCTCTGACTTTCTTCAGACTCCACAAATTCATTCTCCTGGGACCCAAGTTGCATCTCCTGACCCAAACATTTGTTTCCTCATGATATATTCCAGTTAATCAATGCCCATCAAAAAGTGTGAAGCTCCGAGGCAACCCAGATACCCTGAAAAATGCAGTCAAGCAGGACCATAACCTCCTCACTCTGGATACTCTACTTCTTTTAATGTAGCCTCAAATAATATTCATTCTGATGGCAGCTTCCTAACACACCTGACTCATAGGGAGCTTAACGTTAGTTCACTAAGCCTTTTTCACACATGCTCCTACCCATCCTGGCTTCCCCTGTTGGCCCATGTCCTGTTTTTTTTTTTTTTAAACTTATAATCCTACTTAAAATATAGATCCTGCCTAATTTTTCTATGGCACACTCAGAAAGATCTTGTCCACTTATAGATTCCCCTTGTATATTTTTTCTGACTACGCAGAAGGGAACATTAGGAAACATTGCATCTCTCTCCAACACAGCTTAGAGCAGAAGTTATAGGAATAATTCAGAGAAAACCTCAGCCTGGGATGGGGTTGGCTGAGGCCTTCAAATATAAGCCTGGTGCTTACGGTTGTGATATGTGTTACTCATTTCCTTTTGGGAGCAGTTAATTCTGATCTTAATGTCAGATTTAATAGCCAAAAGAAAGTGGGTTGAATCTGCATTTTTAAAAAGGCTACAAAGTGGATTTAGATATTGTGAAACTTGGATCCTCTCCACAGAAATCATTAAATACTCCCAGTCCCACAGGCTCAGGCTCCTTGGGGGTCAGCTCCCCTGACCCTCCTTCCTTCTGTCATTTCAGCAGGGTCTTGCAGTTTCTTGCTTCGTCTGAGTGTCAGAAGTGCAAAAGGTGGGGACCCCAGGTTTTGGGGTTACCGCAACAAATCTTGGCTAACCTGGAAGAAGATTCCAAATTTTCCATCCCAGGGAGACAAAGACAAAGCTATTCCTGAGTGTGTGTGTGTACAGGGGCACCCTGGTCAGACACTGGTGTGAGTGAGCCCCTGTGTATCAGTTATCTATTGCTGCATAACAAATTACTCCCAAACTCAGTGGATTAAAAGAGCAACATTTATTAATTATCTCAAGTGTCTGTGGCCTGGCTTTCCCAGGTCCTCTGCTGCAGGGTCTCCCACAGGCCCACAGTCATCTCAAGATGCAGCTGGAATCCCTCTGCTCCCCAGCTCACTCATGAATTTTGTTAGGACTCAGCTCTTAATGAATGGTCATTGGACTAAGTCCTCAGCTCCTCCCAGGTCCGTGGTCTCTCAGCACGTGGGCTTCTCCAAACAGCATCCTACAACACGGCAGCTGCTTCCTAAGAGTAAGCAAGAGAGTGTGCCAGCCCAACGGAGGTAATGGTTCTTTGTAACCTGATCATGGAAGGGACGACCTGTCACTTTTGCCATGTTCTGTTTATAAGAAGCAAGTCCTGTTAGGTCGGTTTGAGGTGGCTAAGGGAACAAAGCACCAGGCAACCCGCACCACCTGTCAATCAGCGGGCTCTCCTGACCAATCCTGGAAGGACACGGATCTCAGCAAGATCCCCAGACCAACCCCAATAGGACAAGGGACTCTAAAAACCTCCCTTTCTCGTCCCAAGTCCTCTCTTCCTGCCCTAAGCCTAATAAAATTCCAATCCGGCTGAGCCTGGATCCCTTCTGTTGGACTGGAGGGTCTTGCCCAGAGGGAATCTCCGTAAAGCCTTGTTCAGCAGCTTTTAATCCGCCTCCTTTTGGTCACTGGTGCCCAACCTTACAAGTCCGTCTGTCTGATTTTCAATGAAAAATGTTGATGAAGGGTGCGACCACCAGAGGTGGGTGCCCCTGGGAGCCATAGCAAAGCTGTCCCTTGTGTCATGTGACTGTATGGAGCAGGCAGCAATGACCTTGGTCCCAGGGCACGTCAGGTACAGAACAGCTATTGGTGCTCCATCTGGAAGGTGAACATAGTAGGTGGTAAAAGGTCTTAGGGACCCAGGTCATCCCCCCCCTGAACCTCATGAGAAGAGCATAATGGATATGCAAGTCTCTGTAAGTTCAACCCTGATAGTTTATTATGATTTTTAAATCCCTTCCATGTCATTATCTCAGGAAATGATTAAAAAACCTCAAAGTGAGTGAAGAGGGAAGTTTTACTACACTCACATCATGGATAACTGAAACTCAAAGAGAGGTCACCCAGAAAGTAGGGTGGAGCCCCCACTGGACTCGTGACTTGAGCCTCTGACCCCTACTCTTGCTGCTCTGCTGTGGACTGTTGCAGAAGGACACACGATGCACCGATGATCTCCCTGCTGGGCCTGCACTGGGTGCCCACAGCCCTGCAGACTGGGAAAGTGGTTCAGTGGCAAGAAGTGTGAGGGTAGGCCCGAGCTGGGTTACTCAGCCAGGGTGATCTCAGCCCAGGGGTAACAGGGAGCTTGCACAGGAGGAAGGCCCTGAATGTTTCCAGTTCTGGCCTAGTGCCTCTCTGAGAACCAGGGAGCCTGATTTACTGCAAAGCCCTGTGGCCAGATGGCCTGGCTTCAAACCTGCTCTCAGTGTCTCCTCTTTGCTAGTCAGTTCCTCCCAGGATTGCGTAGAGACAGGCAGGGGCTGCCACACAGCGCCTCCCGCAGAACTCACTGGGTGACGGTGCCTGTGATTGGTGCCAGTGAGGAAAGGCATGGTTGTGCCCATTTTATTGCTGGGAAAGTTGAGGCTGAGACTTGCCCTGGTATCAGAGCCAGGACCTCAACAGGTGCTTTTTCTCAGGAAGGAAGGAAGGCAACTCCTTGAAAACGGCAAAGTCCAGAGCAAAGGTCAGATTGGATGGCTGTTCCAGGTCCACTTCCTGCCTGTGTGTGGGGTCTGCAGGGGGCCGTGGGGGCAGCCCTGGTTTGAGGATGAACTCAGGAAGAAGTCCTCCAAACCAGGCCTGAAGTGTGTGTTAGGGCCGAGCTGGGGCTGGCCAGCCTCGCAGGGCAGGAGGGTTTGGGGAAAGCTGTTTGTACTAAGCGTAGTTCAGGGTTTGGGTGGAAAGACTCTTTTAGTCCTAGGGTTTTGCTCTCCTCTTGCCCAGCTGCAGGCCTGGACGGGTCCCTGTTGGAAGGAAGTCAGGCCTCCTCCCGCAAGGGCCCTCCCGTCTGTGGTGGGCGGCATTGTCCTCCCAGATTCCAGGCTGTCAGTCTCCGGCTGAGCTCCCGGGATGCTTGGCCTGCAGATTGTTTTGTTAGGTTTCTCCTACAATTAATTTGGAAATTACCCAGCTACCTACAGCCTCTCCCAGGTGTTCTGTAAACTAAGGGCCTGCTCCTGCAGCTTTCACCTTGGTGGGACCCAGGAGGGCTGAAGTTGGAAGAGTCCCCGATGGGGTGACAGGAGGCTCCATCCCATAAAGGTAGGGCTTGTTTTTAGCAACCAACAGGCCCCTCAGCTTTGGCACTAACCATCCTACTTTGTAAGATCTGGAGCAACCAGATCGACACACTTCAGAGACATTGTCTTTAAGCCCCACACGCCCTGTGGAGATAAGTCAAAGGTGTGTGGAGGAGACACCCTACTCAGTCCCAAAGATGACTCCCTGGGGCTCTAGTCATCACCAACATGCAGCTCTCTGGCTTCTACATCCAGGGAGGAAAGTTACCCAGACTTCTAATTCATCTTGCTGTGGTCTTGTTACACCTGGGTCAAAGGTCAGTCCATCCCCTGAAAAGGAAATGCAACCTTGAACTTCTCACCTGATCTCTTTGGACCTCAGTTTCCTCCCTGGAAACAAATGCAATTGAAGCTTGCTGCTCTCTAGAGAAGTTGCAAGAATCCCAGAGATATCATGCAAAAGTGCCCGGTGCACCCTGAACCCATGGCTCTTTGATAATGTGGATTATTATTAGTCAGCCTTGCTCCTGCTAAGCCACCTGCAGCTGGGAAGAGCCCTGGCCTGGGGTCTTCCATGTGAATGTACTGTGTCACCATGGGAAGTTACCTTCCCGATGTTCTCCTATAAAACAAGGTGTAGGACTAGGCAACCTGTGGCCTACATATTTATTGATAAAAACGGAAAGTCTCATTATAAAACAAGGATCAGTTTTCCTGTGCCCTATAAAAGTCACCTTTCGTATCAGCATGCATTGGGCTGCAAGTAACATTAAGCTCAAGGACAGTCTCTTAAACTTGAAGGACAGTTGTTATTTCTACCTGCAGGTCCCCAGGTAGAAAGAGTGGTTTCATGGTGGGGTCTCAGTGATGTCCTCAGGCTGCCAGGTCCCTCCCACTTTTCTGCTCTGCCAGCTTCAGCAGGCTGGTGTGTTCTCTTAGGCTGACCCTCTGGGGGTCAACATTCAATACACAAAGATAGAAAAAAGCTGTTGCTCTTTTCCTTTTTTTTTTTTTAAGAACACAGAAATGTTTCCCAGAAGCCTCCAGCAGAATTTACTGGGTATCTCTTCAGCCTGAAAAATATCCTGTATCTGTTTCTGAATCAATTGCTGACAAGATGTTAGAATTATTATTTCATCCACCTTAGACAAGTCAATATTTAGCCTACAGGTCCCATAAGGGGTCAGACTTCCCCCCAAACACAGGACCTACTGAAACCTGAACAAATCTGGGGCCTTGTGAAGAAAGAGGAAGGCAGGAAGATATGTTAGAAAGAGACAGATTGTTTTATTTATTTTCTAGAGTGGCCTACTGTTCCACTGTCCTCCACATGGTCCATCTGGCCACACCCAGCTAGGCCATCCAAAGCCCTGTACAAAATCCCATGAGAGAACAGGCAGGGAGAATGGGGACAGAACCTGCTTTATGCGAGGTCAAATAGTGACACTGAGTTCGGATTGGAAGCTGGGGTAAAAGAAGTGCTATGTGGGAAAGGGAAGTTTTGAAAACACTCATTCAGTGAAATTTTCTCAAAACCCTTTGCAGGACTGTTTCCGGACATGCCCGTGTTGCTATCGCATTTCCTGGTCCTTAGGTCTGGGGTCCCTCCCTGAGATAGGGACCAATCACTGGGAGTGGCTGGTCTGGCTGGGGTTGGAGCTGGGTCACACGCTGGCAGCTATGCTGGGAACAGATGAGGGGAGCAGTGGAGGCAGCAGGGAGCCCTGTTGGGAGATGGGTGCTGTGGATCAGCTCTATTACTAGGATGGTGGCCTTGGAGGTGGTTCCTGAAGAGTGGGTGGCCAGAGTGAATTCTCAGTGAAAGGAACAGGTGGGAATGTCTGGGAAAGAGCAAGTGGGATGCTGGCTGGAGCCTAGTGGTGCAGAGAGGCAGCTATGGGAGGTGAGGCTGGGAGCGGGTAGGCCTGGGGTTTAGGGAGGGTCTCCAGTGTGGTGCAGAGTTGCTTTCTGCTGCAGACAACAGGAAGCCTCCTCACTGGGATGCAGCTTAGCTTCAAGGGAATGAGCTTGTAGTATGGGGCAGAATGGAAGCAGGAGGTAAAAGCACCTTGGGATCCCTGGCTGGCTACTGGGGGCTGAGAGCAGAGCCCAGAGTTAAGCTCTAAGAGGCTGTGGTTCTCACACTCCATCTCGTGGTGGCTGAGCACCTCTGTGCCTGCAAAACCATAGCCGGGCTCTACTCTGTGTGAGAAGCCGCTCCAGATAGTGCTCTATACCTGGGCTGAAATCCACCCTGATTCTGGCTTCCCAGTCCCTTCCCTACTTTGGGAGGGGCTGACAGCTGATCCCTGGGCCCCTCAGATTGTGGTTTCAGTACCCAATTTACCCTTCTAGGCCGAGCTGGAAATCTGAATCTCAACACTCAAAGAGTGGGTGTGGGCTGATAGGAGGGGCACAGGGAGCTCCACCAGGAACTCTTCTAAGGAACGCCAAGGAGTGAGGACCACTCCATTGCAAATGCAGGTCACTTTTAGTCTCAGCCAGGGGAAGGGAACACCAGAGAGAGAGCAGGGGCAGGGGATGCCCGGCAGCCAGCTCATGAAGGGCCTCTCCCCCCACCCCCCACCCTGCGTGTCTACCTGATTTTTAAAATTTTATTCACTGCTCGGGTTGGTTTGAGAAGCACTAGCTTCACTGCTTTTCCTGCCTAGGCAGTTCTGAGCTATTAGCTCAGTTTGCTCACCCATTTGATGGGGTACCTAACAGGGAAGCCCCCAAGCTTCATGCTAATACCTACTGTCACTACCACGACACACAAATGATGATAGATACTTCCAAAGTGCCTTTCTAAGATGATAATCAAATGTAGTCTCCTCTGGGGGAGGCATAGGTTGTATTCCAGCTTGGATGTTGATAACTGTGTGTTGGGCAAACGAGTCATGTACTCCTTCTTGGGCTCTATAGAACATACACTCATGGCATTTCTGTTTATTCCTATTATTGACAATTCATATGAGCACTGAAATACAAGCCCTGAATCTCCCGAATGTTCCAATGTGGTCCTGGGAATGGTACATCCCCAATCTAATCCTTGCTTTATCTTTCATAAAGCATGCCCCTATCCGCATTGCTTTTTATGAGGCACATTTTCCCGCAGTTATCTTGTTATGTCAACCCCCACCAAGGAGTCAGCACTTCCCAGGAATTGGATGAGTACCGAAACCTGAGTTCTCTAGAAAGGTGTGTGTGTTTGAGTCAGGGGAGAATTTCTTAGGGTGTCTAGAACTTTGGGCTGCCTATAGAGGATCCCTGGACCCACATTGACTCAGAGGTAGGGGACCCTTTCTGCTGGCCATTGTGTCCTACAAAGAAAGGTGAAAGAGAGAATAGGAATATGAATATGAATATGAATGAATATGTGTGCCTGTGTGTGTGGTCTGTCTGTCTGTCCAAATGTCAAGCTATCCCCAACTTGAGGCTGGAACTGAGTGGTCAGGGTCAAGTTTATTCCACAGTTGAGGAAATGACTGTACAGAGTCCGGAACCCAAGGTTTCCAAAGAGCCTCAGCTGGGAGTCAGGAGTTGCCCTGCCTCTAACTGGCACCCCAGCGCCAAGATACTTTGAAATAACTCTCCTTGAATGCCCTTATCACAGTCACCAGTACAGCTGGAAACCTGAGGTGAAATGCATTCAAAGGGCCAGAATTCCAAGACTCAGGGAAAAGTTGACATGCAGCCCTGCCCTCTTGCAACTCAGCCTTCTTTCTGCAGCCAGAGCCACAAGGTAGCGCTGTGATGCTGGTTAGGGTTCCTACCCAGAAAGGGAGGCTGCTGGAAGTTATTTTGGGGTCTCTCTGCTCTCAATAACAAAACATTCTTTCATTTTTTCTGTTTTTTTTTTTTTTTGTTTTGTTTTTTTTTGCCCAGGGCTTATGTATCACTTGAGGAGATACTGAAAGATAGTTCCCGGTCTAGTAGGTTGAGGGTGGGACCTGAGATTCTGCTCTTCTAGTAAGCTCCCAAGGGATGCTCAGTAAGCTGGGCCCCAGTCTCAACAAACAACAGGGAGAGCTCCTGGCTCTTGAAGAAGTACATCCTGAATTTAAATGACCACAGCAAGAGGAGTTAAAGAACAGAGGGTGAAAGGGACTTGTGCCTAATTTTATTTGTGGTGAAACTGCAGCCTACCCAGTCCAGGAGGGAACTGCACTCAAAATCTCATGGCAATACAGCAACAAAGTCAAGACTCAGGCCTCTGTGTAGGGAAAACACAAAAACAGGCAAAATTCAGAGAAGATACTGAAGTGTCACCTGTGCTTTCTCTGGACAAACTATGGGTTCCTTTACCTACTCCCTCCCGTTTATTTTCCTCCTCCTGTTGCTCCCTTTCTCTTATTTTATTAAAAAACAACAACAACAACAACAATGAACACATCCTGGTTTTATGATAAGAAAAAATAATTTTAATAAAAGAAAATTCTCACGGAGTTCTTAGTAAATGAGATCATGTTTATGAATGGGCTTGGTAAACTGTAACCGCATAAGGCAACTTCATGTCCTCGGTGTGGAGTTCAAGCTCCAGCTGTCCAAAAATTACTTCAAAGAGGTTCTCTTTACTATTCTGGGAACACGAGTCCCCGCCTTGAAGAGGATCACCGCCGCTTCCAACTCGATCCACCTGGAGCCGCTTCCTGCTCCCCCCTTCACCTCGGCGGTAGGGACACTTTCCCCAAAGCGCAGGCCTCGGGGATCTTCCTCTTTAAATCGGGGAAGAAGGCTCCCTAATCCGTTTCGTACTAAACGACCTCGGGCCAACTCTGCTTTTGTTGCTGGTTTCCTACGCATAATTGCAAAGCAAAGTTAATTTGAAAGAAAAAATGTTACAGCTCAGGGGCGAATTCTAACGAGCCTTGGGCAATTAGGGAAGAACGCATCTAATTACCCACAGCCCCCGGGGCGCCTGCACAGGTGCTGGAGTTCAAGGCCCGAAGAGGAACGAACTGGCTTTCTGAACTCCAAATAGGAAGGAAGTAAAGAGAGAAAGAAACGCACCTCCAGTCTCTGAGCTCCCCAGATGAGGGTGTCAGAAGTTCCCTTCTCCGGTTTGGGGATTCCTAGAGTTAGAACGTCCCAAGGTGCTGCTGCTGCGGTGCGATGGTCTCAAGATCCTAGGGTCACACGGGCTGCAGTCCGGGGGGAGCACAGTCCCTGCGCGGCGCCCATTCATGCTCCGCCCGGGTGGCGTGCGAGGTCTGGGTGTCGCCTGCCGGCAGGAGACCGAAAAGAGCTGTCTCTCTTCGTGCATCTCCTAGCCCCTTGGCTGCACGCAGTCAGTCCTCTCTCTCCTGGGGCTGATTTTTGCTGTTGGTATAATCTCTCATCTGTCGCCCAAACCAACAAGGAGTTGGCGGGAGGGGGCGGCGAAGACGTCCAAGCGGTTTCCAGTTCCATCTTTTCCCGGGCCTCTATCGCGACGCTCCAGGAGTTTTGTGTCGCGGCGACACACAGACATATATATGTGTATATATGTGTATATATGTGTATATATATATATATATATATATATATATATATATGTATATATATATGTATATATGTATATGTATGTGTGTGTGTGTATACACACACACACATACATATATACATACACGACTTTCCGCACGTCTATGTCCGTTCCTTTGCAAAGCGTTTCTCACCCACTTATCTCGTTTAACTTCAGGAGGTCCCTCTGAGGTAGCAGACGCAAATTCCCATTTGAGGACGCTAGAGAAGGGACTGGCTTAAGGTTAATGGCATTGTCAAAGCACTGGACTTGGTAATCAAAAAACAAACACAGAAACAGAGACATTCAATTCCCTGCTAACTAAGTGCAAAAACTGCTCTTTCCAGCTCTGGTGTGGAGGCTCTCCCCAGCCAAGGATAGAACTCCAAGTGGAAGACTCTCAATTTCTGCTTCTGCCATCCTCACCTCTCTGTCTGGGAGAGCCAGTAGAACTGCACCCATAGAATCCTTGCATCTCATACATGGAAAGGTTCACAAGAAGAGGAGGGAGGCCCCAAACCTGGAGATTCCATGGTCACAGGGCTGGGTGGGTGCTCCAGCTGCCACCTGCCTTCAAGTGGTCATTTACTAAAACCAAAGCCAGGAAGAAACAACACTTAGGCCTGCAAAGACTGTCCACAGCAGTAGCTATCAGCCACATGGGGATAATTCAAAGTTAGACAAGTTGTCAGTGGAAAATATATCCCAATTTTTGAAGACATAGCATGACAAAAGAGTAAAGCATATATTGAGTACATGTTGAAATGATATTTTGGGTATATTGGGTTGAATACAATATATTATTAAAATTATTCTCACCTGTTTCTTTTATTAATACGGCTACTAGGAAATTTAAAATTACATCTATGACTTGCATTTTATTTCTATTGGATACCACTGATTTAGACAAATTCCTGTCTAGACTGAACCATGTTCTTTGTGAACAGAATTGTGCAGTCCCCCAAATAAAAAGAAATTATTAATAGTGTTCATACAACCTTCTTCATGGCCCCACCCTTTCCTACCAAGCTAACTCTGCAGAAAGAGGCCTAGTTTCTCTTGCCAGAACTAGTGCTAGTGCTCAAAGTTTTGCTTCTTTCTTTCTTTCTTTCAATTAAAAACAGTCCATCTTACCACTTAGTTTTATCTGAAAGCTTTGAGTGGCACCTCTGACATATTTAATGTTGAAAGTCCTCCCCCACAAATAAAAATTTATAAGATGAGATAAAAGTGGGAGTGTTGCCAGATTTCCTCTGATTTTGGTGAGCCTGTTGCTTACAAACAAAACAAAACAAAAACAAGACATCAAAGTTAAAAATCCAGTTTCTTTCAAAGCTCACTTCGTTGACCATCCAATTTAAATGTTCTTTTTGCTTTCTGCATGGGAGGGCTGCTGAGGCATAGCAGAGGGTGCCAGGAATGGAAGATCTAACCCCAACTATTGAAAGCCATCACCAACCAACTACCCTGAGAGTCCTCTCATCTCTTTGAACATTTTAGCATACCCATTGGGTCCAGGGCTGCTTTATGAAAAGAAGCCATGGATAATGGGCAAATGTATTTCTACTTGCCTCACTGGAAAATCAGATTTATGGTAGGGCAGTAATAGCTGTGGGATGACCAGAACATCCCGCTCAAAAGATTCAACGAATTGTGATATAATTGCTTCTTGGAGCTAGTCCTGGGACTTTAGGTGCTTGCTATGATTTGTATCAATTCCTTGAGTGATGGTTAGACTTTGGATTGCTACTCTGAGGCCCTGGGTGGCCCACCAATGCTGCCAAATATGCAGGGTGGCATCCAAGTTGATGGTGTTCTTAAGTCTAATATGGGGGAGGGGAGTGGACTGGGAGAGCCCTGTTGTGTAACAGGGAGACTAAAGGTTTGAAGGTCTGGAATGGAACTGGGTCTCACTGGAGAGCTAAGTGTGGTCTGAAGTTCTCAGAGGCAGGGAAAACCAGCTGGATCAACCAGAGCAGATTTCTTCTATTTAAAAACAAATCTAAAAACAACTACTTTTTTTTTTTTTTCAAACTTGTCCTTACTTTCAGAAGAAAAGCGCTGTCCTGGCCTTTTATTGCAGTAATGTAGTCAAAGGTACAAAAGGCCGAACCATGTGAAAAAGCCTGTTTTGTGCAGCACAGGAAAGGGTGAAGCTATATGACTCCTGATCCTGGTGTAGACACTGCGCTGTCTCCAACTCCATCCTATATTGCCATGGACCCTCCCTGATAGAAAGCCAGAAAGGCCTGTTCTTTGGGGCTTCACCCTCTTGAAGATCCCTTGTGCTAATCCAAAAGCTGCGGGCAGCCTCTCCTCAACTCCCATTTACAAAACAAATCAGTGTTTACACGGTGTGCTAGGAGATTGAGCCTCTCCAGCACTCTTGGTACCTTCCTCGTGGGTCCCAATTCGGTCCTCTTTCTAGTCCTGTCCTCATGTCACGGGGATATTTATTTTGTGTAGACAGCCAAAGTATCTATTCGTTTTCGTCCCTATTTTCGGCTCACATGGCGGACACGAACCGATCTACCCCTCCAGGATAGGCGGTGGCATGGCGGGCATGGTAGGCCCCTCCACTGCTCCCTCCCAGTTGCCCGCCAGGATTGTAGCAAGGCCCTAGCGCTCCGAACTGGCCTGGCGACGTGCGCCCGTAGAAGTCCACAGTGGTCTCGACTCCGCCGCTGCTGCCACTAGCCGGGGACGAAGCGGGTCCCGCCAGGCGTCCAGCTGCAGCGAAGAGCGCACTGCTGGCGGCTTGAGGGTATGCGCCGTCGGGACCCGTGTAGGCAGCAGCGTAGGTGGAGGGGTTGGGTGGCCGCGCCCCTGCGCAGCCGGTGGTCTGGTAGCCGGTGGTAGTGGCGGGAGCGCCTGCAGAGGCAAAAGCACAGGAACCGCCAGGCCCAGACGGCGCGGGACCCAGATCTGGGCTGAGCGGTCGCTCAGGAACCAGGCCGAAGACACGGCAAGGGCTCGGAGACGCGGAGGGGTAGTAGACTGGAGGCGGCGCGGCGAGCGACGGCGGTGCGTAGCTCGCATAGACCGCACCCGGGTAGGGCGTGCGTGCGGCGGGCACCGCTCCCGGGAAGATGGCTGCGGCGGCGGCAGCGGCGGCTGCGGCTGCCGCAGCCGCGGCGTCGTGCATGTAGGCCGGGTAAGTGGAGAGGTCCGAGCGCTTGAAGCGCTTTCGGCGGCGCAGGAAGCTCCCGCTCTCAAACATGTCCTCGGCGTTGGGGTCCAGCGCCCAGTAATTGCCCTTTCCCGGGCGGCCGGCCTCACGCGGGATCTTGAGGAAGCAGTCGTTGAGCGTGAGGTTGTGACGGATGCTGTTTTGCCACTTTTTGGGATTGTCACGGTAGAAAGGGAAGCGTTCGGTGATGAATTTATAGATGCCACCCAGAGTGAGGCGGCGCTCGGGCGCGTGCGCGATGGCCATGGCAATGAGCGCGATGTAGCTGTAGGGCGGCTTCCCGCGTTGCAGGGGGCGTTTACGCCGCCGCCCACCCGCGCCGCGACCCACGGCCTCCGCGGGGACCCCCGGCCCAGCCGGTGCGGCCTCGCCGCGCTCCTCTTTCACGGCAGCCAGTGCCTCCGACTGCGACGGTGGCGGCGGCGGCCCGCTCTCGGCGGTCATGGCTCAGCCGTCCCGCACGTCTCCAGGCGATTGCGCCGCGGGTCGCTGTCGAGGGTCCGAGTGGGGACCGGTCCGAGGTGGGAACTCCGGACGTGGGGTCCCTGAAACTGAAGCTACGGCCCGCGGTGGAGAGCTCTGGAAGACCTCGCAGGCTGGCCCCGAGAGCACAACTGCCCGGGCTGGGGCGCGCTGGAGGCTGGGTGCCTTCGCTCACAAGGATAGCACAGTACCGACAGAGCCTCGCGAATGCCCTGACCACTTACGACTCAGCTCGTGTTCTGGAGTTCAAGGCCAGGAGGCGGCGCGGGGACCGGAACTGGACTCAGGTCACCGGCCCGAAGGGTCCTTTGCAAGCTGGCGCCAGACCGTGAAGGGGTCCGGAAGTGGTTCTGGGGTTTGGGTCCTGCAGCTGGACTGGAACCCCTGCTGGTCCGAAGATAGCCGTCGGGACGTGAACGTAGAGGAGGTTGCAGGTTCGGAGGCCTGAAGCGAGGGCAGTTAGTGCCTGCGCGGGGCTTTCTGGCGCGGGCAGCGCATGCCGCGCCCCTACGGCCCAGGTGGCGGGCCGTACTTACGGCGAGAGGCGAGTCCAGGCAGTAAGGTCGCGGCACTGGCAAGGGTGGGCTGCCCGCAACAGCTCCCCTTCGCGGTGTTGGAATCCAAACTTCAGGCCGGCTGGCGAGGTGCTCCCTTGCTTACACCCCGATCAGCTCCTCCCTCCGCCGGCTTCTCCTTAAAGGCGGCTGCAAGCGTGGGGCGGCGCCGGTTACCTGCCCGCCCCCCGGATTGCCCGCCCCGCGGGCCTCGGGCTCACCTCCTCAGGTAGGCATAGTTGTGGCGGCGCAGCCGGAGCCCCACAAACGTCAGAGCAAGGAGGGCGCTTGGAGATGCCGAGGGCAGGCCCCATCAGAGCACCAACGGGAGACTGAGGTCATGAAAGTCTAGGGATATCTAGGTGCCCGGACTCAGCGCTTTCGGATTTTCCCACCTCGGTGAAGAGCTGAGACTCGCGGGTAAAAGGAAGAGCTCGCCTCACTCTCCTGTCCTGAGAGGGTGAGAATTGACCTGGGGAGGGGGTTGGTTGGTTATTGTGGGCTGGAGGGCAGAACGGGAGAAGTTTCAAGTAACTGCCTCCCAAGGTCTTTCAGTGTGATTTCTGAACCCTGAATGGGCTGTCCTGCCCACTCCGGTCACGTATTTCAGACGGAGATTCCCAGACCCGAAAGGGAAGGTGACTTGCTACCATCCCACCGCGACTTCACTACTTGCGCCTCTGTTAGGACTGCGCTTCCAGCTGCGTGTCAAAGGTAGACCCTTTCCCATTTTTTAGTCCTAGATTCCTCAACTGTACCCAGGATTTGGATCGCAAGAGTTCTTCTGTTACCGATATTTAGGGAAAGACCATCGTCTTTGAGGGGCTTGGGACTTCTCTCTGGGTGATGGAAAGTGGAGGGAGACTAGGCTCCTGCCCTCTTGCGGTAACGGCCTTCTCTAGTCCCCCCGGGGCCAGGGAGGACTCAGGTGCTCTCAAACTAGCAAGCAGTCCCTTCCGCAGCGGGGCTGAGGGTGCGGGGTGCTACTGCGGGTAGGCACGTCTGCCCGGGAAGGGGCGGGCAGAGGGGACCCCTTGCTCAGCGAGTGTCCGATTTCTAAAGAAGTTTCTTGTCGTCCCCCGAAGGTAGGACTCCGTGCTAGCCTGGGACTTAGCACCGCGCGGCCGCGCCGATCCGGATGCACCCTGTGGCCTTTATCGAACTGGTCCCTTCCTCCTCGCAGGACCTCAGGGCATGTGCGGATCTACAGGACGCAGCTTCCCCGTGGGGGCTGTGGGTACGAGGCCGAGCGGAGGAGAGTGCCTCAGGAGCTCCGGAGATCCCAGGTAGAGGTTTCCAGTCTGAAATGGGTGGCAGGCCTTCGGGGTTTTAGTTGCGTTCTTCAGTGAGCGGAGAGCAGGCTCTGCCCCGCCCCCGCCGAGTATTGGGCTGCGGTCTTCGGAAGAAAGAGGCAGAAAGTCCAGATCCTCGCTCCTCTGACCCTAGCTAGTGTGGGAAGTGATCTATACCGTTTTGTTTGACTTCCTTAGCACAGGCGCTGGGAAGAACGAAGAGGGGCGCTTTACACTCGCTAAACAAAACATCCAGCTTCCTTCTTTCGAAGTAAAAGAATCGAAAAGCCAGATTTCGTCCTGTTTCGTTTTTTTTCCAAAAGGGAGAATTCTTGAAAAGCCTTTACTTTAACTGGATTGTACCATAGAAATCTTTTAATACTGATTCTTTGATTCTCTGTATTTCCAAGATTCTGAGATTTAGATTTCCAGAATTTAAATTCTGGACGATTATTCCTTCGTGATTCTGTAAAGTTCTTTGACTATGGTTGTATTCTTGTGACTTTAAACTCCTGGTTAAAGTCTAAAAGCCTATTGATTATATATTAAGATGCTAGAACTATGACTTTTTTGCCTACTGTGAGCTGCCGCTTCTCTAGTTTTAGATAGTTTTTCAGCTCTAAAGTATATGCTATTCATTTTGAATTCTTGTCTAGGAATGTCTAATCAGAAGTTTTAGGTCCTATAAATCCACAACTCTTCTTCCTTGATTTCAAAATGTGAGTGCTGGATCTATGGTTTTGTAGCTCAAATAATCTTATTATAGTAGATTTTCTAATATTCATTTCTGTATACTTTCATGATCAGCCCCATGACTTTATGATTCTCTACTTTTGAGCTCCAGTGATTGGCTGCACGCCTCCATGTCTCAGTATTTTCCAATCTTCAATGTTTCATTTTTCTAGAATTCTGATTTTTTTTTTCTCTCTCTCTCTCTTGAACTTTGTTGCTAACCAGCTACACCTTTGCTGCAGACCAAGACCTAGCCGCCTGAAATGAGAATTCTCCAGATCATGAGTCTATGATTTTCATGAACAAAGGACCCCTAAGATTCCATCCCATAAATGTTTTAGTCAAATATTACACTTTAAATTTTGTACTTTGAAGATCCTCTGACTCCATGATGTAAAATTGAGAATACATGATTTGATAAGTATAAGGATCTTGAGTTTACCCGTTTGGATCAAAATCATAGGTAAAAATTTCCTCTGTGCCAGGGTATTTCCTTCCTTTTTTCTTTACTTTCTTCTTAGTTTCTTGAGTAGGGATGGGGTGGTCATGGTCAAGTCTTCCCCTCTTCATGTTTGTGGGGCCACAAACTATTGAGAAACATTGGTCAATGAGGGAGGGTGAATTCCCACCCCCTGGAAATCATTCTCCCAGTCCAACAGAGGTGGGATTTTGTGGCTGTTGGTGGGCCAGACAGTTTCCATCTGCTTCCCTCCAGTATTCTGCCCCATGTATTCCTGACACCCCCTGGAGAAACCTGAACCAACGCAGGCCATTGTGTGTGTGTGTGTGTGTGTGTGTGTGTGTGTTGAGGGGGTTCTATAGAAGATGCTAGAAGCTCTTCTGTAACAACTACTTTTTTTCTGGTTTAAACTCCCTGAAAGGTTTGTAAATAAAAACGGGGATCCAAAGTGTTGTGGAAAATTCCTCCACCTTCCTTGACCCCAAAGCTCCTTCATAAGGATGCAGAGGTGACCAAACTGGTCTGCTTGTGGAAATTAGAGCTGGAAGGAGACTGGGCCCACCCAGGTTGAGGAAGAGTTACTTAAAGTCATTGGGCAGACAGCAAAACAGGTCTTCTGACCGGCTCTCCTGGCCCCCTGGCATCTCTTGCCCCCCCCCCTTCTCTGAGCCTTGCTTGTGCTTAATTTTTGAACTTGGGCTACTTTCTGATCCAATCACAACAGAAAGTATATTGCAGGATACTTGCAAATATGACCCAAGAATCTTCTTACAGAGGCAACACAATGATCTCTATTAGAGTTATCTTAGGGCACACCAGTCAGGGTGACCAGGCTGTATGAGCTCGGCGTTAGAGCAAAACAAAGTGGCCCATGTCACACTCAACCCAGAAAGACCACTGTGGACTTTAGTCCACAGCACTTCGGAATTCTGAGGGCTTCAGCTCCAGACTCCTGACCCACCCAGAAGTTTGAACCATCTTCAGCGCTTCTTAGGCCTCAGTTTCCCCTTCTGTGAAGTAGGGATCTCTTATCTGTCCCCTCTTTTTCACAGAGTCTGAAGAATGAAGGGGGCGGGATGCATGGCCAACCCGCGATCGTTTTCTTCGTGTTTTATTTTGGGTCGAAACAAAGAAGAGAAGCTGTTAGGGAAAAATTCAAGCCTGTCCAAGATGGGCCGAGATGAGACGCCCCTCGTCGAATAGGTAGCGGGTTAAGTAAAACATTCTGTGTGGCCTAGCTGGGATTTTGAGCCTCAGAGGCCCCGGGCCAGCATGGACTCTTTCCGCTCTCGCTCTCCGAGCGTCGTGGGGACCTCCCCGCGCTTGGTCTGAAAGTAACGTAGCTTGGAGTGCTTGGTCGCCGCTTGTTTACTTAAAACTGCGAAAAGGATCATCTTCAGCCCCAGGACGGACAGTGGAAAAGAGAGAGAAAAAGGAGCCCAGAAAAAAAGGAGCCCCTTGCCTCCCATCTTCGGGTTTGCTTGGACCCGGCCGTCAGCCCCCGGGTTAACCCTGTTGAAGCACCTCGAGTTTCAACCCCCTCCCAACCTCTGCCCCGAATCCTCTGTTCGCGCTGCCCACGCGGGTCCAGAGCGCTCAAGTCCCAAAGCGCAGGAGTCGGGCTGGACGCTTGCTTGGTCGGAGAGCTTGGTCAGATGCCGAGAAGCAGAAAACTGCCCCAGAGCGCACGGACGTGTCAGACCGCGCACTGGGAGTGGTGGCAGGTGCAAGGCGGAGCCCCCGCTGCCCCCAGGTTAGCTCCCCACGCTTTCCCCTGCGTTAGGTGAGCTTTCCGACCACGGAGGAGCACAGGACATCAAACGCATTGACTTACTTTGAGGGAGGGAAGAGTTGGATATGGCCGTGGACCCTGTTGGGACAACCCGGGGCCTGGGGAGGAGGTGGCGCCGAGAGAGAGGAACTCTACCTTTTTCAGCCTTTGCCAGGTGCACACGGATTAGATTCTGGAACCCTCGTCGTAGGATCTGCTCTCAGGGAATGTCTGGCCTCCGGGTTTGTACGGAAGGGCTCTGGGACTCCCGGAAGCCCAAATGTGTACGGAAGATTGTAGATGTGCTTTTTGGGAAGCCCGTCGTCTCAGGTTTGCAATACAACATCTAAAGAGCCAATGATGACTCCTCCGCCTTAAAAAGGGAGTTGCTCTAGACTGGATTCTACTTCAACCATCAGATACAAAGGAAGAGGCTCGCTGGGCAGCTTAGTTTCAGGCTTGCGCTAGGAGAAGCCAAAGGATTGAGGCGTTGGTAGGTGTCCTGAGGACCCCAACCCCGCTGGTTGCCTGACTTGGCGCCCACAGTATGAGGCAGGCGTGGCACTGTGAGGCTCTGCTTTGTGCCTAGCTTTTCAGTCCCTCCACCCCACCCCCGTCTTTGTCTCTGTCGCTCTCCTGGGGAGTGTGTGTCTGTCTCAGACTTACCATTATCAGTTAGCCTTTGTTAGGATTATGCCTACAGGTGTCCTCCCTTTCGGGGTGTCTACCCAGTCACTCCTGAAGGGAGACTGCAGGGGCTGGCCAGTACATTCCAGACAGTTCCCTTTGCCCACATCAGTCTCTTCTCTCCTGGAGGATGGTGCAGAGTGGCAAGGCCAGGAGAGACAGACCTCCACCTAGGAGGACTCTGGGTGTGCTGGAAGTCATGATCCTTGGCCTTGCAGCCCAAGTGCTTGTCCCTCACTCTGCTCCTTGAGCTCTGCATAAGCTGCCAGGGAAGGAGAGGGACCAGGGTTATAGGTGTTATAGGGTACCAGCTTTCTCAACATGTCCAAGGTTTCAGACAACTCTCTCAGGGCACTCTAGCGTCCTGTCTGTGTGCAAACTCAGGTCACTTGGCTGTCCAGAAGCCCTCATCATCCCAGTGGCAAGAGCAAGCACACTTTCTGGGACATGGCATTCAGGGCCTTCCCTACACAATTCCATCCCTTTCCACCTCCTCTCCCCCTTGGTCTTCCTTTTTGCCAGTGTTTGAGAACACCACTCTCAACCAGCTCCCAGAGAACTGCAGACACTCACAATTGAATAATCCCCTAACAGAACATGTGACAAAAGCTAAAATACAACCAAGCTGGGGCAAGCCCTAAGAGGGAGTGTTTGACCCATTATGGTATCAGGGAGGACTCCCGGTAAGAGGAGATATTTGAGCTGAGGAGGGGAAAGTCTGGGCTTTTGCAGGCTCAGGTTGGGAAATGTGGCTTCATGTCGTTTGCCACCCAGATCATCAGCACAGGACACAATGCAGCTCTCCTGTGACAGCCTGTTACTCAGAGTCACCTGGTTTTGGGTTAGTGTCTGTCTCTGCCTCTTTCTAACTGTGCAACCTTGGGCCAGCCATTGTTCTGCTCTGAGCCTTATATTTTCAATCTATAAACTAGGGATGATAGTAATGCCATAAAGGAGTTGTGAAGGCTAATAATATTAACTTGCACACACATAACTCTTATATATACTGTTTTAATCACTTTATTTTTTTATTTGTTCTAATTAGTTATACATGATAGAAGAATGCAATTCAATTCATTATACACAAGTGGAGCACAGCTTTTCATTTCTCTGTACACAATTGTTTTAATCACTTTAGACATTAAATACAATAATGTATCAGGAGACCTGGGCTCGGGAAGATCATTAGCTGGGCATTAGGGATTCATCCAGGAGAACCCACAGAGAACTGGATCTGGAAGCCATGGTGACTGGAAAGATAGGCCATCCAGGCAAAGGAGCAAAAAAGCCCAGAGGCAGAAGTCTCTTGGATAATGGAAGAGCAGGAGGGAAATTCAGATCAGAATAGCACCTTCTGCCCTAGATTCAGCTGTGAAGGACCCTGGGATGTTCCTGGGTCCTAGAGATAAATAGTTGTCTTGGAAGAACATTTTGGAGAACTTGCCTTGCTGGGTAGGAGTGCAGGGTCTTTTAGGGGCAGCTGCTATCCCTGGTATTCTGGAAACTTAGGGACTTGGATCTGTATGCAGCCCTGGCCTCTGCCTGGGCAGATCAGGCCCAACCTTTTGGCAGGAGGGTGGGGAAAGCTTCAGCGCTGGGCTTGATCCCAGCTTTGGTGAGTTCAGACACAGAGTCTTCAGTCCTGAAGCCATGCACATGTTCACTGTGTTTACTGGCCGGTGGGGGAGGACCCCAGGCACTATGGGTCTAGTTAGGGAAAGTGGTCTTGGACATAATCCAGTAGTGAAAAAAGGTGAGAAATTGCCGTTGGGTCCCTTTAGGAGGCCTCAACCTAGATGGATATTGTGTGTGGCTCCCTGCATTCCCTGAGCCCTGGCCAGGCCAAACTGTCCCCAGTGGGACACTGAACAGCTGGAACTTGGCTCTGGGTCAGTGGATTGACATTGTAGGAAAGACTTCAATTTATGCAATGGTTCTGGGGATGGAGAAGAATGACAGGAAGGGGAGGAAAGGTCTCTCTGGAAATGGCCAGGAAGTGGAGTTGACAAAGCTTAGGAGATGCCACCAGTTAGCTACTGTGTAGAGGTCAGTGTCTCAGGCGGCTGAACTGTCCTCTATAAGCCTGTCTTACACAAAGCTGGAGCCTAGTAATTAACTATCGAAGGAGTCACACCATTGCCCTCCGAAAGCCTCAGCAGGCTTCTGTCGCTTCCACTTTTAAAGCTGTCACTATCACAGATTTCCTACTATATTCCTATATCTGGTTTGTGGCTGCACTTCACTGCCTGGCATTTGCTGGCCAGAGACAATTGACATCTGCTTTACCCAGTGAGTAAGCAAGACCCTTCAAGTTCAGGTAAGCAGCTCTAACTCTTTTTTCAGATTCACTTTGTCCACTCACCTCCTAGTACTTCTTCCTTGGCACCAGGGTTTCTCAAATTTGTCATTTATGGTATTGAAACAACCTAACAGATGAACAGAAGTGGAAGATTTCTACCAAGAAGAGAAAAGGGAGTGTCCTTCGTACCACACCCTGGACATGCTTAGTGTTTTATCAATGACTTAGAAGAAGACTCAGAAGGGAAGCTGATTGGCCTGTGACTGACCAGGATGAGATGCTGATGCTGTAGCTGTCAGACCCAAGGCTTGCATTAATCCGTGGGCTGGGAGACTGAGCCAAAACCAACAAGAAGACATTTAAAAAAACTGTTATGAAAACATTGTAACTTTACAGGAGACAAACCAAGAAAAAAAGAGTCCCCCCCATGCCAATTACCTGTCATTCATCTACTAGGTTTTCTGTTCTGTGTTTTTTCTTTTGTGTTCTTATACATATACAGAATTTGTATGTTTACATAGGTGGAACCATAATGTATGCACAATTCTGTGGTCTTTGTACACAGTGCATTTGCATTATTTTGTAAACAGAGCTACATGTTGCTTCTCACTCCCCCCCCCCCCCGCCCGTCTGTAATTGTGAATGAAATTGTCTAGTGTTGATCTAACCCTTTCATGGTATCTGAGCAATTAGGTAATTTCCAGTATCTTTGATATAGGTGATGCTGCCAGGGATATGTTTGTATAAAGAACTTTTAATTTCTTTTGAAGTATTCTTAAGACAAATGTCTAAGAGTAAGATTTATGGGACATAAGCATTTTTATACTTCTTAATATAGTGCTATGAAATTATCTCTAAAAGGAAATTATTTCTTGCAGCTCACCATAGTCAAGATACTTAACATTATCTGTCATATCTAAAAGTTTCCTTACACCCCTTTGTGATAAAATCATTCCCCTTCATTATCTGTAAGCAATCATTGATCTATTCAATGTCACTGTAGATGACTTTGCATTTAATAAAATTTTATATAGTGAAATAGCGGGTGGCCTTTTTTCTCTTACTACTTTCACTTAGCCTAACTCTTTTGACATTCAGCCATGTTGTGATATCAATATGTTTTTTCTTTTTATTGCTAAGTACTATTCCATTCTATGAATATACCACAGTTTATCTTTTAACCTCTTGCTGGATGTTTGGTTTACTTCCCCTTGGAGCTATTATAGACAAAGCAGCTATAGATTTTTGTTTATAAGTCTTTGTGCAGACATATGCTTTCATTTCTCTTGGGTAAATATCTAAGACTGGAATGTCTGGGTCACATGGTAGGTGTTTACTTAAATTTTTAAAAATTTGCCTGATTTCTTCACAAGTTGACTGAATTTCTTTAATTACCACTAGTAATCAGTGAGAGTTCTAGTTGCTCTACCTCTTCACCAACACTCTACACATTCAGTCTTTAATTTTTCCCATTTTAGTATATAGTGGTATCTCATTGTAGCTTTAATTTGCACTTCCCTCATAACAAATAATATGTTATCAATTGCTGTGTAGCAAAATACCCCAACATCACTGACTAAAACAACAAACATTTATTATCTCACAGTTTCTGTGGATTAGGAATCTGGGTGTGGCTTAGCTGGGTGGCAAGTTTAGAGACTTTCATAAGGTTGTAGTCAAGTTGGTTGGCTAGGGCTGCCTAATTTCAAGCCTGGTTAGGCGTTACAGAATCCACTTCCAACTCACTTCTGGTATGGTCATTGGCTGACCTCATTTCTTCATCATGTGGACTTGTCCATAGACTGCCCAGGGATTCTTACAACATGGCGGCTGGTGACCTGAAAAGGAAAGCCTGAGAGAACCCAAGGTGGAAGCCAGTCTTTCAATAGCTCAGTCTCAGAAATTGCATTTCCTAACTTTTATTCACATTGTTTTTGTTGGAAACAATCACTAGGTCCAGTCTTTACTGTGGGAGAAGGGATAACAATATGAATAGCAAGAAAAGGGAATCACTAGGGACCATCTTAGAAGCTGTTTACTATAGTGTTGAGGGTTTTTTTTTTTTTTCATGTTTTCCATCTGTTATGCCTTCTTTAGCCAGATGTCTTTGGGAAAATCTGCCAATTTTTTTTTATATTTATTTTTCAGTTTTTGGTGGACACAACATCTTTATTTTATTTTTTTATGTGGTGCTGAGGATCAAACCCAGTGCCCCGCACATGCCAGGCGAGCACGTTACCACTTGAGCCACATCCCCAGCCCCTCTGCCAAATTTTTGTATTTAATTGGGTTGTCTTCTTCTTGAGTTGTTAGAATTCTTCAATTCTTTTTTTTTTAGAGAGAGAGAGAGAGAGAGAGAGAGAGAGAGAGAGAGAGAGAGAGGAGAGAGAGAGAATTTTTTAATATTTATTTTTCAGTTTTTGGCGGACACAACATCTTTGTTTGTATGTGGTGCTGAGGATCGAACCCGGGCTGCACGCATGCCAGGCGAGCGCGCTACTGCTTGAGCCACATCCCAAGCCCCGAATTCTTCAATACTTCATACCAGTCCTTTGTTAAGTATAAGTTTTGCAAATATTTTCTTCCAGAAAGATGGTGGATTGACTTTTCATTTTTGTAACAAATGACTTTTGAAGAGCAAATGTAAATTTTGATGAAGTCCAACTTATTAAATTTTATTTTAGAGTTGGTGCCTTTTGTGCCTTATTTGAGAAATATTTCCCTAAATCAAAATCACTAAGGCCATTTTTTTTTTGGTAGCAGGTATTGAACCCAGGGGTGCTTAACCACTGAGCCAGATTTGCAGTCCTTTATTTATAGAGAGACAGGGTCTCACTGAGTTGCTTAGGGCCTCCCTAAGTTTCTGAGGCTGGCTTTGTACTCATAATCCTCCTGTCTCAGCCTCCCGAGCTGCTAGGATTGCAGGTGTGCACCACTGCCCTCAGCTCTCATATGAATTTTAAGATCAGTTTGTCAAGTTCTGTTTAAAAAAAAAAAAAAAACGAAAGGTTTTTATAGGAATTGTGCTGGATTTGTTGATCAGTTTGGGCAGTATCACTATCTTAGTAACATTAAGTCTTCTGATCTATAAGTCTGGAATGTCTTTCTGTTACTTAGGTCTTTAATTTATTTCAACTAGGTTTTGTGGGTTTTAGTGGCAAGTTCTACAATTCTTTTGTTAATTTATTTCCAAATGTTCTTTTTGATGTTATTATAAATGGACTTGTTTACTTATTTTTATTTTAATTGTTCATTACTAGCATAAAAAATTTTTGTATATTGATCTTGCATCACATAACTTTTTTTGGGGGGTACTGGGAATTGAACCACTGAGCCACATCCATAGCCCTATTTTGTATTTTATTTAGAGACAGGGTCTCACAGAGTTGCTTAGAGCCTCACTAAATTGCTGAGGCTGGCTTTAAACTCACGATCCTCCTGCCTCAGCCTCCCCAGACACTGGGATTACAGGTATGTGCCACTGTGCCTGGCTGCATCACTTAACTTTAATGAACTCATTTATTGGTTCTAATAGTTCAGTGACATTTTTAGTTTTTTTAGTATTTTCTGTATGTAGGATCATCATGTCATCTGCAAATAGAGATAGTTTTTACTTTTTTTCCCCCCAGTTTGGTTATCTATTATCTGCATTTCTTTCCTACTTGCTCTGGCTATAACCTCCAATACAATATGGAATGCTAGGGAG
The DNA here is from genome assembly GCF_021218885.2 of Marmota monax. Lineage (NCBI taxonomy): Eukaryota > Metazoa > Chordata > Mammalia > Rodentia > Sciuridae > Marmota > Marmota monax. Next base: position 4,185,986 of record NW_026695243.1, read on the forward strand.
AAAGATTGCACATTCTTTTCTTGTTCTGATCTCAGGTAAACCATTTGGCCTTCACCATTAAATATGATGTTAGCAGTGAGCGTTTTCCTTACATGTCCTTTTTCCAGTTGAGGAAGTTCCATCCTATTCTTTGTTGAGTGTTTTTATCATGGATTACATCTTGTCAACTGCTTTTTCTGCTTATATTAAATTGATTATACAGTTTTTGTCTTTTATGAATATGGTGTGTTACATCAATTGATTTAAAAAAAAAGAGAGATAGGAGGGGTCTCACTATGTTGTCCAGACTGGCCCTGAACTCCTGGACTCAAGTGATCATCCTGCTTCAGCCTTCTGAGTACCTGGGACTGTAGGCATGTGCCCATGCTGGCTTACATTGATTGATTTTCTTGTACCACCCTTATTTTCCTGGGATAAATTCCACTTGATCATGGTTTATAATCATTTTAAAAGTTGTTAGATTCAGTTTACTAGCATTTTTGTTGAGGATTTTGCATCTATATTTATAAGGGGAATTGGGTTTCCTCGTGATATCTTTGTCTGGTTTGGTATCAGGATAATGCTGGCCTCAGAATAAGTTGTGAAGTGTTCCCTTCCTTTTTATTTTTATTGGAAGGATTTATCAAGTGTTGGTGTTAATTATTCTTTAAATGTTTGGTAGAACTCACCAGTGACTCCATTCTGGGTCTTAGCATTTTTTATGGGAAGTTGTTTGTTAATTTCTTATAATAGGACCGTTCAGTTTTTAATTTCTTCTTGAGTCAGTTTTGATACTCTCAGTCTTTCTTGAAATTTGTCCATTTCATCTAGGTATCTAATTTATTGCTATAAGATTTTTTTTATAATGTTCTTTTGATTTCTATAAGATTGAGTAATGTTTCTCTTTCATTTGTGATTTTAGTCATTGGAATCCTTTTTATTTTTTTCTCTTAGTCTAGCTAAAGGTTTATAATTTTTGTTGATCTTTTAAAAGAACCAACATTTGGTTTCATTTATTCCCTTATTTTTATATTCTTTACTTCATTTATTTCCACTCTAATCTTTATTATTTCCTTCCTTCTGCTTGCTTTGAGTTTAGTTTTTCTTTTTTCTGGTTTCTAATCTTTTTCTTTTTCTTTCTTTGTCTTTCTTTTCCTTTTTGCTTGCCATGCGTGGGATTAAACCCAAGGCTTCACTGAAGCCTGATTGGCAAGTGCTCTACCAGCCCATATTTTATGTTTTGTTTGGAGACAGGGTCTCTCTAAGTCCTTAGGACCTGGCTAAATTGTGGAGGTTGATCTCAAACTTGCATTCCTCCTGCCTCAGTCTCCTAGTTGCTGGGATTACAGGCGTGTGCCACTATGTGTAGCTCCCATCCCCAGCATTTTAAAATTTTATTTTGCTATAGGTCTCACTAACTTTTCCAGGCTGGCTTTAAACTTAGATTCCTCCTGCCTCACTCTCCTGATTTTCCTAATTTTTTAAGTTGTCAATTTGTTATTGATCTAAATGAATGGATGTTTTTCTTTTTCAGTGCTGGGTATCAAACACAGGGCCTTGTGCATGCTAGGCAAAGACTAGTGCTTTATCACTGAATCATACTCCTTTCCAGGTTATTGGTTTGATATATTATTCTTTTTTAAAAAAAATTAATATTTTGTTTTTAGAATAGTTTTAGGCTTATAGATAAATTAAAGAGATAAAATAGAGAATTTATATATTCTCCTTTCCCTCCAAACAGTTCATCCTGTTATTAACATATTACACTGGAGTGATACATTTGTTACAATTACTGAACTAATGTTGGCGCATTATTATTAACTGAAACCTATATTTGAGGTTAGGGTTCATTCTGTGTTGTATAGTTCTGTGTTCTTTTGAGGAATGCATAATATCATTTTAAACATAGGCATTTACTTTTTCCATATTTTTATTAGTACATTGTAAATATACATACAGTGGAATTCATGGTTACATATTAGCACATACACACAATAGAATAATTTAGTTTGTTCAATATTGTTCCTCAGTATTTCCCTTTCCCCACCTTTTTCCCCTCTTCCTGGTTCCTTTGTTCTACTGATCTCCCGTCTATTTTTATGAGATCCCCTGCCCTGCAATCTTTCTTTTCATTTTTCCTCTCTACTTCCACATGTAATGGAATTTATAGCTATTAATTTCCCTCCCAGCACTGCTTTATCTGCATTACATTGACCTGGATGTCTGTGTTAGCACCACATGGTCTTTAGTACTGTAGCTTTATATTAAGCTTTGAAATTAGGAAGTGTAAGTACTTCAGCTTTGTTATTTTTCAGGGTTGTTTTTGGTTCTTGTGGCTCCCTTTCATTTCCGTATGAATTGGGGATCCATAAGTTTTGGTATATTGTATTTTCATCTCAAAATATTTTTTCCCGTTTCCATTAAGACTTCTTCTTTGATTGCTTTGGAGTATATCATTTAATTTCCATGTATTTGTTTCCTTTCCTAAATATTCTTCTGCTATTGATTTCTAATTCAATTCTGTTGTAGTCAGAGAATATATTTCATACAATTTCAATCCTTTTAAATGTTCCTTGTGCACTTGGGAAGAATATGTATTAGGTTGTTGGTGGATAGAGTGTTCTGGGATGTGTTAGGTCTAGCTGGTGTGTATTTCTATCAAGTCTTCTATTTCTTTGTTGACCTTCTGCTTAGTTGTTCTAGTGTAATGGCTCTTTAGTCTTCCTGAACCCACACTTCCCCCATAGTGATTTCTAAAAGTTTAAATTCAAGCGTATCTGTATTGTTTACTGGTCAATCCTCAGGACTTGCATAGAATCTGACTTGCATAGAATCTGTAGTAGGTACTCAATTACATTTGGTGGCTGAGTCAAAGAATGAAGAAGGGCTACACATGAGAGGTTAAGCCCAGGGAGGAAGAGAGGGATCAGAGGAGAAATAGTGACCACATCTTCTTCTTCCTTTCTCCTCTGGGCTTCTATCAAACACAGTACACCTGAACTGGTCATGAGCAAATGCAAAAAACAGGAATGGGTACACAGGGAAATGGTATTGGTGGGGAATATGGTCTCTGTCCCTGGTGCCAGCAACCTGGAACCAGGACAGTAAAATCATTTAGGGAATGGAATGGATCCCTCTTAGCTTTGGAGTAGTGCTGCTTTATCAGACAACTGGGGTGAAGAAGAAATGAAGGAGCAAATTGGTGAAAGAATAGAAGAAAAAAAGAATTGAAACTTGAAACAATTATTGTTTAAAACAAGCTAGTGGTTCTTAAAAGAACCATCAGGCTGTAGTTCTTCTGTTGGGTAAAACTTTTATTCGTGGGTGATTCTGGGAAAGTGAACATCTGTTGAACAATATACCTGTATATATATATATATATATATATATATATATATATATATATATATATATATTGCACTAGGGATTGAATCCAGGGTGCTTCAACACTGAGATATATCCAAGCCCTTTTTATTTTTTGTTTTGAGGCAGGGTCTGTCTAAATTGGTGAGGCTGGCGTTGAACTTGCAGTCCTTCTTCTTCAGGCTCCTGAGTTGCTGGGATTGCAGGTATATGCCGCCATGCCTGACGATATCAAGGCTTTGAAAAGGGAGCTCAACATAACTTAGTTCATTTACTCCATCTTACAGATTTAGAATTGAGAATGGAATAGTTAAGTACTACTTGGCCAGGACCATATACTTGAGATGGCTTTCAATACCCACTCTTTCCCACCAAAGCCTCTGGTTGTTTTTTTGTTGTTGTTGTTGTTTTTACTTCAGGACCCTAGTGTATTCCTTTATTGCTATTCTTCCAACTCTGCCTCCCAGTGTCCTTTACCTCCAGGGCCCAAAACTTATACTTCAAGTAAGAGTTCTAGTGGACAGTAAGAAGCGCAGGACCTCTGCTCTCTCAGGCTGTAGTTGTGGCAGTCTGGGTTCTCCTTGGAGGCTGAGCTGTGTTGCAAAACAAAACAAAACCAAAACAAAGAAACAAGGCCCCCTTGCCCCTCCCCGCCTAAGACCAACACACTGGAGTGGCTCCACCAGGCTGTTTCAGTGAAAGGACAATGGGTCTTGCCTCTGGTTACTTCTATGTGTGATTTATGCCCTATAATGGGAGAGTCACTTATGGCCTGCCCAAAATGCCCTCTGCCCAGTCAACAACCCTGATATAACAGCCCTAGATAAAAATCAATTTTGGATTTGAAGCTGCCTCAAGTTTTGGCTCCAGGTAGGGAACCGATTTGGGTAGGTCTATTAACTTCTCCAGGCTCAGTTTCTCTAGCTGGGACAAAAGATCTGGCCAGCTAGATTAGCAGCTTTTACCCAGAGAGATGTAGATAGCAAAGTCTACTCTAGTCTACTTTAGCACCAGGCATTATCTACTGATTAAATCATCCATAGATTTTTTTTTTGCATATACACATACATATCCATAAATGTTATATTTTGACAGAAAGATTCTTGAGTTTAATAAGAAGTAAAGTATGTAACTCACATGTATATGTGCAATGTTGTGAGGACTGTAGAATTTATAGCCGTTAAAAAGGTATCCTAGGGCTGGGGTTTGTGGCTCAGTGGTAGATCACTTTGCCTTTCACATGTGAGGCACTGGGTTCGATCATCAGCACCACATAAAAAAATAAACAAAATAAAGGTATGTGTCCATCTACAACTAAATATATATATATATATATATTTTTAAAAAGGTATCCTCACCCGTAAAACAATTAGAAAGCACTAAGACATTCCCCAGGGTTTCTTTAAGCCTGAGGGAATAATGTTAAAGTATTCAACAAACAGAATGTATGTGCTGAAACAGAATGGAAGCTTGTTGGGATAGGAACCCAAGCTGATGCCAGGCTTTAATCTGTTAGTCCCAGGATCTCAAGGGCAGCCTAGGGAATTCCAGAAGAAGGGCTAAGCCTACTAGCACAGTTGGGGGCATGGGATATGAGTGTGAATGGGGGGTCTGCCAGTGGCTGTTTCTCTGTGGGCATGGCAGTATTTCAGTATCTCAGTATGTGAAGATCACACATAGGCTATTCTTCCAGCTGCTGCACTGGGATGGCATACATTGCCTGTGGCAGGCTTGGCCTCTTGCCTCCTGAGCGGCTGACTCTCTGACCACAAGCCCACCTGGATCACTGCATGCACCCTTCTTCCTCAAATTTGACTTTAAAATGCTCCACCATGCTGGCAGTTTTCCACCCAGGTGGTAAACTTGTGAACTTCCAAAACTGGGTTTTGGTTAAATGAGTTCATCTGCTCCCTGTATGGGTGAACTGTGGGAAAAAAGGAAGGAAGGCTCAATCTGGGGTCAGGAGCCCAATTTTGTGTTCATGTCATGGCTTTGCTGCTGTTTTCCCATAGGTCTCTGGGAAGTCACTTCATTCCTGTGATCTTGGTTTGTCATCAGTAAAATGGGATGGTGACTTCTGCTTTCTTCACAGGCCATGCTGAGGCTTAAGTGAAAGAAAAGGAAGGAAGTGTTTTGCAAACCATAAAGCACTGTGCACACAGGAATGAGTCTCTGTTCCAGACTGAAAGATCTGGCTGCTCAGAACGAATGTCTGCTTCTGGTAAATCAGGGGTTACATAATTGCCATTTATTTAGAATATCCCTGAACTGTCCTCAAATGTGGTCCCAGTATAACTTCAGCTTTTTAATGGGGAGGAGGAAGGCTGAGTAGCAGAAAGTGCAATCTTTCTTTCCCTTTAACTCTACAAAAGCAGAGCTGCAATGGGCGGCAGGAGAGAACCTAATCCACTTCCCTCCATTTATAAATGGGGATACTGAGGTCCTGTGGGGGGTAGTGAGTGCCCCAATGCTACACATAGGAAGTGTAGCTGTCCTCATTAACTTTGATGACATCATAGATAGCTCTGTGAAATGAGTGGAGGGCATGGGTTCCAAAAAATCTTCTGGTTGCAGCTGTTTTCATTCCAACCTGGGGTGCATCTTATGGCAAAGCACTCATTCAGATTCATGCCTTCTTCCCTCCAATGGCATTTATGGAGTGCTGACTTCCATGCTGACCTTTTTTGGGATAGACCACGCAAGCTGAGTGCAGTTCTGTGCTCAGGGTCTTCAGGACTCTGGGGGGAGAGAACGTTCTTCTAGAGTCTTGAGAGAGGACCAGATAAAGTACCATCAATATTGGTTTGGCAACCTCCCTTGTGGTGTGGGAGATTTTTGAGAACAGTGGGGAAAAAATGTGGTGAAGAAGCTCAGCAGGCCTATTACCAGTGCACAGCAAGCACCCCTTCCTCTTGTTCCATTTTATTTTGCAACCCTCTCAAATGGAGAGTTGAGGTTCAGAGAGGAGAAAGGATCTGGCCAGGGTCACAGAGCTGGAAAGTGCCAGTCACTCTGATGGGAAAAAACAGGTGATTCCAAGGCCTCTTAAGTCTTATGAACAGGCTCTATTCAGGTAGAAAGAGCTCCTGGCTCAGGTGCTTGGGAGACCCAGAGCCAAATCTCAGCTGTGCCATTTCCCAACTGTGTGACTTGGGCTGGTTACTCTTGAGGAGACTAATGTCTTCTCATGTGTAAAATAGAAGTAGCCACATACTTACCTTACGGGCTCCGGGCTCCGGTGAAGGAGAATCCTTGGCTGCAGGTAGAACCCCTGCTAGGGCTTGGCCTCAGGGGACACTCCAGAAGTGTTCCTTTGCTGCTCAGAAGAGCGGCTGGGTCAAATGCAGGACTGAGTACTTCTGGCTTGGTGGGGTTGATGAGTCCCGTGCTTCCAAGAGAGAGGCCTGGACGGTTTTCCTCCATTGAACAGTAACAGGGGCAGTGGCAAAGGTGACGTTTGCAAAAGCAGGGACCTGAAAACTGTGACCTCCCTCTCTGCACCACCCCCCTCTCTCTAATGGGTGAGACCTCCTCAAAGCTCCCAAAGCCTGGTTTGGATACCCCAGTCGCCCGCCACGCCTGACTGCACGGGGTGTCAGTTCTGCCCTGTCGCTGCTGCATTCCGGCTTCGTGTGTCAGCACCTCATGAAAATCTTCCAGGCCCCGGCTTTGAATAGCTCCCGGGCTGCTGGGGACCAGGAGGCGGGCTCTGTTTTGCCTGTCAAATCATCCGCTTTGTCTGTCTGGCCCGGGGCTCCTGGCCCATCGCCGCTGGGCGGTCCCTGTGGCCCGGCTTGGGCTGAACCCACGGCGGTCGGTCGGACGAGTAGCGAGGAGCTACTGCTCCTGGGGAGGTTTGGTGACCGGCTCGGAGGAGGAGCTGGGCTCCCGCCGGCCGCTCCCAGCCAGTGCAAACCCTCGGTGCGGTGCGTAACCGAGCCAAACGCGGAGGACCCCCGCTCCCACTCCTGCGCTCGAGGGGCGTGTGGGACAGGAAGGGGCAAAACCGAGGCGTCGGGGTCCTGGACGCTTCTTCACCTTCACTGCCAGGCGCTGGGAACAGGTTGAGCGCTGGTGTAATAATTCGCCCATCTCTGCTGATGGACAGCAGCCTGTAAGCCTTTTAATGGGTTCTCTTAGTTTAAACCAATCTTTCTTAGTGTATTTTTTTGTTGTTGTTGTAAAAAGCACAGACGTAAAATGTAACAGAAGGGATATCCGCACATTCACAGCGCTGTAGAGCCATCACATCTAGTTCCAGAATGTTTTTTATGACTGCAGAGGGGAACCCCTAACCCATTAGCAGGCTGTCCTCATTAACTTCGATGACATCATAGATAGCTCTGTGCAATGAGTGGAGGGCATGGGTTCCAAAAAATAATCAGTACAAGAATAGACAACTCATATATTTTATGTCATCAGCGAGGCACATTCCCTTTGTATTACTTTTTCACTTTTACTTTCCATTCCCTTGTTAGTTAGGGACTGAGCTGTTGCTTGGTCTGGTCTGGCAAGGTCATTCCAAATGTCCTTTCTCCTCCCTCTATTTCCCTTTCTCCCCTTTCCCTTTCTTTCACTGACCACTTACCTACCCACCTACTCTCTGTTTATTTTTGTATCACCCACCATTTATCAAAACTATCATCTGTCAAAATCTGTCATCTATCAATCATTTACCTATCAATCGTCTGGCAAAAATCCATCAATCACCTATCTATCTTCCTACTCTCCATCTGTGTTTCTGTAAATACAGATCCTTGGTGCTCAACCCCACATATTAGAAACACCTGGGGAGGTTTTGAACTTGGAAGCCTGGGCCCCATCTGGGGCCAGTGGAAAAGGAGTCTCCTGGCTTATGGTCCAGGCGTCTGCATGTCCTCAAAGTTCTCCGGGGTGATTCTGGTGCACAGTGAAGGTGAAAAATCACTTACCTAGATTTACCTCTCTGATCTTTAACCTTCTGAAAAAGCTCCTTATCTCAGTTCTGGTCCTCAGTTGGTCTATTTTTTACACAATTGGGAATTTACTACATAAAATATTTTACAGCCTCCCTTCTAGAGATCTGTATAAACTTTCTATATGCTTAGAAAATGCTGCCAAGTATTTTATTCACATATATGTTAAATTTATTTAATCAGTCTCCTATTAGTATTTGGAGTAGGATTATGCTGAATCTATAAATGAATTAGGGGGAATTAATGTATATTTGATCTATGTGTTTTTAATTTTATTTAAAAATTTAACATTTCAAACATATACAAAACAAATAGTATGGTGTATCTCCAGGACCTATTGCCAGCCCCAACAACCATCATTTTTGTCCAATTCTGTCCCATCTATACTTTTATCTTCCCCTACATTCATATTATTTTTTAAATAAATTCTAGACATGTAAATTCATATGTAAATGTTTCAGCATATATCTCAAAAAGGTAACAAAAGCCGAGTGTTGATGTACTACGAAAAAAATAGGGCTGGGGATGTGGCTCAAGTGGTAGCGTGCTCGCCTGGCATGGGTTGTATGGGGTTCGATCCTCAGCACCACATACAAACAAAGATGTTGTGTCTGCTGAAAACTAAAAAAAAAATAAATAAATATTAAAAAAAACTCTCTCTCTCTCTCTCTCTCTCTTAAAGAAAAAAATAGCTATCATGCCTTAATATCATCAAGGTCAACTTGATAATTACAGACAAGTTTCAGATTCCCAATTGTCTCATACATGTATTTGCTTTTACTTTTATATTTTGTAGGGGATTGATTTTGTGAGATCTGAGGTTTCTTTCTCTCACTCTTTTAAGTACTGGGGATTGAACTCAGGGGTGCTATACCACTGAGCTACATCCCCAGTCTTTCTTTAAAACTATTTAAAAAATCAAGCCAAGGTCTCATTAAGTTGTTGAGGGTTTTGCTAAGTTGCTGAGGGTCTGTCTCACTTCTAACTTGCCATCCTCCTGCCTCAGTCACTGGAGTTTCTGGGATTACAAGTGTGCACCATGGCACCTGACTTTTTTCTTTCTTTAAATAAATAAAACTGTTTTCCCAAGTTTCTCAGTTGCCTTTCCATTTGAAAACCAACTTGGTCTTCTATAAAGTTATGGTACACCACATTTCTCACTCTCAAAACTCTGATTAGTACCTCTTCCATTGCTTTGTTGAAGAGAATTTTGAAGTTAAATTAAAATTTGTTCTTATGTGGCAACATTTGGGGGGAGGTATATTTTTTCCTTTTTATTTCTTATGGTCCTAAATGCTTCTCAGAATATATTTAGTTGGAGGCTTTTTCATTTAGTTTTACCCAGAAAATGATTAAGCCTTTCAATGACCACATAGCTCTGAAAATTTCTATTTTATAGCTTTCATTCCAATCTCTAAAGAAACACCAATTAGTGTATATACCAATAGGTCCTGGAGGTACACTATACTATTTGTTTTGTATATGTTTGAAATGTTAAATCCAGCTTTATGGCTGGATTTCTGTGTCTATCATTTTGTCTTCTGCCAGATTCAAGTTTCTATAGCATTAATAAGCAGTCTGCAATGGCCTGTAATAATTTTTCCATCACTATGGTTGGACATCAGCAGTGCCCTCCCTGGATGGTGTCTGCATTTAACCTCTGCACACTTGAGGCTGATTACTGTGAACCCATAACTTTCCTGAGGACTTTTTTCACTCTGTGAGAGTAGGCTTAGCCTGAAAGTGGAACAAAATGAAAGTTCCAGAAAGTTAACCTCAGACACTACATATGACAGATACAAAGTGGGTGGTTAAGTATCCCAGCTTCCTGTCCTCTCAGGTGGGATAACTCTGAGGTCTGGCCTACTTTGTCACCCTAAGATTCCCCCATGGGACTGAGCCCAGTTGCCCATGATGGAGGCCTGCATGATAACTTGCCCTTAACAAATTTTCTTTCCTTCCCTAGCCCAGTTCCTTCCTCTCTTATTGGTGCTTCTTAGGATCACTTCTGAAATAAACTTAACACTCAGAGCCTTGCCTCAGTGTCTGCTTCTGGGAAACTCAACTAAATAAGTATTTATTTCTAATTTTTATTGTAAACAATGTAGTGATGAATATATTTGTACACAAGTCTCTGCAACTTTCACTATTTTTTTTTAGAACAGAGTCCCAGAAATGGAACTGGCAGGTCATAGGGCAGAAATATTTTAAATCTGTAATAGATTCTGTTAAATTTCAGGTAAGTTTCAGGGAGGAACTGGGTAGCAATTAGTCCATACCTTATCTCTCTGAGAGACCAGTATTGGAAACTGCTTTGTTTTGCCTGTGCTCTTATAATCTTAAAGGATACAGGCAAGATGGCCTTCTCTGCTGGTTGTATGTGATTTTGTTAGGTTAGCCCCATGTGGGGAGCAGTGACCTGAATCATGATCTCTGATTGCCTCGTGGCTGCATTTGCACAGGGAACTTTCTGTGCAAAGGTGCAGATCAAGATTGCCCAGTTGCTATGGTGATACCTGGCCCAGGGAGGCTGTATGCAAGGGCACAGAGTTATCTCAATCTGGCTTTTGAGCTCAGACACCAACTCCCAGGGATAGAGAATTCTGGGCATAATAAGATAATCACAATGTGTCGCAAGTCACCATGACCTTCAAAGCTGTCTGCTTTGTAGAAACTTTCCACAAATACCTTTTGATGATAAAACCTATATAATAATCATGCTGAGCTAGCTCTGGGTCATTGTTCCTCCAACAGAGGACAGCATCCCACCTGGACCCAGCTTTCTCTCTATGTGTGTGTTGTCTTTTCTCAATCTCCCATCATCCCTTGCACGTTTCTGAATTTATGGCCGTGTAGGTCACGGCAACCTCACATACCAATCATATTCAAATCCATCTATCCTGGTTTTGAATTTATTAACTCTTAGACTCTGTGACATCCTGCTATAGATGCTAACCTTAGCCACAGCCTTACTCATGTTCTTACTATTTATTTACATAATTTACCCAAGGTCCTTTGGGAGAGCCTCCATTTGGTAGGCACTGTCCCCCACCCCCACTCTGGCCCTGCGTCAGATATGAACAGATTCTGTACATTTCTGTACTGGAAAGAGTTTTGAGCCAGGAGCCTGGTTTGAGGTTAATAATCTTCCTTTCTGAGCCTCTGAGTAGATGAAGACCATCTTGCCATGATCAAGCACCACTGATCATCTGCAACAAAGTTCCAGTGTGATCTTTGGCGATAGGGCTGTGGCCATCCCTTGGGCTGCTCCTCCAACACTTGCCCTTCCCTTGCTTTGCCTTTACCTGGTGCTGTCCTGCTCTCACTCCTCTCCCTACTCTTACCCACGACTCTCCATGAGCCACCTCTTCATGGCAGCTGTCCTTCCTTGCCAATTGGCAATCCATTTGTCTGTTCTCTGGAGTAGACTAGAAGCTGCTTGATGCCAGGGATGATCTTAGTGGCCACTGTAGCCCCAGAGCTTGACCCAAAGCAGGTGCCGGGTCAGTGTCCACTACAATGGACAAATAATTGAATGAAGGAAAAATGAATGGAGGACATTTGGTGATCTCCTTGAATAAGGGTTTGTTTGAAGAGCAGCAGTCAAATGATTTAAAAACCTGTTCCCACAGGGAGTTAGGGAAATGACATAAGAACGGCAGGCAAAATGGCTGCTAAAAATACTGGTGCTTCAGGATCTTATTTTTCACACCTGGCTTGATCAGTTTTGTTTATTCAGAATTTTCTTAAATCTATGTAAATTATATTCCCTGCTATCAGTCTGGTTTTGACTCTATGTCTTCCTTTCCTTTGGTTTTAAAAAAATACTGTGGTCAGTGAGGTCTTGGCTTTAACTTTCTACTGTTATTAAGAGCAACTGTTGCCGGGTGCGGTGGCACACGCCTATAATCCCAGTGGCTTGGGAAGCTGAGGCAGCAGGCTCGCGAGTTCAAAGCCATCCTCAGCATCTTGACGAGGCCCTAAGCAACTCAGTGAGGTCCCGTCTCTAATAAAATACAACAAAAGGCTGGAGATGTGACTCTGTGGTTAAGCACCCCTGGGCTCAATCCCCGGAACCAAAAAAAAAAAAAAAAAAAAGAGCTACTGTTTGCTAGAGCTACCTGTGTAGAGGAGCACACTGAGATACCCCAAATCTAGTTAAATCCTGGCTAGTGCTAATGCCTCCTCTATGTAGGTGAGAAACAAGTTCAGGGGCGGTAACTTATTCATGGTCACCTAGGAAATGAGCTGTGAAACTGGAGCTTGAACCTAGATGTGTTCTTTTACACTCTTGTCTCTATGATTTACAAAGTGGGTCTGTCATCTCAATAGTTCCTTAAAGCCACTTTGTGAATGAGGACAGGAGGGGTCCTAATCCCACCTTAGGTATGGAAGATGAGAGATGGGATGGTCTGAAGGTGTCCCCTGAAGTTCACGTGTCGGGAACTCTACCCCCCAACCCAGCCGTGTTGGGAGGCAGGAACCAGTGGAAGGTGTCTGGAACCCACCAGTGGGTTAATGGCATTGTTTCAGGAGTGAGTTCTTCATAAAAAGGACACATTGAATCCGCTCTTGCTCTTCTCTGTCATTTGATGCCTTCTGCAGTGTTATAATGCAGCAACGAGGCCCCAGTCAGATCCGGTCCTGGGCCTTGGACTTCCCATCTTCTGAACAGTGAGCTGGTAAATTTCTGTTCATTAATGCTGGACGCGGTGCACACACCTGTAATCCCAGAGGCTTGGGAGGCTGAGGCAGGAGGATCAAAGCCAGCCTCAGAAAGAGTGAGGCACTAAGCAACTTATTTATTTGTCTCTAAATAAAATACAAAATAGGGCTGGGGATATGGCTTAGTGGTTGAGTGCCCCTGAGTTCAATCCCTGATACCCACCCTCCCCGCAAATTCTGTTCAGTATAAATTATCCAGTGTGATGTTGTATAATATCACAAAGTGGACTAAGATGGGGAGTTAAAAACTTGAACCCCCTTCAGTAGACCTCTTGCTTGATCCTTTCTAAGGATGGGACTTCAGACAATTTGCTTTTACTTCCCAAGTTTCAGGTTCCTCACCTGAAAAATTGGAATCATTGAAGATCCCACCTGCAGGGCTTGGAGGGTGAATTGGGACAAGGTGGGTAGAGCATACAGCAAGATGGGAGTTGTCTGCAGGACACTGAAATCTTCTGGGCGAAGGAAGGGAAGAGGGAATCCAGAGGCTGGGGGGATGGAATGAGCCAGAGCCTCCAGGGCAAGCCAGGAGGTATGGCTGTGCTTGCAGGTCGTCTGGTGAGGGAGCCTTCCTTTCCTTTAGCAAGCTCTCAGTGATGCTTTTTCAGGTGCATACTGTCTCCAGATGTTCTCCCATCTTGCTGCACTTAGGAAATTCTATCATGTTTCTTATCCTTAAACACATTTTAAAATTACTCTTCAAATAATGTTGAATAATGTTGTTAATGTTGTACCCCCTGCTACCTGTCTCCGTGGATACTATTATGCTAATAAAGTTGACTTTGCTGGAAAGCACTATAACAAAGTAGTTAGGAGCTTGGACTTTGCCAGGCATGGTGACACATGCCTGTAATCCTAGCGACTCGGCAGGCTGAGACGGGAGGATCCAGAGTTCAAAGCCAGCCTCAATAACTTAGTGAATCCCTAAGCAACTCAGCAAGACCCTGTCTCTAAATAAAATATAAAAAAAGGGCTGGGAATGTGGCTCAGTGGCTAAGCACCCCTGGGTTCAATCCCTGGTACAAAAGAAAAAGAGCTTGGACTTTGGAGTCAACATAGACCATCTGGGTTATAGTCGTGCCCATATATCATACCAACTGTGAGACTTTGAGCATGTTGCCTCACTGCTACAAATCCCCATTTATTTTTCTTTTCTTTTCTTTTTTCTTTCTTTCTTTCTTTTTGTTTGTACCAGGGATTAAACCCAGGGGTATGTTTTTATTTTTTTATTTTGAGACACAGTCTTACTAAGTAGCTTAGGGTGTCACTAAGTGTTGGAGGCTGACTTTGAACTTGTAATCCTCCTGCCTCAGCCTCCTGAGCCGCTGGTATTACAGGTGTGTACCACCACACCCAGCCTTCCATTTCTTTTTTTATCTGTGAGTGAGATGATGATGCCTAATTCAAAGAACTGTAAGAATTATATGGGATAATTTTTATAAAGTGCTTAGGACTTAATACACTTTGATAATTATAGTTGTAATCAGAGTTATATTCATTTCTATGACCCACTTTCTCTGCTTGATCTCATTTCATAAGTTTTCTACCTTGTTACTCATTGTTCATGCTCTTTGTTTTGAGTGACCACAGAATGTTTCACCAAGCTTCATAATAATTAACTTTGTCGTTTTTTTATTGGCGGATATTTAGGCCATTTACAGTTGTTCTCTACTATAAACAATGTTGTGATTAATATTTTGGAATATAAAGTCTTTTTCAATAGCAAAAAAAAATATCCAACATGTTTTTGCCTTAATTGTGTGTGAACTCTTGGAAAAAAATGACCTGGATGTGAAGATGACTCAGACCTTCAGACCTGCAGCCTTCCTTCCAGGAGCACTTGGTCCTGAGTGGAGAGACACCTGGGCCATACATGCCCCTCAGCAGTGCAAGGCACCAGAGGACCTGACATTTTAAACAGGAACAGCTTGCAAAAAGCCTGCAGTGAAGTGGGTGCAAAGGAAGTGTTTGTGGGTCCAGAGGCTCTGCATCCACCCAACACACCAAGGACCTCTATGAGAGGGTCATATGCTATTGGGGCCATAAAACAAGAACTTTTATCCTAGGTAGCAGGGCCAAGGGAGAGGGACAGCTATTTTCAGAAGCAGGAGACCTTCTGGTTGGAGGTGGAGGAAGGCTTCTCAGGAGTAGGCTTTGCTCTGGACTATGAAGGATAAGGAAAACGGAGTCTGGGAAGAATTTACAGATGGAAGGAGCCTGCAATGGGAGCCCTGTGGGGTGGAGCATACCAGGAGTGAAAGCAATTTGTTTCCCTGCTGGGTTGCAAGTTCAACTTCTGGTAAAGAAGCAGGGAATGAGGACCTTGTGTCTATGGCAGGTGGTGGGGAGATTCTAAATGAACTACTAATGAGGAGCAGGTGCTGGATGCCAGGTCACTGTACCCACCAAACCATGGCAAAGCCATCTAGCAAATTACTGTTACACCCTTAGGTGCTAGGCACACTTAAAAAATTAATTTTGTTAAAAGAAACCCATGTAACATCAAATTTACCATCTTAACCTTTTAAAAATGTGAAGTCCATTGTGCAACCACCACCACAATTAATATCAGACCATTTCTGTCACGCCACCAAAAGTTATATAGTTATATAGCATTAAGTATATTTGTATGTTCTGTAGTATATCTCCAGAACTTTCTAATCTTGCAAAACTGAAACTCTATATCCATTAAGCTGGAAACTACCACTTTACTTTCTGTTTCTATGAGTTTGACTCCTTGAGACCCCACATATAAATGGGACCATGCAATGTTTGTCTTTTTGTGAATGACTTACGTCACCATGCATAAAGTCTTCAAGTCTTGTCCTTGATGTAGTATATATCAGGATTTCCTTCCCTTTTTCCAGAAGTGCTTTGAGGCAACTCATGCACATTACTTCATGCACATCAATCGTGCAATCCTCTCAACAACCCTAAAGTAGGTACTAGTTTCACTTTCCTCACTCATATGAAGATGGGGACATCAAGGTTTAATGAGATTTCATGGCTTTCTCAAGGACTCAGCTGCTGGTGGAGGCAGGATGTAAACCTAGAGGTCTGGCTCTTCAATGCTGCACTATGTCCTCTCTCACTTCTTGCACTGAGAAGAACGGAGTAATCAGAAATCCACTGAACAAAAAAGATACCTGCATCATCCATGTCTTCTTGGCTAGGAGCAAGAAGCCTGGGAGTTGCCCTTGGATTCTGCCCCTGAGTTCTGTGGCCATGAATAAGTCTCTTCCCCACCCTGCAGGGTCTCAGGCCTCCATCTGTAGAAAGAGGAGATGGGCAAAATCAACTGTCCAGTGAAGTGTTCTATGGACAGAAAACTTGGGGAATCAATTAAGATTCAGTCTGTTTCCCTTCAGTGGTGAGTGAATAAACAAATACTAATAATGCAGTTTTCTTGGAGAAAGTTTTCAGAGTTTGAGGGGAAGAGAGAAGAAGAGAGGGGCTATGTAAGGCAGTCTGGGGGGAGCAGGAAAGCACAGCCCACATTCTTTCCACTGTGCCAGGGGGCACCTTAGGGTAGGGAACGTGGGCAGTGCATCTCTGCATTATTACAAGACTTTGAGCTTCTTCTGTGGAGTGGGTGCCTAGGAAACACTTGGATGTACCTGGATGACTGAGCTAGGATGATCTGGAGACGCCCCCCAACTTAGACATCTTCTCCATACAGGGCTGTCACATTCACAAGCAGGTGGACCTGCTGGGAAAGTAACTCATGTGTATAGAGGATTTGCCATGAGCTAGCTGCAGGGCTACCCAGCTTCATTGAGATGTAATTCACATGCCCTACAATTCATCCACTTAAGGTGTGTGATTCAGTGGTTTTTAGTAGTCACAGAGTTGTGCAACCACCACCACAATTAATATCAGACCATTTCTGTCACGCCACCAAAAGTTATATAGCTATTAGGAGTCTCTCCCCATTTCTTTCTACCCTAGTCCTAGACAACCACCAATCTACTTTATGGCTCTATAGATGGAACTATTCTGGACATTTTATCTAAGTGGAGTTATATCATATGTGGCCCTTTGTGACTGGATCCTTTCACTTACCATAATTTGATGTTTTCAAAGTTCATTCATGTTGTAGCATGAATCAACATTTAGTTCCTTTTTATTGCTAAATACTATTTAATTGTGTGGATATGCAACCTATTATTTATCTATTCCTTTCTTGGTGGACATCTAGATAACCTCCACATTTTGACCATTATGAATCAGTTTTGCTCTGTATTATATAAACATTGGTGCACAGGTTTTTGTGTGGATTTTTTTTAAAGAGAGAGAGAGAGAGAGAGAGAGAGAGAGAGAATTTTAATATTTATTTATTTTTGGTTTTCTGCGGACACAACATCTTTGTTTGTATGTGGTGCTGAGGATCGAACCCAGGCCGCACGCATGCCAGGCGAGCACGCTACCGCTTGAGCCACATCCCCAGCCCCTAAGTGGATGTTTCCTTCAAATTTTTTTCTGGGCACATGCCCAGGATTGGAGCTGCTGGGTCATATGGTAACTTTGTGTTCCTGTTTGAGAAACTGTCAGACTTGTCCAACATGGCTGTACCATTTTACCACCAACTGTATTTGAAGACTCTGATTTTTCCACATTTTTGCCAACACTTGTTGAGTACTGGGAGCCATTAGCCAAGTAGGTATGACAATTTCCTTGCCAGCATACCCCATGTTGCAGTGACATTGAATGTAGGTGACCTTGCTCAAGGACCAGGGCGGATTAGGGTGTTCCCAGTTTAGGATAATCCAGTTTAGGGCGTTCCAGGTTTAAGATTATTCCTCCTGGGAATAGGGCATATCCTGCTGCCTGAGTTCCCCTTGAGTTCTCACGGGATTCAGACAGTATATTTTGGAGATAGAAGCCCAGTGGAGGTGAATTTGAGAGAGAACGTGGATTTGGGCAGAGAACGTGGATTTCCCCAGAACGTGTTTGTAGACGGCTGGTGTGAGTTCGGGAATAAAGAGTTGCTGTTTGAATCTACAAGCTGTGTGGTGGCTCGTGATTGTGTGCCCAGCCAGACTGTGGCATTTGGCGTCCCGTGCGGGGAACTTCTGAAGCCTGGAGGTAAGTGAAATTGCTCGCCCCTGAGGAAGAGCGAAAGAATGGGTGACCAATTCAAAAAACAATGTGTTATTGTTTTGATTTATCTTGTTTTTGTTTCAAGCTGCCTATCCCTAGAAATTTCTCAGGCAAACTGGAAAAAATGGTTGACTAAAGGTTTGAAGTTTGTCGGCCCTGAGGAAGAGAAAATTGATAAAACAATTTTTTATTCCATTTTTGTTTCATTCAGTTTCAGTTTTGTTTTGTGTTATCTTATTGGGTTGCGTTATCTTTATAGTAGATTAGAAATTAGTAAAAAACAAACCGAAAAGATGTTAAGTAAATTGTTAGAGGTTCAGACCATGGAGAAAGACATTTTAGATCAAGCAAAAGAGAAGGTCTCTCGAGCTAGTCAGACAGAGGAAGAAAATTTAAAGGAAAAGGGGTTGTTAGGAAAAAGGCCACAACAGGAGGCTGTTACTAACTCCGTTTTATCACAAGAGGGTGTAATTCAACCAACAGCCCCACCGATGGAGACAGCTGAGTGGCCCTCAAACCCCATAGTTGATAAATGGGATCCTGAGACAGGACCTCAAAGATTAGCATGCCCTGTACTTGAACAGGTAGGAGGACAGCGAATTCACCGTGCTTTAGATTTTAAAACAGTGAAGCAGTTAAAGGAGGCTGTAACAACCTATGGTCCCCAAGCTCCCTTCACGGTAAGCATGGTCGAGTCCATTACTAACTTGGACATGACGCCAGCAGATTGGGCTAGCATGTGTAAATCTGTACTAAATGGAGGACAATATTTGTTATGGAAGGTTGCCAATGAGGAATTTTGCACGGAGACAGCTAGGCGAAATGCAGCAGCCGGTTACCCTCAAAGAAATCTAGATATGTTGTTAGGAAAAGGACCTTATGAGGGTCAACGGCAACAAATTGAATATGATCCTACTATATATGCACAAATTGCTGCAGATGCAGTTAGGGCATGGAAGACTTTACAAGGACATGGAGATTTACAAGGTCAGCTATCTAAGGTAATACAGAGAGCTAATGAACCTTATGCTGACTTTGTAGATAGGCTAATTCAAACGGCTGCCAAAATTTTGGGGGATACAGAACAAGCAATGCCATTAATAAAACAACTGGCTTATGACCAAGCAAATCGTTGCTGCAGAGAGGTTATTAGACCATGGAGACATGAAGATTTAAACACATATATTAAATTATGTAGAGATATTAATGAACAAGGGCAAGTCTTGGCAGCTGCAGTACAACAGGCTTTAGATGCCAGGCCAAAAACATGCTATGATTGTGAACAAACAGGACATTTTAAAAGGAATTGCCCCATAGGAGGAGGGTTTAACAAAAGTAGGTATCAAAGGAATAGAATACCGGATATTTGCCCACGATGCCGTAGAGGGAGACATTGGGCTAATGAATGCCGTTCTCAAACCACCATAGAGGGTACTCCCTTATCAAAAAACGGACAAAGACCAGGTATTTATCCAAGATATCGTGGAGAAAGGCATCAGGCTCCATTGCCAAAAAACGGACAGGGGGGCCCAATGCCCCGGGGCCCACAACCACAAATCTACGGGGCAGTGGAGGAACCCACCAACACCATCAGGCTAGTGCCCAGGACACATTGTCCATTAAATCCCTCATTAGACAAACCCGAGTGAGCGCAGGGTTGGACATCTGCGCCTCTGCCAGAGCAGTATTAACTCCAGAGATGGGAGTTCAAATCATTCCCACAGGAGTAAAAGGACCTCTTCCCCAAGGAACAGTAGGCTTATTATTGGGACGTAGTTCATCTACATTAAAAGGACTTATGATAAGTCCTGGGGTAATTGATCCTGATTATGTAGGTGAAATAAAAATTATAGCTAGTTCTCCAAGAGGTATATCAGTAATTTCACCTGGAGATAGAATAGCACAGTTGATAATAATACCCAGCCTACATAATAAATTTACTAGTCATAGTGTAGAAAGAGGTTCCAGGGAATTAGGCTCCACAGGTGTAGATTGGGCTATGTTGTCTTTAAATTTAGATTCTCGCCCAATGCTAAAACTAAATATTCAAGGTCATGAGTTTAATGGGCTACTGGACACAGGAGCTGACCTTAGCATCATATCTCGTCAAGAATGGCCAAAACATTGGCCATTACAACAAGCCACTCAAACGCTTCGAGGCCTAGGAGTGGCGACTAATCCCCATAGAAGTTCTATGATATTAGATTGGAAGGATCCTGAAGGATGTGAAGGAACTATACAGCCATATGTATTGGATCATCTTCCTATAAATTTATGGGGACGAGATGTCCTAGATCAATTAGGTTTGACGTTAACAAATAACATCAATCCTAATGCGCCCACTACTAGGGCTAGACAAGGCTTTAGGAAAGAAAAAAGATTAGGAAAACAAGGGCAAGGTATAGCAGCACCAATACAAATAGATCAAGGAACAGACAGACATGGGTTGGATTTTCAGAAAGGGCCACTGAGACAATCAAAATTACTTGGAAATCAGAAAGACCAGTGTGGGTTCCTCAGTGGCCCCTGACTAAAGAAAAGATACAAGTAGCCCATGATCTGGTCAAACAACAATTAGCGGAAGGACATATACAACCTTCCATATCTCCCCATAATACTCCCATTTTTGTCATCAAAAAGAAATCTGGTAAATGGAGATTATTGCAAGATTTAAGAGCCATTAATAATGAGATGGTTATTATGGGACCTGCTCAATCAGGGATTCCTCAATTGTCTGCTTTGCCAAAAACCTGGCATGTTTTAGCTATAGATATTAAAGATTGTTTTTTTTCAATTCCAATTCATCCCGAGGATAGTCCACGTTTTGCATTTACTATCCCTGCATTAAATCATGAAGGTCCTGATCAGAGATATGAATGGAAAGTACTCCCTCAAGGGATGGCTAACAGTCCAACTATGTGTCAAATCTATATTAACAAAGCAATCCAGCCACTTAGAAATCAAAATCCTGAACTACAAATATTTCACTATATGGATGATGTATTATTGGCACATAAAGATAAAAACATATTGCTGGAATGTTATGCCACACTTACAAACTTATTAAAAAATTATAATCTAGAGATAGCAATAGATAAAGTACAATTAAATTTTCCAATTAATTATTTAGGAGTTCTATTATCCTCAACCATGGTCCGTCCACCAAAAATTCAAATACGAGTAGATCAACTCAAATCACTTAACGACTTTCAAAAGTTATTGGGAGACATAAATTGGATAAGGCCTTATCTAGGTATACCAACAGGAGAGTTGGGACCTTTATTTGATATTCTAAAAGGTCCATCACATCCAAATTCACCCCGCATGTTAACTCCTAAAGCAAGAAAGGCATTAAAAATTATTGAAACATATATGGAAAACATACATTTGGATAGAATTGATATAAGTTTGCCTTTATTATTTATTGTACTACCAACAAAAAATATTCCTACAGGAATATTTTGGCAAGAAGGTCCATTATTGTGGATACATTTATCTTATTCTCCTAACACTATTCTTACTAGGTATCCTGAGGCTGTAGGACAATTAATACTCAAAGGAATAAAAGCAGCGAAGGGAGTGTTTGGAATTTCTCCCAATAAAATTATTACTCCATATACTATGGATCAAATTGATGAGTTAGCTAATGAGTTAAATACTTGGGCAATAATCATGTGTAAATCTAATGTTACATTTGATAATCATTTACCATCTAATCCTTTGTTGTCTTTTTGGTCTAAGCATCCTGTAGTTTTTCCTAAAATGACAAGAAAAACACCTATGATGAATGCTCCAAATATATTCACTGATGGGTCTAATAATGGTACAGCAGCAGTAGTTACCCCAGATCGAACTTTTACATTTTTAGTACCGAAACAATCAGCTCAAAAGGTAGAGCTTAATGCAGTTTTACAAGCTTTTTTGATGTTTAAAGATTCTGTATTTAATTTATTTTCTGATAGTCAGTATGTAGTTAATGCTATAGTATCTCTTGAAGATGCTGGTAGGATTTCCCCTTCTTCTACTGTTTTCTCTTTGTTTTCCACTATACAAAGTCTAATCTGGGACAGAAAAGATCCATTCTTCATAGGACATATTAGGGCACATACAGGATTGCCTGGAGCCCTTAGTTTAGGCAATGATTTAGCAGATAAAACTACACATGACATACATATTTTCTCTACATTTGAAGAAGCTACAAATTTTCATAAAAGGTTTCATGTTAATGCTAATACTTTACAAAAGCGTTTTAAAATAACTAAGGAACAAGCCAGACATATAATAAAACAATGTCAAAATTGTGTGACATTTTTACCACAAGTTAATCTTGGAGTCAATCCTAGAGGACTGATACCTAACCATATTTGGCAGATGGACGTCACACACTTGCCAGAATTTGGAAAATTAAAATATTTACACGTTACAGTTGATACTTCTTCTGGATTTTTGATGGGCTCCCTTCATGCCGGAGAAAAAACTAAAGATGTTATAGCTCATTGCTTACAAAATTTTGCCACTGTGGGCGTTCCTAAACAGTTAAAAACCGATAATGGTCCTGGCTATACCTCTACCTCTTTTAAACAATTTTGCTCATCATTTGGTATTACTCATATAACAGGAATCCCATACAATCCACAGGGACAAGGCATAGTTGAAAGAGCTCATCAAACTATTAAAATGTACTTATTAAAGCAAAAAGAGGGAATTGGAAGGGGGTATATATCCCCCAAAGATAAACTTAAAATAACGCTTTTTACTCTAAACTTTTTAAATTTGGATTCATCAGGACTTAGTGCTGCGGAAAGGCATATGTATCCAAAAAATGTACATAAGCCTAAGGTACTTTGGAAAGATATTCTAACAGGACAATGGAAAGGTCCTGACCCAGTGATTGTCTGGAGTCGGGGTTTTGTTTGTGTGTTTCCACAGGAAGAACAGCAGCCGATTTGGATTCCAGAGAGATTAACTAAACAATTTCTACAGATCGGAAAGAAGATGATTTGACTCAAATCCATAACAGCTGATATCCAGAACTCCAGCTTGGCCATTCTTACATCTGCGACAGTGATTAACCAGTGATGCGATTTTTATTTCCTTGCCAGCGCACCCCATGTTAATTGTGGTGGTGCTGGCATATCTTTGCTGATGGTGTCACCAGTGATGCAATTTTTCCCAAGGAGCCGTCAATTGGCTTGGTGTCGTGGCATTTCTGTATCCTCCTCCCTTCTGCTAGTGATGGTCTAAAATTTGGGGGCCAATGGCTTATGCTGGACTGGTAGTCAGTGACGGGTATGATCCAATTGCAGTGGTATCAACCTAAGACAGGAGGCTGACGCCTAAAGGTCAGTTTTCCGATGACGGGTAAGAACCATATGTTGAATTGGACAACCTACCAGGCACGGTCCTTAAGCCACATTGCTTGTTGTTTAATTAATCAGAAGTGGGGAGATGCTGGGAGCCATTAGCCAAGTAGGTATGACAATTTCCTTGCCAGCATACCCCATGTTGCAGTGACATTGAATGTAGGTGACCTTGCTCAAGGACCAGGGCGGATTAGGGTGTTCCCAGTTTAGGGCGTTCCAGGTTTAAGATTATTCCTCCTGGGAATAGGGCGTATCCTGCTGCCTGAGTTCCCCTTGAGTTCTCACGGGATTCAGACAGTATATTTTGGAGATAGAAGCCCAGTGGAGGTGAATTTGGGAGAGAACGTGGATTTGGGCAGAGAACGTGGATTTCCCCAGAACGTGTTTGTAGACGGCTGGTGTGAGTTCGGGAATAAAGAGTTGCTGTTTGAATCTACAAGCTGTGTGGTGGCTCGTGATTGTGTGCCCAGCCAGACTGCGGCATTTGTGCCCAGCCAGACTGTGGCAGTTGAGTAGGTTGAAAGGTGCTCCCCAAAGACATGTCCATGTCCTAATCTCCAGAATCTGTGAGTGTGACCTTCTTGGAAGAAGAATCTCTGCAGATATGATTAAGGATCTCAAGATGAAATCATCTTGTATTATTCACACAGGCCTTAAATCCAGTGAAATTAATCATAAATTATAAAGAAAAATTACTGAAATCTCTTGCTTTTTACAGTAAAAATAATTTAACTGATGGAAAAAAGTCAATGATGATGATTGATGAAGAAGATGAGGGGTAACGTATATTGAATATGCACATATACTAGGCACTATTCTAACCATTTCACCCATTGTAGATGAACGCTTCCAGCAATATGCTGAGGTTGTACTATCATTATTACTATTTCACAGGCAAAGAACCTCAGGCTTAACCTATGAATGTCTTAAAATGGCTCTGCCTGTCCACATCATCCTCTGCATCCTAGGAAGCAAGGACCATGAATGGTTCAATGCTTTGTCCAGCCCAGGGCTTGGTATAGGGTAGATGCTCAGGGGCCATGAAGTCACAGAGCGATTGAATAATTGGGTTGATAGTCCTCCACAGCATCCTAGACACACTCCTACCTTATAATAGAGGTTTTATGTTCTTATTTCTATTACCAGCCTCTGATGAATTCAGTCACTTCAGTGGTGAGAAACAAGTTTAGGTTCCTACAGTACTTTGCTAAGGAGTATTGTAAGGTTGCCAGAAAAAGGAAACAGAGCAAAGAATAAATTTGATCATGAAGGTGTAAGACTTATACGCTGCAAGCTACCAAATATTGCTGAAAGAAGTTAAAGAAGACCTAAATAAACAGGAAAGCATCCTGGAAGACTAAATATTGATAAGAAGACAAGACCAGCCTAAGTCATCTACAGATTCAATGCAATCTCCATCAAAAACATTAAGGTTTCTTTTGTCTTACCCTAAAATTAATTTCAAGGGACCCAAAGTAGCTGAAGCAATCTTTAAGGAGAAGAACAATAGAAGGATTCAACTTTGCTATTTCAAAATTCGTTCTACAAGGCTACGGTAATCCAAACAGGGTGGTTCTAGCAACCAGATTGACAATATAAGCCAATAGATTCAAAGATGAATGGAAGAGAATTGAGAGTCCAGAAATAAACCCTTAAATCATATCTATCATTATCATTTAAAAAACTTTTTTTGTTGTGAGCTGAGGATCAAACTGAGGGCCTTGTGCACACTAAGCACATGCTTGAACACTGAGCTACACCTGCAGAGCTCCATCAATTGCACTGATTTTTTTTTTTTTTTTTTTTTGAGTCAGGGTCTTGCTGTGTTTCCTAGGCTGGCCTGAAACTCCTGGGCACAAGTAATCTTCCTGTTTCCACTTCCCTAGTAGGTAGGACCACATGCATGTGCCACCATATCTGACCTCAAATGATTTCTTACAATGTTCCAAGACCATTGCATGGAGAAAGAAGTCTCTTCAACAAATGGTGTTGGGAAAACTGCATATCCACCTACAAAAAAGTGAAATTGGACCTTGATTTTATGTCATATCCAGAAATTAACTCAAAACTAACAAAACACCTTAACTTCAAAGTTTTAAGAAAAAATATGGAGGCAAATCTTCATGACTTTGATTTGGCAATGGTTTCTTAAATATGACCCAAAAGCATAGGTAATAACAACCACAAAAATAGGTAAATTGGACTTTCTGAAAATTAAAAACTAGGGCATCGAGGAACATTTTCAAGAGAGTGAAAAGATAATTCAAAGAGGAGAAAATGTTTGCAAATCATGTTTGGTAAGGGTTTAACAGCCAGAATACATAAAAAACTTCTACAACTGAAAACAAAAACAAAAACAAACC
Source organism: Marmota monax (assembly GCF_021218885.2). NCBI lineage: Eukaryota > Metazoa > Chordata > Mammalia > Rodentia > Sciuridae > Marmota > Marmota monax. The sequence goes on from NW_026695243.1 coordinate 4,211,834, forward strand.
CCAACAAGTTAATTGAAAACAGATAAAGGAGTGGCAAAAAAACTGACTAAAACTAACATTCGTACATCAGGCATCTTTATTCCTGAAACTGTACATGTATGTTTTCATGCATAATATATAATTTCATATACAATATAGTTTATCCCATATATTTTAATAAAGGTTTATTGTATAAATATTTTCAAATAGATAAAGGACTTGAACCCACATTCCTCCAAAGAAGATATACAAATGGCCAATAAACACATAAAATGCTCAATTTTATTTATCATTAGGGAAATGCAAATCAAAATGTAGCTCAGTGGCAGAGTCCTTGCCTGGTTTCCATCCACAGCTCTGCAAAACAGACAAAAAAACCTAAAAACACATGTCTAAGAAATGATGTGGAGAAATTGGAAACCTCATACATTGCTGTGGAAATGTAAAATGTTACAGCTGCTGTCGAAAACATTTTGGCAGTTTCTCAAAAAGCTGAACATTCAGTTACCATATGACTCAACACTTCTTTTCCTAGGAATGTACCCCCAAAGAGGTGAAAAGAGGTATTTAAACAAATACCTGTATGAGAGGGTTCAGGATGACACTATTCAAAAATAGCTGAAAGGGCCTGATGTGATGGTGCACACTTGTGATCCCAGTGGATCTGGAGTCTATAGCAAGAGGATTACAAGTTCAAGGACAGCTCAGCAACTTAGCAAGGTCCTAAGCAAATTAGTGAGACCCTGTCTCAAAAATAAAAAATAGAAGGGACTGGGGATATAGCTCAACTGGTAGAGTGCTTGCCTTGCATGCACAAGGCCCTGGGTTCAATCCCCAGCTCCTAAATAAATAAGTAAATAAATAAATAAACAAATAAAATAGAAAGGACTGGGGATGTGGCTCAGTGGCTAAGCACCTCTGGGTTCAATTCCTGCTACAGAAAGAAAGAAGGAAAGAAAGAAAGAAAAGAAAACCCTAAAAAACTAAAAGCTCAGAACAACCTATGCCCAGCAACATATGAACAAATCAACAAATGTAGTGTACAAATAATGGGATTTTATTTCAGCCAAAAAAAGGAATGCAATTTTGACACATGCTACAATATGAATAAACCTTAAACACATGCTATATGAAAGAAGTCAGATACAATAGGACAAATATTATGTAATTCCACATATAAAATATTGGGATAGGTAAATTCATACAGACAGAAAGCAGATTAGAGTTTACCAGGGGCTGGTGACTTGGGGATCATTGTTTAATAGCTTCATAGTTTCTGATTGGAGTGATGAAAAATTTTATGTCTCAATAACAATGATGATTGTACAACATTGTAAATATAATTAATACCACCAAATTGCTCACTTCAACATGGATAAAATGGCAGATTTTATGTTTTCTTTTAAAAAAATTTTTTTGTAGTTGTAGATGGACCGAATGCCTATATTTTATTTGTTTCTTTTTCTGTGATGCTAAATCAAACCCAGTGCCTCACACATGCTAGGCAAGTGCTCCACCACTGAGCTGCAGCCCCAGCCCTGATTTAATGTTTTTTGTGTATATAAAACATTACACACATGCACACACACACACACACACCACACACCCCTACCCACAATGAAAGAACAAGAACCTACACACCTCCGCACCTGTCCTCTCATAGCTAGCACAGTGCCTGACACATAAAGGAAACTCAGTAGATGTTTGAATTGAGTTAGGTTCCAGGCTGAGACCCAGGAGCCTGTGCAGGAAATGTTTAAAGCTTCATTTTCTATAGAGATATTTCCATGCAGTATGGACTGTACAGAAGATGTTCAGCCTTCTTCCATCCTAGAGCTGCCAAGGCCAGGGAGAAAGAGTCAAGTTCTTATCTTTCTGAGATGGAGGTGGCTCTTGCCAGCTTGGGGTGACCATCTCTGCCAACAGCTCTGTTCCTCTCATGGAGTGCCCATTGTGTTTGGATGTCACTCTTCCTGGACTAGTAAAGGCAACTCAGTCCCTAGGGCTGAAGGAGAGTTACACTTGGAGCAAGGAGTCACCGTGGCTGTCAGAGCCAGAATGAATGGGGGATAAGGGCAGATGCAAAACAAGTGGATGGGATGCTGCCGCACACCTCCGAGGCTGGGACCACGACTGTTCAGCTGCTGTACGGTCTCGGGTTTAAGGACCAGGGTGGCTTTATTCACACCACTGGCAGTAGGCATGAGAATCAGTGCTTGGTCCATTGCAGCTGGGAGATGATTGGAATTTTGGGGGGGGGATCATTGTCCTCCTTTTGAAAGGGCATCTGGTTTCCGAATGAGATTCTTTGGCCTCTTGCTGAACACCTACTGTGTGCCAGAGATACAAAATAAATGAGGTAAGGGGTGAAGCACTGCACATGCTAGGACCTGGATAAACCTCAAAAAAATTATGCTACACCTAAGAAACCAGTCACAAAAGACCCCATATTGTTATGGTTCTGTTTATATAAAATATCCAGGAAAAGCACATCTATAGAAACAGAAAGTAGATTAATGTTTGCCTGGTGTCTGGGGCTGAGAATGGGGCTTGACTGAAAATGGGCGGGGGGATCTCTATAGGATATCGGGGAATGTTCTAAAATTGGATGATGGCCTCAGAAGTCTGTAAATTCTCTCTCTCTCTCTCTTTCACACACACACACACACACACACACACACACACACAATCATAGCCATTGTTCAATTAGCAAATGTTGTGGTGTGTGAAACTATATGGTATGTTTTACGACCAGTGAAATTGTTTTAAAAATCACTAGGCTCCTGCTGCTTGTTTGGGAATGTGGACCTTCTTTAGGGAGAGGGACCTGGAGGATGCCCATTTGACCTTGAGGTGGAGCCAGCACATGCCACACAGTGCCAGCACTGGAGGGTGGTGGGGAGAGGTGAGAGGCCTTTCCACTGTGGGAAGCACTAGTGGCCTCCCTGCACACTCCATGCCTCCCCCACAAGCCTCCTTCCTTCACTTCTCGCCTTGGTCTGTGGAGGAAGGCTTTGCCTCTGGTCCTGGACAGTTAGCACCAGCAAGAAAGGCACCTGGGTTAAGAATGTGCATCCCCTGGTCCAGCTTTGGCCTGAGGAATGGACTCACTGGTGTGACTGTGGGTGGCCTGAGCACTCCCAGCACTGATGAGGGGCGATGAAGCTGAAGCTGGGCTACGACTTCTCATGGTTTTCTCCACATGGTTGGGGAGCTGGGGAAGAGTGGCCTGGGGAGATTGACAGGAGGCCTGGTAGTTTATAAGGCACAGCACATCCAGCTCCTAACCGCCCTGTGTGAGCCAGGCTGAGGTTTAATTTCAACCTCCCTCTCCCTGAGTGGCCTTCTCTGGTCCAGACAGCACTGGCCCTTCCAGCACCTTGGCCCTATCAAGCAAAGAATTAACCTTAACCTAGCCCAGGAGGGGACAGCTAGGATTCTGCCAGTGTCTGCTCTGATGAGTCTGTGCCACCCTGGTGGTGTCTTTTCTTCTCTCTCCTTTTTTTTTTGAGATGGGGTCTTGCTCTGTTGCCCAGTCTGGCCTTGAAATTGTAGGCTAAAGTAATCCTCGTGCCTCTGCCTCCTAAGTTCAGGCATGTGCCAACATGCTGGTGGGCTTTTGATGGTCAGCCTATTCCTCCCCAGTCTTACAATGCTGAGGCCTAGAGGGCATACGGGCTGTGACACTGGTTCACTTGGCTAATGGGTAGCTTTAAACTCTAGTCCCCTGCTTCTTTCTAGTAGGTGGTCTCTTGGGCCCTCTCTGCAGGCTCTTTAGAAAGAGGCTAAGAAGACCTGAGCTGACTCAGGGGTATGGTCTCTGTCTCTTCAGATGGTGGAATCACGCTCCCTCTCTTGAGGACTAAGGTCTGCATTTGCAAAATGGGGTGTGGGAGGAGGTGTGCTAGCCTGAGCATTGATCTCTTTTGAATAAAGGTCTTCTCCAGGAATCTGGTTGGTTCCAACTTGCCCAGGAGCCTAGGACACCCTAGCCCCTGGGCAGTCCCCTGGAGGTGAGTCACAGGGAAGGAAAAGTTAGTTCCACTATGGAAGGAGGCCACCCACTGGGGCTTCATTATCCAGCACAATGTAAAGTAATTGCCTCCATTTATCCAGCGCCTAATATGTAGCTGGCACTGTGGTAGGTGCTTCTTAGGCTTTATCCTGCTTAATCCTCCCAGTAGCATAGCAAAAGGTAGGTGGTATTATTCATATGGTTCCAAAGAGGAAACTGAGGCTAGAATGAGGTAACCTGGTAACATTCCCTGCCCTCTGCTGAAATCTCACCCATGGCTCAAAATCCATCTCTGGCTCTCCTGCCTCTTCTCTGGAGCCATCTCCACACTCTGTGACTCTGTATCTTTGGGTCTCGGAGTCTTTGTCAGTTGCTGCACTAGACTGGGAACTCCTGGAGAGCAGGCACCCATCTGTCTGGGCTCTGTGGCTGGACTGGCTGTCAATTTCTAGACTGGGTCAAGTTCACAGGTAACAATAGCAAGGAAGAATATAAGGTCACAACAGTGAAAGGAAATGGTACCCTCGGGCCCACCCTATGAAGTTGACTTGATGACCCCTTAAAAGTAATGAGGAAACAGTCCCAGGGAGCTTGAGTAATGAGGTCACACTGCTGGCATTTAAACCTGGCTGCTCTTATCCGAAAGCCCACATTTGTTTCATCATGCTGGAGAAGTTGACCATGATTTTAGTCTTTTGATTCCCCCTTTCTAGTTTTCTCCATGTCCACAAACCACATGTGAAATTGTATTTTTTTTCTTTTAACATTTCTTTTATTTTCTTTGTACTGGGAAGTGAATCCAGTGGTGCTTTACCACTGAGCTACATTCCCAGTTCTTTTTATGTCTTGAGACAGGGTCTTGCTATGTAGCTGAGGATCTTGTGCATTGATCCCAGGCTGGTCTAGAACTTGCGATCCTCCTGTCTCGGTCTCCCCAGCTGCTGGATTATAGGTATATGCCACGGCACCAGCTAAATCAACTCATTTTTTTTTAAAGCGTATGTTTACTCTTTAAAAGAAACCTTAGCTGGAAGCCCAGTTTCACTTTTCATAATTAATTAAACAAATTCACTAATATAACTACTAAGTTCATCCTGGTGCATCTACTATCACATTTGGTAGTGTGTACACTTGCTCTGGGAATCCACACCCCACCATCCTGTGCTTCACATTGTTCCTAGGAACCTCTTCAGTCTCTTCTCTCCCACTGTCTGTTTACTGTGCATTTTGTCACATGATGCTCAGAGTTCCTGTGGGTGAGTGTTGGAAGGGACACTGAGAGGTACATCATGTTTCTGAGTGTTACAGTGCTAGTGAAGTGTCCACATGTACTTGCAAGTCAGTGGTAATATGGCTCAGGTCTCCTGGGGGCTTTGCACTGGTCACATTTCATTGGCCGAACTAGGCATGTGATGTCGCCTTACTGCAAGGGGACAGAAAGCATAGACTCCCAAGTGCCCAGGAAGGAAAGAAGAACTGAATGACAATGCACATATAGAGGATCTCCTACTCTTCATTCCTATGGGGGATGGTAAAGATTATTTCACTTCTATAAATGACAAACTAAAGCCCACAGCGATAAGTTGACCAAAGCCACACCAGTGGACAGTGGTGGGGCCAGGATTAGAACCCAGGGAGACTGGCATAAGAGTTCCTGTAGAAAATTCAATATGAGCACCTTGCACATAGAAAGAAATCTATCTGTATTAGTTTCCTCTGGCTGCTGAAACAAGTGATTACAGGTAGGGCCACTGGGATAATGGGGATGGTCTCCTCATATCCAGATCCTTAGTTAACCACACTGCAAAGGCCCTTTTGCAATATAAAGTAGCATCCCTGGGTTCCACGTCTTAGGAACCGGCTTCTCAGGCACCATTAGACAACCGACCACACTGTCCATGACAGCTCTTACTACCTGGATCCCAGTTGTTTTGGGCCTGTCTCTTTCTTGAGGTCCTGATCACATTCTACCTCGCAGGATAGCAATTTTGTTTTGGTTTATTATTCTGATGGAATCCAAGCTCCCTGAGGGCAGAGATTGTGGCTGATTCACCTTCCTCTATAGAACTGGTCACATGCAAATAACATAATTGTGAAGGTGACTGAGTTGAGTGAACTAAAATTTCCCCTCAAGGTCATTAGAAACTACAGTGACAGGGCAAGAGTCAGTGAAGGGTGGTGCCCCAGTGAACTACATTTTTGAAGATGAAGAACAGGTGACTGCCTGTCCCCGGGGGCTCATGTATGACTGCTTTGCCTCACTCCTGTGCACTGAGAAGGTGAGAGCTGAGGGAAAGGTGGATTGCCTCTCATGAATGCCGTGAGTCATTGACTCATTCAGCAAAGGTTTATTGACTATCTCCACATGTTAGTGACATCTTTAGTGGGGCAGCTGGGGCCTTATGAGTCTCTTTTTGGTGGAAGGACTTCTAATCACACGTATATACAGTCTACAGGCAAATTCCCAATCACTGAGGGAGAATAAAGAGAGAGCCAGGAGAACTGGGCTGAAGTCCTAACTTTGCTGTTCCCTTGGACAAGTCACGTCCACTCTCTGGAGGGTCCACATCCATCTCTATTTTTGCATGTACCATATTGTTAAATTATAATTAGCTTTTTGGTTTCTGCACCTTCTTCCCATAGGATGAGTTCCTATGGAGACGATAATGTCAGTGCCTCTGTCTTTCCATTCACTATCTTAAGACCAATTGTACCATCAACTTTTTGTAGTAGTGATAACACTATAGAGAAGATGGTAGCGGTGATAAAAGCTCCCCACTTTGGAGAGTTTCTTCAAATGTAAAGTCCTTGATAAAGTTATTTAACTTCCTTGAATCTCAGTCCCCTCATAGGGCAAAAGGACACTAACACTTACGTTATAGGGAGACTAAAATAAAATATAAATAAAAAGAGAATAAGCGGGGCTGGGGTTGTGGCTCAGCAGTAGAGTGCTTATCTAGCATGGGCAAGGCGCTGGGTTCGATCCTCAGCACCACATAAAAATAAATAAATAAAGGTATTGTGTCCAACTACAACTAGGGAAAATTTAAAAAAAAAGAGAGAATAAGCTATGGGAAAGTACTTGGTATAGAGGAAGCTCTCTACAGAAAATAGTAGAATTTAGGATTAATTGCTACAAAGGTGATACTCCTCTTTAGAGTTTGGTGGGGGATTTAAGATGATTGACTTCTATAAGGATCTGCAGGCCGTGTGTGTGTGTGTGTGTGTGTGTATACAGAATCTTGGGAAAATTGCTAGAGATGGGTGGGAACATAAATTGGAATGAGAAAGAACCAGGGAATGAGGGAACATGTCCAGATTCCAGCTCTGCCCTCACCTTCCTGTGCGATCTGGAAGTTTTGGCAAGTCACCAATCATCTCTGGGTTTCCAAGATGAGTGGGTGGAATTTGAAGATATCCAAGGCCTTGATGAGTACTACCATCCTAGAAATTCCCAAGCCAAGTTTTTCAATGAATGAGAATTCCTTCAGGATCCATTTCTACCAAAGAAGCAACTATGTTTTCTTCCCGCTGGCATTGCTGTGTGTCTGAATTGGGTACAGGTGTTGCGACCCCTTGCCGGCAAGGGAAAAACACGACACAGGATTCTTCTTTCAGCAGTTTATTCAGGCCTTGAGTCATGTATCATCTTCTAGCGCCCGCCCGCGACACACCCAAGCACAGCTTAATAAAGCCCCCTGCATCCCAATCCCAAGCCGCCACGTGGAGCTCTCTCATAGGGTGGTAAGGGATTGCGCGCCAACTCTCCATAAAAGGAGTTGTTTATCACAGGCCACAGTGGAAGCCGGCGCCATCTTCTAATGGCGGCCACGGTCTATAAGAATGGCTTACCACATACAGGTGAGAGGCATCTTTGCCCTGGCATTGAGTTCCCCCTGCCCTCTTCAAGCAGGCAAGGAACTCCAAGAAGCCCAATTTATCTTAGCCAGGTAGCCTTACTCCTGTGGATAAAAATACTCAGTCAACTAACATTTATTATTTTAAAATCACATAATTAGGGAGTAAATACAGAAGATAACAGATAAGCAAAATGAAGAAAATTAAGATCTTTTATAATTCTATCATCCAGAGATGAGCACTATTGAAATCTTGGCAGATATCCTTCCAGATACTTCTTTATATTTGATTTTTTTTTAAAAATAGTTATGTTTTAGTTGTAATTGGACACAATACCTTTATTTTATTTATTTATTTTTATGTGTTGCTGAGGATCAAACCCAGGGCCTTGGGCTAGGCAAGTGCTCTACCACTGAGCCACAACCGCAGCCCTTTATATTTGAATTTTAATTACAAACTGGATCCATACAGTTGTGTCATGCTCATATTAAAAAAGTCACTGTGAGAGCTCACACATTCCTCTTTTTAGAACAAACAGGAGGGGTTGCTTAAGTTAGGAGCTGGGTGGTCAGGGGAAGTTATGTAAAGAAAGTGTCTAGGTGGAGATTAATAAGTAGAATGACTACAAGCAAGTCATTGTTCCATACAGAGGGACCAGCATGTGAGAAGACCTGGGGGGAATGACAGAACAGAAATAATTTCCTGAGTGGCTAGTTTGGTCAGATCAATTGGTCAGAGGAGCAGGAAACAGATGTGGCCTATTAATTCATTCAGGTTGCTATAACAACATGGATTATTTATAAACAAGAAATTTGTTTGCAGGTTGGGAGTCCAAAATCAAGGTGCTGGCAGATTTGGTGTCTGTTAAGGGACTATTTCCAGTTCATAGGTGACACCTCCTCCTTATGTTCTCACATCGTGGAAGAAGCTAAGGAGCTCCCTTGGGTCTATTTGATAAGGGCACTAATCAACTCCCAAAGGCCCCACTCCCTAATGTCATTGCTTTTCAGGTGAGGATTTCAATATATAAATTTTGGGGGAATATAAACACTTCGATCACCGCACAGTGACAAGATTTGTATTTTGGAAAGAGCACTCTGGCATCAGTGTAAGGAATGGATTGGATGGGGCAAGAAAGAGAGGCAGCAATATGGCAGAGGCCCAGTCTGGGAGAGCAATAGTGGAAAGAAAGAGGCTGAGGGAGGTTAAAGAGGTAGAAAGGACAGGACTCAGGCACTGTTGGGATAGTACGTGAAGGAGGACAGGAAAACCTTAAGGATGGCGCTCAGATTTCTGAGAATGTAGAACCCAGAGTTGCCCTGTAGTTTGGGGATAGGAAGATGATGTGTTCAACTTCGGACATGTTGAATATTAGATTCTCACGGGACTCATCAGAGCAGAGATGTCCGGTAAATATCTGGATCATTTGGAGAAAGATCTGGGCTCTGCTGGCTGCTGGACCCAGTCTTGGAGAGGATGCAGTCACCAAGTCACCCTTCAATAAATAGATGGATGTCAAAGAGAGAGCACCCAAGGCACACCAGCTCTTAAGGGTTATGAGAGGGAGGCATAACCTGCAAAGGGATTGTGAAGGAGCGGCCAGGGGCAGGAAGAAAACCAGGGGCCCCCGCTTTCATGGAAGCTAAAGGAAAGGAATATTCTCCAGGGGGCAGTGGTTGGCAGTCTGATGCAGGTGTATCCTTTACACATTCTTAGGGGTCACCTCATTTAACCCTCCCAACAGGTTAATGAAGTGGGGGCCATCATCCAATTTCAGAAGAGGAAACTGAAGACCACAGAGGGGAAGCAAATTTCCCAGTCATTTGGCAAGTCAGTGGCAGAGGCAACGTGAATCCAGTCTTGAGTGGCAGTGCGTGGACCACCGGCGAGCGAGGCGCACAGAATTTTAGCGTGATCTCCATTCACCTGTAACATATGTGTGCCTCGCACTGTTTGTAGCGTCGCCTGCGTCGTTTTTCACCCTCACAACCAACCACCACGAGAGGCAGTGATTTTACTTCAAGTACAAAGAGGAGGCCGGGGCCAGAAGCAAGTGTAGGGGTGGCTCAACGTCACACCTAGCAGGTGGCCGGGCTGGAGTGGGAATTCGGTTCTCCCGCATCCCCAGCGATGATGGTGCAGCCGCGGGGCGGCTCCCCACCGGAGGGAGGCGGCGTCACCGGCGGGAAAAACGGGGCGCGCTGGCCCGCCCCCGCCTCGCCCCCGCGCGCATGCCTGGCCGCTGAGGCGTGAGAGCCGCCGCCCCGGGCCCTCCCTCCCGCGCGCCTTGCACAACCGGCCCAGATAAGTGCTGCGTCTCTGGGCAATTATCGCCCTCCCGCCTGCGGCGGGGCTGGCAGGGCAGAAGGCCAAAGGCCGAGGGACTCGCAACCACCCAGGGAGAGCGGTACCGGCCGGCAAAGCGGCCACCTGCGCAGCAAACGATTTCACAACGCCGGAACGCGGGGACGGGGGCGGGGCGACGGCGCGGCGTGGTGACGCAACAGGGCAGCCACGCCCCCGAGGAAGGCCCGCCCCTCTTCCTGGGGGAGGAAGCAGTGGCTAGCAGCCTGCCAAATTGCGCTCCTTCCTTCCTTTTCCTCCTCACCTCCCTTTCTTTCTTCCCTTCTGATATTTTTTCTCTTTCTTCCCGCCCTCTTACTCCTCTCTCCTGCTTCCACCCTCTTGCCTTCTTCGCACTTTTTTCCTCCTTCCTTTCCTCTCCATCTCCTTCCTTTCTGCTCTTTCTTCTTTCTCTCCATTCTTCATGTCCCCCTTTTCATTTCTAATCTTTAAAAAGTAATTATCTTTTTTT